>NC_079881.1:25322401-27849852 GCF_029227915.1 Hydractinia symbiolongicarpus
TTTACGGGAAATCGGGGGTTTTTGTTGGCCGGCGATTAAAGTCCTTTTATTCAGCGTCTCATCAAAAACGAAATCATTTTTAAAAACTACAAGTCTCATGCGTTTTAGTGGTGAAAAAATAATTTAAAAAATCATTCGGGAAATGAGTTTACTCCCAGTTTACTTTCTTTGTATACATTCGACTATACGGGTCAAGCCCGGGATTTACGGGAAATCACGGGTTTTCGTTGGCCGGCGATTAAACTCCTTTTATTCAGCGTCTCATCAAAAACGAAATCATTTTTAAAAACTACAAGTTTCATGCGTTTTAGTGGTGAAAAAATAATTTAAAGAATCGTTTGGGAAATGAGTTTACTCCCTGGGTACTTTCTTTGTATACTTTTCACTGTACGGGCCGAGTCCGTGATATACGGAAAATCGCGGGTTTTCGTTTGCCGGCGATTAAACTCCTTTTATTCAGCGTCTCATCAAAAATGAAATCATTTTTGAAAACTACAAGTCTCATGCGTTTTAGTGGTGAAGAAATAATTTAAAAAAATCGTTCGGGAAATGAGTTTACTCCCTGGGTATTTTCTTTGTATACATTCGACTATACGGGTGAAGCCCGGGATTTACGGCAAATCGCGGGTTTTCGTTTGCCGGCGATTAAACTCCTTTTATTCAGCGTCTCATCAAAAATGAAATCATTTTTGAAAACTACAAGTCTCATGCGTTTTAGTGATGAAAAAATAATTTAAAGAATCGTTTGGGAAATGAGTTTACTCCCTGGGTACTTTCTTTGTATACTTTTCACTGTACGGGCCGAGTCCGGGATTTACGGAAAATTGCGGGTTTTCGTTTGCCGGCGATTAAACTCCTTTTATTCAGCGTCTCATCAAAAATGAAATCGTTTTTGAAAACTACAAGTCTTATGCGTTTTAATGGTAAAAAAGTAATTTAAAAAATCGTTCGGGAAATGAGTGTACTCCCAGTTTACTTTCTTTGTATACATTTGACTATACGGGTCAAACCCGGGATTTACGGCAAATCGCGGGTTTTATTCAGCGTCTCATCAAAAATGAAATCATTTTTGAAAACTACAAGTCTCATGCGTTTCAGTGGTGAAGAAATAATTTAAAAAATCGTTCGGGAAATGAGTGTTCTCCCTGGGTGTTTTCTTTGTATACATTAGACTATACGGGCCAAGCCCGGGATTTACGGGAAATCGCGGGTTTTCGTTTGCCGGCGATTAAACTTCTTTTATTCAGCGTCTCATCAAAAATGAAATCATTTTTGAAAACTACAAGTCTCATGCGTTTTAGTGGTGAAGAAATAATTTAAAAAATCGTTCGGGTAATGAGTGTACTCCCTGGGTATTTTCTTTGTATACATTCGACTATACGGCCAACTCAGGGATTTACGGGAAATCGTGGGTTTTCGTTTGCCGGCGATTAAACTTCTTTTATTCAGCGTCTCATCAAAAATGAAATCATTTTTGAAAACTACAAGTCTCATGCGTTTTAGTGGTGAAGAAATAATTTAAAAAATCCTTCGGGTAATGAGTGTACTCCCTAGGTAATTTCTTTGTATACATTCGACTATACGGCCAAGCCAGGGATTTACGGGAAATCACGGGTTTTCGTTTGCCGGCGATTAAACTCCTTTTATTCAGCGTCTCATTAATAACGAAATCATTTTTGAAAACTACAAGTCTCATTCGTTTTAGTGGTGAAAAATAATTTAAAGAATCGTCGGGAAATGAGTTTACACCCTGGGTACTTTCTTTGTATACTTTTGACTATACGGGCCGAGTCCGGGATTTACGTGAAATCGCGGTTTTTGTTTGCCGGCGATTAAACTCCTTTTATTCAGCGTCTCATAAAAAATGAAATCATTTTTGAAAACTACAAGTCTCATGCGTCTAAGTGGTGAAAAAATAATTTAAAAAATCGTTCGGGAAATGAGTTTACTCCCTGGGTACTTTCTTTGTATACATTCGACTATACGGGCCAAGCCCGAGATTTACGGGAAATCGCGGGTTTTCGTTTGCCGGCGATTAAACTCCTTTTATTCAGCGTCTCATCAAAAACGAAATGATTTTTGAAAACTA
The DNA here is from genome assembly GCF_029227915.1 of Hydractinia symbiolongicarpus. NCBI lineage: Eukaryota > Metazoa > Cnidaria > Hydrozoa > Anthoathecata > Hydractiniidae > Hydractinia > Hydractinia symbiolongicarpus. The sequence continues at coordinate 25,324,491 of NC_079881.1, forward strand.
CAAGTCTTATGCGTTTTAGTGGTGAAAAATAATTTAAAGAATCGTTCGGGAAATGAGTTTACTCCCTGGGTACTTTCTTTGTATACTTTTGACTATACGGGCCGGGTCCGGGATTTACGGGAAATCGCGGGTTTTCGTTTGCCGGCGATTAAACTCCTTTTATTCAGCGTCTCATAAAAAATGAAATCATTTTTGAAAATTACAAGTCTCATGCGTCTTAGTGGTGGAAAAATAATTTAAAAAATCGTTCAAGAAATGAGTTTACTCCCTGGGTCCTTTCTTTGTATACATTCGACTATACGGGCCGATTCCGGGATATACGGGAAATCGCGGGTTTTCGTTTGCCGGCGATTAAACTCCTTTTATTCAGCGTCTCATCAAAAATGAAATCATTTTTGAAAACTACAAGTCTCATGCGTTTTAGTGGTGAAGAAATAATTTAAAAAATCGTTCGGGAAATGAGTGTTCTCCCTGGGTATTTTCTTTGTATACATTCGACTATACGGCCAAGCCCGGGATTTACGGGAAATGGCGGGTTTTCGTTTGCCGGCGATTAAACTCTTTTTATTCAGCGTCTCATCAAAAACGAAATGATTTTTGAAAACTACAAGTCTCATGCGTTTTAGTGGTGAAAAATAATTTAAAGAATCGTTCGGGAAATGAGTTTACTCCCTGGGTACTTTCTTTGTATACTTTTGACTATACGGGCCGAGTCCGGGATTTTCGCGAATTCGCGGGTTTTTGTTTGCCGGCGATTAAACTCCTTTTATTCAACGTCTCATCAAAAATGAAATCATTTTTGAAAACTACAAGTCTCATGCGTTTTTGTGGTGAAGAAATTATTTAAAAAATCGTTCGGGAAATGAGTGTTCTCCCTGGGTGTTTTCTTTGTATACATTCGACTATACGGTTAAGCCCGGGATTTACGGGAAACCGTGGGTTTTCGTTTGCCGGCGATTAACCTCCTTTTATTCAGCGTCTCATCAAAAATGAAATCATTTTTGAAAACTACAAGTCTCATGCGTTGTAGTGGTGAAAAAATAATTTAAAAAATCGTTCAAGAAATGAGTTTACTCCCTGGGTACTTTCTTTGTATACATTCGACTATACGGCCGATTCCGGGATATACGAGAAATCGCGGGTTTTCGTTTGCTTCGATTAAACTCCTTTTATTCAGCGTCTCATCAAAAATAAAATCATTTTCGAAAACTGCAAGTCTCATGCGTTTTAGTGGTGAATAAATAATTTAAAAAATCGTTCGGAAAATGAGTTTACTCCCTGGGTATTTTCTTTGTATACATTGGACTATACGGCCAAGCCCGGGATTTACGGGAAATCCCGGGTTTTCGTTTGCCGGCGAATAAACTCCTTTTATTCAGCGTCTCATCAAAAACGAAATCATTTTTGAAAACTACAAGTCTCATGCGTTTTAGTGGTGAAGAAATAATTTAAAAAATCGTTCGGGAAATGAGTGTTCTCCCTGGGTATTTTCTTTGTATACACTCGACTATACGGCCAAGCCCGGGATTTACGGGAAATCGCGGGTTTTCGTTTGCCGGCGATTAAACACCTTTTAGTCAGCGTCTCATCAAAAACGAAATGATTTTTGAAAACTACAAGTCTCATGCGTTTTAGTGGTGAAAAATAATTTAAAGAATCGTTCGGGAAATGAGTTTACTCCCTGGGTAATTTCTTTGTATACTTTTGACTATACGGGCCGAGTCCGGGATTTCCGCGAACTCGCGGGTTTTTGTTTGCCGGCGATTAAACTCCTTTTATTCAGCGCCTCATCAAAAATGAAATCATTTTTGATAACTACAAGTCTCATGCGTTTTATTGGTGAAGAAATAATTTAAAAAATCGTTCGGGAAATGAGTGTTCTCCCTGGGTGTTTTCTTTGTATACATTCGACTATACGGCCAAGCCCGGGATTTACGGGAAATCGCGGGTTTTCGTTTGCCGGCGATTAACCTCCTTTTATTCAGCGTCTCATCAAAAATGAAATCATTTTTAAAAACTACAAGTCTCATGCGTTGTAGTGGTGAAAAAATAATTTAAAAAATCGTTCAAGAAATGGGTTTACTCCCTGGGTACTTTCTTTGTATACATTCGACTATACGGCCGATTCCAGGATATACGGGAAATCGCGGGTTCTCGTTTGCTTCGATTAAACTCCTTTTGTTCAGCGTCTCATCAAAAATGAAATCATTTTCGAAAACTACAAGTCTCATGCGTTTTAGTGGTGAAGAAATAATTTAAAAAATCGTTCGGAAAATGAGCTTACTCCCTGGGTATTTTCTTTGTATACATTCGACTATACGGCCAAGCCCGGGATTTACAGGAAATCCCGGGTTTTCGTTTGCCGGCGAAAAAACTCCTTTTATTCAGCGTCTCATCAAAAACGAAATGATTTTTGAAAACTACAAGTCTCATGCGTTGTAGTGGTGAAAAAATAATTTAAAAAATCGTTCAAGAAATGGGTTTACTCCCTGGGTACTTTCTCTGTATACATTCGACTATACGGCCGATTCCAGGATATACGGGAAATCGCGGGTTTTCGTTTGCTTCAATTAAACTCCTTTTCTTCAGCGTCTCATCAAAAATGAAATCATTTTCGAAAACTACAAGTCTCATGCGTTTTAGTGGTGAAGAAATAATTTAAAAAATCGTTCGGAAAATGAGTTTACTCCCTGGGTATTTTCTTTGTATACATTCGATTATATGGCCAAGCCCGGGATTTACGGGAAATCCCGGGTTTTCGTTTGCCGGCGAATAAACTCCTTTAATTCAGCGTCTCATCAAAAACGAAATCATTTTTGAAAACTACAAGTCTCATGCGTTTTAGTGGTGAAGAAATAATTTAAAAAATCGTTCGGGAAATGAGTGTTCTCCCTGGGTATTTTCTTTGTATACATTCGACTATACGGCCAAGCCCGGAATTTACGGGAAATCGCAGGTTTTTGTTTGCCGGCGATTAACCTCCTTTTATTCAGCGTCTCATCAAAAATGAAATCATTTTTAAAAACTACAAGTCTCATGCGTTGTAGTGGTGAAAAAATAATTTAAAAAATCGTTCAAGAAATGAGTTTACTCCCTGGGTACTTTCTTTGTATACATTCGACTACACGGCCAATTCCGGGATATACGGGAAATCGCGGGTTTTCGTTTGCCGGCGATTAAACTCCTTTTATTCAGCGTCTCATCAAAAATGAAATCATTTTCGAAAACTACAAGTCTCATGCGTTTTAGTGGTGAAGAAATAATTTAAAAATTCGTTCGGAAAATGAGTTTACTCCCTGGGTATTTTCTTTGTATACATTCGACTATAAGGCCAAGCCCGGGATTTTCGGGAAATCCCGGATTTTCGTTTGCCGGCGAATAAACTCCTTTTATTCAGCGTCTCATCAAAAACGAAATCATTTTTGAAAACTACAAGTCTCATGCGTTTTAGTGGTGAAAAAATAATTTAAAGAATCGTTCGGGAAGGGAGTTTACTCCCTGGGTACTTTCTTTGTATACTTTTGAATATACGGGCCGAGTCCGGGATTTACGGGAAATTGCGGGTTTTCGTTTGCCGGCGATTAAACTCCTTTTATTCAGCGTCTCATCAAAAATGAAATCGTTTTTGAAAACTACAAGTCTTATGCGTTTTAATGGTAAAAAATTAATTTAAAAAATCGTTCGGGAAATGAGTTTACCCCCAGTTTACTTTCTTTGTATACATTTGACTATACGGGTCAAGCCCGGGATTTACGGCAAATCGCGGGTTTTCGTTTGCCGGCGATTAAACTCCTTTTATTCAGCGTCTCATCAAAAACGAAATCATTTTTAAAAACTACAAGTCTCATGCGTTTTAGTGGTGAAAAAATAATTTAAAAAATCGTTCGGGAAATGAGTTTACTCCCAGTTTACTTTCTTTGTATACATTCGACTATACGGGTCAAGCCGGGGATTTACGGCAAATCGCGGGTTTTCGTTTACCGGCGATTAAACTCCTTTTATTCAGCGTCTCATCAAAAATGAAATCATTTTTGAAAACTACAAGTCTCATGCGTTTTAGTGGTGAAAAAATAATTTAAAAAATCGTTTGGGAAATGAGTTTACTCCCTGGGTACTTTCTTTGTATAATTTTCACTGTACGGGCCGAGTCCGTGATATACGGAAAATCGTGGGTTCTCGATTGCCGGCGATTAAACTCCTTTTATTCAGCGTCTCATCAAAAATGAAATCATTTTTGAAAACTACAAGTCTCATGCCTTTTAGTGGTGAAAAAATAATTTAAAGAATCGTTTGGGAAGTGAGTTTACTCCCTGGGTACTTTCTTTGTATACTTTTGACTATACGGGCCGAGTCTGGGATTTACGGGAAATTGCGGGTTTTCGTTTGCCGGCGATTAAACTCCTTTTATTAAGCGTCTCATCAAAAATGAAATCTTAAATCAAGTCTTATGCGTTTTAAGGGTAAAAAATTAATTTAAAAAATCGTTCGGGAAATGAGTTTACTCCCAGTTTACTTTCTTTGTATACATTCGACTATACGGGTCAAGCCCGGGATTTACGGCAAATCGCGAGTTTTCGTTTGCCGGCGATTAAACTCCTTTTATTCAGCATCTCATCAAAAACGAAATCATTTTTAAAAACTACAAGTCTCATGCGTTTTAGTAGTGAAAAAATAATTTAAAAAATCGTTCGGAAAATGAGTTTACTCCCAGTTTACTTTCTTTGTATACATTCGACTATACGGGTCAAGCCCGGGATTTGCGGCAAATCGCGGGTTTTCGTTTGCCGGCAATTAAACACCTTTTATTCAGCGTCTCATCAAAAAAGAAATCATTTTTGAAAACGACAAGTCTCATGCGTTTTAGTGGTGAAAAAATAATTTAAAGAATCGCTTGGGAAATGAGTTTACTCCCAGGGTACTTTCTTTGTATACTTTTCACTGTACGGGCCGAGTCCGTGATATACGGAAAATCGCGGGTTTTCGTTTGCCGGCGATTAAACTCCTTTTATTCAGCGTCTCATCAAAAATGAAATCATTTTTGAAAACTACAAGTCTCATGCGTTTTAGTGGTGAAAAAATAATTTAAAGAATCGTTCGGGAAATGAGTTTACTCCCAGTTTACTTTCTTTGTATACATTTGACTATACGGGTCAAGCTCGGGATTTTCGGCAAATCGCGGGTTTTCGTTTGCCGGCGATTAAACTCCTTTTATTCAGCGTCTCATCAAAAATGAAATCATTTTTGAAAACTACAAGTCTCATGCGTTTTAGTGGTGAAGAAATAATTTAAAAAATCTTTCGAGAAATGGGTTTACTCCCTGGGTACTTTCTTTGTATACATTCGACTATACGGCCGATTCCAGGATATACGGGAAATCGCGGGTTTTCGTTTGCTTCGATTAAACTCCTTTTGTTCAGCGTCTCATCAAAAATGAAATCATTTTCGAAAACTACAAGTGTCATGCGTTTTAGTGGTGAAGAAATAATTTAAAAAATCGTTCGGAAAATGAGTTTACTCCCTGGGTATTTTCTTTGTATACATTCGACTATACGGCCAAGCCCGGGATTTACAGGAAATCCCGGGTTTTCGTTTGCCGGCGAAAAAACTCCTTTTATTCAGCGTCTCATCAAAAACGAAATCATTTTTGAAAACTACAAGTCTCATGCGTTTTAGTGGTGAAGAAATAATTTAAAAAATCGTTCGGGAAATGAGTGTTCTCCCTGGGTATTTTCTTTGTATACATTCGACTATACGGCCAAGCCCGGAATTTACGGGAAATCGCGGGTTTTCGTTTGCCGGCGATTAAACTCCTTTTATTCAGCGTCTCATCAAAAACGAAATGATTTTTGAAAACTACAAGTCTCATGCGTTTTAGTGGTGAAAAATAATTTAAAGAATCGTTCGGGAAATGAGTTTACTCCCTGGGTACTTTCTTTGTATACATTCGACTATACGGCCAAGCCCGGAATTTACGGGAAATCGCGGGTTTTCGTTTGCCGGCGATTAAACTCCTTTTATTCAGCGTCTCATCAAAAACGAAATGATTTTTGAAAACTACAAGTCTCATGCGTTTTAGTGGTGAAAAATAATTTAAAGAATCGTTCGGGAAATGAGTTTACTCCCTGGGTACTTTCTTTGTATACTTTTGACTATACGGGCCGAGTCCAGGATTTTCGCGAATTCACGGGTTTTTGTTTGCCGGCGATTAAACTCCTTTTATTCAGCGTCTCATCAAAAATGAAATCATTTTTGAAAACTACAAGTCTCATGCGTTGTAGTGGTGAAAAAATAATTTAAAAAATCGTTCAAGAAATGGGTTTACTCCCTGGGTACTTTCTTTGTATACATTCGACTATACGGCCGATTCCAGGATATACGGGAAATCGCGGGTTTTCGTTTGCTTCAATTAAACTCCTTTTATTCAGCGTCTCATCAAAAATGAAATCATTTTCGAAAACTACAAGTCTCATGCGTTTTAGTGGTGAAGAAATAATTTAAAAAATCGTTCGGAAAATGAGTTTACTCCCTGGGTATTTTCTTTGTATACATTCGATTATATGGCCAAGCCCGGGATTTACGGGAAATCCCGGGTTTTCGTTTGCCGGCGAATAAACTCCTTTAACTCAGCGTCTCATCAAAAACGAAATCATTTTTGAAAACTACAAGTCTCATGCGTTTTAGTGGTGAAGAAATAATTTAAAAAATCGTTCGGGAAATGAGTGTTCTCCCTGGGTATTTTCTTTGTATACATTCGACTATACGGCCAAGCCCGGAATTTACGGGAAATCGCAGGTTTTCGTTTGCCGGCGATTAACCTCCTTTTATTCAGCGTCTCATCAAAAATGAAATCATTTTTGAAAACTACAAGTCTCATGCGTTGTAGTGGTGAAAAAATAATTTAAAAAATCGTTCAAGAAATGAGTTTACTCCCTGGGTACTTTCTTTGTATACATTCGACTACACGGCCGATTCCGGGATATACGGGAAATCGCGGGTTTTCGTTTGCCGGCGATTAAACTCCTTTTATTCAGCGTCTCATCAAAAATGAAATCATTTTCGAAAACTACAAGTCTCATGCGTTTTAGTGGTGAAGAAATAATTTAAAAATTCGTTCGGAAAATGAGTTTACTCCCTGGGTATTTTCTTTGTATACATTCGACTATAAGGCCAAGCCCGGGATTTTCGGGAAATCCCGGGTTTTCGTTTGCCGGCGAATAAACTCCTTTTATTCAGCGTCTCATCAAAAACGAAATCATTTTTGAAAACTACAAGTCTCATGCGTTTTAGTGGTGAAAAAATAATTTAAAGAATCGTTCGGGAAGGGAGTTTACTCCCTGTGTACTTTCTTTGTATACTTTTGAATATACGGGCCGAGTCCGGGATTTCCGGGAAATTGCGGGTTTTCGTTTGCCAGCGATTAAACTCCTTTTATTCAGCGTCTCATCAAAAATGAAATCGTTTTTGAAAACTACAAGTCTTATGCGTTTTAATGGTAAAAAATTAATTTAAAAAATCGTTCGGGAAATGAGTTTACCCCCAGTTTACTTTCTTTGTATACATTTGACTATACGGGTCAAGCCCGGGATTTACGGCAAATCGCGGGTTTTCGTTTGCCGGCGATTAAACTCCTTTTATTCAGCGTCTCATCAAAAACGAAATCATTTTTAAAAACTACAAGTCTCATGCGTTTTAGTGGTGAAAAAATAATTTAAAAAATCGTTCAAGAAATGGGTTTACTCCCTGGGTACTTTCTTTGTATACATTCGACTATACGGCCGATTCCAGGATATACGGGAAATCGCGGGTTTTCGTTTGCTTCAATTAAACTCCTTTTATTCAGCGTCTCATCAAAAATGAAATCATTTTCGAAAACTACAAGTCTCATGCGTTTTAGTGGTGAAGAAATAATTTAAAAAATCGTTCGGAAAATGAGTTTACTCCCTGGGTATTTTCTTTGTATACATTCGATTATATGGCCAAGCCCGGGATTTACGGGAAATCCCGGGTTTTCGTTTGCCGGCGAATAAACTCCTTTAATTCAGCGTCTCATCAAAAACGAAATCATTTTTGAAAACTACAAGTCTCATGCGTTTTAGTGGTGAAGAAATTATTTAAAAAATCGTTCGGGAAATGAGTGTTCTCCCTGGGTATTTTCTTTGTATACATTCGACTATACGGCCAAGCCCGGAATTTACGGGAAATCGCAGGTTTTCGTTTGCCGGCGATTAACCTCCTTTTATTCAGCGTCTCATCAAAAATGAAATCATTTTTGAAAACTACAAGTCTCATGCGTTGTAGTGGTGAAAAAATAATTTAAAAAATCGTTCAAGAAATGAGTTTACTCCCTGGGTACTTTCTTTGTATACATTCGACTACACGGCCGATTCCGGGATATACGGGAAATCGCGGGTTTTCGTTTGCCGGCGATTAAACTCCTTTTATTCAGCGTCTCATCAAAAATGAAATCATTTTTGAAAAGTAAAAGTCTCATGCGTTTTAGTGGTGAAGAAATAATTTAAAAATTCGTTCGGAAAATGAGTTTACTCCCTGGGTATTTTCTTTGTATACATTCGACTATAAGGCCAAGCCCGGGATTTTCGGGAAATCCCGGGTTTTCGTTTGCCGGCGAATAAACTCCTTTTATTCAGCGTCTCATCAAAAACGAAATCATTTTTGAAAACTACAAGTCTCATGCGTTTTAGTGGTGAAAAAATAATTTAAAGAATCGTTCGGGAAGGGAGTTTACTCCCTGGGTACTTTCTTTGTATACTTTTGAATATACGGGCCGAGTCCGGGATTTACGGGAAATTGCGGGTTTTCGTTTGCCGGCGATTAAACTCCTTTTATTCAGCGTCTCATCAAAAATGAAATCGTTTTTGAAAACTACAAGTCTCATGCGTTTTAGTGGTGAAAAAATAATTTAAAAAATCGTTCGGGAAATGAGTTTACTCCCAGTTTACTTTCTTTGTATACATTCGACTATACGGGTCAAGCCGGGGATTTACGGCAAATCGCGGGTTTTCGTTTACCGGCGATTAAACTCCTTTTATTCAGCGTCTCATCAAAAATGAAATCATTTTTGAAAACTACAAGTCTCATGCGTTTTAGTGGTGAAAAAATAATTTAAAGAATCGTTTGGGAAATGAGTTTACTCCCTGGGTACTTTCTTTGTATAATTTTCACTGTACGGGCCGAGTCCGTGATATACGGAAAATCGTGGGTTCTCGATTGCCGGCGATTAAACTCCTTTTATTCAGCGTCTCATCAAAAATGAAATCATTTTTGAAAACTACAAGTCTCATGCCTTTTAGTGGTGAAAAAATAATTTAAAGAATCGTTTGGGAAGTGAGTTTACTCCCTGGGTACTTTCTTTGTATACTTTTGACTATACGGGCCGAGTCTGGGTTTTACGGGAAATTGCGGGTTTTCGCTTGCCGGCGATTAAACTCCTTTTATTAAGCGTCTCATCAAAAATGAAATCTTAAATCAAGTCTTATGCGTTTTAATGGTAAAAAATTAATTTAAAAAATCGTTCGGGAAATGAGTTTACTCCCAGTTAACTTTCTTTGTATACATTCGACTATACGGGTCAAGCCCGGGATTTACGGCAAATCGCGAGTTTTCGTTTGCCGGCGATTAAACTCCTTTTATTCAGCATCTCATCAAAAAAGAAATCATTTTTGAAAACGACAAGTCTCATGCGTTTTAGTGGTGAAAAAATAATTTAAAGAATCGCTTGGGAAATGAGTTTACTCCCAGGGTACTTTCTTTGTATACTTTTCACTGTACGGGCCGAGTCCGTGATATACGGAAAATCGCGGGTTTTCGTTTGCCGGCGATTAAACTCCTTTTATTCAGCGTCTCATCAAAAATGAAATCATTTTTGAAAACTACAAGTCTCATGCGTTTTAGTGGTGAAAAAATAATTTAAAGAATCGTTCGGGAAATGAGTTTACTCCCAGTTTACTTTCTTTGTATACATTTGACTATACGGGTCAAGCTCGGGATTTACGGCAAATCGCGGGTTTTCGTTTGCCGGCGATTAAACTCCTTTTATTCAGCGTCTCATCAAAAATGAAATCATTTTTGAAAACTACAAGTCTCATGCGTTTTAGTGGTGAAGAAATAATTTAAAAAATCTTTCGGCAAATGAGTTTACTCCCTGGGTATTTTCTTTGTATACACTCGACTATACGGCCAAACCCAGGATTTACGGGAAATCGCGGGTTTCCGTTGGCCGGCGATTAAACTCCTTTTATTCAGCGTCTCATCAAAAACGAAATCATTTTTGAAAACTACAAGTCTCATGCGTTTTAGTGGTGAAAAAATAATTTAAAGAATCGTTCGGGAAATGAGTTTACTCCCTGGGTATTTTCTTTGTATACACTCGACTATACGGCCAAACCCGGGATTTACGGGAAATCGCGGGTTTTCGTTGGCCGGCGATTAAACTCCTTTTATTCAGCGTCTCATCAAAAACGAAATCATTTTTGAAAACTACAAGTCTCATGCCTTTTAGTGGTGAAAAAATAATTTAAAGAATCGTTTGGGAAGTGAGTTTACTCCCTGGGTACTTTCTTTGTATACTTTTGACTATACGGGCCGAGTCTGGGATTTACGGGAAATTGCGGGTTTTCGTTTGCCGGCGATTAAACTCCTTTTATTAAGCGTCTCATCAAAAATGAAATCTTAAATCAAGTCTTATGCGTTTTAATGGTAAAAAATTAATTTAAAAAATCGTTCGGGAAATGAGTTTACTCCCAGTTTACTTTCTTTGTATACATTTGACTATACGGGTCAAGCCCGGGATTTACGGCAAATCGCGAGTTTTCGTTTGCCGGCGATTAAACTCCTTTTATTCAGCATCTCATCAAAAACGAAATCATTTTTAAAAACTACAAGTCTCATGCGTTTTAGTGGTGAAAAAATAATTTAAAAAATCGTTCGGAAAATGAGTTTACTCCCAGTTTACTTTCTTTGTATACATTCGACTATACGGGTCAAGCCCGGGATTTACGGCAAATCGCGGGTTTTCGTTTGCCGGCGATTAAACTCCTTTTATTCAGCGTCTCATCAAAAAAGAAATCATTTTTGAAAACGACAAGTCTCATGCGTTTTAGTGGTGAAAAAATAATTTAAAGAATCGTTTGGGAAATGAGTTTACTCCCAGGGTACTTTCTTTGTATACTTTTCACTGTACGGGCCGAGTCCGTGATATACGGAAAATCGCGGGTTTTCGTTTGCCGGTGATTAAACTCCTTTTATTCAGCGTCTCATCAGAAATGAAATCATTTTTGAAAACTACAAGTCTCATGCGTTTTAGTGGTGAAAAAATAATTTAAAGAATCGTTCGGGAAATGAGTTTACTCCCAGTTTACTTTCTTTGTATACATTTGACTATACGGGTCAAGCTCGGGATTTACGGCAAATCGCGGGTTTTCGTTTGCCGGCGATTAAACTCCTTTTATTCAGCGTCTCATCAAAAATGAAATCATTTTTGAAAACTACAAGTCTCATGCGTTTTAGTGGTGAAGAAATAATTTAAAAAATCTTTCGACAAATGAGTTTACTCCCTGGGTATTTTCTTTGTATACACTCGACTATACGGCCAAACCCAGGATTTACGGGAAATCGCGGGTTTCCGTTGGCCGGCGATTAAACTCCTTTTATTCAGCGTCTCATCAAAAACGAAATCATTTTTAAAAACTACAAGTCTCATGCGTTTTAGTGGTGAAAAAATAATTTAAAAAATCGTTCGGGAAATGAGTTTACTACCAGTTTACTTTCTTTGTATACTTTTGACTATACGGGCCGAGTCCGGGATTTACGGGAAATTGCGGGTTTTCGTTTGCCGGCGATTAAACTCCTTTTATTCAGCGTCTCATCAAAAATGAAATCTTAAATCAAGTCTTATGCGTTTTAGTGGTGAAGAAATAATTTAAAAAATCGTTCGGCAAATGAGTTTACTCCCTGGGTATTTTCTTTGTATACACTCGACTATACGGCCAAACCCGGGATTTACGGGAAATCGCGGGTTTTCGTTGGCCGGCGATTAAACTCCTTTTATTCAGCGTCTCATCAAAAACGAAATCATTTTTGAAAACTACAAGTCTCATGCGTTTTAGTGGTGAAAAAATAATTTAAAAAATAGTTCGCGAAATGAGTTTACTCCCAGTTTACTTTCTTTGTATACATTTGACTATACGGGTCAAGCCCGGGATTTACGGCAAATCGCGGGTTTTCGTTTGCCGGCGATTAAACTCCTTTTATTCAGCGTCTCATGATAAATGAAATCATTTTTGAAAACTACAAGTCTCAGGCGTTTTAGTGGTGAAGAAATAATTTAAAAAATCGTTCGGGAAATGAGTTTACTCCCTGGGTATTTTCTTTGTATGCATTCGACTATACGGCCAAGCCCGGGATTTACGGGAAATCGCGGGTTTTCGTTGGCCGGCGATTAAACTCCTTTTATTCAGCGTTTCATCAAAAACGAAATCATTTTTAAAAACTACAAGTCTCATGCGTTTTAGTGGTGAAAAAATAATTTAAAAAATCGTTCGGGAAATGAGTTTACTCCCAGTTTACTTTCTTTGTATACATTCGACTATACGGGTCAAGCCCGGGATTTACGGCAAATCGCGGGTTTTCGTTTGCCGGCGATTAAACTCCTTTTATTCAGCGTCTCATCAAAAATGAAATCATTTTTGAAAACTACAAGTCTCATGCGTTTTAGTGGTGAAGAAATAATTTAAAAAATCGTTCGGGAAATGAGTTTACTCCCTGGGTATTTTCTTTGTATACTTTTCACTGTACGGGCCGAGTCCGTGATATACGGAAAATCGCGGGTTTTCGTTTGCCGGCGATTAAACTCCTTTTATTCAGCGTCTCATCAAAAATGAAATCATTTTTGAAAACTACAAGTCTCATGCGTTTTAGTGGTGAAAAAATAATTTAAAGAATCGTTCGGGAAATGAGTTTACTCCCAGTTTACTTTCTTTGTATACATTTGACTATACGGGTCAAGCTCGGGATTTACGGCAAATCGCGGGTTTTCGTTTGCCGGCGATTAAACTCCTTTTATTCAGCGTCTCATCAAAAATGAAATCATTTTTGAAAACTACAAGTCTCATGCGTTTTAGTGGTAAAGAAATAATTTAAAAAATCTTTTGGCAAATGAGTTTACTCCCTGGGTATTTTCTTTGTATACACTCGACTATACGGCCAAACCCAGGATTTACGGGAAATCGCGGGTTTTCGTTGGCCGGCGATTAAACTCCTTTTATTCAGCGTCTCATCAAAAACGAAATCATTTTTGAAAACTACAAGTCTCATGCGTTTTAGTGGTGAAAAAATAATTTAAAAAATCGTTTGGGAAATGAGTTTACTCCCAGTTTACTTTCTTTGTATACTTTTGACTATACGGGCCGAGTCCGGGATTTACGGGAAATTGCGGGTTTTCGTTTGCCGGCGATTAAACTCCTTTTATTCAGCGTCTCATCAAAAATGAAATCTTAAATCAAGTCTTATGCGTTTTAGTGGTGAAGAAATAATTTAAAAAATCGTTCGGCAAATGAGTTTACTCCCTGGGTATTTTCTTTGTATACACTCGACTATACGGCCAAACCCGGGATTTACGGGAAATCGCGGGTTTTTGTTGGCCGGCGATTAAACTCCTTTTATTCAGCGTCTCATCAAAAACGAAATCATTTTTGAAAACTACAAGTCTCATGCGTTTTAGTGGTGAAAAAATAATTTAAAAAATCGTTCGGGAATTGAGTTTACTCCCAGTTTACTTTCTTTGTATACATTTGACTATACGGGTCAAGCCCGGGATTTACGGCAAATCGCGGGTTTTCGTTTGCCGGCGATTAAACTCCTTTTATTCAGCGTCTCATCAAAAATGAAATCATTTTTGAAAACTACAAGTCTCATGCGTTTTAGTGGTAAAGAAATAATTTAAAAAATCTTTCGGCAAATGAGTTTACTCCCTTGGTATTTTCTTTGTATACACTCGACTATACGGCCAAACCCAGGATTTACGGGAAATCGCGGGTTTTCGTTGGCTGGCGATTAAACTCCTTTTATTCAGCGTCTCATCAAAAACGAAATCATTTTTGAAAACTACAAGTCTCATGCGTTTTAGTGGTGAAAAAATAATTTAAAAAATCGTTCGGGAAATGAGTTTACTCCCAGTTTACTTTCTTTGTATACTTTTGACTATACGGGCCGAGTCCGGGATTTACGGGAAATTGCGGGTTTTCGTTTGCCGGCGATTAAACTCCTTTTATTCAGCGTCTCATCAAAAATGAAATCTTAAATCAAGTCTTATGCGTTTTAGTGGTGAAGAAATAATTTAAAAAATCGTTCGGCAAATGAGTTTACTCCCTGGGTATTTTCTTTGTATACACTCGACTATACGGCCAAACCCGGGATTTACGGGAAATCGCGGGTTTTTGTTGGCCGGCGATTAAACTCCTTTTATTCAGCGTCTCATCAAAAACGAAATCATTTTTGAAAACTACAAGTCTCATGCGTTTTAGTGGTGAAAAAATAATTTAAAAAATCGTTCGGGAATTGAGTTTACTCCCAGTTTACTTTCTTTGTATACATTTGACTATACGGGTCAAGCCCGGGATTTACGGCAAATCGCGGGTTTTCGTTTGCCGGCGATTAAACTCCTTTTTTTCAGCGTCTCATCATAAATGAAATCATTTTTGAAAACTACAAGTCTCATGCGTTTTAGTGGTGAAGAAATAATTTAAAAAATCGTTCGGGAAATGAGTTTACTCCCTGGGTATTTTCTTTGTATGCATTCGACTATACGGCCAAGCCCGGGATTTACGGGAAATCGCGGGTTTTCGTTGGTCGGCGATTAAACTCCTTTTATTCAGCGTTTCATCAAAAACGAAATCATTTTTAAAAACTACAAGTCTCATGCGTTTTAGTGGTGAAAAAATAATTTAAAAAATCGTTCGGGAAATGAGTTTACTCCCAGTTTACTTTCTTTGTATACATTCGACTATACGGGTCAAGCCCGGGATTTACCGCAAATCGCGGGTTTTCGTTTGCCGGCGATTAAACTCCTTTTATTCAGCGTCTCATCAAAAATGAAATCATTTTTGAAAACTACAAGTCTCATGCGTTTTAGTGGTGAAGAAATAATTTAAAAAATCGTTCGGGAAATGAGTTTACTCCGTGGGTATTTTCTTTGCATGCATTCGATTATACGGCCAAGCCCGGGATTTACGGGAAATCGCGGGTTTTCGTTGGCCGGCGATTAAACTCCTTTTATTCAGCGTCTCATCAAAAACGAAATCATTTTTAAAAAATACAAGTCTCATGCGTTTTAGTGGTGAAAAAATAATTTTAAAAATCGTTCGGGAAATGAGTTTACTCCCAGTTTACTTTCTTTGTATACATTCGACTATACGGGTCAAGCCCGGGATTTACGGCAAATCGCGGGTTTTCGTTTGCCGGCGATTAAACTCCTTTTATTCAGCGTCTCATCAAAAATAAAATCATTTTTGAAAACTACAAGTCTCATGCGTTTTAGTGGTGAAAAAGTAATTTAAAGAATCGTTTGGGAAATGAGTTTACTCCCTAGGTACTTTCTTTGTATACTTTTCACTGTACGGGCCGAGTCCGTGATATACGGAAAATCGCGGGTTTTCGTTTTCCGGCGATTAAACTCCTTTTATTCAGCGTCTCATCAAAAATGAAATCGTTTTTGAAAACTACATGTCTTATGCGTTTTAGTGGTAAAAAATTAATTTAAAAAATCGTTCGGGAAATGAGTTTACTCCCAGTTTACTTTCTTTGTATACATTTGACTATACGGGTCAAGCCCGGGATTTACGGCAAATCGCGGGTTTTCGTTTGCCGGCGATTAAACTCCTTTTATTCAGCGTCTCATCAAAAACGAAATCATTTTTGAAAACTACAAGTCTCATGCGTTTTAGTGGTGAAAAAATAATTTAAAAAATAGTTCGCGAAATGAGTTTACTCCCAGTTTACTTTCTTTGTATACATTTGACTATACGGGTCAAGCCCGGGATTTACGGCAAATCGCGGGTTTTCGTTTGCCGGCGATTAAACTCCTTTTATTCAGCGTCTCATGATAAATGAAATCATTTTTGAAAACTACAAGTCTCATGCGTTTTAGTGGTGAAGAAATAATTTAAAAAATCGTTCGGGAAATGAGTTTACTCCCTGGGTATTTTCTTTGTATGCATTCGACTATACGGCCAAGCCCGGGATTTACGGGAAATCGCGGGTTTTCGTTGGCCGGCGATTAAACTCCTTTTATTCAGCGTTTCATCAAAAACGAAATCATTTTTAAAAACTACAAGTCTCATGCGTTTTAGTGGTGAAAAAATAATTTAAAAAATCGTTCGGGAAATGAGTTTACTCCCAGTTTACTTTCTTTGTATACATTCGACTATACGGGTCAAGCCCGGGATTTACGGCAAATCGCGGGTTTTCGTTTGCCGGCGATTAAACTCCTTTTATTCAGCGTCTCATCAAAAATGAAATCATTTTTGAAAACTACAAGTCTCATGCGTTTTAGTGGTGAAGAAATAATTTAAAAAATCGTTCGGGAAATGAGTTTACTCCCTGGGTATTTTCTTTGTATACTTTTCACTGTACGGGCCGAGTCCGTGATATACGGAAAATCGCGGGTTTTCGTTTGCCGGCGATTAAACTCCTTTTATTCAGCGTCTCATCAAAAATGAAATCATTTTTGAAAACTACAAGTCTCATGCGTTTTAGTGGTGAAAAAATAATTTAAAGAATCGTTCGGGAAATGAGTTTACTCCCAGTTTACTTTCTTTGTATACATTTGACTATACGGGTCAAGCTCGGGATTTACGGCAAATCGCGGGTTTTCGTTTGCCGGCGATTAAACTCCTTTTATTCAGCGTCTCATCAAAAATGAAATCATTTTTGAAAACTACAAGTCTCATGCGTTTTAGTGGTAAAGAAATAATTTAAAAAATCTTTTGGCAAATGAGTTTACTCCCTGGGTATTTTCTTTGTATACACTCGACTATACGGCCAAACCCAGGATTTACGGGAAATCGCGGGTTTTCGTTGGCCGGCGATTAAACTCCTTTTATTCAGCGTCTCATCAAAAACGAAATCATTTTTGAAAACTACAAGTCTCATGCGTTTTAGTGGTGAAAAAATAATTTAAAAAATCGTTTGGGAAATGAGTTTACTCCCAGTTTACTTTCTTTGTATACTTTTGACTATACGGGCCGAGTCCGGGATTTACGGGAAATTGCGGGTTTTCGTTTGCCGGCGATTAAACTCCTTTTATTCAGCGTCTCATCAAAAATGAAATCTTAAATCAAGTCTTATGCGTTTTAGTGGTGAAGAAATAATTTAAAAAATCGTTCGGCAAATGAGTTTACTCCCTGGGTATTTTCTTTGTATACACTCGACTATACGGCCAAACCCGGGATTTACGGGAAATCGCGGGTTTTTGTTGGCCGGCGATTAAACTCCTTTTATTCAGCGTCTCATCAAAAACGAAATCATTTTTGAAAACTACAAGTCTCATGCGTTTTAGTGGTGAAAAAATAATTTAAAAAATCGTTCGGGAATTGAGTTTACTCCCAGTTTACTTTCTTTGTATACATTTGACTATACGGGTCAAGCCCGGGATTTACGGCAAATCGCGGGTTTTCGTTTGCCGGCGATTAAACTCCTTTTTTCAGCGTCTCATCATAAATGAAATCATTTTTGAAAACTACAAGTCTCATGCGTTTTAGTGGTGAAGAAATAATTTAAAAAATCGTTCGGGAAATGAGTTTACTCCCAGTTTACTTTCTTTGTATACATTTGACTATACGGGTCAAGCTCGGGATTTACGGCAAATCGCGGGTTTTCGTTTGCCGGCGATTAAACTCCTTTTATTCAGCGTCTCATCAAAAATGAAATCATTTTTGAAAACTACAAGTCTCATGCGTTTTAGTGGTAAAGAAATAATTTAAAAAATCTTTCGGCAAATGAGTTTACTCCCTTGGTATTTTCTTTGTATACACTCGACTATACGGCCAAACCCAGGATTTACGGGAAATCGCGGGTTTTCGTTGGCCGGCGATTAAACTCCTTTTATTCAGCGTCTCATCAAAAACGAAATCATTTTTGAAAACTACAAGTCTCATGCGTTTTAGTGGTGAAAAAATAACTTAAAAAATCGTTCGGGAAATGAGTTTACTCCCAGTTTACTTTCTTTGTATACTTTTGACTATACGGGCCGAGTCCGGGATTTACGGGAAATTGCGGGTTTTCGTTTGCCGGCGATTAAACTCCTTTTATTCAGCGTCTCATCAAAAATGAAATCTTAAATCAAGTCTTATGCGTTTTAGTGGTGAAGAAATAATTTAAAAAATCGTTCGGCAAATGAGTTTACTCCCTGGGTATTTTCTTTGTATACACTCGACTATACGGCCAAACCCGGGATTTACGGGAAATCGCGGGTTTTTGTTGGCCGGCGATTAAACTCCTTTTATTCAGCGTCTCATCAAAAACGAAATCATTTTTAAAAACTACAAGTCTCATGCGTTTTAGTGGTGAAAAAATAATTTAAAAAATCGTTCGGGAAATGAGTTTACTCCCAGTTTACTTTCTTTGTATACATTCGACTATACGGGTCAAGCCCGGGATTTACCGCAAATCGCGGGTTTTCGTTTGCCGGCGATTAAACTCCTTTTATTCAGCGTCTCATCAAAAATGAAATCATTTTTGAAAACTACAAGTCTCATGCGTTTTAGTGGTGAAGAAATAATTTAAAAAATCGTTCGGGAAATGAGTTTACTCCCTGGGTATTTTCTTTGCATGCATTCGATTATACGGCCAAGCCCGGGATTTACGGGAAATCGCGGGTTTTCGTTGGCCGGCGATTAAACTCCTTTTATTCAGCGTCTCATCAAAAACGAAATCATTTTTAAAAAATACAAGTCTCATGCGTTTTAGTGGTGAAAAAATAATTTTAAAAATCGTTCGGGAAATGAGTTTACTCCCAGTTTACTTTCTTTGTATACATTCGACTATACGGGTCAAGCCCGGGATTTACGGCAAATCGCGGGTTTTCGTTTGCCGGCGATTAAACTCCTTTTATTCAGCGTCTCATCAAAAATGAAATCATTTTTGAAAACTACAAGTCTCATGCGTTTTAGTGGTGAAAAAGTAATTTAAAGAATCGTTTGGGAAATGAGTTTACTCCCTGGGTACTTTCTTTGTATACTTTTCACTGTACGGGCCGAGTCCGTGATATACGGAAAATCGCGGGTTTTCGTTTTCCGGCGATTAAACTCCTTTTATTCAGCGTCTCATCAAAAATGAAATCGTTTTTGAAAACTACATGTCTTATGCGTTTTAGTGGTAAAAAATTAATTTAAAAAATCGTTCGGGAAATGAGTTTACTCCCAGTTTACTTTCTTTGTATACATTTGACTATACGGGTCAAGCCCGGGATTTACGGCAAATCGCGGGTTTTCGTTTGCCGGCGATTAAACTCCTTTTATTCAGCGTCTCATCAAAAATGAAATCATTTTTGAAAACAACAAGTCTCATGCGTTTTAGTGGTGAAGAAATAATTTAAAAAATCGTTCGGGAAATGAGTTTACTCCCTGGGTATTTTCTTTGTATGCATTCGACTATACGGCCAAGCCCGGGATTTACGGGAAATCGCGGGTTTTCGTTGGCCGGCGATTAAACTCCTTTTATTCAGCGTTTCATCAAAAACGAAATCATTTTTAAAAACTACAAGTCTCATGCGTTTTAGTGGTGAAAAAATAATTTAAAAAATCGTTCGGGAAATGAGTTTACTCCCAGTTTACTTTCTTTGTATACATTCGACTATACGGGTCAAGCCCGGGATTTACCGCAAATCGCGGGTTTTCGTTTGCCGGCGATTAAACTCCTTTTATTCAGCGTCTCATCAAAAATGAAATCATTTTTGAAAACTACAAGTCTCATGCGTTTTAGTGGTGAAGAAATAATTTAAAAAATCGTTCGGGAAATGAGTTTACTCCCTGGGTATTTTCTTTGCATGCATTCGATTATACGGCCAAGCCCGGGATTTACGGGAAATCGCGGGTTTTCGTTGGCCGGCGATTAAACTCCTTTTATTCAGCGTCTCATCAAAAACGAAATCATTTTTAAAAAATACAAGTCTCATGCGTTTTAGTGGTGAAAAAGTAATTTTAAAAATCGTTCGGGAAATGAGTTTACTCCCAGTTTACTTTCTTTGTATACATTCGACTATACGGGTCAAGCCCGGGATTTACGGCAAATCGCGGGTTTTCGTTTGCCGGCGATTAAACTCCTTTTATTCAGCGTCTCATCAAAAATGAAATCATTTTTGAAAACTACAAGTCTCATGCGTTTTAGTGGTGAAAAAGTAATTTAAAGAATCGTTTGGGAAATGAGTTTACTCCCTGGGTACTTTCTTTGTATACTTTTCACTGTACGGGCCGAGTCCGTGATATACGGAAAATCGCGGGTTTTCGTTTTCCGGCGATTAAACTCCTTTTATTCAGCGTCTCATCAAAAATGAAATCGTTTTTGAAAACTACATGTCTTATGCGTTTTAGTGGTAAAAAATTAATTTAAAAAATCGTTCGGGAAATGAGTTTACTCCCAGTTTACTTTCTTTGTATACATTTGACTATACGGGTCAAGCCCGGGATTTACGGCAAATCGCGGGTTTTCGTTTGCCGGCGATTAAACTCCTTTTATTCAGCGTCTCATCAAAAATGAAATCATTTTTGAAAACAACAAGTCTCATGCGTTTTAGTGGTGAAGAAATAATTTAAAAAATTGTTCGGCAAATGAGTTTACTCCCTGGGTATTTTCTTTGTATACACTCGACTATACGGCCAAACCCGGGATTTACGGGAAATCGCGGGTTTTCGTTGGCCGGCGATTAAACTCCTTTTATTCAGCGTCTCATCAAAAACGAAAGCATTTTTGAAAACTACAAGTCTCATGCGTTTTAGTGGTGAAAAAATAATTTAAAAAATCGTTCGGGAAATGAGTTTACTCCCAATTTACTTTCTTTGTATACATTCGACTATACGGGTCAAGCCCGGGATTTACGGCAAATCGCGGGTTTTCGTTTGCCGGCGATTAAACTCCTTTTATTCAGCGTCTCATCAAAAATGAAATCATTTTTGAAAACTACAAGTCTCATGCGTTTTAGTGGTGAAAAAGTAATTTAAAGAATCGTTTGGGAAATGAGTTTACTCCCTGGGTACTTTCTTTGTATACTTTTCACTGTACGGGCCGAGTCCGTGATATACGGAAAATCGCGGGTTTTCGTTTTCCGGCGATTAAACTCCTTTTATTCAGCGTCTCATCAAAAATGAAATCGTTTTTGAAAACTACATGTCTTATGCGTTTTAGTGGTAAAAAATTAATTTAAAAAATCGTTCGGGAAATGAGTTTACTCCCAGTTTACTTTCTTTGTATACATTTGACTATACGGGTCAAGCCCGGGATTTACGGCAAATCGCGGGTTTTCGTTTGCCGGCGATTAAACTCCTTTTATTCAGCGTCTCATCAAAAATGAAATCATTTTTGAAAACAACAAGTCTCATGCGTTTTAGTGGTGAAGAAATAATTTAAAAAATTGTTCGGCAAATGAGTTTACTCCCTGGGTATTTTCTTTGTATACACTCGACTATACGGCCAAACCCGGGATTTACGGGAAATCGCGGGTTTTCGTTGGCCGGCGATTAAACTCCTTTTATTCAGCGTCTCATCAAAAACGAAAGCATTTTTGAAAACTACAAGTCTCATGCGTTTTAGTGGTGAAAAAATAATTTAAAAAATCGTTCGGGAAATGAGTTTACTCCCAATTTACTTTCTTTGTATACATTCGACTATACGGGTCAAGCCCGGGATTTACGGCAAATCGCGGGTTTTCGTTTGCCGGCGATTAAACTCCTTTTATTCAGCGTCTCATCAAAAATGAAATCATTTTTGAAAACTACAAGTCTCATGCGTTTTAGTGGTGAAGAAATAATTCAAAAAGTCGTTCGGCAAATGAGTTTACTCCCTGGGTATTTTCTTTGTATACACTCGACTATACGGCCAAACCCGGGATTTACGGGAAATCGCGGGTTTTCGTTGGCCGGCGATTAAACTCCTTTTATTCAGCGTCTCATCAAAAACGAAATCATTTTTGAAAACTACAAGTCTCATGCGTTTTAGTGGTGAAAAAATAATTTAAAAAATCGTTCGGGAAATGAGTTTACTCCCAGTTTACTTTCTTTGTATACATTCGACTATACGGGTCAAGCCCGGGATTTACGGCAAATTGCGGGTTTTCGTTTGCCGGCGATTAAACTCCTTTTATTCAGCGTCTCATCAAAAATGAAATCATTTTTGAAAACTACAAGTCTCATGCGTTTTAGTGGTGAAGAAATAATTTAAAAAATCGTTCGGGAAATGAGTTTACTCCCTGGTATTTTCTTTGTATACATTCGACTATACGGCCAAGCCCGGGATTTACGGGAAATTGCGGGTTTTCGTTTGCCGGCGATTAAACTCCTTTTATTCAGCGTCTCATCAAAAACGAAATCATTTTTGAAAACTACAAGTCTCATGCGTTTTAGTGGTGAAAAAATAATTTAAAAAATCGTTTGGGAAATGAGTTTACTCCCAGTTTACTTTCTTTGTATACATTCGACTATACGGGCCGAGTCCGGGATTTTCGGGAAATCGCGGGTTTTCGTTTGCCGGCGATTAAACTCCTTTTATTCAGCGTCTCATAAAAAATGAAATCATTTTTGAAAACTACAAGTCTCGTGCGTCTTAGTGGTGAAGAAATAATTTAAAAAATCGTTCGGGAAATGAATTTACTTCCTGGGTACTTTCTTTGCATACATTCGACTATACGGGCCAAGCCCGGGATTTACGGGAAATCGCGGGTTTTCGTTTGCCGGCGATTAAACTTCTTTTATTCAGCGTCTCAATAAAAATTAAATCATTTTTGAAAAGTACCAGTCTCATGCGTTTTAGTAGTGAAAATATGATTTAAAGAATCGTTCGGGAAATGAGTTTACTCCCTGCGTACTTTCTTTGTATACTTTTGCCTATACGGGACGGGTCCGGGATTTACGGGAAATCGCGGGTTTTCCTTTGACGGAGATTAAACTCCTTTTATTCAGCGTCTCATCAAAAATGAAATCATTTTTGAAAACTACAAGTCTCGTGCGTTTTAGTGGTGAAAAAATAATTTAAAAAATCGTTCGGGAAATGAGTTTACTCCCAGGGTACTTTCTTTGTATACATTCGACTATACGGGTCAAGCCCGGGATTTACGGCAAATCGCGGGTTTTCGTTTGCCGGCGATTAAACTCCTTTTATTCAGCGTCTCATCAAAAACGAAATCATTTTTGAAAACTACAAGTCTCATGCGTTTTAGTGGTGAAAAATAATTTAAAGAATCGTTTGGGAAATGAGTTTACTCCCTGGGTACTTTCTTTGTATACTTTTCACTGTACGGGCCGAGTCCGTGATATACGGAAAATCGCGGGTTTTCGATTGCCGGCGATTAAACTCCTTTTATTCAGCGTCTCATCAAAAATGAAATCATTTTTGAAAACTACAAGTCTTATGCGTTTTAATGGTAAAAAATTAATTTAAAAAATCGTTCGGAAAATGAGTTTACTCCAGTTTACTTTCTTTGTATACATTTGACTATACGGGTCAAGCCCGGGATTTACGGCAAATCGCGGGTTTTCGTTTGCCGGCGATTAAACTCCTTTTATTCAGCGTCTCATCAAAAATGAAATCATTTTTGAAAACTACAAGTCTCATGCGTTTTAGTGGTGAAGAAATAATTTAAAAAATCGTTCGGGAAATGAGTTTACTCCCTGGGTATATTCTTTGTATACATTCGACTATACGGCCAAGCCCGGGATTTACGGGAAATTGCGGGTTTTCGTTGGCCGGCGATTAAACTCCTTTTATTCAGCGTCTCATCAAAAACGAAATCATTTTTAAAAACTACAAGTCTCATGCGTTTTAGTGGTGAAAAAATAATTTAAAAAATCATTCGGGAAATGAGTTTACTCCCAGTTTACTTTCTTTGTATACATTCGACTATACAGGTCAAGCCCGGGATTTACGGGAAATCGCGGGTTTTCGTTGGCCGGCGATTAAACTCCTTTTATTCAGCGTCTCATCAAAAACGAAATCATTTTTAAAAACTACAAGTCTCGTGCGTCTTAGTGGTGAAGAAATAATTTAAAAAATCATTCGGGAAATGAGTTTACCCCCAGTTTACTTTCTTTGTATACATTCGACTATACGGGTCAAGCCCGGGATTTACGGCAAATCGCGGGTTTTCGTTTGCCGGCGATTAAACTTCTTTTATTCAGCGTCTCAATAAAAATTAAATCATTTTTGAAAAGTACCAGTCTCATGCGTTTTGGTGGTAAAAATATAATTTAAAGAATCGTTCGGGAAATGAGTTTACTCCCTGCGTACTTTCTTTGTATACTTTTGACTATACGGGCCGGGTCCGGGATTTACGGGAAATCGCGGGTTTTCCTTTGCCGGAGATTAAACTCCTTTTATTCAGCGTCCCATCAAAAATGAAATCATTTTTGAAAACTACAAGTCTCGTGCGTTTTAGTGGTGAAGAAATAATTTAAAAAATCGTTCGGGAAGTGAGTTTACTCCCTGGGTACTTTCTTTGTATACATTCGACTATACGGGTCAAGCCCGGGATTTACGGCAAATCGCGGGTTTTCGTTTGCCGGCGATTAAACTCCTTTTATTCAGCGTCTCATCAAAAACGAAATCATTTTTGAAAACTACAAGTCTCATGCGTTTTAATGGTAAAAAATTAATTTAAAAAATCGTTCGGAAAATGAGTTTACTCCAGTTTACTTTCTTTGTATACATTTGACTATACGGGTCAAGCCCGGGATTTACGGCAAATCGCGGGTTTTCGTTTGCCGGCGATTAAACTCCTTTTATTTAGCGTCTCATCAAAAATGAAATCATTTTTGAAAACTACAAGTCTCATGCGTTTTAGTGGTGAAGAAATAATTCAAAAAATCGTTCGGGAAATGTGTTTACTCCCTGGGTATATTCTTTGTATACATTCGACTATACGGCCAAGCCCGGGATTTACGGGAAATCGCGGGTTTTCGTTGGCCGGCGATTAAACACCTTTTTATTCAGCGTCTCATCAAAAACGAAATCATTTTTAAAAACTACAAGTCTCATGCGTTTTAGTGGTGAAAAAATAATTTAAAAAATCGTTCGGGAAATGAGTTTACTCCCTGGGTACTTTCTTTGTATACTTTTGACTATACGGGTCAAGCCCGGGATTTACGGCAAATCGCGGGTTTTCGTTTGCCGGCGATTAAACTCCTTTTATTCAGCGTCTCATAAAAAATGAAATCATTTTCGAAAACTACAAGTCTCATGCGTTTTAATGGTAAAAAATTAATTTAAAAAATCGTTCGGAAAATGAGTTTACTTCCTGGGTACTTTCTTTGCATACATTCGACTATACGGGCCAAGCCCGGGATTTACGGGAAATCGCGGGTTTTCGTTTGCCGGCGATTAAACTTCTTTTATTCAGCGTCTCAATAAAAATTAAATCATTTTTGAAAAGTACCAGTCTCATGCGTTTTAGTAGTGAAAATATGATTTAAAGAATCGTTCGGGAAATGAGTTTACTCCCTGCGTACTTTCTTTGTATACTTTTGACTATACGGGACGGGTCCGGGATTTACGGGAAATCACGGGTTTTCCTTTGCCGGAGATTAAACTCCTTTTATTCAGCGTCTCATCAAAAATGAAATCATTTTTGAAAACTACAAGTCTCGTGCGTTTTAGTGGTGAAAAAATAATTTAAAAAATCGTTCGGGAAATGAGTTTACTCCCTGCGTACTTTCTTTGTATACTTTTGACTATTCGGGACGGGTCCGGGATTTACGGGAAATCGCGGGTTTTCCTTTGCCGGAGATTAAACTCCTTTTATTTAGCGTCTCATCAAAAATGAAATCATTTTTGAAAACTACAAGTCTCGTGCGTTTTAGTGGTGAAAAAATAATTTAAAAAATCGTTCTGGAAATGAGTTTACTCCCAGGGTACTTTCTTTGTATACATTCGACTATACGGGTCAAGCCCGGGATTTACGGCAAATCGCGGGTTTTCGTTTGCCGGCGATTAAACTCCTTTTATTCAGCGTCTCATCAAAAACGAAATCATTTTTAAAAACTACAAGTCTCATGCGTTTTAGTGGTGAAAAAATAATTTAAAAAATCGTTCGGGAAATGAGTTTACTCCCAGTTTACTTTCTTTGTATACATTCGACTATACGGGTCAAGCCCGGGATTTACGGCAAATCGCGGGTTTTCGTTTGCCGGCGATTAAACTCCTTTTATTCAGCGTCTCATCAAAAATGAAATCATTTTTGAAAACTACAAGTCTCATGCGTTTTAGTGGTGAAGAAATAATTTAAAAAATCGTTCGGGAAATGAGTTTACTCCCTGGGTATTTTCTTTGTATACATTCGACTATACGGCCAAGCCCGGGATTTTCGGGAAATCGCGGGTTTTCGTTTGCCGGCGATTAAACTCCTTTTATTCAGCGTCTCATAAAAAATGAAATCATTTTTGAAAACTACAAGTCTCGTGCGTCTTAGTGGTGAAGAAATAATTTAAAAAATCGTTCGGGAAATGAGTTTACTTCCTGGGTACTTTCTTTGCATACATTCGACTATACGGGCCAAGCCCGGGATTTACGGGAAATCGCGGGTTTTCGTTTGCCGGCGATTAAACTTCTTTTATTCAGCGTCTCAATAAAAATTAAATCATTTTTGAAAAGTACCAGTCTCATGCGTTTTAGTAGTGAAAATATGATTTAAAGAATCGTTCGGGAAATGAGTTTACTCCCTGCGTACTTTCTTTGTATACTTTTGACTATACGGGACGGGTCCGGGATTTACGGGAAATCGCGGGTTTTCCTTTGCCGGAGATTAAACTCCTTTTATTCAGCGTCTCATCAAAAATGAAATCATTTTTGAAAACTACAAGTCTTATGCGTTTTAATGGTAAAAAATTAATTTAAAAAATCGTTCGGAAAATGAGTTTACTCCAGTTTACTTTCTTTGTATACGTTTGACTATACGGGTCAAGCCCGGGATTTACGGCAAATCGCGGGTTTTCGTTTGCCTGCGATTAAACTCCTTTTATTCAGCGTCTCATCAAAAATGATATCATTTTTGAAAACTACAAGTCTCATGCGTTTTAGTGGTGAAGAAATAATTTAAAAAATCGTTCGGGAAATGAGTTTACTCCCTGGGTATATTCTTTGTATACATTCGACTATACGGCCAAGCCCGGGATTTACGGGAAATCGCGGGTTTTCGTTGGCCGGCGATTAAACTCCTTTTATTCAGCGTCTCATCAAAAACGAAATCATTTTTAAAAACTACAAGTCTCATGCGTTTTAGTGGTGAAAAAATAATTTAAAAAATCATTCGGGAAATGAGTTTACTCCCAGTTTACTTTCTTTGTATACATTCGACTATACAGGTCAAGCCCGGGATTTACGGGAAATCGCGGGTTTTCGTTGGCCGGCGATTAAACTCCTTTTATTCAGCGTCTCATCAAAAACGAAATCATTTTTAAAAACTACAAGTCTCGTGCGTCTTAGTGGTGAAGAAATAATTTAAAAAATCATTCGGGAAATGAGTTTACCCCCAGTTTACTTTCTTTGTATACATTCGACTATACGGGTCAAGCCCGGGATTTACGGCAAATCGCGGGTTTTCGTTTGCCGGCGATTAAACTTCTTTTATTTAGCGTCTCAATAAAAATTAAATCATTTTTGAAAAGTACCAGTCTCATGCGTTTTGGTGGTAAAAATATAATTTAAAGAATCGTTCGGGAAATGAGTTTACTCCCTGCGTACTTTCTTTGTATACTTTTGACTATACGGGCCGGGTCCGGGATTTACGGGAAATCGCGGGTTTTCCTTTGCCGGAGATTAAACTCCTTTTATTCAGCGTCTCATCAAAAATGAAATCATTTTTGAAAACTACAAGTCTCGTGCGTTTTAGTGGTGAAGAAATAATTTAAAAAATCGTTCGGGAAATGAGTTTACTCCCTGGGTACTTTCTTTGTATACATTCGACTATACGGGTCAAGCCCGGGATTTACGGCAAATCGCGAGTTTTCGTTTGCCGGCGATTAAACTCCTTTTATTCAGCGTCTCATCAAAAACGAAATCATTTTTGAAAACTACAAGTCTCATGCGTTTTAATGGTAAAAAATTAATTTAAAAAATCGTTCGGAAAATGAGTTTACTCCAGTTTACTTTCTTTGTATACATTTGACTATACGGGTCAAGCCCGGGATTTACGGCAAATCGCGGGTTTTCGTTTGCCGGCGATTAAACTCCTTTTATTCAGCGTCTCATCAAAAATGAAATCATTTTTGAAAACTACAAGTCTCATGCGTTTTAGTGGTGAAGAAATAATTCAAAAAATCGTTCGGGAAATGAGTTTACTCCCTGGGTATATTCTTTGTATACATTCGACTATACGGCCAAGCCCGGGATTTACGGCAAATCGCGGGTTTTCGTTTGCCGGCGATTAAACTCCTTTTATTCAGCGTCTCATCAAAAACGAAATCATTTTTAAAAACTACAAGTCTCATGCGTTTTAGTGGTGAAAAAATAATTTAAAAAATCGTTCGGGAAATGAGTTTACTCCCAGTTTACTTTCTTTGTATACATTCGACTATACGGGTCAAGCCCAGGATTTACGGCAAATCGCGGGTTTTCGTTTGCCGGCGATTAAACTCCTTTTATTCAGCGTCTCATCAAAAATGAAATCATTTTTGAAAACTACAAGTCTCATGCGTTTTAGTGGTGAAGAAATAATTTAAAAAATCGTTCGGGAAATGAGTTTACTCCCTGGGTATTTTCTTTTTATACATTCGACTATACGGCCAAGCCCGGGATTTTCGGGAAATCGCGGGTTTTCGTTTGCCGGCGATTAAACTCCTTTTATTCAGCGTCTCATAAAAAATGAAATCATTTTTGAAAACTACAAGTCTCGTGCGTCTTAGAGGTGAAGAAATAATTTAAAAAATCGTTCGGGAAATGAGTGTACTTCCTGGGTACTTTCTTTGCATACATTCGACTATACGGGCCAAGCCCGGGATTTACGGGAAATCGCGGGTTTTCGTTTGCCGGCGATTAAACTTCTTTTATTCAGCGTCTCAATAAAAATTAAATCATTTTTGAAAAGTACCAGTCTCATGCGTTTTAGTAGTGAAAATATGATTTAAAGAATCGTTCGGGAAATGAGTTTACTCCCTGCGTACTTTCTTTGTATACTTTTGACTATACGGGACGGGTCCGGGATTTACGGGAAATCGCGGGTTTTCCTTTGCCGGAGATTAAACTCCTTTTATTCAGCGTCTCATCAAAAATGAAATCATTTTTGAAAACTACAAGTCTTTGCGTTTTAATGGTAAAAAATTAATTTAAAAAATCGTTCGGAAAATGAGTTTACTCCAGTTTACTTTCTTTGTATACGTTTGACTATACGGGTCAAGCCCGGGATTTACGGCAAATCGCGGGTTTTCGTTTGCCTGCGATTAAACTCCTTTTATTCAGCGTCTCATCAAAAATGAAATCATTTTTGAAAACTACAAGTCTCATGCGTTTTAGTGGTGAAGAAATAATTTAAAAAATCGTTCGGGAAATGAGTTTACTCCCTGGGTATATTCTTTGTATACATTCGACTATACGGCCAAGCCCGGGATTTACGGGAAATCGCGGGTTTTCGTTGGCCGGCGATTAAACTCCTTTTATTCAGCGTCTCATCAAAAACGAAATCATTTTTAAAAACTACAAGTCTCATGCGTTTTAGTGGTGAAAAAATAATTTAAAAAATCATTCGGGAAATGAGTTTACTCCCAGTTTACTTTCTTTGTATACATTCGACTATACAGGTCAAGCCCGGGATTTACGGGAAATCGCGGGTTTTCGTTGGCCGGCGATTAAACTCCTTTTATTCAGCGTCTCATCAAAAACGAAATCATTTTTAAAAACTACAAGTCTCGTGCGTCTTAGTGGTGAAGAAATAATTTAAAAAATCATTCGGGAAATGAGTTTACCCCCAGTTTACTTTCTTTGTATACATTCGACTATACGGGTCAAGCCCGGGATTTACGGCAAATCGCGGGTTTTCGTTTGCCGGCGATTAAACTTCTTTTATTCAGCGTCTCAATAAAAATTAAATCATTTTTGAAAAGTACCAGTCTCATGCGTTTTGGTGGTAAAAATATAATTTAAAGAATCGTTCGGGAAATGAGTTTACTCCCTGCGTACTTTCTTTGTATACTTTTGACTATACGGGCCGGGTCCGGGATTTACGGGAAATCGCGGGTTTTCCTTTGCCGGAGATTAAACTCCTTTTATTCAGCGTCTCATCAAAAATGAAATCATTTTTGAAAACTACAAGTCTCGTGCGTTTTAGTGGTGAAGAAATAATTTAAAAAATCGTTCGGGAAATGAGTTTACTCCCTGGGTACTTTCTTTGTATACATTCGACTATACGGGTCAAGCCCGGGATTTACGGCAAATCGCGAGTTTTCGTTTGCCGGCGATTAAACTCCTTTTATTCAGCGTCTCATCAAAAACGAAATCATTTTTGAAAACTACAAGTCTCATGCGTTTTAATGGTAAAAAATTAATTTAAAAAATCGTTCGGAAAATGAGTTTACTCCAGTTTACTTTCTTTGTATACATTTGACTATACGGGTCAAGTCCAGGATTTACGGCAAATCGCGGGTTTTCGTTTGCCGGCGATTAAACTCCTTTTATTCAACGTCTCATAAAAAATGAAATCATTTTTGAAAACTACAAGTCTCATGCGTTTTAATGGTAAAAAATTAATTTAAAAAATCGTTCGGAAAATGAGTTTACTTCCTGGGTACTTTCTTTGCATACATTCGACTATACGGGCCAAGCCCGGGATTTACGGGAAATCGCGGGTTTTCGTTTGCCGGCGATTAAACTTCTTTTATTCAGCGTCTCAATAAAAATTAAATCATTTTTGAAAAGTACCAGTCTCATGCGTTTTAGTAGTGAAAATATGATTTAAAGAATCGTTCGGGAAATGAGTTTACTCCCTGCGTACTTTCTTTGTATACTTTTGACTATACGGGTCAAGCCCGGGATTTACGGCAAATCGCGGGTTTTCGTTTGCCGGCGATTAAACTCCTTTTATTCAGCGTCTCATCAAAAACGAAATCATTTTTGAAAACTACAAGTCTCATGCGTTTTAGTGGTGAAAAATAATTTAAAGAATCGTTTGGGAAATGAGTTTACTCCCTGGGTACTTTCTTTGTATACTTTTCACTGTACGGGCCGAGTCCGTGATATACGGAAAATCGCAGGTTTTCGATTGCCGGCGATTAAACTCCTTTTATTCAGCGTCTCATCAAAAATGAAATCATTTTTGAAAACTACAAGTCTTATGCGTTTTAATGGTAAAAAATTAATTTAAAAAATCGTTCGGAAAATGAGTTTACTCCAGTTTACTTTCTTTGTATACATTTGACTATACGGGTCAAGCCCGGGATTTACGGCAAATCGCGGGTTTTCGTTTGCCGGCGATTAAACTCCTTTTATTCAGCGTCTCATCAAAAATGAAATCATTTTTGAAAACTACAAGTCTCATGCGTTTTAGTGGTGAAGAAATAATTTAAAAAATCGTTCGGGAAATAAGTTTACTCCCTGGGTATATTCTTTGTATACATTCGACTATACGGCCAAGCCCGGGATTTACGGGAAATCGCGGGTTTTCGTTGGCCGGCGATTAAACTCCTTTTATTCAGCGTCTCATCAAAAACGAAATCATTTTTAAAAACTACAAGTCTCATGCGTTTTAGTGGTGAAAAAATAATTTAAAAAATCATTCGGGAAATGAGTTTACTCCCAGTTTACTTTCTTTGTATACATTCGACTATACAGGTCAAGCCCGGGATTTACGGGAAATCGCGGGTTTTCGTTGGCCGGCGATTAAACTCCTTTTATTCAGCGTCTCATCAAAAATGAAATCATTTTTGAAAACTACAAGTCTCATGCGTTTTAATGGTAAAAAATTAATTTAAAAAATCGTTCGGAAAATGAGTTTACTCCAGTTTACTTTCTTTGTATACATTTGACTATACGGGTCAAGCCCGGGATTTACGGCAAATCGCGGGTTTTCGTTTGCCTGCGATTAAACTCCTTTTATTCAGCGTCTCATCAAAAATGAAATCATTTTTGAAAACTACAAGTCTCATGCGTTTTAGTGGTGAAGAAATAATTTAAAAAATCGTTCGGGAAATGAGTTTACTCCCTGGGTATATTCTTTGTATACATTCGACTATACGGCCAAGCCCGGGATTTACGGGAAATCGCGGGTTTTCGTTGGCCGGCGATTAAACTCCTTTTATTCAGCGTCTCATCAAAAACGAAATCATTTTTAAAAACTACAAGTCTCATGCGTTTTAGTGGTGAAAAAATAATTTAAAAAATCATTCGGGAAATGAGTTTACTCCCAGTTTACTTTCTTTGTATACATTCGACTATACAGGTCAAGCCCGGGATTTACGGGAAATCGCGGGTTTTCGTTGGCCGGCGATTAAACTCCTTTTATTCAGCGTCTCATCAAAAACGAAATCATTTTTAAAAACTACAAGTCTCGTGCGTCTTAGTGGTGAAGAAATAATTTAAAAAATCATTCGGGAAATGAGTTTACCCCCAGTTTACTTTCTTTGTATACATTCGACTATACGGGTCAAGCCCGGGATTTACGGCAAATCGCGGGTTTTCGTTTGCCGGCGATTAAACTTCTTTTATTCAGCGTCTCAATAAAAATTAAATCATTTTTGAAAAGTACCAGTCTCATGCGTTTTGGTGGTAAAAATATAATTTAAAGAATCGTTCGGGAAATGAGTTTACTCCCTGCGTACTTTCTTTGTATACTTTTGACTATACGGGTCAAGCCCGGGATTTACGGCAAATCGCGGGTTTTCGTTTGCCGGCGATTAAACTCCTTTTATTCAGCGTCTCATCAAAAACGAAATCATTTTTGAAAACTACAAGTCTCATGCGTTTTAGTGGTGAAAAATAATTTAAAGAATCGTTTGGGAAATGAGTTTACTCCCTGGGTACTTTCTTTGTATACTTTTCACTGTACGGGCCGAGTCCGTGATATACGGAAAATCGCAGGTTTTCGATTGCCGGCGATTAAACTCCTTTTATTCAGCGTCTCATCAAAAATGAAATCATTTTTGAAAACTACAAGTCTTATGCGTTTTAATGGTAAAAAATTAATTTAAAAAATCGTTCGGAAAATGAGTTTACTCCAGTTTACTTTCTTTGTATACATTTGACTATACGGGTCAAGCCCGGGATTTACGGCAAATCGCGGGTTTTCGTTTGCCGGCGATTAAACTCCTTTTATTCAGCGTCTCATCAAAAATGAAATCATTTTTGAAAACTACAAGTCTCATGCGTTTTAGTGGTGAAGAAATAATTAAAAAAATCGTTCGGGAAATAAGTTTACTCCCTGGGTATATTCTTTGTATACATTCGACTATACGGCCAAGCCCGGGATTTACGGGAAATCGCGGGTTTTCGTTGGCCGGCGATTAAACTCCTTTTATTCAGCGTCTCATCAAAAACGAAATCATTTTTAAAAACTACAAGTCTCATGCGTTTTAGTGGTGAAAAAATAATTTAAAAAATCATTCGGGAAATGAGTTTACTCCCAGTTTACTTTCTTTGTATACATTCGACTATACAGGTCAAGCCCGGGATTTACGGGAAATCGCGGGTTTTCGTTGGCCGGCGATTAAACTCCTTTTATTCAGCGTCTCATCAAAAATGAAATCATTTTTGAAAACTACAAGTCTCATGCGTTTTAATGGTAAAAAATTAATTTAAAAAATCGTTCGGAAAATGAGTTTACTCCAGTTTACTTTCTTTGTATACATTTGACTATACGGGTCAAGCCCGGGATTTACGGCAAATCGCGGGTTTTCGTTTGCCTGCGATTAAACTCCTTTTATTCAGCGTCTCATCAAAAATGAAATCATTTTTGAAAACTACAAGTCTCATGCGTTTTAGTGGTGAAGAAATAATTTAAAAAATCGTTCGGGAAATGAGTTTACTCCCTGGGTATATTCTTTGTATACATTCGACTATACGGCCAAGCCCGGGATTTACGGGAAATCGCGGGTTTTCGTTGGCCGGCGATTAAACTCCTTTTATTCAGCGTCTCATCAAAAACGAAATCATTTTTAAAAACTACAAGTCTCATCCGTTTTAGTGGTGAAAAAATAATTTAAAAAATCATTCGGGAAATGAGTTTACTCCCAGTTTACTTTCTTTGTATACATTCGACTATACAGGTCAAGCCCGGGATTTACGGGAAATCGCGGGTTTTCGTTGGCCGGCGATTAAACTCCTTTTATTCAGCGTCTCATCAAAAACGAAATCATTTTTAAAAACTACAAGTCTCGTGCGTCTTAGTGGTGAAGAAATAATTTAAAAAATCATTCGGGAAATGAGTTTACCCCCAGTTTACTTTCTTTGTATACATTCGACTATACGGGTCAAGCCCGGGATTTACGGCAAATCGCGGGTTTTCGTTTGCCGGCGATTAAACTTCTTTTATTCAGCGTCTCAATAAAAATTAAATCATTTTTGAAAAGTACCAGTCTCATGCGTTTTGGTGGTAAAAATATAATTTAAAGAATCTTTCGGGAAATGAGTTTACTCCCTGCGTACTTTCTTTGTATACTTTTGACTATACGGGCCGGGTCCGGGATTTACGGGAAATCGCGGGTTTTCCTTTGCCGGAGATTAAACTCCTTTTATTCAGCGTCTCATCAAAAATGAAATCATTTTGGAAAACTACAAGTCTCGTGCGTTTTAGTGGTGAAGAAATAATTTAAAAAATCGTTCGGGAAATGAGTTTACTCCCTGGGTACTTTCTTTGTATACATTCGACTATACGGGTCAAGCCCGGGATTTACGGCAAATCGCGAGTTTTCGTTTGCCGGCGATTAAACTCCTTTTATTCAGCGTCTCATCAAAAACGAAATCATTTTTGAAAACTACAAGTCTCATGCGTTTTAATGGTAAAAAATTAATTTAAAAAATCGTTCGGAAAATGAGTTTACTCCAGTTTACTTTCTTTGTATACATTTGACTATACCGGTCAAGCCCGGGATTTACGGCAAATCGCGGGTTTTCGTTTGCCGGCGATTAAACTCCTTTTATTCAGCGTCTCATCAAAAATGAAATCATTTTTGAAAACTACAAGTCTCATGCGTTTTAGTGGTGAAGAAATAATTCAAAAAATCGTTCGGGAAAGGAGTTTACTCCCTGGGTATATTCTTTGTATACATTCGACTATACGGCCAAGCCCGGGATTTACGGGAAATCGCGGGTTTTCGTTGGCCGGCGATTAAACACCTTTTTATTCAGCGTCTCATCAAAAACGAAATCATTTTAAAAACTACAAGTCTCATGCGTTTTAGTGGTGAAAAAATAATTTAAAAAATCGTTCGGGAAATGAGTTTACTCCCTGGGTACTTTCTTTGTATACTTTTGACTATACGGGTCAAGTCCGGGATTTACGGCAAATCGCGGGTTTTCGTTTGCCGGCGATTAAACTCCTTTTATTCAGCGTCTCATAAAAAATGAAATCATTTTTGAAAACTACAAGTCTCATGCGTTTTAATGGTAAAAAATTAATTTAAAAAATCGTTCGGAAAATGAGTTTACTTCCTGGGTACTTTCTTTGCATACATTCGACTATACGGGCCAAGCCCGGGATTTACGGGAAATCGCGAGTTTTCGTTGGCCGGCGATTAAACTCCTTTTATTCAGCGTCTCATCAAAAACGAAATCATTTTTAAAAACTACAAGTCTCATGCGTTTTAGTGGTGAAAAAATAATTTAAAAAATCATTCGGGAAATGAGTTTACTCCCAGTTTACTTTCTTTGTATACATTCGACTATACAGGTCAAGCCCGGGATTTACGGGAAATCGCGGGTTTTCGTTGGCCGGCGATTAAACTCCTTTTATTCAGCGTCTCATCAAAAATGAAATCATTTTTGAAAACTACAAGTCTCATGCGTTTTAATGGTAAAAAATTAATTTAAAAAATCGTTCGGAAAATGAGTTTACTCCAGTTTACTTTCTTTGTATACATTTGACTATACGGGTCAAGCCCGGGATTTACGGCAAATCGCGGGTTTTCGTTTGCCTGCGATTAAACTCCTTTTATTCAGCGTCTCATCAAAAATGAAATCATTTTTGAAAACTACAAGTCTCATGCGTTTTAGTGGTGAAGAAATAATTTAAAAAATCGTTCGGGAAATGAGTTTACTCCCTGGGTATATTCTTTGTATACATTCGACTATACGGCCCAGCCCGGGATTTACGGGAAATCGCGGGTTTTCGTTGGCCGGCGATTAAACTCCTTTTATTCAGCGTCTCATCAAAAACGAAATCATTTTTAAAAACTACAAGTCTCGTGCGTCTTAGTGGTGAAGAAATAATTTAAAAAATCATTCGGGAAATGAGTTTACCCCCAGTTTACTTTCTTTGTATACATTCGACTATACGGGTCAAGCCCGGGATTTACGGCAAATCGCGGGTTTTCGTTTGCCGGCGATTAAACTTCTTTTATTCAGCGTCTCAATAAAAATTAAATCATTTTTGAAAAGTACCAGTCTCATGCGTTTTGGTGGCAAAAATATAATTTAAAGAATCGTTCGGGAAATGAGTTTACTCCCTGCGTACTTTCTTTGTATACTTTTGACTATACGGGCCGGGTCCGGGATTTACGGGAAATCGCGGGTTTTCCTTTGCCGGAGATTAAACTCCTTTTATTCAGCGTCTCATCAAAAATGAAATCATTTTGGAAAACTACAAGTCTCGTGCGTTTTAGTGGTGAAGAAATAATTTAAAAAATCGTTCGGGAAATAAGTTTACTCCCTGGGTACTTTCTTTGTATACATTCGACTATACGGGTCAAGCCCGGGATTTACGGCAAATCGCGAGTTTTCGTTTGCCGGCGATTAAACTCCTTTTATTCAGCGTCTCATCAAAAACGAAATCATTTTTGAAAACTACAAGTCTCATGCGTTTTAATGGTAAAAAATTAATTTAAAAAATCGTTCGGAAAATGAGTTTACTCCAGTTTACTTTCTTTGTATACATTTGACTATACGGGTCAAGCCCGGGATTTACGGCAAATCGCGGGTTTTCGTTTGCCGGCGATTAAACTCCTTTTATTCAGCGTCTCATAAAAAATGAAATCATTTTTGAAAACTACAAGTCTCATGCGTTTTAATGGTAAAAAATTAATTTAAAAAATCGTTCGGAAAATGAGTTTACTTCCTGGGTACTTTCTTTGCATACATTCGACTATACGGGCCAAGCCCGGGATTTACGGGAAATCGCGGGTTTTCGTTGGCCGGCGATTAAACTCCTTTTATTCAGCGTCTCATCAAAAACGAAATCATTTTTAAAAACTACAAGTCTCATGCGTTTTAGTGGTGAAAAAATAATTTAAAAAATCATTCGGGAAATGAGTTTACTCCCAGTTTACTTTCTTTGTATACATTCGACTATACAGGTCAAGCCCGGGATTTACGGGAAATCGCGGGTTTTCGTTGGCCGGCGATTAAACTCCTTTTATTCAGCGTCTCATCAAAAATGAAATCATTTTTGAAAACTACAAGTCTCATGCGTTTTAATGGTAAAAAATTAATTTAAAAAATCGTTCGGAAAATGAGTTTACTCCAGTTTACTTTCTTTGTATACATTTGACTATACGGGTCAAGCCCGGGATTTACGGCAAATCGCGGGTTTTCGTTTGCCTGCGATTAAACTCCTTTTATTCAGCGTCTCATCAAAAATGAAATCATTTTTGAAAACTACAAGTCTCATGCGTTTTAGTGGTGAAGAAATAATTTAAAAAATCGTTCGGGAAATGAGTTTACTCCCTGGGTATATTCTTTGTATACATTCGACTATACGGCCCAGCCCGGGATTTACGGGAAATCGCGGGTTTTCGTTGGCCGGCGATTAAACTCCTTTTATTCAGCGTCTCATCAAAAACGAAATCATTTTTAAAAACTACAAGTCTCGTGCGTCTTAGTGGTGAAGAAATAATTTAAAAAATCATTCGGGAAATGAGTTTACCCCCAGTTTACTTTCTTTGTATACATTCGACTATACGGGTCAAGCCCGGGATTTACGGCAAATCGCGGGTTTTCGTTTGCCGGCGATTAAACTTCTTTTATTCAGCGTCTCAATAAAAATTAAATCATTTTTGAAAAGTACCAGTCTCATGCGTTTTGGTGGCAAAAATATAATTTAAAGAATCGTTCGGGAAATGAGTTTACTCCCTGCGTACTTTCTTTGTATACTTTTGACTATACGGGCCGGGTCCGGGATTTACGGGAAATCGCGGGTTTTCCTTTGCCGGAGATTAAACTCCTTTTATTCAGCGTCTCATCAAAAATGAAATCATTTTGGAAAACTACAAGTCTCGTGCGTTTTAGTGGTGAAGAAATAATTTAAAAAATCGTTCGGGAAATAAGTTTACTCCCTGGGTACTTTCTTTGTATACATTCGACTATACGGGTCAAGCCCGGGATTTACGGCAAATCGCGAGTTTTCGTTTGCCGGCGATTAAACTCCTTTTATTCAGCGTCTCATCAAAAACGAAATCATTTTTGAAAACTACAAGTCTCATGCGTTTTAATGGTAAAAAATTAATTTAAAAAATCGTTCGGAAAATGAGTTTACTCCAGTTTACTTTCTTTGTATACATTTGACTATACGGGTCAAGCCCGGGATTTACGGCAAATCGCGGGTTTTCGTTTGCCGGCGATTAAACTCCTTTTATTCAGCGTCTCATCAAAAATGAAATCATTTTTGAAAACTACAAGTCTCATGCGTTTTAGTGGTGAAGAAATAATTCAAAAAATCGTTCGGGAAATGAGTTTACTCCCTGGGTATATTCTTTGTATACATTCGACTATACGGCCAAGCCCGGGATTTACGGGAAATCGCGGGTTTTCGTTGGCCGGCGATTAAACACCTTTTTATTCAGCGTCTCATCAAAAACG
Source organism: Hydractinia symbiolongicarpus (assembly GCF_029227915.1). Taxonomy (NCBI): domain Eukaryota; kingdom Metazoa; phylum Cnidaria; class Hydrozoa; order Anthoathecata; family Hydractiniidae; genus Hydractinia; species Hydractinia symbiolongicarpus. Next base: position 25,363,695 of record NC_079881.1, read on the forward strand.
AAATCATTTTTAAAAACTACAAGTCTCATGCGTTTTAGTGGTGAAAAAATAATTTAAAAAATCGTTCGGGAAATGAGTTTACTCCCTGGGTACTTTCTTTGTATACTTTTGACTATACGGGTCAAGTCCGGGATTTACGGCAAATCGCGGGTTTTCGTTTGCCGGCGATTAAACTCCTTTTATTCAGCGTCTCATAAAAAATGAAATCATTTTTGAAAACTACAAGTCTCATGCGTTTTAATGGTAAAAAATTAATTTAAAAAATCGTTCGGAAAATGAGTTTATTTCCTGGGTACTTTCTTTGCATACATTCGACTATACGGGCCAAGCCCGGGATTTACGGGAAATCGCGGGTTTTCGTTTGCCGGCGATTAAACTTCTTTTATTCAGCGTCTCAATAAAAATTAAATCATTTTTGAAAAGTACCAGTCTCATGCGTTTTAGTAGTGAAAATATGATTTAAAGAATCGTTCGGGAAATGAGTTTACTCCCTGCGTACTTTCTTTGTATACTTTTGACTATACGGGACGGGTCCGGGATTTACGGGAAATCGCGGGTTTTCCTTTGCCGGAGATTAAACTCCTTTTATTCAGCGTCTCATCAAAAATGAAATCATTTTTGAAAACTACAAGTCTCGTGCGTTTTAGTGGTGAAAAAATAATTTAAAAAATCGTTCGGGAAATGAGTTTACTCCCAGGGTACTTTCTTTGTATTCATTCGACTATACGGGTCAAGCCCGGGATTTACGGCAAATTGCGGGTTTTCGTTTGCCGGCGATTAAACTCCTTTTATTCAGCGTCTCATCAAAAACGAAATCATTTTTGAAAACTACAAGTCTCATGCGTTTTAGTGGTGAAAAATAATTTAAAGAATCGTTTGGGAAATGAGTTTACTCCCTGGGTACTTTCTTTGTATACTTTTCACTGTACGGGCCGAGTCCGTGATATACGGAAAATCGCAGGTTTTCGATTGCCGGCGATTAAACTCCTTTTATTCAGCGTCTCATCAAAAATGAAATCATTTTTGAAAACTACAAGTCTTATGCGTTTTAATGGTAAAAAATTAATTTAAAAAATCGTTCGGAAAATGAGTTTACTCCAGTTTACTTTCTTTGTATACATTTGACTATACGGGTCAAGCCCGGGATTTACGGCAAATCGCGGGTTTTCGTTTGCCGGCGATTAAACTCCTTTTATTCAGCGTCTCATCAAAAATGAAATCATTTTTGAAAACTACAAGTCTCATGCGTTTTAGTGGTGAAGAAATAATTTAAAAAATCGTTCGGGAAATGAGTTTACTCCCTGGGTATATTCTTTGTATACATTCGACTATACGGCCAAGCCCGGGATTTACGGGAAATCGCGGGTTTTCGTTGGCCGGCGATTAAACTCCTTTTATTCAGCGTCTCATCAAAAACGCAATCATTTTTAAAAACTACAAGTCTCATGCGTTTTAGTGGTGAAAAAATAATTTAAAAAATCATTCGGGAAATGAGTTTACTCCCAGTTTACTTTCTTTGTATACATTCGACTATACAGGTCAAGCCCGGGATTTACGGGAAATCGCGGGTTTTCGTTGGCCGGCGATTAAACTCCTTTTATTCAGCGTCTCATCAAAAACGAAATCATTTTTAAAAACTACAAGTCTCGTGCGTCTTAGTGGTGAAGAAATAATTTAAAAAATCATTCGGGAAATGAGTTTACCCCCAGTTTACTTTCTTTGTATACATTCGACTATACGGGTCAAGCCCGGGATTTACGGCAAATCGCGGGTTTTCGTTTGCCGGCGATTAAACTTCTTTTATTCAGCGTCTCAATAAAAATTAAATCATTTTTGAAAAGTACCAGTCTCATGCGTTTTGGTGGTAAAAATATAATTTAAAGAATCGTTCGGGAAATGAGTTTACTCCCTGCGTACTTTCTTTGTATACTTTTGACTATACGGGCCGGGTCCGGGATTTACGGGAAATCGCGGGTTTTCCTTTGCCGGAGATTAAACTCCTTTTATTCAGCGTCTCATCAAAAATGAAATCATTTTTGAAAACTACAAGTCTCGTGCGTTTTAGTGGTGAAAAAATAATTTAAAAAATCGTTTGGGAAATGAGTTAACTCCCTGGGTACTTTCTTTGTATACATTCGACTATACGGGTCAAGCCCGGGATTTACGGCAAATCGCGGGTTTTCGTTTGCCGGCGATTAAACTCCTTTTATTCAGCGTCTCATCAAAAATGAAATCATTTTTGAAAACTACAAGTCTCGTGCGTTTTAGTGGTGAAAAAATAATTTAAAAAATCGTTCGGGAAATGAGTTTACTCCCAGGGTACTTTCTTTGTATACATTTGACTATACGGGTCAAGCCCGGGATTTACGGCAAATCGCGGGTTTTCGTTTGCCGGCGATTAAACTCCTTTTATTCAGCGTCTCATCAAAAACGAAATCATTTTTGAAAACTACAAGTCTCATGCGTTTTAGTGGTGAAAAATAATTTAAAGAATCGTTTGGGAAATGAGTTTACTCCCTGGGTACTTTCTTTGTATACTTTTCACTGTACGGGCCGAGTCCGTGATATACGGAAAATCGCGGGTTTTCGATTGCCGGCGATTAAACTCCTTTTATTCAGCGTCTCATCAAAAATGAAATCATTTTTGAAAACTACAAGTCTTATGCGTTTTAATGGTAAAAAATTAATTTAAAAAATCGTTCGGCAAATGAGTTTACTCCAGTTTACTTTCTTTGTATACATTTGACTATACGGGTCATGCCCGGGATTTACGGCAAATCGCGGGTTTTCGTTTGCCGGCGATTAAACTCCTTTTATTCAGCGTCTCATCAAAAATGAAATCATTTTTGAAAACTACAAGTCTCATGCGTTTTAGTGGTGAAGAAATAATTTAAAAAAACGTTCGGGAAATGAGTTTACTCCCTGGGTATATTCTTTGTATACATTCGACTATACGGCCAAGCCCGGGATTTACGGGAAATCGCGGGTTTTCGTTGGCCGGCGATTAAACTCCTTTTATTCAGCGTCTCATCAAAAACGAAATCATTTTTAAAAACTACAAGTCTCATGCGTTTTAGTGGTGAAAAAATAATTTAAAAAATCGTTCGGGAAATGAGTTTACTCCCAGTTTACTTTCTTTGTATACATTCGACTATACAGGTCAAGCCCGGGATTTCGGGAAATCGCGGGTTTTCGTTGGCCGGCGATTAAACTACTTTTATTCAGCGTCTCATCAAAAACGAAATCATTTTTAAAAACTACAAGTCTCGTGCGTCTTAGTGGTGAAGAAATAATTTAAAAAATCATTCGGGAAATGAGTTTACCCCCAGTTTACTTTCTTTGTATACATTCGACTATACGGGTCAAGCCCGGGATTTACGGCAAATCGCGGGTTTTCGTTTGCCGGCGATTAAACTTCTTTTATTCAGCGTCTTAATAAAAATTAAATCATTTTTGAAAAGTACCAGTCTCATGCGTTTTGGTGGTAAAAATATAATTTAAAGAATCGTTCGGGAAATGAGTTTACTCCCTGCGTACTTTCTTTGTATAATTTTGACTATACGGGCCGGGTCCGGGATTTACGGGAAATCGCGGGTTTTCCTTTGCCGGAGATTAAACTCCTTTTATTCAGCGTCTCATCAAAAATGAAATCATTTTTGAAAACTACAAGTCTCTTGCGTTTTAGTGGTGAAAAAATAATTTAAAAAATCGTTCGGGAAATGAGTTTACTCCCTGGGTACTTTCTTTGTATACATTCGACTATACGGGTCAAGCCCGGGATTTACGGCAAATCGCGGGTTTTCGTTTGCCGGCGATTAAACTCCTTTTATTCAGCGTCTCATCAAAAACGAAATCATTTTTGAAAACTACAAGTCTCATGCGTTTTAATGGTAAAAAATTAATTTAAAAAATCGTTCGGAAAATGAGTTTACTCCAGTTTACTTTCTTTGTATACATTTGACTATACGGGTCAAGCCCGGGATTTACGGCAAATCGCGGGTTTTCGTTTGCCGGCGATTAAACTCCTTTTATTCAGCGTCTCATCAAAAACGAAATCATTTTTAAAAACTACAAGTCTCATGCGTTTTAGTGGTGAAGAAATAATTTAAAAAATCGTTCGGGAAATGAGTTTACTCCCTGGGTATTTTCTTTGTATACATTCGACTATACGGCCAAGCCCGGGATTTACGTGAAAGCGCGGGTTTTCGTTTGCCGGCGATTAAACTCCTTTTATTCAGCGTCTCATCAAAAACGAAATCATTTTTGAAAACTACAAGTCTCATGCGTTTTAGTGGTGAAAAATAATTTAGAGAATCGTTCGGGAAATGAGTTTACTCCCTGGGTACTTTCTTTGTATACTTTTGACTATACGGGCCGAGTCCGGGATTTACGGGAAATCGCGGGTTTTCGTTTGCCGGCGATTAAACTCCTTTTATTCAGCGTCTCATAAAAAATGAAATCATTTTTGCAAATTACAAGTCTCATGCGTCTTAGTGGTGGAAAAATAATTTAAAAAATCGTTCGGGAAATGAGTTTACTTCCGGGGTACTTTCTTTGTATACATTCGACTATACGGGCCAAGCCCGGGATTTACGGGAAATCGCGGGTTTTCGTTTGCCGGCGATTAAACTTCTTTTATTCAGCGTCTCAATAAAAATTAAATCATTTTTGAAAAGTACCAGTCTCATGCGTTTTAGTGGTGAAAATATAATTTAAAGAATCGTTCGGGAAATGAGTTTACTCCCTGCGTACTTTCTTTGTATACTTTTGACTATACGGCCGGGTCCGGGATTTACGGGAAATCGCGGGTTTTCCTTTGCCGGAGATTAAACTCCTTTTATTCAGCGTCTCATCAAAAATGAAATCATTTTTGAAAACTACAAGTCTCGTGCGTTTTAGTGGTGAAAAAATAATTTATAAAATCGTTCGGGAAATGAGTTTACTCCCTGGGTACTTTCTTTGTATACATTCGACTATACGGGTCAAGCCCGGGATTTACGGCAAATCGCGGGTTTTCGTTTGCCGGCGATTAAACTCCTTTTATTCAGCGTCTCATCAAAAATGAAATCGTTCTTGAAAACTACAAGTCTTATGCGTTTTAATGGTAAATAATTAATTTAAAAAATCGTTCGGGAAATGAGTTTACTCCCAGTTTACTTTCTTTGTATACATGTGACTATACGGATCAAGCCCGGATTTACGGCAAATCGCGGGTTTTCGTTTGCCGGCGATTAAACTCCTTTTATTCAGCGTCTCATCAAAAATGAAATCATTTTTGAAAACTACAAGTCTCATGCGTTTTAGTGGTGAAGAAATAATTTAAAAAATCGTTCGGGAAATGAGTTTACTCCCTGGGTATATTCATTGTATACATTCGACTATACGGCCAAGCCCGGGATTTACGGGAAATCGCGGGTTTTCGTTGGCCGGCGATTAAACTCCTTTTATTCAGCGTCTCATCAAAAACGAAATCATTTTTAAAAACTACAAGTCTCATGCGTTTTAGTGGTGAAAAAATAATTTAAAAAATCGTTCGGGAAATGAGTTTACTCCCAGTTTACTTTCTTTGTATACATTCGACTATACAGGTCAAGCCCGGGATTTCGGGAAATCGCGGGTTTTCGTTGGCCGGCGATTAAACTACTTTTATTCAGCGTCTCATCAAAAACGAAATCATTTTTAAAAACTACAAGTCTCGTGCGTCTTAGTGGTGAAGAAATAATTTAAAAAATCATTCGGGAAATGAGTTTACCCCCAGTTTACTTTCTTTGTATACATTCGACTATACGGGTCAAGCCCGGGATTTACGGCAAATCGCGGGTTTTCGTTTGCCGGCGATTAAACTTCTTTTATTCAGCGTCTTAATAAAAATTAAATCATTTTTGAAAAGTACCAGTCTCATGCGTTTTGGTGGTAAAAATATAATTTAAAGAATCGTTCGGGAAATGAGTTTACTCCCTGCGTACTTTCTTTGTATAATTTTGACTATACGGGCCGGGTCCGGGATTTACGGGAAATCGCGGGTTTTCCTTTGCCGGAGATTAAACTCCTTTTATTCAGCGTCTCATCAAAAATGAAATCATTTTTGAAAACTACAAGTCTCTTGCGTTTTAGTGGTGAAAAAATAATTTAAAAAATCGTTCGGGAAATGAGTTTACTCCCTGGGTACTTTCTTTGTATACATTCGACTATACGGGTCAAGCCCGGGATTTACGGCAAATCGCGGGTTTTCGTTTGCCGGCGATTAAACTCCTTTTATTCAGCGTCTCATCAAAAACGAAATCATTTTTGAAAACTACAAGTCTCATGCGTTTTAATGGTAAAAAATTAATTTAAAAAATCGTTCGGAAAATGAGTTTACTCCAGTTTACTTTCTTTGTATACATTTGACTATACGGGTCGAGCCCGGGATTTACGGCAAATCGCGGGTTTTCGTTTGCCGGCGATTAAACTCCTTTTATTCAGCGTCTCATCAAAAACGAAATCATTTTTAAAAACTACAAGTCTCATGCGTTTTAGTGGTGAAGAAATAATTTAAAAAATCGTTCGGGAAATGAGTTTACTCCCTGGGTATTTTCTTTGTATACATTCGACTATACGGCCAAGCCCGGGATTTACGTGAAAGCGCGGGTTTTCGTTTGCCGGCGATTAAACTCCTTTTATTCAGCGTCTCATCAAAAACGAAATCATTTTTGAAAACTACAAGTCTCATGCGTTTTAGTGGTGAAAAATAATTTAGAGAATCGTTCGGGAAATGAGTATACTCCCTGGGTACTTTCTTTGTATACTTTTGACTATACGGGCCGAGTCCGGGATTTACGGGAAATCGCGGGTTTTCGTTTGCCGGCGATTAAACTCCTTTTATTCAGCGTCTCATAAAAAATGAAATCATTTTTGCAAATTACAAGTCTCATGCGTCTTAGTGGTGGAAAAATAATTTAAAAAATCGTTCGGGAAATGAGTTTACTTCCGGGGTACTTTCTTTGTATACATTCGACTATACGGGCCAAGCCCGGGATTTACGGGAAATCGCGGGTTTTCGTTTGCCGGCGATTAAACTTCTTTTATTCAGCGTCTCAATAAAAATTAAATCATTTTTGAAAAGTACCAGTCTCATGCGTTTTAGTGGTGAAAATATAATTTAAAGAATCGTTCGGGAAATGAGTTTACTCCCTGCGTACTTTCTTTGTATACTTTTGACTATACGGCCGGGTCCGGGATTTACGGGAAATCGCGGGTTTTCCTTTGCCGGAGATTAAACTCCTTTTATTCAGCGTCTCATCAAAAATGAAATCATTTTTGAAAACTACAAGTCTCGTGCGTTTTAGTGGTGAAAAAATAATTTAAAAAATCGTTCGGGAAATGAGTTTACTCCCTGGGTACTTTCTTTGTATACATTCGACTATACGGGTCAAGCCCGGGATTTACGGCAAATCGCGGGTTTTCGTTTGCCGGCGATTAAACTCCTTTTATTCAGCGTCTCATCAAAAACGAAATCATTTTTGAAAACTACAAGTCTCATGCGTTTTAGTGGTGAAAAAATAATTTAAAGAATCGTTTGGGAAATGAGGTTACTCCCTGGGTACTTTCTTTGTATACTTTTCACTGTACGGGCCGAGTCCGTGATATACGGTAAATCGCGGGTTTTCGATTGCCGGCGATTAAACTCCTTTTATTCAGCGTCTCATCAAAAATGAAATCATTTTTAAAAACTAAAAGTCTCATGCGTTTTAGTGGTGAAAAAATAATTTAAAGAATCGTTCGGGAAGTGAGTTTACTCCCTGGGTACTTTCTTTGTATACTTTTGACTATACGGGCCGAGTCCGGGATTTACGGGAAATTGCGGGTTTTCGTTTGCCGGCGATTAAACTCCTTTTATTCAGCGTCTCATCAAAAATGAAATCGTTCTTGAAAACTACAAGTCTTATGCGTTTTAATGGTAAATAATTAATTTAAAAAATCGTTCGGGAAATGAGTTTACTCCCAGTTTACTTTCTTTGTATACATGTGACTATACGGATCAAGCCCGGATTTACGGCAAATCGCGGGTTTTCGTTTGCCGGCGATTAAACTCCTTTTATTCAGCGTCTCATCAAAAATGAAATCATTTTTGAAAACTACAAGTCTCATGCGTTTTAGTGGTGAAGAAATAATTTAAAAAATCGTTCGGGAAATGAGTTTACTCCCTGGGTATATTCATTGTATACATTCGACTATACGGCCAAGCCCGGGATTTACGGGAAATCGCGGGTTTTCGTTGGCCGGCGATTAAACTCCTTTTATTCAGCGTCTCATCAAAAACGAAATCATTTTTAAAAACTACAAGTCTCATGCGTTTTAGTGGTGAAAAAATAATTTAAAAAATCAATCGGGAAATGAGTTTACTCCCAGTTTACTTTCTTTGTATACATTCGACTATACGGGTCAAGCCCGGGATTTACGGGAAATCGCGGGTTTTCGTTGGCCGGCGATTAAACTCCTTTTATTCAGCGTCTCATCAAAAACGAAATCATTTTTAAAAACTACAAGTCTCATGCGTTTTAGTGGTGAAAAAATAATTTAAAGAATCGTTTGGGAAATGAGTTTACTCCCTGGGTACTTTCTTTGTATACTTTTCACTGTACGGGCCGAGTCCGTGATATACGGAAAATCGCGGGTTTTCGTTTGCCGGCGATTAAACTCCTTTTATTCAGCGTCTCATCAAAAATGAAATCATTTTTAAAAACTACAAGTCTCATGCGTTTTAGTGGTGAAAAAATAATTTAAAGAATCGTTCGGGAAGTGAGTTTACTCCCTGTGTACTTTCTTTGTATACTTTTGACTATACGGGCCGAGTCCGGGATTTACGGGAAATTGCGGGTTTTCGTTTGCCGGCGATTAAACTCCTTTTATTCAGCGTCTCATCAAAAATGAAATCGTTTTTGAAAACTACAAGTCTTATTCGTTTTAACGGTAAAAAATTAATTTAAAAAATCGTTTGGGAAATGAGTTTACTCTCAGTTTACTTTCTTTGTATACATTTGACTATACGGGTCAAACCCGGGATTTACGGCAAATCGCGGGTTTTCGTTTGCCGGCGATTAAACTCCTTTTATTCAGCGCTTCATCAAAAATGAAATCATTTTTAAAAACTACAAGTCTCATGCGTTTTAGTGGTGAAAAAATAATTTAAAGAATCGTTCGGGAAGTGAGTTTACTCCCTGTGTACTTTCTTTGTATACTTTTGACTATACGGGCCGAGTCCGGGATTTACGGGAAATTGCGGGTTTTCGTTTGCCGGCGATTAAACTCCTTTTATTCAGCGTCTCATCAAAAATGAAATCGTTTTTGAAAACTACAAGTCTTATGCGTTTTAATGGTAAAAAATTAATTTAAAAAATCGTTCGGGAAATGAGTGTACTCCCAGTTTACTTTCTTTGTATACATTTAACTATACGGGTCAAACCCGGGATTTACGGCAAATCGCGGGTTTTCGTTTGCCGGCAATTAAACTCCTTTTACTCAGCGTCTCATCACAAATGAAATCATTTTTGAAAACTACAAGTCTCATGCGTTTTAGTGGTGAAGAAATCATTTAAAAAAATCGTTCGGGAAGTGAGTTTACTCCCTGTGTACTTTCTTTGTATACTTTTGACTATACGGGCCGAGTCCGGGATTTACGGGAAATTGCGGGTTTTCGTTTGCCGGCGATTAAACTCCTTTTATTCAGCGCTTCATCAAAAATGAAATCATTTTTAAAAACTACAAGTCTCATGCGTTTTAGTGGTGAAAAAATAATTTAAAGAATCGTTTGGGAAATGAGTTTACTCCCTGGGTACTTTCTTTGTATACTTTTCACTGTACGGGCCGAGTCCGTGATATACGGAAAATCGCGGGTTTTCGTTTGCCGGCGATTAAACTCCTTTTATTCAGCGTCTCATCAAAAATGAAATCATTTTTAAAAACTACAAGTCTCATGCGTTTTAGTGGTGAAAAAATAATTTAAAGAATCGTTCGGGAAGTGAGTTTACTCCCTGTGTACTTTCTTTGTATACTTTTGACTATACGGGCCGAGTCCGGGATTTACGGGAAATTGCGGGTTTTCGTTTGCCGGCGATTAAACTCCTTTTATTCAGCGTCTCATCAAAAATGAAATCGTTTTTGAAAACTACAAGTCTTATTCGTTTTAACGGTAAAAAATTAATTTAAAAAATCGTTTGGGAAATGAGTTTACTCTCAGTTTACTTTCTTTGTATACATTTGACTATACGGGTCAAACCCGGGATTTACGGCAAATCGCGGGTTTTTGTTTGCCGGCGATTAAACTCCTTTTATTCAGCGCTTCATCAAAAATGAAATCATTTTTAAAAACTACAAGTCTCATGCGTTTTAGTGGTGAAAAAATAATTTAAAGAATCGTTCGGGAAGTGAGTTTACTCCCTGTGTACTTTCTTTGTATACTTTTGACTATACGGGCCGAGTCCTGGATTTACGGGAAATTGCGGGTTTTCGTTTGCCGGCGATTAAACTCCTTTTATTCAGCGTCTCATCAAAAATGAAATCGTTTTTGAAAACTACAAGTCTTATTCGTTTTAATGGGAAAAAATTAATTTAAAAAATCGTTCGGGAAATGAGTGTACTCCCAGTTTACTTTCTTTGTATACATTTAACTATACGGGTCAAACCCGGGATTTACGGCAAATCGCGGGTTTTCGTTTGCCGGCAATTAAACTCCTTTTACTCAGCGTCTCATCACAAATGAAATCATTTTTGAAAACTACAAGTCTCATGCGTTTTAGTGGTGAAGAAATAATTTAAAAAAATCGTTCGGGAAGTGAGTTTACTCCCTGTGTACTTTCTTTGTATACTTTTGACTATACGGGCCGAGTCCGGGATTTACGGGAAATTGCGGGTTTTCGTTTGCCGGCGATTAAACTCCTTTTATTCAGCGCTTCTTCAAAAATGAAATCATTTTTAAAAACTACAAGTCTCATGCGTTTTAGTGGTGAAAAAATAATTTAAAGAATCGTTCGGGAAGTGAGTTTACTCCCTGTGTACTTTCTTTGTATACTTTTGACTATACGGGCCGAGTCCGGGATTTACGGGAAATTGCGGGTTTTCGTTTGCCGGCGATTAAACTCCTTTTACTCAGCGTCTCATCAAAAATGAAATCGTTTTTGAAAACTACAAGTCTTATGCGTTTTAATGGTAAAAAATTAATTTAAAAAATCGTTCGGGAAATGAGTGTACTCCCAGTTTACTTTCTTTGTATACATTTAACTATACGGGTCAAACCCGGGATTTACGGCAAATCGCGGGTTTTCGTTTGCCGGCAATTAAACTCCTTTTACTCAGCGTCTCATCACAAATGAAATCATTTTTGAAAACTACAAGTCTCATGCGTTTTAGTGGTGAAGAAATAATTTAAAAAAATCGTTCGGGAAATGAGTTTACTCCCTGGGTATTTTCTTTGTATACATTCGACTATACGGGTCAAACCCGGGATTTACGGCAAATCGCGGGTTTTCGTTTGCCGGCGATTAAACTCCTTTTATTCAGCGTCTCATCAAAAATGAAATCATTTTTGAAAACTACAAGTCTCATGCGTTTTAGTGGTGAAAAAATAATTTAAAGAATCGTTTGGGAAATGAGTTTACTCCCTGGGTACTTTCTTTGTATACTTTTCACTGTACGGGCCGAGTCCGTGATATACGGAAAATCGCGGGTTTTCGTTTGCCGGCAATTAAACTCCTTTTATTCAGGGTCTCATCAAAAATGAAATCATTTTTGAAAACTACAAGTCTCATGCGTTTTAGTTGTGAAAAAATAATTTAAAGAATCGTTCGGGAAATGAGTTTACTCCCTGGGTACTTTCTTCATATACTTTTGACTATACGGGCCGAGTCCGGGTTTTACGTTAAATTGCGGGTTTTCGTTTGCCGGCGATTAAACTCCTTTTATTCAGCGTCTCATCAATAGCGAAATCATTTTTGAAAACTACAAGTCTCATTCGTTTTAGTGGTGAAAAATAATTTAAAGAATCGTTCGGGAAATGAGTTTACTCCCTGGGTACTTTCTTTGTATACTTTTGACTATACGGTCCGAGTCCGGGATTTACGGCAAATCGCGGGTTTTCGTTTGCCGGCGATTAAACTCCTTTTATTCAGCGTCTCATCAAAAATGAAATCATTTTTGAAAACTACAAGTCTCATGCGTTTTAGTGGTGAAAAAATAATTTAAAGAATCGTTTGGGAAATGAGTTTACTCCCTGGGTACTTTCTTTGTATACTTTTCACTGTACGGGCCGAGTCCGTGATATACGGAAAATCGCGGGTTTTCGTTTGCCGGCAATTAAACTCCTTTTATTCAGGGTCTCATCAAAAATGAAATCATTTTTGAAAACTACAAGTCTCATGCGTTTTAGTGGTGAAAAAATAATTTAAAGAATCGTTCGGGAAATGAGTTTACTCCCTGGGTACTTTCTTCATATACTTTTGACTATACGGGCCGAGTCCGGGTTTTACGTTAAATTGCGGGTTTTCGTTTGCCGGCGATTAAACTCCTTTTATTCAGCGTCTCATCAATAGCGAAATCATTTTTGAAAACTACAAGTCTCATTCGTTTTAGTGGTGAAAAATAATTTAAAGAATCGTTCGGGAAATGAGTTTACTCCCTGGGTACTTTCTTTGTATACTTTTGACTATACGGCCAAGCCAGGGATTTACGGGAAATCGCGGGTTTTCGTTTGCCGGCGATTAAACTTCTTTTATTCAGCGTCTCATCAAAAATGAAATCATTTTTGAAAACTACAAGTCTCGTGCGTTTTAGTGGTGAAGAAATAATTTAAAAAATCGTTCGGGTAATGAGTGTACTCCCTGGGTATTTTTTTTGTATACATTCGACTATACGGCCAAGCCAGGGATTTACGGGAAATCGCGGGTTTTCGTTTGCCGGCAATTAAACTCCTTTTATTCAGCGTCTCATCAATAACGAAATCATTTTTGAAAACTACAAGTCTCATTCGTTTTAGTGGTGAAAAATAATTTAAAGAATCGTCGGGAAATGAGTTTACACCCTGGGTACTTTCTTTGTATACTTTTGACTATACGGGCCGAGTCCGGGATTTACGTGAAATCGCGGTTTTTGTTTGCCGGCGATTAAACTCCTTTTATTCAGCGTCTCATAAAAAATGAAATCATTTTTGAAAACTACAAGTCTCATGCGTGTTAGTGGTGAAAAAATAATTTAAAAAATCGTTCGGGAACTGAGTTTACTCCCTGGGTACTTTCTTTGTATACATTCGACTATACGGGCCAAGCCCGAGATTTACGGGAAATCGCTGGTTTTCGTTTGCCGGCGATTAAACTCCTTTTATTCAGCGTCTCATCAAAAACGAAATGATTTTTGAAAACTACAAGTCTCATGCGTTTCAGTGGTGAAAAATAATTTAAAGAATCGTTCGGGAAATGAGTTTACTCCCTGGGTACTTTCTTTGTATACTTTTGACTATACGGGCCGAGTCCGGGATTTACGGGAAATCGCGGGTTTTCGTTTGCCGGCGATTAAACTCCTTTTATTCAGCGTCTCATCAATAACGAAATCATTTTTGAAAACTACAAGTCTCATCAAAAATGAAATCATTTTTGAAAACTACAAGTCTCATGCGTTTTAGTGGTGAAGAAATAATTTAAAAAATCGTTCGGCAAATGAGTGTTCTCCCTGGGTATTTTCTTTGTATACATTCGACTATACGGCCAAGCCCGGGATTTACGGGTAATCGCGGGTTTTCGTTTGCCGGCGATTAAACTCCTTTTATTCAGCGTCTCATAAAAAATGAAATCATTTTTGAAAATTACAAGTCTCATGCGTCTTAGTGGTGGAAAAATAATTTAAAAAATCGTTCAAGAAATGAGTTTACCCCCTGGGTCCTTTCTTTGTATACATTCGACTATACGGGCCGATTCCGGGATATACGGGAAATCACGGGTTTTCGTTTGCCGGCGATTAAACTCCTTTTATTCAGCGTCTCATCAAAAATGAAATCATTTTTGAAAACTACAAGTCTCATGCGTTTTAGTGGTGAAGAAATAATTTAAAAAATCGTTCGGGAAATGAGTGTTCTCCCTGGGTATTTTCTTTGTATACATTCGACTATACGGCCAAGCCCGGGATTTACGGGAAATCGCGGGTTTTCGTTTGCCGGCGATTAAACTCCTTTTATTCAGCGTCTCATCAAAAACGAAATGATTTTTGAAAACTACAAGTCTCATGCGTTTTAGTGGTGAAAAATAACTTAAAGAATCGTTCGGGAAATGAGTTTACTCCCTGGGTATTTTCTTTGCATACTTTTGACTATACGGGCCGAGTCCGGGATTTTCGCGAATTCGCGGGTTTTTGTTTGCCGGCGATTAAACTCCTTTTATTCAGCGTCTCATCAAAAATGAAATCATTTTTGAAAAGTACAAGTTTCATGCGTTTTAGTGGTGAAAAAATAATTTAAAGAATCGTTTGGAAATGAGTTTACTCCCTGGGTACTTTCTTTGTATACTTTTCACTGTACGGGCCGAGTCCGTGATATACGGAAAATCGCGGGTTTTCGTTTGCCGGCAATTAAACTCCTTTTATTCAGCGTCTCATCAAAAATGAAATCATTTTTGAAAACTACAAGTCTCATGCGTTTTAGTGGTGAAAAAATAATTTAAAGAATCGTTCGGGAAATGAGTTTACTCCCTGGGTACTTTCTTTATATACTTTTGACTATACGGGCCGAGACCGGGTTTTACGTTAAATTGCGGGTTTTCGTTTGCCGGCGATTAAACTCCTTTTTTTCAGCGTCTCATCAATAGCGAAATCATTTTTGAAAACTACAAGTCTCATTCATTTTAGTGGTGAAAAATAATTTAAAGAATCGTTCGGGAAATGAGTTTACTCCCTGGGTACTTTCTTTGTATACTTTTGACTATACGGTCCGAGTCCGGAATTTACGGGAAATCGCGGGTTTTCGTTTGCCGGCAATTAAACTCCTTTTATTCAGCGTCTCATAAAAAATGAAATCATTTTTGAAAACTACAAGTCTCATGCGTCTTAGTGGTGAAAAAATAATTTAAAAAATCGTTTGGGAAATGAGTTTACTCCCTGGGTACTTTCTTTGTATACATTAGACTATACGGGCCAAGCCCGGGATTTACGGGAAATCGCGGGTTTTCGTTTGCCGGCGATTAAACTTCTTTTATACAGCGTCTCATCAAAAATGAAATCATTTTTGAAAACTACAAGTCTCATGCGTTTTAGTGGTGAAGAAATAATTTAAAAAATCGTTCGGGTAATGAGTGTACTCCCTGGGTATTTTCTTTGTATACATTCGACTATACGGCCAAGCCAGGGATTTACGGGAAATCGCGGGTTTTCGTTTGCCGGCGATTAAACTTCTTTTATTCAGCGTCTCATCAAAAATGAAATCATTTTTGAAAACTACAAGTCTCATGCGTTTTAGTGGTGAAGAAATAATTTTAAAAATCGTTCGGGTAATGAGTGTACTCCCTGGGTATTTTCTTTGTATACATTCGACTATACGGCCAAGCCAGGGATTTACGGGAAATCGCGGGTTTTCGTTTGCCGGCGATTAAACTCCTTTTATTCAGCGTCTCATCAAAAATGAAATCATTTTTGAAAACTACAAGTCTCATGCGTTTTAGTGGTGAAGAAATAATTTAAAAAATCGTTCGGGGAATGAGTGTTCTCCCTGGGTGTTTTCTTTGTATACATTCGACTATACGGCCAAGCCCGGGATTTACGGGAAACCGCGGGTTTTCGTTTGCCGGCGATTAACCTCCTTTTATTCAGCGTCTCATCAAAAATGAAATCATTTTTAAAACTACAAGTCTCATGCGTTGTAGTGGTGAGAAAATAATTTAAAAAATCGTTCAAGAAATGAGTTTACTCCCTGGGTACTTTCTTTGTATACATTCGACTATACGGCCGATTCCGGGATATACGGGAAATCCCGGGTTTGCATTTGCCGGCGAATAAACTCCTTTTATTATGCGTCTCATCAAAAATGAAATCATTTTTGAAAACTACAAGTCTCATGCGTTTTAGTGGTGAAGAAATAATTTAAAAAATCGTTCGGGAAATGAGTGTTCTCCCTGGGTGTTTTCTTTGTATACATTCGACTATACGGCCAAGCCCGGGATTTACGGGAAATCGCGGGTTTTCGTTTGCCGGCAATTAACCTCCTTTTATTCAGCGTCTCATCAAAAATGAAATCATTTTTGAAAACTACAAGTCTCATGCGTTGTAGTGGTGAAAAAATAATTTAAAAAATCGTTCAAGAAATGAGTTTACTCCCTGGGTACTTTCTTTGTATACATTAGACTATACGGGCCAAGCCCGGGATTTACGGGAAATCGCGGGTTTTCGTTTGCCGGCGATTAAACTTCTTTTATACAGCGTCTCATCAAAAATGAAATCATTTTTGAAAACTACAAGTCTCATGCGTTTTAGTGGTGAAGAAATAATTTAAAAAATCGTTCGGGTAATGAGTGTACTCCCTGGGTATTTTCTTTGTATACATTCGACTATACGGCCAAGCCAGGGATTTACGGGAAATCGCGGGTTTTCGTTTGCCGGCGATTAAACTTCTTTTATTCAGCGTCTCATCAAAAATGAAATCATTTTTGAAAACTACAAGTCTCATGCGTTTTAGTGGTGAAGAAATAATTTAAAAAATCGTTCGGGTAATGAGTGTACTCCCTGGGTATTTTCTTTGTATACATTCGACTATACGGCCAAGCCAGGGATTTACGGGAAATCGCGGGTTTTCGTTTGCCGGCGATTAAACTCCTTTTATTCAGCGTCTCATCAAAAATGAAATCATTTTTGAAAACTACAAGTCTCATGCGTTTTAGTGGTGAAGAAATAATTTAAAAAATCGTTCGGGGAATGAGTGTTCTCCCTGGGTGTTTTCTTTGTATACATTCGACTATACGGCCAAGCCCGGGATTTACGGGAAACCGCGGGTTTTCGTTTGCCGGCGATTAACCTCCTTTTATTCAGCGTCTCATCAAAAATGAAATCATTTTTAAAACTACAAGTCTCATGCGTTGTAGTGGTGAGAAAATAATTTAAAAAATCGTTCAAGAAATGAGTTTACTCCCTGGGTACTTTCTTTGTATACATTCGACTATACGGCCGATTCCGGGATATACGGGAAATCCCGGGTTTGCATTTGCCGGCGAATAAACTCCTTTTATTATGCGTCTCATCAAAAATGAAATCATTTTTGAAAACTACAAGTCTCATGCGTTTTAGTGGTGAAGAAATAATTTAAAAAATCGTTCGGGAAATGAGTGTTCTCCCTGGGTGTTTTCTTTGTATACATTCGACTATACGGCCAAGCCCGGGATTTACGGGAAATCGCGGGTTTTCGTTTGCCGGCAATTAACCTCCTTTTATTCAGCGTCTCATCAAAAATGAAATCATTTTTGAAAACTACAAGTCTCATGCGTTTTAGTGGTGAAGAAATAATTTAAAAAATCGTTCGGGAAATGAGTGTTCTCCCTGGGTGTTTTCTTTGTATACATTCGACTATACGGCCAAGCCCGGGATTTACGGGAAATCGCGGGTTTTCGTTTGCCGGCGATTAACCTCCTTTTATTCAGCGTCTCATCAAAAATGAAATCATTTTTGAAAACTACAAGTCTCATGCGTTGTAGTGGTGAAAAAATAATTTAAAAAATCGTTCAAGAAATGAGTTTACTCCCTGGGTACTTTCTTTGTATACATTCGACTATACGGCCGATTCCGGGATATACGGGAAATCGCGGGTTTTCGTTTGCCGGCGATTAAACTCCTTTTATTCAGCGTCTCATCAATAACGAAATCATTTTTGAAAACTACAAGTCTCATTCGTTTTAGTAGTGAAAAATAATTTAAAGAATCGTCGGGAAATGAGTTTACACCCTGGGTACTTTCTTTGTATACTTTTGACTATACGGGCCGAGTCCGGGATTTACGTGAAATCGCGGTTTTTGTTTGCCAGCGATTAAACTCCTTTTATTCAGCGTCTCATAAAAAATGAAATCATTTTTGAAAACTACAAGTCTCATGCGTCTTAGTGGTGAAAAAATAATTTAAAAAATCGTTCGGGAAATGAGTTTACTCCCTGGGTACTTTCTTTGTATACATTCGACTATACGGGCCAAGCCTGAGATTTACGGGAAATCGCGGGTTTTCGTTTGCCGGCGATTAAAATCCTTTTATTCAGCGTCTCATCAAAAATGAAATCATTTTTGAAAACTACAAGTCTCATGCGTTTTAGTGGTGAAGAAATAATTTAAAAAATCGTTCGGGTAATGAGTGTACTCCCTGGGTATTTTCTTTGTATACATTCGACTATACGGCCAAGCCCGGAATTTACGGGAAATCGCGGGTTTTCGTTTGCCGGCGATTATCCTCCTTTTATTCAGCGTCTCATCAAAAATGAAATCATTTTTGAAAACTACAAGTCTCATGCGTTTTAGTGGTGAAGAAATAATTTAAAAAATCGTTCGGGTAATGAGTGTACTCCCTGGGTATTTTCTTTGTATACATTCGACTATACGACCAAGCCAGGGATTTACGGGAAATCCCGGGTTTTCGTTTGCCGGCGATTAAACTTCTTTTATTCAGCGTCTCATCAATAATGAAATCATTTTTGAAAACTACAAGTCTCATGCGTTTTAGTGGTAAAGAAATAATTTAAAAAATCGTTCGGGTAATGAGTGTACTCCCTGGGTATTTTCTTTGTATACATTCGACTATACGGCCAAGCCAGGGATTTACGGGAAATCCCGGGTTTTCGTTTGCCGGCGATTAAACTCCTTTTATTCAGCGTCTCATCAAAAATGAAATCATTTTTAAAAACTACAAGTCTCATGCGTTTTAGCGGTGAAGAAATAATTTAAAAAATCGTTCGGGAAATGAGTGTTCTCCCTGGGTGTTTTCTTTGTATACATTCGACTATACGGCCAAGCCCGGGATTTACGGGAAACCGCGGGTTTTCGTTTGCCGGCGATTAACCTCCTTTTATTCAGCGTCTCATCAAAAATGAAATCATTTTTAAAACTACAAGTCTCATGCGTTGTAGTGGAGAAGAAATAATTTAAAAAATCGTTCGGGAAATGAGTGTTCTCCCTGGGTTTTTCTTTGTATACATTCGACTATACGGCCAAGCCCGGAATTTACGGGAAATCGCGGGTTTTCGTTTGCCGGCGATTAACCTCCTTTTATTCAGCGTCTCATCAAAAATGAAATCATTTTTAAAACTACAAGTCTCATGCGTTGTAGTGGTGAAAAAATAATTTAAAAAATCGTTCAAGAAATGAGTTTACTCCCTGGGTACTTTCTTTGTACACATTCGACTATACGGGTCAAACCCGGGATTTACGGCAAATCGCGGGTTTTCGTTTGCCGGCGATTAAACTCCTTTTATTCAGCGTCTCATCAAAAATGAAATCATTTTTGAAAACTACAAGTCTCATGCGTTTTAGTGGTGAAAAAATAATTTAAAGAATCGTTTGGGAAATGAGTTTACTCCCTGGGTACTTTCTTTGTATACTTTTCACTGTACGGGCCGAGTCCGTGATATACGGAAAATCGCGGGTTTTCGTTTGCCGGCAATTAAACTCCTTTTATTCAGGGTCTCATCAAAAATGAAATCATTTTTGAAAACTACAAGTCTCATGCGTTTTAGTTGTGAAAAAATAATTTAAAGAATCGTTCGGGAAATGAGTTTACTCCCTGGGTACTTTCTTCATATACTTTTGACTATACGGGCCGAGTCCGGGTTTTACGTTAAATTGCGGGTTTTCGTTTGCCGGCGATTAAACTCCTTTTATTCAGCGTCTCATCAATAGCGAAATCATTTTTGAAAACTACAAGTCTCATTCGTTTTAGTGGTGAAAAATAATTTAAAGAATCGTTCGGGAAATGAGTTTACTCCCTGGGTACTTTCTTTGTATACTTTTGACTATACGGTCCGAGTCCGGGATTTACGGCAAATCGCGGGTTTTCGTTTGCCGGCGATTAAACTCCTTTTATTCAGCGTCTCATCAAAAATGAAATCATTTTTGAAAACTACAAGTCTCATGCGTTTTAGTGGTGAAAAAATAATTTAAAGAATCGTTTGGGAAATGAGTTTACTCCCTGGGTACTTTCTTTGTATACTTTTCACTGTACGGGCCGAGTCCGTGATATACGGAAAATCGCGGGTTTTCGTTTGCCGGCAATTAAACTCCTTTTATTCAGGGTCTCATCAAAAATGAAATCATTTTTGAAAACTACAAGTCTCATGCGTTTTAGTGGTGAAAAAATAATTTAAAGAATCGTTCGGGAAATGAGTTTACTCCCTGGGTACTTTCTTCATATACTTTTGACTATACGGGCCGAGTCCGGGTTTTACGTTAAATTGCGGGTTTTCGTTTGCCGGCGATTAAACTCCTTTTATTCAGCGTCTCATCAATAGCGAAATCATTTTTGAAAACTACAAGTCTCATTCGTTTTAGTGGTGAAAAATAATTTAAAGAATCGTTCGGGAAATGAGTTTACTCCCTGGGTACTTTCTTTGTATACTTTTGACTATACGGCCAAGCCAGGGATTTACGGGAAATCGCGGGTTTTCGTTTGCCGGCGATTAAACTTCTTTTATTCAGCGTCTCATCAAAAATGAAATCATTTTTGAAAACTACAAGTCTCGTGCGTTTTAGTGGTGAAGAAATAATTTAAAAAATCGTTCGGGTAATGAGTGTACTCCCTGGGTATTTTTTTTGTATACATTCGACTATACGGCCAAGCCAGGGATTTACGGGAAATCGCGGGTTTTCGTTTGCCGGCAATTAAACTCCTTTTATTCAGCGTCTCATCAATAACGAAATCATTTTTGAAAACTACAAGTCTCATTCGTTTTAGTGGTGAAAAATAATTTAAAGAATCGTCGGGAAATGAGTTTACACCCTGGGTACTTTCTTTGTATACTTTTGACTATACGGGCCGAGTCCGGGATTTACGTGAAATCGCGGTTTTTGTTTGCCGGCGATTAAACTCCTTTTATTCAGCGTCTCATAAAAAATGAAATCATTTTTGAAAACTACAAGTCTCATGCGTGTTAGTGGTGAAAAAATAATTTAAAAAATCGTTCGGGAACTGAGTTTACTCCCTGGGTACTTTCTTTGTATACATTCGACTATACGGGCCAAGCCCGAGATTTACGGGAAATCGCTGGTTTTCGTTTGCCGGCGATTAAACTCCTTTTATTCAGCGTCTCATCAAAAACGAAATGATTTTTGAAAACTACAAGTCTCATGCGTTTCAGTGGTGAAAAATAATTTAAAGAATCGTTCGGGAAATGAGTTTACTCCCTGGGTACTTTCTTTGTATACTTTTGACTATACGGGCCGAGTCCGGGATTTACGGGAAATCGCGGGTTTTCGTTTGCCGGCGATTAAACTCCTTTTATTCAGCGTCTCATCAATAACGAAATCATTTTTGAAAACTACAAGTCTCATCAAAAATGAAATCATTTTTGAAAACTACAAGTCTCATGCGTTTTAGTGGTGAAGAAATAATTTAAAAAATCGTTCGGCAAATGAGTGTTCTCCCTGGGTATTTTCTTTGTATACATTCGACTATACGGCCAAGCCCGGGATTTACGGGTAATCGCGGGTTTTCGTTTGCCGGCGATTAAACTCCTTTTATTCAGCGTCTCATAAAAAATGAAATCATTTTTGAAAATTACAAGTCTCATGCGTCTTAGTGGTGGAAAAATAATTTAAAAAATCGTTCAAGAAATGAGTTTACCCCCTGGGTCCTTTCTTTGTATACATTCGACTATACGGGCCGATTCCGGGATATACGGGAAATCACGGGTTTTCGTTTGCCGGCGATTAAACTCCTTTTATTCAGCGTCTCATCAAAAATGAAATCATTTTTGAAAACTACAAGTCTCATGCGTTTTAGTGGTGAAGAAATAATTTAAAAAATCGTTCGGGAAATGAGTGTTCTCCCTGGGTATTTTCTTTGTATACATTCGACTATACGGCCAAGCCCGGGATTTACGGGAAATCGCGGGTTTTCGTTTGCCGGCGATTAAACTCCTTTTATTCAGCGTCTCATCAAAAACGAAATGATTTTTGAAAACTACAAGTCTCATGCGTTTTAGTGGTGAAAAATAACTTAAAGAATCGTTCGGGAAATGAGTTTACTCCCTGGGTATTTTCTTTGCATACTTTTGACTATACGGGCCGAGTCCGGGATTTTCGCGAATTCGCGGGTTTTTGTTTGCCGGCGATTAAACTCCTTTTATTCAGCGTCTCATCAAAAATGAAATCATTTTTGAAAAGTACAAGTTTCATGCGTTTTAGTGGTGAAAAAATAATTTAAAGAATCGTTTGGAAATGAGTTTACTCCCTGGGTACTTTCTTTGTATACTTTTCACTGTACGGGCCGAGTCCGTGATATACGGAAAATCGCGGGTTTTCGTTTGCCGGCAATTAAACTCCTTTTATTCAGCGTCTCATCAAAAATGAAATCATTTTTGAAAACTACAAGTCTCATGCGTTTTAGTGGTGAAAAAATAATTTAAAGAATCGTTCGGGAAATGAGTTTACTCCCTGGGTACTTTCTTTATATACTTTTGACTATACGGGCCGAGACCGGGTTTTACGTTAAATTGCGGGTTTTCGTTTGCCGGCGATTAAACTCCTTTTTTTCAGCGTCTCATCAATAGCGAAATCATTTTTGAAAACTACAAGTCTCATTCATTTTAGTGGTGAAAAATAATTTAAAGAATCGTTCGGGAAATGAGTTTACTCCCTGGGTACTTTCTTTGTATACTTTTGACTATACGGTCCGAGTCCGGAATTTACGGGAAATCGCGGGTTTTCGTTTGCCGGCAATTAAACTCCTTTTATTCAGCGTCTCATAAAAAATGAAATCATTTTTGAAAACTACAAGTCTCATGCGTCTTAGTGGTGAAAAAATAATTTAAAAAATCGTTTGGGAAATGAGTTTACTCCCTGGGTACTTTCTTTGTATACATTAGACTATACGGGCCAAGCCCGGGATTTACGGGAAATCGCGGGTTTTCGTTTGCCGGCGATTAAACTTCTTTTATACAGCGTCTCATCAAAAATGAAATCATTTTTGAAAACTACAAGTCTCATGCGTTTTAGTGGTGAAGAAATAATTTAAAAAATCGTTCGGGTAATGAGTGTACTCCCTGGGTATTTTCTTTGTATACATTCGACTATACGGCCAAGCCAGGGATTTACGGGAAATCGCGGGTTTTCGTTTGCCGGCGATTAAACTTCTTTTATTCAGCGTCTCATCAAAAATGAAATCATTTTTGAAAACTACAAGTCTCATGCGTTTTAGTGGTGAAGAAATAATTTTAAAAATCGTTCGGGTAATGAGTGTACTCCCTGGGTATTTTCTTTGTATACATTCGACTATACGGCCAAGCCAGGGATTTACGGGAAATCGCGGGTTTTCGTTTGCCGGCGATTAAACTCCTTTTATTCAGCGTCTCATCAAAAATGAAATCATTTTTGAAAACTACAAGTCTCATGCGTTTTAGTGGTGAAGAAATAATTTAAAAAATCGTTCGGGGAATGAGTGTTCTCCCTGGGTGTTTTCTTTGTATACATTCGACTATACGGCCAAGCCCGGGATTTACGGGAAACCGCGGGTTTTCGTTTGCCGGCGATTAACCTCCTTTTATTCAGCGTCTCATCAAAAATGAAATCATTTTTAAAACTACAAGTCTCATGCGTTGTAGTGGTGAGAAAATAATTTAAAAAATCGTTCAAGAAATGAGTTTACTCCCTGGGTACTTTCTTTGTATACATTCGACTATACGGCCGATTCCGGGATATACGGGAAATCCCGGGTTTGCATTTGCCGGCGAATAAACTCCTTTTATTATGCGTCTCATCAAAAATGAAATCATTTTTGAAAACTACAAGTCTCATGCGTTTTAGTGGTGAAGAAATAATTTAAAAAATCGTTCGGGAAATGAGTGTTCTCCCTGGGTGTTTTCTTTGTATACATTCGACTATACGGCCAAGCCCGGGATTTACGGGAAATCGCGGGTTTTCGTTTGCCGGCAATTAACCTCCTTTTATTCAGCGTCTCATCAAAAATGAAATCATTTTTGAAAACTACAAGTCTCATGCGTTGTAGTGGTGAAAAAATAATTTAAAAAATCGTTCAAGAAATGAGTTTACTCCCTGGGTACTTTCTTTGTATACATTAGACTATACGGGCCAAGCCCGGGATTTACGGGAAATCGCGGGTTTTCGTTTGCCGGCGATTAAACTTCTTTTATACAGCGTCTCATCAAAAATGAAATCATTTTTGAAAACTACAAGTCTCATGCGTTTTAGTGGTGAAGAAATAATTTAAAAAATCGTTCGGGTAATGAGTGTACTCCCTGGGTATTTTCTTTGTATACATTCGACTATACGGCCAAGCCAGGGATTTACGGGAAATCGCGGGTTTTCGTTTGCCGGCGATTAAACTTCTTTTATTCAGCGTCTCATCAAAAATGAAATCATTTTTGAAAACTACAAGTCTCATGCGTTTTAGTGGTGAAGAAATAATTTAAAAAATCGTTCGGGTAATGAGTGTACTCCCTGGGTATTTTCTTTGTATACATTCGACTATACGGCCAAGCCAGGGATTTACGGGAAATCGCGGGTTTTCGTTTGCCGGCGATTAAACTCCTTTTATTCAGCGTCTCATCAAAAATGAAATCATTTTTGAAAACTACAAGTCTCATGCGTTTTAGTGGTGAAGAAATAATTTAAAAAATCGTTCGGGGAATGAGTGTTCTCCCTGGGTGTTTTCTTTGTATACATTCGACTATACGGCCAAGCCCGGGATTTACGGGAAACCGCGGGTTTTCGTTTGCCGGCGATTAACCTCCTTTTATTCAGCGTCTCATCAAAAATGAAATCATTTTTAAAACTACAAGTCTCATGCGTTGTAGTGGTGAGAAAATAATTTAAAAAATCGTTCAAGAAATGAGTTTACTCCCTGGGTACTTTCTTTGTATACATTCGACTATACGGCCGATTCCGGGATATACGGGAAATCCCGGGTTTGCATTTGCCGGCGAATAAACTCCTTTTATTATGCGTCTCATCAAAAATGAAATCATTTTTGAAAACTACAAGTCTCATGCGTTTTAGTGGTGAAGAAATAATTTAAAAAATCGTTCGGGAAATGAGTGTTCTCCCTGGGTGTTTTCTTTGTATACATTCGACTATACGGCCAAGCCCGGGATTTACGGGAAATCGCGGGTTTTCGTTTGCCGGCAATTAACCTCCTTTTATTCAGCGTCTCATCAAAAATGAAATCATTTTTGAAAACTACAAGTCTCATGCGTTTTAGTGGTGAAGAAATAATTTAAAAAATCGTTCGGGAAATGAGTGTTCTCCCTGGGTGTTTTCTTTGTATACATT
Source organism: Hydractinia symbiolongicarpus (assembly GCF_029227915.1). NCBI lineage: Eukaryota > Metazoa > Cnidaria > Hydrozoa > Anthoathecata > Hydractiniidae > Hydractinia > Hydractinia symbiolongicarpus. Next base: position 25,389,173 of record NC_079881.1, read on the forward strand.
CGACTATACGGCCAAGCCCGGGATTTACGGGAAATCGCGGGTTTTCGTTTGCCGGCGATTAACCTCCTTTTATTCAGCGTCTCATCAAAAATGAAATCATTTTTGAAAACTACAAGTCTCATGCGTTGTAGTGGTGAAAAAATAATTTAAAAAATCGTTCAAGAAATGAGTTTACTCCCTGGGTACTTTCTTTGTATACATTCGACTATACGGCCGATTCCGGGATATACGGGAAATCGCGGGTTTTCGTTTGCCGGCGATTAAACTCCTTTTATTCAGCGTCTCATCAATAACGAAATCATTTTTGAAAACTACAAGTCTCATTCGTTTTAGTAGTGAAAAATAATTTAAAGAATCGTCGGGAAATGAGTTTACACCCTGGGTACTTTCTTTGTATACTTTTGACTATACGGGCCGAGTCCGGGATTTACGTGAAATCGCGGTTTTTGTTTGCCAGCGATTAAACTCCTTTTATTCAGCGTCTCATAAAAAATGAAATCATTTTTGAAAACTACAAGTCTCATGCGTCTTAGTGGTGAAAAAATAATTTAAAAAATCGTTCGGGAAATGAGTTTACTCCCTGGGTACTTTCTTTGTATACATTCGACTATACGGGCCAAGCCTGAGATTTACGGGAAATCGCGGGTTTTCGTTTGCCGGCGATTAAAATCCTTTTATTCAGCGTCTCATCAAAAATGAAATCATTTTTGAAAACTACAAGTCTCATGCGTTTTAGTGGTGAAGAAATAATTTAAAAAATCGTTCGGGTAATGAGTGTACTCCCTGGGTATTTTCTTTGTATACATTCGACTATACGGCCAAGCCCGGAATTTACGGGAAATCGCGGGTTTTCGTTTGCCGGCGATTATCCTCCTTTTATTCAGCGTCTCATCAAAAATGAAATCATTTTTGAAAACTACAAGTCTCATGCGTTTTAGTGGTGAAGAAATAATTTAAAAAATCGTTCGGGTAATGAGTGTACTCCCTGGGTATTTTCTTTGTATACATTCGACTATACGACCAAGCCAGGGATTTACGGGAAATCCCGGGTTTTCGTTTGCCGGCGATTAAACTTCTTTTATTCAGCGTCTCATCAATAATGAAATCATTTTTGAAAACTACAAGTCTCATGCGTTTTAGTGGTAAAGAAATAATTTAAAAAATCGTTCGGGTAATGAGTGTACTCCCTGGGTATTTTCTTTGTATACATTCGACTATACGGCCAAGCCAGGGATTTACGGGAAATCCCGGGTTTTCGTTTGCCGGCGATTAAACTCCTTTTATTCAGCGTCTCATCAAAAATGAAATCATTTTTAAAAACTACAAGTCTCATGCGTTTTAGCGGTGAAGAAATAATTTAAAAAATCGTTCGGGAAATGAGTGTTCTCCCTGGGTGTTTTCTTTGTATACATTCGACTATACGGCCAAGCCCGGGATTTACGGGAAACCGCGGGTTTTCGTTTGCCGGCGATTAACCTCCTTTTATTCAGCGTCTCATCAAAAATGAAATCATTTTTAAAACTACAAGTCTCATGCGTTGTAGTGGAGAAGAAATAATTTAAAAAATCGTTCGGGAAATGAGTGTTCTCCCTGGGTTTTTCTTTGTATACATTCGACTATACGGCCAAGCCCGGAATTTACGGGAAATCGCGGGTTTTCGTTTGCCGGCGATTAACCTCCTTTTATTCAGCGTCTCATCAAAAATGAAATCATTTTTAAAACTACAAGTCTCATGCGTTGTAGTGGTGAAAAAATAATTTAAAAAATCGTTCAAGAAATGAGTTTACTCCCTGGGTACTTTCTTTGTACACATTCGACTATACGGCCGATTCCGGGATATACGGGAAATCGCGGGTTTTCGTTTGCCGGCGATTAAACTCCTTTTATTCAGCGTCTCATCAATAACGAAATCATTTTTGAAAACTACAAGTCTTATTCGTTTTAGTGGTGAAAAATAATTTAAAGAATCGTCGGGAAATGAGTTTACACCCTGGGTACTTTCTTTGTATACTTTTGACTATACGGGCCGAGTCCGGGATTTACGTGAAATCGCGGTTTTTGTTTGCCAGCGATTACACTCCTTTTATTCAGCGTCTCATAAAAAATGAAATTATTTTTAAAAACTACAAGTCTCATGCGTCTTAGTGGTGAAAAAATAATTTAAAAAATCGTTCGGGAAATGAGTTTACTCCCTGGGTACTTTCTTTGTATACATTCGACTATACGGGCCAAGCCTGAGATTTACGGGAAATCGCGAGTTTTCGTTTGCCGGCGATTAAAATCCTTTTATTCAGACTCTCATAAAAAATGAAATCATTCTTGAAAATTACAAGTCTCATGCGTCTTAGTGGTGGAAAAATAATTTAAAAAATCATTCAAGAAATGAGTTTACTCCCTGGGTCCTTTCTTTGTATACATTCGACTATACGGGCCGATTCCGGGATATACGGGAAATCGCGGGTTTTCGTTTGCCGGCGATTAAACTCCTTTTATTCAGCGTCTCATCAAAAATGAAATCATTTTTGAAAACTACAAGTCTCATGCGTTTTAGTGGTGAAGAAATAATTTAAAAAATCGTTCGGGAAATGAGTGTTCTCTCTGGGTATTTTCTTTGTATACATTCGACTATACGGCCAAGCCCGGGATTTACGGGAAATCGCGGGTTTTGGTTTGCCGGCGATTAAACTCCTTTTATTCAGCGTCTCATCAAAAACGAAATGATTTTTGAAAACTACAAGTCTCATGCGTTTTAGTGGTGAAAAATAATTTAAAGAATCGTTCGGGAAATGAGTTTACTCCCTGGGTACTTTCTTTGTATACTTTTGACTATACGGGCCGAGTCCGGGATTTTCGCGAATTCGCGGGTTTTTGTTTGCCGGCGATTAAACTCCTTTTATTCAGCGTCTCATCAAAAACGAAATCATTTTTGAAAACTACAAGTCTCATTCGTTTTAGTGGTGAAAAAATAATTTAAAAAATCGTTCGGGAAATGAGTTTACTCCCTGGGTACTTTCTTTGTATACTTTTGACTATACGGGCCGAGTCCAGGATTTTCGCGAATTCGCGGGTTTGCGTTTGCCGGCGAATAAACTCCTTTTATTCAGCGTCTCATCAAAAACGAAATCATTTTTGAAAACTACAAGTCTGATGCGTTTTAGTGGTGAAAAAATAATTTAAAAAATCGTTTGGGAAATGAGTTTACTCCCTGGGTACTTTCTTTGTATACATTCGACTATACGGCCAAGCCCGGGATTTACGGGAAATCGCGGGTTTTCGTTTGCCGGCGATTAAACTCCTTTTATTCAGCGTCTCATCAAAAACGAAATGATTTTTGAAAACTACAAGTCTAATGCGTTTTAGTGGTGAAAAATAATTTAAAGAATCGTTCGGGAAATGAGTTTACTCCCTGGGTACTTTCTTTGTATACTTTTGACTATACGGGCCGAGTCCGGGATTTTCGCGAATTCGCGGGTTTTTGTTTGCCGGCGATTAAACTCCTTTTATTCAGCGTCTCATCAAAAATGAAATCATTTTTAAAAACTACAAGTCTCATGCGTTTTAGTGGTGAAAAATAATTTAAAGAATCGTTCGGGAAATGAGTTTACTCCCTGGGTACTTTCTTTGTATACTTTTGACTATACGGGCCGAGTCTGGGATTTTCGCGAATTCGCGGGTTTTTGTTTGCCGGCGATTAAACTCCTTTTATTCAGCGTCTCATCAAAAACGAAATCATTTTTGAAAACTACAAGTCTCATGCGTTTTAGTGGTGAAAAAATAATTTAAAAAATCGTTCGGGAAATGAGTTTACTCCCAGGGTACTTTCTTTGTATACTTTTGACTATACGGGCCGGGTCCGGGATTTTCGCAAATTCGCGGGTTTGCGTTTGCCGGCGAATATACTCCTTTTATTCAGCGTCTCATCAAAAACGAAATCATTTTTGAAAACTACAAGTCTCATGCGTTTTAGTGGTGAAAAATAATTTAAAAAATCGTTCGAGAAATGAGTTTACTCCCTGGGTCCTTTCTTTGTATACATTCGACTATACGGGCCGATTCCGGGATATACGGGAAATCGCGGGTTTTCGTTTGCCGGCGATTAAACTCCTTTTATTCAGCGTCTCATCAAAAATGAAATCATTTTTGAAAACTACAAGTCTCATGCGTTTTAGTGGTGAAGAAATAATTTAAAAAATCGTTCGGGAAATGAGTGTTCTCTCTGGATATTTTCTTTGTATACATTCGACTATACGGCCAAGCCCGGGATTTACGGGAAATCGCGGGTTTTCGTTTGCCGGCGATTAAACTCCTCTTATTCAGCGTCTCATCAAAAATGAAATCATTTTTGAAAACTACAAGTCTCATGCGTTTTAGTGGTGAAGAAATAATTTAAAAAATCGTTCGGGAAATGAGTGTTCTCTCTGGGTATTTTCTTTGTATACATTCGACTATACGGCGAAGCCCGGGATTTACGGGAAATCGCGGGTTTTCGTTTGCCGGCGATTAAACTCCTTTTATTCAGCGTCTGATCAAAAACGAAATCATTTTTGAAAACTACAAGTCTCATGCGTTTTAGTGGTGAAGAAATAATTTAAAAAATCGTTCGGGAAATGAGTGTTCTCTCTGGGTATTTTCTTTGTATACATTCGACTATACGGCCAAGCCCGGGATTTACGGGAAATCGCGGGATTTCGTTTGCCGGCGATTAAACTCCTTTTATTCAGCGTCTCATCAAAAACGAAATGATTTTTGAAAACTACAAGTCTCATGCGTTTTAGTGGTGAAAAATAATTTAAAGAATCGTTCGGGAAATGAGTTTACTTCCTGGGTACTTTCTTTGTATACTTTTGACTATACGGGCCGAGTCCGGGATTTTCGCGAATTCGCGGGTTTTTGTTTGCCGGCGATTAAACTCCTTTTATTCAGCGTCTCATCAAAAATGAAATCATTTTTGAAAACTACAAGTCTCATGCGTTTTAGTGGTGAAGAAATAATTTAAAAAATCGTTCGGGAAATGAGTGTTCTCCCTGGGTGTTTTCTTTGTATACATTCGACTATACGGCCAAGCCCGGGATTTACGGGAAATCGCGGGTTTTCGTTTGCCGGCGATTAACCTCCTTTTATTCAGCGTCTCATCAAAAATGAAATCATTTTTGAAAACTACAAGTCTCATGCGTTGTAGTGGTGAAAAAATAATTTAAAAAATCGTTCAAGAAATGGGTTTACTCCCTGGGTACTTTCTTTGTATACATTCGACTATACGGCCAAGCCCGGGATTTACGGGAAATCGCGGGTTTTCGTTTGCCGGCGATTAACCTCCTTTTATTCAGCGTCTCATCAAAAATTAAATCATTTTTGAAAACTACAAGTCTCATGCGTTGTAGTGGTGAAAAAATAATTTAAAAAATCGTTCAAGAAATGAGTTTACTCCCTGGGTACTTTCTTTGTATACATTCGACTACACAGCCGATTCCGGGATATACGGGAAATCGCGGGTTTTCGTTTGCCGGCGATTAAACTCCTTTTATTCAGCGTCTCATCAAAAATGAAATCATTTTCGAAAACTACAAGTCTCATGCGTTTTAGTGGTGAAGAAATAATTTAAAAAATCGTTCGGAAAATGAGTTTACTCCCTGGGTATTTTCTTTGTATACATTCGACTATACGGCCAAGCCCGGGATTTTCGGGAAATCCCGGGTTTTCGTTTGCCGGCGAATAAACTCCTTTTATTCAGCGTCTCATCAAAAACGAAATCATTTTTGAAAACTACAAGTCTCATGCGTTGTAGTGGTGAAAAATAATTTAAAGAATCGTTCGGGAAATGAGTTTACTCCCTGGGTACTTTCTTTGTATACTTTTGACTATACGGGCCGAGTCCGGGATTTTCGCGAATTCGCGGGTTTTTGTTTGCCGGCGATTAAACTCCTTTTATTCAGCGTCTCATCAAAAACGAAATCATTTTTGAAAACTACAAGTCTCATTCGTTTTAGTGGTGAAAAAATAATTTAAAAAATCGTTCGGGAAATGAGTTTACTCCCTGGGTACTTTCTTTGTATACTTTTGACTATACGGGCCGAGTCCAGGATTTTCGCGAATTCGCGGGTTTGCGTTTGCCGGCGAATAAACTCCTTTTATTCAGCGTCTCATCAAAAACGAAATCATTTTTGAAAACTACAAGTCTGATGCGTTTTAGTGGTGAAAAAATAATTTAAAAAATCGTTTGGGAAATGAGTTTACTCCCTGGGTACTTTCTTTGTATACATTCGACTATACGGCCAAGCCCGGGATTTACGGGAAATCGCGGGTTTTCGTTTGCCGGCGATTAAACTCCTTTTATTCAGCGTCTCATCAAAAACGAAATGATTTTTGAAAACTACAAGTCTAATGCGTTTTAGTGGTGAAAAATAATTTAAAGAATCGTTCGGGAAATGAGTTTACTCCCTGGGTACTTTCTTTGTATACTTTTGACTATACGGGCCGAGTCCGGGATTTTCGCGAATTCGCGGGTTTTTGTTTGCCGGCGATTAAACTCCTTTTATTCAGCGTCTCATCAAAAATGAAATCATTTTTAAAAACTACAAGTCTCATGCGTTTTAGTGGTGAAAAATAATTTAAAGAATCGTTCGGGAAATGAGTTTACTCCCTGGGTACTTTCTTTGTATACTTTTGACTATACGGGCCGAGTCTGGGATTTTCGCGAATTCGCGGGTTTTTGTTTGCCGGCGATTAAACTCCTTTTATTCAGCGTCTCATCAAAAACGAAATCATTTTTGAAAACTACAAGTCTCATGCGTTTTAGTGGTGAAAAAATAATTTAAAAAATCGTTCGGGAAATGAGTTTACTCCCAGGGTACTTTCTTTGTATACTTTTGACTATACGGGCCGGGTCCGGGATTTTCGCAAATTCGCGGGTTTGCGTTTGCCGGCGAATATACTCCTTTTATTCAGCGTCTCATCAAAAACGAAATCATTTTTGAAAACTACAAGTCTCATGCGTTTTAGTGGTGAAAAATAATTTAAAAAATCGTTCGAGAAATGAGTTTACTCCCTGGGTCCTTTCTTTGTATACATTCGACTATACGGGCCGATTCCGGGATATACGGGAAATCGCGGGTTTTCGTTTGCCGGCGATTAAACTCCTTTTATTCAGCGTCTCATCAAAAATGAAATCATTTTTGAAAACTACAAGTCTCATGCGTTTTAGTGGTGAAGAAATAATTTAAAAAATCGTTCGGGAAATGAGTGTTCTCTCTGGATATTTTCTTTGTATACATTCGACTATACGGCCAAGCCCGGGATTTACGGGAAATCGCGGGTTTTCGTTTGCCGGCGATTAAACTCCTTTTATTCAGCGTCTCATCAAAAATGAAATCATTTTTGAAAACTACAAGTCTCATGCGTTTTAGTGGTGAAGAAATAATTTAAAAAATCGTTCGGGAAATGAGTGTTCTCTCTGGGTATTTTCTTTGTATACATTCGACTATACGGCGAAGCCCGGGATTTACGGGAAATCGCGGGTTTTCGTTTGCCGGCGATTAAACTCCTTTTATTCAGCGTCTGATCAAAAACGAAATCATTTTTGAAAACTACAAGTCTCATGCGTTTTAGTGGTGAAGAAATAATTTAAAAAATCGTTCGGGAAATGAGTGTTCTCTCTGGGTATTTTCTTTGTATACATTCGACTATACGGCCAAGCCCGGGATTTACGGGAAATCGCGGGATTTCGTTTGCCGGCGATTAAACTCCTTTTATTCAGCGTCTCATCAAAAACGAAATGATTTTTGAAAACTACAAGTCTCATGCGTTTTAGTGGTGAAAAATAATTTAAAGAATCGTTCGGGAAATGAGTTTACTTCCTGGGTACTTTCTTTGTATACTTTTGACTATACGGGCCGAGTCCGGGATTTTCGCGAATTCGCGGGTTTTTGTTTGCCGGCGATTAAACTCCTTTTATTCAGCGTCTCATCAAAAATGAAATCATTTTTGAAAACTACAAGTCTCATGCGTTTTAGTGGTGAAGAAATAATTTAAAAAATCGTTCGGGAAATGAGTGTTCTCCCTGGGTGTTTTCTTTGTATACATTCGACTATACGGCCAAGCCCGGGATTTACGGGAAATCGCGGGTTTTCGTTTGCCGGCGATTAACCTCCTTTTATTCAGCGTCTCATCAAAAATGAAATCATTTTTGAAAACTACAAGTCTCATGCGTTGTAGTGGTGAAAAAATAATTTAAAAAATCGTTCAAGAAATGGGTTTACTCCCTGGGTACTTTCTTTGTATACATTCGACTATACGGCCAAGCCCGGGATTTACGGGAAATCGCGGGTTTTCGTTTGCCGGCGATTAACCTCCTTTTATTCAGCGTCTCATCAAAAATTAAATCATTTTTGAAAACTACAAGTCTCATGCGTTGTAGTGGTGAAAAAATAATTTAAAAAATCGTTCAAGAAATGAGTTTACTCCCTGGGTACTTTCTTTGTATACATTCGACTACACAGCCGATTCCGGGATATACGGGAAATCGCGGGTTTTCGTTTGCCGGCGATTAAACTCCTTTTATTCAGCGTCTCATCAAAAATGAAATCATTTTCGAAAACTACAAGTCTCATGCGTTTTAGTGGTGAAGAAATAATTTAAAAAATCGTTCGGAAAATGAGTTTACTCCCTGGGTATTTTCTTTGTATACATTCGACTATACGGCCAAGCCCGGGATTTTCGGGAAATCCCGGGTTTTCGTTTGCCGGCGAATAAACTCCTTTTATTCAGCGTCTCATCAAAAACGAAATCATTTTTGAAAACTACAAGTCTCATGCGTTTTAGTGGTAAAAAAATAATTTAAAAAATCGTTCGGGAAATGCGTGTTCTCCCTGGGTATTTTCTTTGTATACATTCGACTATACGGGTCAAGCCCGGGATTTACGGCAAATCGGGGGTTTTCGTTTGCCGGCGATTAAACTCCTTTTATTCAGCGTCTCATCAAAAATGAAATCATTTTTGAAAACTACAAGTCTCATGCGTTTTAGTGGTGAAGAAATAATATAAAAAATCGTTCGGGAAATGAGTGTCCTCCCTGGGTATTTTCTTTGTATACATTCGACTATACGGCCAAGCCCGGGATTTACGGGTAATCGCGGGTTTTCGTTTGCCGGCGATTAAACTTCTTTTATTCAGCGTCTCATCAAAAACGAAATGATTTTTGAAAACTACAAGTCTCATACGTTTTAGTGGTGAAAAATAATTTAAAGAATCGTTCGGGAAATGAGTTTACTTCCTGGGTACTTTCTTTGTATACTTTTGACTATACGGGCCGAGTCCGGGATTTACGGGAAGTCGCGGGTTTTCGTTTGCCGGCGATTAAACTCCTTTTATTCAGCGTCTCATAAAAAATGAAATCATTTTTGAAAACTACAAGTCTCATGCGTCTTAGTGGTGAAAAAATAATTTAAAAAATCGTTTAAGAAATGAGTTTACTCCCTGGGTACTTTCTTTGTATACATTCGACTATACGGGCCGATTCCGGGATATACGGGAAATCGCGGGTTTTGGTTTGCCGGCGATTAAACTCCTTTTGTTCAGCGTCTCATCAAAAATGAAATCATTTTTGAAAACTACAAGTCTCATGCGTCTTAGTGGTGAAAAAATAATTTAAAAAATCGTTTAAGAAATGAGTTTACTCCCTGGGTACTTTCTTTGTATACATTCGACTATACGGGCCGATTCCGGGATATACAGGAAACCGCGGGTTTTCGTTTGCCGGCGATTAAACTCCTTTTATTCAGCGTCTCATCAAAAATGAAATCATTTTTAAAAACTACAAGTCTCATGCGTTTTAGTGGTGAAAAAATAATTTAAAAAATCGTTCGGGAAATGAGTTTACTCCCTGGGTACTTTTTTTGTATACTTTTGACTATACGGGCCGAGTCCGGGATTTACGGGAAATTGCGGGTTTTCGTTTGCCGGCGATTAAACTCCTTTTTTTCAGCGTCTCATCAAAAATGAAATCGTTTTTGAAAACTACAAGTCTTATCCGTTTTAGTGGTAAAAAATTAATTTAAAAAATCGTTCGGGAATGAGTTTACTCCCAGTTTACTTTCTTTGTATACATTTGACTATACGGGTCAAGCACGGGATTTAAGGCAAATTGCGGGTTTTCGTTTGCCGGCGATCAAACTCCTTTTATTCAGCGTCTCATTAAAAACGAAATCATTTTTGAAAACTACAAGTCTCATGCGTTTTAGTGGTGAAAAAATAATTTAAAAAATCGTTCGGGAAATGAGTTTACTCCCAGTTTACTTTCTTTGTATACATTCGATTATACGGGTCAAGACCGGGATTTACGGCAAATCGCGGGTTTTCGTTTGCCGGCGATTAAACTCCTTTTATTCAGCGTCTCATCAAAAATGAAATCATTTTTAAAAACTACAAGTCTCACGCGTTGTAGTGGTGAAAAAATAATTTAAAAAATCGTTCAAGAAATGAGTTTACTCCCTGGGTACTTTCTTTGTATACATTCGACTATACGGCCGATTCCGGGATATAAGGGAAATCGCGGGTTTTCGTTTGCCGGCGATTAAACTCCTTTTATTCAGCGTCTCATCAATAACGAAATCATTTTTGAAAACTACAAGTCTCATTCGTTTTAGTGGTGAAAAATAATTTAAAGAATCGTCGGGAAATGAGTTTACACTCTGGGTACTTTCTTTGTATACTCTTGACTATACGGGCCGAGTCCGGGATTTACGTGAAATCGCGGTTTTTGTTTGCCAGCGATTAAACTCCTTTTATTCAGCGTCTCATAAAAAATGAAATCATTTTTGAAAACTACAAGTCTCATGCGCCTTAGTGGTGAAAAAATAATTTAAAAAATCGTTCGGGAAATGAGTTTACTCCCTGGGTACTTTCTTTGTATACATTCGACTATACGGGCCAAGCCCGAGATTTACGGGAAATCGCGGGTTTTCGTTTGCCGGCGATTAAACTCCTTTTATTCAGCGTCTCATCAAAAACGAAATGATTTTTGAAAACTACAAGTCTCATGCGTTTTAGCGGTGAAAAATAATTTAAAAAATCGTTCGGGATATGAGTTTACTCCCTGGGTACTTTCTTTGTATACTTTTAAATATACGGGCCGAGTCCGGGATTTACGGGAAATCGCGGGTTTTCGTTTGCCGGCGATTAAACTCCTTTTATTTAGCGTCTCATAAAAAATGAAATCATTTTTGAAAATTACAAGTCTCATGCGTCTGAGTGGTGGAAAAATAATTTAAAAAATCGTTCAAGAAATGAGTTTACTCCCTGGGTCCTTTCTTTGTATGCATTCGACTATACGGGCCGATTCCGGGATATACGGGAAATCGCGGGTTTTCGTTTGCCGGCGATTAAACTCCTTTTATTCAGCGTCTCCTCAAAAATGAAATCATTTTTGAAAACTACAAGTCTCATGCGTTTTAGTGGTGAAGAAATAATTTAAAAAATCGTTCGGGAAATGAGTGTTCTCCCTGGGTATTTTCTTTGTATACATTCGACTATACGGCCAAGCCCGGGATTTACGGGAAATCGCGGGTTTTCGTTTGCCGACGATTAAACTCCTTTTATTCAGCATCTCATCAAAAACGAAATGATTTTTGAAAACTACAAGTCTCATGCGTTTTAGTGGTGAAAAATAATTTAAAGAATCGTTCGGGAAATGAGTTTACTCCCTGGGTACTTTCTTTGTATACTTTTGACTATACGGGCCGAGTCCGGGATTTTCGCTAATTCGCGGGTTTTTGTTTGCCGGCGATTAAACTCCTTTTATTCAGCGTCTCATCAAAAATGAAATCATTTTTGAAAACTACAAGTCTCATGCGTTGTAGTGGTGAAAAAATAATTTAAAAAATCGTTCAAGAAATGGGTTTACTCCCTGGGTAATTTCTTTGTATACATTCGACTATACGGCCGATTCCGGGATATACGGGAAATCGCGGGTTTTCGTTTGCTTCGATTAAACTCCTTTTATTCAGCGTCTCATCAAAAATGAAATCATTTTCGAAAACTACAAGTCTCATGCGTTTTAGTGGTGAAGAAATAATTCAAAAAATCGTTAGGAAAATGAGTTTACTCCCTGGGTATTTTCTTTGTATACATTCGACTATACGGCCAAGCCCGGGATTTACGGGAAATCGCGGGTTTTCGTTTGCCGGCGATTAACCTCCTTTTATTCAGCGTCTCATCAAAAATGAAATCATTTTTGAAAACTACAAGTCTCATGCGTTGTAGTGGTGAAAAAATAATTTAAAAAATCGTTCAAGAAATGGGTTTACTCCCTGGGTAATTTCTTTGTATACATTCGACTATACGGCCGATTCCGGGATATACGGGAAATGGCGGGTTTTCGTTTGCTTCGATTAAACTCCTTTTATTCAGCGTCTCATCAAAAATGAAATCATTTTCGAAAACTACAAGTCTCATGCGTTTTAGTGGTGAAGAAATAATTCAAAAAATCGTTAGGAAAATGAGTTTACTCCCTGGGTATTTTCTTTGTATACATTCGACTATACGGCCAAGCCCGGGATTTACGGGAAATCCCGGGTTTTCGTTTGCCGGCGAATAAACTCCTTTTATTCAGCGTCTCATCAAAAACGAAATCATTTTTGAAAACTACAAGTCTCATGCGTTTTAGTGGTGAAGAAATAATTTAAAAAATCGTTCGGGAAATGAGTGTTCTTCCTGGGTATTTTCTTTGTATACATTCGACTATACGGCCAAGCCCGGAATTTACGGGAAATCGCGGGTTTTCGTTTGCCGGCGATTAAACTCCTTTTATTCAGCGTCTCATCAAAAATGAAGCCATTTTTGAAAACTATAAGTCTCATGCGTTGTAGTGGTGAAAAAATAATTTAAAAAATCGTTCAAGAAATGAGTTTACTCCCTGGGTACTTTCTTTGTATACATTCGACTACACGGACGATTCCGGGATATACGGGAAATCGCGGGTTTTCGTTTGCCGGCGATTAAACTCCTTTTATTCAGCGTCTCATCAAAAATGAAATCATTTTTGAAAACTAAAAGTCTCATGCCTTGTAGTGGTGAAGAAATAATTTAAAAAATCGTTCGGAAAATGAGTTTACTCCCTGGGTATTTTCTTTGTATACATTCGACTATACGGCCAAGCCCGGGATTTTCGGGAAATCCCGGGTTTTCGTTTGCCGGCGAATAAATTCCTTTTATTCAGCGTCTCATCAAAAACGAAATCATTTTTGAAAACTACAAGTCTCATGCGTTTTAGTGGTAAAAAAATAATTTAAAAAATCGTTCGGGAAATGAGTTTACTCCCAGTTTACTTTCTTTTTATACATTCGACTATACGGGTCAAGCCCGGGATTTACGGCAAATCGGGGGTTTTCGTTTGCCGGCGATTAAACTCCTTTTATTCAGCGTCTCATCAAAAATGAAATCATTTTTGAAAACTACAAGTCTCATGCGTTTTAGTGGTGAAGAAATAATTTAAAAAATCGTTCGGGAAATGCGTGTTCTCCCTGGGTATTTTCTTTGCATACATTCGACTATACGGCCAAGCCCGGGATTTACGGGAAATCGCGGGTTTTCGTTTGCCGGCGATTAAACTCCTTTTATTCAGCGTCTCATCAAAAACGAAATGATTTTTGAAAACTACAAGTCTCATGCGTTTTAGTGGTGAAAAATAATTTAAAGAATCGTTCGGGAAATGAGTTTACTCCCTGGGTACTTTCTTTGTATGCTTTTCACTGTACGGGCCGAGTCCGTGATATACGGAAAATCGCGGGTTTTCGTTTGCCGGCAATTAAACTCCTTTTATTCAGCTTCTCATCAAAAGTGAAATCATTTTTAAAAACTACAAGTCTCATGCATTTTAGTGGTGAAGAAATAATTTAAAAAATCGTTCGGGAAATGAGTGTTCTCCCTGGGTATTTTCTTTGTATACATTCGACTATACGGCCAAGCCCGGGATTTACGGGTAATCGCGGGTTTTCGTTTGCCGGCGATTAAACTTCTTTTATTCAGCGTCTCATCAAAAACGAAATGATTTTTGAAAACTACAAGCCTCATACGTTTTAGTGGTGAAAAATAATTTAAAGAATCGTTCGGGAAATGAGTTTACTCCCTGGGTACTTTCTTTGTATACTTTTGACTATACGGGCCGAGTCCGGGATTTACGGGAAATCGCGGGTTTTCGTTTGCCGGCGATTAAACTCCTTTTATTCAGCGTCTCATCAAAAATGAAATCATTTTTGAAAACTACAAGTCTCATGCGTCTTAGTGGTGAAAAAATAATTTAAAAAATCGTTTAAGAAATGAGTTTACTCCCTGGGTACTTTCTTTGTATACATTCGACTATACGGGCCGATTCCGGGATATACGGGAAATCGCGGGTTTTCGTTTGCCGGCGATTAAACTCCTTTTATTCAGCGTCTCATCAAAAATGAAATCATTTTTGAAAACTACAAGTCTCATGCGTTTTAGTGGTGAAAAAATAATTTAAAGAATCGTTCGGGAAATGAGTTTACTCCCTGGGTACTTTTTGTGTATACTTTTGACTATACGGGCCGAGTCCGGGATTTACGGGAAATTGCGGGTTTTCGTTTGCCGGCGATTAAACTCCTTTTATTCAGCGTCTCATCAAAAATGAAATCGTTTTTGAAAACTACAAGTCTTATCCGTTTTAGTGGTAAAAAATTAATTTAAAAAATCGTTCGGGAATGAGTTTACTCCCAGTTTACTTTCTTTGTATACATTTGACTATACGGGTCAAGCACGGGATTTAAGGCAAATTGCGGGTTTTCGTTTGCCGGCGATCAAACTCCTTTTATTCAGCGTCTCATCAAAAATGAAATCATTTTTGAAAACTACAAGTCTCATGCGTTTTAGTGGTGAAAAAATAATTTAAAGAATCGTTCGGGAAATGAGTTTACTCCCTGGGTACTTTTTGTGTATACTTTTGACTATACGGGCCGAGTCCGGGATTTACGGGAAATTGCGGGTTTTCGTTTGCCGGCGATTAAACTCCTTTTATTCAGCGTCTCATCAAAAATGAAATCGTTTTTGAAAACTACAAGTCTCATTCGTTTTAGTGGTGAAAAATAATTTAAAGAATCGTTCGGGAAATGAGTTTACTCCCTGGGTACTTTCTTTGTATACTTTTGACTATACGGTCCGAGTCCGGGATTTACGGCAAATCGCGGTTTTCGTTTGCCGGCGATTAAACTCCTTTTATTCAGCGTCTCATCAAAAACGAAATCATTTTTGAAAACTACAAGTCTCATGCGTTTTAGTGGTGAAAAAATAATTTAAAAAATCGTTCGGGAAATGAGTTTACTCCCAGTTTACTTTCTTTGTATACATTCGATTATACGGGTCAAGCCCGGGATTTACGGCAAATCGCGGGTTTTCGTTTGCCGGCGATTAAACTCCTTTTATTCAGCGTCTCATCAAAAACGAAATCATTTTTGAAAACTACAAGTCTCATGCGTTTTAGTGGTGAAAAAATAATTTAAAAAATCGTTCGGGAAATGAGTTTACTCCCAGTTTACTTTCTTTGTATACATTCGATTATACGGGTCAAGCCCGGGATTTACGGCAAATCGCGGGTTTTCGTTTGCCGGCGATTAAACTCCTTTTATTCAGCGTCTCATCAAAAATGAAATCATTTTTAAAAACTACAAGTCTCATGCGTTTTAGTGGTGAAAAAATAATTCAAAAAATCGTTCGGGAAATGAGTTTACTCCCAGTTTACTTTCTTTGTATACATTCGATTATACGGGTCAAGCCCGGGATTTACGGGAAATCGCGGGTTTTCGTTTGCCGGCGATTAAACTCCTTTTATTCAGCGTCTCATCAATAACGAAATCATTTTTGAAAACTACAAGTCTCATCAAAAATGAAATCATTTTTGAAAACTACAAGTCTCATGCGTTTTAGTGGTGAAGAAATAATTTAAAAAATCGTTCGGCAAATGAGTGTTCTCCCTGGGTATTTTCTTTGTATACATTCGACTATACGGCCAAGCCCGGGATTTACGGGTAATCGCGGGTTTTCGTTTGCCGGCGATTAAACTCCTTTTATTCAGCGTCTCATCAATAACGAAATCATTTTTGAAAACTACAAGTCTCATTCGTTTTAGTGGTGAAAAATAATTTAAAGAATCGTTCGGGAAATGAGTTTACTCCCTGGATACTTTCTTTGTATACTTTTGACTATACGGTCCGAGTCCGGGATTTACGGGAAATCGCGGATTTTCGTTTGCCGGCGATTAAACTCCTTTTATTCAGCGTCTCATAAAAATGAAATCATTTTTGAAAACTACAAGTCTCATGCGTCTTAGTGGTGAAAAAATAATTTAAAAAATCGTTCGGGAAATGAGTTTACTCCCAGTTTACTTTCTTTGTATACATTCGATTATACGGGTCAAGCCCGGATTTACGGCAAATCGCGGGTTTTCGTTTGCCGGCGATTAAACTCCTTTTATTCAGCGTCTCATAAAAAATGAAATCATTTTTGAAAACTACAAGTCTCATGCGTTTTAGTGGTGAAAAAATAATTTAAAGAATCGTTCGGGAAATGAGTTTACTCCCTGGGTACTTTTTGTGTATACTTTTGACTATACGGGCCGAGTCCGGGATTTACGGGAAATTGCGGGTTTTCGTTTGCCGGCGATTAAACTCCTTTTATTCAGCGTCTCATCAAAAATGAAATCGTTTTTGAAAACTACAAGTCTTATCCGTTTTAGTGGTAAAAAATTAATTTAAAAAATCGTTCGGGAATGAGTTTACTCCCAGTTTACTTTCTTTGTATACATTTGACTATACGGGTCAAGCACGGGATTTAAGGCAAATTGCGGGTTTTCGTTTGCCGGCGATCAAACTCCTTTTATTCAGCGTCTCATCAAAAATGAAATCATTTTTGAAAACTACAAGTCTCATGCGTTTTAGTGGTGAAAAAATAATTTAAAGAATCGTTCGGGAAATGAGTTTACTCCCTGGGTACTTTTTGTGTATACTTTTGACTATACGGGCCGAGTCCGGGATTTACGGGAAATTGCGGGTTTTCGTTTGCCGGCGATTAAACTCCTTTTATTCAGCGTCTCATCAAAAATGAAATCGTTTTTGAAAACTACAAGTCTCATTCGTTTTAGTGGTGAAAAATAATTTAAAGAATCGTTCGGGAAATGAGTTTACTCCCTGGGTACTTTCTTTGTATACTTTTGACTATACGGTCCGAGTCCGGGATTTACGGCAAATCGCGGGTTTTCGTTTGCCGGCGATTAAACTCCTTTTATTCAGCGTCTCATCAAAAACGAAATCATTTTTGAAAACTACAAGTCTCATGCGTTTTAGTGGTGAAAAAATAATTTAAAAAATCGTTCGGGAAATGAGTTTACTCCCAGTTTACTTTCTTTGTATACATTCGATTATACGGGTCAAGCCCGGGATTTACGGCAAATCGCGGGTTTTCGTTTGCCGGCGATTAAACTCCTTTTATTCAGCGTCTCATCAAAAACGAAATCATTTTTGAAAACTACAAGTCTCATGCGTTTTAGTGGTGAAAAAATAATTTAAAAAATCGTTCGGGAAATGAGTTTACTCCCAGTTTACTTTCTTTGTATACATTCGATTATACGGGTCAAGCCCGGGATTTACGGCAAATCGCGGGTTTTCGTTTGCCGGCGATTAAACTCCTTTTATTCAGCGTCTCATCAAAAATGAAATCATTTTTAAAAACTACAAGTCTCATGCGTTTTAGTGGTGAAAAAATAATTCAAAAAATCGTTCGGGAAATGAGTTTACTCCCAGTTTACTTTCTTTGTATACATTCGATTATACGGGTCAAGCCCGGGATTTACGGGAAATCGCGGGTTTTCGTTTGCCGGCGATTAAACTCCTTTTATTCAGCGTCTCATCAATAACGAAATCATTTTTGAAAACTACAAGTCTCATCAAAAATGAAATCATTTTTGAAAACTACAAGTCTCATGCGTTTTAGTGGTGAAGAAATAATTTAAAAAATCGTTCGGCAAATGAGTGTTCTCCCTGGGTATTTTCTTTGTATACATTCGACTATACGGCCAAGCCCGGGATTTACGGGTAATCGCGGGTTTTCGTTTGCCGGCGATTAAACTCCTTTTATTCAGCGTCTCATCAATAACGAAATCATTTTTGAAAACTACAAGTCTCATTCGTTTTAGTGGTGAAAAATAATTTAAAGAATCGTTCGGGAAATGAGTTTACTCACTGGATACTTTCTTTGTATACTTTTGACTATACGGTCCGAGTCCGGGATTTACGGGAAATCGCGGATTTTCGTTTGCCGGCGATTAAACTCCTTTTATTCAGCGTCTCATAAAAATGAAATCATTTTTGAAAACTACAAGTCTCATGCGTCTTAGTGGTGAAAAAATAATTTAAAAAATCGTTCGGGAAATGAGTTTACTCCCAGTTTACTTTCTTTGTATACATTCGATTATACGGGTCAAGCCCGGATTTACGGCAAATCGCGGGTTTTCGTTTGCCGGCGATTAAACTCCTTTTATTCAGCGTCTCATCAAAAATGAAATCATTTTTGAAAACTACAAGTCTCATGCGTTTTAGTGGTGAAGAAATAATTTAAAAAATCGTTCGGGAAATGAGTGTTCTCCCTGGGTATTTTCTTTGTATACATTCGACTATACGGCCAAGCCCGGGATTTACGGGTAATCGCGGGTTTTCGTTCGCCGGCGATTAAACTTCTTTTATTCAGCGTCTCATCAAAAACGAAATGATTTTTGAAAACTACAAGTCTCATACGTTTTAGTGGTGAAAAATAATTTAAAGAATCGTTCGGGAAATGAGTTTACTCCCTGGGTACTTTCTTTGTATACTTTTTTGACTATACGGGCCGAGTCGGGATTTACGGGAAATCGCGGGTTTTCGTTTGCCGGCGATTAAACTCCTTTTATTCAGCGTCTCATAAAAAATGAAATCATTTTTGAAAACTACAAGTCTCATGCGTCTTAGTGGTGAAAAAATAATTTAAAAAATCGTTTAAGAAATGAGTTTACTCCCTGGGTACTTTCTTTGTATACATTCGACTATACGGCCAAGCCCGGGATTTACGGGTAATCGCGGGTTTTCGTTTGCCGGCGATTAAACTTCTTTTATTCAGCGTTTCATCAAAAACGAAATGATTTTTGAAAACTACAAGCCTCATACGTTTTAGCGGTGAAAAATAATTTAAAGAATCGTTCGGGAAATGAGTTTACTCCCAGTTTACTTTCTTTTTATACATTCGACTATACGGGTCAAGCCCGGGATTTACGGCAAATCGGGGGTTTTCGTTTGCCGGCGATTAAACTCCTTTTATTCAGCGTCTCATCAAAAATGAAATCATTTTTGAAAACTACAAGTCTCATGCGTTTTAGTGGTGAAGAAATAATTTAAAAAATCGTTCGGGAAATGCGTGTTCTCCCTGGGTATTTTCTTTGCATACATTCGACTATACGGCCAAGCCCGGGATTTACGGGAAATCGCGGGTTTTCGTTTGCCGGCGATTAAACTCCTTTTATTCAGCGTCTCATCAAAAACGAAATGATTTTTGAAAACTACAAGTCTCATGCGTTTTAGTGGTGAAAAATAATTTAAAGAATCGTTCGGGAAATGAGTTTACTCCCTGGGTACTTTCTTTGTATGCTTTTCACTGTACGGGCCGAGTCCGTGATATACGGAAAATCGCGGTTTTTCGTTTGCCGGCAATTAAACTCCTTTTATTCAGCTTCTCATCAAAAATGAAATCATTTTTAAAAACTACAAGTCTCATGCGTTTTAGTGGTGAAGAAATAATTTAAAAAATCGTTCGGGAAATGAGTGTTCTCCCTGGGTATTTTCTTTGTATACATTCGACTATACGGCCAAGCCCGGGATTTACGGGTAATCGCGGGTTTTCGTTTGCCGGCGATTAAACTTCTTTTATTCAGCGTCTCATCAAAAACAAAATGATTTTTAAAAACTACAAGCCTCATACGTTTTAGTGGTGAAAAATAATTTAAAGAATCGTTCGGGAAATGAGTTTACTCCCTGGGTACTTTCTTTGTATACTTTTGACTATACGGGCCGAGTCCGGGATTTACGGGAAATCGCGGGTTTTCGTTTGCCGGCGATTAAACTCCTTTTATTCAGCGTCTCATCAAAAATGAAATCATTTTTGAAAACTACAAGTCTCATGCGTCTTAGTGGTGAAAAAATAATTTAAAAAATTGTTTAAGAAATGAGTTTACTCCCTGGGTACTTTCTTTGTATACTTTTGACTATACGGTCCGAGTCCGGGATTTACGGCAAATCGCGGGTTTTCGTTTGCCGGCGATTAAACTCCTTTTATTCAGCGTCTCATCAAAAACGAAATCATTTTTGAAAACTACAAGTCTCATGCGTTTTAGTGGTGAAAAAATAATTTAAAAAATCGTTCGGGAAATGAGTTTACTCCCAGTTTACTTTCTTTGTATACATTCGATTATACGGGTCAAGCCCGGGATTTACGGCAAATCGCGGGTTTTCGTTTGCCGGCGATTAAACTCCTTTTATTCAGCGTCTCATCAAAAATGAAATCATTTTTAAAAACTACAAGTCTCATGCGTTTTAGTGGTGAAAAAATAATTCAAAAAATCGTTCGGGAAATGAGTTTACTCCCAGTTTACTTTCTTTGTATACATTCGATTATACGGGTCAAGCCCGGGATTTACGGGAAATCGCGGGTTTTCGTTTGCCGGCGATTAAACTCCTTTTATTCAGCGTCTCATCAATAACGAAATCATTTTTGAAAACTACAAGTCTCATCAAAAATGAAATCATTTTTGAAAACTACAAGTCTCATGCGTTTTAGTGGTGAAGAAATAATTTAAAAAATCGTTCGGCAAATGAGTGTTCTCCCTGGGTATTTTCTTTGTATACATTCGACTATACGGCCAAGCCCGGGATTTACGGGTAATCGCGGGTTTTCGTTTGCCGGCGATTAAACTCCTTTTATTCAGCGTCTCATCAATAACGAAATCATTTTTGAAAACTACAAGTCTCATTCGTTTTAGTGGTGAAAAATAATTTAAAGAATCGTTCGGGAAATGAGTTTACTCCCTGGATACTTTCTTTGTATACTTTTGACTATACGGTCCGAGTCCGGGATTTACGGGAAATCGCGGATTTTCGTTTGCCGGCGATTAAACTCCTTTTATTCAGCGTCTCATAAAAATGAAATCATTTTTAAAAACTACAAGTCTCATGCGTCTTAGTGGTGAAAAAATAATTTAAAAAATCGTTCGGGAAATGAGTTTACTCCCAGTTTACTTTCTTTGTATACATTCGATTATACGGGTCAAGCCCGGATTTACGGCAAATCGCGGGTTTTCGTTTGCCGGCGATTAAACTCCTTTTATTCAGCGTCTCATCAAAAATGAAATCATTTTTGAAAACTACAAGTCTCATGCGTTTTAGTGGTGAAGAAATAATTTAAAAAATCGTTCGGGAAATGAGTGTTCTCCCTGGGTATTTTCTTTGTATACATTCGACTATACGGCCAAGCCCGGGATTTACGGGTAATCGCGGGTTTTCGTTCGCCGGCGATTAAACTTCTTTTATTCAGCGTCTCATCAAAAACGAAATGATTTTTGAAAACTACAAGTCTCATACGTTTTAGTGGTGAAAAATAATTTAAAGAATCGTTCGGGAAATGAGTTTACTCCCTGGGTACTTTCTTTGTATACTTTTTTGACTATACGGGCCGAGTCGGGATTTACGGGAAATCGCGGGTTTTCGTTTGCCGGCGATTAAACTCCTTTTATTCAGCGTCTCATAAAAAATGAAATCATTTTTGAAAACTACAAGTCTCATGCGTCTTAGTGGTGAAAAAATAATTTAAAAAATCGTTTAAGAAATGAGTTTACTCCCTGGGTACTTTCTTTGTATACATTCGACTATACGGGCCGATTCCGGGATATACGGGAAATCGCGGGTTTTCGTTTGCCGGCTATTAAACTCCTTTTATTCAGCGTCTCATCAAAAATGAAATCATTTTTGAAAACTACAAGTCTCATGCGTTTTAGTGGTGAAAAAATAATTTAAAGAATCGTTCGGGAAATGAGTTTACTCCCTGGGTACTTTTTTTGTATACTTTTGACTATACGGGCAGAGTCCGGGATTTACGGGAAATTGCGGGTTTTCGTTTGCCGGCGATTAAACTCCTTTTATTCAGCGTCTCATCAGAAATGAAATCGTTTTTGAAAACTACAAGTCTTATCCGTTTTAGTGGTAAAAAATTAATTTAAAAAATCGTTCGGGAATGAGTTTACTCCCAGTTTACTTTCTTTGTATACATTTGACTATACGGGTCAAGCACGGGATTTAAGGCAAATTGCGGGTTTTCGTTTGCCGGCGATCAAACTCCTTTTATTCAGCGTCTCATCAAAAACGAAATCATTTTTGAAAACTACAAGTCTCATGCGTTTTAGTGGTGAAAAAATAATTTAAAAAATCGTTCGGGAAATGAGTTTACTCCCAGTTTACTTTCTTTGTATACATTCGATTATACGGGTCAAGCCCGGGATTTACGGCAAATCACGGGTTTTCGTTTGCCGGCGATTAAACTCCTTTTATTCAGCGTCTCATCAAAAATGAAATCATTTTTGAAAACTACAAGTCTCATGCGTTTTAGTGGTGAAGAAATAACTTAAAAAATCGTTCGGGTAATGAGTGTACTCCCTGGGTATTTTCTTTGTATACATTCGACTATACGGCCAAGCCAGGGATTTACGGGAAATCGCGGGTTTTCGTTTGCCGGCGATTAAACTCCTTTTATTCAGCGTCTCATCAAAAACGAAATGATTTTTGAAAACTACAAGTCTCATACGTTTTAGTGGTGAAAAATAATTTAAAGAATCGTTCGGGAAATGAGTTTACTCCCTGGGTACTTTCTTTGTATACTTTTTTGACTATACGGGCCGAGTCGGGATTTACGGGAAATCGCGGGTTTTCGTTTGCCGGCGATTAAACTCCTTTTATTCAGCGTCTCATAAAAAATGAAATCATTTTTGAAAACTACAAGTCTCATGCGTCTTAGTGGTGAAAAAATAATTTAAAAAATCGTTTAAGAAATGAGTTTACTCCCTGGGTACTTTCTTTGTATACATTCGACTATACGGGCCGATTCCGGGATATACGGGAAATCGCGGGTTTTGGTTTGCCGGCGATTAAACTCCTTTTATTCAGCGTCTCATCAAAAATGAAATCATTTTTGAAAATTACAAGTCTCATGCGTCTTTGTGGTGAAAAAATAATTTAAAAAATCGTTTAAGAAATGAGTTTACTCCCTGGGTACTTTCTTTGTGTACATTCGACTATACGGGCCGATTCCGGGATATACGGGAAATCGCGGGTTTTCGTTTGCCGGCTATTAAACTCCTTTTATTCAGCGTCTCATCAAAAATGAAATCATTTTTAAAAACTACAAGTCTCATGCGTTTTAGTGGTGAAAAAATAATTTAAAGAATCGTTCGGGAAATGAGTTTACTCCCTGGGTACTTTTTTTGTATACTTTTGACTATACGGGCAGAGTCCGGGATTTACGGGAAATTGCGGGTTTTCGTTTGCCGGCGATTAAACTCCTTTTATTCAGCGTCTCATCAGAAATGAAATCGTTTTTGAAAACTACAAGTCTTATCCGTTTTAGTGGTAAAAAATTAATTTAAAAAATCGTTCGGGAATGAGTTTACTCCCAGTTTACTTTCTTTGTATACATTTGACTATACGGGTCAAGCACGGGATTTAAGGCAAATTGCGGGTTTTCGTTTGCCGGCGATCAAACTCCTTTTATTCAGCGTCTCATCAAAAACGAAATCATTTTTGAAAACTACAAGTCTCATGCGTTTTAGTGGTGAAAAAATAATTTAAAAAATCGTTCGGGAAATGAGTTTACTCCCAGTTTACTTTCTTTGTATACATTCGATTATACGGGTCAAGCCCGGGATTTACGGCAAATCACGGGTTTTCGTTTGCCGGCGATTAAACTCCTTTTATTCAGCGTCTCATCAAAAATGAAATCATTTTTGAAAACTACAAGTCTCATGCGTTTTAGTGGTGAAGAAATAACTTAAAAAATCGTTCGGGTAATGAGTGTACTCCCTGGGTATTTTCTTTGTATACATTCGACTATACGGCCAAGCCAGGGATTTACGGGAAATCGCGGGTTTTCGTTTGCCGGCGATTAAACTCCTTTTATTCAGCGTCTCATCAATAACGAAATCATTTTTGAAAACTACAAGTCTCATTCGTTTTAGTGGTGAAAAATAATTTAAAGAATAGTTCGGGAAATGAGTTTACTCCCTGGGTACTTTCTTTGTATACTTTTGACTATACGGTCCGAGTCCGGGATTTACGGGAAATCGGGGGTTTTCGTTTGCCGGCGATTAAACTCCTTTTATTCAGCGTCTCATAAAAGTGAAATCATTTTTGAAAACTACAAGTCTCATGCGTCTTAGTGGTGAAAAAATAATTTAAAAAATCGTTCGGGAAATGAGTTTACTCCCTGTGTACTTTCTTTGTATACATTCGACTATACGGGCCAAGCCCGGGATTTACGGGAAATCGCGGGTTTTCGTTTGCCGGCGATTAAACTCCTTTTATTCAGCGTCTCATCAAAAATGAAATCATTTTTGAAAACTACAAGTCTCATGCGTTTTAGTGGTGAAGAAATAATTTAAAAAATCGTTCGGGAAATGAGTGTTCTCCCTGGGTATTTTCTTTGTATACATTCGACTATACGGCCAAGCCCGGGATTTACGGGTAATCGCGGGTTTTCGTTCGCCGGCGATTAAACTTCTTTTATTCAGCGTCACATCAAAAACGAAATGATTTTTGAAAACTACAAGTCTCATACGTTTTAGTGGTGAAAAATAATTTAAAGAATCGTTCGGGAAATGAGTTTACTCCCTGGGTACTTTCTTTGTATACTTTTTTGACTATACGGGCCGAGTCGGGATTTACGGGAAATCGCGGGTTTTCGTTTGCCGGCGATTAAACTCCTTTTATTCAGCGTCTCATAAAAAATGAAATCATTTTTGAAAACTACAAGTCTCATGCGTCTTAGTGGTGAAAAAATAATTTAAAAAATCGTTTAAGAAATGAGTTTACTCCCTGGGTACTTTCTTTGTATACATTCGACTATACGGGCCGATTCCGGGATATACGGGAAATCGCGGGTTTTGGTTTGCCGGCGATTAAACTCCTTTTATTCAGCGTCTCATCAAAAATGAAATCATTTTTGAAAATTACAAGTCTCATGCGTCTTTGTGGTGAAAAAATAATTTAAAAAATCGTTTAAGAAATGAGTTTACTCCCTGGGTACTTTCTTTGTGTACATTCGACTATACGGGCCGATTCCGGGATATACGGGAAATCGCGGGTTTTCGTTTGCCGGCTATTAAACTCCTTTTATTCAGCGTCTCATCAAAAATGAAATCATTTTTGAAAACTACAAGTCTCATGCGTTTTAGTGGTGAAAAAATAATTTAAAGAATCGTTCGGGAAATGAGTTTACTCCCTGGGTACTTTTTTTGTATACTTTTGACTATACGGGCAGAGTCCGGGATTTACGGGAAATTGCGGGTTTTCGTTTGCCGGCGATTAAACTCCTTTTATTCAGCGTCTCATCAGAAATGAAATCGTTTTTGAAAACTACAAGTCTTATCCGTTTTAGTGGTAAAAAATTAATTTAAAAAATCGTTCGGGAATGAGTTTACTCCCAGTTTACTTTCTTTGTATACATTTGACTATACGGGTCAAGCACGGGATTTAAGGCAAATTGCGGGTTTTCGTTTGCCGGCGATCAAACTCCTTTTATTCAGCGTCTCATCAAAAACGAAATCATTTTTGAAAACTACAAGTCTCATGCGTTTTAGTGGTGAAAAAATAATTTAAAAAATTGTTCGGGAAATGAGTTTACTCCCAGTTTACTTTCTTTGTATACATTCGATTATACGGGTCAAGCCCGGGATTTACGGCAAATCACGGGTTTTCGTTTGCCGGCGATTAAACTCCTTTTATTCAGCGTCTCATCAAAAATGAAATCATTTTTGAAAACTACAAGTCTCATGCGTTTTAGTGGTGAAGAAATAACTTAAAAAATCGTTCGGGTAATGAGTGTACTCCCTGGGTATTTTCTTTGTATACATTCGACTATACGGCCAAGCCAGGGATTTACGGGAAATCGCGGGTTTTCGTTTGCCGGCGATTAAACTCCTTTTATTCAGCGTCTCATCAATAACGAAATCATTTTTGAAAACTACAAGTCTCATTCGTTTTAGTGGTGAAAAATAATTTAAAGAATAGTTCGGGAAATGAGTTTACTCCCTGGGTACTTTCTTTGTATACTTTTGACTATACGGTCCGAGTCCGGGATTTACGGGAAATCGCGGGTTTTCGTTTGCCGGCGATTAAACTCCTTTTATTCAGCGTCTCATAAAAGTGAAATCATTTTTGAAAACTACAAGTCTCATGCGTCTTAGTGGTGAAAAAATAATTTAAAAAATCGTTCGGGAAATGAGTTTACTCCCTGTGTACTTTCTTTGTATACATTCGACTATACGGGCCAAGCCCGGGATTTACGGGAAATCGCGGGTTTTCGTTTGCCGGCGATTAAACTCCTTTTATTCAGCGTCTCATCAAAAACGAAATCATTTTTGAAAACTACAAGTCTCATGCGTTTTAGTGGTGAAGAAATAACTTAAAAAATCGTTCGGGTAATGAGTGTACTCCCTGGGTATTTTCTTTGTATACATTCGACTATACGGCCAAGCCAGGGATTTACGGGAAATCGCGGGTTTTCGTTTGCCGGCGATTAAACTCCTTTTATTCAGCGTCTCATCAATAACGAAATCATTTTTGAAAACTACAAGTCTCATTCGTTTTAGTGGTGAAAAATAATTTAAAGAATAGTTCGGGAAATGAGTTTACTCCCTGGGTACTTTCTTTGTATACTTTTGACTATACGGTCCGAGTCCGGGATTTACGGGAAATCGCGGGTTTTCGTTTGCCGGCGATTAAACTCCTTTTATTCAGCGTCTCATAAAAGTGAAATCATTTTTGAAAACTACAAGTCTCATGCGTCTTAGTGGTGAAAAAATAATTTAAAAAATCGTTCGGGAAATGAGTTTACTCCCTGTGTACTTTCTTTGTATACATTCGACTATACGGGCCAAGCCCGGGATTTACGGGAAATCGCGGGTTTTCGTTTGCCGACGATTAAACTCCTTTTATTCAGCGTCTCATCAAAAACGAAATCATTTTTGAAAACTACAAGTCTCATGCGTTTTAGTGGTGAAAAAATAATTTAAAAAATCGTTCGGGAATTTAGTTTACTCCCAGTTTACTTTCTTTGTATACATTCGATTATACGGGTCAAGCCCGGATTTACGGCAAATCGCGGGTTTTCGTTTGCCGGCGATTAAACTCCTTTTATTCAGCGTCTCATCAAAAATGAAATCATTTTTGAAAACTACAAGTCTCATGCATTTTAGTGGTGAAGAAATAATTTAAAAAATCGTTCGGGTAATGAGTGTACTGCCTGGGTATTTTCTTTGTATACATTCGACTATACGGTCAATCCAGGGATTTACGGGAAATCGCGGGTTTTCGTTTGCCGGCGATTAAACTCCTTTTATTCAGCGTCGCATCAATAACGAAATCATTTTTGAAAACTACAAGTCTCATTCGTTTTAGTGGTGAAAAATAATTTAAAGAATCGTTCGGGAAATGAGTTTACTCCCTGGGTACTTTCTTTGTATACTTTTGACTATACGGTCCGAGTCCGGGATTTACGGGAAATCGCGGGTTTTCGTTTGCCGGCGATTAAACTCCTTTTATTCAGCGTCTCATAAAAATGAAATCATTTTTGAAAACTACAAGTCTCATGCGTCTTAGTGGTGAAAAAATAATTTAAAAAATCGTTCGGGAAATGAGTTTACTCCCTGGGTACTTTCTTTGTATACATTCGACTATACGGGCCAAGCCCGGGATTTACGGGAAACCGCTGGTTTTCATTTGTCGGCGATTAAACTCCTTTTATACAGCGTCTCATCAAAAATGAAATCATTTTTGAAAACGACAAGTCTCATGCGTTTTAGTGGTGAAGAAATAATTTAAAAAATCGTTCGGGTAATGAGTGTACTCCCTGGGTATTTTCTTTGTATACATTTGACTATACGGCCGATTCCGGGATATACGGGAAATCGCGGGTTTTCGTTTGCCGGCGATTAAACTCCTTTTATTCAGCGTCTCATCAAAAATGAAATCATTTTTGAAAACTACAAGTCTCATGCGTTTTAGTGGTGAAAAAATAATTTAAAGAATCGTTCGGGAAATGAGTTTACTCCCTGGATACTTTTTGTGTATACTTTTGACTATACGGGCCGAGTCCGGGATTTACGGGAAATTGCGGGTTTTCGTTTGCCGGCGATTAAACTCCTTTTATTCAGCGTCTCATCAAAAATGAAATCGTTTTTGAAAACTACAAGTCTTAACCGTTTTAGTGGTAAAAAATTAATTTAAAAAATCGTTCGGGAATGAGTTTACTCCCAGTTTACTTTCTTTGTATACATTTGACTATACGGGTCAAGCACGGGATTTAAGGCAAATTGCGGGTTTTCGTTTGCCGACGATCAAACTCCTTTTATTCAGCGTCTCATCAAAAACGAAATCATTTTTGAAAACTACAAGTCTCATGCGTTTTAGTGGTGAAAAAATAATTTAAAAAATCGTTCGGGAAATGAGTTTACTCCCAGTTTACTTTCTTTGTATACATTCGATTATACGGGTCAAGCCCGGGATTTACGGCAAATCGCGGGTTTTCGTTTGCCGGCGATTAATCTCCTTTTATTCAGCGTCTCATCAAAAACGAAATCATTTTTGAAAACTATAAGTCTCATTCGTTTTAGTGGTGAAAAATAATTTAAAGAATCGTTCGGGAAATGAGTTTACTCCCTCGGTACTTTCTTTGTATACTTTTGACTATACGGTCCGAGTCCGGGATTTACGGCAAATCGCGGGTTTTCGTTTGCCGGCGATTAAACTCCTTTTATTCAGCGTCTCATCAAAAACGAAATCATTTTTGAAAACTACAAGTCTCATGCGTTTTAGTGCTGAAAAAATAATTTAAAAAATCGTTCGGGAAATGAGTTTACTCCCAGTTTACTTTCTTTGTATACATTCGATTATACGGGTCAAGCCCGGGATTTACGGC
Organism: Hydractinia symbiolongicarpus; assembly: GCF_029227915.1. NCBI lineage: Eukaryota > Metazoa > Cnidaria > Hydrozoa > Anthoathecata > Hydractiniidae > Hydractinia > Hydractinia symbiolongicarpus. Next base: position 25,418,435 of record NC_079881.1, read on the forward strand.
AAATCGCGGGTTTTCGTTTGCCGGCGATTAAACTCCTTTTATTCAGCGTCTCATCAAAAATGAAATCATTTTTTAAAACTACAAGTCTCATGCGTTTTAGTGGTGAAAAAATAATTCAAAAAATCGTTCGGGAAATGAGTTTACTCCCAGTTTACTTTCTTTGTATACATTCTATTATACGGGTCAAGCCCGGGATTTACGGGAAATCGCGGGTTTTCGTTTGCCGGCGATTAAACTCCTTTTATTCAGCGTCTCATCAGTAACGAAATCATTTTTGAAAACTACAAGTCTCATCAAAAATGAAATCATTTTTGAAAACTACAAGTCTCATGCGTTTTAGTGGTGAAGAAATAATTTAAAAAATCGTTCGGGAAATGAGTGTTCTCCCTGGGTATTTTCTTTGTATACATTCGACTATACGGCCAAGCCCGGGATTTACGGGTAATCGCGGGTTTTCGTTTGCCGGCGTATAAACTCCTTTTATTCAGCGTCTCATCAATAACGAAATCATTTTTGAAAACTACAAGTCTCATTCGTTTTAGTGGTGAAAAAATAATTTAAAAAATCGTTCGGGAATGAGTTTACTCCCAGTTTACTTTCTTTGTATACATTTGACTATACGGGTCAAGCACGGGATTTAAGGCAAATTGCGGGTTTTCGTTTGCCGACGATCAAACTCCTTTTATTCAGCGTCTCATCAAAAACGAAATCATTTTTGAAAACTATAAGTCTCATTCGTTTTAGTGGTGAAAAATAATTTAAAGAATCGTTCGGGAAATGAGTTTACTCCCTGGGTACTTTCTTTGTATACTTTTGACTATACGGTCCGAGTCCGGGATTTACGGCAAATCGCGGGTTTTCGTTTGCCGGCGATTAAACTCCTTTTATTCAGCGTCTCATCAAAAACGAAATCATTTTTGAAAACTACAAGTCTCATGCGTTTTAGTGGTGAAAAAATAATTTAAAAAATCGTTCGGGAAATGAGTTTACTCCCAGTTTACTTTCTTTGTATACATTCGATTATACGGGTCAAGCCCGGGATTTACGGCAAATCGCGGGTTTTCGTTTGCCGGCGATTAAACTCCTTTTATTCAGCGTCTCATCAAAAATGAAATCATTTTTTAAAACTACAAGTCTCATGCGTTTTAGTGGTGAAAAAATAATTCAAAAAATCGTTCGGGAAATGAGTTTACTCCCAGTTTACTTTCTTTGTATACATTCGATTATACGGGTCAAGCCCGGGATTTACGGGAAATCGCGGGTTTTCGTTTGCCGGCGATTAAACTCCTTTTATTCAGCGTCTCATCAATAACGAAATCATTTTTGAAAACTACAAGTCTCATCAAAAATGAAATCATTTTTGAAAACTACAAGTCTCATGCGTTTTAGTGGTGAAGAAATAATTTAAAAAATCGTTCGGGTAATGAGTGTACTCCCTGGGTATTTTCTTTGTATACATTCGACTATACGGCCAAGCCAGGGATTTACGGGAAATCGCGGGTTTTCGTTTGCCGGCGAATAAACTCCTTTTATTCAGCGTCTCATCAAAAATGAAATCATTTTTGAAAACTACAAGTCTCATGCGTTTTAGTGGTGAAAAAATAATTTAAAGAATCGTTCGGGAAATGAGTTTACTCCCAGTTTACTTTCTTTGTATACATTTGACTATACGGGTCAAGCACGGGATTTAAGGCAAATTGCGGGTTTTCGTTTGCCGACGATCAAACTCCTTTTATTCAGCGTCTCATCAAAAACGAAATCATTTTTAAAAACTACAAGTCTCATGCGTTTTAGTGGTGAAAAAATAATTTAAAAAATCGTTCGGGAAATGAGTTTACTCCCAGTTTACTTTCTTTGTATACATTCGATTATACGGGTCAAGCCCGGGATTTCCGGCAAATCGCGGGTTTTCGTTTGCCGGCGTCTAATCTCCTTTTATTCAGCGTCTCATCAAAAACGAAATCATTTTTGAAAACTATAAGTCTCATTCGTTTTAGTGGTGAAAAATAATTTAAAGAATCGTTCGGGAAATGAGTTTACTCCCTGTGTACTTTCTTTGTATACATTCGACTATACGGGCCAAGCCCGGGATTTACGGGAAATCGCGGGTTTTCGTTTGCCGGCGATTAAACTTCTTTTATTCAGCGTCTCATCAAAAACGAAATCATTTTTGAAAACTACAAGTCTCATGCGTTTTAGTGGTGAAAAAATAATTTAAAAAATCGTTCGGGAAATTAGTTTACTCCCAGTTTACTTTCTTTGTATACTTTCGATTATACGGGTCAAGCCCGGATTTACGGCAAATCGCGGGTTTTCGTTTGCCGGCGATTAAACTCCTTTTATTCAGCGTCTCATCAAAAATGAAATCATTTTTGAAAACTACAAGTCTCATGCGTTTTAGTGGTGAAGAAATAATTTAAAAAATCGTTCGGGTAATGAGTGTACTGCCTGGGTATTTTCTTTGTATACATTCGACTATACGGTCAATCCAGGGATTTACGGGAAATCGCGGGTTTTCGTTTGCCGGCGATTAAACTCCTTTTATTCAGCGTCGCATCAATAACGAAATCATTTTTGAAAACTACAAGTCTCATGCGTCTTAGTGGTGAAAAAATAATTTAAAAAATCGTTCGGGAAATGAGTTTACTCCCTGGGTACTTTCTTTGTATACATTCGACTATACGGGCCAAGCCCGGGATTTACGGGAAACCGCTGGTTTTCATTTGTCGGCGATTAAACTCCTTTTATTCAGCGTCTCATCAAAAATGAAATCATTTTTGAAAACGACAAGTCTCATGCGTTTTAGTGGTGAAGAAATAATTTAAAAAATCGTTCGGGTAATGAGTGTACTCCCTGGGTATTTTCTTTGTATACATTTGACTATACGGCCGATTCCGGGATATACGGGAAATCGCGGGTTTTCGTTTGCCGGCGATTAAACTCCTTTTATTCAGCGTCTCATCAAAAATGAAATCATTTTTGAAAACTACAAGTCTCATGCGTTTTAGTGGTGAAAAAATAATTTAAAGAATCGTTCGGGAAATGAGTTTACTCCCTGGATACTTTTTGTGTATACTTTTGACTATACGGGCCGAGTCCGGGATTTACGGGAAATTGCGGGTTTTCGTTTGCCGGCGATTAAACTCCTTTTATTCAGCGTCTCATCAAAAATGAAATCGTTTTTGAAAACTACAAGTCTTATCCGTTTTAGTGGTAAAAAATTAATTTAAAAAATCGTTCGGGAATGAGTTTACTCCCAGTTTACTTTCTTTGTATACATTTGACTATACGGGTCAAGCACGGGATTTAAGGCAAATTGCGGGTTTTCGTTTGCCGACGATCAAACTCCTTTTATTCAGCGTCTCATCAAAAACGAAATCATTTTTGAAAACTACAAGTCTCATGCGTTTTAGTGGTGAAAAAATAATTTAAAAAATCGTTCGGGAAATGAGTTTACTCCCAGTTTACTTTCTTTGTATACATTCGATTATACGGGTCAAGCCCGGGATTTACGGCAAATCGCGGGTTTTCGTTTGCCGGCGATTAAACTCCTTTTATTCAGCGTCTCATCAAAAATGAAATCATTTTTTAAAACTACAAGTCTCATGCGTTTTAGTGGTGAAAAAATAATTCAAAAAATCGTTCGGGAAATGAGTTTACTCCCAGTTTACTTTCTTTGTATACATTCGATTATACGGGTCAAGCCCGGGATTTACGGGAAATCGCGGGTTTTCGTTTGCCGGCGATTAAACTCCTTTTATTCAGCGTCTCATCAATAACGAAATCATTTTTGAAAACTACAAGTCTCATCAAAAATGAAATCATTTTTGAAAACTACAAGTCTCATGCGTTTTAGTGGTGAAGAAATAATTTAAAAAATCGTTCGGGAAATGAGTGTTCTCCCTGGGTATTTTCTTTGTATACATTCGACTATACGGCCAAGCCCGGGATTTACGGGTAATCGCGGGTTTTCGTTTGCCGGCGTATAAACTCCTTTTATTCAGCGTCTCATCAATAACGAAATCATTTTTGAAAACTACAAGTCTCATTCGTTTTAGTGGTGAAAAAATAATTTAAAAAATCGTTCGGGAATGAGTTTACTCCCAGTTTACTTTCTTTGTATACATTTGACTATACGGGTCAAGCACGGGATTTAAGGCAAATTGCGGGTTTTCGTTTGCCGACGATCAAACTCCTTTTATTCAGCGTCTCATCAAAAACGAAATCATTTTTGAAAACTATAAGTCTCATTCGTTTTAGTGGTGAAAAATAATTTAAAGAATCGTTCGGGAAATGAGTTTACTCCCTGGGTACTTTCTTTGTATACTTTTGACTATACGGTCCGAGTCCGGGATTTACGGCAAATCGCGGGTTTTCGTTTGCCGGCGATTAAACTCCTTTTATTCAGCGTCTCATCAAAAACGAAATCATTTTTGAAAACTACAAGTCTCATGCGTTTTAGTGGTGAAAAAATAATTTAAAAAATCGTTCGGGTAATGAGTGTACTGCCTGGGTATTTTCTTTGTATACATTCGACTATACGGTCAATCCAGGGATTTACGGGAAATCGCGGGTTTTCGTTTGCCGGCGATTAAACTCCTTTTATTCAGCGTCGCATCAATAACGAAATCATTTTTGAAAACTACAAGTCTCATTCGTTTTAGTGGTGAAAAATAATTTAAAGAATCGTTCGGGAAATGAGTTTACTCCCTGGGTACTTTCTTTGTATACTTTTGACTATACGGTCCGAGTCCGGGATTTACGGGAAATCGCGGGTTTTCGTTTGCCGGCGATTAAACTCCTTTTATTCAGCGTCTCATAAAAATGAAATCATTTTTGAAAACTACAAGTCTCATGCGTCTTAGTGGTGAAAAAATAATTTAAAAAATCGTTCGGGAAATGAGTTTACTCCCTGGGTACTTTCTTTGTATACATTCGACTATACGGGCCAAGCCCGGGATTTACGGGAAACCGCTGGTTTTCATTTGTCGGCGATTAAACTCCTTTTATTCAGCGTCTCATCAAAAATGAAATCATTTTTGAAAACGACAAGTCTCATGCGTTTTAGTGGTGAAGAAATAATTTAAAAAATCGTTCGGGTAATGAGTGTACTCCCTGGGTATTTTCTTTGTATACATTTGACTATACGGCCGATTCCGGGATATACGGGAAATCGCGGGTTTTCGTTTGCCGGCGATTCAACTCCTTTTATTCAGCGTCTCATCAAAAATGAAATCATTTTTGAAAACTACAAGTCTCATGCGTTTTAGTGGTGAAAAAATAATTTAAAGAATCGTTCGGGAAATGAGTTTACTCCCTGGATACTTTCTTTGTATACATTTGACTATACGGGTCAAGCACGGGATTTAAGGCAAATTGCGGGTTTTCGTTTGCCGACGATCAAACTCCTTTTATTCAGCGTCTCATCAAAAACGAAATCATTTTTGAAAACTACAAGTCTCATGCGTTTTAGTGGTGAAAAAATAATTTAAAAAATCGTTCGGGAAATGAGTTTACTCCCAGTTTACTTTCTTTGTATACATTCGATTATACGGGTCAAGCCCGGGATTTACGGCAAATCGCGGGTTTTCGTTTGCCGGCGATTAATCTCCTTTTATTCAGCGTCTCATCAAAAACGAAATCATTTTTGAAAACTATAAGTCTCATTCGTTTTAGTGGTGAAAAATAATTTAAAGAATCGTTCGGGAAATGAGTTTACTCCCTCGGTACTTTCTTTGTATACTTTTGACTATACGGTCCGAGTCCGGGATTTACGGCAAATCGCGGGTTTTCGTTTGCCGGCGATTAAACTCCTTTTATTCAGCGTCTCATCAAAAACGAAATCATTTTTGAAAACTACAAGTCTCATGCGTTTTAGTGCTGAAAAAATAATTTAAAAAATCGTTCGGGAAATGAGTTTACTCCCAGTTTACTTTCTTTGTATACATTCGATTATACGGGTCAAGCCCGGGATTTACGGCAAATCGCGGGTTTTCGTTTGCCGGCGATTAAACTCCTTTTATTCAGCGTCTCATCAAAAATGAAATCATTTTTTAAAACTACAAGTCTCATGCGTTTTAGTGGTGAAAAAATAATTCAAAAAATCGTTCGGGAAATGAGTTTACTCCCAGTTTACTTTCTTTGTATACATTCGATTATACGGGTCAAGCCCGGGATTTACGGGAAATCGCGGGTTTTCGTTTGCCGGCGATTAAACTCCTTTTATTCAGCGTCTCATCAATAACGAAATCATTTTTGAAAACTACAAGTCTCATCAAAAATGAAATCATTTTTGAAAACTACAAGTCTCATGCGTTTTAGTGGTGAAGAAATAATTTAAAAAATCGTTCGGGAAATGAGTGTTCTCCCTGGGTATTTTCTTTGTATACATTCGACTATACGGCCAAGCCCGGGATTTACGGGTAATCGCGGGTTTTCGTTTGCCGGCGTATAAACTCCTTTTATTCAGCGTCTCATCAATAACGAAATCATTTTTGAAAACTACAAGTCTCATTCGTTTTAGTGGTGAAAAAATAATTTAAAAAATCGTTCGGGAATGAGTTTACTCCCAGTTTACTTTCTTTGTATACATTTGACTATACGGGTCAAGCACGGGATTTAAGGCAAATTGCGGGTTTTCGTTTGCCGACGATCAAACTCCTTTTATTCAGCGTCTCATCAAAAACGAAATCATTTTTGAAAACTATAAGTCTCATTCGTTTTAGTGGTGAAAAATAATTTAAAGAATCGTTCGGGAAATGAGTTTACTCCCTGGGTACTTTCTTTGTATACTTTTGACTATACGGTCCGAGTCCGGGATTTACGGCAAATCGCGGGTTTTCGTTTGCCGGCGATTAAACTCCTTTTATTCAGCGTCTCATCAAAAACGAAATCATTTTTGAAAACTACAAGTCTCATGCGTTTTAGTGGTGAAAAAATAATTTAAAAAATCGTTCGGGAAATGAGTTTACTCCCAGTTTACTTTCTTTGTATACATTCGATTATACGGGTCAAGCCCGGGATTTACGGCAAATCGCGGGTTTTCGTTTGCCGGCGATTAAACTCCTTTTATTCAGCGTCTCATCAAAAATGAAATCATTTTTTAAAACTACAAGTCTCATGCGTTTTAGTGGTGAAAAAATAATTCAAAAAATCGTTCGGGAAATGAGTTTACTCCCAGTTTACTTTCTTTGTATACATTCGATTATACGGGTCAAGCCCGGGATTTACGGGAAATCGCGGGTTTTCGTTTGCCGGCGATTAAACTCCTTTTATTCAGCGTCTCATCAATAACGAAATCATTTTTGAAAACTACAAGTCTCATCAAAAATGAAATCATTTTTGAAAACTACAAGTCTCATGCGTTTTAGTGGTGAAGAAATAATTTAAAAAATCGTTCGGGTAATGAGTGTACTCCCTGGGTATTTTCTTTGTATACATTCGACTATACGGCCAAGCCAGGGATTTACGGGAAATCGCGGGTTTTCGTTTGCCGGCGAATAAACTCCTTTTATTCAGCGTCTCATCAAAAATGAAATCATTTTTGAAAACTACAAGTCTCATGCGTTTTAGTGGTGAAAAAATAATTTAAAGAATCGTTCGGGAAATGAGTTTACTCCCTGGGTACTTTTTGTGTATACTTTTGACTATACGGGCCGAGTCCGGGATTTACGGGAAATTGCGGGTTTTCGTTTGCCGGCGATTAAACTCCTTTTATTCAGCGTCTCATCAAAAATGAAATCGTTTTTGAAAACTACAAGTCTTATCCGTTTAAGTGGTAAAAAATTAATTTAAAAAATCGTTCGGGAATGAGTTTACTCCCAGTTTACTTTCTTTGTATACATTTGACTATACGGGTCAAGCACGGGATTTAAGGCAAATTGCGGGTTTTCGTTTGCCGACGATCAAACTCCTTTTATTCAGCGTCTCATCAAAAACGAAATCATTTTTAAAAACTACAAGTCTCATGCGTTTTAGTGGTGAAAAAATAATTTAAAAAATCGTTCGGGAAATGAGTTTACTCCCAGTTTACTTTCTTTGTATACATTCGATTATACGGGTCAAGCCCGGGATTTCCGGCAAATCGCGGGTTTTCGTTTGCCGGCGTCTAATCTCCTTTTATTCAGCGTCTCATCAAAAACGAAATCATTTTTGAAAACTATAAGTCTCATTCGTTTTAGTGGTGAAAAATAATTTAAAGAATCGTTCGGGAAATGAGTTTACTCCCTGTGTACTTTCTTTGTATACATTCGACTATACGGGCCAAGCCCGGGATTTACGGGAAATCGCGGGTTTTCGTTTGCCGGCGATTAAACTTCTTTTATTCAGCGTCTCATCAAAAACGAAATCATTTTTGAAAACTACAAGTCTCATGCGTTTTAGTGGTGAAAAAATAATTTAAAAAATCGTTCGGGAAATTAGTTTACTCCCAGTTTACTTTCTTTGTATACTTTCGATTATACGGGTCAAGCCCGGATTTACGGCAAATCGCGGGTTTTCGTTTGCCGGCGATTAAACTCCTTTTATTCAGCGTCTCATCAAAAATGAAATCATTTTTGAAAACTACAAGTCTCATGCGTTTTAGTGGTGAAGAAATAATTTAAAAAATCGTTCGGGTAATGAGTGTACTGCCTGGGTATTTTCTTTGTATACATTCGACTATACGGTCAATCCAGGGATTTACGGGAAATCGCGGGTTTTCGTTTGCCGGCGATTAAACTCCTTTTATTCAGCGTCGCATCAATAACGAAATCATTTTTGAAAACTACAAGTCTCATGCGTCTTAGTGGTGAAAAAATAATTTAAAAAATCGTTCGGGAAATGAGTTTACTCCCTGGGTACTTTCTTTGTATACATTCGACTATACGGGCCAAGCCCGGGATTTACGGGAAACCGCTGGTTTTCATTTGTCGGCGATTAAACTCCTTTTATTCAGCGTCTCATCAAAAATGAAATCATTTTTGAAAACGACAAGTCTCATGCGTTTTAGTGGTGAAGAAATAATTTAAAAAATCGTTCGGGTAATGAGTTTACTCCCTGGATACTTTTTGTGTATACTTTTGACTATACGGGCCGAGTCCGGGATTTACGGGAAATTGCGGGTTTTCGTTTGCCGGCGATTAAACTCCTTTTATTCAGCGTCTCATCAAAAATGAAATCGTTTTTGAAAACTACAAGTCTTATCCGTTTTAGTGGTAAAAAATTAATTTAAAAAATCGTTCGGGAATGAGTTTACTCCCAGTTTACTTTCTTTGTATACATTTGACTATACGGGTCAAGCACGGGATTTAAGGCAAATTGCGGGTTTTCGTTTGCCGACGATCAAACTCCTTTTATTCAGCGTCTCATCAAAAACGAAATCATTTTTGAAAACTACAAGTCTCATGCGTTTTAGTGGTGAAAAAATAATTTAAAAAATCGTTCGGGAAATGAGTTTACTCCCAGTTTACTTTCTTTGTATACATTCGATTATACGGGTCAAGCCCGGGATTTACGGCAAATCGCGGGTTTTCGTTTGCCGGCGATTAATCTCCTTTTATTCAGCGTCTCATCAAAAACGAAATCATTTTTGAAAACTATAAGTCTCATTCGTTTTAGTGGTGAAAAATAATTTAAAGAATCGTTCGGGAAATGAGTTTACTCCCTCGGTACTTTCTTTGTATACTTTTGACTATACGGTCCGAGTCCGGGATTTACGGCAAATCGCGGGTTTTCGTTTGCCGGCGATTAAACTCCTTTTATTCAGCGTCTCATCAAAAACGAAATCATTTTTGAAAACTACAAGTCTCATGCGTTTTAGTGGTGAAAAAATAATTTAAAAAATCGTTCGGGAAATGAGTTTACTCCCAGTTTACTTTCTTTGTATACATTCGATTATACGGGTCAAGCCCGGGATTTACGGCAAATCGCGGGTTTTCGTTTGCCGGCGATTAAACTCCTTTTATTCAGCGTCTCATCAAAAATGAAATCATTTTTTAAAACTACAAGTCTCATGCGTTTTAGTGGTGAAAAAATAATTCAAAAAATCGTTCGGGAAATGAGTTTACTCCCAGTTTACTTTCTTTGTATACATTCGATTATACGGGTCAAGCCCGGGATTTACGGGAAATCGCGGGTTTTCGTTTGCCGGCGATTAAACTCCTTTTATTCAGCGTCTCATCAATAACGAAATCATTTTTGAAAACTACAAGTCTCATCAAAAATGAAATCATTTTTGAAAACTACAAGTCTCATGCGTTTTAGTGGTGAAGAAATAATTTAAAAAATCGTTCGGGAAATGAGTGTTCTCCCTGGGTATTTTCTTTGTATACATTCGACTATACGGCCAAGCCCGGGATTTACGGGTAATCGCGGGTTTTCGTTTGCCGGCGTATAAACTCCTTTTATTCAGCGTCTCATCAATAACGAAATCATTTTTGAAAACTACAAGTCTCATTCGTTTTAGTGGTGAAAAAATAATTTAAAAAATCGTTCGGGAATGAGTTTACTCCCAGTTTACTTTCTTTGTATACATTTGACTATACGGGTCAAGCACGGGATTTAAGGCAAATTGCGGGTTTTCGTTTGCCGACGATCAAACTCCTTTTATTCAGCGTCTCATCAAAAACGAAATCATTTTTGAAAACTATAAGTCTCATTCGTTTTAGTGGTGAAAAATAATTTAAAGAATCGTTCGGGAAATGAGTTTACTCCCTGGGTACTTTCTTTGTATACTTTTGACTATACGGTCCGAGTCCGGGATTTACGGCAAATCGCGGGTTTTCGTTTGCCGGCGATTAAACTCCTTTTATTCAGCGTCTCATCAAAAACGAAATCATTTTTGAAAACTACAAGTCTCATGCGTTTTAGTGGTGAAAAAATAATTTAAAAAATCGTTCGGGAAATGAGTTTACTCCCAGTTTACTTTCTTTGTATACATTCGATTATACGGGTCAAGCCCGGGATTTACGGCAAATCGCGGGTTTTCGTTTGCCGGCGATTAAACTCCTTTTATTCAGCGTCTCATCAAAAATGAAATCATTTTTTAAAACTACAAGTCTCATGCGTTTTAGTGGTGAAAAAATAATTCAAAAAATCGTTCGGGAAATGAGTTTACTCCCAGTTTACTTTCTTTGTATACATTCGATTATACGGGTCAAGCCCGGGATTTACGGGAAATCGCGGGTTTTCGTTTGCCGGCGATTAAACTCCTTTTATTCAGCGTCTCATCAATAACGAAATCATTTTTGAAAACTACAAGTCTCATCAAAAATGAAATCATTTTTGAAAACTACAAGTCTCATGCGTTTTAGTGGTGAAGAAATAATTTAAAAAATCGTTCGGGAAATGAGTGTTCTCCCTGGGTATTTTCTTTGTATACATTCGACTATACGGCCAAGCCCGGGATTTACGGGTAATCGCGGGTTTTCGTTTGCCGGCGTATAAACTCCTTTTATTCAGCGTCTCATCAATAACGAAATCATTTTTGAAAACTACAAGTCTCATTCGTTTTAGTGGTGAAAAATAATTTAAAGAATCGTTCGGGAAATGAGTTTACTCCCTGGGTACTTTCTTTGTATACTTTTGACTATACGGTCCGAGTCCGGGATTTACGGGAAATCGCGGATTTTCGTTTGCCGGCGATTAAACTCCTTTTATTCAGCGTCTCATAAAAATAAAATCATTTTTGAAAACTACAAGTCTCATGCGTCTTAGTGGTGAAAAAATAATTTAAAAAATCGTTCGGGAAATGAGTGTTCTCCCTGGGTATTTTCTTTGTATACATTCGACTATACGGCCAAGCCCGGGATTTACGGGTAATCGCGGGTTTTCGTTTGCCGGCGATTAAACTTCTTTTATTCAGCGTCTCATCAAAAACGAAATGATTTTTGAAAACTACAAGTCTCATACGTTTTAGTGGTGAAAAATAATTTAAAGAATCGTTCGGGAAATGAGTTTACTCCCTGGGTACTTTCTTTGTATACTTTTTTGACTATACGGGCCGAGTCGGGATTTACGGGAAATCGCGGGTTTTCGTTTGCCGGCGATTAAACTCCTTTTATTCAGCGTCTCATAAAAAATGAAATCATTTTTGAAAACTACAAGTCTCATGCGTCTTAGTGGTGAAAAAATAATTTAAAAAATCGTTTAAGAAATGAGTTTACTCCCTGGGTACTTTCTTTGTATACATTCGACTATACGGGCCGATTCCGGGATATACGGGAAATCGCGGGTTTTCGTTTGCCGGCGATTAAACTCCTTTTATTCAGCGTCTCATCAAAAATGAAATCATTTTTGAAAACTACAAGTCTCATGCGTCTTAGTGGTGAAAAAATAATTTAAAAAATCGTTTAAGAAATGAGTTTACTCCCTGGGTACTTTCTTTGTGTACATTCGCCTATACGGGCCGATTCCGGGATATACGGGAAATCGCGGGTTTTCGTTTGCCGGCTATTAAACTCCTTTTATTCAGCGTCTCATCAAAAATGAAATCATTTTTGAAAACTACAAGTCTCATGCGTTTTAGTGGTGAAAAAATAATTTAAAGAATCGTTCGGGAAATGAGTTTACTCCCTGGGTACTTTTTTTGTATACTTTTGACTATACGGGCAGAGTCCGGGATTTACAGGAAATTGCGGGTTTTCGTTTGCCGGCGATTAAACTCCTTTTATTCAGCGTCTCATCAGAAATGAAATCGTTTTTGAAAAGTACAAGTCTTATCCGTTTTAGTGGTAAAAAATTAATTTAAAAAATCGTTCGGGAATCAGTTTACTCCCAGTTTACTTTCTTTGTATACATTTGACTATACGGGTCAAGCACGGGATTTAAGGCAAATTGCGGGTTTTCGTTTGCCGGCGATCAAACTCCTTTTATTCAGCGTCTCATCAAAAACGAAATCATTTTTGAAAACTACAAGTCTCATGCGTTTTAGTGGTGAAAAAATAATTTAAAAAATCGTTCGGGAAATGAGTTTACTCCCAGTTTACTTTCTTTGTATACATTCGATTATACGGGTCAAGCCCGGGATTTACGGGAAATCACGGGTTTTCGTTTGCCGGCGATTAAACTCCTTTTATTCAGCGTCTCATCAAAAATGAAATCATTTTTGAAAACTACAAGTCTCATGCGTTTTAGTGGTGAAGAAATAATTTAAAAAATCGTTCGGGTAATGAGTGTACTCCCTCGGTATTTTCTTTGTATACATTCGACTATACGGCCAAGCCAGGGATTTACGGGAAATCGCGGGTTTTCGTTTGCCGGCGATTAAACTTCTTTTATTCAGCGTCTCATCAAAAACGAAATCATTTTTGAAAACTACAAGTCTCATGCGTTTTAGTGGTGAAAAAATAATTTAAAAAATCGTTCGGGAAATTAGTTTACTCCCAGTTTACTTTCTTTGTATACATTCGATTATACGGGTCAAGCCCGGATTTACGGCAAATCGCGGGTTTTCGTTTGCCGGCGATTAAACTCCTTTTATTCAGCGTCTCATCAAAAATGAAATCATTTTTGAAAACTACAAGTCTCATGCGTTTTAGTGGAGAAGAAATAATTTAAAAAATCGTTCGGGTAATGAGTGTACTGCCTGGGTATTTTCTTTGTATACATTCGACTATACGGCCAAGCCAGGGATTTACGGGAATTCGCGGGTTTTCGTTTGCCGGCGATTAAACTCCTTTTATTCAGCGTATCATCAATAACGAAATCATTTTTGAAAACTACAAGTCTCATTCGTTTTAGTGGTGAAAAATAATTTAAAGAATCGTTCGGGAAATGAGTTTACTCCCTGGGTTCTTTCTTTGTATACTTTTGACTATACGGTCCGAGTCCGGGATTTACGGGAAATCGCGGGTTCTCGTTTGCCGGCGATTAAACTCCTTTTATTCAGCGTCTCATAAAAATGAAATCATTTTTGAAAACTACAAGTCTCATGCGTCTTAGTGGTGAAAAAATAATTTAAAAAATCGTTCGGGAAATGAGTTTACTCCCTGGGTACTTTCTTTGTATACATTCGACTATACGGGCCAAGCCCGGGATTTACGGGAAACCGCTGGTTTTCATTTGTCGGCGATTAAACTCCTTTTATTCAGCGTCTCATCAAAAATGAAATCATTTTTGAAAACGACAAGTCTCATGCGTTTTAGTGGTGAAGAAATAATTTAAAAAATCGTTCGGGTAATGAGTGTACTCCCTGGGTATTTTCTTTGTATACATTTGACTATACGGCCGATTCCGGGATATACGGGAAATCGCGGGTTTTCGTTTGCCGGCGATTAAACTCCTTTTATTCAGCGTTTCATCAAAAATGAAATCATTTTTGAAAACTACAAGTCTCATGCGTTTTAGTGGTGAAAAAATAATTTAAAGAATCGTTCGGGTAATGAGTGTACTGCCTGGGTATTTTCTTTGTATACATTCGACTATACGGCCAAGCCAGGGATTTACGGGAATTCGCGGGTTTTCGTTTGCCGGCGATTAAACTCCTTTTATTCAGCGTATCATCAATAACGAAATCATTTTTGAAAACTACAAGTCTCATTCGTTTTAGTGGTGAAAAATAATTTAAAGAATCGTTCGGGAAATGAGTTTACTCCCTGGGTTCTTTCTTTGTATACTTTTGACTATACGGTCCGAGTCCGGGATTTACGGGAAATCGCGGGTTCTCGTTTGCCGGCGATTAAACTCCTTTTATTCAGCGTCTCATAAAAATGAAATCATTTTTGAAAACTACAAGTCTCATGCGTCTTAGTGGTGAAAAAATAATTTAAAAAATCGTTCGGGAAATGAGTTTACTCCCTGGGTACTTTCTTTGTATACATTCGACTATACGGGCCAAGCCCGGGATTTACGGGAAACCGCTGGTTTTCATTTGTCGGCGATTAAACTCCTTTTATTCAGCGTCTCATCAAAAATGAAATCATTTTTGAAAACGACAAGTCTCATGCGTTTTAGTGGTGAAGAAATAATTTAAAAAATCGTTCGGGTAATGAGTGTACTCCCTGGGTATTTTCTTTGTATACATTTGACTATACGGCCGATTCCGGGATATACGGGAAATCGCGGGTTTTCGTTTGCCGGCGATTAAACTCCTTTTATTCAGCGTTTCATCAAAAATGAAATCATTTTTGAAAACTACAAGTCTCATGCGTTTTAGTGGTGAAAAAATAATTTAAAGAATCGTTCGGGAAATGAGTTTACTCCCTGGGTACTTTCTTTATATACTTTTGACTATACGGGCTGAGTCCGGGTTTTACGGGAAATTGCGGGTTTTCGTTTGCCGGCGATTAAACTCTTTTTATTCAGCGTCTCATCAAAAATGAAATCGTTTTTGAAAACTACAAGTCTTATGCGTTTTAGTGGTAAAAAATTAATTTAAAAAATCGTTCGCGAAATGAGTTTACTCCCAGTTTACTTTCTTTGTATACTTTTGACTATACGGGCGAAGTCCGGGATTTTCGCGAATTCGCGGGTTTTTGTTTGCCGGCGATTAAACTCCTTTTATTCAGCGTCTCATCAAAAATGAAATCATTTTTGAAAAGTACAAGTCTCATGCGTTTTATTGGTGAAGAAATAATTTAAAAAATCGTTCGGGAAATGAGTGTTCTCCCTGGGTATTTTCTTTGTATACATGCGACTAAACGGCCAAGCCCGGGATTTACGGGAAATCGCGGGTTTTCGTTTGCCGGCGATTAACCTCCTTTTATTCAGCGTCTCATCAAAAATGAAATCATTTTTGAAAACTACAAGTCTCATGCATTTTAGTGGTGAAAAAATAATTTAAAAAATCGTTCGGGAAATGAGTTTACTCCCTGGGTACTTTCTTTGTATACTTTTGACTATACGGTCCGAGTCCGGGATTTACGGGAAAACGCGGGTTTTTGTTTGCCGGCGATTAAACTCTTTTTATTCAGCGTCTCATCAAAAATGAAATCGTTTTTGAAAACTACAAGTCTTATGCGTTTTAGTGGTAAAAAATTAATTTAAAAAATCGTTCGGGAAATTAGTTTACTCCCAGTTTACTTTCTTTGTATACATTCGATTATACGGGTCAAGCATGGATTTACGGCAAATCGCGGGTTTTCGTTTGCCGGCGATTAAACTCCTTTTATTCAGCGTCTCATCAAAAATAAAATCATTTTTGAAAACTACAAGTCTCATGCGTTTTAGTGGTGAAGAAATAATTTAAAGAATCGTTCAAGAAATGAGTTTACTCCCTGGGTACTTTCTTTGTATACTTTTGACTATACGGTCCGAGTCCGGGATTTACGGGAAATCGCGGGTTTTCGTTTGCCGGCGATTAAACTCCTTTTATTCAGCGTCTCATAAAAATGAAATCATTTTTGAAAACTACAAGTCTCATGCGTCTTAGTGGTGAAAAAATAATTTAAAAAATCGTTCGGGAAATGAGTTTACTCCCTGGGTACTTTCTTTGTATACATTCGACTATACGGGCCAAGCCCGGGATTTACGGGAAATCGCGGGTTTTCGTTTGCCGGCGATTAAACTCCTTTTATTCAGCGTCTCGTCAATAACGAAATCATTTTTGAAAACTACAAGTCTCATTCGTTTTAGTGGTGAAAAATAATTTAAAGAATCGTTCGGGAAATGAGTTTTCTCCCTTGGTACTTTCTTTGTATACTTTTGACTATACGGTGCGAGTCCGGGATTTACGGGAAATCGCGGGTTTTCGTTTGCCGGCGATTAAACTCCTTTTATTCAGCGTCTCATCAATAACGAAATCATTTTTGAAAACTACAAGTCTCATTCGTTTTAGTGGTGAAAAATAATTTAAAGAATCGTTCGGGAAATGAGTTTTCTCCCTGGGTACTTTCTTTGTATACTTTTGACTATACGGTCCGAGTCCGGGATTTACGGGAAATCGCGGGTTTTCGTTTGCCGGTGATTAAACTCTTTTTATTCAGCGTCTCATCAAAAATGAAATCGTTTTTGAAAACTACAACTCTTATGCGTTTTAGTGGTAAAAAATTAATTTAAAAAATCGTTCAAGAAAGGAGTTTACTTCCTGGGTACTTTCTTTGTATACATTCGACTATACGGGCCGATTCCGGGATATACGGGAAATCGCGGGTTTTGGTTTGCCGGCGATTAAACTCCTTTTATTCAGCGTCTCATCAAAAATGAAATCATTTTTGAAAACTACAAGTCTCATGCGTCTTAGTGGTGAAAAAATAATTTAAAAAATCGTTTAAGAAATGAGTTTACTCCCTGGGTACTTTCTTTGTGTACATTCGACTATACGGGCCGATTCCGGGATATACGGGAAATCGCGGGTTTTCGTTTGCCGGCTATTAAACTCCTTTTATTCAGCGTCTCATCAAAAATGAAATCATTTTTGAAAACTACAAGTCTCATGCGTTTTAGTGGTGAAAAAATAATTTAAAGAATCGTTCGGGAAATGAGTTTACTCCCTGGGTACTTTTTTTGTATACTTTTGACTATACGGGCCGAGTCCGGGATTTACGGGAAATTGCGGGTTTTCGTTTGCCGGCGATTAAACTCCTTTTATTCAGCGTCTCATCAAAAATGAAATCGTTTTTGAAAACTACAAGTCTTATCCGTTTTAGTGGTAAAAAATTAATTTAAAAAATCGTTCGGGAATGAGTTTACTCCTAGTTTACTTTCTTTGTATACATTTCACTATACGGGTCTAGCACGGGATTTAAGGCAAATTGCGGGTTTTCGTTTGCCGGCGATCAAACTCCTTTTATTCAGCGTCTCATCAAAAACAAAATCATTTTTGAAAACTACAAGTCTCATGCGTTTTAGTGGTGAAAAAATAATTTAAAAAATCGTTCGGGAAATAAGTTTACTCCCAGTTTACTTTCTTTGTATACATTCCATTATACGGGTCAAGCCTGGGATTTACGGCAAATCGCGGGTTTTCGTTTGCCGGCGATTAAACTCATTTTATTCAGCGTCTCATCAAAAATGAAATCATTTTTGAAAACTACAAGTCTCATGCGTTTTAGTGGTGAAGAAATAATTTAAAAAATCGTTCGGGTAATGAGTGTACTCCCTGGGTATTTTCTTTGTATACATTCGACTATACGGCTAAGCCAGGGATTTACGGGAAATCGCGGGTTTTCGTTTGCCGGCGATTAAACTCCTTTTATTCAGCGTCTCATCAATAACGAAATCATTTTTGAAAACTACAAGTCTCATTCGTTTTAGTGGTGAAAAATAATTTAAAGAATCGTTCGGGAAATGAGTTTTCTCCCTGGGTACTTTCTTTGTATACTTTTGACTATACGGTCCGAGTCCGGGATTTACGGGAAATCGCGGGTTTTCGTTTGCCGGTGATTAAACTCTTTTTATTCAGCGTCTCATCAAAAATGAAATCGTTTTTGAAAACTACAACTCTTATGCGTTTTAGTGGTAAAAAATTAATTTAAAAAATCGTTCAAGAAATGAGTTTACTTCCTGGGTACTTTCTTTGTATACATTCGACTATACGGGCCGATTCCGGGATATACGGGAAATCGCGGGTTTTGGTTTGCCGGCGATTAAACTCCTTTTATTCAGCGTCTCATCAAAAATGAAATCATTTTTGAAAACTACAAGTCTCATGCGTCTTAGTGGTGAAAAAATAATTTAAAAAATCGTTTAAGAAATGAGTTTACTCCCTGGGTACTTTCTTTGTGTACATTCGACTATACGGGCCGATTCCGGGATATACGGGAAATCGCGGGTTTTCGTTTGCCGGCTATTAAACTCCTTTTATTCAGCGTCTCATCAAAAATGAAATCATTTTTGAAAACTACAAGTCTCATGCGTTTTAGTGGTGAAAAAATAATTTAAAGAATCGTTCGGGAAATGAGTTTACTCCCTGGGTACTTTTTTTGTATACTTTTGACTATACGGGCCGAGTCCGGGATTTACGGGAAATTGCGGGTTTTCGTTTGCCGGCGATTAAACTCCTTTTATTCAGCGTCTCATCAAAAATGAAATCGTTTTTGAAAACTACAAGTCTTATCCGTTTTAGTGGTAAAAAATTAATTTAAAAAATCGTTCGGGAATGAGTTTACTCCCAGTTTACTTTCTTTGTATACATTTCACTATACGGGTCTAGCACGGGATTTAAGGCAAATTGCGGGTTTTCGTTTGCCGGCGATCAAACTCCTTTTATTCAGCGTCTCATCAAAAACAAAATCATTTTTGAAAACTACAAGTCTCATGCGTTTTAGTGGTGAAAAAATAATTTAAAAAATCGTTCGGGAAATAAGTTTACTCCCAGTTTACTTTCTTTGTATACATTCCATTATACGGGTCAAGCCTGGGATTTACGGCAAATCGCGGGTTTTCGTTTGCCGGCGATTAAACTCATTTTATTCAGCGTCTCATCAAAAATGAAATCATTTTTGAAAACTACAAGTCTCATGCGTTTTAGTGGTGAAGAAATAATTTAAAAAATCGTTCGGGAAATAAGTTTACTCCCAGTTTACTTTCTTTGTATACATTCCATTATACGGGTCAAGCCTGGGATTTACGGCAAATCGCGGGTTTTCGTTTGCCGGCGATTAAACTCATTTTATTCAGCGTCTCATCAAAAATGAAATCATTTTTGAAAACTACAAGTCTCATGCGTTTTAGTGGTGAAGAAATAATTTAAAGAATCGTTCAAGAAATGAGTTTACTCCCTGGGTACTTTCTTTGTATACTTTTGACTATACGGTCCGAGTCCGGGATTTACGGGAAATCGCGGGTTTTCGTTTGCCGGCGATTAAACTCCTTTTATTCAGCGTCTCATAAAAATGAAATCATTTTTGAAAACTACAAGTCTCATGCGTCTTAGTGGTGAAAAAATAATTTAAAAAATCGTTCGGGAAATGAGTTTACTCCCTGGGTACTTTCTTTGTATACATTCGACTATACGGGCCAAGCCCGGGATTTACGGGAAATCGCGGGTTTTCGTTTGCCGGCGATTAAACTCCTTTTATTCAGCGTCTCGTCAATAACGAAATCATTTTTGAAAACTACAAGTCTCATTCGTTTTAGTGGTGAAAAATAATTTAAAGAATCGTTCGGGAAATGAGTTTTCTCCCTTGGTACCTTCTTTGTATACTTTTGACTATACGGTCCGAGTCCGGGATTTACGGGAAATCGCGGGTTTTCGTTTGCCGGCGATTAAACTCCTTTTATTCAGCGTCTCATAAAAATGAAATCATTTTTGAAAACTACAAGTCTCATGCGTCTTAGTGGTGAAAAAATAATTTAAAAAATCGTTCGGGAAATGAGTTTACTCCCTGGGTACTTTCTTTGTATACATACGACTATACGGGCCAAGCCCGGGATTTACGGGAAATCGCGGGTTTTCGTTTGCCGGCGATTAAACTCCTTTTATTCAGCGTCTCATCAATAACGAAATCATTTTTGAAAACTACAAGTCTCATTCGTTTTAGTGGTGAAAAATAATTTAAAGAATCGTTCGGGAAATGAGTTTTCTCCCTGGGTACTTTCTTTGTATACTTTTGACTATACGGTCCGAGTCCGGGATTTACGGGAAATCGCGGGTTTTCGTTTGCCGGTGATTAAACTCTTTTTATTCAGCGTCTCATCAAAAATGAAATCGTTTTTGAAAACTACAACTCTTATGCGTTTTAGTGGTAAAAAATTAATTTAAAAAATCGTTCAAGAAATGAGTTTACTTCCTGGGTACTTTCTTTGTATACATTCGACTATACGGGCCGATTCCGGGATATACGGGAAATCGCGGGTTTTGGTTTGCCGGCGATTAAACTCCTTTTATTCAGCGTCTCATCAAAAATGAAATCATTTTTGAAAACTACAAGTCTCATGCGTCTTAGTGGTGAAAAAATAATTTAAAAAATCGTTTAAGAAATGAGTTTACTCCCTGGGTACTTTCTTTGTGTACATTCGACTATACGGGCCGATTCCGGGATATACGGGAAATCGCGGGTTTTCGTTTGCCGGCTATTAAACTCCTTTTATTCAGCGTCTCATCAAAAATGAAATCATTTTTGAAAACTACAAGTCTCATGCGTTTTAGTGGTGAAAAAATAATTTAAAGAATCGTTCGGGAAATGAGTTTACTCCCTGGGTACTTTTTTTGTATACTTTTGACTATACGGGCCGAGTCCGGGATTTACGGGAAATTGCGGGTTTTCGTTTGCCGGCGATTAAACTCCTTTTATTCAGCGTCTCATCAATAACGAAATCATTTTTGAAAACTACAAGTCTCATTCGTTTTAGTGGTGAAAAATAATTTAAAGAATCGTTCGGGAAATGAGTTTTCTCCCTGGGTACTTTCTTTGTATACTTTTGACTATACGGTCCGAGTCCGGGATTTACGGGAAATCGCGGGTTTTCGTTTGCCGGTGATTAAACTCTTTTTATTCAGCGTCTCATCAAAAATGAAATCGTTTTTGAAAACTACAACTCTTATGCGTTTTAGTGGTAAAAAATTAATTTAAAAAATCGTTCAAGAAATGAGTTTACTTCCTGGGTACTTTCTTTGTATACATTCGACTATACGGGCCGATTCCGGGATATACGGGAAATCGCGGGTTTTGGTTTGCCGGCGATTAAACTCCTTTTATTCAGCGTCTCATCAAAAATGAAATCATTTTTGAAAACTACAAGTCTCATGCGTCTTAGTGGTGAAAAAATAATTTAAAAAATCGTTTAAGAAATGAGTTTACTCCCTGGGTACTTTCTTTGTGTACATTCGACTATACGGGCCGATTCCGGGATATACGGGAAATCGCGGGTTTTCGTTTGCCGGCTATTAAACTCCTTTTATTCAGCGTCTCATCAAAAATGAAATCATTTTTGAAAACTACAAGTCTCATGCGTTTTAGTGGTGAAAAAATAATTTAAAGAATCGTTCGGGAAATGAGTTTACTCCCTGGGTACTTTTTTTGTATACTTTTGACTATACGGGCCGAGTCCGGGATTTACGGGAAATTGCGGGTTTTCGTTTGCCGGCGATTAAACTCCTTTTATTCAGCGTCTCATCAAAAATGAAATCGTTTTTGAAAACTACATGTCTTATCCGTTTTAGTGGTAAAAAATTAATTTAAAAAATCGTTCGGGAATGAGTTTACTCCCAGTTTACTTTCTTTGTATACATTTCACTATACGGGTCTAGCAAGGG
The DNA here is from genome assembly GCF_029227915.1 of Hydractinia symbiolongicarpus. Classification (NCBI taxonomy): domain Eukaryota; kingdom Metazoa; phylum Cnidaria; class Hydrozoa; order Anthoathecata; family Hydractiniidae; genus Hydractinia; species Hydractinia symbiolongicarpus. Next base: position 25,440,549 of record NC_079881.1, read on the forward strand.
ATTTAAGGCAAATTGCGGGTTTTCGTTTGCCGGCGATCAAACTCCTTTTATTCAGCGTCTCATCAAAAACAAAATCATTTTTGAAAACTACAAGTCTCATGCGTTTTAGTGGTGAAAAAATAATTTAAAAAATCGTTCGGGAAATAAGTTTACTCCCAGTTTACTTTCTTTGTATACATTCCATTATACGGGTCAAGCCTGGGATTTACGGCAAATCGCGGGTTTTCGTTTGCCGGCGATTAAACTCATTTTATTCAGCGTCTCATCAAAAATGAAATCATTTTTGAAAACTACAAGTTTCATGCGTTTTAGTGGTGAAGAAATAATTTAAAAAATCGTTCGGGTAATGAGTGTACTCCCTGGGTATTTTCTTTGTATACATTCGACTATACGGCTAAGCCAGGGATTTACGGGAAATCGCGGGTTTTCGTTTGCCGGCGATTAAACTCCTTTTATTCAGCGTCTCATCAAAAGTGAAATCATTTTTGAAAACTACAAGTCTCATGCGTTTTAGTGGTGAAAAAATAATTTAAAAAATCGTTCGGGAAATGAGTTTACTCCCTGGGTACTTTCTTTGTATACTTTTTTGACTATACGGGCCGAGTCGGGATTTACGGGAAATCGCGGGTTTTCGTTTGCCGGCGATTAAACTCCTTTTATTCAGCGTCTCATAAAAATAAAATCATTTTTGAAAACTACAAGTCTCATGCGTCTTAGTGGTGAAAAAATAATTTAAAAAATCGTTCGGGAAATGAGTGTTCTCCCTGGGTATTTTCTTTGTATACATTCGACTATACGGCCAAGCCCGGGATATACGGGAAATCGCGGGTTTTCGTTTGCCGGCTATTAAACTCCTTTTATTCAGCGTCTCATCAAAAATGAAATCATTTTTGAAAACTACAAGTCTTATGCGTTTTAGTGGTGAAAAAATAATTTAAAGAATCGTTCGGGAAATGAGTTTACTCCCTGGGTACTTTTTTTGTATACTTTTGACTATACGGGCAGAGTCCGGGATTTACAGGAAATTGCGGGTTTTCGTTTGCCGGCGATTAAACTCCTTTTATTCAGCGTCTCATCAGAAATGAAATCGTTTTTCAAAACTACAAGTCTTATCCGTTTTAGTGGTAAAAAATTAATTTAAAAAATCGTTCGGGAATCAGTTTACTCCCAGTTTACTTTCTTTGTATACATTTGACTATACGGGTCAAGCACGGGATTTAAGGCAAATTGCGGGTTTTCGTTTGCCGGCGATCAAACTCCTTTTATTCAGCGTCTCATCAAAAACGAAATCATTTTTGAAAACTACAAGTCTCATGCGTTTTAGTGGTGAAAAAATAATTTAAAAAATCGTTCGAGAAATGAGTTTACTCCCAGTTTACTTTCTTTGTATACATTCCATTATACGGGTCAAGCCCGGGATTTACGGGAAATCACGGGTTTTCGTTTGCCGGCGATTAAACTCCTTTTATTCAGCGTCTCATCAAAAATGAAATCATTTTTGAAAACTACAAGTCTCATGCGTTTTAGTGGTGAAGAAATAATTTAAAAAATCGTTCGGGTAATGAGTGTACTCCCTCGGTATTTTCTTTGTATACATTCGACTATACGGCCAAGCCAGGGATTTACGGGAAATCGCGGGTTTTCGTTTGCCGGCGATTAAACTCCTTTTATTCAGCGTCTCATCAATAACGAAATCATTTTTGAAAACTACAAGTCTCATTCGTTTTAGTGGTGAAAAATAATTTAATGAATAGTTCGGGAAATGACTTTACTCCCTGGGTACTTTCTTTGTATACTTTTGACTATACGGTCCGAGTCCGGGATTTACGGGAAATCGCGGGTTTTCGTTTGCCGGCGATTAAACTCCTTTTATTCAGCGTCTCATAAAAATGAAATCATTTTTGAAAACTACAAGTCTCATGCGTCTTAGTGGTGAAAAAATAATTTAAAAAATCGTTCGGGAAATGAGTTTACTCCCTGTGTACTTTCTTTGTATACATTCGACTATACGGGCCAAGCCCGGGATTTACGGGAAATCGCGGGTTTTCGTTTGCCGGCGATTAAACTTCTTTTATTCAGCGTCTCATCAAAAACGAAATCATTTTTGAAAACTACAAGTCTCATGCGTTTTAGTGGTGAAAAAATAATTTAAAAAATCGTTCGGGAAATTAGTTTACTCCCAGTTTACTTTCTTTGTATACATTCGATTATACGGGTCAAGCCCGGATTTACGGCAAATCGCGGGTTTTCGTTTGCCGGCGATTAAACTCCTTTTATTCAGCGTCTCATCAAAAATGAAATCATTTTTGAAAACTACAAGTCTCATGCGTTTTAGTGGAGAAGAAATAATTTAAAAAATCGTTCGGGTAATGAGTGTACTGCCTGGGTATTTTCTTTGTATACATTCGACTATACGGCCAAGCCAGGGATTTACGGGAATTCGCGGGTTTTCGTTTGCCGGCGATTAAACTCCTTTTATTCAGCGTCTCATCAATAACGAAATCATTTTTGAAAACTACAAGTCTCATTCGTTTTAGTGGTGAAAAATAATTTAAAGAATCGTTCGGGAAATGAGTTTACTCCCTGGGTACTTTCTTTGTATACTTTTGACTATACGGTCCGAGTCCGGGATTTACGGGAAATCGCGGGTTCTCGTTTGCCGGCGATTAAACTCCTTTTATTCAGCGTCTCATAAAAATGAAATCATTTTTGAAAACTACAAGTCTCATGCGTCTTAGTGGTGAAAAAATAATTTAAAAAATCGTTCGGGAAATGAGTTTACTCCCTGGGTACTTTCTTTGTATACATTCGACTATACGGGCCAAGCCCGGGATTTACGGGAAACCGCTGGTTTTCATTTGTCGGCGATTAAACTCCTTTTATTCAGCGTCTCATCAAAAATGAAATCATTTTTGAAAACGACAAGACTCATGCGTTTTAGTGGTGAAGAAATAATTTAAAAAATCGTTCGGGTAATGATTGTACTCCCTGGGTATTTTCTTTGTATACATTTGACTATACAGCCGATTCCGGGATATACGGGAAATCGCGGGTTTTCGTTTGCCGGCGATTAAACTCCTTTTATTCAGCGTTTCATCAAAAATGAAATCATTTTTGAAAACGACAAGTCTCATGCGTTTTAGTGGTGAAGAAATAATTTAAAAAATCGTTCGGGTAATGAGTGTACTCCCTGGGTATTTTCTTTGTATACATTTGACTATACAGCCGATTCCGGGATATACGGGAAATCGCGGGTTTTCGTTTGCCGGCGATTAAACTCCTTTTATTCAGCGTTTCATCAAAAATGAAATCATTTTTGAAAACTACAAGTCTCATGCGTTTGAGTGGTGAAAAAATAATTTAAAGAATCGTTCGGGAAATGAGTTTACTTCCTGGGTACTTTTTTTGTATACTTTTGACTATACGGGCCGAGTCTGGGATTTACGGGAAATTGCGGGTTTTCGTTTGCCGGCGATTAAACTCCTTTTATTCAGCGTCTCATCAAAAATGAAATCGTTTTTGAAAACTACAAGTCTTATCCGTTTTAGTGGTGAAAAATTAATTTAAAAAATCGTTCGGGAATGAGTTTACTCCCAGTTTACTTTCTTTGTATACATTTCTCTATACGGGTCTAGCACGGGATTTAAGTCAAATTGCGGGTTTTCGTTTGCCGGCGATCAAACTCCTTTTATTCAGCGTCTCATCAAAAACGAAATCATTTTTAAAAACTGCAAGTCTCATGCGTTTTAGTGGTGAAAAAATAATTTAAAAAATCGTTCGGGAAATGAGTTTACTCCCTGGGTACTTTCTTTGTATACTTTTGACTATACGGTCCGAGTCCGGGATTTACGGGAAAACGCGGGTTTTCGTTTGCCGGCGATTAAACTCTTTTTATTCAGCGTCTCATCAAAAATGAAATCGTTTTTGAAAACTACAAGTCTTATGCGTTTTAGTGGTAAAAAATTAATTTAAAAAATCGTTCGGGAAATTAGTTTACTCCCAGTTTACTTTCTTTGTATACATTCGATTATACGGGTCAAGCATGGATTTACGGCAAATCGCGGGTTTTCGTTTGCCGGCGATTAAACTCCTTTTATTCAGCGTCTCATCAAAAATGAAATCATTTTTGAAAACTACAAGTCTCATGCGTTTTAGTGGTGAAGAAATAATTTAAAGAATCGTTCAAGAAATGAGTTTACTCCCTGGGTACTTTCTTTGTATACTTTTGACTATACGGTCCGAGTCCGGGATTTACGGGAAATCGCGGGTTTTCGTTTGCCGGCGATTAAACTCCTTTTATTCAGCGTCTCATAAAAATGAAATCATTTTTGAAAACTACAAGTCTCATGCGTCTTAGTGGTGAAAAAATAATTTAAAAAATCGTTCGGGAAATGAGTTTACTTCCTGGGTACTTTCTTTGTATACATTCGACTATACGGGCCAAGCCCGGGATTTACGGGAAATCGCGGGTTTTCGTTTGCCGGCGATTAAACTCCTTTTATTCAGCGTCTCATCAATAACGAAATCATTTTTGAAAACTACAAGTCTCATGCGTTTTAGTGGTGAAGAAATAATTTAAAAAATCGTTCGGGTAATGATTGTACTCCCTGGGTATTTTCTTTGTATACATTTGACTATACAGCCGATTCCGGGATATACGGGAAATCGCGGGTTTTCGTTTGCCGGCGATTAAACTCCTTTTATTCAGCGTTTCATCAAAAATGAAATCATTTTTGAAAACGACAAGTCTCATGCGTTTTAGTGGTGAAGAAATAATTTAAAAAATCGTTCGGGTAATGAGTGTACTCCCTGGGTATTTTCTTTGTATACATTTGACTATACAGCCGATTCCGGGATATACGGGAAATCGCGGGTTTTCGTTTGCCGGCGATTAAACTCCTTTTATTCAGCGTTTCATCAAAAATGAAATCATTTTTGAAAACTACAAGTCTCATGCGTTTTAGTGGTGAAAAAATAATTTAAAGAATCGTTCGGGAAATGAGTTTACTCCCTGGGTACTTTCTTTGTGTACATTCGACTATACGGGCCGATTCCGGGATATACGGGAAATCGCGGGTTTTCGTTTGCCGGCTATTAAACTCCTTTTATTCAGCGTCTCATCAAAAATGAAATCATTTTTGAAAACTACAAGTCTCATGCGTTTGAGTGGTGAAAAAATAATTTAAAGAATCGTTCGGGAAATGAGTTTACTTCCTGGGTACTTTTTTTGTATACTTTTGACTATACGGGCCGAGTCTGGGATTTACGGGAAATTGCGGGTTTTCGTTTGCCGGCGATTAAACTCCTTTTATTCAGCGTCTCATCAAAAATGAAATCGTTTTTGAAAACTACAAGTCTTATCCGTTTTAGTGGTGAAAAATTAATTTAAAAAATCGTTCGGGAATGAGTTTACTCCCAGTTTACTTTCTTTGTATACATTTCTCTATACGGGTCTAGCACGGGATTTAAGTCAAATTGCGGGTTTTCGTTTGCCGGCGATCAAACTCCTTTTATTCAGCGTCTCATCAAAAACGAAATCATTTTTAAAAACTGCAAGTCTCATGCGTTTTAGTGGTGAAAAAATAATTTAAAAAATCGTTCGGGAAATGAGTTTACTCCCTGGGTACTTTCTTTGTATACTTTTGACTATACGGTCCGAGTCCGGGATTTACGGGAAAACGCGGGTTTTCGTTTGCCGGCGATTAAACTCTTTTTATTCAGCGTCTCATCAAAAATGAAATCGTTTTTGAAAACTACAAGTCTTATGCGTTTTAGTGGTAAAAAATTAATTTAAAAAATCGTTCGGGAAATTAGTTTACTCCCAGTTTACTTTCTTTGTATACATTCGATTATACGGGTCAAGCATGGATTTACGGCAAATCGCGGGTTTTCGTTTGCCGGCGATTAAACTCCTTTTATTCAGCGTCTCATCAAAAATGAAATCATTTTTGAAAACTACAAGTCTCATGCGTTTTAGTGGTGAAGAAATAATTTAAAGAATCGTTCAAGAAATGAGTTTACTCCCTGGGTACTTTCTTTGTATACTTTTGACTATACGGTCCGAGTCCGGGATTTACGGGAAATCGCGGGTTTTCGTTTGCCGGCGATTAAACTCCTTTTATTCAGCGTCTCATAAAAATGAAATCATTTTTGAAAACTACAAGTCTCATGCGTCTTAGTGGTGAAAAAATAATTTAAAAAATCGTTCGGGAAATGAGTTTACTTCCTGGGTACTTTCTTTGTATACATTCGACTATACGGGCCAAGCCCGGGATTTACGGGAAATCGCGGGTTTTCGTTTGCCGGCGATTAAACTCCTTTTATTCAGCGTCTCATCAATAACGAAATCATTTTTGAAAACTACAAGTCTCATTCGTTTTAGTGGTGAAAAGTAATTTAAAGAATCGTTCGGGAAATGAGTTTTCTCCCTTGGTACTTTCTTTGTATACTTTTGACTATACGGTCCGAGTCCGGGATTTACGGGAAATCGCGGGTTTTCGTTTGCCGGCGATTAAACTCCTTTTATTCAGCGTCTCATCAAAAATGAAATCATTTTTGAAAACTACAAGTCTCATGCGTTTGAGTGGTGAAAAAATAATTTAAAGAATCGTTCGGGAAATGAGTTTAGTTCCTGGGTACTTTTTTTGTATACTTTTGACTATACGGGCCGAGTCCGGGATTTACGGGAAATTGCGGGTTTTCGTTTGCCGGCGATTAAACTCCTTTTATTCAGCGTCTCATCAAAAATGAAATCGTTTTTGAAAACTACAAGTCTTATCCGTTTTAGTGGTGAAAAATTAATTTAAAAAATCGTTCGGGAATGAGTTTACTCCCAGTTTACTTTCTTTGTATACATTTCACTATACGGGTCTAGCACGGGATTTAAGTCAAATTGCGGGTTTTCGTTTGCCGGCGATCAAACTCCTTTTATTCAGCGTCTCATCAAAAACGAAATCATTTTTGAAAACTACAAGTCTCATGCGTTTTAGTGGTGAAAAAATAATTTAAAAAATCGTTCGGGAAATGAGTTTACTCCCTGGGTACTTTCTTTGTATACTTTTGACTATACGGTCCGAGTCCGGGATTTACGGGAAAACGCGGGTTTTCGTTTGCCGGCGATTAAACTCTTTTTATTCAGCGTCTCATCAAAAATGAAATCGTTTTTGAAAACTACAAGTCTTATGCGTTTTAGTGGTAAAAAATTAATTTAAAAAATCGTTCGGGAAATTAGTTTACTCCCAGTTTACTTTCTTTGTATACATTCGATTATACGGGTCAAGCATGGATTTACGGCAAATCGCGGGTTTTCGTTTGCCGGCGATTAAACTCCTTTTATTCAGCGTCTCATCAAAAATGAAATCATTTTTGAAAACTACAAGTCTCATGCGTTTTAGTGGTGAAGAAATAATTTAAAGAATCGTTCAAGAAATGAGTTTACTCCCTGGGTACTTTCTTTGTATACTTTTGACTATACGGTCCGAGTCCGGGATTTACGGGAAATCGCGGGTTTTCGTTTGCCGGCGATTAAACTCCTTTTATTCAGCGTCTCATAAAAATGAAATCATTTTTGAAAACTACAAGTCTCATGCGTCTTAGTGGTGAAAAAATAATTTAAAAAATCGTTCGGGAAATGAGTTTACTCCCTGGGTACTTTCTTTGTATACATTCGACTATACGGGCCAAGCCCGGGATTTACGGGAAATCGCGGGTTTTCGTTTGCCGGCGATTAAACTCCTTTTATTCAGCGTCTCATCAATAACGAAATCATTTTTGAAAACTACAAGTCTCATTCGTTTTAGTGGTGAAAAATAATTTAAAGAATCGTTCGGGAAATGAGTTTTCTCCCTTGGTACTTTCTTTGTATACTTTTGACTATACGGTCCGAGTCCGGGATTTACGGGAAATCGCGGGTTTTCGTTTGCCGGCGATTAAACTCCTTTTATTCAGCGTCTCATAAAAATGAAATCATTTTTGAAAACTACAAGTCTCATGCGTCTTAGTGGTGAAAAAATAATTTAAAAAATCGTTCGGGAAATGAGTTTACTCCCTGGGTACTTTCTTTGTATACATACGAGTATACGGGCCAAGCCCGGGATTTACGGGAAATCGCGGGTTTTCGTTTGCCGGCGATTAAACTCCTTTTATTCAGCGTCTCATCAATAACGAAAACATTTTTGAAAACTACAAGTCTCATTCGTTTTAGTGGTGAAAAATAATTTAAAGAATCGTTCGGGAAATGAGTTTTCTCCCTGGGTACTTTCTTTGTATACTTTTGACTATACGGTCCGAGTCCGGGATTTACGGGAAATCGCGGGTTTTCGTTTGCCGGTGATTAAACTCTTTTTATTCAGCGTCTCATCAAAAATGAAATCGTTTTTGAAAACTACAACTCTTATGCGTTTTAGTGGTAAAAATTAATTTAAAAAATCGTTCAAGAAATGAGTTTACTTCCTGGGTACTTTCTTTGTATACATTCGACTATACGGGCCGATTCCGGGATATACGGGAAATCGCGGGTTTTGGTTTGCCGGCGATTAAACTCCTTTTATTCAGCGTCTCATCAAAAATGAAATCATTTTTGAAAACTACAAGTCTCATGCGTCTTAGTGGTGAAAAAATAATTTAAAAAATCGTTTAAGAAATGAGTTTACTCCCTGGGTACTTTCTTTGTGTACATTCGACTATACGGGCCGATTCCGGGATATACGGGAAATCGCGGGTTTTCGTTTGCCGGCTATTAAACTCCTTTTATTCGGCGTCTCATCAAAAATGAAATCATTTTTGAAAACTACAAGTCTCATGCGTTTTAGTGGTGAAAAAATAATTTAAAGAATCGTTCGGGAAATGAGTTTACTCCCTGGGTACTTTTTTTGTATACTTTTGACTATACGGGCCGAGTCCGGGATTTACGGGAAATTGCGGGTTTTCGTTTGCCGGCGATTAAACTCCTTTTATTCAGCGTCTCATCAAAAATGAAATCGTTTTTGAAAACTACAAGTCTTATCCGTTTTAGTGGTAAAAAATTAATTTAAAAAATCGTTCGGGAATGAGTTTACTCCCAGTTTACTTTCTTTGTATACATTTCACTATACGGGTCTAGCACGGGATTTAAGGCAAATTGCGGGTTTTCGTTTGCCGGCGATCAAACTCCTTTTATTCAGCGTCTCATCAAAAACGAAATCATTTTTGAAAACTACAAGTCTCATGCGTTTTAGTGGTGAAAAAATAATTTAAAAAATCGTTCGGGAAATGAGTTTACTCCCAGTTTACTTTCTTTGTATACATTCGATTATACGGGTCAAGCCCGGGATTTACGGCAAATCGCGGGTTTTCGTTTGCCGGCGATTAAACTCCTTTTATTCAGCGTCTCATCAAAAATGAAATCATTTTTGAAAACTACAAGTCTCATGCGTTTTAGTGGTGAAGAAATAATTTAAAAAATCGTTCGGGTAATGAGTGTACTCCCTGGGTATTTTCTTTGTATACATTCGACTATACGGCTAAGCCAGGGATTTACGGGAAATCGCGGGTTTTCGTTTGCCGGCGATTAAACTCCTTTTATTCAGCGTCTCATCAAAAATGAAATCATTTTTGAAAACTACAAGTCTCATGCGTTTTAGTGGTGAAAAAATAATTTAAAAAATCGTTCGGGAAATGAGTTTACTCCCAGTTTACTTTCTTTGTATACCATCGATTATACGGGTCAAGCCCGGGATTTACGGCAAATCGCGGGTTTTCGTTTGCCGGCGATTAAACTCCTTTTATTCAGCGTCTCATCAAAAATGAAATCATTTTTGAAAACTACAAGTCTCATGCGTTTTAGTGGTGAAGAAATAATTTAAAAAATCGTTCGGGTAATGAGTGTACTCCCTGGGTATTTTCTTTGTATACATTCGACTATACGGCCAAGCCAGGGATTTACGGGAAATCGCGGGTTTTCGTTTGCCGGCGATTAAACTCCTTTCATTCAGCGTCTCATCAATGACGAAATCATTTTTGAAAACTACAAGTCTCATTCGTTTTATTGGTGAAAAATAATTTAAAGAATCGTTCGGGAAATGAGTTTTCTCCCTTGGTACTTTCTTTGTATACTTTTGACTATACGGTCCGAGTCCGGGATTTACGGGAAATCGCGGGTTTTCGTTTGCCGGCGATTAAACTCCTTTTATTCAGCGTCTCATAAAAATGAAATCATTTTTGAAAACTACAAGTCTCATGCGTCTTAGTGGTGAAAAAATAATTTAAAAAATCGTTCGGGAAATGAGTTTACTCCCTGGGTACTTTCTTTGTATACATACGACTATACGGGCCAAGCCTGGGATTTACGGGAAATCGCGGGTTTTCGTTTGCCGGCGATTAAACTCCTTTTATTCAGCGTCTCATCAATAACGAAAACATTTTTGAAAACTACAAGTCTCATTCGTTTTAGTGGTGAAAAATAATTTAAAGAATCGTTCGGGAAATGAGTTTTCTCCCTGGGTACTTTCTTTGTATACTTTTGACTATACGGTCCGAGTCCGGGATTTACGGGAAATCGCGGGTTTTCGTTTGCCGGTGATTAAACTCTTTTTATTCAGCGTCTCATCAAAAATGAAATCGTTTTTGAAAACTACAACTCTTATGCGTTTTAGTGGTAAAAATTAATTTAAAAAATCGTTCAAGAAATGAGTTTACTTCCTGGGTACTTTCTTTGTATACATTCGACTATACGGGCCGATTCCGGGATATACGGGAAATCGCGGGTTTTGGTTTGCCGGCGATTAAACTCCTTTTATTCAGCGTCTCATCAAAAATGAAATCATTTTTGAAAACTACAAGTCTCATGCGTCTTAGTGGTGAAAAAATAATTTAAAAAATCGTTTAAGAAATGAGTTTACTCCCTGGGTACTTTCTTTGTGTACATTCGACTATACGGGCCGATTCCGGGATATACGGGAAATCGCGGGTTTTCGTTTGCCGGAGATTAAACTCCTTTTATTCGGCGTCTCATCAAAAATGAAATCATTTTTGAAAACTACAAGTCTCATGCGTTTTAGTGGTGAAAAAATAATTTAAAGAATCGTTCGGGAAATGAGTTTACTCCCTGGGTACTTTTTTTGTATACTTTTGACTATACGGGCCGAGTCCGGGATTTACGGGAAATTGCGGGTTTTCGTTTGCCGGCGATTAAACTCCTTTTATTCAGCGTCTCATCAAAAATGAAATCGTTTTTGAAAACTACAAGTCTTATCCGTTTTAGTGGTAAAAAATTAATTTAAAAAATCGTTCGGGAATGAGTTTACTCCCAGTTTACTTTCTTTGTATACATTTCACTATACGGGTCTAGCACGGGATTTAAGGCAAATTGCGGGTTTTCGTTTGCCGGCGATCAAACTCCTTTTATTCAGCGTCTCATCAAAAACGAAATCATTTTTGAAAACTACAAGTCTCATGCGTTTTAGTGGTGAAAAAATAATTTAAAAAATCGTTCGGGAAATGAGTTTACTCCCAGTTTACTTTCTTTGTATACATTCGATTATACGGGTCAAGCCCGGGACTTACGGCAAATCGCGGGTTTTCGTTTGCCGGCGATTAAACTCCTTTTATTCAGCGTCTCATCAAAAATGAAATCATTTTTGAAAACTACAAGTCTCATGCGTTTTAGTGGTGAAGAAATAATTTAAAAAATCGTTCGGGTAATGAGTGTACTCCCTGGGTATTTTCTTTGTATACATTCGACTATACGGCTAAGCCAGGGATTTACGGGAAATCGCGGGTTTTCGTTTGCCGGCGATTAAACTCCTTTTATTCAGCGTCTCATCAAAAATGAAATCATTTTTGAAAACTACAAGTCTCATGCGTTTTAGTGGTGAAAAAATAATTTAAAAAATCGTTCGGGAAATGAGTTTACTCCCAGTTTACTTTCTTTGTATACCATCGATTATACGGGTCAAGCCCGGGATTTACGGCAAATCGCGGGTTTTCGTTTGCCGGCGATTAAACTCCTTTTATTCAGCGTCTCATCAAAAATGAAATCATTTTTGAAAACTACAAGTCTCATGCGTTTTAGTGGTGAAGAAATAATTTAAAAAATCGTTCGGGTAATGAGTGTACTCCCTGGGTATTTTCTTTGTATACATTCGACTATACGGCCAAGCCAGGGATTTACGGGAAATCGCGGGTTTTCGTTTGCCGGCGATTAAACTCCTTTCATTCAGCGTCTCATCAATGACGAAATCATTTTTGAAAACTACAAGTCTCATTCGTTTTATTGGTGAAAAATAATTTAAAGAATCGTTCGGGAAATGCGTTTACTCCCTGGGTACTTTCTTTGTATACTTTTGACTATACGGTCCGAGTCCGGGATTTACGGGAAATCGCGGGTTTTCGTTTGCTGGCGATTAAACTCCTTTTATTCAGCGTCTCATAAAAATGAAATCATTTTTGAAAACTACAAGTCTCATGCATCTTAGTGGTGAAAAAATAATTTAAAAAATCGTTCGGGAAATGAGTTTACTCCCTGGGTACTTTCTTTGTATACATTCGACTATACGGCCAAGCCCGGGATTTACGGGAAATAGCGGGTTTTCGTTTGCCGGCGATTAAACTCCTTTTATTCAGCGTCTCATCAAAAACGAAATCATTTTTGAAAACCACAAGTCTCATGCGTTTTGGTGGTGAAAAAATAATTTAAAGAATCGTTCGGGAAATGAGTTTACTCCCTGGGTACTTTCTTTGTATACTTTTGACTATACGGTCCGAGTCCATGATTTACGGGAAATCGCGGGTTTTCGTTTGCCGGCGATTAAACTCCTTTTATTCAGCGTCTCATAAAAATGAAATCATTTTTGAAAACTACAAGTCTCATGCGTCTTAGTGGTGAAAAAATAATTTAAAAAATCGTTCGGGAAATGAGTTTACTCCCTGGGTACTTTCTTTGTATACATTTGACTATACGGGCCAAGCCCGGGATTTACGGGAAATCGCTGGTTTTCGTTTGCCGGCGATTAAACTCCTTTTATTCAGCGTCTCATCAAAAATGAAATCATTTTTGAAAACGACAAGTCTCACGCGTTTTAGTGGTGAAGAAATAATTTAAAAAATCGTTCGGGTAATGAGTGTACTCCCTGGGTATTTTCTTTGTATACATTCGACTATACGGCCGATTCCGGGATATACGGGAAATCGCGGGTTTTCGTTTGCCGGCGATTAAACTCCTTTTATTCAACGTCTCATCAAAAATGAAATCATTTTTGAAAACTACAAGTCTCATGCGTTTTAGTGGTGAAAAAATAATTTAAAGAATCGTTCGGGAAATGAGTTTACTCCCTGGGTACTTTCTTTATATACTTTTGACTATACGGGCCGAGTCCGGGATTTACGGGAAATCGCGGGTTTTCGTTTGCCGGCGATTAAACTCCTTTTATTCAGCGTCTCATCAAAAATAAAATCATTTTTGAAAACTACAAGTCTCATGCGTTTTAGTGGTGAAAAAATAATTTAAAGAATCGTTCGGGAAATGAGTTTACTCCCTGGGTACTTTTTTTGTATACTTTTGACTATACGGGCCGAGTCCGGGATTTACGGGAAATTGCGGGTTTTCGTTTGCCGGCGATTAAACTCCTTTTATTCAGCGTCTCATCAAAAATGAAATCATTTTTGAAAACTACAAGTCTCATGCGTTTTAGTGGTGAAAAAATAATTTAAAGAATCGTTCGGGAAATGAGTTTACTCCCTGGGTACTTTCTTTATATACTTTTGACTATACGGGCCGAGTCCGGGTTTTACGGGAAATTGCGGGTTTTCGTTTGCCGGCAATTAAACTCTTTTTATTCAGCGTCTCATCAAAAATGAAATTGTTTTTGAAAACTACAAGTCTTATGCGTTTTAGTGGTAAAAAATTAATTTAAAAAATCGTTCGCGAAATGAGTTTACTCCCAGTTTACTTTCTTTGTATACTTTTGACTATACGGGCGAAGTCCGGGATTTTCGCGAATTCGCGGGTTTTTGTTTGCCGGCGATTAAACTCCTTTTATTCAGCGTCTCATCAAAAATGAAATCGTTTTTGAAAACTACAAGTCTCATGCGTCTTAGTGGTGAAAAAATAATTTAAAAAATCGTTTAAGAAATGAGTTTACTCCCTGGGTACTTTCTTTGTGTACATTCGACTATACGGGCCGATTCCGGGATATACGGGAAATCGCGGGTTTTCGTTTGCCGGCGATTAAACTCCTTTTATTCAGCGTCTCATCAAAAATGAAATCATTTTTGAAAACTACAAGTCTCATGCGTTTTAGTGGTGAAAAAATAATTTAAAGAATCGTTCGGGAAATGAGTTTACTCCCTGGGTACTTTTTTTGTATACTTTTGACTATACGGGCCGAGTCCGGGATTTAAGGCAAATTGCGGGTTTTCGTTTGCCGGCGATTAAACTCCTTTTATTCAGCGTCTCATCAAAAATGAAATCGTTTTTGAAAACTACAAGTCTTATCCGTTTTAGTGGTAAAAAATTAATTTAAAAAATCGTTCGGGAATGAGTTTACTCCCAGTTTACTTTCTTTGTATACATTTGACTATACGGGTCAAGCACGGGATTTAAGGCAAATTGCGGGTTTTCGTTTGCCGGCGGTTAAACTCCTTTTATTCAGCGTCTCATCAAAAACGAAATCATTTTTGAAAACTACAAGTCTCATGCGTTTTAGTGGTGAAAAAATAATTTAACAAATCGTTCGGGAAATGAGTTTACTCCCTGGGTACTTTCTTTGTATACATTCGACTATACGGGCCAAGCCCGGGATTTACGGGAAATCGCTGGTTTTCGTTTGCCGGCGATTAAACTCCTTTTATTCAGCGTCTCATCAAAAATGAAATCATTTTTGAAAACGACAAGTCTCACGCGTTTTAGTGGTGAAGAAATAATTTAAAAAATCGTTCGGGTAATGAGTGTACTCCCTGGGTATTTTCTTTGTATACATTCGACTATACGGCCGATTCCGGGATATACGGGAAATCGCGGGTTTTCGTTTGCCGGCGATTAAACTCCTTTTATTCAACGTCTCATCAAAAATGAAATCATTTTTGAAAACTACAAGTCTCATGCGTTTTAGTGGTGAAAAAATAATTTAAAGAATCGTTCGGGAAATGAGTTTACTCCCTGGGTACTTTCTTTATATACTTTTGACTATACGGGCCGAGTCCGGGATTTACGGGAAATCGCGGGTTTTCGTTTGCCGGCGATTAAACTCCTTTTATTCAGCGTCTCATCAAAAATGAAATCATTTTTGAAAACTACAAGTCTCATGCGTTTTAGTGGTGAAAAAATAATTTAAAGAATCGTTCGGGAAATGAGTTTACTCCCTGGGTACTTTTTTTGTATACTTTTGACTATACGGGCCGAGTCCGGGATTTACGGGAAATTGCGGGTTTTCGTTTGCCGGCGATTAAACTCCTTTTATTCAGCGTCTCATCAAAAATGAAATCATTTTTGAAAACTACAAGTCTCATGCGTTTTAGTGGTGAAAAAATAATTTAAAGAATCGTTCGGGAAATGAGTTTACTCCCTGGGTACTTTCTTTATATACTTTTGACTATACGGGCCGAGTCCGGGTTTTACGGGAAATTGCGGGTTTTCGTTTGCCGGCAATTAAACCCTTTTTATTCAGCGTCTCATCAAAAATGAAATTGTTTTTGAAAACTACAAGTCTTATGCGTTTTAGTGGTAAAAAATTAATTTAAAAAATCGTTCGCGAAATGAGTTTACTCCCAGTTTACTTTCTTTGTATACTTTTGACTATACGGGCGAAGTCCGGGATTTTCGCGAATTCGCGGGTTTTTGTTTGCCGGCGATTAAACTCCTTTTATTCAGCGTCTCATCAAAAATGAAATCATTTTTGAAAACTACAAGTCTCATGCGTCTTAGTGGTGAAAAAATAATTTAAAAAATCGTTTAAGAAATGAGTTTACTCCCTGGGTACTTTCTTTGTGTACATTCGACTATACGGGCCGATTCCGGGATATACGGGAAATCGCGGGTTTTCGTTTGCCGGCTATTAAACTCCTTTTATTCAGCGTCTCATCAAAAATGAAATCATTTTTGAAAACTACAAGTCTCATGCGTTTTAGTGGTGAAAAAATAATTTAAAGAATCGTTCGGGAAATGAGTTTACTCCCTGGGTACTTTTTTTGTATACTTTTGACTATACGGGCCGAGTCCGGGATTTAAGGCAAATTGCGGGTTTTCGTTTGCCGGCGATTAAACTCCTTTTATTCAGCGTCTCATCAAAAATGAAATCGTTTTTGAAAACTACAAGTCTTATCCGTTTTAGTGGTAAAAAATTAATTTAAAAAATCGTTCGGGAATGAGTTTACTCCCAGTTTACTTTCTTTGTATACATTTGACTATACGGGCCGAGTCTGGGATTTAAGGCAAATTGCGGGTTTTCGTTTGCCGGCGATTAAACTCCTTTTATTCAGCGTCTCATCAAAAATGAAATCATTTTTGAAAACTACAAGTCTCATGCGTTTTAGTGGTGAAAAAATAATTTAAAGAATCGTTCGGGAAATGAGTTTACTCCCTGGGTACTTTCTTTATATACTTTTGACTATACGGGCCGAGTCCGGGTTTTACGGGAAATTGCGGGTTTTCATTTGCCGGCAATTAAACTCTTTTTATTCAGCGTCTCATCAAAAATGAAATTGTTTTTGAAAACTACAGGTCTTATGCGTTTTAGTGGTAAAAAATTAATTTAAAAAATCGTTCGCGAAATGAGTTTAATCCCAGTTTACTTTCTTTGTATACTTTTGACTATACGGGCGAAGTCCGGGATTTTCACGAATTCGCGGGTTTTTGTTTGCCGGCGATTAAACTCCTTTTATTCAGCGTCTCATCAAAAATGAAATCATTTTTGAAAACTACAAGTCTCATGCGTCTTAGTGGTGAAATAATAATTTAAAAAATCGTTTAAGAAATGAGTTTACTCCCTGGGTACTTTCTTTGTGTACATTCGACTATACGGGCCGATTCCGGGATATACGGGAAATCGCGGGTTTTCGTTTGCCGGCTATTAAACTCCTTTTATTCAGCGTCTCATCAAAAATGAAATCATTTTTGAAAACTACAAGTCTCATGCGTTTTAGTGGTGAAAAAATAATTTAAAGAATCGTTCGGGAAATGAGTTTACTCCCTGGGTACTTTTTTTGTATACTTTTGACTATACGGGCCGAGTCCGGGATTTAAGGCAAATTGCGGGTTTTCGTTTGCCGGCGATTAAACTCCTTTTATTCAGCGTCTCATCAAAAATGAAATCGTTTTTGAAAACTACATGTCTTATCCGTTTTAGTGGTAAAAAATTAATTTAAAAAATCGTTCGGGAATGAGTTTACTCCCAGTTTACTTTCTTTGTATACATTTGACTATACGGGTCAAGCACGGGATTTAAGGCAAATTGCGGGTTTTCGTTTGCCGGCGATTAAACTCCTTTTATTCAGCGTCTCATCAAAAACGAAATCATTTTTGAAAACTACAAGTCTCATGCGTTTTAGTGGTGAAAAAATAATTTAAAAAATCGTTCGGGAAATGAGTTTACTCCCAGTTTACTTTCTTTGTATACATTCGATTATACGGGTCAAGCCCGGGATTTACGGCAAATCGCGGGTTTTCGTTTGCCGGCGATTAAACTCCTTTTATTCAGCGTCTCATCAAAAATGAAATCATTTTTGAAAACTACAAGTCTCATGCGTTTTAGTGGTGAAGAAATAATTTAAAAAATCGTTCTGGTAATGAGTGTACTCCCTGGGTATTTTCTTTGTATACATTCGACTATACGGCCAAGCCAGGGATTTACGGGAAATCGCGGGTTTTCGTTTGCCGGCGATTAAACTCCTTTCATTCAGCGTCTCAACAATAACGAAATCATTTTTGAAAACTACAAGTCTCATTCGTTTTAGTGGTGAAAAATAATTTAAAGAATCGTTCGGGAAATGAGTTTACTCCCTGGGTACTTTCTTTGTATACTTTTGACTATACGGTCCGAGTCCAGGATTTACGGGAAATCGCGGGTTTTCGTTTGCCGGCGATTAAACTCCTTTTATTCAGCGTCTCATAAAAATGAAATCATTTTTGAAAACTACAAGTCTCATGCGCCTTAGTGGCGAAAAAATAATTTAAAAAATCTTTCGGGAAATGAGTTTACTCCCTGGGTACTTTCTTTGTATACATTTGACTATACGGCCAAGCCCGGGATTTACGGGAAATCGCGGGTTTTCGTTTGCCGGCGATTAAACTCCTTTTATTCAGCGTCTCATCAAAAATGAAATCATTTTTGAAAACTACAAGTCTCATGCGTTTTAGTGGTGAAAAAATAATTTAAAGAATCGTTCGGGAAATGAGTTTACTCCCTGGGTACTTTCTTTATATACTTTTGACTATACGGGCCGAGTCCGGGTTTTACGGGAAATTGCGGGTTTTCGTTTGCCGGCGATTAAACTCTTTTTATTCAGCGTCTCATCAAAAATGAAATCGTTTTTGAAAACTACAAGTCTTATGCGTTTTAGTGGTAAAAAATTAATTTAAAAAATCGTTCGCGAAATGATTTTACTCCCAGTTTACTTTCTTTGTATACTTTTGACTATACGGGCGAAGTCCGGGATTTTCGCGAATTCGCGGGTTTTTGTTTGCCGGCGATTAAACTCCTTTTATTCAGCGTCTCATCAAAAATGAAATCATTTTTGAAAAGTACATGTCTCATGCGTTTTATTGGTGAAGAAATAATTTAAAAAATCCTTCGGGAAATGAGTGTTCTCCCTGGGTATTTTCTTTGTATACATTCGACTAAACGGCCAAGCCCGGGATTTACGGGAAATCGCAGGTTTTCGTTTGCCGGCGATTAACCTCCTTTTATTCAGCGTCTCATCAAAAATGAAATCATTTTTGAAAACTACAAGTCTCATGCGTTGTAGTGGTGAAAAAATAAATTAAAAAATCGTTCAAGAAATGAGTTTACTCCCTGGGTACTTTCTTTGTATACATTCGACTATACGGCCGATTCCAGGATATACGGGAAATCGCGGGTTTTCGTTTGCCGGCGATTAAACTCCTTTTATTCAGCGTCTCATCAAAAATGAAATCATTTTTGAAAACTACAAGTCTCATGCGTTTTAGTGGTGAAAAAATAATTTAAAGAATCGTTCGGGAAATGAGTTTACTCCCTGGGTACTTTCTTTGTATACTTTTGACTATACGGTCCGAGTCCGGGATTTACGGGAAATCGCGGGTTTTCGTTTGCCGGCGATTAAACTCCTTTTATTCAGCGTCTCATAAAAATGAAATCATTTTTGAAAACGACAAGTCTCATGCGTTTTAGTGGTGAAGAAATAATTTAAAAAATCCTTCGGGTAATGAGTGTACTCCCTGGGTATTTTCTTTGTGTACATTCGACTATACGGCCGATTCCGGGATATACGGGAAATCGCGGGTTTTCGTTTGCCGGCGATTAAACTCCTTTTAATCAGCGTCTCATCAAAAATGAAATCATTTTTGAAAACTACAATTCTCATGCGTTTTAGTGGTGAAAAAATAATTTAAAAAATCGTTCGGGAAATGAGTTTACTCCCTAGGTACTTTCTTTATATACTTTTGACTATACGGGCCGAGTCCGGGTTTTACGGGAAATTGCGGGTTTTCGTTTGCCGGCGATTAAACTCTTTTTATTCAGCGTCTCATCAAAAATGAAATCATTTTTGAAAACTACAAGTCTTATGCGTTTTAGTGGTAAAAAATTAATTTAAAAAATCGTTCGCGAAATGAGTTTACTCCCAGTTTACTTTCTTTGTATACTTTTGACTATACGGGCGAAGTCCGGGATTTTCGCGAATTCGCGGGTTTTTGTTTGCCGGCGATTAAACTCCTTTTATTCAGCGTCTCAACAAAAATGAAATCATTTTTAAAAAGTACAAGTCTCATGCGTTTTATTGGTGAAGAAATAATTTAAAAAATCGTTCGGGAAATGTGTGTTCTGCCTGGGTATTTTCTTTGTATACATTCGACTAAACGGCCAAGCCCGGGATTTACGGGAAATCGCGGGTTTTCGTTTGCCGGCGATTAACCTCCTTTTATTCAGCGTCTCATCAAAAATGAAATCATTTTTGAAAACTACATGTCTCATGCGTTGTAGTGGTGAAAAAATAATTTAAAAAATCGTTCAAGAAATGAGTTTACTCCCTGGGTACTTTCTTTGTATACATTCGACTATACGGCCGATTCCAGAATATACGGGAAATCGCGGGTTTTCGTTTGCCGGCGATTAAACTCCTTTTATTCAGCGTCTCATCAAAAATGAAATCGTTTTTGAAAACTACAAGTCTCATGCGTTTTAGTGGTGAAAAAATAATTTAAAGAATCGTTCGGGAAATGAGTTTACTCCCTGGGTACTTTCTTTGTATACTTTTGACTATACGGTCCGAGTCCGGGATTTACGGGAAAACGCGGGTTTTCGTTTGCCGGCGATTAAACTCCTTTTATTCAGCGTCTCATAAATATGAAATCATTTTTGAAAACTACAAGTCTCATGCGTCTTAGTGGTGAAAAAATAATTTAAAAAATCGTTCGGGAAATGAGTTTACTCCCTGGGTACTTTCTTTGTATACATTCGACTATACGGGCCAAGTCCGGGATATACGGGAAATCGCGGGTTTTCGTTTGCCGGCGATTAAACTCCTTTTATTCAGCGTCTCACCAAAAATGAAATCATTTTTGAAAATTACAAGTCTCATGCGTTTTAGTGGTGAAAAAATAATTTAAAGAATCGTTCGGGAAATGAGTTTACTTCCTGGGTACTTTCTTTGTATACTTTTGACTATAGGGGCCGAGTCCGGGTTTTACGGGAAATTGCGGGTTTTCGTTTGCCGGCGATTAAACTCCTTTTATTCAGCGTCTCATCAAAAATGAAATCGTTTTTGAAAGCTACAAGTCTTATGCGTTTTAGTGGTAAAAAAATAATTTAAAAAATCGTTCGGGAAATGAGTTTACTCCCAGTTTACCTTATTTGTATACATTTGACTATACGGGTCAAGCCCGGGATTTACGGGAAATCGCGGGTTTTCGTTTGCCGGCGATTAAACTCCTTTTATTCAGCGTCTCATCAAAAATGAAATCATTTTTGAAAACTACAAGTCTCATGCGTTGTAGTGGTGAAAAATTAATTTAAAAAATCGTTCGCGAAATGAGTTTACTCCCAGTTTACTTTCTTTGTATACTTTTGACTATACGGGCGAAGTCCGGGATATACGGGAAATCGCGGGTTTTCGTTTGCCGGCGATTAAACTCCTTTTATTCAGCGTCTCACCAAAAATGAAATCATTTTTGAAAACTACAAGTCTCATGCGTTTTAGTGGTGAAGAAATAATTTAAAAAATCGTTCGGGAAATGAGTGTTCTGCCTGGGTATTTTCTTTGTATACATTCGACTAAACGGCCAAGCCCGGGATTTACGGGAAATCGCGGGTTTTCGTTTGCCGGCGATTAACCTTCTTTTATTCAGCGTCTCATCAAAAATGAAATCATTTTTGAAAACTACATGTCTCATGCGTTGTAGTGGTGAAAAAATAATTTAAAAAATCGTTCAAGAAATGAGTTTACTCCCTGGGTACTTTCTTTGTATACATTCGACTATACGGCCGATTCCAGAATATACGGGAAATCGCGGGTTTTCGTTTGCCGGCGATTAAACTCCTTTTATTCAGCGTCTCATCAAAAATGAAATCGTTTTTGAAAACTACAAGTCTCATGCGTTTTAGTGGTGAAAAAATAATTTAAAAAATCGTTCGGGAAATGAGTTTACTCCCTGGGTACTTTCTTTGTATACTTTTGACTATACGGTCCGAGTCCGGGATTTACGGGAAAACGCGGGTTTTCGTTTGCCGGCGATTAAACTCCTTTTATTAAGCGTCTCATAAAAATGAAATCATTTTTGAAAACTACAAGTCTCATGCGTCTTAGTGGTGAAAAAATAATTTAAAAAATCGTTCGGGAAATGAGTTTACTCCCTGGGTACTTTCTTTGTATACATTCGACTATACAGGCCAAGTCCGGGATTTACGGGAAATCGCGGGTTTTCGTTTGCCGGCGATTAAACTCCTTTTATTCAGCGTCTCATCAAAAATGAAATCGTTTTTGAAAACTACAAGTCTCATGCGTTTTAGTGGTGAAAAAATAATTTAAAGAATCGTTCGGGAAATGAGTTTACTCCCTGGGTACTTTCTTTGTATACTTTTGACTATACGGTCCGAGTCCGGGATTTACGGGAAAACGCGGGTTTTTGTTTGCCGGCGATTAAACTCCTTTTATTCAGCGTCTCATAAATATGAAATCATTTTTGAAAACTACAAGTCTCATGCGTCTTAGTGGTGAAAAAATAATTTAAAAAATCGTTCGGGAAATGAGTTTACTCCCTGGGTACTTTCTTTGTATACATTCGACTATACGGGCCAAGTCCGGGATATACGGGAAATCGCGGGTTTTCGTTTGCCGGCGATTAAACTCCTTTTATTCAGCGTCTCACCAAAAATGAAATCATTTTTGAAAATTACAAGTCTCATGCGTTTTAGTGGTGAAAAAATAATTTAAAGAATCGTTCGGGAAATGAGTTTACTTCCTGGGTACTTTCTTTGTATACTTTTGACTATACGGGCCGAGTCCGGGTTTTACGGGAAATTGCGGGTTTTCGTTTGCCGGCGATTAAACTCCTTTTATTCAGCGTCTCATCAAAAATGAAATCGTTTTTGAAAGCTACAAGTTTTATGCGTTTTAGTGGTAAAAAAATAATTTAAAAAATCGTTCGGGAAATGAGTTTACTCCCAGTTTACCTTATTTGTATACATTTGACTATACGGGTCAAGCCCGGGATTTACGGGAAATCGCGGGTTTTCGTTTGCCGGCGATTAAACTCCTTTTATTCAGCGTCTCATAAAAATGAAATCATTTTTGAAAACTACAAGTCTCATGCGTTTTAGTGGTGAAAAAATAATTTAAAAAATCTTTCGGGAAATGAGTTTACTCCCTGGGTACTTTCTTTGTATACATTCGACTATACGGGCCAAGCACGGGATTTACGGGAAATCGCTGGTTTTCGTTTGCCGGCGATCAAACTCCTTTTATTCAGCGTCTCATCAAAAATGAAATCATTTTTGAAAACTACAAGTCTCATGCGTTGTAGTGGTGAAAAATTAATTTAAAAAATCGTTCGCGAAATGAGTTTACTCCCAGTTTACTTTCTTTGTATACTTTTGACTATACGGGCGAAGTCCGGGATATACGGGAAATCGCGGGTTTTCGTTTGCCGGCGATTAAACTCCTTTTATTCAGCGTCTCACCAAAAATGAAATCATTTTTGAAAACTACAAGTCTCATGCGTTTTAGTGGTGAAGAAATAATTTAAAAAATCGTTCGGGAAATGAGTGTTCTGCCTGGGTATTTTCTTTGTATACATTCGACTAAACGGCCAAGCCCGGGATTTACGGGAAATCGCGGGTTTTCGTTTGCCGGCGATTAACCTTCTTTTATTCAGCGTCTCATCAAAAATGAAATCATTTTTGAAAACTACATGTCTCATGCGTTGTAGTGGTGAAAAAATAATTTAAAAAATCGTTCAAGAAATGAGTTTACTCCCTGGGTACTTTCTTTGTATACATTCGACTATACGGCCGATTCCAGAATATACGGGAAATCGCGGGTTTTCGTTTGCCGGCGATTAAACTCCTTTTATTCAGCGTCTCATCAAAAATGAAATCGTTTTTGAAAACTACAAGTCTCATGCGTTTTAGTGGTGAAAAAATAATTTAAAAAATCGTTCGGGAAATGAGTTTACTCCCTGGGTACTTTCTTTGTATACTTTTGACTATACGGTCCGAGTCCGGGATTTACGGGAAAACGCGGGTTTTCGTTTGCCGGCGATTAAACTCCTTTTATTAAGCGTCTCATAAAAATGAAATCATTTTTGAAAACTACAAGTCTCATGCGTCTTAGTGGTGAAAAAATAATTTAAAAAACCGTTCGGGAAATGAGTTTACTCCCTGGGTACTTTCTTTGTATACATTCGACTATACAGGCCAAGTCCGGGATATACGGGAAATCGCGGGTTTTCGTTTGCCGGCGATTAAACTCCTTTTATTCAGCGTCTCACCAAAAATGAAATCATTTTTGAAAACTACAAGTCTCATGCGTTTTAGTGGTAAAAAAATAATTTAAAAAATCGTTCGGGAAATGAGTTTACTCCCAGTTTACTTTATTTGTATACATTTGACTATACGGGTCAAGCCCGGGATTTACGGCAAATCGCGGGTTTTCGTTTGCCGGCGATTAAACTCCTTTTATTCAGCGTCTCATAAAAATGAAATCATTTTTGAAAACTACAAGTCTCATGCGTCTTAGTGGTGAAAAAATAATTTAAAAAATCTTTCGGGAAATGAGTTTACTCCCTGGGTACTTTCTTTGTATACATTCGACTATACGGGCCAAGCACGGGATTTACAGGAAATCGCTGGTTTTCGTTTGCCGGCGATTAAACTCCTTTTATTCAGCGTCTCATCAAAAATGAAATCATTTTTGAAAACTACAAGTCTCATGCGTTGTAGTGGTGAAAAATTAATTTAAAAAATCGTTCGCGAAATGAGTTTACTCCCAGTTTACTTTCTTTGTATACTTTTGACTATACGGGCGAAGTCCGGGATATACGGGAAATCGCGGGTTTTCGTTTGCCGGCGATTAAACTCCTTTTATTCAGCGTCTCACCAAAAATGAAATCATTTTTGAAAACTACAAGTCTCATGCGTTTTAGTGGTGAAAAAATAATTTAAAGAATCGTTCGGGAAATGAGTTTACTTCCTGGGTACTTTCTTTGTATACTTTTGACTATACGGGCCGAGTCCGGGTTTTACGGGAAATTGCGGGTTTTCGTTTGCCGGCGATTAAACTCCTTTTATTCAGCGTCTCATCAAAAATGAAATCGTTTTTGAAAGCTACAAGTCTTATGCGTTTTAGTGGTAAAAAAATAATTTAAAAAATCGTTCGGGAAATGAGTTTACTCCCAGTTTACTTTATTTGTATACATTTGACTATACGGGTCAAGCCCGGGATTTACGGCAAATCGCGGGTTTTCGTTTGCCGGAGATTAAACTCCTTTTATTCAGCGTCTCATCAAAAATGAAATCATTTTCGAAAACTACAAGTCTCATGCGTTTTAGTGGTGAAGAAATAATTTAAGAAATCGTTCGGAAAATGAGTTTACTCCCTGGGTATTTTCTTTGTATACATTCGACTATACGGCCAAGCCCGGGATTTACGGGAAATCGCGGGTTTTCGTTTGCCGGCGATTAAACTCCTTTTATTCAGCGTCTCATCAAAAATGAAATCATTTTTGAAAACTACAATTCTCATGCGTTTTAGTGGTGAAAAAATAATTTAAAGAATCGTTCTGGAAATGAGTTTACTCCCTAGGTACTTTCTTTATATACTTTTGACTATACGGGCCGAGTCCGGGTTTTACGGGAAATTGCGGGTTTTCGTTTGCCGGCGATTAAACTCTTTTTATTCAGCGTCTCATCAAAAATGAAATCGTTTTTGAAAACTACAAGTCTAATGCGTTTTAGTGGTAAAAAATTAATTTAAAAAATCGTTCGCGAAATGAGTTTACTCCCAGTTTACTTTCTTTGTATACTTTTGACTATACGGGCGAAGCCCGGGATTTTCGCGAATTCGCGGGTTTTTGTTTGCCGGCGATTAAACTCCTTTTATTCAGCGTCTCATCAAAAATGAAATCATTTTTGAAAACTACAAGTCTCATGCGTTGTAGTGGTGAAAAAATAATTTAAAAAATCGTTCAAGAAATGAGTTTACTCCCTGGGTACTTTCTTTGTATACATTCGACTATACGGCCGATTCCAGAATATACGGGAAATCGCGGGTTTTCGTTTGCCGGCGATTAAACTCCTTTTATTCAGCGTCTCATCAAAAATGAAATCATTTTTGAAAACTACAAGTCTCATGCGTTTTAGTGGTGAAAAAATAATTTAAAGAATCGTTCGGGAAATGAGTTTACTCCCTGGGTACTTTCTTTGTATACTTTTGACTATACGGTCCGGGTCCGGGATTTACGGGAAATCGCGGGTTTTCGTTTGCCGGCGATTAAACTCCTTTTATTCAGCGTCTCATAAAAATAAAATCATTTTTGAAAACTACAAGTCTCATGCGTCTTAGTGGTGAAAAAATAATTTAAAAAATCGTTCGGGAAATGAGTTTACTCCCTGGGTACTTTCTTTGTATACATTCGACTATACGGGCCAAGCACGGGATTTACGGGAAATCGCTGGTTTTCGTTTGCCGGCGATTAAACTCTTTTTATTCAGCGTCTCATCAAAAATGAAATCATTTTTGAAAACTACAAGTCTCATGCGTTGTAGTGGTGAAAAATTAATTTAAAAAATCGTTCGCAAAATGAGTTTAATCCCAGTTTACTTTCTTTGTATACTTTTGACTATACGGGCGAAGTTCGGGATATACGGGAAATCGCGGGTTTTCGTTTGCCGGCGATTAAACTCCTTTTATTCAGCGTCTCACCAAAAATGAAATCATTTTTGAAAACTACAAGTCTCATGCGTTTTAGTGGTGAAAAAATAATTTAAAGAATCGTTCGGGAAATGAGTTTACTTCCTGGGTACTTTCTTTGTATACTTTTGACTGTACGGGCCGAGTCCGGGTTTTACGGGAAATTGCGGGTTTTCGTTTGCCGGCGATTAAACTCCTTTTATTCAGCGTCTCATCAAAAATGAAATCGTTTTTGAAAGCTACAAGTCTTATGCGTTTTAGTGGTAAAAAAATAATTTAAAAAATCGTTCGGGAAATGAGTTTACTCCCAGTTTACTTTATTTGTATACATTTGACTATACGGGTCAAGCCCGGGATTTACGGCAAATCGCGGGTTTTCGTTTGCCGGAGATTAAACTCCTTTTATTCAGCGTCTCATCAAAAATGAAATCATTTTCGAAAACTACAAGTCTCATGCGTTTTAGTGGTGAAGAAATAATTTAAAAAATCGTTCGGAAAATGAGTTTACTCCCTGGGTATTTTCTTTGTATACATTCGACTATACGGCCAAGCCCGGGATTTACGGGAAATCGCGGGTTTTCGTTTGCCGGCGATTAAACTCCTTTTATTCAGCGTCTCATCAAAAATGAAATCATTTTTGAAAACTACAATTCTTATGCGTTTTAGTGGTAAAAAATTAATTTAAAAAATCGTTCGCGAAATGAGTTTACTCCCAGTTTACTTTCTTTGTATACTTTTGACTATACGGGCGAAGTCCGGGATTTTCGCGAATTCGCGGGTTTTTGTTTGCCGGCGATTAAACTCCTTTTATTCAGCGTCTCATCAAAAATGAAATCATTTTTGAAAAGTACAAGTCTCATGCGTTTTATTGGTGAAGAAATAATTTAAAAAATCGTTCGGGAAATGAGTGTTCTGCCTGGGTATTTTCTTTGTATACATTCGACTAAACGGCCAAGCCCGGGATTTACGGGAAATCGCGGGTTTTCGTTTGCCGGCGATTAACCTCCTTTTATTCAGCGTCTCATCAAAAATGAAATCATTTTTAAAAACTACAAGTCTCATGCGTTGTAGTTGTGAAAAAATATTTTAAAAAATCGTTCAAGAAATGAGTTTACTCTCTGGGTACTTTCTTTGTATACATTCGACTATACGGTTGATTCCAGAATATACGGGAAATCGCGGGTTTTCGTTTGCCGGCGATTAAACTCCTTTTATTCAGCGTCTCATCAAAAATGAAATCATTTTTGAAAACTACAAGTCTCATGCGTTTTAGTGGTCAAAAAATAATTTAAAGAATCGTTCGGGAAATGAGTTTACTCCCTGGGTACTTTCTTTGTATACTTTTGACTATACGGTCCGGGTCCGGGATTTACGGGAAATCGCGGGTTTTCGTTTGCCGGCGATTAAACTCCTTTTATTCAGCGTCTCATAAAAATGAAATCATTTTTGAAAACTACAAGTCTCATGCGTCTTAGTGGTGAAAAAATAATTTAAAAAATCGTTCGGGAAATGAGTTTACTCCCTGGGTACTTTCTTTGTATACATTCGACTATACGGGCCAAGCACGGGATTTACGGGAAATCGCTGGTTTTCGTTTGCCGGCGATTAAACTCCTTTTATTCAGCGTCTCATCAAAAATGAAATCATTTTTGAAAACTACAAGTCTCATGCGTTGTAGTGGTGAAAAATTAATTTAAAAAATCGTTCGCGAAATGAGTTTACTCCCAGTTTACTTTCTTTGTATACTTTTGACCATACGGGCGAAGTCCGGGATATACGGGAAATCGCGGGTTTTCGTTTGCCGGCGATTAAACTCCTTTTATTCAGCGTCTCACCAAAAATGAAATCATTTTTGAAAACTACAAGTCTCATGCGTTTTAGTGGTGAAAAAATAATTTAAAGAATCGTTCGGGAAATGAGTTTACTTCCTGGGTACTTTCTTTGTATACTTTTGACTATACGGGCCGAGTCCGGGTTTTACGGGAAATTGCGGGTTTTCGTTTGCCGGCGATTAAACTCCCTTTATTCAGAGTCTCATCAAAAATGAAATCGTTTTTGAAAGCTACAAGTCTTATGCGTTTTAGTGGTAAAAAAATAATTTAAAAAATCGTTCGGGAAATGAGTTTACTCTCAGTTTACTTTATTTGTATACATTTGACTATACGGGTCAAGCCCAGAATTTACGGCAAATCGCGGGTTTTCGTTTGCCGGCGATTAAACTCCTTTTATTCAGCGTCTCATAAAAATGAAATCATTTTTGAAAACTACAAGTCTCATGCGTCTTAGTGGTGAAAAAATAATTTAAAAAATCGTTCGGGAAATGAGTTTACTCCCTGGGTACTTTCTTTGTATACATTCGACTATACGGGCCAAGCACGGGATTTACGGGAAATCGCTGGTTTTCGTTTGCCGGCGATTAAACTCCTTTTATTCAGCGTCTCATCAAAAATGAAATCATTTTTGAAAACTACAAGTCTCATGCGTTGTAGTGGTGAAAAATTAATTTAAAAAATCGTTCACGAAATGAGTTTACTCCCAGTTTACTTTCTTTGTATACTTTTGACTATACGGGCGAAGTCCGGGATATACGGGAAATCTCGGGTTTTCGTTTGCCGGCGATTAAACTCCTTTTATTCAGCGTCTCACCAAAAATGAAATCATTTTTGAAAACTACAAGTCTCATGCGTTTTAGTGGTGAAAAAATAATTTAAAGAATCGTTCGGGAAATGAGTTTACTTCCTGGGTACTTTCTTTGTATACTTTTGACTATACGGGCCGAGTCCGGGTTTTACGGGAAATTGCGGGTTTTCGTTTGCCGGCGATTAAACCCCTTTTATTCAGCGTCTCATCAAAAATGAAATCGTTTTTGAAAGCTACAAGTCTTATGCGTTTTAGTGGTAAAAAAATAATTTAAAAAATCGTTCGGGAAATGAGTTTACTCCCAGTTTACTTTATTTGTATACATTTGACTATACGGGTCAAGCCCGGGATTTACGACAAATCGCGGGTTTTCGTTTGCCGGAGATTAAACTCCTTTTATTCAGCGTCTCATCAAAATGAAATCATTTTCGAAAACTACAAGTCTCATGCGTTTTAGTGGTGAAGAAATAATTTAAAAAATCGTTCGGAAAATGAGTTACTCCCTGGGTATTTTCTTTGTATACATTCGACTATACGGGCCAAGCACGGGATTTACGGGAAATCGCTGGTTTTCGTTTGCCGGCGATTAAACTCCTTTTATTCAGCGTCTCATCAAAAATGAAATCATTTTTGAAAACTACAAGTCTCATGCGTTGTAGTGGTGAAAAATTAATTTAAAAAATCGTTCACGAAATGAGTTTACTCCCAGTTTACTTTCTTTGTATACTTTTGACTATACGGGCGAAGTCCGGGATATACGGGAAATCTCGGGTTTTCGTTTGCCGGCGATTAAACTCCTTTTATTCAGCGTCTCACCAAAAATGAAATCATTTTTGAAAACTACAAGTCTCATGCGTTTTAGTGGTGAAAAAATAATTTAAAGAATCGTTCGGGAAATGAGTTTACTTCCTGGGTACTTTCTTTGTATACTTTTGACTATACGGGCCGAGTCCGGGTTTTACGGGAAATTGCGGGTTTTCGTTTGCCGGCGATTAAACCCCTTTTATTCAGCGTCTCATCAAAAATGAAATCGTTTTTGAAAGCTACAAGTCTTATGCGTTTTAGTGGTAAAAAAATAATTTAAAAAATCGTTCAGGAAATGAGTTTACTCCCAGTTTACTTTATTTGTATACATTTGACTATACGGGTCAAGCCCGGGATTTACGACAAATCGCGGGTTTTCGTTTGCCGGAGATTAAACTCCTTTTATTCAGCGTCTCATCAAAATGAAATCATTTTCGAAAACTACAAGTCTCATGCGTTTTAGTGGTGAAGAAATAATTTAAAAAATCGTTCGGAAAATGAGTTACTCCCTGGGTATTTTCTTTGTATACATTCGACTATACGGCCAAGCCCGGGATTTACGGGAAATCGCGGGTTTTCGTTTGCCGGCGATTAACCTCCTTTTATTCAGCGTCTCATCAAAAATGAAATCATTTTTGAAAACTACAAGTCTCATGCGTTGTAGTGGTGAAAAATAATTTAAAAAATCGTTCAAGAAATGAGTTTACTCCCTGGGTACTTTCTTTGTATACATTCGACTATACGGGCCAAGCACGGGATTTACGGGAAATCGCTGGTTTTCGTTTGCCGGCGATTAAACTCCTTTTATTCAGCGTCTCATAAAAATAAAATCATTTTTGAAAACTACAAGTCTCATGCGTCTTAGTGGTGAAAAAATAATTTAAAAAATCGTTCGGGAAATCAGTTTACTCCCTGGGTACTTTCTTTGTATACATTCGACTATACGGGCCAAGCACGGGATTTACGGGAAATCGCTGGTTTTCGTTTGCCGGCGATTAAACTCCTTTTATTCAGCGTCTCATCAAAAATGAAATCATTTTTGAAAACTATAAGTCTCATGCGTTGTAGTGGTGAAAAAATAATTTAAAGAATCGTTCGGGAAATGAGTTTACTTCCTGGGTACTTTCTTTGTATACTTTTGACTATACGGGCCGAGTCCGGGTTTTACGGGAAATTGCGGGTTTTCGTTTGCCGGCGATTAAACTCCTTTTATTCAGCGTCTCATCAAAAATGAAATCATTTTTGAAAACTACAAGTCTCAAGCGTTTTAGTGGTGAAAAAATAATTTAAAAAATCGTTCGGGAAATGAGTTTACTCCCAGTTTACTTTATTTGTATACTTTTGACTATACGGGCCGAGTCCGGGTTTTACGGGAAATTGCGGGTTTTCGTTTGCCGGCAATTAAACTCCTTTTATTCAGCGTCTCATCAAAAATGAAATCGTTTTTAAAAGCTACAAGTCTTATGCGTTTTAGTGGTAAAAAAATAATTTAAAAAATCGTTCGGGAAATGAGTTTACTCCCAGTTTACTTTATTTGTATACATTTGACTATACGGGTCAAGCCCGGGATTTACGGCAAATCGCGGGTTTTCGTTTGCCGGCGATTAAACTCCTTTTATTCAGCGTCTCATCAAAAATGAAATCATTTTTGAAAACTACAATTCTCATGCGTTTTAGTGGTGAAAAAATAATTTAAAGAATCGTTCGGGAAATGAGTTTACTCCCTAGGTACTTTCTTTATATACTTTTGACTATACGGGCCGAGTCCGGGTTTTACGGGAAATTGCGGGTTTTCGTTTGCCGGCGATTAAACTCTTTTTATTCAGCGTCTCATCAAAAATGAAATCGTTTTTGAAAACTACAAGTCTTATGCGTTTTAGTGGTAAAAAATTAATTTAAAAAATCGTACGCGAAATGAGTTTACTCCCAGTTTACTTTCTTTGTATACTTTTGACTATACGGGCGAAGTCCGGGATTTTCGCGAATTCGCAGGTTTTTGTTTGCCGGCGATTAAACTCCTTTTATTCAGCGTTTCATCAAAAATGAAATCATTTTTGAAAAGTACAAGTCTCATGCGTTTTATTGGTGAAGAAATAATTTAAAAAATCGTTCGGGAAATGAGTGTTCTGCCTGGGTATTTTCTTTGTATACATTCGACTAAACGGCGAAGCCCGGGATTTACGGGAAATCGCGGGTTTTCGTTTGCCGGCGATTAACCTCCTTTTATTCAGCGTCTCATCAAAAATGAAATCATTTTTGAAAACTACAAGTCTCATGCGTTGTAGTGGTGAAAAAATAATTTAAAAAATCGTTCAAGAAATGAGTTTACTCCCTGGGTACTTTCTTTGTATACATTCGACTATACAGCCGATTCCAGAATATACGGGAAATCGCGGGTTTTCGTTTGCCGGCGATTAAACTCCTTTTATTCAGCGTCTCATCAAAAATGAAATGATTTTTGAAAACTACAAGTCTCATGCGTTTTAGTGGTGAAAAAATAATTTAAAGAATCGTTCGGGAAATGAGTTTACTCCCTGGGTACTTTCTTTGTATACTTTTGACTATACGGTCCGGGTCCGGGATTTACGGGAAATCGCGGGTTTTCGTTTGCCGGCGATTAAACTCCTTTTATTCAGCGTCTCATAAAAATAAAATCATTTTTGAAAACTACAAGTCTCATGCGTCTTAGTGGTGAAAAAATAATTTAAAAAATCGTTCGGGAAATGAGTTTACTCCCTGGGTACTTTCTTTGTATACATTCGACTATACGGTCCAAGCACGGGATTTACGGGAAATCGCTGGTTTTCGTTTGCCGGCGATTAAACTCTTTTTATTCAGCGTCTCATCAAAAATGAAATCATTTTTGAAAACTACAAGTCTCATGCGTTGTAGTGGTGAAAAATTAATTTAAAAAATCGTTCGCAAAATGAGTTTACTCCCAGTTTACTTTCTTTGTATACTTTTGACTATACGGGCGAAGTCCGGGATATACGGGAAATCGCGGGTTTTCGTTTGCCGGCGATTAAACTCCTTTTATTCAGCGTCTCACCAAAAATGAAATCATTTTTGAAAACTACAAGTCTCATGCGTTTTAGTGGTGAAAAAATAATTTAAAGAATCGTTCGGGAAATGAGTTTACTTCCTGGGTACTTTCTTTGTATACTTTTGACTATACGGGCCGAGTCCGGGTTTTACGGGAAATTGCAGGTTTTCGTTTGCCGGCGATTAAACTCCTTTTATTCAGCGTCTCATCAAAAATGAAATCGTTTTTGAAAGCTACAAGTCTTATGCGTTTTAGTGGTAAAAAAATAATTTAAAAAATCGTTCGGGAAATGAGTTTACTCCCAGTTTACTTTATTTGTATACATTTGACTATACGGGTCAAGCCCGGGATTTACGGCAAATCGCGGGTTTTCGTTTGCCGGAGATTAAACTCCTTTTATTCAGCGTCTCATCAAAAATGAAATCATTTTCGAAAACTACAAGTCTCATGCGTTTTAGTGGTGAAGAAATAATTTAAAAAATCGTTCGGAAAATGAGTTTACTCCCTGGGTATTTTCTTTGTATACATTCGACTATACGGCCAAGCCCGGGATTTACGGGAAATCGCGGGTTTTCGTTTGCCGGCGATTAAACTCCTTTTATTCAGCGTCTCATCAAAAATGAAATCATTTTTGAAAACTACAATTCTTATGCGTTTTAGTGGTAAAAAATTAATTTAAAAAATCGTTCGCGAAATGAGTTTACTCCCAGTTTACTTTCTTTGTATACTTTTGACTATACGGGCGAAGTCCGGGATTTTCGCGAATTCGCGGGTTTTTGTTTGCCGGCGATTAAACTCCTTTTATTCAGCGTCTCATCAAAAATGAAATCATTTTTGAAAAGTACAAGTCTCATGCGTTTTATTGGTGAAGAAATAATTTAAAAAATCGTTCGGGAAATGAGTGTTCTGCCTGGGTATTTTCTTTGTATACATTCGACTAAACGGCCAAGCCCGGGATTTACGGGAAATCGCGGGTTTTCGTTTGCCGGCGATTAACCTCCTTTTATTCAGCGTCTCATCAAAAATGAAATCATTTTTGAAAACTACAAGTCTCATGCGTTGTAGTGGTGAAAAAATAATTTAAAAAATCGTTCAAGAAATGAGTTTACTCCCTGGGTACTTTCTTTGTATACATTCGACTATACGGTTGATTCCAGAATATACGGGAAATCGCGGGTTTTCGTTTGCCGGCGATTAAACTCCTTTTATTCAGCGTCTCATCAAAAATGAAATCATTTTTGAAAACTACAAGTCTCATGCGTTTTAGTGGTGAAAAAATAACTTAAAGAATCGTTCGGGAAATGAGTTTACTCCCTGGGTACTTTCTTTGTATACTTTTGACTATACGGTCCGGGTCCGGGATTTACGGGAAATCGCGGGTTTTCGTTTGCCGGCGATTAAACTCCTTTTATTCAGCGTCTCATAAAAATGAAATCATTTTTGAAAACTACAAGTCTCATGCGTCTTAGTGGTGAAAAAATAATTTAAAAAATCGTTCGGGAAATGAGTTTACTCCCTGGGTACTTTCTTTGTATACATTCGACTATACGGGCCAAGCACGGGATTTACGGGAAATCGCTTGTTTTCGTTTGCCGGCGATTAAACTCCTTTTATTCAGCGTCTCATCAAAAATGAAATCATTTTTGAAAACTACAAGTCTCATGCGTTGTAGTGGTGAAAAATTAATTTAAAAAATCGTTCGCGAAATGAGTTTACTCCCAGTTTACTTTCTTTGTATACTTTTGACCATACGGGCAAAGTCCGGGATATACGGGAAATCGCGGGTTTTCGTTTGCCGGCGATTAAACTCCTTTTATTCAGCGTCTCACCAAAAATGAAATCATTTTTGAAAACTACAAGTCTCATGCGTTTTAGTGGTGAAAAAATAATTTAAAGAATCGTTCGGGAAATGAGTTTACTTCCTGGGTACTTTCTTTGTATACTTTTGACTATACGGGCCGAGTCCGGGTTTTACGGGAAATTGCGGGTTTTCGTTTGCCGGCGATTAAACTCCCTTTATTCAGCGTCTCATCAAAAATGAAATCGTTTTTGAAAGCTACAAGTCTTATGCGTTTTAGTGGTAAAAAAATAATTTAAAAAATCGTTCGGGAAATGAGTTTACTCCCAGTTTACTTTATTTGTATACATTTGACTATACGGGTCAAGCCCAGAATTTACGGCAAATCGCGGGTTTTCGTTTGCCGGCGATTAAACTCCTTTTATTCAGCGTCTCATAAAAATGAAATCATTTTTGAAAACTACAAGTCTCATGCGTCTTAGTGGTGAAAAAATAATTTAAAAAATCGTTCGGGAAATGAGTTTACTCCCTGGGTACTTTCTTTGTATACATTCGACTATACGGGCCAAGCACGGGATTTACGGGAAATCGCTGGTTTTCGTTTGCCGGCGATTAAACTCCTTTTATTCAGCGTCTCATCAAAAATGAAATCATTTTTGAAAACTACAAGTCTCATGCGTTGTAGTGGTGAAAAATTAATTTAAAAAATCGTTCACGAAATGAGTTTACTCCCAGTTTACTTTCTTTGTATACTTTTGACTATACGGGCGAAGTCCGGGATATACGGGAAATCTCGGGTTTTCGTTTGCCAGCGATTAAACTCCTTTTATTCAGCGTCTCACCAAAAATGAAATCATTTTTGAAAACTACAAGTCTCATGCGTTTTAGTGGTGAAAAAATAATTTAAAGAATCGTTCGGGAAATGAGTTTACTTCCTGGGTACTTTCTTTGTATACTTTTGACTATACGGGCCGAGTCCGGGTTTTACGGGAAATTGCGGGTTTTCGTTTGCCGGCGATTAAACTCCTTTTATTCAGCGTCTCATCAAAAATGAAATCGTTTTTGAAAGCTACAAGTCTTATGCGTTTTAGTGGTAAAAAAATAATTTAAAAAATCGTTCGGGAAATGAGTTTACTCCCAGTTTACTTTATTTGTATACATTTGACTATACGGGTCAAGCCCGGGATTTACGACAAATCGCGGGTTTTCGTTTGCCGGAGATTAAACTCCTTTTATTCAGCGTCTCATCAAAAATGAAATCATTTTCGAAAACTACAAGTCTCATGCGTTTTAGTGGTGAAGAAATAATTTAAAAAATCGTTCGGAAAATGAGTTACTCCCTGGGTATTTTCTTTGTATACATTCGACTATACGGCCAAGACCGGGATTTACAGGAAATCGCGGGTTTTCGTTTGCCGGCGATTAACCTCCTTTTATTCAGCGTCTCATCAAAAATGAAATCATTTTTAAAAACTACAAGTCTCATGCGTTGTAGTGGTGAAAAATAATTTAAAAAATCGTTCAAGAAATGAGTTTACTCCCTGGGTACTTTCTTTGTATACATTCGACTATACGGGCCAAGCACGGGATTTACGGGAAATCGCTGGTTTTCGTTTGCCGGCGATTAAACTCCTTTTATTCAGCGTCTCATAAAAATAAAATCATTTTTAAAAACTACAAGTCTCATGCGTCTTAGTGGTGAAAAAATAATTTAAAAAATCGTTCGGGAAATGAGTTTACTCCCTGGGTACTTTCTTTGTATACATTCGACTATACGGGCCAACCACGGGATTTACGGGAAATCGCTGGTTTTCGTTTGCCGGCGATTAAACTCCTTTTATTCAGCGTCTCATCAAAAATGAAATCATTTTTGAAAACTATAAGTCTCATGCGTTGTAGTGGTGAAAAAATAATTTAAAGAATCGTTCGGGAAATGAGTTTACTTCCTGGGTACTTTCTTTGTATACTTTTGACTATACGGGCCGAGTCCGGGTTTTACGGGAAATTGCGGGTTTTCGTTTGCCGGCGATTAAACTCCTTTTATTCAGCGTCTCATCAAAAATGAAATCGTTTTTGAAAGGTACAAGTCTTATGCGTTTTAGTGGTAAAAAAATAATTTAAAAAATCGTTCGGGAAATGAGTTTACTCCCAGTTTACTTTATTTGTATACTTTTGACTATACGGGCCGAGTCCGGGTTTTACGGGAAATTGCGGGTTTTCGTTTGCCGGCAATTA
The DNA here is from genome assembly GCF_029227915.1 of Hydractinia symbiolongicarpus. Classification (NCBI taxonomy): domain Eukaryota; kingdom Metazoa; phylum Cnidaria; class Hydrozoa; order Anthoathecata; family Hydractiniidae; genus Hydractinia; species Hydractinia symbiolongicarpus. Next base: position 25,477,643 of record NC_079881.1, read on the forward strand.
AACTCCTTTTATTCAGCGTCTCATCAAAAATGAAATCGTTTTTAAAAGCTACAAGTCTTATGCGTTTTAGTGGTAAAAAAATAATTTAAAAAATCGTTCGGGAAATGAGTTTACTCCCAGTTTACTTTATTTGTATACATTTGACTATACGGGTCAAGCCCGGGATTTACGGCAAATCGCGGGTTTTCGTTTGCTGGCGATTAAACTCCTTTTATTCAGCGTCTCATAAAAATGAAATCATTTTTGAAAACTACAAGTCTCATGCGTCTTAGTGGTGAAAAAATAATTTAAAAAATCTTTCGGGAAATGAGTTTACTCCCTGGGTACTTTCTTTGTATACATTCGACTATACGGGCCAAGCACGGGATTTACGGGAAATCGCTGGTTTTCGTTTGCCGGCAATTAAACTCCTTTTATTCAGCGTCTCATCAAAAATGAAATCATTTTTGAAAACTACAAGTCTCACGCGTTGTAGTGGTGAAAAATTAATTTAAAAAATCGTTCGCGAAATGAGTTTACTCCCAGTTTACTTTCTTTGTATACTTTTGACTATACGGGCGAAGTCCGGGATATACGGGAAATCGCGGGTTTTCGTTTGCCGGCGATTAAACTCCTTTTATTCAGCGTCTCACCAAAAATGAAATCATTTTTGAAAACTACAAGTCTCATGCGTTTTAGTGGTGAAAAAATAATTTAAAGAATCGTTCGGGAAATGAGTTTACTTCCTGGGTACTTTCTTTGTATACTTTTGACTATACGGGCCGAGTCCGGGTTTTACGGGAAATTGCGGGTTTTCGTTTGCCGGCGATTAAACTCCTTTTATTCAGCGTCTCATCAAAAATGAAATCGTTTTTGAAAGCTACAAGTCTTATGCGTTTTAGTGGTAAAAAAATAATTTAAAAAATCGTTCGGGAAATGAGTTTACTCCCAGTTTACTTTATTTGTATACATTTGACTATACGGGTCAAGCCCGGGATTTACGGCAAATCGCGGGTTTTCGTTTGCCGGAGATTAAACTCCTTTTATTCAGCGTCTCATCAAAAATGAAATCATTTTCGAAAACTACAAGTCTCATGCGTTTTAGTGGTGAAGAAATAATTTAAAAAATCGTTCGGAAAATGAGTTTACTCCCTGGGTATTTTCTTTGTATACATTCGACTATACGGCCAAGCCCGGGATTTACGGGAAATCGCGGGTTTTCGTTTGCCGGCGATTAAACTCCTTTTATTCAGCGTCTCATCAAAAATGAAATCATTTTTGAAAACTACAATTCTCATGCGTTTTAGTGGTGAAAAAATAATTTAAAGAATCGTTCGGGAAATGAGTTTACTCCCTAGGTACTTTCTTTATATACTTTTGACTATACGGGCCGAGACTGGGTTTTACGGGAAATTGCGGGTTTTTGTTTGCCGGCGATTAAACTCCTTTTATTCAGCGTCTCATCAAAAATGAAATCATTTTTGAAAAGTACAAGTCTCATGCGTTTTATTGGTGAAGAAATAATTTAAAAAATCGTTTGGGAAATGAGTGTTCTGCCTGGGTATTTTCTTTGTATACATTCGACTAAACGGCCAAGCCCGGGATTTACGGGAAATCGCGGGTTTTCGTTTGCCGGCGATTAACCTCCTTTTATTCAGCGTCTCATCAAAAATGAAATCATTTTTGAAAACTACAAGTCTCATGCGTTGTAGTGGTGAAAAAATAATTTAAAAAATCGTTCAAGAAGTGAGTTTACTCCCTGGGTACTTTCTTTGTATACATTCGACTATACGGCCGATTCCAGAATATACGGGAAATCGCGGGTTTTCGTTTGCCGGCGATTAAACTCCTTTTATTCAGCGTCTCATCAAAAATGAAATCATTTTTGAAAACTACAAGGCTCATGCGTTTTAGTGGTGAAAAAATAATTTAAAGAATCGTTCGGGAAATGAGTTTACTCCCTGGGTACTTTCTTTGTATACTTTTGACTATACGGTCCGGGTCCGGGATTTACGGGAAATCGCGGGTTTTCATTTGCCGGCGATTAAACTCCTTTTATTCATCGTCTCATAAAAATAAAATCATTTTTGAAAACTACAAGTCTCATGCGTCTTAGTGGTGAAAAAATAATTTAAAAAATCGTTCGGGAAATGAGTTTACTCCCTGGGTACTTTCTTTGTATACATTCGACTATACGGGCCAAGCACGGGATTTACGGGAAATCGCTGGTTTTCGTTTGCCGGCGATTAAACTCTTTTTATTCAGCGTCTCATCAAAAATGAAATCATTTTTGAAAACTACAAGTCTCATGCGTTGTAGTGGTGAAAAATTAATTTAAAAAATCGTTCGCAAAATGAGTTTACTCCCAGTTTACTTTCTTTGTATACTTTTGACTATACGGGCGAAGTCCGGGATATACGGGAAATCGCGGGTTTTCGTTTGCCGGCGATTAAACTCCTTTTATTCAGCGTCTCACCAAAAATGAAATCATTTTTGAAAACTACAAGTCTCATGCGTTTTAGTGGTGAAAAAATAATTTAAAGAATCGTTCGGGAAATGAGTTTACTTCCTGGGTACTTTCTTTGTATACTTTTGACTATACGGGCCGAGTCCGGGTTTTACGGGAAATTGCGGGTTTTCGTTTGCCGGCGATTAAACTCCTTTTATTCAGCGTCTCATCAAAAATGAAATCGTTTTTGAAAGCTACAAGTCTTATGCGTTTTAGTGGTAAAAAAATAATTTAAAAAATCGTTCGGGAAATGAGTTTACTCCCAGTTTACTTTATTTGTATACATTTGACTATACGGGTCAAGCCCGGGATTTACGGCAAATCGCGGGTTTTCGTTTGCCGGAGATTAAACTCCTTTTATTCAGCGTCTCATCAAAAATGAAATCATTTTCGAAAACTACAAGTCTCATGCGTTTTAGTGGTGAAGAAATAATTTAAAAAATCGTTCGGAAAATGAGTTTACTCCCTGGGTATTTTCTTTGTGTACATTCGACTATACGGCCAAGCCCGGGATTTACGGGAAATCGCGGGTTTTCGTTTGCCGGCGATTAAACTCCTTTTATTCAGCGTCTCATCAAAAATGAAATCATTTTTGAAAACTACAATTCTTATGCGTTTTAGTGGTAAAAAATTAATTTAAAAAATCGTTCGCGAAATGAGTTTACTCCCAGTTTACTTTCTTTGTATACTTTTGACTATACGGGCGAAGTCCGGGATTTTCGCGAATTCGCGGGTTTTTGTTTGCCGGCGATTAAACTCCTTTTATTCAGGGTCTCATCAAAAATAAAATCATTTTTGAAAAGTACAAGTCTCATGCGTTTTATTGGTGAAGAAATAATTTAAAAAATCGTTCGGGAAATGAGTTTACTCCCTGGGTACTTTCTTTGTATACTTTTGACTATACGGTTGATTCCAGAATATACGGGAAATCGCGGGTTTTCATTTGCCGGCGATTAAACTCCTTTTATTCATCGTCTCATAAAAATAAAATCATTTTTGAAAACTACAAGTCTCATGCGTCTTAGTGGTGAAAAAATAATTTAAAAAATCGTTCGGGAAATGAGTTTACTCCCTGGGTACTTTCTTTGTATACATTCGACTATACGGGCCAAGCACGGGATTTACGGGAAATCGCTGGTTTTCGTTTGCCGGCGATTAAACTCTTTTTATTCAGCGTCTCATCAAAAATGAAATCATTTTTGAAAACTACAAGTCTCATGCGTTGTAGTGGTGAAAAATTAATTTAAAAAATCGTTCGAAAAATGAGTTTACTCCCAGTTTACTTTCTTTGTATACTTTTGACTATACGGGCGAAGTCCGGGATATACGGGAAATCGCGGGTTTTCGTTTGCCGGCGATTAAACTCCTTTTATTCAGCGTCTCACCAAAAATGAAATCATTTTTGAAAACTACAAGTCTCATGCGTTTTAGTGGTGAAAAAATAATTTAAAGAATCGTTCGGGAAATGAGTTTACTTCCTGGGTACTTTCTTTGTATACTTTTGACTATACGGGCCGAGTCCGGGTTTTACGGGAAATTGCGGGTTTTCGTTTGCCGGCGATTAAACTCCTTTTATTCAGCGTCTCATCAAAAATGAAATCGTTTTTGAAAGCTACAAGTCTTATGCGTTTTAGTGGTAAAAAAATAATTTAAAAAATCGTTCGGGAAATGAGTTTACTCCCAGTTTACTTTCTTTGTATACTTTTGACTATACGGGCGAAGTCCGGGATTTTCGCGAATTCGCGGGTTTTTGTTTGCCGGCGATTAAACTCCTTTTATTCAGGGTCTCATCAAAAATAAAATCATTTTTGAAAAGTACAAGTCTCATGCGTTTTATTGGTGAAGAAATAATTTAAAAAATCGTTCGGGAAATGAGTGTTCTGCCTGGGTATTTTCTTTGTATACATTCGACTAAACGGCCAAGCCCGGGATTTACGGGAAATCGCGGGTTTTCGTTTGCCGGCGATTAACCTCCTTTTATTCAGCGTCTCATCAAAAATGAAATCATTTTTGAAAACTACAAGTCTCATGCGTTGTAGTGGTGAAAAAATAATTTAAAAAATCGTTCAAGAAATGAGTTTACTCCCTGGGTACTTTCTTTGTATGCATTCGACTATACGGTTGATTCCAGAATATACGGGAAATCGCGGGTTTTCGTTTGCCGGCGATTAAACTCCTTTTATTCAGCGTCTCATCAAAAATGAAATTATTTTTGAAAACTACAAGTCTCATGCGTTTTAGTGGTGAAAAAATAATTTAAAGAATTGTTCGGGAAATGAGTTTACTCCCTGGGTACTTTCTTTGTATACTTTTGACTATACGGTCCGGGTCCGGGATTTACGGGAAATCGCGGGTTTTCGTTTGCCGGCGATTAAACTCCTTTTATTCAGCGTCTCATAAAAATGAAATCATTTTTGAAAACTACAAGTCTCATGCGTCTTAGTGGTAAAAAAATAATTTAAAAAATCGTTCGGGAAATGAGTTTACTCCCAGTTTACTTTATTTGTATACATTTGACTATACGGGTCAAGCCCAGAATTTACGGCAAATCGCGGGTTTTCGTTTGCCGGCGATTAAACTCCTTTTATTCAGCGTCTCATCAAAAATGAAATCGTTTTTGAAAGCTACAAGTCTTATGCGTTTTAGTGGTGAAAAAATAATTTAAAGAATTGTTCGGGAAATGAGTTTACTCCCTGGGTACTTTCTTTGTATACTTTTGACTATACGGTCCGGGTCCGGGTTTTACGGCAAATTGCGGGTTTTCGTTTGCCGGCGATTAAACTCCCTTTATTCAGCGTCTCATCAAAAATGAAATCGTTTTTGAAAGCTACAAGTCTTATGCGTTTTAGTGGTAAAAAAATAATTTAAAAAATCGTTCGGGAAATGAGTTTACTCCCTGGGTACTTTCTTTGTATACATTCGACTATACGGGCCAAGCACGGGATTTACGGGAAATCGCTGGTTTTCGTTTGCCGGCGATTAAACTCCTTTTATTCAGCGTCTCATCAAAATGAAATCATTTTTGAAAACTAAAAGTCTCATCCGTCTTAGTGGTGAAAAAATAATTTAAAAAATCGTTCGGGAAATGAGTTTACTCCCTGGGTACTTTCTTTGTATACATTCGACTATACGGGCCAAGCACGGGATTTACGGGAAATCGCTGGTTTTCGTTTGCCGGCGATTAAACTCCTTTTATTCAGCGTCTCATCAAAAATGAAATCATTTTTGAAAACTACAAGTCTCATGCGTTGTAGTGGTGAAAAATTAATTTAAAAAATCGTTAACGAAATGAGTTTACTCCCAGTTTACTTTCTTTGTATACTTTTGACTATACGGGCGAAGTCCGGGATATACGGGAAATCTCGGGTTTTCGTTTGCCGGCGATTAAACTCCTTTTATTCAGCGTCTCACCAAAAATGAAATCATTTTTGAAAACTACAAGTCTCATGCGTTTTAGTGGTGAAAAAATAATTTAAAGAATCGTTCGGGAAATGAGTTTACTTCCTGGGTACTTTCTTTGTATACTTTTGACTATACGGGCCAAGTCCGGGTTTTAAGGGAAATCCCGGGTTTTCGTTTGCCGGCGATTAAACTCCTTTTATTCAGCGTCTCATCAAAAATGAAATCGTTTTTGAAAGCTACAAGTCTTATGCGTTTTAGTGGTAAAAAAATAATTTAAAAAATCGTTCGGGAAATGAGTTTCCTCCCAGTTTACTTTATTTGTATACATTTGACTATACGGGTCAAGCCCGGGATTTACGACAAATCGCGGGTTTTCGTTTGCCGGAGATTAAACTCCTTTTATTCAGCGTCTCATCAAAAATGAAATCATTTTCGAAAACTACAAGTCTCATGCGTTTTAGTGGTGAAGAAATAATTTAAAAAATCGTTCGGAAAATGAGTTACTCCCTGGGTATTTTCTTTGTATACATTCGACTATACGGCCAAGCCCGGGATTTACGGGAAATCGCGGGTTTTCGTTTGCCGGCGATTAACCTCCTTTTATTCAGCGTCTCATCAAAAATGAAATCATTTTCGAAAACTACAAGTCTCATGCGTTTTAGTGGTGAAGAAATAATTTAAAAAATCGTTCGGAAAATGAGTTTACTCCCTGGGTATTTTCTTTGTATACATTCGACTATACGGCCAAGCCCGGGATTTACGGGAAATCCCGGGTTTTCGTTTGCCGGCGAATAAACTCCTTTTATTCAGCGTCTCATCAAAAGCGAAGTCATTTTTGAAAACTACAAGTCTCATGCGTTTTAGTGGTGAAAAATAATTTAAAAAATCGTTCAAGAAATGAGTTTACTCCCTGGGTACTTTCTTTGTATACATTCGACTATACGGGCCAAGCACGGGATTTACGGGAAATCGCTGGTTTTCGTTTGCCGGCGATTAAACTCCTTTTATTCAGCGTCTCATAAAAATAAAATCATTTTTGAAAACTACAAGTCTCATGCGTCTTAGTGGTGAAAAAATAATTTAAAAAATCGTTTGAGAAATGAGTTTACTCCCTGGGTACTTTCTTTGTATACATTCGACTATACGGGCCAAGCACGGGATTTACGGGAAATCGCTGGTTTTCGTTTGCCGGCGATTAAACTCCTTTTATTCAGCGTCTCATCAAAAATGAAATCATTTTTGAAAACTATAAGTCTCATGCGTTGTAGTGGTGAAAAAATAATTTAAAGAATCGTTCGGGAAATGAGTTTACTTCCTGGGTACTTTCTTTGTATACTTTTGACTATACGGGCCGAGTCCGGGTTTTACGGGAAATTGCGTGTTTTCGTTTGCCGGCGATTAAACTCCTTTTATTCAGCGTCTCATCAAAAATGAAATCGTTTTTGAAAGGTACAAGTCTTATGCGTTTTAGTGGTAAAAAAATAATTTAAAAAATCGTTCGGGAAATGAGTTTACTCCCAGTTTACTTTATTTGTATACATTTGACTATACGGGTCAAGCCCGAGATTTACGGCAAATCGCAGGTTTTCGTTTGCCGGAGATTAAACTCCTTTTATTCAGCGTCTCATCAAAAATGAAATCATTTTCGAAAACTACAAGTCTCATGCGTTTTAGTGGTGAAGAAATAATTTAAAAAATCGTTCGGAAAATGAGTTTACTCCCTGGGTATTTTCTTTGTATACATTCGACTATACGGCCAAGCCCGGGATTTACGGGAAATCCCGGGTTTTCGTTTGCCGGCGAATAAACTCCTTTTATTCAGCGTCTCATCAAAAGCGAAGTCATTTTTGAAAACTACAAGTCTCATGCGTTTTAGTGGTAAAAAAATAATTTAAAAAATCGTTCGGGAAATGAGTTTACTCCCAGTTTACTTTCTTTTTATACATTCGACTATACGGGTCAAGCCCGGGATTTACGGCAAATCGGGGGTTTTCGTTTGCCGGCGATTAAACTCCTTTTATTCAGCGTCTCATCAAAAATGAAATCATATTTGAAAACTACAAGTCTCATGCGTTTTAGTGGTGAAGAAATAATTTAAAAAATCGTTCGGGAAATGAGTGTTCTCCCTGGGTATTTTCTTTGTATACATTCGACTATACGGCCAAGCCCGGGAATTACGGGAAATTGCGGGTTTTCGTTTGCCGGCGATTAAACTCCTTTTATTCAGCGTCTCATCAAAAACGAAATGATTTTTGAAAACTACAAGTCTCATGCGTTTTAGTGGTGAAAAATAATTTAAAGAATCCTTCCGGAAAAGAGTTTACTCCCTGGGTACTTTCTTTTTATACTTTTGACTATACGGGCCGAGTCCGGGATTTTCGCGAATTCGCGGGTTTTGGTTTGCCGGCAATTAAACTCCTTTTAATCAGCGTCTCATCAAAAATGAAATCATTTTTGAAAACTACAAGTCTCATGCGTTTTAGTGGTGAAGAAATAATTTAAAAAATCGTTCGGGAAATGAGTGTTCTCCCTGGGTATTTTCTTTGTATACCTGGGTACTTTTTTTGTATACTTTTGACTATACGGGCCGAGTCCGGGATTTACGGGAAATTGCGGGTTTTCGTTTACCGGCGATTAAACTCCTTTTATTCAGCGTCTCATCAAAAATGAAATCGTTTTTGAAAACTACAAGTCTTACCCGTTTTAGTGGTAAAAAATTAATTTAAAAAATCGTTCGGGAAATGAGTTTACTCCCAGTTTACTTTCTTTGTATACATTTGACTATACGGGTCAAGCACGGGATTTAAGGCAAATTGCGGGTTTTTCGTTTGCCGGCGATTAAACTCCTTTTATTCAGCGTCTCATCAAAAACGAAATCATTTTTGAAAACTACAAGTCTCATGCGTTTTAGTGGTGAAAAAATAATTTAAAAAATCGTTCGGGAAATGAGTTTACTCCCAGTTTACTTTCTTTGTATACATTCGAATATACGGGTCAAGCCCGGGATTTACGGCAAATCGCGGGTTTTCGTTTGCCGGCGATTAAACTCCTTTTATTCAGCGTCTCATCAAAAACGAAATGATTTTTGAAAACTACAAGTCTCATGCGTTTTAGTGGTGAAAAATAATTTAAAGAATCCTTCGGGAAAAGAGTTTACTCCCTGGGTACTTTCTTTTTATACTTTTGACTATACGGGCCGAGTCCGGGATTTTCGCGAATTCGCGGGTTTTGGTTTGCCGGCAATTAAACTCCTTTTAATCAGCGTCTCATCAAAAATGAAATCATTTTTGAAAACTACAAGTCTCATGCGTTTTAGTGGTGAAGAAATAATTTAAAAAATCGTTCGGGAAATGAGTGTTCTCCCTGGGTATTTTCTTTGTATACCTGGGTACTTTTTTTGTATACTTTTGACTATACGGGCCGAGTCCGGGATTTACGGGAAATTGCGGGTTTTCGTTTACCGGCGATTAAACTCCTTTTATTCAGCGTCTCATCAAAAATGAAATCGTTTTTGAAAACTACAAGTCTTACCCGTTTTAGTGGTAAAAAATTAATTTAAAAAATCGTTCGGGAAATGAGTTTACTCCCAGTTTACTTTCTTTGTATACATTTGACTATACGGGTCAAGCACGGGATTTAAGGCAAATTGCGGGTTTTTCGTTTGCCGGCGATTAAACTCCTTTTATTCAGCGTCTCATCAAAAACGAAATCATTTTTGAAAACTACAAGTCTCATGCGTTTTAGTGGTGAAAAAATAATTTAAAAAATCGTTCGGGAAATGAGTTTACTCCCAGTTTACTTTCTTTGTATACATTCGAATATACGGGTCAAGCCCGGGATTTACGGCAAATCGCGGGTTTTCGTTTGCCGGCGATTAAACTCCTTTTATTCAGCGTCTCATCAAAAATGAAATCATTTTTGAAAACTTCAAGTCTCATGCGTTTTAGTGGTGAAAAAATAATTTAAAAAATCGTTCGGGAAATGAGTTTACTCCCTGGGTACTTTCTTTGTATACATTCGACTATACGGGCCAAGCCCGGGATTTACGGGAAATCGCAGGTTTTCGTTTGCCGGCGATTAAATTCCTTTTATTCAGCGTCTCATCAAAAATGAAATCATTTTTGAAAACTACAAGTCTCATGCGTTTTAGTGGTGAAGAAATAATTTAAAAAATCGTTCGGGTAATGAGTGTACTCCCTGGGTATTTTCTTTGTATACATTCGACTATACGGCCAAGCCAGGGATTTACGGGAAATCGCGGTTTTTCGTTTGCCGGCGACTAAACTCCTTTTATTTAGCGTCTCATCAATAACGAATACATTTTTGAAAACTACAAGTCTCATTCGTTTTAGTAGTGAAAAATAATTTAAAGAATCGTTCGGGAAATGAGTTTACTCCCTGGGTACTTTCTTTGTATACTTTTGACTATACGGTCCGAGTCCGGGATTTACGGGAAATCGCGGGTTTTCGTTTGCCGGCGATTAAACTCCTTTTATTCAGCGTCTCATCAAAAATGAAATCGATTTTGAAAACTACAAGTCTCATGCGTTTTAGTGGTGAAAAAATAATTTAAAGAATCCTTCGGGAAATGAGTTTACTCCCAGTTTACTTTCTTTTTATACATTCGACTATACGGGTCAAGCCCCGGATTTACGGCAAATCGGGGGTTTTCGTTTGCCGGCGATTAAACTGCTTTTATTCAGCGTCTCATCAAAAATGAAATCATTTTTGAAAACTACAAGTCTCGTGCGTTTTAGTGGTGAAGAAATAATTTAAAAAATCGTTCGAGAAATGAGTGTTCTCCCTGGGTATTTTCTTTGTATACATTCGACTATACGGCCAAGCCCGGGATTTACAGGAAATCGCGGGTTTTCGTTTGCCGGCGATTAAACTCCTTTTATTCAGCGTCTTATCAAAAACGAAATGATTTTTGAAAACTACAAGTCTCATGCGTTTTAGTGGTAAAAAAAAATAATTTAAAAAATCGTTCGGGAAATGAGTTTACTCCCTGGGTATTTTCTTTGTATACATTCGACTATACGGCCAAGCCCGGGATTTACGGGAAATCCCGGGTTTTCGTTTGCCGGCGAATAAACTCCTTTTATTCAGCGTCTCATCAAAAACGAAATCATTTTTGAAAACTACCAGTCTCATGCGTTTTAGTGGTAAAAAATAATTTAAAAAATCGTTCGGGAAATGAGTTTACTCCCAGTTTACTTTCTTTTTATACATTCGACTATACGGGTCAAGCCCGGGATTTACGGCAAATCGGGGGTTTTCGTTTGCCGGGGATTAAATTCCTTTTATTCAGCGTCTCGTCAAAAATGAAATCATTTTTGAAAACTACAAGTCTCATGCGTCTTAGTGGTGAAAAAATAATTTAAAAAATCGTTCGGGAAATGAGTTTACTCCCTGGGTACTTTCTTTGTATACATTCGACTATACGGGCCAAGCCCGGGATTTACGGGAAATCACCGGTTTTCGTTTGCCGGCGATTAAACTCCTTTTATTCAGCGTCTCATCAAAAATGAAATCATTTTTGAAAACTACAAGTCTCATGCGTTTTAGTGGTGAAGAAATAATTTAAAGAATCGTTGGGGAAATGAGTTTACTCCCTAGGTACTTTCTTTATATACTTTTGACTATACGGGCCGAGTCCGGGTTTTACGGGAAATTGCGGGTTTTCGTGTGCCGGCGATTAAACCCCTTTTATTCAGCGTCTCATCAAAAATGAAATCATTTTTGAAAACTACAAGTCTCATGCGTCTTAGTGGTGAAAAAATAATTTAAAAAATCTTTCGGGAAATGAGTTTACTCTCTGGGTACTTTCTTTGTATACATTCGACTATACGAGCCAAGCCCGGGATTTACGGGAAATCCCGGGTTTTCGTTTGCCGGCGAATAAACTCCTTTTATTCAGCGTCTCATCAAAAACGAAATCATTTTTGAAAACTACCAGTCTCATGCGTTTTAGTGGTAAAAAATAATTTAAAAAATCGTTCGGGAAATGAGTTTACTCCCAGTTTACTTTCTTTTTATACATTCGACTATACGGCTCAAGCCAGGGATTTACGGCAAATCGGGGGTTTTCGTTTGCAGGGGATTAAACTTCTTTTATTCAGCGTCTCATCAAAAATGAAATCATTTTTAAAAACTACAAGTCTCATGCGTCTTAGTGGTGAAAAAATAATTTAAAAAATCGTTCGGGAAATGAGTTTACTCCCTGGGTACTTTTTTTGTATACATTCGACTATACGGGCCAAGCCCGGGATTTACGGGAAATCGGGGGTTTTCGTTTGCCGGCGATTAAACTCCTTTTATTCAGCGTCTCATGAAAAATGAAATCATTTTTGAAAACTACAAGTCTCATGCGTTTTAGTGGTGAAAAATAATTTAAAGACTCGTTCGGGAAATGAGTTTACTCCCTGGGTATTTTCTTTGTATACATTCGACTATACGGCCAAGCCCGGGACTTATGGGAAATCCCGGGTTTTCGTTTGCCGGCGAATAAACTCCTTTTATTCAGCGTCTCATCAAAAACGAAATCATTTTTGAAAACTACAAGTCTCATGCGTTTTAGTGGTAAAAAAAAATAATTTAAAAAATCGTTCGGGAAATGAGTTTACTCCCTGGGTATTTTCTTTGTATACATTCGACTGTACGGCCAAGCCCGGGATTTACGGGAAATCCCGGGTTTTCGTTTGCCGGCGAATAAACTCCTTTTATTCAGCGTCTCATCAAAAACGAAATCATTTTTGAAAACTACCAGTCTCATGCGTTTTAGTGGTAAAAAATAATTTAAAAAATCGTTCGGGAAATGAGTTTACTCCCAGTTTACCTTCTTTTTATACATTCGACTATACGGGTCAAGCCCGGGATTTACGGCAAATCGGGGTTTTTCGTTTGCCGGGGATTAAACTCCTTTTATTCAGCGTCTCGTCAAAAATGAAATCATTTTTGAAAACTACAAGTCTCATGCGTCTTAGTGGTGAAAAAATAATTTAAAAAATCGTTCGGGAAATGAGTTTACTCCCTGGGTACTTTCCTTGTATACATTCGACTATACGGGCCAAGCCCGGGATTTACGGGAAATCACCGGTTTTCGTTTGCCGGCGATTAAACTCCTTTTATTCAGCGTCTCATCAAAAACGAAATCATTTTTGAAAACTACAAGTCTCATGCGTTTTAGTGGTAAAAAAAAATAATTTAAAAAATCGTTCTGGAAATGAGTTTACTCCCTGGGTATTTTCTTTGTATACATTCGACTATACGGCCAAGCCCGGGATTTACGGGAAATCCCGGGTTTTCGTTTGCCGGCGAATAAACTCCTTTTATTCAGCGTCTCATCAAAAACGAAATCATTTTTGAAAACTACCAGTCTCATGCGTTTTAGTGGTAAAAAATAATTTAAAAAATCGTTCGGGAAATGAGTTTACTCCCAGTTTACTTTTTTTTATACATTCGACTATACGGGTCAAGCCCGGGATTTACGGCAAATCGGGGGTTTTCGTTTGCCGGGGATTAAACTCCTTTTATTCAGCGTCTCGTCAAAAATGAAATCATTTTTGAAAACTACAAGTCTCATGCGTCTTAGTGGTGAAAAAATAATTTAAAAAATCGTTCGGGAAATGAGTTTACTCCCTGGGTACTTTCTTTGTATACATTAGACTATACGGGCCAAGCCCGGGATTTACGGGAAATCACCGGTTTTCGTTTGCCGGCGATTAAACTCCTTTTATTCAGCGTCTCATGAAAAATGAAATCATTTTTGAAAACTACAAGTCTCATGCGTTTTAGTAATGAAGAAATAATTTAAAGAATCGTTGGGGAAATGAGTTTACTCCCTGGGTACTTTCTTTATATACTTTTGACTATACGGGCCGAGTCCGGGTTTTACGGGAAATTGCGGGTTTTCGTTTGCCGGCGATTAAACCCCTTTTATTCAGCGTCTCATCAAAAATGAAATCATTTTTGAAAACTACAAGTCTCATGCGTCTTAGTGGTGAAAAAATAATTTAAAAAATCTTTCGGAAAATGAGTTTACTCTCTGGGTACTTTCTTGTATACATTCGACTATACGGGCCAAGCCCGGGATTTACGGGAAATCCCGGGTTTTCGTTTGCCGGCGAATAAACTCCTTTTATTCAGCGTCTCATCAAAAACGAAATCATTTTTGAAAACTACCAGTCTCATGCGTTTTAGTGGTAAAAAATAATTTAAAAAATCGTTCGGGAAATGAGTTTACTCCCAGTTTACTTTCTTTTTATACATTCGACTATACGGGTCAAGCCAGGGATTTACGGCAAATCGGGGGTTTTCGTTTGCCGGGGATTAAACTTCTTTTATTCAGCGTCTCATCAAAAATGAAATCATTTTTGAAAACTACAAGTCTCATGCGTCTTAGTGGTGAAAAAATAATTTAAAAAATCGTTCGGGAAATGAGTTTACTCCCTGGGTACTTTTTTTGTATACATTCGACTATACGGGCCAAGCCCGGGATTTACGGGAAATCGCGGGTTTTCGTTTGCCGGCGATTAAACTCCTTTTATTCAGCGTCTCATGAAAAATGAAATCATTTTTGAAAACTACAAGTCTCATGCGTTTTAGTGGTGAAAAATAATTTAAAGAATCGTTCGGGAAATGAGTTTACTCCCTGGGTATTTTCTTTGTATACATTCGACTATACGGCCAAGCCCGGGATTTATGGGAAATCCCGGGTTTTCGTTTGCCGGCGAATAAACTCCTTTTATTCAGCGTCTCATCAAAAACGAAATCATTTTTGAAAACTACAAGTCTCATGCGTTTTAGTGGTAAAAAAAAATAATTTAAAAAATCGTTCGGGAAATGAGTTTACTCCCTGGGTATTTTCTTTGTATACATTCGACTATACGGCCAAGCCCAGGATTTACGGGAAATCCCGGGTTTTCGTTTGCCGGCGAATAAACTCCTTTTATTCAGCGTCTCATCAAAAACGAAATCATTTTTGAAAACTACAAGTCTCATGCGTCTTAGTGGTGAAAAAATAATTTAAAAAATCGTTCGGGAAATGAGTTTACTCCCTGGGTACTTTCTTTGTATACATTCGACTATACGGGCCAAGCCCGGGATTTACGGGAAATCGCGGGTTTTCGTTTGCCGGCGATTAAACTCCTTTTATTCAGCGTCTCATGAAAAATGAAATCATTTTTGAAAACTACAAGTCTCATGCGTTTTAGTGGTGAAGAAATAATTTAAAGAATCGTTGGGGAAATGAGTTTACTCCCTGGGTACTTTCTTTATATACTTTTGACTATACGGGCCGAGTCCGGGTTTTACGGGAAATTGCGGGTTTTCGTTTGCCGGCGATTAAACTCCTTTTATTCAGCGTCTCATCAAAAATGAAATCATTTTTGAAAACTACAAGTCTCATGCGTTTTAGTGGTGAAAAATAATTTAAAGAATCGTTCGGGAAATGAGTTTACTCCCTGGATACTTTTTTTGTATACATTCGACTATACGGGCCAAGCCCGGGATTTACGGGAAATCGCGGGTTTTCGTTTGCCGGCGATTAAACTCCTTTTATTCAGCGTCTCATGAAAAATGAAATCATTTTTGAAAACTACAAGTCTCATGCGTTTTAGTGGTGAAAAATAATTTAAAGAATCGTTCGGGAAATGAGTTTACTCCCTGGGTATTTTCTTTGTATACATTCGACTATACGGCCAAGCCCGGGATTTATGGGAAATCCCGGGTTTTCGTTTGCCGGCGAATAAACTCCTTTTATTCAGCGTCTCATCAAAAACGAAATCATTTTTGAAAACTACAAGTCTCATGCGTTTTAGTGGTAAAAAAAAATAATTTAAAAAATCGTTCGGGAAATGAGTTTACTCCCTGGGTATTTTCTTTGTATACATTCGACTATACGGCCAAGCCCGGGATTTACGGGAAATCCCGGGTTTTCGTTTGCCGGCGAATAAACTCCTTTTATTCAGCGTCTCATCAAAAACGAAATCATTTTTGAAAACTACAAGTCTCATGCGTCTTAGTGGTGAAAAAATAATTTAAAAAATCGTTCGGGAAATGAGTTTACTCCCTGGGTACTTTCTTTGTATACATTCGACTATACGGGCCAAGCCCGGGATTTACGGGAAATCGCGGGTTTTCGTTTGCCGGCGATTAAACTCCTTTTATTCAGCGTCTCATGAAAAATGAAATCATTTTTGAAAACTACAAGTCTCATGCGTTTTAGTGGTGAAGAAATAATTTAAAGAATCGTTGGGGAAATGAGTTTACTCCCTGGGTACTTTCTTTATATACTTTTGACTATACGGGCCGAGTCCGGGTTTTACGGGAAATTGCGGGTTTTTGTTTGCCGGCGATTAAACTCCTTTTATTCAGCGTCTCATCAAAAATGAAATCATTTTTGAAAACTACAAGTCTCATGCGTTTTAGTGGTGAAAAATAATTTAAAGAATCGTTCGGGAAATGAGTTTACTCCCTGGGTATTTTCTTTGTATACATTCGACTATACGGCCAAGCCCGGGATTTATGGGAAATCCCGGGTTTTCGTTTGCCGGCGAATAAACTCCTTTTATTCAGCGTCTCATCAAAAATGAAATCATTTTTGAAAACTACAAGTCTCATGCGTTTTAGTGGTGAAAAAATAATTTAAAAAATCGTTCGGGAAATGAGTTTACTCCCTGGGTACTTTTTTTGTATACATTCGACTATACGGGCCAAGCCCGGGATTTACGGGAAATCGCGGGTTTTCGTTTGCCGGCGATTAAACTCCTTTTATTCAGCGTCTCATGAAAAATGAAATCATTTTTGAAAACTACAAGTCTCATGCGTTTTAGTGGTGAAAAATAATTTAAAGAATCGTTCGGGAAATGAGTTTACTCCCTGGGTATTTTCTTTGTATACATTCGACTATACGACCAAGCCCGGGACTTATGGGAAATCCCGGGTTTTCGTTTGCCGGCGAATAAACTCCTTTTATTCAGCGTCTCATCAAAAACGAAATCATTTTTGAAAACTACCAGTCTCATGCGTTTTAGTGGTAAAAAATAATTTAAAAAATCGTTCGGGAAATGAGTTTACTCCCAGTTTACTTTCTTTTTATACATTCGACTATACGGGTCAAGCCAGGGATTTACGGCAAATCGGGGGTTTTCGTTTGCCGGGGATTAAACTTCTTTTATTCAGCGTCTCATCAAAAATGAAATCATTTTTGAAAACTACAAGTCTCATGCGTCTTAGTGGTGAAAAAATAATTTAAAAAATCGTTCGGGAAATGAGTTTACTCCCTGGGTACTTTTTTTGTATACATTCGACTATACGGGCCAAGCCCGGGATTTACGGGAAATCGCGGGTTTTTGTTTGCCGGCGATTAAACTCCTTTTATTCAGCGTCTCATGAAAAATGAAATCATTTTTGAAAACTACAAGTCTCATGCGTTTTAGTGGTGAAAAATAATTTAAAGAATCGTTCGGGAAATGAGTTTACTCCCTGGGTATTTTCTTTGTATACATTCGACTATACGGCCAAGCCCGGGATTTATGGGAAATCCCGGGTTTTCGTTTGCCGGCGAATAAACTCCTTTTATTCAGCGTCTCATCAAAAACGAAATCATTTTTGAAAACTACAAGTCTCATGCGTTTTAGTGGTAAAAAAAAATAATTTAAAAAATCGTTCGGGAAATGAGTTTACTCCCTGGGTATTTTCTTTGTATACATTCGACTATACGGCCAAGCCCGGGATTTACGGGAAATCCCGGGTTTTCGTTTGCCGGCGAATAAACTCCTTTTATTCAGCGTCTCATCAAAAACGAAATCATTTTTGAAAACTACAAGTCTCATGCGTCTTAGTGGTGAAAAAATACTTTAAAAAATCGTTCGGGAAATGAGTTTACTCCCTGGGTACTTTCTTTGTATACATTCGACTATACGGGCCAAGCCCGGGATTTACGGGAAATCACCGGTTTTCGTTTGCCGGCGATTAAACTCCTTTTATTCAGCGTCTCATGAAAAATGAAATCATTTTTGAAAACTACAAGTCTCATGCGTTTTAGTGGTGAAGAAATAATTTAAAGAATCGTTGGGGGAATGAGTTTACTCCCTGGGTACTTTCTTTATATACTTTTGACTATACGGGCCGAGTCCGGGTTTTACGGGAAATTGCGGGTTTTCGTTTGCCGGCGATTAAACTCCTTTTATTCAGCGTCTCATCAAAAATGAAATCATTTTTGAAAACTACAAGTCTCATGCGTTTTAGTGGTGAAAAATAATTTAAAGAATCGTTCGGGAAATGAGTTTACTCCCTGGGTATTTTCTTTGTATACATTCGACTATACGGCCAAGCCCGGGATTTATGGGAAATCCCGGGTTTTCGTTTGCCGGCGAATAAACTCCTTTTATTCAGCGTCTCATCAAAAATGAAATCATTTTTGAAAACTACAAGTCTCATGCGTTTTAGTGGTGAAAAAATAATTTAAAAAATCGTTCGGGAAATGAGTTTACTCCCTGGGTACTTTTTTTGTATACATTCGACTATACGGGCCAAGCCCGAGATTTACGGGAAATCGCGGGTTTTCGTTTGCCGGCGATTAAACTCCTTTTATTCAGCGTCTCATGAAAAATGAAATCATTTTTGAAAACTACAAGTCTCATGCGTTTTAGTGGTGAAAAATAATTTAAAGAATCGTTCGGGAAATGAGTTTACTCCCTGGGTATTTTCTTTGTATACATTCGACTATACGGCCAAGCCCGGGACTTATGGGAAATCCCGGGTTTTCGTTTGCCGGCGAATAAACTACTTTTATTCAGCGTCTCATCAAAAACGAAATCATTTTTGAAAACTACAAGTCTCATGCGTTTTAGTGGTAAAAAAAAATAATTTAAAAAATCGTTCGGGAAATGAGTTTACTCCCTGGGTATTTTCTTTGTATACATTCGACTATACGGCCAAGCCCGGGATTTACGGGAAATCCCGGGTTTTCGTTTGCCGGCGAATAAACTCCTTTTATTCAGCGTCTCATCAAAAACGAAATCATTTTTGAAAACTACCAGTCTCATGCGTTTTAGTGGTAAAAAATAATTTAAAAAATCGTTCCGGGAAATGAGTTTACTCCCAGTTTACTTTCTTTTTATACATTCGACTATACGGGTCAAGCCCGGGATTTACGGCAAATCGGGGGTTTTCGTTTGCCGGGGATTAAACTCCTTTTATTCAGCGTCTCGTCAAAAATGAAATCATTTTTGAAAACTACAAGTCTCATGCGTCTTAGTGGTGAAAAAATAATTTAAAAAATCGTTCGGGAAATGAGTTTACTCCCTGGGTACTTTCTTTGTATACATTCGACTATACGGGCCAAGCCCGGGATTTACGGGAAATCACCGGTTTTCGTTTGCCGGCGAATAAACTCCTTTTATTCAGCGTCTCATCAAAAACGAAATCATTTTTGAAAACTACCAGTCTCATGCGTTTTAGTGGTAAAAAATAATTTAAAAAATCGTTCGGGAAATGAGTTTACTCCCTGGGTATTTTCTTTGTATACATTCGACTATACGGCCAAGCCCGGGATTTACGGGAAATCCCGGGTTTTCGTTTGCCGGCGAATAAACTCCTTTTATTCAGCGTCTCATCAAAAACGAAATCATTTTTGAAAACTACCAGTCTCATGCGTTTTAGTGGTAAAAAATAATTTAAAAAATCGTTCGGGAAATGAGTTTACTCCCAGTTTACTTTCTTTTTATACATTCGACTATACGGGTCAAGCCCGGGATTTACGGCAAATCGGGGGTTTTCGTTTGCCGGGGATTAAACTCCTTTTATTCAGCGTCTCGTCAAAAATGAAATCATTTTTGAAAACTACAAGTCTCATGCGTCTTAGTAGTGAAAAAATAATTTAAAAAATCGTTCGGGAAATGAGTTTACTCCCTGGGTACTTTCTTTGTATACATTCGACTATACGGGCCAAGCCCGGGATTTACGGGAAATCACCGGTTTTCGTTTGCCGGCGATTAAACTCCTTTTATTCAGCGTCTCATGAAAAATGAAATCATTTTTGAAAACTACAAGTCTCATGCGTTTTAGTGGTGAAGAAATAATTTAAAGAATCGTTGGGGAAATGAGTTTACTCCCTGGGTACTTTCTTTATATACTTTTGACTATACGGGCCGAGTCCGGGTTTTACGGGAAATTGCGGGTTTTCGTTTGCCGGCGATTAAACCCCTTTTATTCAGCGTCTCATCAAAAATGAAATCATTTTTGAAAACTACAAGTCTCATGCGTCTTAGTGGTGAAAAAATAATTTAAAAAATCTTTCGGGAAATGAGTTTACTCTCTGGGTACTTTCTTGTATACATTCGACTATACGGGCCAAGCCCGGGATTAACGGGAAATCCCGGGTTTTCGTTTGCCGGCGAATAAACTCCTTTTATTCAGCGTCTCATCAAAAACGAAATCATTTTTGAAAACTACCAGTCTCATGCGTTTTAGTGGTAAAAAATAATTTAAAAAATCGTTCGGGAAATGAGTTTACTCCCAGTTTACTTTCTTTTTATACATTCGACTATACGGGTCAAGCCAGGGATTTACGGCAAATCGGAGGTTTTCGTTTGCTGGGGATTAAACTTCTTTTATTCAGCGTCTCATCAAAAATGAAATCATTTTTGAAAACTACAAGTCTCATGCGTCTTAGTGGTAAAAAAATAATTTAAAAAATCGTTCGAGAAATGAGTTTACTCCCTGGGTACTTTTTTTGTATACATTCGACTATACGGGCCAAGCCCGGGATTTACGGGAAATCGCGGGTTTTCGTTTGCCGGCGATTAAACTCCTTTTATTCAGCGTCTCATGAAAAATGAAATCATTTTTGAAAACTACAAGTCTCATGCCTTTTAGTGGTGAAAAATAATTTAAAGAATCGTTCGGGAAATGAGTTTACTCCCTGGGTATTTTCTTTGTATACATTCGACTATACGGCCAAGCCCGGGATTTATGGGAAATCCCGGGTTTTCGTTTGCCGGCGAATAAACTCCTTTTATTCAGCGTCTCATCAAAAACGAAATCATTTTTGAAAACTACAAGTCTCATGCGTTTTAGTGGTAAAAAAAAATAATTTAAAAAATCGTTCGAGAAATGAGTTTACTCCCTGGGTATTTTCTTTGTATACATTCGACTATACGGCCAAGCCCGGGATTTACGGGATATCCCGGGTTTTCGTTTGCCGGCGAATAAACTCCTTTTATTCAGCGTCTCATCAAAAACGAAATCATTTTTGAAAACTACCAGTCTCATGCGTTTTAGTGGTAAAAAATAATTTAAAAAATCGTTCGGGAAATGAGTTTACTCCCAGTTTACTTTCTTTTTATACATTCGACTATACGGGTCAAGCCCGGGATTTACGGCAAATCGGGGGTTTTCGTTTGCCGGGGTTTAAACTCCTTTTATTCAGCGTCTCGTCAAAAATGAAATCATTTTTAAAAACTACAAGTCTCATGCGCCTTAGTGGTGAAAAAATAATTTAAAAAATCGTTCGGGAAATGAGTTTACTCCCTGGGTACTTTCTTTGTATACATTCGACTATACGGGCCAAGCCCGGGATTTACGGGAAATCACCGGTTTTCGTTTGCCGGCGATTAAACTCCTTTCATTCAGCGTCTCATGAAAAATGAAATCATTTTTGAAAACTACAAGTCTCATGCGTTTTAGTGGTGAAGAAATAATTTAAAGAATCGTTGGGGAAATGAGTTTACTCCCTGGGTACTTTCTTTATATACTTTTGACTATACGGGCCGAGTCCGGGTTTTACGGGAAATTGCGGGTTTTCGTTTGCCGGCGATTAAACTCCTTTTATTTAGCGTCTCATCAAAAATGAAATCATTTTTGAAAACTACAAGTCTCATGCGTTTTAGTGGTGAAAAATAATTTAAAGAATCGTTCGGGAAATGAGTTTACTCCCTGGGTATTTTCTTTGTATACATTCGACTATACGGCCAAGCCCGGGATTTATGGGAAATCCCGGGTTTTAGTTTGCCGGCGAATAAACTCCTTTTATTCAGCGTCTCATCAAAAATGAAATCATTTTTGAAAACTACAAGTCTCATGCGTTTTAGTGGTGAAGAAATAATTTAAAGAATCGTTCGGGAAATGAGTTTACTCCCTGGGTACTTTCTTTGTATACATTCGACTATACGGGTCAAGCCCGGGATTTACGGCAAATCGGGGGTTTTCGTTTGCCGGAGATTAAACTCCTTTTATTCAGCGTCTCATCAAAAATGAAATCATTTTTGAAAACTACAAGTCTCATGCGTCTTAGTGGTGAAAAAATAATTTAAAAAATCGTTCGGGAAATGAGTTTACTCCCTGGGTACTTTCTTTGTATACATTCGACTATACGGGCCAAGCCCGGGATTTACGGGAAATCGCGGGTTTTCGTTTGCCGGCGATTAAACTCCTTTTATTCAGCGTCTCATCAAAAATGAAATCACTTTTGAAAACTACAAGTCTCATGCGATTTAGTGGTGAAGAAATAATTTAAAAAATCGTTCGGGTAATGAGTGTACTCCCTTGGTATTTTCTTTGTATACATTCGACTATACGGCCGATTCCGGGATATACGGGAAATCGCGGGTTTTCGTTTGCCGGCGATTAAACTCCTTTTATTCAGCGTCTCATCAAAAATGAAATCATTTTTGAAAACTACAAGTCTCATGCGTTTTAGTGGTGAAAAAATAATTTAAAGAATCGTTCGGGAAATGAGATTACTCCCTGTGTACTTTCTTTATATACTTTTGACTATACGGGGCGAGTCCGGGATTTACGGGAAATCGCGGGTTTTCGTTTGCCGGCGATTAAACTCCTTTTATTCAGCGTCTCATAAAAAATGAAATCATTTTCGAAAACTACAAGTCTCATGCGTCTTAGTGGTGAAAAAATAATTTAAAAAATCGTTCAAGAAATGAGTTTACTCCCTGGGTACTTTCTTTGTGTACTTTCGACTATACGGGCCGATTTCGGGATATACGGGAAATCGCGGGTTTTCGTTTGCCGGCGATTAAACTCCTTTTATTCAGCGTCTCATCAAAAATGAAATCATTTTTGAAAACTACAAGTCTCATGCGTTTTAGTGGTGCAAAAATAATTTAAAGAATCGTTCGGGAAATGAGTTTACTCCCTGGGTACTTTTTTTGTATACTTTTGACTATACGGGCCGAGTCCATGATTTACGGAAAATTGCGGGTTTTCGTTTGCCGGCGACTAAACACCTTTTATTCAGCGTCTCATCAAAAATGAAATCGTTTTTGAAAACTACAAGTCTTATCCGTTTTAGTGGTAAAAAATTAATTTAAAAAATCGTTCGGGAAATGAGTTTACTCCCAGTTTACTTTCTTTGTATACATTTGACTATACGGGTGAAGCACGGGATTTAAGGCAAATTGCGTGTTTTCGTTTGCCGGCGATTAAACTCCTTTTATTCAGCGTCTCATCAAAAACGAAATCATTTTTGAAAACTATAAGTCTCATGCGTTTTAGTGGTGAAAAAATAATTTAAAAAATCCTTCGGAAAATGAGTTTACTCCCAGTTTACTTTCTTTGTATACATTCAACTATACGGATCAAGCCCGGGATTTACGGCAAATCGCGGGTTTTGGTTTGCCGGCGATTAAACTCCTTGTATTCAGCGTCTCATCAAAAATGAAATCATTTTTGAAAACTACAAGTCTCATGCGTTTTAGTGGTGAAGAAGTAATTTAAAAAATCGTTCGGGTAATGAGTTTACTCCCTGGGTATTTTCTTTGTATACATTCGACTATACGGCCAAGCCAGGGATTTACGGGAAATCGCGGGTTTTCGTTTGCCGGCGATTAAACACCTTTTACTCAGCGTCTCATCAAAAATGAAATCATTTTTGAAAACTACAAGTCTCATGCGTTTTAGTGGTGAAGAAATAATTTAAAGAATCGTCGGGAAATGAGTTTACTCCCTGGGTATTTTCTTTGTATACTTTTGACTATACGGGCCGCGTCCGGGATTTACGGGAAATCGCGCGTTTTTGTTTGCCGGCGATTAAACTCCTTTTATTCAGCGTCTCATAAAAAATGAAATCATTTTTGAAAACTACAAGTCTCATGCGTCTTAGTGGTGAAAAAATAATTTAAAAAATCGTTCGGGAAATGAGTTTACTCCCTGGGTACTTTCTTTGTATACATTCGACTATACGGGCCAAGCCCGGGATTTACGGGAAATCGCGGGTTTTCGTTTGCCGGCGATTAAACTTCTTTTATTCAGCGTCTCATCAAAAATGAAATCATTTTTGAAAAGTACAAGTCTCATGCATTTTAGTGGTGAAAATACAATTTAAATAATCGTTCGGGAAATGAGTTTACTCCATGCGTACGTTCTTTGTATACTTTTGACTATACGGGCCGGGTCCAGGATTTACAGGAAATCGCGGGTTTTCGTTTGCCGGAGATTAAACTCCTTTTATTCAGCGTCTCATCAAAAATGAAATCATTTTTGAAAACTACAAGTCTCATGCGTTTTAGTGGCGAAAAAATAATTTAAAGAATCGTTCGGGAAATGAGTTTACTCCCTGGGTACTTTCTTTGTATACTTTTGATTATACGGGCCGAGTCCGGGATTTACGGGAAATTGCGGGTTTTCGTTTGCCGGCGATTAAACTCCTTTTATTCAGCGTCTCATCAAAAATGAAATCGTTTTTGAAAACTACAAGTCTTATGCGTTTTAGTGGTAAAAAATTAATTTAAAAAATCGTTCGGGAAATGAGTTTACTCCCAGTTTACTTTCTTTGTATACATTTGACTATACGGCCAAGCCCGGGATTTACGGGAAATCGCGGGTTTTCGTTTGCCGGAGATTAAACTCCTTTTATTCAGCGTCTCATCAAAAATGAAATCATTTTCGAAAACTACAAGTCTCATGCGTTTTAGTGGTGAAGAAATAATTTAAAAAATCGTTCGGAAAATGAGTTTACTCCCTGGGTATTTGTTCCTGCCGTATTGAAGTTTATATTTTTTATGTAATTTGTGTTGTCCTTGTGTTGTCCCGTTTGTGCTCTGCTGTAGAGTTCGCTCTGCGGTGGAGTACGAGATGCATTATATTCGTTAGTTTTGTGTTGTGATGTCCCGTGTTAATTATGTAAAAGAATGATTGTAATTTTGGTACTATTTTTAGTTAAATTTTCCCCTTGAGTCTGTTTTGTTTTGCACATCTTGCACATCCTTTTTCTGTGCTAGCAGTCTTCAGCATGTAGCGACAAGGTCGGACATAAACTTCAGGAATACATTCGCTGTTGAGTGAATTAGTAATTTATATTCGCATATCACAGGAGTTGTCCTGTATCTCAGTTACATTATCAGTTGTTTTCTCTCACTTGTAGTTGGCTTGGCTTACGCCACTATATTTCTAGTAAGTGTTTATTTCTTATTATATTTTATGTCATCTTACATGTGTAATTTGTTGCTTAAACTTCGCCTTGTATTCTGTTTGTTTAGCGAGTAAGATTATTAACTACTTCGTTGGAATCGTGTCTATAATTTCCAAGCACCTACAGTATTTTCTTCGTATACATTTGACTATACGGTCAAGCCCGGGATTTACGGGAAATCCCGGGTTTTCGTTTGCCGGCGATTAAACTCCTTTTATTCAGCGTCTCATCAAAAACGACATCATTTTTGAAAACTACAAGTCTCATGCGTTTTAGTGGTAAAAAAATAATTTAAAAATCGTTCGGGAAATGAGTTTACTCCCAGTTTACTTTCTTTGTATACATTTGACTATACGAGTCAAGCCCGGGATTTACGGCAAATCGCGGTTTTCGTTTGCCGGCGATTAAACTCCTTTTATTCAGCGTCTCATCAAAAATGAAATCATTTTCGAAAACTACAAGTCTCATGCGTTTTAGTGGTGAAAAAATAATTTAAAGAATCGTTCGGAAAATGAGTTTACTCCCTGGGTACTTTCTTTGTATACTTTTGATTATACGGGCCGAGTCCGGGATTTACGGGAAATTGCGGGTTTTCGTTTGCCGGCGATTAAACTCCTTTTATTCAGCGTCTCATGAAAAATAAAATCGTTTTTGAAAACTACAAGTCATATGCGTTTTAGTGGTAAAAAATTAATTTAAAAAATCGTTTGGGAAATGAGTATACTCCCAGTTTACTTTCTTTGTATACATTTGACTATACGGGTCAAGCCCGGGATTTACGGGAAATCCCGGGTTTTCGTTTGCCGGCGATTAAACTCCTTTTATTCAGCGTCTCATCAAAAACGAAATCATTTTTGAAAACTACAAGTCTCATGCGTTTTAGTGGTGAAGAAATAATTTATAAAATCGTTCGGGAAATGAGTGTTCTCCCTGGGTATTTTCTTTGTATACATTCGACTATACGGCCAAGCCCGGGATTTACGGGAAATCGCGGGTTTTCGTTTGCCGGCGATTAAACTCCTTTTATTCAGCGTCTCATCAAAAACGAAATGATTTTTGAAAACTACAAGTCTCATGCGTTTTAGTGGTGAAAAATAATTTAAAGGATCGTTCGGGAAATGAGTTTACTCCCTGGGTACTTTCTTTGTATACTTTTGGCTATACGGGCCGAGTCCGGGATTTACGGAAATCGCTGGTTTTCGTTTGCCGGTGATTAAACTCCTTTTATTCAGCGTCTCATAAAAAATAAAATCATTTTTGAAAACTACAAGTCTCATGCGTCTTATTGGTGAAAAAATAATTTAAAAAATCGTTCAAGAAATGCGTTTACTCCCTGGGTACTTTCTTTGTATACATTCAACTATACGGGCCGATTCCGGGATATACAGAAAATCGCGGGTTTTCGTTTGCCGGCGATTAAACTCCGTTTATTCAGCGTTTCATCAAAAATGAAATCATTTTTGAAAACTACAAGTCTCATGCGTTTTAGTGGTGAGAAAATAATTTAAAGAATCGTTCGGGTGATGATTTTACTCCCTGGGTACTTTTTTTGTATACTTTTGACTATACGGGCCGAGTCCGGGATTTACGGGAAATTGCAGGTTTTCGTTTACCGGCGATTAAACTCCTTTTATTCAGCGTCTCATCAAAAATGAAATCGTTTTTGAAAACTACCAACCTCGTCCCCAGGGCTTGTTAGGCTTTTTATATTTGGACGGCCTGAACAAGGCCCTGGCCCTGGCTGGTCACGTGCCGACAAAATACCCACGTATGGTGGGTATTTTGAAAATAATTATTTTGCTCGCTCTTCCAACGCACACGGTAAAAATATACACAGGCAGTCGAGACCATCATCAAAAATACTTATTAAATGTTTTAATCTCGGCGAGTTACAATTTTAGTACGCCAAATGCAGAAAATGGACAAAGTGGTGAATTTATTTAGTCGTATTCAAACTTCACTTGAATGTAATAATGTGGCTGGCTTTTTCTTAAAACCTAAGCAAGTTGCCTGTTGGGAAAGCTTGCTTAATGGCCACGACGTACTGGCTGTTCTTCCAACTGGATAAGGGAAGTCTTTGATATACCAACTGTTGCCTGATTTTCTACCAAGAAAATGTTCTCAAAACATTGTAATCGTCGTGACTCCATTGACGTCAATTATTGAAGATCAAATAAAAACAATGGAAGCTCAATGTGTTCCAGCTGGCGTTTTAAATACAGAAAGAGAGGAAACTAGTGAAATTATCAGCTTATTTAGCAAAGATATCACTCACAAAATCCAAATAACAGAAAATGTGAAATTGGGGAAGATCAAGATATTGTTTTCTCATCCAGAGTCGATTTTGAGTGCAGAAGGCATGAGATTGCTAAAAAGTCCTATATTCCGCCAAAATGTAGCTGCCTTTGTAATCGATGAAGCACACTGTGTTGAGTTATGGTAAGTTCTTACACATCATAATAAAAAAACGCAGCTCATAAATATACACAAGCTATAAATATTTTTCACTTTTCATAAACAGAATAAAACTGTGGATACAAATATGTATCAAAATAAAAAAACGCAGCTCATAAATATACAGCTACAAGCGATAAATATTTTTCACTTTTCATAAACAGAATATATAACTGTGGATACAAATATGTTGTTACATATAAATAAAATTTATTTTAAAAATGTATGTGATATACCTTAAATGGAAGAAATTTTGACAGAAAGAAAATTTGGCGGATTTGACAAAAAAATTATCTGCCAAATTCCATTTTAATTTTTATTCACACAATTATATTCCACCAATTTTTTTTTCCTCTAAAAATTTATTCCTTCAAGATATACAATAGATATAATATATCTAAAAAGTAAAAAACTAGGTAAAAAATAAAGCTATAAAAAATCTATAAAAAAACAAGTTAAAAATAATGACGTGATAAATATATATATAAATATATATATAATATATAAGTTAACAAACACATTTTTCTCTTTATAGGGGCGAAGATTTCCGTAAAAGCTTTGGCGATTTAGCTACACTTAAAGCATTGTTCCCAACAGCAGTTACGTTAGCCCTAACAGCAACAGCACCACTAGCAATGGTTGAAAAAATTACTGACAGTTTATCTATTTCCTCGTGCAAAATTGTCCGGAGCAGTCCAAATCGTCCAAATATAAAACTAACTGTACGAAAAAGAATGCCAAATAACTATAGCAAAGCCAGTTATGATGAAATTCTTTTGCCAATGACCAAAGGACTCAACAGACTTAGAGAAAAATTTCCAATGACTATTATATATATGAAGTTAAAGTACTGTGGATATGCATTTAAGTTGTTCAATTCGAAAATTAAAGATCCGTTTGTTGGTGAAAATTGTGTTCCGGCCAACAGATTATTTGCACAATTTCATGCACCCACTACGAAACTAATGAAATATGACATAATTGAAGAAATTAGGAAAGAAAATTCAAACATTCGAGTAATTTTTGCCACAGCTGCACTTGGTATGGGTGTAAATATACCACATGTTACAAAAGTCATACATATCACACCACCAGCTACATTAGAATCGTATTTACAAGAGTTTGGTAGAGCTGGTAGAAATGGAAATTCCTCTTCTGCAATAATATATTACAATAACTCTGATATAAGTGAAAATAATAAAATTATGTCAACTGCAATGAAAGAATATTGCACAACAACAAATTGTTTGAGAAAAACTATTCTCACATATTTTGGATTTTCTTGTCAAGCACAAGTTTCATGTTGTTCTAATTGTAATGGAGATGAGAATCATTGTGAAGACAAAGAATTAAACCACATTGAAAAAAAAACTTTCAGACCACTGGATGGTGTTAATTTCGAAAAGTTACGAAAAGAACTATTTGAAGTAAAAATCCAATCTGAATTAGCGTTATTCCATGTCTTACCGCAACAAGAATATAATTCAAAATGTATTGAAGACATCTTACAACAGTTACAATATATAAATACCTTGGACGATATGTTTGATAAATTTGGTATTTGCGATGAAACGTATTCAAAAAAAATATATGACCTTGTTGAATGTTATGCTCCTAGGTGTTAAAAATTTGTGAGGTTATTTTTTAAAACAAGGATATGAAAAAACTATTTTTATGCAATATAAACACTGACTTTTCTGTATATTTTATTAAGGAGCAAATTTGACAATTTTTATGTCTCTGGTCCATCAAACTTAGAAAAGAACTCTGGTCCATCAAACTTAGAAAAGAACTCTGGTCCATCAAACTTAGAAAAGAACTCAAACAAAAAAAGCTTCCACTTGTGAAATTTCAGATGCATATCTTTTTTGTACGTTAACTCGAATTAATATTTTTTCTCACTTTTAAGGTATATAATATATATCATAACATAAAATTGTAAAAAATATTTAAAAAAAATAAATGCAACTAATTTCAAACTAGTTCATCTCTGTGTTTTTTCAACCAATTGTGAAAATCTGTCACGTTCATATAGCGCAAAGGTGACCTTTTTATAGCTGGGAAACTGTTATGGAAACGACCTGATGAATGGTGAAAAGGTTTTAGTTCGAGAAGATCTAATATCATTTCATTCTCATCTTCAAAAGCATCACTGGTGCTATGTTGTGTAGAGGATCTGTGTATACTAGCATTTTTGTCATAATTTTCCAGGATTTCTTTAATTCCATTAGCAGCTTTAGTAATTTTAGTAATAGATGATATTGTCTTGTTAGGACCCATTCTCTGAACTATATTTTTGGAAACTTTATTCACAATCTCCTGAGCAAGGTCGTCTTCAATATTTTTCCCCTTACCGCCACGCCAGTTGACAAAATTCCCCCACTTAAACTCCTCAGATAATCGTGGTGTCAGTAAACACTCAACTTGAGCAATGCTGACAAACATTTCCAGAGCATATTTGCTGTAACAACCTAAAGATTTAAACACATTTAAAAGCATCTTTTGGTTGATAAGAGTACGGTTTCCATCACCTTCTTTTGCTGCATCCTTGAGTTGCAGAACCAGAATCGTAAGAAATATTACGCAAAAACCATAATTTTCAACAAAATCATCACCATCTCTTGGTGGGGATTTCTGCAGCAAGTATTCATCTAAAAACTTTGTCAATATGTTATTCATATACGCGTCTTTCTCAGCATCAGATTTATGAACAAAGTTAGTAGGGAAAGGGTAAACAGATGGTTTATCCTCCAAACTTTCCATTCCAAAAAACTTCATCAGTGCAACAACAATATATGCACGTCCAAGACTGATAAATAATTCCTCACAACCATCAAAAGAATCGAGTACTTTAGCAGGAGTAACATTTTTTCGACGAAGCTTCTCCCTAAAATACTTTATCGTTCCATTCTCAGCAATGGATTCAGGTTTATGCAAGAGGTGGTATGAATATTGCAAAAGAGCTGCTTTGGTATGCCACATTACTGGTTTAAAAGGAGAGCAGTGTTCAAATCGATGGCTAGGAGTATGTGCACCAGCTAGTAAATCTTTTGCACCAGCAAATCTTACACGTGTTAATTGATCGCCACCAAACACAATTTTCATTTCTTTCATGGGATCAGAATCTGTAAAATTGATGTGTGCAAATTTCTGACCAGGGTTGGCTTGGAAGGTTTCAAGAAGTGGTCCATCATCAAGGTTTGGCATGTTTTGCAACATGCCTGTTTCATGGTAAATTTCTGCGATCCATTTTTCGTACGTTCGAAGTATCTTTACACAATCAGCATAGTGTGCTTCATTTGCATTAATGATAGGCATAGATGCAATGAATGACCGTTCCCCCATTTCGTGGCTATATTGATGATCAATGTGTTGTGGAACAAATGATTTCAGAAATTTGAACTTTGGGAAAAAATCTAACAAAATACGCCCAACCAAAATTTTTGAAGTTCTGATATATTCCCTCCACTCTGCAATGTTTAATGAAAATGTACTCAGTGGTAATAATGCAATATCACGTTTTGGATTGTCATTATCGAGATGGTCAAATGATAGACGGTTTTCAATCAAATTTGTGGCAAATAGATGGAGATCTTTATTTTGATTGTTTTTATGCATATGACCTTTGAGAATTCTTATGTCCCAATTATCTCCTGTCCCTCGAAACACAGCTCCACCTTTAACTTTATCAATGACACCATCACGAAAATGACCACCAATCAAATCCAATAAAACCTCTCTTCTGCTCGGGCACAAGCAAACACCTAATCTTTGAAACCGTATCTGCAACTAAAAACAAAAGCCAATATAAATAGATTATTTTCAACAAATGAGGCTGTAGACTACACTTTTTTATAAGAAACTGGAAATTTGGCTTCAGCCCTTGAATTGTTTTTTTTTTCACTTGTTCAGCCTTACTGATAAGGCTGAACAAGTGAAAAAAGGTACTGATAACTCAATATTGAGAAAATTAAAAAAATAAATTGATAGATTCACAGGTCTCTTGCTGAAAAGCTTAAAAGTAATGTGAGAATAAATAAAAATCAGTTCAATTGCTTACACAAAATCCTTTATTATTATATTATGTATATACATACCTGTTTACTGCAACCACCTTCTATTAAAAGAGTGGTGTTAATTCTTTGAAATAAACTTAGTTCGTGCCAACGTGACTGCATCAGAATTGAGTAAATGAAAGCATATTTTATTTCACTCTGCCTGTTTTCAATATCACCAGCAATTGTTTCCAGAATATCGACAAAATAGGGGATTTTCAACATCTCAGTTTTGATATTTTTGATCTGCAAATTTGAAAGTCCATCATAGGTATTGTTAAGTAAAGTTGAACCATTTTCATCTCTCCTGCATAGACTTTTACATGCCATATTCAGATCAGAGAGTAATAATTTGACAAAAACATCTTTAAAACCAGGTGTCTCCCACATTAATTTCCCAATAAAGGGTACTTCTTTTGTGCCAAAAACATTGTTCAATTTTTTCAAAATACTGTCACTTGATTCAATATTCTCTTTATCAATGTTATCCGCACTTTGTACGTTTGTTAAATCAAATAATTTCTTACGAGAAGGTTCATTTTTGCTTGTGATTGTGTTACAATCTTCTGGTAGCAGCATTCTCTTGACAGACATGTTTCGATTAAGTTCACCTTGGACGTTGTGACAAGAGTTCCTGTACTCGTCAACCTTGGTAATAAAAGATTCGCATGTTCGGCAAACGACTTTCGTTATACAGTCATGCTCGTTGATACCTATGCCACACACTTCATGCACTTTTGAAGCAAGATTTTTTGCCAATCCAATTTTAGAAAAAATTTTGATTAGGTGTCTCTGCTGAGTGAATTTTCCACATAATCTACACACTCCCTGTTGCGAAACATTTTTTCTTGGATAAAACTTCTTTGGTGTTACAGCTGCTGCCATGCTATGTTTGCATTCTCCATTTTCTGAAAATTTAAGAATTAGAAATATTACAACAGAACAAACAAAACTACTGTAAGGGTTTTACTGACAAGGATTTGTATATATTGTCCATACACAAGAATATCATACAATAATGATGAATGTTGAAAGTACAGTGAGAACACAAATTACAAAGTAATACTTTAACAGAACACAAAATGGTACATAGCCTAAGGTTCCTGTGTAGGATACGAGGCCTACCCATATTCAATGCAGGAACAAGAAATCATAAAGCAAAATATTAAATATTAATAAGAATTTTTAAGTCTACCCTAGCACACAAGATGATATGCACTTACTTTTCCATAGCTAAACATTATGTTACATATAGCTAGCTATATATGTATGACAGTTTTGATCGCTTGTGAAGTTCGTTCCTTCTTCAGTTCATTTAACAGTGTGAGTTTTTAGCAACACAAGATGCTCAAACCTGCTTTCAACCAGTTATTGTTAATCTTCTTTCTGGTAAAATACTTTCAGAACTGTTGCAGTTCCATATCAAAAATAATGTTTTTCCAAAATTTTGAATCTAGCTACATTTAGCTAGTAGAACAACATCAAAAACCAAACCAAACGCAACACCCACAAAATAACAGCCACCATTTTTAAAGAGCTACTTTTTGAATTGCTAATCCGCGGTCCATCACCACGAAAAGTTCTCGAATTTTGATTTTTTCTCGCCACATAATTTTGCCTCTAATATCACTCGCGGGACGCGTTTTAATTATGCGAGTTCTTACGGCCAATCAAATTTGTCACGTGACCAGCCAGGGCCAGGGCCTTGTTCAGGCCGTCCAAATATAAAAAGCCTAACAAGCCCTGGGGACGAGGTCGGAAAACTACAAGTCTTATGCGTTTTAGTGGTAAAAAATTAATTTAAAAAATCGTTCGGGAAATGAGTTTACTCCCAGTTTACTTTCTTTGTATACATTTGACTATACGGGTCAAGCACGGGATTTAAGGCAAATTGCGGGTTTTCGTTTGCCGGCGATTAAACTCCTTTTATACAGCGTCTCATCAAAAACGAAATCATTTTTGAAAACCATAAGTCTCATGCGTTTTAGTGGTGAAAAAATAATTTAAAAAATCGTTCGGGAAATGAGTTTACTTCCTGGGTACTTTCTTTGTATACATTCGACTATACGGGCCAAGCCCGGGATTTACGGGAAATCGCGGGTTTTAGTTCGCCGGCGATTAAACTCCTTTTATTCAGCGCCTCATCAAAAATGAAATCATTTTTGAAAAGTACAAGTCTCATGCGTTTTAGTGGTGAAAATATAATATAAAAAATCGTTCAAGAAATGAGTTTACTCCCTTGATACTTTCTTTGTATACATTCGACTATACGGGCCGATTCCGGTATATACAGGAAATCGCGGGTTTTCGTTTGCCGGCGATTAAACCCTTTTTATTCAGCGTCTCATCAAAAACGAAATGATTTTTGAAAACTACAAGTCTCATGCGTTTTAGTGGTGAAAAATAATTTAAAGGATCGTTCGGGAAATGAGTTTACTCCCTGGGTACTTTCTTTGTATACATTCGACTATACGGGCCGAGTCCGGGATTTACGGAAATCGCGGGTTTTCGTTTGCCGGTGATTAAACTCCTTTTATTCAGCGTCTCATAAAAAATAAAATCATTTTTGAAAACTACAAGTCTCATGCGTCTTATTGGTGAAAAAATAATTTAAAAAATCGTTCAAGAAATGCGTTTACTCCCTGGGTACTTTCTTTGTATACATTCGACTATACGTCCAAGCCAGGGATTTACGGGAAATCGCGGGTTTTCGTTTGCCGGCGATTAAACTCCTTTTATTCAGCGTCTCATCAATAACGAAATCATTTTTGAAAACTACAAGTCTCATTCGTTTTAGTGGTGAAAAATACTTTAAAGAATCGTTCTAGAAATGAGTTTACACCCTGGATACTTTCTTTGTATACTTTTGACTATACGGCCGAGTCCGGGATTTACGGGAAATCGCGGGTTTTCGTTTGCCGGCGATTAAACTCATTTTATTCAGCGTCTCATAAAAAATGAAATCATTTTTGAAAACTACAAGTCTCATGCGTCTTAGTGGTGAAAAAATAATTTAAAAAATCGTTCGGGAAATGAGTTTACTTCCTGGGTACTTTCTTTGTATACATTCGACTATACGGGCCAAGCCCGGGCTTTACGGGAAATCGCGGGTTTTAGTTTGCCGGCGATTAAACTCCTTTTATTCAGCGTCTCATCAAAAATGAAATCATTTTTGAAAAGTACAAGTCTCATGCGTTTTAGTGGTGAAAATATAATTTAAAAAATCGTTCAAGAAATGAGTTTACTACCTTGATACTTTCTTTGTATACATTCGACTATACGGGCCGATTCCGGGATTTACGGAAATCGCGGGTTTTCGTTTGCCGGTGATTAAACTCCTTTTATTCAGCGTCTCATAAAAAATAAAATCATTTTTGAAAACTATAAGTCTCATGCGTCTTATTGGTGAAAAAATAATTTAAAAAATCGTTCAAGAAATGCGTTTACTCCCTGGGTACTTTCTTTGTATACATTCAACTATACGGGCCGATTCCGGGGTATACAGAAAATCGCGGGTTTTCGTTTGCCGGCGATTAAACTCCTTTTATTCAGCGTTTCATCAAAAATGAAATCATTTTTGAAAACTACAAGTCTCATGCGTTTTAGTGGTGAGAAAATAATTTAAAGAATCGTTCGGGAGATGATTTTACTCCCTGGGTACTTTTTTTGTATACTTTTGACTATACGGGCCGAGTCCGGGATTTACGGGAAATTGCAGGTTTTCGTTTACCGGCGATTAAACTCCTTTTATTCAGCGTCTCATCAAAAATGAAATCGTTTTTGAAAACTACAAGTCTTATGCGTTTTAGTGGTAAAAAATTAATTTAAAAAATCGTTCGGGAAATGAGTTTACTCCCAGTTTACTTTCTTTGTATACATTTGACTATACGGGTCAAGCACGGGATTTAAGGCAAGTTGCGGGTTTTCGTTTGCCGGCGATTAAACTCCTTTTATACAGCGTCTCATCAAAAACGAAATCATTTTTGAAAACCATAAGTCTCATGCGTTTTAGTGGTGAAAAAATAATTTAAAAAATCGTGCGGGAAGTGAGTTTACTCCCAGTTTACTTTCTTTGTATACATTCGACTATAAGGGTCAAGCCCGGGATTTACGGCAAATCGCGGGTTTTCGTTTGCCGGCGATTAAACTCCTTTTATTCAGCGTCTCATCAAAAATGAGATCATTTTTGAAAACTACAAGTCTCATGCGTATTAGTGGTGAAGAAATAATTTAAAAAATCGTTCGGGTAATGAGTTTACTCCCTGGGTATTTTCTTTGTATACATTCGACTATACGTCCAAGCCAGGGATTTACGGGAAATCGCGGGTTTTCGTTTGCCGGCGATTAAACTCCTTTTATTCAGCGTCTCATCAATAACGAAATCATTTTTGAAAACTACAAGTCTCATTCGTTTTAGTGGTGAAAAATAATTTAAAGAATCGTTCTAGAAATGAGTTTACACCCTGGGTACTTTCTTTGTATACTTTTGACTATACGGCCGAGTCCGGGATTTACGGTAAATCGCGGGTTTTCGTTTGCCGGCGATTAAACTCCTTTTATTCAGTGTCTCATCAATAACGAAATCATTTTTGAAAACTACAAGTCTCATTCGTTTTAGTGGTGAAAAATAATTTAAAGAATCGTTCTAGAAATGAGTTTACACCCTGGGTACTTTCTTTGTATACATTCGACTATACGGGCCGAGTCCGGGATTTACGGGAAATCGCGGGTTTTAGTTCGCCGGCGATTAAACTCCTTTTATTCAGCGCCTCATCAAAAATGAAATCATTTTTGAAAAGTACAAGTCTCATGCGTTTTAGTGGTGAAAATATAATATAAAAAATCGTTCAAGAAATGAGTTTACTCCCTTGATACTTTCTTTGTATACATTCGACTATACGGGCCGATTCCGGTATATACAGGAAATCGCGGGTTTTCGTTTGCCGGCGATTAAACCCTTTTTATTCAGCGTCTCATCAAAAACGAAATGATTTTTGAAAACTACAAGTCTCATGCGTTTTAGTGGTGAAAAATAATTTAAAGGATCGTTCGGGAAATGAGTTTACTCCCTGGGTACTTTCTTTGTATACATTCGACTATACGGGCCGAGTCCGGGATTTACGGAAATCGCGGGTTTTCGTTTGCCGGTGATTAAACTCCTTTTATTCAGCGTCTCATAAAAAATAAAATCATTTTTGAAAACTACAAGTCTCATGCGTCTTATTGGTGAAAAAATAATTTAAAAAATCGTTCAAGAAATGCGTTTACTCCCTGGGTACTTTCTTTGTATACATTCGACTATACGTCCAAGCCAGGGATTTACGGGAAATCGCGGGTTTTCGTTTGCCGGCGATTAAACTCCTTTTATTCAGCGTCTCATCAATAACGAAATCATTTTTGAAAACTACAAGTCTCATTCGTTTTAGTGGTGAAAAATACTTTAAAGAATCGTTCTAGAAATGAGTTTACACCCTGGATACTTTCTTTGTATACTTTTGACTATACGGCCGAGTCCGGGATTTACGGGAAATCGCGGGTTTTCGTTTGCCGGCGATTAAACTCCTTTTATTCAGCGTCTCATAAAAAATGAAATCATTTTTGAAAACTACAAGTCTCATGCGTCTTAGTGGTGAAAAAATAATTTAAAAAATCGTTCGGGAAATGAGTTTACTTCCTGGGTACTTTCTTTGTATACATTCGACTATACGGGCCAAGCCCGGGCTTTACGGGAAATCGCGGGTTTTAGTTTGCCGGCGATTAAACTCCTTTTATTCAGCGTCTCATCAAAAATGAAATCATTTTTGAAAAGTACAAGTCTCATGCGTTTTAGTGGTGAAAATATAATTTAAAAAATCGTTCAAGAAATGAGTTTACTACCTTGATACTTTCTTTGTATACATTCGACTATACGGGCCGATTCCGGGATTTACGGAAATCGCGGGTTTTCGTTTGCCGGTGATTAAACTCCTTTTATTCAGCGTCTCATAAAAAATAAAATCATTTTTGAAAACTATAAGTCTCATGCGTCTTATTGGTGAAAAAATAATTTAAAAAATCGTTCAAGAAATGCGTTTACTCCCTGGGTACTTTCTTTGTATACATTCAACTATACGGGCCGATTCCGGGGTATACAGAAAATCGCGGGTTTTCGTTTGCCGGCGATTAAACTCCTTTTATTCAGCGTTTCATCAAAAATGAAATCATTTTTGAAAACTACAAGTCTCATGCGTTTTAGTGGTGAGAAAATAATTTAAAGAATCGTTCGGGAGATGATTTTACTCCCTGGGTACTTTTTTTGTATACTTTTGACTATACGGGCCGAGTCCGGGATTTACGGGAAATTGCAGGTTTTCGTTTACCGGCGATTAAACTCCTTTTATTCAGCGTCTCATCAAAAATGAAATCGTTTTTGAAAACTACAAGTCTTATGCGTTTTAGTGGTAAAAAATTAATTTAAAAAATCGTTCGGGAAATGAGTTTACTCCCAGTTTACTTTCTTTGTATACATTTGACTATACGGGTCAAGCACGGGATTTAAGGCAAGTTGCGGGTTTTCGTTTGCCGGCGATTAAACTCCTTTTATACAGCGTCTCATCAAAAACGAAATCATTTTTGAAAACCATAAGTCTCATGCGTTTTAGTGGTGAAAAAATAATTTAAAAAATCGTGCGGGAAGTGAGTTTACTCCCAGTTTACTTTCTTTGTATACATTCGACTATAAGGGTCAAGCCCGGGATTTACGGCAAATCGCGGGTTTTCGTTTGCCGGCGATTAAACTCCTTTTATTCAGCGTCTCATCAAAAATGAGATCATTTTTGAAAACTACAAGTCTCATGCGTATTAGTGGTGAAGAAATAATTTAAAAAATCGTTCGGGTAATGAGTTTACTCCCTGGGTATTTTCTTTGTATACATTCGACTATACGTCCAAGCCAGGGATTTACGGGAAATCGCGGGTTTTCGTTTGCCGGCGATTAAACTCCTTTTATTCAGCGTCTCATCAATAACGAAATCATTTTTGAAAACTACAAGTCTCATTCGTTTTAGTGGTGAAAAATAATTTAAAGAATCGTTCTAGAAATGAGTTTACACCCTGGGTACTTTCTTTGTATACTTTTGACTATACGGCCGAGTCCGGGATTTACGGGAAATCGCGGGTTTTCGTTTGCCGGCGATTAAACTCCTTTTATTCAGTGTCTCATCAATAACGAAATCATTTTTGAAAACTACAAGTCTCATTCGTTTTAGTGGTGAAAAATAATTTAAAGAATCGTTCTAGAAATGAGTTTACACCCTGGGTACTTTCTTTGTATACTTTTGACTATACGGCCGAGTCCGGGATTTACGGGAAATCGCGGGTTTTCGTTTGCCGGCGATTAAACTCCTTTTATTCAGCGTCTCATAAAAAATGAAATCATTTTTGAAAACTACAAGTCTCATGCGTCTTAGTGGTTAAAAAATAATTTAAAAAATCGTTCGGGAAGAGAGTTTACTTCCTGGGTACTTTCTTTGTATACATTCGACTATACGGGCCAAGCGCGGGATTTACGGGAAATCGGGGGTTTTAGTTTGCCGGCGATTAAACTTCTTTTATTCAGCGTCTCATCAAAAATGAAATCATTTTTGCAAACTACAAGTCTCATGCGTTTTAGTGGTGAGAAAATAATTTAAAGAATCGTTCGGGAGATGATTTTACTCCCTGGGTACTTTTTTTGTATACTTTTGACTATACGGGCCGAGTCCGGGATTTACGGGAAATTGCAGGTTTTCGTTTACCGGCGATTAAACTCCTTTTATTCAGCGTCTCATCAAAAATGAAATCGTTTTTGAAAACTACAAGTCTAATGCGTTTTAGTGGTAAAAAATTAATTTAAAAAATCGTTCGGGAAATGAGTTTACTACCAGTTTACTTTCTTTTTATACATTTGACTATAAGGGTCAAGCACGGGATTTAAGGCAAATTGCGGGTTTTCGTTTGCCGGCGATTAAACTCCTTTTATACAGCGTCTCATTAAAAACGAAATCATTTTTGAAAACCATAAGTCTCATGCGTTTTAGTGGTGAAAAAATAATTTAAAAAATCGTGCGGGAAGTGAGTTTACTCCCAGTTTACTTTCTTTGTATACATTCGACTATAAGGGTCAAGCCCGGGATTTACGGCAAATCGCGGGTTTTCGTTTGCCGGCGATTAAACTCCTTTTATTCAGCGTCTCATCAAAAATGAGATCATTTTTGAAAACTACAAGTCTCATGCGTATTAGTGGTGAAGAAATAATTTAAAAAAATCGTTCGGGTAATGAGTTTACTCCCTGGGTATTTTCTTTGTATACATTCGACTATACGTCCAAGCCAGCAATTTACGGGAAATCGCGGGTTTTCGTTTGCCGGCGATTAAACTCCTTTTATTCAGCGTCTCATCAATAACGAAATCATTTTTGAAAACTACAAGTCTCATTCGTTTTAGTGGTGAAAAATAATTTAAAGAATCGTTCTAGAAATGAGTTTACACCCTGGGTACTTTCTTTGTATACTTTTGACTATACGGCCGAGTCCGGGATTTACGGGAAATCGCGGGTTTTCGTTTGCCGGGGATTAAACTCCTTTTATTCAGCGTCTCATAAAAAATGAAATCATTTTTGAAAACTACAAGTCTCATGCGTCTTAGTGGTTAAAAAATAATTTAAAAAATCGTTCGGGAAATGAATTTACTTCCTGGGTACTTTCTTTGTATATATTCGACTATACGGGCCAAGCGCGGGATTTACGGGAAATCGCGGGTTTTAGTTTGCCGGCGATTAAACTTCTTTTATTCAGCGTCTCATCAAAAATGAAATCATTTTTGAAAACTACAAGTCTCATGCGTTTTAGTGGTGAGAAAATAATTTAAAGAATCGTTCGGGAGATGATTTTACTCCCTGGGTACTTTTTTTGTATACTTTTGACTATACGGGCCGAGTCCGGGATTTACGGGAAATTGCAGGTTTTCGTTTACCGGCGATTAAACTCCTTTTATTCAGCGTCTCATCAAAAATGAAATCGTTTTTGAAAACTACAAGTCTTATGCGTTTTAGTGGTAAAAAATTAATTTAAAAAATCGTTCGTGAAATGAGTTTATTCCCAGTTTACTTTCTTTGTATACATTTGACTATAAGGGTCAAGCACGGGATTTAAGGCAAATTGCGGGTTTTCGTTTGCCGGCGATTAAACTCCTTTTATACAGCGTCTCATCAAAAACGAAATCATTTTTGAAAACCATAAGTCTCATGCGTTTTAGTGGTGAAAAAATAATTTAAAAAATCGTGCGGGAAGTGAGTTTACTCCCAGTTTACTTTCTTTGTATACATTCGACTATAAGGGTCAAGCCCGGGATTTACGGCAAATCGCGGGTTTTCGTTTGCCGGCGATTAAACTCCTTTTATTCAGCGTCTCATCAAAAATGAGATCATTTTTGAAAACTACAAGTCTCATGCGTATTAGTGGTGAAGAAATAATTTAAAAAAATCGTTCGGGTAATGAGTTTACTCCCTGGGTATTTTCTTTGTATACATTCGACTATACGTCCAAGCCAGGAATTTACGGGAAATCGCGGGTTTTCGTTTGCCGGCGATTAAACTCCTTTTATTCAGCGTCTCATCAATAACGAAATCATTTTTGAAAACTACAAGTCTCATTCGTTTTAGTGGTGAAAAATAATTTAAGAATCGTTCTAGAAATGAGTTTACACCCTGGGTACTTTCTTTGTATACTTTTGACTATACGGCCGAGTCCGGGATTTACGGGAAATCGCGGGTTTTCGTTTGCCGGCGATTAAACTCCTTTTATTCAGCGTCTCATAAAAAATGAAATCATTTTTGAAAACTACAAGTCTCATGCGTCTTAGTGGTTAAAAAATAATTTAAAAAATCGTTCGGGAAATGAGTTTACTTCCTGGGTACTTTCTTTGTATACATTCGACTATACGGGCCAAGCGCGGGATGTACGGGAAATCGCGGGTTTTAGTTTGCCGGCGATTAAACTTCTTTTATTCAGCGTCTCATCAAAAATGAAATCATTTTTGAAAACTACAAGTCTCATGCGTTTTAGTGGTGAGAAAATAATTTAAAGAATCGTTCGGGAGATGATTTTACTCTCTGGGTACTTTTTTTGTATACTTTTGACTATACGGGCCGAGTCCGGGATTTACGGGAAATTGCAGGTTTTCGTTTACCGGCGATTAAACTCCTTTTATTCAGCGTCTCATCAAAAATGAAATCGTTTTTGAAAACTACAAGTCTTATGCGTTTTAGTGGTAAAAAATTAATTTAAAAAATCGTTCGGGAAATGAGTTTACTCCCAGTTTACTTTCTTTGTATACATTTGACTATACGGGTCAAGCACGGGATTTAAGGCAAATTGCGGGTTTTTGTTTGCCGGCGATTAAACTCCTTTTATACAGCGTCTCATCAAAAACGAAATCATTTTTGAAAACCATAAGTCTCATGCGTTTTAGTGGTGAAAAAATAATTTAAAAAATCGTGCGGGAAGTGAGTTTACTCCCAGTTTACTTTCTTTGTATACATTCGACTATAAGGGTCAAGCCCGGGATTTACGGCAAATCGCGGGTTTTCGTTTGCCGGCGATTAAACTCCTTTTATTCAGCGTCTCATCAAAAATGAGATCATTTTTGAAAACTACAAGTCTCATGCGTATTAGTGGTGAAGAAATAATTTAAAAAATCGTTCGGGTAATGAGTTTACTCCCTGGGTATTTTCTTTGTATACATTCGACTATACGTCCAAGCCAGGGATTTACGGGAAATCGCGGGTTTTCGTTTGCCGGCGATTAAACTCCTTTTATTCAGCGTCTCATCAATAACGAAATCATTTTTGAAAACTACAAGTCTCATTCGTTTTAGTGGTGAAAAATAATTTAAAGAATCGTTCTAGAAATGAGTTTACACCCTGGGTACTTTCTTTGTATACTTTTGACTATACGGCCGAGTCCGGGATTTACGGGAAATCGCGGGTTTTCGTTTGCCGGCGATTAAACTCCTTTTATTCAGCGTCTCATAAAAAATGAAATCATTTTTGAAAACTACAAGTCTTATGCGTCTTAGTGGTTAAAAAATAATTTAAAAAATCGTTCGGGAAATGAGTTTACTTCCTGGGTACTTTCTTTATATACATTCGACTATACGGGCCAAGCGCGGGATTTACGGGAAATCGCGGGTTTTAGTTTGCCGGCGATTAAACTTCTTTTATTCAGCGTCTCATCAAAAATGAAATCATTTTTGAAAACTACAAGTCTCATGCGTTTTAGTGGTGAAAAAATAATTTAAAGAATCGTTCGGGAAATGAGTTCACTCCCTGGGTATTTTCTTTGTATACTTTTGATTATACGGGCCGAGTCCGGGATTTACGGGAAATTGCGGGTTTTCGTTTGCCGGCGATTAAACTCCTTTTATTCAGCGTCTCATAAAAAATGAAATCATTTTTGAAAACTACAAGTCTCATGCGTCTTAGTGGTTAAAAAATAATTTAAAAAATCGTTCGGGAAATGAGTTTACTTCCTGGGTACTTTCTTTGTATACATTCGACTATACGGGCCAAGCGCGGGATTTACGGGAAATCGCGGGTTTTAGTTTGCCGGCGATTAAACTTCTTTTATTCAGCGTCTCATCAAAAATGAAATCATTTTTGAAAACTACAAGTCTCATGCGTTTTAGTGGTGAGAAAATAATTTAAAGAATCGTTCGGGAGATGATTTTACTCCCTGGGTACGTTTTTTGTATACTTTTGACTATACGGGCCAAGTCCGGGATTTACGGGAAATTGCAGGTTTTCGTTTACCGGCGATTAAACTCCTTTTATTCAGCGTCTCATCAAAAATGAAATCGTTTTTGAAAACTACAAGTCTTATGCGTTTTAGTGGTAAAAAATTAATTTAAAAAATCGTTCGGGAAATGAGTTTACTCCCAGTTTACTTTCTTTGTATACATTTGACTATACGGGTCAAGCACGGGATTTAAGGCAAATTGCGGGTTTTTGTTTGCCGGCGATTAAACTCCTTTTATACAGCGTCTCATCAAAAACGAAATCATTTTTGAAAACCATAAGTCTCATGCGTTTTAGTGGTGAAAAAATAATTTAAAAAATCGTGCGGGAAGTGAGTTTACTCCCAGTTTACTTTCTTTGTATACATTCGACTATAAGGGTCAAGCCCGGGATTTACGGCAAATCGCGGGTTTTCGTTTGCCGGCGATTAAACTCCTTTTATTCAGCGTCTCATCAAAAATGAGATCATTTTTGAAAACTACAAGTCTCATGCGTATTAGTGGTGAAGAAATAATTTAAAAAATCGTTCGGGTAATGAGTTTACTCCCTGGGTATTTTCTTTGTATACATTCGACTATACGTCCAAGCCAGGGATTTACGGGAAATCGCGGGTTTTCGTTTGCCGGCGATTAAACTCCTTTTATTCAGCGTCTCATCAATAACGAAATCATTTTTGAAAACTACAAGTCTCATGCGTCTTAGTGGTTAAAAAATAATTTAAAAAATCGTTCGGGAAATGAGTTTACTTCCTGGGTACTTTCTTTGTATACATTCGACTATACGGGCCAAGCGCGGGATTTACGGGAAATCGCGGGTTTTAGTTTGCCGGCGATTAAACTTCTTTTATTCAGCGTCTCATCAAAAATGAAATCATTTTTGAAAACTACAAGTCTCATGCGTTTTAGTGGTGAAAAAATAATTTAAAGAATCGTTCGGGAAATGAGTTCACTCCCTGGGTATTTTCTTTGTATACTTTTGATTATACGGGCCGAGTCCGGGATTTACGGGAAATTGCGGGTTTTCGTTTGCCGGTGATTAAACTCCTTTTATTCAGCGTCTCATCAAAAATGAGATCATTTTTGAAAACTACAAGTCTCATGCGTTTTAGTGGTGAA
The DNA here is from genome assembly GCF_029227915.1 of Hydractinia symbiolongicarpus. NCBI lineage: Eukaryota > Metazoa > Cnidaria > Hydrozoa > Anthoathecata > Hydractiniidae > Hydractinia > Hydractinia symbiolongicarpus. The sequence goes on from NC_079881.1 coordinate 25,522,401, forward strand.
GAAATAATTTAAAAAATCATTCGGGTAATGAGTTTACTCCCTGGGTATTTTCTTTGTATACATTCGACTATACGGCCAAGCCAGGGATTTACGGGAAATCGCGGGTTTTCGTTTGCCGGCGATTAAACTCCTTTGATTCAGCGTCACATCAATAACGAAATCATTTTTGAAAACTACAAGTCTCATTTGTTTTAGTGGTGAAAAATAAATTAAAGAATCGTTCTAGAAATGAGTTTACACCCTGGGTACTTTCTTTGTATACTTTTGACTATACGGGTCGAGTCCGGGATTTACGGGAAATCGCGGGTTTTCGTTTGCCGGCAATTAAACTCCTTTTATTCAGCGTCTCATAAAAAATGAAATCAATTTTGAAAACTACAAGTCTCATGCGTCTTAGTGGTGAAAAAATAATTTAAAAAATCGTTCGGGAAATGAGTTTACTTCCTGGGTACTTTCTTTGTATACATTCGACTATACGGGCCAAGCCCGGGATTTACGGGAAATCCCGGGTTTTCGTTTGCCGGCGATTAAACTTCTTTTATTCAGCGTCTCATCAAAAATGAAATCATTTTTGAAAAGTACAAGTCTCATGCGTTTTAGTGGTGAAAATATAATTTAAAAAATCGTTCAAGAAATGAGTTTACTCCCTTGATACTTTCTTTGTATACATTCGACTATACGGGCCGATTCCGGGATATACAGGAAATCGCGGGTTTTCGTTTGCCGGCGATTAAACTCCTTTTATTCAGCGTCTCATCAAAAATGAAATCATTTTTGAAAACTACAAGTCTCATGCGTTTTAGTGGTGAAAAAATAATTTAAAGAATCGTTCGGGAAATGAGTTCACTCCCTGGGTACTTTCTTTGTATACTTTTGATTATACGGGCCGAGTCCGGGATTTACGGGAAATTGCGGGTTTTCGTTTGCCGGCGATTAAACTCCTTTTATTCAGCGTCTCATCAAAAATGAAATTGTTTTTGAAAACTACAAGTCTTATGCGTTTTAGTGGTAAAAAATTAATTTAAAAAATCGTTCGGGAAATGAGTTTACTCCCAGTTTACTTTCTTTGTATACATTTGACTATACGGGTCAAACCCGGGATTTACGGCAAATCGCGGGTTTTTGTTTATTATTTATTATTATTATTATTTAACGAATGTTTATACAGGATTTGCATGTCAGTATATAAAACACTGTTATGAATATGCGTCCTGAGAATAAAATGTTAAAAATATTAATATTCATTTAAAATGGTTATATACAATAGATAAAAAGTAAATATGTAATGTGAAGATTATGTATATTTGTACGGAATAAAATGAGAGACAAAAAGAGAGAAAGACTATATCGAGAAAAACAGGGAAACAAACTAAGAAACTGTCACAAAACGGTGCACTATATAGAGTCCTCAGTTGAAAAAGAATGTTAACACAAAACTCAAAAAGATTGTGTCAAAAGCTAAACCAGGCTGTATGGAAAACACACTCACAAATACACTTATCAAACAAAATGTGCTTGACACAAAGCTTTAAATTCCTCAAAAATTTCACATTGCCTAATTCCAATGGGTAAAGAGTTGAATAAACTCACACCCATTGAAAAGAAGCTTCCCTTTGCAAATTCTAATTTCACTTTAGGTATAAATAAAAGAAAACCGTTGTTTCTTGTTGTTCTTTGATGACGCTTCACAGTGAAGTAGTCTTGAAAGTTATCACAGACATTACCATCCAAACATTTTTTAACAAACAGCACAGCTCGTTTTTCAATTTCTTTTCTGATCTCAGGAACATTTTGTTGAGTCAGAATTCTAGCACGATTGTCAATGGATTCGAGTCTCTTTATTTGAGTATCACTGAATTTGAGCTGAACGTTACTGCAATAGGATAATCCTGGTAAAATAATAGCTGTGTAGATCTTTCTAACAGCATCCGCAGTAAGACCCATTTTGAGTGAACTTAACAAACGTAGCTTGTTCGAAGCTCTTTTGTAAATCGTGTTGAAGTTTTCGTTCATGTTCAAAGATGGATCCAAAACAGTACCAAGATACTTATAATGTGTAGTTGAAGATATTGGAACGTCATTGTAATATAAATTCATTTGTCGTGAATACATCGAGAGTCGTTTTTGAGTTCCAAATACCATTGACTCGGTCTTTCCTTTTCTGAGATTTATTACTAATTCGTTATCTTTGAGATATTCGGCTATCTTCTCGAGATCGTAATTGAACTTGTCTTCGATGTCTTGTAACCGTTTGCTCGCAAAATATAACACCGTGTCATCTGCAAACTCTATGACTTCAGAATATTTAACGCACTCTTTAAAGTCATTAAAATAAAGTAAAAACAAGATAGGTCCTAAGATGGATCCTTGTGGTACACCACAGACAATACTTTTCTCTTCGTATGCTACGTTGTTTACTACGCAATACTGCTTTCTATTAAAGAGGTAGTCTGAGAACAAATTCAAAGCAATTCCTTTAATACCATAAGAACATAATTTTGACAGTAATAATCCATGACTAAGAGTGTCAAATGCTTTTGGCAAGTCAACAAAAATTGCACCAACTAGATTGCCACTGTCTACTTCTTTCCTGATGTTGTCCGTTAATAACGTAGTCGCCATCTCCGTTGATCGTTTTCGACGGTACCCAAATTGATTTCGAGAAAGTAAGTTATTTGATTCTAGATAATCAATTAATTGGTGATGAACAGCACGTTCTAGAATCTTGGAAACTATAGGAAGAACTGAGATAGGTCGATAGTTTGTTTCTTCAGATGAATTTCCTCCCTTAAAAAGTGGCGTAACTTTTGCGATTTTCCAGTCCGACGGTATTGTACTGGTACGCAGCGACAGGTTTATAATGAATGCTAATGGTTGAGAAAGGAGTGTAGCAGCATCTTTCAAAACACCCGGTGGTATGTCATCTGCACCGGTGGCTTTCTTTCTCTTCAAAGATTTTAATTCTTTTTCGACAAACACTTTCGTGACGTAATGAAAATGAAAGAGTTTATCAGTCCTGGTCGAAATTATTGCAGTATATCTCCATATAAGGTTTCGTAATGGAAAAGCGACGTCCTTCAATTTTCTAGCGCAATCTGAAAAGTATCGACAAAATTTGTTAGCGTAAAAAAGTTTCTCAGCTGCATCCGGCTGATCACTATTTGTTGGAGATGATGACTTTCCTGCAGGAAATATGCTTTTGATTGTTTTCCAAAACTTACGAGGATTATGCCGGTTTTCCACTAACAAGTTTTTCTGATAACCATTTCTTGCAACTCGAATTTTGTTGTTACAAAGATTTTTTAATTGTCTGTACAAACACCAATCTGACGCTTTCTTCGTTTTTCGTGCCTTTCTCAAGAGTTTATCTCGATTGTTCATATGTTTCTTAATTAGCACTCAACAACAGCACTTAGCACTCAACCACGGACAGGAACGTCCTTTTACCATTTTGGTTATAACGGGAGCGTGCTTGTCGATTATAGCATGTACTGTTGTTTTAAAATATTCCCAGGAACTTTCCACGGAACTCATTTCATACATAGGTTGCCAATCATGATTATTTATGTCTGTGTTCAATTTTTCAGGGTCATATTTGTTGTAATTTCGACATCGTGTGGTGCGCGATTTAAACTTTTGATGGTTAACTTTTCTTACGCAACCAATACAATCGTGATCACTCAGACTCAGAGGTAGAACGTCCGTGTGGGAGATCGTCGAACTTTTGTTAGTAAATATCACATCAATTAATGTTTCAGTGTCTTGCGTTATTCTCGTGGGCTTTTTTACGAGCTGTACAAATTATTGCAATTTGAATATATCTTTGATTTCACGATGATCACCTTGTTTCAAATAATTCACATTAACATCGCCCATAATGATTGTTTCTAGTGTTAATTTATTAACAGCTATTAACATTTTTCTTAAAATTTCGTTAAAACGAGAATTCAGATATAGAGATGAGTCAGGGGGTCTATACATACAGCATATAAGAAAACCTTTGCGTTTTTCGGAAAAATTTCGAGTCAGATACATTCAATGTCATTCACCTCTAGATCTTCCCTCCTTTTCAATGTCAATGGTGTCATGCCACACCTCCACCTTTCCCAATTTCTCTACAACGTGAAATGAAGTTGTACCCCAGTATTGTGTATAAATCGTTGTAATCAAACCCACTCTGTGCTTCGATGTGAGTTTCAGATAATGTCAAAATGTCTATACGATTTTCATAAGATAATAATGCAGTAAGATTTGCCATGTTATGAAAAATTCCTCTGATATTTTGGTGTAAGAACTTTATACCTTTCATGTTTGTAAACGATTTTATCTGTTCATATTGCGGTATGACATCTCCGCAAGCCAGTAATAACAAACAAATCAAACTTCTTTTTCTGTATCGAGCTATGGACTTCGATCTAACTGCAAACAGTGACGAAAAAACGAATGTTTCTTCTTGTTCTTTACACAAACCAGTAATAGTGATACTGATCCCATCTGGTTGACAAAAGCAACTTTTTCTGATGCAAAAACATGTATAAATAAAAATGAACAACAGGAGCAAGCAAAACACGTCCGCACGCCTTGCCGCCATTATGAAAAACGCCGGCGATTAAACTCCTTTTATTCAGCGTCTCATCAAAAATGAAATCATTTTTGAAAACTACAAGTCTCATGCGTTTTAGTGGTGAAAAAATAATTTAAAGAATCGTTCGGGAAATGAGTTTACTCCCTGGGTACTTTCTTTGTATACTTTTGATTATACGGGCCGAATCCGGGAATTACGGGAAATTGCGGGTTTTCGTTTGCCGGCGATTAAACTCCTTTTATTCAGCGTCTCATCAAAAATGAAATCGTTTTTGAAAACTACAAGTCTTATGCGTTTTAGTGGTAAAAAACTAATTTAAAAAATCGTTCGGGAAATGAGTTTACTCCCAGTTTACTTTCTTTGTATACATTTGACTATACGTGTCAAGCCCGGGATTTACGGCAAATCGCGGGTTTTCGTTTGCCGGCGATTAAACTCCTTTTATTCAGCGTCTCATCAAAAATGAAATCATTTTTGAAAACTACAAATCTCATGCGTTTTAGTGGTAAAGAAATAATTTAAAAAATCGTTCGGGAAATGAGTTTACTCCCTGGGTATTTTCTTTGTATACATTCGACTATACGGCCAAGCCCGGGATTTACGGGAAATCGCGGGTTTTCGTTTGCCAGCGATTAAAATTCTTTTATTCAGCGTCTTATCAAAAACGAAATCATTTTTGAAAACTACAAGTCTCATGCGTTTTAGTGGTGAAAAAATAATTTAAAAAATCTTTCGGGAAATGAGTTTACTCCCAGTTTACTTTCTTTGTATACATTCGACTATACGGGTCAAGCCCGGGATTTACGGCAAATCGCGGGTTTTCGTTTGCCGGCGATTAAACTCCTTTTATTCAGCGTCTCATCAAAAATGAAATCATTTTTGAAAACTACAAGTCTCATGCGTTTTAGTGGTGAAGAAATAATTTAAAAAATCGTTCGGGAAATGAGTTTACTCCCTGGGTATTTTCTTTGTATACATTCGACTATACGGCCAAGCCACGGGATTTACGGGAAATCACGGGTTTTCGTTTGCCGGCGATTAAACTTCTTTTATTCAGCGTCTCATCAAAAACGAAATCATTTTTGAAAACTAAAAGTCTCATGCGTTTTAGTGGTGAAAAATAATTTAAAGAATCCTTCGGGAAATGAGTGTACTCCCTGGGTACTTTCTTTGTATACTTTTGACTATACGGGCCGAGTCCGGGATTTACGGGAAATCGCGGGTTTTCGTTTGCCGGCGATTAAACTCCTTTTATTCAGCGTCTCATCAAAAATGAAATCATTTTTAAAAAATACAAGTCTCATGCGTCTTAGTGGTGAAAAAATAATTTAAAAAATCGTTCGGGAAATGAGTTTACTCCCTGGGTACTTTCTTTTTATACATTCGACTATACGGGCCAAGCCCGGGATTTACGGGAAATCGCGGGTTTTCGTTTGCCGGCGATTAAACTTCTTTTATTCAGCGTCTCATTAAAAATGAAATCATTTTTGAAAAGTACAAGTGTCATGCGTTTTAGTGGTGAAAATATAATTTAAAGAATCGTTCTGGAAATGAGTTTACTCCCAGTTTACTTTCTTTGTATACATTCGACTATACGGGTCAAGCCCGGGATTTACGGCAAATCGCGGGTTTTCGTTTGCCGGCTATTAAACTCCTTTTATTCAGCGTCTCATCAAAAATGAAATCATTTTTGAAAAATACAAGTCTCATGCGTTTTAGTGGTGAAGAAATAATTTAAAAAATCGTTCGGGAAATGAGTTTACTCCCTGGTTATTTTCTTTGTATACATTCGACTATACGGCCAAGCCACGGGATTTACGGGAAATCACGGGTTTTCGTTTGCCGGCGATTAAACTTCTTTTATTCAGCGTCTCATCAAAAACGAAATCATTTTTGAAAACTAAAAGTCTCATGCGTTTTAGTGGTGAAAAATAATTTAAAGAATCCTTCGGGAAATGAGTGTACTCCCTGGGTACTTTCTTTGTATACTTTTGACTATACGGGCCGAGTCCGGGATTTACGGGAAATCGCGGGTTTTCGTTTGCCGGCGATTAAACTCCTTTTATTCAGCGTCTCATCAAAAATGAAATCATTTTTGAAAAATACAAGTCTCATGCGTCTTAGTGGTGAAAAAATAATTTAAAAAATCGTTCGGGAAATGAGTTTACTCCCTGGGTACTTTCTTTTTATACATTCGACTATACGGGCCAGGATTTACGGGAAATCGCGGGTTTTCGTTTGCCGGCGATTAAACTTCTTTTATTCAGCGTCTCATTAAAAATGAAGTCATTTTTGAAAAATACAAGTCTCATGCGTCTTAGTGGTGAAAAAATAATTTAAAAAATCGTTCGGGAAATGAGTTTACTCCCTGGGTACTTTCTTTTTATACATTCGACTATACGGGCCAAGCCCGGGATTTACGAGAAATCGCGGGTTTTCGTTTGCCGGCGATTAAACTTCTTTTATTCAGCGTCTCATTAAAAATGAAATCACTTTTAAAAAGTACAAGTGTCATGCGTTTTAGTGGTGAAAATATAATTTAAAGAATCGTTCGGGAAATGAGTTTACTCCCTGCGTACTTTCTTTGTATACTTTTGACTATACAAGCCGGGTCCGGGATTTACGGGAAATCGCGGGTTTTCGTTTGCCGGAGATTAAACTCCTTTTATTCAGCGTCTCATCAAAAATGAAATCATTTTTGAAAACTACATGTCTCATGCGTTTTAGTGGTGAAAAAATAATTTAAAAAATCGTTCGGGAAATGAGTTTACTCCCTGGGTACTTTCTTTGTATACATTCGACTATATGGGCCAAGCACGGGATTTACGGGAAAACGCGGGTTTTCGTTTGCCGGCGATTAAACTCCTTTTATTCAGCGTCTCATCAAAAATGAAATCATTTTTGAAAACTACAAGTCTCATGCGTTTTAGTGGTGAAAAAATAATTTAAAGAATCGTTCGGGAAATGAGTTTACTCCCTGGGTACTTTCTTTGTATACTTTTGACTATACGGGCCGAGTCCGGGATTTACGGGAAATTGCGGGTTTTCGTTTGCCGGCGATTAAACTCCAGCGTCTCATCAAAAATGAAATCGTTTTTGAAAACTACAAGTCTTATGCGTTTTAGTGGTAAAAGATTAATTTAAAAAATCGTTCGGGAAATGAGTTTACTCCCAGTTTACTTTCTTTGTATACATTCGACTATACGGGTCAAGCCCGGGATTTACGGAAAATCGCGGGTTTTCGTTTGCCGGCGATTAAACTCCTTTTATACAGCGTCTCATAATTTAAAGAAACGTTTGGGAAATGAGTTTACTCCCTGGGTACTTTCTTTGTATACTTTTCACTCATTTGCCGAACGATTTTTTGAATTATTTCTTCACCACTAAAACGCATGAGACTTGTAGTTTTCAAAAACGATTTCATTTTTGATGAGACGCTGAATAAAAGGAGTTTAATCGCCGGTAAACGAAAACCCGGGATTTCCCGTAAATCCCGGACTCGGCCGGCATAGTCAAATGTATACAAAGAAAGTAAACTGGGAGTAAACTCATTTCCCGAACGATTTTTTAAATTAATTTTTTACCACTAAAACGCATAAGACTTGTAGTTTTCAAAAACGATTTCATTTTTGATGAGACGCTGAATAAAAGGTGTTTAATCGCCGGCAAACGAAAACCCGCAATTTCCCGTAAATCCCGGACTCGGCCCGTATAGTCAAAAGTATACAAAGAAAGTACCCAGGAGGTAAACTCATTTCCCGAACGATTCTTTAAATTATTTTTTCACCACTAAAACTCATGAGACTTGTAGTTTTCAAAAACGATTTCATTTTTGATGAGACGCTGAATAAAAGGTGTTTAATCGCCGGCAAACGAAAACCCGCAATTTCCCGTAAATCCCGGACTCGGCCCGTATAGTCAAAAGTATACAAAGAAAGTACCCAGGGAGTAAACTCATTTCCCGAACGATTCTTTAAATTATTTTTTCACCACTAAAACTCATGAGACTTGTAGTTTTCAAAAATGATTTCATTTTTGATAAGACGCTGAATAAAAGGAGTTTAATCGCCGGCAAACGAAAACCCGCGATTTTCCGTATATCACGGACTCGGCCCGTACAGTGAAAAGTATACAAAGAAAGTACCCAGGGAGTAAACTCATTTCCCAAACGATTCTTTAAATTATTTTTTCACCACTAAAACGCATGAGACTTGTAGTTTTCAAAAATGATTTCATTTTTGATGAGACCTTGTATAAAAGGAGTTTAATCGCCGGCAAACGAAAACCCGCGATTTGCCGTAAATCCCGGGCTTGACCCATATAGTCGAATGTATACAAAGAAAGTAAACTAGGAGTAAACTCATTTCCCGATCGATTCTTTAAATTAATTTTCTACCACTAAAACGCATAAGACTTGTAGTTTTCAAAAACGATTTCATTTTTGATGAGACGCTGAATAAAAGGAGTTTAATCGCCGGCAAACAAAAACCCGCAATTTCCCGTAAATCCCGGACTCGGCCCGTATAGTCAAAAGTATACAAAGAAAGTACCCAGGGAGTAAACTCATTTCCCGAACGATTCTTTAAAATATTTTTTCACCACTAAAACGCATGAGACTTGTAGTTTTCAAAAATGATTTCATTTTTGATGAGACGCTAAATAAAAGCAGTTTAATCGCCGGCAAACGAAAACCCGCGATTTCCCGTATATCCTGGAATCAGCCCGTATAGTCGAATGTATACAAAGAAAGTACCCAGGGAGTAAACTCATTTCCCGCACGATTTTTTAAATTCTTTTTTCACCACTAAAACGCATGAGACTTGTAGTTTTCAAAAATGATTTCATTTTTGATGAGACGCTGAATAAAAGGAGTTTAATTTCCGGCAAACGAAAACCCGCGATTTCCCGTAAATCCCGGACTCGGCCCGTATAGTCAAAAGTATACAAAGAAAGTACCCAGGGAGTAAACTCATTTCCCGCACGATTTTTTAAATTACTTTTTCACCACTAAGACGCACGAGACTTGTAGTTTTCAAAAATGATTTCATTTTTGATGAGACGCTGAATAAAAGGAGTTTAATCGCCGGCAAACGAAAACCCGCGATTTCCCGTAAATCCCGGACTCGGCCCGTATAGTCAAAAGTATACAAAGAAAGTACCCAGGGAGTAAACTCATTTCCCGCACGATTTTTTAAATTATTTTTTCACCACTAAGACGCATGAGACTTGTAGTTTTCAAAAATGATTTCATTTTTGATGAGACGCTGAATAAAAGGAGTTTAATCGCCGGCAAACGAAAAACCCGCGATTTCCCGTAAATCCCGGACTCGGCCCGTATAGTCAAAAGTATACAAAGAAAGTACCCAGGGAGTAAACTCATTTCCCGAAGGATTCTTTAAATTATTTTTCACCACTACAACGCATGAGACTTGTAGTTTTCAAAAATGATTTCGTTTTTGATGAGACGCTGAATAAAAGGAGTTTAATCGCCGGCAAACGAAAACCCGCGATTTCCGTAAATCCCGGGCTTGGCCGTATAGTCGAATGTATACAAAGAAAATACCCAGGGAGTAAACTCATTTCCCGAACGATTTTTTAAATTAATTCTTCACCACTAAAACGCATGAGCCTTGTAGTTTTCAAAAATGATTTCATTTTTGATGAGACGCTGAATAAAAGGAGTTTAATCGCCTGAAAACGAAAACCCGCAATTTGCCGTTAATCCCGGGCTTGACCCGTATAGTCGAATGTATACAAAGAAAGTAAACTGGGAGTAGACTCATTTCCCGAACGATTTTTTAAATTATTTTTTCACCACTAAAACGCATGAGACTTGTAGTTTTCAAAAATGATTTCATTTTTGATGAGGCGCTGAATAAAAGGAGTTTAATCGCCGGCAAACGAAAACCCGCGATTTGCCGTAAATCCCGGGCTTGACCCGTATAGTCAAATGTATACAAAGAAAGACAACTGGGAGTAAACTCATTTCCCGAACGATTTTTTTAATTAATTTTTTACAACTAAAACGCATGAGACTTGTAGTTTTCAAAAATGATTTCGTTTTTGATGAAACGCTGAATAAAAGGAGTTTAATCGCCGGCAAACGAAAACCTGCGATTTCCCGTAAATCTCGGGCTTGGCCGTATAGTCGAATGTATACAAAGAAAATACCCAGGGAGTAAACTCATTTCCCGAACGATTTTTTAAATTACTTTTTCACCACTAAGACGCACGAGACTTGTAGTTTTCAAAAATGATTTCATTTTTGATGAGACGCTGAATAAAAGGAGTTTAATCGCCGGCAAACGAAAACCCGCGATTTCCCGTAAATCCCGGACTCGGCCCGTATAGTCAAAAGTATACAAAGAAAGTACCCAGGGAGTAAACTCATTTCCCGCACGATTTTTTAAATTCTTTTTTCACCACTAAAACGCATGAGACTTGTAGTTTTCAAAAATGATTTCATTTTTGATGAGACGCTGAATAAAAGGAGTTTAATCTCCGGCAAACGAAAACCCGCGATTTCCCGTAAATCCTGGACTCGGCCCGTATAGTCAAAAGTATACAAAGAAAGTACCCAGGGAGTAAACTCATTTCCCGAAGGATTCTTTAAATTATTTTTCACCACTACAACGCATGAGACTTGTAGTTTTCAAAAATGATTTCGTTTTTGATGAGACGCTGAATAAAAGGAGTTTAATCGCCGGCAAACGAAAACCCGCGATTTCCCGTAAATCCCGGGCTTGGCCGTATAGTCGAATGTATACAAAGAAAATACCCAGGGAGTAAACTCATTTCCCGAACGATTTTTTAAATTAATTCTTCACCACTAAAACGCATGAGCCTTGTAGTTTTCAAAAATGATTTCATTTTTGATGAGACGCTGAATAAAAGGAGTTTAATCGCCTGAAAACGAAAACCCGCAATTTGCCGTTAATCCCGGGCTTGACCCGTATAGTCGAATGTATACAAAGAAAGTAAACTGGGAGTAAACTCATTTCCCGAACGATTTTTTAAATTATTTTTTCACCACTAAAACGCATGAGACTTGTAGTTTTCAAAAATGATTTCATTTTTGATGAGGCGCTGAATAAAAGGAGTTTAATCGCCGGCAAACGAAAACCCGCGATTTGCCGTAAATCCCGGGCTTGACCCGTATAGTCAAATGTATACAAAGAAAGACAACTGGGAGTAAACTCATTTCCCGAACGATTTTTTTAATTAATTTTTTACAACTAAAACGCATGAGACTTGTAGTTTTCAAAAATGATTTCGTTTTTGATGAGACGCTGAATAAAAGGAGTTTAATCGCCGGCAAACGAAAACCTGCGATTTCCCGTAAATCCCGGGCTTGGCCGTATAGTCGAATGTATACAAAGAAAATACCCAGGGAGTAAACTCATTTCCCGAACGATTTTTTAAATTACTTTTTCACCACTAAGACGCACGAGACTTGTAGTTTTCAAAAATGATTTCATTTTTGATGAGACGCTGAATAAAAGGAGTTTAATCGCCGGCAAACGAAAACCCGCAATTTCCCGTAAATCCAGGACTCGGCCCGTATAGTCAAAAGTATACAAAGAAAGTACCCAGGGAGTAAACTCATTTCCCGAACGATTCTTTAAATTATTTTTTCACCACTAAAACTCATGAGACTTGTAGTTTTCAAAAATGATTTCATTTTTGATAAGACGCTGAATAAAAGGAGTTTAATCGCCGGCAAACGAAAACCCGCGATTTTCCGTATATCACAGACTCGGCCCGTACAGTGAAAAGTATACAAAAAAAGTACCCAGGGAGTAAACTCATTTCCCAAACGATTCTTTAAATTATTTTTTCACCACTAAAACGCATGAGACTTGTAGTTTTCAAAAATGATTTCATTTTTGATGAGACCTTGTATAAAAGGAGTTTAATCGCCGGCAAACGAAAACCCGCGATTTGCCGTAAATCCCGGGCTTGACCCATATAGTCGAATGTATACAAAGAAAGTAAACTAGGAGTAAACTCATTTCCCGAACGATTCTTTAAATTAATTTTCTACCACTAAAACGCATAAGACTTGTAGTTTTCAAAAACGATTTCATTTTTGATGAGACGCTGAATAAAAGGAGTTTAATCGCCGGCAAACGAAAACCAGCAATTTCCCGTAAATCCCGGACTCGGCCCGTATAGTCAAAAGTATACAAAGAAAGTACCCAGGGAGTAAACTCATTTCCCGAACGATTCTTTAAAATATTTTTTCACCACTAAAACGCATGAGACTTGTAGTTTTCAAAAATGATTTCATTTTTGATGAGACGCTAAATAAAAGGAGTTTAATCGCCGGCAAACGAAAACCCGCGATTTCCCGTATATCCTGGAATCAGCCCGTATAGTCGAATGTATACAAAGAAAGTACCCAGGGAGTAAACTCATTTCCCGCACGATTTTTTAAATTCTTTTTTCACCACTAAAACGCATGAGACTTGTAGTTTTCAAAAATGATTTCATTTTTGATGAGACGCTGAATAAAAGGAGTTTAATTTCCGGCAAACGAAAACCCGCGATTTCCCTTAAATCCCGGACTCGGCCCGTATAGTCAAAAGTATACAAAGAAAGTACCCAGGGAGTAAACTCATTTCCCACACGATTTTTTAAATTACTTTTTCACCACTAAGACGCACGAGACTTGTAGTTTTCAAAAATGATTTCATTTTTGATGAGACGCTGAATAAAAGGAGTTTAATCGCCGGCAAACGAAAACCCGCGATTTCCCGTAAATCCCGGACTCGGCCCGTATAGTCAAAAGTATACAAAGAAAGTACCCAGGGAGTAAACTCATTTCCCGCACGATTTTTTAAATTATTTTTTCACCACTAAGACGCATGAGACTTGTAGTTTTCAAAAATGATTTCATTTTTGATGAGACGCTGAATAAAAGGAGTTTAATCGCCGGCAAACGAAAAACCCGCGATTTCCCGTAAATCCCGGACTCGGCCCGTATAGTCAAAAGTATACAAAGAAAGTACCCAGGGAGTAAACTCATTTCCCGAAGGATTCTTTAAATTATTTTTCACCACTACAACGCATGAGACTTGTAGTTTTCAAAAATGATTTCGTTTTTGATGAGACGCTGAATAAAAGGAGTTTAATCGCCGGCAAACGAAAACCCGCGATTTCCCGTAAATCCCGGGCTTGGCCGTATTGTCGAATGTATACAAAGAAAATACCCAGGGAGTAAACTCATTTCCCGAACGATTTTTTAAATTAATTCTTCACCACTAAAACGCATGAGCCTTGTAGTTTTCAAAAATGATTTCATTTTTGATGAGACGCTGAATAAAAGGAGTTTAATCGCCTGAAAACGAAAACCCGCAATTTGCCGTTAATCCCGGGCTTGACCCGTATAGTCGAATGTATACAAAGAAAGTAAACTGGGAGTAGACTCATTTCCCGAACGATTTTTTAAATTATTTTTTCACCACTAAAACGCATGAGACTTGTAGTTTTCAAAAATGATTTCATTTTTGATGAGGCGCTGAATAAAAGGAGTTTAATCGCCGGCAAACGAAAACCCGCGATTTGCCGTAAATCCCGGGCTTGACCCGTATAGTCAAATGTATACAAAGAAAGACAACTGGGAGTAAACTCATTTCCCGAACGATTTTTTTAATTAATTTTTTACAACTAAAACGCATGAGACTTGTAGTTTTCAAAAATGATTTCGTTTTTGATGAAACGCTGAATAAAAGGAGTTTAATCGCCGGCAAACGAAAACCTGCGATTTCCCGTAAATCTCGGGCTTGGCCGTATAGTCGAATGTATACAAAGAAAATACCCAGGGAGTAAACTCATTTCCCGAACGATTTTTTAAATTACTTTTTCACCACTAAGACGCACGAGACTTGTAGTTTTCAAAAATGATTTCATTTTTGATGAGACGCTGAATAAAAGGAGTTTAATCGCCGGCAAACGAAAACCCGCGATTTCCCGTAAATCCCGGACTCGGCCCGTATAGTCAAAAGTATACAAAGAAAGTACCCAGGGAGTAAACTCATTTCCCGCACGATTTTTTAAATTCTTTTTTCACCACTAAAACGCATGAGACTTGTAGTTTTCAAAAATGATTTCGTTTTTGATGAGACGCTGAATAAAAGGAGTTTAATCGCCGGCAAACGAAAACCCGCGATTTTCCGTAAATCCCGGGCTTGGCCGTATAGTCGAATGTATACAAAGAAAATACCCAGGGAGTAAACTCATTTCCCGAACGATTTTTTAAATTAATTCTTCACCACTAAAACGCATGAGCCTTGTAGTTTTCAAAAATGATTTCATTTTTGATGAGACGCTGAATAAAAGGAGTTTAATCGCCTGAAAACGAAAACCCGCAATTTGCCGTTAATCCCGGGCTTGACCCGTATAGTCGAATGTATACAAAGAAAGTAAACTGGGAGTAAACTCATTTCCCGAACGATTTTTTAAATTATTTTTTCACCACTAAAACGCATGAGACTTGTAGTTTTCAAAAATGATTTCATTTTTGATGAGGCGCTGAATAAAAGGAGTTTAATCGCCGGCAAACGAAAACCCGCGATTTGCCGTAAATCCCGGGCTTGACCCGTATAGTCAAATGTATACAAAGAAAGACAACTGGGAGTAAACTCATTTCCCGAACGATTTTTTTAATTAATTTTTTACAACTAAAACGCATGAGACTTGTAGTTTTCAAAAATGATTTCGTTTTTGATGAGACGCTGAATAAAAGGAGTTTAATCGCCGGCAAACGAAAACCTGCGATTTCCCGTAAATCCCGGGCTTGGCCGTATAGTCGAATGTATACAAAGAAAATACCCAGGGAGTAAACTCATTTCCCGAACGATTTTTTAAATTACTTTTTCACCACTAAGACGCACGAGACTTGTAGTTTTCAAAAATGATTTCATTTTTGATGAGACGCTGAATAAAAGGAGTTTAATCGCCGGCAAACGAAAACCCGCGATTTCCCGTAAATCCCGGACTCGGCCCGTATAGTCAAAAGTATACAAAGAAAGTACCCAGGGAGTAAACTCATTTCCCGCACGATTTTTTAAATTATTTTTTCACCACTAAGACGCATGAGACTTGTAGTTTTCAAAAATGATTTCATTTTTGATGAGACGCTGAATAAAAGGAGTTTAATCTCCGGCAAACGAAAACCCGCGATTTCCCGTAAATCCCGGACTCGGCCCGTATAGTCAAAAGTATACAAAGAAAGTACCCAGGGAGTAAACTCATTTCCCGCACGATTTTTTAAATTACTTTTTCACCACTAAGACGCACGAGACTTGTAGTTTTCAAAAATGATTTCATTTTTGATGAGACGCTGAATAAAAGGAGTTTAATCGCCGGCAAACGAAAACCCGCGATTTCCCGTAAATCCCGGACTCGGCCCGTATAGTCAAAAGTATACAAAGAAAGTACCCAGGGAGTAAACTCATTTCCCGCACGATTTTTTAAATTATTTTTTCACCACTAAGACGCATGAGACTTGTAGTTTTCAAAAATGATTTCATTTTTGATGAGACGCTGAATAAAAGGAGTTTAATCGCCGGCAAACGAAAAACCCGCGATTTCCCGTAAATCCCGGACTCGGCCCGTATAGTCAAAAGTATACAAAGAAAGTACCCAGGGAGTAAACTCATTTCCCGAAGGATTCTTTAAATTATTTTTCACCACTACAACGCATGAGACTTGTAGTTTTCAAAAATGATTTCGTTTTTGATGAGACGCTGAATAAAAGGAGTTTAATCGCCGGCAAACGAAAACCCGCGATTTCCCGTAAATCCCGGGCTTGGCCGTATAGTCGAATGTATACAAAGAAAATACCCAGGGAGTAAACTCATTTCCCGAACGATTTTTTAAATTAATTCTTCACCACTAAAACGCATGAGCCTTGTAGTTTTCAAAAATGATTTCATTTTTGATGAGACGCTGAATAAAAGGAGTTTAATCGCCTGAAAACGAAAACCCGCAATTTGCCGTTAATCCCGGGCTTGACCCGTATAGTCGAATGTATACAAAGAAAGTAAACTGGGAGTAAACTCATTTCCCGAACGATTTTTTTAATTAATTTTTTGCAACTAAAACGCATAAGACTTGTAGTTTTCAAAAATGATTTCGTTTTTGATGAGACGCTGAATAAAAGGAGTTTAATCGCCGGCAAACGAAAACCTGCGATTTCCCGTAAATCCCGGGCTTGGCCGTATAGTCGAATGTATACAAAGAAAATACCCAGGGAGTAAACTCATTTCCCGAACGATTTTTTAAATTACTTTTTCACCACTAAGACGCACGAGACTTGTAGTTTTCAAAAATGATTTCATTTTTGATGAGACGCTGAATAAAAGGAGTTTAATCGCCGGCAAACGAAAACCCGCGATTTCCCGTAAATCCCGGACTCGGCCCGTATAGTCAAAAGTATACAAAGAAAGTACCCAGGGAGTAAACTCATTTCCCGCACGATTTTTTAAATTCTTTTTTCACCACTAAAACGCATGAGACTTGTAGTTTTCAAAAATGATTTCATTTTTGATGAGACGCTGAATAAAAGGAGTTTAATCTCCGGCAAACGAAAACCCGCGATTTCCCGTAAATCCCGGACTCGGCCCGTATAGTCAAAAGTATACAAAGAAAGTACCCAGGGAGTAAACTCATTTCCCGAAGGATTCTTTAAATTATTTTTCACCACTACAACGCATGAGACTTGTAGTTTTCAAAAATGATTTCGTTTTTGATGAGACGCTGAATAAAAGGAGTTTAATCGCCGGCAAACGAAAACCCGCGATTTCCCGTAAATCCCGGGCTTGGCCGTATAGTCGAATGTATACAAAGAAAATACCCAGGGAGTAAACTCATTTCCCGAACGATTTTTTAAATTAATTCTTCACCACTAAAACGCATGAGCCTTGTAGTTTTCAAAAATGATTTCATTTTTGATGAGACGCTGAATAAAAGGAGTTTAATCGCCTGAAAACGAAAACCCGCAATTTGCCGTTAATCCCGGGCTTGACCCGTATAGTCGAATGTATACAAAGAAAGTAAACTGGGAGTAAACTCATTTCCCGAACGATTTTTTAAATTATTTTTTCACCACTAAAACGCATGAGACTTGTAGTTTTCAAAAATGATTTCATTTTTGATGAGGCGCTGAATAAAAGGAGTTTAATCGCCGGCAAACGAAAACCCGCGATTTGCCGTAAATCCCGGGCTTGACCCGTATAGTCAAATGTATACAAAGAAAGACAACTGGGAGTAAACTCATTTCCCGAACGATTTTTTTAATTAATTTTTTACAACTAAAACGCATGAGACTTGTAGTTTTCAAAAATGATTTCGTTTTTGATGAGACGCTGAATAAAAGGAGTTTAATCGCCGGCAAACGAAAACCTGCGATTTCCCGTAAATCCCGGGCTTGGCCGTATAGTCGAATGTATACAAAGAAAATACCCAGGGAGTAAACTCATTTCCCGAACGATTTTTTAAATTACTTTTTCACCACTAAGACGCACGAGACTTGTAGTTTTCAAAAATGATTTCATTTTTGATGAGACGCTGAATAAAAGGAGTTTAATCGCCGGCAAACGAAAACCCGCGATTTCCCGTAAATCCCGGACTCGGCCCGTATAGTCAAAAGTATACAAAGAAAGTACCCAGGGAGTAAACTCATTTCCCGCACGATTTTTTAAATTATTTTTTAACCACTAAGACGCATGAGACTTGTAGTTTTCAAAAATGATTTCATTTTTGATGAGACGCTGAATAAAAGGAGTTTAATCGCCGGCAAACGAAAAACCCGCGATTTCCCGTAAATCCCGGACTCGGCCCGTATAGTCAAAAGTATACAAAGAAAGTACCCAGGGAGTAAACTCATTTCCCGAAGGATTCTTTAAATTATTTTTCACCACTACAACGCATGAGACTTGTAGTTTTCAAAAATGATTTCGTTTTTGATGAGACGCTGAATAAAAGGAGTTTAATCGCCGGCAAACGAAAACCCGCGATTTCCCGTAAATCCCGGGCTTGGCCGTAAAGTCGAATGTATACAAAGAAAATACCCAGGGAGTAAACTCATTTCCCGAACGATTTTTTAAATTAATTCTTCACCACTAAAACGCCTGAGCCTTGTAGTTTTCAAAAATGATTTCATTTTTGATGAGACGCTGAATAAAAGGAGTTTAATCGCCTGAAAACGAAAACCCGCAATTTGCCGTTAATCCCGGGCTTGACCCGTATAGTCGAATGTATACAAAGAAAGTAAACTGGGAGTAAACTCATTTCCCGAACGATTTTTTAAATTATTTTTTCACCACTAAAACGCATGAGACTTGTAGTTTTCAAAAATGATTTCATTTTTGATGAGGCGCTGAATAAAAGGAGTTTAATCGCCGGCAAACGAAAACCCGCGATTTGCCGTAAATCCCGGGCTTGACCCGTATAGTCAAATGTATACAAAGAAAGACAACTGGGAGTAAACTCATTTCCCGAACGATTTTTTTAATTAATTTTTTACAACTAAAACGCATGAGACTTGTAGTTTTCAAAAATGATTTCGTTTTTGATGAGACGCTGAATAAAAGGAGTTTAATCGCCGGCAAACGAAAACCTGCGATTTCCCGTAAATCCCGGGCTTGGCCGTATAGTCGAATGTATACAAAGAAAATACCCAGGGAGTAAACTCATTTCCCGAACGATTTTTTAAATTATTTCTTCACCACTAAAACGCATGAGCCTTGTAGTTTTCAAAAATGATTTACTTTTTGATGAGACACTGAATAAAAGGAGTTTAATTGCCTGCAAACGAAAACCCGCAATTTGCCGTAAATCCCGGGCTTGACCCGTATAGTCGAATGTATACAAAGAAAGTAAACTGGGAGTAAACTCATTTCCCAAACGATTTTTTAAATTATTTTTTCACCACTAAACGCATGAGACTTGTAGTTTTCAAAAATGATTTCATTTTTGATGAGGCGCTGAATAAAAGGAGTTTAATCGCCGGCAAACGAAAACCCGCGATTTGCCGTAAATCCCGGGCTTGACCCGTATAGTCAAATGTATACAAAGAAAGTAAACTGGGAGTAAACTCATTTCCCGAACGATTTTTTTAATTAATTTTTTACAACTAAAACGCATAAAACTTGTAGATTTCAAAAACGATTTCATTTTTGATGAGACGCTGAATAAAAGGAGTTTAATCGCCGGCAAACGAAAACCCGCGATTTCCCGTAAATCCCGGACTCGGCCCGTATAGTCAAAAGTATACAAAGAAAGTACCCAGGGAGTAAACTCATTTCCCGAACGATTGTTTAAATTATTTTTCACCACTAAAACGCATGAGACTTGTAGTTTTCAAAAATGATTTCGTTATTGATGAGACGCTGAATAAAAGGAGTTTAATCGCCGGCAAACGAAAACCCGCAATTTCCCGTAAATCCCGGACTCGGCCCGTATAGTCAAAAGTATACAAAGAAAGCACCCAGGTAATAAACTCATTTCCCGAACGATTCTTTAAATTATTTTTTCACCACTAAAACTCATGAGACTTGTAGTTTTCAAAAACGATTTCATTTTTGATGAGACGCTGAATAAAAGGTGTTTAATCGCCGGCAAACGAAAACCCGCTATTTCCCGTAAATCCCGGACTCGTCCCGTATAGTCAAAAGTATACAAAGAAAGTACCCAGGGAGTAAACTCATTTCCCGAACGATTCTTTAAATTATTTTTTCACCACTAAAACTCATGAGACTTGTAGTTTTCAAAAATGATTTCATTTTTGATAAGACGCTGAATAAAAGGAGTTTAATCGCCGGCAAACGAAAACCCGCGATTTTCCGTATATCACGGACTCGGCCCGTACAGTGAAAACTATACAAAGAAAGTACCCAGGGAGTAAACTCATTTCCCAAACGATTCTTTAAATTATTTTTCACCACTAAAACGCATGAGACTTGTAGTTTTCAAAAATGATTTCGTTATTGATGAGACGCTGAATAAAAGGAGTTTAATCGCCGGCAAACGAAAACCCGCAATTTCCCGTAAATCCCGGACTCGGCCCGTATAGTCAAAAGTATACAAAGAAAGTACCCAGGGAGTAAACTCATTTCCCGAACGATTCTTTAAATTATTTTTTCACCACTAAAACTTATGAGACTTGTAGTTTTCAAAAATGATTTCATTTTTGATAAGACGCTGAATAAAAGGAGTTTAATCGCCGGCAAACGAAAACCCGCGATTTTCCGTATATCACGGCTCGGCCCGTACAGTGAAAAGTATACAAAGAAAGTACCCAGGGAGTAAACTCATTTCCCAAACGATTCTTTAAATTATTTTTTCACCACTAAAACGCATGAGACTTGTAGTTTTTAAAAATGATTTCATTTTTGATGAGACCTTGTATAAAAGGAGTTTAATCGCCGGCAAACGAAAACCCGCGATTTGCCGTAAATCCCGGGCTTGACCCGTATAGTCGAATGTATACAAAGAAAGTAAACTAGGAGTAAACTCATTTCCCGAACGATTCTTTAAATTAATTTTCTACCACTAAAACGCATAAGACTTGTAGTTTTCAAAAACGATTTCATTTTTGATGAGACGCTGAATAAAAGGAGTTTAATCGCCGGCAAACGAAAACCCGCAATTTCCCGTAAATCCCGGACTCGGCCCGTATAGTCAAAAGTATACAAAGAAAGTACCCAGGGAGTAAACTCATTTCCCGAACGATTCTTTAAAATATTTTTTCACCACTAAAACGCATGAGACTTGTAGTTTTCAAAAATGATTTCATTTTTGATGAGACGCTGAATAAAAGGAGTTTAATCGCCGGCAAACGAAAACCCGCGATTTCCCGTATATCCTGGAATCGGCCCGTATAGTCGAATGTATACAAAGAAAGTACCCAGGGAGTAAACTCATTTCCCGCACGATTTTTTAAATTCTTTTTTCACCACTAAAACGCATGAGACTTGTAGTTTTCAAAAATGATTTCATTTTTGATGAGACGCTGAATAAAAGGAGTTTAATCTCCGGCAAACGAAAACACGCGATTTCCCGTAAATCCCGGGCTTGGCCCGTATAGTCGAATGTATACAAAGAAAGTACGCAGAGAGTAAACTCATTTCCCGAACGATTTTTTAAATTATTTTTTCACCACTAAGACGCACGAGACTTGCAGTTTTCAAAAATGATTTCATTTTTGATGAGACGCTGAATAAAAGGAGTTTAATCGCCGGCAAACGAAAACCCGCGATTTCCCGTAAATCCCGGACTCGGCCCGTATAGTCAAAAGTATACAAAGAAAGTACCCAGGGAGTAAACTCATTTCCCGAAGGATTCTTTAAATTATTTTTCACCACTAAAACGCATGAGACTTGTAGTTTTCAAAAATGATTTCATTTTTGATGAGACGCTGAATAAAAGTAGTTTAATCGCCGGCAAACGAAAACCCGCGATTTCCCGTAAATCCCGGGCTTGGCCGTATAGTCGAATGCATACAAAGAAAATACCCAGGAAGTAAACTCATTTCCCGAACGATTTTTTAAATTATTTCTTCACCACTAAAACGCATAAGACTTGTAGTTTTTTAAAAATGATTTCATTTTTGATGAGACGCTGAATAAAAGGAGTTTAATCGCCGGCAAACGAAAACCCGCGATTTTCCGTATATCACGGACTCGGCCCGTACAGTGAAAAGTATACAAAGAAAGTACCCAGGGAGTAAATTCATTTCCCAAACGATTCTTTAAATTATTTTTCACCACTAAAACGCATGAGACTTGTAGTTTTCAAAAATGATTTCATTTTTGATGAGACGCTGAATAAAAGAAGTTTAATCGCCGGCAAACGAAAAACCCGCGATTTCCCGTAAATCCCGGACTCGGCCCGTATAGTCAAAAGTATACAAAGAAAGTACCCAGGGAGTGAACTCATTTCCCGAACGATTCTTTAAATTATTTTTTCACCACTAAAACGCATGAGACTTGTAGTTTTCAAAAATGATTTCATTTTTGATGAGACGCTGAATAAAAGAAGTTTAATCGCCGGCAAACGAAAAACCCGCGATTTCCCGTAAATCCCGGACTCGGCCCGTATAGTCAAAAGTATACAAAGAAAGTACCCAGGGAGTAAACTCATTTCCCGAAGGATTCTTTAAATTATTTTTCACTACTACAACGCATGAGACTTGTAGTTTTCAAAAATGATTTCGTTTTTGATGAGACGCTGAATAAAAGGAGTTTAATAGCCGGCAAATGAAAACCCGCGATTTCCCGTAAATCCCGGGCTTGGCCGTATAGTCGAATGTATACAAAGAAAATACCCAGGGAGTAAACTCATTTCCCGAACGATTTTTTAAATTATTTCTTCACCACTAAAACGCATGAGCCTTGTAGTTTTCAAAAATGATTTCATTTTTGATAAGACGCTGAATAAAAGGAGTTTAATCGCCGGCAAACGAAAACCCGCGATTTTCCGTATATCACGGACTCGGCCCGTACAGTGAAAAGTATACAAAAAAAGTACCCAGGGAGTAAACTCATTTCCCAAACGATTCTTTAAATTATTTTTTCACCACTAAAACGCATGAGACTTGTAGTTTTCAAAAATGATTTCATTTTTGATGAGACCTTGTATAAAAGGAGTTTAATCGCCGGCAAACGAAAACCCGCGATTTGCCGTAAATCCCGGGCTTGACCCGTATAGTCGAATGTATACAAAGAAAGTAAACTAGGAGTAAACTCATTTCCCGAACGATTCTTTAAATTAATTTTCTACCACTAAAACGCATAAGACTTGTAGTTTTCAAAAACGATTTCATTTTTGATGAGACGCTAAATAAAAGGAGTTTAATCGCCGGCAAACGAAAACCCGCAATTTCCCGTAAATCCCGGACTCGGCCCGTATAGTCAAAAGTATACAAAGAAAGTACCCAGGGAGTAAACTCATTTCCCGAAAAATTCTTTAAAATATTTTTTCACCACTAAAACGCATGAGACTTGTAGTTTTCAAAAATGATTTCATTTTTGATGAGACGCTGAATAAAAGGAGTTTAATCGCCGGCAAACGAAAACCCGCGATTTCCCGTATATCCTGGAATCGGCCCGTATAGTCGAATGTATACAAAGAAAGTACCCAGGGAGTAAACTCATTTCCCGCACGATTTTTTAAATTCTTTTTTCACCACTAAAACGCATGAGACTTGTAGTTTTCAAAAATGATTTCATTTTTGATGAGACGCTGAATAAAAGGAGTTTAATCTCTGGCAAACGAAAACCCGCGATTTCCCGTAAATCCCTGGCTTGGCCCGTATAGTCGAATGTATACAAAGAAAGTACGCAGAGAGTAAACTCATTTCCCGAACGATTTTTTAAATTATTTTTTCACCACTAAGACGCATGAGACTTGCAGTTTTCAAAAATGATTTCATTTTTGATGAGACGCTGAATAAAAGGAGTTTAATCGCCGGCAAACGAAAACCCGCGATTTCCCGTAAATCCCGGACTCGGCCCGTATAGTCAAAAGTATACAAAGAAAGTACCCAGGGAGTAAACTCATTTCCCGAAGGATTCTTTAAATTATTTTTCACCACTAAAACGCATGAGACTTGTAGTTTTCAAAAATGATTTCATTTTTGATGAGACGCTGAATAAAAGTAGTTTAATCGCCGGCAAACGAAAACCCGCGATTTCCCGTAAATCCCGGGCTTGGCCGTATAGTCGAATGCATACAAAGAAAATACCCAGGAAGTAAACTCATTTCCCGAACGATTTTTTAAATTATTTCTTCACCACTAAAACGCATGAGACTTGTAGTTTTTTAAAAATGATTTCATTTTTGATGAGACGCTGAATAAAAGGAGTTTAATCGCCGGCAAACGAAAACCCGCGATTTGCCGTAAATCCCGGCTTGGCCCGTATAGTCGAATGTATACAAAGAAAGTACGCAGGGAGTAAACTCATTTCCCGAACGATTTTTTAAATTATTTTTTCACCACTAAGACGCATGAGACTTGTAGTTTTCAAAAATGATTTCATTTTTGATGAGACGCTGAATAAAAGGAGTTTAATCGCCGGCAAACGAAAAACCCGCGATTTCCCGTAAATCCCGGACTCGGCCCGTATAGTCAAAAGTATACAAAGAAAGTACCCAGGGAGTAAACTCATTTCCCGAAGGATTCTTTAAATTATTTTTCACCACTACAACGCATGAGACTTGTAGTTTTCAAAAATGATTTCGTTTTTGATGAGACGCTGAATAAAAGGAGTTTAATCGCCGGCAAACGAAAACCCGCGATTTCCCGTAAATCCCGGGCTTGGCCGTATAGTCGAATGTATACAAAGAAAATACCCAGGGAGTAAACTCATTTCCCGAACGATTTTTTAAATTATTTCTTCACCACTAAAACGCATGAGCCTTGTAGTTTTCAAAAATGATTTCATTTTTGATGAAACGCTGAATAAAAGGAGTTTAATCGCCTGAAAACGAAAACCCGCAATTTGCCGTTAATCCCGGGCTTGACCCGTATAGTCGAATGTATACAAAGAAAGTAAACTGGGAGTAAACTCATTTCCCGAACGATTTTTTAAATTATTTTTTCACCACTAAAACGCATGAGACTTGTAGTTTTTAAAAATGATTTCATTTTTGATGAGGCGCTGAATAAAAGGAGTTTAATCGCCATCAAACAAAAACCCGCGATTTGCCGTAAATCCCGGACTTGACCCGTATAGTCAAATGTATACAAAGAAAGACAACTGGGAGTAAACTCATTTCCCGAACGATTTTTTTAATTAATTTTTTACAACTAAAACGCATGAGACTTGTAGTTTTCAAAAATGATTTCGTTTTTGATGAGACGCTGAATAAAAGGAGTTTAATCGCCGGCAAACGAAAACCTGCGATTTCCCGTAAATCCCGGGCTTGGCCGTATAGTCGAATGTATACAAAGAAAATACCCAGGGAGTAAACTCATTTCCCGAACGATTTTTTAAATTATTTCTTCACCACTAAAACGCATGAGCCTTGTAGTTTTCAAAAATGATTTACTTTTTGATGAGACACTGAATAAAAGGAGTTTAATCGCCTGCAAACGAAAACCCGCAATTTGCCGTAAATCCCGGGCTTGACCCGTATAGTCGAATGTATACAAAGAAAGTAAACTGGGAGTAAACTCATTTCCCGAACGATTTTTTAAATTATTTTTTCACCACTAAACGCATGAGACTTGTAGTTTTCAAAAATGATTTTATTTTTGATGAGGCGCTGAATAAAAGGAGTTTAATCGCCGGCAAACGAAAACCCGCGATTTGCCGTAAATCCCGGGCTTGACCCGTATAGTCAAATGTATACAAAGAAAGTAAACTGGGAGTAAACTCATTTCTCGAACGATTTTTTTAATTAATTTTTTACAACTAAAACGCATAAGACTTGTAGATTTCAAAAACGATTTCATTTTTGATGAGACGCTGAATAAAAGGAGTTTAATCGCCGGCAAACGAAAACCCGCGATTTCCCGTAAATCCCAGACTCGGCCCGTATAGTCAAAAGTATACAAAGAAAGTACCCAGGGAGTAAACTCATTTCCCGAACGATTCTTTAAATTATTTTTCACCACTAAAACGCATGAGACTTGTAGTTTTCAAAAATGATTTCGTTATTGATGAGACGCTGAATAAAAGGAGTTTAATCGCCGGCAAACTAAAACCCGCAATTTCCCGTAAATCCCGGACTCGGCCCGTATAGTCAAAAGTATACAAAGAAAGCACCCAGGTAGTAAACTCATTTCCCGAACGATTCTTTAAATTATTTTTTCACCACTAAAACGCATGAGACTTGTAGTTTTCAAAAATGATTTCATTTTTGATGAGACCTTGTATAAAAGGAGTTTAATCGCCGGCAAACGAAAACCCGCGATTTGCCGTAAATCCCGGGCTTGACCCGTATAGTCGAATGTATACAAAGAAAGTACCCAGGGAGTAAACTCATTTCCCGAACGATTCTTTAAATTATTTTTTCACCACTAAAACGCATGAGACTTGTAGTTTTCAAAAATGATTTCATTTTTTATGAGACGCTGAATAAAAGGAGTTTAATCGCCGGCAAACGAAAACCCGCGATTTCCCGTAAATCCCGGACTCGGCCCGTATAGTCAAAAGTATACAAAGAAAGTACCCAGGGAGTAAACTCATTTCCCGAACGATTCTTTAAATTATTTTTCACCACTAAAACGCATGAGACTTGTAGTTTTCAAAAATGATTTCGTTATTGATGAGACGCTGAATAAAAGGAGTTTAATCGCCGGCAAACGAAAACCCGCAATTTCCCGTAAATCCTGGACTCGGCCCGTATAGTCAAAAGTATACAAAGAAAGTACCCAGGGAGTAAACGCATTTCCCGAACGATTCTTTAAAATATTTTTTCACCACTAAAACGCATGAGACTTGTAGTTTTCAAAAATGATTTCATTTTTGATGAGACCTTGTATAAACGGAGTTTAATCGCCGGCGAACGAAAACCCGCGATTTGCCGTAAATCCCGGGCTTGACCCGTATAGTCGAATGTAGACAAAGAAAGTAAACTAGGAGTAAACTCATTTCCCGAACGATTTTTTAAATTAATTTTTTACCACTAAAACGCATAAGACTTGTAGTTTTCAAAAACGATTTCATTTTTGATGAGACGCTGAATAAAAGGAGTTTAATCGCCGGCAAACGAAAACCCGCAATTTCCCGTAAATCCCAGACTCGGCCCGTATAGTCAAAAGTATACAAAGAAAGTACACAGGGAGTAAACTCATTTCCCGAACGATTCTTTAAATTATTTTTTCACCACTAAAACGCATGAGACTTGAACTTTTCAAAAATGATTTCATTTTTGATGAGACGCTGAATAAAAGAAGTTTAATCGCCGTCAAACGAAAACCCGCGATTTCCCGTAAATCCCGGGCTTGGCCCGTATAGTCGAATGTATACAAAAAAAGTACCCAGGGAGTAAACTCATTTCCCGAACGATTTTTTAAATTATTTTTTCACCACTAAGACGCATGATACTTGTAGTTTTCAAAAATGATTTCGTCTTTGATGAGACGCTGAATAAAAGGAGTTTAATCGCCGGCAAACGAAAACCCGCAATTTACCGTAAATCCCGGACTCGGCCCGTATAGTCAAAAGTATACAAAGAAAGCACCCAGGTAGTAAACTCATTTCCCGAACGATTCTTTAAATTATTTTTTCACCACTAAAACGCATGAGACTTTTAGTTTTCAAAAATGATTTCATTTTTGATGAGACCTTGTATAAACGGAGTTTAATCGCCGGCAAACGAAAACCCGCGATTTGCCGTAAATCCCAGACTCGGCCCGTATAGTCAAAAGTATACAAAGAAAGTACACAGGGAGTAAACTCATTTCCCGAACGATTCTTTAAATTATTTTTTCACCACTAAAACGCATGAGACTTGAACTTTTCAAAAATGATTTCATTTTTGATGAGACGCTGAATAAAAGAAGTTTAATCGCCGTCAAACGAAAACCCGCGATTTCCCGTAAATCCCGGGCTTGGCCCGTATAGTCGAATGTATACAAAAAAAGTACCCAGGGAGTAAACTCATTTCCCGAACGATTTTTTAAATTATTTTTTCACCACTAAGACGCATGATACTTGTAGTTTTCAAAAATGATTTCGTCTTTGATGAGACGCTGAATAAAAGGAGTTTAATCGCCGGCAAACGAAAACCCGCAATTTACCGTAAATCCCGGACTCGGCCCGTATAGTCAAAAGTATACAAAGAAAGCACCCAGGTAGTAAACTCATTTCCCGAACGATTCTTTAAATTATTTTTTCACCACTAAAACGCATGAGACTTTTAGTTTTCAAAAATGATTTCATTTTTGATGAGACCTTGTATAAACGGAGTTTAATCGCCGGCAAACGAAAACCCGCGATTTGCCGTAAATCCCGGGCTTGACCCGTATAGTCGAATGTAGACAAAGAAAGTAAACTAGGAGTAAACTCATTTCCCGAACGATTTTTTAAATTAATTTTTTACCACTAAAACGCATAAGACTTGTAGTTTTCAAAAACGATTTCATTTTTGATGAGACGCTAAATAAAAGGAGTTTAATCGCCGGCAAACGAAAACCCGCGATTTGCCGTAAATCCCGGGCTTGACCCGTATAGTCGAATGTATACAAAGAAAGTACCCAGGGAGTAAACTCATTTCCCGAACGATTCTTTAATATATTTTTTCACCACTAAAACGCATGAGACTTGTAGTTTTCAAAAATGATTTCATTTTTTATGAGACCTTGTATAAAAGGAGTTTAATCGCCGGCAAACGAAAACCCGCGATTTGCCGTAAATCCCGGGCTTGACCCGTATAGTCGAATGTATACAAAGAAAGTGAACTAGGAGTAAACTCATTTCCCGAACGATTCTTTAAATTAATTTTCTACCACTAAAACGCATAAGACTTGTAGTTTTCAAAAACGATTTCATTTTTGATGAGACGCTGAATAAAAGGAGTTTAATCGCCGGCAAACGAAAACCCGCAATTTCCCGTAAATCCCGGACTCGGCCCGTATAGTCAAAAGTATACAAAGAAAGTACCCAGGGAGTAAACTCATTTCCCGAACGATTCTTTAAAATATTTTTTCACCACTAAAACGCATGAGACTTGTAGTTTTCAAAAATGATTTCATTTTTGATGAGACGCTGAATAAAAGGAGTTTAATCGCCGGCAAACGAAAACCCGCGATTTCCCGTATATCCTGGAATCGGCCCGTATAGTCGAATGTATACAAAGAAAGTACCCAGGGAGTAAACTCATTTCCCGCACGATTTTTTAAATTCTTTTTTCACCACTAAAACGCATAAGACTTGTAGTTTTCAAAAATGATTTCATTTTTGATGAGACGCTGAATAAAAGGAGTTTAATCTCCGGCAAACGAAAACCCGCGATTTCCCGTAAATCCCGGGCTTGGCCCGTATAGTCGAATGTATACAAAGAAAGTACGCAGAGAGTAAACTCATTTCCCGAACGATTTTTTAAATTATTTTTTCACCACTAAGACGCATGAGACTTGCAGTTTTCAAAAATGATTTCATTTTAGATGAGACGCTGAATAAAAGGAGTTTAATCGCCGGCAAACGAAAACCCGCGATTTCCCGTAAATCCCGGACTCGGCCCGTATAGTCAAAAGTATACAAAGAAAGTACCCATGGAGTAAACTCATTTCCCGAAGGATTCTTCAAAATTATTTTTCACCACTAAAACGCATGAGACTTGTAGTTTTCAAAAATGATTTCATTTTTGATGAGACGCTGAATAAAAGTAGTTTAATCGCCGGCAAACGAAAACCCGCGATTTCCCGTAAATCCCGGGCTTGGCCGTATAGTCGAATGCATACAAAGAAAATACCCAGGAAGTAAACTCATTTCCTGAACGATTTTTTAAATTATTTCTTCACCACTAAAACGCATGAGACTTGTAGTTTTTTAAAAATGATTTCATTTTTGATGAGACGCTGAATAAAAGGAGTTTAATCGCCGGCAAACGAAAAACCCGCGATTTCCCGTAAATCCCGGACTCGGCCCGTATAGTCAAAAGTATACAAAGAAAGTACCCAGGGAGTAAACTCATTTCCCGAAGGATTCTTTAAATTATTTTTCACCACTACAACGCATGAGACTTGTAGTTTTCAAAAATGATTTCGTTTTTGATGAGACGCTGAATAAAAGGAGTTTAATCGCCGGCAAACGAAAAACCCGCAATTTCCCGTAAATCCCGGACTCGGCCCGTATAGTCAAAAGTATACAAAGAAAGTACCCAGGGAGTAAACTCATTTCCCGAAGGATTCTTTAAATTATTTTTCACCACTACAACGCATGAGACTTGTAGTTTTCAAAAATGATTTCGTTTTTGATGAGACGCTGAATAAAAGGAGTTTAATCGCCGGCAAACGAAAACCCGCGATTTCCCGTAAATCCCGGGCTTGGCCGTATAGTCGAATGTATACAAAGAAAATACCCAGGGAGTAAACTCATTTCCCGAACGATTTTTTAAATTATTTCTTCACCACTAAAACGCATGAGCCTTGTAGTTTTCAAAAATGATTTCATTTTTGATGAGACGCTGAATAAAAGGAGTTTAATCGCCTGAAAACGAAAACCCGCAATTTGCCGTTAATCCCGGGCTTGACCCGTATAGTCGAATGTATACAAAGAAAGTAAACTGGGAGTAAACTCATTTCCCGAACGATTTTTTAAATTATTTTTTCACCACTAAAACGCATGAGACTTGTAGTTTTCAAAAATGATTTCATTTTTGATGAGGCGCTGAATAAAAGGAGTTTAATCGCCGGCAAACGAAAACCCGCGATTTCCCGTAAATCCCGGGCTTGACCCGTATAGTCAAATGTATACAAAGAAAGACAACTGGGAGTAAACTCATTTCCCGAACGATTTTTTTAATTAATTTTTTACAACTAAAACGCATGAGACTTGTAGTTTTCAAAAATGATTTCGTTTTTGATGAGACGCTGAATAAAAGGAGTTTAATCGCCGGCAAACGAAAACCTGCGATTTCCCGTAAATCCCGGGCTTGGCCGTATAGTCGAATGTATACATAGAAAATACCCAGGGAGTAAACTCATTTCCCGAACGATTTTTTAAATTATTTCTTCACCACTAAAACGCATGAGCCTTGTAGTTTTCAAAAATGATTTACTTTTTGATGAGACACTGAATAAAAGGAGTTTAATCGCCTGCAAACGAAAACCCGCAATTTGCCGTAAATCCCGGGCTTGACCCGTATAGTCGAATGTATACAAAGAAAGTAAACTGGGAGTAAACTCATTTCCCGAACGATTTTTTAAATTATTTTTTCACCACTAAACGCATGAGACTTGTAGTTTTCAAAAATGATTTCATTTTTGATGAGGCGCTGAATAAAAGGAGTTTAATCGCCGGCAAACGAAAACCCGCGATTTGCCGTAAATCCCGGGCTTGACCCGTATAGTCAAATGTATACAAAGAAAGTAAACTGGGAGTAAACTCATTTCTCGAACGATTTTTTTAATTAATTTTTTACAACTAAAACGCATAAGACTTGTAGATTTCAAAAACGATTTCATTTTTGATGAGACGCTGAATAAAAGGAGTTTAATCGCCGGCAAACGAAAACCCGCGATTTCCCGTAAATCCCGGACTCGGCCCGTATAGTCAAAAGTATACAAAGAAAGTACCCAGGGAGTAAACTCATTTCCCGAACGATTCTTTAAATTATTTTTCACCACTAAAACGCATGAGACTTGTAGTTTTCAAAAATGATTTCGTTATTGATGAGACGCTGAATAAAAGGAGTTTAATCGCCGGCAAACGAAAACCCGCAATTTCCCGTAAATCCCGGACTCGGCCCGTATAGTCAAAAGTATACAAAGAAAGCACCCAGGTAGTAAACTCATTTCCCGAACGATTCTTTAAATTATTTTTTCACCACTAAAACGCATGAGACTTGTAGTTTTCAAAAATGATTTCATTTTTGATGAGACCTTGTATAAAAGGAGTTTAATCGCCGGCAAACGAAAACCCGCGATTTGCCGTAAATCCCGGGCTTGACCCGTATAGTCGAATGTATACAAAGAAAGTACCCAGGGAGTAAACTCATTTCCCGAACGATTCTTTAAATTATTTTTTCACCACTAAAACGCATGAGACTTGTAGTTTTCAAAAATGATTTCATTTTTTATGAGACGCTGAATAAAAGGAGTTTAATCGCCGGCAAACGAAAACCCGCGATTTCCCGTAAATCCCGGACTCGGCCCGTATAGTCAAAAGTATACAAAGAAAGTACCCAGGGAGTAAACTCATTTCCCGAACGATTCTTTAAATTATTTTTCACCACTAAAACGCATGAGACTTGTAGTTTTCAAAAATGATTTCATTTTTGATGAGACGCTGAATAAAAGGAGTTTAATCGCCGGCAAACGAAAACCCGCGATTTTCCGTATATCACGGACTCGGCCCGTACAGTGAAAAGTATACAAAGAAAGTACCCAGGGAGTAAACTCATTGCCCAAGCGATTCTTTAAATTAATTTTTTAGCACTAAAACGCATGAGACTTGTAGTTTTCAAAAATGATTTCATTTTTGATGAGACCTTGTATAAACGGAGTTTAATCGCCGGCGAACGAAAACCCGCGATTTGCCGTAAATCCCGGGCTTGACCCGTATAGTCGAATGTAGACAAAGAAAGTAAACTAGGAGTAAACTCATTTCCCGAACGATTTTTTAAATTAATTTTTTACCACTAAAACGCATAAGACTTGTAGTTTTCAAAAACGATTTCATTTTTGATGAGACGCTGAATAAAAGGAGTTTAATCGCCGGCAAACGAAAACCCGCAATTTCCCGTAAATCCCAGACTCGGCCCGTATAGTCAAAAGTATACAAAGAAAGTACACAGGGAGTAAACTCATTTCCCGAACGATTCTTTAAATTATTTTTCACCACTAAAACGCATGAGACTTGAACTTTTCAAAAATGATTTCATTTTTGATGAGACGCTGAATAAAAGAAGTTTAATCGCCGTCAAACGAAAACCCGCGATTTCCCGTAAATCCCGGGCTTGGCCCGTATAGTCGAATGTATACAAAAAAAGTACCCAGGGAGTAAACTCATTTCCCGGACGATTTTTTAAATTATTTTTTCACCACTAAGACGCATGATACTTGTAGTTTTCAAAAATGATTTCGTCTTTGATGAGACGCTGAATAAAAGGAGTTTAATCGCCGGCAAACGAAAACCCGCAATTTCCCGTAAATCCCGGACTCGGCCCGTATAGTCAAAAGTATACAAAGAAAGCACCCAGGTAGTAAACTCATTTCCCGAACGATTCTTTAAATTATTTTTTCACCACTAAAACGCATGAGACTTTTAGTTTTCAAAAATGATTTCATTTTTGATGAGACCTTGTATAAACGGAGTTTAATCGCCGGCAAACGAAAACCCGCGATTTGCCGTAAATCCCGGGCTTGACCCGTATAGTCGAATGTAGACAAAGAAAGTAAACTAGGAGTAAACTCATTTCCCGAACGATTTTTTAAATTAATTTTTTACCACTAAAACGCATAAGACTTGTAGTTTTCAAAAACGATTTATTTTTGATGAGACGCTAAATAAAAGGAGTTTAATCGCCGGCAAACGAAAACCCGCGATTTGCCGTAAATCCCGGGCTTGACCCGTATAGTCGAATGTATACAAAGAAAGTACCCAGGGAGTAAACTCATTTCCCGAACGATTCTTTAATATATTTTTTCACCACTAAAACGCATGAGACTTGTAGTTTTCAAAAATGATTTCATTTTTTATGAGACGCTGAATAAAAGGAGTTTAATCGCCGGCAAACGAAAACCCGCGATTTCCCGTAAATCCCGGATTCGGCCCGTATAGTCAAAAGTATACAAAGAAAGTACCCAGGGAGTAAACTCATTTCCCGAACGATTCTTTAAATTATTTTTCACCACTAAAACGCATGAGACTTGTAGTTTTCAAAAATGATTTCGTTATTGATGAGACGCTGAATAAAAGGAGTTTAATCGCCGGCAAACGAAAACCCGCAATTTCCCGTAAATCCCGGACTCGGCCCGTATAGTCAAAAGTATACAAAGAAAGTACCCAGGGAGTGAACGCATTTCCCGAACGACTCTTTAAATTATTTTTTCACCACTAAAACGCTTGAGACTTGTAGTTTTCAAAAATGATTTCATTTTTGATGAGACGCTGAATAAAAGGAGTTTAATCGCCGGCAAACGAAAACCCGCGATTTTCCGTATATCACGGACTCGGCCCGTACAGTGAAAAGTATACAAAGAAAGTACCCAGGGAGTAAACTCATTGCCCAAGCGATTCTTTAAATTACTTTTTCACCACTAAAACGCATGAGACTTGTAGTTTTCAAAAATGATTTCATTTTTAATGAGATGCTGAATAAAAGGAGTTTAATCCCCGGCAAACGAAAAGCCGCGATTTCCCGTAAATCCCGTGCTTGGCCGTATAGTCGAATGTATACAAAGAAAATACCCAGGGAGTAAACTTATTTCCCGAACGATTTTTTAAATTATTTCTTCACCACTAAAACGCATGAGACTTGTAGTTTTTAAAAATGATTTCATTTTTGATGAGACGATGAATAAAAGGAGTGTAATCGCCGGCAAACGAAAACCCGCGATTTCCCGTAAATCCCGGACTCGGCCCGTATAGTCAAAAGTATACAAAGAAAGCACCCAGGTAGTAAACTCATTTCCCGAACGATTCTTTAAATTATTTTTTCACCACTAAAACGCATGAGACTTGTAGTTTTCAAAAATGATTTCATTTTTGATGAGACCTTGTATAAACGGAGTTTAATCGCCGGGGAACGAAAACCCGCGATTTGCCGTAAATCCCGGGCTTGACCCGTATAGTCGAATGTATACAAAGAAAATACCCAGGGAGTAAACTTATTTCCCGAACGATTTTTTAAATTATTTCTTCACCACTAAAACGCATGAGACTTGTAGTTTTCAAAAATGATTTCATTTTTGATGAGACGATGAATAAAAGGAGTGTAATCGCCGGCAAACGAAAACCCGCGATTTCCCGTAAATCCCGGACTCGGCCCGTATAGTCAAAAGTATACAAAGAAAGTACCCAGGGAGTAAACTCATTTGCCGAACGATTCTTTAAATTATTTTTCACCACTAAAACGCATGATACTTGTAGTTTTCAAAAATGATTTCGTTATTAATGAGACGCTGAATAAAAGGAGTTTAATCGCCGGCAAACGAAAACCCGCAATTTCCCGTAAATCCCGGACTCGGCCCGTATAGTCAAAAGTATACAAAGAAAGCACCCAGGTAGTAAACTCATTTCCCGAACGATTCTTTAAATTATTTTTTCACCACTAAAACGCATGAGACTTGTAGTTTTCAAAAATGATTTCATTTTTGATGAGACCTTGTATAAACGGAGTTTAATCGCCGGGGAACGAAAACCCGCGATTTGCCGTAAATCCCGGGCTTGACCCGTATAGTCGAATGTAGACAAAGAAAGTAAACTAGGAGTAAACTCATTTCCCGAACGATTTTTTAAATTAATTTTTTACCACTAAAACGCATAAGACTTGTAGTTTTCAAAAACGATTTCATTTTTGATGAGACGCTGAATAAAAGGAGTTTAATCGCCGGCAAACGAAAACCCGCAATTTCCCGTAAATCCCAGACTCGGCCCGTATAGTCAAAAGTATACAAAGAAAGTACACAGGGAGTAAACTCATTTCCCGAACGATTCTTTAAATTATTTTTTCACCACTAAAACGCATGAGACTTGAACTTTTCAAAAATGATTTCATTTTTGATGAGACGCTGAATAAAAGAAGTTTAATCGCCGGCAAACGAAAACCCGCGATTTCTCGTAAATCCTGGGCTTGGCCCGTATAGTCGAATGTATACAAAAAAAGTACCCAGGGAGTAAACTCATTTCCCGAACGATTTTTTAAATTATTTTTTCACCACTAAGACGCATGATACTTGTAGTTTTCAAAAATGATTTCGTTTTTGATGAGACGCTGAATAAAAGGAGTTTAATCGCCGGCAAACGAAAACCCGCAATTTCCCGTAAATCCCGGACTCGGCCCGTATAGTCAAAAGTATACAAAGAAAGCACCCAGGTAGTAAACTCATTTCCCGAACGATTCTTTAAATTATTTTTTCACCACTAAAACGCATGAGACTTGTAGTTTTCAAAAATGATTTCATTTTTGATGAGACCTTGTATAAACGGAGTTTAATCGCCGGCAAACGAAAACCCGCGATTTGCCGTAAATCCCGGGCTTGACCCGTATATTCGAATGTAGACAAAGAAAGTAAACTAGGAGTAAACTCATTTCCCGAACGATTTTTTAAATTAATTTTTTACCACTAAAACGCATAAGACTTGTAGTTTTCAAAAACGATTTCATTTTTGATGAGACGCTGAATAAAAGGAGTTTAATCGCCGGCAAACGAAAACCCGCAATTTCCCGTAAACCCCAGACTCGGCCCGTATAGTCAAAAGTATACAAAGAAAGTACACAGGGAGTAAACTTATTTCCCGAAAGATTCTTTAAATTATTTTTTCACCACTAAAACGCATGAGACTTGAACTTTTCAAAAATGATTTCATTTTTGATGAGACGCTGAATAAAAGAAGTTTAATCGCCGGCAAACGAAAACCCGCGATTTGCCGTAAATCCCGGGCTTGACCCGTATAGTCGAATGTATACAAAAAAAGTACCCAGGGAGTAAACTCATTTCCCGAACGATTTTTTAAATTATTTTTTCACCACTAAGACGCATGATACTTGTAGTTTTCAAAAATGATTTCATTTTTTATGAGACGCTGAATAAAAGGAGTTTAATCGCCGGCAAACGAAAACCCGCGATTTCCCGTAAATCCCGGACTCGGCCCGTATAGTCAAAAGTATACAAAGAAAGTACCCAGGGAGTAAACTCATTTCCCGAACGATTCTTTAAATTATTTTTTCACCACTAAAACGCATGAGACTTGTAGTTTTCAAAAATTTATTCATTTTTGATGAGACGTTGATTAAAAGGAGTTTAATCGCCGGCAAACGAAAACCCGCGATTTTCCGTATATCACGGACTCGGCCCGTATAGTCAAAAGTATACAAAGAAAGCACCCAGGTAGTAAACTCATTTCCCGAACGATTCTTTAAATTATTTTTTCACCACTAAAACGCATGAGACTTGTAGTTTTCAAAAATGATTTCATTTTTGATGAGACCTTGTATAAACGGAGTTTAATCGCCGGCAAACGAAAACCCGCGATTTGCCGTAAATCCCGGGCTTGACCCGTATAGTCGAATGTATACAAAGAAAGTAAACTAGGAGTAAACTCATTTCCCGAACGATTTTTTAAATTAATTTTTTACCACTAAAACGCATAAGACTTGTAGTTTTCAAAAACGATTTCATTTTTGATGAGACGCTGAATAAAAGGAGTTTAATCGCCGGCAAACGAAAACCCGCGATTTCCCGTAAATCCCGGACTCGGCCCGTATAGTCAAAAGTATACAAAGAAAGTACCCAGGGAGTAAACTCATTTCCCGAACGATTCTTTAAATTATTTTTTCACCACTAAAACGCATGAGACTTGTAGTTTTCAAAAATGATTTCATTTTTGATGAGACGTTGTATAAACGGAGTTTAATCGCCGGGGAACGAAAACCCGCGATTTGCCGTAAATCCCGGGCTTGACCCGTATAGTCGAATGTATACAAAGAAAATACCCAGGGAGTAAACTTATTTCCCGAACGATTTTTTAAATTATTTCTTCACCACTAAAACGCATGAGACTTGTAGTTTTCAAAAATGATTTCATTTTTGATGAGACGATGAATAAAAGGAGTGTAATCGCCGGCAAACGAAAACCCGCGATTTCCCGTAAATCCCGGACTCGGCCCGTATAGTCAAAAGTATACAAAGAAAGTACCCAGGGAGTAAACTCATTTGCCGAACGATTCTTTAAATTATTTTTCAGCACTAAAACGCATGAGACTTGTAGTTTTCAAAAATGATTTCGTTATTAATGAGACGCTGAATAAAAGGAGTTTAATCGCCGGCAAACGAAAACCCGCAATTTCCCGTAAATCCCGGACTCGGCCCGTATAGTCAAAAGTATACAAAGAAAGCACCCAGGTAGTAAACTCACTTCCCGAACGATTCTTTAAATTATTTTTTCACCACTAAAACGCATGAGACTTGTAGTTTTCAAAAATGATTTCATTTTTTATGAGACGCTGAATAAAAGGAGTTTAATCGCCGGCAAACGAAAACCCGCGATTTCCCGTAAATCCCGGACTCGGCCCGTATAGTCAAAAGTATACAAAGAAAGTACCCAGGGAGTAAACTCATTTCCCGAACGATTCTTTAAATTATTTTTTCACCACTAAAACGCATGAGACTTGTAGTTTTCAAAAATTTATTCATTTTTGATGAGACGTTGATTAAAAGGAGTTTAATCGCCGGCAAACGAAAACCCGCAATTTGCCGTAAATCCCGGGCTTGACCCGTATAGTCGAATGTATACAAAGAAAGTAAACTAGGAGTAAACTCATTTCCCGAACGATTTTTTAAATTAATTTTTTACCACTAAAACGCATAAGACTTGTAGTTTTCAAAAACGATTTCATTTTTGATGAGACGCTGAATAAAAGGAGTTTAATCGCCGGCAAACGAAAACCCGCGATTTCCCGTAAATCCCGGACTCGGCCCGTATAGTCAAAAGTATACAAAGAAAGTACCCAGGGAGTAAACTCATTTCCCGAACGATTCTTTAAATTATTTTTTCACCACTAAAACGCATGAGACTTGTAGTTTTCAAAAATGATTTCATTTTTGATGAGACCTTGTATAAACGGAGTTTAATCGCCGGCAAACGAAAACCCGCGATTTGCCGTAAATCCCGGGCTTGACCCGTATAGTCGAATGTATACAAAGAAAGTAAACTAGGAGTAAACTCATTTCCCGAACGATTTTTTAAATTAATTTTTTACCACTAAAACGCATAAGACTTGTAGTTTTCAAAAACGATTTCATTTTTGATGAGACGCTGAATAAAAGGAGTTTAATCGCCGGCAAACGAAAACCCGCGATTTCCCGTAAATCCCGGACTCGGCCCGTATAGTCAAAAGTATACAAAGAAAGTACCCAGGGAGTAAACTCATTTCCCGAACGATTCTTTAAATTATTTTTTCACCACTAAAACGCATGAGACTTGTAGTTTTCAAAAATGATTTCATTTTTGATGAGACCTTGTATAAACGGGGTTTAATCGCCGGAGAACGAAAACCCGCGATTTGCCGTAAATCCCGGGCATGACCCGTATAGTCGAATGTATACAAAGAAAATACCCAGGGAGTAAACTTATTTCCCGAACGATTTTTTAAATTATTTCTTCACCACTAAAACGCATGAGACTTGTAGTTTTCAAAAATGATTTCATTTTTGATGAGACGATGAATAAAAGGAGTGTAATCGCCGGCAAACGAAAGCCCGCGATTTCCCGTAAATCCCGGACTCGGCCCATATAGTCAAAAGTATACAAAGAAAGTACCCAGGGAGTAAACTCATTTGCCGAACGATTCTTTAAATTATTTTTCACCACTAAAACGCATGAGACTTGTAGTTTTCAAAAATGATTTCGTTATTAATGAGACGCTGAATAAAAGGAGTTTAATCGGCGGCAAACGAAAACCCGCAATTTCCCGTAAATCCCGGACTCGGCCCGTATAGTCAAAAGTATACAAAGAAAGCACCCAGGTAGTAAACTCATTTCCCGAACGATTCTTTAAATTATTTTTTCACCACTAAAACGCATGAGACTTGTAGTTTTCAAAAATGATTTCATTTTTGATGAGACCTTGTATAAACGGAGTTTAATCGCCGGGGAACGAAAACTCGCAATTTGCCGTAAATCCCGGGCTTGACCCGTATAGTCGAATGTAGACAAAGAAAGTAAACTAGGAGTAAACTCATTTCCCGAACGATTTTTTAAATTAATTTTTTACCACTAAAACGCATAAGACTTGTAGTTTTCAAAAACGATTTCATTTTTGATGAGACGCTGAATAAAAGGAGTTTAATTGCCGGCAAACGAAAACCCGCAATTTCCCGTAAATCCCAGACTCGGCCCGTATAGTCAAAAGTATACAAAGAAAGTACACAGGGAGTAAACTCATTTCCCGAACGATTCTTTAAATTATTTTTTCACCACTAAAACGCATGAGACTTGAACTTTTCAAAAATGATTTCATTTTTGATGAGACGCTGAATAAAAGAAGTTTAATCGCCGGCAAACGAAAACCCGCGATTTCCCGTAAATCCCGGGCTTGGCCCGTATAGTTGAATGTATAAAAAAAAAGTACCCAGGGAGTAAACTCATTTCCCGAACGATTTTTTAAATTATTTTTTCACCACTAAGACGCATGATACTTGTAGTTTTCAAAAATGATTTCGTTTTTGATGAGACGCTGAATAAAAGGAGTTTAATCGCCGGCAAACGAAAACCCGCAATTTCC
The DNA here is from genome assembly GCF_029227915.1 of Hydractinia symbiolongicarpus. Lineage (NCBI taxonomy): Eukaryota > Metazoa > Cnidaria > Hydrozoa > Anthoathecata > Hydractiniidae > Hydractinia > Hydractinia symbiolongicarpus. The sequence continues at coordinate 25,563,112 of NC_079881.1, forward strand.
CGTAAATCCCGGACTCGGCCCGTATAGTCAAAAGTATACAAAGAAAGCACCCAGGTAGTAAACTCATTTCCCGAACGATTCTTTAAATTATTTTTTCACCACTAAAACGCATGAGACTTGTAGTTTTCAAAAATTATTTCATTTTTGATGAGACCTTGAATAAACGGAGTTTAATCGCCGGCAAACGAAAACCCGCGATTTGCCGTAAATCTTGGGCTTGACCCGTATAGTCGAATGTAGACAAAGAAAGTAAACTAGGAGTAAACTCATTTCCCGAACGATTTTTTAAATTAATTTTTTACCACTAAAACGCATAAGACTTGTAGTTTTCAAAAACGATTTCATTTTTGATGAGACGCTGAATAAAAGGAGTTTAATCGCCGGCAAACGAAAACCCGCAATTTCCCGTAAACCCCAGACTCGGCCCGTATAGTCAAAAGTATACAAAGAAAGTACACAGGGAGTAAACTCATTTCCCGAACGATTCTTTAAATTATTTTTTCACCACTAAAACGCATGAGACTTGAACTTTTCAAAAATGATTTCATTTTTGATGAGACGCTGAATAAAAGAAGTTTAATCGCCGGCAAACGAAAACCCGCGATTTCCCGTAAATCCCGGGCTAGGCCCGTATAGTCGAATGTATACAAAAAAAGTACCCAGGGAGTAAACTCATTTCCCGAACGATTTTTTAAATTATTTTTTCACCACTAAGACGCATGATACTTGTAGTTTTCAAAAATGATTTCATTTTTTATGAGACGCTGAATAAAAGGAGTTTAATCGCCGGCAAACGAAAACCCGCGATTTCCTGTAAATCCCGGACTCGGCCCGTATAGTCAAAAGTATACAAAGAAAGTACACAGGGAGTAAACTCATTTCCCGAACGATTCTTTAAATTATTTTTTCACCACTAAAACGCATGAGACTTGAACTTTTCAAAAATGATTTCATTTTTGATGAGACGCTGAATAAAAGAAGTTTAATCGCCGGCAAACGAAAACCCGCGATTTCCCGTAAATCCCGGGCTAGGCCCGTATAGTCGAATGTATACAAAAAAAGTACCCAGGGAGTAAACTCATTTCCCGAACGATTTTTTAAATTATTTTTTCACCACTAAGACGCATGATACTTGTAGTTTTCAAAAATGATTTCATTTTTTATGAGACGCTGAATAAAAGGAGTTTAATCGCCGGCAAACGAAAACCCGCGATTTCCTGTAAATCCCGGACTCGGCCCGTATAGTCAAAAGTATACAAAGAAAGTACCCAGGGAGTAAACTCATTTCCCGAACGATTCTTTAAATTATTTTTTCACCACTAAAACGCATGAGACTTGTAGTTTTTAAAAATTTATTCATTTTTGATGAGACGTTGATTAAAAGGAGTTTAATCGCCGGCAAACGAAAACCCGCGATTTTCCGTATATCACGGACTCGGCCCGTATAGTCAAAAGTATACAAAGAAAGCACCCAGGTAGTAAACTCATTTCCCGAACGATTCTTTAAATTTTTTTTTCACCACTAAAACGCATGAGACTTGTAGTTTTCAAAAATGATTTCATTTTTGATGAGACCTTGTATAAACGGAGTTTAATCGCCGGCAAACGAAAACCCGCGATTTGCCGTAAATCCCGGGCTTTACCCGTATAGTCGAATGTAGACAAAGAAAGTAAACTAGGAGTAAACTCATTTCCCGAACGATTTTTTAAATTAATTTTTTACCACTAAAACGCATAAGACTTGTAGTTTTCAAAAACGATTTCATTTTTGATGAGACGCTGAATAAAAGGAGTTTAATCGCCGGCAAACGAAAACCCGCAATTTCCCGTAAACCCCAGACTCGGCCCGTATATTCAAAAGTATACAAAGAAAGTACACAGGGAGTAAACTCATTTCCCGAACGATTCTTTAAATTATTTTTTCACCACTAAAACGCATGAGACTTGAACTTTTCAAAAATGATTTCATTTTTGATGAGACGCTGAATAAAAGAAGTTTAATCGCCGGCAAACGAAAACCCGCGATTTCCCGTAAATCCCGGGCTAGGCCCATATAGTCGAATGTATACAAAAAAAGTACCCAGGGAGTAAACTCATTTCCCGAACGATTTTTTAAATTATTTTTTCACCACTAAGACGCATGATACTTGTAGTTTTCAAAAATGATTTCATTTTTTATGAGACGCTGAATAAAAGGAGTTTAATCGCCGGCAAACGAAAACCCGCGATTTCCCGTAAATCCCGGACTCGGCCCGTATAGTCAAAAGTATACAAAGAAAGTACCCAGGGAGTAAACTCATTTCCCGAACGATACTTTAAATTATTTTTTCACCACTAAAACGCATGAGACTTGTAGTTTTTAAAAATTTATTCATTTTTGATGAGACGTTGATTAAAAGGAGTTTAATCGCCGGCAAACGAAAACCCGCGATTTTCCGTATATCACGGACTCGGTCCGTATAGTCAAAAGTATACAAAGAAAGCACCCAGGTAGTAAACTCACTTCCCGAACGATTCTTTAAATTATTTTTTCACCACTAAAACGCATGAGACTTGTAGTTTTCAAAAATGATTTCATTTTTGATGAGACCTTGTATAAACGGAGTTTAATCGCCGGCAAACGAAAACCCGCGATTTGCCGTAAATCCCGGGCTTGACCCGTATAGTCGAATGTATACAAAGAAAGTAAACTAGGAGTAAACTCATTTCCCGAACGATTTTTTAAATTAATTTTTTACCACTAAAACGCATAAGACTTGTAGTTTTCAAAAACGATTTCATTTTTGATGAGACGCTGAATAAAAGGAGTTTAATCGCCGGCAAACGAAAACCCGCGATTTCCCGTAAATCCCGGACTCGGCCCGTATAGTCAAAAGTATACAAAGAAAGTACCCAGGGAGTAAACTCATTTCCCGAACGATTCTTTAAATTATTTTTTCACCACTAAAACGCATGAGACTTTTAGTTTTCAAAAATGATTTCATTTTTGATGAGACCTTGTATAAACGGAGTTTAATCGCCGGCAAACGAAAACCAGCGATCTGCCGTAAATCCCGGGCTTGACCCGTATAGTCGAATGTAGACAAAGAAAGTAAACTAGGAGTAAACTCATTTCCCGAACGATTTTTTAAATTAATTTTTTACCACTAAAATGCATAAGACTTGTAGTTTTCAAAAACGATTTCATTTTTGATGAGACGCTGAATAAAAGGAGTTTAATCGCCGGCAAACGAAAACCCGCAATTTCCCGTAAACCCCAGACTCGGCCCGTATAGTCAAAAGTATACAAAGAAAGTACACAGGGAGTAAACTCATTTCCCGAACGATTCTTTAAATTATTTTTTCACCACTAAAACGCATGAGACTTGAACTTTTCAAAAATGATTTCATTTTTGATGAGACGCTGAATAAAAGAAGTTTAATCGCCGGCAAACGAAAACCCGCGATTTCCGTAAATCCCGGGCTAGGCCCGTATAGTCGAATGTATACAAAAAAAGTACCCAGGGAGTAAACTCATTTCCCGAACGATTTTTTAAATTATTTTTTCACCACTAAGACGCATGATACTTGTAGTTTTCAAAAATGATTTCATTTTTGATGAGACGCTGAATAAAAGGAGTTTAATCGCCGGCAAACGAAAACCCGCGATTTCCCGTAAATCCCGGACTCGGCCCGTATAGTCAAAAGTATACAAAGAAAGTACCCAGGGAGTAAACTCATTTCCCGAACGATTCTTTAAATTATTTTTTCACCACTAAAACGCATGAGACTTGTAGTTTTTAAAAATTTATTCATTTTTGATGAGACGTTGATTAAAAGGAGTTTAATCGCCGGCAAACGAAAACCCGCGATTTTCCGTATATCCCGGACTCGGCCCGTATAGTCAAAAGTATACAAAGAAAGTACCCAGGGAGTAAACTCATTTCCCGAACGATTCTTTAAATTATTTTTTCACCACTAAAACGCATGAGACTTGTAGTTTTCAAAAATGATTTCATTTTTGATGAGACCTTGTATAAACGGAGTTTAATCGCCGGCAAACGAAAACCCGCGATTTGCCGTAAATCCCGGGCTTGACCCGTATAGTCGAATGTATACAAAGAAAGTAAACTAGGAGTAAACTCATTTCCCGAACGATTTTTTAAATTAATTTTTTACCACTAAAACGCATAAGACTTGTAGTTTTCAAAAACGATTTCATTTTTGATGAGACGCTGAATAAAAGGAGTTTAATCGCCGGCAAACTAAAACCCGCGATTTCCCGTAAATCCCGGACTCGGCCCGTATAGTCAAAAGTATACAAAGAAAGTACCCAGGGAGTAAACTCATTTCCCGAACGATTCTTTAAATTATTTTTTCACCACTAAAACGCATGAGGCTTGTAGTTTTCAAAAATTTATTCATTTTTGATGAGACCTTGATTAAAAGGAGTTTAATCGCCGGCAAACGAAAACCCGCGATTTTCCGTATATCACGGACTCGGCCCGTATAGTCAAAAGTATACAAAGAAAGCACCCAGAGAGTAAACTCATTTCCCGAACGATTCTTTAAATTATTTTTTCACCACTAAAACGCATGAGACTTGTAGTTTTCAAAAATGATTTCATTTTTGATGAGACCTTGTATAAACGGAGTTTAATCGCCGGCAAACGAAAACCCGCGATTTGCCGTAAATCCCGGGCTTGACCCGTATAGTCGAATGTATACAAAGAAAGTAAACTAGGAGTAAACTCATTTCCCGAACGATTTTTTAAATTAATTTTTTACCACTAAAACGCATAAGACTTGTAGTTTTCAAAAACGATTTCATTTTTGATGAGACGCTGAATAAAAGAAGTTTAATCGCCGGCAAACAAAAACCCGCGATTTCCCGTAAATCCCGGGCTTGGCCCGTATAGTCGAATGTATACAAAGAAAGTACCCAGGGAGTAAACTCATTTTCCGAACGATTTTTTAAATTATTTTTTCACCACTAAGACGCATGATACTTGTAGTTTTCAAAAATGATTTCATTTTTTATGAGACGCTGAATAAAAGGAGTTTAATCGCCGGCAAACGAAAACCCACGATTTCCCGTAACTCCCGGACTCGGTCCGTATAGTCCAAAGTATACAAAGAAAGTACCCAGGGAGTAAACTCATTTCCTGAACGATTCTTTAAATTATTTTTCACCACTAAAACGCATGAGACTTGTAGTTTTCAAAAATGATTTCGTTATTGATGAGACGCTGAATAAAAGGAGTTTAATCGCCGGCAAACGAAAACCCGCAATTTCCCGTAAATCCCGGACTCGGCCCGTATAGTCAAAAGTATACAAAGAAAGTACCCAGGGAGTAAACTCATTTCCCGAACGATTCTTTAAATTATTTTTTCACCACTAAAACGCATGAGACTTGTAGTTTTCAAAAATGATTTCATTTTTGATGAGACGCTGATTAAAAGGAGTTTAATCGCCGGCAAACGAAAACCCGCGATTTTCCGTATATCACGGACTCGGCCCGTACAGTGAAAAGTATACAAAGAAAGTACCCAGGGAGTAAACTCATTGCCCAAACGATTCTTTAAATTACTTTTTCACCACTAAAACGCATGAGACTTGTAGTTTTCAAAAATGATTTCATTTTTGATGAGACGCTGAATAAAAGGAGTTTAATCGCCGGCAAACGAAAACCCGCGATTTCCCGTAAATCCCGTGCTTGGCCGTATAGTCGAATGTATACAAAGAAAATACCCAGGGAGTAAACTCATTTCCCGAACGATTTTTTAAATTATTTCTTCACCACTAAAACGCATGAGACTTGTAGTTTTCAAAAATGATTTCATTTTTGATGAGACGCTGAATAAAAGAAGTTTAATCGCCGGCAAACGAAAACCCGCGATTTCCCGTAAATCCCGGGCTTGGCCCGTTTAGTCGAATGTATACAAAAAAAGTACCCAGGGAGTAAACTCATTTCCCGAACGATTTTTTAAATTATTTTTTCACCACTAAGACGCATGATACTTGTAGTTTTCAAAAATGATTTCATTTTTTATGAGACGCTGAATAAAAGGAGTTTAATCGCCGGCAAACGAAAACCCGCGATTTCCCGTAAATCCCGGACTCGGCCCGTATAGTCAAAAGTATACAAAGAAAGTACCCAGGGAGTAAACTCATTTCCCGAACGATTCTTTAAATTATTTTTTCACCACTAAAACGCATGAGACTTGTAGTTTTCAAAAATTTATTCATTTTTGATGAGACGCTGATTAAAAGGAGTTTAATCGCCGGCAAACGAAAACCCGCGATTTTCCGTATATCACGGACTCGGGCTGTATAGTCAAAAGTATACAAAGAAAGCACCCAGGTAGTAAACTCATTTCCCGAACGATTCTTTAAATTATTTTTTCACCCCTAAAACGCATGAGACTTGTAGTTTTCAAAAATGATTTCATTTTTGATGAGACCTTTTATAAACGGAGTTTAATAACCGGCAAACGAAAACCCGCGATTTGCCGTAAATCCCGGGCTTGACCCGTATAGTCGAATGTATACAAAGAAAGTAAACTAGGAGTAAACTCATTTTCCGAACGTTTTTTTAAATTAATTTTTTACCACTAAAACGCATAAGACTTGTAGTTTTCAAAAACGATTTCATTTTTGATGAGACGCTGAATAAAAGGAGTTTAATCGCCGGCAAACGAAAACCCGCAATTTCCCGTAAATCCCAGACTCGGCCCGTATAGTCAAAAGTATACAAAGAAAGTACACAGGGAGTAAACTCATTTCCCGAACGATTCTTTAAATTATTTTTTCACCACTAAAACGCATGAGACTTGAACTTTTCAAAAATGATTTCATTTTTGATGAGACGCTGAATAAAAGAAGTTTAATCGCCGGCAAACGAAAACCCGCGATTTCCCGTAAATCCCGGGCTTGGCCCGTATAGTCGAATGTATACAAAGAAAGTACCCAGGGAGTAAACTCATTTCCCGAACGATTTTTTAAATTATTTTTTCACCACTAAGACGCATGATACTTGTAGTTTTCAAAAATGATTTCATTTTTTATGAGACGCTGAATAAAAGGAGTTTAATCGCCGGCAAACGAAAACCCGCGATTTCCCGTAACTCCCGGACTCGGTCCGTATAGTCCAAAGTATACAAAGAAAGTACCCAGGGAGTAAACTCATTTCCTGAACGATTCTTTAAATTATTTTTCACCACTAAAACGCATGAGACTTGTAGTTTTCAAAAATGATTTCGTTATTGATGAGACGCTGAATAAAAGGAGTTTAATCGCCGGCAAACGAAAACCCGCAATTTCCCGTAAATCCCGGACTCGGCCCGTATAGTCAAAAGTATACAAAGAAAGTACCCAGGGAGTAAACTCATTTCCCGAACGATTCTTTAAATTATTTTTTCACCACTAAAACGCATGAGACTTGTAGTTTTCAAAAATGATTTCATTTTTGATGAGACGCTGATTAAAAGGAGTTTAATCGCCGGCAAACGAAAACCCGCGATTTTCCGTATATCACGGACTCGGCCCGTACAGTGAAAAGTATACAAAGAAAGTACCCAGGGAGTAAACTCATTGCCCAAACGATTCTTTAAATTACTTTTTCACCACTAAAACGCATGAGACTTGTAGTTTTCAAAAATGATTTCATTTTTGATGAGACGCTGAATAAAAGGAGTTTAATCGCCGGCAAACGAAAACCCGCGATTTCCCGTAAATCCCGTGCTTGGCCGTATAGTCGAATGTATACAAAGAAAATACCCAGGGAGTAAACTCATTTCCCGAACGATTTTTTAAATTATTTCTTCACCACTAAAACGCATGATACTTGTAGTTTTCAAAAATGATTTCATTTTTTATGAGACGCTGAATAAAAGGAGTTTAATCGCCGGTAAACGAAAACCCGCGATTTCCCGTAAATCCCGGACTCGGTCCGTATAGTCAAAAGTATACAAGGAAAGTACCCAGGGAGTAAACTCATTTCCTGAACGATTCTTTAAATTATTTTTCACCACTAAAACGCATGAGACTTGTAGTTTTCAAAAATGATTTCATTTTTGATGAGACCTTTTATAAACGGAGTTTAATCACCGGCAAACGAAAACCCGCGATTTGCCGTAAATCCCGGGCTTGACCCGTATAGTCGAATGTATACAAAGAAAGTAAACTAGGAGTAAACTCATTTTCCGAACGTTTTTTTAAATTAATTTTTTACCACTAAAACGCATAAGACTTGTAGTTTTCAAAAACGATTTCATTTTTGATGAGACGCTGAATAAAAGGAGTTTAATCGCCGGCAAACGAAAACCCGCAATTTCCCGTAAATCCCAGACTCGGCCCGTATAGTCAAAAGTATACAAAGAAAGTACACAGGGAGTAAACTCATTTCCCGAACGATTCTTTAAATTATTTTTTCACCACTAAAACGCATGAGACTTGAACTTTTCAAAAATGATTTCATTTTTGATGAGACGCTGAATAAAAGAAGTTTAATCGCCGGCAAACGAAAACCCGCGATTTCCTGTAAATCCCGGGCTTGGCCCGTATAGTCGAATGTATACAAAGAAAGTACCCAGGGAGTAAACTCATTTCCCGAACGATTCTTTAAATTATTTTTTCACCACTAAAACGCATGAGACTTGTAGTTTTCAAAAATGATTTCATTTTTGATGAGACGCTGATTAAAAGGAGTTTAATCGCCGGCAAACGAAAACCCGCGATTTTCCGTATATCACGGACTCGGCCCGTACAGTGAAAAGTATACAAAGAAAGTACCCAGGGAGTAAACTCATTGCCCAAACGATTCTTTAAATTACTTTTTCACCAGTAAAACGCATGAGACTTGTAGTTTTCAAAAATGATTTCATTTTTGATGAGACGCTGAATAAAAGGAGTTTAATCGCCGGCAAACGAAAACCCGCGATTTCCCGTAAATCCCGTGCTTGGCCGTATAGTCGAATGTATACAAAGAAAATACCCAGGGAGTAAACTCATTTCCCGAACGATTTTTTAAATTATTTCTTCACCACTAAAACGCATGAGACTTGTAGTTTTCAAAAATGATTTCATTTTTTATGAGACGCTGAATAAAAGGAGTTTAATCGCCGGCAAACAAAAACCCGCGATTTCCCGTAAATCCCGGACTCGGCCCGTATAGTCAAAAGTATACAAAGAAAGTACCCAGGGAGTAAACTCATTTCCCGAACGATTCTTTAAATTATTTTTCACCACTAAAACGCATGAGACTTGTAGTTTTCAAAAATGATTTCGTTATTGATGAGACCCTGAATAAAAGGAGTTTAATCGCCGGCAAACGAAAACCCGCAATTTCCCGTAAATCCCGGACTCGGCCCGTATAGTCAAAAGTATACAAAGAAAGTACCCAGGGAGTAAACTCATTTCCCGAACGATTCTTTAAATTATTTTTTCACCACTAAAACGCATGAGACTTGTAGTTTTCAAAAATGATTTCATTTTTGATGAGACGCTGATTAAAAGGAGTTTAATCGCCGGCAAACGAAAACCCGCGATTTTCCGTATATCACGGACTCGGCCCGTACAGTGAAAAGTATACAAAGAAAGTACCCAGGGAGTAAACTCATTGCCCAAACGATTCTTTAAATTACTTTTTCACCACTAAAACGCATGAGACTTGTAGTTTTCAAAAATGATTTCATTTTTGATGAGACGCTGAATAAAAGGAGTTTAATCGCCGGCAAACGAAAACCCACGATTTCCCGTAAATCCCGTGCTTGGCCGTATAGTCGAATGTATACAAAGAAAATACCCAGGGAGTAAACTCATTTCCCGAACGATTTTTTAAATTATTTCTTCACCACTAAAACGCATGAGACTTGTAGTTTTCCAAAATGATTTCATTTTTGATGAGACGATGAATAAAAGGAGTGTAATCGCCGGCAAACGAAAACCCGCGATTTCCCGTAAATCACGGACTCGGCCCGTACAGTGAAAAGTATACAAAGAAAGTACCCAGGGAGTAAACTCATTGCCCAAACGATTCTTTAAATTACTTTTTCACCACTAAAACGCATGAGACTTGTAGTTTTCAAAAATGATTTCATTTTTGATGAGACGCTGAATAAAAGGAGTTTAATCGCCGGCAAACGAAAACCCGCGATTTTCCGTATATCACGGACTCGGCCCGTACAGTGAAAAGTATACAAAGAAAGTACCCAGGGAGTAAACTCATTTCCCGAACGATTTTTTAAATTATTTCTTCACCACTAAAACGCATGAGACTTGTAGTTTTCAAAAATGATTTCATTTTTTATGAGACGCTGAATAAAAGGAGTTTAATCGCCGGCAAACGAAAACCCGCGATTTCCCGTAAATCTCGGACTCTGCCCGTATAGTCAAAAGTATACAAAGAAAGTACCCAGGGAGTAAACTCATTTCCCGAACGATTCTTTAAATTATTTTTCACCACTAAAACGCATGAGACTTGTAGTTTTCAAAAATGATTTCGTTATTGATGAGACGCTGAATAAAAGGAGTTTAATCGCAGGCAAACGAAAACCCGCAATTTCCCGTAAATCCCGGACTCGGCACGTATAGTCAAAAGTATACAAAGAAAGTACCCAGGGAGTAAACTCATTTCCCGAACGATTCTTTAAATTATTTTTTCACCACTAAAACGCATGAGACTTGTAGTTTTCAAAGATGATTTCATTTTTGATGAGACGCTGATTAAAAGGAGTTTAATCGCCGGCAAACGAAAACCTGCGATTTTCCGTATATCACGGACTCGGCCCGTACAGTGAAAAGTATACAAAGAAAGTACCCAGGGAGTAAACTCATTGCCCAAACGATTTTTTAAATTATTTTTTCACCACTAAGACGCATGATACTTGTAGTTTTCAAAAATGATTTCATTTTTTATGAGACGCTGAATAAAAGGAGTTTAATCGCCGGCAAACGAAAACCCGCGATTTCCCGTAAATCCCGGACTCGGCCCGTATAGTCAAAAGTATACAAAGAAAGTACCCAGGGAGTAAACTCATTTCCCGAACGATTCTTTAAATTATTTTTTCACCACTAAAACGCATGAGACTTGTAGTTTTCAAAAATTTATTCATTTTTGATGAGACGCTGATTAAAAGGAGTTTAATCGCCGGCAAACGAAAACCCGCGATTTTCCGTATATCACGGACTCGGGCTGTATAGTCAAAAGTATACAAAGAAAGCACCCAGGTAGTAAACTCATTTCCCGAACGATTCTTTAAATTATTTTTTCACCACTAAAACGCATGAGACTTGTAGTTTTCAAAAATGATTTCATTTTTGATGAGACCTTTTATAAACGGAGTTTAATCACCGGCAAACGAAAACCCGCGATTTGCCGTAAATCCCGGGCTTGACCCGTATAGTCAAATGTATACAAAGAAAGTAAACTAGGAGTAAACTCATTTTCCGAACGTTTTTTTAAATTAATTTTTTACCACTAAAACGCATAAGACTTGTAGTTTTCAAAAACGATTTCATTTTTGATGAGACGCTGAATAAAAGGAGTTTAATCGCCGGCAAACGAAAACCCGCAATTTCCCATAAATCCCAGACTCGGCCCGTATAGTCAAAAGTATACAAAGAAAGTACACAGGGAGTAAACTCATTTCCCGAACGATTCTTTAAATTATTTTTTCACCACTAAAACGCATGAGACTTGAACTTTTCAAAAATGATTTCATTTTTGATGAGACGCTGAATAAAAGAAGTTTAATCGCCGGCAAACGAAAACCCGCGATTTCCCGTAAATCCCGGGCTTGGCCCGTATAGTCGAATGTATACAAAGAAAGTACCCAGGGAGTAAACTCATTTCCCGACCGATTTTTTAAATTATGTTTTCACCACTAAGACGCATGATACTTGTAGTTTTCAAAAATGATTTCATTTTTTATGAGACGCTGAATAAAAGGAGTTTAATCGCCGGTAAACGAAAACCCGCGATTTCCCGTAAATCCCGGACTCGGTCCGTATAGTCAAAAGTATACAAGGAAAGTACCCAGGGAGTAAACTCATTTCCTGAACGATTCTTTAAATTATTTTTCACCACTAAAACGCATGAGACTTGTAGTTTTCAAAAATGATTTCGTTATTGATGAGACGCTGAATAAAAGGAGTTTAATCGCCGGCAAACGAAAACCCGCAATTTCCCGTAAATCCCGGACTCGGCACGTATAGTCAAAAGTATACAAAGAAAGTACCCAGGGAGTAAACTCATTTCCCGAACGATTCTTTAAATTATTTTTTCACCACTAAAACGCATGAGACTTGTAGTTTTCAAAAATGATTTCATTTTTGATGAGACGCTGATTAAAAGGAGTTTAATCGCCGGCAAACGAAAACCCGCGATTTCCCGTAAATCCCGTGCTTGGCCGTATAGTCGAATGTATACAAAGAAAATACCCAGGGAGTAAACTCATTTCCCGAACGATTTTTTAAATTATTTCTTCACCACTAAAACGCATGAGACTTGTAGTTTTCAAAAATGATTTCATTTTTGATGAGACGCTGAATAAAAGAAGTGTAATCGCCGGCAAACGAAAACCCGCGATTTCCCGTAAATCCCGGGCTTGGCCCGTTTAGTCGAATGTATACAAAAAAAGTACCCAGGGAGTAAACTCATTTCCCGAACGATTTTTTAAATTATTTTTTCACCACTAAGACGCATGATACTTGTAGTTTTCAAAAATGATTTCATTTTTTATGAGACGCTGAATAAAAGGAGTTTAATCGCTGGCAAACGAAAACCCGCGATTTCCCGTAAATCCCGGACTCGGCCCGTATAGTCAAAAGTATACAAAGAAAGTACCCAGGGAGTAAACTCATTTCCCGAACGATTCTTTAAATTATTTTTTCACCACTAAAACGCATGAGACTTGTAGTTTTCAAAAATTTATTCATTTTTGATGAGACGCTGATTAAAAGGAGTTTAATCGCCGGCAAACGAAAACCCGCGATTTTCCGTATATCACGGACTCGGGCTGTATAGTCAAAAGTATACAAAGAAAGCACCCAGGTAGTAAACTCATTTCCCGAACGATTCTTTAAATTATTTTTTCACCACTAAAACGCATGAGACTTGTAGTTTTCAAAAATTATTTCATTTTTGATGAGACCTTTTATAAACGGAGTTTAATCACCGGCAAACGAAAACCCGCGATTTGCCGTAAATCCCGGGCTTGACCCGTATAGTCGAATGTATACAAAGAAAGTAAACTAGGAGTAAACTCATTTTCCGAACGTTTTTTTAAATTAATTTTTTACCACTAAAACGCATAAGACTTGTTGTTTTCAAAAACGATTTCATTTTTGATGAGACGCTGAATAAAAGGAGTTTAATCGCCGGCAAACGAAAACCCGCAATTTCCCGTAAATCCCAGACTCGGCCCGTATAGTCAAAAGTATACAAAGAAAGTACACAGGGAGTAAACTCATTTCCCGAACGATTCTTTAAATTATTTTTTCACCACTAAAACGCATGAGACTTGAACTTTTCAAAAATGATTTCATTTTTGATGAGACGCTGAATAAAAGAAGTTTAATCGCCGGCAAACGAAAACCCGCGATTTCCCGTAAATCCCGGGCTTGGCCCGTATAGTCGAATGTATACAAAGAAAGTACCCAGGGAGTAAACTCATTTCCCGAACGATTTTTTAAATTATTTTTTCACCACTAAGACGCATGATACTTGTAGTTTTCAAAAATGATTTCATTTTTTATGAGACGCTGAATAAAAGGAGTTTAATCGCCGGTAAACGAAAACCCGCGATTTCCCGTAAATCCCGGACTCGGTCCGTATAGTCAAAAGTATACAAGGAAAGTACCCAGGGAGTAAACTCATTTCCTGAACGATTCTTTAAATTATTTTTCACCACTAAAACGCATGAGACTTGTAGTTTTCAAAAATGATTTCATTTTTGATGAGACCTTTTATAAACGGAGTTTAATCACCGGCAAACGAAAACCCGCGATTTGCCGTAAATCCCGGGCTTGACCCGTATAGTCGAATGTATACAAAGAAAGTAAACTAGGAGTAAACTCATTTTCCGAACGTTTTTTTAAATTAATTTTTTACCACTAAAACGCATAAGACTTGTAGTTTTCAAAAACGATTTCATTTTTGATGAGACGCTGAATAAAAGGAGTTTAATCGCCGGCAAACGAAAACCCGCAATTTCCCGTAAATCCCAGACTCGGCCCGTATAGTCAAAAGTATACAAAGAAAGTACACAGGGAGTAAACTCATTTCCCGAACGATTCTTTAAATTATTTTTTCACCACTAAAACGCATGAGACTTGAACTTTTCAAAAATGATTTCATTTTTGATGAGACGCTGAATAAAAGAAGTTTAATCGCCGGCAAACGAAAACCCGCGATTTCCTGTAAATCCCGGGCTTGGCCCGTATAGTCGAATGTATACAAAGAAAGTACCCAGGGAGTAAACTCATTTCCCGAACGATTTTTTAAATTATTTTTTCACCACTAAGACGCATGATACTTGTAGTTTTCAAAAATGATTTCATTTTTTATGAGACGCTGAATAAAAGGAGTTTAATCGCCGGTAAACGAAAACCCGCGATTTCCCGTAAATCCCGGACTCGGTCCGTATAGTCAAAAGTATACAAGGAAAGTACCCAGGGAGTAAACTCATTTCCTGAACGATTCTTTAAATTATTTTTCACCACTAAAACGCATGAGACTTGTAGTTTTCAAAAATGATTTCGTTATTGATGAGACGCTGAATAAAAGGAGTTTAATCGCCGGCAAACGAAAACCCGCAATTTCCCGTAAATCCCGGACTCGGCACGTATAGTCAAAAGTATACAAAGAAAGTACCCAGGGAGTAAACTCATTTCCCGAACGATTCTTTAAATTATTTTTTCACCACTAAAACGCATGAGACTTGTAGTTTTCAAAAATGATTTCATTTTTGATGAGACGCTGATTAAAAGGAGTTTAATCGCCGGCAAACGAAAACCCGCGATTTTCCGTATATCACGGACTCGGCCCGTACAGTGAAAAGTATACAAAGAAAGTACCCAGGGAGTAAACTCATTGCCCAAACGATTCTTTAAATTACTTTTTCACCAGTAAAACGCATGAGACTTGTAGTTTTCAAAAATGATTTCATTTTTGATGAGACGCTGAATAAAAGGAGTTTAATCGCCGGCAAACGAAAACCCGCGATTTCCCGTAAATCCCGTGCTTGGCCGTATAGTCGAATGTATACAAAGAAAATACCCAGGGAGTAAACTCATTTCCCGAACGATTTTTTAAATTATTTCTTCACCACTAAAACGCATGAGACTTGTAGTTTTCAAAAATGATTTCATTTTTTATGAGACGCTGAATAAAATGAGTTTAATCGCCGGCAAACAAAAACCCGCGATTTCCCGTAAATCCCGGACTCGGCCCGTATAGTCAAAAGTATACAAAGAAAGTACCCAGGGAGTAAACTCATTTCCCGAACGATTCTTTAAATTATTTTTCACCACTAAAACGCATGAGACTTGTAGTTTTCAAAAATGATTTCGTTATTGATGAGACCCTGAATAAAAGGAGTTTAATCGCCGGCAAACGAAAACCCGCAATTTCCCGTAAATCCCGGACTCGGCCCGTATAGTCAAAAGTATACAAAGAAAGTACCCAGGGAGTAAACTCATTTCCCGAACGATTCTTTAAATTATTTTTTCACCACTAAAACGCATGAGACTTGTAGTTTTCAAAAATGATTTCATTTTTGATGAGACGCTGATTAAAAGGAGTTTAATCGCCGGCAAACGAAAACCCGCGATTTTCCGTATATCACGGACTCGGCCCGTACAGTGAAAAGTATACAAAGAAAGTACCCAGGGAGTAAACTCATTGCCCAAACGATTCTTTAAATTACTTTTTCACCACTAAAAAGCATGAGACTTGTAGTTTTCAAAAATGATTTCATTTTTGATGAGACGCTGAATAAAAGGAGTTTAATCGCCGGCAAACGAAAACCCGCGATTTCCCGTAAATCCCGTGCTTGGCCGTATAGTCGAATGTATACAAAGAAAATACCCAGGGAGTAAACTCATTTCCCGAACGATTTTTTAAATTATTTCTTCACCACTAAAACGCATGAGACTTGTAGTTTTCCAAAATGATTTCATTTTTGATGAGACGATGAATAAAAGGAGTGTAATCGCCGGCAAACGAAAACCCGCGATTTCCCGTAAATCACGGACTCGGCCCGTACAGTGAAAAGTATACAAAGAAAGTACCCAGGGAGTAAACTCATTGCCCAAACGATTCTTTAAATTACTTTTTCACCACTAAAACGCATGAGACTTGTAGTTTTCAAAAATGATTTCATTTTTGATGAGACGCTGAATAAAAGGAGTTTAATCGCCGGCAAACGAAAACCCGCGATTTCCCGTAAATCCCGTGCTTGGCCGTATAGTCGAATGTATACAAAGAAAATACCCAGGGAGTAAACTCATTTCCCGAACGATTTTTTAAATTATTTCTTCACCACTAAAACGCATGAGACTTGTAGTTTTCAAAAATGATTTCATTTTTTATGAGACGCTGAATAAAAGGAGTTTAATCGCCGGCAAACGAAAACCCGCGATTTCCCGTAAATCTCGGACTCTGCCCGTATAGTCAAAAGTATACAAAGAAAGTACCCAGGGAGTAAACTCATTTCCCGAACGATTCTTTAAATTATTTTTCACCACTAAAACGCATGAGACTTGTAGTTTTCAAAAATGATTTCGTTATTGATGAGACGCTGAATAAAAGGAGTTTAATCGCAGGCAAACGAAAACCCGCAATTTCCCGTAAATCCCGGACTCGGCACGTATAGTCAAAAGTATACAAAGAAAGTACCCAGGGAGTAAACTCACTTCCCGAACGATTCTTTAAATTATTTTTTCACCACTAAAACGCATGAGACTTGTAGTTTTCAAAGATGATTTCATTTTTGATGAGACGCTGATTAAAAGGAGTTTAATCGCCGGCAAACGAAAACCCGCGATTTTCCGTATATCACGGACTCGGCCCGTACAGTGAAAAGTATACAAAAAAAGTACCCAGGGAGTAAACTCATTTCCCGAACGATTTTTTAAATTATTTCTTCACCACTAAAACGCATGAGACTTGTAGTTTTCAAAAATGATTTCATTTTTTATGAGACGCTGAATAAAAGGAGTTTAATCGCCGGCAAACGAAAACCCGCGATTTCCCGTAAATCTCGGACTCTGCCCGTATAGTCAAAAGTATACAAAGAAAGTACCCAGGGAGTAAACTCATTTCCCGAACGATTCTTTAAATTATTTTTCACCACTAAAACGCATGAGACTTGTAGTTTTCAAAAATGATTTCGTTATTGATGAGACGCTGAATAAAAGGAGTTTAATCGCAGGCAAACGAAAACCCGCAATTTCCCGTAAATCCCGGACTCGGCACGTATAGTCAAAAGTATACAAAGAAAGTACCCAGGGAGTAAACTCATTTCCCGAACGATTCTTTAAATTATTTTTTCACCACTAAAACGCATGAGACTTGTAGTTTTCAAAGATGATTTCATTTTTGATGAGACGCTGATTAAAAGGAGTTTAATCGCCGGCAAACGAAAACCTGCGATTTTCCGTATATCACGGACTCGGCCCGTACAGTGAAAAGTATACAAAGAAAGTACCCAGGGAGTAAACTCATTGCCCAAACGATTTTTTAAATTATTTTTTCACCACTAAGACGCATGATACTTGTAGTTTTCAAAAATGATTTCATTTTTTATGAGACGCTGAATAAAAGGAGTTTAATCGCCGGCAAACGAAAACCCGCGATTTCCCGTAAATCCCGGACTCGGCCCGTATAGTCAAAAGTATACAAAGAAAGTACCCAGGGAGTAAACTCATTTCCCGAACGATTCTTTAAATTATTTTTTCACCACTAAAACGCATGAGACTTGTAGTTTTCAAAAATTTATTCATTTTTGATGAGACGCTGATTAAAAGGAGTTTAATCGCCGGCAAACGAAAACCCGCGATTTTCCGTATATCACGGACTCGGGCTGTATAGTCAAAAGTATACAAAGAAAGCACCCAGGTAGTAAACTCATTTCCCGAACGATTCTTTAAATTATTTTTTCACCACTAAAACGCATGAGACTTGTAGTTTTCAAAAATGATTTCATTTTTGATGAGACCTTTCATAAACGGAGTTTAATCACCGGCAAACGAAAACCCGCGATTTGCCGTAAATCCCGGGCTTGACCCGTATAGTCAAATGTATACAAAGAAAGTAAACTAGGAGTAAACTCATTTTCCGAACGTTTTTTTAAATTAATTTTTTACCACTAAAACGCATAAGACTTGTAGTTTTTAAAAACGATTTCATTTTTGATGAGACGCTGAATAAAAGGAGTTTAATCGCCGGCAAACGAAAACCCGCAATTTCCCGTAAATCCCAGACTCGGCCCGTATAGTCAAAAGTATACAAAGAAAGTACACAGGAAGTAAACTCATTTCCCGAACGATTCTTTAAATTATTTTTTCACCACTAAAACGCATGAGACTTGAACTTTTCAAAAATGATTTCATTTTTGATGAGACGCTGAATAAAAGAAGTTTAATCGCCGGCAAACGAAAACCCGCGATTTCCCGTAAATCCCGGGCTTGGCCCGTATAGTCGAATGTATACAAAGAAAGTACCCAGGGAGTAAACTCATTTCCCGACCGATTTTTTAAATTATTTTTTCACCACTAAGACGCATGATACTTGTAGTTTTCAAAAATGATTTCATTTTTTATGAGACGCTGAATAAAAGGAGTTTAATCGCCGGTAAACGAAAACCCGCGATTTCCCGTAAATCCCGGACTCGGTCCGTATAGTCAAAAGTATACAAGGAAAGTACCCAGGGAGTAAACTCATTTCCTGAACGATTCTTTAAATTATTTTTCACCACTAAAACGCATGAGACTTGTAGTTTTCAAAAATGATTTCGTTATTGATGAGACGCTGAATAAAAGGAGTTTAATCGCCGGCAAACGAAAACCCGCGATTTTCCGTATATCACGGACTCGGACCGTATAGTCAAAAGTATACAAAGAAAGTACACAGGGAGTAAACTCATTTCCCTAACGATACTTTAAATTATTTTTCACCACTAAAACGCATAAGACTTGTAGTTTTCAAAAACGATTTCATTTTTGATGAGACGCTGAATAAAAGGAGTTTAATCGGCGGCAAACGAAAACCTGCAATTTCCCGTAAATCCCAGACTCGGCCCGTATAGTCAAAAGTATACAAAGAAAGTACACAGGGAGTAAACTCATTTCCCGAACGATTCTTTAAATTATTTTTTCACCACTAAGACGCATGAGACTTGAACTTTTCAAAAATGATTTCATTTTTGATGAGACGCTGAATAAAAGAAGTTTAATCGCCGGCAAACGAAAACCCGCGATTTCCCGTAAATCCCGGGCTTGGCCCGTATAGTCGAATGTATACAAAGAAAGTACCCAGGGAGTAAACTCATTTCCCGAACGATTTTTGAATTATTTTTTCACCACTAAGACGCATGATACTTGTAGTTTTCAAAAATGATTTCATTTTTTATGAGACGCTGAATAAAAGGAGTTTAATCGCCGGCAAACGAAAACCCGCGATTTCCCGTAAATCCCGGACTCGGCCCGTATAGTCAAAAGTATACAAAGAAAGCAACCAGGGAGTAAATTCATTTCCCCAACGATTCTTTAAATTATTTTTCACCACTAAAACGCATGAGACTTGTAGTTTTCAAAAAGGATTTCGTTATTGATGAGACGCTGAATAAAAGGAGTTTAATCGCCGGCAAACGAAAACCCGCGATTTTCCGTATATCACGGACTCGGCCCGTACAGTGAAAAGTATACAAAGAAAGTACCCAGGGAGTAAACTCATTGCCCAAACTATTCTTTAAATTACTTTTTCACCACTAAAACGCATGAGACTTGTAGTTTTCAAAAATGATTTCATTTTTGATGAGACGCTGAATAAAAGGAGTTTAATCGCCGGCAAACGAAAACCCGCGATTTCCCGTAAATCCCGTGCTTGGCCGTATAGTCGAATGTATACAAAGAAAATACCCAGGGAGTAAACTCATTTCCCGAACGATTTTTTAAATTATTTCTTCACCACTAAAACGCATGAGACTTGTAGTTTTCAAAAATGATTTCATTTTTTATGAGACGCTGAATAAAAGGAGTTTAATCGCCGGCAAACGAAAACCCGCGATTTCCCGTAAATCCCGGACTCGGCCCGTATAGTCAAAAGTATACAAAGAAAGTACCCAGGGAGTAAACTCATTTCCCGAACGATTCTTTAAATTATTTTTCACCACTAAAACGCATGAGACTTGTAGTTTTTAAAAATGATTTCGTTATTGATGAGACGCTGAATAAAAGGAGTTTAATCGCCGGCAAACGAAAACCCGCAATTTCCCGTAAATCCCGGACTCGGCCCGTATAGTCAAAAGTATACAAAGAAAGTACCCAGGGAGTAAACTCATTTCCCAAACGATTCTTTAAATTATTTTTTCACCACTAAAACGCATGAGACTTGTAGTTTTGAAAAATGATTTCATTTTTGATGAGACGCTGAATAAAAGAAGTTTAATCGCCGGCAAACGAAAACCCGCGATTTCCCGCAAACCCCGGGCATGGCCCGTATAGTCGAATGTATACAAAGAAAGTACCCAGGGAGTAAACTCATTTCCCGAACGATTTTTTAAATTATTTTTTCACCACTAAGACGCATGATACTTGTAGTTTTCAAAAATGATTTCATTTTTTATGAGACGCTGAAAAAAAGGAGTTTAATCGCCGGCAAACGAAAATCCGCGATTTCCCGTAAATCCCGGACTCGGCCCGTATAGTCAAAAGTATACAAAGAAAGTACCCAGGGAGTAAACTCATTTCCCGAACGATTCTTTAAATTATTTTTCACCACTAAAACGCATGAGACTTGTAGTTTTCAAAAATGATTTCGTTATTGATGAGACGCTGAATAAAAGGAGTTTAATCGCCGGCAAACGAAAACCCGCAATTTCCCGTAAATCCCGGACTCGGCCCGTATAGTCAAAAGTATACAAAGAAAGTACCCAGGGAGTAAACTCATTTCCCGAACGATTCTTTAAATTATTTTTTCACCACCAAAACGCATGATACTTGTAGTTTTCAAAAATGATTTCATTTTTGATGAGACGCTGAATAAAAGGAGTTTAATCGCCGGCAAACGAAAACCCGCAATTTTCCGTATATCACGGACTCGGCCCGTACAGTGAAAAGTATACGAAGAAAGTACCCAGGGAGTAAACTCATTGCCCAAACGATTCTTTAAATTATTTTTTCACCACTAAAACGCATGAGACTTGTAGTTTTCAAAAATGATTTCATTTTTGATGAGACCTTGTATAAAAGGAGTTTAATCGCCGGCAAACGAAAACCCGCGATTTGCTGTAAATCCCGGGCTTGACCCGTATAGTCGAATGTATACAAAGAAAGTAAACTAGGAGTAAACTCATTTCCCGAACGATTTTTTAAATTAATTTTTTACCACTAAAACGCATAAGACTTGTAGTTTTCAAAAACGATTTCATTTTTGATGAGACGCTGAATAAAAGGAGTTTAATCGCCGGCAAACGAAAACCCGCATTTTCCCGTAAATCCCGGACTCGGCCCGTATAGTCAAAAGTATACAAAGAAAGTACACAGGGAGTAAACTCATTTCCCGAACGATTCTTTAAATTATTTTTTTCACCACTAAAACGCATGAGACTTGTAGTTTTCAAAAATGATTTCATTTTTGATGAGACGCTGAATAAAAGGAGTTTAATCGCCGGCAAACGAAAACCCGCGATTTCCCGTATATCCTGGAATCAGCCCGTATAGTCGAATGTATACAAAGAAAGTACCCAGAGAGTAAACTCATTTCCCGCACGATTTTTTAAATTATTTTTTACCACTAAAACGCATGAGACTTGTAGCTTTCACAAATGATTTCATTTTTGATGAGACGCTGAATAAAAGGAGTTTAATCTCCGGCAAACGAAAACCCGCGATTTCCCGTAAATCCCGGCTTGGCCCGTATAGTCGAATGTATACAAAGAAAGTACGCAGGGAGTAAACTCATTTCCCGAACGATTTTTTAAATTAATTTTTTACCACTAAAACGCGTAAGACTTGTAGTTTTCAAAAACGATTTCATTTTTGATGAGACGCTGAATAAAAGGAGTTTAATCGCCGGCAAACGAAAACCTGCGATTTGCCGTAAATCCCGGGCTTGACCCGTATAGTCGAATGTATACAAAGAAAGTAAACTAGGAGTAAACTCATTTCCCGAACGATTTTTTAAATTAATTTTTTACCACTAGAACGCATAAGACTTGTAGTTTTCAAAAACGATTTCATTTTTGATGAGACGCTGAATAAAAGAAGTTTAATCGCCGGCAAACGAAAACCCGCGATTTCCCGTAAATCCCGGGCTTGGCCCGTATAGTCGAATGTATACAAAGAAAGTAAACTAGGAGTAAACTCATTTCCAGAACGATTTTTTAAATTAATTTTTTACCACTAAAACGCATAAGACTTGTAGTTTTCAAAAACGATTTCATTTTTGATGAGACGCTGAATAAAAGGAGTTTAATCGCCGGCAAACAAAAATCCGCAATTTCCCGTAAATCCCAGACTCGGCCCGTATAGTCAAAAGTATACAAAGAAAGTACACAGGGAGTAAACTCATTTCCCGAACGATTCTTTAAATTATTTTTTCACCACTAAAACGCATGAGACTTGTACTTTTGAAAAATGATTTCATTTTTGATGAGACGCTGAATAAAAGAAGTTTAATCGCCGGCAAACGAAAACCCGCGATTTCCCGCAAACCCCGGGCATGGCCCGTATAGTCGAATGTATACAAAGAAAGTACCCAGGGAGTAAACTCATTTCCCGAACGATTTTTTAAATTATTTTTTCACCACTAAGACGCATGATACTTGTAGTTTTCAAAAATGATTTCATTTTTTATGAGACGCTGAAAAAAAGGAGTTTAATCGCCGGCAAACGAAAATCCGCGATTTCCCGTAAATCCCGGACTCGGCCCGTATAGTCAAAAGTATACAAAGAAAGTACCCAGGGAGTAAACTCATTTCCCGAACGATTCTTTAAATTATTTTTCACCACTAAAACGCATGAGACTTGTAGTTTTCAAAAATGATTTCGTTATTGATGAGACGCTGAATAAAAGGAGTTTAATCGCCGGCAAACGAAAACCCGCAATTTCCCGTAAATCCCGGACTCGGCCCGTATAGTCAAAAGTATACAAAGAAAGTACCCAGGGAGTAAACTCATTTCCCGAACGATTCTTTAAATTATTTTTTCACCACTAAAACGCATGAGACTTGTAGTTTTCAAAAATGATTTCATTTTTGATGAGACGCTGAATAAAAGGAGTTTAATCGCCGGCAAACGAAAACCCGCAATTTTCCGTATATCACGGACTCGGCCCGTACAGTGAAAAGTATACGAAGAAAGTACCCAGGGAGTAAACTCATTGCCCAAACGATTCTTTAAATTATTTTTTCACCACTAAAACGCATGAGACTTGTAGTTTTCAAAAATGATTTCATTTTTGATGAGACCTTGTATAAAAGGAGTTTAATCGCCGGCAAACGAAAACCCGCGATTTGCTGTAAATCCCGGGCTTGACCCGTATAGTCGAATGTATACAAAGAAAGTAAACTAGGAGTAAACTCATTTCCCGAACGATTTTTTAAATTAATTTTTTACCACTAAAACGCATAAGACTTGTAGTTTTCAAAAACGATTTCATTTTTGATGAGACGCTGAATAAAAGGAGTTTAATCGCCGGCAAACGAAAACCCGCATTTTCCCGTAAATCCCGGACTCGGCCCGTATAGTCAAAAGTATACAAAGAAAGTAAACAGGGAGTAAACTCATTTCCCGAACGATTCTTTAAATTATTTTTTTCACCACTAAAACGCATGAGACTTGTAGTTTTCAAAAATGATTTCATTTTTGATGAGACGCTGAATAAAAGGAGTTTAATCGCCGGCAAACGAAAACCCGCGATTTCCCGTATATCCTGGAATCAGCCCGTATAGTCGAATGTATACAAAGAAAGTACCCAGAGAGTAAACTCATTTCCCGCACGATTTTTTAAATTATTTTTTACCACTAAAACGCATGAGACTTGTAGCTTTCACAAATGATTTCATTTTTGATGAGACGCTGAATAAAAGGAGTTTAATCTCCGGCAAACGAAAACCCGCGATTTCCCGTAAATCCCGGCTTGGCCCGTATAGTCGAATGTATACAAAGAAAGTACGCAGGGAGTAAACTCATTTCCCGAACGATTTTTTAAATTAATTTTTTACCACTAAAACGCGTAAGACTTGTAGTTTTCAAAAACGATTTCATTTTTGATGAGACGCTGAATAAAAGGAGTTTAATCGCCGGCAAACGAAAACCCGCATTTTCCCGTAAATCCCGGACTCGGCCCGTATAGTCAAAAGTATACAAGGAAAGTACACAGGGAGTAAACTCATTTCCCGAACGATTCTTTAAATTATTTTTTCAACACTAAAACGCATGAGACTTGTAGTTTTCAAAAATGATTTCATTTTTGATGAGACGCTGAATAAAAGGAGTTTAATCGCCGGCAAACGAAAACCCGCGATTTCCCGTATATCCTGGAATCGGCCCGTATAATCGAATGTATACAAAGAAAGTACCCAGAGAGTAAACTCATTTCCCGCACGATTTTTTAAATTATTTTTTACCACTAAAACGCATGAGACTTGTAGCTTTCAAAAATGATTTCATTTTTGATGAGACGCTGAATAAAAGGAGTTTAATCTCCGGCAAACGAAAACCCGCGATTTCCCGTAAATCCCGGCTTTGCCCGTATAGTCGAATGTATACAAAGAAAGTACGCAGGGAGTAAACTCATTTCCCGAACGATTTTTTAAATTATTTTTTTACCACTAAGACGCATGAGACTTGTAGTTTTCAAAAATGATTTTATTTTTGATGAGACGCTGAATAAAAGGAGTTTAATCGCCGGCAAACGAAAACCCGCGATTTCCCGTAAATCCCGGACTCGGCCCGTATAGTCAAAAGTATACAAAGAAAGTACCCATGGAGTAAACTCATTTCCCGAAGGATTCTTTAAATTATTTTACACCACTAAAACGCATGAGACTTGTAGTTTTCAAAAATGATTTCATTTTTGATGAGACGCTGAATAAAAGGAGTTTAATATCCGGCAAACGAAAACCCGCGATTTCCTGTAAATCCCGGCTTGGCCCGTATAGTCGAATGTATACAAAGAAAGTAAACTAGGAGTAAACTCATTTTCCGAACGTTTTTTTAAATTAATTTTTTACCACTAAAACGCATAAGACTTGTTGTTTTCAAAAACGATTTCATTTTTGATGAGACGCTGAATAAAAGGAGTTTAATCGCCGGCAAACGAAAACCCGCAATTTCCCGTAAATCCCAGACTCGGCCCGTATAGTCAAAAGTATACAAAGAAAGTACACAGGGAGTAAACTCATTTCCCGAACGATTCTTTAAATTATTTTTTCACCACTAAAACGCATGAGACTTGAACTTTTCAAAAATGATTTCATTTTTGATGAGACGCTGAATAAAAGAAGTTTAATCGCCGGCAAACGAAAACCCGCGATTTCCCGTAAATCCCGGGCTTGGCCCGTATAGTCGAATGTATACAAAGAAAGTACCCAGGGAGTAAACTCATTTCCCGAACGATTTTTTAAATTATTTTTTCACCACTAAGACGCATGATACTTGTAGTTTTCAAAAATGATTTCATTTTTTATGAGACGCTGAATAAAAGGAGTTTAATCGCCGGTAAACGAAAACCCGCGATTTCCCGTAAATCCCGGACTCGGTCCGTATAGTCAAAAGTATACAAGGAAAGTACCCAGGGAGTAAACTCATTTCCTGAACGATTCTTTAAATTATTTTTCACCACTAAAACGCATGAGACTTGTAGTTTTCAAAAATGATTTCATTTTTGATGAGACCTTTTATAAACGGAGTTTAATCACCGGCAAACGAAAACCCGCGATTTGCCGTAAATCCCGGGCTTGACCCGTATAGTCGAATGTATACAAAGAAAGTAAACTAGGAGTAAACTCATTTTCCGAACGTTTTTTTAAATTAATTTTTTACCACTAAAACGCATAAGACTTGTAGTTTTCAAAAACGATTTCATTTTTGATGAGACGCTGAATAAAAGGAGTTTAATCGCCGGCAAACGAAAACCCGCAATTTCCCGTAAATCCCAGACTCGGCCCGTATAGTCAAAAGTATACAAAGAAAGTACACAGGGAGTAAACTCATTTCCCGAACGATTCTTTAAATTATTTTTTCACCACTAAAACGCATGAGACTTGAACTTTTCAAAAATGATTTCATTTTTGATGAGACGCTGAATAAAAGAAGTTTAATCGCCGGCAAACGAAAACCCGCGATTTCCTGTAAATCCCGGGCTTGGCCCGTATAGTCGAATGTATACAAAGAAAGTACCCAGGGAGTAAACTCATTTCCCGAACGATTTTTTAAATTATTTTTTCACCACTAAGACGCATGATACTTGTAGTTTTCAAAAATGATTTCATTTTTTATGAGACGCTGAATAAAAGGAGTTTAATCGCCGGTAAACGAAAACCCGCGATTTCCCGTAAATCCCGGACTCGGTCCGTATAGTCAAAAGTATACAAGGAAAGTACCCAGGGAGTAAACTCATTTCCTGAACGATTCTTTAAATTATTTTTCACCACTAAAACGCATGAGACTTGTAGTTTTCAAAAATGATTTCGTTATTGATGAGACGCTGAATAAAAGGAGTTTAATCGCCGGCAAACGAAAACCCGCAATTTCCCGTAAATCCCGGACTCGGCACGTATAGTCAAAAGTATACAAAGAAAGTACCCAGGGAGTAAACTCATTTCCCGAACGATTCTTTAAATTATTTTTTCACCACTAAAACGCATGAGACTTGTAGTTTTCAAAAATGATTTCATTTTTGATGAGACGCTGATTAAAAGGAGTTTAATCGCCGGCAAACGAAAACCCGCGATTTTCCGTATATCACGGACTCGGCCCGTACAGTGAAAAGTATACAAAGAAAGTACCCAGGGAGTAAACTCATTGCCCAAACGATTCTTTAAATTACTTTTTCACCAGTAAAACGCATGAGACTTGTAGTTTTCAAAAATGATTTCATTTTTGATGAGACGCTGAATAAAAGGAGTTTAATCGCCGGCAAACGAAAACCCGCGATTTCCCGTAAATCCCGTGCTTGGCCGTATAGTCGAATGTATACAAAGAAAATACCCAGGGAGTAAACTCATTTCCCGAACGATTTTTTAAATTATTTCTTCACCACTAAAACGCATGAGACTTGTAGTTTTCAAAAATGATTTCATTTTTTATGAGACGCTGAATAAAATGAGTTTAATCGCCGGCAAACAAAAACCCGCGATTTCCCGTAAATCCCGGACTCGGCCCGTATAGTCAAAAGTATACAAAGAAAGTACCCAGGGAGTAAACTCATTTCCCGAACGATTCTTTAAATTATTTTTCACCACTAAAACGCATGAGACTTGTAGTTTTCAAAAATGATTTCGTTATTGATGAGACCCTGAATAAAAGGAGTTTAATCGCCGGCAAACGAAAACCCGCAATTTCCCGTAAATCCCGGACTCGGCCCGTATAGTCAAAAGTATACAAAGAAAGTACCCAGGGAGTAAACTCATTTCCCGAACGATTCTTTAAATTATTTTTTCACCACTAAAACGCATGAGACTTGTAGTTTTCAAAAATGATTTCATTTTTGATGAGACGCTGATTAAAAGGAGTTTAATCGCCGGCAAACGAAAACCCGCGATTTTCCGTATATCACGGACTCGGCCCGTACAGTGAAAAGTATACAAAGAAAGTACCCAGGGAGTAAACTCATTGCCCAAACGATTCTTTAAATTACTTTTTCACCACTAAAAAGCATGAGACTTGTAGTTTTCAAAAATGATTTCATTTTTGATGAGACGCTGAATAAAAGGAGTTTAATCGCCGGCAAACGAAAACCCGCGATTTCCCGTAAATCCCGTGCTTGGCCGTATAGTCGAATGTATACAAAGAAAATACCCAGGGAGTAAACTCATTTCCCGAACGATTTTTTAAATTATTTCTTCACCACTAAAACGCATGAGACTTGTAGTTTTCCAAAATGATTTCATTTTTGATGAGACGATGAATAAAAGGAGTGTAATCGCCGGCAAACGAAAACCCGCGATTTCCCGTAAATCACGGACTCGGCCCGTACAGTGAAAAGTATACAAAGAAAGTACCCAGGGAGTAAACTCATTGCCCAAACGATTCTTTAAATTACTTTTTCACCACTAAAACGCATGAGACTTGTAGTTTTCAAAAATGATTTCATTTTTGATGAGACGCTGAATAAAAGGAGTTTAATCGCCGGCAAACGAAAACCCGCGATTTCCCGTAAATCCCGTGCTTGGCCGTATAGTCGAATGTATACAAAGAAAATACCCAGGGAGTAAACTCATTTCCCGAACGATTTTTTAAATTATTTCTTCACCACTAAAACGCATGAGACTTGTAGTTTTCAAAAATGATTTCATTTTTTATGAGACGCTGAATAAAAGGAGTTTAATCGCCGGCAAACGAAAACCCGCGATTTCCCGTAAATCTCGGACTCTGCCCGTATAGTCAAAAGTATACAAAGAAAGTACCCAGGGAGTAAACTCATTTCCCGAACGATTCTTTAAATTATTTTTCACCACTAAAACGCATGAGACTTGTAGTTTTCAAAAATGATTTCGTTATTGATGAGACGCTGAATAAAAGGAGTTTAATCGCAGGCAAACGAAAACCCGCAATTTCCCGTAAATCCCGGACTCGGCACGTATAGTCAAAAGTATACAAAGAAAGTACCCAGGGAGTAAACTCACTTCCCGAACGATTCTTTAAATTATTTTTTCACCACTAAAACGCATGAGACTTGTAGTTTTCAAAGATGATTTCATTTTTGATGAGACGCTGATTAAAAGGAGTTTAATCGCCGGCAAACGAAAACCCGCGATTTTCCGTATATCACGGACTCGGCCCGTACAGTGAAAAGTATACAAAAAAAGTACCCAGGGAGTAAACTCATTTCCCGAACGATTTTTTAAATTATTTCTTCACCACTAAAACGCATGAGACTTGTAGTTTTCAAAAATGATTTCATTTTTTATGAGACGCTGAATAAAAGGAGTTTAATCGCCGGCAAACGAAAACCCGCGATTTCCCGTAAATCTCGGACTCTGCCCGTATAGTCAAAAGTATACAAAGAAAGTACCCAGGGAGTAAACTCATTTCCCGAACGATTCTTTAAATTATTTTTCACCACTAAAACGCATGAGACTTGTAGTTTTCAAAAATGATTTCGTTATTGATGAGACGCTGAATAAAAGGAGTTTAATCGCAGGCAAACGAAAACCCGCAATTTCCCGTAAATCCCGGACTCGGCACGTATAGTCAAAAGTATACAAAGAAAGTACCCAGGGAGTAAACTCATTTCCCGAACGATTCTTTAAATTATTTTTTCACCACTAAAACGCATGAGACTTGTAGTTTTCAAAGATGATTTCATTTTTGATGAGACGCTGATTAAAAGGAGTTTAATCGCCGGCAAACGAAAACCTGCGATTTTCCGTATATCACGGACTCGGCCCGTACAGTGAAAAGTATACAAAGAAAGTACCCAGGGAGTAAACTCATTGCCCAAACGATTTTTTAAATTATTTTTTCACCACTAAGACGCATGATACTTGTAGTTTTCAAAAATGATTTCATTTTTTATGAGACGCTGAATAAAAGGAGTTTAATCGCAGGCAAACGAAAACCCGCAATTTCCCGTAAATCCCGGACTCGGCACGTATAGTCAAAAGTATACAAAGAAAGTACCCAGGGAGTAAACTCATTTCCCGAACGATTCTTTAAATTATTTTTTCACCACTAAAACGCATGAGACTTGTAGTTTTCAAAGATGATTTCATTTTTGATGAGACGCTGATTAAAAGGAGTTTAATCGCCGGCAAACGAAAACCTGCGATTTTCCGTATATCACGGACTCGGCCCGAACAGTGAAAAGTATACAAAGAAAGTACCCAGGGAGTAAACTCATTGCCCAAACGATTTTTTAAATTATTTTTTCACCACTAAGACGCATGATACTTGTAGTTTTCAAAAATGATTTCATTTTTTATGAGACGCTGAATAAAAGGAGTTTAATCGCCGGCAAACGAAAACCCGCGATTTCCCGTAAATCCCGGACTCGGCCCGTATAGTCAAAAGTATACAAAGAAAGTACCCAGGGAGTAAACTCATTTCCCGAACGATTCTTTAAATTATTTTTTCACCACTAAAACGCATGAGACTTGTAGTTTTCAAAAATTTATTCATTTTTGATGAGACGCTGATTAAAAGGAGTTTAATCGCCGGCAAACGAAAACCCGCGATTTTCCGTATATCACGGACTCGGGCTGTATAGTCAAAAGTATACAAAGAAAGCACCCAGGTAGTAAACTCATTTCCCGAACGATTCTTTAAATTATTTTTTCACCACTAAAACGCATGAGACTTGTAGTTTTCAAAAATGATTTCATTTTTGATGAGACCTTTCATAAACGGAGTTTAATCACCGGCAAACGAAAACCCGCGATTTGCCGTAAATCCCGGGCTTGACCCGTATAGTCAAATGTATACAAAGAAAGTAAACTAGGAGTAAACTCATTTTCCGAACGTTTTTTTAAATTAATTTTTTACCACTAAAACGCATAAGACTTGTAGTTTTTAAAAACGATTTCATTTTTGATGAGACGCTGAATAAAAGGAGTTTAATCGCCGGCAAACGAAAACCCGCAATTTCCCGTAAATCCCAGACTCGGCCCGTATAGTCAAAAGTATACAAAGAAAGTACACAGGAAGTAAACTCATTTCCCGAACGATTCTTTAAATTATTTTTTCACCACTAAAACGCATGAGACTTGAACTTTTCAAAAATGATTTCATTTTTGATGAGACGCTGAATAAAAGAAGTTTAATCGCCGGCAAACGAAAACCCGCGATTTCCCGTAAATCCCGGGCTTGGCCCGTATAGTCGAATGTATACAAAGAAAGTACCCAGGGAGTAAACTCATTTCCCGACCGATTTTTTAAATTATTTTTTCACCACTAAGACGCATGATACTTGTAGTTTTCAAAAATGATTTCATTTTTTATGAGACGCTGAATAAAAGGAGTTTAATCGCCGGTAAACGAAAACCCGCGATTTCCCGTAAATCCCGGACTCGGTCCGTATAGTCAAAAGTATACAAGGAAAGTACCCAGGGAGTAAACTCATTTCCTGAACGATTCTTTAAATTATTTTTCACCACTAAAACGCATGAGACTTGTAGTTTTCAAAAATGATTTCGTTATTGATGAGACGCTGAATAAAAGGAGTTTAATCGCCGGCAAACGAAAACCCGCGATTTTCCGTATATCACGGACTCGGACCGTATAGTCAAAAGTATACAAAGAAAGTACACAGGGAGTAAACTCATTTCCCTAACGATACTTTAAATTATTTTTCACCACTAAAACGCATAAGACTTGTAGTTTTCAAAAACGATTTCATTTTTGATGAGACGCTGAATAAAAGGAGTTTAATCGGCGGCAAACGAAAACCTGCAATTTCCCGTAAATCCCAGACTCGGCCCGTATAGTCAAAAGTATACAAAGAAAGTACACAGGGAGTAAACTCATTTCCCGAACGATTCTTTAAATTATTTTTTCACCACTAAGACGCATGAGACTTGAACTTTTCAAAAATGATTTCATTTTTGATGAGACGCTGAATAAAAGAAGTTTAATCGCCGGCAAACGAAAACCCGCGATTTCCCGTAAATCCCGGGCTTGGCCCGTATAGTCGAATGTATACAAAGAAAGTACCCAGGGAGTAAACTCATTTCCCGAACGATTTTTGAATTATTTTTTCACCACTAAGACGCATGATACTTGTAGTTTTCAAAAATGATTTCATTTTTTATGAGACGCTGAATAAAAGGAGTTTAATCGCCGGCAAACGAAAACCCGCGATTTCCCGTAAATCCCGGACTCGGCCCGTATAGTCAAAAGTATACAAAGAAAGCAACCAGGGAGTAAATTCATTTCCCCAACGATTCTTTAAATTATTTTTCACCACTAAAACGCATGAGACTTGTAGTTTTCAAAAAGGATTTCGTTATTGATGAGACGCTGAATAAAAGGAGTTTAATCGCCGGCAAACGAAAACCCGCGATTTTCCGTATATCACGGACTCGGCCCGTACAGTGAAAAGTATACAAAGAAAGTACCCAGGGAGTAAACTCATTGCCCAAACTATTCTTTAAATTACTTTTTCACCACTAAAACGCATGAGACTTGTAGTTTTCAAAAATGATTTCATTTTTGATGAGACGCTGAATAAAAGGAGTTTAATCGCCGGCAAACGAAAACCCGCGATTTCCCGTAAATCCCGTGCTTGGCCGTATAGTCGAATGTATACAAAGAAAATACCCAGGGAGTAAACTCATTTCCCGAACGATTTTTTAAATTATTTCTTCACCACTAAAACGCATGAGACTTGTAGTTTTCAAAAATGATTTCATTTTTTATGAGACGCTGAATAAAAGGAGTTTAATCGCCGGCAAACGAAAACCCGCGATTTCCCGTAAATCCCGGACTCGGCCCGTATAGTCAAAAGTATACAAAGAAAGTACCCAGGGAGTAAACTCATTTCCCGAACGATTCTTTAAATTATTTTTCACCACTAAAACGCATGAGACTTGTAGTTTTTAAAAATGATTTCGTTATTGATGAGACGCTGAATAAAAGGAGTTTAATCGCCGGCAAACGAAAACCCGCAATTTCCCGTAAATCCCGGACTCGGCCCGTATAGTCAAAAGTATACAAAGAAAGTACCCAGGGAGTAAACTCATTTCCCAAACGATTCTTTAAATTATTTTTTCACCACTAAAACGCATGAGACTTGTAGTTTTCAAAAATGATTTCATTTTTGATGAGACGCTGATTAAAAGGAGTTTAATCGCCGGCAAACGAAAACCCGCGATTTTCCGTGTATCACGGACTCGGTCCGTACAGTGAAAAGTATACAAAGAAAGTACACAGGGAGTAAACTCATTGCCCAAACGATTCTTTAAATTACTTTTTCACCACTAAAACGCATGAGACTTGTACTTTTGAAAAATGATTTCATTTTTGATGAGACGCTGAATAAAAGAAGTTTAATCGCCGGCAAACGAAAACCCGCGATTTCCCGCAAACCCCGGGCATGGCCCGTATAGTCGAATGTATACAAAGAAAGTACCCAGGGAGTAAACTCATTTCCCGAACGATTTTTTAAATTATTTTTTCACCACTAAGACGCATGATACTTGTAGTTTTCAAAAATGATTTCATTTTTTATGAGACGCTGAAAAAAAGGAGTTTAATCGCCGGCAAACGAAAATCCGCGATTTCCCGTAAATCCCGGACTCGGCCCGTATAGTCAAAAGTATACAAAGAAAGTACCCAGGGAGTAAACTCATTTCCCGAACGATTCTTTAAATTATTTTTCACCACTAAAACGCATGAGACTTGTAGTTTTCAAAAATGATTTCGTTATTGATGAGACGCTGAATAAAAGGAGTTTAATCGCCGGCAAACGAAAACCCGCAATTTCCCGTAAATCCCGGACTCGGCCCGTATAGTCAAAAGTATACAAAGAAAGTACCCAGGGAGTAAACTCATTTCCCGAACGATTCTTTAAATTATTTTTTCACCACCAAAACGCATGATACTTGTAGTTTTCAAAAATGATTTCATTTTTGATGAGACGCTGAATAAAAGGAGTTTAATCGCCGGCAAACGAAAACCCGCAATTTTCCGTATATCACGGACTCGGCCCGTACAGTGAAAAGTATACGAAGAAAGTACCCAGGGAGTAAACTCATTGCCCAAACGATTCTTTAAATTATTTTTTCACCACTAAAACGCATGAGACTTGTAGTTTTCAAAAATGATTTCATTTTTGATGAGACCTTGTATAAAAGGAGTTTAATCGCCGGCAAACGAAAACCCGCGATTTGCTGTAAATCCCGGGCTTGACCCGTATAGTCGAATGTATACAAAGAAAGTAAACTAGGAGTAAACTCATTTCCCGAACGATTTTTTAAATTAATTTTTTACCACTAAAACGCATAAGACTTGTAGTTTTCAAAAACGATTTCATTTTTGATGAGACGCTGAATAAAAGGAGTTTAATCGCCGGCAAACGAAAACCCGCATTTTCCCGTAAATCCCGGACTCGGCCCGTATAGTCAAAAGTATACAAAGAAAGTACACAGGGAGTAAACTCATTTCCCGAACGATTCTTTAAATTATTTTTTTCACCACTAAAACGCATGAGACTTGTAGTTTTCAAAAATGATTTCATTTTTGATGAGACGCTGAATAAAAGGAGTTTAATCGCCGGCAAACGAAAACCCGCGATTTCCCGTATATCCTGGAATCAGCCCGTATAGTCGAATGTATACAAAGAAAGTACCCAGAGAGTAAACTCATTTCCCGCACGATTTTTTAAATTATTTTTTACCACTAAAACGCATGAGACTTGTAGCTTTCACAAATGATTTCATTTTTGATGAGACGCTGAATAAAAGGAGTTTAATCTCCGGCAAACGAAAACCCGCGATTTCCCGTAAATCCCGGCTTGGCCCGTATAGTCGAATGTATACAAAGAAAGTACGCAGGGAGTAAACTCATTTCCCGAACGATTTTTTAAATTAATTTTTTACCACTAAAACGCGTAAGACTTGTAGTTTTCAAAAACGATTTCATTTTTGATGAGACGCTGAATAAAAGGAGTTTAATCGCCGGCAAACGAAAACCTGCGATTTGCCGTAAATCCCGGGCTTGACCCGTATAGTCGAATGTATACAAAGAAAGTAAACTAGGAGTAAACTCATTTCCCGAACGATTTTTTAAATTAATTTTTTACCACTAGAACGCATAAGACTTGTAGTTTTCAAAAACGATTTCATTTTTGATGAGACGCTGAATAAAAGAAGTTTAATCGCCGGCAAACGAAAACCCGCGATTTCCCGTAAATCCCGGGCTTGGCCCGTATAGTCGAATGTATACAAAGAAAGTAAACTAGGAGTAAACTCATTTCCAGAACGATTTTTTAAATTAATTTTTTACCACTAAAACGCATAAGACTTGTAGTTTTCAAAAACGATTTCATTTTTGATGAGACGCTGAATAAAAGGAGTTTAATCGCCGGCAAACAAAAATCCGCAATTTCCCGTAAATCCCAGACTCGGCCCGTATAGTCAAAAGTATACAAAGAAAGTACACAGGGAGTAAACTCATTTCCCGAACGATTCTTTAAATTATTTTTTCACCACTAAAACGCATGAGACTTGTACTTTTGAAAAATGATTTCATTTTTGATGAGACGCTGAATAAAAGAAGTTTAATCGCCGGCAAACGAAAACCCGCGATTTCCCGCAAACCCCGGGCATGGCCCGTATAGTCGAATGTATACAAAGAAAGTACCCAGGGAGTAAACTCATTTCCCGAACGATTTTTTAAATTATTTTTTCACCACTAAGACGCATGATACTTGTAGTTTTCAAAAATGATTTCATTTTTTATGAGACGCTGAAAAAAAGGAGTTTAATCGCCGGCAAACGAAAATCCGCGATTTCCCGTAAATCCCGGACTCGGCCCGTATAGTCAAAAGTATACAAAGAAAGTACCCAGGGAGTAAACTCATTTCCCGAACGATTCTTTAAATTATTCTTCACCACTAAAACGCATGAGACTTGTAGTTTTCAAAAATGATTTCGTTATTGATGAGACGCTGAATAAAAGGAGTTTAATCGCCGGCAAACGAAAACCCGCAATTTCCCGTAAATCCCGGACTCGGCCCGTATAGTCAAAAGTATACAAAGAAAGTACCCAGGGAGTAAACTCATTTCCCGAACGATTCTTTAAATTATTTTTTCACCACTAAAACGCATGAGACTTGTAGTTTTCAAAAATGATTTCATTTTTGATGAGACGCTGAATAAAAGGAGTTTAATCGCCGGCAAACGAAAACCCGCAATTTTCCGTATATCACGGACTCGGCCCGTACAGTGAAAAGTATACGAAGAAAGTACCCAGGGAGTAAACTCATTGCCCAAACGATTCTTTAAATTATTTTTTCACCACTAAAACGCATGAGACTTGTAGTTTTCAAAAATGATTTCATTTTTGATGAGACCTTGTATAAAAGGAGTTTAATCGCCGGCAAACGAAAACCCGCGATTTGCTGTAAATCCCGGGCTTGACCCGTATAGTCGAATGTATACAAAGAAAGTAAACTAGGAGTAAACTCATTTCCCGAACGATTTTTTAAATTAATTTTTTACCACTAAAACGCATAAGACTTGTAGTTTTCAAAAACGATTTCATTTTTGATGAGACGCTGAATAAAAGGAGTTTAATCGCCGGCAAACGAAAACCCGCATTTTCCCGTAAATCCCGGACTCGGCCCGTATAGTCAAAAGTATACAAAGAAAGTAAACAGGGAGTAAACTCATTTCCCGAACGATTCTTTAAATTATTTTTTTCACCACTAAAACGCATGAGACTTGTAGTTTTCAAAAATGATTTCATTTTTGATGAGACGCTGAATAAAAGGAGTTTAATCGCCGGCAAACGAAAACCCGCGATTTCCCGTATATCCTGGAATCAGCCCGTATAGTCGAATGTATACAAAGAAAGTACCCAGAGAGTAAACTCATTTCCCGCACGATTTTTTAAATTATTTTTTACCACTAAAACGCATGAGACTTGTAGCTTTCACAAATGATTTCATTTTTGATGAGACGCTGAATAAAAGGAGTTTAATCTCCGGCAAACGAAAACCCGCGATTTCCCGTAAATCCCGGCTTGGCCCGTATAGTCGAATGTATACAAAGAAAGTACGCAGGGAGTAAACTCATTTCCCGAACGATTTTTTAAATTAATTTTTTACCACTAAAACGCGTAAGACTTGTAGTTTTCAAAAACGATTTCATTTTTGATGAGACGCTGAATAAAAGGAGTTTAATCGCCGGCAAACGAAAACCCGCATTTTCCCGTAAATCCCGGACTCGGCCCGTATAGTCAAAAGTATACAAGGAAAGTACACAGGGAGTAAACTCATTTCCCGAACGATTCTTTAAATTATTTTTTCAACACTAAAACGCATGAGACTTGTAGTTTTCAAAAATGATTTCATTTTTGATGAGACGCTGAATAAAAGGAGTTTAATCGCCGGCAAACGAAAACCCGCGATTTCCCGTATATCCTGGAATCGGCCCGTATAATCGAATGTATACAAAGAAAGTACCCAGAGAGTAAACTCATTTCCCGCACGATTTTTTAAATTATTTTTTACCACTAAAACGCATGAGACTTGTAGCTTTCAAAAATGATTTCATTTTTGATGAGACGCTGAATAAAAGGAGTTTAATCTCCGGCAAACGAAAACCCGCGATTTCCCGTAAATCCCGGCTTTGCCCGTATAGTCGAATGTATACAAAGAAAGTACGCAGGGAGTAAACTCATTTCCCGAACGATTTTTTAAATTATTTTTTTACCACTAAGACGCATGAGACTTGTAGTTTTCAAAAATGATTTTATTTTTGATGAGACGCTGAATAAAAGGAGTTTAATCGCCGGCAAACGAAAACCCGCGATTTCCCGTAAATCCCGGACTCGGCCCGTATAGTCAAAAGTATACAAAGAAAGTACCCATGGAGTAAACTCATTTCCCGAAGGATTCTTTAAATTATTTTACACCACTAAAACGCATGAGACTTGTAGTTTTCAAAAATGATTTCATTTTTGATGAGACGCTGAATAAAAGGAGTTTAATATCCGGCAAACGAAAACCCGCGATTTCCTGTAAATCCCGGCTTGGCCCGTATAGTCGAATGTATACAAAGAAAGTACGCAGGGAGTAAACTCATTTCCCGAACGATTTTTTAAATTATTTTTTCACCACTAAGGCGCATGAGACTTGTAGTTTTCAAAAATGATTTCATTTTTGATGAGACGCTGAATAAAAGGAGTTTAATGGCCGGCAAACGAAAACCCGCGATTTCCCGTAAATGCAGGACTCGGCCCGTATAGTCAAAAGTATACAAAGAAAGTACCCAGGGAGTA
This sequence comes from Hydractinia symbiolongicarpus, assembly GCF_029227915.1. NCBI lineage: Eukaryota > Metazoa > Cnidaria > Hydrozoa > Anthoathecata > Hydractiniidae > Hydractinia > Hydractinia symbiolongicarpus. The sequence goes on from NC_079881.1 coordinate 25,601,483, forward strand.
AACTCATTTCCTGAAGGATTCTTTAAATTATTTTTCACCACTAAAACGCATGAGACTTGTAGTTTTTAAAAATGATTTCGTTTTTGATGAGACGCTGAATAAAAGGAGTTTAATCGCCGGCAAACAAAAACCCGCGATTTCCTGTAAATCCCAGCTTGGCCCGTATAGTCGAATGTATACAAAGAAAGTACGCAGGGAGTAAACTCATTTCCCGAACAATTTTTTAAATTATTTTTTCACCACTAAGACGCATGAGACTTGTAGTTTTCAAAAATAATGTCATTTTTTATGAGACGCTGAATAAAAGGAGTTTAATCGCCGGCAAACGAAAACCCGCGATTTCCCGTAAATCCCGGACTCGGCCCGTATAGTCAAAAGTATACGAAGAAAGTACCCAGGGAGTAAACTCATTTCCCGAAGGATTCTTTAAATTATTTTTCACCACTAAAACGCATGAGACTTGTAGTTTTCAAAGATGATTTCGTTTTTGATGAGACGCTGAATAAAAGGAGTTTAATCGCCGGGAAACGAAAACCCGCGATTTCCCGTAAATCCCGGGCTTGGCCGTATATTCGAATGTATACAAAGAAAATACCCAGGGAGTAAACTCATTTCCCGAACGATTTTTTAAATTATTTCTTCACCACTAAAACGCATGAGATTTGTAGTTTTCAAAAATGATTTCATTTTTAATGAGACGCTGAATAAAAGGAGTTTAATCGCCGGAAACAAAAACCCGCGATTTGCCGTAAATCCCTGGCTTGACCGTATAGTCGAATGTATACAAAGAAAGTACGCAGGGAGTAAACTCATTTCCCGAACGATTTTTTAAATTATTTTTTCACAACTAAGACGCATGAGACTTGTAGTTTTCAAAAATGATTTCATTTTTGATGAGACGCTGAATAAAAGGAGTTTAATCGCCGGCAAACGAAAACCCGCGATTTCCCGTAAATGCCGGACTCGGCTCGTATAGTCAAAAGTATACAAAGAAAGTACCCAGGGAGTAAACTCATTTCCCGAAGGATTCTTTAAATTATTTTTCACCACTAAAACGCATGAGACTTGTAGTTTTCAAAAATGATTTCGTTTTTGATGAGACGCTGAATAAAAGGAGTTTAATCGCCGGCAAACAAAAACCCGCGATTTCCTGTAAATCCCAGCTTGGCCCGTATAGTCGAATGTATACAAAGAAAGTACGCAGGGAGTAAACTCATTTCCCGAACGATTTTTTAAATTATTTTTTCACCACTAAGACGCATGAGACTTGTAGTTTTCAAAAATGATTTCATTTTTGATGAGACGCTGAATAAAAGGAGTTTAATCGCCGGCAAACGAAAACCCGCGATTTCCCGTAAATCCCGGACTCGGCCCGTATAGTCACAAGTATACGAAGAAAGTACCCAGGGAGTAAACTCATTTCCCTAAGGATTCTTTAAATTATTTTTCACCACTAAAACGCATGAGACTTGTAGTTTTAAAAGATGATTTCGTTTTTGATGAGACGCTGAATAAAAGGAGTTTAATCGCCGGGAAACGAAAACCCGCGATTTCCCGTAAATCCCGGGCTTGGCCGTATAGTCGAATGTATACAAAGAAAATACCCAGGGAGTAAACTCATTTCCCGAACGATTTTTTAAATTATTTCTTCACCACTAAAACGCATGAGACTTGTAGTTTTCAAAAATGATTTCATTTTTAATGAGACGCTGAATAAAAGGAGTTTAATCGCCGGCAAACAAAACCCGCGATTTGCCGTAAATCCGGGCTTGACCCGTATAGTCGAATGTATACAAAGAAAGTACGCAGGGAGTACACTACAAGTCTCATGCGTTTTAGTGGTGAAAAATAATTTAAAGAATCGTTCGGGAAATGAGTTTACTCCCTGGGTACTTTCTTTGTATACTTTTGACTATACGGGACGAGTCCGAGATTTATGGGAAATCGCGGGTTTTCGTTTGCTGGCGATTAAACTCCTTTTATTCAGCGTCTCATAAAAAATGAAATCATTTTTGAAAACTACAAGTCTCATGCGTCTTAGTGGTGAAAAAATAATTTAAAAAATCGTTCGGGAAATAAGTTTACTCCCTGGGTACTTTCTTTGTATACATTCGACTATACGGGCCAAGCCCGGGATTTACGGGAAATCGCGGGTTTTCATTTGCCGGCGATTAAACTTCTTTTATTCAGCGTCTCATCAAAAATGAAATCATTTTTGAAAAGTACAAGTCTCATGCGTTTTAGTGGTGAAAATATAATTTAAAGAATCGTTCGGGAAATAAGTTTACTCCCTGTGTACGTTCTTTGTATACTTTTGACTATACGGGCCGGGTCCGGGATTTACGGGAAATCGCGGGTTTTCGTTTGCCGGAGATTAAATTCTTTTTATTCAGCGTCTCATCAAAAATGAAATCATTTTCGAAAACTAGAAGTCTCATGGGTTTTAGTGGTGAAAAATTAATTTAAAAAATCGTTCGGGAAATGAGTTTACTCCCTGGGTACTTTCTTTGTATACATTCGACTATACGGGCCAAGCACGGGATTTACGGGAAATCGCGGGTTTTCGTTTGCCGGCGATTAAACTTCTTGTATTCAGCGTCTCATCAAAAATGAAATCATTTTTGAAAAGTACAAGTCTCATGCGTTTTAGTGGTGAAAATATAATTTGAAGAATCGTTCGGGAAATGAATTTACTCCCTGGGTACTTTCTTTGTATACATTCGACTATACGGGTCGAGTCCGGGATTTACGGGAAATTGCGGGTTTTCGTTTGCCGGCGATTAAACTCCTTTTATTCAGCGTCTCATTAAAAATGAAATCATTTTTGAAAACTACAAGTCTCATGGGTTGTAGTGGTGAAGAAATAATTTAAAAAATCGTTCGGGTAAGGAGTGTACTCCCTGGGTATTTTCTTTGTATACATTCGACTATACGGCCAAGCCAGGGATTTACGGGAAATCGCGGGTTTTCGTTTGCCGGCGATTAAACTCCTTTTATCAGCGTCTCATCAATAACGAAATCATTTTTGAAAACTACAAGTCTCATGCGTTTTAGTGGTGAAAAATAATTTAAAGAATCGTTCGGGAAATGAGTTTACTCCCTGGGTACTTTCTTTGTATACTTTTGACTATACGGGCCGAGACCGAGATTTATGGGAAATCGCGGGTTTTCGTTTGCCGGCGATTAAACTCCTTTTATTCAGCGTCTCATAAAAAATGAAATCATTTTTGAAAACTACAAGTCTTATGCGTCTTAGTGGTGAAAAAATAATTTAAAAAATCGTTCGGGAAATGAGTTTACTCCCTGGGTACTTTCTTTGTATACATTCGACTATACGGGCCAAGCACGGGATTTACGGGAAATCGCGGGTTTTCGTTTGCCGGCGATTAAACTTCTTTTAATCAGCGTCTCATCAAAAATGAAATCATTTTTGAAAAGTACAAGTCTCATGCGTTTTAGTGGTGAAAATATAATTTAAAGAATCGTTCGGGAAATGAGTTTACTCCCTGCGTACGTTCTTTGTATACTTTTGACTATACGGGCCGGGTCCGGGATTTACGGGAAATCGCGGGTTTTCGTTTGCCGGAGATTAAATTCCTTTTATTCAGCGTCTCATCAAAAATGAAATCATTTTCGAAAACTACAAGTGTCATGCGTTTTAGTGGTGAAAACACAATTTAAAAAATCGTTCAAGAAATGAATTTACTCCCTGCGTACTTTCTTTGTATACTTTTGACTATACGGGTCAAGCCTGGGATTTACGGCAAATCGCGGGTTTTCGTTTGCCGGCGATTAAACTCCTTTTATTCAGCGTCTCATCAAAAATGAAATCATTTTTGGAAACTACAAGTCTCGTGCGTTTTAGTGGTGAAGAAATAATTTAAAAAATCGTTCGGGAAATGAGTTTAGTCCCTGGGTATTTTCTTTGTATACATTCGACTATACGGCTAAGCCCGGGATTTACGGGAAATCGCGGGTTTTCGTTTGCCGGTGATTAAACTCCTTTTATTCAGCGTCTTATCAAAAACGAAATCATTTTTGAAAACTACAAGTCTCATGCGTCTTGGTGGTGAAAAAATAATTTAAAAAATCGTTCGGGAAATGAATTTACTCCCTGGGTACTTTCTTTGTATACATTCGACTATACGGGTCGAGTCCGGGATTTACGGGAAATTGCGGGTTTTCGTTTGCCGGCGATTAAACTCCTTTTATTCAGCGTCTCATTAAAAATGAAATCATTTTTGAAAACTACAAGTCTCATGGGTTGTAGTGGTGAAGAAATAATTTAAAAAATCGTTCGGGTAAGGAGTGTACTCCCTGGGTATTTTCTTTGTATACATTCGACTATACGGCCAAGCCAGGGATTTACGGGAAATCGCGGGTTTTCGTTTGCCGGCGATTAAACTCCTTTTATCAGCGTCTCATCAATAACGAAATCATTTTTGAAAACTACAAGTCTCATGCGTTTTAGTGGTGAAAAATAATTTAAAGAATCGTTCGGGAAATGAGTTTACTCCCTGGGTACTTTCTTTGTATACTTTTGACTATACGGGCCGAGACCGAGATTTATGGGAAATCGCGGGTTTTCGTTTGCCGGCGATTAAACTCCTTTTATTCAGCGTCTCATAAAAAATGAAATCATTTTTGAAAACTACAAGTCTTATGCGTCTTAGTGGTGAAAAAATAATTTAAAAAATCGTTCGGGAAATGAGTTTACTCCCTGGGTACTTTCTTTGTATACATTCGACTATACGGGCCAAGCCCGGGATTTACGGGAAATCGCGGGTTTTCGTTTGCCGGCGATTAAACTTCTTTTAATCAGCGTCTCATCAAAAATGAAATCATTTTTGAAAAGTACAAGTCTCATGCGTTTTAGTGGTGAAAATATAATTTAAAGAATCGTTCGGGAAATGAGTTTACTCCCTGCGTACGTTCTTTGTATACTTTTGACTATACGGGCCGGGTCCGGGATTTACGGGAAATCGCGGGTTTTCGTTTGCCGGAGATTAAATTCCTTTTATTCAGCGTCTCATCAAAAATGAAATCATTTTCGAAAACTACAAGTGTCATGCGTTTTAGTGGTGAAAACACAATTTAAAAAATCGTTCAAGAAATGAATTTACTCCCTGCGTACTTTCTTTGTATACTTTTGACTATACGGGTCAAGCCTGGGATTTACGGCAAATCGCGGGTTTTCGTTTGCCGGCGATTAAACTCCTTTTATTCAGCGTCTCATCAAAAATGAAATCATTTTTGAAAACTACAAGTCTCGTGCGTTTTAGTGGTGAAGAAATAATTTAAAAAATCGTTCGGGAAATGAGTTTAGTCCCTGGGTATTTTCTTTGTATACATTCGACTATACGGCTAAGCCCGGGATTTACGGGAAATCGCGGGTTTTCGTTTGCCGGTGATTAAACTCCTTTTATTCAGCGTCTTATCAAAAACGAAATCATTTTTGAAAACTACAAGTCTCATGCGTCTTGGTGGTGAAAAAATAATTTAAAAAATCGTTCGGGAAATAAGTTTACTCCCTGGGTACTTTCTTTGTATACATTCGACTATACGGGCCAAGCCCGGGATTTACGGGAAATCGCGGGTTTTCATTTGCCGGCGATTAAACTTCTTTTATTCAGCGTCTCATCAAAAATGAAATCATTTTTGAAAAGTACAAGTCTCATGCGTTTTAGTGGTGAAAATATAATTTAAAGAATCGTTCGGGAAATGAGTTTACTCCCTGTGTACGTTCTTTGTATACTTTTGACTATACGGGCCGGGTCCGGGATTTACGGGAAATCGCGGGTTTTCGTTTGCCAGGGATTAAATTCCTTTTATTCAGCGTCTCATCAAAAATGAAATCATTTTCGAAAACTACAAGTCTCATGGGTTTTAGTGGTGAAGAAATAATTTAAAAAATCGTTCGGGAAATGAGTTTACTCCCTGGGTACTTTCTTTGTATACTTTTGACTATACGGGCCGAGTCCGGGATTTATGGGAAATCGCGGGTTTTCGTTTGCCGGCAATTAAACTCCTTTTATTCAGCGTCTCATAAAAAATGAAATCCTTTTTGAAAACTACAAGGCTCATGCGTCTTAGTGGTGAAAAATTAATTTAAAAAATCGTTCGGGAAATGAGTTTACTCCCTGGGTACTTTCTTTGTATACATTTGACTATACGGGCCAAGCACGGGATTTACGGGAAATCGCGGGTTTTCGTTTGCCGGCGATTAAACTTCTTTTATTCAGCGTCTCATCAAAAATGAAATCATTTTTGAAAAGTACAAGTCTCATGCGTTTTAATGGTGAAAATATAATTTAAAGAATCGTTCGGGAAATGAATTTACTCCCTGGGTACTTTCTTTGTATACATTCGACTATACGGGTCGAGTCCGGGATTTACGGGAAATTGCGGGTTTTCGTTTGCCGGCGATTAAACTCCTTTTATTCAGCGTCTCATCAAAAATGAAATCATTTTTGAAAACTACAAGTCTCATGGGTTGTAGTGGTGAAGAAATAATTTAAAAAATCGTTCGGGTAAGGAGTGTACTCCCTGGGTATTTTCTTTGTATACATTCGACTATACGGCCAAGCCAGGGATTTACGGGAAATCGCGGGTTTTCGTTTGCCGGCGATTAAACTCCTTTTATCAGCGTCTCATCAATAACGAAATCATTTTTGAAAACTACAAGTCTCATGCGTTTTAGTGGTGAAAAATAATTTAAAGAATCGTTCGGGAAATGAGTTTACTCCATGGGTACTTTCTTTGTATACTTTTGACTATACGGGCCGAGTCCGAGATTTATGGGAAATCGCGGGTTTTCGTTTGCCGGCGATTAAACTCCTTTTATTCAGCGTCTCATAAAAAATGAAATCATTTTTGAAAACTACAAGTCTCATGCGTCTTAGTGTTGAAAAAATAATTTAAAAAATCGTTCGGGAAATGAGTTTACTCCCTGGGTACTTTCTTTGTATACATTCGACTATACGGGCCAAGCCCGGGATTTACGGGAAATCGCGGGTTTTCGTTTGCCGGCAATTAAACTTCTTTTAATCAGCGTCTCATCAAAAATGAAATCATTTTTGAAAAGTACAAGTCTCATGCGTTTTAGTGGTGAAAATATAATTTAAAGAATCGTTTGGGAAATGAGTTTACTCCCTGCGTACGTTCTTTGTATACTTTTGACTATACGGGCCGGGTCCGGGATTTACGGGAAATCGCGGGTTTTCGTTTGCCGGAGATTAAATTCCTTTTATTCAGCGTCTCATCAAAAATGAAATCATTTTCGAAAACTACAAGTCTCATGCGTTTTAGTGGTGAAAACACAATTTAAAAAATCGTTCAAGAAATGAATTTACTCCCTGCGTACTTTCTTTGTATACTTTTGACTATACGGGTCAAGCCTGGGATTTACGGCAAATCGCGGGTTTTCGTTTGCCGGCGATTAAACTCATTTTATTCAGCGTCTCATCAAAAATGAAATCATTTTTGAAAACTACAAGTCTCGTGCGTTTTAGTGGTGAAGAAATAATTTAAAAAATCGTTCGGGAAATGAGTTTAGTCCCTGGGTATTTTCTTTGTATACATTCGACTATACGGCTAAGCCCGGGATTTACGGGAAATCGCGGGTTTTCGTTTGCCGGCGATTAAACTCCTTTTATTCAGCGTCTCATCAAAAACGAAATTATTTTTGAAAACTACAAGTCTCATGCGTTGTAGTGGTGAAAAAATAATTTAAAGAATCCTTCGGAAAATGAGTTTACTCCCTGGGTACTTTCTTTGTATACTTTTGACTATACGGGCCGAGTCCGCGATTTACGGCAAATCGCGGGTTTTCGTTTGCCGGCAATTAAACTTCTTTTATTCAGCGTCTCATTAAAAATGAAATCATTTTTGAAAAGTACAAGTGTCATGCGTTTTAGTGGTGAAAATATAATTTAAAGAATCGTTCGGGAAATGAGTTTACTCCCTGCGTACTTTCTTTGTATACATTCGACTATACGGGCCAAGCCCGGGAATTACGGGAAATCGCGGGTTTTCGTTTGCCGGCGATTAAACTTCTTTTATTCAGCGTCTCATCAAAAATGAAATCATTTTTGAAAAGTACAAGTCTCATGCGTTTTAGTGGTGAAAATATAATTTAAAGAATCGTTCGGGAAATGAGTTTACTCCCTGCGTACGTTCGTTGTATACTTTTGACTATACGGGCTGGGTGCGGGATTTACGGGAAATCGCGGGTTTTCGTTTGCCGGAGATTAAATTCCTTTTATTCAGCGTCTCATCAAAAATGAAATCATTTTCAAAAACTACAAGTCTCATGCGTTTTAGTGGTGAAAAAACAATTTAAAAAATCGTCCAAGAAATGGATTTACTCCCTGCGTACTTTCTTTGTATACTTTTGACTATACGGGTCAAGCCCGGGATTTACGGCAAATCGCGGGTTTTCGTTTGCCGGCGATTAAACTCCTTTTATTCAGCGTCTCATCAAAAATGAAATCATTTTTGAAAACTACAAGTCTCGTGCGTTTTAGTGGTGAAGAAATAATTTAAAAAATCGTTCGGGAAATGAGTTTACTCCGTGGGTATTTTCTTTGTATACATTCGACTATACGGCCAAGCCCGGGATTTACGGGAAATCGCGGGTTTTCGTTTGCCGGTGATTAAACTCCTTTTATTCAGCGTCTTATCAAAAACGAAATCATTTTTGAAAACTACAAGTCTCATGCGTTTTAGTGGTGAAAAAATAATTTAAAAAATCGTTCGGGAAATGAGTTTACTCCCAGTTTACTTTCTTTGTATACATTCGACTATACGGGTCAAGCCCGGGATTTACGGCAAATCACGGGTTTTCGTTTGCCGGCGATTAAACTCCTTTTATTCAGCGTCTCATCAAAAATGAAATAATTTTTGAAAACTTCAAGTCTCATGCGTTTTAATGGTGAAGAAATAATTTAATAAATCGTTCGGGAAATGAGTTTACTCCCTGGGTATTTTCTTTGTATACATTCGACTATAAGGCCAAGCCCGGGATTTACGGGAAATCGCGGGTTTTCTTTTGCCGGCGATTAAACTCCTTTTATTCAGCGTCTCATCAAAAACGAAATCATTTTTGAAAACTACAAGTCTCATGCGTTTTAGTGGTGAAAAATAATTTAAAGAAACCTTCGGAAAATGAGTTTACTCCCTGGGTACTTTCTTTGTATACTTTTGACTATACAGGCCGAGTCCGCGACTTACGGCAAATCGCGGGTTTTCGTTTGCCGGCAATTAAATTTCGTTTATTCAGCGTCTCATCAAAAATGAAATCATTTTTGAAAACTACAAGTCTTATGCGTTTTAGTGGTAAAAAATTAATTTAAAAAATCGTTCAAGAAATGCGTTTACTCTCTGTGTACTTTCTTTGTATACATTCGACTATACGGGCCGATTCCGGGATATACAGGAAATCGCGGGTTTTCGTTTGCCGGCAATTAAACTCCTTTTATTCAGCGTCTCATAAAAAATGAAATCGATTTTGAAAACTACAAGTCTCATGCGTCTTAGTGGTGAAAAAATAATTTAAAAAATCGTTCGGGAAATGAGTTTACTCCCTGGGTACTTTCTTTGTATACATTCGACTATACGGGCCAAGCCCGGGATTTACGGGAAATCGCGGGTTTTCGTTTGCCGGCGATTAAACTTCTTTTAATCAGCGTCTCATCAAAAATGAAATCATTTTTGAAAAGTACAAGTCTCATGCGTTTTAGTGGTGAAAATATAATTTAAAGAATCGTTCGGGAAATGAGTTTACTCCCTGCGTACGTTCTTTGTATACTTTTGACTATACGGGCCGGGTCCGGGATTTACGGGAAATCGCGGGTTTTCGTTTGCCGGAGATTAAATTCCTTTTATTCAGCGCCTCATCAAAAATGAAATCATTTTCGAAAACTACAAGTCTCATGCGTTTTAGTGGTGAAAACACAATTTAAAAAATCGTTCAAGAAATGAATTTACTCCCTGCGTACTTTCTTTGTATACTTTTGACTATACGGGTCAAGCCTGGGATTTACGGCAAATCGCGGGTTTTCGTTCGCCGGCGATTAAACTCCTTTTATTCAGCGTCTCATCAAAAATGAAATCATTTTTGAAAACTACAAGTCTCGTGCGTTTTAGTGGTGAAGAAATAATTTAAAAAATCGTTCGGGAAATGAGTTTAGTCCCTGGGTATTTTCTTTGTATACATTCGACTATACGGCTAAGCCCGGGATTTACGGGAAATCGCGGGTTTTCGTTTGCCGGTGATTAAACTCCTTTTATTCAGCGTCTTATCAAAAACGAAATCATTTTTGAAAACTACAAGTCTCATGCGTTTTAGTGGTGAAAAAATAATTTAAAAAATCGTTCGGGAAATGAGTTTACTCCCAGTTTACTTTCTTTGTATACATTCGACTATACGGGTCAAGCCCGGGATTTACGGCAAATCACGGGTTTTCGTTTGCCGGCGATTAAACTCCTTTTATTCAGCGTCTCATCAAAATTGAAATAATTTTTGAAAACTACAAGTCTCATGCGTTTTAATGGTGAAGAAATAATTTAATAAATCGTTCGGGAAATGAGTTTACTCCCTGGGTATTTTCTTTATATACATTCGACTATAAGGCCAAGCCCGGGATTTACGGGAAATCGCGGGTTTTCGTTTGCCGGCGATTAAACTCCTTTTATTCAGCGTCTCATCAAAAACGAAATTATTTTTGAAAACTACAAGTCTCATGCGTTTTAGTGGTGAAAAATAATTTAAAGAATCCTTCGGAAAATGAGTTTACTCCCTGGGTACTTTCTTTGTATACTTTTGACTATACGGGCCGAGTCCGCGATTTACGGCAAATCGCGGGTTTTCGTTTGCCGGCAATTAAACTTCTTTTATTCAGCGTCTCATTAAGAATGAAATCATTTTTGAAAAGTACAAGTGTCATGCGTTTTAGTGGTGAAAATATAATTTAAAGAATCGTTCGGGAAATGAGTTTACTCCCTGCGTACTTTCTTTGTATACATTCGACTATACGGGCCAAGCCCGGGAATTACGGGAAATCGCGGGTTTTCGTTTGCCGGCGATTAAACTCCTTTTATTCAGCGTCTCATCAAAAATGAAATCATTTTTGAAAAGTACAAGTCTCATGCGTTTTAGTGGTGAAAATATAATTTAAAGAATCGTTCGGGAAATGAGTTTACTCCCTGCGTACGTTCTTTGTATACTTTTGACTATACGGGCTGGGTGCGGGATTTACGGGAAATCGCGGGTTTTCGTTTGCCGGAGATTAAATTCCTTTTATTCAGCGTCTCATCAAAAATGAAATCATTTTCAAAAACTACAAGTCTCATGCGTTTTAGTGGTGAAAAAACAATTTAAAAAATCGTTCAAGAAATGGATTTACTCCCTGCGTACTTTCTTTGTATACTTTTGACTATATGGGTCAAGCCCGGGATTTACGGCAAATCGCGGGTTTTCGTTTGCCGGCGATTAAACTCCTTTTATTCAGCGTCTCATCAAAAATGAAATCATTTTTGAAAACTACAAGTCTCGTGCGTTTTAGTGGTGAAGAAATAATTTAAAAAATCGTTCGGGAAATGAGTTTACTCCGTGGGTATTTTCTTTGTATACATTCGACTATACGGCCAAGCCCGGGATTTACGGGAAATCGCGGGTTTTCGTTTGCCGGTGATTAAAATCCTTTTATTTAGCGTCTTATCAAAAACGAAATCATTTTTGAAAACTACAAGTCTCATGCGTTTTAGTGGTGAAAAAATAATTTAAAAAATCGTTCGGGAAATGAGTTTACTCCCAGTTTACTTTCTTTGTATACATTCGACTATACTGGTCAAGCCCGGGATTTACGGCAAATCACGGGTTTTCGTTTGCCGGCGATTAAACTCCTTTTATTCAGCGTCTCATCAAAAATGAAATAATTTTTGAAAACTACAAGCCTCATGCGTTTTAATGGTGAAGAAATAATTTAATAAATCGTTCGGGAAATGAGTTTACTCCCTGGGTATTTTCTTTGTATACATTCGACTATAAGGCCAAGCCCGGGATTTACGGGAAATCGCGGGTTTTCTTTTGCCGGCGATTAAACTCCTTTTATTCAGCGTCTCATCAAAAACGAAATCATTTTTGAAAACTACAAGTCTCATGCGTTTTAGTGGTGAAAAATAATTTAAAGAATCCTTCGGAAAATGAGTTTACTCCCTGGGTACTTTCTTTGTATACTTTTGACTATACAGGCCGAGTCCGCGACTTACGGCAAATCGCGGGTTTTCGTTTGCCGGCAATTAAACTTCTTTTATTCGGCGTCTCATTAAAAATGAAATTATTTTTGAAAAGTACAAGTGTCATGCGTTTTAGTGGTGAAAATATAACTTAAAGAATCGTTCGGGAAATGAGTTTACTCCCTGCGTACTTTCTTTGTTTACATTCGACTATACGGGCCAAGCCCGGGATTTACGGGAAATCGCGGGTTTTCGTTTGCCGGCGATTAAGCTTCTTTTATTCAGCGTCTCATCAAAAATGAAATCATTTTTGAAAACTACAAGTCTCATGCGTCTTAGTGGTGAAAAAATAATTTAAAAAATCGTTCGGGAAATGAGTTTACTCCCTGGGTACTTTCTTTGTATACATTCGACTATACGGGCCAAGCCCGGGATTTACGGCAAATCGCGGGTTTTCGTTTGCCGGCAATTAAACTTCTTTTATTCAGCGTCTCATTAAGAATGAAATCATTTTTGAAAAGTACAAGTGTCATGCGTTTTAGTGGTGAAAATATAATTTAAAGAATCGTTCGGGAAATGAGTTTACTCCCTGCGTACTTTCTTTGTATACATTCGACTATACGGGCCAAGCCCGGGAATTACGGGAAATCGCGGGTTTTCGTTTGCCGGCGATTAAACTCCTTTTATTCAGCGTCTCATCAAAAATGAAATCATTTTTGAAAAGTACAAGTCTCATGCGTTTTAGTGGTGAAAATATAATTTAAAGAATCGTTCGGGAAATGAGTTTACTCCCTGCGTACGTTCTTTGTATACTTTTGACTATACGGGCTGGGTGCGGGATTTACGGGAAATCGCGGGTTTTCGTTTGCCGGAGATTAAATTCCTTTTATTCAGCGTCTCATCAAAAATGAAATCATTTTCAAAAACTACAAGTCTCATGCGTTTTAGTGGTGAAAAAACAATTTAAAAAATCGTTCAAGAAATGGATTTACTCCCTGCGTACTTTCTTTGTATACTTTTGACTATATGGGTCAAGCCCGGGATTTACGGCAAATCGCGGGTTTTCGTTTGCCGGCGATTAAACTCCTTTTATTCAGCGTCTCATCAAAAATGAAATCATTTTTGAAAACTACAAGTCTCGTGCGTTTTAGTGGTGAAGAAATAATTTAAAAAATCGTTCGGGAAATGAGTTTACTCCGTGGGTATTTTCTTTGTATACATTCGACTATACGGCCAAGCCCGGGATTTACGGGAAATCGCGGGTTTTCGTTTGCCGGTGATTAAACTCCTTTTATTTAGCGTCTTATCAAAAACGAAATCATTTTTGAAAACTACAAGTCTCATGCGTTTTAGTGGTGAAAAAATAATTTAAAAAATCGTTCGGGAAATGAGTTTACTCCCAGTTTACTTTCTTTGTATACATTCGACTATACTGGTCAAGCCCGGGATTTACGGCAAATCACGGGTTTTCGTTTGCCGGCGATTAAACTCCTTTTATTCAGCGTCTCATCAAAAATGAAATAATTTTTGAAAACTACAAGCCTCATGCGTTTTAATGGTGAAGAAATAATTTAATAAATCGTTCGGGAAATGAGTTTACTCCCTGGGTATTTTCTTTGTATACATTCGACTATAAGGCCAAGCCCGGGATTTACGGGAAATCGCGGGTTTTCTTTTGCCGGCGATTAAACTCCTTTTATTCAGCGTCTCATCAAAAACGAAATCATTTTTGAAAACTACAAGTCTCATGCGTTTTAGTGGTGAAAAATAATTTAAAGAATCCTTCGGAAAATGAGTTTACTCCCTGGGTACTTTCTTTGTATACTTTTGACTATACAGGCCGAGTCCGCGACTTACGGCAAATCGCGGGTTTTCGTTTGCCGGCAATTAAACTTCTTTTATTCGGCGTCTCATTAAAAATGAAATTATTTTTGAAAAGTACAAGTGTCATGCGTTTTAGTGGTGAAAATATAACTTAAAGAATCGTTCGGGAAATGAGTTTACTCCCTGCGTACTTTCTTTGTTTACATTCGACTATACGGGCCAAGCCCGGGATTTACGGGAAATCGCGGGTTTTCGTTTGCCGGCGATTAAGCTTCTTTTATTCAGCGTCTCATCAAAAATGAAATCATTTTTGAAAACTACAAGTCTTATGCGTTTTAGTGGTAAAAAATTAATTTAAAAAATCGTTCAAGAAATGCGTTTACTCTCTGGGTACTTTCTTTGTATACATTCGACTATACGGGCCGATTCCGGGATATACAGGAAATCGCGGGTTTTCGTTTGCCGGCGATTAAACTCCTTTTATTCAGCGTCTCATCAAAAATGAAATCATTTTTGAAAACTACAAGTCTCATGCGTTTTAGTGGTGAAAAAATAATTTAAAGAATCGTTCGGGGAATTAGTTTACTCCCTGGGTACTTTCTTTGTATACTTTTGACTATACGGGCTGAGTCCGGGATTTACGGGAAATTGCGGGTTTTGATTTGCCGGCGGTTAAACTCCTTTTATTCAGCGTCTCATCAAAAATGAAATCGTTTTTGAAAACTACAAGTCTTATGCGTTTTAGTGGTAAAAAATTAATTTAAAAAATCGTTCGGGAAATGAGTTTACTCCCAGTTTACTTTCTTTGTATACATTTGACTATACGGGTCAAGCCCGGAATTTACGGCAAATCGCGGGTTTTCGTTTGCCGGCGATTAAACTCCTTTTATTCAGCGTCTCATCAAAAATAAAATCATTTTTGAAAACTACAAGTCTCGTGCGTTTTAGTGGTGAAGAAATAATTTAAAAAATCGTTCGGGAAATGAGTTTACTCCCTGGGTATTTTCTTTGTATACATTCGACTATACGGGTCAAGTCCGGGATTTACGGCAAATCGCGGGTTTTCGTTTGCCGGCGATTAAACTCCTTTTATTCAGCGTCTCATCAAAAATGAAATAATTTTTGAAAATTACAAGTCTCATGCGTCTTAGTGGTGAAAAAATAATATAAAATATCGTTCGGGAAATGAGTTTACTCCCTGCGTACTTTCTTTGTATACTTTTGACTATACGGGCCGGGTCCGGGATTTACGGGAAATCGCGGGTTTTCGTTTGGCGGAGATTAAACACCTTTTATTCAGCGTCTCATCAAAAATGAAATCGTTTTTGAAAACTACAAGTCTCATGCGTTTTAGTGGTGAAAAAATAATTTAAAAAATCGTTCGGGAAATGAGTTTACTCCCAGTTTACTTTCTTTGTATACATTCGACTATACGGGTCAAGCCCGGGATTTACGGCAAATCACGGGTTTTCGTTTGCCGGTGATTAAACTCCTTTTATTCAGCGTCTCATCAAAAATGAAATAATTTTTGAAAACTACAAGTCTCATGCGTTTTAATGGTGAAGAAATAATTTAATAAATCGTTCGGGAAATGAGTTTACTCACTGGGTATTTTCTTTGTATACATTCGACTATAAGGCCAAGCCCGGGATTTACGGGAAATCGCGGGTTTTCTTTTGCCGGCGATTAAACTCCTTTTATTCAGCGTCTCATCAAAAACGAAATCATTTTTGAAAACTACAAGTCTCATGCGTTTTAGTGGTGAAAAATAATTTAAAGAATCCTTCGGAAAATGAGTTTACTCCCTGGGTACTTTCTTTGTATACTTTTGACTATACAGGCCGAGTCCGCGACTTACGGCAAATCGCGGGTTTTCGTTTGCCGGCAATTAAACTTCTTTTATTCAGCGTCTCATTAAAAATGAAATTATTTTTGAAAAGTACAAGTGTCATGCGTTTTAGTGGTGAAAATATAATTTAAAGAATCGTTCGGGAAATGAGTTTACTCCCTGCGTACTTTCTTTGTATACATTTGACTATACGGGTCAAGCCCGGGATTTACGGCAAATCGCGGGTTTTCGTTTGCCGGCGATTAAACTCCTTTTATTCAGCGTCTCATCAAAAATAAAATCATTTTTGAAAACTACAAGTCTCGTGCGTTTTAGTGGTGAAGAAATAATTTAAAAAATCGTTCGGGAAATGAGATTACTCCCTGGGTATTTTCTTTGTATACATTCGACTATACGGGTCAAGCCCGGGATTTACGGCAAATCGCGGGTTTTCGTTTGCCGGCGATTAAACTCCTTTTATTCAGCGTCTCATCAAAAATGAAATAATTTTTGAAAATTACAAGTCTCATGCGTCTTAGTGGTGAAAAAATAATATAAAATATCGTTCGGGAAATGAGTTTACTCCCTGCGTACTTTCTTTGTATACTTTTGACTATACGGGCCGGGTCCGGGATTTACGGGAAATCGCGGGTTTTCGTTTGGCGGAGATTAAACTCCTTTTATTCAGCGTCTCATCAAAAATGAAATCGTTTTTGAAAACTACAAGTCTCATGCGTCTTAGTGGTGAAAAAATAATATAAAAAATCGTTCAGGAAATGAGTTTACTCCCTGCGTACTTTCTTTGTATACATTCGACTATACGGGCCAATCCCGGGATTTACGGGAAATCGCGGGTTTTCGTTTGCCGGCGATTAAACTTCTTTTATTCAGCGTCTCATCAAAAATGAAATCATTTTTGAAAACTACAAGTCTTATGCGTTTTAGTGGTAAAAAATTAATTTAAAAAATCGTTCAAGAAATGCGTTTACTCCCTGGGTACTTTCTTTGTATACATTTGACTATACGGGCCGATTCCGGGATATACAGGTTATCGCGGGTTTTCGTTTGCCGGCGATTAAACTCCTTTTATTCAGCGTCTCATCAAAAATGAAATCATTTTTGAAAACTACAAGTCTCATGCGTTTTAGTGGTGAAAAAATAATTTAAAGAATCGTTCGAGAAATGAGTTTACTCCCTGGGTACTTTCTTTGTATACTTTTGACTATACGGGCTGAGTCCGGGATTTACGGGAAATTGCGGGTTTTGGTTTGCCGGCGGTTAAGCTCCTTTTATTCAGCGTCTCATCAAAAATGAAATAATTTTTGAACACTACATGTCTCATGCGTTTTAATGGTGAAGAAATAATTTAATAAATCGTTCGGGAAATGAGTTTACTCCCTGGGTATTTTCTTTGTATACATTCGACTATAAGGCCAAGCCCGGGATTTACGGGAAATCGCGGGTTTTCTTTTGCCGGCGATTAAACTCCTTTTATTCAGCGTCTCATCAAAAACGAAATCATTTTTGAAAACTACAAGTCTCATGCGTTTTAGTGGTGAAAAATAATTTAAAGAATCCTTCGGAAAATGAGTTTACTCCCTGGGTACTTTCTTTGTATACTTTTGACTATACAGGCCGAGTCCGCGACTTACGGCAAATCGCGGGTTTTCGTTTGCCGGCAATTAAACTTCTTTTATTCAGCGTCTCATTAAAAATGAAATTATTTTTGAAAAGTACAAGTGTCATGCGTTTTAGTGGTGAAAATATAATTTAAAGAATCGTTCGGGAAATGAGTTTACTCCCTGCTTACTTTCTTTGTATACATTCGACTATACGGGCCAAGCCCAGGATTTACGGCAAATCGCGGGTTTTCGTTTGCCGGCAATTAAACTTCTTTTATTCAGCGTCTCATTAAAAATGAAATTATTTTTGAAAAGTACAAGTCTTATGCGTTTTAGTGGTAAAAAATTAATTTAAAAAATCGTTCAAGAAATGCGTTTACTCTCTGGGTACTTTCTTTGTATACATTCGACTATACGGGCCGATTCCGGGATATACAGGAAATCGCGGGTTTTCGTTTGCCGGCGATTAAACTCCTTTTATTCAGCGTCTCATCAAAAATGAAATAATTTTTGAAAAGTACAAGTGTCATGCGTTTTAGTGGTGAAAATATAATTTAAAGAATCGTTCGGGAAATGAGTTTACTCCCTGCGTATTTTCTTTGTATACATTCGACTATACGGGTCAAGCCCGGGATTTACGGCAAATCGCGGGTTTTCGTTTGCCGGCGATTAAACTCCTTTTATTCAGCGTCTCATCAAAAATGAAATAATTTTTGAAAATTACAAGTCTCATGCGTCTTAGTGGTGAAAAAATAATATAAAATATCGTTCGGGAAATGAGTTTACTCCCTGCGTACTTTCTTTGTATACTTTTAACTATACGGGCCGGGTCCGGGATTTACGGGAAATCGCGGGTTTTCGTTTGCCGGCGATTAAACTCCTTTTATTCAGCGTCTCATCAAAAATGAAATAATTTTTGAAAATTACAAGTCTCATGCGTCTTAGTGGTGAAAAAATATTATAAAAAATCGTTCGGGAAATGAGTTTACTCCCTGCGTACTTTCTTTGTATACTTTTGAATATATGGGCCGGGTCCGGGATTTACGGGAAATCGCGGGTTTCGTTTGCCGGCAATTAAACTTCTTTTATTCAGCGTCTCATTAAAAATGAAATCATTTTTGAAAAGTAAAAGTGTCATGCGTTTTAGTGGTGAAAATATAATTTAAAGAATCGTTCGGGAAATAAGTTTACTCCCTGCGTACTTTCTTTGTATACTTTTGACTATTCGGGCCGGGTCCGGGATTTACGGCAAATCGCAGGTTTTCGTTTGCCGGCGATTAAACTCCTTTTATTCAGCGTCTCATCAAAAATGAAATCATTTTTAAAAACTACAAGTCTCATGCGTTTTAGTGGTGAAAAATAATTTAAAGAATCCTTCGGAAAATGAGTTTACTCCCTGGGTACTTTCTTTGTATACTTTTGACTATACGGGCCGAGTCCGGGATTTACGGGAAATCGCGGGTTTTCGTTTGCCGGCGATTAAACTCCTTTTATTCAGCGTCACATCAAAAATGAAATAATTTTTGAAAATTACAAGTCTCATGCGTCTTAGTGGTGAAAAAATAATATAAAAAATCGTTCAAGAAATGAGTTTACTTCCTGGGTACTTTCTTTGTATACATTCGACTATACGGGCCAAGCCCATGATTTACGGGAAATCGCGGGTTTTCGTTTGCCAGCAATTAAACTTCTTTTATTCAGCGTCTCATTAAAAATGAAATCATTTTTGAAAAGTACAAGTGTCATGCGTTTTAGTGGTGAAAATATAATTTAAAGAATCGTTCGGGAAATGAGTTTACTCCCTGCGTACTTTCTTTGTATACTTTTGACTATACGGGCCGGGTCCGGGATTTACGGGAAATCGCGGGTTTTCGTTTGGCGGAGATTATACTCCTTTTATTCAGCGTCTCATCAAAAATGAAATCGTTTTTAAAAACTACAAGTCTCATGCGTCTTAGTGGTGAAAAAATAATATAAAAAATCGTTCGGGAAATGAGTTTACTTCCTGGGTACTTTCTTTGTATACATTCGACTATACGGGCCAAGCCCGGGATTTACGGGAAATTGCGGGTTTTCGTTTGCCGGCGATTAAACTCCTTTTATTCAGCGTCACATCAAAAATGAAATAATTTTTGAAAATTACAAGTCTCATGCGTCTTAGTGGTGAAAAAATAATATAAAAAATCGTTCAAGAAATGAGTTTACTTCCTGGGTACTTTCTTTGTATACATTCGACTATACGGGCCAAACCCATGATTTACGGGAAATCGCGGGTTTTCGTTTGCCAGCAATTAAACTTCTTTTATTCAGCGTCTCATTAAAAATGAAATCATTTTTGAAAAGTACAAGTGTCATGCGTTTTAGTGGTGAAAATATAATTTAAAGAATCGTTCGGGAAATGAGTTTACTCCCTGCGTACTTTCTTTGTATACTTTTGACTATACGGGCCGGGTCCGGGATTTACGGGAAATCGCGGGTTTTCGTTTGGCGGAGATTAAACTCCTTTTATTCAGCGTCTCATCAAAAATGAAATCGTTTTTGAAAACTACAAGTCTCATGCGTCTTAGTGGTGAAAAAATAATATAAAATATCGTTCGGGAAATGAGTTAACTCCCTGCGTACTTTCTTTGTATACTTTTGACTATACGGGCCGGGTCCGGGATTTACGGGAAATCGCGGGTTTTCGTTTGCCGGCGATTAAACTCCTTTTATTCAGCGTCTCATCAAAAATGAAGTAATTTTTGAAAATTACAAGTCTCATGCGTCTTAGTGGTGAAAAAATAATATAAAAAATCGTTCGGGAAATGAGTTTACTCCCTGCGTACTTTCTTTGTATACTTTTGAATATATGGGCCGGGTCCGGGATTTACGGGAACTCGCGGGTTTTTGTTTGGCGGAGATTAAACTCCTTTTATTCAGCGTCTCATCAAAAATGAAATCGTTTTTGAAAACTACAAGTCTCATGCGTCTTAGTGGTGAAAAATTAATATAAAAAATCGTTCAGGAAATGAGTTTACTTCCTGGGTACTTTCTTTGTATACATTCGGCTATACGGGCCAAGCCCGGGATTTACGGGAAATCGCGGGTTTCGTTTGCCGGCAATTAAACTTCTTTTATTCAGCGTCTCATTAAAAATGAAATCATTTTTGAAAAGTAAAAGTGTCATGCGTTTTAGTGGTGAAAATATAATTTAAAGAATCGTTCGGGAAATAAGTTTACTCCCTGCGTACTTTCTTTGTATACTTTTGACTATTCGGGCCGGGTCCGGGATTTACGGCAAATCGCAGGTTTTCGTTTGCCGGCGATTAAACTCCTTTTATTCAGCGTCTCATCAAAAATGAAATCATTTTTAAAAACTACAAGTCTCATGCGTTTTAGTGGTGAAAAATAATTTAAAGAATCCTTCGGAAAATGAGTTTACTCCCTGGGTACTTTCTTTGTATACTTTTGACTATACGGGCCGAGTCCGGGATTTACGGGAAATCGCGGGTTTTCGTTTGCCGGCGATTAAACTCCTTTTATTCAGCGTCACATCAAAAATGAAATAATTTTTGAAAATTACAAGTCTCATGCGTCTTAGTGGTGAAAAAATAATATAAAAAATCGTTCAAGAAATGAGTTTACTTCCTGGGTACTTTCTTTGTATACATTCGACTATACGGGCCAAGCCCATGATTTACGGGAAATCGCGGGTTTTCGTTTGCCAGCAATTAAACTTCTTTTATTCAGCGTCTCATTAAAAATGAAATCATTTTTGAAAAGTACAAGTGTCATGCGTTTTAGTGGTGAAAATATAATTTAAAGAATCGTTCGGGAAATGAGTTTACTCCCTGCGTACTTTCTTTGTATACTTTTGACTATACGGGCCGGGTCCGGGATTTACGGGAAATCGCGGGTTTTCGTTTGGCGGAGATTATACTCCTTTTATTCAGCGTCTCATCAAAAATGAAATCGTTTTTAAAAACTACAAGTCTCATGCGTCTTAGTGGTGAAAAAATAATATAAAAAATCGTTCGGGAAATGAGTTTACTTCCTGGGTACTTTCTTTGTATACATTCGACTATACGGGCCAAGCCCGGGATTTACGGGAAATTGCGGGTTTTCGTTTGCCGGCGATTAAACTCCTTTTATTCAGCGTCACATCAAAAATGAAATAATTTTTGAAAATTACAAGTCTCATGCGTCTTAGTGGTGAAAAAATAATATAAAAAATCGTTCAAGAAATGAGTTTACTTCCTGGGTACTTTCTTTGTATACATTCGACTATACGGGCCAAGCCCATGATTTACGGGAAATCGCGGGTTTTCGTTTGCCAGCAATTAAACTTCTTTTATTCAGCGTCTCATTAAAAATGAAATCATTTTTGAAAAGTACAAGTGTCATGCGTTTTAGTGGTGAAAATATAATTTAAAGAATCGTTCGGGAAATGAGTTTACTCCCTGCGTACTTTCTTTGTATACTTTTGACTATACGGGCCGGGTCCGGGATTTACGGGAAATCGCGGGTTTTCGTTTGGCGGAGATTAAACTCCTTTTATTCAGCGTCTCATCAAAAATGAAATCGTTTTTGAAAACTACAAGTCTCATGCGTCTTAGTGGTGAAAAAATAATATAAAAAATCGTTCGGGAAATGAGTTTACTTCCTGGGTACTTTCTTTGTATACATTCGACTATACGGACCAAGCCCGTGATTTACGGGAAATTGCGGGTTTCGTTTGCTGGCAATTAAACTTCTTTTATTCAGCGTCTCATTAAAAATGAAATCATTTTTGAAAAGTACAAGTGTCATGCGTTTTAGTGGTGAAAATATAATTTAAAGAATCGTTCGGGAAATGAGTTTACTCCCTGCGAACTTTCTTTGTATACTTTTGACTATACGGGCCGGGTCCGGGATTTACGGCAACTCGCGGGTTTTCGTTTGCCGGCGATTAAACTCCTTTTATTCAGCGTCTCATCAAAAACGAAATCATTTTTGAAAACTACAAGTCTCATGCGTTTTAGTGGTGAAAAATAATTTAAAGAATCCTTCGGAAAATGAGTTTACTCCCTGGGTACTTTCTTTGTATACTTTTGACTATAAGGGCCGAGTCCGGGATTTACGGGTAATCGCGGGTTTTCGTTTGCCGGCGATTAAACTCCTTTTATTCAGCGTCTCATCAAAAATGAAATAATTTTTGAAAATTACAAGTCTCATGCGTCTTAGTGGTGAAAAAATAATATAAAAAATCGTTCGGGAAAAGAGTTTACTTCCTGGGTACTTTCTTTGTATACATTCGACTATACGGGTCAAGCCCCGGATTTACGGGAAATCGCGGGTTTTCGTTTGCCGGCAATTAAACTTCTTTTATTCAGCGTCTCATTAAAAATGAAATCATTTTTGAAAAGTACAAGTGTCATGCGTTTTAGTGGTGAAAATATAATTTAAAGAATCGTTCGGGAAATGAGTTTACTCCCTGCGTACTTTCTTTGTATACTTTTGACTATACGGGCCGGGTCCGGGATTTACGGGAAATCGCGGGTTTTCGTTTGCCGGAGATTAAACTCCTTTTATTCAGCGTCTCAACAAAAATGAAATCATTTTTAAAAACTACAAGTCTCATGCGTTTTAGTGGTGAAGAAATAATTTAAAAAATCGTTCGGGAAATGAGTTTACTCCCTGCGTACGTTCTTTGTATACTTTTGACTATACTGGCCGGGTCCGGGATATACGGGAAATCGCGGGTTTTCGTTTGCCGGAGATTAAACTCCTTTTATTCAGCGTCTCACCAAAAATGAAATCATTTTTGAAAACTACAAGTCTCATGCGTTTTAGTGGTGAAAAAATAATTTAAGAAATCGCTCAAGAAATGAGTTTACTGCCTGGGTACTTTCTTTGTATACATTCGACTATACGGGCCAAGCCCGGGATTTACGGGAAATCGCGGGTTTCGTTTGCCGGCAATTAAACTTCTTTTATTCAGCGTCTCATTAAAAATGAAATCATTTTTGAAAATTACAAGTGTCATGCGTTTTAGTGGTGAAAATATAATTTAAAGAATCGTTCGGGAAATGAGTTTACTCCCTGCGTACTTTCTTTGTATACTTTTGACTATACGGGCCGGGTCCGGGATTTACGGGAAATCGCGGGTTTTCGTTTGCCGGAGATTAAACTCCTTTTATTCAGCGTCTCATCAAAAATGAAATCGTTTTTGAAAACTACAAGTCTCATGCGTTTTAGTGGTGAAAAAATAATATAAAAAATCGTTCGGGAAATGAGTTTACTCCCAGTTTACTTTCTTTGTATACATTCGACTATACGGGCCAAGCCCGGGATTTACGGGAAATCGCGGGTTTTCGTTTGCCGGCAATTAAACTTCTTTTATTCAGCGTCTCATTAAAATTGAAAACATTTTTGAAAAGTACAAGTGTCATGCGTTTTAGTGGTGAAAATATAATTTAAAGAATCGTTCGGGAAATGAGTTTACTCCCTGCGTACTTTCTTTGTATACTTTTGACTATACGGGCCGGGTCCGGGATTTACGGGAAATCGCGGGTTTTCGTTTGCCGGAGATTAAACTCCTTTTATTCAGCGTCTCAACAAAAATGAAATCATTTTTAAAAACTACAAGTCTCATGCGTTTTAGTGGTGAAGAAATAATTTAAAAAATCGTTCGGGAAATGAGTTTACTCCCTGCGTACGTTCTTTGTATACTTTTGACTATACTGGCCGGGTCCGGGATATACGGGAAATCGCGGGTTTTCGTTTGCCGGAGATTAAACTCCTTTTATTCAGCGTCTCACCAAAAATGAAATCATTTTTGAAAACTACAAGTCTCATGCGTTTTAGTGGTGAAAAAATAATTTAAGAAATCGCTCAAGAAATGAGTTTACTGCCTGGGTACTTTCTTTGTATACATTCGACTATACGGGCCGATTCCGGGATATACAGGAAATCGCGGGTTTTCGTTTGCCGGCGATAAAACTCCTTTTATTCAGCGTCTCATCAAAAATGAAATCATTTTTGAAAACTACAAGTCTCATGCGTTTTAGTGGTGAAAAAATAATTTAAAGAATCGTTCGGGAAATGAGTTTACTCCCTGGGTACTTTCTTTGTATACTCTTGACTATACGGGCCGAGTCCGGGATTTACGGGAAATTGCGGGTTTTTGTTTGCCGGCGATTAAACTCCTTTTATTCAGCGTCTCATCAAAAATGAAATCGTTTTTGAAAACTACAAGTCTTATGGGTTTTAGTGGTAAAAAATTAATTTAAAAAATCGTTCGGGAAATGAGTTTACTCCCAGTTTACTTTCTTTGTATACATTTGACTATACGGGTCAAGCCCGGGATTTACGGCAAATCGCGGGTTTTCGTTTGCCGGCGATTAAACTCCTTTTATTCAGCGTCTCGTCAAAAATAAAATCATTTTTGAAAACTACAAGTCTCGTGCGTTTTAGTGGTGAAGAAATAATTTAAAAAATCGTTCGGGAAATGAGTTTACTCCCTGGGTATTTTCTTTGTATACATTCGACTATACGGCCAAGCCCGGGATTTACGGGAAATCGCGGGTTTTCGTTTGCTGGCGATTAAACTCCTTTTATTTAGCGTCTCATCAAAAACAAAATCATTTTTGAAAACTACAAGTCTCATGCGTTTTAGTGGTGAAAAAATAATTTAAAAAATCGTTCGGGAAATGAGTTTACTCCCTGGGTACTTTCTTTGTATACTTTTGACTATACGGGCCGAGTCCGGGATTTACGGGAAATCGCGGGTTTTCGTTTGCCGGTGATTAAACTCCTTTTATTCTGCGTCTCATCAAAAATGAAATCATTTTTGAAAATTACAAGTCTCATGCGTCTTAGTGGTGAAAAAATAATATAAAAAATCGTTCGGAAATGAGTTTACTTTCTGGGTACTTTCTTTGTATACATTCGACTATACGGGCCAAGCCCGGGATTTACGGGAAATCGCGAGTTTTCGTTTGCCGGCGAGTAAACTCCTTTTATTCTGCGTCTCATCAAAAATGAAATCATTTTTAAAAACTACAAGTCTCATGCGTTTTAGTGGTGAAGAAATAATTTAAAGAATCCTTCGGGAAATGAGTTTAATCTCTGGGTATTTTCTTTGTATACATTCGACTATACGGCCAAGCCCGGGATTTACGGGAAATCGCGGGTTTTCGATTGCCGGCGATTAAACTCCTTTTATTCAGCGTCTCATCAAAAATGAAATCGTTTTTGAAAACTACAAGTCTTATGGGTTTTAGTGGTAAAAAATTAATTTAAAAAATCGTTCGGGAAATGAGTTTACTCCCAGTTTACTTTCTTTGTATACATTTGACTATACGGGTCAAGCCCGGGATTTACGGCAAATCGCGGGTTTTCGTTTGCCGGCGATTAAACTCCTTTTATTCAGCGTCTCGTCAAAAATAAAATCATTTTTGAAAACTACAAGTCTCGTGCGTTTTAGTGGTGAAGAAATAATTTAAAAAATCGTTCGGGAAATGAGTTTACTCCCTGGGTATTTTCTTTGTATACATTCGACTATACGGCCAAGCCCGGGATTTACGGGAAATCGCGGGTTTTCGTTTGCTGGCGATTAAACTCCTTTTATTTAGCGTCTCATCAAAAACAAAATCATTTTTGAAAACTACAAGTCTCATGCGTTTTAGTGGTGAAAAAATAATTTAAAAAATCGTTCGGGAAATGAGTTTACTCCCTGGGTACTTTCTTTGTATACTTTTGACTATACGGGCCGAGTCCGGGATTTACGGGAAATCGCGGGTTTTCGTTTGCCGGTGATTAAACTCCTTTTATTCTGCGTCTCATCAAAAATGAAATCATTTTTGAAAATTACAAGTCTCATGCGTCTTAGTGGTGAAAAAATAATATAAAAAATCGTTCGGAAATGAGTTTACTTTCTGGGTACTTTCTTTGTATACATTCGACTATACGGGCCAAGCCCGGGATTTACGGGAAATCGCGAGTTTTCGTTTGCCGGCGAGTAAACTCCTTTTATTCTGCGTCTCATCAAAAATGAAATCATTTTTAAAAACTACAAGTCTCATGCGTTTTAGTGGTGAAGAAATAATTTAAAGAATCCTTCGGGAAATGAGTTTAATCTCTGGGTATTTTCTTTGTATACATTCGACTATACGGCCAAGCCCGGGATTTACGGGAAATCGCGGGTTTTCGATTGCCGGCGATTGAACTCCTTTTATTCAGCGTTTCATCAAAAAGGAAATCATTTTTGAAAACTACAAGTCTCATGCGATTTAGTGGTGAAAAATAATTTAAAGAATCCTTCGGAAAATGAGTTTACTCCCTGGGTACTTTCTTTGTATACTTTTGACTATACGGGCCAAGTCCGGGATTTACGGGAAATCGCGGGTTTTCGTTTGCCGGCGATTAAACTCCTTTTATTCAGCATCTCATCAAAAATGAAATCATTTTTGAAAATTACAAGTCTCATGCGTCTTAGTGGTGAAAAAATAATATAAAAAATCATTCGGGAAATGAGTTTACTTCCTGGGTACTTTCTTTGTATACATTCGACTATACGGGCCAAGCCCGGGATTTACGGGAAATCGCGGGTTTTCGTTTGCCGGGAATTAAACTTCTTTTATTCAGCGTCTCATTAAAAATGAAATCATTTTTAAAAAGTACAAGTCTCATGCGTCTTAGTGGTGAAAATATGATTTAAAGAATCGTTCGGGAAATGAGTTTACTTCTTGCGTACTTTCTTTGTATACTTTTGACTATACGGGCCGGGTCCGGGATTTACGGGAAATCGCGGGTTTTCGTTTGCCGGAGATTAAACTCCTTTTATTCAGCGTCTCATCAAAAATGAAATAATTTTTGAGATTTACAAGTCTTATGCGTTTTAATGGTGAAAAAATAATTTAAAAAATCGTTCGGAAAATGAGTTTACTCCCTGGGTACTTTCTTTGTAGACATTCGACTATACGGGCCGATTCCAGGATATACGGGAAATCGCGGGTTTTCGTTTGCCGGCGATTAAACTCCTTTTATTCAGCGTCTCATCAAAAATGAAATCATTTTTGAAAACTACAAGTCTCATGCGTTTTAGTGGTGAAAATATAATTTAAAGAATCGTTCGGGAAATGAGTTTACTCCCTGCGTACTTTCTTTGTATACTTTTGACTATACGGGCCGGGTCCGGGATTTACGGGAAATCGCGGGTTTTCGTTTGCCGGAGATTAAACTCCTTTTATTCAGCGTCTCATCAAAAATGAAATCGTTTTTGAAAACTACAAGTCTCATGTGTTTTAGTGGTGAAAAAATAATATAAAAAATCGTTCAGGAAATGAGTTTACTCCCAGTTTACTTTCTTTGTATACATTCGACTATACGGGCCAAGCCCGGGATTTACGGGAAATCACGGGTTTTCGTTTGCCGGCAATTAAACTTCTTTTATTCAGCGTCTCATTAAAAATGAAATCATTTTTGAAAAGTACAAGTCTCATGCGTTTTAGTGGTGAAAATATAATTTAAAGAATCGTTCGGGAAATGAGTTTACTCCCTGCGTACTTTCTTTGTATACTTTTGACTATACGGGCCGGGTCCGGGATTTACGGGAAATCGCGGGTTTTCGTTTGCCGGAGATTAAACGCCTTTTATTCAGCGTCTCATCAAAAATGAAATCATTTTTAAAAACTACAAGTCTCATGCGTTTTAGTGGTGAAGAAATAATTTAAAAAATCGTTCGGGAAATGAGTTTACTCCCTGCGTACGTTCTTTGTATACTTTTGACTATACGGGCCGGGTCCGGGATTTACGGGAAATCGCGGGTTTTCGTTTGCCGGCGATTAAACTCCTTTTATTCAGCGTCTCATCAAAAATGAAATCATTTTTAAAAACTACAAGTCTCATGCGTTTTAGTGGTGAAAATATAATTTAAAGAATCGTTCGGGAAATGAGTTTACTCCCTGCGTACTTTCTTTGTATACTTTTGACTATACGGGCCGGGTCCGGGATTTACGGGAAATCGCGGGTTTTCGTTTGCCGGAGATTAAACTCCTTTTATTCAGCGTCTCATCAAAAATGAAATCGTTTTTGAAAACTACAAGTCTCATGTGTTTTAGTGGTGAAAAAATAATATAAAAAATCGTTCAGGAAATGAGTTTACTCCCAGTTTACTTTCTTTGTATACATTCGACTATACGGGCCAAGCCCGGGATTTACGGGAAATCACGGGTTTTCGTTTGCCGGCAATTAAACTTCTTTTATTCAGCGTCTCATTAAAAATGAAATCATTTTTGAAAAGTACAAGTCTCATGCGTTTTAGTGGTGAAAATATAGTTTAAAGAATCGTTCGGGAAATGAGTTTACTCCCTGCGTACTTTCTTTGTATACTTTTGACTATACGGGCCGGGTCCGGGATTTACGGGAAATCGCGGGTTTTCGTTTGCCGGAGATTAAACGCCTTTTATTCAGCGTCTCATCAAAAATGAAATCATTTTTAAAAACTACAAGTCTCATGCGTTTTAGTGGTGAAGAAATAATTTAAAAAATCGTTCGGGAAATGAGTTTACTCCCTGCGTACGTTCTTTGTATACTTTTGACTATACGGGCCGGGTCCGGGATTTACGGGAAATCGCGGGTTTTCGTTTGCCGGAGATTAAACTCCTTTTATTCAGCGTCTCACCAAAAATGAAATCATTTTTGAAAACTACAAGTCTCATGCGTTTTAGTGGTGAAAAAATAATTTAAAAAATCGTTCAAGAAATGAGTTTACTCCCTGGGTACTTTCTTTGTATACATTCGACTATACGGGCCAATTCCGGGATATACAGGAAATCGCGGGTTTTCGTTTGCCGGCGATTAAACTCCTTTTATTCAGCGTCTCATCAAAAATGAAATCATTTTTGAAAACTACTAGTCTCATGCGTTTTAGTGGTGAAAAAATAATTTAAAGAATCGTTCGGGAAATGAGTTTACTCCCTGGGTACTTTCTTTGTATACTTTTGACTATACGGGCCGAGTCCGGGATTTACGGGAAGTTGCGGGTTTTCGTTTGCCGGCGATTAAACTCCTTTTATTCAGCGTCTCATCAAAAATGAAATCGTTTTTGAAAACTAGAAGTCTTATGGGTTTTAGTGGTAAAAAATTAATATAAAAAATCGTTCGGGAAATGAGTTTACTCCCAGTTTACTTTCTTTGTATACATTTGACTATATGGGTCAAGCCCGGGATTTACGGCAAATCGCGGGTTTTCGTTTGCCGGCGATTAAACTCCTTTTATTCAGCGTCTCATCAAAAATAAAATCATTTTTGAAAACTACAAGTCTCGTGCGTTTTAGTGGTGAAGAAATAATTTAAAAAATCGTTCGGGAAATGAGTTTACTCCCTGGGTATTTTCTTTGTATACATTCGACTATACGGCCAAGCCCGGGATTTACGGGAAATCGCGGGTTTTCGTTTACTGGCGATTAAACTCCTTTTATTTAGCGTCTCATCAAAAACGAAATCATTTTTAAAAACTACAAGTCTCATGCGTTTTAGTGGTGAAAAAATAATTTAAAAAATCGTTCGGGAAATGAGTTTACTCCCTGGGTACTTTCTTTGTATACTTTTGACTATACCGGCCGAGTCCGGGATTTACGGGAAATCGCGGGTTTTCGTTTGCCGGCGATTAAACTCCTTCTATTCTGCGTCTCATCAAAAATGAAATCATTTTTGAAAATTACAAGTCTCATGCGTCTTAGTGGTGAAAAAATAATATAAAAAATCGTTCGGAAATGAGTTTACTTCTTGGGTACTTTCTTTGTATACATTCGACTATACGGGCCAAGCCCGGGATTTACGGGAAATCGCGGGTTTTCGTTTGCCGGCGAGTAAACTCCTTTTATTCAGCGTTTCATCAAAAATGAAATCATTTTTAAAAACTACAAGTCTCATGCGTTTTAGTGGTGAAGAAATAATTTAAAGAATCCTTCGGGAAATGAGTTTAATCCCTGGGTATTTTCTTTGTATACATTCGACTATACGGCCAAGCCCGGGATTTACGGGAAATCGCGGGTTTTCGATTGCCGGCGATTAAACTCCTTTTATTCAGCGTCTCATCAAAAACGAAATCATTTTTGAAAACTACAAGTCTCATGCGTTTTAGTGGTGAAAAATAATTTAAAAAATCCTTCGAAAATTGAGTTTACTCCCTGGGTACTTTCTTTGTATACTTTTGACTATACGGGCCAAGTCCGGGATTTACGGGAAATCGCGGGTTTTCGTTTGCCGGCGATTAAACTCCTTTTATTCAGCATCTCATCAAAAATGAAATCATTTTTGAAAATTACAAGTCTCATGCGTCTTAGTGGTGAAAATATAATATAAAAAATCGTTCGGGAAATGAGTTTACTTCCTGGGTACTTTCTTTGTATACATTCGACTATACGGGCCAAGCCCGGGATTTACGGGAAATCGCGGGTTTTCGTTTGCCGGCAATTAAACTTCTTTTATTCAGCGTCTCATTAAAAATGAAATCATTTTTGAAAAGTACAAGTCTCATGCGTCTTAGTGGTGAAAATATGATTTAAAGAATCGTTCGGGAAATGAGTTTACTTCCTGCGTACTTTCTTTGTATACTTTTGACTATACGGGCCGGGTCCGGGATTTACGGGAAATCGCGGGTTTTCGTTTGCCGGAGATTAAAGTCCTTTTATTCAGCGTCTCATCAAAAATGAAATAATTTTTGAGAACTACAAGTCTTATGCGTTTTAGTGGTGAAAAAATAATTTAAAAAATCGTTCGGGAAATGAGTTTACTCCCTGGGTACTTTCTTTGTATACATTCGACTATACGGGCCGATTCCAGGATATACGGGAAATCGCGGGTTTTCGTTTGCCGGCGATTAAACTCCTTTTATTCAGCCTCTCATCAAAAATGAAATAATTTTTGAAAACTACAAGTCTCATGCGTCTTAGTGGTGAAAAAATAATATAAAAAATCATTCGGGAAATGAGTTTACTTCCTGGGTACTTTCTTTGTATACATTCGACTATACGGGCCAAGCCCGGGATTTACGGGAAATCGCGGGTTTTCGTTTGCCGGCAATTAAACTTCTTTTATTCAGCGTCTCATTAAAAATGAAATCATTTTTAAAAAGTACAAGTCTCATTCGTCTTAGTGGTGAAAATATGATTTAAAGAATCGTTCGGGAAATGAGTTTACTTCCTGCGTACTTTCTTTGTATACTTTTGACTATACGGGCCGGGTCCGGGATTTACGGGAAATCGCGGGTTTTCGTTTGCCGGAGATTGAACTCCTTTTATTCAGCGTCTCATCAAAAATGAAATAATTTTTGAGAACTACAAGTCTTATGCGTTTTAATGGTGAAAAAATAATTTAAAAAATCGTTCGGAAAATGAATTTACTCCCTGGGTACTTTCTTTGTAGACATTCGACTATACGGGCCGATTCCAGGATATACGGGAAATCGCGGGTTTTCGTTTGCCGGCGATTAAACTCCTTTTATTCAGCGTCTCATCAAAAATGAAATCATTTTTGAAAACTACAAGTCTCATGCGTTTTAGTGGTGAAAATATAATTTAAAGAATCGTTCGGGAAATGAGTTTACTCCCTGCGTACTTTCTTTGTATACTTTTGACTATACGGGCCGGGTCCGGGATTTACGGGAAATCGCGGGTTTTCGTTTGCCGGAGATTAAACTCCTTTTATTCAGCGTCTCATCAAAAATGAAATCGTTTTTGAAAACTACAAGTCTCATGCGTTTTAGTGGTGAAAAAATAATATAAAAAATCGTTCAGGAAATGAGTTTACTCCCAGTTTACTTTCTTTGTATACATTCGACTACACGGGCCAAGCCCGGGATTTACGGGAAATCACGGGTTTTCGTTTGCCGGCAATTAAACTTCTTTTATTCAGCGTCTCATTAAAAATGAAATCATTTTTGAAAAGTACAAGTGTCATGCGTTTTAGTGGTAAAAATATAATTTAAAGAATCGTTCGGGAAATGAGTTTACTCCCTGCGTACTTTCTTTGTATACTTTTGACTATACGGGCCGGGTCCGGGATTTACGGGAAATCGCGGGTTTTCGTTTGCCGGAGATTAAACTCCTTTTATTCAGCGTCTCATCAAAAATGAAATAATTTTTGAGAACTACAAGTCTTATGCGTTTTAGTGGTGAAAAAATAATTTAAAAAATCGTTCGGGAAATGAGTTTACTCCCTGCGTACTTTCTTTGTATACATTCGACTATACGGGCCGATTCCAGGATATACGGGAAATCGCGGGTTTTCGTTTGCCGGCGATTAAACTCCTTTTATTCAGCGTCTCATCAAAAATGAAATAATTTTTGAAAACTACAAGTCTCATGCGTCTTAGTGGTGAAAAAATAATATAAAAAATCATTCGGGAAATGAGTTTACTTCCTGGGTACTTTCTTTGTATACATTCGACTATACGGGCCAAGCCCGGGATTTACGGGAAATCGCGGGTTTTCGTTTGCCGGCAATTAAACTTCTTTTATTCAGCGTCTCATTAAAAATGAAATCATTTTTAAAAAGTACAAGTCTCATGCGTCTTAGTGGTGAAAATATGATTTAAAGAATCGTTCGGGAAATGAGTTTACTTCCTGCGTACTTTCTTTGTATACTTTTGACTATACAGGCCGGGTCCGGGATTTACGGGAAATCGCGGGTTTTCGTTTGCCGGAGATTAAACTCCTTTTATTCAGCGTCTCATCAAAAATGAAATAATTTTTGAGAACTACAAGTCTTATGCGTTTTAATGGTGAAAAGATAATTTAAAGAATCGTTCGGGAAATGAGTTTACTCCCTGCGTACTTTCTTTGTATACTTTTGACTATACGGGCCGGGTCCGGGATTTACGGGAAATCGCGGGTTTTCGTTTGCCGGAGATTAAACTCCTTTTATTCAGCGTCTCATCAAAAATGAAATCGTTTTTGAAAACTACAAGTCTCATGCGTTTTAGTGGTGAAAAAATAATATAAAAAATCGTTCAGGAAATGAGTTTACTCCCAGTTTACTTTCTTTGTATACATTCGACTATACGGGCCAAGCCCGGGATTTACGGGAAATCACGGGTTTTCGTTTGCCGGCAATTAAACTTCTTTTATTCAGCGTCTCATTAAAAATGAAATCATTTTTGAAAAGTACAAGTGTCATGCGTTTTAGTGGTGAAAATATAATTTAAAGAATCGTTCGGGAAATGAGTTTACTCCCTGCGTACTTTCTTTGTATACTTTTGACTATACGGGCCGGGGCCGGGATTTACGGGAAATCGCGGGTTTTCGTTTGCCGGAGATTAAACTCCTTTTATTCAGCGTCTCATCAAAAATGAAATCATTTTTCAAAACTACAAGTCTCATGCGTTTTAGTGGTGAAGAAATAATTTAAAAAATCGTTCGGGAAATGAGTTTACTCCCTGCGTACGTTCTTTGTATACTTTTGACTATACGGGCCGGGTCCGGGATTTACGGGAAATCGCGGGTTTTCGTTTGCCGGAGATTAAACTCCTTTTATTCAGCGTCTCACCAAAAATGAAATCATTTTTGAAAACTACAAGTCTCATGCGTTTTAGTGGTGAAAAAATAATTTAAAAAATCGTTCAAGAAATGAGTTTACTCCCTGGGTACTTTCTTTGTATACATTCGACTATACGGGCCAATTTCGGGATATACAGGAAATCGCGGGGTTTCGTTTGCCGGCGATTAAACTCCTTTTATTCAGCGTCTCATCAAAAATGAAATCATTTTTGAAAACTACTAGTCTCATGCGTTTTAGTGGTGAAAAAATAATTTAAAGAATCGTTCGGGAAATGAGTTTACTCCCTGGGTACTTTCTTTGTATACTTTTGACTATACGGGCCGAGTCAGGGATTTACGGGAAGTTGCGGGTTTTCGTTTGCCGGCGATTAAACTCCTTTTATTCAGCGTCTCATCAAAAATAAAATCATTTTTGAAAACTACAAGTCTCGTGCGTTTTAGTGGTGAAAAAATAATTTAAAAAATCGTTCGGGAAATGAGTTTACTCCCTGGGTACTTTCTTTGTATACTTTTGACTATACCGGCCGAGTCCGGGATTTACGGGAAATCGCGGGTTTTTGTTTGCCGGCGATTAAACTCCTTCTATTCTGCGTCTCATCAAAAATGAAATCATTTTTGAAAATTACAAGTCTCATGCGTCTTAGTGGTGAAAAAATAATATAAAAAATCGTTCGGAAATGAGTTTACTTCTTGGGTACTTTCTTTGTATACATTCGACTATACGGGCCAAGCCCGGGATTTACGGGAAATCGCGGGTTTTCGTTTGCCGGCGAGTAAACTCCTTTTATTCAGCGTTTCATCAAAAATGAAATCATTTTTAAAAACTACAAGTCTCATGCGTTTTAGTGGTGAAGAAATAATTTAAAGAATCCTTCGGGAAATGAGTTTAATCCCTGGGTATTTTCTTTGTATACATTCGACTATACGGCCAAGCCCGGGATTTACGGGAAATCGCGGGTTTTCGATTGCCGGCGATTAAACTCCTTTTATTCAGCGTCTCATCAAAAACGAAATCATTTTTGAAAACTACAAGTCTCATGCGTTTTAGTGGTGAAAAATAATTTAAAGAATCCTTCGAAAATTGAGTTTACTCCCTGGGTACTTTCTTTGTATACTTTTGACTATACGGGCCAAGTCCGGGATTTACGGGAAATCGCGGATTTTCGTTTGCCGGCGATTAAACTCCTTTTATTCAGCATCTCATCAAAAATGAAATCATTTTTGAAAATTACAAGTCTCATGCGTCTTAGTGGTGAAAAAATAATATAAAAAATCGTTCGGGAAATGAGTTTACTTCCTGGGTACTTTCTTTGTATACATTCGACTATACGGGCCAAGCCCGGGATTTACGGGAAATCGCGGTTTTTCGTTTGCCGGCAATTAAACTTCTTTTATTCAGCGTCTCATTAAAAATGAAATCATTTTTGAAAAGTACAAGTCTTATGCGTCTTAGTGGTGAAAATATGATTTAAAGAATCGTTCGGGAAATGAGTTTACTTCCTGCGTACTTTCTTTGTATACTTTTGACTATACGGGCAGAGATAGGAAAAGGCGGATGTTAGGACAGATCCCCTTAGCACTTTACCATTCCACGTCAAATTATGGATCATCCACGTCAAATCAACGATAGAAGAGTCTATAAAATCCGTTAGCACCTACGAATGTCCGGATCCGCCCCAACACCCCAACCCCCGCCGTGTCCCCCGGGCCCCCTCCCCTCCCCATGGGTCCCTACCCACCCTCATCTGTCGTGCCTTATAATTTATAGTGTTATGTGTGTCTATAATGGCCTCTTGCCAGTGTGGTAATACCATCATCCAAAATTATGCGCTTATCATCATCTGCATTGAGCGCTAGTTTGTTTGTTTTTATGGTATGAACATCATGCTTAATCGATCGAAAGGTCATCTGTTCCCTGTAAACATTTTCACCCTCGAACAGACATCTCTTATAGTCATCGAAACCTATTGTCTTCCTCACCACACATTTCTTGACCCCCT
This sequence comes from Hydractinia symbiolongicarpus, assembly GCF_029227915.1. NCBI lineage: Eukaryota > Metazoa > Cnidaria > Hydrozoa > Anthoathecata > Hydractiniidae > Hydractinia > Hydractinia symbiolongicarpus. The sequence continues at coordinate 25,637,517 of NC_079881.1, forward strand.
TGCACCTCTTATCCTCCCTACCACATAGCTGTTTGTAAGCATAATTCTTAGCCCTAAGAGCGATAAATTCGGTCATTACCTTACCACCCAACTCATCCTTCATCAGCCCAATGATCTTTTTATTCAAACCTAATGGTAGGGGTCTGCCATCTTTCTTATCGTACCCTGACGTGTCAAATCTCAAAGCTACATCGTCGGCGATATCTTTGTAAAAGTCGTCGGTTTTTATGTGGTAGACGAATGAATCTGTATCCATGTAGCAAAGCTTTACATCCACACCATATTTTGGTCTCATGTAATCATAGTGGAACTCATACATAACCATCTTGGACAAGTCGAGAATTGCCAGCCCCAGGTAGATTGGCTTATTCATTTTGATCTTGATCTTGGACATCTCTATGCCCATCAGTGTTTCCGAGAACCACGTGCTACCCTTGAAGTTGGGCTTCATCACCAGCTTCTCATATTGTTCTTTCTTGGTAGCCAAGCGTATATCCTTCTGCCTTCGCTGATTCTCCATTGTCTTCCCAAAGACCGAATTATTCATCAGCTTGAAAAAGTCCTTTTCGAAGTCATTAGTTGATTTGGTACGCAAATCAGTGTTGAAATCTATGTACGACTTCAACCACGCACTCTGATCAAATCTCAAGACCCTATGAACCTTCTCAAGAACAAGACCATGCTTCAACGCTTGATCAAGCGCACGGATATGAGTGATATATTTCTTCTTGTCTGAAAGACACGGTGTCAGCTTCTCGACGCCATTAATGATCTTCCTCTCGGGCATGAAAGGAAGGTCGTTATGAGAATCATGAAGCTCCCGTGGATAGCAAACATCAACCTCAAGGATGTACCCCTTTGCACCGTGTTCCACAGCTAATTGTGAAATCAGTTCGGGTGTAAAATCAGAAACCACGTCATCAACCCACTCAAACCCTCCGGTCGGCATCTTCTGAATCATGGCCCAGCCGTACAAATTATTTGCATCTAGGTATTGGAGATAGCTATTCATCTCCTTACTCTCAGATGTGTTGGCTTTGGTGGTATATTGTTTTTCCTCTTTCGGTACAGACGGTCCCCCACATACCTTTTCATACAAACCCATGATCTTATCCTTCACGGCTCTGTAAGCTTTACTAGTTTTCACCTTGATGACCCTAGGTACATGTTTCATTAACCAGTACCTCAATTCAATCAATTTTCTTTTTACAAAAGGCACGGTTTTAGCAATTTCCTGCTGCTCAAATAAATCCATGCAATTCCCATCCGATGTGTTGTACTCGTCCACCATATACTTATTGTTGGCCTTGGCGTAGCGGTGGACAGCCTGACACAATCCACCCCTAATACCACTCTCAATGAACATGACCATCTCCATATCCGACAATAAATCTAGACTAACCTTGGTCTTTTTCAAACACGCCCTCCAGGCTAATCCCGGAGCAGTGTAAAAGTGAGCCGGGTCTAGATCGTAGTTTCTCAAGCATGTTTCTCTGAATGTCTCAAACACATCACTCAGAAGCAGAACATCCGTCTTGAGATAGATATCATGATAAACGCCCATATTTACAACTTTCATGTCCTTCCACACCTTCTGGGCATGCGCATAATCGGCATCGCTGATACCATTCATGTTCAGCTTGCTGTAGAAATCATCCTTTGGCGGGAGCTCAGTTTCATTAAACCTATCGAATGAGTTAACATACTCATATGGGTATACACCCTTCCTTCTCATTATGTTGAATTCGTCACCATTGAAGAATTTTCTAAGGTTTTTGCATTGATCATCTGATAGGTTGTCAGCCAGGGAGCTTAGGCCGCTTGACATAAATCTAAATGAATCGATGAATCTCAGTTGTATCTTTTTGTCTTTGGTCTCACCATTTTTGTCAATGTATTCACCAACCTTAACATTCGTAGAGAAAGAGATATATTTCTCCTTATTCTCCGCGATTACACCCATACCATCTTCTCCGTACTTCCTAGCAAGCTCCTTAATGAATAAATGCGCATCGTAGCCACTCAGATTGTGGAAGACAACCGGGATATAATTAGGTACCTTATACCGCAGATTACACCCCTGATGAGCGGCTCCACGAAACTTACCGGTGAAATGACAGTGATCCCTAACCTTGATGTCATCCTTGTCATCAAACTCCTTCATGCAAATGTGGCACACCTCGGCTTTATTGAAACCGTCACGCTCCTCATCCGTCAGTGGATCCATTTCTTTCTGAGGAAACATGTTATATAACCTTTCCGCCTCGGAAACCACATGATCCACAAAACGCGTAACACAGTCCTCACCGCGATAAAGATTAAGAGGGTTGGGAACGTCACCATGAGCATATTTACTATAACAACAGAATCCGGTGGGAACATGTTTACCAACTTTCTCGGTGGATGATCCGCATTTTCTCTCATCTTCTGGCAACTCTTTTGTAAAAGCTTCGAAATCGGCATACATGATGAATGGGGCTTTGAGTTGAAACTTACCATCAGTGAAGGTTAAGGTGCTACCCTCCTTAGGGAGTTGAATCTTAGCAGCATCGTTATTCTTGCAATACTCAAAGTGCTCATCCCTTTTCTGTTCGCTTTGAAAACCATAGAGACAATTCAAGCAATAATACTCCTTATTTTTATGCTTTGAGTTAGCCTTGCTAAGTACACCGCTCAAGTTCTTAACAGCGATATAATGTCTCTTATCCCCCTCACATAGTAAAAACAAAACAACCGTCTCCTTACGATCAAGATGCTTCGACTTGCGACACATGTAGATACCTTCTCTCTCATCCTTTGTCAAAACATGCACAGCGACATCGGGGTTCCTCCTCTCGAAGAGATCTATCTTGTTTAACGCCATTGGGAAAGTTAGACCATCCCAATTATACTTATCATGCTTCTTAAGGATTGAGATCCGTTCAGGGTGATTATCGATCTTATCATGATTGAGAGCAGCGATAACGGCCCATTTGAAGCATTCTTCATCCTCGTTATGTGGGTTAATCACGGATCGCTTACCACTGAAGTTCTCGGGCAGCGGCAAGTAAGAACTACCTCTGGTTAATTTCAGTTTATGAAAATCCACATGCATATGCAAGATTTTATCAATTGTGAATCCGCTAGCTGGCAGCGCGGGGTTTTCAATCTGCTCGATTATCTTATTACGCATCCGATCGAAAACATCGGAAATGTCATCGTGGGCGTGCAGTATCTCCATATAGCTATTGAAAGCTTTATCGACATGTACACATGGGGCATCAGTCGAGCTGGTGTCCTCCCTTACCCATTTCACCCACAAGGTCGCCTGAGTCTTCAGCGACTTCTTCTGCCCTAGCACGTCACTCGTCAACCTCTTGACGACATGCTCGACCTTTTCGAGAAAGACCTTGACATTCTTCCCACCATCCGAGTTTATTTTGAAACGTTTGTATGAACCTACAAAAGCTTCTTCAATGGGGGTATAGGGGTTTTTCTCCTCCTCCTCATCCTCCTCCTCCTCCACTTCTTCCTCTTCCTCTCCACTGCCCTTTTCATACAAACCCGTGATCTTATCCTTCATGGTTTTGAAAGCTTTGCTCGCTTTCTCCTTAATAGCCCCAGGTACATGATTTATTAACCAGTCTCTCCATTCGATCAACTTGCTTTTCAAATCCATGTCTTGTTGGCTAGTGCCCGGTCTCGGTGCCGGTACGGGTCTGGTGGGTCTCGGTGCCGGTACGGGTCTCGGCACGGGTACCGGTCTAACCGGTGCTGACACAGTAGTGGGTGTCAATAATTCGATCAGATCGGCCTTTCTGAGCCTTGAGTAGCCACGTAGGCCGCGTTCTCTAGCGAGAGCTCTTAATTCGGAAACTGTATTTCTCGAAGTCATGCCCGGTTGTTCACTACCGGATCTCGAGGGTCTCGGTGCCGGTACGGGTCTCGGCACGGGTACCGGTCTAACCGGTGCTGACACAGTAGTGGGTGTCAATAATTCGATCAGATCGGCCTTTCTGAGCCTTGAGTAGCCACGTAGGCCGCGTTCTCTAGCGAGAGCTCTTAATTCGGAAACTGTATTTCTCGAAGTCATGCTTGTGTATTATATACGATTTATGAAATCTTTAATCCATTTTTTCTAAAAATCGTAAACCGTGTTGGAGGGTCGTGAGTGTCCTAGTTTGTGGGGCAACCACCATGCTAAATTGTAGTAAAACACGCTTTGTGATACATACATCGATACACCATGGGTACCCACCCATGAGGATCGTGAGGGGCTTCGTTCGCAAGACAACCACCGGGGTGGAGGATCGTGAGGGGCTTCGTTCGCAAGACAACCACCGGGGTGGAGGATCGTGAGGGTCGTGACCGCTCCACCATGGGTACCCACCCACCAACATTTGTTACCCGTCTGAGTAACAAAAAAAAATACCCAATCACTTGGATCTTTTGTCGTTATAACGTTTTTGGGCTTTTAGATATGCCTCCCTGTTTTTCGACCTCCACCTTGAACAGTATCCATACCATTCCTTCTTGGTATCCAGATCGATGGTGTAGGATGGGTCGAGATCATTCTTCTCAATCACCTCAACCAGTTTAGCCTTTCTCATACCCACGATATACTTAATTCCGCGGGATTTGGCAACCTCTCGCAACTCTCTCAGTTTCATCAATTTATAATCCGGTGTGGTATCCATGTCCGACATATTAATATAATATATGAAAAACTTTAAGCACTTTTATCGTACCACATCATAACACAAAAAGGAGATAAATAAAGGTGTGCATAAATAAAACATGTCAAAACTTCAAGAGACTTACTATCAACCTCAAAATTTATGGAAAGGACAAAAGGCTGTTCGGAGCTTAAGAGTATTCGGCTTCGGGCCAAAGGAGATTAAGAAGTGGCTATCAAAGCAAGCATTTTGGCAAGTACATTTACCCGCCCCAAAACATGTTGAAAGACCACATTATGAAGTTACCACCCCTAATGATTTACATCAATTCGATTTATTGTACATGCCCGGTGACATACTGTATGGTAATAAATATAAGTACATTTTGTCGGGAATCGATGCTGCTTCCAGATACAAGGTAGCCCGACGTTTGAGGACTAAGAAAGCCAAAGAGGTTGCCGCTATGATTGAGGACATCTACAAGGCAGGACCATTAACTTATCCGAAAACTTTCCAATGTGATAACGGTTCAGAATTCAAGGCAGATGTATCAAAGCTGTTGGAGAAGCATAAGGTTGAAATTAAAAGAGCGACTACAAAATATAAGCATACGCACACAGCTTTTGTTGAGGCGTTGAACAAGATACTTGCCGAAAATTTATTCAAAATACAAGATGCCCAAGAACTGAATGATTCGGAAAAGGTATCATCTACATGGGTTAAACATCTGTATAAACTGATTGATAGGCTAAACGATACAAAGACGCAGATGATTTATATGAAGCCAAAAGATGCTATTATAATGAAAGAGGTGCCTCTGGTTAATCAAGAGAGCTATCCACCTGAAGTAGAATTACCTAAGGATGGCCTGTATAGATATCTACTACAACCTGGTGAAGAGCATGATGATGGGCGGAGACGGGCAACCGATAGAATATGGTCGAAAAACACATATAGATTGCGTGAGGTAATAGCGCAACCTGGTAACCGTGTAATGTACTATGTTCAAGACGGACCTGGACGGGCTTTTGTAAAAGAGGAATTGATGTTAATACCTGAAGATACAGAATTACCTCCTGATTATGTGCAAGGTTGGTGAAAAGGAGGGCGATATCTTTACCAGAAACAGGTAAAGATGATGCCAGGGATCGCGCGGGTCTGTCGGCAGATAGGGCCGCTATGGCTCAGTCTTGGGGGGGACGATCGCGCCGCATAATGTCACAAACCGCCTTAATATTAATTTTTATCGTACCACACGAAATATGCGAGCGGTGTACATGCACACATCACTAACCTTGATTTACGGTCCTTCTGAGGCTTTGAACCTGGTCCATTAGACTTTTTTCAAACTGGTTGCGAGTTTCGCTCTCCATCTTTCTGTCGGTTTTCGTCATCTTGTCCAGAGCTTCGTAGTATATACCGCTCAGGGTTTGAAATTCAATGTGACTAATGTCGTCATTATTCAGAGCCCGCGAGACGGAGTTTTCAAACACGGCGATGGCGGATGTCGCAACATCATATAATTTCATGACCTTGTCGAGCTTGCTTCGATATCTTTTAATCAGAGCCATGACGGAGCCCGTGAAAATGGTTCCGGACAGTGCTACGGCTCCCAATCCCACGGAAGCGGGGATTCCGATGAGCGTGGCACCGGTTACCACCGAACCTATGCCCGAAGCGACGGTTAGGGCCGTGGCGCTGGCATTTAAAAGCACCAGTCTGTGCAGCGTCTTGTTATATTTCTCATATTTTGTATTGAACTTATCACGTAATTTTCTAAGCTCCCCAAGTTGAGAGTTCACGGTATTAGTATTAAACTTGTCCTGCTCGCTCGAATACTCGGGAGCCGTGGGTAGCTTCGGATAAATCTCTGCCATTAGTTATTACAAAGAAAAACTTTCCTCTAAATAACCTATATCCAGTTTATCCAGATCCTTGAGAGTTTCATGATAAGTATCACACAAACTCTCAAAATCTGCTCTACAGATGTCCCGAGTGTTCCAGGGTAGCGTTTGATCGAACACATCGATGGCATTTTGTACAACGCGATACGCGGCTCTTAATTTGTCAAGTTTCTCCCGATATGTTCCGACATATTGACTGGTAACCGCATAGGAAGCCGAGCCCAACAGACACATACCAGAATTCTGCATGTAATTCCCACGGGGACCGCCTAAATTTCTAATAATGGTCGCCGCGGTCGCTATCGAGCCGGCAATGGCCGCGGTTCCGGATAATCCCTCCAGAACCGACCATATGATCAGAGACCTCCAGCGTTCCTTCTCGAGGTCTTGGAACTTGCCCCGCAATTTCACCAGCTCATCAAGTTGGGAATTGGATATATCCGTTTTAAACAATTCTTCTCTGGTACTAGAACTCTCTGCCATTTCTATTATATTAGGAAAAAACTATCCTTTAAATAAAATAATGGCGGACATTGATATTGATCCGTTTGGTGACCACGACCAACCCGACGAGGGTACCGATGACTCCACACCTCTGGTACCGAGGGAGCGCACGCGTGTGCAGATACACACACCTGATGAGGAGACATCATTCGGTGGAGAAACCTCTCTGCGCTCCAGAGTTACCAGTGAGCTGGTTAAATCGCTCTATGAGAAGCTACTAACTATATATCCAAACGAGAACCCGAGCGTGATACATACCGATCTGTTTGAGTCTCGTGGTCGTGAATTATACTACAAGGGTGATAACAGCCCTCTGACAAATGGTGGATCTCTAAGGACCGTCGGCACCATTGCGGATATACTGGGCAAGAAAAGGCTGCGCGGTTTGGGGTTCGATATACCGAAAGGTAGTATAACCCCCGACAGGCCGCTAGGCTAAACAAAATAGAAGAGAGACTACCGTCACTGGATAAAATAGAGAATGCGACCGATAAAGAATTAGAAACCATGTCTGGGGATGTTGTGAACAGTGCGGAAGATTTAATTTCATTGGTCAAACAACAATCTGTAGACCATGAAGCAACCCAGACCGGTGATCTATTAAATTAAAATTATTAAAAAATTATTAAAAAATCGTTCGGGAAATGAGTTTACTCCCTGCGTACTTTCTTTGTATACATTCGACTATACGGGCCGATTCCAGGATATACGGGAAATCGCGGGTTTTCGTTTGCCGGCGATTAAACTCCTTTTATTCAGCGTCTCATCAAAAATGAAATAATTTTTGAAAACTACAAGTCTCATGCGTCTTAGTGGTGAAAAAATAATATAAAAAATCATTCGGGAAATGAGTTTACTTCCTGGGTACTTTCTTTGTATACATTCGACTATACGGGCCAAGCCCGGGATTTACGGGAAATCGCGGGTTTTCGTTTGCCGGCAATTAAACTTCTTTTATTCAGCGTCTCATTAAAAATCAAATCATTTTTAAAAAGTTCAAGTCTCATGCGTCTTAGTGGTGAAAATATGATTTAAAGAATCGTTCGGGAAATGAGTTTACTTCCTGCGTACTTTCTTTGTATACTTTTGACTATACAGGCCGGGTCCGGGATTTACGGGAAATCGCGGGTTTTCGTTTGCCGGAGATTAAACTCCTTTTATTCAGCGTCTCATCAAAAATGAAATAATTTTTGAGAACTACAAGTCTTATGCGTTTTAATGGTGAAAAGATAATTTAAAGAATCGTTCGGGAAATGAGTTTACTCCCTGCGTACTTTCTTTGTATACTTTTGACTATACGGGCCGGGTCCGGGATTTACGGGAAATCGCGGGTTTTCGTTTGCCGGAGATTAAACTCCTTTTATTCAGCGTCTCATCAAAAATGAAATCGTTTTTGAAAACTACAAGTCTCATGCGTTTTAGTGGTGAAAAAATAATATAAAAAATCGTTCAGGAAATGAGTTTACTCCCAGTTTACTTTCTTTGTATACATTCGACTATACGGGCCAAGCCCGGGATTTACGGGAAATCACGGGTTTTCGTTTGCCGGCAATTAAACTTCTTTTATTCAGCGTCTCATTAAAAATGAAATCATTTTTGAAAAGTACAAGTGTCATGCGTTTTAGTGGTGAAAATATAATTTAAAGAATCGTTCGGGAAATGAGTTTACTCCCTGCGTACTTTCTTTGTATACTTTTGACTATACGGGCCGGGGCCGGGATTTACGGGAAATCGCGGGTTTTCGTTTGCCGGAGATTAAACTCCTTTTATTCAGCGTCTCATCAAAAATGAAATCATTTTTCAAAACTACAAGTCTCATGCGTTTTAGTGGTGAAGAAATAATTTAAAAAATCGTTCGGGAAATGAGTTTACTCCCTGCGTACGTTCTTTGTATACTTTTGACTATACGGGCCGGGTCCGGGATTTACGGGAAATCGCGGGTTTTCGTTTGCCGGAGATTAAACTCCTTTTATTCAGCGTCTCACCAAAAATGAAATCATTTTTGAAAACTACAAGTCTCATGCGTTTTAGTGGTGAAAAAATAATTTAAAAAATCGTTCAAGAAATGAGTTTACTCCCTGGGTACTTTCTTTGTATACATTCGACTATACGGGCCAATTTCGGGATATACAGGAAATCGCGGGTTTTCGTTTGCCGGCGATTAAACTCCTTTTATTCAGCGTCTCATCAAAAATGAAATCATTTTTGAAAACTACTAGTCTCATGCGTTTTAGTGGTGAAAAAATAATTTAAAGAATCGTTCGGGAAATGAGTTTACTCCCTGGGTACTTTCTTTGTATACTTTTGACTATACGGGCCGAGTCAGGGATTTACGGGAAGTTGCGGGTTTTCGTTTGCCGGCGATTAAACTCCTTTTATTCAGCGTCTCATCAAAAATAAAATCATTTTTGAAAACTACAAGTCTCGTGCGTTTTAGTGGTGAAAAAATAATTTAAAAAATCGTTCGGGAAATGAGTTTACTCCCTGGGTACTTTCTTTGTATACTTTTGACTATACCGGCCGAGTCCGGGATTTACGGGAAATCGCGGGTTTTTGTTTGCCGGCGATTAAACTCCTTCTATTCTGCGTCTCATCAAAAATGAAATCATTTTTGAAAATTACAAGTCTCATGCGTCTTAGTGGTGAAAAAATAATATAAAAAATCGTTCGGAAATGAGTTTACTTCTTGGGTACTTTCTTTGTATACATTCGACTATACGGGCCAAGCCCGGGATTTACGGGAAATCGCGGGTTTTCGTTTGCCGGCGAGTAAACTCCTTTTATTCAGCGTTTCATCAAAAATGAAATCATTTTTAAAAACTACAAGTCTCATGCGTTTTAGTGGTGAAGAAATAATTTAAAGAATCCTTCGGGAAATGAGTTTAATCCCTGGGTATTTTCTTTGTATACATTCGACTATACGGCCAAGCCCGGGATTTACGGGAAATCGCGGGTTTTCGATTGCCGGCGATTAAACTCCTTTTATTCAGCGTCTCATCAAAAACGAAATCATTTTTGAAAACTACAAGTCTCATGCGTTTTAGTGGTGAAAAATAATTTAAAGAATCCTTCGAAAATTGAGTTTACTCCCTGGGTACTTTCTTTGTATACTTTTGACTATACGGGCCAAGTCCGGGATTTACGGGAAATCGCGGGTTTTCGTTTGCCGGCGATTAAACTCCTTTTATTCAGCATCTCATCAAAAATGAAATCATTTTTGAAAATTACAAGTCTCATGCGTCTTAGTGGTGAAAAAATAATATAAAAAATCGTTCGGGAAATGAGTTTACTTCCTGGGTACTTTCTTTGTATACATTCGACTATACGGGCCAAGCCCGGGATTTACGGGAAATCGCGGGTTTTCGTTTGCCGGCAATTAAACTTCTTTTATTCAGCGTCTCATTAAAAATGAAATCATTTTTGAAAAGTACAAGTCTTATGCGTCTTAGTGGTGAAAATATGATTTAAAGAATCGTTCGGGAAATGAGTTTACTTCCTGCGTACTTTCTTTGTATACTTTTGACTATACGGGCAGAGATAGGAAAAGGCGGATGTTAGGACAGATCCCCTTAGCACTTTACCATTCCACGTCAAATTATGGATCATCCACGTCAAATCAACGATAGAAGAGTCTATAAAATCCGTTAGCACCTACGAATGTCCGGATCCGCCCCAACACCCCAACCCCCGCCGTGTCCCCCGGGCCCCCTCCCCTCCCCATGGGTCCCTACCCACCCTCATCTGTCGTGCCTTATAATTTATAGTGTTATGTGTGTCTATAATGGCCTCTTGCCAGTGTGGTAATACCATCATCCAAAATTATGCGCTTATCATCATCTGCATTGAGCGCTAGTTTGTTTGTTTTTATGGTATGAACATCATGCTTAATCGATCGAAAGGTCATCTGTTCCCTGTAAACATTTTCACCCTCGAACAGACATCTCTTATAGTCATCGAAACCTATTGTCTTCCTCACCACACATTTCTTGACCCCCTTGCACCTCTTATCCTCCCTACCACATAGCTGTTTGTAAGCATAATTCTTAGCCCTAAGAGCGATAAATTCGGTCATTACCTTACCACCCAACTCATCCTTCATCAGCCCAATGATCTTTTTATTCAAACCTAATGGTAGGGGTCTGCCATCTTTCTTATCGTACCCTGACGTGTCAAATCTCAAAGCTACATCGTCGGCGATATCTTTGTAAAAGTCGTCGGTTTTTATGTGGTAGACGAATGAATCTGTATCCATGTAGCAAAGCTTTACATCCACACCATATTTTGGTCTCATGTAATCATAGTGGAACTCATACATAACCATCTTGGACAAGTCGAGAATTGCCAGCCCCAGGTAGATTGGCTTATTCATTTTGATCTTGATCTTGGACATCTCTATGCCCATCAGTGTTTCCGAGAACCACGTGCTACCCTTGAAGTTGGGCTTCATCACCAGCTTCTCATATTGTTCTTTCTTGGTAGCCAAACGTATATCCTTCTGCCTTCGCTGATTCTCCATTGTCTTCCCAAAGACCGAATTATTCATCAGCTTGAAAAAGTCCTTTTCGAAGTCATTAGTTGATTTGGTACGCAAATCAGTGTTGAAATCTATGTACGACTTCAACCACGCACTCTGATCAAATCTCAAGACCCTATGAACCTTCTCAAGAACAAGACCATGCTTCAACGCTTGATCAAGCGCACGGATATGAGTGATATATTTCTTCTTGTCTGAAAGACACGGTGTCAGCTTCTCGACGCCATTAATGATCTTCCTCTCGGGCATGAAAGGAAGGTCGTTATGAGAATCATGAAGCTCCCGTGGATAGCAAACATCAACCTCAAGGATGTACCCCTTTTCACCGTTTTCCACAGCTAATTGTGAAATCAGTTCGGGTGTAAAATCAGAAACCACGTCATCAACCCACTCAAACCCTCCGGTCGGCATCTTCTGAATCATGGCCCAGCCGTACAAATTATTTGCATCTAGGTATTGGAGATAGCTATTCATCTCCTTACTCTCAGATGTGTTGGCTTTGGTGGTATATTGTTTTTCCTCTTTCGGTACAGACGGTCCCCCACATACCTTTTCATACAAACCCATGATCTTATCCTTCACGGCTCTGTAAGCTTTACTAGTTTTCACCTTGATGACCCTAGGTACATGTTTCATTAACCAGTACCTCAATTCAATCAATTTTCTTTTTACAAAAGGCACGGTTTTAGCAATTTCCTGCTGCTCAAATAAATCCATGCAATTCCCATCCGATGTGTTGTACTCGTCCACCATATACTTATTGTTGGCCTTGGCGTAGCGGTGGACAGCCTGACACAATCCACCCCTAATACCACTCTCAATGAACATGACCATCTCCATATCCGACAATAAATCTAGACTAACCTTGGTCTTTTTCAAACACGCCCTCCAGGCTAATCCCGGAGCAGTGTAAAAGTGAGCCGGGTCTAGATCGTAGTTTCTCAAGCATGTTTCTCTGAATGTCTCAAACACATCACTCAGAAGCAGAACATCCGTCTTGAGATAGATATCATGATAAACGCCCATATTTTCAACTTTCATGTCCTTCCACACCTTCTGGGCATGCGCATAATCGGCATCGCTGATACCATTCATGTTCAGCTTGCTGTAGAAATCATCCTTTGGCGGGAGCTCAGTTTCATTAAACCTATCGAATGAGTTAACATACTCATATGGGTATACACCCTTCCTTCTCATTATGTTGAATTCGTCACCATTGAAGAATTTTCTAAGGTTTTTGCATTGATCATCTGATAGGTTGTCAGCCAGGGAGCTTAGGCCGCTTGACATAAATCTAAATGAATCGATGAATCTCAGTTGTATCTTTTTGTCTTTGGTCTCACCATTTTTGTCAATGTATTCACCAACCTTAACATTCGTAGAGAAAGAGATATATTTCTCCTTATTCTCCGCGATTACACCCATACCATCTTCTCCGTACTTCCTAGCAAGCTCCTTAATGAATAAATGCGCATCGTAGCCACTCAGATTGTGGAAGACAACCGGGATATAATTAGGTACCTTATACCGCAGATTACACCCCTGATGAGCGGCTCCACGAAACTTACCGGTGAAATGACAGTGATCCCTAACCTTGATGTCATCCTTGTCATCAAACTCCTTCATGCAAATGTGGCACACCTCGGCTCTATTGAAACCGTCACGCTCCTCATCCGTCAGTGGATCCATTTCTTTCTGAGGAAACATGTTATATAACCTTTCCGCCTCGGAAACCACATGATCCACAAAACGCGTAACACAGTCCTCACCGCGATAAAGATTAAGAGGGTTGGGAACGTCACCATGAGCATATTTACTATAACAACAGAATCCGGTGGGAACATGTTTACCAACTTTCTCGGTGGATGATCCGCATTTTCTCTCATCTTCTGGCAACTCTTTTGTAAAAGCTTCGAAATCGGCATACATGATGAATGGGGCTTTGAGTTGAAACTTACCATCAGTGAAGGTTAAGGTGCTACCCTCCTTAGGGAGTTGAATCTTAGCAGCATCGTTATTCTTGCAATACTCAAAGTGCTCATCCCTTTTCTGTTCGCTTTGAAAACCATAGAGACAATTCAAGCAATAATACTCCTTATTTTTATGCTTTGAGTTAGCCTTGCTAAGTACACCGCTCAAGTTCTTAACAGCGATATAATGTCTCTTATCCCCCTCACATAGTAAAAACAAAACAACCGTCTCCTTACGATCAAGATGCTTCGACTTGCGACACATGTAGATACCTTCTCTCTCATCCTTTGTCAAAACATGCACAGCGACATCGGGGTTCCTCCTCTCGAAGAGATCTATCTTGTTTAACGCCATTGGGAAAGTTAGACCATCCCAATTATACTTATCATGCTTCTTAAGGATTGAGATCCGTTCAGGGTGATTATCGATCTTATCATGATTGAGAGCAGCGATAACGGCCCATTTGAAGCATTCTTCATCCTCGTTATGTGGGTTAATCACGGATCGCTTACCACTGAAGTTCTCGGGCAGCGGCAAGTAAGAACTACCTCTGGTTAATTTCAGTTTATGAAAATCCACATGCATATGCAAGATTTTATCAATTGTGAATCCGCTAGCTGGCAGCGCGGGGTTTTCAATCTGCTCGATTATCTTATTACGCATCCGATCGAAAACATCGGAAATGTCATCGTGGGCGTGCAGTATCTCCATATAGCTATTGAAAGCTTTATCGACATGTACACATGGGGCATCAGTCGAGCTGGTGTCCTCCCTTACCCATTTCACCCACAAGGTCGCCTGAGTCTTCAGCGACTTCTTCTGCCCTAGCACGTCACTCGTCAACCTCTTGACGACATGCTCGACCTTTTCGAGAAAGACCTTGACATTCTTCCCACCATCCGAGTTTATTTTGAAACGTTTGTATGAACCTACAAAAGCTTCTTCAATGGGGGTATAGGGGTTTTTCTCCTCCTCCTCATCCTCCTCCTCCTCCACTTCTTCCTCTTCCTCTCCACTGCCCTTTTCATACAAACCCGTGATCTTATCCTTCATGGTTTTGAAAGCTTTGCTCGCTTTCTCCTTAATAGCCCCAGGTACATGATTTATTAACCAGTCTCTCCATTCGATCAACTTGCTTTTCAAATCCATGTCTTGTTGGCTAGTGCCCGGTCTCGGTGCCGGTACGGGTCTGGTGGGTCTCGGTGCCGGTACGGGTCTCGGCACGGGTACCGGTCTAACCGGTGCTGACACAGTAGTGGGTGTCAATAATTCGATCAGATCGGCCTTTCTGAGCCTTGAGTAGCCACGTAGGCCGCGTTCTCTAGCGAGAGCTCTTAATTCGGAAACTGTATTTCTCGAAGTCATGCCCGGTTGTTCACTACCGGATCTCGAGGGTCTCGGTGCCGGTACGGGTCTCGGCACGGGTACCGGTCTAACCGGTGCTGACACAGTAGTGGGTGTCAATAATTCGATCAGATCGGCCTTTCTGAGCCTTGAGTAGCCACGTAGGCCGCGTTCTCTAGCGAGAGCTCTTAATTCGGAAACTGTATTTCTCGAAGTCATGCTTGTGTATTATATACGATTTATGAAATCTTTAATCCATTTTTTCTAAAAATCGTAAACCGTGTTGGAGGGTCGTGAGTGTCCTAGTTTGTGGGGCAACCACCATGCTAAATTGTAGTAAAACACGCTTTGTGATACATACATCGATACACCATGGGTACCCACCCATTGGCACCTCGAGGGTCGTGAATCACATTTGTTACCCGTCCGAGTAACAAAAAATGCCCTAACAATCCGACCCGTCAAATATATAGTCTAATGACAAGATCTATTGATGCGCGACATATAGGGCATTTATCCCCCCTCTTCTCCAATTTATTTGCGCACGATAAACAGCAGCAAAAATGCCCTGTTATACCATGAACAATGGTGGCGGTCTTTCGTTTAGAAAGACAAATGATACATCTATCATCTTCATCAATGTCATCGTCCGCGTCGTCCTCATCGTCAACCTCAACCCGTTCTGGTACTGGTCTAATCGGTGCTGGTACCGGTCTTGGCACTGATACATTTGGTCTCGTCACGGGTCCAGAAAATTCGGTCACTTCGAGGTCCAGCATCCCTATGACGAGCGGTAAAGTAATATCAGGATATCTTTCGGGTACTGTTGATAACAGTAATTCGATAAGCTCAGCCCTTCTGAGCCGCGAGTATCCACGTAGGCCAAGGTACCTCGCTCTGGCTCTTAAATCAGGGACCGTGAAAAGATAAAAGTCATCAATATATTCTCTACTGTGTATCAAATCGAGAACGATTCCTGAAGACATGCTTGGCTATGATATACGATTTTGCAAATCTTTAAGATGTTTGCAAAATCGTAAACCGGGGTGGAGGATCGTGAGGGGCTTCGTTCGCAAGGCAACCCCCGGGAGGTTGCGCTGCTCCATGATGGTAAAACGCGGTTTATGATACTGACATCGCTCCACCATGGATCGTTTCCCGGAGTGTAAATGTGGGTGGGTACTCCCCCAGGGAAAAAAATCAGGACCTCCGAGGTCGCGAGGATCGTGAGGGGCTTCGTTCGCAAGACAACCACCGGGGTGGAGGATCGTGAGGGGCTTCGTTCGCAAGACAACCACCGGGGTGGAGGATCGTGAGGGTCGTGACCGCTCCACCATGGGTACCCACCCACCAACATTTGTTACCCGTCTGAGTAACAACAAAAAATACCCAATCACTTGGATCTTTTGTCGTTATAACGTTTTTGGGCTTTTAGATATGCCTCCCTGTTTTTCGACCTCCACCTTGAACAGTATCCATACCATTCCTTCTTGGTATCCAGATCGATGGTGTAGGATGGGTCGAGATCATTCTTCTCAATCACCTCAACCAGTTTAGCCTTTCTCATACCCACGATATACTTAATTCCGCGGGATTTGGCAACCTCTCGCAACTCTCTCAGTTTCATCAATTTATAATCCGGTGTGGTATCCATGTCCGACATATTAATATAATATATGAAAAACTTTAAGCACTTTTATCGTACCACATCATAACACAAAAAGGAGATAAATAAAGGTGTGCATAAATAAAACATGTCAAAACTTCAAGAGACTTACTATCAACCTCAAAATTTATGGAAAGGACAAAAGGCTGTTCGGAGCTTAAGAGTATTCGGCTTCGGGCCAAAGGAGATTAAGAAGTGGCTATCAAAGCAAGCATTTTGGCAAGTACATTTACCCGCCCCAAAACATGTTGAAAGACCACATTATGAAGTTACCACCCCTAATGATTTACATCAATTCGATTTATTGTACATGCCCGGTGACATACTGTATGGTAATAAATATAAGTACATTTTGTCGGGAATCGATGCTGCTTCCAGATACAAGGTAGCCCGACGTTTGAGGACTAAGAAAGCCAAAGAGGTTGCCGCTATGATTGAGGACATCTACAAGGCAGGACCATTAACTTATCCGAAAACTTTCCAATGTGATAACGGTTCAGAATTCAAGGCAGATGTATCAAAGCTGTTGGAGAAGCATAAGGTTGAAATTAAAAGAGCGACTACAAAATATAAGCATACGCACACAGCTTTTGTTGAGGCGTTGAACAAGATACTTGCCGAAAATTTATTCAAAATACAAGATGCCCAAGAACTGAATGATTCGGAAAAGGTATCATCTACATGGGTTAAGCATCTGTATAAACTGATTGATAGGCTAAACGATACAAAGACGCAGATGATTTATATGAAGCCAAAAGATGCTATTATAATGAAAGAGGTGCCTCTGGTTAATCAAGAGAGCTATCCACCTGAAGTAGAATTACCTAAGGATGGCCTGTATAGATATCTACTACAACCTGGTGAAGAGCATGATGATGGGCGGAGACGGGCAACCGATAGAATATGGTCGAAAAACACATATAGATTGCGTGAGGTAATAGCGCAACCTGGTAACCGTGTAATGTACTATGTTCAAGACGGACCTGGACGGCTTTTGTAAAAGAGGAATTGATGTTAATACCTGAAGATACAGAATTACCTCCTGATTATGTGCAAGGTTGGTGAAAAGGAGGGCGATATCTTTACCAGAAACAGGTAAAGATGATGCCAGGGATCGCGCGGGTCTGTCGGCAGATAGGGCCGCTATGGCTCAGTCTTGGGGGGGACGATCGCGCCGCATAATGTCACAAACCGCCTTAATATTAATTTTTATCGTACCACACGAAATATGCGAGCGGTGTACATGCACACATCACTAACCTTGATTTACGGTCCTTCTGAGGCTTTGAACCTGGTCCATTAGACTTTTTTCAAACTGGTTGCGAGTTTCGCTCTCCATCTTTCTGTCGGTTTTCGTCATCTTGTCCAGAGCTTCGTAGTATATACCGCTCAGGGTTTGAAATTCAATGTGACTAATGTCGTCATTATTCAGAGCCCGCGAGACGGAGTTTTCAAACACGGCGATGGCGGATGTCGCAACATCATATAATTTCATGACCTTGTCGAGCTTGCTTCGATATCTTTTAATCAGAGCCATGACGGAGCCCGTGAAAATGGTTCCGGACAGTGCTACGGCTCCCAATCCCACGGAAGCGGGGATTCCGATGAGCGTGGCACCGGTTACCACCGAACCTATGCCCGAAGCGACGGTTAGGGCCGTGGCGCTGGCATTTAAAAGCACCAGTCTGTGCAGCGTCTTGTTATATTTCTCATATTTTGTATTGAACTTATCACGTAATTTTCTAAGCTCCCCAAGTTGAGAGTTCACGGTATTAGTATTAAACTTGTCCTGCTCGCTCGAATACTCGGGAGCCGTGGGTAGCTTCGGATAAATCTCTGCCATTAGTTATTACAAAGAAAAACTTTCCTCTAAATAACCTATATCCAGTTTATCCAGATCCTTGAGAGTTTCATGATAAGTATCACACAAACTCTCAAAATCTGCTCTACAGATGTCCCGAGTGTTCCAGGGTAGCGTTTGATCGAACACATCGATGGCATTTTGTACAACGCGATACGCGGCTCTTAATTTGTCAAGTTTCTCCCGATATGTTCCGACATATTGACTGGTAACCGCATAGGAAGCCGAGCCCAACAGACACATACCAGAATTCTGCATGTAATTCCCACGGGGACCGCCTAAATTTCTAATAATGGTCGCCGCGGTCGCTATCGAGCCGGCAATGGCCGCGGTTCCGGATAATCCCTCCAGAACCGACCATATGATCAGAGACCTCCAGCGTTCCTTCTCGAGGTCTTGGAACTTGCCCCGCAATTTCACCAGCTCATCAAGTTGGGAATTGGATATATCCGTTTTAAACAATTCTTCTCTGGTACTAGAACTCTCTGCCATTTCTATTATATTAGGAAAAAACTATCCTTTAAATAAAATAATGGCGGACATTGATATTGATCCGTTTGGTGACCACGACCAACCCGACGAGGGTACCGATGACTCCACACCTCTGGTACCGAGGGAGCGCACGCGTGTGCAGATACACACACCTGATGAGGAGACATCATTCGGTGGAGAAACCTCTCTGCGCTCCAGAGTTACCAGTGAGCTGGTTAAATCGCTCTATGAGAAGCTACTAACTATATATCCAAACGAGAACCCGAGCGTGATACATACCGATCTGTTTGAGTCTCGTGGTCGTGAATTATACTACAAGGGTGATAACAGCCCTCTGACAAATGGTGGATCTCTAAGGACCGTCGGCACCATTGCGGATATACTGGGCAAGAAAAGGCTGCGCGGTTTGGGGTTCGATATACCGAAAGGTAGTATAACCCCCGACAGGCCGCTAGGCTAAACAAAATAGAAGAGAGACTACCGTCACTGGATAAAATAGAGAATGCGACCGATATAGAATTAGAAACCATGTCTGGGGATGTTGTGAACAGTGCGGAAGATTTAATTTCATTGGTCAAACAACAATCTGTAGACCATGAAGCAACCCAGACCGGTGATCTATTTGAATATCCTATGCGTGAATTGCTAGGATTGGATAGATCATTGAGAAACATAAGAGGAAGTCTTCAGGATGAAGTTGCAAAAAAGGTCCAGCTCGAACAGCATATTGACAGAGAAAAAAACAAGTTGGAAGAGATGGAAAACACACCAAATATGACCGAGGAACAACAAAATGAAGCGAAAGAAAGGTTGAAAGGTTTGCAAAATGAGTTGAAAGGCCGGCAAGAGATTATCGATATTCTCAAAGGTAAACTTAACAGTCAAATAAAAAGCATCAGGGAGACGATTACCAAAGTACTTGACAAAGAAACTACATTGGGTGAAAAGATACGAACTCTATTCCGTGAGCAGGGTATCACCATCGTCAGTGTACTAACGGCATTTGGTATGGTTATCGGCCTTCTAGTAGAAACTTTGACACCAGGGGGTGGGGGGTCATCCACCGGTAATACAAAAAATCATGAAAAAACCGAAGGTGGTGCGAGGGAATGGATAAAGAACAAGCTGAGCGCTCTGGGATCTCTCCTGGGTAGATTGGCCGGTGCCGCAGCTGCGTCACTACCTGGTATAATTGGATCCATCGTATCGTGGATCCTAAATAGAGCAAAGGAGGTCGTCGGTGGGTTGAGTCAAAACCTGTGGGCTTTGATAGTCGGAATCGGAGGTCTGATATACACCTACATGGTGACAAAGCGTTAGCGGATCTGGAATATATGTTACATGACACATGTAACATAATACCCGCGGCATGGTACTATTTTTCGAAATACCACACGGCGCCTCCGACACCAATCATGCTTAGCGCGATAAATGCCAATTCCCGTTCATGTTGGCCGTTGCTGGGTGTATAAAAGTCGCTCAATACGGGCTTGCGCGGAATATCTGTGAGAGGTGACCCTCCAAATACTTTTTTATATTCCCGCATCGCGTCATCCAGCTCCGTGAATTTACCCTCGGCCTTCTTCTCAAGTCTGAGCTGCTTATTGATAAAGTCAACCCTCTCCTGTCTTTTACGTTGCCATATAACCTGAGCCTTTTGCAGCTGCTCTATGGCCAGATCATGCCGCTTCCGTTCCTTATCTATCCTATCCTTTGATAAACTTGAAAAGAGGTAGCTTGATCCGGTGAAGGCCAAAGCGTTCGCGAAGGCACCTCCCAACATCATTGCAATTGAAGCCATGTTTATATAATCCGGTATAATATAGTGGCGTTATTTTAATACGATAGCCTCGGAGTCTATGACATCAGAGTCGTCTATGACATCAGAGTCGTCTATGACCTCGGTATCGATGTATTCCACCTTGGGCAAAATCCTCTCAACTTTCTTGCGCTGGCATAAAACCCAGACCAACCATTCCAGTATTCGCAACATTATATATTTATAGTTTCAGGTATAATTTTTTGCTTAACTAGATATTCTCTTGTCATTTCACTTGCGGCGACTATGGCTACAAGCTTTCCTGTATCTTCCAGGTCAAACTTCTGAATTGAGGGTGGTGTCATTTTTAATACCTTTTTCCCGAGCATTGAATAGCCTACAGCGAAAACGCATACGACCGATGCTTTATAAATATCGTTGACTATACTTTTCTTATCCATGTCTTATATTTACTTCAAGATTATAGTATCGCGATATTATCCCTTTATTCCATTTCAAGCTTACTTATTCTCATAGTTTTTTTATTACCTGAGTTACTTGGTGGGGTACCCTTCACCTTAATATTTTTGTCCTTATTTTTATAGACGAAATAAGCACCAATTAATACAAGTACTATCACCCCACCACCACCCATTATTGTGTAGTTCACTCCACCGTGTTTGGGGCCATCTGTCACGGAATCCTCGATGACAATATCCTTAGGATCCTCCAACTGTGTCTGAGGTGCCGAGTGTGTCTGAGGTGCCGGCCGGGTTTGTGTCTGAGGTGCCGACTGTACCTCCGTTTGTGTCTGAGGCGTAGGCTGTGCTTGAGTCTCTGCCTGCGCCATGAGCAATCTTTTATATTCTTCCCTATTTTTACGATTGAATTCAGCCAGCCTCTTACCGGCCTCAACCTTTTTAGGGTTCTTCGTTGTCACCTGAACTGGAGTATCCGACATCTTTAGTATCCGTATCGATATTGTTTAAATTTTTTCCCGCGATATAATGCCTACCTGTTATTAAACCTACACTGATTGGTGATAGTAGTGATCCGAACTTATAATATAGATCACATGTGAACCTTTGGAGTGCCGAGTTTAGGAACGGATCATTCTCCAGGTCATCACTCAGAGCCTTTTGATTTTTTATACCCAGGGCTGTACAGGCGCCCAGAGAGTACATGTGGATTATTGACTGTCCTAAAGACTTTACCATTTGACCGGATAGTTTAGCCTCGTATATGGTGAACAGTTTATCCACCTCATCATTCTTGAGCTTCTGGATCTCCGCCTCCGTATACATCTTCCCCAGATATAGCTTGCTATTTCCGGTCAGCACGCACTCGAGCAATTTCTGTCTCTTCCCATCATCCCGGTCATCCCGTTCATCGATAAAAATTAGGTTGTCAATTGCAGTCTCAGCCATTTTCAATAGCGATAGGTATTTTTTAATACAAAAAAGGCAAAAACTAACCAATACCAGCAATAGCACTACAGCTATCACCAGTAATATGAAATTTATATATTCTATCATGGTATTGTAGGATAGTACTGTAGTTTTTCCTATAGATTTGTTACAAGACTCTTGTAACAAAAAATGCCCATTCTAGCAAATCACGTGAGTTCGTGGAGATTCCATCCTCATGACTAAATGTGTATATTTGCCATCTTTCAGCCTTTCCTTGACCTTCTGGATCTCCGACGATTCAATGACATCATTCTCTTTGTGGATGGTTGCGAGATCATCCCTGTCCTTCGGATACCACACATATAACATTTTTGCCTGCCTTCGTAAGTTCTTCGGTATCGCGGTGTATGATTGTGTGAGTAGCCACATGGAGTGGTTTCGATGTCGACCGCTGATGGCCAGCTCCAGAAGCAGTTGCCTCTTTTTGTCCAGTTTCTCATCCGCGATGATGTCGTCGATCAGGAATAATGTTTTGTATCCGGCACAGAAATCCGTCATCTTTTGGATCCATTCATACAACATGCCCATGGGCTCAATTAGAATCACATATCTATCCCTCCAGAACCAGTTACTCCCCATATATGTCTTGTTCCATCTTAATGTTGGACATATAATCACAATGAAATCAAAGTGATCAAAGTATTCACTCTCTAGTAATGTTACAACGCGTCTGGATTTTCCGCAGCCCGTGGGACCGACGAATAATGCCGTGTGAGGATCTTTCATGTAGTCCATCTTAATATAGTACATCCATAATTTCACCGTTTTGAATATTTAATTGAGCATCCATGATTAGATATATGTAGGCGTTTAAGGATCCCGCGGTTTCGGCCGTCTTTTCAACTTGCAGTGTGATCCCCTCGCTCGCATTTTCAATCCGTCGGCCGGTCCCGTGCAGTGAGTTTTCATCTATGGTTCTGAAATCCAGCCATAGAGCATATTTCGTGGTTAGGTAGTCCGCGACCTTCACATCATGTAGTTGCAGATGTTTCTGTATTTCACCGGCGTTGCTGTCCTTTTGCTTGCCCTCTGCGAAATACTTGCATATTTCACCATAATGCTCAAACGGTTGCATCCCCTGAGCGAAAAGTTGGTTAGGCTTACCCTCAACTATGGCGGATACCTTTTTGATCTTAGGATTGTAGAACCTACCGGTATCTCGTTTGTAAGCTTTCTCTTCCTCAAACAGAACCAATATACCCTTCAGGGACTTGCACGGTGTATTGAATGACCAATTCCACGTTGTGTCCGACTTATCCACCCTAATTTGTCTATGTCTCAGAAATCTGTCATAGAGTACGGCCATGTTTTGGTATTCATTTGAAATGAATCTGGCGAGTGTGGGTTGTGTCACAATCTCATATTCGAGAGATATGTTGGATATTTTGTATTTAGCATCCGGCGCGGGTGCCGATGTGGCACCGGAAGGTTTGGTAGGTGTTGATAATACTACCCTGTCATAATTGTTGAATGTTATCTCATAACACAGCCTATTACCTAATCCGGCCTGATAATAAGGAATCGTGCTATCCAACATTTCAAAATCTAGTGGTATGGTGAACTTGTTTTTGTATGCATCATAGATTGCTTTGTCCGCTACCTCTGATGCGTCTTTATCCGCGGCTCCAACTCTCAGTTTCATACAGTTTTCTGTACACCCTTCATCAAAGATGATACCTTGTCTTATTGCATTTCTTTTTTCGGACTTGGTCAGCCATAAATCTCTGTAGCACCCGAAAAGATCAAAGTCATCAATGCTCAGAATCTCGGTACCCTCGAACTTGATAGCTAGCTTTTTAACAATTGCCCTCCCTATGTTAGAGACCAATGTTCTCTTCGTGTCGACTTTTGACTCGAGTTCAACGTCGAAACTTATTTTCGAACTACCAGGAACAATGACATCATCGTTACCTAAATTAGGGAACCTAATCAGGAGTAACTGGTTCTGATCGATCTCACTTGGGTTGTGAGTGACAATTACTTTTTGATGCGTTCCTTTTACGCCATGTGCAATCCTAAGTGAACGCTCTGGGTTTAACTTTTTCCCGTATTCCATGCTATTCCATATTACTTTTATTTTATTTTACTTTAATTCGGTTAATGCTACGGTATCATCTGTACGCCGTATCTCTTATGTGTAGTGTAACTGTTGTCTTCATACCACCCCATAGCACCTTACCATCCCGACCTGTGACTCTCATGGTAAGTGATTGAAGTAAACCTTTCTTTAGTTTCTTATATTGCGGATTTTTCGGTTCGATATATGTAAAATCACCACCATACTCGGATATATGATATGTCATCAGGTTGTTGCTATATTCACCATCTTTAAGATTTAACGAGTTATCCAATTCATTAAGATTAAAATGTAGTTCCGTTATACCCTCCATATTGAATATTTTACTCAACTTAGAGTTTCTAGCTAGTTGTGTTGATTTTACATCACCTCTCACGATTGAATTCAACTCCCTCCCCGTGTAGTGCTGACCCTGTTGTAACCTAACCGTGGTAACTCCGTCAGCCAAGGGTATATCTATTGGAGCTGTAGCTACATATGTGACATTATCCGAAAACGTCTCCACGATCGCAACCTCCTTTGTACCATGTGAGTTGTCTATCGGTTGATACAAATAGATTTTCTTCTCGCTATTTACGTCCTTTATTGTGATATACATTATTATATTAGAGATTGTGAATATATTTAAATCAAAGAATGGATGATATTTTCAGATATAATCCGAATGCGGCATATAAGCCAAATGGAGGGCGGGATCTTCAAATATTGGGCGCTAGGGATCTGTACAAACAGGCCATTATTGTGTCTGAAAGTGGCTCTTTCCCCGCTTCCTTTCCTAATATTTTTACCAATTATGAACTTAGTCATAACGCGCAACGTATGAGAATTTGGAATGATCAACCTTTTAGACTATGGCAAACCCAGCTAAATTTCGCCACTTGGTGCGCTTCAAGTGCCTGTGGGGTAAGTTCCGAACACCTGAAGGATGGTAGATCTATGGTCAGGTCAATATATCGTTTTCATGTGTATTATCACATTAGGCGAATCATTAAGCGCCTACAGACACCTCTACCCTTTGAGGATAGCTTCAATCGATACGACAATCCCTATTCAAATGAGGAGTTTTTAAAAATCTGCGGCGATTATGGAGTTGATCCCAACCCCATGAAATACAGGGGTCAGAATTTTTTCAGCTCATATCAAAAAAGACGTAAAGAATATCCGACTCCGGGGTTAAGTTATTTCACAAACGACTCCATGACGCGGTGGATTGTGGAAAAATCCGATGGATTTACAAAAACGGGCCTTGTGAAGATCTCGAGCAGTGTCAGGGCCTATGCATATCTTGTTCTTAGTTCTCAAGCCTCAGCGCGATCCTCCATCCTCGGTAATGATTCAAGTGCTCTGACCGCCCAAAAAGTTTTTATGAATAACCTTGAGGACATTGTTAACCGTAGGGTCGATATTCAGGAGGACATTAAACGTTATCAGGATACGTTAAACTACGCTTCAAGTAAGGTTGATTATTCGGTTGGACAAGGTATTTATATGTTACCTAGTGACATGAATCTCAGAATTAAGACAGGGGTGGTAGGTTACAACAACAAGATTTTGATATCGGGTGAAGATCTTACCATTGGTATCAATCGAAAGGTCAATGTTACCGAATCACATAAGATAACTAAAAAGAAGCCTGTAACACCCGAATCACATAAGATAACTAAAAAGAAGCCTGTAACACCCGATCATCCTGATAAACACATCACCGTACACCACGTGGATACTACAGATAAACACATTACTGCATCTTACCACAAAGATACTCCTCCTACACACGAAGATGAGAAGATCGCTCTTGTGATTGTTATGACAACGGGTTATTTCATATGGTATTTGTTTAGATAAAGATTGACGTCAATTAAATGTCAATTAAATGTCAATCAAGCCAGAATAACAATAGAGAAACAATGCATTCCTTACATACCAAATATCCTTAGCAACGGCTACTTTCGTTTTAACTTTTTTCTTATGTAAACAACTTTCTGGTATGTAAAATATGTAAAATATGTAAAATCCTATTGTTATAAGCGCATAATTTTGGATGATGGTATTACCACACTGGCAAGAGGCCATTATAGACACACATAACACTATAAATTATAAGGCACGACAGATGAGGGTGGGTAGGGACCCATGGGGAGGGGAGGGGGCCCGGGGGACACGGCGGGGGTTGGGGGGTTGGGGCGGATCCGGACATTCGTAGGTGCTAACGGATTTTATAGACTCTTCTATCGTTGATTTGACGTGGATGATCCATAATTTGACGTGGAATGGTAAAGTGCTAAGGGGATCTGTCCTAACATCCGCCTTTTCCTCTCTCTCGGGCCGGGTCCGGGATTTACGGGAAATCGCGGGTTTTCGTTTGCCGGAGATTAAACTCCTTTTATTCAGCGTCTCATCAAAAATGAAATAATTTTTGAGAACTACAAGTCTTATGCGTTTTAGTGGTGAAAAAATAATTTAAAAAATCGTTCGGGAAATGAGTTTACTCCCTGGGTACTTTCTTTGTATACATTCGACTATACGGGCCGATTCCAGGATATACGGGAAATCGCGGGTTTTCGTTTGCCGGCGATTAAACTCCTTTTATTCAGCGTCTCATCAAAAATGAAATAATTTTTGAAAACTACAAGTCTTATGCGTTTTAGTGGTAAAAAATTAATTTAAAAAATCGTTCGAGAAATGAGTTTACTCCCAGTTTACTTTCTTTGTATACATTCGACTATACGGATCAAGACCGGGATTTACGGCAAATCGCGGGTTTTCGTTTGCCGGCGATTAAACTCCTTTTATGCAGCGTGTCATCAAAAATGAAATCATTTTTGAAAACTACAAGTCTGATGCGTTTTACTGGTGAAAAAATAGTTTAAAGAATCGTTTGGGAAATGAGTTTACTCCCTGGGTACTTTCTTTGTATACTTTTGACTATACGGGCCGAGTCCAGGATTTACGGGAAATTGCGGGTTTTCGTTTGCCGGCGGTTAAACTCCTTTTATTCAGCGTCTCATCAAAAATGAAATCATTTTTGAAAACTACAAGTCTCGTGCGTTTTAGTGGTGAAGAAATAATTTAAAAAATCGTTCGGGAAATGAGTTTACTCCCTGGGTATTTTCTTTGTATACATTCGACTATACGGCCAAGCCCGGGATTTACGGGAAATCGCGGGTTTTCGTTTGCCGGCGATTAAACTACTTTTATTCAGCGTCTCATCAAAAATGAAATCATTTTTGAAAACTACAAGTCTCATGCGTTTTAGTGGTGTAAAATAATTTAAAGAATCCTTCGGGAAATGAGTTTACACCCTGGGTACTTTCTTTGTATACTTTTGACTATACGGGCCGAGTCCAGGATTTACGGGAAATTGCGGGTTTTCGTTTGCCGGCGATTAAACTCCTTTTATTCAGCGTCTCATCAAAAATGAAATCATTTTTAAAAACTACAAGTCTCATGCGTTTTAGTGGTGAAGAAATAGTTTAAACAATCCTTCGGGAAATGAGTTTAATCCCTGGGTATTTTCTTTGTATACATTCGACTATACGGCCAAGCCCGGGATTTACGGGAAATCGCAGGTTTTCGATTGCCGGCGATTAAACTCCTTTTATTCAGCGTCTCATCAAAAACGAAATCATTTTTGAAAACTACAAGTCTCATGCGTCTTAGTGGTGAAAAAATAATATAAAAAATCGTTCGGGAAATGAGTTTACTTCCTGGGTACTTTCTTTGTATACATTCGACTATACGGGCCAAGCCCGGGATTTACGGGAAATCGCGGGTTTTCGTTTGCCGGCAATTAAACTTCTTTTATTCAGCGTCTCATTAAAAATGAAATCATTTTTGAAAAGTACAAGTCTCATGCGTCTTAGTGGTGAAAATATAATTTAAAGAATCGTTCGGGAAATGAGTTTACTCCCTGCGTACTTTCTTTGTATACTTTTGACTATACGGGCCGGGGCCGGGATTTACGGGAAATCGCGTATTTTCGTTTGCCGGCGATTAAACTCCTTTTATTCAGCGTCTCATCAAAAAAGAAATAATTTTTGAGAACTACAAGTCTTATGCGTTTTGGTGGTAAAAAAATAATTTAAAAAATCGTTCGGGAAATGAGTTTACTCCCTGGGTACTTTCTTTGTATACATTCGACTATACGGGCCGATTCCAGGATATACGGGAAATCGCGGGTTTTCGTTTGCCGGCAATTAAACTCCTTTTATTCAGCGTCTCATCAAAAATGAAATAATTTTTGAAAACTACAAGTCTCATGCGTTTTAGTGGTGAAAAATAATTTAAAGAATCCTTCGGGAAATGAGTTTACTTCCTGGATACTTTCTTTGTATACATTCGACTATACGGGCCAAGCCCGGGATTTACGGGAAATCGCGGGTTTTCGTTTGCCGGCAATTAAACTTCTTTTATTCAGCGTCTCATTAAAAATGAAATCATTTTTAAAAACTACAAGTCTCATGCGTTTTAGTGGTGAAGAAATAGTTTAAAGAATCCTTCGGGAAATGAGTTTAATCCCTGGGTATTTTCTTTGTATACATTCGACTATAAGGCCAAGCCCGGGATTTACGGGAAATCGCAGGTTTTCGATTGCCGGCGATTAAACTCCTTTTATTCAGCGTCTCATGAAAAACGAAATCATTTTTAAAAACTTCAAGTCTCATGCGTTTTAGTGGTGAAAAATAATTTAAAGAATCCTTCGGAAAATGAGTTTACTCCCTGGGTACTTTCTTTGTATACTTTTGACTATACGGGCCGAGTCCGGGATTTACGGGAAATCGCGGGTTTTCGTTTGCCGGCGATTAAACTCCTTTTATTCAGCGTCTCATCAAAAATGAAATCATTTTTGAAAATTACAAGTCTCATGCGTCTTAGTGGTGAAAAAATAATATAAAAAATCGTTTGGGAGATGAGTTTACTTCCTGGGTACTTTCTTTGTATACATTCGACTATACGGGCCAAGCCCGGGATTTACGGGAAATCGCGGGTTTTCGTTTGCCGGCAATTAAACTTCTTTTATTCAGCGTCTCATTAAAAATGAAATCATTTTTGAAAAGTACAAGTCTCATGCGTCTTAGTGGTGAAAATATAATTTAAAGAATCGTTCGGGAAATGAGTTTACTCCCTGCGTACTTTCTTTGTATACTTTTGACTATACGGGCCGGGTCCGGGATTTACGGGAAATCGCGGGTTTTCGTTTGCCGGAGATTAAACTCCTTTTATTCAGCGTCTCATCAAAAATGAAATCATTTTTGAAAACTACAAGTCTCATGCGTTTTAGTGGTGAAAAAATAATTTAAAGAATCGTTCGGGAAATGAGTTTACTCCCTGGGTACTTTCTTTGTATACTTTTGACTATACGGGCCGAGTCCAGGATTTACGGGAAATTGCGGGTTTTCGTTTGCCGGCGGTTAAACTCCTTTTATTCAGCGTCTCATCAAAAATGAAATCATTTTTGAAAACTACAAGTCTCATGCGTTTTAGTGGTGAAAAAATAATTTAAAGAATCGTTCGGGAAATGAGTTTACTCCCTGGGTACTTTCTTTGTATACTTTTGACTATACGGGCCGAGTCCAGGATTTACGGGAAATTGCGGGTTTTCGTTTGCCGGCGATTAAACTCCTTTTATTCAGCGTCTCATCAAAAATGAAATCATTTTTGAAAACTACAAGTCTCGTGCGTTTTAGTGGTGAAAAATAATTTAAAGAATCTTTCGAGAATAGAGTTTACACCCTGGGTACTTTCTTTGTATACTTTTGACTATACGGGCCGAGTCTGGGATTTACGGGAAATTGCGGGTTTTCGTTTGCCGGCAATTAAACTTCTTTTATTCAGCGTCTCATTAAAAATGAAATCATTTTTGAAAAGTACAAGTCTCATGCGTCTTAGTGGTGAAAATATAATTTAAAGAATCGTTCGGGAAATGAGTTTACTCCCTGCGTACTTTGTTTGTATACTTTTGACTATACGGGCCGGGTCCGGGATTTACGGGAAATCGCGGGTTTTCGTTTGCTGGAGATTAAACTCCTTTTATTCAGCGTCTCATCAAAAATGAAATAATTTTTGAGAACTACAAGTCTTATGCGTTTTAATGGTGTAAAATAATTTAAAGAATCCTTCGGGAAATGAGTTTACACCCTGGGTACTTTCTTTGTATACTTTTGACTATACGGGCCGAGTCCAGGATTTACGGGAAATTGCGGGTTTTCGTTTGCCGGCGATTACACTCCTTTTATTCAGCGTGTCATCAAAAACGAAATCATTTTTGAAAACTACAAGTCTCATGCGTTTTAGTGGTGAAAAATAATTTAAAGAATCCTTCGGAAAATGAGTTTACTCCCTGGGTACTTTCTTTGTATACTTTTGACTATACGGGCCGAGTCCGGGATTTACGGGAAATCGCGGGTTTTCGTTTGCCGGCGATTAAACTCCTTTTATTCAGCGTCTCATCAAACATGAAATCATTTTTGAAAATTACAAGTCTCATGCGTCTTAGTGGTGAAAAAATAATATAAAAAATCGTTCGGGAAATGAGTTTACTTCCTGGGTACTTTCTTTGTATACATTCGACTATACGGGCCAAGCCCGGGATTTACGGGAAATCGCGGGTTTTCGTTTGCCGGCAATTAAACTTCTTTTATTCAGCGTCTCATTAAAAATGAAATCATTTTTGAAAAGTACAAGTCTCATGCGTCTTAGTGGTGAAAATATAATTTAAAGAATCGTTCGGGAAATGAGTTTACTCCCTGCGTACTTTCTTTGTATACTTTTGACTATACGGGCCGGGTCCGGGATTTACGGGAAATCGCGTATTTTCGTTTGCCGGAGATTAAACTCCTTTTATTCAGCGTCTCATCAAAAAAGAAATAATTTTTGAGAACTACAAGTCTTATGCGTTTTGGTGGTAAAAAAATAATTTAAAAAATCGTTCGGGAAATGAGTTTACTCCCTGGGTACTTTCTTTGTATACATTCGACTATACGGGCCGATTCCAGGATATACGGGAAATCGCGGGTTTTCGTTTGCCGGCGATTAAACTCCTTTTATTCAGCGTCTCATCAAAAACGAAATCATTTTTGAAAACTACAAGTCTCATGCGTTTTAGTGGTGAAAAATAATTTAAAGAATCCTTCGGGAAATGAGTTTACTTCCTGGATACTTTCTTTGTATACATTCGACTATACGGGCCAAGCCCGGGATTTACGGGAAATCGCGGGTTTTCGTTTGCCGGCAATTAAACTTCTTTTATTCAGCGTCTCATTAAAAATGAAATCATTTTTAAAAACTACAAGTCTCGTGCGTTTTAGTGGTGAAGAAATAGTTTAAAGAATCCTTCGGGAAATGAGTTTAATCCCTGGGTATTTTCTTTGTATACATTCGACTATAAGGCCAAGCCCGGGATTTACGGGAAATCGCAGGTTTTCGATTGCCGGCGATTAAACTTCATTTATTCAGCGTCTCATCAAAAACGAAATCATTTTTGAAAACTACAAGTATCATGCGTTTTAGTGGTGAAAAATAATTTAAAGAATCCTTCGGAAAAAGAGTTTACTTCCTGGGTACTTTCTTTGTATACATTCGACTATACGGGCCAAGCCCGGGATTTACGGGAAATCGCGGGTTTTCGTTTGCCGGCAATTAAACTTCTTTTATTCAGCGTCTCATTAAAAATGAAATCATTTTTGAAAAGTACAAGTCTCATGCGTCTTAGTGGTGAAAATATAATTTAAAGAATCGTTCGGGAAATGAGTTTTCTCCTTCGTACTTTCTTTGTATACTTTTGACTATACAGGCCGGGTCCGGGATTTACGGGAAATCGCGGGTTTTCGTTTGCCGGAGATTAAACTCCTTTTATTCAGCGTCTCATCAAAAATGAAATCATTTTTGAAAACTACAAGTCTCATGCGTTTTAGTGGTGAAAAAATAATATAAAAAATCGTTCGGGAAATGAGTTTACTTCCTGGGTACTTTCTTTGTATACATTCGACTATACGGGCCAAGCCCGGGATTTACGGGAAATCGCGGGTTTTCGTTTGCCGGCAATTAAACTTCTTTTATTCAGCGTCTCATTAAAAATGAAATCATTTTTGAAAAGTACAAGTCTCATGCGTCTTAGTGGTGAAAATATAATTTAAAGAATCGTTCGGGAAATGAGTTTACTCCCTGCGTACTTTCTTTGTATACTTTTGACTATACAGGCCGGGTCCGGGATTTACGGGAAATCGCGGGTTTTCGTTTGCCGGAGATTAAACTCCTTTTATTCAGCGTCTCATCAAAAATGAAATCATTTTTGAAAACTACAAGTCTCATGCGTTTTAGTGGTGAAAAAATAATTTAAAGAATCGTTCGGGAAATGAGTTTACTCCCTGGGTACTTTCTTCGTATACTTTTGACTATACGGGCCGAGTCCAGGATTTACGGGAAATTGCGGGTTTTCGTTTGCCGGCGGTTAAACTCCTTTTATTCAGCGTCTCATCAAAAATGAAATCATTTTTGAAAACTACAAGTCTCATGCGTTTTAGTGGTGAAAAAATAATTTAAAGAATCGTTCGGGAAATGAGTTTACTCCCTGGGTACTTTCTTTGTATACTTTTGACTATACGGGCCGAGTCCAGGATTTACGGGAAATTGCGGGTTTTCGTTTGCCGGCGGTTAAACTCCTTTTATTCAGCGTCTCATCAAAAATGAAATCATTTTTGAAAACTACAAGTCTCGTGCGTTTTAGTGGTGAAGAATTAATTTAAAAAATCGTTCGGGAAATGAGTTTACTCCCTGGGTATTTTCTTTGTATACATTCGACTATACGGCCAAGCCCGGGATTTACGGGAAATTGCGGGTTTTCGTTTGCCGGCGGTTAAACTCCTTTTATTCAGCGTCTCATCAAAAATGAAATCATTTTTGAAAACTACAAGTCTCGTGCGTTTTAGTGGTGAAGAATTAATTTAAAAAATCGTTCAGGAAATGAGTTTACTCCCTGGGTATTTTCTTTGTATACATTCGACTATACGGCCAAGCCCGGGATTTACGGGAAATCGCGGGTTTTCGTTTGCCGGCGATTAAACTACTTTTATTCAGCGTCTCATCAAAAATGAAATCATTTTTGAAAACTACAAGTCTCATGCGTTTTAGTGGTGAAAAATAATTTAAAGAATCTTTCGAGAATAGAGTTTACACCCTGGGTACTTTCTTTGTATACTTTTGACTATACGGGCCGAGTCTGGGATTTACGGGAAATTGCGGGTTTTCGTTTGCCGGCAATTAAACTTCTTTTATTCAGCGTCTCAATAAAAATGAAATCATTTTTGAAAAGTACAAGTCTCATGCGTCTTAGTGGTGAAAATATAATTTAAAGAATCGTTCGGGAAATGAGTTTACTCCCTGCGTACTTTCTTTGTATACTTTTGACTATACGGGCCGGGTCCGGGATTTACGGGAAATCGCGGGTTTTCGTTTGCTGGAGATTAAACTCCTTTTATTCAGCGTCTCATCAAAAATGAAATAATTTTTGAGAACTACAAGTCTTATGCGTTTTAGTGGTAAAAAAATAATTTAAAGAATCGTTCGGGAAGTGAGTTTACTCCCTGGGTACTTTCTTTGTATACATTCGACTATACGGGCCGACTCCAGGATATACGGGAAATCGGGGGTTTTCGTTTGCCGGCGATTAAACTCCTTTTATTCAGCGTCTCATCAAAAATGAAATCATTTTTGAAAATTACAAGTCTCATGCGTCTTAGTGGTGAAAAAATAATATAAAAAATCGTTCGGGAAATGAGTTTACTTCCTGGGTACTTTCTTTGTATACATTCGACTATACGGGCCAAGCCCGGGATTTACGTGAAATCGCGGGTTTTCGTTTGCCGGCAATTAAACTTCTTTTATTCAGCGTCTCATTAAAAATGAAATCATTTTTGAAAAGTACAAGTCTCATGCGTCTTAGTGGTGAAAATATAATTTAAAGAATCGGTAGGGAAATGAGTTTACTCCCGGCGTACTTTCTTTGTATACTTTTGACTATACGGGCCGGGTCCGGGATTTACGGGAAATCGCGGGTTTTCGTTTGCCGGAGATTAAACTCCTTTTATTCAGCGTCTCATCAAAAATGAAATAATTTTTGAGAACTACAAGTCTTATGCGTTTTAGTGGTGAAAAAATAATTTAAAAAATCGTTCGGGAAATGAGTTTACTCCCTGGGTACTTTCTTTGTATACATTCGACTATACGGGCCGATTCCAGGATATACGGGAAATCGCGGGTTTTCGTTTGCCGGCGATTAAACTCCTTTTATTCAGCGTCTCATCAAAAATGAAATAATTTTTGAAAACTACAAGTGTTATGCGTTTTAGTGGTGAAAAATTAATTTAAAAAATCGTTTGAGAAATGAGTTTACTCCCAGTTTACTTTCTTTGTATACATTCGACTATACGGGTCAAGACCGGGATTTACGGCAAATCGCGGGTTTTCGTTTCCCGACGATTAAACTCCTTTTATGCAGGGTCTCATCAAAAATGAAATCATTTTTGAAAACTACAAGTCTCATGCGTTTTAGTGGTGAAAAAATAATTTAAAGAATCGTTTGGGAAATGAGTTTACTCCCTGGGTACTTTCTTTGTATACTTTCCACTGTACGGGCCGAGTCCGTGATATACGGAAAATCGCGGGTTTCCGTTTGCCGGCGATTAAACTCCTTTTATTCAGCGTCTCATCAAAAATGAAATCATTTTTGAAAACTACAAGTCTCATGCGTTTTAGTGGTGAAAAAATAATTTAAAGAATCGTTCGGGAATTGAGTTTACTCCCTGGGTACTTTCTTTGTATACTTTTGACTATACGGGCCGAGTCCAGGATTTACGGGAAATTGCGGGTTTTCGTTTGCCGGCGGTTAAACTCCTTTTATTCAGCGTCTCATCAAAAATGAAATCATTTTTGAAAACTACAAGTCTCGTGCGTTTTAGTGGTAAAGAAATAATTTAAAAAATCGTTCGGGAAATGAGTTTACTCCCTGGGTATTTTTTTTGTATACATTCAACTATACGGCCAAGCCCGGGATTTACGGGAAATCGCGGGTTTTCGTTTGCCGGCGATTAAACTCCTTTTATTCAGCGTCTCATCAAAAATGAAATAATTTTTGAAAACTAGAAGTCTTATGCGTTTTAGTGGTAAAAAATTAATTTAAAAAATCGTTCGAGAAATGAGTTTACTCCCAGTTTACTTTCTTTGTATACATTCAACTATACGGGTCAAGACCGGGATTTACGGCAAATCGCGGGTTTTCGTTTGCCGGCGATTAAACTCCTTTTATGCAGCGTCTCATCAAAAATGAAATCATATTTGAAAACTACAAGTCTCATGCGTTTTAGTGGTGAAAAAATAATTTAAAGAATCGTTTGGGAAATGAGTTTACTCCCTGGGTACTTTCTTTGTATACTTTTCACTGTACGGGCCGAGTCCGTGATATGCGGAAAATCGCGGGTTTCCGTTTGCCGGCGATTAAACTCCTTTTATTCAGCGTCTCATCAAAAATGAAATCATTTTTGAAAACTACAAGTCTCATGCGTTTTAGTGGTGAAAAAATAATTTAAAGAATCGTTCGGGAATTGAGTTTACTCCCTGGGTACTTTCTTTGTATACTTTTGACTATACGGGCCGAGTCCAGGATTTACGGAAAATTGCGGGTTTTCGTTTGCCGGCGGTTAAACTCCTTTTATTCAGCGTCTCATCAAAAATGAAATCATTTTTGAAAACTACAAGTCTCGTGCGTTTTAGTGGTAAAGAAATAATTTAAAAAATTGTTCGGGAAATGAGTTTACTCCCTGGGTATTTTCTTTGTATACATTCGACTATACGGCCAAGCCCGGGATTTACGGGAAATCGCGGGTTTTCGTTTGCCGGCGATTAAACTACTTTTATTCAGAGTCTCATCAAAAATGAAATCATTTTTGAAAACTACAAGTCTCATGCGTTTTAGTGGTGGAAAATAATTTAAAGAATCCTTCGGGAAATGAGTTTACACCCTGGGTACTTTCTTTGTATACTTTTGACTATACGGGCCGAGTCCAGGATTTACGGGAAATTGCGGGTTTTGGTTTACCGGCGATTAAACTTCTTTTATTCAGCGTCTGATCAAAAATGAAATCATTTTTGAAAACTACAAGTCTCGTGCGTTTTAGTGGTGAAGAAATAATTTAAAAAATCGTTCGGGAAATGAATTTACTCCCTGGGTATTTTCTTTGTATACATTCGACTATACGGCCAAGCCCAGGATTTACGGGAAATCGCAGGTTTTCGTTTGCCGGCGATTAAACTCCTCTTATTCAGCGTCTCATTAAAAATAAATTCGTTTTTGAAAACTACAAGTCTTATGCGTTTTAGTGGTAAAAAATTAATTTAAAAAATCGTTCGGGAAATGAGTTTTCTCCCAGTTTACTTTCTTTGTATACATTTGACTATACGGGTCAAGCCCGGGATTTACGGGAAATCGCGGGTTTTCGTTTGCCGGCGATTAAACTCCTTTTATTCAGCGTCTCATCAAAAATGAAATCGTTTTTGAAAACTACAAGTCTTATGCGTTTTAGTGGTAAAAAAATAATTTAAAAAATCGTTCGAGAAATGAGTTTACTCCCAGTTTACTTTCTTTGTATACATTCGACTATACGGGTCAAGCCCGGGATTTACGGCAAATCGTGGGTTTTCGTTTCCCGGCGATTAAACTTCTTTTATACAGCGTCTCATCAAAAATGAAATCATTTTTGAAAACTACAAGTCTCATGCGTTTTAGTGGGGAAAAAATAATTTAAAGAATCGTTCGGGAAATGAGTTTACTCCCTGGGTACTTTCTTTGTACAATTTTGACTATACGGGCCGAGTCCGGGATTTACGGGAAATTGCGGGTTTTCGTTTGCCGGCGATTAAACTCCTTTTATTCAGCGTCTCATCAAAAATGAAATCGTTTTTGGAAACTACAAGACTCATGCGTTTTAGTGGTGAAAAAATAATTTAAAGAATCGTTTGGGAAATGAGTTTACTCCCTGGGTACTTTCTTTGTATACTTTTCACTGTACGGGCCGAGTCCGTGATATACGGAAAATCGCGGGTTTTCGTTTGCCGGCGATTAAACTCCTTTTATTCAGCGTCTCATCAAAAATTAAATCATTTTTGAAAACTACAAGTCTCATGCGTTTTAGTGGTGAAAAAATAATTTAAAGAATCGTTCGGGAAATGAGTTTACTCCCTGGGTACTTTCTTTGTATACTTTTGATTATACGGGCCGAGACCGGGATTTACGGGAAATTGCGGGTTTTCGATTGCCGGCGATTAAACTCCTTTCATTCAGCGTCTCATCAAAAATGAAATCGTTTTTGAAAACTACAAGTCTTATGCGTTTTAGTGGTAAAAAATTAATTTAAAAAATCGTTCGAGAAATGAGTTTACTCCCAGTTTACTTTCTTTGTATACATTCTACTATACGGGTCAAGACCGGGATTTACGGCAAATCGCGGGTTTTCGTTTGCCGGCGATTAAACTCCTTTTATGCAGCGTCTCATCAAAAATGAAATCATTTTTGAAAACTACAAGTCTCATGCGATTTAGTGGTGAAAAAATAATTTAAAGAATCGTTTGGGAAATGAGTTTACTCCCTGGGTACTTTCTTTGTATACTTTTCACTGTACGGGCCGAGTCCGTGATATACGGAAAATCGCGGGTTTTCGTTTGCCGGCGATTAAACTCCTTTTATTCAGCGTCTCATCAAAAATGAAATCATTTTTGAAAACTACAAGTCTCATGCGTTTTAGTGGTGAAAAAATAACTTAAAGAATCGTTCGGGAAATGAGTTTACTCCCTGGGTACTTTCTTTGTATACTTTTGACTATACGGGCCGAGTCCAGGATTTACGGGAAATTGCGGGATTTCGTTTGCCGGCGGTTAAACTCCTTTTATTCAGCGTCTCATCAAAAATGAAATCATTTTTGAAAACTACAAGTCTCGTGCGTTTTAGTGGTGAAAAAATAATTTAAAAAATCGTTCGGGAAATGAGTTTACTCCCTGGGTACTTTCTTTGTATACATTCGACTATACGGGCCGATTCCAGGATATACGGGAAATCGCGGGTTTTCGTTTGCCGGCGATTAAACTCCTTTTATTCAGCGTCTCATCAAAAATGAAATAATTTTTGAAAACTACAAGTCTTATGCGTTTTAGTGGTAAAAAATTAATTTAAAAAATCGTTCGAGAAATGAGTTTACTCCCAGTTTACTTTCTTTGTATACATTCGACTATACGGGTCAAGACCAATATTTACGGCAAATCGCGGGTTTTCGTTTGCCGGCGATTAAACTCCTTTTATGCAGCGTCTCATCAAAAATGAAATCATTTTTGAAAACTACAAGTCTTATGCGTTTTACTGGTGAAAAAATAGTTTAAAGAATCGTTTGGGAAATGAGTTTACTCCCTGGGTACTTTCTTTGTATACTTTTGACTATACGGGCCGAGTCCAGGATTTACGGGAAATTGCGGGTTTTCGTTTGCCGGCGGTTAAACTCCTTTTATTCAGCGTCTCATCAAAAATGAAATCAATTTTGAAAACTACAAGTCTCGTGCGTTTTAGTGGTGAAGAAATAATTTAAAAAATCGTTCGGGAAATGAGTTTACTCCCTGGGTATTTTCTTTGTATACATTCGACTATACGGCCAAGCCCGGGATTTACGGGAAATCGCGGGTTTTCGTTTGCCGGCGATTAAACTACTTTTATTCAGCGTCTCATCAAAAATGAAATCATTTTTGAAAACTACAAGTCTCATGCGTTTTAGTGGTGTAAAATAATTTAAAGAATCCTTCGGGATATGAGTTTACAGCCTGGGTACTTTCTTTGTATACTTTTGACTATACGGGCCGAGTCCAGGATTTACGGGAAATTGCGGGTTTTCGTTTGCCGGCGATTAAACTCCTTTTATTCAGCGTCTCATCAAAAATGAAATCATTTTTAAAAACTATAAGTCTCATGCGTTTTAGTGGTGAAGAAATAGTTTAAACAATCCTTCGGGAAATGAGTTTAATCCCTGGGTATTTTCTTTGTATACATTCGACTATACGGCCAAGCCCGGGATTTACGGGAAATCGCAGGTTTTCGATTGCCGGCGATTAAACTCCTTTTATTCAGCGTCTCATCAAAAACGAAATCATTTTTGAAAACTACAAGTCTCATGCGTTTTAGTGGTGAAAAATAATTTAAAGAATCCTTCGGAAAATGAGTTTACTCCCTGAGTACTTTCTTTGTATACTTTTGACTATACGGGCCGAGTCCGGGATTTACGGGAAATCGCGGGTTTTCGTTTGCCGGCGATTAAACTCCTTTTATTCAGCGTCTCATCAAAAATGAAATCATTTTTGAAAATTACAAGTCTCATGCGTCTTAGTGGTGAAAAAATAATATAAAAAATCGTTCGGGAAATGAGTTTACTTCCTGGGTACTTTCTTTGTATACATTCGACTATACGGGCCAAGCCCGGGATTTACGGGAAATCGCGGGTTTTCGTTTGCCGGCAATTAAACTTCTTTTATTCAGCGTCTCATTAAAAATGAAATCATTTTTGAAAAGTACAAGTCTCATGCGTCTTAGTGGTGAAAATATAATTTAAAGAATCGTTCGGGAAATGAGTTTACTCCCTGCGTACTTTCTTTGTATACTTTTGACTATACGGGCCGGGTCCGGGATTTACGGGAAATCGCGTATTTTCGTTTGCCGGAGATTAAACTCCTTTTATTCAGCGTCTCATCAAAAAAGAAATAATTTTTGAGAACTACAAGTCTTATGCGTTTTGGTGGTAAAAAAATAATTTAAAAAATCGTTCGGGAAATGAGTTTACTCCCTGGGTACTTTCTTTGTATACATTCGACTATACGGGCCGATTCCAGGATATACGGGAAATCGCGGGTTTTTGTTTGCCGGCGATTAAACTCCTTTTATTCAGCGTCTCATCAAAAATGAAATAATTTTTGAAAACTACAATTCTCATGCGTTTTAGTGGTGAAAAATAATTTAAAGAATCCTTCGGGAAATGAGTTTACTTCCTGGGTACTTTCTTTGTATACATTCGACTATACGGGCCAAGCCCGGGATTTACGGGAAATCGCGGGTTTTCGTTTGCCGGCAATTAAACTTCTTTTATTCAGCGTCTCATTAAAAATGAAATCATTTTTAAAAACTACAAGTCTCATGCGTTTTAGTGGTGAAGAAATAGTTTAAAGAATCCTTCGGGAAATGAGTTTAATCCCTGGGTATTTTCTTTGTATACATTCGACTATAAGGCCAAGCCCGGGATTTACGGGAAATCGCAGGTTTTCGATTGCCGGCGATTAAACTCCTTTTATTCAGCGTCTCATCAAAAACGAAATCATTTTTGAAAACTACAAGTCTCATGCGTTTTAGTGGTGAAAAATAATTTAAAGAATCCTTCAGAAAATGAGTTTACTCCCTGGGTACTTTCTTTGTATACTTTTGACTATACGGGCCGAGTCCGGGATTTACGGGAAATCGCGGGTTTTC
The DNA here is from genome assembly GCF_029227915.1 of Hydractinia symbiolongicarpus. Classification (NCBI taxonomy): domain Eukaryota; kingdom Metazoa; phylum Cnidaria; class Hydrozoa; order Anthoathecata; family Hydractiniidae; genus Hydractinia; species Hydractinia symbiolongicarpus. Next base: position 25,678,296 of record NC_079881.1, read on the forward strand.
GTTTGCCGGCGATTAAACTCCTTTTATTCAGCGTCTCATCAAAAATGAAATCATTTTTGAAAATTACAAGTCTCATGCGTCTTAGTGGTGAAAAAATAACATAAAAAATCGTTCGGGAAATGAGTTTACTTCCTGGGTACTTTCTTTGTATACATTCGACTATACGGGCCAAGCCCGGGATTTACGGGAAATCGCGGGTTTTCGTTTGCCGGCAATTAAACTTCTTTTATTCAGCGTCTCATTAAAAATGAAATCATTTTTGAAAAGTACAAGTCTCATGCGTCTTAGTGGTGAAAATATAATTTAAAGAATCGTTCGGGAATTGAGTTTACTCCCTGCGTACTTTCTTTGTATACTTTTGACTATACGGGCCGGGTCCGGGATTTACGGGAAATCGCGGGTTTTCGTTTGCCGGAGATTAAACTCCTTTTATTCAGCGTCTCATCAAAAATGAAATCATTTTTGAAAACTACAAGTCTCATGCGTTTTAGTGGTGAAAAAATAATTTAAAGAATCGTTCGGGAAATGAGTTTACTCCCTGGGTACTTTCTTTGTATACTTTTGACTATACGGGCCGAGTCCAGGATTTACGGGAAATTGCGGGTTTTCGTTTGCCGGCGGTTAAACTCCTTTTATTCAGCGTCTCATCAAAAATAAAATCATTTTTCAAAACTACAAGTCTCATGCGTTTTAGTGGTGAAAAAATAATTTAAAGAATCGTTCGGGAAATGAGTTTACTCCCTGGGTACTTTCTTTGTATACTTTTGACTGTACGGGCCGAGTCCAGGATTTACGGGAAATTGCGGGTTTTCGTTTGCCGGCGGTTAAACTCCTTTTATTCAGCGTCTCATCAAAAATGAAATCATTTTTGAAAACTACAAGTCTCGTGCGTTTTAGTGGTGAAGAATTAATTTAAAAAATCGTTCGGGAAATGAGTTTACTCCCTGGGTATTTTCTTTGTATACATTCGACTATACGGCCAAGCCCGGGATTTACGGGAAATTGCGGGTTTTCGTTTGCCGGCGGTTAAACTCCTTTTATTCAGCGTCTCATCAAAAATGAAATCATTTTTGAAAACTACAAGTCTCATGCGTTTTAGTGGTGAAAAATAATTTAAAGAATCTTTCGAGAAATGAGTTTACACCCTGGGTACTTTCTTTGTATACTTTTGACTATACGGGCCGAGTCCAGGATTTACGGGAAATTGCGGGTTTTCGTTTGCCGGCGATTAAACTCCTTTTATTCAGCGTCTCATCAAAAATGAAATCATTTTTAAAAACTACAAGTCTCATGCGTTTTAGTGGTGAAGAAATAGTTTAAAGAATCCTTCGGAAAATGAGTTTACTTCCTGGGTACTTTCTTTGTATACTTTTGACTATACGGGCCGAGTCCGGGATTTACGGGAAATCGCGGGTTTTCGTTTGCCGGCGATTAAACTCCTTTTATTCAGCGTCTCATCAAAAATGAAATCATTTTTGAAAATTACAAGTCTCATGCGTCTTAGTGGTGAAAAAATAATATAAAAAATCGTTCGGGAAATGAGTTTACTTCCTGGGTACTTTCTTTGTATACATTCGACTATACGGGCCAAGCCCGGGATTTACGGGAAATCGCGGGTTTTCGTTTGCCGGCAATTAAACTTCTTTTATTCAGCGTCTCATTAAAAATGAAATCATTTTTAAAAAGTACAAGTCTCATGCGTCTTGGTGGTGAAAATATAATTTAAAGAATCGTTCGGGAAATGAGTTTACTCCCTGCGTACTTTCTTTGTATACTTTTGACTATACGGGCCGGGTCCGGGATTTACGGGAAATCGCGGGTTTTCGTTTGCTGGAGATTAAACTCCTTTTATTCAGCGTCTCATCAAAAATGAAATAATTTTTGAGAACTACAAGTCTTATGCGTTTTAGTGGTAAAAAAATAATTTAAAGAATCGTTCGGGAAGTGAGTTTACTCCCTGGGTACTTTCTTTGTATACATTCGACTATACGGGCCGACTCCAGGATATACGGGAAATCGGGGGTTTTCGTTTGCCGGCGATTAAACTCCTTTTATTCAGCGTCTCATCCAAAATGAAATAAATCTTGAAAACTACAAGTCTCATGCGTTTTAGTGGTGAAAAATAATTTAAAGAATCCTTCGGGAAATGAGTTTACACCCTGGGTACTTTCTTTGTATACTTTTGACTATACGGGCCGAGTCCAGGATTTACGGGAAATTGCGGGTTTTCGTTTGCCGGCGATTAAACTCCTTTTATTCAGCGTCTTATCAAAAATGAAATCATTTTTAAAAACTACAAGTCTCATGCGTTTTAGTGGTGCAGAAATAGTTTAAAGAATCCTTCGGGAAATGAGTTTAATCCCTGGGTATTTTCTTTGTATACATTCGACTATACGGCCAAGCCCGGGATTTACGGGATATCGCAGGTTTTCGATTGCCGGCGATTAAACTCCTTTTATTCAGCGTCTCATCAAAAACGAAATCATTTTTGAAAACTACAAGTCTCATGCGTTTTAGTGGTGAAAAATAATTTAAAGAATCCTTCGGAAAATGAGTTTACTCCCTGGGTACTTTCTTTGTATACTTTTGACTATACGGGCCGAGTCCGGGATTTACGGGAAATCGTGGGTTTTCGTTTGCCGGCGATTAAACTCCTTTTATTCAGCGTCTCATCAAAAATGAAATCATTTTTGAAAATTACAAGTCTCATGCGTCTTAGTGGTGAAAAAATAATATAAAAAATCGTTCGGGAAATGAGTTTACTTCCTGGGTACTTTCTTTGTATACATTCGACTATACGGGCCAAGCCCGGGATTTACGTGAAATCGCGGGTTTTCGTTTGCCGGCAATTAAACTTCTTTTATTCAGCGTCTCATTAAAAATGAAATCATTTTTGAAAAGTACAAGTTTCATGCGTCTTAGTGGTGAAAATATAATTTAAAGAATCGGTCGGGAAATGAGTTTACTCCCTGCGTACTTTCTTTGTATACTTTTGACTATACGGGCCGGGTCCGGGATTTACGGGAAATCGCGGGTTTTCGTTTGCCGGAGATTAAACTCCTTTTATTCAGCGTCTCATCAAAACTGAAATAATTTTTGAGAACTACAAGTCTTATGCGTTTTAGTGGTGAAAAAATAATTTAAAAAATCGTTCGGGAAATGAGTTTACTCCCTGGGTACTTTCTTTGTATACATTCGACTATACGGGCCGATTCCAGGATATACGGGAAATCGCGGGTTTTCGTTTGCCGGCGATTAAACTCCTTTTATTCAGCGTCTCATCAAAAATGAAATAATTTTTGAAAACTACAAGTCTTATGCGTTTTAGTGGTGAAAAATTAATTTAAAAAATCGTTTGAGAAATGAGTTTACTCCCAGTTTACTTTCTTTGTATACATTCGACTATACGGGTCAAGACCGGGATTTACGGCAAATCGCGGGTTTTCGTTTCCCGACGATTAAACTCCTTTTATGCAGGGTCTCATCAAAAATGAAATCATTTTTGAAAACTACAAGTCTCATGCGTTTTAGTGGTGAAAAAATAATTTAAAGAATCGTTTGGGAAATGAGTTTACTCACTGGGTACTTTCTTTGTATACTTTCCACTGTACGGGCCGAGTCCGTGATATACGGAAAATCGCGGGTTTCCGTTTGCCGGCGATTAAACTCCTTTTATTCAGCGTCTCATCAAAAATGAAATCATTTTTGAAAACTACAAGTCTCATCCGTTTTAGTGGTGAAAAAATAATTTAAAGAATCGTTCGGGAATTGAGTTTACTCCCTGGGTACTTTCTTTGTATACTTTTGACTATACGGGCCGAGTCCAGGATTTACGGGAAATTGCGGGTTTTCGTTTGCCGGCGGTTAAACTCCTTTTATTCAGCGTCTCATCAAAAATGAAATCATTTTTGAAAACTACAAGTCTCGTGCGTTTTAGTGGTAAAGAAATAATTTAAAAAATCGTTCGGGAAATGAGTTTACTCCCTGGGTATTTTTTTTGTATACATTCAACTATACGGCCAAGCCCGGGATTTACGGGAAATCGCGGGTTTTCGTTTGCCGGCGATTAAACTACTTTTATTCAGCGTCTCATCAAAATTGAAATCATTTTTGAAAACTACAAGTCTCATGCGTTTTAGTGGTGTAAAATAATTTAAAGAATCCTTCGGGAAATGAGTTTACACCCTGGGTACTTTCTTTGTATACTTTTGACTATACGGGACGAGGCCAGGATTTACGGGAAATCGCGGGTTTTCGTTTGCCGGAGATTAAACTCCTTTTATTCAGCGTCTCATCAAAAATGAAATAATTTTTGAGAACTACAAGTCTTATGCGTTTTAGTGGTGAAAAAATAATTTAAAAAATCGTTCGGGAAATGAGTTTACTCCCTGGGTACTTTCTTTGTATACATTCGACTATACGGGCCGATTCCAGGATATACGGGAAATCGCGGGTTTTCGTTTGCCGGCGATTAAACTCCTTTTATTCAGCGTCTCATCAAAAATGAAATAATTTTTGAAAACTAGAAGTCTTATGCGTTTTAGTGGTAAAAAATTAATTTAAAAAATCGTTCGAGAAATGAGTTTACTCCCAGTTTACTTTCTTTGTATACATTCAACTATACGGGTCAAGACCGGGATTTACGGCAAATCGCGGGTTTTCGTTTGCCGGCGATTAAACTCCTTTTATGCAGCGTCTCATCAAAAATGAAATCATATTTGAAAACTACAAGTCTCATGCGTTTTAGTGGTGAAAAAATAATTTAAAGAATCGTTTGGGAAATGAGTTTACTCCCTGGGTACTTTCTTTGTATACTTTTCACTGTACGGGCCGAGTCCGTGATATGCGGAAAATCGCGGGTTTCCGTTTGCCGGCGATTAAGCTCCTTTTATTCAGCGTCTCATCAAAAATGAAATCATTTTTGAAAACTACAAGTCTCATGCGTTTTAGTGGTGAAAAAATAATTTAAAGAATCGTTCGGGAATTGAGTTTACTCCCTGGGTACTTTCTTTGTGTACTTTTGACTATACGGGCTGAGTCCAGGATTTACGGAAAATTGCGGGTTTTCGTTTGCCGGCGGTTAAACTCCTTTTATTCAGCGTCTCATCAAAAATGAAATCATTTTTGAAAACTACAAGTCTCGTGCGTTTTAGTGGTAAAGAAATAATTTAAAAAATCGTTCGGGAAATGAGTTTACTCCCTGGGTATTTTCTTTGTATACATTCGACTATACGGCCAAGCCCGGGATTTACGGGAAATCGCGGGTTTTCGTTTGCCGGCGATTAAACTACTTTTATTCAGCGTCTCATCAAAAATGAAATCATTTTTGAAAACTACAAGTCTCATGCGTTTTAGTGGTGGAAAATAATTTAAAGAATCCTTCCGGAAATGAGTTTACACCCTGGGTACTTTCTTTGTATACTTTTGACTATACGGGCCGAGTCCAGGATTTACGGGAAATTGCGGGTTTTGGTTTGCCGGCGATTAAACTTCTTTTATTCAGCGTCTGATCAAAAATGAAATCATTTTTGAAAACTACAAGTCTCGTGCGTTTTAGTGGTGAAGAAATAATTTAAAAAATCGTTCGGGAAATGAAGTTACTCCCTGGGTATTTTCTTTGTATACATTCGACTATACGGCCAAGCCCAGGATTTACGGGAAATCGCGGGTTTTCGTTTGCCGGCGATTAAACTCCTCTTATTCAGCGTCTCATTAAAAATGAATTCGTTTTTGAAAACTACAAGTCTTATGCGTTTTAGTGGTAAAAAATTAATTTAAAAAATCGTTCGGGAAATGAGTTTTCTCCCAGTTTACTTTCTTTGTATACATTTGACTATACGGGTCAAGCCCGGGATTTACGGGAAATCGCGGGTTTTTGTTTGCCGGCGATTAAACTCCTTTTATTCAGCGTCTCATCAAAAATGAAATCGTTTTTGAAAACTACAAGTCTTATGCGTTTTAGTGGTAAAAAAATAATTTAAAAAATCGTTCGAGAAATGAGTTTACTCCCAGTTTACTTTCTTTGTATACATTCGACTATACGGGTCAAGCCCGGGATTTACGGCAAATCGTGGGTTTTCGTTTCCCGGCGATTAAACTTCTTTTATACAGCGTCTCATCAAAAATGAAATCATTTTTGAAAACTACAAGTCTCATGCGTTTTAGTGGGGAAAAAATAATTTAAAGAATCGTTCGGGAAATGAGTTTACTCCCTGGGTACTTTCTTTGTACACTTTTGACTATACGGGCCGAGTCCGGGATTTACGGGAAATTGCGGGTTTTCGTTTGCCGGCGATTAAACTCCTTTTATTCAGCGTCTCATCAAAAATGAAATCGTTTTTGGAAACTACAAGACTCATGCGTTTTAGTGGTGAAAAAATAATTTAAAGAATCGTTTGGGAAATGAGTTTACTCCCTGGGTACTTTCTTTGTATACTTTTCACTGTACGGGCCGAGTCCGTGATATACGGAAAATCGCGGGTTTTCGTTTGCCGGCGATTAAACTCCTTTTATTCAGCGTCTCATCAAAAATTAAATCATTTTTGAAAACTACAAGTCTCATGCGTTTTAGTGGTGAAAAAGTAATTTAAAGAATCGTTCGGGAAATGAGTTTACTCCCTGGGTACTTTCTTTGTATACTTTTGACTATACGGGCCGAGACCGGGATTTACGGGAAATTGCGGGTTTTCGATTGCCGGCGATTAAACTCCTTTTATTCAGCGTCTCATCAAAAATGAAATCGTTTTTGAAAACTACAAGTGTTATGCGTTTTAGTGGTAAAAAATTAATTTAAAAAATCGTTCGAGAAATGAGTTTACTCCCAGTTTACTTTCTTTGTATACATTCTACTATACGGGTCAAGACCGGGATTTACGGCAAATCGCGGGTTTTCGTTTGCCGGCGATTAAACTCCTTTTATGCAGCGTCTCATCAAAAATGAAATCATTTTTGAAAACTATAAGTCTCATGCGTTTTAGTGGTGAAAAAATAGTTTAAAGAATCGTTTGGGAAATGAGTTTACTCGCTGGGTACTTTCTTTGTATACTTTTCACTGTACGGGCCGAGTCCGTGATATACGGAAAATCGCGGGTTTCCGTTTGCCGGCGATTAAACTCCTTTTATTCAGCGTCTCATCAAAAATGAAATCATTTTTGAAAACTGCAAGTCTCATGCGTTTTAGTGGTGAAAAAATAATTTAAAGAATCGTTCGGGAATTGAGTTTACTCCATGGGTACTTTCTTTGTATACTTTTGACTATACGGGCCGAGTCCAGGATTTACGGGAAATTGCGGGTTTTCGTTTGCCGGCGGTTAAACTCCTTTTATTCAGCGTCTCATCAAAAATGAAATCATTTTTGAAAACTACAAGTCTCGTGCGTTTTAGTGGTAAAGAAATAATTTAAAAAATCGTTCAGGAAATGAGTTTACTCCCTGGGTATTTTCTTTGTATACATTCGACTATACGGCCAAGCCCGGGATTTACGGGAAATCGCGGGTTTTCATTTGCCGGCGATTAAACTACTTTTATTCAGCGTCTCATCAAAAATGAAATCATTTTTGAAAACTACAAGTCTCATGCGTTTTAGTGGTGAAAAATAATTTAAAGAATCCTTCGGGAAATGAGTTTACACACTGGGTACTTTCTTTGTATACTTTTGACTATACGGGCCGAGTCCAGGATTTACGGAAAATTGCGGGTTTTCGTTTGCCGGCGATTAAACTCCTTTTATTCAGCGTCTCATCAAAAATGAAATCATTTTTGAAAACTACAAGTCTCGTGCGTTTTAGTGGTGAAGAAATAATTTAAAAAATCGCTCGGGAAATGAGTTTACTCCCTGGGTATTTTCTTTGTATACATTCGACTATACGGCCAAGCCCGGGATTTACGGGAAATCGCGGGTTTTCGTTTGCTGGCGATTAAACTCCTTTTATTCAGCGTCTGATCAAAAATGAAATCATTTTTGAAAACTACAAGTCTCGTGCGTTTTAGTGGTGAAGAAATAATTTAAAAAATCGTTTGGGAAATGAATTTACTCCCTGGGTATTTTCTTTGTATACATTCGACTATACGGCCGAGTCCAGGATTTACGGGAAATTGCGGGTTTTCGTTTGCCGGCGGTTAAACTCCTTTTATTCAGCGTCTCATCAAAAATGAAATCATTTTTGAAAACTACAAGTCTCGTGGGTTTTCGTGGTAAAAAAATAATTTAAAAAATCGTTCGAAAAATAAGTTTACTCCCAGTTTACTTTCTTTGTATACATTCGACTATACGGGTCAAGCCCGGGATTTACGGCAAATCGCGGGTTTTCGTTTGCCGGCGATTAAACTTCTTTTATACAGCGTCTCATCAAAAATGAAATCATTTTTGAAAACTACAAGTCTCATGCGTTTTAGTGGGGAAAAAATAATTTAAAGAATCGTTCGGGAAATGAGTTTACTCCCTGGGTACTTTCTTTGTATGCTTTTGACTATACGGGCCGAGTCCGGGATTTACGGGAAATTGCGGGTTTTCGTTTGCCGGCGATTAAACTCCTTTTATTCAGCGTCTCATCAAAAATGAAATCATTTTTGAAAACTACAAGACTCATGCGTTTTAGTGGTGAAAAAATAATTTAAAGAATCGTTTGGGAAATGAGTTTACTCCCTGGGTACTTTCTTTGTATACTTTTCACTGTACGGGCCGAGTCCGTGATATACGGAAAATCGCGGGTTTTCGTTTGCCGGCGATTAAACTCCTTTTATTCAGCGTCTCATCAAAAATGAAATCATTTTTGAAAACTACAAGTCTCATGCGTTTTAGTGGTGAAAAAATAATTTAAAGAATCGTTCGGGAAATGAGTTTACTCCCTGGGCACTTTCTTTGTATACTTTTGACTATACGGGCCGAGTCCGGGATTTACGGGAAATTGCGGGTTTTCGTTTGCCGGCGATTAAACTCCTTTTATTCAGCGTCTCATCAAAAATGAAATCATTTTTGAAAACTACAAGTCTCGTGGGTTTTCGTGGTAAAAAAATAATTTAAAAAATCGTTCGAAAAATAAGTTTACTCCCAGTTTACTTTCTTTGTATACATTCGACTATACGGGTCAAGCCCGGGATTTACGGCAAATCGCGGGTTTTCGTTTGCCGGCGATTAAACTTCTTTTATACAGCGTCTCATCAAAAATGAAATCATTTTTGAAAACTACAAGTCTCATGCGTTTTAGTGGGGAAAAAATAATTTAAAGAATCGTTCGGGAAATGAGTTTACTCCCTGGGTACTTTCTTTGTATGCTTTTGACTATACGGGCCGAGTCCGGGATTTACGGGAAATTGCGGGTTTTCGTTTGCCGGCGATTAAACTCCTTTTATTCAGCGTCTCATCAAAAATGAAATCATTTTTGAAAACTACAAGACTCATGCGTTTTAGTGGTGAAAAAATAATTTAAAGAATCGTTTGGGAAATGAGTTTACTCCCTGGGTACTTTCTTTGTATACTTTTCACTGTACGGGCCGAGTCCGTGATATACGGAAAATCGCGGGTTTTCGTTTGCCGGCGATTAAACTCCTTTTATTCAGCGTCTCATCAAAAATGAAATCATTTTTGAAAACTACAAGTCTCATGCGTTTTAGTGGTGAAAAAATAATTTAAAGAATCGTTCGGGAAATGAGTTTACTCCCTGGGCACTTTCTTTGTATACTTTTGACTATACGGGCCGAGTCCGGGATTTACGGGAAATTGCGGGTTTTCGTTTGCCGGCGATTAAACTCCTTTTATTCAGCGTCTCATCAAAAATGAAATCATTTTTGAAAACTACAAGTCTCGTGCGTTTTAGTGGTGAAAAAATAATTTAAAAAATCGTTCAAGAAATGAGTTTACTCCCTGGGTACTTTCTTTGTATACATTTGACTATACAGGCCGATTCCGGGATATACAGGAAGTCGCGGGTTTTCGTTTGCCGGCGATTAAACTCCTTTTATTCAGCGTCTCATCAAAAATGAAATCATTTTTGAAAACTACAAGTCTCATGCGTTTTAGTGGTGAAAAAATGATTTAAAGAATCGTTCGGGAAATGAGTTTACTCCCTGGGTACTTTCTTTGTATACTTTTGACTATACGGGCCGAGTCCGGGATTTACGGGAAATTGCGGGTTTTCGTTTGCGGGCGAATAAACTCCTTTTATTCAGCGTCTCATCAAAAATGAAATCGTTTTTGAAAACTACAAGTCTTATGCGTTTTAGTGGTAAAAAATTAATTTAAAAAATCGTTCGGGAAATGAGTTTACTCCCAGTTTACTTTCTTTGTATACATTTGACTATACGGGTCAAGCCCGGGATTTACGGCAAATCGCGTGTTTTCGTTTGCCGGCGATTAAACTCCTTTTATTCAGCGTCTCATCAAAAATGAAATCATTTTTGAAAACTACAAGTCTCGTGCGTTTTAGTGGTGAAAAAATAATTTAAAAAAGCGTTCAAGAAATGAGTTTACTCCCTGGGTACTTTCTTTGTATACATTCGACTATACAGGCCGATTTCGGGATATACAGGAAATCGCGGGTTTTCGTTTGCCGGCGATTAAACTTCTTTTATTCAGCGTCTCATCAAAAATGAAATCATTTTTCAAAAGTACAAGTCTTATGCGTTTTAGTGGTGAAAATATAATTTAAAGAATCGTTCGGGAAATGAGTTTACTCCCTGCGTACGTTCTTTGTATACTTATGACTATACGGGCCGGGTCCGGGATTTACGGGAAATTGCGGGTTTTCGTTTGCCGGAGATTAAACTCCTTTTATTCAGCGTCTCATCAAAAATGAAATCATTTTTGAAAACTACAAGTCTCATGCGTTTTAGTGGTGAAAAAATAATTTAAAAAATCGTTCAAGAATTGAGTTTACTCCCTGGGTACTTTCTTTGTATACATTCGACTATACAGGCCGATTACGGGATATACAGGAAGTCAGGGGTTTTCGTTTGCCGGCGATTAAACTCCTTTTATTCAGCGTCTCATCAACTACAAGTCTCATGCGTTTTAGTGGTGAAAAAATAATTTAAAAAATCGTTCAAGAAATGAGTTTACTCCCTGGGTACTTTCTTTGTATACATTCGACTATACAGGCCGATTACGGGATATACAGGAAGTCAGGGGTTTTCGTTTGCCGGCGATTAAACTCCTTTTATTCAGCGTCTCATCAAAAATGAAATCATTTTTAAAAACTACAAGTCTCATGCGTTTTAGTGGTGAAAAAATAATTTAAAGAATCGTTCGGGAAATGAGTTTACTCCCTGGGTACTTTCTTTGTATACTTTTGACTATACGGGCCGAGTCCGGGATTTACGGGAAATTGCGGGTTTTCGTTTGCGGGCGATTAAACTCCTTTTATTCAGCGTCTCATCAAAAATGAAATCGTTTTTGAAAACTACAAGTCTTTTGCGTTTTAGTGGTAAAAAATTAATTTAAAAAATCGTTCGGGAAATGAGTTTACTCCCAGTTTACTTTCTTTGTATACATTTGACTATACGGGTCAAGCCCGGGATTTACGGCAAATCGCGGGTTTTCGTTTGCCGGCGATTAAACTCCTTTTATTCAGCGTCTCATCAAAAATGAAATCATTTTTGAAAACTACAAGTCTCGTGCGTTTTAGTGGTAAAGAAATAATTTAAAAAATCGTTCGGGAAATGAGTTTACTCCCTGGGTATTTTCTTTGTATACAATCGACTATACGGCCAAGCCCGGGATTTACGGGAAATCGCGGGTTTTCGTTTGCCGGCGATTAAACTCCTTTTATTCAGCGTCTCATCAAAAATGAAATCATTTTTGAAAACTACAAGTCTCGTGCGTTTTAGTGGTGAAGAAATAATTTAAAGAATCGTTTGGGAAATGAGTTTACTCCCTGCGTACTTTCTTTGTATACATTCGACTATACGGGCCAAGCCCGGGATTTACGGGAAACCGCGGGTTTTCGTTTGCCGGGGATTAAACTTCTTTTATTCAGCGTCTCATCAAAAATGAAATCATTTTTGAAAAGTACAAGTCTCATGCGTTTTAGTGGTGAAAATATAATTTAAAGAATTGTTCGGGAAATGAGTTTACTCCCTGCGTACGTTCTTTGTATACTTATGACTATACGGGCCGGGTCCGGGATTTACGGGAAATCGCGGGTTTTCGTTTGCCGGAGATTAAACTCCTTTTATTCAGCGTCTCATCAAAAATGAAATCATTTTTGAAAACTACAAGTCTCATGCGTTTTAGTGGTGAAAGAATAATTTAAAAAATCGTTCAAGAAATGAGTTTACTCCCTGGGTACTTTCTTTGTATACATTCGACTATACAGGCCGATTACGGGATATACAGGAAGTCAGGGGTTTTCGTTTGCCGGCGATTAAACTCCTTTTATTCAGCGTCTCATCAAAAATGAAATCATTTTTGAAAACTACAAGTCTCATGCGTTTTAGTGGTGAAAAAATAATTTAAAAAATCGTTCGGGAAATGAGTTTACTCCCTGGGTATTTTCTTTGTATACATTCGACTATACGGCCAAGCCTGGGATTTACGGGAAATCGCGGGTTTTCGTTTGCCGGCGATTAAACTCCTTTTATTCAGCGTCTCATCAAAAACGAAATCATTTTTAAAAACTACAAGTCTCATTCGTTTTAGTGGTGAAAAAATAATTTAAAAAATCGTTCGGGAAATGAGTTTACTCCCAGTTTACTTTCTTTGTATACATTCCACTATACGGGTCAAGCCCGGGATTTACGGCAAATCGCGGGTTTTCGTTTGCCGGCGATTAAACTCCTTTTATTCAGCGTCTCATCAAAAACGAAATCATTTTAAAAAACTACAAGTCTCATGCGTTTTAGTGGTGAAAAAATAATTTAAAAAATCGTTCGGGAAAGGAGTTTACTCCCAGTTTACTTTCTTTGTATACATTCGACTATACGGGTCAAGCCCTGGATTTACGGCAAATCGCGGGTTTTCGTTTGCCGGCGATTAAACTCCTTTTATTCAGCGTCTCATCAAAAATGAAATCATTTTTGAAAACTACAAGTCTCATGCCTTTTAGTGGTGAAGAAATAATTTAAAAAATCGTTCGGGAAATGAGTTTACTCCTTGGGTATTTTCTTTATATACATTCGACTATACGGCCAAGCCCGGGATTTACGGGAAATCGCGGGTTTTCGTTTGCCGGCGATTAAACTCCTTTTATTCAGCGTCTCATCAAAAACGAAATCATTTTTAAAAACTACAAGTCTCATGCGTTTTAGTGGTGAAAAAATAATTTAAAAAATCGTTCGGGAAATGACTTTACTCCCAGTTTACTTTCTTTGTATACATTCCACTATACGGGTCAAGCCCGGGATTTACGGCAAATCGCGGGTTTTCGTTTGCCGTCGATTAAACTCCTTTTATTCAGCGTCTCATCAAAAATGAAATCATTTTTGAAAACTAAAAGTCTCATGCGTTTTAGTGGTGAAGAAATAATTTAAAAAATCGTTCGGGAAATGAGTTTACTCCCTGGGTATTTTCTTTGTATATATTCGACTATACGGCCAAGCCCGGGATTTACGGGAAATCGCGGGTTTTCGTTTGCCGGCGATTAAACTCCTTTTATTCAGCGTCTCATCAAAAATGAAATCATTTTTGAAAACTACAAGTCTCGTGCGTTTTAGTGGTGAAGAAATAATTTAAAGAATCGTTTGGGAAATGAGTTTACTCCCTGCGTACTTTCTTTGTATACATTCGACTATACGGGCCAAGCCCGGGATTTACGGGAAACCGCGGGTTTTCGTTTGCCGGGGATTAAACTTCTTTTATTCAGCGTCTCATCAAAAATGAAATCATTTTTGAAAAGTACAAGTCTCATGCGTTTTAGTGGTGAAAATATAATTTAAAGAATTGTTCGGGAAATGAGTTTACTCCCTGCGTACGTTCTTTGTATACTTATGACTATACGGGCCGGGTCCGGGATTTACGGGAAATCGCGGGTTTTCGTTTGCCGGAGATTAAACTCCTTTTATTCAGCGTCTCATCAAAAATGAAATCATTTTTGAAAACTACAAGTCTCATGCGTTTTAGTGGTGAAAGAATAATTTAAAAAATCGTTCAAGAAATGAGTTTACTCCCTGGGTACTTTCTTTGTATACATTCGACTATACAGGCCGATTACGGGATATACAGGAAGTCAGGGGTTTTCGTTTGCCGGCGATTAAACTCCTTTTATTCAGCGTCTCATCAAAAATGAAATCATTTTTGAAAACTACAAGTCTCATGCGTTTTAGTGGTGAAAAAATAATTTAAAAAATCGTTCGGGAAATGAGTTTACTCCCTGGGTATTTTCTTTGTATACATTCGACTATACGGCCAAGCCTGGGATTTACGGGAAATCGCGGGTTTTCGTTTGCCGGCGATTAAACTCCTTTTATTCAGCGTCTCATCAAAAACGAAATCATTTTTAAAAACTACAAGTCTCATTCGTTTTAGTGGTGAAAAAATAATTTAAAAAATCGTTCGGGAAATGAGTTTACTCCCAGTTTACTTTCTTTGTATACATTCCACTATACGGGTCAAGCCCGGGATTTACGGCAAATCGCGGGTTTTCGTTTGCCGGCGATTAAACTCCTTTTATTCAGCGTCTCATCAAAAACGAAATCATTTTAAAAAACTACAAGTCTCATGCGTTTTAGTGGTGAAAAAATAATTTAAAAAATCGTTCGGGAAAGGAGTTTACTCCCAGTTTACTTTCTTTGTATACATTCGACTATACGGGTCAAGCCCTGGATTTACGGCAAATCGCGGGTTTTCGTTTGCCGGCGATTAAACTCCTTTTATTCAGCGTCTCATCAAAAATGAAATCATTTTTGAAAACTACAAGTCTCATGCCTTTTAGTGGTGAAGAAATAATTTAAAAAATCGTTCGGGAAATGAGTTTACTCCTTGGGTATTTTCTTTATATACATTCGACTATACGGCCAAGCCCGGGATTTACGGGAAATCGCGGGTTTTCGTTTGCCGGCGATTAAACTCCTTTTATTCAGCGTCTCATCAAAAACGAAATCATTTTTAAAAACTACAAGTCTCATGCGTTTTAGTGGTGAAAAAATAATTTAAAAAATCGTTCGGGAAATGACTTTACTCCCAGTTTACTTTCTTTGTATACATTCCACTATACGGGTCAAGCCCGGGATTTACGGCAAATCGCGGGTTTTCGTTTGCCGGCGATTAAACTCCTTTTATTCAGCGTCTCATCAAAAATGAAATCATTTTTGAAAACTAAAAGTCTCATGCGTTTTAGTGGTGAAGAAATAATTTAAAAAATCGTTCGGGAAATGAGTTTACTCCCTGGGTATTTTCTTTGTATATATTCGACTATACGGCCAAGCCCGGGATTTACGGGAAATCGCGGGTTTTCGTTTGCCGGCGATTAAACTCCTTTTATTCAGCGTCTCATCAAAAACGAAATCATTTTTGAAAACTACAAGTCTCATGCGTTTTAGTGGTAAAAAGTAATTTAAAGAAACCTTCGGAAAATGAGTTTACTCCCTGGGTACTTTCTTTGTATACTTTTGACTATACGGGCCGAGTCCGGGATGTACGGGAAATCGCGGGTTTTCGTTTGCCGGCGATTAAACTCCTTTTATTCAGCGTCTCATCAAAAATGAAATCATTTTTGAAAATTTCAAGTCTCATGCGTCTTAGTGGTGAAAAAATAATATAAAAAATCGTTCGGGAAATGAGTTAATTTCCTGGGTATTTTCTTTGTATACATTCGACTATACGGGCCAAGCGTGGGATATACGGGAAATCGCCGGTTTTCGTTTGCCGGCGATTAAACTCCTTTTATTCAGCGTCTCATCAAAAATGAAATCATTTTTGAAAACTACAAGTCTCATGCGTTTTAGTGGTGAAAAAATAATTTAAAGAATCGTTCGGGAAATGAGTTTACTCCCTGGGTATTTTCTTTGTATACATTCGACTATACGGCCAAGCCCGGGATTTACGGGAAATCGCGGGTTTTCGTTTGCCGGCGATTAAACTCCTTTTATTCAGCGTCTCATCAAAAACGAAATCATTTTTGAAAACTACAAGTCTCATGCGTTTTAGTGGTAAAAAGTAATTTAAAGAAACCTTCGGGAAATGAGTTTACTCCCTGGGTACTTTCTTTGTATACTTTTGACTATACGGGCCGAGTCCGGGATTTACGGGAAATTGCGGGTTTTCGTTTGCCGGCGATTAAACTCCTTTTATTCAGCGTCTCATCAAAAACGAAATCATTTTTAAAAACAACAAGTCTCATTCGTTTTAGTGGTGAAAAAATAATTTAAAAAATCGTTCGGGAAATGAGTTTACTCCCAGTTTACTTTCTTTGTATACATTCGACTATACGGGTCAAGCCCTGGATTTACGGCAAATCGCGGGTTTTCGTTTGCCGGCGATTAAACTCCTTTTATTCAGCGTCTCATCAAAAATGAAATCATTTTTGAAAACTACAAGTCTCATGCGTTTTAGTGGTGAAGAAATAATTTAAAAAATCGTTCGGGAAATGAGTTTACTCCCTGGGTATTTTCTTTGTATACATTCGACTATACGGCCAAGCCCGGGATTTACGGGAAATCGCGGGTTTTCGTTTGCCGGCGATTAAACTCCTTTTATTCAGCGTCTCATCAAAAACGAAATCATTTTTGAAAACTACAAGTCTCATGCGTTTTAGTGGTGAAGAGTAATTTAAAGAAACCTTCGGAAAATGAGTTTACTCCCTGGGTACTTTCTTTGTATACTTTTGACTATACGGGCCGAGTCCGGGATTTACGGGAAATCGCGGGTTTTCGTTTGCCGGCGATTAAACTCCTTTTATTCAGCGTCTTATCAAAAATGAAATCATTTTTGAAAATTTCAAGTCTTATGCGTCTTAGTGGTGAAAAAATAATACAAAAAATCGTTCGGGAAATGAGTTAACTTCCTGGGTATTTTCTTTGTATACATTCGACTATACGGGCCAAGCCCGGGATATACGGGAAATCGCGGGTTTTCGTTTGCCGGCGATTAAACTCCTTTTATTCAGCGTCTCATCAAAAATGAAATCATTTTTGAAAACTACAAGTCTCATGCGTTTTAGTGGTGAAAAAATAATTTAAAGAATCGTTCGGGAAATGAGTTTACTCCCTGGGTACTTTCTTTGTATACTTTTGACTATACGGGCCGAGTCCGGGATTTACGGGAAATTGCGGGTTTTCGTTTGCCGGCGATTAAACTCCTTTTATTCAGCGTCTCATCAAAAATGAAATCGTTTTTGAAAACTACAAGTCTTATGCGTTTTAGTGGTAAAAAATTAATTTAAAAAATCGTTCGGGAAATGAGTTTACTCCTAGTTAACTTTCTTTGCATACATTTGACTATACGGGTGAAGCCCGGGATTTACGGCAAATCGCGGGTTTTCGTTTGCCGGCGATTAAACTCCTTTTATTCAGCGTCTCATAAAAAATGAAATCATTTTTGAAAACTACAAGTCTCATGCGTCTTAGTGGTGAAAAAATAATTTAAAAAATCGTTCGGGAAATGAGTTTACTCCCTGGGTACTTTCTTTGTATACATTCGACTATACGGGCCAAGCCCGGGATTTACGGGAAATCGCGGGTTTTCGTTTGCCGGCGATTAAACTTCTTTTATTCAGCGTCTCATCAAAAATGAAATCATTTTTGAAAAGTACAAGTCTCATGCGTTTTAGTGGTGAAAATATAATTTAAAAAATCGTTCGGGAAATGAGTTTACTCCCTGCGTACGTTCTTTGTATACTTTTGACTATACTGGCCGGGTCCGAGATTTACGGGAAATCGCGGGTTTTCGTTTGCCGGAGATTAAACTCCTTTTATTCATCGTCTCATCAAAAATGAAATCATTTTTAAAAACTACAAGTCTCATGCGTTTTAGTGGTGAAAAAATAATTTAAAAAATTGTGCAAGAAATGAGTTTACTCCCTGGGTACTTTCTTTGTATACATTCGACTATACGGGTCAAGCCCTGGATTTACGGCAAATCGCTGGTTTTCGTTTGCCGGCGATTAAACTCCTTTTATTCAGCGTCTCATCAAAAATGAAATCATTTTTGAAAACTACAAGTCTCATGCGTTTTAGTGGTGAAGAAATAATTTAAAAAATCGTTCGGGAAATGAGTTTTCTCCCTGGGTATTTTCTTTGTATACATTCGACTATACGGCCAAGCCCGGGATTTACGGGAAATCGCGGGTTTTCGTTTGCCGGCGATTAAACTCCTTTTATTCAGCGTCTCATCAAAAACGAAATCATTTTTGAAAACTACAAGTCTCATGCGTTTTAGTGGTGAAAAATAATTTAAAGAATCCTTCGGAAAATGAGTTTACTCCCTGGGTACTTTCTTTGTATACTTTTGACTATACGGGCCGAGTCCGGGATTTACGGGAAATCGCGGGTTTTCGTTTGCCGGCGATTAAACTCCTTTTATTCAGCGTCTCATCAAAAATGAAATCATTTTTGAAAATTTCAAGTCTCATGCGTCTTAGTGGTGAAAAAATAATATAAAAAATCGTTCGGGAAATGAGTTAACTTCCTGGGTACTTTCTTTGTATACATTCGACTATACGGGCCAAGCCCGGGATACACGGGAAATCGCGGGTTTTCGTTTGCCGGCGATTAAACTCCTTTTATTCAGCGTCTCATCAAAAATGAAATCATTTTTGAAAACTACAAGTCTCATGCGTTTTAGTGGTGAAAAAATAATTTAAAGAATCGTTCGGGAAATGAGTTTACTCCTAGTTAACTTTCTTTGTATACATTTGACTATACGGGTCAAGCCCGGGATTTACGGGAAATCGCGGGTTTTCGTTTACCGGCGATTAAACTTCTTTTATTCAGCGTCTCATCAAAAATGAAATCATTTTTGAAAAGTACAAGTCTCATGCGTTTTAGTGGTGAAAATATAATTTAAAGAATCGTTCGGGAAATGAGTTTACTTCCTGCGTACGTTCTTTGTATACTTTTGACTATACGGGCCGGGTCCGAGATTTACGGGAAATCGCGGGTTTTCCTTTGCCGGAGATTAATCTCCTTTTATTCATCGTCTCATCAAAAATGAAATCATTTTTGAAAACTACAAGTCTCATGCGTTTTAGTGGTGAAAAAATAATTTAAAAAATCGTGCAAGAAATGAGTTTACTCCCTGGGTACTTTCTTTGTATACATTCGACTATACGGGCCGATTCCGGGATATACAGGAAATTGCGGGTTTTCGTTTGCCGGCGATTAAACTCCTTTTATTCAGCGTCTCATCAAAAATGAAATCATTTTTGAAAACTACAAGTCTCATGCGTTTTAGTGGTGGAAAAATAATTTAAAGAATCGTTCGGGAAATGAGTTAACTTCCTGGGTATTTTCTTTGTATACATTCGACTATACGGGCCAAGCCCGGGATATACGGGAAATCGCCGGTTTTCGTTTGTTGGCGATTAAACTCCTTTTATTCAGCGTCTCATCAAAAATGAAATCATTTTTGAAAATTTTAAGTCTCATGCGTCTTAGTGGTGGAAAAATAATATAAAAAATCGTTCGGGAAATGAGTTAACTTCCTGGGTACTTTCTTTGTATACATTCGACTATACGGGCCAAGCCCGGGATACACGGGAAATCGCAGGTTTTCGTTTGCCGGCGATTAAACTCCTTTTATTCAGCGTCTCATCAAAAATGAAATCATTTTTGAAAACTACAAGTCTCATGCGTTTTAGTGGTGAAAAAATAATTTAAAGAATCGTTCGGGAAATGAGTTTACTCCTAGTTAACTTTCTTTGTATACATTTGACTATACGGGTCAAGCCCGGGATTTACGGGAAATCGCGGGTTTTCGTTTACCGGCGATTAAACTTCTTTTATTCAGCGTCTCATCAAAAATGAAATCATTTTTAAAAAGTACAAGTCTCATGCGTTTTAGTGGTGAAAATATAATTTAAAGAATCGTTCGGGAAATGAGTTTACTCCCTGCGTACGTTCTTTGTATACTTTTGACTATACGGGCCGGGTCCGAGATTTACGGGAAATCGCGGGTTTTCCTTTGCCGGAGATTAATCTCCTTTTATTCAGCGTCTCATCAAAAATGAAATCATTTTTGAAAACTACAAGTCTCATGCGTTTTAGTGGTGAAAAAATAATTTAAAGAATCGTTCGGGAAATGAGTTTACTCCTAGTTAACTTTCTTTGTATACATTTGACTATACGGGTCAAGCCCGGGATTTACGGGAAATCGCGGGTTTTCGTTTACCGGCGATTAAACTTCTTTTATTCAGCGTCTCATCAAAAATGAAATCATTTTTAAAAAGTACAAGTCTCATGCGTTTTAGTGGTGAAAAAATAATTTAAAGAATCGTTCGGGAAATGAGTTTACTCCCTGCGTACGTTCTTTGTATACTTTTGACTATACGGGCCGGGTCCGAGATTTACGGGAAATCGCGGGTTTTCCTTTGCCGGAGATTAATCTCCTTTTATTCAGCGTCTCATCAAAAATGAAATCATTTTTGAAAACTACAAGTCTCATGCGTTTTAGTGGTGAAAAAATAATTTAAAAAATCGTGCAAGAAATGAGTTTACTCCCTGGGTACTTTCTTTGTATACATTCGACTATACGGGCCGATTCCGGGATATACAGGAAATTGCGGGTTTTCGTTTGCCGGCGATTAAACTCCTTTTATTCAGCGTCTCATCAAAAATGAAATCATTTTTGGAAAACTACAAGTCTCATGCGTTTTAGTGGTGGAAAAATAATTTAAAGAATCGTTCGGGAAATGAGTTTACTCCCTGGGTACTTTCTTTGTATACTTTTGACTATACGGGCCGAGTCCGGGATTTACGGGAAATCGCGGGTTTTCGTTTGCCGGCGATTAAACTCCTTTTATTCAGCGTCTCATCAAAAATGAAATCATTTTTGAAAATTTCAAGTCTCATGCGTCTTAGTGGTGAAAAAATAATATAAAAAATCGTTCGGGAAATGAGTTAACTTCCTGGGTATTTTCTTTGTATACATTCGACTATACGGGCCAAGCCCGTGATATACGGGAAATCGCCGGTTTTCGTTTGCCGGCGATTAAACTCCTTTTATTCAGCGTCTCATCAAAAATGAAATCATTTTTGAAAACTACAAGTCTCATGCGTTTTAGTGGTGAAAAAATAATTTAAAAATTGTTCGGGAAATGAGTTTACTCCCTGGGTACTTTCTTTGTATACTTTTGACTATACGGGCCGAGTCCGGGATTTACGGGAAATTGCGGGTTTTCGTTTGCCGGCGATTAAACTCCTTTTATTCAGCGTCTCATCAAAAACGAAATCATTTTTAAAAACAACAAGTCTCATTCGTTTTAGTGGTGAAAAAATAATTTAAAAAATCGTTCGGGAAATGAGTTTACTCCCAGTTTACTTTCTTTGTATACATTCGACTATACGGGTCAAGCCCTGGATTTACGGCAAATCGCGGGTTTTTGTTTGCCGGCGATTAAACTCCTTTTATTCAGCGTCTCATCAAAAATGAAATCATTTTTGAAAACTACAAGTCTCATGCGTTTTAGTGGTGAAGAAATAATTTAAAAAATCGTTCGGGAAATGAGTTTACTCCCTGGGTATTTTCTTTGTATACATTCGACTATACGGCCAAGCCCGAGATTTACGGGAAATCGCGGGTTTTCGTTTGCCGGCGATTAAACTCCTTTTATTCAGCGTCTCATCAAAAACGAAATCATTTTTCAAAACTACAAGTCTCATGCGTTTTAGTGGTGAAAAGTAATTTAAAGAAACCTTCGGAAAATGAGTTTACTCCCTGGGTACTTTCTTTGTATACTTTTGACTATACGGGCCGAGTCCGGGATTTACGGGAAATCGCGGGTTTTCGTTTGCCGGCGATTAAACTCCTTTTATTCAGCGTCTTATCAAAAATGAAATCATTTTTGAAAATTTCAAGTCTTATGCGTCTTAGTGGTGAAAAAATAATATAAAAAATCGTTCGGGAAATGAGTTAACTTCCTGGGTATTTTCTTTGTATACATTCGACTATACGGGCCAAGCTCGGGATATACGGGAAATCGCCGGTTTTCGTTTGCCGGCGATTAAACTCCTTTTATTCAGCGTCTCATCAAAAATGAAATCATTTTTGAAAATTTCAAGTCTCATGCGTCTTAGTGGTGAAAAAATAATATAAAAAATCGTTCGGGAAATGAGTTAACTTCCTGGGTACTTTCTTTGTATACATTCGACTATACGGGCCAAGCCCGGGATACACGGGAAATCGCGGGTTTTCGTTTGCCGGCGATTAAACTCCTTTTATTCAGCGTCTCATCAAAAATGAAATCATTTTTGAAAACTACAAGTCTCATGCGTTTTAGTGGTGAAAAAATAATTTAAAGAATCGTTCGGGAAATGAGTTTACTCCTAGTTAACTTTCTTTGTATACATTTGACTATACGGGTCAAGCCCGGGATTTACGGGAAATCGCGGGTTTTCGTTTACCGGCGATTAAACTTCTTTTATTCAGCGTCTCATCAAAAATGAAATCATTTTTAAAAAGTACAAGTCTCATGCGTTTTAGTGGTGAAAATATAATTTAAAGAATCGTTCGGGAAATGAGTTTACTCCCTGCGTACGTTCTTTGTATACTTTTGACTATACGGGCCGGGTCCGAGATTTACGGGAAATCGCGGGTTTTCCTTTGCCGGAGATTAATCTCCTTTTATTCAGCGTCTCATCAAAAATGAAATCATTTTTGAAAACTACAAGTCTCATGCGTTTTAGTGGTGAAAAAATAATTTAAAAAATCGTGCAAGAAATGAGTTTACTCCCTGGGTACTTTCTTTGTGTACATTCGACTATACGGGCCGATTCCGGGATATACAGGAAATTGCGGGTTTTCGTTTGCCGGCGATTAAACTCCTTTTATTCAGCGTCTCATCAAAAATGAAATCATTTTTGAAAACTACAAGTCTCATGCGTTTTAGTGGTGGAAAAATAATTTAAAGAATCGTTCGGGAAATGAGTTTACTCCCTGGGTACTTTCTTTGTATACTTTTGACTATACGGGCCGAGTCCGGGATTTACGGGAAATCGCGGGTTTTCGTTTGCCGGCGATTAAACTCCTTTTATTCAGCGTCTCATCAAAAATGAAATCATTTTTGAAAATTTCAAGTCTCATGCGTCTTAGTGGTGAAAAAATAATATAAAAAATCGTTCGGGAAATGAGTTAACTTCCTGGGTATTTTCTTTGTATACATTCGACTATACGGGCCAAGCCCGGGATATACGGGAAATCGCCGGTTTTCGTTTGCCGGCGATTAAACTCCTTTTATTCAGCGTCTCATCAAAAATGAAATCATTTTTGAAAACTACAAGTCTCATGCGTTTTAGTGGTGAAAAAATAATTTAAAGAATCGTTCGGGAAATGAGTTTACTCCCTGGGTACTTTCTTTGTTTACTTTTGACTATACGGGCCGAGTCCGGGATTTACGGGAAATTGCAGGTTTTCGTTTGCCGGCGATTAAACTCCTTTTAATCAGCGTCTCATCAAAAACGAAATCATTTTTAAAAACAACAAGTCTCATTTGTTTTAGTGGTGAAAAAATAATTTAAAAAATCGTTCGGGAAATGAGTTTACTCCCAGTTTACTTTCTTTGTATACATTCGACTATACGGGTCAAGCCCTGGATTTACGGCAAATCGCGGGTTTTCGTTTGCCGGCGATTAAACTCTTTTTATTCAGCGTCTCATCAAAAATGAAATCATTTTTGAAAACTACAAGTCTCATGCGTTTTAGTGGTGAAGAAATAATTTAAAAAATCGTTCGGGAAATGAGTTTACTCCCTGGGTATTTTCTTTGTATACATTTGACTATACGGCCAAGCCCGAGATTTACGGGAAATCGCGGGTTTTCGTTTGCCGGCGATTAAACTCCTTTTATTCAGCGTCTCATCAAAAACGAAATCATTTTTGAAAACTACAAGTCTCATGCGTTTTAGTGGTGAAAAGTAATTTAAAGAAACCTTCGGAAAATGAGTTTACTCCCTGGGTACTTTCTTTGTATACTTTTGACTATACGGGCCGAGTCCGGGATTTACGGGAAATCGCGGGTTTTCGTTTGCCGGCGATTAAACTCCTTTTATTCAGCGTCTTATCAAAAATGAAATCATTTTTGAAAATTTCAAGTCTTATGCGTCTTAGTGGTGAAAAAATAATATAAAAAATCGTTCGGGAAATGAGTTAACTTCCTGGGTATTTTCTTTGTATACATTCGACTATACGGGCCAAGCCCGGGATACACGGGAAATCGCGGGTTTTCGTTTGCCGGCGATTAAACTCCTTTTATTCAGCGTCTCATCAAAAATGAAATCATTTTTGAAAACTACAAGTCTCATGCGTTTTAGTGGTGAAAAAATAATTTAAAGAATCGTTCGGGAAATGAGTTTACTCCCTGGGTACTTTCTTTGTATACTTTTGACTATACAGGCCGAGTCCGGGATTTACGGGAAATCGCGGGTTTTCGTTTGCCGGAGATTAAACTCCTTTTATTCATCGTCTCATCAAAAATGAAATCATTTTTAAAAACTACAAGTCTCATGCGTTTTAGTGGTGAAAAAATAATTTAAAAAATCGTGCAAGAAATGAGTTTACTCCCTGGGTACTTTCTTTGTATACATTCGACTATACGGGTCAAGCCCTGGATTTACGGCAAATCGCTGGTTTTCGTTTGCCGGCGATTAAACTCCTTTTATTCAGCGTCTCATCAAAAATGAAATCATTTTTGAAAACTACAAGTCTCATGCGTTTTAGTGGTGAAGAAATAATTTAAAAAATCGTTCGGGAAATGAGTTTACTCCCTGGGTATTTTCTTTGTATACATTCGACTATACGGCCAAGCCCGGGATTTACGGGAAATCGCGGGTTTTCGTTTGCCGGCGATTAAACTCCTTTTATTCAGCGTCTCATCAAAAACAAAATCATTTTTGAAAACTACAAGTCTCATGCGTTTTAGTGGTGAAAAATAATTTAAAGAATCCTTCGGAAAATGAGTTTACTCCCTGGGTACTTTCTTTGTATACTTTTGACTATACGGGCCGAGTCCGGGATTTACGGGAAATCGCGGGTTTTCGTTTGCCGGCGATTAAACTCCTTTTATTCAGCGTCTCATCAAAAATGAAATCATTTTTGAAAAGTACAAGTCTCATGCGTTTTAGTGGTGAAAATATAATTTAAAGAATCGTTCGCGAAATGAGTTTACTTCCTGCGTACGTTCTTTGTATACTTTTGACTATACGGGCCGGGTCCGAGATTTACGGGAAATCGCGGGTTTTCCTTTGCCGGAGATTAATCTCCTTTTATTCAGCGTCTCATCAAAAATGAAATCATTTTTGAAAACTACAAGTCTCATGCGTTTTTGTGGTGAAAAAATAGTTTAAAAAATCGTGCAAGAAATGAGTTTACTCCCTGGGTACTTTCTTTGTATACATTCGACTATACGGGCCGATTCCGGGATATACAGGAAATTGCGGGTTTTCGTTTGCCGGCGATTAAACTCCTTTTATTCAGCGTCTCATCAAAAATGAAATCATTTTTGAAAACTACAAGTCTCATGCGTTTTAGTGGTGGAAAAATAATTTAAAGAATCGTTCGGGAAATGAGTTAACTTCCTGGGTATTTTCTTTGTATACATTCGACTATACGGGCCAAGCCCGGGATATACGGGAAATCGCCGGTTTTCGTTTGTTGGCGATTAAACTCCTTTTATTCAGCGTCTCATCAAAAATGAAATCATTTTTGAAAATTTCAAGTCTCATGCGTCTTAGTGGTGGAAAAATAATATAAAAAATCGTTCGGGAAATGAGTTAACTTCCTGGGTACTTTCTTTGTATACATTCGACTATACGGGCCAAGCCCGGGATACACGGGAAATCGCAGGTTTTCGTTTGCCGGCGATTAAACTCCTTTTATTCAGCGTCTCATCAAAAATGAAATCATTTTTGAAAACTACAAGTCTCATGCGTTTTAGTGGTGAAAAAATAATTTAAAGAATCGTTCGGGAAATGAGTTTACTCCTAGTTAACTTTCTTTGTATACATTTGACTATACGGGTCAAGCCCGGGATTTACGGGAAATCGCGGGTTTTCGTTTACCGGCGATTAAACTTCTTTTATTCAGCGTCTCATCAAAAATGAAATCATTTTTAAAAAGTACAAGTCTCATGCGTTTTAGTGGTGAAAATATAATTTAAAGAATCGTTCGGGAAATGAGTTTACTCCCTGCGTACGTTCTTTGTATACTTTTGACTATACGGGCCGAGTCCGGGATTTACGGGAAATCGCGGGTTTTCGTTTGCCGGAGATTAAACTCCTTTTATTCATCGTCTCATCAAAAATGAAATCATTTTTAAAAACTACAAGTCTCATGCGTTTTAGTGGTGAAAAAATAATTTAAAAAATCGTGCAAGAAATGAGTTTACTCCCTGGGTACTTTCTTTGTATACATTCGACTATACGGGTCAAGCCCTGGATTTACGGCAAATCGCTGGTTTTCGTTTGCCGGCGATTAAACTCCTTTTATTCAGCGTCTCATCAAAAATGAAATCATTTTTGAAAACTACAAGTCTCATGCGTTTTAGTGGTGAAGAAATAATTTAAAAAATCGTTCGGGAAATGAGTTTACTCCCTGGGTATTTTCTTTGTATACATTCGACTATACGGCCAAGCCCGGGATTTACGGGAAATCGCGGGTTTTCGTTTGCCGGCGATTAAACTCCTTTTATTCAGCGTCTCATCAAAAACAAAATCATTTTTGAAAACTACAAGTCTCATGCGTTTTAGTGGTGAAAAATAATTTAAAGAATCCTTCGGAAAATGAGTTTACTCCCTGGGTACTTTCTTTGTATACTTTTGACTATACGGGCCGAGTCCGGGATTTACGGGAAATCGCGGGTTTTCGTTTGCCGGCGATTAAACTCCTTTTATTCAGCGTCTCATCAAAAATGAAATCATTTTTGAAAATTTCAAGTCTCATGCGTCTTAGTGGTGAAAAAATAATATAAAAAATCGTTCGGGAAATGAGTTAACTTCCTGGGTACTTTCTTTGTATACATTGGACTATACGGGCCAAGCCCGGGATACACGGGAAATCGCGGGTTTTCGTTTGCCGGCGATTAAACTCCTTTTATTCAGCGTCTCATCAAAAATGAAATCATTTTTGAAAACTACAAGTCTCATGCGTTTTAGTGGTGAAAAAATAATTTAAAGAATCGTTCGGGAAATGAGTTTACTCCTAGTTAACTTTCTTTGTATACATTTAACTATACGGGCCGAGTCCGGGATTTACGGGAAATCGCGGGTTTTCGTTTGCCGGCGATTAAACTCCTTTTATTCAGCGTCTCATCAAAAATGAAATCATTTTTGAAAACTACAAGTCTCATGCGTTTTAGTGGTGAAAAATAATTTAAAGAATCCTTCGGAAAATGAGTTTACTCCCTGGGTACTTTCTTTGTATACTTTTGACTATACGGGCCGAGTCCGGGATTTACGGGAAATCGCGGGTTTTCGTTTGCCGGCGATTAAACTCCTTTTATTCAGCGTCTCATCAAAAATGAAATCATTTTTGAAAATTTCAAGTCTCATGCGTCTTAGTGGTGAAAAAATAATATAAAAAATCGTTCGGGAAATGAGTTAACTTCCTGGGTACTTTCTTTGTATACATTCGACTATACGGGCCAAGCCCGGGATACACGGGAAATCGCGGGTTTTCGTTTGCCGGCGATTAAACTCCTTTTATTCAGCGTCTCATCAAAAATGAAATCATTTTTGAAAACTACAAGTCTCATGCGTTTTAGTGGTGAAAAAATAATTTAAAGAATCGTTCGGGAAATGAGTTTACTCCTAGTTAACTTTCTTTGTATACATTTGACTATACGGGTCAAGCCCGGGATTTACGGGAAATCGCGGGTTTTCGTTTACCGGCGATTAAACTTCTTTTATTCAGCGTCTCATCAAAAATGAAATCATTTTTGAAAAGTACAAGTCTCATGCGTTTTAGTGGTGAAAATATAATTTAAAGAATCGTTCGGGAAATGAGTTTACTTCCTGCGTACGTTCTTTGTATACTTTTGACTATACGGGCCGGGTCCGAGATTTACGGGAAATCGCGGGTTTTCCTTTGCCGGAGATTAATCTCCTTTTATTCAGCGTCTCATCAAAAATGAAATCATTTTTGAAAACTACAAGTCTCATGCGTTTTTGTGGTGAAAAAATAGTTTAAAAAATCGTGCAAGAAATGAGTTTACTCCCTGGGTACTTTCTTTGTATACATTCGACTATACGGGCCGATTCCGAGATATACAGGAAATTGCGGGTTTTCGTTTGCCGGCGATTAAACTCCTTTTATTCAGCGTCTCATCAGAAATGAAATCATTTTTGAAAACTACAAGTCTCATGCGTTTTAGTGGTGGAAAAATAATTTAAAGAATCGTTCGGGAAATGAGTTAACTTCCTGGGTATTTTCTTTGTATACATTCGACTATACGGGCCAAGCCCGGGATATACGGGAAATCGCCGGTTTTCGTTTGTTGGCGATTAAACTCCTTTTATTCAGCGTCTCATCAAAAATGAAATCATTTTTGAAAATTTCAAGTCTCATGCGTCTTAGTGGTGGAAAAATAATATAAAAAATCGTTCGGGAAATGAGTTAACTTCCTGGGTACTTTCTTTGTATACATTCGACTATACGGGCCAAGCCCGGGATACACGGGAAATCGCAGGTTTTCGTTTGCCGGCGATTAAACTCCTTTTATTCAGCGTCTCATCAAAAATGAAATCATTTTTGAAAACTACAAGTCTCATGCGTTTTAGTGGTGAAAAAATAATTTAAAGAATCGTTCGGGAAATGAGTTTACTCCTAGTTAACTTTCTTTGTATACATTTGACTATACGGGTCAAGCCCGGGATTTACGGGAAATCGCGGGTTTTCGTTTACCGGCGATTAAACTTCTTTTATTCAGCGTCTCATCAAAAATGAAATCATTTTTAAAAAGTACAAGTCTCATGCGTTTTAGTGGTGAAAATATAATTTAAAGAATCGTTCGGGAAATGAGTTTACTCCCTGCGTACGTTCTTTGTATACTTTTGACTATACGGGCCGGGTCCGAGATTTACGGGAAATCGCGGGTTTTCCTTTGCCGGAGATTAATCTCCTTTTATTCAGCGTCTCATC
Source organism: Hydractinia symbiolongicarpus (assembly GCF_029227915.1). Lineage (NCBI taxonomy): Eukaryota > Metazoa > Cnidaria > Hydrozoa > Anthoathecata > Hydractiniidae > Hydractinia > Hydractinia symbiolongicarpus. The sequence goes on from NC_079881.1 coordinate 25,707,510, forward strand.
AAAAATGAAATCATTTTTGAAAACTACAAGTCTCATGCGTTTTAGTGGTGAAAAAATAATTTAAAGAATCGTTCGGGAAATGAGTTTACTCCTAGTTAACTTTCTTTGTATACATTTGACTATACGGGTCAAGCCCGGGATTTACGGGAAATCGCGGGTTTTCGTTTACCGGCGATTAAACTTCTTTTATTCAGCGTCTCATCAAAAATGAAATCATTTTTAAAAAGTACAAGTCTCATGCGTTTTAGTGGTGAAAATATAATTTAAAGAATCGTTCGGGAAATGAGTTTACTCCCTGCGTACGTTCTTTGTATACTTTTGACTATACGGGCCGGGTCCGAGATTTACGGGAAATCGCGGGTTTTCCTTTGCCGGAGATTAATCTCCTTTTATTCAGCGTCTCATCAAAAATGAAATCATTTTTGAAAACTACAAGTCTCATGCGTTTTAGTGGTGAAAAAATAATTTAAAGAATCGTTCGGGAAATGAGTTTACTCCTAGTTAACTTTCTTTGTATACATTTGACTATACGGGTCAAGCCCGGGATTTACGGGAAATCGCGGGTTTTCGTTTACCGGCGATTAAACTTCTTTTATTCAGCGTCTCATCAAAAATGAAATCATTTTTAAAAAGTACAAGTCTCATGCGTTTTAGTGGTGAAAATATAATTTAAAGAATCGTTCGGGAAATGAGTTTACTCCCTGCGTACGTTCTTTGTATACTTTTGACTATACGGGCCGGGTCCGAGATTTACGGGAAATCGCGGGTTTTCCTTTGCCGGAGATTAATCTCCTTTTATTCAGCGTCTCATCAAAAATGAAATCATTTTTGAAAACTACAAGTCTCATGCGTTTTAGTGGTGAAAAAATAATTTAAAAAATCGTGCAAGAAATGAGTTTACTCCCTGGGTACTTTCTTTGTATACATTCGACTATACGGGCCGATTCCGGGATATACAGGAAATTGCGGGTTTTCGTTTGCCGGCGATTAAACTCCTTTTATTCAGCGTCTCATCAAAAATGAAATCATTTTTGAAAACTACAAGTCTCATGCGTTTTAGTGGTGGAAAAATAATTTAAAGAATCGTTCGGGAAATGAGTTTACTCCCTGGGTACTTTCTTTGTATACTTTTGACTATACGGGCCGAGTCCGGGATTTACGGGAAATCGCGGGTTTTCGTTTGCCGGCGATTAAACTCCTTTTATTCAGCGTCTCATCAAAAATGAAATCATTTTTGAAAATTTCAAGTCTCATGCGTCTTAGTGGTGAAAAAATAATATAAAAAATCGTTCGGGAAATGAGTTAACTTCCTGGGTATTTTCTTTGTATACATTCGACTATACGGGCCAAGCCCGGGATATACGGGAAATCGCCGGTTTTCGTTTGCCGGCGATTAAACTCCTTTTATTCAGCGTCTCATCAAAAATGAAATCATTTTTGAAAACTACAAGTCTCATGCGTTTTAGTGGTGAAAAAATAATTTAAAGAATTGTTCGGGAAATGAGTTTACTCCCTGGGTACTTTCTTTGTATACTTTTGACTATACGGGCCGAGTCCGGGATTTACGGGAAATTGCGGGTTTTCGTTTGCCGGCGATTAAACTCCTTTTATTCAGCGTCTCATAAAAAACGAAATCATTTTTAAAAACAACAAGTCTCATTCGTTTTAGTGGTGAAAAAATAATTTAAAAAATCGTTCGGGAAATGAGTTTACTCCCAGTTTACTTTCTTTGTATACATTCGACTATACGGGTCAAGCCCTGGATTTACGGCAAATCGCGGGTTTTTGTTTGCCGGCGATTAAACTCCTTTTATTCAGCGTCTCATCAAAAATGAAATTATTTTTGAAAACTACAAGTCTCATGCGTTTTAGTGGTGAAGAAATAATTTAAAAAATCGTTCGGGAAATGAGTTTACTCCCTGGGTATTTTCTTTGTATACATTCGACTATACGGCCAAGCCCGAGATTTACGGGAAATCGCGGGTTTTCGTTTGCCGGCGATTAAACTCCTTTTATTCAGCGTCTCATCAAAAACGAAATCATTTTTCAAAACTACAAGTCTCATGCGTTTTAGTGGTGAAAAGTAATTTAAAGAAACCTTCGGAAAATGAGTTTACTCCCTGGGTACTTTCTTTGTATACTTTTGACTATACGGGCCGAGTCCGGGATTTACGGGAAATCGCGGGTTTTCGTTTGCCGGCGATTAAACTCCTTTTATTCAGCGTCTTATCAAAAATGAAATCATTTTTGAAAATTTCAAGTCTTATGCGTCTTAGTGGTGAAAAAATAATATAAAAAATCGTTCGGGAAATGAGTTAACTTCCTGGGTATTTTCTTTGTATACATTCGACTATACGGGCCAAGCTCGGGATATACGGGAAATCGCCGGTTTTCGTTTGCCGGCGATTAAACTCCTTTTATTCAGCGTCTCATCAAAAATGAAATCATTTTTGAAAATTTCAAGTCTCATGCGTCTTAGTGGTGAAAAAATAATATAAAAAATCGTTCGGGAAATGAGTTAACTTCCTGGGTACTTTCTTTGTATACATTCGACTATACGGGCCAAGCCCGGGATACACGGGAAATCGCGGGTTTTCGTTTGCCGGCGATTAAACTCCTTTTATTCAGCGTCTCATCAAAAATGAAATCATTTTTGAAAACTACAAGTCTCATGCGTTTTAGTGGTGAAAAAATAATTTAAAGAATCGTTCGGGAAATGAGTTTACTCCTAGTTAACTTTCTTTGTATACATTTGACTATACGGGTCAAGCCCGGGATTTACGGGAAATCGCGGGTTTTCGTTTACCGGCGATTAAACTTCTTTTATTCAGCGTCTCATCAAAAATGAAATCATTTTTAAAAAGTACAAGTCTCATGCGTTTTAGTGGTGAAAATATAATTTAAAGAATCGTTCGGGAAATGAGTTTACTCCCTGCGTACGTTCTTTGTATACTTTTGACTATACGGGCCGGGTCCGAGATTTACGGGAAATCGCGGGTTTTCCTTTGCCGGAGATTAATCTCCTTTTATTCAGCGTCTCATCAAAAATGAAATCATTTTTGAAAACTACAAGTCTCATGCGTTTTTGTGGTGAAAAAATAGTTTAAAAAATCGTGCAAGAAATGAGTTTACTCCCTGGGTACTTTCTTTGTATACATTCGACTATACGGGCCGATTCCGGGATATACAGGAAATTGCGGGTTTTCGTTTGCCGGCGATTAAACTCCTTTTATTCAGCGTCTCATCAAAAATGAAATCATTTTTGAAAACTACAAGTCTCATGCGTTTTAGTGGTGGAAAAATAATTTAAAGAATCGTTCGGGAAATGAGTTAACTTCCTGGGTATTTTCTTTGTATACATTCGACTATACGGGCCAAGCCCGGGATATACGGGAAATCGCCGGTTTTCGTTTGTTGGCGATTAAACTCCTTTTATTCAGCGTCTCATCAAAAATGAAATCATTTTTGAAAATTTCAAGTCTCATGCGTCTTAGTGGTGGAAAAATAATATAAAAAATCGTTCGGGAAATGAGTTAACTTCCTGGGTACTTTCTTTGTATACATTCGACTATACGGGCCAAGCACGGGATACACGGGAAATCGCAGGTTTTCGTTTGCCGGCGATTAAACTCCTTTTATTCAGCGTCTCATCAAAAATGAAATCATTTTTGAAAACTACAAGTCTCATGCGTTTTAGTGGTGAAAAAATAATTTAAAGAATCGTTCGGGAAATGAGTTTACTCCTAGTTAACTTTCTTTGTATACATTTGACTATACGGGTCAAGCCCGGGATTTACGGGAAATCGCGGGTTTTCGTTTACCGGCGATTAAACTTCTTTTATTCAGCGTCTCATCAAAAATGAAATCATTTTTAAAAAGTACAAGTCTCATGCGTTTTAGTGGTGAAAATATAATTTAAAGAATCGTTCGGGAAATGAGTTTACTCCCTGCGTACGTTCTTTGTATACTTTTGACTATACGGGCCGGGTCCGAGATTTACGGGAAATCGCGGGTTTTCCTTTGCCGGAGATTAATCTCCTTTTATTCAGCGTCTCATCAAAAATGAAATCATTTTTGAAAACTACAAGTCTCATGCGTTTTAGTGGTGAAAAAATAATTTAAAGAATCGTTCGGGAAATGAGTTTACTCCTAGTTAACTTTCTTTGTATACATTTGACTATACGGGTCAAGCCCGGGATTTACGGGAAATCGCGGGTTTTCGTTTACCGGCGATTAAACTTCTTTTATTCAGCGTCTCATCAAAAATGAAATCATTTTTAAAAAGTACAAGTCTCATGCGTTTTAGTGGTGAAAATATAATTTAAAGAATCGTTCGGGAAATGAGTTTACTCCCTGCGTACGTTCTTTGTATACTTTTGACTATACGGGCCGGGTCCGAGATTTACGGGAAATCGCGGGTTTTCCTTTGCCGGAGATTAATCTCCTTTTATTCAGCGTCTCATCAAAAATGAAATCATTTTTGAAAACTACAAGTCTCATGCGTTTTAGTGGTGAAAAAATAATTTAAAGAATCGTTCGGGAAATGAGTTTACTCCTAGTTAACTTTCTTTGTATACATTTGACTATACGGGTCAAGCCCGGGATTTACGGGAAATCGCGGGTTTTCGTTTACCGGCGATTAAACTTCTTTTATTCAGCGTCTCATCAAAAATGAAATCATTTTTAAAAAGTACAAGTCTCATGCGTTTTAGTGGTGAAAATATAATTTAAAGAATCGTTCGGGAAATGAGTTTACTCCCTGCGTACGTTCTTTGTATACTTTTGACTATACGGGCCGGGTCCGAGATTTACGGGAAATCGCGGGTTTTCCTTTGCCGGAGATTAATCTCCTTTTATTCAGCGTCTCATCAAAAATGAAATCATTTTTGAAAACTACAAGTCTCATGCGTTTTAGTGGTGAAAAAATAATTTAAAAAATCGTGCAAGAAATGAGTTTACTCCCTGGGTACTTTCTTTGTATACATTCGACTATACGGGCCGATTCCGGGATATACAGGAAATTGCGGGTTTTCGTTTGCCGGCGATTAAACTCCTTTTATTCAGCGTCTCATCAAAAATGAAATCATTTTTGAAAACTACAAGTCTCATGCGTTTTAGTGGTGGAAAAATAATTTAAAGAATCGTTCGTGAAATGAGTTTACTCCCTGGGTACTTTCTTTGTATACTTTTGACTATACGGGCCGAGTCCGGGATTTACGGGAAATCGCGGGTTTTCGTTTGCCGGCGATTAAACTCCTTTTATTCAGCGTCTCATCAAAAATGAAATCATTTTTGAAAATTTCAAGTCTCATGCGTCTTAGTGGTGAAAAAATAATATAAAAAATCGTTCGGGAAATGAGTTAACTTCCTGGGTATTTTCTTTGTATACATTCGACTATACGGGCCAAGCCCGGGATATACGGGAAATCGCCGGTTTTCGTTTGCCGGCGATTAAACTCCTTTTATTCAGCGTCTCATCAAAAATGAAATCATTTTTGAAAACTACAAGTCTCATGCGTTTTAGTGGTGAAAAAATAATTTAAAGAATTGTTCGGGAAATGAGTTTACTCCCTGGGTACTTTCTTTGTATACTTTTGACTATACGGGCCGAGTCCGGGATTTACGGGAAATTGCGGGTTTTCGTTTGCCGGCGATTAAACTCCTTTTATTCAGCGTCTCATCAAAAACGAAATCATTTTTCAAAACAACAAGTCTCATTCGTTTTAGTGGTGAAAAAATAATTTAAAAAATCGTTCGGGAAATGAGTTTACTCCCAGTTTACTTTCTTTGTATACATTCGACTATACGGGTCAAGCCCTGGATTTACGGCAAATCGCGGGTTTTTGTTTGCCGGCGATTAAACTCCTTTTATTCAGCGTCTCATCAAAAATGAAATCATTTTTGAAAACTACAAGTCTCATGCGTTTTAGTGGTGAAGAAATAATTTAAAAAATCGTTCGGGAAATGAGTTTACTCCCTGGGTATTTTCTTTGTATACATTCGACTATACGGCCAAGCCCGAGATTTACGGGAAATCGCGGGTTTTCGTTTGCCGGCGATTAAACTCCTTTTATTCAGCGTCTCATCAAAAACGAAATCATTTTTCAAAACTACAAGTCTCATGCGTTTTAGTGGTGAAAAGTAATTTAAAGAAACCTTCGGAAAATGAGTTTACTCCCTGGGTACTTTCTTTGTATACTTTTGACTATACGGGCCGAGTCCGGGATTTACGGGAAATCGCCGGTTTTCGTTTGCCGGCGATTAAACTCCTTTTATTCAGCGTCTCATCAAAAATGAAATCATTTTTGAAAATTTCAAGTCTCATGCGTCTTAGTGGTGAAAAAATAATATAAAAAATCGTTCGGGAAATGAGTTAACTTCCTGGGTACTTTCTTTGTATACATTCGACTATACGGGCCAAGCCCGGGATACACGGGAAATCGCGGGTTTTCGTTTACCGGCGATTAAACTTCTTTTATTCAGCGTCTCATCAAAAATGAAATCATTTTTGAAAACTACAAGTCTCATGCGTTTTAGTGGTGGAAAAATAATTTAAAGAATCGTTCGGGAAATGAGTTTACTCCCTGGGTACTTTCTTTGTATACTTTTGACTATACGGGCCGAGTCCGGGATTTACGGGAAATCGCGGGTTTTCGTTTGCCGGCGATTAAACTCCTTTTATTCAGCGTCTCATCAAAAATGAAATCATTTTTGAAAATTTCAAGTCTCATGCGTCTTAGTGGTGAAAAAATAATATAAAAAATCGTTCAGGAAATGAGTTAACTTCCTGGGTATTTTCTTTGTATACATTCGACTATACGGGCCAAGCCCGGGATATACGGGAAATCGCCGGTTTTCGTTTGCCGGCGATTAAACTCCTTTTATTCATCGTCTCATCAAAAATGAAATCATTTTTAAAAACTACAAGTCTCATGCGTTTTAGTGGTGAAAAAATAATTTAAAAAATCGTGCAAGAAATGAGTTTACTCCCTGGGTACTTTCTTTGTATACATTCGACTATACGGGTCAAGCCCTGGATTTACGGCAAATCGCTGGTTTTCGTTTGCCGGCGATTAAACTCCTTTTATTCAGCGTCTCATCAAAAATGAAATCATTTTTGAAAACTACAAGTCTCATGCGTTTTAGTGGTGAAGAAATAATTTAAAAAATCGTTCGGGAAATGAGTTTACTCCCTGGGTATTTTCTTTGTATACATTCGACTATACGGCCAAGCCCGGGATTTACGGGAAATCGCGGGTTTTCGTTTGCCGGCGATTAAACTCCTTTTATTCAGCGTCTCATCAAAAACAAAATCATTTTTGAAAACTACAAGTCTCATGCGTTTTAGTGGTGAAAAATAATTTAAAGAATCCTTCGGAAAATGAGTTTACTCCCTGGGTACTTTCTTTGTATACTTTTGACTATACGGGCCGAGTCCGGGATTTACGGGAAATCGCGGGTTTTCGTTTGCCGGCGATTAAACTCCTTTTATTCAGCGTCTCATCAAAAATGAAATCATTTTTGAAAATTTCAAGTCTCATGCGTCTTAGTGGTGAAAAAATAATATAAAAAATCGTTCGGGAAATGAGTTAACTTCCTGGGTACTTTCTTTGTATACATTCGACTATACGGGCCAACCCCGGGATACACGGGAAATCGCGGGTTTTCGTTTGCCGGCGATTAAACTCCTTTTATTCAGCGTCTCATCAAAAATGAAATCATTTTTGAAAACTACAAGTCTCATGCGTTTTAGTGGTGAAAAAATAATTTAAACAATCGTTCGGGAAATGAGTTTACTCCTAGTTAACTTTCTTTGTATACATTTAACTATACGGGTCAAGCCCGGGATTTACGGGAAATCGCGGGTTTTCGTTTACCGGCGATTAAACTTCTTTTATTCAGCGTCTCATCAAAAATGAAATCATTTTTGAAAAGTACAAGTCTCATGCGTTTTAGTGGTGAAAATATAATTTAAAGAATCGTTCGGGAAATGAGTTTACTCCCTGCGTACGTTCTTTGTATACTTTTGACTATACGGGCCGGGTCCGAGATTTACGGGAAATCGCGGGTTTTCCTTTGCCGGAGATTAATCTCCTTTTATTCAGCGTCTCATCAAAAATGAAATCATTTTTGAAAACTACAAGTCTCATGCGTTTTAGTGGTAAAAAAATAATTTAAAAAATCGTGCAAGAAATGAGTTTACTCCCTGGGTACTTTCTTTGTATACATTCGACTATACGGGCCGATTCCGGGATATACAGGAAATTGCGGGTTTTCGTTTGCCGGCGATTAAACTCCTTTTATTCAGCGTCTCATCAAAAATGAAATCATTTTTGAAAACTACAAGTCTCATGCGTTTTAGTGGTGGAAAAATAATTTAAAGAATCGTTCGGGAAATGAGTTTACTCCCTGGGTACTTTCTTTGTATACTTTTGACTATACGGGCCGAGTCCGGGATTTACGGGAAATCGCGGGTTTTCGTTTGCCGGCGATTAAAGTCCTTTTATTCAGCGTCTCATCAAAAATGAAATCATTTTTGAAAATTTCAAGTCTCATGCGTCTTAGTGGTGAAAAAATAATATAAAAAATCGTTCGGGAAATGAGTTAACTTCCTGGGTATTTTCTTTGTATACATTCGACTATACGGGCCAAGCCCGGGATATACGGGAAATCGCCGGTTTTCGTTTGCCGGCGATTAAACTCCTTTTATTCAGCGTCTCATCAAAAATGAAATCATTTTTGAAAACTACAAGTCTCATGCGTTTTAGTGGTGAAAAAATAATTTAAAGAATCGTTCGGGAAATGAGTTTACTCCCTGGGTACTTTCTTTGTATACTTTTGACTATACGGGCCGAGTCCGGGATTTACGGGAAATTGCGGGTTTTCGTTTGCCGGCGATTAAACTCCTTTTATTCAGCGTCTCATCAAAAACGAAATCATTTTTAAAAACAACAAGTCTCATTCGTTTTAGTGGTGAAAAAATAATTTAAAAAATCGTTCGGGAAATGAGTTTACTCCCAGTTTACTTTCTTTGTATACATTCGACTATACGGGTCAAGCCCTGGATTTACGGCAAATCGCGGGTTTTCGTTTGCCGGCGATTAAACTCCTTTTATTCAGCGTCTCATCAAAAATGAAATCATTTTTGAAAACTACAAGTCTCATGCGTTTTAGTGGTGAAGAAATAATTTAAAAAATCGTTCGGGAAATGAGTTTACTCCCTGGGTATTTTCTTTGTATACATTCGACTATACGGCCAAGCCCGAGATTTACGGGAAATCGCGGGTTTTCGTTTGCCGGCGATTAAACTCCTTTTATTCAGCGTCTCATCAAAAACGAAATCATTTTTGAAAACTACAAGTCTCATGCGTTTTAGTGGTGAAAAGTAATTTAAAGAAACCTTCGGAAAATGAGTTTACTCCCTGGGTACTTTCTTTGTATACTTTTGACTATACGGGCCGAGTCCGGGATTTACGGGAAATCGCGGGTTTTCGTTTGCCGGCGATTAAACTCCTTTTATTCAGCGTCTTATCAAATATGAAATCATTTTTGAAAATTTCAAGTCTTATGCGTCTTAGTGGTGAAAAAATAATATAAAAAATCGTTCGGGAAATGAGTTAACTTCCTGGGTATTTTCTTTGTATACATTCGACTATACGGGCCAAGCCCGGGATATACGGGAAATCGCGGGTTTTCGTTTGCCGGCGATTAAACTCCTTTTATTCAGCGTCTCATCAAAAATGAAATCATTTTTGAAAACTACAAGTCTCATGCGTTTTAGTGGTGAAAAAATAATTTAAAGAATCGTTCGGGAAATGAGTTTACTCCCTGGGTACTTTCTTTGTATACTTTTGACTATACGGGCCGAGTCCGGGATTTACGGGAAATTGCGGGTTTTCGTTTGCCGGCGATTAAACTCCTTTTATTCAGCGTCTCATCAAAAATGAAATCGTTTTTGAAAACTACAAGTCTTATGCGTTTTAGTGGTAAAAAATTAATTTAAAAAATCGTTCGGGAAATGAGTTTACTCCTAGTTAACTTTCTTTGCATACATTTGACTATACGGGTCAAGCCCGGGATTTACGGCAAATCGCGGGTTTTCGTTTGCCGGCGATTAAACTCCTTTTATTCAGCGTCTCATAAAAAATGAAATCATTTTTGAAAACTACAAGTCTCATGCGTCTTAGTGGTGAAAAAATAATTTAAAAAATCGTTCGGGAAATGAGTTTACTCCCTGGGTACTTTCTTTGTATACATTCGACTATACGGGCCAAGCCCGGGATTTACGGGAAATCGCGGGTTTTCGTTTGCCGGCGATTAAACTTCTTTTATTCAGCGTCTCATCAAAAATGAAATCATTTTTGAAAACTACAAGTCTCATGCGTCTTAGTGGTGAAAAAATAATTTAAAAAATCGTTCGGGAAATGAGTTTACTCCCTGCGTACGTTCTTTGTATACTTTTGACTATACGGGCCGGGTCCGAGATTTACGGGAAATCGCGGGTTTTCGTTTGCCGGAGATTAAACTCCTTTTATTCATCGTCTCATCAAAAATGAAATCATTTTTAAAAACTACAAGTCTCATGCGTTTTAGTGGTGAAAAAATAATTTAAAAAATCGTGCAAGAAATGAGTTTACTCCCTGGGTACTTTCTTTGTATACATTCGACTATACGGGTCAAGCCCTGGATTTACGGCAAATCGCTGGTTTTCGTTTGCCGGCGATTAAACTCCTTTTATTCAGCGTCTCATCAAAAATGAAATCATTTTTGAAAACTACAAGTCTCATGCGTTTTAATGGTGAAGAAATAATTTAAAAAATCGTTCCGGAAATGAGTTTACTCCCTGGGTATTTTCTTTGTATACATTCGACTATACGGCCAAGCCCGGGATTTACGGGAAATCGCGGGTTTTCGTTTGCCGGCGATTAAACTCCTTTTATTCAGCGTCTCATCAAAAACGAAATCATTTTTGAAAACTACAAGTCTCATGCGTTTTAGTGGTGAAAAATAATTTAAAGAATCCTTCGGAAAATGAGTTTACTCCCTGGGTACTTTCTTTGTATACTTTTGACTATACGGGCCGAGTCCGGGATTTACGGGAAATCGCGGGTTTTCGTTTGCCGGCGATTAAACTCCTTTTATTCAGCGTCTCATCAAAAATGAAATCATTTTTGAAAATTTCAAGTCTCATGCGTCTTAGTGGTGAAAAAATAATATAAAAAATCGTTCGGGAAATGAGTTAACTTCCTGGGTACTTTCTTTGTATACATTCGACTATACGGGCCAAGCCCGGGATACACGGGAAATCGCGGGTTTTCGTTTGCCGGCGATTAAACTCCTTTTATTCAGCGTCTCATCAAAAATGAAATCATTTTTGAAAACTACAAGTCTCATGCGTTTTAGTGGTGAAAAAATAATTTAAAGAATCGTTCGGGAAATGAGTTTACTCCTAGTTAACTTTCTTTGTATACATTTGACTATACGGGTCAAGCCCGGGATTTACGGGAAATCGCGGGTTTTCGTTTACCGGCGATTAAACTTCTTTTATTCAGCGTCTCATCAAAAATGAAATCATTTTTAAAAAGTACAAGTCTCATGCGTTTTAGTGGTGAAAATATAATTTAAAGAATCGTTCGGGAAATGAGTTTACTCCCTGCGTACGTTCTTTGTATACTTTTGACTATACGGGCCGGGTCCGAGATTTACGGGAAATCGCGGGTTTTCGTTTGCCGGAGATTAATCTCCTTTTATTCAGCGTCTCATCAAAAATGAAATCATTTTTGAAAACTACAAGTCTCATGCGTTTTAGTGGTGAAAAAATAATTTAAAAAATCGTGCAAGAAATGAGTTTACTCCCTGGGTACTTTCTTTGTATACATTCGACTATACGGGCCGATTCCGGGATATACAGGAAATTGCGGGTTTTCGTTTGCCGGCGATTAAACTCCTTTTATTCAGCGTCTCATCAAAAACGAAATCATTTTTGAAAACTACAAGTCTCATGCGTTTTAGTGGTGAAAAATAATTTAAAGAATCCTTCGGAAAATGAGTTTACTCCCTGGGTACTTTCTTTGTATACTTTTGACTATACGGGCCGAGTCCGGGATTTACGGGAAATCGCGGGTTTTCGTTTGCCGGCGATTAAACTCCTTTTATTCAGCGTCTCATCAAAAATGAAATCATTTTTGAAAACTACAAGTCTCATGCGTTTTAGTGGTGAAAAAATAATTTAAAGAATCGTTCGGGAAATGAGTTTACTCCTAGTTAACTTTCTTTGTATACATTTGACTATACGGGTCAAGCCCGGGATTTACGGGAAATCGCGGGTTTTCGTTTACCGGCGATTAAACTTCTTTTATTCAGCGTCTCATCAAAAATGAAATCATTTTTGAAAAGTACAAGTCTCATGCGTTTTAGTGGTGAAAATATAATTTAAAGAATCGTTCGGGAAATGAGTTTACTCCCTGCGTACGTTCTTTGTATACTTTTGACTATACGGGCCGGGTCCGAGATTTACGGGAAATCGCGGGTTTTCGTTTGCCGGAGATTAATCTCCTTTTATTCAGCGTCTCATCAAAAATGAAATCATTTTTGAAAACTACAAGTCTCATGCGTTTTAGTGGTGAAAAAATAATTTAAAAAATCGTGCAAGAAATGAGTTTACTCCCTGGGTACTTTCTTTGTATACATTCGACTATACGGGCCGATTCCGGGATATACAGGAAATTGCGGGTTTTCGTTTGCCGGCGATTAAACTCCTTTTATTCAGCGTCTCATCAAAAATGAAATCATTTTTGAAAACTACAAGTCTCATGCGTTTTAGTGGTGGAAAAATATTTGAAAGAATCGTTCGGGAAATGAGTTTACTCCCTGGGTACTTTCTTTGTATACTTTTGACTATACGGGCCGAGTCCGGGATTTACGGGAAATTGCGGGTTTTCGTTTGCCGGCGATTAAACTCCTTTTATTCAGCGTCTCATCAAAAATGAAATCGTTTTTGAAAACTGCAAGACTTATGCGTTTTAGTGGTAAAAAATTAATTTAAAAAATCGTTCGGGAAATGAGTTTACTCCCAGTTTACTTGCCTTGTATACATTTGACTATACGGGTCAAGCCTGGGATTTACGGCAAATCGCGGGTTTTCGTTTGCCGGCGATTAAACTCCTTTTATTCAGCGTCTCATCAAAAACGAAATCATTTTTGAAAACTACAAGTCTCATGCGTTTTAGTGGTGAAAAAATAATTTAAAAATTGGTTCGGGAAATGAGTTTACTCCCAGTTTACTTTCTTTGTATACATTCGACTATACGGGTCAAGCCCGGCATTTACGGCAAATGGCGGGTTTTCGTTTGCCGGCGATTAAACTCCTTTTATTCAGCGTCTCATCAAAAATGAAATCATTTTTGAAAACTACAAGTCTCATGCGTTTTAGTGGTGAAGAAATAATTTAAAAAATCGTTCGGGAAATGAGTTTACTCCCTGGGTATTTTTTTGTATACATTCGACTATACGGCCAAGCACGGGATTTACGGGAAATCGCGGGTTTTCGTTTGCCGGCGATTAAACTCCTTTTATTCAGCGTCTCATCAAAAATGAAATCATTTTTGAAAACTACAAGTCTCATGCGTTTTAGTGGTGAAAAAATAATTTAAAGAATCGTTCGGGAAATGAGTTTACTCCTAGTTAACTTTCTTTGTATACATTTGACTATACGGGTCAAGCCCGGGATTTACGGGAAATCGCGGGTTTTCGTTTACCGGCGATTAAACTTCTTTTATTCAGCGTCTCATCAAAAATGAAATCATTTTTAAAAAGTACAAGTCTCATGCGTTTTAGTGGTGGAAAAATATTTGAAAGAATCGTTCGGGAAATGAGTTTACTCCCTGGGTACTTTCTTTGTATACTTTTGACTATACGGGCCGAGTCCGGGATTTACGGGAAATTGCGGGTTTTCGTTTGCCGGCGATTAAACTCCTTTTATTCAGCGTCTCATCAAAAATGAAATCGTTTTTGAAAACTGCAAGACTTATGCGTTTTAGTGGTAAAAAATTAATTTAAAAAATCGTTCGGGAAATGAGTTTACTCCCAGTTTACTTGCCTTGTATACATTTGACTATACGGGTCAAGCCTGGGATTTACGGCAAATCGCGGGTTTTCGTTTGCCGGCGATTAAACTCCTTTTATTCAGCGTCTCATCAAAAACGAAATCATTTTTGAAAACTACAAGTCTCATGCGTTTTAGTGGTGAAAAAATAATTTAAAAATTGGTTCGGGAAATGAGTTTACTCCCAGTTTACTTTCTTTGTATACATTCGACTATACGGGTCAAGCCCGGCATTTACGGCAAATGGCGGGTTTTCGTTTGCCGGCGATTAAACTCCTTTTATTCATCGTCTCATCAAAAATGAAATCATTTTTGAAAACTACAAGTCTCATGCGTTTTAGTGGTGAAGAAATAATTTAAAAAATCGTTCGGGAAATGAGTTTACTCCCTGGGTATTTTCTTTGTATACATTCGACTATACGGCCAAGCCCGGGATACACGGGAAATCGCGGGTTTTCGTTTGCCGGCGATTAAACTCCTTTTATTCAGCGTCTCATCAAAAATGAAATCATTTTTGAAAACTACAAGTCTCATGCGTTTTAGTGGTGAAAAAATAATTTAAAGAATCGTTCGGGAAATGAGTTTACTCCTAGTTAACTTTCTTTGTATACATTTGACTATACGGGTCAAGCCCGGGATTTACGGGAAATCGCGGGTTTTCGTTTACCGGCGATTAAACTTCTTTTATTCAGCGTCTCATCAAAAATGAAATCATTTTTGAAAAGTACAAGTCTCATGCGTTTTAGTGGTGAAAATATAATTTAAAGAATCGTTCGGGAAATGAGTTTACTCCCTGCGTACGTTCTTTGTATACTTTTGACTATACGGGCCGGGTCCGAGATTTACGGGAAATCGCGGGTTTTCGTTTGCCGGAGATTAATCTCCTTTTATTCAGCGTCTCATCAAAAATGAAATCATTTTTGAAAACTACAAGTCTCATGCGTTTTAGTGGTGAAAAAATAATTTAAAAAATCGTGCAAGAAATGAGTTTACTCCCTGGGTACTTTCTTTGTATACATTCGACTATACGGGCCGATTCCGGGATATACAGGAAATTGCGGGTTTTCGTTTGCCGGCGATTAAACTCCTTTTATTCAGCGTCTCATCAAAAATGAAATCATTTTTGAAAACTACAAGTCTCATGCGTTTTAGTGGTGGAAAAATATTTGAAAGAATCGTTCGGGAAATGAGTTTACTCCCTGGGTACTTTCTTTGTATACTTTTGACTATACGGGCCGAGTCCGGGATTTACGGGAAATTGCGGGTTTTCGTTTGCCGGCGATTAAACTCCTTTTATTCAGCGTCTCATCAAAAATGAAATCGTTTTTGAAAACTGCAAGACTTATGCGTTTTAGTGGTAAAAAATTAATTTAAAAAATCGTTCGGGAAATGAGTTTACTCCCAGTTTACTTGCCTTGTATACATTTGACTATACGGGTCAAGCCTGGGATTTACGGCAAATCGCGGGTTTTCGTTTGCCGGCGATTAAACTCCTTTTATTCAGCGTCTCATCAAAAACGAAATCATTTTTGAAAACTACAAGTCTCATGCGTTTTAGTGGTGAAAAAATAATTTAAAAATTGGTTCGGGAAATGAGTTTACTCCCAGTTTACTTTCTTTGTATACATTCGACTATACGGGTCAAGCCCGGCATTTACGGCAAATGGCATGTTTTCGTTTGCCGGCGATTAAACTCCTTTTATTCATCGTCTCATCAAAAATGAAATCATTTTTGAAAACTACAAGTCTCATGCGTTTTAGTGGTGAAGAAATAATTTAAAAAATCGTTCGGGAAATGAGTTTACTCCCTGGGTATTTTCTTTGTATACATTCGACTATACGGCCAAGCCCGGGATTTACGGGAAATCGCGGGTTTTCGTTTGCCGGCGATTAAACTCCTTTTATTCAGCGTCTCATCAAAAACGAAATCATTTTTGAAAACTACAAGTCTCATGCGTTTTAGTGGTGAAAAAATAATTTAAAAAATCGTTCGGGAAATGAGTTTACTCCCAGTTTACTTTCTTTGTATACATTCGGCTATACGGGTCTAGCCCGGGATTTACGGCAAATCGCGGGTTTTCGTTTGCCGGCGATTAAACTCCTTTTATTCAGCGTCTCATCAAAAATGAAATCATTTTTGAAAACTACAAGTCTCATGCGTTTTAGTGGTGAAGAAATAATTTAAAAAATCGTTCGGGAAATGAGTTTACTCCCTGGGTATTTTTTTGTATACATTCGACTATACGGCCAAGCACGGGATTTACGGGAAATCGCGGGTTTTCGTTTGCCGGCGATTAAACTCCTTTTATTCAGCCTCTCATCAAAAACGAAATCATTTTTGAAAACTACAAGTCTCATGCGTTTTAGTGGTGAAAAATAATTTAGAGAATCCTTCGGAAAATGAGTTTACTCCTAGTTTACTTTCTTTGTATACATTTGACTATACGGGTCAAGCCCGGGATTTATGGCAAATCGCGGGTTTTCGTTTGCCGGCGATTAAACTCCTTTTATTCAGCGTCTCATAAAAAATGAAATCATTTTTGAAACAACAAGTATCATGCGTCTTAGTGGTGAAAAAATAATTTAAAAAATCGTTCGGGAAATGAGTTTACTCCCTGGGTACTTTCTTTGTATACAATCGACTATACGGGTCAAGCCCGGGATTTACGGGAAATCGCGGGTTTTCGTTTGCCGCCGATTAAACTCCTTTTATTCAGCGTCTCATCAAAAACGAAATCATTTTTGAAAACTACAAGTCTCATGCGTTTTAGTGGTGAAAAATAATTTAAAGAATCCTTCGGAAAATGAGTTTACTCCTAGTTTACTTTCTTTGTATACATTTGACTATACGGGTCAAGCCCGGGATTTATGGCAAATCGCGGGTTTTCGTTTGCCGGCGATTAAACTCCTTTTATTCAGCGTCTCATCAAAAACGAAATCATTTTTGAAAACTACAAGTCTCATGCGTTTTAGTGGTGAAAAAATAATTTAAAAAATCGTTCGGGAAATGAGTTTACTCCCATTTTACTTTCTTTGTATACATTCGGCTATACGGGTCTAGCCCGGGATTTACGGCAAATCGCGGGTTTTCGTTTGCCGGCGATTAAACTCCTTTTATTCAGCGTCTCATCAAAAATGAAATCATTTTTGAAAACTACAAGTCTCATGCGTTTTAGTGGTGAAGAAATAATTTAAAAAATCGTTCGGGAAATGAGTTTACTCCCTGGGTATTTTTTTGTATACATTCGACTATACGGCCAAGCACGGGATTTACGGGAAATCGCGGGTTTTCGTTTGCCGGCGATTAAACTCCTTTTATTCAGCCTCTCATCAAAAACGAAATCATTTTTGAAAACTACAAGTCTCATGCGTTTTAGTGGTGAAAAATAATTTAAAGATTCCTTCGGAAAATGAGTTTACTCCTAGTTTACTTTCTTTGTATACATTTGACTATACGGGTCAAGCCCGGGATTTATGGCAAATCGCGGGTTTTCGTTTGCCGGCGATTAAACTCCTTTTATTCAGCGTCTCATAAAAAATGAAATCATTTTTGAAACAACAAGTATCATGCGTCTTAGTGGTGAAAAAATAATTTAAAAAATCGTTCGGGAAATGAGTTTACTCCCTGGGTACTTTCTTTGTATACAATCGACTATACGGGTCAAGCCCGGGATTTACGGGAAATCGCGGGTTTTCGTTTGCCGGCGATTAAACTCCTTTTATTCAGCGTCTAATCAAAAATGAAATCATTTTTGAAAAGTACAAGTCTCATGCGTTTTAGTGGTGAAAATATAATTTAAAGAATCTGAATTTACTCCCTGCGTGCGTTCTTTGTATACTTTTAACTATACGGGCCGGGTCCGGGATTTACGGGAAATCGCGGGTTTTCGTTTGCTGGAGATTAAACTCCTTTTATTCAACGTCTCATCAAAAATGAAATCATTTCTGAAAACTACAAGTCTCATGCGTTTTAGTGGTGAAAAATAATTTAAAGAATCCTTCGGAAAATGAGTTTACTCCCTGGGTACTTTATTTGTATACTTTTGACTATACGGGCCGAGGCCGGGATTTACGGGAAATCGCGGGTTTTCGTTTGCCGGCGATTAAACTCCTTTTATTCAGCGTCTCATCAAAAATGAAATCATTTTTGAAAATTACAAGTCTCATGCGTCTTAGTGGTGAAAAAATAATATAAAAAATCGTTCGGGAAATGAGTTAACTGCCTGGGTACTTTCTTTGTATACATTCGACTATACGGGTCAAGCCCGGGATTTACGGGAAATCGCGGGTTTTCGTTTGCCGGCGATTAAACTTCTTTTATTCAGCGTCTCATTAAAAATGAAATCATTTTTAAAAAGTGCAAGTGTCATGCGTTTTAGTGGTGAAAATATAATTTAAAGAATCGTTCGGGAAATGAGTTTACTCCCTGCGTACTTTCTTTGTATACTTTTGACTATACGGGCCGGGTCCGGGATTTACGGGAAATCGCGGGTTTTCGTTTGCCGGCGATTAAACTCCTTTTATTCACCGTCTTATCAAAAATGAAATCATTTTTGAAAACTACAAGTCTCATGCGTTTTAGTGGTAAAAAAATAATTTAAAGAATCGTTCGGGAAATGAGTTTACTCCCTGCGTGCGTTCTTTGTATACTTTTGACTATACGGGCCGAGTCCGGGATTTACGGGAATTTGCGGGTGTTCGTTTGCCGGCGATTAAACTCCTTTTATTCAGCGTCTCATCAAAAATGAAATCATTTTTGAAAACTACAAGTCTCATGCGTTTTAGTGGTGAAGAAATAATTTAAAAAATCGTTCGGGAAATGAGTTTACTCCCTGGGTATTTTTTTGTATACATTCGACTATACGGCCAAGCACGGGATTTACGGGAAATCGCGGGTTTTCGTTTGCCGGCGATTAAACTCCTTTTATTCAGCCTCTCATCAAAAACGAAATCATTTTTGAAAACTACAAGTCTCATGCGTTTTAGTGATGAAAAATAATTTAAAGAATCCTTCGGAAAATGAGTTTACTCCCTGGGT
The DNA here is from genome assembly GCF_029227915.1 of Hydractinia symbiolongicarpus. NCBI lineage: Eukaryota > Metazoa > Cnidaria > Hydrozoa > Anthoathecata > Hydractiniidae > Hydractinia > Hydractinia symbiolongicarpus. Next base: position 25,726,652 of record NC_079881.1, read on the forward strand.
ACTTTCTTTGTATACATTCGACTATACGGGCCGATTCCAGGATATACGGGAAATCGCAGGTTTTCGTTTGCCGGCGATTAAACTCCTTTTATTCACCGTCTTATCAAAAATGAAATCATTTTTGAAAACTACAAGTCTCATGCGTTTTAGTGGTAAAAAAATAATTTAAAGAATCGTTCGGGAAATGAGTTTACTCCCTGGGTACTTTCTTTGTATACTTTTGACTATACGGGCCGAGTCCGGGATTTACGGGAATTTGCGGGTGTTCGTTTGCCGGCGATTAAACTCCTTTTATTCAGCGTCTCATCAAAAATGAAATCATTTTTGAAAACTACAAGTCTCATGCGTTTTAGTGGTGAAGAAATAATTTAAAAAATCGTTCGGGAAATGAGTTTACTCCCTGGGTATTTTTTTGTATACATTCGACTATACGGCCAAGCACGGGATTTACGGGAAATCGCGGGTTTTCGTTTGCCGGCGATTAAACTCCTTTTATTCAGCCTCTCATCAAAAACGAAATCATTTTTGAAAACTACAAGTCTCATGCGTTTTAGTGGTGAAAAATAATTTAAAGAATCCTTCGGAAAATGAGTTTACTCCTAGTTTACTTTCTTTGTATACATTTGACTATACGGGTCAAGCCCGGAATTTATGGCAAATCGCGGGTTTTCGTTTGCCAGCGATTAAACTCCTTTTATTCAGCGTCTCATAAAAAATGAAATCATTTTTGAAACAACAAGTATCATGCGTCTTAGTGGTGAAAAAATAATTTAAAAAATCGTTCGGGAAATGAGTTTACTCCCTGGGTACTTTCTTTGTATACAATCGACTATACGGGTCAAGCCCGGGATTTACGGTAAATCGCAGGTTTTCGTTTGCCGGTGATTAAACTTCTTTTATTCAGCGTCTCATCAAAAACGAAATCATTTTTGAAAACTACAAGTCTCATGCGTTTTAGTGGTGAAAAATAATTTAAAGAATCCTTCGGAAAATGAGTTTACTCCTAGTTTACTTTCTTTGTATACATTTGACTATACGGGTCAAGCCCGGGATTTATGGCAAATCGCGGGTTTTCGTTTGCCGGCGATTAAACTCCTTTTATTCAGCGTCTCATAAAAAGTGAAATCATTTTTGAAACAACAAGTCTCGTGCGTCTTAGTGGTGAAAAAATAATTTAAAAAATCGTTCGGGAAATGAGTTTACTCCCTGGGTACTTTCTTTGTATACAATCGACTATACGGGCCAAGCTTGGGATTTACGGGAAATCGCGGGTTTTCGTTTGCCGGCGATTAAACTCCTTTTATTCAGCGTCTAATCAATAATGAAATCATTTTCGAAAAGTACAAGTCTCATGCGTTTTAGTGGTGAAAATATAATTTAAAGAATCTGAATTTACTCCCTGCGTGCGTTCTTTGTATACTTTTAACTATACGGGCCGGGTCCGGGATTTACGGGAAATCGCGGGTTTTCGTTTGCCGGAGATTAAACTCCTTTTATTCAACGTCTCATCAAAAATGAAATCATTTCTGAAAACTACAAGTCTCATGCGTTTTAGTGGTGAAAAATAATTTAAAGAATCCTTCGGAAAATGAGTTTACTCCCTGGGTACTTTATTTGTATACTTTTGACTATACGGGCCGAGGCCGGGATTTACGGGAAATCGCGGGTTTTCGTTTGCCGGCGATTAAACTCCTTTTATTCAGCGTCTCATCAAAAATGAAATCATTTTTGAAAATTACAAGTCTCATGCGTCTTAGTGGTGAAAAAATAATATAAAAAATCGTTCGGGAAATGAGTTAACTGCCTGGGTACTTTCTTTGTATACATTCGACTATACGGGCCAAGCCCGGGATTTACGGGAAATCGCGGGTTTTCGTTTGCCGGCGATTAAACTTCTTTTATTCAGCGTCTCATTAAAAATGAAATCATTTTTGAAAAGTGCAAGTGTCATGCGTTTTAGTGGTGAAAATATAATTTAAAGAATCGTTCGGGAAATGAGTTTACTCCCTGGGTACTTTCTTTGTATACATTCGACTATACGGGCCGATTCCAGGATATACGGGAAATCGCAGGTTTTCGTTTGCCGGCGATTAAACTCCTTTTATTCACCGTCTTATCAAAAATGAAATCATTTTTGAAAACTACAAGTCTCATGCGTTTTAGTGGTAAAAAAATAATTTAAAGAATCGTTCGGGAAATGAGTTTACTCCCTGGGTACTTTCTTTGTATACTTTTGACTATACGGGCCGAGTCCGGGATTTACGGAAAATTGCGGGTGTTCGTTTGCCGGCGATTAAACTCCTTTTATTCAGCGTCTCATCAAAAATGAAATCGTTTTTGAAAACTACAAGTCTTATGCGTTTTAGTGGTAAAAAATTAATTTAAAAAATTGTTCGGGAAATGAGTTTACTCCCAGCTTTCTTTCTTTGTATACATTCGACTATACGGGTCAAGCCCGGGATTTGCGGCAAATCGCGGGTTTTGGTTTGCCGGCGATTAAACTCCTTTTATTCAGCGTCTCATCAAAAATGAAATCGTTTCTGAAAACTACAAGTCTCGTGCGTTTTAGTGGTGAAAAATAATTTAAAGAATCCTTCAGAAAATGAGTTTACTCCCTGGGTACTTTCTTTGTATACTTTTGACTATACGGGCCGAGTCCGGGATTTACGGGAAATCGCGGGTTTTCGTTTGTCGGCGATTAAACTCCTTTTATTCAGCGTCTCATCAAAAATGAAATCATTTTTGAAAGTTACAAGTCTCATGCGTCTTAGTGGTGAAAAAATAATATAAAAAATCGTTCGGGAAATGAGTTTACTGCCTGGGTACTTTCTTTGTATACATTCGACTATACGGGCCAAGCCCGGGATTTACGGGAAATCGCGGGTTTTCGTTTGCCGGCGATTAAACTTCTTTTATTCAGCGTCTCATTAAAAATGAAATCATTTTTGAAAAGTACAAGTGTCATGCGTTTTAGTGGTGAAAATATAATTTAAAGAATCGTTCGGGAAATGAGTTTACTCCCTGCGTACTTTCTTTGTATACTTTTGACTATACGGGCCGGGTCCGGGATTTACGAGAAATCGCGGGTTTTCGTTTGCCGGAGATTAAACTCCTTTGATTCAGCGTCTCATCAAAAATGAAATCATTTTTGAGAACCACAAGTCTTATGCGTTTTAGTGGTGAAAAAATAATTTAAAAAATCGTTCGGGAAATGAGTTTACTCCCTGGGTACTTTCTTTGTATACATTCGACTATATGGGCCGATTCCAGGATATACGGGAAATCGCAGGTTTTCGTTTGCCGGCGATTAAACTTCTTTTATTCAGCGTCTCATTAAAAATGAAATCATTTTTGAAAAGTACAAGTGTCATGCGTTTTAGTGGTGAAAATATAATTTAAAGAATCGTTCGGGAAATGAGTTTACTCCCTGCGTACTTTCTTTGTATACTTTTGACTATACGGGCCGGGTCCGGGATTTACGAGAAATCGCGGGTTTTCGTTTGCCGGAGATTAAACTCCTTTGATTCAGCGTCTCATCAAAAATGAAATCATTTTTGAGAACCACAAGTCTTATGCGTTTTAGTGGTGAAAAAATAATTTAAAAAATCGTTCGGGAAATGAGTTTACTCCCTGGGTACTTTCTTTGTATACATTCGACTATATGGGCCGATTCCAGGATAAACGGGAAATCGCAGGTTTTCGTTTGCCGGCGATTAAACTCCTTTTATTCACCGTCTTATCAAAAATGAAATCATTTTTGAAAACTACAAGTCTCATGCGTTTTAGTGGTGAAAAAATAATTTAAAGAATCGTTCGGGAAATGAGTTTACTCCCTGGGTACTTTCTTTGTATACTTTTGACTATACGGGCCGAGTCCGGGATTTACGGGAAATTGCGGGTGTTCGTTTGCCGGCGATTAAACTCCTTTTATTCAGCGTCTCATCAAAAATGAAATCGTTTTTGAAAACTACAAGTCTTATGCGTTTTAGTGGTAAAAAATTAATTTAAAAAATCGTTCGGGAAATGAGTTTACTCCTAGCTTACTTTCTTTGTATACATTCGACTATACGGGTGAAGCCCGGGATTTACGGCAAATCGCGGGTTTTGGTTTGCCGGCGATTAAACTCCTTTTATACAGCGTCTCATCAAAAATGAAATCATTTTTGAAAACTACAAGTCTCATGCGTTTTAGTGGTGAAAAAATAATTTAAAGAATCGTTCGGGAAATGAGTTTACTCCCTGGGTACCTTCTTTGTATACTTTTGACTATACGGGCCGAGTCTGGGATTTACGGGAAATTGCGGGTTTTCGTTTGCCGGCGATTAAACTCCTTTTATTCAGCGTCTCATCAAAAATGAAATCGTTTATAAAAACTACAAGTCTTATGCGTTTTAGTGGTAAAAAATGAATTTAAAAAATCGTTCGGGAAATGAGTTTACTCCCAGTTTACTTTCTTTGTGTACATTTGACTATACGGGTCAAGCCTGGGATTTACGGCAAATCGCGGGTTTTCGTTTGCCGGCGATTAAACTCCTTTTATTCAGCGTCTCATCAAAAATGAAATCATTTTTGAAAACTACAAGTCTCATGCGTTTTAGTGGTGAAGAAATAATTTAAAGAATCGTTTGGGAAATGAGTTTACTCCCAGTTTACTTTCTTTGTATACTTTTCACTGTACGAGCCGAGTCCGTGATATACGGGAAATTGCGGGTTTTCGTTTGCCGGCGATTAAACTCCTTTTATTCAGCGTCTCATCAAAAATGAAATCATTTTTGAAAACTACAAGTCTCATGCGTTTTAGTGGTGAAAAAATAATTTAAAGAATCGTTCGGGAAGTGAGTTTACTTCCTGGGTACTTTCTTTGTATACTTTTGACTATACGGGCCGAGTCCGGGCTTTACTGGAAATTGCGGGTTTTCGTTTGCCGGCGATTAAACTCCTTTTATTCAGCGTCTCATCAAAAATGAAATCATTTTTGAAAACTACAAGTCTCATGCGTCTTAGTGGTGAAAAAATAATTTAAAAAATCGTTCGGGAAATGAGTTTACTCCCTGGGTACTTTCTTTGTATACATTCGACTATATGGGCCGATTCCAGGATAAACGGGAAATCGCAGGTTTTCGTTTGCCGGCGATTAAACTCCTTTTATTCACCGTCTTATCAAAAATGAAATCATTTTTGAAAACTACAAGTCTCATGCGTTTTAGTGGTGAAAAAATAATTTAAAGAATCGTTCGGGAAATGAGTTTACTCCCTGGGTACTTTCTTTGTATACTTTTGACTATACGGGCCGAGTCCGGGATTTACGGGAAATTGCGGGTGTTCGTTTGCCGGCGATTAAACTCCTTTTATTCAGCGTCTCATCAAAAATGAAATCGTTTTTGAAAACTACAAGTCTTATGCGTTTTAGTGGTAAAAAATTAATTTAAAAAATCGTTCGGGAAATGAGTTTACTCCTAGCTTACTTTCTTTGTATACATTCGACTATACGGGTGAAGCCCGGGATTTACGGCAAATCGCGGGTTTTGGTTTGCCGGCGATTAAACTCCTTTTATACAGCGTCTCATCAAAAATGAAATCATTTTTGAAAACTACAAGTCTCATGCGTTTTAGTGGTGAAAAAATAATTTAAAGAATCGTTCGGGAAATGAGTTTACTCCCTGGGTACCTTCTTTGTATACTTTTGACTATACGGGCCGAGTCTGGGATTTACGGGAAATTGCGGGTTTTCGTTTGCCGGCGATTAAACTCCTTTTATTCAGCGTCTCATCAAAAATGAAATCGTTAATAAAAACTACAAGTCTTATGCGTTTTAGTGGTAAAAAATGAATTTAAAAAATCGTTCGGGAAATGAGTTTACTCCCAGTTTACTTTCTTTGTGTACATTTGACTATACGGGTCAAGCCTGGGATTTACGGCAAATCGCGGGTTTTCGTTTGCCGGCGATTAAACTCCTTTTATTCAGCGTCTCATCAAAAATGAAATCATTTTTGAAAACTACAAGTCTCATGCGTTTTAGTGGTGAAGAAATAATTTAAAGAATCGTTTGGGAAATGAGTTTACTCCCAGTTTACTTTCTTTGTATACTTTTCACTGTACGAGCCGAGTCCGTGATATACGGGAAATTGCGGGTTTTCGTTTGCCGGCGATTAAACTCCTTTTATTCAGCGTCTCATCAAAAATGAAATCATTTTTGAAAACTACAAGTCTCATGCGTTTTAGTGGTGAAAAAATAATTTAAAGAATCGTTCGGGAAGTGAGTTTACTTCCTGGGTACTTTCTTTGTATACTTTTGACTATACGGGCCGAGTCCGGGCTTTACTGGAAATTGCGGGTTTTCGTTTGCCGGCGATTAAACTCCTTTTATTCAGCGTCTCATCAAAAATGAAATCGTTTTTGAAAACTTCAAGTCTTATGCGTTTTAGTGGTAAAAAATTAATTTAAAAAATCGTTCGGGAAATGAGTTTACTCCCTGGGTACTTTCTTTGTATAGTTTTGACTATACGGGCCGAGTCCGGGATTTACGGCAAATCGCGGGTTTTCGTTTGCCGGCGATTAAACTCCTTTTATTCAGCGTCTCATCAAAAATGAAATCATTTTTGAAAACTACAAGTCTCATGCGTCTTAGTGGTGAAAAAATAATTTAAAAAATCGTTCGGGAAATGAGTTTACTCCCTGGGTATTTTCTTTGTATACATTCGACTATACGGGCCGATTCCAGGATATACGGGAAATCGCAGGTTTTCGTTTGCCGGCGATTAAACTCCTTTTATTCACCGTCTTATCAAAAATGAAATCATTTTTGAAAACTACAAGTCTCATGCGTTTTAGTGGTGAAAAAATAATTTAAAGAATCGTTCGGGAAGTGAGTTTACTTCCTGGGTACTTTCTTTGTATACTTTTGACTATACGGGCCGAGTCCGGGCTTTACTGGAAATTGCGGGTTTTCGTTTGCCGGCGATTAAACTCCTTTTATTCAGCGTCTCATCAAAAATGAAATCGTTTTTGAAAACTTCAAGTCTTATGCGTTTTAGTGGTAAAAAATTAATTTAAAAAATCGTTCGGGAAATGAGTTTACTCCCTGGGTACTTTCTTTGTATAGTTTTGACTATACGGGCCGAGTCCGGGATTTACGGCAAATCGCGGGTTTTCGTTTGCTGGCGATTAAACTCCTTTTATTCAGCGTCTCATCAAAAATGAAATCGTTTCTGAAAACTACAAGTCTCGTGCGTTTTAGTGGTGAAAAATAATTTAAGGAATCCTTCGGAAAATGAGTTTACTCCCTGGGTACTTTCTTTGTATACTTTTGACTATACGGGCCGAGTCCGGGATTTACGGGAAATCGCGGGTTTTCGTTTGCCGGCGATTAAACTCCTTTTATTCAGCGTCTCATCAAAAATGAAATCATTTTTGAAAGTTACAAGTCTCATGCGTCTTAGTGGTGAAAAAATAATATAAAAAATCGTTCGGGAAATGAGTTTACTGCCTGGGTACTTTCTTTGTATACATTCGACTATACGGGCCAAGCCCGGGATTTACGGGAAATCGCGGGTTTTCGTTTGCCGGCGATTAAACTTCTTTTATTCAGCGTCTCATTAAAAATGAAATCATTTTTGAAAAGTACAAGTGTCATGCGTTTTAGTGGTGAAAATATAATTTAAAGAATCGTTCGGGAAATGAGTTTACTCCCTGCGTACTTTCTTTGTATACTTTTGACTATACGGGCCGGGTCCGGGATTTACGAGAAATCGCGGGTTTTCGTTTGCCGGAGATTAAACTCCTTTGATTCAGCGTCTCATCAAAAATGAAATCATTTTTGAGAACCACAAGTCTTATGCGTTTTAGTGGTGAAAAAATAATTTAAAAAATCGTTCGGGAAATGAGTTTACTCCCTGGGTACTTTCTTTGTATACATTCGACTATATGGGCCGATTCCAGGATATACGGGAAATCGCAGGTTTTCGTTTGCCGGCGATTAAACTTCTTTTATTCAGCGTCTCATTAAAAATGAAATCATTTTTGAAAAGTACAAGTGTCATGCGTTTTAGTGGTGAAAATATAATTTAAAGAATCGTTCGGGAAATGAGTTTACTCCCTGCGTACTTTCTTTGTATACTTTTGACTATACGGGCCGGGTCCGGGATTTACGAGAAATCGCGGGTTTTCGTTTGCCGGAGATTAAACTCCTTTGATTCAGCGTCTCATCAAAAATGAAATCATTTTTGAGAACCACAAGTCTTATGCGTTTTAGTGGTGAAAAAATAATTTAAAAAATCGTTCGGGAAATGAGTTTACTCCCTGGGTACTTTCTTTGTATACATTCGACTATATGGGCCGATTCCAGGATAAACGGGAAATCGCAGGTTTTCGTTTGCCGGCGATTAAACTCCTTTTATTCACCGTCTTATCAAAAATGAAATCATTTTTGAAAACTACAAGTCTCATGCGTTTTAGTGGTGAAAAAATAATTTAAAGAATCGTTCGGGAAATGAGTTTACTCCCTGGGTACTTTCTTTGTATACTTTTGACTATACGGGCCGAGTCCGGGATTTACGGGAAATTGCGGGTGTTCGTTTGCCGGCGATTAAACTCCTTTTATTCAGCGTCTCATCAAAAATGAAATCGTTTTTGAAAACTACAAGTCTTATGCGTTTTAGTGGTAAAAAATTAATTTAAAAAATCGTTCGGGAAATGAGTTTACTCCTAGCTTACTTTCTTTGTATACATTCGACTATACGGGTGAAGCCCGGGATTTACGGCAAATCGCGGGTTTTGGTTTGCCGGCGATTAAACTCCTTTTATACAGCGTCTCATCAAAAATGAAATCATTTTTGAAAACTACAAGTCTCATGCGTTTTAGTGGTGAAAAAATAATTTAAAGAATCGTTCGGGAAATGAGTTTACTCCCTGGGTACCTTCTTTGTATACTTTTGACTATACGGGCCGAGTCTGGGATTTACGGGAAATTGCGGGTTTTCGTTTGCCGGCGATTAAACTCCTTTTATTCAGCGTCTCATCAAAAATGAAATCGTTTATAAAAACTACAAGTCTTATGCGTTTTAGTGGTAAAAAATGAATTTAAAAAATCGTTCGGGAAATGAGTTTACTCCCAGTTTACTTTCTTTGTGTACATTTGACTATACGGGTCAAGCCTGGGATTTACGGCAAATCGCGGGTTTTCGTTTGCCGGCGATTAAACTCCTTTTATTCAGCGTCTCATCAAAAATGAAATCATTTTTGAAAACTACAAGTCTCATGCGTTTTAGTGGTGAAGAAATAATTTAAAGAATCGTTTGGGAAATGAGTTTACTCCCAGTTTACTTTCTTTGTATACTTTTCACTGTACGAGCCGAGTCCGTGATATACGGGAAATTGCGGGTTTTCGTTTGCCGGCGATTAAACTCCTTTTATTCAGCGTCTCATCAAAAATGAAATCATTTTTGAAAACTACAAGTCTCATGCGTTTTAGTGGTGAAAAAATAATTTAAAGAATCGTTCGGGAAGTGAGTTTACTTCCTGGGTACTTTCTTTGTATACTTTTGACTATACGGGCCGAGTCCGGGCTTTACTGGAAATTGCGGGTTTTCGTTTGCCGGCGATTAAACTCCTTTTATTCAGCGTCTCATCAAAAATGAAATCATTTTTGAAAACTACAAGTCTCATGCGTCTTAGTGGTGAAAAAATAATTTAAAAAATCGTTCGGGAAATGAGTTTACTCCCTGGGTACTTTCTTTGTATACATTCGACTATATGGGCCGATTCCAGGATAAACGGGAAATCGCAGGTTTTCGTTTGCCGGCGATTAAACTCCTTTTATTCACCGTCTTATCAAAAATGAAATCATTTTTGAAAACTACAAGTCTCATGCGTTTTAGTGGTGAAAAAATAATTTAAAGAATCGTTCGGGAAATGAGTTTACTCCCTGGGTACTTTCTTTGTATACTTTTGACTATACGGGCCGAGTCCGGGATTTACGGGAAATTGCGGGTGTTCGTTTGCCGGCGATTAAACTCCTTTTATTCAGCGTCTCATCAAAAATGAAATCGTTTTTGAAAACTACAAGTCTTATGCGTTTTAGTGGTAAAAAATTAATTTAAAAAATCGTTCGGGAAATGAGTTTACTCCTAGCTTACTTTCTTTGTATACATTCGACTATACGGGTGAAGCCCGGGATTTACGGCAAATCGCGGGTTTTGGTTTGCCGGCGATTAAACTCCTTTTATACAGCGTCTCATCAAAAATGAAATCATTTTTGAAAACTACAAGTCTCATGCGTTTTAGTGGTGAAAAAATAATTTAAAGAATCGTTCGGGAAATGAGTTTACTCCCTGGGTACCTTCTTTGTATACTTTTCACTGTACGAGCCGAGTCCGTGATATACGGGAAATTGCGGGTTTTCGTTTGCCGGCGATTAAACTCCTTTTATTCAGCGTCTCATCAAAAATGAAATCGTTAATAAAAACTACAAGTCTTATGCGTTTTAGTGGTAAAAAATGAATTTAAAAAATCGTTCGGGAAATGAGTTTACTCCCAGTTTACTTTCTTTGTGTACATTTGACTATACGGGTCAAGCCTGGGATTTACGGCAAATCGCGGGTTTTCGTTTGCCGGCGATTAAACTCCTTTTATTCAGCGTCTCATCAAAAATGAAATCATTTTTGAAAACTACAAGTCTCATGCGTTTTAGTGGTGAAGAAATAATTTAAAGAATCGTTTGGGAAATGAGTTTACTCCCAGTTTACTTTCTTTGTATACTTTTCACTGTACGAGCCGAGTCCGTGATATACGGGAAATTGCGGGTTTTCGTTTGCCGGCGATTAAACTCCTTTTATTCAGCGTCTCATCAAAAATGAAATCATTTTTGAAAACTACAAGTCTCATGCGTTTTAGTGGTGAAAAAATAATTTAAAGAATCGTTCGGGAAGTGAGTTTACTTCCTGGGTACTTTCTTTGTATACTTTTGACTATACGGGCCGAGTCCGGGCTTTACTGGAAATTGCGGGTTTTCGTTTGCCGGCGATTAAACTCCTTTTATTCAGCGTCTCATCAAAAATGAAATCGTTTTTGAAAACTTCAAGTCTTATGCGTTTTAGTGGTAAAAAATTAATTTAAAAAATCGTTCGGGAAATGAGTTTACTCCCTGGGTACTTTCTTTGTATAGTTTTGACTATACGGGCCGAGTCCGGGATTTACGGCAAATCGCGGGTTTTCGTTTGCCGGCGATTAAACTCCTTTTATTCAGCGTCTCATCAGAAATGAAATCATTTTTGAAAACTACAAGTCTCATGCGTCTTAGTGGTGAAAAAATAATTTAAAAAATCGTTCGGGAAATGAGTTTACTCCCTGGGTACTTTCTTTGTATACATTCGACTATATGGGCCGATTCCAGGATATACGGGAAATCGCAGGTTTTCGTTTGCCGGCGATTAAACTCCTTTTATTCACCGTCTTATCAAAAATGAAATCATTTTTGAAAACTACAAGTCTCATGCGTTTTAGTGGTGAAAAAATAATTTAAAGAATCGTTCGGGAAATGAGTTTACTCCCTGGGTACTTTCTTTGTATACTTTTGACTATACGGGCCGAGTCCGGGATTTACGAGAAATTGCGGGTGTTCGTTTGCCGGCGATTAAACTCCTTTTATTCAGCGTCTCATCAAAAATGAAATCGTTTTTGAAAACTACAAGTCTTATGCGTTTTAGTGGTAAAAAATTAATTTAAAAAATCGTTCGGGAAATGAGTTTACTCCCAGCTTACTTTCTTTGTATACATTCGACTATACGGGTGAAGCCCGGGATTTACGGCAAATCGCGGGTTTTGGTTTGCCGGCGATTAAACTCCTTTTATTCAGCGTCTCATCAAAAACGAAATCATTTTTGAAAACTACAAGTCTCATGCGTTTTAGTGGTGAAAAAATAATTTAAAAAATCGTACTACTTTCTTTGTATACTTTTGACTATACGGGCCGAGTCCGGGATTTACGGGAAATTGCGGGTGTTCGTTTGCCGGCGATTAAACTCCTTTTATTCAGCGTCTCATCAAAAATGAAATCGTTTTTGAAAACTACAAGTCTTATGCGTTTTAGTGGTAAAAAATTAATTTAAAAAATCGTTCGGGAAATGAGTTTACTCCTAGCTTACTTTCTTTGTATACATTCGACTATACGGGTGAAGCCCGGGATTTACGGCAAATCGCGGGTTTTGGTTTGCCGGCGATTAAACTCCTTTTATACAGCGTCTCATCAAAAATGAAATCATTTTTGAAAACTACAAGTCTCATGCGTTTTAGTGGTGAAAAAATAATTTAAAGAATCGTTCGGGAAATGAGTTTACTCCCTGGGTACCTTCTTTGTATACTTTTGACTATACGGGCCGAGTCTGGGATTTACGGGAAATTGCGGGTTTTCGTTTGCCGGCGATTAAACTCCTTTTATTCAGCGTCTCATCAAAAATGAAATCGTTAATAAAAACTACAAGTCTTATGCGTTTTAGTGGTAAAAAATGAATTTAAAAAATCGTTCGGGAAATGAGTTTACTCCCAGTTTACTTTCTTTGTGTACATTTGACTATACGGGTCAAGCCTGGGATTTACGGCAAATCGCGGGTTTTCGTTTGCCGGCGATTAAACTCCTTTTATTCAGCGTCTCATCAAAAATGAAATCATTTTTGAAAACTACAAGTCTCATGCGTTTTAGTGGTGAAGAAATAATTTAAAGAATCGTTTGGGAAATGAGTTTACTCCCAGTTTACTTTCTTTGTATACTTTTCACTGTGCGAGCCGAGTCCGTGATATACGGGAAATTGCGGGTTTTCGTTTGCCGGCGATTAAACTCCTTTTATTCAGCGTCTCATCAAAAATGAAATCATTTTTGAAAACTACAAGTCTCATGCGTTTTAGTGGTGAAAAAATAATTTAAAGAATCGTTCGGGAAGTGAGTTTACGTCCTGGGTACTTTCTTTGTATACTTTTGACTATACGGGCCGAGTCCGGGCTTTACTGGAAATTGCGGGTTTTCGTTTGCCGGCGATTAAACTCCTTTTATTCAGCGTCTCATCAAAAATGAAATCGTTTTTGAAAACTTCAAGTCTTATGCGTTTTAGTGGTAAAAAATTAATTTAAAAAATCGTTCAGGAAATGAGTTTACTCCCTGGGTACTTTCTTTGTATAGTTTTGACTATACGGGCCGAGTCCGGGATTTACGGCAAATCGCGGGTTTTCGTTTGCCGGCGATTAAACTCCTTTTATTCAGCGTCTCATCAAAAATGAAATCATTTTTGAAAACTACAAGTCTCATGCGTCTTAGTGGTGAAAAAATAATTTAAAAAATCGTTCGGGAAATGAGTTTACTCCCTGGGTACTTTCTTTGTATACATTCGACCATATGGGCCGATTCCAGGATATACGGGAAATCGCAGGTTTTCGTTTGCCGGCGATTAAACTCCTTTTATTCACCGTCTTATCAAAAATGAAATCATTTTTGAAAACTACAAGTCTCATGCGTTTTAGTGGTGAAAAAATAATTTAAAGAATCGTTCGGGAAATGAGTTTACTCCCTGGGTACTTTCTTTGTATACTTTTGACTATACGGGCCGAGTCCGGGATTTACGAGAAATTGCGGGTGTTCGTTTGCCGGCGATTAAACTCCTTTTATTCAGCGTCTCATCAAAAATGAAATCGTTTTTGAAAACTACAAGTCTTATGCGTTTTAGTGGTAAAAAATTAATTTAAAAAATCGTTCGGGAAATGAGTTTACTCCCAGCTTACTTTCTTTGTATACATTCGACTATACGGGTGAAGCCCGGGATTTACGGCAAATCGCGGGTTTTGGTTTGGCGGCGATTAAACTCCTTTTATACAGCGTCTCATCAAAAATGAAATCATTTTTGAAAACTACAAGTCTCATGCGTTTTAGTGGTGAAAAAATAATTTAAAAAATCGTGCAAGAAATGATTTTACTCCCTGGGTACTTTCTTTGTATACATTCGACTATACGGGCCGATTCCAGGATATACAGGAAATTGCGGGTTTTCGTTTGCCGGCGATTAAACTCCTTTTATTCAGCGTCTCATCAAAAATGAAATCATTTTTGAAAACTACAAGTCTCATGCGTTTTAGTGGTGGAAAAATATTTTAAAGAATCGTTCGGGAAATGAGTTTACTCCCTGGGTACTTTCTTTGTATACTTTTGACTATACGGGCCGAGTCCGGGATTTACGGGAAATTGCGGGTTTTCGTTTGCCGGCGATTAAACTCCTTTTATTCAGCGTCTCATCAAAAATGAAATCGTTTTTGAAAACTGCACGTCTTATGCGTTTTAGTGGTAAAAAATTAATTTAAAAAATCGTTCGGGAAATGAGTTTACTCCCAGTTTACTTGCCTTGTATACATTTGACTATACGGGTCAAGCCCGGGATTTACGGCAAATCGCGGATTTTCGTTTGCCGGCGATTAAACTCCTTTTATTCAGCGTCTCATCAAAAACGAAATCATTTTTGAAAACTACAAGTCTCATGCGTTTTAGTGGTGAAGAAATAATTTAAAAATTGGTTCGGGAAATGAGTTTACTCCCAGTTTACTTTCTTTGTATACATTCGACTATACGGGTCAAGCCCGGCATTTACGGCAAATGGCGGGTTTTCGTTTGCCGGCGATAAAACTCCTTTTATTCATCGTCTCATCAAAAATGAAATCATTTTTGAAAACTACAAGTCTCATGCGTTTTAGTGGTGAAGAAATAATTTAAAAAATCGTTCGGGAAATGAGTTTACTCCCTGGGTATTTTCTTTGTATACATTCGACTATACGGCCAAGCCCGGGATTTACGGGAAATCGCGGGTTTTCGTTTGCCGGCGATTAAACTCCTTTTATTCAGCGTCTCATCAAAAACGAAATCATTTTTGAAAACTACAAGTCTCATGCGTTTTAGTGGTGAAAAAATAATTTAAAAAATCGTTCGGGAAATGAGTTTACTCCCAGTTTACTTTCTTTGTATACATTCGGCTATACGGGTCTAGCCCGGGATTTACGGCAAATCGCGGGTTTTTGTTTGCCGGCGATTAAACTCCTTTTATTCAGCGTCTCATCAAAAATGAAATCATTTTTGAAAACTACAAGTCTCATGCGTTTTAGTGGTGAAGAAATAATTTAAAAAATCGTTCGGGAAATGAGTTTACTCCCTGGGTATTTTTTTGTATACATTCGACTATACGGCCAAGCACGGGATTTACGGGAAATCGCGGGTTTTCGTTTGCCGGCGATTAAACTCCTTTTATTCAGCCTCTCATCAAAAACGAAATCATTTTTGAAAACTACAAGTCTCATGCGTTTTAGTGGTGAAAAATAATTTAAAGAATCCTTCGGAAAATGAGTTTACTCCTAGTTTACTTTCTTTGTATACAATCGACTATACGGGTCAAGCCCGGGATTTACGGGAAATCGCGGGTTTTCGTTTGCCGGTGATTAAACTTCTTTTATTCAGCGTCTCATCAAAAACGAAATCATTTTTGAAAACTACAAGTCTCATGCGTTTTAGTGGTGAAAAAATAATTTAAAAAATCGTGCAAGAAATGAGTTTACTCCCTGGGTACTTTCTTTGTATACATTCGACTATACGGGCCGATTCCAGGATATACAGGAAATTGCGGGTTTTCGTTTGCCGGCGATTAAACTCCTTTTATTCAGCGTCTCATCAAAAATGAAATCATTTTTGAAAACTACAAGTCTCATGCGTTTTAGTGGTGAAAAATAATTTAAAGAATCCTTCGGAAAATGAGTTTACTCCTAGTTTACTTTCTTTGTATACAATCGACTATACGGGTCAAGCCCGGGATTTACGGGAAATCGCGGGTTTTCGTTTGCCGGTGATTAAACTTCTTTTATTCAGCGTCTCATCAAAAACGAAATCATTTTTGAAAACTACAAGTCTCATGCGTTTTAGTGGTGAAAAAATAATTTAAAAAATCGTGCAAGAAATGAGTTTACTCCCTGGGTACTTTCTTTGTATACATTCGACTATACGGGCCGATTCCAGGATATACAGGAAATTGCGGGTTTTCGTTTGCCGGCGATTAAACTCCTTTTATTCAGCGTCTCATCAAAAATGAAATCATTTTTGAAAACTACAAGTCTCATGCGTTTTAGTGGTGAAAAAATAATTTAAAAAATCGTGCAAGAAATGAGTTTACTCCCTGGGTACTTTCTTTGTATACATTCGACTATACGGGCCGATTCCAGGATATACAGGAAATTGCGGGTTTTCGTTTGCCGGCGATTAAACTCCTTTTATTCAGCGTCTCATCAAAAATGAAATCATTTTTGAAAACTACAAGTCTCATGCGTTTTAGTGGTGGAAAAATATTTTAAAGAATCGTTCGGGAAATGAGTTTACTCCCTGGGTACTTTCTTTGTTTACTTTTGACTATACGGGCCGAGTCCGGGATTTACGGGAAATTGCGGGTTTTCGTTTGCCGGCGATTAAACTCCTTTTATTCAGCGTCTCATCAAAAATGAAATCGTTTTTGAAAACTGCACGTCTTATGCGTTTTAGTGGTAAAAAATTAATTTAAAAAATCGTTCGGGAAATGAGTTTACTCCCAGTTTACTTGCCTTGTATACATTTGACTATACGGGTCAAGCCTGGGATTTACGGCAAATCGCGGATTTTCGTTTGCCGGCGATTAAACTCCTTTTATTCAGCGTCTCATCAAAAACGAAATCATTTTTGAAAACTACAAGTCCCATGCGTTTTAGTGGTGAAAAAATAATTTAAAAATTGGTTCGGGAAATGAGTTTACTCCCAGTTTACTTTCTTTGTATACATTCGACTATACGGATCAAGCCCGGCATTTACGGCAAATGGCGGGTTTTCGTTTGCCGGCGATTAAACTCCTTTTATTCATCGTCTCATCAAAAATGAAATCATTTTTGAAAACTACAAGTCTCATGCGTTTTAGTGGTGAAAAAATAATTTAAAAAATCGTGCAAGAAATGAGTTTACTCCCTGGGTACTTTCTTTGTATACATTCGACTATACGGGCCGATTCCAGGATATACAGGAAATTGCGGGTTTTCGTTTGCCGGCGATTAAACTCCTTTTATTCAGCGTCTCATCAAAAATGAAATCATTTTTGAAAACTACAAGTCTCATGCGTTTTAGTGGTGGAAAAATATTTTAAAGAATCGTTCGGGAAATGAGTTTACTCCCTGGGTACTTTCTTTGTTTACTTTTGACTATACGGGCCGAGTCCGGGATTTACGGGAAATTGCGGGTTTTCGTTTGCCGGCGATTAAACTCCTTTTATTCAGCGTCTCATCAAAAATGAAATCGTTTTTGAAAACTGCACGTCTTATGCGTTTTAGTGGTAAAAAATTAATTTAAAAAATCGTTCGGGAAATGAGTTTACTCCCAGTTTACTTGCCTTGTATACATTTGACTATACGGGTCAAGCCCGGGATTTACGGCAAATCGCGGATTTTCGTTTGCCGGCGATTAAACTCCTTTTATTCAGCGTCTCATCAAAAACGAAATCATTTTTGAAAACTACAAGTCCCATGCGTTTTAGTGGTGAAAAAATAATTTAAAAATTGGTTCGGGAAATGAGTTTACTCCCAGTTTACTTTCTTTGTATACATTCGACTATACGGATCAAGCCCGGCATTTACGGCAAATGGCGGGTTTTCGTTTGCCGGCGATTAAACTCCTTTTATTCATCGTCTCATCAAAAATGAAATCATTTTTGAAAACTACAAGTCTCATGCGTTTTAGTGGTGAAGAAATAATTTAAAAAATCGTTCGGGAAATGAGTTTACTCCCTGGGTATTTTCTTTGTATACATTCGACTATACGGCCAAGCCCGGGATTTACGGGGAATCGCGGGTTTTCGTTTGCCGGCGATTAAACTCCTTTTATTCAGCGTCTCATCAAAAACGAAATCATTTTTGAAAACTACAAGTCTCATGCGTTTTAGTGGTGAAAAAATACTTTAAAAAATCGTTCGGGAAATGAGTTTACTCCCAGTTTACTTTCTTTGTATACATTCGGCTATACGGGTCTAGCCCGGGATTTACGGCAAATCGCGGGTTTTTGTTTGCCGGCGATTAAACTCCTTTTATTCAGCGTCTCATCAAAAATGAAATCATTTTTGAAAACTACAAGTCTCATGCGTTTTAGTGGTGAAGAAATAATTTAAAAAATCGTTCGGGAAATGAGTTTACTCCCTGGGTATTTTTTTGTATACATTCGACTATACGGCCAAGCACGGGATTTACGGGAAATCGCGGGTTTTCGTTTGCCGGCGATTAAACTCCTTTTATTCAGCCTCTCATCAAAAACGAAATCATTTTTGAAAACTACAAGTCTCATGCGTTTTAGTGGTGAAAAATAATTTAAAGAATCCTTCGGAAAATGAGTTTACTCCTAGTTTACTTTCTTTGTATACAATCGACTATACGGGTCAAGCCCGGGATTTACGGGAAATCGCGGGTTTTCGTTTGCCGGTGATTAAACTTCTTTTATTCAGCGTCTCATCAAAAACGAAATCATTTTTGAAAACTACAAGTCTTATGCGTTTTAGTGGTGAAAAATAATTTAAAGAATCCTTCGGAAAATGAGTTTACTCCTAGTTTACTTTCTTTGTATACATTTGACTATACGGGTCAAGCCCGGGATTTATGGCAAATCGCGGGTTTTCGTTTGCCGGCGATTAAACTCCTTTTATTCAGCGTCTCATAAAAAATGAAATCATTTTTGAAACAACAAGTCTCGTGCGTCTTAGTGGTGAAAAAATAATTTAAAAAATCGTTCGGGAAATGAGTTTACTCCCTGGGTACTTTCTTTGTATACAATCGACTATACGGGCCAAGCCCGGGATTTACGGGAAATCGCGGGTTTTCGTTTGCCGGCGATTAAACTCCTTTTATTCAGCGTCTAATCAAAAATGAAATCATTTTTGAAAAGTACAAGTCTCATGCGTTTTAGTGGTGAAAATATAATTTAAAGAATCTGAATTTACTCCCTGCGTGCGTTCTTTGTATACTTTTAACTATACGGGCCGGGTCCGGGATTTACGGGAAATCGCGGGTTTTCGTTTGCCGGAGATTAAACTCCTTTTATTCAACGTCTCATCAAAAATGAAATCATTTCTGAAAACTACAAGTCTCATGCGTTTTAGTGGTGAAAAATAATTTAAAGAATCCTTCGGAAAATGAGTTTACTCCCTGGGTACTTTATTTGTATACTTTTGACTATACGGGCCGAGGCCGGGATTTACGGGAAATCGCGGGTTTTCGTTTGCCGGCGATTAAACTCCTTTTATTCAGCGTCTCATCAAAAATGAAATCATTTTTGAAAATTACAAGTCTCATGCGTCTTAGTGGTGAAAAAATAATATAAAAAATCGTTCGGGAAATGAGTTAACTGCCTGGGTACTTTCTTTGTATACATTCGACTATACGGGCCAAGCCCGGGATTTACGGGAAATCGCGGGTTTTCGTTTGCCGGCGATTAAACTTCTTTTATTCAGCGTCTCATTAAAAATGAAATCATTTTTGAAAAGTGCAAGTGTCATGCGTTTTAGTGGTGAAAATATAATTTAAAGAATCGTTCGGGAAATGAGTTTACTCCCTGCGTACTTTCTTTGTATACTTTTGACTATACGGGCCGGGTCCGGGATTTACGGGAAATCGCGGATTTTCGTTTGCCGGAGATTAAACTCCTTTGATTCAGCGTCTCATCAAAAATGAAATCATTTTTGAGAACCACAAGTCTTATGCGTTTTAGTGGTGAAAAAATAATTTAAAAAATCGTTCGAGAAATGAGTTTACTCCCTGGGTACTTTCTTTGTATACATTCGACTATACGGGCCGATTCCAGGATATACGGGAAATCGCAGGTTTTCGTTTGCCGGCGATTAAAATCCTTTTATTCACCGTCTTATCAAAAATGAAATCATTTTTAAAAACTACAAGTCTCATGCGTTTTAGTGGTAAAAAAATAATTTAAAGAATCGTTCGGGAAATGAGTTTACTCCCTGGGTACTTTCTTTGTATACTTTTGACTATACGGGCCGAGTCCGGGATTTACGGGAAATTGCGGGTGTTCGTTTGCCGGCGATTAAACTCCTTTTATTCAGCGTCTCATCAAAAATGAAATCGTTTTTGAAAACTACAAGTCTTATGCGTTTTAGTGGTAAAAAATTAATTTAAAAAATTGTTCGGGAAATGAGTTTACTCCCAGCTTTCTTTCTTTGTATACATTCGACTATACGGGTCAAGCCCGGGATTTACGGCAAATCGCGGGTTTTGGTTTGCCGGCGATTAAACTCCTTTTATACAGCGTCTCATCAAAAATGAAATCATTTTTGAAAACTACAAGTCTCATGCGTTTTAGTGGTGAAAAAATAATTTAAAGAATCGTTCGGGAAATGAGTTTACTCCCTGGGTACCTTCTTTGTATACTTTTGACTATACGGGCCGAGTCTGGGATTTACGGGAAATTGCGGGTTTTCGTTTGCCAGCGATTAAACTCCTTTTATTCAGCGTCTCATCAAAAATGAAATCGTTTCTGAAAACTACAAGTCTCATGCGTTTTAGTGGTGAAAAATAATTTAAAGAATCCTTCGGAAAATGAGTTTACTCCCTGGGTACTTTCTTTGTATACTTTTGACTATACGGGCCGAGTCCGGGATTTACGGAAAATCGCGGGTTTTCGTTTGCCGGCGATTAAACTCCTTTTATTCAGCGTCTCATCAAAAATGAAATCATTTTTGAAAATTACAAGTCTCATGCGTCTTAGTGGTGAAAAAATAATATAAAAAATCGTTCGGGAAATGAGTTTACTGCCTGGGTACTTTCTTTGTATACATTCGACTATACGGGCCAAGCCCGGGATTTACGGGAAATCGCGGGTTTTCGTTTGCCGGCGAATAAACTTCTTTTATTCAGCGTCTCATTAAAAATGAAATCATTTTTGAAAAACACAAGTGTCATGCGTTTTAGTGGTGAAAATATAATTTAAAGAACCGTTCGGGAAATGAGTTTACTCCCTGCGTACTTTCTTTGTATACTTTTGACTATACGGGCAGGGTCCGGGATTTACGAGAAATCGCGGGTTTTCGTTTGCCGGAGATTAAACTCTTTTGATTCAGCGTCTCATCAAAAATGAAATCATTTTTGAGAACCACAAGTCTTATGCGTTTTAGTGGTGAAAAAATAATTTAAAAAATCGTTCGGGAAATGAGTTTACTCCCTGGGTACTTTCTTTGTATACATTCGACTATATGGGCCGATTCCAGGATATACGGGAAATCGCAGGTTTTCGTTTGCCGGCGATTAAACTCCTTTTATTCACCGTCTTATCAAAAATGAAATCATTTTTGAAAACTACAAGTCTCATGCGTTTTAGTGGTGAAAAAATAATTTAAAGAATCGTACGGGAAATGAGTTTACTCCCTGGGTACTTTCTTTGTATACTTTTGACTATACGGGCCGAGTCCAGGATTTACGGGAAATTGCGGGTGTTCGTTTGCCGGCGATTAAACTCCTTTTATTCAGCGTCTCATCAAAAATGAAATCGTTTTTGAAAACTACAAGTCTTATGCGTTTTAGTGGTAAAAAATTAATTTAAAAAATCGTTCGGGAAATGAGTTTACTCCCAGCTTACTTTCTTTGTATACATTCGACTATACGGGTGAAGCCCGGGATTTACGGCAAATCGCGGGTTTTTGTTTGCCGGCGATTAAACTCCTTTTATACAGCGTCTCATCAAAAATGAAATCATTTTTGAAAACTACAAGTCTCATGCGTTTTAGTGGTGAAAAAATAATTTAAAGAATCGTTCGGGAAATGAGTTTACTCCCTGGGTACCTTCTTTGTATACTTTTGACTATACGGGCCGAGTCTGGGATTTACGGGAAATTGCGGGTTTTCGTTTGCCGGCGATTAAACTCCTTTTATTCAGCGTCTCATCAAAAATGAAATCGTTTATAAAAACTACAAGTCTTATGCGTTTTAGTGGTAAAAAATGAATTTAAAAAATCGTTCGGGAAATGAGTTTACTCCCAGTTTACTTTCTTTGTGTACATTTGACTATACGGGTCAAGCCCGGGATTTACGGCAAATCGCGGGTTTTCGTTTGCCGGCGATTAAACTCCTTTTATTCAGCGTCTCATCAAAAATGAAATCATTTTTGAAAACTACAAGTCTCATGCGTTTTAGTGGTGAAGAAATAATTTAAAGAATCGTTTGGGAAATGAGTTTACTCCCAGTTTACTTTCTTTGTATACTTTTCACTGTACGAGCCGAGTCCGTGATATACGGGAAATTGCGGGTTTTCGTTTGCCGGCGATTAAACTCCTTTTATTCAGCGTCTCATCAAAAATGAAATCATTTTTGAAAACTACAAGTCTCATGCGTTTTAGTGGTGAAAAAATAATTTAAAGAATCGTTCGGGAAGTGAGTTTACTCCCTGGGTACTTTCTTTGTATACTTTTGACTATACGGGCCGAGTCCGGGCTTTACTGGAAATTGCGGGTTTTCGTTTGCCGGCGATTAAACTCCTTTTATTCAGTGTCTCATCAAAAATGAAATCGTTTTTGAAAACTTCAAGTCTTATGCGTTTTAGTGGTGAAAAAATTAATTTAAAAAATCGTTCGGGAAATGAGTTTACTCCCTGGGTACTTTCTTTGTATAGTTTTGACTATACGGGCCGAGTCCGGGATTTACGGCAAATCGCGGGTTTTCGTTTGCCGGCGATTAAACTCCTTTTATTCAGCGTCTCATCAAAAATGAAATCATTTTTGAAAACTACAAGTCTCATGCGTCTTAGTGGTGAAAAAATAATTTAAAAAATCGTTCGGGAAATGAGTTTACTCCCTGGGTACTTTCTTTGTATACATTCGACTATATGGGCCGATTCCAGGATATACGGGAAATCGCAGGTTTTCGTTTGCCGGCGATTAAACTCCTTTTATTCACCGTCTTATCAAAAATGAAATCATTTTTGAAAACTACAAGTCTTATGCGTTTTAGTGGTAAAAAATTAATTTAAAAAATCGTTCGGGAAATGAGTTTACTCCCAGCTTACTTTCTTTGTATACATTCGACTATACGGGTGAAGCCCGGGATTTACGGCAAATCGCGGGTTTTGGTTTGCCGGCGATTAAACTCCTTTTATACAGCGTCTCATCAAAAATGAAATCATTTTTGAAAACTACAAGTCTCATGCGTTTTAGTGGTGAAAAAATAATTTAAAGAATCGTTCGGGAAATGAGTTTACTCCCTGGGTACCTTCTTTGTATACTTTTGACTATACGGGCCGAGTCTGGGATTTACGGGAAATTGCGGGTTTTCGTTTGCCGGCGATTAAACTCCTTTTATTCAGCGTCTCATCAAAAATGAAATCGTTTATAAAAACTACAAGTCTTATGCGTTTTAGTGGTAAAAAATGAATTTAAAAAATCGTTCGGGAAATGAGTTTACTCCCAGTTTACTTTCTTTGTGTACATTTGACTATACGGGTCAAGCCCGGGATTTACGGCAAATCGCGGGTTTTCGTTTGCCGGCGATTAAACTCCTTTTATTCAGCGTCTCATCAAAAATGAAATCATTTTTGAAAACTACAAGTCTCATGCGTTTTAGTGGTGAAGAAATAATTTAAAGAATCGTTTGGGAAATGAGTTTACTTCCAGTTTACTTTCTTTGTATACTTTTTACTGTACGAGCCGAGTCCGTGATATACGGGAAATTGCGGGTTTTCGTTTGCCGGCGATTAAACTCCTTTTATTCAGCGTCTCATCAAAAATGAAATCATTTTTGAAAACTACAAGTCTCATGCGTTTTAGTGGTGAAAAAATAATTTAAAGAATCGTTCGGGAAGTGAGTTTACTCCCTGGGTACTTTCTTTGTATACTTTTGACTATACGGGCCGAGTCCGGGCTTTACTGGAAATTGCGGGTTTTCGTTTGCCGGCGATTAAACTCCTTTTATTCAGCGTCTCATCAAAAATGAAATCGTTTTTGAAAACTTCAAGTCTTATGCGTTTTAGTGGTAAAAAATTAATTTAAAAAATTGTTCGGGAAATGAGTTTACTCCCTGGGTACTTTCTTTGTATAGTTTTGACTATACGGGCCGAGTCCGGGATTTACGGCAAATCGCGGGTTTTCGTTTGCCGGCGATTAAACTCCTTTTATTCAGCGTCTCATCAAAAATGAAATCATTTCTGAAAACTACAAGTCTCATGCGTTTTAGTGGTGAAAAATAATTTAAAGAATCCTTCGGAAAATGAGTTTACTCCCTGGGTACTTTCTTTGTATACTTTTGACTATACGGGCCGATTCCAGGATATACGGGAAATCGCAGGTTTTCGTTTGCCGGCGATTAAACTCCTCTTATTCACCGTCTTATCAAAAATGAAATCATTTTTGAAAACTACAAGTCTCATGCGTTTTAGTGGTAAAAAAATAATTTAAAGAATCGTTCGGGAAATGCGTTTACTCCCTGCGTACTTTCTTTGTATACTTTTGACTATACGGGCCGGGTCCGGGATTTACGAGAAATTGCGGGTTTTCGTTTGCCGGAGATTAAACTCCTTTGATTCAGCGTCTCATCAAAAATGAAATCATTTTTGAGAACCACAAGTCTTATGCGTTTTAGTGGTGAAAAAATAATTTAAAAAATCGTTCGGGAAATGAGTTTACTCCCTGGGTTCTTTCTTTGTATACATTCGACTATATGGGCCGATTCCAGGATATACGGGAAATCGCAGGTTTTCGTTTGCCGGCGATTAAACTCCTTTTATTCACCGTCTTATCAAAAATGAAATCATTTTTGAAAACTACAAGTCTCATGCGTTTTAGTGGTGAAAAAATAATTTAAAGAATCGTTCGGGAAATGAGTTTACTCCCTGGGTACTTTCTTTGTATACTTTTGACTATACGGGCCGAGTCCGGGATTTACGGGAAATTGCGGGTGTTCGTTTGCCGGCGATTAAACTCCTTTTATTCAGCGTCTCATCAAAAATGAAATCGTTTTTGAAAACTACAAGTCTTATGCGTTTTAGTGGTAAAAAATTAATTTAAAAAATCGTTCGGGAAATGAGTTTACTCCCAGCTTACTTTCTTTGTATACATTCGACTATACGGGTCAAGCTCGGGATTTACGGCAAATCGCGGGTTTTGGTTTGCCGGCGATTAAACTCCTTTTATACAGCGTCTCATCAAAAATGAAATCATTTTTGAAAACTACAAGTCTCATGCGTTTTAGTGGTGAAAAAATAATTTAAAGAATCGTTCGGGAAATGAGTTTACTCCCTGGGTACCTTCTTTGTATACTTTTGACTATACGGGCCGAGTCTGGGATTTACGGGAAATGGCGGGTTTTCGTTTGCCGGCGATTAAACTCCTTTTATTCAGCGTCTCATCAAAAATGAAATCGTTTATAAAAACTACAAGTCTTATGCGTTTTAGTGGTAAAAAATGAATTTAAAAAATCGTTCGGGAAATGAGTTTACTCCCAGTTTACTTTCTTTGTGTACATTTGACTATACGGGTCAAGCCCGTGATTTACGGCAAATCGCGGGTTTTCGTTTGCCGGCGATTAAACTCCTTTTATTCAGCGTCTCATCAAAAATGAAATCATTTTTGAAAACTACAAGTCTCATGCGTTTTAGTGGTGAAGAAATAATTTAAAGAATCGTTTGGGAAATGAGTTTACCCCCAGTTTACTTTCTTTGTATACTTTTCACTGTACGAGCCGAGTCCGTGATATACGGGAAATTGCGGGTTTTCGTTTGCCGGCGATTAAACTCCTTTTATTCAGCGTCTCATCAAAAATGAAATCATTTTTGAAAACTACAAATCTCATGCGTTTTAGTGGTGAAAAATAATTTAAAGAATCGTTCGGGAAGTGAGTTTACTCCCTGGGTACTTTCTTTGTATACTTTTGACTATACGGGCCGAGTCCGGGCTTTACTGGAAATTGCAGGTTTTCGGTTGCCGGCGATTAAACTCCTTTTATTCAGCGTCTCATCAAAAATGAAATCGTTTTTGAAAACTTTAAGTCTTATGCGTTTTAGTGGTAAAAAATTAATTTAAAAAATCGTTCGGGAAATGAGTTTACTCCCTGGGTACTTTCTTTGTATAGTTTTGACTATACGGGCCGAGTCCGGGATTTACGGCAAATCGCGGGTTTTCGTTTGCCGGCGATTAAACTCCTTTTATTCAGCGTCTCATCAAAAATGAAATCATTTTTGAAAACTACAAGTCTCATGCGTCTTAGTGGTGAAAAAATAATTTAAAGAATCGTTCGGGAAATGAGTTTACTCACTGGGTACTTTCTTTGTATACTTTTGACTATACGGGCCAAGTCCGGGATTTACGGGAAATTGCGGGTTTTCGTTTGCCGGCGATTAAGCTCCTTTTATTCAGCGTCTCATCAAAAATGAAATCGTTTTTGAAAACTACAAGTCTTATTCGTTTTAGTGGTGAAGAAATAATTTAAAAAATCGTTCGGCAAATGAGTTTACTCCCTGGGTATTTTCTTTGTATACATTCGACTATAAGGCCAAGCCCGGGATTTACGGGAAATCGCGGGTTTTCGTTTGCCGGCGATTAAACTCCTTTTATTCAGCGTCTCATCAAAAACGAAATCATTTTTGAAAACTACAAGTCTCATGCGTTCTAGTGGTGAAAAAATAATTTAAAGAATCAATTGGGAAATGAGTTTACTCCCTGGGTACTTTCTTTGTATACTTTTCACTGTACGGGCGAGTCCGTGATATACGGAAAATCGCGGGTTTTCGTTTGCCGGCGATTAAACTCCTTTTATTCAGCGTCTCATAAAAAATGAAATCATTTTTGAAACTACAAGTCTCATGCGTCTTAGTGGTGAAAAAATAATTTAAAAAATCGTTCGGGAAATGAGTTTACTCCCTGGGTACTTTCTTTGTATACATTCGACTATACGGGCCAAGCCCGGGATTTACGGGAAATCGCGGGTTTTCGTTTGCCGGCGATTAAACTTCTTTTATTCAGCGTCTCATCAAAAATGAAATCATTTTTGAAAAGTACAAGTCTCATGCGTTTTAGTGGTGAAAATATAATTTAAAGAATCGTTCGGGAAATGAGTTTACTCCCTGCGTACGTTCTTTGTATACTTTTGACTATACGGGCCGGGTCCGGGATTTTTGGCAAATCGCGGGTTTTCGTTTGCCGGAGATTAAACTCCTTTTATTCAGCGTCTCATCAAAAATGAAATCATTTCTGAAAACTACAAGTCTCATGCGTTTTAGTGGTGAAAAATAATTTAAAGAATCCTTCGGAAAATGAGTTTACTCCCTGGGTACTTTCTTTGTATACTTTTGACTATACGGGCCGAGTCCGGGATTTACGGGAAATCGCGGGATCTCGTTTGCCAGCGATTAAACTTCTTTTATTCAGCGTCTCATCAAAAATGAAATCATTTTTGAAAATTACAGTTCTCATGCGTCTTAGTGGTGAAAAAATAATATAAAAAATCGTTCGGGAAATGAGTTTACTCCCTGGGTACTTTCTTTGTATACATTCGACTATACGGGCCAAGCCCGGGATTTACGGGAAATCGCGGGTTTTCGTTTGCCGGCGATTAAACTTCTTTTATTCAGCGTCTCAATAAAAATGAAATCATTTTTGAAAAGTACAAGTGTCATGCGTTTTAGTGAAAAAATATAATTTAAAGAATCGTTCGGGAAATGAGTTTACTCCCTGCGTACTTTCTTTGTATACTTTTGACTATACGGGCCGGGTCCGGGATTTACGGAAAATCGCGGGTTTTCGTTTGCCGGAGATTAAACTCCTTTGATTCAGCGTCTCATCCAAAATGAAATTATTTTTGAGAACTACAAGTCTTATGCGTTTTAGTGGTGAAAAAATAATTTAAAAAATCGTTCGAGAAATGGGTTTACTCCCTGGGTACTTTCTTTGTATACTTTCGACTATACGGGCCGAGTCCGGGATTTACGGGAAATTGCGGGTGTTCGTTTGCCGGCGATTAAACTCCTTTTATTCAGCGTCTCATCAAAAATGAAATCGTTTTTGAAAACTACAAGTCTTATTCGTTTTAGTGGTGAAGAAATAATTTAAAAAATCGTTCGGCAAATGAGTTTACTCCCTGGGTATTTTCTTTGTATACATTCGACTATAAGGCCAAGCCCGGGATTTACGGGAAATCGCGGGTTTTCGTTTGCCGGCGATTAAACTCCTTTTATTCAGCGTCTCATCAAAAACGAAATCATTTTTGAAAACTACAAGTCTCATGCGTTCTAGTGGTGAAAAAATAATTTAAAGAATCAATTGGGAAATGAGTTTACTCCCTGGGTACTTTCTTTGTATACTTTTCACTGTACGGGCGAGTCCGTGATATACGGAAAATCGCGGGTTTTCGTTTGCCGGCGATTAAACTCCTTTTATTCAGCGTCTCATAAAAAATGAAATCATTTTTGAAACTACAAGTCTCATGCGTCTTAGTGGTGAAAAAATAATTTAAAAAATCGTTCGGGAAATGAGTTTACTCCCTGGGTACTTTCTTTGTATACATTCGACTATACGGGCCAAGCCCGGGATTTACGGGAAATCGCGGGTTTTCGTTTGCCGGCGATTAAACTTCTTTTATTCAGCGTCTCATCAAAAATGAAATCATTTTTGAAAAGTACAAGTCTCATGCGTTTTAGTGGTGAAAATATAATTTAAAGAATCGTTCGGGAAATGAGTTTACTCCCTGCGTACGTTCTTTGTATACTTTTGACTATACGGGCCGGGTCCGGGATTTTTGGCAAATCGCGGGTTTTCGTTTGCCGGAGATTAAACTCCTTTTATTCAGCGTCTCATCAAAAATGAAATCATTTCTGAAAACTACAAGTCTCATGCGTTTTAGTGGTGAAAAATAATTTAAAGAATCCTTCGGAAAATGAGTTTACTCCCTGGGTACTTTCTTTGTATACTTTTGACTATACGGGCCGAGTCCGGGATTTACGGGAAATCGCGGGATCTCGTTTGCCAGCGATTAAACTTCTTTTATTCAGCGTCTCATCAAAAATGAAATCATTTTTGAAAATTACAGTTCTCATGCGTCTTAGTGGTGAAAAAATAATATAAAAAATCGTTCGGGAAATGAGTTTACTCCCTGGGTACTTTCTTTGTATACATTCGACTATACGGGCCAAGCCCGGGATTTACGGGAAATCGCGGGTTTTCGTTTGCCGGCGATTAAACTTCTTTTATTCAGCGTCTCAATAAAAATGAAATCATTTTTGAAAAGTACAAGTGTCATGCGTTTTAGTGAAAAAATATAATTTAAAGAATCGTTCGGGAAATGAGTTTACTCCCTGCGTACTTTCTTTGTATACTTTTGACTATACGGGCCGGGTCCGGGATTTACGGAAAATCGCGGGTTTTCGTTTGCCGGAGATTAAACTCCTTTGATTCAGCGTCTCATCCAAAATGAAATTATTTTTGAGAACTACAAGTCTTATGCGTTTTAGTGGTGAAAAAATAATTTAAAAAATCGTTCGAGAAATGGGTTTACTCCCTGGGTACTTTCTTTGTATACTTTCGACTATACGGGCCGAGTCCGGGATTTACGGGAAATTGCGGGTGTTCGTTTGCCGGCGATTAAACTCCTTTTATTCAGCGTCTCATCAAAAATGAAATCGTTTTTGAAAACTACAAGTCTGATGCGTTTTAGTGGTAAAAATTAATTTAAAAAATCGTTCGGGAAATGAGTTTACTACCAGCTTACTTTCTTTGTATACATTCGACTATACGGGTCAAGCCCGGGATTTACGGCAAATCGCGGGTTTTCGTTTGCCGGCGATTAAACTTCTTTTATTCAGCGTCTCATCAAAAATGAAATCATTTTTGAAAAGTACAAGTCTAATGCGTTTTAGTGGTGAAAATATAATTTAAAGCATCGTTCGGGAAATGAGTTTACTCCCTGCGTACGTTCTTTGTATACTTTTGACTATACGGGCTGGGTCCAGGATTTATGGGAAATCGCGGGTTTTCGTTTGCCGGAGATTAAACTCCTTTTATTCAGCGTCTCATCAAAAATGAAATCATTTCTGAAAACTACAAGTCTCATGCGTTTTAGTGGTGAAAAATAATTTAAAGAATCCTTCGGAAAATGAGTTTACTCCCTGGGTACTTTCTTTGTATACTTTTGACTATACGGGCCGAGTCCGGGATTTACGGGAAATCGCGGGATCTCGTTTGCCGGCGATTAAACTCCTTTTATTCAGCGTCTCATCAAAAATGAAATCATTTTTGAAAATTACAATTCTCATGCGTCTTAGTGGTGAAAAAATAATATAAAAAATCGTTCGGGAAATGAGTTTACTCCCTGGGTACTTTCTTTGTATACATTCGACTATACGGGCCAAGCCCGGGATTTACGGGAAATCGCAGGTTTTCGTTTGCCGGCGATTAAACTTCTTTTATTCAGCGTCTCATTAAAAATGAAATCATTTTTGAAAAGTACAAGTGTCATGCGTTTTAGTGGTGAAAATATAATTTAAAGAATCGTTCGGGAAATGAGTTTACTCCCTGCGTACTTTCTTTGTATACTTTTGACTATACGGGCCGGGTCCGGGATTTACGGAAAATCGCGGGTTTTCGTTTGCCGGAGATTAAACTCCTTTTATTCAGCGTCTTATCAAAAATGAAATCATTTTTGAGAACTACAAGTCTTATGCGTTTTAGTGGTGAAAAAATAATTTAAAAAATCGTTCGAGAAATGAGTTTACTCCCTGGGTACTTTCTTTGTATACTTTTGACTATACGGGCCGAGTCCAAGATTTACGGGAAATTGCGGGTGTTCGTTTGCCGGCGATTAAACTCCTTTTATTCAGCGTCTCATCAAAAATGAAATCGTTTTTGAAAACTACAAGTCTTATACGTTTTAGTGGTAAAAATTAATTTAAAAAATCGTTCGGGAAATGAGTTTACTCCCAGCTTACTTTCTTTGTATACATTCGACTATACGGGTCAAGCCCGGGATTTACGGCAAATCGCGGGTTTTCGTTTGCCGGCGATTAAACTTCTTTTATTCAGCGTCTCATCAAAAATGAAATCATTTTTGAAAAGTACAAGTGTCATGCGTTTTAGTGGTGAAAATATAATTTAAAGAATCGTTCGGGAAATGAGTATACTCCCTGCGTACGTTCTTTGTATACTTTTGACTATACGGGCCGGGTCCGGGATTTATGGGAAATCGCGGGTTTTCGTTTGCCGGAGATTAAACTCCTTTTATTCAGCGTCTCATCAAAAATGAAATCATTTCTGAAAACTACGAGTCTCATGCGTTTTAGTGGTGAAAAATAATTTAAAGAATCCTTCGGAAAATGAGTTTACTCCCTGGGTACTTTCTTTGTATACTTTCGACTATACGGGCCGAGTCCAAGATTTACGGGAAATTGCGGGTGTTCGTTTGCCGGCGATTAAACTCCTTTTATTCAGCGTCTCATCAAAAATGAAATCGTTTTTGAAAACTACAAGTCTTATACGTTTTAGTGGTAAAAATTAATTTAAAAAATCGTTCGGGAAATGAGTTTACTCCCAGCTTACTTTCTTTGTATACATTCGACTATACGGGTCAAGCCCGGGATTTACGGCAAATCGCGGGTTTTCGTTTGCCGGCGATTAAACTTCTTTTATTCAGCGTCTCATCAAAAATGAAATCATTTTTGAAAAGTACAAGTGTCATGCGTTTTAGTGGTGAAAATATAATTTAAAGAACCGTTCGGGAAATGAGTATACTCCCTGCGTACGTTCTTTGTATACTTTTGACTATACGGGCCGGGTCCGGGATTTATGGGAAATCGCGGGTTTTCGTTTGCCGGAGATTAAACTCCTTTTATTCAGCGTCTCATCAAAAATGAAATCATTTCTGAAAACTACAAGTCTCATGCGTTTTAGTGGTGAAAAATAATTTAAAGAATCCTTCGGAAAATGAGTTTACTCCCTGGGTACTTTCTTTGTATACTTTCGACTATACGGGCCGAGTCCAAGATTTACGGGAAATTGCGGGTGTTCGTTTGCTGGCGATTAAACTCCTTTTATTCAGCGTCTCATCAAAAATGAAATCGTTTTTGAAAACTACAAGTCTTATACGTTTTAGTGGTAAAAATTAATTTAAAGAATCGTTCGGGAAATGAGTATACTCCCTGCGTACGTTCTTTGTATACTTTTGACTATACGGGCCGGGTCCGGGATTTATGGGAAATCGCGGGTTTTCGTTTGCCGGCGATTAAACTTCTTTTATTCAGCGTCTCATTAAAAATGAAATCATTTTTGAAAAGTACAAGTGTCATGCGTTTTAGTGGTGAAAATATAATTTAAAGAATCGTTCGGGAAATGAGTTTACTCCCTGCGTACTTTCTTTGTATACTTTTGACTATACGGGCCGGGTCCGGGATTTACGGAAAATCGCGGGTTTTCGTTTGCCGGAGATTAAACTCCTTTTATTCAGCGTCTTATCAAAAATGAAATCATTTTTGAGAACTACAAGTCTTATGCGTTTTAGTGGTGAAAAAATAATTTAAAAAATCGTTCGAGAAATGAGTTTACTCCCTGGGTACTTTCTTTGTATACTTTTAACTATACGGGCCGAGTCCAAGATTTACGGGAAATTGCGGGTGTTCGTTTGCCGGCGATTAAACTCCTTTTATTCAGCGTCTCATCAAAAATGAAATCGTTTTTGAAAACTACAAGTCTTATACGTTTTAGTGGTAAAAATTAATTTAAAAAATCGTTCGGGAAATGAGTTTACTCCCAGCTTACTTTCTTTGTATACATTCGACTATACGGGTCAAGCCCGGGATTTACGGCAAATCGCGGGTTTTCGTTTGCCGGCGATTAAACTTCTTTTATTCAGCGTCTCATCAAAAATGAAATCATTTTTGAAAAGTACAAGTGTCATGCGTTTTAGTGGTGAAAATATAATTTAAAGAATCGTTCGGGAAATGAGTATACTCCCTGCGTACGTTCTTTGTATACTTTTGACTATACGGGCCGGGTCCGGGATTTATGGGAAATCGCGGGTTTTCGTTTGCCGGAGATTAAACTCCTTTTATTCAGCGTCTCATCAAAAATGAAATCATTTCTGAAAACTACAAGTCTCATGCGTTTTAGTGGTGAAAAATAATTTAAAGAATCCTTCGGAAAATGAGTTTACTCCCTGGGTACTTTCTTTGTATACTTTCGACTATACGGGCCGAGTCCAAGATTTACGGGAAATTGCGGGTGTTCGTTTGCCGGCGATTAAACTCCTTTTATTCAGCGTCTCATCAAAAATGAAATCGTTTTTGAAAACTACAAGTCTTATACGTTTTAGTGGTAAAAATTAATTTAAAAAATCGTTCGGGAAATGAGTTTACTCCCAGCTTACTTTCTTTGTATACATTCGACTATACGGGTCAAGCCCGGGATTTACGGCAAATCGCGGGTTTTCGTTTGCCGGCGATTAAACTTCTTTTATTCAGCGTCTCATCAAAAATGAAATCATTTTTGAAAAGTACAAGTGTCATGCGTTTTAGTGGTGAAAATATAATTTAAAGAATCGTTCGGGAAATGAGTATACTCCCTGCGTACGTTCTTTGTATACTTTTGACTATACGGGCCGGGTCCGGGATTTATGGGAAATCGCGGGTTTTCGTTTGCCGGAGATTAAACTCCTTTTATTCAGCGTCTCATCAAAAATGAAATCATTTCTGAAAACTACAAGTCTCATGCGTTTTAGTGGTGAAAAATAATTTAAAGAATCCTTCGGAAAATGAGTTTACTCCCTGGGTACTTTCTTTGTATACTTTCGACTATACGGGCCGAGTCCAAGATTTACGGGAAATTGCGGGTGTTCGTTTGCTGGCGATTAAACTCCTTATTCAGCGTCTCATCAAAAATGAAATCGTTTTTGAAAACTACAAGTCTTATACGTTTTAGTGGTAAAAATTAATTTAAAGAATCGTTCGGGAAATGAGTATACTCCCTGCGTACGTTCTTTGTATACTTTTGACTATACGGGCCGGGTCCGGGATTTATGGGAAATCGCGGGTTTTCGTTTGCCGGAGATTAAACTCCTTTTATTCAGCGTCTCATCAAAAATGAAATCATTTCTGAAAACTACAAGTCTCGTGCGTTTTAGTGGTGAAAAATAATTTAAAGAATCCTTCGGAAAATGAGTTTACTCCCTGGGTACTTTCTTTGTATACTTTTGACTATACGGGCCGAGTCCGGGATTTACGGGAAATCGCGGGTTTTCGTTTGCCGGCGATTAAACTCCTTTTATTCAGCGTCTCATCAAAAATGAAATCATTTTTGAAAATTACAATTCTCATGCGTCTTAGTGGTGAAAAAATAATATAAAAAATTGTTCGGGAAATGAGTTTACTCCCTGGGTACTTTCTTTGTATACATTCGACTATACGGGCCAAGCCCGGGATTTACGGGAAATCGCGGGTTTTCGTTTGCCGGCGATTAAACTTCTTTTATTCAGCGTCTCATTAAAAATGAAATCATTTTTGAAAAGTACAAGTGTCATGCGTTTTAGTGGTGAAAATATAATTTAAAGAATCGTTCGACAAATGAGTTTACTCCTTGGGTATTTTCTTTGTATGCATTCGACTATACGGCCAAGCTCGGGATTTACGGGAAATCGCGGGGTTTTCGTTTGCCGGCGATTAAACTCCCTTTATTCAGCGTCTCATCAAAAACGAAATCATTTTTGAAAACTACAAGTCTCATGCGTTTTAGTGGTAAAAAATTAATTTAAAAAATCGTTTGGGAAATGAGTTTACTCCCTGGGTACTTTCTTTGTATACTTTTGACTATACGGGCCGAGTCCGGGGTTTACGGGAAATTGCGGGTTTTCGTTTGCCGGCGATTAAACTCCTTTTATTCAGCGTCTCATCAAAAATGAAATCGTTTTTAAAAACTACAAGTCTTATGGGTTTTCAGTGGTAAAAAATTAATTTAAAAAATTGTTCGGGAAATGAGTTTACTCCCAGTTTACTTTCTTTGTATACATTTAACTATACGGGTCAAGCCCGGGATTTACTGCAAATCGCGGGTTTTCGTTTGCCGGCGATTATACTCCTTTTATTCAGCGTCTCATCAAAAATGAAATCATTTTTGAAAACTACAAGTCTCATGCGTTTTAGTGGTGAAGAAATAATTTAAAAAATCGTTCGGCACACGAGTTTACTCCTTGGGTATTTTCTTTGTATGCATTCGACTATACGGCCAAGCTCGGGATTTACGGGAAATCGCGGGTTTTCGTTTGCCGGCGATTAAACTCCCTTTATTCAGCGTCTCATCAAAAACGAAATCATTTTTAAAACTACAAGTCTCATGCGTTTTAGTGGAGAAAAAATAATTTAAAGAATCGTTTGGGAAATGAGTTTACTCCCTGGGTACTTTCTTTGTATACTTTTCACTGTACGGGCCGAGTCCGTGATATACGGAAAATCGCGAGTTTTCGTTTGCCGGCGATTAAACTCCTTTTATTCAGCGTCTCATCAAAAACGAAATCATTTTTGAAAACTACAAGTCTCATGCGTTTTAGTGGTGAAAAAATAATTTAAAGAATCGTTTGGGAAATGAGTTTACTCCCTGGGTACTTTCTTTGTATACTTTTCACTGTACGGGCCGAGTCCGTGATATACGGAAAATCGCGGGTTTTCGTTTGCCGGCGATTAAACTCCTTTTATTCAGCGTCTCATCAAAAATGAAATCGTTTTTGAAAACCACAAGTCTTATGCGTTTTAGTGGTAAAAAATTAATTTAAAAAATCGTTCGGGAAAAGAGTTTACTCCCTGGGTACTTTCTTTGTATACTTTTGACTATACGGGCCGAGTTTGGGATTTACGGCAAATCGCGGGTTTTGGTTTGCCGGCGATTAAACTCCTTTTATTCAGCGTCTCATCAAAAATGAAATCATTTTTGAAAACTACAAGTCTCATGCGTCTTAGTGGTGAAAATTAATTTAAAAAATCGTTCCGGAAAAGAGTTTACTCCCTGGGTACTTTCTTTGTATACTTTTGACTATACGGGCCGAGTTTGGGATTTACGGCAAATCGCGGGTTTTGGTTTGCCGGCGATTAAACTCCTTTTATTCAGCGTCTCATCAAAAATGAAATCATTTTTGAAAACTACAAGTCTCATGCGTCTTAGTGGTGAAAAATAATTTAAAGAATTGTTCGGGAAATGAGTTTACTCCCTGGGTACTTTTTTTGTATACTTTTGACTATACGGGCCGAGTCCGGGGTTTACGGGAAATTGCGGGTTTTCGTTTGCCGGCGATTAAACTCCTTTTATTCAGCGTCTCATCAAAAATGAAATCGTTTTTTAAAACTACAAGTCTTATGCGTTTTAGTGGTAAAAAATTAATTTAAAAAATTGTTCGGAAAATGAGTTTACTCCCTGGGTACTTTCTTTGTATACTTTCACTGTACGGGCCGAGTCCGTGATATACGGAAAATCGCGGGTTTTCGTTTGCCGGAGATTAAACTCCTTTTATTCAGCGTCTCATCAAAAATAAAAACATTTTTGAAACTACAAGTCTCATGCATTTTAGTGGTGAAAAAATAATTTAAAGAATCGTTTGGGAAGTGAGTTTACTTCCTGGGTACTTTCTTTGTATACTTTTGACTATACGGGCCGAGTCTGAGATTTACGGGAAATTGCGGGTTTTCGTTTGCCGTTGATTAAACTCCTTTTATTCAGCGTCTCATCAAAAATGAAATCATTTTTGAAAACTACAAGTCTTATGCGTTTTAGTGGTAAAAAATTAATTTAAAAAATCGTTCGGGAAATGAGTTTACTCCCTGGGTACCTTCTTTGTATACTTTTGACTATACGGACCGAGTCCGGGATTTACGGGAAATCGCAGGTTTTTGTTTGCCGGCGATTAAACTCCTTTTATTCAGCGTTTTATCAAAAACGAAATCATTTTTGAAAACTACAAGTCTCATGCGTTTTAGTGGTAAAAAAAATAATTTAAGGAATCGTTTGGGAAATGAGTTCACTCCCTGGGTACTTTCTTTGTATACTTTTCACTGTACGGGCCGAGTCCGTGATATACGGAAAATCCCGGGTTTTCGTTTGCCGGCGATTAAACTCCTTTTATTCAGCGTCTCATCAAAAATAAAAACATTTTTGAAACTACAAGTCTCATGCATTTTAGTGGTGAAAAAATAATTTAAAGAATCGTTTGGGAAGTGAGTTTACTTCCTGGGTACT
This sequence comes from Hydractinia symbiolongicarpus, assembly GCF_029227915.1. Lineage (NCBI taxonomy): Eukaryota > Metazoa > Cnidaria > Hydrozoa > Anthoathecata > Hydractiniidae > Hydractinia > Hydractinia symbiolongicarpus. The sequence continues at coordinate 25,763,911 of NC_079881.1, forward strand.
TTCTTTGTATACTTTTGACTATACGGGCCGAGTCTGAGATTTACGGGAAATTGCGGGTTTTCGTTTGCCGTTGATTAAACTCCTTTTATTCAGCGTCTCATCAAAAATGAAATCGTTTTTGAAAACTACAAGTCTTATGCGTTTTAGTGGTAAAAAATAAATTTAAAAAATCGTTCGGGAAATGAGTTTACTTCCTGGGAACTTTCTTTGTATACTTTTGACTATACGGGCCGAGTCCGGGATTTACGGCAAATCGCGGGTTTTCGTTTGCCGGCGATTAAACTCCTTTTATTCAGCGTCTCATCAAAAATGAAATCATTTTTGAAAACTACAAGTCTCATGCGTCTTAGTGTTGAAAAAATAATTTAAAGAATCGTTCGGGAAATGACTTTACTCCCTGGGTACTTTCTTTGTATACTTTTGACAATACGGGCCGAGTCCCGGATTTACGGCAAATCGCGGGTTTTCGTTTGCCGGCGATTAAACTCCTTTTATTCAGCGTCTCATCAAAAATGAAATCATTTTTGAAAACTACAAGTCTCATGCGTTTTAGTGGTGAAGAAATAATTTAAAAAATCGTTCGGCAAATGAGTTTACTCCCTGGGTATTTTCTTTGTATGCATTCGACTATACGGCCAAGCTCGGGATTTACGGGAAATCGCGGGTTTTCGTTTGCCGGCGATTAAACTCCTTTTATTCAGCGTCTCATCAAAAATGAAATCATTTTTGAAAACTACAAGTCTTATGCGTTTTAGTGGTAAAAAATTAATTTAAAAAATCGTTCGGGAAATGAGTTTACTCCCTGGGTACCTTCTTTGTATACTTTTGACTATACGGACCGAGTCCGGGATTTACGGGAAATCGCAGGTTTTTGTTTGCCGGCGATTAAACTCCTTTTATTCAGCGTTTTATCAAAAACGAAATCATTTTTGAAAACTACAAGTCTCATGCGTTTTAGTGGTAAAAAAAATAATTTAAGGAATCGTTTGGGAAATGAGTTCACTCCCTGGGTACTTTCTTTGTATACTTTTCACTGTACGGGCCGAGTCCGTGATATACGGAAAATCCCGGGTTTTCGTTTGCCGGCGATTAAACTCCTTTTATTCAGCGTCTCATCAAAAATGAAATCATTTTTGAAAACTACAAGTCTCATGCGTTTTAGTGGTGAAAAAATAATTTAAAGAATTGTTCGGGAAGTGAGTTTACTTCCTGGGTACTTTCTTTGTATACTTTTGACTATACGGGCGGAGTCCGGGATTTACGGGAAATTGCGGGTTTTCGTTTGCCGGCGATTAAACTCCTTTCATTCAGCGTCTCGTCAAAAATGAAATCGTTTTTAAAAACTACAAGTCTTATGCGTTTTAGTGGTAAAAAATAATTTAAAAAATCGTTCGGAAAATGAGTTTACTCCCAGTTTAATTTCTTTGTATACATTTGACTATACGGGTCAAGCCCGGGATTTACGGCAAATCGCGGGTTTTCGTTTGCCGGCGATTAAAATCCTTTTATACAGCGTCTCATCAAAAATGAAATCATTTTTGAAAACTACAAGTCTCATGCCTTTTAGTGGTGAAGAAATAATTTAAAAAATCGTTCGGCAAATGAGTTTACTCCCTGGGTATTTTCTTTGTATACATTCGACTATACGGCCAAGCCCGGGATTTACGGGAAATCGCGGGTTTTCGTTTGCCGGCGATTAAACTCCTTTTATTTAGCGTCTCATCAAAAACGAAATCATTTTTGAAAACTACAAGTCTCATGCGTTTTAGTGGTGAAAAAATAATTTAAAGAATCGTTTGGGAAATGAGTTTACTCCCTGGGTACTTTCTTTGTATACTTTTCACTGTACGGGCCAAGTCCGGGATTTACGGGAAATCGCGGGTTTTCGTTTGCCGGCGATTAAACTCCTTTTATTCAGCGTTTTATCAAAAACGAAATCATTTTTGAAAACTACAAGTCTCATGCGTTTTAGTGGTGAAAAAAATAATTTAAGGAATCGTTTGGGAAATGAGTTCACTCCCTGGGTACTTTCTTTGTATACTTTTCACTGTACGGGCCGAGTCCGTGATATACGGAAAATCCCGGGTTTTCGTTTGCCGGCGATTAAACTCCTTTTATTCAGCGTCTCATCAAAAATGAAATCATTTTTGAAAACTACAAGTCTCATGCGTTTTAGTGGTGAAAAAATAATTTAAAGAATCGTTTGGGAAATGAGTTTACTCCCTGGGTACTTTCTTTGTATACTTTTCACTGTACGGGCCAAGTCCGGGATTTACGGGAAATCGCGGGTTTTCGTTTGCCGGCGATTAAACTCCTTTTATTCAGCGTTTTATCAAAAACGAAATCATTTTTGAAAACTACAAGTCTCATGCGTTTTAGTGGTGAAAAAAATAATTTAAGGAATCGTTTGGGAAATGAGTTCACTCCCTGGGTACTTTCTTTGTATACTTTTCACTGTACGGGCCGAGTCCGTGATATACGGAAAATCCCGGGTTTTCGTTTGCCGGCGATTAAACTCCTTTTATTCAGCGTCTCATCAAAAATGAAATCATTTTTGAAAACTACAAGTCTCATGCGTTTTAGTGGTGAAAAAATAATTTAAAGAATCGTTTGGGAAATGAGTTTACTCCCAGTTTAATTTCTTTGTATACATTTGACTATACGGGTCAAGCCCGGGATTTACGGCAAATCGCGGGTTTTCGTTTGCCGGCGATTAAAATCCTTTTATTCAGCGTCTCATCAAAAATGAAATCATTTTTGAAAACTACAAGTCTCATGCGTTTTAGTGGTGAAGAAATAATTTAAAAAATCGTTCGGAAAATGAGTTTACTCCCTGGGTATTTTCTTTGTATACATTCGACTATACGGCCAAGCCCGGGATTTACGGGAAATCGCGGGTTTTCGTTTGCCGGCGATTAAACTCCTTTTATTCAGCGTCTCATCAAAAACGAAACCATTTTTGAAAACTACAAGTCTCATGCGTTTTAGTGGTGAAAAAATAATTTAAAGAATCGTTTGGGAAATGAGTTTACTCCCTGGGTACTTTCTTTGTATACTTTTCACTGTATGGGCCGAGTCCGTGATATACGGAAAATCGCGGGTTTTCCTTTGGCGGCGATTAAACTCCTTTTATTCAGCGTCTCATCAAAAATGAAATCATTTTTGAAAACTACAAGTCTCATGTGTTTTAGTGGTGAAAAAATAATTTAAAGAATCGTTCGGGAAGTGAGTTTACTTCCTGGGTACTTTCTTTGTATACTTTTGACTATACGGGCGGAGTCCGGGATTTAGGGGAAATTGCGGGTTTTCGTTTGCCGGCGATTAAACTCCTTTCATTAAGCGTCTCATCAAAAATGAAATCGTTTTCAAAAGCTACAAGTCTTATGCGTTTTAGTGGTAAAAAATTAATTTAAAAAATCGTTCGGGAAATGAGTTTACTCCCAGTTTAATTTCTTTGTATACATTTGACTATACGGGTCAAGCCCGGGATTTACGGCAAATCGCGGGTTTTCGTTTGCCGGTGATTAAAATCCTTTTATTCAGCGTCTCATCAAAAATGAAATCATTTTTGAAAACTACAAGTCTCATGCGTTTTAGTGGTGAAGAAATAATTTAAAAAATCGTTCGGAAAATGAGTTTACTCCCTGGGTATTTTCTTTGTATACATTCGACTATACGGCCAAGCCCGGGATTTACGGTAAATCGCGGGTTTTCGTTTGCCGGCGATTAAACTCCTTTTATTCAGCGTCTCATCAAAAACGAAATCATTTTTGAAAACTACAAGTCTCATGCGTTTTAGTGGTGAAAAAATAATTTAAAGAATCGTTTGGGAAATGAGTTTACTCCCTGGGTACTTTCTTTGTATACATTTGACTATACGGGTCAAGCCCGGGATTTACGGCAAATCACGGGTTTTCGTTTTCCGGCGATTAAATTCCTTTTATTCAGCGTCTCATAAAAAATGAAATCATTTTTGAAAACTACAAGTCTCATGCGTCTTAGTGGTGAAAAAATAATTTAAAAAATCGTTCGGGAAATGAGTTTACTCCCTGGGTACTTTCTTTGTATACATTCGACTATACGGGCCAAGTCTGGGATTTACGGGAAATCGCGGGTTTTTGTTTGCCAGCGATTAAACTTCTTTTATTCAGCGTCTCATCAAAAATGAAATCATTTTTGAAAACTACAAGTCTCATGCGTTTTAGTGGTGAAAAAATAATTTAAAGAATCGTTCGGGAAGTGAGTTTACTTCCTGGGTACTTTCTTTGTATACTTTTGACTATACGGGCGGAGTCCGGGATTTACGGGAAATTGCGGGTTTTCGTTTGCCGGCGATTAAACTCCTTTCATTCAGCGTCTCGTCAAAAATGAAATCGTTTTTGAAAACTACAAGTCTCATGCGTTTTAGTGGTGAAGAAATAATTTAAAAAATCGTTCGGAAAATGAGTTTACTCCCTGGGTATTTTCTTTGTATACATTCGACTATACGGCCAAGCCCGGGATTTACGGGAAATCGCGGGATTTCGTTTGCCGGCGATTGAACTCCTTTTATTCAGCGTCTCATCAAAAACGAAATCATTTTTGAAAACTACAAGTCTCATGCGTTTTAGTGGTGAAAAAATAATTTAAAGAATCGTTTGGGAAATGAGTTTACTCCCTGGGTACTTTCTTTGTATACTTTTCACTGTACGGGCCGAGTCCGTGATATACGGAAAATCGGGGGTTTTCGTTTGCCAGCGATTAAACTCCTTTTATTCAGCGTCTCATCAAAAACGAAATCATTTTTGAAAACTACAAGTCTCATGCGTTTTAGTGGTGAAAAAATAATTTAAAGAATCGTTTGGGAAATGAGTTTACTTCCTGGGTACTTTCTTTGTATACTTTTGACTATACGGGCGGAGTCCGGGATTTACGGGAAATTGCGGGTTTTCGTTTGCCGGCGATTAAACTCCTTTCATTCAGCGTCTCGTCAAAAATGAAATCGTTTTTAAAAACTACAAGTCTTATGCGTTTTAGTGGTAAAAAATAATTTAAAAAATCGTTCGGGAAATGAGTTTACTCCCAGTTTAATTTCTTTGTGTACATTTGACTATACGGGTCAAGCCCGGGATTTACGGCAAATCGCGGGTTTTCGTTTGCCGGCGATTAAAATCCTTTTATTCAGCGTCTCATCAAAAATGAAATCATTTTTGAAAACTACAAGTCTCATGCCTTTTAGTGGTGAAGAAATAATTTAAAAAATCGTTCGGCAAATGAGTTTACTCCCTGGGTATTTTCTTTGTATACATTCGACTATACGGCCAAGCCCGGGATTTACGGGAAATCGCGGGTTTTCGTTTGCCGGTGATTAAACTCCTTTTATTCAGCGTCTCATCAAAAACGAAATCATTTTTGAAAACTGCAAGTCTCATGCTTTTTAGTGGTGAAAAAATAATTTAAAGAATCGTTTGGGAAATGAGTTTACTCCCTGGGTACTTTTTTTGTATACTTTTCACTGTACGGGCCAAGTCCGGGATTTACGGGAAATCGCGGGTTTTCGTTTGCCGGCGATTAAACTCCTTTTATTCAGCGTTTTATCAAAAACGAAATCATTTTTGAAAACTACAAGTCTCATGCGTTTTAGTGGTGAAAAAAATAATTTAAGGAATCGTTTGGGAAATGAGTTCACTCCCTGGGTACTTTCTTTGTATACTTTTCACTGTACGGGCCGAGTCCGTGATATACGGAAAATCCCGGGTTTTCGTTTGCCGGCGATTAAACTCCTTTTATTCAGCGTCTCATCAAAAATGAAATCATTTTTGAAAACTACAAGTCTCATGCGTTTTAGTGGTGAAAAAATAATTTAAAGAATCGTTCGGGAAGTGAGTTTACTTCCTGGGTACTTTCTTTGTATACTTTTGACTATACGGGCGGAGTCCGGGATTTACGGGAAATTGCGGGTTTTCGTTTGCCGGCGATTAAACTCCTTTCATTAAGCGTCTCATCAAAAATGAAATCGTTTTTAAAAACTACAAGTCTTATGCGTTTTAGTGGTAAAAAATCAATTTAAAAAATCGTTCGGGAAATGAATTTACTCCCAGTTTAATTTCTTTGTATACATTTGACTGTACGGGTCAAGCCCGGGATTTACGGCAAATCGCGGGTTTTCGTTTGCCGGCGACTAAAATCCTTTTATTCAGCGTCTCATCAAAAATGAAATCATTTTTGAAAACTACAAGTCTCATGCCTTTTAGTGGTGAAGAAATAATTTGAAAAATCGTTCGGCAAATGAGTTTACTCCCTGGGTATTTTCTTTGTATACATTTGACTATACGGCCAAGCCCGGGATTTACGGGAAATCGCGGGTTTTCGTTTGCCGGTGATTAAACTCCTTTTATTCAGCGTCTCATCAAAAACGAAATCATTTTTGAAAACTACAAGTCTCATGCGTTTTAGTGGTGAAAAAATAATTTAAAGAATCGTTTGGGAAATGAGTTTACTCCCTGGGTACTTTTTTTGTGTGCTTTTCGCTGTACGGGCCGAGTCCGTGATATACGGAAAATCCCGGGTTTTCGTTTGCCGGCGATTAAACTCCTTTTATTCAGCGTCTCATCAAAAATGAAATCATTTTTGAAAACTACAAGTCTCATGCGTTTTAGTGGTGAAAAAATAATTTAAAGAATCGTTCGGGAAGTGAGTTTACTTCTTGGGTACTTTCTTTGTATACTTTTGACTATACGGGCGGAGTCCGGGATTTACGGGAAATTGCGGGTTTTCGTTTGCCGGCGATTAAACTCCTTTCATTAAGCGTCTCATCAAAAATGAAATCGTTTTTAAAAACTACAAGTCTTATGCGTTTTAGTGGTAAAAAATTAATTTAAAAAATCGTTCGGGAAATGAGTTCACTCCCAGTTTAATTTCTTTGTATACATTTGACTATACGGGTCAAGCCCGGGATTTACGGCAAATCGCGGGTTTTCGTTTGCCGGCGATTAAAATCCTTTTATTCAGCGTCTCATCAAAAATGAAATCATTTTTGAAAACTACAAGTCTCATGCCTTTTAGTGGTGAAGAAATAATTTGAAAAATCGTTCGGCAAATGAGTTTACTCCCTGGGTATTTTCTTTGTATACATTCGACTATACGGCCAAGCCCGGGATTTACGGGAAATCGCGGGTTTTCGTTTGCCGGCGATTAAACTCCTTTTATTCAGCGTCTCATCAAAAACGAAATCATTTTTGAAAACTACAAGTCTCATGCGTTTTAGTGGTGAAAAAATAATTTAAAGAATCGTTTGGGAAATGAGTTTACTCCCTGGGAACTTTTTTTGTATACTTTTCACTGTACGGGCCGAGTCCGTGATATACGGAAAATCCCGGGTTTTCGTTTGCCGGCGATTAAACTCCTTTTATTCAGCGTCTCATCAAAAATGAAATCATTTTTGAAAACTACAAGTCTCATGCCTTTTAGTGGTGAAGAAATAATTTAAAAAATCGTTCGGCAAATGAGTTTACTCCCTGGGTATTTTCTTTGTATACATTTGACTATACGGCCAAGCCCGGGATTTACGGGAAATCGCGGGTTTTCGTTTGCCGGCGATTAAACTCCTTTTATTCAGCGTCTCATCAAAAACGAAATCATTTTTGAAAACTACAAGTCTCATGCGTTTTAGTGGTGAAAAAATAATTTAAAGAATCGTTTGGGAAATGAGTTTACTCCATGGGTACTTTTTTTGTGTGCTTTTCACTGTACGGGCCGAGTCCGTGATATACGGAAAATCCCGGGTTTTCGTTTGCCGGCGATTAAACTCCTTTTATTCAGCGTCTCATCAAAAATGAAATCATTTTTTAAAACTACAAGTCTCATGCGTTTTAGTGGTGAAAAAATAATTTAAAGAATCGTTCGGGAAGTGAGTTTACTTCCTGGGTACTTTCTTTGTATACTTTTGACTATACGGGCGGAGTCCGGGATTTACGGGAAATTGCGGGTTTTCGTTTGCCGGCGATTAAACTCCTTTCATTAAGCGTCTCATCAAAAATGAAATCGTTTTTAAAAACTACAAGTCTTATGCGTTTTAGTGGTAAAAAATTAATTTAAAAAATCGTTCGGGAAATGAGTTTACTCCCAGTTTAATTTCTTTGTATACATTTGACTATACGGGTCAAGCCCGGGATTTACGGCAAATCGCGGGTTTTCGTTTGCCGGCGATTAAAATCCTTTTATTCAGCGTCTCATCAAAAATGAAATCATTTTTGAAAACTACAAGTCTCATGCCTTTTAGTGGTGAAGAAATAATTTAAAAAATCGTTCGGCAAATGAGTTTACTCCCTGGGTATTTTCTTTGTATACATTCGACTATACGGCCAAGCCCGGGATTTACGGGAAATCGCGGGTTTTCGTTTGCCGGCGATTAAACTCCTTTTATTCAGCGTCTCATCAAAAACGAAATCATTTTTGAAAACTACAAGTCTCATGCGTTTTAGTGGTGAAAAAATAATTTAAAGAATCGTTTGGGAAATGAGTTTACTCCCTGGGAACTTTTTTTGTATACTTTTCACTGTACGGGCCAAGTCCGTGATATACGGAAAATCCCGGGTTTTCGTTTGCCGGCGATTAAACTCCTTTTATTCAGCGTCTCATCAAAAATGAAATCATTTTTAAAAACTACAAGTCTCATGCGTTTTAGTGGTGAAAAAATAATTTAAAGAATCGTTCGGGAAGTGAGTTTACTTCCTGGGTACTTTCTTTGTATACTTTTGACTATACGGGCGGAGTCCGGAATTTACGGGAAATTGCGGGTTTTCGTTTGCCGGCGATTAAACTCCTTTCATTAAGCGTCTCATCAAAAATGAAATCCGTTTTAAAAACTACAAGTCTTATGCGTTTTATTGGTAAAAAATTAATTTAAAAAATCGTTCGGGAAATGAGTTTACTCCCAGTTTAATTTCTTTGTATACATTTGACTATACGGGTCAAGCCCGGGATTTACGGCAAATCGCGGGTTTTCGTTTGCCGGCGATTAAAATCCTTTTATTCAGCGTCTCATCAAAAATGAAATCATTTTTGAAAACTACAAGTCTCATGCGTTTTAGTGGTGAAGAAATAATTTAAAAAATCGTTCGGAAAATGAGTTTACTCCCTGGGTATTTTCTTTGTATACATTCGACTATACGGCCAAGCCCGGGATTTACGGGAAATCGCGGGTTTTCGTTTGCCGGCGATTAAACTCCTTTTATTCAGCGTCTCATCAAAAACAAAATCATTTTTGAAAACTACAAGTCTCATGCGTTTTAGTGGTGAAGAAATAATTTAAAAAATCGTTCGGAAAATGAGTTTACTCCCTGGGTATTTTCTTTGTATACATTCGACTATACGGCCAAGCCCGGGATTTACGGGAAATCGCGGGTTTTCGTTTGCCGGCGGTTAAACTCCTTTTATTCAGCGTCTCATCAAAAACGAAATCATTTTTGAAAACTACAAGTCTCATGCGTTTTAGTGGTGAAAAAATAATTTAAAGAATCGTTTGGGAAATGAGTTTACTCCCTGGGTACTTTCTTTGTATACTTTTCACTGTACGGGCCGAGTCCGTGATATACGGAAAATCGCGGGTTTTCGTTTGCCGGCGATTAAACTCCTTTTATTCAGCGTCTCATCAAAAATGAAATCATTTTTGAAAACTACAAGTCTCATGCGTTTTAGTGGTGAAAAAATACTTTAAAGAATCGTACGGGAAGTGAGTTTACTTCCTGGGTACTTTCTTTGTATACTTTTGACTATACGGGCGGAGTCCGGGATTTACGGGAAATTGCGGGTTTTCGTTTGCCGGCGATTAAACTCCTTTCATTAAGCGTCTCATCAAAAATGAAATCGTTTTTAAAAACTACAAGTCTTATGCGTTTTAGTGGTAAAAAATTAATTTAAAAAATCGTTCGGGAAATGAGTTTACTCCCAGTTTAATTTCTTTGTATACATTTGACTATACGGGTCAAGCCCGGGATTTACGGCAAATCGCGGGTTTTCGTTTGCCGGCGATTAAAATCCTTTTATTCAGCGTCTCATCAAAAATGAAATCATTTTTGAAAACTACAAGTCTCATGCGTTTTAGTGGTGAAGAAATAATTTAAAAAATCGTTCGGAAAATGAGTTTACTCCCTGGGTATTTTCTTTGTATACATTCGACTATACGGTAAAGCCCGGGATTTACGGGAAATCGCGGGTTTTCGTTTGCCGGCGATTAAACTCCTTTTATTCAGCGTCTCATCGAAAACGAAACCATTTTTGAAAACTACAAGTCTCATGCGTTTTAGTGGTGAAAAAATAATTTAAAGAATCGTTTGGGAAATGAGTTTACTCCCTGGGTACTTTCTTTGTATACTTTTCACTGTACGGGCCGAGTCCGTGATATACGGAAAATCGCGGGTTTTCGTTTGGCGGCGATTAAACTCCTTTTATTCAGCGTCTCATCAAAAATGAAATCATTTTTGAAAACTACAAGTCTCATGCGTTTTAGTGGTGAAAAAATAATTTAAAGAATCGTTCGGGAAGTGAGTTTACTTCCTGGGTACTTTCTTTGTATACTTTTGACTATACGGGCGGAGTCCGGGATTTACGGGAAATTGCGGGTTTTCGTTTGCCGGCGATTAAACTCCTTTCATTAAGCGTCTCATCAAAAATGAAATCGTTTTCAAAAACTACAAGTCTTATGCGTTTTAGTGGTAAAAAATTAATTTAAAAAATCGTTCGGGAAATGAGTTTACTCCCAGTTTAATTTCTTTGTATACATTTGACTATACGGGTCAAGCCCGGGATTTACGGCAAATCGCGGGTTTTCGTTTGCCGGCGATTAAAATCCTTTTATTCAGCGTCTCATCAAAAATGAAATCATTTTTGAAAACTACAAGTCTCATACGTTTTAGTGGTGAAGAAATAATTTAAAAAATCGTTCGGAAAATGAGTTTACTCCCTGGGTATTTTCTTTGTATACATTCGACTATACGGCCAAGCCCGGGATATACGGGAAATCGCGGGTTTTCGTTTGCCGGCGATTAAACACCTTTTATTCAGCGTCTCATCAAAAACGAAATCATTTTTGAAAACTACAAGTCTCATGCGTTTTAGTGGTGAAAAAATAATTTAAAGAATCGTTTGGGAAATGAGTTTACTCCCTGGGTACTTTCTTTGTATACATTTGACTAAACGGGTCAAGCCCGGGATTTACGGCAAATCACGGGTTTTCGTTTGCCGGCGATTAAATTCCTTTTATTCAGCGTCTCATAAAAAATGAAATCATTTTTGAAAACTACAAGTCTCATGCGTCTTAGTGGTGAAAAAATAATTTAAAAAATCGTTCGGGAAATGAGTTTACTCCCTGGGTACTTTCTTTGTATACATTCAACTATACGGGCCAAGTCCGGGATTTACGGGAAATCGCGGGTTTTTGTTTGCCAGCGATTAAACTTCTTTTATTCAGCGTCTCATCAAAAATGAAATCATTTTTGAAAACTACAAGTCTCATGCGTTTTAGTGGTGAAAAAATAATTTAAAGAATCGTTCGGGAAGTGAGTTTACTTCCTGGGTACTTTCTTTGTATACTTTTGACTAAACGGGCGGAGTCCGGGATTTACGGGAAATTGCGGGTTTTCGTTTGCCGGCGATTAAACTCCTTTCATTCAGCGTCTCGTCAAAAATGAAATCGGTTTTGAAAACTACAAGTCCCATGCGTTTTAGTGGTGAAGAAATAATTTAAAAAATCGTTCGGAAAATGAGTTTACTCCCTGGGTATTTTCTTTGTATACATTCGACTATACGGCCAAGCCCGGGATTTACGGGAAATCGCGGGTTTTCGTTTGCCGGCGATTGAACTCCTTTTATTCAGCGTCTCATCAAAAACGAAATCATTTTTGAAAACTACAAGTCTCATGCGTTTTAGTGGTGAAAAAATAATTTAAAGAATCGTTTGGGAAATGAGTTTACTCCCTGGGTACTTTCTTTGTATACTTTTCACTGTACGGGCCGAGTCCGTGATATACGGAAAATCGCGGGTTTTCGTTTGCCGGCGATTAAACTCCTTTTATTCAGCGTCTCATCAAAAATGAAATCATTTTTGAAAACTACAAGTCTCATGCGTTTTAGTGGTGAAAAAATAATTTAAAGAATCGTTTGGGAAATGAGTTTACTCCCTGGGTACTTTCTTTGTATACTTTTCACTGTACGGGCCGAGTCCGTGATATACGGAAAATCGCGGGTTTTCGGTTGCCGGCGATTAAACTCCTTTTATTCAGCGTCTCATCAAAAATGAAATCATTTTTGAAAACTACAAGTCTTATGCGTTTTAGTGGTGAAAAAATAATTTAAAGAATCGTTCGGGAAGTGAGTTAACTTCCTGGGTACTTTCTTTGTATACTTTTGACTAAACGGGCGGAGTCCGGGATTTACGGGAAATTGCGGGTTTTCGTTTGCCGGCGATTAAACTTCTTTCATTAAGCGTCTCATCAAAAATAAAATCGTTTTCAAAAACTACAAGTCTTATGCGTTTTAGTGGTAAAATATTTATTTAAAAAATCGTTCGGGAAATGAGTTTACTCCCAGTTTAATTTCTTTGTATACATTTGACTATACGGGTCAAGCCCGGGATTTACGGTAAATCGCGGGTTTTCGTTTGCCGGCGATTAAAATCCTTTTATTCAGCGTCTCATCAAAAATGAAATCATTTTTGAAAACTACAAGTCTCATGCGTTTTAGTGGTGAAGAAATAATTTAAAAAATCGTTCGGAAAATGAGTTTACTCCCTGGGTATTTTCTTTGTATACATTCGACTATACGGCCAAGCCCGGGATTTACGGGAAATCGCGGGTTTTCGTTTGCCGGCGATTAAACTCCTTTTATTCAGCGTCTCATCAAAAACGAAATCATTTTTGAAAACTACAAGTCTCATGGGTTTTAGTGGTGAAAAAATAATTTAAAGAATCGTTTGGGAAATGAGTTTACTCCCTGGGTACTTTCTTTGTATACTTTTGACTATACGGGCGGAGTCCGGGATTTACGGGAAATTGCGGGTTTTCGTTTGCCGGCGATTAAACTCCTTTTATTCAGCGTCTCATCAAAAATGAAATCATTTTTGAAAACTACAAGTCTCATGCGTTTTAGTGGTGAAGAAATAATTTAAAAAATCGTTCGGAAAATGAGTTTACTCCCTGGGTATTTTCTTTGTATACATTCGACTATACGGCAAAGCCCGGGATTTACGGGAAATCGCGGGTTTTCGTTTGCCGGCGATTAAACTCCTTTTATTCAGCGTCTCATCAAAAACGAAACCATTTTTGAAAACTACAAGTCTCATGCGTTTTAGTGGTGAAAAAATAATTTAAAGAATCGTTTGGGAAATGAGTTTACTCCCTGGGTACTTTCTTTGTATACTTTTCACTGTACGGGCCGAGTCCGTGATATACGGAAAATCGCGGGTTTTCGTTTGGCGGCGATTAAACTCCTTTTATTCAGCGTCTCATCAAAAATGAAATCATTTTTGAAAACTACAAGTCTCATGCGTTTTAGTGGTGAAAAAATAATTTAAAGAATCGTTCGGGAAGTGAGTTTACTTCCTGGGTACTTTCTTTGTATACTTTTGACTATACGGGCGGAGTCCGGGATTTACGGGAAATTGCGGGTTTTCGTTTGCCGGCGATTAAACTCCTTTCATTAAGCGTCTCATCAAAAATGAAATCGTTTTCAAAAACTACAAGTCTTATGCGTTTTAGTGGTAAAAAATTAATTTAAAAAATCGTTCGGGAAATGAGTTTACTCCTAGTTTAATTTCTTTGTATACATTTGACTATACGGGTCAAGCCCGGGATTTACGGCAAATCGCGGGTTTTCGTTTGCCGGCGATTAAAATCCTTTTATTCAGCGTCTCATCAAAAATGAAATCATTTTTGAAAACTACAAGTCTCATACGTTTTAGTGGTGAAGAAATAATTTAAAAAATCGTTCGGAAAATGAGTTTACTCCCTGGGTATTTTCTTTGTATACATTCGACTATACGGCCAAGCCCGGGATATACGGGAAATCGCGGGTTTTCGTTTGCCGGCGATTAAACACCTTTTATTCAGCGTCTCATCAAAAACGAAATCATTTTTGAAAACTACAAGTCTCATGCGTTTTAGTGGTGAAAAAATAATTTGAAGAATCGTTTGGGAAATGAGTTTACTCCCTGGGTACTTTCTTTGTATACATTTGACTAAACGGGTCAAGCCCGGGATTTACGGCAAATCACGGGTTTTCGTTTGCCGGCGATTAAATTCCTTTTATTCAGCGTCTCATAAAAAATGAAATCATTTTTGAAAACTACAAGTCTCATGCGTCTTAGTGGTGAAAAAATAATTTAAAAAATCGTTCGGGAAATGAGTTTACTCCCTGGGTACTTTCTTTGTATACATTCAACTATACGGGCCAAGTCCGGGATTTACGGGAAATCGCGGGTTTTTGTTTGCCAGCGATTAAACTTCTTTTATTCAGCGTCTCATCAAAAATGAAATCATTTTTGAAAACTACAAGTCTCATGCGTTTTAGTGGTGAAAAAATAATTTAAAGAATCGTTCGGGAAGTGAGTTTACTTCCTGGGTACTTTCTTTGTATACTTTTGACTAAACGGGCGGAGTCCGGGATTTACGGGAAATTGCGGGTTTTCGTTTGCCGGCGATTAAACTCCTTTCATTCAGCGTCTCGTCAAAAATGAAATCGGTTTTGAAAACTACAAGTCCCATGCGTTTTAGTGGTGAAGAAATAATTTAAAAAATCGTTCGGAAAATGAGTTTACTCCCTGGGTATTTTCTTTGTATACATTCGACTATACGGCCAAGCCCGGGATTTACGGGAAATCGCGGGTTTTCGTTTGCCGGCGATTGAACTCCTTTTATTCAGCGTCTCATCAAAAACGAAATCATTTTTGAAAACTACAAGTCTCATGCGTTTTAGTGGTGAAAAAATAATTTAAAGAATCGTTTGGGAAATGAGTTTACTCCCTGGGTACTTTCTTTGTATACTTTTCACTGTACGGGCCGAGTCCGTGATATACGGAAAATCGCGGGTTTTCGTTTGCCGGCGATTAAACTCCTTTTATTCAGCGTCTCATCAAAAATGAAATCATTTTTGAAAACTACAAGTCTCATGCGTTTTAGTGGTGAAAAAATAATTTAAAGAATCGTTTGGGAAATGAGTTTACTCCCTGGGTACTTTCTTTGTATACTTTTCACTGTACGGGCCGAGTCCGTGATATACGGAAAATCGCGGGTTTTCGTTTGCCGGCGATTAAACTCCTTTTATTCAGCGTCTCATCAAAAATGAAATCATTTTTGAAAACTACAAGTCTTATGCGTTTTAGTGGTGAAAAAATAATTTAAAGAATCGTTCGGGAAGTGAGTTAACTTCCTGGGTACTTTCTTTGTATACTTTTGACTAAACGGGCGGAGTCCGGGATTTACGGGAAATTGCGGGTTTTCGTTTGCCGGCGATTAAACTTCTTTCATTAAGCGTCTCATCAAAAATAAAATCGTTTTCAAAAACTACAAGTCTTATGCGTTTTAGTGGTAAAATATTAATTTAAAAAATCGTTCGGGAAATGAGTTTACTCCCAGTTTAATTTCTTTGTATACATTTGACTATACGGGTCAAGCCCGGGATTTACGGTAAATCGCGGGTTTTCGTTTGCCGACGATTAAAATCCTTTTATTCAGCGTCTCATCAAAAATGAAATCATTTTTGAAAACTACAAGTCTCATGCGTTTTAGTGGTGAAGAAATAATTTAAAAAATCGTTCGGAAAATGAGTTTACTCCCTGGGTATTTTCTTTGTATACATTCGACTATACGGCCAAGCCCGGGATTTACGGGAAATCGCGGGTTTTCGTTTGCCGGCGATTAAACTCCTTTTATTCAGCGTCTCATCAAAAACGAAATCATTTTTGAAAACTACAAGTCTCATGGGTTTTAGTGGTGAAAAAATAATTTAAAGAATCGTTTGGGAAATGAGTTTACTCCCTGGGTACTTTCTTTGTATACTTTTGACTATACGGGCGGAGTCCGGGATTTACGGGAAATTGCGGGTTTTCGTTTGCCGGCGATTAAACTCCTTTCATTCAGCGTCTTGTCAAAAATGAAATCATTTTTGAAAACTACAAGTCTCATACGTTTTAGTGGTGAAGAAATAATTTAAAAAATCGTTCGGAAAATGAGTTTACTCCCTGGGTATTTTCTTTGTATACATTCGACTATACGGCCAAGCCCGGGATATACGGGAAATCGCGGGTTTTCGTTTGCCGGCGATTAAACACCTTTTATTCAGCGTCTCATCAAAAACGAAATCATTTTTGAAAACTACAAGTCTCATGCGTTTTAGTGGTGAAAAAATAATTTGAAGAATCGTTTGGGAAATGAGTTTACTCCCTGGGTACTTTCTTTGTATACATTTGACTAAACGGGTCAAGCCCGGGATTTACGGCAAATCACGGGTTTTCGTTTGCCGGCGATTAAATTCCTTTTATTCAGCGTCTCATAAAAAATGAAATCATTTTTGAAAACTACAAGTCTCATGCGTCTTAGTGGTGAAAAAATAATTTAAAAAATCGTTCGGGAAATGAGTTTACTCCCTGGGTACTTTCTTTGTATACATTCAACTATACGGGCCAAGTCCGGGATTTACGGGAAATGAGTTTACTCCCTGGGTACTTTCTTTGTATACTTTTCACTGTACGGGCCGAGTCCGTGATATACGGAAAATCGCGGGTTTTCGTTTGCCGGCGATTAAACTCCTTTTATTCAGCGTCTCATCAAAAATGAAATCATTTTTGAAAACTACAAGTCTCATGCGTTTTAGTGGTGAAAAAATAATTTAAAGAATCGTTTGGGAAATGAGTTTACTCCCTGGGTACTTTCTTTGTATACTTTTCACTGTACGGGCCGAGTCCGTGATATACGGAAAATCGCGGGTTTTCGTTTGCCGGCGATTAAACTCCTTTTATTCAGCGTCTCATCAAAAATGAAATCATTTTTGAAAACTACAAGTCTTATGCGTTTTAGTGGTGAAAAAATAATTTAAAGAATCGTTCGGGAAGTGAGTTAACTTCCTGGGTACTTTCTTTGTATACTTTTGACTAAACGGGCGGAGTCCGGGATTTACGGGAAATTGCGGGTTTTCGTTTGCCGGCGATTAAACTTCTTTCATTAAGCGTCTCATCAAAAATAAAATCGTTTTCAAAAACTACAAGTCTTATGCGTTTTAGTGGTAAAATATTTATTTAAAAAATCGTTCGGGAAATGAGTTTACTCCCAGTTTAATTTCTTTGTATACATTTGACTATACGGGTCAAGCCCGGGATTTACGGTAAATCGCGGGTTTTCGTTTGCCGACGATTAAAATCCTTTTATTCAGCGTCTCATCAAAAATGAAATCATTTTTGAAAACTACAAGTCTCATGCGTTTTAGTGGTGAAGAAATAATTTAAAAAATCGTTCGGAAAATGAGTTTACTCCCTGGGTATTTTCTTTGTATACATTCGACTATACGGCCAAGCCCGGGATTTACGGGAAATCGCGGGTTTTCGTTTGCCGGCGATTAAACTCCTTTTATTCAGCGTCTCATCAAAAATGAAATCATTTTTGAAAACTACAAGTCTCATGGGTTTTAGTGGTGAAAAAATAATTTAAAGAATCGTTTGGGAAATGAGTTTACTCCCTGGGTACTTTCTTTGTATACTTTTGACTATACGGGCGGAGTCCGGGATTTACGGGAAATTGCGGGTTTTCGTTTGCCGGCGATTAAACTCCTTTCATTCAGCGTCTTGTCAAAAATGAAATCGTTTTTGAAAACTACAAGTCTCATGCGTTTTAGTGGTGAAGAAATAATTTAAAAAATCGTTCGGAAAATGAGTTTACTCCCTGGGTATTTTCTTTGTATACATTCGACTATACGGCCAAGCCCGGGATTTACGGGAAATCGCGGGTTTTCGTTTGCCGGCGATTGAACTCCTTTTATTCAGCGTCTCATCAAAAACGAAATCATTTTTGAAAACTACAAGTCTCATGCGTTTTAGTGGTGAAAAAATAATTTAAAGAATCGTTTGGGAAATGAGTTTACTCCCTGGGTACTTTCTTTGTATACTTTTCACTGTACGGGCCGAGTCCGTGATATACGGAAAATCGCGGGTTTTCGTTTGCCGGCGATTAAACTCCTTTTATTCAGCATCTCATCAAAAATGAAATCATTTTTGAAAACTACAAGTCTCATGCGTTTTAGTGGTGAAAAAATAATTTAAAGAATCGTTCGGGAAGTGAGTTTACTTCCTGGGTACTTTCTTTGTATACATTTGACTATACGGGTCAAGCCCGGGATTTACGGGAAATCGCGGGTTTTCGTTTGCCGGCGATTAAACTCCTTTTATTCAGCGTCTCATCAAAAACGAAATCATTTTTGAAAACTACAAGTCTCATGCGTTTTAGTGGTGAAAAAATAATTTAAAGAATCGTTTGGGAAATGAGTTTACTCCCTGGGTACTTTCTTTGTATACTTTTGACTATACGGGCGGAGTCCGGGATTTACGGGAAATTGCGGGTTTTCGTTTGCCGGCGATTAAACTCCTTTCATTCAGCGTCTCGTCAAAAATGAAATCGTTTTTAAAAACTACAAGTCTTATGCGTTTTAGTGGTAAAAAATAATTTAAAAAATCGTTCGGGAAATGAGTTTACTTCCTGGGTACTTTCTTTGTATACATTTGACTATACGGGTCAAGCCTGGGATTTACGGGAAATCGCGGGTTTTCGTTTGCCGGCGATTAAACTCCTTTTATTCAGCGTCTCATCAAAAACGAAATCATTTTTGAAAACTACAAGTCTCATGCGTTTTAGTGGTGAAAAAATAATTTAAAGAATCGTTTGGGAAATGAGTTTACTTCCTGGGTACTTTCTTTGTATACTTTTGACTATACGGGCGGAGTCCGGGATTTACGGGAAATTGCGGGTTTTCGTTTGCCGGCGATTAAACTCCTTTCATTCAGCGTCTCGTCAAAAATGAAATCGTTTTTAAAAACTACAAGTCTTATGCGTTTTAGTGGTAAAAAATAATTTAAAAAATCGTTCGGGAAATGATTTTACTCCCAGTTTAATTTCTTTGTATACATTTGACTATACGGGTCAAGCCCGGGATTTACGGCAAATCGCGGGTTTTCGTTTGCCGGCGATTAAAATCCTTTTATTCAGCGTCTCATCAAAAATGAAATCATTTTTGAAAACTACAAGTCTCATGCCTTTTAGTGGTGAAGAAATAATTTAAAAAATCGTTCGGCAAATGAGTTTACTCCCTGGGTATTTTCTTTGTATACATTCGACTATACGGCCAAGCCCGGGATTTACGGGAAATCGCGGGTTTTCGTTTGCCGGCGATTAAACTCCTTTTATTCAGCGTCTCATCAAAAACGAAATCATTTTTGAAAACTACAAGTCTCATGCGTTTTAGTGGTGAAAAAATAATTTAAAGAATCGTTTGGGAAATGAGTTTACTTCCTGGGTACTTTTTTTGTATACTTTTCACTGTACGGGCCAAGTCCGGGATTTACGGGAAATCGCGGGTTTTCGTTTGCCGGCGATTAAACTCCTTTTATTCAGCGTTTTATCAAAAACGAAATCATTTTTGAAAACTACAAGTCTCATGCGTTTTAGTGGTGAAAAAATAATTTAAAGAATCGTTTGGGAAATGAGTTTACTCCCTGGGTACTTTCTTTGTATACTTTTGACTATACAGGCGGAGTCCGGGATTTACGGGAAATTGCGGGTTTTCGTTTGCCGGCGATTAAACTCCTTTCATTCAGCGTCTCGTCAAAAATGAAATCGTTTTTGAAAACTACAAGTCTCATGCGTTTTAGTGGTGAAGAAATAATTTAAAAAATCGTTCGGAAAATGAGTTTACTCCCTGGGTATTTTCTTTGTATACATTCGACTATACGGCCAAGCCCGGGATTTACGGGAAATCGCGGGTTTTCGTTTGCCGGCGATTGAACTCCTTTTATTCAGCGTCTCATCAAAAACGAAATCATTTTTGAAAACTACAAGTCTCATGCGTTTTAGTGGTGAAAAAATAATTTAAAGAATCGTTTGGGAAATGAGTTTACTCCCTGGGTACTTTCTTTGTATACTTTTCACTGTACGGGCCGAGTCCGTGATATACGGAAAATCGCGGGTTTTCGTTTGCCGGCGATTAAACTCCTTTTATTCAGCGTCTCATCAAAAATGAAATCAGTTTTGAAAACTACAAGTCTCATGCGTTTTAGTGGTGAAAAAATAATTTAAAGAATCGTTTGGGAAATGAGTTTACTCCCTGGGTACTTTCTTTGTATACTTTTGACTATACGGGCGGAGTCCGGGATTTACGGGAAATTGCGGGTTTTCGTTTGCCGGCGATTAAACTCCTTTCATTCAGCGTCTCGTCAAAAATGAAATCGTTTTTGAAAACTACAAGTCTCATGCGTTTTAGTGGTGAAGATATAATTTAAAAAATCGTTCGGAAAATGAGTTTACTCCCTGGGTATTTTCTTTGTATACATTCGACTATACGGCCAAGCCCGGGATTTACGGGAAATCGCGGGTTTTCGTTTGCCGGCGATTGAACTCCTTTTATTCAGCGTCTCATCAAAAACGAAATCATTTTTGAAAACTACAAGTCTCATGCGTTTTAGTGGTGAAAAAATAATTTAAAGAATCGTTTGGGAAATGAGTTTACTCCCTGGGTACTTTCTTTGTATACTTTTCACTGTACGGGCCGAGTCCGTGATATACGGAAAATCGCGGGTTTTCGTTTGCCGGCGATTAAACTCCTTTCATTCAGCGTCTCGTCAAAAATGAAATCGTTTTTGAATACTACAAGTCTCATGCGTTTTAGTGGTGAAGAAATAATTTAAAAAATCGTTCGGGAAGTGAGTTTACTTCCTGGGTACTTTCTTTGTATACATTTGACTATACGGGTCAAGCCTGGGATTTACGGGAAATCGCGGGTTTTCGTTTGCCGGCGATTAAACTCCTTTTATTCAGCGTCTCATCAAAAACGAAATCATTTTTGAAAACTACAAGTCTCATGCGTTTTAGTGGTGAAAAAATAATTTAAAGAATCGTTTGGGAAATGAGTTTACTTCCTGGGTACTTTCTTTGTATACTTTTGACTATACGGGCGGAGTCCGGGATTTACGGGAAATTGCGGGTTTTCGTTTGCCGGCGATTAAACTCCTTTCATTCAGCGTCTCGTCAAAAATGAAATCGTTTTTAAAAACTACAGGTCTCATGCCTTTTAGTGGTGAAGAAATAATTTAAAAAATCGTTCGGCAAATGAGTTTACTCCCTGGGTATTTTCTTTGTATACATTCGACTATACGGCCAAGCCCGGGATTTACGGGAAATCGCGGGTTTTCGTTTGCCGGCGATTAAACTCCTTTTATTCAGCGTCTCATCAAAAACGAAATCATTTTTGAAAACTACAAGTCTCATGCGTTTTAGTGGTGAAAAAATAATTTAAAGAATCGTTTGGGAAATGAGTTTACTTCCTGGGTACTTTTTTTGTATACTTTTCCTTGTACGGGCCAAGTCCGGGATTTACGGGAAATCGCGGGTTTTCGTTTGCCGGCGATTAAACTCCTTTTATTCAGCGTTTTATCAAAAACGAAATCATTTTTGAAAACTACAAGTCTCATGCGTTTTAGTGGTGAAAAAATAATTTAAAGAATCGTTCGGGAAGTGAGTTTACTTCCTGGGTACTTTCTTTGTATACTTTTGACTATACGGGCGGATTCCGGGATTTACGGGAAATTGCGGGTTTTCGTTTGCCGGCGATTAAACTCCTTTCATTCAGCATCTCGTCAAAAATGAAATCGTTTTTAAAAACTACAAGTCTTATGCGTTTTAGTGGTAAAAAATAATTTAAAAAATCGTTCGGGAAATGAGTTTACTCCCAGTTTAATTTCTTTGTATACATTTGACTATACGGGTCAAGCCCGGGATTTACGGCAAATCGCGGGTTTTCGTTTGCCGGCGATTAAAATCCTTTTATTCAGCGTCTCATCAAAAATGAAATCATTTTTGAAAACTACAAGTCTCATGCCTTTTAGTGGTGAAGAAATAATTTAAAAAATCGTTCGGCAAATGAGTTTACTCCCTGGGTATTTTCTTTGTATACATTCGACTATACGGCCAAGCCCGGGATTTACGGGAAATCGCGGGTTTTCGTTTGCCGGCGATTAAACTCCTTTTATTCAGCGTCTCATCAAAAACGAAATCATTTTTGAAAACTACAAGTCTCATGCGTTTTAGTGGTGAAAAAATAATTTAAAGAATCGTTTGGGAAATGAGTTTACTTCGTGGGTACTTTTTTTGTAAACTTTTCACTGTACGGGCCAAGTCCGGGATTTACGGGAAATCGCGGGTTTTCGTTTGCCGGCGATTAAACTCCTTTTATTCAGCGTTTTATCAAAAACGAAATCATTTTTGAAAACTACAAGTCTCATGCGTTTTAGTGGTGAAAAAAATAATTTAAGGAATCGTTTGGGAAATGAGTTCACTCCCTGGGTACTTTCTTTGTATACTTTTCACTGTACGGGCCGAGTCCGTGATATACGGAAAATCCCGGGTTTTCGTTTGCCGGCGATTAAACTCCTTTTATTCAGCGTCTCATCAAAAATGAAATCATTTTTGAAAACTACAAGTCTCATGCGTTTTAGTGGTGAAAAAATAATTTAAAGAATCGTTCGGGAAGTGAGTTTACTTCCTGGGTACTTTCTTTGTATACTTTTGACTATACGGGCGGAGTCCGGGATTTACGGGAAATTGCGGGTTTTCGTTTGCCGGCGATTAAACTCCTTTCATTAAGCGTCTCATCAAAAATGAAATCGTTTTTAAAAACTACAAGTCTTATGCGTTTTAGTGGTAAAAAATTAATTTAAAAAATCGTTCGGGAAATGAGTTTACTCCCAGTTTAATTTCTTTGTATACATTTGACTATACGGGTCAAGCCCGGGATTTACGGCAAATCGCGGGTTTTCGTTTGCCGGCGATTAAAATCCTTTTATTCAGCGTCTCATCAAAAATGAAATCATTTTTGAAAACTACAAGTCTCATGCCTTTTAGTGGTGAAGAAATAATTTAAAAAATCGTTCGGCAAATGAGTTTACTCCCTGGGTATTTTCTTTGTATACATTCGACTATACGGCCAAGCCCGGGATTTACGGGAAATCGCGGGTTTTCGTTTGCCGGCGATTAAACTCCTTTTATTCAGCGTCTCATCAAAAACGAAATCATTTTTGAAAACTACAAGTCTCATGCGTTTTAGTGGTGAAAAAATAATTTAAAGAATCGTTTGGGAAATGAGTTTACTTCGTGGGTACTTTTTTTGTAAACTTTTCACTGTACGGGCCAAGTCCGGGATTTACGGGAAATCGCGGGTTTTCGTTTGCCGGCGATTAAACTCCTTTTATTCAGCGTTTTATCAAAAACGAAATCATTTTTGAAAACTACAAGTCTCATGCGTTTTAGTGGTGAAAAAAATAATTTAAGGAATCGTTTGGGAAATGAGTTCACTCCCTGGGTACTTTCTTTGTATACTTTTCACTGTACGGGCCGAGTCCGTGATATACGGAAAATCCCGGGTTTTCGTTTGCCGGCGATTAAACTCCTTTTATTCAGCGTCTCATCAAAAATGAAATCATTTTTGAAAACTACAAGTCTCATGCGTTTTAGTGGTGAAAAAATAATTTAAAGAATCGTTCGGGAAGTGAGTTTACTTCCTGGGTACTTTCTTTGTATACTTTTGACTATACGGGCGGAGTCCGGGATTTACGGGAAATTGCGGGTTTTCGTTTGCAGGCGATTAAACTCCTTTCATTCAGCGTCTCGTCAAAAATGAAATCGTTTTTGAAAACTACAAGTCTCATGCGTTTTAGTGGTGAAGAAATAATTTAAAAAATCGTTCGGAAAATGAGTTTACTCCCTGGGTATTTTCTTTGTATACATTCGACTATACGGCCAAGCCCGGGATTTACGGGAAATCGCGGGTTTTCGTTTGCCGGCGATTGAACTCCTTTTATTCAGCGTCTCATCAAAAACGAAATCATTTTTGAAAACTACAAGTCTCATGCGTTTTAGTGGTGAAAAAATAATTTAAAGAATCGTTTGGGAAATGAGTTTACTCCCTGGGTACTTTCTTTGTATACTTTTCACTGTACGGGCCGAGTCCGTGATATACGGAAAATCGCGGGTTTTCGTTTGCCGGCGATTAAACTCCTTTTATTCAGCGTCTCATCAAAAATGAAATCAGTTTTGAAAACTACAAGTCTCATGCGTTTTAGTGGTGAAAAAATAATTTAAAGAATCGTTCGGGAAGTGAGTTTACTTCCTGGGTACTTTCTTTGTATACTTTTGACTATACGGGCGGAGTCCGGGATTTACGGGAAATTGCGGGTTTTTGTTTGCCGGCGATTAAACTCCTTTCATTCAGCATCTCGTCAAAAATGAAATCGTTTTTAAAAACTACAAGTCTTATGCGTTTTAGTGGTAAAAAATAATTTAAAAAATCGTTCGGGAAATGAGTTTACTCCCAGTTTAATTTCTTTGTATACATTTGACTATACGGGTCAAGCCCGGGATTTACGGCAAATCGCGGGTTTTCGTTTGCCGGCGATTAAAATCCTTTTATTCAGCGTCTCATCAAAAATGAAATCATTTTTGAAAACTACAAGTCTCATGCCTTTTAGTGGTGAAGAAATAATTTAAAAAATCGTTCGGCAAATGAGTTTACTCCCTGGGTATTTTCTTTGTATACATTCGACTATACGGCCAAGCCCGGGATTTACGGGAAATCGCGGGTTTTCGTTTGCCGGCGATTAAACTCCTTTTATTCAGCGTCTCATCAAAAACGAAATCATTTTTGAAAACTACAAGTCTCATGCGTTTTAGTGGTGAAAAAATAATTTAAAGAATCGTTTGGGAAATGAGTTTACTTCGTGGGTACTTTTTTTGTAAACTTTTCACTGTACGGGCCAAGTCCGGGATTTACGGGAAATCGCGGGTTTTCGTTTGCCGGCGATTAAACTCCTTTTATTCAGCGTTTTATCAAAAACGAAATCATTTTTGAAAACTACAAGTCTCATGCGTTTTAGTGGTGAAAAAAATAATTTAAGGAATCGTTTGGGAAATGAGTTCACTCCCTGGGTACTTTCTTTGTATACTTTTCACTGTACGGGCCGAGTCCGTGATATACGGAAAATCCCGGGTTTTCGTTTGCCGGCGATTAAACTCCTTTTATTCAGCGTCTCATCAAAAATGAAATCATTTTTGAAAACTACAAGTCTCATGCGTTTTAGTGGTGAAAAAATAATTTAAAGAATCGTTCGGGAAGTGAGTTTACTTCCTGGGTACTTTCTTTGTATACTTTTGACTATACGGGCGGAGTCCGGGATTTACGGGAAATTGCGGGTTTTCGTTTGCCGGCGATTAAACTCCTTTCATTAAGCGTCTCATCAAAAATGAAATCGTTTTTAAAAACTACAAGTCTTATGCGTTTTAGTGGTAAAAAATTAATTTAAAAAATCGTTCGGGAAATGAGTTTACTCCCAGTTTAATTTCTTTGTATACATTTGACTATACGGGTCAAGCCCGGGATTTACGGCAAATCGCGGGTTTTCGTTTGCCGGCGATTAAAATCCTTTTATTCAGCGTCTCATCAAAAATGAAATCATTTTTGAAAACTACAAGTCTCATGCCTTTTAGTGGTGAAGAAATAATTTAAAAAATCGTTCGGCAAATGAGTTTACTCCCTGGGTATTTTCTTTGTATACATTCGACTATACGGCCAAGCCCGGGATTTACGGGAAATCGCGGGTTTTCGTTTGCCGGCGATTAAACTCCTTTTATTCAGCGTCTCATCAAAAACGAAATCATTTTTGAAAACTACAAGTCTCATGCGTTTTAGTGGTGAAAAAATAATTTAAAGAATCGTTTGGGAAATGAGTTTACTTCGTGGGTACTTTTTTTGTAAACTTTTCACTGTACGGGCCAAGTCCGGGATTTACGGGAAATCGTGGGTTTTCGTTTGCCGGCGATTAAACTCCTTTTATTCAGCGTTTTATCAAAAACGAAATCATTTTTGAAAACTACAAGTCTCATGCGTTTTAGTGGTGAAAAAAATAATTTAAGGAATCGTTTGGGAAATGAGTTCACTCCCTGGGTACTTTCTTTGTATACTTTTCACTGTACGGGCCGAGTCCGTGATATACGGAAAATCCCGGGTTTTCGTTTGCCGGCGATTAAACTCCTTTTATTCAGCGTCTCATCAAAAATGAAATCATTTTTGAAAACTACAAGTCTCATGCGTTTTAGTGGTGAAAAAATAATTTAAAGAATCGTTCGGGAAGTGAGTTTACTTCCTGGGTACTTTCTTTGTATACTTTTGACTATACGGGCGGAGTCCGGGATTTACGGGAAATTGCGGGTTTTCGTTTGCCGGCGATTAAACTCCTTTCATTCAGCATCTCGTCAAAAATGAAATCGTTTTTAAAAACTACAAGTCTTATGCGTTTTAGTGGTAAAAAATAATTTAAAAAATCGTTCGGGAAATGAGTTTACTCCCAGTTTAATTTCTTTGTATACATTTGACTATACGGGTCAAGCCCGGGATTTACGGCAAATCGCGGGTTTTCGTTTGCCGGCGATTAAAATCCTTTTATTCAGCGTCTCATCAAAAATGAAATCATTTTTGAAAACTACAAGTCTCATGCCTTTTAGTGGTGAAGAAATAATTTAAAAAATCGTTCGGCAAATGAGTTTACTCCCTGGGTATTTTCTTTGTATACATTCGACTATACGGCCAAGCCCGGGATTTACGGGAAATCGCGGGTTTTCGTTTGCCGGCGATTAAACTCCTTTTATTCAGCGTCTCATCAAAAACGAAATCATTTTTGAAAACTACAAGTCTCATGCGTTTTAGTGGTGAAAAAATAATTTAAAGAATCGTTTGGGAAATGAGTTTACTTCGTGGGTACTTTTTTTGTAAACTTTTCACTGTACGGGCCAAGTCCGGGATTTACGGGAAATCGCGGGTTTTCGTTTGCCGGCGATTAAACTCCTTTTATTCAGCGTTTTATCAAAAACGAAATCATTTTTGAAAACTACAAGTCTCATGCGTTTTAGTGGTGAAAAAAATAATTTAAGGAATCGTTTGGGAAATGAGTTCACTCCCTGGGTACTTTCTTTGTATACTTTTCACTGTACGGGCCGAGTCCGTGATATACGGAAAATCCCGGGTTTTCGTTTACCGGCGATTAAACTCCTTTTATTCAGCGTCTCATCAAAAATGAAATCATTTTTGAAAACTACAAGTCTCATGCGTTTTAGTGGTGAAAAAATAATTTAAAGAATCGTTCGGGAAGTGAGTTTACTTCCTGGGTACTTTCTTTGTATACTTTTGACTATACGGGCGGAGTCCGGGATTTACGGGAAATTGCGGGTTTTCGTTTGCCGGCGATTAAACTCCTTTCATTAAGCGTCTCATCAAAAATGAAATCGTTTTTAAAAACTACAAGTCTTATGCGTTTTAGTGGTAAAAAATTAATTTAAAAAATCGTTCGGGAAATGAGTTTACTCCCAGTTTAATTTCTTTGTATACATTTGACTATACGGGTCAAGCCCGGGATTTACGGCAAATCACGGGTTTTCGTTTGCCGGCGATTAAAATCCTTTTATTCAGCGTCTCATCAAAAATGAAATCATTTTTGAAAACTACAAGTCTCATGCCTTTTAGTGGTGAAGAAATAATTTAAAAAATCGTTCGGCAAATGAGTTTACTCCCTGGGTATTTTCTTTGTATACATTCGACTATACGGCCAAGCCCGGGATTTACGGGAAATCGCGGGTTTTCGTTTGCCGGCGATTAAACTCCTTTTATTCAGCGTCTCATCAAAAACGAAATCATTTTTGAAAACTACAAGTCTCATGCGTTTTAGTGGTGAAAAAATAATTTAAAGAATCGTTTGGGAAATGAGTTTACTTCGTGGGTACTTTTTTTGTAAACTTTTCACTGTACGGGCCAAGTCCGGGATTTACGGGAAATCGCGGGTTTTCGTTTGCCGGCGATTAAACTCCTTTTATTCAGCGTTTTATCAAAAACGAAATCATTTTTGAAAACTACAAGTCTCATGCGTTTTAGTGGTGAAAAAAATAATTTAAGGAATCGTTTGGGAAATGAGTTCACTCCCTGGGTACTTTCTTTGTATACTTTTCACTGTACGGGCCGAGTCCGTGATATACGGAAAATCCCGGGTTTTCGTTTGCCGGCGATTAAACTCCTTTTATTCAGCGTCTCATCAAAAATGAAATCATTTTTGAAAACTACAAGTCTCATGCGTTTTAGTGGTGAAAAAATAATTTAAAGAATCGTTCGGGAAGTGAGTTTACTTCCTGGGTACTTTCTTTGTATACTTTTGACTATACGGGCGGAGTCCGGGATTTACGGGAAATTGCGGGTTTTCGTTTGCCGGCGATTAAACTCCTTTCATTAAGCGTCTCATCAAAAATGAAATCGTTTTTAAAAACTACAAGTCTTATGCGTTTTAGTGGTAAAAAATTAATTTAAAAAATCGTTCGGGAAATGAGTTTACTCCCAGTTTAATTTCTTTGTATACATTTGACTATACGGGTCAAGCCCGGGATTTACGGCAAATCGCGGGTTTTCGTTTTCCGGCGATTAAAATCCTTTTATTCAGCGTCTCATCAAAAATGAAATCATTTTTGAAAACTACAAGTCTCATGCCTTTTAGTGGTGAAGAAATAATTTAAAAAATCGTTCGGCAAATGAGTTTACTCCCTGGGTATTTTCTTTGTATACATTCGACTATACGGCCAAGCCCGGGATTTACGGGAAATCGCGGGTTTTCGTTTGCCTGCGATTAAACTCCTTTTATTCAGCGTCTCATCAAAAACGAAATCATTTTTGAAAACTACAAGTCTCATGCGTTTTAGTGGTGAAAAAATAATTTAAAGAATCGTTTGGGAAATGAGTTTACTCCCTGGGTACTTTTTTTGTATACTTTTCACTGTACGGGCCAAGTCCGTGATATACGGAAAATCCCAGGTTTTCGTTTGCCGGCGATTAAACTCCTTTTATTCAGCGTCTCATCAAAAATGAAATCGTTTTTAAAAACTACAAGTCTTATGCGTTTTAGTGGTAAAAAATTAATTTAAAAAATCGTTCGGGAAATGAGTTTACTCCCAGTTTAATTTCTTTGTATACATTTGACTATACGGGTCAAGCCCGGGATTTAAGGCAAATCGCGGGTTTTCGTTTGCCGGCGATTAAAATCCTTTTATTCAGCGTCTCATCAAAAATGAAATCATTTTTGAAAACTACAAGTCTCATGCGTTTTAGTGGTGAAGAAATAATTTAAAAAATCGTTCGGAAAATGAGTTTACTCCCTGGGTATTTTCTTTGTATACATTCGACTATACGGCCAAGCCCGGGATTTACGGGAAATCGCGGGTTTTCGTTTGCCGGCGATTAAACTCCTTTTATTCAGCGTCTAATCAAAAACGAAATCATTTTTGAAAACTACAAGTCTCATGCGTTTTAGTGGTGAAAAAATAATTTAAAGAATCGTTTGGGAAATTAGTTTACTCCCTGGGTACTTTCTTTGTATACTTTTCACTGTACGGGCCGAGTCCGTGATATACGGAAAATCGCGGGTTTTCGTTTGCCGGCGATTAAACTCCTTTTATTCAGCGTCTCATCAAAAATGAAATCATTTTTTAAAACTACAAGTCTCATGCGTTTTAGTGGTGAAAAAATAATTTAAAGAATCGTTCGGGAAGTGAGTTTACTTCCTGGGTACTTTCTTTGTATACTTTTGACTATACGGGCGGAGTCCGGGATTTACGGGAAATTGCGGGTTTTCGTTTGCCGGCGATTAAACTCCTTTCATTAAGCGTCTCATCAAAAATGAAATCGTTTTCAAAAACTACAAGTCTCATGCGTTTTAGTGGTGAAAAAATAATTTAAAGAATCGTTCGGGAAATGAGTTTACTTCCTGGGTACTTTCTTTGTATACTTTTGACTATACGGGCGGAGTCCGGGATTTACGGGAAATTGCGGGTTTTCGTTTGCCGGCGATTAAACTCCTTTTATTCAGCGTCTCGTCAAAAATGAAATCGTTTTTAAAAACTACAAGTCTTATGCGTTTTAGTGGTAAAAAATAATTTAAAAAATCGTTCGGGAAATGAGTTTACTCCCAGTTTAATTTCTTTGTATACATTTGACTATACGGGTCAAGCCCGGGAATTACGGCAAATCGCGGGTTTTCGTTTGCCGGCGATTAAAATCCTTTTATTCAGCGTCTCATCAAAAATGAAATCATTTTTGAAAACTACAAGTCTCATGCCTTTTAGTGGTGAAGAAATAATTTAAAAAATCGTTCGGCAAATGAGTTTACTCCCTGGGTATTTTCTTTGTATACATTCGACTATACGGCCAAGCCCGGGATTTACGGGAAATCGCGGGTTTTCGTTTGCCGGCGATTAAACTCCTTTTATTCAGCGTCTCATCAAAAACGAAATCATTTTTGAAAACTACAAGTCTCATGCGTTTTAGTGGTGAAAAAATAATTTAAAGAATCGTTTGGGAAATGAGTTTACTCCCTGGGTACTTTTTTTGTATACTTTTGACTATACGGGCGGAGTCCGGGATTTACGGGAAATTGCGGGTTTTCGTTTGCCGGCGATTAAACTCCTTTCATTAAACGTCTCATCAAAAATGAAATCGTTTTTAAAAACTACAAGTCTTATGCGTTTTAGTGGTAAAAAATTAATTTAAAAAATCGTTCGGGAAATGAGTTTACTCCCAGTTTAATTTCTTTGTATACATTTGACTATACGGGTCAAGCCCGGGATTTACGGCAAATCGCGGGTTTTCGTTTGCCGGCGATTAAAATCCTTTTATTCAGCGTCTCATCAAAAATGAAATCATTTTTGAAAACTACAAGTCTCATGCCTTTTAGTGGTGAAGAAATAATTTAAAAAATCGTTCGGCAAATGAGTTTACTCCCTGGGTATTTTCTTTGTATACATTCGACTATACGGCCAAGCCCGGGATTTACGGGAAATCGCGGGTTTTCGTTTGCCGGCGATTAAACTCCTTTTATTCAGCGTCTCATCAAAAACGAAATCATTTTTGAAAACTACAAGTCTCATGCGTTTTAGTGGTGAAAAAATAATTTAAAGAATCGTTTGGGAAATGAGTTTACTCCCTGGGTACTTTTTTTGTATACTTTTCACTGTACGGGCCGAGTCCGTGATATACGGAAAATCCCAGGTTTTCGTTTGCCGGCGATTAAACTCCTTTTATTCAGCGTCTCATCAAAAATGAAATCATTTTTGAAAACTACAAGTCTCAGGCGTTATAGTGGTGAAAAAATAATTTAAAGAATCGTTCGGGAAGTGAGTTTACTTCCTGGGTACTTTCTTTGTATACTTTTGACTATACGGGCGGAGTCCGGGATTTACGGGAAATTGCGGGTTTTCGTTTGCCGGCGATTAAACTCCTTTCATTAAGCGTCTTATCAAAAATGAAATCGTTTTTAAAAACTACAAGTCTTATGCGTTTTAGTGGTAAAAAATTAATTTAAAAAATCGTTCGGGAAATGAGTTTACTCCCAGTTTAATTTCTTTGTATACATTTGACTATACGGGTCAAGCCCGGGATTTACGGCAAATCGCGGGTTTTCGTTTGCCGGCGATTAAAATCCTTTTATTCAGCGTCTCATCAAAAATGAAATCATTTTTGAAAACTACAAGTCTCATGCGTTTTAGTGGTGAAGAAATAATTTAAAAAATCGTTCGGAAAATGAGTTTACTCCCTGGGTATTTTCTTTGTATACATTCGACTATACGGCCAAGCCCGGGATTTACGGGAAATCGCGGGTTTTCGTTTGCCGGCGATTAAACTCCTTTTATTCAGCGTCTCATCAAAAACGAAATCATTTTTGGAAACTACAAGTCTCATGCGTTTTAGTGGTGAAAAAATAATTTAAAGAATCGTTTGGGAAATGAGTTTACTCCCTGGGTACTTTCTTTGTATACTTTTCACTGTACGGGCCGAGTCCGTGATATACGGAAAATCGCGGGTTTTCGTTTGCCGGCGATTAAACTCCTTTTATTCAGCGTCTCATCAAAAATGAAATCATTTTTGAAAACTACAAGTCTCATGCGTTTTAGTTGTGAAAAAAAAATTTAAAGAATCGTTCGGGAAGTGAGTTTACTTCCTGGGTACTTTCTTTGTATACTTTTGAATATACGGGCGGAGTCCGGGATTTACGGGAAATTGCGGGTTTTCGTTTGCCGGCGATTAAACTCCTTTCATTAGGCGTCTCATCAAAAATGAAATCGTTTTCAAAAACTACAAGTCTTATGCGTTTTAGTGGTAAAAAATTAATTTAAAAAATCGTTCGGGAAATGAGTTTACTCCCAGTTTAATTTCTTTGTATACATTTGACTATACGGGTCAAGCCCGGGATTTACGGCAAATCGCGGGTTTTCGTTTGCCGGCGATTAAAATCCTTTTATTCAGCGTCTCATCAAAAATGAAATCATTTTTGAAAACTACAAGTCTCATGCGTTTTAGTGGTGAAGAAATAATTTAAAGAATCGTTTGGGAAATGAGTTTACTTCGTGGGTACTTTTTTTGTAAACTTTTCACTGTACGGGCCAAGTCCGGGATTTACGGGAAATCGCGGGTTTTCGTTTGCCGGCGATTAAACTCCTTTTATTCAGCGTTTTATCAAAAACGAAATCATTTTTGAAAACTACAAGTCTCATGCGTTTTAGTGGTGAAAAAAATAATTTAAGGAATCGTTTGGGAAATGAGTTCACTCCCTGGGTACTTTCTTTGTATACTTTTCACTGTACGGGCCGAGTCCGTGATATACGGAAAATCCCGGGTTTTCGTTTGCCGGCGATTAAACTCCTTTTATTCAGCGTCTCATCAAAAATGAAATCATTTTTAAAAACTACAAGTCTCATGCGTTTTAGTGGTGAAAAAATAATTTAAAGAATCGTTCGGGAAGTGAGTTTACTTCCTGGGTACTTTCTTTGTATACTTTTGACTATACGGGCGGAGTCCGGGATTTACGGGAAATTGCGGGTTTTCGTTTGCCGGCGATTAAACTCCTTTCATTAAGCGTCTCATCAAAAATGAAATCGTTTTTAAAAACTACAAGTCTTATGCGTTTTAGTGGTAAAAAATTAATTTAAAAAATCGTTCGGGAAATGAGTTTACTCCCAGTTTAATTTCTTTGTATACATTTGACTATACGGGTCAAGCCCGGGATTTACGGCAAATCGCGGGTTTTCGTTTTCCGGCGATTAAAATCCTTTTATTCAGCGTCTCATCAAAAATGAAATCATTTTTGAAAACTACAAGTCTCATGCCTTTTAGTGGTGAAGAAATAATTTAAAAAATCGTTCGGCAAATGAGTTTACTCCCTGGGTATTTTCTTTGTATACATTCGACTATACGGCCAAGCCCGGGATTTACGGGAAATCGCGGGTTTTCGTTTGCCTGCGATTAAACTCCTTTTATTCAGCGTCTCATCAAAAACGAAATCATTTTTGAAAACTACAAGTCTCATGCGTTTTAGTGGTGAAAAAATAATTTAAAGAATCGTTTGGGAAATGAGTTTACTCCCTGGGTACTTTTTTTGTATACTTTTCACTGTACGGGCCAAGTCCGTGATATACGGAAAATCCCAGGTTTTCGTTTGCCGGCGATTAAACTCCTTTTATTCAGCGTCTCATCAAAAATGAAATCGTTTTTAAAAACTACAAGTCTTATGCGTTTTAGTGGTAAAAAATTAATTTAAAAAATCGTTCGGGAAATGAGTTTACTCCCAGTTTAATTTCTTTGTATACATTTGACTATACGGGTCAAGCCCGGGATTTAAGGCAAATCGCGGGTTTTCGTTTGCCGGCGATTAAAATCCTTTTATTCAGCGTCTCATCAAAAATGAAATCATTTTTGAAAACTACAAGTCTCATGCGTTTTAGTGGTGAAGAAATAATTTAAAAAATCGTTCGGAAAATGAGTTTACTCCCTGGGTATTTTCTTTGTATACATTCGACTATACGGCCAAGCCCGGGATTTACGGGAAATCGCGGGTTTTCGTTTGCCGGCGATTAAACTCCTTTTATTCAGCGTCTAATCAAAAACGAAATCATTTTTGAAAACTACAAGTCTCATGCGTTTTAGTGGTGAAAAAATAATTTAAAGAATCGTTTGGGAAATTAGTTTACTCCCTGGGTACTTTCTTTGTATACTTTTCACTGTACGTGCCGAGTCCGTGATATACGGAAAATCGCGGGTTTTCGTTTGCCGGCGATTAAACTCCTTTTATTCAGCGTCTCATCAAAAATGAAATCATTTTTTAAAACTACAAGTCTCATGCGTTTTAGTGGTGAAAAAATAATTTAAAGAATCGTTCGGGAAGTGAGTTTACTTCCTGGGTACTTTCTTTGTATACTTTTGACTATACGGGCGGAGTCCGGGATTTACGGGAAATTGCGGGTTTTCGTTTGCCGGCGATTAAACTCCTTTCATTAAGCGTCTCATCAAAAATGAAATCGTTTTCAAAAACTACAAGTCTCATGCGTTTTAGTGGTGAAAAAATAATTTAAAGAATCGTTCGGGAAATGAGTTTACTTCCTGGGTACTTTCTTTGTATACTTTTGACTATACGGGCGGAGTCCGGGATTTACGGGAAATTGCGGGTTTTCGTTTGCCGGCGATTAAACTCCTTTTATTCAGCGTCTCGTCAAAAATGAAATCGTTTTTAAAAACTACAAGTCTTATGCGTTTTAGTGGTAAAAAATAATTTAAAAAATCGTTCGGGAAATGAGTTTACTCCCAGTTTAATTTCTTTGTATACATTTGACTATACGGGTCAAGCCCGGGAATTACGGCAAATCGCGGGTTTTCGTTTGCCGGCGATTAAAATCCTTTTATTCAGCGTCTCATCAAAAATGAAATCATTTTTGAAAACTACAAGTCTCATGCCTTTTAGTGGTGAAGAAATAATTTAAAAAATCGTTCGGCAAATGAGTTTACTCCCTGGGTATTTTCTTTGTATACATTCGACTATACGGCCAAGCCCGGGATTTACGGGAAATCGCGGGTTTTCGTTTGCCGGCGATTAAACTCCTTTTATTCAGCGTCTCATCAAAAACGAAATCATTTTTGAAAACTACAAGTCTCATGCGTTTTAGTGGTGAAAAAATAATTTAAAGAATCGTTTGGGAAATGAGTTTACTCCCTGGGTACTTTTTTTGTATACTTTTGACTATACGGGCGGAGTCCGGGATTTACGGGAAATTGCGGGTTTTCGTTTGCCGGCGATTAAACTCCTTTCATTAAACGTCTCATCAAAAATGAAATCGTTTTTAAAAACTACAAGTCTTATGCGTTTTAGTGGTAAAAAATTAATTTAAAAAATCGTTCGGGAAATGAGTTTACTCCCAGTTTAATTTCTTTGTATACATTTGACTATACGGGTCAAGCCCGGGATTTACGGCAAATCGCGGGTTTTCGTTTGCCGGCGATTAAAATCCTTTTATTCAGCGTCTCATCAAAAATGAAATCATTTTTGAAAACTACAAGTCTCATGCCTTTTAGTGGTGAAGAAATAATTTAAAAAATCGTTCGGCAAATGAGTTTACTCCCTGGGTATTTTCTTTGTATACATTCGACTATACGGCCAAGCCCGGGATTTACGGGAAATCGCGGGTTTTCGTTTGCCGGCGATTAAACTCCTTTTATTCAGCGTCTCATCAAAAACGAAATCATTTTTGAAAACTACAAGTCTCATGCGTTTTAGTGGTGAAAAAATAATTTAAAGAATCGTTTGGGAAATGAGTTTACTCCCTGGGTACTTTTTTTGTATACTTTTCACTGTACGGGCCGAGTCCGTGATATACGGAAAATCCCAGGTTTTCGTTTGCCGGCGATTAAACTCCTTTTATTCAGCGTCTCATCAAAAATGAAATCATTTTTGAAAACTACAAGTCTCAGGCGTTATAGTGGTGAAAAAATAATTTAAAGAATCGTTCGGGAAGTGAGTTTACTTCCTGGGTACTTTCTTTGTATACTTTTGACTATACGGGCGGAGTCCGGGATTTACGGGAAATTGCGGGTTTTCGTTTGCCGGCGATTAAACTCCTTTCATTAAGCGTCTTATCAAAAATGAAATCGTTTTTAAAAACTACAAGTCTTATGCGTTTTAGTGGTAAAAAATTAATTTAAAAAATCGTTCGGGAAATGAGTTTACTCCCAGTTTAATTTCTTTGTATACATTTGACTATACGGGTCAAGCCCGGGATTTACGGCAAATCGCGGGTTTTCGTTTGCCGGCGATTAAAATCCTTTTATTCAGCGTCTCATCAAAAATGAAATCATTTTTGAAAACTACAAGTCTCATGCGTTTTAGTGGTGAAGAAATAATTTAAAAAATCGTTCGGAAAATGAGTTTACTCCCTGGGTATTTTCTTTGTATACATTCGACTATACGGCCAAGCCCGGGATTTACGGGAAATCGCGGGTTTTCGTTTGCCGGCGATTAAACTCCTTTTATTCAGCGTCTCATCAAAAACGAAATCATTTTTGGAAACTACAAGTCTCATGCGTTTTAGTGGTGAAAAAATAATTTAAAGAATCGTTTGGGAAATGAGTTTACTCCCTGGGTACTTTCTTTGTATACTTTTCACTGTACGGGCGGAGTCCGGGATTTACGGGAAATTGCGGGTTTTCGTTTGCCGGCGATTAAACTCCTTTCATTAAGCGTCTCATCAAAAATGAAATCGTTTTCAAAAACTACAAGTCTCATGCGTTTTAGTGGTGAAAAAATAATTTAAAGAATCGTTCGGGAAATGAGTTTACTTCCTGGGTACTTTCTTTGTATACTTTTGACTATACGGGCGGAGTCCGGGATTTACGGGAAATTGCGGGTTTTCGTTTGCCGGCGATTAAACTCCTTTTATTCAGCGTCTCGTCAAAAATGAAATCGTTTTTAAAAACTACAAGTCTTATGCGTTTTAGTGGTAAAAAATAATTTAAAAAATCGTTCGGGAAATGAGTTTACTCCCAGTTTAATTTCTTTGTATACATTTGACTATACGGGTCAAGCCCGGGAATTACGGCAAATCGCGGGTTTTCGTTTGCCGGCGATTAAAATCCTTTTATTCAGCGTCTCATCAAAAATGAAATCATTTTTGAAAACTACAAGTCTCATGCCTTTTAGTGGTGAAGAAATAATTTAAAAAATCGTTCGGCAAATGAGTTTACTCCCTGGGTATTTTCTTTGTATACATTCGACTATACGGCCAAGCCCGGGATTTACGGGAAATCGCGGGTTTTCGTTTGCCGGCGATTAAACTCCTTTTATTCAGCGTCTCATCAAAAACGAAATCATTTTTGAAAACTACAAGTCTCATGCGTTTTAGTGGTGAAAAAATAATTTAAAGAATCGTTTGGGAAATGAGTTTACTCCCTGGGTACTTTTTTTGTATACTTTTGACTATACGGGCGGAGTCCGGGATTTACGGGAAATTGCGGGTTTTCGTTTGCCGGCGATTAAACTCCTTTCATTAAACGTCTCATCAAAAATGAAATCGTTTTTAAAAACTACAAGTCTTATGCGTTTTAGTGGTAAAAAATTAATTTAAAAAATCGTTCGGGAAATGAGTTTACTCCCAG
The DNA here is from genome assembly GCF_029227915.1 of Hydractinia symbiolongicarpus. Lineage (NCBI taxonomy): Eukaryota > Metazoa > Cnidaria > Hydrozoa > Anthoathecata > Hydractiniidae > Hydractinia > Hydractinia symbiolongicarpus. The sequence continues at coordinate 25,801,690 of NC_079881.1, forward strand.
TTTAATTTCTTTGTATACATTTGACTATACGGGTCAAGCCCGGGATTTACGGCAAATCGCGGGTTTTCGTTTGCCGGCGATTAAAATCCTTTTATTCAGCGTCTCATCAAAAATGAAATCATTTTTGAAAACTACAAGTCTCATGCCTTTTAGTGGTGAAGAAATAATTTAAAAAATCGTTCGGCAAATGAGTTTACTCCCTGGGTATTTTCTTTGTATACATTCGACTATACGGCCAAGCCCGGGATTTACGGGAAATCGCGGGTTTTCGTTTGCCGGCGATTAAACTCCTTTTATTCAGCGTCTCATCAAAAACGAAATCATTTTTGAAAACTACAAGTCTCATGCGTTTTAGTGGTGAAAAAATAATTTAAAGAATCGTTTGGGAAATGAGTTTACTCCCTGGGTACTTTTTTTGTATACTTTTCACTGTACGGGCCGAGTCCGTGATATACGGAAAATCCCAGGTTTTCGTTTGCCGGCGATTAAACTCCTTTTATTCAGCGTCTCATCAAAAATGAAATCATTTTTGAAAACTACAAGTCTCAGGCGTTATAGTGGTGAAAAAATAATTTAAAGAATCGTTCGGGAAGTGAGTTTACTTCCTGGGTACTTTCTTTGTATACTTTTGACTATACGGGCGGAGTCCGGGATTTACGGGAAATTGCGGGTTTTCGTTTGCCGGCGATTAAACTCCTTTCATTAAGCGTCTTATCAAAAATGAAATCGTTTTTAAAAACTACAAGTCTTATGCGTTTTAGTGGTAAAAAATTAATTTAAAAAATCGTTCGGGAAATGAGTTTACTCCCAGTTTAATTTCTTTGTATACATTTGACTATACGGGTCAAGCCCGGGATTTACGGCAAATCGCGGGTTTTCGTTTGCCGGCGATTAAAATCCTTTTATTCAGCGTCTCATCAAAAATGAAATCATTTTTGAAAACTACAAGTCTCATGCGTTTTAGTGGTGAAGAAATAATTTAAAAAATCGTTCGGAAAATGAGTTTACTCCCTGGGTATTTTCTTTGTATACATTCGACTATACGGCCAAGCCCGGGATTTACGGGAAATCGCGGGTTTTCGTTTGCCGGCGATTAAACTCCTTTTATTCAGCGTCTCATCAAAAACGAAATCATTTTTGGAAACTACAAGTCTCATGCGTTTTAGTGGTGAAAAAATAATTTAAAGAATCGTTTGGGAAATGAGTTTACTCCCTGGGTACTTTCTTTGTATACTTTTCACTGTACGGGCCGAGTCCGTGATATACGGAAAATCGCGGGTTTTCGTTTGCCGGCGATTAAACTCCTTTTATTCAGCGTCTCATCAAAAATGAAATCATTTTTGAAAACTACAAGTCTCATGCGTTTTAGTTGTGAAAAAAAAATTTAAAGAATCGTTCGGGAAGTGAGTTTACTTCCTGGGTACTTTCTTTGTATACTTTTGAATATACGGGCGGAGTCCGGGATTTACGGGAAATTGCGGGTTTTCGTTTGCCGGCGATTAAACTCCTTTCATTAGGCGTCTCATCAAAAATGAAATCGTTTTCAAAAACTACAAGTCTTATGCGTTTTAGTGGTAAAAAATTAATTTAAAAAATCGTTCGGGAAATGAGTTTACTCCCAGTTTAATTTCTTTGTATACATTTGACTATACGGGTCAAGCCCGGGATTTACGGCAAATCGCGGGTTTTCGTTTGCCGGCGATTAAAATCCTTTTATTCAGCGTCTCATCAAAAATGAAATCATTTTTGAAAACTACAAGTCTCATGCGTTTTAGTGGTGAAGAAATAATTTAAAAAATCGTTCGGAAAATGAGTTTACTCCCTGGGTATTTTCTTTGTATACATTCGACTATACGGCCAAGCCCGGGATTTACGGGAAATCGCGGGTTTTCGTTTGCCGGCGATTAAACTCCTTTTATTCAGCGTCTCATCAAAAACGAAATCATTTTTGAAAACTACAAGTCTCATGCGTTTTAGTGGTGAAAAAATAATTTAAAGAATCGTTTGGGAAATGAGTTTACTCCCTGGGTACTTTCTTTGTATACTTTTCACTGTACGGGCCGAGTCCGTGATATACGGAAAATCGCGGGTTTTCGTTTGCCGGCGATTAAACTCCTTTTATTCAGCGTCTCATCAAAAATGAAATCATTTTTGAAAACTACAAGTCTCATGCGTTTTAGTGGTGAAAAAATAATTTAAAGAATCGTTCGGGAAGTGAGTTTACTCCCTGGGTACTTTCTTTGTATACATTTGACTATACGGGTCAAGCCCGGGATTTACGGCAAATCACGGGTTTTCGTTTGCCGGCGATTAAATTCCTTTTATTCAGCGTCTCATAAAAAATGAAATCATTTTTGAAAACTACAAGTCTCATGCATCTTAGTGGTGAAAAAATAATTTAAAGAATCGTTTGGGAAATGAGTTTACTCCCTGGGTACTTTTTTTGTATACTTTTCACTGTACGGGCCGAGTCCGTGATATACGGAAAATCCCAGGTTTTCGTTTGCCGGCGATTAAACTCCTTTTATTCAGCGTCTCATCAAAAATGAAATCATTTTTGAAAACTACAAGTCTCATGCGTTATAGTGGTGAAAAAATAATTTAAAGAATCGTTCGGGAAGTGAGTTTACTTCCTGGGTACTTTCTTTGTATACTTTTGACTATACGGGCGGAGTCCGGGATTTACGGGAAATTGCAGGTTTTCGTTTGCCGGCGATTAAACTCCTTTCATTAAGCGTCTCATCAAAAATGAAATCGTTTTTAAAAACTACAAGTCTTATGCGTTTTAGTGGTAAAAAATTAATTTAAAAAATCGTTCGGGAAATGAGTTTACTCCCAGTTTAATTTCTTTGTATACATTTGACTATACGGGTCAAGCCCGGGATTTACGGCAAATCGCGGGTTTTCGTTTGCCGGCGATTAAAATCCTTTTATTCAGCGTCTCATCAAAAATGAAATCATTTTTGAAAACTACAAGTCTCATGCGTTTTAGTGGTGAAGAAATAATTTAAAAAATCGTTCGGAAAATGAGTTTACTCCCTGGGTATTTTCTTTGTATACATTCGACTATACGGCCAAGCCCGGGATTTACGGGAAATCGCGGGTTTTCGTTTGCCGGCGATTAAACTCCTTTTATTCAGCGTCTCATCAAAAACGAAATCATTTTTGGAAACTACAAGTCTCATGCGTTTTAGTGGTGAAAAAATAATTTAAAGAATCGTTTGGGAAATGAGTTTACTTCCTGGGTACTTTCTTTGTATACTTTTCACTGTACGGGCCGAGTCCGTGATATACGGAAAATCGCGGGTTTTCGTTTGCCGGCGATTAAACTCCTTTTATTCAGCGTCTCATCAAAAATGAAATCATTTTTGAAAACTACAAGTCTCATGCGTTTTAGTGGTGAAAAAATAATTTAAAGAATCGTTCGGGAAGTGAGTTTACTTCCTGGGTACTTTCTTTGTATACTTTTGACTATACGGGCGGAGTCCGGGATTTACGGGAAATTGCGGGTTTTCGTTTGCCGGCGATTAAACTCCTTTCATTAAGCGTCTCATCAAAAATGAAATCGTTTTCAAAAACTACAAGTCTTATGCGTTTTAGTGGTAAAAAATTAATTTAAAAAATCGTTCGGGAAATGAGTTTACTCCCAGTTTAATTTCTTTGTATACATTTGACTATACGGGTTAAGCCTGGGATTTACGGCAAATCGCGGGTTTTCGTTTGCCGGCGATTAAAATCCTTTTATTCAGCGTCTCATCAAAAATGAAATCATTTTTGAAAACTACAAGTCTCATGCGTTTTAGTGGTGAAGAAATAATTTAAAAAATCGTTCGGAAAATGAGTTTACTCCCTGGGTATTTTCTTTGTATACATTCGACTATACGGCCAAGCCCGGGATTTACGGGAAATCGCGTGTTTTCGTTTGCCGGCGATTAAACTCCTTTTATTCAGCGTCTCATCAAAAACGAAATCATTTTTGAAAACTACAAGTCTCATGCGTTTTAGTGGTGAAAAAATAATTTAAAGAATCGTTTGGGAAATGAGTTTACTCCCTGGGTACTTTCTTTGTATACTTTTCACTGTACGGGCCGAGTCCGTGATATACGGAAAATCGCGGGTTTTCGTTTGCCGGCGATTAAACTCCTTTTATTCAGCGTCTCATCAAAAATGAAATCATTTTTGAAAACTACAAGTCTCATGCGTTTTAGTGGTGAAAAAATAATTTAAAGAATCGTTCGGGAAGTGAGTTTACTCCCTGGGTACTTTCTTTGTATACATTTGACTATACGGGTCAAGCCCGGGATTTACGGCAAATCACGGGTTTTCGTTTGCCGGCGATTAAATTCCTTTTATTCAGCGTCTCATAAAAAATGAAATCATTTTTGAAAACTACAAGTCTCATGCGTCTTAGTGGTGAAAAAATAATTTAAAAAATCGTTCGGGAAATGAGTTTACTCCCTGGGTACTTTCTTTGTATACATTCGACTATACGGGCCAAGACCGGGATTTACGGGAAATCGCGGGTTTTTGTTTGCCAGCGATTAAACTTCTTTTATTCAGCGTCTCATCAAAAATGAAATCATTTTTGAAAACTACAAGTCTCATGCGTTTTAGTGGTGAAAAAATAATTTAAAGAATCGTTCGGGAAGTGAGTTTACTTCCTGGGTACTTTCTTTGTATACTTTTGACTATACGGGCGGAGTCCGGGATTTACGGGAAATTGCGGGTTTTCGTTTGCCGGCGATTAAACTCCTTTCATTCAGCGTCTCGTCAAAAATGAAATCGTTTTTGAAAACTACAAGTCTCATGCGTTTTAGTGGTGAAGAAATAATTTAAAAAATCGTTCGGAAAATGAGTTTACTCCCTGGGTATTTTCTTTGTATACATTCGACTATACGGCCAAGCCCGGGATTTACGGGAAATCGCGGGTTTTCGTTTGCCGGCGATTAAACTCCTTTTATTCAGCGTCTCATCAAAAACGAAATCATTTTTGGAAACTACAAGTCTCATGCGTTTTAGTGGTGAAAAAATAATTTAAAGAATCGTTTGGGAAATGAGTTTACTTCCTGGGTACTTTCTTTGTATACTTTTCACTGTACGGGCCGAGTCCGTGATATACGGAAAATCGCGGGTTTTCGTTTGCCGGCGATTAAACTCCTTTTCTTCAGCGTCTCATCAAAAATGAAATCATTTTTGAAAACTACAAGTCTCATGCGTTTTAGTGGTGAAAAAATAATTTAAAGAATCGTTCGGGAAGTGAGTTTACTTCCTGGGTACTTTCTTTGTATACTTTTGACTATACGGGCGGAGTCCGGGATTTACGGGAAATTGCGGGTTTTCGTTTGCCGGCGCTTAAACTCCTTTCATTAAGCGTCTCATCAAAAATGAAATCGTTTTCAAAAACTACAAGTCTTATGCGTTTTAGTGGTAAAAAATTAATTTAAAAAATCGTTCGGGAAATGAGTTTACTCCCAGTTTAATTTCTTTGTATACATTTGACTATACGGGTCAAGCCTGGGATTTACGGCAAATCGCGGGTTTTCGTTTGCCGGCGATTAAAATCCTTTTATTCAGCGTCTCATCAAAAATGAAATCATTTTTGAAAACTACAAGTCTCATGCGTTTTAGTGGTGAAGAAATAATTTAAAAAATCGTTCGGAAAATGAGTTTACTCCCTGGGTATTTTCTTTGTATACATTCGACTATACGGCCAAGCCCGGGATTTACGGGAAATCGCGGGTTTTCGTTTGCCGGCGATTAAACTCCTTTTATTCAGCGTCTCATCAAAAACGAAATCATTTTTGAAAACTACAAGTCTCATGCGTTTTAGTGGTGAAAAAATAATTTAAAGAATCGTTTGGGAAATGAGTTTACTCCCTGGGTACTTTCTTTGTATACTTTTCACTGTACGGGCCGAGTCCGTGATATACGGAAAATCGCGGGTTTTCGTTTGCCGGCGATTAAACTCCTTTTATTCAGCGTCTCATCAAAAATGAAATCATTTTTGAAAACTACAAGTCTCATGCGTTTTAGTGGTGAAAAAATAATTTAAAGAATCGTTCGGGAAGTGAGTTTACTCCCTGGGTACTTTCTTTGTATACATTTGACTATACGGGTCAAGCCCGGGATTTACGGCAAATCACGGGTTTTCGTTTGCCGGCGATTAAATTCCTTTTATTCAGCGTCTCATAAAAAATGAAATCATTTTTGAAAACTACAAGTCTCATGCATCTTAGTGGTGAAAAAATAATTTAAAGAATCGTTTGGGAAATGAGTTTACTCCCTGGGTACTTTTTTTGTATACTTTTCACTGTACGGGCCGAGTCCGTGATATACGGAAAATCCCAGGTTTTCGTTTGCCGGCGATTAAACTCCTTTTATTCAGCGTCTCATCAAAAATGAAATCATTTTTGAAAACTACAAGTCTCATGCGTTATAGTGGTGAAAAAATAATTTAAAGAATCGTTCGGGAAGTGAGTTTACTTCCTGGGTACTTTCTTTGTATACTTTTGACTATACGGGCGGAGTCCGGGATTTACGGGAAATTGCAGGTTTTCGTTTGCCGGCGATTAAACTCCTTTCATTAAGCGTCTCATCAAAAATGAAATCGTTTTTAAAAACTACAAGTCTTATGCGTTTTAGTGGTAAAAAATTAATTTAAAAAATCGTTCGGGAAATGAGTTTACTCCCAGTTTAATTTCTTTGTATACATTTGACTATACGGGTCAAGCCCGGGATTTACGGCAAATCGCGGGTTTTCGTTTGCCGGCGATTAAAATCCTTTTATTCAGCGTCTCATCAAAAATGAAATCATTTTTGAAAACTACAAGTCTCATGCGTTTTAGTGGTGAAGAAATAATTTAAAAAATCGTTCGGAAAATGAGTTTACTCCCTGGGTATTTTCTTTGTATACATTCGACTATACGGCCAAGCCCGGGATTTACGGGAAATCGCGGGTTTTCGTTTGCCGGCGATTAAACTCCTTTTATTCAGCGTCTCATCAAAAACGAAATCATTTTTGGAAACTACAAGTCTCATGCGTTTTAGTGGTGAAAAAATAATTTAAAGAATCGTTTGGGAAATGAGTTTACTTCCTGGGTACTTTCTTTGTATACTTTTCACTGTACGGGCCGAGTCCGTGATATACGGAAAATCGCGGGTTTTCGTTTGCCGGCGATTAAACTCCTTTTATTCAGCGTCTCATCAAAAATGAAATCATTTTTGAAAACTACAAGTCTCATGCGTTTTAGTGGTGAAAAAATAATTTAAAGAATCGTTCGGGAAGTGAGTTTACTTCCTGGGTACTTTCTTTGTATACTTTTGACTATACGGGCGGAGTCCGGGATTTACGGGAAATTGCGGGTTTTCGTTTGCCGGCGATTAAACTCCTTTCATTAAGCGTCTCATCAAAAATGAAATCGTTTTCAAAAACTACAAGTCTTATGCGTTTTAGTGGTAAAAAATTAATTTAAAAAATCGTTCGGGAAATGAGTTTACTCCCAGTTTAATTTCTTTGTATACATTTGACTATACGGGTTAAGCCTGGGATTTACGGCAAATCGCGGGTTTTCGTTTGCCGGCGATTAAAATCCTTTTATTCAGCGTCTCATCAAAAATGAAATCATTTTTGAAAACTACAAGTCTCATGCGTTTTAGTGGTGAAGAAATAATTTAAAAAATCGTTCGGAAAATGAGTTTACTCCCTGGGTATTTTCTTTGTATACATTCGACTATACGGCCAAGCCCGGGATTTACGGGAAATCGCGTGTTTTCGTTTGCCGGCGATTAAACTCCTTTTATTCAGCGTCTCATCAAAAACGAAATCATTTTTGAAAACTACAAGTCTCATGCGTTTTAGTGGTGAAAAAATAATTTAAAGAATCGTTTGGGAAATGAGTTTACTCCCTGGGTACTTTCTTTGTATACTTTTCACTGTACGGGCCGAGTCCGTGATATACGGAAAATCGCGGGTTTTCGTTTGCCGGCGATTAAACTCCTTTTATTCAGCGTCTCATCAAAAATGAAATCATTTTTGAAAACTACAAGTCTCATGCGTTTTAGTGGTGAAAAAATAATTTAAAGAATCGTTCGGGAAGTGAGTTTACTCCCTGGGTACTTTCTTTGTATACATTTGACTATACGGGTCAAGCCCGGGATTTACGGCAAATCACGGGTTTTCGTTTGCCGGCGATTAAATTCCTTTTATTCAGCGTCTCATAAAAAATGAAATCATTTTTGAAAACTACAAGTCTCATGCGTCTTAGTGGTGAAAAAATAATTTAAAAAATCGTTCGGGAAATGAGTTTACTCCCTGGGTACTTTCTTTGTATACATTCGACTATACGGGCCAAGACCGGGATTTACGGGAAATCGCGGGTTTTTGTTTGCCAGCGATTAAACTTCTTTTATTCAGCGTCTCATCAAAAATGAAATCATTTTTGAAAACTACAAGTCTCATGCGTTTTAGTGGTGAAAAAATAATTTAAAGAATCGTTCGGGAAGTGAGTTTACTTCCTGGGTACTTTCTTTGTATACTTTTGACTATACGGGCGGAGTCCGGGATTTACGGGAAATTGCGGGTTTTCGTTTGCCGGCGATTAAACTCCTTTCATTCAGCGTCTCGTCAAAAATGAAATCGTTTTTGAAAACTACAAGTCTCATGCGTTTTAGTGGTGAAGAAATAATTTAAAAAATCGTTCGGAAAATGAGTTTACTCCCTGGGTATTTTCTTTGTATACATTCGACTATACGGCCAAGCCCGGGATTTACGGGAAATCGCGGGTTTTCGTTTGCCGGCGATTAAACTCCTTTTATTCAGCGTCTCATCAAAAACGAAATCATTTTTGGAAACTACAAGTCTCATGCGTTTTAGTGGTGAAAAAATAATTTAAAGAATCGTTTGGGAAATGAGTTTACTTCCTGGGTACTTTCTTTGTATACTTTTCACTGTACGGGCCGAGTCCGTGATATACGGAAAATCGCGGGTTTTCGTTTGCCGGCGATTAAACTCCTTTTCTTCAGCGTCTCATCAAAAATGAAATCATTTTTGAAAACTACAAGTCTCATGCGTTTTAGTGGTGAAAAAATAATTTAAAGAATCGTTCGGGAAGTGAGTTTACTTCCTGGGTACTTTCTTTGTATACTTTTGACTATACGGGCGGAGTCCGGGATTTACGGGAAATTGCGGGTTTTCGTTTGCCGGCGATTAAACTCCTTTCATTAAGCGTCTCATCAAAAATGAAATCGTTTTCAAAAACTACAAGTCTTATGCGTTTTAGTGGTAAAAAATTAATTTAAAAAATCGTTCGGGAAATGAGTTTACTCCCAGTTTAATTTCTTTGTATACATTTGACTATACGGGTCAAGCCTGGGATTTACGGCAAATCGCGGGTTTTCGTTTGCCGGCGATTAAAATCCTTTTATTCAGCGTCTCATCAAAAATGAAATCATTTTTGAAAACTACAAGTCTCATGCGTTTTAGTGGTGAAGAAATAATTTAAAAAATCGTTCGGAAAATGAGTTTACTCCCTGGGTATTTTCTTTGTATACATTCGACTATACGGCCAAGCCCGGGATTTACGGGAAATCGCGTGTTTTCGTTTGCCGGCGATTAAACTCCTTTTATTCAGCGTCTCATCAAAAACGAAATCATTTTTGAAAACTACAAGTCTCATGCGTTTTAGTGGTGAAAAAATAATTTAAAGAATCGTTTGGGAAATGAGTTTACTCCCTGGGTACTTTCTTTGTATACTTTTCACTGTACGGGCCGAGTCCGTGATATACGGAAAATCGCGGGTTTTCGTTTGCCGGCGATTAAACTCCTTTTATTCAGCGTCTCATCAAAAATGAAATCATTTTTGAAAACTACAAGTCTCATGCGTTTTAGTGGTGAAAAAATAATTTAAAGAATCGTTCGGGAAGTGAGTTTACTCCCTGGGTACTTTCTTTGTATACATTTGACTATACGGGTCAAGCCCGGGATTTACGGCAAATCACGGGTTTTCGTTTGCCGGCGATTAAATTCCTTTTATTCAGCGTCTCATAAAAAATGAAATCATTTTTGAAAACTACAAGTCTCATGCGTCTTAGTGGTGAAAAAATAATTTAAAAAATCGTTCGGGAAATGAGTTTACTCCCTGGGTACTTTCTTTGTATACATTCGACTATACGGGTCAAGTCCGGGATTTACGGGAAATCGCGGGTTTTTGTTTGCCAGCGATTAAACTTCTTTTATTCAGCGTCTCATCAAAAATGAAATCATTTTTGAAAAATACAAGTCTCATGCGTTTTAGTGGTGAAAAAATAATTTAAAGAATCGTTCGGGAAGTGAGTTTACTTCCTGGGTACTTTCTTTGTATACTTTTGACTATACGGGCGGAGTCCGGGATTTACGGGAAATTGCGGGTTTTCGTTTGCCGGCGATTAAACTCCTTTCATTCAGCGTCTCGTCAAAAATGAAATCGTTTTTGAAAACTACAAGTCTCATGCGTTTTAGTGGTGAAGAAATAATTTAAAAAATCGTTCGGAAAATGAGTTTACTCCCTGGGTATTTTCTTTGTATACATTCGACTATACGGCCACGCCCGGGATTTACGGGAAATCGCGGGTTTTCGTTTGCCGGCGATTAAACTCCTTTTATTCAGCGTCTCATCAAAAACGAAATCATTTTTGAAAACTACAAGTCTCATGCGTTTTAGTGGTGAAAAAATAATTTAAAGAATCGTTTGGGAAATGAGTTTACTCCCTGGGTACTTTCTTTGTATACTTTTCACTGTACGGGCCGAGTCCGTGATATACGGAAAATCGCGGGTTTTCGTTTGCCGGCGATTAAACTCGTTTTATTCAGCGTCTCATCAAAAATGAAATCATTTTTAAAAACTACAAGTCTCATGCGTTTTAGTGGTGAAAAAATAATTTAAAGAATCCTTTGGGAAGTGAGTTTACTCCCTGGGTACTTTCTTTGTATACATTTGACTATACGGGTCAAGCCCGGGATTTACGGCAAATCACGGGTTTTCGTTTGCCGGCGATTAAATTCCTTTTATTCAGCGTCTCATAAAAAATGAAATCATTTTTGAAAACTACAAGTCTCATGCGTCTTAGTGGTGAAAAAATAATTTAAAAAATCGTTCGGGAAATGAGTTTACTCCCTGGGTACTTTCTTTGTATACATTTGACTATACGGGTCAAGCCCGGGATTTACGGCAAATCACGGGTTTTCGTTTGCCGGCGATTAAATTCCTTTTATTCAGCGTCTCATAAAAAATGAAATCATTTTTGAAAACTACAAGTCTCATGCGTTTTAGTGGTGAAAAAATAATTTAAAGAATCCTTTGGGAAGTGAGTTTACTCCCTGGGTACTTTCTTTGTATACATTTGACTATACGGGTCAAGCCCGGGATTTACGGCAAATCACGGGTTTTCGTTTGCCGGCGATTAAATTCCTTTTATTCAGCGTCTCATAAAAAATGAAATCATTTTTGAAAACTACAAGTCTCATGCGTCTTAGTGGTGAAAAAATAATTTAAAAAATCGTTCGGGAAATGAGTTTACTCCCTGGGTACTTTCTTTGTATACATTCGACTATACGGGCCAAGTCCGGGATTTACGGGAAATCGCGGGTTTTTGTTTGCCAGCGATTAAACTTCTTTTATTCAGCGTCTCATCAAAAATGAAATCATTTTTGAAAACTACAAGTCTCATGCGTTTTAGTGGTGAAAAAATAATTTAAAGAATCGTTCGGGAAGTGAGTTTACTTCCTGGGTACTTTCTTTGTATACTTTTGACTATACGGGCGGAGTCCGGGATTTACGGGAAATTGCGGGTTTTCGTTTGCCGGCGATTAAACTCCTTTCATTCAGCGTCTCGTCAAAAATGAAATCGTTTTTGAAAACTACAAGTCTCATGCGTTTTAGTGGTGAAGAAATAATTTAAAAAATCGTTCGGAAAATGAGTTTACTCCCTGGGTATTTTCTTTGTATACATTCGACTATACGGCCACGCCCGGGATTTACGGGAAATCGCGGGTTTTCGTTTGCCGGCGATTAAACTCCTTTTATTCAGCGTCTCATCAAAAACGAAATCATTTTTGAAAACTACAAGTCTCATGCGTTTTAGTGGTGAAAAAATAATTTAAAGAATCGTTTGGGAAATGAGTTTACTCCCTGGGTACTTTCTTTGTATACTTTTCACTGTACGGGCCGAGTCCGTGATATACGGAAAATCGCGGGTTTTCGTTTGCCGGCGATTAAACTCGTTTTATTCAGCGTCTCATCAAAAATGAAATCATTTTTAAAAACTACAAGTCTCATGCGTTTTAGTGGTGAAAAAATAATTTAAAGAATCGTTCGGGAAATGAGTTTACTCCCTGGGTAGTTTCTTTGTATACTTTTCACTGTACGGGCCGAGTCCGTGATATACGGAAAATCGCGGGTTTTCGTTTGCCGGCGATTAAACTCCTTTTATTCAGCGTCTCATCAAAAATGAAATCATTTTTGAAAACTACAAGTCTCATGCGTTTTAGTGGTGAAAAAATAATTTAAAGAATCGTTCGGGAAGTGAGTTTACTCCCTGGGTACTTTCTTTGTATACATTTGACTATACGGGTCAAGCCCGGGATTTACGGCAAATCACGGGTTTTCGTTTGCCGGCGATTAAATTCCTTTTATTCAGCGTCTCATAAAAAATGAAATCATTTTTGAAAACTACAAGTCTCATGCGTCTTAGTGGTGAAAAAATAATTTAAAAAATCGTTCGGGAAATGAGTTTACTCCCTGGGTACTTTCTTTGTATACATTCGACTATACGGGCCAAGTCTGGGATTTACGGGAAATCGCGGGTTTTTGTTTGCCAGCGATTAAACTTCTTTTATTCAGCGTCTCATCAAAAATGAAATCATTTTTGAAAACTACAAGTCTCATGCGTTTTAGTGGTGAAAAAATAATTTAAAGAATCGTTCGGGAAGTGAGTTTACTTCCTGGGTACTTTCTTTGTATACTTTTGACTATACGGGCGGAGTCCGGGATTTACGGGAAATTGCGGGTTTTCGTTTGCCGGCGATTAAACTCCTTTCATTCAGCGTCTCGTCAAAAATGAAATCGTTTTTGAAAACTACAAGTCTCATGCGTTTTAGTGGTGAAGAAATAATTTAAAAAATCGTTCGGAAAATGAGCTTACTCCCTGGGTATTTTCTTTGTATACATTCGACTATACGGCCACGCCCGGGATTTACGGGAAATCGCGGGTTTTCGTTTGCCGGCGATTAAACTCCTTTTATTCAGCGTCTCATCAAAAACGAAATCATTTTTGAAAACTACAAGTCTCATGCGTTTTAGTGGTGAAAAAATAATTTAAAGAATCGTTTTGGAAATGAGTTAACTCCCTGGGTACTTTCTTTGTATACTTTTCACTGTACGGGCCGAGTCCGTGATATACGGAAAATCGCGGGTTTTCGTTTGCCGGCGATTAAACTCCTTTTATTCAGCGTCTCATCAAAAATGAAATAATTTTTGAAAACTACAAGTGTCATGCGTTTTAGTGGTGAAAAAATAATTTAAAGAATCGTTCGGGAAGTGAGTTTACTTCCTGGGTACTTTCTTTGTATACTTTTGACTATACGGGCGGAGTCCGGGATTTACGGGAAATTGCGGGTTTTCGTTTGCCGGCGATTAAACTCCTTTCATTCAGCGTCTCGTCAAAAATGAAATCGTTTTTGAAAACTACAAGTCTCATGCGTTTTAGTGGTGAAGAAATAATTTAAAAAATCGTTCGGAAAATGAGTTTACTCCCTGGGTATTTTCTTTGTATACATTCGACTATACGGCCACGCCCGGGATTTACGGGAAATCGCGGGTTTTCGTTTGCCGGCGATTAAACTCCTTTTATTCAGCGTCTCATCAAAAACGAAATCATTTTTGAAAACTACAAGTCTCATGCGTTTTAGTGGTGAAAAAATAATTTAAAGAATCGTTTTGGAAATGAGTTAACTCCCTGGGTACTTTCTTTGTATACTTTTCACTGTACGGGCCGAGTCCGTGATATACGGAAAATCGCGGGTTTTCGTTTGCCGGCGATTAAACTCCTTTTATTCAGCGTCTCATCAAAAATGAAATAATTTTTGAAAACTACAAGTGTCATGCGTTTTAGTGGTGAAAAAATAATTTAAAGAATCGTTCGGGAAGTGAGTTTACTTCCTGGGTACTTTCTTTGTATACTTTTGACTATACGGGCGGAGTCCGGGATTTACGGGAAATTGCGGGTTTTCGTTTGCCGGCGATTAAACTCCTTTCATTCAGCGTCTCGTCAAAAATGAAATCGTTTTTGAAAACTACAAGTCTCATGCGTTTTAGTGGTGAAGAAATAATTTAAAAAATCGTTCGGAAAATGAGCTTACTCCCTGGGTATTTTCTTTGTATACATTCGACTATACGGCCACGCCCGGGATTTACGGGAAATCGCGGGTTTTCGTTTGCCGGCGATTAAACTCCTTTTATTCAGCGTCTCATCAAAAACGAAATCATTTTTGAAAACTACAAGTCTCATGCGTTTTAGTGGTGAAAAAATAATTTAAAGAATCGTTTTGGAAATGAGTTAACTCCCTGGGTACTTTCTTTGTATACTTTTCACTGTACGGGCCGAGTCCGTGATATACGGAAAATCGCGGGTTTTCGTTTGCCGGCGATTAAACTCCTTTTATTCAGCGTCTCATCAAAAATGAAATAATTTTTGAAAACTACAAGTGTCATGCGTTTTAGTGGTGAAAAAATAATTTAAAGAATCGTTCGGGAAGTGAGTTTACTTCCTGGGTACTTTCTTTGTATACTTTTGACTATACGGGCGGAGTCCGGGATTTACGGGAAATTGCGGGTTTTCGTTTGCCGGCGATTAAACTCCTTTCATTCAGCGTCTCGTCAAAAATGAAATCGTTTTTGAAAACTACAAGTCTCATGCGTTTTAGTGGTGAAGAAATAATTTAAAAAATCGTTCGGAAAATGAGCTTACTCCCTGGGTATTTTCTTTGTATACTTTTGACTATACGGGCGGAGTCCGGGATTTACGGGAAATTGCGGGTTTTCGTTTGCCGGCGATTAAACTCCTTTCATTCAGCGTCTCGTCAAAAATGAAATCGTTTTTGAAAACTACAAGTCTCATGCGTTTTAGTGGTGAAGAAATAATTTAAAAAATCGTTCGGAAAATGAGCTTACTCCCTGGGTATTTTCTTTGTATACATTCGACTATACGGCCACGCCCGGGATTTACGGGAAATCGCGGGTTTTCGTTTGCCGGCGATTAAACTCCTTTTATTCAGCGTCTCATCAAAAACGAAATCATTTTTGAAAACTACAAGTCTCATGCGTTTTAGTGGTGAAAAAATAATTTAAAGAATCGTTTTGGAAATGAGTTAACTCCCTGGGTACTTTCTTTGTATACTTTTCACTGTACGGGCCGAGTCCGTGATATACGGAAAATCGCGGGTTTTCGTTTGCCGGCGATTAAACTCCTTTTATTCAGCGTCTCATCAAAAATGAAATAATTTTTGAAAACTACAAGTGTCATGCGTTTTAGTGGTGAAAAAATAATTTAAAGAATCGTTCGGGAAGTGAGTTTACTTCCTGGGTACTTTCTTTGTATACTTTTGACTATACGGGCGGAGTCCGGGATTTACGGGAAATTGCGGGTTTTCGTTTGCCGGCGATTAAACTCCTTTCATTAAGCGTCTCATCAAAAATGAAATCGTTTTCAAAAACTACAAGTCTTATGCGTTTTAGTGGTAAAAAATTAATTTAAAAAATCGTTCGGGAAATGAGTTTACTCCCAGTTTAATTTATTTGTATACATTTGACTATACGGGTCAAACCCGGGATTTACGGCAAATCGCGGGTTTTCGTTTGCCGGCGATTAAAATCCTTTTATTCAGCGTCTCATCAAAAATGAAATCATTTTTGAAAACTACAAGTCTCATGCGTTTTAGTGGTGAAGAAATAATTTAAAAAATCGTTCGGAAAATGAGTTTACTCCCTGGGTATTTTCTTTGTATACATTCGACTATACGGCCACGCCCGGGATTTACGGGAAATCGCGGGTTTTCGTTTGCCGGCGATTAAACTCCTTTTATTCAGCGTCTCATCAAAAACGAAATCATTTTTGAAAACTACAAGTCTCATGCGTTTTAGTGGTGAAAAAATAATTTAAAGAATCGTTTTGGAAATGAGTTAACTCCCTGGGTACTTTCTTTGTATACTTTTCACTGTACGGGCCGAGTCCGTGATATACGGAAAATCGCGGGTTTTCGTTTGCCGGCGATTAAACTCCTTTTATTCAGCGTCTCATCAAAAATGAAATAATTTTTGAAAACTACAAGTGTCATGCGTTTTAGTGGTGAAAAAATAATTTAAAGAATCGTTCGGGAAGTGAGTTTACTTCCTGGGTACTTTCTTTGTATACTTTTGACTATACGGGCGGAGTCCGGGATTTACGGGAAATTGCGGGTTTTCGTTTGCCGGCGATTAAACTCCTTTCATTAAGCGTCTCATCAAAAATGAAATCGTTTTCAAAAACTACAAGTCTTATGCGTTTTAGTGGTAAAAAATTAATTTAAAAAATCGTTCGGGAAATGAGTTTACTCCCAGTTTAATTTATTTGTATACATTTGACTATACGGGTCAAACCCGGGATTTACGGCAAATCGCGGGTTTTCGTTTGCCGGCGATTAAAATCCTTTTATTCAGCGTCTCATCAAAAATGAAATCATTTTTGAAAACTACAAGTCTCATGCGTTTTAGTGGTGAAGAAATAATTTAAAAAATCGTTCGGAAAATGAGTTTACTCCCTGGGTATTTTCTTTGTATACATTCGACTATACGGCCAAGCCCGGGATTTACGGGAAATCGCGGGTTTTCGTTTGCCGGTGATTAAACTCCTTTTATTCAGCGTCTCATCAAAAACGAAATCATTTTTGAAAACTACAAGTCTCATGCGTTTTAGTGGTGAAAAAATAATTTAAAGAATCGTTTGGGAAATGAGTTTACTCCCTGGGTACTTTCTTTGTATACTTTTCACTGTACGGGCCGAGTCCGTGATATACGGAAAATCGCGGGTTTTCGTTTGCCGGCGATTAAACTCCTTTTATTCAGCGTCTCATCAAAAATGAAATCATTTTTGAAAACTACAAGTCTCATGCGTTTTAGTGGTTAAAAAATAATTTAAAGAATCGTTCGGGAAGTGAGTTTACTCCCTGGGTACTTTCTTTGTATACTTTTCACTGTACGGGCCGAGTCCGTGATATACGGAAAATCGCGGGTTTTCGTTTGCCGGCGATTAAACTCCTTTTATTCAGCGTCTCATCAAAAATGAAATCATTTTTGAAAACTACAAGTCTCATGCGTTTTAGTGGTTAAAAAATAATTTAAAGAATCGTTCGGGAAGTGAGTTTACTCCCTGGGTACTTTCTTTGTATACATTTGACTATACGGGTCAAGCCCGGGATTTACGGGAAATCACGGGTTTTCGTTTGCCGGCGATTAAATTCCTTTTATTCAGCGTCTCATAAAAAATGAAATCATTTTTGAAAACTACAAGTCTCATGCGTCTTAGTGGTGAAAAAATAATTTAAAAAATCGTTCGGGAAATGAGTTTACTCCCTGGGTACTTTCTTTGTATACATTCGACTATACGGGCCAAGTCCGGGAGTTACGGGAAATCGCGGGTTTTTGTTTGCCAGCGATTAAACTTCTTTTATTCAGCGTCTCATCAGAAATGAAATCATTTTTGAAAACTACAAGTCTCATGTGTTTTAGTGGTGAAAAAATAATTTAAAGAATCGTTCGGGAAGGGAGTTTACTTCCTAGGTACTTTCTTTGTATACTTTTGCCTATACGGGCGGAGTCCGGGATTTACGGGAAATTGCGGGTTTTCGTTTGCCGGCGATTAAACTCCTTTCATTAAGCGTCTCATCAAAAATGAAATCGTTTTCAAAAACTACAAGTCTCATGCGTTTTAGTGGTTAAAAAATAATTTAAAGAATCGTTCGGGAAGTGAGTTTACTCCCTGGGTACTTTCTTTGTATACATTTGACTATACGGGTCAAGCCCGGGATTTACGGCAAATCACGGGTTTTCGTTTGCCGGCGATTAAATTCCTTTTATTCAGCGTCTCATAAAAAATGAAATCATTTTTGAAAACTACAAGTCTCATGCGTCTTAGTGGTGAAAAAATAATTTAAAAAATCGTTCGGGAAATGAGTTTACTCCCTGGGTACTTTCTTTGTATACATTCGACTATACGGGCCAAGTCCGGGAGTTACGGGAAATCGCGGGTTTTTGTTTGCCAGCGATTAAACTTCTTTTATTCAGCGTCTCATCAGAAATGAAATCATTTTTGAAAACTACAAGTCTCATGCGTTTTAGTGGTGAAAAAATAATTTAAAGAATCGTTCGGGAAGGGAGTTTACTTCCTAGGTACTTTCTTTGTATACTTTTGACTATACGGGCGGAGTCCGGGATTTACGGGAAATTGCGGGTTTTCGTTTGCCGGCGATTAAACTCCTTTCATTAGGCGTCTCATCAAAAATGAAATCGTTTTCAAAAACTACAAGTCTTATGCGTTTTAGTGGTAAAAAATTAATTTAAAAAATCGTTCGGGAAATGAGTTTACTCCCAGTTTAATTTATTTGTATACATTTGACTATACGGGTCAAACCCGGGATTTACGGCAAATCGCGGGTTTTCGTTTGCCGGCGATTAAAATCCTTTTATTCAGCGTCTCATCAAAAATGAAATCATTTTTGAAAACTACAAGTCTCATGCGTTTTAGTGGTGAAGAAATAATTTAAAAAATCGTTCGGAAAATGAGTTTACTCCCTGGGTATTTTCTTTGTATACATTCGACTATACGGCCAAGCCCGGGATTTACGGGAAATCGCGGGTTTTCGTTTGCCGGCGATTAAACTCCTTTTATTCAGCGTCTCATCAAAAACGAAATCATTTTTGAAAACTACAAGTCTCATGCGTTTTAGTGGTGAAAAAATAATTTAAAGAATCGTTTGGGAAATGAGTTTACTCCCTGGGTACTTTCTTTGTATACTTTTCACTGTACGGGCCGAGTCCGTGATATACGGAAAATCGCGGGTTTTCGTTTGCCGGCGATTAAACTCCTTTTATTCAGCGTCTCATCAAAAATGAAATCATTTTTGAAAACTACAAGTCTCATGCGTTTTAGTGGTGAAAAAATAATTTAAAGAATCGTTCGGGAAGTGAGTTTACTCCCTGGGTACTTTCTTTGTATACATTTGACTATACGGGTCAAGCCCGGGATTTACGGCAAATCACGGGTTTTCGTTTGCCGGCGATTAAATTCCTTTTATTCAGCGTCTCATAAAAAATGAAATCATTTTTGAAAACTACAAGTCTCATGCGTCTTAGTGGTGAAAAAATAATTTAAAAAATCGTTCGGGAAATGAGTTTACTCCCTGGGTACTTTCTTTGTATACATTCGACTATACGGGCCAAGTCCGGGATTTACGGGAAATCGCGGGTTTTTGTTTGCCAGCGATTAAACTTCTTTTATTCAGCGTCTCATCAGAAATGAAATCATTTTTGAAAACTACAAGTCTCATGCGTTTTAGTGGTGAAAAAATAATTTAAAGAATCGTTCGGGAAGTGAGTTTACTTCCTAGGTACTTTCTTTGTATACTTTTGACTATACGGGCGGAGTCCGGGATTTACGGGAAATTGCGGGTTTTCGTTTGCCGGCGATTAAACTCTTTTCATTCAGCGTCTCGTCAAAAATGAAATCGTTTTTACAAAATACAAGTCTTATGCGTTTTAGTGGTAAAAAATTAATTTAAAAAATCGTTCGGGAAATGAGTTTACTCGCAGTTTAATTTCTTTGTATACATTTGACTATACGGGTCAAGCCCGGGATTTACGGCAAATCGCGGGTTTTCGTTTGCCGGCGATTAAAATCCTTTTATTCAGCGTCTCATCAAAAATGAAATCATTTTTGAAAACTACAAGTCTCATGCGTTTTAGTGGTGAAGAAATAATTTAAAAAATCGTTCGGCAAATGAGTTTACTCCCTGGGTATTTTCTTTGTATACATTCGACTATACGGCCAAGCCCGGGATTTACGGGAAATCGCGGGTTTTCGTTTGCCGGCGATTAAACTCCTTTTATTCAGCGTCTCATCAAAAACGAAATCATTTTTGAAAACTACAAGTCTCATGCGTTTTAGTGGTGAAAAAATAATTTAAAGAATCGTTTGGGAAATGAGTTTACTCCCTGCGTACTTTCTTTGTATACTTTTCACTGTACGGGCCAAGTCCGGGATTTACGAGAAATCGCGGGTTTTCGTTTGCCGGCGATTAAACTCCTTTTATTCAGCGTTTTATCAAAAACGAAATCATTTTTGAAAACTACAAGTCTCACGCGTTTTAGTGGTGAAAAAAATAATTTAAGGAATCGTTTGGGAAATGAGTTCACTCCCTGGGTACTTTCTTTGTATACTTTTCACTGTACGGGCCGAGTCCGTGATATACGGAAAATCCCGGGTTTTCGTTTGCCGGCGATTAAACTCCTTTTATTCAGCGCCTCATCAAAAATGAAATCATTTTTGAAAACTACAAGTCTCATGCGTTTTAGTGGTGAAAAAATAATTTAAAGAATCGTTCGGGAAGTGAGTTTACTCCCTGGGTACTTTCTTTGTATACATTTGACTATACGGGTCAAGCCCGGGATTTACGGCAAATCACGGGTTTTCGTTTGCCGGCGATTAAATTCCTTTTATTCAGCGTCTCATAAAAAATGAAATCATTTTTGAAAACTACAAGTCTCATGCGTCTTAGTGGTGAAAAAATAATTTAAAAAATCGTTCGGGAAATGAGTTTACTCCCTGGGTACTTTCTTTGTATACATTCGACTATACGGGCCAAGTCCGGGATTTACGGGAAATCGCGGGTTTTTGTTTGCCAGCGATTAAACTTCTTTTATTCAGCGTCTCATCAAAAATGAAATCATTTTTGAAAACTACAAGTCTCATGCGTTTTAGTGGTGAAAAAATAATTTAAAGAATCGTTCGGGAAGTGAGTTTACTTCCTGGGTACTTTCTTTGTATACTTTTGACTATACGGGCGGAGTCCGGGATTTACGGGAAATTGCGGGTTTTCGTTTGCCGGCGATTAAACTCCTTTCATTCAGCGTCTCGTCAAAAATGAAATCGTTTTTAAAAACTACAAGTCTTATGCGTTTTAGTGGTAAAAAATTAATTTAAAAAATCGTTTGGGAAATGAGTTTACTCCCAGTTTAATTTCTTTGTATACATTTGACTATACGGGTCAAGCCCGGGATTTACGGCAAATCGCGGGTTTTCGTTTGCCGGCGATTAAAATCCTTTTATTCAGCGTCTCATCAAAAATGAAATCATTTTTGAAAACTACAAATCTCATGCGTTTTAGTGGTGAAGAAATAATTTAAAAAATCGTTCGGCAAATGAGTTTACTCCCTGGGTATTTTCTTTGTATACATTCGACTATACGGCCAAGCCCGGGATTTACGGGAAATCGCGGGTTTTCGTTTGCCGGCGATTAAACTCCTTTTATTCAGCGTCTCATCAAAAACGAAATCACTTTTAAAAACTACAAGTCTCATGCGTTTTAGTGGTGAAAAAATAATTTAAAGAATCGTTTGGGAAATGAGTTTACTCCCTGGGTACTTTCTTTGTATACTTTTCACTGTACGGGCCAAGTCCGGGATTTACGGGAAATCGCGGGTTTTCGTTTGCCGGCGATTAACCTCCTTTTATTCAGCGTTTTATCAAAAACGAAATCATTTTTGAAAACTACAAGTCTCATGCGTTTTAGTGGTGAAAAAAATAATTTAAGGAATCGTTTGGGAAATGAGTTCACTCCCTGGGTACTTTCTTTGTATACTTTTCACTGTACGGGCCGAGTCCGTGATATACGGAAAATCCCGGGTTTTCGTTTGCCGGCGATTAAACTCCTTTTATTCAGCGTCTCATCAAAAATAAAATCATTTTTGAAAACTACAAGTCTCATGCGTTTTAGTGGTGAAAAAATAATTTAAAGAATCGTTCGGGAAGTGAGTTTACTTCCTGGGTACTTTCTTTGTATACTTTTGACTATACGGACGGAGTCCGGGATTTACGGGAAATTGCGGGTTATCGTTTGCCGGCGATTAAACTCCTTTCATTAAGCGTCTCATCAAAAATGAAATCGTTTTTAAAAACTACAAGTCTTATGCGTTTTAGTGGTAAAAAATTAATTTAAAAAATCGTTCGGGAAATGAGTTTACTCCCAGTTTAATTTCTTTGTATACATTTGACTATACGGGTCAAGCCCGGGATTTACGGCAAATCGCGGGTTTTCGTTTGCCGGCGATTAAAATCCTTTTATTCAGCGTCTCATCAAAAATGAAATCATTTTTGAAAACTACAAGTCTCATGCGTTTTAGTGGTGAAGAAATAATTTAAAAAATCGTTCGGAAAATGAGTTTACTCCCTGGGTATTTTCTTTGTATACATTCGACTATACGGCCAAGCCCGGGATTTACGGGAAATCGCGGGTTTTCGTTTGCCGGCGATTAAATTCCTTTTATTCAGCGTCTCATCAAAAACGAAATCATTTTTGAAAACTACAAGTCTCATGCGTTTTAGTGGTGAAAAAATAATTTAAAGAATCGTTTGGGAAATGAGTTTACTCCCTGGGTACTTTCTTTGTATACTTTTCACTGTACGGGCCGAGTCCGTGATATACGGAAAATCGCGGGTTTTCGTTTGCCGGCGATTAAACTCCTTTTATTCAGCGTCTCATCAAAAATGAAATCATTTTTGAAAACTACAAGTCTCATGCGTTTCAGTGGTGAAAAAATAATTTAAAGAATCGTTCGGGAACTGAGTTTACTTCCTGGGTACTTTCTTTGTATACTTTTGACTATACGGGCGGAGTCCGGGATTTACGGGAAATTGCGGGTTTTCGTTTGCCGTCGATTAAACTCCTTTCATTAAGCGTCTCATCAAAAATGAAATCGTTTTCAAAAACTACAAGTCTTATGCGTTTTAGTGGTAAAAAATTAATTTAAAAAATCGTTCGGGAAATGAGTTTACTCCCAGTTTAATTTCTTTGTATACATTTGACTATACATGTCAAGCCCGGGATTTACGGCAAATCGCGGGTTTTCGTTTGCCGGCGATTAAAATCCTTTTATTCAGCGTCTCATCAAAAATTAAATCATTTTTGAAAACTACAAGTCTCATGCGTTTTAGTGGCGAAGAAATAATTTAAAAAATCGTTCGGAAAATGAGTTTACTCCCTGGGTATTTTCTTTGTATACATTCGACTATACGGCCAAGCCCGGGATTTACGGGAAATCGCGGGTTTTCGTTTGCCGGCAATTAAACTCCTTTTATTCAGCGTCTCATCAAAAACGAAATCATTTTTGAAAACTACAAGTCTCATGCGTTTTAGTGGTGAAAAAATAATTTAAAGAATCGTTTGGGAAATGAGTTTACTCCCTGGGTACTTTCTTTGTATACTTTTCACCGTACAGGCCGAGTCCGTGATATACGGAAAATCGCAGGTTTTCGTTTGCCGGCGATTAAACTCCTTTTATTCAGCGTCTCATCAAAAATGAAATCATTTTTGAAAACTACAAGTCTCATGCGTTTTAGTGGTGAAAAAATAATTTAAAGAATCGTTCGGGAAGTGAGTTTACTCCCTGGGTACTTTCTTTGTATACATTTGACTATACGGGTCAAGCCCGGGATTTACGGCAAATCACGGGTTTTCGTTTGCCGGCGATTAAATTCCATTTATTCAGCGTCTCATAAAAAATGAAATCATTTTTGAAAACTACAAGTCTCATGCGTCTTAGTGGTAAAAAAATAATTTAAAAAATCGTTCGGGAAATGAGTTTACTCCCTGCGTACGTTCTTTGTATACTTTTGACTATACGGACCGAGTCCGGGGTTTACGGCAAATCGCGGGTTTTCGTTTGCCGGCGATTAAACTCCTTTTATTCAGCGTCTCATCAAAAATGAAGTCGTTTTTGAAAACTACAAGTCTCATGCGTTTTAGTGGTGAAGAAATAATTTAAAAAATCGTTCGGCAAATGAGTTTACTCCCTGGGTATTTTCTTTGTATACATTCGACTATACGGCCAAGCCCGGGATTTACGGGAAATCGCGGGTTTTCGTTTGCCGGCGATTAAACTCCTTTTATTCAGCGTTTTATCAAAAACGAAATCATTTTTAAAAACTACAAGTCTCATGCGTTTTAGTGGTGAATAAAATAATTTAAGGAATCGTTTGGGAAATGAATTCACTCCCTGGGTACTTTCTTTGTATACTTTTCACTGTACGGGCCGAGTCCGTGATATACGGAAAATCCCGGGTTTTCGTTTGCCGGCGATTAAACTCCTTTTATTCAGCGTCTCATCAAAAATGAAATCATTTTTGAAAACTACAAGTCTCATGCGTTTTAGTGGTGAAAAAATAATTTAAAGAATCGTTCGGGAAGTGAGTTTACTTCCTGGGTACTTTCTTTGTATACTTTTGACTATACGGGCGGAGTCCGGGATTTACGGGAAATTGCGGGTTTTCGTTTGCCGGCGATTAAACTCCTTTCATTAAGCGTCTCATCAAAAATAAAATCGTTTTTAAAAACTACAAGTCTTATGCGTTTTAGTGGTAAAAAATTAATTTAAAAAATCGTTCGGGAAATGAGTTTACTCCCAGTTTGATTTCTTTGTATACATTTGACTATACGGGTCAAGCCCGGGATTTACGGCAAATCGCGGGTTTTCGTTTGCCGGCGATTAAAATCCTTTTATTCAGCGTCTCATCAAAAATGAAATCATTTTTGAAAACTACAAGTCTCATGCGTTTTAGTGGTGAAGAAATAATTTAAAAAATCGTTCGGAAAATGAGTTTACTCCCTGGGTATTTTCTTTGTATACATTCGACTATACGGCCAAGCCCGGGATTTACGGGAAATCGCGGGTTTTCGTTTGCCGGCGATTAAACTCCTTTTATTCAGCGTCTCATCAAAAACGAAATCATTTTTGAAAACTACAAGTCTCATGCGTTTTAGTGGTGAAAAAATAATTTAAAGAATCGTTTGGGAAATGAGTTTACTCCCTGGGTACTTTCTTTGTATACTTTTCACTTTACGGGCCGAGTCCGTGATATACGGAAAATCGCGGGTTTTCGTTTGCCGGCGATTAAACTCCTTTCATTAAGCGTCTCATCAAAAATGAAATCGTTTTTAAAAACTACAAGTCTTATGCGTTTTAGTGGTAAAAAATTAATTTAAAAAATCGTTCGGGAAATGAGTTTACTCCCAGTTTAATTTCTTTGTATACATTTGACTATACGGGTCAAGCCCGGGATTTACGGCAAATCGCGGGTTTTCGTTTGCCGGCGATTAAAATCCTTTTATTCAGCGTCTCATCAAAAAGGAAATCATTTTTGAAAACTACAAGTCTCATGCGTTTTAGTGGTGAAGAAATAATTTAAAAAATCGTTCGGAAAATGAGTTTACTCCCTGGGTATTTTCTTTGTATACATTCGACTATACGGCCAAGCCTGGGATTTACGGGAAATCGCGGGTTTTCGTTTGCCGGCGATTAAACTCCTTTTATTCAGCGTCTCATCAAAAACGAAATCATTTTTGAAAACTACAAGTCTCATGCGTTTTAGTGGTGAAAAAATAATTTAAAGAATCGTTTGGGAAATGAGTTTACTTCCTGGGTACTTTCTTTGTATACTTTTCACTGTACGGGCCGAGTCCGTGATATACGGAAAATCGCGGGTTTTCGTTTGCCGGCGATTAAACTCCTTTTATTCAGAGTCTCATCAAAAATGAAATCATTTTTGAAAACTACAAGTCTCATGCGTTTTAGTGGTGAAAAAATAATTTAAAGAATCGCTCGGAAAATGAGTTTACTCACTGGGTATTTTCTTTGTATACATTCGACTATACGGCCAAGCCCGGGATTTACGGGAAATCGCGGGTTTTCGTTTGCCGGCGATTAAACTCCTTTTATTCAGCGTCTCATTAAAAACGAAATCATTTTTGAAAACTACAAGTCTCATGCGTTTTAGTGGTGAAAAAATAATTTAAAAAATCGTTCGGGAAATGAGTTTACTCCCTGGGTACTTTCTTTGTATACATTCGACTATACGGGCCAAGTCCGGGATTTACGGGAAATCGCGGGTTTTTGTTTGCCAGCGATTAAACTTCTTTTATTCACCATCTCATCAAAAATGAAATCATTTTTGAAAAGTACAAGTCTCGTGCGTTTTAGTGGTTAAAAAATAATTTAAAGAATCGTTCGGGAAGTGAGTTTACTTCCTGGGTACTTTCTTTGTATACTTTTGACTATACGGGCGGAGTCCGGGATTTACGGGAAATTGCGGGTTTTCGTTTGCCGGCGATTAAACTCCTTTCATTAAGCGTCTCATCAAAAATGAAATCGTTTTTAAAAACTACAAGTCTTATGCGTTTTAGTGGTAAAAAATTAATTTAAAAAATCGTTCGGGAAATGAGTTTACTCCCAGTTTAATTTCTTTGTATACATTTGACTATACGGGTCAAGCCCGGGATTTACGGCAAATCGCGGGTTTTCGTTTGCCGGCGATTAAAATCCTTTTATTCAGCGTCTCATCAAAAATGAAATCATTTTTGAAAACTACAAGTCTCATGCGTTTTAGTGGTGAAAAAATAATTTAAAGAATCGTTCGGAAAATGAGTTTACTCACTGGGTATTTTCTTTGTATACATTCGACTATACGGCCAAGCCCGGGATTTACGGGAAATCGCGGGTTTTCGTTTGCCGGCGATTAAACTCCTTTTATTCAGCGTCTCATCAAAAACGAAATCATTTTTGAAAACTACAAGTCTCATGCGTTTTAGTGGTGAAAAAATAATTTAAAAAATCGTTCGGAAAATGAGTTTACTCCCTGGGTATTTTCTTTGTATACATTCGACTATACGGCCAAGCCTGGGATTTACGGGAAATCGCGGGTTTTCGTTTGCCGGCGATTAAACTCCTTTTATTCAGCGTCTCATCAAAAACGAAATCATTTTTGAAAACTACAAGTCTCATGCGTTTTAGTGGTGAAAAAATAATTTAAAGAATCGTTTGGGAAATGAGTTTACTTCCTGGGTACTTTCTTTGTATACTTTTCACTGTACGGGCCGAGTCCGTGATATACGGAAAATCGCGGGTTTTCGTTTGCCGGCGATTAAACTCCTTTTATTCAGCGTCTCATCAAAAATGAAATCATTTTTGAAAACTACAAGTCTCATGCGTTTTAGTGGTGAAAAAATAATTTAAAGAATCGTTCGGAAAATGAGTTTACTCACTGGGTATTTTCTTTGTATACATTCGACTATACGGCCAAGCCCGGGATTTACGGGAAATCGCGGGTTTTCGTTTGCCGGCGATTAAACTCCTTTTATTCAGCGTCTCATCAAAAACGAAATCATTTTTGAAAAGTACAAGTCTCATGCGTTTTAGTGGTGAAAAAATAATTTAAAAAATCGTTCAGGAAATGAGTTTACTCCCTGGGTACTTTCTTTGTATACATTCGACTATACGGGCCAAGTCCGGGATTTACGGGAAATCGCGGGTTTTTGTTTGCCAGCGATTAAACTTCTTTTATTCAGCATCTCATCAAAAATGAAATCATTTTTGAAAAGTACAAGTCTCATGCGTTTTAGTGGTGAAAATATAATTTAAAGAATCGTTCGGGAAATGAGTTTACTCCCTGCGTACGTTCTTTGTATACTTTTGACTATACGGACCGAGTCCGGGGTTTACGGCAAATCGCGGGTTTTCGTTTGCCGGCGATAAAACTCCTTTTATTCAGCGTCTCATCAAAAATGAAGTCGTTTTTGAAAACTACAAGTCTCATGCGTTTTAGTGGTGAAGAAATAATTTAAAAAATCGTTCGGCAAATGAGTTTACTCCCTGGGTATTTTCTTTGTATACATTCGACTATACGGCCAAGCCCGGGATTTACGGGAAATCGCGGGTTTTCGTTTGCCGGCGATTAAACTCCTTTTATTCAGCGTTTTATCAAAAACGAAATCATTTTTGAAAACTACAAGTCTCATGCGTTTTAGTGGTGAAAAAATAATTTAAGGAATCGTTTAGGAAATGAGTTCACTCCCTGGGTTCTTTCTTTGTATACATTCGACTATACAGCCAAGCCCGGGATTTACGGGAAATCGCGGGTTTTCGTTTGCCGGCGATTAAATTCCTTTTATTCAGCGTCTCATCAAAAACGAAATCATTTTTGAAAACTACAAGTCTCATGCGTTTTAGTGGTGAAAAAATAATTTAAAGAATCGTTTGGGAAATGAGTTTACTTCCTGGGTACTTTCTTTGTATACTTTTCACTGTACGGGCCGAGTCCGTGATATACGGAAAATCGCGGGTTTTCGTTTGCCGGCGATTAAACTCCTTTTATTCAGCGTCTCATCAAAAATGAAATCATTTTTGAAAACTACAAGTCTCATGCGTTTTAGTGGTGAAAAAATAATTTAAAGAATCGTTCGGAAAATGAGTTTACTCACTGGGTATTTTCTTTGTATACATTCGACTATACGGCCAAGCCCGGGATTTACGGGAAATCGGGGGTTTTCGTTTGCCGGCGATTAAACTCCTTTTATTCAGCGTCTCATCAAAAACGAAATCATTTTTGAAAACTACAAGTCTCATGCGTTTTAGTGGTGAAAAAATAATTTAAAAAATCGTTCGGGAAATGAGTTTACTCCCTGGGTACTTTCTTTGTATACATTCGACTATACGGGCCAAGTCCGGGATTTACGGGAAATCGCGGGTTTTTGTTTGCCAGCGATTAAAATTCTTTTATTCAGCGTCTCATCAAAAATGAAATCATTTTTGAAAAGTACAAGTCTCATGCGTTTTAGTGGTGAAAATATAATTTAAAGAATCGTTCGGGAAATGAGTTTACTCCCTGCGTACGTTCTTTGTATACTTTTGACTATACGGACCGAGTCCGGGGTTTACGGCAAATCGCGGGTTTTCGTTTGCCGGCGATAAAACTCCTTTTATTCAGCGTCTCATCAAAAATGAAGTCGTTTTTGAAAACTACAAGTCTCATGCGTTTTAGTGGTGAAGAAATAATTTAAAAAATCGTTCGGCAAATGAGTTTACTCCCTGGGTATTTTCTTTGTATACATTCGACTATACGGCCAAGCCCGGGATTTACGGGAAATCGCGGGTTTTCGTTTGCCGGCGATTAAACTCCTTTTATTCAGCGTTTTATCAAAAACGAAATCATTTTTGAAAACTACAAGTCTCATGCGTTTTAGTGGTGAAAAAAATAATTTAAGGAATCGTTTGGGAAATGAGTTCACTCCCTGGGTACTTTCTTTGTATACTTTTTACTGTACGGGCCGAGTCCGTGATATACGGAAAATCCCGGAATTTCGTTTGCCGGCGATTAAACTCCTTTTATTCAGCGTCTCATAAAAAATGAAATCATTTTTGAAAACTACAAGTCTCATGCGTTTTAGTGGTGAAAAAATAATTTAAGGAATCGTTTAGGAAATGAGTTCACTCCCTGGGTTCTTTCTTTGTATACATTCGACTATACAGCCAAGCCCGGGATTTACGGGAAATCGCGGGTTTTCGTTTGCCGGCGATTAAATTCCTTTTATTCAGCGTCTCATCAAAAACGAAATCATTTTTGAAAACTACAAGTCTCATGCGTTTTAGTGGTGAAAAAATAATTTAAAGAATCGTTTGGGAAATGAGTTTACTTCCTGGGTACTTTCTTTGTATACTTTTCACTGTACGGGCCGAGTCCGTGATATACGGAAAATCGCGGGTTTTCGTTTGCCGGCGATTAAACTCCTTTTATTCAGCGTCTCATCAAAAATGAAATCATTTTTGAAAACTACAAGTCTCATGCGTTTTAGTGGTGAAAAAATAATTTAAAGAATCGTTCGGAAAATGAGTTTACTCACTGGGTATTTTCTTTGTATACATTCGACTATACGGCCAAGCCCGGGATTTACGGGAAATCGGGGGTTTTCGTTTGCCGGCGATTAAACTCCTTTTATTCAGCGTCTCATCAAAAACGAAATCATTTTTGAAAACTACAAGTCTCATGCGTTTTAGTGGTGAAAAAATAATTTAAAAAATCGTTCGGGAAATGAGTTTACTCCCTGGGTACTTTCTTTGTATACATTCGACTATACGGGCCAAGTCCGGGATTTACGGGAAATCGCGGGTTTTTGTTTGCCAGCGATTAAAATTCTTTTATTCAGCGTCTCATCAAAAATGAAATCATTTTTGAAAAGTACAAGTCTCATGCGTTTTAGTGGTGAAAATATAATTTAAAGAATCGTTCGGGAAATGAGTTTACTCCCTGCGTACGTTCTTTGTATACTTTTGACTATACGGACCGAGTCCGGGGTTTACGGCAAATCGCGGGTTTTCGTTTGCCGGCGATAAAACTCCTTTTATTCAGCGTCTCATCAAAAATGAAGTCGTTTTTGAAAACTACAAGTCTCATGCGTTTTAGTGGTGAAGAAATAATTTAAAAAATCGTTCGGCAAATGAGTTTACTCCCTGGGTATTTTCTTTGTATACATTCGACTATACGGCCAAGCCCGGGATTTACGGGAAATCGCGGGTTTTCGTTTGCCGGCGATTAAACTCCTTTTATTCAGCGTTTTATCAAAAACGAAATCATTTTTGAAAACTACAAGTCTCATGCGTTTTAGTGGTGAAAAAAATAATTTAAGGAATCGTTTGGGAAATGAGTTCACTCCCTGGGTACTTTCTTTGTATACTTTTTACTGTACGGGCCGAGTCCGTGATATACGGAAAATCCCGGAATTTCGTTTGCCGGCGATTAAACTCCTTTTATTCAGCGTCTCATAAAAAATGAAATCATTTTTGAAAACTACAAGTCTCATGCGTTTTAGTGGTGAAAAAATAATTTAAAGAATCGTTCGGGAAGTGAGTTTACTTCTTGGGTACTTTCTTTGTATACTTTTGACTATACGGGCGGAGTCCGGGATTTACGGGAAATTGCGGGTTTTCGTTTGCCGGCGATTAAACTCCTTTCATTCAGCGTCTCATCAAAAATGAAATCGTTTTTAAAAACTACAAGTCTCATGCGTTTTAGTGGTGAAGAAATAATTTAAAAAATCGTTCGGCAAATGAGTTTACTCCCTGGGTATTTTCTTTGTATACATTCGACTATACGGCCAAGCCCGGGATTTACGGGAAATCGCGGGTTTTCGTTTGCCGGCGATTAAACTCCTTTTATTCAGCGTCTCATCAAAAACTAAATCATTTTTGAAAACTACAAGTCTCATGCGTTTTAGTGGTGAAAAAATAATTTAAAGAATCGTTTGGGAAATGAGTTTACTCCCTGGGTACTTTCTTTGTATACTTTTCACTGTACGGGCCGAGTCCGTGATATACGGAAAATCGCGGGTTTTCGTTTGCCGGCGATTAAACTCCTTTTATTCAGCGTCTCATCAAAAATGAAATCATTTTTGAAAACTACAAGTCTCATGCGTTTTAGTGGTGAAAAAATAATTTAAAGAATCGTTCGGGAAGTGAGTTTACTCCCTGGGTACTTTCTTTGTATACATTTGACTATACGGGTCAAGCCCGGGATTTACGGCAAATCGCGGGTTTTCGTTTGCCGGCGATTAAACTCCTTTTATTCAGCGTCTCATAAAAAATGAAATCATTTTTGAAAACTACAAGTCTCATGCGTCTTAGTGGTGAAAAAATAATTTAAAAAATCGTTCGGGAAATGAGTTTACTCCCTGGGTACTTTCTTTGTATACATTCGACTATACGGGCCAAGTCCGGGATTTACGGGAAATCCTGGGTTTTCGTTTGCCAGCTATTAAACTTCTTTTATTAAGCGTCTCATCAAAAATGAAATCATTTTTGAAAAGTACAAGTCTCATGCGTTTTAGTGGTGAAAATATAATTTAAAGAATCGTTCGGGAAATGAGTTTACTCCCTGCGTACGTTCTTTGTATACTTTTGACTATACGGGCCGGGTCCGGGATTTACGGGAAATCGCGGGTTTTCGTTTGCCGGAGATTAAACTCCTTTTATTCAGCGTCTCATCAAAAATGAAATCATTTCTGAAAACTACAAGTCTCATGCGTTTTCGTGGTGAAAAAATAATTTAAAAAATCGTTCAAGAAATGAGTTTACTCCCTGGGTACTTTCTTTGTATACATTCGACTATACGGGCCGATTCCGGAATATACAGGAAATCGCGGGTTTTCGTTTGCCGGCGATTAAACTCCTTTTATTCAGCGTCTCATCAAAAATGAAATCATTTTTGAAAACTACAAGTCTGATGTGTTTTAGTGGTGGAAAAATAATTTAAAGAATCGTTCGGGAAATGAGTTTACTCCCTGGGTACTTTCTTTGTAAACTTTTGACTATACGGGCCGAGTCTGGGATTTACGGGAAATTGCGGGTTTTCGTTTGCCGGCGATTAAACTCCTTTTATTCAGCGTCTCATCAAAAATGAAATAATTTTTGAAAATTACAAGTCTCATGCGTCTTAGTGGTAAAAAAATAATATAAAAAATCGTTCGGGAAATGAGTTTGCTCCCTGGGTACTTTCTTTGTATACATTCGACTATATGGGCAAACCCCGGGATTTACGGGAAATCGCGGGTTTTCGTTTGCCGGCGATTAAACTTTTTTTATTCAGCGTCTCATTAAAAATGAAATGATTTTTGAAAAGTACAAGTGTCATGCGTTTTAGTGGTGAAAATATAATTTAAAGAATCGTTCGGGAAATGAGTTTACTCCCTGCGTACTTTCTTTGTATACTTTTGACTATACGGGCCGGGCCCAGGATTTACGGGAAATCGCGGGTTTTCGTTTGCCGGAGATTAAACTCATTTTGTTCAGCGTCTCACCAAAATGAAATCATTTTTGAGAACTACAAGTCTTATGCGTTTTAGTGGTGAAAAAATAATTTAAAAAATCGTTCGGGAAATGAGTTTACTCCCTGCGTACTTTCTTTGTATACATTCGATTATACGGGCCGATTCCAGGATATACGGGAAATCGCAGGTTTTCGTTTGCCGGCGATTAAACTCCTTTTATTCAGCGTCTCATCAAATATGAAATCATTTTTGAAAACTACAAGTCTCATGCGTTTTAGTGGTGAAAAAATAATTTAAAGAATCGTTCGGGAAATGAGTTTACTTCCTGGGTACTTTCTTTGTATACTTTTGACTATACGGGCCGAGTCCGGGATTTACGGGAAATTGCGGGTGTTCGTTCGCCGGCGATTAAACTCCTTTTATTCAGCGTCTCATCAAAAATGAAATCGTTTTTGAAAACTACAAGTCTTATGCGTTTTAGTGGTAAAAAATTAATTTAAAAAATCGTTCATGAAATGAGTTTACTCCCAGCTTACTTTCTTTGTATACATTCGACTATACGGGTCAAGCCCGGGATTTACGGCAAATCGCGGGTTTTGGTTTGCCGGCGATTAAACTCCTTTTATACAGCGTCTCATCAAAAATGAAATCATTTTTGAAAACTACAAGTCTCATGCGTTTTAATGGTGAAAAAATAATTTAAAGAATCCTTTGGGAAATGAGTTTACTCCCTGGGTACTTTCTTTGTATACTTTTCACTGTACGGGCCGAGTCCGTGATATACGGGAAATTGCGGGTTTTCGTTTGCCGGCGATTAAACTCCTTTTATTCAGCGTCTCATCAAAAATGAAATCAGATTTGAAAACTACAAGTCTCATGCGTTTAAGTGGTAAAAAATTAATTTAAAAAATCGTTCGGGAAATGAGTTTACTCCCTGGGTACTTTCTTTGTATACTTTTGACTATACGGGCCGAGTCCGGGATTTACGGCAAATCGCGGGTTTTCGTTTGCCGGCGATTAAACTCCTTTTATTCAGCGTCTCATCAAAAATGAAATCATTTTTGAAAACTACAAGTCTCATACGTCTTAGTGGTGAAAAAATAATTTAGAGAATCGTTCGGGAAATGAGTTTACTCACTGGGTACTTTCTTTGTATACTTTTGACTATACAGGCCGAGTCCGGGATTTACGGGAAATTGCGGGTTTTCGTTTGCCGGCGATTAAACTCCTTTTATTCAGCGTCTCATCAAAAATGAAATCGTTTTTGAAAACTACAAGTCTTATTCGTTTTAGTGGTGAAGAAATAATTTAAAATATCGTTCGGCAAATGAGTTTACTCCCTGGGTATTTTCTTTGTATACATTCGACTATAAGGCCAAGCCCGGGATTTACGGGAAATCGCAGGTTTTCGTTTGCCGGCGATTAAACTCCTTTTATTCAGCGTCTCATCAAAAACGAAATCATTTTTGAAAACTACAAGTCTCATGCGTTTTAGTGGTGAAAAAATAATTTAAAGAATCGTTTGGGAAATGAGTTTACTCCCTGGGTACTTTCTTTGTATACTTTTGACTATACGGGCCGAGTCCGGGGTTTACTGGAAATTGCGGGTTTTCGTTTGCCGGCGATTAAACCCTTTTTATTCAGCGTCTCATCAAAAAGGAAATCATTTTTGAAAACTACAAGTCTCATGCGTTTTAGTGGTAAAAAATTAATTTAAAAAATTGTTCGGGAAATGAGTTTACTCCCAGTTTACTTTCTTTGTATACATTTGACTATACGGGTCAAGCCCGGGATTTACTGCAAATCGCGGGTTTTTGTTTGCCGGCGATTAAACCCTTTTTATTCAGCGTCTCATCAAAAAGGAAATCATTTTTGAAAACTACAAGTCTCATGCGTTTTAGTGGTGAAAAAATAATTTAAAGAATCGTTCGGGAAATGAGTTTACTCCCTGGGTACTTTCTTTGTATACTTTTGACTATACGGGTTAAGTCTGGGATTTACGGGAAATTGCGGGTTTTCGTTTGCCGGCGATTAAACTCCTTTTATTCAGCATCTGATCAAAAACGAAATCATTTTTGAAAACTACAAGTCTCATGCGTTCTAGTGGTGAAAAAATAATTTAAAGAATCGTTTGGGAAATGAGTTTACTCCCAGGGTACTTTCTTTGTATACTTTTGACTATACGGGCCGATTCCAGGATATACGGGAAATCGCAGGTTTTCGTTTGCCGGCGATTAAACTCCTTTTATTCAGCGTCTCATTAAATATGAAATCATTTTTGAAAACTACAAGTCTCATGCGTTTTAGTGGTGAAAAAATAATTTAAAGAATCGTTCGGGAAATGAGTTTACTTCCTGGGTACTTTCTTTGTATACTTTTGACTATACGGGCCGAGTCCGGGATTTACGGGAAATTGCGGGTGTTCGTTTGCCGGCGATTAAACTCCTTTTATTCAGCGTCTCATCAAAAATGAAATCGTTTTTGAAAACTACAAGTCTTATGCGTTTTAGTGGTAAAAAATTAATTTAAAAAATCGTTCGGGAAATGAGTTTACTCCCAGCTTACTTTCTTTGTATACATTCGACTATACGGGTCAAGCCCGGGATTTACGGCAAATCGCGGGTTTTGGTTTGCCGGCGATTAAACTCCTTTTATACAGCGTCTCATCAAAAATGAAATCATTTTTGAAAACTACAAGTCTCATGCGTTTTAATGGTGAAAAAATAATTTAAAGAATCCTTTGGGAAATGAGTTTACTCCCTGGGTACTTTCTTTGTATACTTTTCACTGTGCGGGCCGAGTCCGTGATATACGGAAAATCGCGGGTTTTCGTTTGCCGGCGATTAAACTCCTTTTATTCAGCGTTTCATCACAAATGAAATCATTTTTGAAAACTACACGTCTCATGCGTTTTAGTGGTGAAGAAATAATTTAAAGAATCGTTCGGGAAATGAGTTTACTCCCTGGGTACTTTCTTTGTATACTTTTCACTGTACGGGCCGAGTCCGTGATATACGGGAAATTGCGGGTTTTCGTTTGCCGGCGATTAAACTCCTTTTATTCAGCGTCTCATCAAAAATGAAATCATTTTTGAAAACTACAAGTCTCATGCGTTTAAGTGGTAAAAAATTAATTTAAAAAATCGTTCGGGAAATGAGTTTACTCCCTGGGTACTTTCTTTGTATACTTTTGACTATACGGGCCGAGTCCGGGATTTACGGCAAATCGCGGGTTTTCGTTTGCCGGCGATTAAACTCCTTTTATTCAGCGTCTCATCAAAAATGAAATCATTTTTGAAAACTACAAGTCTCATGCGTCTTAGTGGTGAAAAAATAATTTAGAGAATCGTTCGGGAAATGAGTTTACTCACTGGGTACTTTCTTTGTATACTTTTGACTATACAGGCCGAGTCCGGGATTTACGGGAAATTGCGGGTTTTCGTTTGCCGGCGATTAAACTCCTTTTATTCAGCGTCTCATCAAAAATGAAATCGTTTTTGAAAACTACAAGTCTTATTCGTTTTAGTGGTGTAGAAATAATTTAAAATATCATTCGGCAAATGAGTTTACTCCCTGGGTATTTTCTTTGTATACATTCGACTATAAGGCCAAGCCCGGGATTTACGGGAAATCGCAGGTTTTCGTTTGCCGGCGATTAAACTCCTTTTATTCAGCGTCTCATCAAAAACGAAATCATTTTTGAAAACTACAAGTCTCATGCGTTTTAGTGGTGAAAAAATAATTTAAAGAATCGTTTGGGAAATGAGTTTACTCCCTGGGTACTTTCTTTGTATACTTTTGACTATACGGGCCGAGTCCGGGGTTTACTGGAAATTGCGGGTTTTCGTTTGCCGGCGATTAAACTCCTTTTATTCAGCGTCTCATCAAAAATGAAATCGTTTTTAAAAACTACAAGTCTTATGCGTTTTAGTGGTAAAAAATTAATTTAAAAAATTGTTCGGGAAATGAGTTTACTCCCAGTTTACTTTCTTTGTATACATTTGACTATACGGGTCAAGCCCGGGATTTACTGCAAATCGCGGGTTTTCGTTTGCCGGCAATTAAACCCTTTTTATTCAGCGTCTCATCAAAAATGAAATCATTTTTGAAAACTACAAGTCTCATGCGTCTTAGTGGTGAAAAAATAATTTAGAGAATCGTTCGGGAAATGAGTTTACTCACTGGGTACTTTCTTTGTATACTTTTGACTATACAGGCCGAGTCCGGGATTTACGGGAAATTGCGGGTTTTCGTTTGCCGGCGATTAAACTCCTTTTATTCAGCGTCTCATCAAAAACGAAATCATTTTTGAAAACTACAAGTCTCATGCGTTTTAGTGGTGAAAAAATAATTTAAAGAATCGTTTGGGAAATGAGTTTACTCCCTAGGTACTTTCTTTGTATACTTTTGACTATACTGGCCGAGTCCGGGGTTTACTGGAAATTGCGGGTTTTCGTTTGCCAGCGATTAAACTCCTTTTATTCAGCGTCTCATCAAAAATGAAATCGTTTTTAAAAACTACAAGTCTTATGCGTTTTAGTGGTAAAAAATTAATTTAAAAAATTGTTCGGGAAATGAGTTTACTTCCAGTTTACTTTCTTTGTATACATTTGACTATACGGGTCAAGCCCGGGATTTACTGCAAATCGCGGGTTTTCGTTTGCCGGCAATTAAACCCTTTTTATTCAGCGTCTCATCAAAAATGAAATCATTTTTGAAAACTACAAGTCTCATGCGTTTTAGTGGTGAAAAAATAATTTAAAGAATCGTTCGGGAAATGAGTTTACTCCCTGGGTACTTTCTTTGTATACTTTTGACTATACGGGCCGAGTCTGGGATTTACGGGAAATTGCGGGTTTTCGTTTGCCGGCGATTAAACTCCTTTTATTCAGCGTCTGATCAAAAAGGAAATCATTTTTGAAAACTACAAGTCTCATGCGTTCTAGTGGTGAAAAAATAATTTAAAGAATCGTTTGGGAAATGAGTTTACTCCCAGGGTACTTTCTTTGTATACTTTTGACTATACGGGCCGATTCCAGGATATACGGGAAATCGCACGTTTTCGTTTGCCGGCGATTAAACTCCTTTTATTCAGCGTCTCATCAAATATGAAATCATTTTTGAAAACTACAAGTCTCATGCGTTTTAGTGGTGAAAAAATAATTTAAAGAATCGTTCATGAAATGAGTTTACTTCCTGGGTACTTTCTTTGTATACTTTTGACTATACGGGCCGAGTCCGGGATTTACGGGAAATTGCGGGTGTTCGTTTGCCGGCGATTAAACTCCTTTTACTCAGCGTCTCATCAAAAATGAAATCGTTTTTGAAAACTACAAGTCTTATGCGTTTTAGTGGTAAAAAATTAATTTAAAAAATCG
This sequence comes from Hydractinia symbiolongicarpus, assembly GCF_029227915.1. NCBI lineage: Eukaryota > Metazoa > Cnidaria > Hydrozoa > Anthoathecata > Hydractiniidae > Hydractinia > Hydractinia symbiolongicarpus. The sequence continues at coordinate 25,839,996 of NC_079881.1, forward strand.
TTCGGGAAATGAGTTTACTCCCAGCTTACTTTCTTTGTATACATTCGACTATACGGGTCAAGCCCGGGATTTACGGCAAATCGCGGGTTTTGGTTTGCCGGCGATTAAACTCCTTTTATACAGCGTCTCATCAAAAATGAAATCATTTTTGAAAACTACAAGTCTCATGCGTTTTAGTGGTGAAAAAATAATTTAAAGAATCGTTCGGGAAATGAGTTTACTCCCTGGGTACTTTCTTTGTATACTTTTGACTATACGGGCCGAGTCTGGGATTTACGGGAAATTGCGGGTTTTCGTTTGCCGGCGATTAAACTCCTTTTATTCAGCGTCTGATCAAAAACGAAATCATTTTTGAAAACTACAAGTCTCATGCGTTCTAGTGGTGAAAAAATAATTTAAAGAATCGTTTGGGAAATGAGTTTACTCCCAGGGTACTTTCTTTGTATACTTTTGACTATACGGGCCGATTCCAGGATATACGGGAAATCGCAGGTTTTCGTTTGCCGGCGATTAAACTCCTTTTATTCAGCGTCTCATCAAATATGAAATCATTTTTGAAAACTACAAGTCTCATGCGTTTTAGTGGTGAAAAAATAATTTAAAGAATCGTTCATGAAATGAGTTTACTTCCTGGGTACTTTCTTTGTATACTTTTGACTATACGGGCCGAGTCCGGGATTTACGGGAAATTGCGGGTGTTCGTTTGCCGGCGAATAAACTCCTTTTACTCAGCGTCTCATCAAAAATGAAATCGTTTTTAAAAACTACAAGTCTTATGCGTTTTAGTGGTAAAAAATTAATTTAAAAAATCGTTCGGGAAATGAGTTTACTCCCAGCTTACTTTCTTTGTATACATTCGACTATACGGGTCAAGCCCGGGATTTACGGCAAATCGCGGGTTTTGGTTTGCCGGCGATTAAACTCCTTTTATACAGCGTCTCATCAAAAATGAAATCATTTTTGAAAACTACAAGTCTCATGCGTTTTAATGGTGAAAAAATAATTTAAAGAATCCTTTGGGAAATAAGTTTACTCCCTGGGTACTTTCTTTGTATACTTTTCACTGTGCGGGCCGGGTCCGTGATATACGGAAAATCGCGGGTTTTCGTTTGCCGGCGATTAAACTCCTTTTATTCAGCGTCTCATCAAAAATGAAATCATTTTTGAAAACTACAAGTCTCATGCGTTTTAGTGGTGAAGAAATAATTTAAAGAATCGTTCGGGAAATGAGTGTACTCCCTGGGTACTTTCTTTGTATACTTTTCACTGTACGGGCCGAGTCCGTGATATACGGGAAATTGCGGGTTTTCGTTTGCCGGCGATTAAACTCCTTTTATTCAGCGTCTTATCAAAAATGAAATCATTTTTGAAAACTACAAGTCTCATGCGTTTAAGTGGTAAAAAATTAATTTAAAAAATCGTTCGGGAAATGAGTTTACTCCCTGGGTACTTTCTTTGTATACTTTTGACTATACGGGCCGAGTCCGGGATTTACGGCAAATCGCGGGTTTTCGTTTGCCGGCGATTAAACTCCTTTTATTCAGCGTCTCATCAAAAATGAAATCATTTTTGAAAACTACAAGTCTCATGCGTCTTAGTGGTGAAAAAATAATTTAGAGAATCGTTCGGGAAATGAGTTTACTCACTGGGTACTTTCTTTGTATACTTTTGACTATACAGGCCGAGTCCGGGATTTACGGGAAATTGCGGGTTTTCGTTTGCCGGCGATTAAACTCCTTTTATTCAGCGTCTCATCAAAAATGAAATCGTTTTTGAAAACTACAAGTCTTATGCGTTTTAGTGGTAAAAAATTAATTTAAAAAATCGTTCGGGAAATGAGTTTACTCCCAGCTTACTTTCTTTGTATACATTCGACTATACGGGTCAAGCCCGGGATTTACGGCAAATCGCGGGTTTTGGTTTGCCGGCGATTAAACTCCTTTTATACAGCGTCTCATCAAAAATGAAATCATTTTTGAAAACTACAAGTCTCATGCGTTTTAGTGGTGAAAAAATAATTTAAAGAATCGTTCGGGAAATGAGTTTACTCCCTGGGTACTTTCTTTGTATACTTTTGACTATACGGGCCGAGTCTGGGATTTACGGGAAATTGCGGGTTTTCGTTTGCCGGCGATTAAACTCCTTTTATTCAGCGTCTGATCAAAAACGAAATCATTTTTGAAAACTACAAGTCTCATGCGTTCTAGTGGTGAAAAAATAATTTAAAGAATCGTTTGGGAAATGAGTTTACTCCCAGGGTACTTTCTTTGTATACTTTTGACTATACGGGCCGATTCCAGGATATACGGGAAATCGCAGGTTTTCGTTTGCCGGCGATTAAACTCCTTTTATTCAGCGTCTCATCAAATATGAAATCATTTTTGAAAACTACAAGTCTCATGCGTTTTAGTGGTGAAAAAATAATTTAAAGAATCGTTCATGAAATGAGTTTACTTCCTGGGTACTTTCTTTGTATACTTTTGACTATACGGGCCGAGTCCGGGATTTACGGGAAATTGCGGGTGTTCGTTTGCCGGCGATTAAACTCCTTTTACTCAGCGTCTCATCAAAAATGAAATCGTTTTTGAAAACTACAAGTCTTATGCGTTTTAGTGGTAAAAAATTAATTTAAAAAATCGTTCGGGAAATAAGTTTACTCCCAGCTTACTTTCTTTGTATACATTCGACTATACGGGTCAAGCCCGGGATTTACGGCAAATCGCGGGTTTTGGTTTGCCGGCGATTAAACTCCTTTTATACAGCGTCTCATCAAAAATGAAATCATTTTTGAAAACTACAAGTCTCATGCGTTTTAATGGTGAAAAAATAATTTAAAGAATCCTTTGGGAAATGAGTTTACTCCCTGGGTACTTTCTTTGTATACTTTTCACTGTGCGGGCCGAGTCCGTGATATACGGAAAATCGCGGGTTTTCGTTTGCCGGCGATTAAACTCCTTTTATTCAGCGTCTCATCAAAAATGAAATCATTTTTGAAAACTACAAGTCTCATGCGTTTTAGTGGTGAAGAAATAATTTAAAGAATCGTTCGGGAAATGAGTTTACTCCCTGGGTACTTTCTTTGTATACTTTTCACTGTACGGGCCGAGTCCGTGATATACGGGAAATTGCGGGTTTTCGTTTGCCGGCGATTAAACTCCTTTTATTCAGCGTCTCATCAAAAATGAAATCATTTTTGAAAACTACAAGTCTCATGCGTTTAAGTGGTAAAAAATTAATTTAAAAAATCGTTCGGGAAATGAGTTTACTCCCTGGGTACTTTCTTTGTATACTTTTGACTATACAGGCCGAGTCCGGGATTTACGGCAAATCGCGGGTTTTCGTTTGCCGGCGATTAAACTCCTTTTATTCAGCGTCTCATCAAAAATGAAATCATTTTTGAAAACTACAAGTCTCATGCGTCTTAGTGGTGAAAAAATAATTTAGAGAATCGTTCGGGAAATGAGTTTACTCACTGGGTACTTTCTTTGTATACTTTTGACTATACAGGCCGAGTCCGGGATTTACGGGAAATTGCGGGTTTTCGTTTGCCGGCGATTAAACTCCTTTTATTCAGCGTCTCATCAAAAATGAAATCGTTTTTAAAAACTACAAGTCTTATGCGTTTTAGTGGTATAAAATTAATTTAAAAAATTGTTCGGGAAATGAGTTTACTCCCAGTTTACTTTCTTTGTATACATTTGACTATACGGGTCAAGCCCGGGATTTACTGCAAATCGCGGGTTTTCGTTTGCCGGCAATTAAACCCTTTTTATTCAGCGTCTCATCAAAAATGAAATCATTTTTGAAAACTACAAGTCTCATGCATTTTAGTGGTGAAAAATTAATTTAAAGAATCGTTCGGGAAATGAGTTTACTCCCTGGGTACTTTCTTTGTATACTTTTGACTCTACGGGCCGAGTCTGGGATTTACGGGAAATAGCGGGTTTTCGTTTGCCGGCGATTAAACTCCTTTTATTCAGCGTCTGATCAAAAACGAAATCATTTTTGAAAACTACAAGTCTCATGCGTTCTAGTGGTGAAAAAATAATTTAAAGAATCGTTTGGGAAATGAGTTTACTCCCAGGGTACTTTCTTTGTATACTTTTGACTATACGGGCCGAGTCCGGGGTTTAAGGGAAATTGCGGGTTTTCGTTTGCCGGCGATTAAACTCCTTTTATTCAGCGTCTCATCAAAAATGAAATCGTTTTTAAAAACAACAAGTCTTATGCGTTTTAGTGGTAAAAAATTAATTTAAAAAATTGTTCGGGAAATGAGTTTACTCCCAGTTTACTTTCTTTGTATACATTTGACTATACGGGTCAAGCCCGGGATTTACTGCAAATCGCGGGTTTTCGTTTGCCGGCGATTAAACTCCTTTTATTCAGCGTCTCATCAAAAATGAAATCATTTTTGAAAACTACAAATCTCATGCGTTTTAGTGGTGAAAAAGTAATTTAAAGAATCGTTCGGGAAATGAGTTTACTCCCTGGGTACTTTCTTTGTATACTTTTGACTATACGGGCCGAGTCCGGGATTTACGGGAAATTGCGGGTGTTCGTTTGCCGGCGATTAAACTCCTTTTACTCAGCGTCTCATCAAAAATGAAATCGTTTTTGAAAACTACAAGTCTTATGCGTTTTAGTGGTAAAAAATTAATTTAAAAAATCGTTCGGGAAATGTGTTTACTCCCAGCTTACTTTCTTTGTATACATTCGACTATACGGGTCAAGCCCGGGATTTACGGCAAATCGCGGGTTTTGGTTTGCCGGCGATTTAACTCCTTTTATACAGCGTCTCATCAAAAATGAAATCATTTTTGAAAACTACAAGTCTCTTGCGTTTTAATGGTGAAAAAATAATTTAAAGAATCCTTTGGGAAATGAGTTTACTCCCTGGGTACTTTCTTTGTATACTTTTCACTGTGCGGGCCGAGTCCGTGATATACGGAAAATCGCGGGTTTTCGTTTGCCGGCGATTAAACTCCTTTTATTCAGCGTCTCATCAAAAATGAAATCATTTTTGAAAACTACAAGTCTCATGCGTTTTAGTGGTGAAGAAATAATTTAAAGAATCGTTCGGGAAATGAGTTTACTCCCTGGGTACTTTCTTTGTATACTTTTCACTGTACGGGCCGAGTCCGTGATATACGGGAAATTGCGGGTTTTCGTTTGCCGGCGATTAAACTCCTTTTATTCAGCGTCTCATCAAAAATGAAATCATTTTTGAAAACTACAAGTCTCATGCGTTTAAGTGGTAAAAAATTAATTTAAAAAATCGTTCGGGAAATGAGTTTACTCCCTGGGTACTTTCTTTGTATACTTTTGACTATACGGGCCGAGTCCGGGATTTACGGCAAATCGCGGGTTTTCGTTTGCCGGCGATTAAACTCCTTTTATTCAGCGTCTCATCAAAAATGAAATCATTTTTGAAAACTACAAGTCTCATGCGTTTTAGTGGTGAAGAAATAATTTAAAGAATCGTTCGGGAAATGAGTTTACTCCCAGGGTACTTTCTTTGTATACTTTTCACTGTACGGGCCGAGTCCGTGATATACGGGAAATTGCGGGTTTTCGTTTGCCGGCGATTAAACTCCTTTTATTCAGCGTCTCATCAAAAATGAAATCATTTTTGAAAACTACAAGTCTCATGCGTTTAAGTGGTAAAAAATTAATTTAAAAAATCGTTCGGGAAATGAGTTTACTCCCTGGGTACTTTCTTTGTATACTTTTGACTATACGGGCCGAGTCCGGGATTTACGGCAAATCGCGGGTTTTCGTTTGCCGGCGATTAAACTCCTTTTATTCAGCGTCTCATCAAAAATGAAATCATTTTTGAAAACTACAAGTCTCATGCGTCTTAGTGGTGAAAAAATAATTTAGAGAATCGTTCGGGAAATGAGTTTACTCACTGGGTACTTTCTTTGTATACTTTTGACTATACAGGCCGAGTCCGGGATTTACGGGAAATTGCGGGTTTTCGTTTGCCGGCGATTAAACTCCTTTTATTCAGCGTCTCATCAAAAATGAAATCGTTTTTAAAAACTACAAGTCTTATGCGTTTTAGTGGTAAAAAATTAATTTAAAAAATTGTTCGGGAAATGAGTTTACTCCCAGTTTACTTTCTTTGTATACATTTGACTATACGGGTCAAGCCCGGGATTTACTGCAAATCGCGGGTTTTCGTTTGCCGGCAATTAAACCCTTTTTATTCAGCGTCTCATCAAAAATGAAATCATTTTTGAAAACTACAAATCTCATGCGTTTTAGTGGTGAAAAAGTAATTTAAAGAATCGTTCGGGAAATGAGTTTACTCCCTGGGTACTTTCTTTGTATACTTTTGACTATACGGGCCGAGTCTGGGATTTACGGGAAATTGCGGGTTTTCGTTTGCCGGCGATTAAACTCCTTTTATTCAGCGTCTCATCAAAAATGAAATCGTTTTTAAAAACTACAAGTCTTAAGCGTTTTAGTGGTAAAAAATTAATTTAAAAAATCGTTCGGTAAGTGAGTTTACTCCCAGTTTACTTTCTTTGTGTACATTTGACTATACGGGTCAAGCCCGCGATTTACGGCAAATCGCGGGTTTTCGTTTGCCGGCGATTAAACTCCTTTTATTCAGCGTCTCATCAAAAATGAAATCATTTTTGAAAACTACAAGTCTCATGCGTCTTAGTGGTGAAAAAATAATTTAGAGAATCGTTCGGGAAATGAGTTTACTCACTGGGTACTTTCTTTGTATACTTTTGACTATACAGGCCGAGTCCGGGATTTACGGGAAATTGCGGGTTTTCGTTTGCCGGCGATTAAACTCCTTTTATTCAGCGTCTCATCAAATATGAAATCATTTTTGAAAACTACAAGTCTCATGCGTTTTAATGGTGAAAAAATAATTTAAAGAATCCTTTGGGAAATGAGTTTACTCCCTGGGTACTTTCTTTGTATACTTTTCACTGTGCGGGCCGAGTCCGTGATATACGGAAAATCGCGGGTTTTCGTTTGCCGGCGATTAAACTCCTTTTATTCAGCGTCTCATCAAAAATGAAATCATTTTTGAAAACTACAAGTCTCATGCGTTTTAGTGGTGAAGAAATAATTTAAAGAATCGTTCGGGAAATGAGTTTACTCCCTGGGTACTTTCTTTGTATACTTCTCACTGTACGGGCCGAGTCCGTGATATACGGGAAATTGCGGGTTTTCGTTTGCCGGCGATTAAACTCCTTTTATTCAGCGTCTCATCAAAAATGAAATCATTTTTGAAAACTACAAGTCTCATGCGTTTAAGTGGTAAAAAATTAATTTAAAAAATCGTTCGGGAAATGAGTTTACTCCCTGGGTACTTTCTTTGTATACTTTTGACTATACGGGCCGAGTCCGGGATTTACGGCAAATCGCGGGTTTTCGTTTGCCGGCGATTAAACTCCTTTTATTCAGCGTCTCATCAAAAATGAAATCATTTTTGAAAACTACAAGTCTCATGCGTCTTAGTGGTGAAAAAATAATTTAGAGAATCGTTCGGGAAATGAGTTTACTCACTGGGTAATTTCTTTGTATACTTTTGACTATACAGGCCGAGTCCGGGATTTACGGGAAATTGCGGGTTTTCGTTTGCCGGCGATTAAACTCCTTTTATTCAGCGTCTCATCAAAAATGAAATCGTTTTTGAAAACTACAAGTCTTATTCGTTTTAGTGGTGAAAAAATAATTTAAAGAATCGTTTGGGAAATGAGTTTACTCCCTGGGTACTTTCTTAGTATACTTTTGACTATACGGGCCGAGTCCGTGGTTTACTGGAAATTGCGGGTTTTCGTTTGCCGGCGATTAAACTCCTTTTATTCAGCGTCTCATCAAAATTGAAATCGTTTTTAAAAACTACAAGTCTTATGCGTTTTAGTGGTGAAAAATTAATTTAAAGAATCGTTCGGGAAATGAGTTTACTCCCTGGGTACTTTCTTTGTATACTTTTGACTATACGGGCCGAGTCTGGGATTTACGGGAAATTGCGGGTTTTCGTTTGTCGGCGATTAAACTCCTTTTATTCAGCGTCTGATCAAAATCGAAATCATTTTTGAAAACTACAAGTCTCATGCGTTCTAGTGGTGAAAAAATAATTTAAAGAATCGTTTGGGAAATGAGTTTACTCCCAGGGTACTTTCTTTGTATACTTTTGACTATACGGGCCTAGTCCGGGGTTTAAGGGAAATTGCGGGTTTTCGTTTGCCGGCGATTAAACTCCTTTTATTCAGCGTCTCATCAAAAATGAAATCGTTTTTTAAAACAACAAGTCTTATGCGTTTTAGTGGTAAAAAATTAATTTAAAAAATTGTTCGGGAAATGAGTTTACTCCCAGTTTACTTTCTTTGTATACATTTGACTATACGGGTCAAGCCCGGGATTTACTGCAAATCGCGGGTTTTCGTTTGCTGGCGATTAAACTCCTTTTATTCAGCGTCTCATCAAAAATGAAATCATTTTTGAAAACTACAAATCTCATGCGTTTTAGTGGTGAAAAAGTAATTTAAAGAATCGTTCGGGAAATGAGTTTACTCCCTGGGTACTTTCTTTGTATACTTTTGACTATACGGGCCGAGTCTGGGATTTACGGGAAATTGCGGGTTTTCGTTTGCCGGCGATTAAACTCCTTTTATTCAGCGTCTCATCAAAAACGAAATCATTTTTGAAAACTACAAGTCTCATGCGTTCTAGTGGTGAAAAAATAATTTAAAGAATCGTTTGGGAAATGAGTTTACTCCCAGGGTACTTTCTTTGTATACTTTTGACTATACGGGCCGAGTCCGGGGTTTAAGGGAAATTGCGGGTTTTCGTTTGCCGGCGATTAAACTCCTTTTATTCAGCGTCTCATCAAAAATGAAATCGTTTTTAAAAGCAACAAGTCTTATGCGTTTTAGTGGTAAAAAATTAATTTAAAAAATTGTTCGGGAAATGAGTTTACTCCCAGTTTACTTTCTTTGTATACATTTGACTATACGGGTCAAGCCCGGGATTTACTGCAAATCGCGGGTTTTCGTTTGCCGGCGATTAAACTCCTTTTATTCAGCGTCTCATCAAAAATGAAATCATTTTTGAAAACTACAAATCTTATGCGTTTTAGTGGTGAAAAAGTAATTTAAAGAATCGTTCGGGAAATGAGTTTACTCCCTGGGTACTTTCTTTGTATACTTTTGACTATACGGGCCGAGTCTGGGATTTACGGGAAATTGCGGGTTTTCGTTTGCCGGCGATTAAACTCCTTTTATTCAGCGTCTCATCAAAAATGAAATCGTTTTTAAAAACTATAAGTCTGATGCGTTTTAGTGGTAAAAAATTAATTTAAAAAATTGTTCGGGAAATGAGTTTACTCCCAGTTTACTTTCTTTCTATACATTTGACTATACGGGTCAAGCCCGGGATTTACTGCAAATCGAGGGTTTTCGTTTTCCGGCGATTAAACCACTTTCATTAAGCGTCTCATCAAAAACAAAATCATTTTTGAAAACTACAAGTCTCATGCGTTTTAGTGGTGAAAAAATAATTTAAAAAATCGTTTGGGAAATGAGTTTACTCCCTGGGTACTTTCTTTGTATACTTTTCACTGTACGGGCCGAGTCCGTTATATTCGGAAAATCGCGGGTTTTCGTTTGCCGGCGATTAAACTCCTTTTATTCAGCGTCTCATCAAAAATGAAATCGTTTTTGAAAACTACAAGTCTTATGCGTTTTAGTGGTAAAAAATTAATTTAAAAAATCGTTCGGGAAATGAGTTTACTCCCAGTTTACTTTCTTTGTATACATTTGACTATACGGGTCAAACTCGGGATTTACGGCAAATCGCGGGTTTTCGTTTGCCGGCGATTAAACTCCTTTTATTCAGCGTCTCATCAAAAATGAAATCGTTTTTGAAAACTACAAGTCTTATTTGTTTTAGTGGTGAAGAAATAATTTAAAATATCGTTCGGCCAATGAGTTTACTCACTGGGTACTTTCTTTGTATACTTTTGACTATACAGGCCAAGTCCGGGATTTACGGAAAATTGCGGGTTTTCGTTTGCCGTCGATTAAACTCCTTTTATTCAGGGTCTCATCAAAAATGAAATCGTTTTTGAAAACTACAAGTCTTATTCGTTTTAGTGGTAAAGAAATAATTTAAAATATCCTTCGGCAAATGAGTTTACTCCCTGGGTATTTTCTTTGTATACATTCGACTATAAAGCCAAGCCCGGGATTTACGGGAAATCGCAGGTTTTCGTTTGCCGGCGATTAAACTCCTTTTATTCAGCGTCTCATCAAAAACGAAATCATTTTTGAAAACTACAAGTCTCATGCGTCTTAGTGGTGAAAAAATAATTTAGAGAATCGTTCGGGAAATGAGTTTACTCACTGGGTAATTTCTTTGTATACTTTTGACTATACAGGCCGAGTCCGGGATTTACGGGAAATTGCGGGTTTTCGTTTGCCGGCGATTAAACTCCTTTTATTCAGCGTCTCATCAAAAATGAAATCGTTTTTGAAAACTACAAGTCTTATTCGTTTTAGTGGTGAAAAAATAATTTAAAGAATCGTTTGGGAAATGAGTTTACTCCCTGGGTACTTTCTTAGTATACTTTTGACTATACGGGCCGAGTCCGTGGTTTACTGGAAATTGCGGGTTTTCGTTTGCCGGCGATTAAACTCCTTTTATTCAGCGTCTCATCAAAATTGAAATCGTTTTTAAAAACTACAAGTCTTATGCGTTTTAGTGGTGAAAAATTAATTTAAAGAATCGTTCGGGAAATGAGTTTACTCCCTGGGTACTTTCTTTGTATACTTTTGACTATACGGGCCGAGTCTGGGATTTACGGGAAATTGCGGGTTTTCGTTTGTCGGCGATTAAACTCCTTTTATTCAGCGTCTGATCAAAATCGAAATCATTTTTGAAAACTACAAGTCTCATGCGTTCTAGTGGTGAAAAAATAATTTAAAGAATCGTTTGGGAAATGAGTTTACTCCCAGGGTACTTTCTTTGTATACTTTTGACTATACGGGCCTAGTCCGGGGTTTAAGGGAAATTGCGGGTTTTCGTTTGCCGGCGATTAAACTCCTTTTATTCAGCGTCTCATCAAAAATGAAATCGTTTTTTAAAACAACAAGTCTTATGCGTTTTAGTGGTAAAAAATTAATTTAAAAAATTGTTCGGGAAATGAGTTTACTCCCAGTTTACTTTCTTTGTATACATTTGACTATACGGGTCAAGCCCGGGATTTACTGCAAATCGCGGGTTTTCGTTTGCTGGCGATTAAACTCCTTTTATTCAGCGTCTCATCAAAAATGAAATCATTTTTGAAAACTACAAATCTCATGCGTTTTAGTGGTGAAAAAGTAATTTAAAGAATCGTTCGGGAAATGAGTTTACTCCCTGGGTACTTTCTTTGTATACTTTTGACTATACGGGCCGAGTCTGGGATTTACGGGAAATTGCGGGTTTTCGTTTGCCGGCGATTAAACTCCTTTTATTCAGCGTCTCATCAAAAACGAAATCATTTTTGAAAACTACAAGTCTCATGCGTTCTAGTGGTGAAAAAATAATTTAAAGAATCGTTTGGGAAATGAGTTTACTCCCAGGGTACTTTCTTTGTATACTTTTGACTATACGGGCCGAGTCCGGGGTTTAAGGGAAATTGCGGGTTTTCGTTTGCCGGCGATTAAACTCCTTTTATTCAGCGTCTCATCAAAAATGAAATCGTTTTTAAAAGCAACAAGTCTTATGCGTTTTAGTGGTAAAAAATTAATTTAAAAAATTGTTCGGGAAATGAGTTTACTCCCAGTTTACTTTCTTTGTATACATTTGACTATACGGGTCAAGCCCGGGATTTACTGCAAATCGCGGGTTTTCGTTTGCCGGCGATTAAACTCCTTTTATTCAGCGTCTCATCAAAAATGAAATCATTTTTGAAAACTACAAATCTTATGCGTTTTAGTGGTGAAAAAGTAATTTAAAGAATCGTTCGGGAAATGAGTTTACTCCCTGGGTACTTTCTTTGTATACTTTTGACTATACGGGCCGAGTCTGGGATTTACGGGAAATTGCGGGTTTTCGTTTGCCGGCGATTAAACTCCTTTTATTCAGCGTCTCATCAAAAATGAAATCGTTTTTAAAAACTATAAGTCTGATGCGTTTTAGTGGTAAAAAATTAATTTAAAAAATTGTTCGGGAAATGAGTTTACTCCCAGTTTACTTTCTTTCTATACATTTGACTATACGGGTCAAGCCCGGGATTTACTGCAAATCGAGGGTTTTCGTTTTCCGGCGATTAAACCACTTTCATTAAGCGTCTCATCAAAAACAAAATCATTTTTGAAAACTACAAGTCTCATGCGTTTTAGTGGTGAAAAAATAATTTAAAAAATCGTTTGGGAAATGAGTTTACTCCCTGGGTACTTTCTTTGTATACTTTTCACTGTACGGGCCGAGTCCGTTATATTCGGAAAATCGCGGGTTTTCGTTTGCCGGCGATTAAACTCCTTTTATTCAGCGTCTCATCAAAAATGAAATCGTTTTTGAAAACTACAAGTCTTATGCGTTTTAGTGGTAAAAAATTAATTTAAAAAATCGTTCGGGAAATGAGTTTACTCCCAGTTTACTTTCTTTGTATACATTTGACTATACGGGTCAAACTCGGGATTTACGGCAAATCGCGGGTTTTCGTTTGCCGGCGATTAAACTCCTTTTATTCAGCGTCTCATCAAAAATGAAATCGTTTTTGAAAACTACAAGTCTTATTTGTTTTAGTGGTGAAGAAATAATTTAAAATATCGTTCGGCCAATGAGTTTACTCACTGGGTACTTTCTTTGTATACTTTTGACTATACAGGCCAAGTCCGGGATTTACGGAAAATTGCGGGTTTTCGTTTGCCGTCGATTAAACTCCTTTTATTCAGGGTCTCATCAAAAATGAAATCGTTTTTGAAAACTACAAGTCTTATTCGTTTTAGTGGTGAAGAAATAATTTAAAATATCCTTCGGCAAATGAGTTTACTCCCTGGGTATTTTCTTTGTATACATTCGACTATAAAGCCAAGCCCGGGATTTACGGGAAATCGCAGGTTTTCGTTTGCCGGCGATTAAACTCCTTTTATTCAGCGTCTCATCAAAAACGAAATCATTTTTGAAAACTACAAGTCTCATGCGTTTTAGTGGTGAAAAAATAATTTAAAGAATCGTTTGGGAAATGAGTTTACTCCCTGGGTACTTTCTTTGTATACTTTTGACTATACGGGCCGAGTCCGGGGTTTACGGGAAATTGCGGGTTTACGTTTGCCGGCGATTAAACTCCTTTTATTCAGCGTCTCATCAAAAATGAAATCGTTTTTAAAAACTACAAGTCTTATGCGTTTTAGTGGTAAAAAGTTAATTTAAAAAATTGTTCGGGAAATGAGTTTACTCCCAGTTTACTTTCTTTGTATACATTTGACTATACGGGTCAAGCCCGGGATTTACTGCAAATCGCGGGTTTTCGTTTTCCGGCGATTAAACCACTTTCATTAAGCGTCTCATCAAAAATGAAAACATTTCTGAAAACTACAAGTCTCATGCGTTTTAGTGGTGATAAAATAATTTAAAAAATCGTTCGGCAATTGAGTTTACTCCCTGGGTATTTTCTTTGTATGCATTCGACTATACGGCCAAGCTCGGGATTTACGGGAAATCGCGGGTTTTCGTTTCCCGGCGATTAATCTCACTTTATTCAGCGTCTCATCAAAAACAAAATCATTTTTGAAAACTACAAGTCTCATGCGTTTTAGTGGTGAAAAAATAATTTAAAAAATCGTTTGGGAAATGAGTTTACTCCCTGGGTACTTTCTTTGTATACTTTTCACTGTACGGGCCGAGTCCGTTATATTCGGAAAGTCGCGGGTTTTCGTTTGCCGGCGATTAAACTCCTTATATTCAGCGTCTCATCAAAAATGAAATTATTTTTGAAAACTACAAGTCTCATGCGTTTTAGTGGTGAAGAAATAATTTAAAAAATCGTTCGGCAATTGAGTTTACTCCCTGGGTATTTTCCTTGTATGCATTCGACTATACGGCCAAGCTCGGGATTTACGGGAAATTGCGTGTTTTCGTTTGCCGTCGATTAAACTCCTTTTATTCAGCGTCTCATCAAAAATTAAATCGTTTTTGAAAACTACAAGTCTTATGCGTTTTAGTGGTAAAAAATTAATTTAAAAAATCGTTCGGGAAATGAGTTTACTCCCAGTTTACTTTCTTTGTATACATTTGACTATACGGGTCAAACTCGGGATTTACGGCAAATCACGGGTTTTCGTTTGCCGGCGATTAAACTCCTTTTATTCAGCGTCTCATCAAAAATGAAATCATTTTTGAAAACTACAAGTCTCATGCGTTTTAGTGGTGAAGAAATAATTTAAAAAATCGTTCGGCAAATGAATTTACTCCCTGGGTATTTTCTTTGTATACATTTGACTATACGGGCCGAGTCTGGGATTTACGGGAAATTGCGGGTTTTCGTTTGCCGGCGATTAAACTCCTTTTATTCAGCGTCTCATTAAAAAGGAAATCATTTTTGAAAACTACAAGTCTCATGCGTTCTAGTGGTGAAAAAATAATTTAAAGAATCGTGTGGGAAATGAGTTTACTCCCAGGGTACTTTCTTTGTATACTTTTGACTATACGGGCCGAGTCCGGGGTTTAAGGGAAATTGCGGGTTTTCGTTTGCCGGCGATTAAACTCCTTTTATTCAGCGTCTCATCAAAAATGAAATCGTTTTTAAAAACAACAAGTCTTATGCGTTTTAGTGGTAAAAAATTAATTTAAAAAATTGTTCGGGAAATGAGTTTACTCCAAGTTTACTTTCTTTGTATACATTTGACTATACGGGTCAAGCCCGGGATTTACTGCAAATCGCGGGTTTTTGTTTGCCGGCGATTAAACTCCTTTTATTCAGCGTCTCATCAAAAATGAAATCATTTTTGAAAACTACAAGTCTCATGCGTCTTAGTGGTGAAAAAATAATTTAGAGAATCGTTCGGGAAATGAGTTTACTCACTGGGTACCTTCTTTGTATACTTTTGACTATACAGGCCGAGTCCGGGATTTACGGAAAATTGCGGGTTTTCGTTTGCCGGCGATTAAACTCCTTTTATTCAGGGTCTCATTAAAAATGAAATTGTTTTTGAAAACTACAAGTCTTATTCGTTTTAGTGGTGAAGAAATAATTTAAAATATCGTTCGGCAAATGAGTTTACTCCCAGTTTACTTTCTTTGTATACATTTGACTATACGGGTCAAGCCCGGGATTTACTGCAAATCGCGGGTTTTCGTTTGCCGGCGATTAAACTCCTTTTATTCAGCGTCTCATCAAAAATGAAATCATTTTTGAAAACTACAAGTCTCATGCGTTTTAGTGGTGAAAAAATAATTTAAAGAATCGTTCGGGAAATGAGTTTACTCCCTGGGTACTTTCTTTGTATACTTTTGACTATACGGGCCGAGTCTGGGATTTACGGGAAATTGCGGGTTTTCGTTTGCCGGCGATTAAACTCCTTTTATTCAGCGTCTCATTAAAAACGAAATCATTTTTGAAAACTACAAGTCTCATGCGTTCTAGTGGTGAAAAAATAATTTAAAGAATCGTTTGGGAAATGAGTTTACTCCCAGGGTACTTTCTTTGTATACTTTTGACTATACGGGCCGAGTCCGGGGTTTAAGGGAAATTGCGGGTTTTCGTTTGCCGGCGATTAAACTCCTTTTATTCAGCGTCTCATCAAAAATGAAATCGTTTTTAAAAACAACAAGTCTTATGCGTTTTAGTGGTAAAAAATTAATTTAAAAAATTGTTCGGGAAATGAGTTTACTCCCAGTTTAATTTCTTTGTATACATTTGACTATACGGGTCAAGCCCGGGATTTACTGCAAATCGCGGGTTTTCGTTTGCCGGCGATTAAACTCCTTTTATTCAGCGTCTCATCAAAAATGAAATCATTTTTGAAAACTACAAATCTCATGCGTTTTAGTGGTGAAAAAGTAATTTAAAGAATCGTTCAGGAAATGAGTTTACTCCCTGGGTACTTTCTTTGTATACTTTTGACTATACGGGCCGAGTCTGGGATTTACGGGAAATTGCGGGTTTTCTTTTGCCGGCGATTAAACTCCTTTTATTCAGCGTCTCATCAAAAATGAAATCGTTTTTAAAAACTACAAGTCTTAAGCGTTTTATTGGTAAAAAATTAATTTAAAATATCGTTCGGGAAATGAGTTTACTCCCTGGGTATTTTCTTTGTATGCATTCGACTATACGGCCAAGCTCGGGATTTACGGGAAATCGCGGGTTTTCGTTTCCCGGCGATTAAACTCCCTTTATTCAGCGTCTCATCAAAAACAAAATCATTTTTGAAAACTACAAGTCTCATGCGTTTTAGTGGTGAAAAAATAATTTAAAGAATCGTTCGGGAAATGAGTTTACTCCCTGGGTACTTTCTTTGTATACTTTTGACTATACGGGCCGAGTCTGGGATTTACGGGAAATTGCGGGTTTTCGTTTGCCGGCGATTAAACTCCTTTTATTCAGCGTCTCATTAAAAACGAAATCATTTTTGAAAACTACAAGTCTCATGCGTTCTAGTGGTGAAAAAATAATTTAAAGAATCGTTTGGGAAATGAGTTTACTCCCAGGGTACTTTCTTTGTATACTTTTGACTATACGGGCCGAGTCCGGGGTTTAAGGGAAATTGCGGGTTTTCGTTTGCCGGCGATTAAACTCCTTTTATTCAGCGTCTGATCAAAAATGAAATCGTTTTTAAAAACTACAAGTCTTAAGCGTTTTAGTGGTAAAAAATTAATTTAAAATATCGTTCGGGAAATGAGTTTACTCCCTGGGTATTTTCTTTGTATGCATTCGACTATACGGCCAAGCTCGGGATTTACGGGAAATCGCGGGTTTTCGTTTCGCGGCGATTAAACTCCCTTTATTTAGCGTCTCATCAAAAACAAAATCATTTTTGAAAACTACAAGTCTCTTGCGTTTTAGTGGTGAAAAAATAATTTAAAAAATCGTTTGGGAAATGAGTATACTCCCTGGGTACTTTCTTTGTATACTTTTCACTGTACGGGCCGAGTCCGTTATAGTCGGAAAATCGCGGGTTTTCGTTTGCCGGCGATTAAACTCCTTATATTCAGCGTCTCATCAAAAATGAAATTATTTTTGAAACTACAAGTCTCATGCGTTTTAGTGGTGAAAAAATAATTTAAAGAATCGTTCGGGAAGTGAGTTTACTCCCTGGGTACTTTCTTTGTATACTTTTGACTATACGGGCCGAGTCCGGGATTTACGGGAAATTGTGTGTTTTCGTTTGCCGTCGATTAAACTCCTTTTATTCAGCGTCTCATCAAAAATGAAATCGTTTTTGAAAACTACAAGTCTTATGCGTTTTCGTGGTAAAAAATTAATTTAAAAAATCGTTCGGGAAATGAGTTTACTCCCAGTTTACTTTCTTTGTATACATTTGACTATACGGGTCAAACTCGGGATTTACGGCAAATCGCGGGTTTTCGTTTGCCGGCGATTAAACTCCTTTTATTCAGCGTCTCATCAAAATTGAAATCATTTTTGAAAACTACAAGTCTCATGCGTTTTAGTGGTGAAGAAATAATTTAAAAAATCGTTTGGCAAATGAATTTACTCCCTGGGTATTTTCTTTGTATACATTCGACTATACGGCCAAGCTCGGGATTTACGGGAAATCGTGGGTTTTCGTTTGCCGGCGATTAAATTCCTTTTATTCAGCGTCTCATCAAAAATGAAATCATTTTTGAAAACTACAAATCTCATGCGTTTTAGTGGTGAAAAAGTAATTTAAAGAATCGTTCAGGAAATGAGTTTACTCCCTGGGTACTTTCTTTGTATACTTTTGACTATACGGGCCGAGTCTGGGATTTACGGAAAATTGCGGGTTTTCGTTTGCCGGCGATTAAACTCCTTTTATTCAGCGTCTCATCAAAAATGAAATCGTTTTTAAAAACTACAAGTCTTAAGCGTTTTAGTGGTAAAAAATTAATTTAAAAAATTGTTCGGGAAAAGAGTTTACTCCCAGTTTACTTTCTTTGTATACATTTGACTATGCGGGTCAAGCCCGGGATTTACTGCAAATCGTGGGTTTTCGTTTGCCGGCGATTAAACTCCTTTTATTCAGCGTCTCATCAAAAATGAAATCGTTTTTGAAAACTACAAGTCTTATGCGTTTTAGTTGTAAAAAATTAATTTAAAAAATCGTTCGGGAAATGAGTTTACTCCCAGTTTACTTTCTTTGTATACATTTGACTATACGGGTCAAACTCGGGATTTACGGTAAATCGCGGGTTTTCGTTTGCCGGCGATTAAACTCCTTTTATTCAGCGTCTCATCAAAAATGAAATCATTTTTGAAAACTACAAGTCTCATGCGTTTTACTGGTGAAGAAATAATTTAAAAAATCGTTCGGCAAATGAATTTACTACCTGGGTATTTTCTTTGTATACATTCGACTATACGGCCAAGCTCGGGATTTACGGGAAATCGTGGGTTTTCGTTTGCCGGCGATTAAACTCCCTTTATTCAGCGGCTCATCAAAAACGAAGTCATTTTTGAAAACTACAAATCTCATGCGTTTTAGTGGTGAAAAAGTAATTTAAAGAATCGTTCGGGAAATGAGTTTACTCCCTGGATACTTTCTTTGTATACTTTTGACTATACGGGCCGAGTCTGGGATTTACGGGAAATTGCGGGTTTTCGTTTGCCGGCGATTAAACTCCTTTTATTCAGCGTCTCATCAAAAATGAAATCGTTTTTAAAAACTACAAGTCTTAAGCGTTTTAGTGGTAAAAAATTAATTTAAAAAATCGTTCGGGAAATGAGTTTACTCCCAGTTTACTTTCTTTGTGTACATTTGACTATACGGGTCAAGCCCGGGATTTACGGCAAATCGCGGGTTTTCGTTTTCCGGCGATTAAACTCCTTTTATTCAGCGTCTCATCAAAAATGAAATCATTTTTGAAAACTACAAGTCTCATGCGTTTTAGTGGTAAAAAATTAATTTAAAAAATCGTTCGGGAAATGAGTTTACTCCCTGGGTACTTTCTTTTTATACTTTTGACTATATGGGCCGAGTCCGGGGTTTACGGGAAATTGCGGGTTTTCGTTTGCCGGCGATTAAACTCCTTTTATTCAGCGTCTCATCAAAAATGAAATCGTTTTTAAAAACTACAAGTCTTAAGCGTTTTAGTGGTAAAAAATTAATTTAAAAAATCGTTCGGGAAATGAGTTTACTCCCAGTTTACTTTCTTTGTGTACATTGTGTACATTTGACTATACGGGTCAAGCCCGGGATTTACGGCAAATCGCGGGTTTTCGTTTGCCGGCGATAAAACTCCTATTATTCAGCGTCTCATCAAAAATGAAATCATTTTTGAAAACTACAAGTCTCATGCGTTTTAGTGGTAAAAAATTAATTTAAAAAATCGTTCGGGAAATGAGTTTACTCCCTGGGTACTTTCTTTGTATACTTTTGACTATATGGGTCGAGTCCGAGGTTTACGAGAAATTGCGGGTTTTCGTTTGCCGGCGATTAAACTCCTTTTATTCAGCGTCTCATCAAAAATGAAGTCGTTTTTAAAAACTACAAGTCTTATGCGTTTTAGTGGTAAAAAATTAATTTAAAAAATTGTTCGGGAAAAGAGTTTACTCCCAGTTTACTTTCTTTGTATACATTTGACTATGCGGGTCAAGCCCGGGATTTACTGCAAATCGCGGATTTTCGTTTGCCGGCGATTAAACTCCTTTTATTCAGCGTCTCATCAAAAATGAAATCGTTTTTGAAAACTACAAGTCTTATGTGTTTTAGTTGTAAAAAATTAATTTAAAAAATCGTTCGGGAAATGAGTTTACCCCCAGTTTACTTTCTTTGTATACATTTGACTATACGGGTCAAACTCGGGATTTACGGCAAATCGCGGGTTTTCGTTTGCCGGCGATTAAACTCCTTTTATTCAGCGTCTCATCAAAAATGAAATCATTTTTGAAAACTACAAGTCTCATGCGTTTTAGTGGTGAAGAAATAATTTAAAAAATCGTTCGGCAAATGAATTTACTCCCTGGGTATTTTCTTTGTATACATTCGACTATACGGCCAAGCTCGGGATTTACGGGAAATTGCGCGTTTTGGTTTGCCGGCGATTAAACTCCTTTTATTCAGCGTCTCATCAAAAATGAAATAGTTTTTAAAAACTACAAGTCTTAAGCGTTTTAGTGGTAAAAAATTAATTTAAAAAATCGTTCGGGAAATGAGTTTACTCCCAGTTTACTTTCTTTGTATACATTTGACTATTTGGGTCAAACTCGGGATTTACGGCAAATCGCGGGTTTTCGTTTGCCGGCGATTAAACTCCTTTTATTCAGCGTCTCATCAAAAATGAAATCATTTTTGAAAACTACAAGTCTCATGCGTTTTAGTGGTGAAGAAATAATTTAAAGAATCGTTTGGGAAATGAGTTTACTCCCAGGGTACTTTCTTTGTATACTTTTGACTATACGGGCCGAGTCCGGGGTTTAAGGGAAATTGCGGGTTTTCGTTTGCCGGCGATTAAACTCCTTTTATTCAGCGTCTCATCAAAAATGAAATCGTTTTTAAAAACAACAAGTCTTATGCGTTTTAGTGGTAAAAAATTAATTTAAAAAATTGTTCGGGAAATGAGTTTACTCCCAGTTTAATTTCTTTGTATACATTTGACTATACGGGTCAAGCCCGGGATTTACTGCAAATCGCGGGTTTTCGTTTGCCGGCGATTAAACTCCTTTTATTCAGCGTCTCATCAAAAATGAAATCATTTTTGAAAACTACAAATCTCATGCGTTTTAGTGGTGAAAAAGTAATTTAAAGAATCGTTCAGGAAATGAGTTTACTCCCTGGGTACTTTCTTTGTATACTTTTGACTATACGGGCCGAGTCTGGGATTTACGGGAAATTGCGGGTTTTCTTTTGCCGGCGATTAAACTCCTTTTATTCAGCGTCTCATCAAAAATGAAATCGTTTTTAAAAACTAAAAGTCTTAAGCGTTTTATTGGTAAAAAATTAATTTAAAATATCGTTCGGGAAATGAGTTTACTCCCTGGGTATTTTCTTTGTATGCATTCGACTATACGGCCAAGCTCGGGATTTACGGGAAATCGCGGGTTTTCGTTTCCCGGCGATTAAACTCCCTTTATTCAGCGTCTCATCAAAAACAAAATCATTTTTGAAAACTACAAGTCTCATGCGTTTTAGTGGTGAAAAAATAATTTAAAGAATCGTTCGGGAAATGAGTTTACTCCCTGGGTACTTTCTTTGTATACTTTTGACTATACGGGCCGAGTCTGGGATTTACGGGAAATTGCGGGTTTTCGTTTGCCGGCGATTAAACTCCTTTTATTCAGCGTCTCATTAAAAACGAAATCATTTTTGAAAACTACAAGTCTCATGCGTTCTAGTGGTGAAAAAATAATTTAAAGAATCGTTTGGGAAATGAGTTTACTCCCAGGGTACTTTCTTTGTATACTTTTGACTATACGGGCCGAGTCCGGGGTTTAAGGGAAATTGCGGGTTTTCGTTTGCCGGCGATTAAACTCCTTTTATTCAGCGTCTGATCAAAAATGAAATCGTTTTTAAAAACTACAAGTCTTAAGCGTTTTAGTGGTAAAAAATTAATTTAAAATATCGTTCGGGAAATGAGTTTACTCCCTGGGTATTTTCTTTGTATGCATTCGACTATACGGCCAAGCTCGGGATTTACGGGAAATCGCGGGTTTTCGTTTCGCGGCGATTAAACTCCCTTTATTTAGCGTCTCATCAAAAACAAAATCATTTTTGAAAACTACAAGTCTCATGCGTTTTAGTGGTGAAAAAATAATTTAAAAAATCGTTTGGGAAATGAGTTTACTCCCTGGGTACTTTCTTTGTATACTTTTCACTGTACGGGCCGAGTCCGTTATAGTCGGAAAATCGCGGGTTTTCGTTTGCCGGCGATTAAACTCCTTATATTCAGCGTCTCATCAAAAATGAAATTATTTTTGAAACTACAAGTCTCATGCGTTTTAGTGGTGAAAAAATAATTTAAAGAATCGTTCGGGAAGTGAGTTTACTCCCTGGGTACTTTCTTTGTATACTTTTGACTATACGGGCCGAGTCCGGGATTTACGGGAAATTGTGTGTTTTCGTTTGCCGTCGATTAAACTCCTTTTATTCAGCGTCTCATCAAAAATGAAATCGTTTTTGAAAACTACAAGTCTTATGCGTTTTCGTGGTAAAAAATTAATTTAAAAAATCGTTCGGGAAATGAGTTTACTCCCAGTTTACTTTCTTTGTATACATTTGACTATACGGGTCAAACTCGGGATTTACGGCAAATCGCGGGTTTTCGTTTGCCGGCGATTAAACTCCTTTTATTCAGCGTCTCATCAAAATTGAAATCATTTTTGAAAACTACAAGTCTCATGCGTTTTAGTGGTGAAGAAATAATTTAAAAAATCGTTCGGCAAATGAATTTACTCCCTGGGTATTTTCTTTGTATACATTCGACTATACGGCCAAGCTCGGGATTTACGGGAAATCGTGGGTTTTCGTTTGCCGGCGATTAAATTCCTTTTATTCAGCGTCTCATCAAAAATGAAATCATTTTTGAAAACTACAAATCTCATGCGTTTTAGTGGTGAAAAAGTAATTTAAAGAATCGTTCAGGAAATGAGTTTACTCCCTGGGTACTTTCTTTGTATACTTTTGACTATACGGGCCGAGTCTGGGATTTACGGAAAATTGCGGGTTTTCGTTTGCCGGCGATTAAACTCCTTTTATTCAGCGTCTCATCAAAAATGAAATCGTTTTTAAAAACTACAAGTCTTAAGCGTTTTAGTGGTAAAAAATTAATTTAAAAAATTGTTCGGGAAAAGAGTTTACTCCCAGTTTACTTTCTTTGTATACATTTGACTATGCGGGTCAAGCCCGGGATTTACTGCAAATCGTGGGTTTTCGTTTGCCGGCGATTAAACTCCTTTTATTCAGCGTCTCATCAAAAATGAAATCGTTTTTGAAAACTACAAGTCTTATGCGTTTTAGTTGTAAAAAATTAATTTAAAAAATCGTTCGGGAAATGAGTTTACTCCCAGTTTACTTTCTTTGTATACATTTGACTATACGGGTCAAACTCGGGATTTACGGTAAATCGCGGGTTTTCGTTTGCCGGCGATTAAACTCCCTTTATTCAGCGGCTCATCAAAAACGAAGTCATTTTTGAAAACTACAAGTCTCATGCGTTTTACTGGTGAAGAAATAATTTAAAAAATCGTTCGGCAAATGAATTTACTACCTGGGTATTTTCTTTGTATACATTCGACTATACGGCCAAGCTCGGGATTTACGGGAAATCGTGGGTTTTCGTTTGCCGGCGATTAAACTCCCTTTATTCAGCGGCTCATCAAAAACGAAGTCATTTTTGAAAACTACAAATCTCATGCGTTTTAGTGGTGAAAAAGTAATTTAAAGAATCGTTCGGGAAATGAGTTTACTCCCTGGATACTTTCTTTGTATACTTTTGACTATACGGGCCGAGTCTGGGATTTACGGGAAATTGCGGGTTTTCGTTTGCCGGCGATTAAACTCCTTTTATTCAGCGTCTCATCAAAAATGAAATCGTTTTTAAAAACTACAAGTCTTAAGCGTTTTAGTGGTAAAAAATTAATTTAAAAAATCGTTCGGGAAATGAGTTTACTCCCAGTTTACTTTCTTTGTGTACATTTGACTATACGGGTCAAGCCCGGGATTTACGGCAAATCGCGGGTTTTCGTTTGCCGGCGATAAAACTCCTATTATTCAGCGTCTCATCAAAAATGAAATCATTTTTGAAAACTACAAGTCTCATGCGTTTTAGTGGTAAAAAATTAATTTAAAAAATCGTTCGGGAAATGAGTTTACTCCCTGGGTACTTTCTTTGTATACTTTTGACTATATGGGTCGAGTCCGAGGTTTACGAGAAATTTCGGGTTTTCGTTTGCCGGCGATTAAACTCCTTTTATTCAGCGTCTCATCAAAAATGAAGTCGTTTTTAAAAACTACAAGTCTTATGCGTTTTAGTGGTAAAAAATTAATTTAAAAAATTGTTCGGGAAAAGAGTTTACTCCCAGTTTACTTTCTTTGTATACATTTGACTATGCGGGTCAAGCCCGGGATTTACTGCAAATCGCGGATTTTCGTTTGCCGGCGATTAAACTCCTTTTATTCAGCGTCTCATCAAAAATGAAATCGTTTTTGAAAACTACAAGTCTTATGTGTTTTAGTTGTAAAAAATTAATTTAAAAAATCGTTCGGGAAATGAGTTTACCCCCAGTTTACTTTCTTTGTATACATTTGACTATACGGGTCAAACTCGGGATTTACGGCAAATCGCGGGTTTTCGTTTGCCGGCGATTAAACTCCTTTTATTCAGCGTCTCATCAAAAATGAAATCATTTTTGAAAACTACAAGTCTCATGCGTTTTAGTGGTGAAGAAATAATTTAAAAAATCGTTCGGCAAATGAATTTACTCCCTGGGTATTTTCTTTGTATACATTCGACTATACGGCCAAGCTCGGGATTTACGGGAAATTGCGCGTTTTGGTTTGCCGGCGATTAAACTCCTTTTATTCAGCGTCTCATCAAAAATGAAATAGTTTTTAAAAACTACAAGTCTTAAGCGTTTTAGTGGTAAAAAATTAATTTAAAAAATCGTTCGGGAAATGAGTTTACTCCCAGTTTACTTTCTTTGTATACATTTGACTATTTGGGTCAAACTCGGGATTTACGGCAAATCGCGGGTTTTCGTTTGCCGGCGATTAAACTCCTTTTATTCAGCGTCTCATCAAAAATGAAATCATTTTTGAAAACTACAAGTCTCATGCGTTTTAGTGGTGAAGAAATAATTTAAAAAATCGTTCGGCAAATGAATTTACTCCCTCGGTATTTTCTTTGTATACATTCGACTATACGGCCAAGCTCGGGATTTACGGGAAATTGCGCGTTTTCGTTTGCCGGCGATTAAACTCCTTTTATTCAGCGTCTCATCAAAAATGAAATCGTTTTTAAAAACTACAAGTCTTAAGCGTTTTAGTGGTAAAAATATAATTTAAAAAATCGTTCGGGAAATAAGTTTACTCCCAGTTTACTTTCTTTGTGTACATTTGACTATACGGGTCAAGCCCGGGATTTACGGCAAATCGCGGGTTTTCGTTTTCCGGCGATTAAACTCCTTTTATTCAGCGTCTCATCAAAAATGAAATCATTTTTGAAAACTACAAGTCTCATGCGTTTTAGTGGTAAAAAATTAATTTAAAAAATCGTTCGGGAAATGAGTTTACTCCCTGGGAACTTTCTTTGTATACTTTTGACTGTATGGGCCGAGTCCGGGGTTTACGGGAAATTGCGGGTTTTCGTTTGCCGGCGATTAAACTCCTTTTATTCAGCGTCTCATCAAAAATGAAATCTTTTTTAAAAACTACAAGTCTTAAGCGTTTTAGTGTGAAAAAATTAATTTAAAAAATCGTTCGGGAAATGAGTTTACTCCCAGTTTACTTTCTTTGTGTACATTTGACTATACGGGTCAAGCCCGGGATTTACGGCAAATCGCGGGTTTTCGTTTGCCGGCGATAAAACTCCTTTTATTCAGCGTCTCATCAAAAATGAAATCATTTTTGAAAACTACAAGTCTCATGCGTTTTAGTGGTAAAAAATTAATTTAAAAAATCGTTCGGGAAATGAGTTTCCTCCCTGGGTACTTTCTTTGTATACTTTTGACTATATGGGTCGAGTCCGAGGTTTACGAGAAATTGCAGGTTTTCGTTTGCCGGCGATTAAACTCCTCTTATTCAGCGTCTCATCAAAAATGAAATCGTTTTTAAAAACTACAAGTCTTATGCGTTTTAGTGGTAAAAAATTAATTTAAAAAATTGTTCGGGAAATGAGTTTACTCCCAGTTTACTTTCTTTGTATACATTTGACTATGCGGGTCAAGCCCGGGATTTACTGCAAATCGCGGGTTTTCGTTTGCCGGCGATTAAACTCCTTTTATTCAGCGTCTCATCAAAAATAAAATCGTTTTTAAAAACTACAGGTCTTATGCGTTTTAGTGGTAAAAAGTTAATTTAAAAAATCGTTCGGGAAATGAGTTTACTCCCTGGGTACTTTCTTTGTATACTTTTGACTGTACGGGCCGAGTCCGGGATTTACGGCAAATCGCGGGTTTTCGTTTGCCGGCGATTAAACTCCTTTTATTCAGCGTCTCATCAAAAATGAAATCATTTTTGAAAACTACAAGTCTCATGCGTCTTAGTGGTTAAAAAATAATTTCAAGAATTGTTCGGGAAATGAGTTTACTCCCTGGGTACTTTCTTTGTATACTTTTGACTATACGGGCCGAGTCCGGGATTTACGGGAAATTGCGGGTTTTCGTTTGCCGGCGATTAAACTCCTTTTATTCAGCGTCTCATCAAAAATGAGATCGTTTTTGAAAACTACAAGTCTTATGCGTTTTAGTGGTAAAAAATTATTTAAAAAAATCGTTCGGGAATTGAGTTTACTCCCAGTTTACTTTCTTTGTATACTTTTGACTATACGGGCCGAGTCCGGGATTTACGGGAAATCGCGGGTTTTCGTTTGCCGGCGATTAAACTCCTTTTATTCAGCGTCTCATCAAAAATAAAATCGTTTTTGAAAACTACAAGTCTTATGCGTTTTAGTGGTAAAAAGTTAATTTAAAAAATCGTTCGGGAAATGAGTTTACTCCCTGGGTACTTTCTTTGTATACTTTTGACTATACGGACCGAGTCCGGGATTTACGGCAAATCGCGGGTTTTCGTTTGCCGGCGATTAAACTCCTTTTATTCAGCGTCTCATCAAAAATGAAATCATTTTTGAAAACTACAAGTCTCATGCGTCTTAGTGGTTAAAAAATAATTTAAAGAATTGTTCGGGAAATGATTTTACTCCCTGGGTACTTTCTTTGTATACTTTTGACTATACGGGCCGAGTCCGGGATTTACGGGAAATTGCGGGTTTTCGTTTGCCGGCGATTAAACTCCTTTTATTCAGCGTCTCATCAAAAATGAGATCGTTTTTGAAAACTACAAGTCTTATGCGTTTTAGTGGTAAAAAATTATTTAAAAAAATCGTTTGGGAATTGAGTTTACTCCCAGTTTACTTTCTTTGTATACTTTTGACTATACGGGCCGAGTCCGGGATTTACGGGAAATTACGGGTTTTCGTTTGCCGGCGATTAAACTCCTTTTATTCAGCGTCTCATCAAAAATGAAATCATTTTTGAAAACTACAAGTCTCATGCGTTTTAGTGGTGAAAAAATAATTTAAAGAATCGTTTGGGAAATGAGTTTACTCCCTGGGTACTTTCTTTGTATACTTTTCACTGTACGGGCCGAGTCCGTGATATACGGAAAATTGCGGGTTTTCATTTGCCGGCGATTAAACTCCTTTTATTCAGCGTCTCATCAAAAATGAAATCATTTTTGAAAACTACAAGTCTTATGCGTTTTAGTGGTAAAAAATTAATTTAAAAAATCGTTCGGAAAATGAGTTTACTCCCAGTTAACTTTCTTTGTATACATTTGACTATACGGGTCAAGCCCGGATTTACGCCAAATCGCGGGTTTTCGTTTGCCGGCGATTAAACTCCTTTTATTCAGCGTCTCATCAAAAATGAAATCATTTTTGAAAACTACAAGTCTCATGCGTTTTAGTGGTGAAAAAATAATTTAAAGAATCGTTCGGGAAGTGAGTTTACTCCCTGGGTACTTTCTTTGTATACTTTTGACTATACGGGCCGAGTCCGGGATTTACGGGAAATTGCGGGTTTTCGTTTGCCTGCGATTAAAATCCTTTTATTCAGCGTCTCATCAAAAATGAAATCGTTTTTGAAAACTACAAGCCTTATGCGTTTTAGTGATAAAAAATTAATTTAAAAAATCGTTCGGAAAATGAGTTTACTCCCAGTTTACTTTCTTTGTATACATTTGACTATACGGGTCAAGCCCGGGATTTACGGCAAATCGCGGGTTTTCGTTTGCCGGCGATTAAACTCCTTTTATTCAGCGTCTCATCAAAAATGAAATCTTTTTTGAAAACTACAAGTCCCATGCGTCTTAGTGGTGAAAAAATAATTTAAAGAATCGTTCGGGAAATGAGTTTACTCCCTGGTTATTTTCTTTTTATACATTCGACCATACGGCCAAGCCCGGGATTTACGGGAAATCGCGGGTTTTCGTTGGCCGGCGATTAAGCTTTTTTTATTCAGCATCTCATCAAAAACGAAATCATTTTTGAAAACTACAAGTCTCATGCGTTTTAGTGGTGAAAAAATAATTTAAAAAATCGTTCGGCAATTGAGTTTACTCCCTGGGAATTTTCTCTGTATGCATTCGACTATACGGCCAAGCTCGGGATTTACGGGAAATCGCGGGTTTTCGATTCCCGGCGATTAAACTCCCTTTATTCAGCGTCTCATCAAAAACGAAATCATTTTTGAAAACTACAAGTCTCATGCGTTTTAGTGGTGAAAAAATAATTTAAAAAATCGTTTGGGAAATGAGTTTACTCCCTGGGTACTTTCTTTGTATACTTTTCACTGTACGGGCCGAGTCCGTTATATTTGGAAAATCGCGGGTTTTCGTTTGCCGGCGATTAAACTCCTTTTATTCAGCGTCTCATCAAAAATGAAATCATTTTTGAAACTACAAGTCTCGTGCGTTTTAGTGGTGAAAAAATAATTTAAAGAATCGTTCGGGAAGTGAGTTTACTCCCTGGTACTTTCTTTGTATACTTTTGACTATACGGGCCGAGTCCGGGATTTATGGGAAATTGCGGGTTTTCGTTTGCCGGCGATTAAACTCCTTTTATTCAGCGTCTCATCAAAAATGAAATCGTTTTTAAAAACAACAAGTCTTATGCGTTTTAGTGGTAAAAAATTAATTTAAAAAATTGTTCGGGAAATGAGTTTACTCCCAGTTTACTTTCTTTGTATACATTTGACTATACGGGTCAAGCCCGGGATTTACTGCAAATCGCCGGTTTTCGTTTGCCGGCGATTAAACTCCTTTTATTCAGCGTCTCATCAAAAATGAAATCATTTTTGAAAACTACAAATCTCATGCGTTTTAGTGGTGAAAAAGTAATTTAAAGAATCGTTCGGGAAATGAGTTTACTCCCTGGGTACTTTCTTTGTATACTTTTGACTATACGGGCCGAGTCTGGGATTTACGGGAAATTGCGGGTTTTCGTTTGCCGGCGATTAAACTCCTTTTATTCAGCGTCTCATCAAAAATGAAATCGTTTTTAAAAACTACAAGTCTTAAGCGTTTTAGTGGTAAAAAATTAATTTAAAAAATCGTTTGAGAAATGAGTTTACTCCCAGTTTACTTTCTTTGTGTACATTTGACTATACGGGTCAAGCCCGCGATTTACGGCAAATTGCGGGTTTTCGTTGGCCGTCGATTAAACTCCTTTTATTCAGCGTCTCATCAAAAATGAAATCGTTTTTGAAAGCTACCAGTCTCATGCGTTTTAGTGGTGAAAAAATAATTTAAAGAATCGTTCGGGAAGTGAGTTTACTCCCTGGGTACTTTCTTTGTATACTTTTGACTATACGGGCCGAGTCCGGGATTTACGGGAAATTGCGGGTTTTCGTTTGCCGTCGATTAAACTCCTTTTATTCAGCGTCTCATCAAAAATGAAATCGTTTTTGAAAACTACAAGTCTTATGCGTTTTAGTGGTAGAAAATTAATTTAAAAAATCGTTCGGGAAATGAGTTTACTCCCAGTTTACTTTCTTTGTATACATTTGACTATACGGGTCAAACTCGGGATTTACGGCAAATCGCGGGTTTTCGTTTGCCGGCGATTAAACTCCTTTTATTCAGCGTCTCATCAAAAATGAAATTATTTTTGAAAACTACAAGTCTTATGCGTTTTAGTGGTGAAGAAATAATTTAAAAAATCGTTCGGCAAATGAATTTACTCCCTGGGTATTTTCTTTGTATACATTCGACTATACGGCCAAGCTCGGGATTTACGGGAAATCGTGGGTTTTCGTTTGCCGGCGATTAAACTCCCTTTATTCAGCGGCTCATCAAAAACGAAGTCATTTTTGAAAACTACAAGTCTCATGCGTTTTAGTGGTGAAAAAATAATTTAAAGAATCGTTTGGGAAATGAGTTTACTCCCTGGGTACTTTCTTTGTATACTTTTCACTGTACGGGCCGAGTCCGTGATATACGGAAAATCGCGGGTTTTCGTTTGCCGGCGATTAAACTCCTTTTATTCAGCGTCTCATCAAAAATGAAATCATTTTTGAAACTACAAGTCTCATGCGTTTTAGTGGTGAAAATATAATTTAAAAAATCGTTCGGTAAATGAGTTTACTCCCTGGGTACTTTCTTTGTATACTTTTGACTATACGGACCGAGTCTGGGATTTGCGGAAAATTGCGGGTTTTCTTTTGCCGGCGATTAAACTCCTTTTATTCAGCGTTTCATCAAAAATAAAGTCGTTTTTGAAAACTACAAGTCTTATGCGTTTTGGTGGTAAAAAATTAATTTAAAAAATCATTCGGGAAATGAGTTTACTCCCAGTGTACTTTCTTTGTATACATTTGACTATACGGGTCAAGCCCGGGATTTACGGAAAATCTCGTGTTTTCGTTTGCCGGCGATTAAACTCCTTTTATTCAGCGTCTCATCAAAAATAAAATTGTTTTTGAAAACTACAAGTCTTATGCGTTTTAGTGGTAAAAAGTTAATTTAAAAAATCGTTCGGGAAATCAGTTTACTCCCTGGGTACTTTCTTTGTATACTTTTGACTATACGGGCCGAGTCCGGGATTTACGGCAAATCGCGGGTTTTCGTTTGCCGGCGATTAAACTCCTTTTATTCAGCGTCTCATCAAAAATGAAATCATTTTTGAAAACTACAAGTCTCATGCGTTTTAGTGGTGAAAAAATAATTTAAAGAATCGTTCGGGAAGTGAGTTTACTCCCTGGGTACTTTCTCTGTATACTTTTGACTATACGGGTGGAGTCCGGGATTTACGGGAAATTGCGGGTTTTCGTTTGCCGGCGATTAAACTCCTTTTATTCAGCGTCTCATCAAAAATGAAATCGTTTTTAAAAACTACAAGTCTTATGCGTTTTAGTGGTAAAAAATTAATTTAAAAAATCGTTCAGAAAATGAGTTTACTCCCAGTTTACTTTCTTTGTATACATTTGACTATACGGGTCAAGCCCGGATTTACGGCAAATCGCGGGTTTTCGTTTGCCGGCGATTAAACTCCTTTTATTCAGCGTCTCATCAAAAATGAAATCATTTTTGAAACCTACAAGTCTCATGCGTTTTAGTGGTGAAAAAATAATTTAAAGAATCGTTCGGGAAGTGAGTTTACTCCCTGGGTACTTTCTTTGTATACTTTTGACTATACGGGCCGAGTCCGGGATTTACGGGAAATTGCGGGTTTTTGTTTGCCGGCGATTAAAATCCTTTTATTCAGCGTCTCATCAAAAATGAAATCGTTTTTTGAAAACTACAAGTCTTATGCGTTTTAGTGATAAAAAATTAATTTAAAAAATCGTTCGGGAAATGAGTTTACTCCCAATTTACTTTCTTTGTATACATTCGACCATACGGCCAAGCCCGGGATTTACGGCAAATCGCGGGTTTTCGTTGGCCGGCGATTAAGCTTTTTTTATTCAGCATCTCATCAAAAACGAAATCATTTTTGAAAACTACAAGTCTCATGCGTTTTAGTGGTGAAGAAATAATTTAAAAAATCGTTCGGCAATTGAGTTTACTCCCTGGGAATTTTCTCTGTATGCATTCGACTATACGGCCAAGCTCGGGATTTACGGGAAATCGCGGGTTTTCGTTTCCCGGCGATTAAACTCCCTTTATTCAGCGTCTCATCAAAAACGAAATCATTTTTGAAAACTACAAGTCTCATGCGTTTTAGTGGTGAAAAAATAATTTAAAGAATCGTTTGGGAAATGAGTGAACTCCCTGGGTACTTTCTTTGTATACTTTTCACTGTACGGGCCGAGTCCGTGATATACGGAAAATTGCGGGTTTTCGTTTGCCGGCGATTAAACTCCTTTTATTCAGCGTCTCATCAAAAATGAAATCATTTTTGAAACTACAAGTCTCATGCGTTTTAGTGGTGAAAAAATAATTTAAAGAATCGTTCGGGAAGTGAGTTTACTCCCTGGGTACTTTCTTTGTATACTTTTGACTATACGGGCCGAGTCCGGGATTTATGGGAAATTGCGGGTTTTCGTTTGCCGGCGATTAAACTCCTTTTATTCAGCGTCTCATCAAAAATGAAATCGTTTTTAAAAACAACAAGTCTTATACGTTTTAGTGGTAAAAAATTAATTTAAAAAATTGTTCGGGAAATGAGTTTACTCCCAGTTTACTTTCTTTGTATACATTTGACTATACGGGTCAAGCCCGGGATTTACTGCAAATCGCCGGTTTTCGTTTGCCGGCGATTAAACTCCTTTTATTCAGCGTCTCATCAAAAATGAAATCATTTTTGAAAACTACAAATCTCATGCGTTTTAGTGGTGAAAAAGTAATTTAAAGAATCGTTCGGGAAATGAGTTTACTCCCTGGGTACTTTCTTTGTATACTTTTGACTATACGGGCCGAGTCTGGGATTTACGGGAAATTGCGGGTTTTCGTTTGCCGGCGATTAAACTCCTTTTATTCAGCGTCTCATCAAAAATGAAATCGTTTTTAAAAACTAAAAGTCTTAAGCGTTTTAGTGGTAAAAAATTAATTTAAAAAATCGTTCGGGAAATGAGTTTACTCCCAGTTTACTTTCTTTGTGTACATTTGACTATACGGGTCAAGCCCGCGATTTACGGCAAATTGCGGGTTTTCGTTTGCCGTCGATTAAACTCCTTTTATTCAGCGTCTCATCAAAAATGAAATCGTTTTTGAAAACTACCAGTCTCATGCGTTTTAGTGGTGAAAAAATAATTTAAAGAATCGTTCGGGAAGTGAGTTTACTCCCTGGGTACTTTCGTTCGTTGAATCGTTCGGGAAGTGAGTTTACTCACTGGGTACTTTCTTTGTATACTTTTGACTATACGGGCCGAGTCCGGGATTTACGGGAAATTGCGGGTTTTCGTTTGCCGTCGATTAAACTCCTTTTATTCAGCGTCTCATCAAAAATGAAATCGTTTTTGAAAACTACAAGTCTTATGCGTTTTAGTGGTAGAAAATTAATTTAAAAAATCGTTCGGGAAATGAGTTTACTCCCAGTTTACTTTCTTTGTATACATTTGACTATACGGGTCAAACTCGGGATTTACGGCAAATCGCGGGTTTTCGTTTGCCGGCGATTAAACTCCTTTTATTCAGCGTCTCATCAAAAATGAAATCATTTTTGAAAACTACAAGTCTTATGCGTTTTAGTGGTGAAGAAATAATTTAAAAAATCGTTCGGCAAATGAATTTACTCCCTGGGTATTTTCTTTGTATACATTCGACTATACGGCCAAGCTCGGGATTTACGGGAAATCGTGGGTTTTCGTTTGCCGGCGATTAAACTCCCTTTATTCAGCGGCTCATCAAAAACGAAGTCATTTTTGAAAACTACAAGTCTCATGCGTTTTAGTGGTGAAAAAATAATTTAAAGAATCGTTTGGGAAATGAGTTTACTCCCTGGGTACTTTCTTTGTATACTTTTGACTATACGGGCCGAGTCCGGGATTTACGGGAAATCGCGGGTTTTCGTTTGCCGGCGATTAAACTCCTTTTATTCAGCGTCTCATCAAAAATGAAATCATTTTTGAAAACTGCAAGTCTCATGCGTCTTAGTGGTGAAAAAATAATTTAAAGAATCGTTCGGTAAATGAGTTTACTCCCTGGTTACTTTCTTTGTATACTTTTGACTATACGGACCGAGTCCGTTATTTGCGGGAAATTGCGGGTTTTCTTTTGCCGGCGATTAAACTCCTTTTATTCAGCGTTTCATCAAAAATGAAGTCGTTTTTGAAAACTACAAGTCTTATGCGTTTTAGTGGTAAAAAATTAATTTAAAAAATCATTCGGGAAATGAGTTTACTCCCAGTGTACTTTCTTTGTATACATTTGACTATACGGGTCAAGCCCGGGATTTACGG
The DNA here is from genome assembly GCF_029227915.1 of Hydractinia symbiolongicarpus. NCBI lineage: Eukaryota > Metazoa > Cnidaria > Hydrozoa > Anthoathecata > Hydractiniidae > Hydractinia > Hydractinia symbiolongicarpus. The sequence goes on from NC_079881.1 coordinate 25,874,203, forward strand.
AAAATCTCGGGTTTTCGTTTGCCGGCGATTAAACTCCTTTTATTCAGCGTCTCATCAAAAATAAAATCGTTTTTGAAAACTACAAGTCTTATGCGTTTTAGTGGTAAAAAGTTAATTTAAAAAATCGTTCGGGAAATGAGTTTACTCCCTGGGTACTTTCTTTGTATACTTTTGACTATACGGGCCGAGTCCGGGATTTACGGCAAATCGCGGTTTTTCGTTTGCCGGCGATTAAACTCCTTTTATTCAGCGTCTCATCAAAAATGAAATCATTTTTGAAAACTACAAGTCTCATGCGTTTTAGTGGTGAAAAAATAATTTAAAGAATCGTTTGGGAAATGAGTTTACTCCCTGGGTACTTTCTTTGTATACTTTTCACTGTACGGGCCGAGTCCGTGATATACGGAAAATTGCGGGTTTTAGTTTGCCGGCAATTAAACTCCTTTTATTCAGCGTCTCATCAAAAATGAAATCATTTTTGAAAACTACAAGTCTTATGCGTTTTAGTGGTAAAAAATTAATTTAAAAAATCGTTCGGAAAATGAGTTTACTCCCAGTTTACTTTCTTTGTATACATTTGACTATACGGGTCAAGCCCGGATTTACGGCAAATCGCGGGTTTTCGTTTGCCGGCGATTAAACTCCTTTTATTCAGCGTCTCATCAAAAATGAAATCATTTTTGAAACCTACAAGTCTCATGCGTTTTAGTGGTGAAAAAATAATTTAAAGAATCGTTCGGGAAGTGAGTTTACTCCCTGGGTACTTTCTTTGTATACTTTTGACTATACGGGCCGAGTCCGGGATTTACGGGAAATTGCGGGTTTTCGTTTGCCGGCGATTAAAATCCTTTTATTCAGCGTCTCATCAAAAATGAAATCGTTTTTTGAAAACTACAAGTCTTATGCGTTTTAGTGATAAAAAATTAATTTAAAAAATCGTTCGGGAAATGAGTTTACTCCCAATTTACTTTCTTTGTATACATTCGACCATACGGCCAAGCCCGGGATTTACGGCAAATCGCGGGTTTTCGTTGGCCGGCGATTAAGCTTTTTTTATTCAGCATCTCATCAAAAACGAAATCATTTTTGAAAACTACAAGTCTCATGCGTTTTAGTGGTGAAGAAATAATTTAAAAAATCGTTCGGCAATTGAGTTTACTCCCTGGGAATTTTCTCTGTATGCATTCGACTATACGGCCAAGCTCGGGATTTACGGGAAATCGCGGGTTTTCGTTTCCCGGCGATTAAACTCCCTTTATTCAGCGTCTCATCAAAAACGAAATCATTTTTGAAAACTACAAGTCTCATGCGTTTTAGTGGTGAAAAAATAATTTAAAGAATCGTTTGGGAAATGAGTTTACTCCCTGGGTACTTTCTTTGTATACTTTTCACTGTACGGGCCGAGTCCGTGATATACGGCAAATCGCGGGTTTTCGTTTGCCGGCGATTAAACTCCTTTTATTCAGCGTCTCATCAAAAATGAAATCATTTTTGAAACCTACAAGTCTCATGCGTTTTAGTGGTGAAAAAATAATTTAAAGAATCGTTCGGGAAGTGAGTTTACTCCCTGGGTACTTTCTTTGTATACTTTTGACTATACGGGCCGAGTCCGGGATTTACGGGAAATTGCGGGTTTTCGTTTGCCGGCGATTAAAATCCTTTTATTCAGCGTCTCATCAAAAATGAAATCGTTTTTTGAAAACTACAAGTCTTATGCGTTTTAGTGATAAAAAATTAATTTAAAAAATCGTTCGGGAAATGAGTTTACTCCCAATTTACTTTCTTTGTATACATTCGACCATACGGCCAAGCCCGGGATTTACGGCAAATCGCGGGTTTTCGTTGGCCGGCGATTAAGCTTTTTTTATTCAGCATCTCATCAAAAACGAAATCATTTTTGAAAACTACAAGTCTCATGCGTTTTAGTGGTGAAGAAATAATTTAAAAAATCGTTCGGCAATTGAGTTTACTCCCTGGGAATTTTCTCTGTATGCATTCGACTATACGGCCAAGCTCGGGATTTACGGGAAATCGCGGGTTTTCGTTTCCCGGCGATTAAACTCCCTTTATTCAGCGTCTCATCAAAAACGAAATCATTTTTGAAAACTACAAGTCTCATGCGTTTTAGTGGTGAAAAAATAATTTAAAGAATCGTTTGGGAAATGAGTTTACTCCCTGGGTACTTTCTTTGTATACTTTTCACTGTACGGGCCGAGTCCGTGATATACGGCAAATCGCGGGTTTTCGTTTGCCGGCGATTAAACTCCTTTTATTCAGCGTCTCATCAAAAATGAAATCATTTTTGAAAACTACAAGTCTCATGCGTTTTAGTGGTGAAAAAATAATTTAAAGAATCGTTTGGGAAATGAGTTTACTCCCTGGGTACTTTCTTTGTATACTTTTCACTGTACGGGCCGAGTCCGTGATATACGGAAAATTGCGGGTTTTAGTTTGCCGGCGATTAAACTCCTTTTATTCAGCGTCTCATCAAAAATGAAATCATTTTTGAAAACTACAAGTCTCATGCGTTTTAGTGGTGAAAAAATAATTTAAAGAATCGTTCGGGAAGTGAGTTTACTCCCTGGGTACTTTCTCTGTTTACTTTTGACTATACGGGCGGAGTCCAGGATTTACGGGAAATTGCGGGTTTTCGTTTGCCGGCGATTAAACTCCTTTTATTCAGCGTCTCATCAAAAATGAAATCGTTTTTAAAAACTACAAGTCTTATGCGTTTTAGTGGTAAAAAATTAATTTAAAAAATCGTTCTGAAAATGAGTTTACTCCCAGTTTACTTTCTTTGTATACATTTGACTATACGGGTCAAGCCCGGATTTACGGCAAATCGCGGGTTTTCGTTTGCCGGCGATTAAACTCCTTTTATTCAGCGTCTCATCAAAAATGAAATCATTTTTGAAACCTACAAGTCTCATGCGTTTTAGTGGTGAAAAAATAATTTAAAGAATCGTTCGGGAAGTGAGTTTACTCCCTGGGTACTTTCTTTGTATACTTTTGACTATACGGGCCGAGTCTGGGATTTACGGGAAATTGCGGGTTTTCGTTTGCCGGCGATTAAAATCCTTTTATTCAGCGTCTCATCAAAAATGAAATCGTTTTTGAAAACTACAAGTCTTATGCGTTTTAGTGATAAAAAATTAATTTAAAAAATCGTTCGGGAAATGAGTTTACTCCCAATTTACTTTCTTTGTTTACATTCGACCATACGGCCAAGCCCGGGATTTACGGCAAATCGCGGGTTTTCGTTGGCCGGCGATTAAGCTTTTTTTATTCAGCATCTCATCAAAAACGAAATCATTTTTGAAAACTACAAGTCTCATGCGTTTTAGTGGTGAAAAAATAATTTAAAAAATCGTTTGGGAAATGAGTTTACTCCCTGGGTACTTTCTTTGTATACTTTTCACTGTACGGGCCGAGTCCGTTATATTCGGAAAATCGCGGGTTTTCGTTTGCCGGCGATTAAACTCCTTTTATTCTGCGTCTCATCAAAAATGAAATTATTTTTGAAACTACAAGTCTCATGCGTTTTAGTGGTGAAAAAATAATTTAAAGAATCGTTCGGGAAGTGAGTTTACTCCCTGGGTACTTTCTTTGTATACTTTTGACTATACGGGCCGAGTCCGGGATTTACGGGAAATTGCGGGTTTTTGTTTGCCGGCGATTAAACTCCTTTTATTCAGTCTCAAACTACAAGTCTCATGCGTTTTAGTGGTGAAGAAATAATTTAAAAAATCGTTCGGCAATTGAGTTTACTCCCTGGGATTTTTCTCTGTATGCATTCGACTATACGGCCAAGCCCGGGATTTACGGCAAATCGCGGGTTTTCGTTGGCCGGCGATTAAGCTTTTTTTATTCAGCATCTCATCAAAAACGAAATCATTTTTGAAAACTACAAGTCTCATGCGTTTTAGTGGTGAAAAAATAATTTAAGAAATCGTTTGGGAAATGAGTTTACTCCCTGGGTACTTTCTTTGTATACTTTTCACTGTACGGGCCGAGTCCGTTATATTCGGAAAATCGCGGGTTTTTGTTTGCCGGCGATTAAACTCCTTTTATTCTGCGTCTCATCAAAAATGAAATCATTTTTGAAACTACAAGTCTCATGCGTTTTAGTGGTGAAAAAATAATTTAAAGAATCGTTCGGGAAGTGAGTTTACTCCCTGGGTACTTTCTTTGTATACTTTTGACTATACGGGCCGAGTCCGGCATTTACGGGAAATTGCGGGTTTTTGTTTGCCGGCGATTAAACTCCTTTTATTCAGTCTCAAACTACAAGTCTCATGCGTTTTAGTGGTGAAGAAATAATTTAAAAAATCGTTCGGCAATTGAGTTTACTCCCTGGGAATTTTCTCTGTATGCATTCGACTATACGGCCAAGCTCGGGATTTACGGGAAATCGCGGGTTTTCGTTTCCCGGCGATTAAACTCCCTTTATTCAGCGTCTCATCAAAAACGAAATCATTTTTGAAAACTACAAGTCTCATGCGTTTTAGTGGTGAAAAAATAATTTAAAGAATCGTTTGGGAAATGAGTTTACTCCCTGGGTACTTTCTTTGTATACTTTTCACTGTACGGGCCGAGTCCGTGATATACGGAAAATTGCGGGTTTTCGTTTGCCGGCGATTAAACTCCTTTCATTCAGCGTCTCATCAAAAATGAAATCATTTTTGAAAACTACAAGTCTCATGCGTTTTAGTGGTGAAAAAATAATTTAAAGAATCGTTCGGGAAGTGAGTTTACTCCCTGGGTACTTTCTTTGTATACTTTTGACTATACGGGCGGAGTCGGGGATTTACGGGAAATTGCGGGTTTTCGTTTGCCGGCGATTAAACTCCTTTTATTCAGCGTCTCATCAAAAAGGAAATCGTTTTTAAAAACTACAAGTCTTATGCGTTTTAGTGGTAAAAAATTAATTTAAAAAATCGTTCTGAAAATGAGTTTACTCCCAGTTTACTTTCTTTGTATACATTTGACTATACGGGTCAAGCCCGGATTTACGGCAAATCGCGGGTTTTCGTTTGCCGGCGATTAAACTCCTTTTATTCAGCGTCTCATCAAAAATGAAATCATTTTTGAAACCTACAAGTCTCATGCGTTTTAGTGGTGAAAAAATAATTTAAAGAATCGTTCGGGAAGTGAGTTTACTCCCTGGGTACTTTCTTTGTATACTTTTGACTATACGGGCCGAGTCCGGGATTTACGGGAAATTGCGGGTTTTCGTTTGCCGGCGATTAAAATCCTTTTATTCAGCGTCTCATCAAAAATGAAATCGTTTTTGAAAACTACAAGTCTTATGCGTTTTAGTGATAAAAAATTAATTTAAAAAATCGTTCGGGAAATGAGTTTACTCCCAGTTTACTTTCTTTGTATACATTTGACTATACGGGTCAAGCCCGGGATTTACGGCAAATCGCGGGTTTTCGTTTGCCGGCGATTAAACTCCTTTTATTCAGCGTCTCATCAAAAATGAAATCATTTTTGAAACCTACAAGTCTCATGCGTTTTAGTGGTGAAAAAATAATTTAAAGAATCGTTCGGGAAGTGAGTTTACTCCCTGGGTACTTTCTTTGTATACTTTTGACTATACGGGCCGAGTCCGGGATTTACGGGAAATTGCGGGTTTTCGTTTGCCGGCGATTAAAATCCTTTTATTCAGCGTCTCATCAAAAATGAAATCGTTTTTTGAAAACTACAAGTCTCATGCGTTTTAATGGTGAAGAAATAATTTAAAAAATCGTTCGGCAATTGAGTTTACTCCCTGGGAATTTTCTCTGTATGCATTCGACTATACGGCCAAGCTCGGGATTTACGGGAAATCGCGGGTTTTCGTTTCCCGGCGATTAAACTCCCCTTATTCAGCGTCTCATCAAAAATGAAATCGTTTTTGAAAACTACAAGTCTTATGCGTTTTAGTGATAAAAAATTAATTTAAAAAATCGTTCGGGAAATGAGTTTACTCCCAGTTTACTTTCTTTGTATACATTTGACTATACGGGTCAAGCCCGGGATTTACGGCAAATCGCGGGTTTTTGTTTGCCGGCGATTAAACTCCTTTTATTCAGCGTCTCATCAAAAATGAAATCTTTTTTGAAAACTACAAGTCTCATGTGTCTTAGTGGTGAAAAAATAATTTAAAGAATCGTTCGGGAAATGAGTTTACTCCCTGGGTATTTTCTTTTTATACATTCGACCATACGGCCAAGCCCGGGATTTACGGGAAATCGCGGGTTTTCGTTGGCCGGCGATTAAGCTTTTTTTATTCAGCATCTCATCGAAAACGAAATCATTTTTGAAAACTACAAGTCTCATGCGTTTTAGTGGTGAAAAAATAATTTAAAAAATCGTTTGGGAAATGAGTTTACTCCCTGGATACTTTCTTTGTATACTTTTCACTGTACGGGCCGAGTCCGTTATATTCGCAAAATCGCGGGTTTTCGTTTGCCGGCGATTAAACTCCTTTTATTCAGCGTCTCATCAAAAATGAAATCATTTTTGAAACCTACAAGTCTCATGCGTTTTAGTGGTGAAAAAATAATTTAAAGAATCGTTCGGGAAGTGAGTTTACTCCCTGGGTACTTTCTTTGTATACTTTTGACTATACGGGCCGAGTCCGGGATTTACGGGAAATTGCGGGTTTTCGTTTGCCGGCGATTAAAATCCTTTTATTCAGCGTCTCATCAAAAATGAAATCGTTTTTGAAAACTACAAGTCTTATGCGTTTTAGTGATAAAAAATTAATTTAAAAAATCGTTCGGGAAATGAGTTTACTCCCAATTTACTTTCTTTGTATACATTCGACCATACGGCCAAGCCCGGGATTTACTGCAAATCGCGGGTTTTCGTTGGCCGGCGATTAAGCTTTTTTTATTCAGCATCTCATCAAAAACGAAATCATTTTTGAAAACTACAAGTCTCATGCGTTTTAGTGGTGAAAAAATAATTTAAAAAATCGTTTGGGAAATGAGTTTACTCCCTGGGTACTTTCTTTGTATACTTTTCACTGTACGGGCCGAGTCCGTTATATTCGGAAAATCGCGGGTTTTCGTTTGCCGGCGATTAAACTCCTTTTATTCTGCGTCTCATCAAAAATGAAATCATTTTTGAAACTACAAGTCTCATGCGTTTTAGTGGTGAAAAAATAATTTAAAGAATCGTTCGGGAAGTGAGTTTACTCCCTGGGTACTTTCTTTGTATACTTTTGACTATACGGGCCGAGTCCGGGATTTACGGGAAATTGCGGGTTTTTGTTTGCCGGCGATTAAACTCCTTTTATTCAGTCTCAAACTACAAGTCTCATGCGTTTTAGTGGTGAAGAAATAATTTAAAAAATCGTTCGGCAATTGAGTTTACTCCCTGGGAATTTTCTCTGTATGCATTCGACTATACGGCCAAGCTCGGGATTTACGGGAAATCGCGGGTTTTCGTTTCCCGGCGATTAAACTCCCTTTATTCAGCGTCTCATCAAAAACGAAATCATTTTTGAAAACTACAAGTCTCATGCGTTTTAGTGGTGAAAAAATAATTTAAAGAATCGTTTGGGAAATGAGTTTACTCCCTGGGTACTTTCTTTGTATACTTTTCACTGTACGGGCCGAGTTCGTGATATACGGAAAATTGCGGGTTTTCGTTTGCCGGCGATTAAACTCCTTTTATTCAGCGTCTCATCAAAAATGAAATCATTTTTGAAACCTACAAGTCTCATGCGTTTTAGTGGTGAAAAAATAATTTAAAGAATCGTTCGGGAAGTGAGTTTACTCCCTGGGTACTTTCTTTGTATACTTTTGACTATACGGGCCGAGTCCGGGATTTACGGGAAATTGCGGGTTTTCGTTTGCCGGCGATTAAAATCCTTTTATTCAGCGTCTCATCAAAAATGAAATCGTTTTTGAAAACTACAAGTCTTATGCGTTTTAGTGATAAAAAATTAATTTAAAAAATCGTTCGGGAAATGAGTTTACTCCCAATTTACTTTCTTTGTATACATTCGACCATACGGCCAAGCCCGGGATTTACGGCAAATCGCGGGTTTTCGTTGGCCGGCGATTAAGCTTTTTTTATTCAGCATCTCATCAAAAACGAAATCATTTTTGAAAACTACAAGTCTCATGCGTTTTAGTGGTGAAAAAATAATTTAAAGAATCGTTCGGGAAGTGAGTTTACTCCCTGGGTACTTTCTTTGTATACTTTTGACTATACGGGCCGAGTCCGGGATTTACGGGAAATTGCGGGTTTTCGTTTGCCGGCGATTAAAATCCTTTTATTCAGCGTCTCATCAAAAATGAAATCGTTTTTGAAAACTACAAGTCTTATGCGTTTTAGTGATAAAAAATTAATTTAAAAAATCGTTCGGGAAATGAGTTTACTCCCAGTTTACTTTCTTTGTATACATTTGACTATACGGGTCAAGCCCGGGATTTACGGCAAATCGCGGGTTTTCGTTTGCCGGCGATTAAACTCCTTTTATTCAGCGTCTCATCAAAAATGAAATCATTTTTGAAACCTACAAGTCTCATGCGTTTTAGTGGTGAAAAAATAATTTAAAGAATCGTTCGGGAAGTGAGTTTACTCCCTGGGTACTTTCTTTGTATACTTTTGACTATACGGGCCGAGTCCGGGATTTACGGGAAATTGCGGGTTTTCGTTTGCCGGCGATTAAAATCCTTTTATTCAGCGTCTCATCAAAAATGAAATCGTTTTTTGAAAACTACAAGTCTCATGCGTTTTAATGGTGAAGAAATAATTTAAAAAATCGTTCGGCAATTGAGTTTACTCCCTGGGAATTTTCTCTGTATGCATTCGACTATACGGCCAAGCTCGGGATTTACGGGAAATCGCGGGTTTTCGTTTCCCGGCGATTAAACTCCCCTTATTCAGCGTCTCATCAAAAATGAAATCGTTTTTGAAAACTACAAGTCTTATGCGTTTTAGTGATAAAAAATTAATTTAAAAAATCGTTCGGGAAATGAGTTTACTCCCAGTTTACTTTCTTTGTATACATTTGACTATACGGGTCAAGCCCGGGATTTACGGCAAATCGCGGGTTTTCGTTTGCCGGCGATTAAACTCCTTTTATTCAGCGTCTCATCAAAAATGAAATCATTTTTGAAACCTACAAGTCTCATGCGTTTTAGTGGTGAAAAAATAATTTAAAGAATCGTTCGGGAAGTGAGTTTACTCCCTGGGTACTTTCTTTGTATACTTTTGACTATACGGGCCGAGTCCGGGATTTACGGGAAATTGCGGGTTTTCGTTTGCCGGCGATTAAAATCCTTTTATTCAGCGTCTCATCAAAAATGAAATCGTTTTTTGAAAACTACAAGTCTCATGCGTTTTAATGGTGAAGAAATAATTTAAAAAATCGTTCGGCAATTGAGTTTACTCCCTGGGAATTTTCTCTGTATGCATTCGACTATACGGCCAAGCTCGGGATTTACGGGAAATCGCGGGTTTTCGTTTCCCGGCGATTAAACTCCCCTTATTCAGCGTCTCATCAAAAATGAAATCGTTTTTGAAAACTACAAGTCTTATGCGTTTTAGTGATAAAAAATTAATTTAAAAAATCGTTCGGGAAATGAGTTTACTCCCAGTTTACTTTCTTTGTATACATTTGACTATACGGGTCAAGCCCGGGATTTACGGCAAATCGCGGGTTTTTGTTTGCCGGCGATTAAACTCCTTTTATTCAGCGTCTCATCAAAAATGAAATCTTTTTTGAAAACTACAAGTCTCATGTGTCTTAGTGGTGAAAAAATAATTTAAAGAATCGTTCGGGAAATGAGTTTACTCCCTGGGTATTTTCTTTTTATACATTCGACCATACGGCCAAGCCCGGGATTTACGGGAAATCGCGGGTTTTCGTTGGCCGGCGATTAAGCTTTTTTTATTCAGCATCTCATCGAAAACGAAATCATTTTTGAAAACTACAAGTCTCATGCGTTTTAGTGGTGAAAAAATAATTTAAAAAATCGTTTGGGAAATGAGTTTACTCCCTGGATACTTTCTTTGTATACTTTTCACTGTACGGGCCGAGTCCGTTATATTCGCAAAATCGCGGGTTTTCGTTTGCCGGCGATTAAACTCCTTTTATTCAGCGTCTCATCAAAAATGAAATCATTTTTGAAACCTACAAGTCTCATGCGTTTTAGTGGTGAAAAAATAATTTAAAGAATCGTTCGGGAAGTGAGTTTACTCCCTGGGTACTTTCTTTGTATACTTTTGACTATACGGGCCGAGTCCGGGATTTACGGGAAATTGCGGGTTTTCGTTTGCCGGCGATTAAAATCCTTTTATTCAGCGTCTCATCAAAAATGAAATCGTTTTTGAAAACTACAAGTCTTATGCGTTTTAGTGATAAAAAATTAATTTAAAAAATCGTTCGGGAAATGAGTTTACTCCCAATTTACTTTCTTTGTATACATTCGACCATACGGCCAAGCCCGGGATTTACTGCAAATCGCGGGTTTTCGTTGGCCGGCGATTAAGCTTTTTTTATTCAGCATCTCATCAAAAACGAAATCATTTTTGAAAACTACAAGTCTCATGCGTTTTAGTGGTGAAAAAATAATTTAAAAAATCGTTTGGGAAATGAGTTTACTCCCTGGGTACTTTCTTTGTATACTTTTCACTGTACGGGCCGAGTCCGTTATATTCGGAAAATCGCGGGTTTTCGTTTGCCGGCGATTAAACTCCTTTTATTCTGCGTCTCATCAAAAATGAAATCATTTTTGAAACTACAAGTCTCATGCGTTTTAGTGGTGAAAAAATAATTTAAAGAATCGTTCGGGAAGTGAGTTTACTCCCTGGGTACTTTCTTTGTATACTTTTGACTATACGGGCCGAGTCCGGGATTTACGGGAAATTGCGGGTTTTTGTTTGCCGGCGATTAAACTCCTTTTATTCAGTCTCAAACTACAAGTCTCATGCGTTTTAGTGGTGAAGAAATAATTTAAAAAATCGTTCGGCAATTGAGTTTACTCCCTGGGAATTTTCTCTGTATGCATTCGACTATACGGCCAAGCTCGGGATTTACGGGAAATCGCGGGTTTTCGTTTCCCGGCGATTAAACTCCCTTTATTCAGCGTCTCATCAAAAACGAAATCATTTTTGAAAACTACAAGTCTCATGCGTTTTAGTGGTGAAAAAATAATTTAAAGAATCGTTTGGGAAATGAGTTTACTCCCTGGGTACTTTCTTTGTATACTTTTCACTGTACGGGCCGAGTTCGTGATATACGGAAAATTGCGGGTTTTCGTTTGCCGGCGATTAAACTCCTTTTATTCAGCGTCTCATCAAAAATGAAATCATTTTTGAAACCTACAAGTCTCATGCGTTTTAGTGGTGAAAAAATAATTTAAAGAATCGTTCGGGAAGTGAGTTTACTCCCTGGGTACTTTCTTTGTATACTTTTGACTATACGGGCCGAGTCCGGGATTTACGGGAAATTGCGGGTTTTCGTTTGCCGGCGATTAAAATCCTTTTATTCAGCGTCTCATCAAAAATGAAATCGTTTTTGAAAACTACAAGTCTTATGCGTTTTAGTGATAAAAAATTAATTTAAAAAATCGTTCGGGAAATGAGTTTACTCCCAATTTACTTTCTTTGTATACATTCGACCATACGGCCAAGCCCGGGATTTACGGCAAATCGCGGGTTTTCGTTGGCCGGCGATTAAGCTTTTTTTATTCAGCATCTCATCAAAAACGAAATCATTTTTGAAAACTACAAGTCTCATGCGTTTTAGTGGTGAAAAAATAATTTAAAAAATCGTTTGGGAAATGAGTTTACTCCCTGGGTACTTTCTTTGTATACTTTTCACTGTACGGGCCGAGTCCGTTATATTCGGAAAATCGCGGGTTTTCGTTTGCCGGCGATTAAACTCCTTTTATTCTGCGTCTCATCAAAAATGAAATCATTTTTGAAACTACAAGTCTCATGCGTTTTAGTGGTGAAAAAATAATTTAAAGAATCGTTCGGGAAGTGAGTTTACTCCCTGGGTACTTTCTTTGTATACTTTTGACTATACGGGCCGAGTCCGGGATTTACGGGAAATTGCGGGTTTTTGTTTGCCGGCGATTAAACTCCTTTTATTCAGTCTCAAACTACAAGTCTCATGCGTTTTAGTGGTGAAGAAATAATTTAAAAAATCGTTCGGCAATTGAGTTTACTCCCTGGGAATTTTCTCTGTATGCATTCGACTATACGGCCAAGCTCGGGATTTACGGGAAATCGCGGGTTTTCGTTTCCCGGCGATTAAACTCCCTTTATTCAGCGTCTCATCAAAAACGAAATCATTTTTGAAAACTACAAGTCTCATGCGTTTTAGTGGTGAAAAAATAATTTAAAGAATCGTTCGGGAAGTGAGTTTACTCCCTGGGTACTTTCTTTGTATACTTTTGACTATACGGGCGGAGTCCGGGATTTACGGGAAATTGCGGGTTTTCGTTTGCCGGCGATTAAACTCATTTTATTCAGCGTCTCATCAAAAAGGAAATCGTTTTTAAAAACTACAAGTCTTATGCGTTTTAGTGGTAAAAAATTAATTTAAAAAATCGTTCTGAAAATGAGTTTACTCCCAGTTTACTTTCTTTGTATACATTTGACTATACGGGTCAAGCCCGGGATTTACGGCAAATCGCGGGTTTTCGTTTGCCGGCGATTAAACTCCTTTTATTCAGCGTCTCATCAAAAATGAAATCATTTTTGAAACCTACAAGTCTCATGCGTTTTAGTGGTGAAAAAATAATTTAAAGAATCGTTCGGGAAGTGAGTTTACTCCCTGGGTACTTTCTTTGTATACTTTTGACTATACGGGCCGATTCCGGGATTTACGGGAAATTGCGGGTTTTCGTTTGCCGGCGATTAAAATCCTTTTATTCAGCGTCTCATCAAAAATGAAATCGTTTTTTGAAAACTACAAGTCTCATGCGTTTTAATGGTGAAGAAATAATTTAAAAAATCGTTCGGCAATTGAGTTTACTCCCTGGGAATTTTCTCTGTATGCATTCGACTATACGGCCAAGCTCGGGATTTACGGGAAATCGCGGGTTTTCGTTTCCCGGCGATTGAACTCCCCTTATTCAGCGTCTCATCAAAAATGAAATCGTTTTTGAAAACTACAAGTCTTATGCGTTTTAGTGATAAAAAATTAATTTAAAAAATCGTTCGGGAAATGAGTTTACTCCCAGTTTACTTTCTTTGTATACATTTGACTATACGGGTCAAGCCCGGGATTTACGGCAAATCGCGGGTTTTTGTTTGCCGGCGATTAAACTCCTTTTATTCAGCGTCTCATCAAAAATGAAATCTTTTTTGAAAACTACAAGTCTCATGTGTCTTAGTGGTGAAAAAATAATTTAAAGAATCGTTCGGGAAATGAGTTTACTCCCTGGGTATTTTCTTTTTATACATTCGACCATACGGCCAAGCCCGGGATTTACGGGAAATCGCGGGTTTTCGTTGGCCGGCGATTAAGCTTTTTTTATTCAGCATCTCATCGAAAACGAAATCATTTTTGAAAACTACAAGTCTCATGCGTTTTAGTGGTGAAAAAATAATTTAAAAAATCGTTTGGGAAATGAGTTTACTCCCTGGATACTTTCTTTGTATACTTTTCACTGTACGGGCCGAGTCCGTTATATTCGCAAAATCGCGGGTTTTCGTTTGCCGGCGATTAAACTCCTTTTATTCAGCGTCTCATCAAAAATGAAATCATTTTTGAAACCTACAAGTCTCATGCGTTTTAGTGGTGAAAAAATAATTTAAAAAATCGTTTGGGAAATGAGTTTACTCCCTGGATACTTTCTTTGTATACTTTTCACTGTACGGGCCGAGTCCGTTATATTCGCAAAATCGCGGGTTTTCGTTTGCCGGCGATTAAACTCCTTTTATTCAGCGTCTCATCAAAAATGAAATCATTTTTGAAACCTACAAGTCTCATGCGTTTTAGTGGTGAAAAAATAATTTAAAGAATCGTTCGGGAAGTGAGTTTACTCCCTGGGTACTTTCTTTGTATACTTTTGACTATACGGGCCGAGTCCGGGATTTACGGGAAATTGCGGGTTTTCGTTTGCCGGCGATTAAAATCCTTTTATTCTGCGTCTCATCAAAAATGAAATCGTTTTTGAAAACTACAAGTCTTATGCGTTTTAGTGATAAAAAATTAATTTAAAAAATCGTTCGGGAAATGAGTTTACTCCCAATTTACTTTCTTTGTATACATTCGACCATACGGCCAAGCCCGGGATTTACGGCAAATCGCGGGTTTTCGTTGGCCGGCGATTAAGCTTTTTTTATTCAGCATCTCATCAAAAACGAAATTATTTTTGAAAACTACAAGTCTCATGCGTTTTAGTGGTAAAAAAATAATTTAAAAAATCGTTTGGGAAATGAGTTTACTCCCTGGGTACTTTCTTTGTATACTTTTCACTGTACGGGCCGAGTCCGTTATATTCGGAAAATCGCGGGTTTTCGTTTGCCGGCGATTAAACTCCTTTTATTCAGCGTCTCATCAATAACGAAATCATTTTTGAAACTACAAGTCTCATGCGTTTTAGTGGTGAAAAAATAATTTAAAGAATCGTTCGGGAAGTGAGTTTACTCCCTGGGTACTTTCTTTGTATACTTTTGACTATACGGGCCGAGTCCGGGATTTACGGGAAATTGCGGGTTTTTGTTTGCCGGCGATTAAACTCCTTTTATTCAGTCTCAAACTACAAGTCTCATGCGTTTTAGTGGTGAAGAAATAATTTAAAAAATCGTTCGGTAATTGAGTTTACTCCCTGGGAATTTTCTCTGTATGCATTCGACTATACGGCCAAGCTCGGGATTTACAAGAAATCGCGGGTTTTCGTTTCCCGGCGATTAAACTCCCTTTATTCAGCGTCTCATCAAAAACGAAATCATTTTTGAAAACTACAAGTCTCATGCGTTTTAGTGGTGAAAAAATAATTTAAAGAATCGTTTGGGAAATGAGTTTACTCCCTGGGTACTTTCTTTGTATACTTTTCACTGTACGGGCCGAGTCCGTGATATACGGAAAATTGCGGGTTTTCGTTTGCCGGCGATTAAACTCCTTTTATTCAGCGTCTCATCAAAAATGAAATCATTTTTGAAAACTACAAGTCTCATGCGTTTTAGTGGTGAAAAAATAATTTAAAGAATCGTTCGGGAAGTGAGTTTACTCCCTGGGTACTTTCTTTGTATACTTTTCACTGTACGGGCCGAGTCCGTGATATACGGAAAATTGCGGGTTTTCGTTTGCCGGCGATTAAACTCCTTTTATTCAGCGTCTCATCAAAAATGAAATCATTTTTGAAAACTACAAGTCTCATGCGTTTTAGTGGTGAAAAAATAATTTAAAGAATCGTTCTGAAAATGAGTTTACTCCCAGTTTACTTTCTTTGTATACATTTGACTATACGGGTCAAGCCCGGATTTACGGCAAATCGCGGGTTTTCGTTGGCCGGCGATTAAGCTTTTTTTATTCAGCATCTCATCAAAAACGAAATCATTTTTGAAAACTACAAGTCTCATGCGTTTTAGTGGTGAAAAAATAATTTAAAAAATCGTTTGGGAAATGAGTTTACTCCCTGGGTACTTTCTTTGTATACTTTTCACTGTACGGGCCGAGTCCGTTATATTCGGAAAATCGCGGGTTTTCGTTTGCCGGCGATTAAACTCCCTTTATTCAGCGTCTCATCAAAAACGAAATCATTTTTGAAAACTACAAGTCTCATGCGTTTTAGTGGTGAAAAAATAATTTAAAGAATCGTTTGGGAAATGAGTTTACTCCCTGGGTACTTTCTTTGTATACTTTTCACTGTACGGGCCGAGTCCGTGATATACGGAAAATTGCGGGTTTTCGTTTGCCGGCGATTAAACTCCTTTTATTCAGCGTCTCATCAAAAATGAAATCATTTTTGAAAACTACAAGTCTCATGCGTTTTAGTGGTGAAAAAATAATTTAAAGAATCGTTCGGGAAGTGAGTTTACTCCCTGGGTACTTTCTTTGTATACTTTTGACTATACGGGCCGAGTCCGGGATTTACGGGAAATTGCGGGTTTTAGTTTGCCGGCGATTAAAATCCTTTTATTCAGCGTCTCATCAAAAATGAAATCGTTTTTGAAAACTACAAGTCTTATGCGTTTTAGTGATAAAAAATTAATTTAAAAAATCGTTCGGGAAATGAGTTTACTCCCAGTTTACTTTCTTTGTATACATTTGACTATACGGGTCAAGCCCGGATTTACGGCAAATCGCGGGTTTTCGTTTGCCGGCGATTAAACTCCTTTTATTCAGCGTCTCATCAAAAATGAAATCATTTTTGAAAACTACAAGTCTCATGCGTTTTAGTGGTGAAAAAATAATTTAAAGAATCGTTCGGGAAGTGAGTTTACTCCCTGGGTACTTTCTTTGTATACTTTTGACTATACGGGCCGAGTCCGGGATTTACGGGAAATTGCGGGTTTTCGTTTGCCGGCGATTAAAATCCTTTTATTCAGCGTCTCATCAAAAATGAAATCGTTTTTGAAAACTACAAGTCTTATGCGTTTTAGTGATAAAAAATTAATTTAAAAAATCGTTCGGGAAATGAGTTTACTCCCAGTTTACTTTCTTTGTATATATTTGACTATACGGGTCAAGCCCGGGATTTACGGCAAATCGCGGGTTTTCGTTTGCCGGCGATTAAACTCCTTTTATTCAGCGTCTCATCAAAAATGAAATCATTTTTGAAACCTACAAGTCTCATGCGTTTTAGTGGTGAAAAAATAATTTAAAGAATCGTTCGGGAAGTGAGTTTACTCCCTGGGTACTTTCTTTGTATACTTTTGACTATACGGGCCGAGTCCGGGATTTACGGGAAATTGCGGGTTTTCGTTTGCCGGCGATTAAAATCCTTTTATTCAGCGTCTCATCAAAAATGAAATCGTTTTTTGAAAACTACAAGTCTCATGCGTTTTAATGGTGAAGAAATAATTTAAAAAATCGTTCGGCAATTGAGTTTACTCCCTGGGAATTTTCTCTGTATGCATTCGACTATACGGCCAAGCTCGGGATTTACGGGAAATCGCGGGTTTTCGTTTCCCGGCGATTAAACTCCCCTTATTCAGCGTCTCATCAAAAATGAAATCGTTTTTGAAAACTACAAGTCTTATGCGTTTTAGTGATAAAAAATTAATTTAAAAAATCGTTCGGGAAATGAGTTTACTCCCAGTTTACTTTCTTTGTATACATTTGACTATACGGGTCAAGCCCGGGATTTACGGCAAATCGCGGGTTTTCGTTTGCCGGCGATTAAACTCCTTTTATTCAGCGTCTCATCAAAAATGAAATCTTTTTTGAAAACTACAAGTCTCATGTGTCTTAGTGGTGAAAAAATAATTTAAAGAATCGTTCGGGAAATGAGTTTACTCCCTGGGTATTTTCTTTTTATACATTCGACCATACGGCCAAGCCCGGGATTTACGGGAAATCGCGGGTTTTCGTTGGCCGGCGATTAAGCTTTTTTTATTCAGCATCTCATCGAAAACGAAATCATTTTTGAAAACTACAAGTCTCATGCGTTTTAGTGGTGAAAAAATAATTTAAAAAATCGTTTGGGAAATGAGTTTACTCCCTGGGTACTTTCTTTGTATACTTTTCACTGTACGGGCCGAGTCCGTTATATTCGGAAAATCGCGGGTTTTCGTTTGCCGGCGATTAAACTCCTTTTATTCAGCGTCTCATCAAAAATGAAATCATTTTTGAAACCTACAAGTCTCATGCGTTTTAGTGGTGAAAAAATAATTTAAAGAATCGTTCGGGAAGTGAGTTTACTCCCTGGGTACTTTCTTTGTATAATTTTGACTATACGGGCCGAGTCCGGGATTTACGGGAAATTGCGGGTTTTCGTTTGCCGGCGATTAAAATCCTTTTATTCAGCGTCTCATTAAAAATGAAATCGTTTTTGAAAACTACAAGTCTTATGCGTTTTAGTGATAAAAAATTAATTTAAAAAATCGTTCGGGAAATGAGTTTACTCCCAATTTACTTTCTTTGTATACATTCGACCATACGGCCAAGCCCGGGATTTACGGCAAATCGCGGGTTTTCGTTGGCCGGCGATTAAGCTTTTTTTATTCAGCATCTCATCAAAAACGAAATCATTTTTGAAAACTACAAGTCTCATGCGTTTTAGTGGTGAAAAAATAATTTAAAAAATCGTTTGGGAAATGAGTTTACTCCCTGGGTACTTTCTTTGTATACTTTTCACTGTACGGGCCGAGTCCGTTATATTCGGAAAATCGCGGGTTTTCGTTTGCCGGCGATTAAACTCCTTTTATTCTGCGTCTCATCAAAAATGAAATCATTTTTGAAACTACAAGTCTCATGCGTTTTAGTGGTGAAAAAATAATTTAAAGAATCGTTCGGGAAGTGAGTTTACTCCCTGGGTACTTTCTTTGTATACTTTTGACTATACGGGCCGAGTCCGGGATTTACGGGAAATTGCGGGTTTTTGTTTGCCGGCGATTAAACTCCTTTTATTCAGTCTCAAACTACAAGTCTCATGCGTTTTAGTGGTGAAGAAATAATTTAAAAAATCGTTCGGCAATTGAGTTTACTCCCTGGGAATTTTCTCTGTATGCATTCGACTATACAGCCAAGCTCGGGATTTACGGGAAATCGCGGGTTTTCGTTTCCCGGCGATTAAACTCCCTTTATTCAGCGTCTCATCAAAAACGAAATCATTTTTGAAAACTACAAGTCTCATGCGTTTTAGTGGTGAAAAAATAATTTAAAGAATCGTTTGGGAAATGAGTTTACTCCCTGGGTACTTTCTTTGTATACTTTTCACTGTACGGGCCGAGTCCGTGATATACGGAAAATTGCGGGTTTTCGTTTGCCGGCGATTAAACTCCTTTTATTCAGCGTCTCATCAAAAATGAAATCATTTTTGAAAACTACAAGTCTCATGCGTTTTAGTGGTGAAAAAATAATTTAAAGAATCGTTCGGGAAGTGAGTTTACTCCCTGGGTACTTTCTTTGTATACTTTTGACTATACGGGCCGAGTCCGGGATTTACGGGAAATTGCGGGTTTTCGTTTGCCGGCGATTAAAATCCTTTTATTCAGCGTCTCATCAAAAATGAAATCGTTTTTGAAAACTACAAGTCTTATGCGTTTTAGTGATAAAAAATTAATTTAAAAAATCGTTCGGGAAATGAGTTTACTCCCAGTTTACTTTCTTTGTATACATTTGACTATACGGGTCAAGCCCGGATTTACGGCAAATCGCGGGTTTTCGTTTGCCGGCGATTAAACTCCTTTTATTCAGCGTCTCATCAAAAATGAAATCATTTTTGAAAACTACAAGTCTCATGCGTTTTAGTGGTGAAAAAATAATTTAAAGAATCGTTCGGGAAGTGAGTTTACTCCCTGGGTACTTTCTTTGTATACTTTTGACTATACGGGCCGAGTCCGGGATTTACGGGAAATTGCGGGTTTTCGTTTGCCGGCGATTAAAATCCTTTTATTCAGCGTCTCATCAAAAATGAAATCGTTTTTGAAAACTACAAGTCTTATGCGTTTTAGTGATAAAAAATTAATTTAAAAAATCGTTCGGGAAATGAGTTTACTCCCAGTTTACTTTCTTTGTATATATTTGACTATACGGGTCAAGCCCGGGATTTACGGCAAATCGCGGGTTTTCGTTTGCCGGCGATTAAACTCCTTTTATTCAGCGTCTCATCAAAAATGAAATCATTTTTGAAACCTACAAGTCTCATGCGTTTTAGTGGTGAAAAAATAATTTAAAGAATCGTTCGGGAAGTGAGTTTACTCCCTGGGTACTTTCTTTGTATACTTTTGACTATACGGGCCGAGTCCGGGATTTACGGGAAATTGCGGGTTTTCGTTTGCCGGCGATTAAAATCCTTTTATTCAGCGTCTCATCAAAAATGAAATCGTTTTTTGAAAACTACAAGTCTCATGCGTTTTAATGGTGAAGAAATAATTTAAAAAATCGTTCGGCAATTGAGTTTACTCCCTGGGAATTTTCTCTGTATGCATTCGACTATACGGCCAAGCTCGGGATTTACGGGAAATCGCGGGTTTTCGTTTCCCGGCGATTAAACTCCCCTTATTCAGCGTCTCATCAAAAATGAAATCGTTTTTGAAAACTACAAGTCTTATGCGTTTTAGTGATAAAAAATTAATTTAAAAAATCGTTCGGGAAATGAGTTTACTCCCAGTTTACTTTCTTTGTATACATTTGACTATACGGGTCAAGCCCGGGATTTACGGCAAATCGCGGGTTTTCGTTTGCCGGCGATTAAACTCCTTTTATTCAGCGTCTCATCAAAAATGAAATCTTTTTTGAAAACTACAAGTCTCATGTGTCTTAGTGGTGAAAAAATAATTTAAAGAATCGTTCGGGAAATGAGTTTACTCCCTGGGTATTTTCTTTTTATACATTCGACCATACGGCCAAGCCCGGGATTTACGGGAAATCGCGGGTTTTCGTTGGCCGGCGATTAAGCTTTTTTTATTCAGCATCTCATCGAAAACGAAATCATTTTTGAAAACTACAAGTCTCATGCGTTTTAGTGGTGAAAAAATAATTTAAAAAATCGTTTGGGAAATGAGTTTACTCCCTGGGTACTTTCTTTGTATACTTTTCACTGTACGGGCCGAGTCCGTTATATTCGGAAAATCGCGGGTTTTCGTTTGCCGGCGATTAAACTCCTTTTATTCAGCGTCTCATCAAAAATGAAATCATTTTTGAAACCTACAAGTCTCATGCGTTTTAGTGGTGAAAAAATAATTTAAAGAATCGTTCGGGAAGTGAGTTTACTCCCTGGGTACTTTCTTTGTATAATTTTGACTATACGGGCCGAGTCCGGGATTTACGGGAAATTGCGGGTTTTCGTTTGCCGGCGATTAAAATCCTTTTATTCAGCGTCTCATTAAAAATGAAATCGTTTTTGAAAACTACAAGTCTTATGCGTTTTAGTGATAAAAAATTAATTTAAAAAATCGTTCGGGAAATGAGTTTACTCCCAATTTACTTTCTTTGTATACATTCGACCATACGGCCAAGCCCGGGATTTACGGCAAATCGCGGGTTTTCGTTGGCCGGCGATTAAGCTTTTTTTATTCAGCATCTCATCAAAAACGAAATCATTTTTGAAAACTACAAGTCTCATGCGTTTTAGTGGTGAAAAAATAATTTAAAAAATCGTTTGGGAAATGAGTTTACTCCCTGGGTACTTTCTTTGTATACTTTTCACTGTACGGGCCGAGTCCGTTATATTCGGAAAATCGCGGGTTTTCGTTTGCCGGCGATTAAAATCCTTTTATTCAGCGTCTCATCAAAAATGAAATCGTTTTTTGAAAACTACAAGTCTCATGCGTTTTAGTGGTGAAAAAATAATTTAAAGAATCGTTCGGGAAGTGAGTTTACTCCCTGGGTACTTTCTTTGTATACTTTTGACTATACGGGCCGAGTCCGGGATTTACGGGAAATTGCGGGTTTTCGTTTGCCGGCGATTAAAATCCTTTTATTCAGCGTCTCATCAAAAATGAAATCGTTTTTTGAAAACTACAAGTCTCATGCGTTTTAATGGTGAAGAAATAATTTAAAAAATCGTTCGGCAATTGAGTTTACTCCCTGGGAATTTTCTCTGTATGCATTCGACTATACGGCCAAGCTCGGGATTTACGGGAAATCGCGGGTTTTCGTTTCCCGGCGATTAAACTCCCCTTATTCAGCGTCTCATCAAAAATGAAATCGTTTTTGAAAACTACAAGTCTTATGCGTTTTAGTGATAAAAAATTAATTTAAAAAATCGTTCGGGAAATGAGTTTACTCCCAGTTTACTTTCTTTGTATACATTTGACTATACGGGTCAAGCCCGGGATTTACGGCAAATCGCGGGTTTTCGTTTGCCGGCGATTAAACTCCTTTTATTCAGCGTCTCATCAAAAATGAAATCTTTTTTGAAAACTACAAGTCTCATGTGTCTTAGTGGTGAAAAAATAATTTAAAGAATCGTTCGGGAAATGAGTTTACTCCCTGGGTATTTTCTTTTTATACATTCGACCATACGGCCAAGCCCGGGATTTACGGGAAATCGCGGGTTTTCGTTGGCCGGCGATTAAGCTTTTTTTATTCAGCATCTCATCGAAAACGAAATCATTTTTGAAAACTACAAGTCTCATGCGTTTTAGTGGTGAAAAAATAATTTAAAAAATCGTTTGGGAAATGAGTTTACTCCCTGGGTACTTTCTTTGTATACTTTTCACTGTACGGGCCGAGTCCGTTATATTCGGAAAATCGCGGGTTTTCGTTTGCCGGCGATTAAACTCCTTTTATTCAGCGTCTCATCAAAAATGAAATCATTTTTGAAACCTACAAGTCTCATGCGTTTTAGTGGTGAAAAAATAATTTAAAGAATCGTTCGGGAAGTGAGTTTACTCCCTGGGTACTTTCTTTGTATAATTTTGACTATACGGGCCGAGTCCGGGATTTACGGGAAATTGCGGGTTTTCGTTTGCCGGCGATTAAAATCCTTTTATTCAGCGTCTCATTAAAAATGAAATCGTTTTTGAAAACTACAAGTCTTATGCGTTTTAGTGATAAAAAATTAATTTAAAAAATCGTTCGGGAAATGAGTTTACTCCCAATTTACTTTCTTTGTATACATTCGACCATACGGCCAAGCCCGGGATTTACGGCAAATCGTGGGTTTTCGTTGGCCGGCGATTAAGCTTTTTTTATTCAGCATCTCATCAAAAACGAAATCATTTTTGAAAACTACAAGTCTCATGCGTTTTAGTGGTGAAAAAATAATTTAAAAAATCGTTTGGGAAATGAGTTTACTCCCTGGGTACTTTCTTTGTATACTTTTCACTGTACGGGCCGAGTCCGTTATATTCGGAAAATCGCGGGTTTTCGTTTGCCGGCGATTAAACTCCTTTTATTCTGCGTCTCATCAAAAATGAAATAATTTTTGAAACTACAAGTCTCATGCGTTTTAGTGGTGAAAAAATAATTTAAAGAATCGTTCGGGAAGTGAGTTTACTCCCTGGGTACTTTCTTTGTATACTTTTGACTATACGGGCCGAGTCCGGGATTTACGGGAAATTGCGGGTTTTTGTTTGCCGGCGATTAAACTCCTTTTATTCAGCGTCTCATCAAAAATGAAATCATTTTTGAAAACTACAAGTCTCATGCGTTTTAGTGGTGAAAAAATAATTTAAAGAATCGTTTGGGAAATGAGTTTACTCCCTGGGTACTTTCTTTGTATACTTTTCACTGTACAGGCCGAGTCCGTGATATACGGAAAATTGCGGGTTTTCGTTTGCCGGCGATTAAACTCCTTTTATTCAGCGTCTCATCAAAAATGAAATCATTTTTGAAAACTACAAGTCTCATGCGTTTTAGTGGTGAAAAAATAATTTAAAGAATCGTTCGGGAAGTGAGTTTACTCCCTGGGTACTTTCTTTGTATACTTTTGACTATACGGGCGGAGTCCGGGATTTACGGGAAATTGCGGGTTTTTGTTTGCCGGCGATTAAACTCCTTTTATTCAGCGTCTCATCAAAAATGAAACCGTTTTTAAAAACTACAAGTCTTATGCGTTTTAGTGGTAAAAAATTAATTTAAAAAATCGTTCGGAAAATGAGTTTACTCCCAGTTTACTTTCTTTGTATACATTTGACTATACGGGTCAAGCCCGGATTTACGGCAAATCGCGGGTTTTCGTTTGCCGGCGATTAAACTCCTTTTATTCAGCGTCTCATCAAAAATGAAATCATTTTTGAAAACTACAAGTCTCATGCGTTTTAGTGGTGAAAAAATAATTTAAAGAATCGTTCGGGAAGTGAGTTTACTCCCTGGGTACTTTCTTTGTATACTTTTGACTATACGGGCCGAGTCCATGATTTACGGGAAATTGCGGGTTTTCGTTTGCCGGCGATTAAAATCCTTTTATTCAGCGTCTCATCAAAAATGAAATCGTTTTTGAAAACTACAAGTCTTATGCGTTTTAGTAATAAAAAATTAATTTAAAAAATCGTTCGGGAAATGAGTTTACTCCCAGTTTACTTTCTTTGTATACATTTGACTATACGGGTCAAGCCCGGGATTTACGGCAAATCGCGGGTTATCGTTTGCCGGCAATTAAACTCCTTTTATTCAGCGTCTCATCAAAAATGAAATCTTTTTTGAAAACTACAAGTCTCATGCGTCTTAGTGGTGAAAAAATAATTTAAAGAATCGTTCGGGAAATGAGTTTACTCCCTGGGTATTTTCTTTTTATACATTCGACCATACGGCCAAGCCCGGGATTTACGGGAAATCGCGGGTTTTCGTTGGCCGGCGATTAAGCTTTTTTTATTCAGCATCTCATCAAAAACGAAATCATTTTTGAAAACTACAAGTCTCATGCGTTTTAGTGGTGAAGAAATAATTTAAAAAATCGTTCGGCAATTGAGTTTACTACCTGGGAATTTTCTCTGTATGCATTCGACTATACGGCCAAGCTCGGGTTTTACGGGAAATCGCGGGTTTTCGTTTCCCGGCGATTAAACTCCCTTTATTCAGCGTCTCATCAAAAATGAAATCGTTTTTGAAAACTACAAGTCTTATGCGTTTTAGTGATAAAAAATTAATTTAAAAAATCGTTCGGGAAATGAGTTTACTCCCAGTTTACTTTCTTTGTATACATTTGACTATACGGGTCAAGCCCGGGATTTACGGCAAATCGCGGGTTTTCGTTTGCCGGCGATTAAACTCCTTTTATTCAGCGTCTCATCAAAAATGAAATCGTTTTTGAAAACTACAAGTCTTATGCGTTTTAGTGATAAAAAATTAATTTAAAAAATCGTTCGGGAAATGAGTTTACTCCCAATTTACTTTCTTTGTATACATTCGACTATACGGCCAAGCCCGGGATTTACGGCAAATCGCGGGTTTTCGTTGGCCGGCGATTAAGCTTTTTTTATTCAGCATCTCATCAAAAACGAAATCATTTTTGAAAACTACAAGTCTCATGCGTTTTAGTGGTGAAAAAATAATTTAAAAAATCGTTTGGGAAATGAGTTTACTCCCTGGGTACTTTCTTTGTATACTTTTCACTGTACGGGCCGAGTCCGTTATATTCGGAAAATCGCGAGTTTTCGTTTGCCGGCGATTAAACTGCTTTTATTCTGCGTCTCATCAAAAATGAAATCATTTTTGAAACTACAAGTCTCATGCGTTTTAGTGGTGAAAAAATAATTTAAAGAATCGTTCGGGAAGTGAGTTTACTTCCTGGGTACTTTCTTTGTATACTTTTGACTATACGGGCCGAGTCCGGGATTTACGGGAAATTGCGGGTTTTTGTTTGCCGGCGATTAAACTCCTTTTATTCAGCGTCTCATCAAAAATGAAATCATTTTTGAAAACTACAAGTCTCATGCGTTTTAGTGGTGAAAAAATAATTTAAATAATCGTTTGGGAAATGAGTTTACTCCCTGGGTACTTTCTTTGTATACTTTTCACTGTACGGGCCGAGTCCGTGATATACGGAAAATTGCGGGTTTTCGTTTGCCGGCGATTAAACTCCTTTTATTCAGCGTCTCATCAAAAATGAAATCATTTTTGAAAACTACAAGTCTCATGCGTTTTAGTGGTGAAAAAATAATTTAAAGAATCGTTCGGGAAGTGAGTTTACTCCCTGGGTACTTTCTTTGTATACTTTTGACTATACGGGCGGAGTCCGGGATTTACGGGAAATTGCGGGTTTTCGTTTGCCGGCGATTAAACTCCTTTTATTCAGCGTCTCATCAAAAATGAAATCGTTTTTAAAAACTACAAGTCTTATGCGTTTTAGTGGTAAAAAATTAATTTAAAAAATCGTTCGGAAAATGAGTTTACTCCCAGTTTACTTTCTTTGTATACATTTGACTATACGGGTCAAGCCCGGATTTACGGCAAATCGCGGGTTTTCGTTTGCCGGCGATTAAACTCCTTTTATTCAGCGTCTCATCAAAAATGAAATCGTTTTTGAAAACTACAAGTCTTATGCGTTTTAGTAATAAAAAATTAATTTAAAAAATCGTTCGGGAAATGAGTTTACTCCCAGTTTACTTTCTTTGTATACATTTGACTATACGGGTCAAGCCCGGGATTTACGGCAAATCGCGGGTTTTCGTTTGCCGGCGATTAAACTCCTTTTATTCAGCGTCTCATCAAAAATGAAATTTTTTTTGAAAACTACAAGTCTCATGCGTCTTAGTGGTGAAAAAATAATTTAAAGAATCGTTCGGGAAATGAGTTTACTCCCTGGGTATTTTTTTTTTATACATTCGACCATACGGCCAAGCCCGGGATTTACGGGAAATCGCGGGTTTTCGTTGGCCGGCGATTAAGCTTTTTTTATTCAGCATCTCATCAAAAACGAAATCATTTTTGAAAACTACAAGTCTCATGCGTTTTAGTGGTGAAGAAATAATTTAAAAAATCGTTCGGCAATTGAGTTTACTCCCTGGGAATTTTCTCTGTATGCATTCGACTATACGGCCAAGCTCGGGATTTACGGGAAATCGCGGGTTTTCGTTTCCCGGCGATTAAACTCCCTTTATTCAGCGTCTCATCAAAAATGAAATCGTTTTTGAAAACTACAAGTCTTATGCGTTTTAGTGATAAAAAATTAATTTAAAAAATCGTTCGGGAAATGAGTTTACTCCCAGTTTACTTTCTTTGTATACATTTGACTATACGGGTCAAGCCCGGGATTTACGGCAAATCGCGGGTTTTCGTTTGCCGGCGATTAAACTCCTTTTATTCAGCGTCTCATCAAAAATGAAATCTTTATTGAAAACTACAAGTCTCATGTGTCTTAGTGGTGAAAAAATAATTTAAAGAATCGTTCGGGAAATGAGTTTACTCCCTGAGTATTTTCTTTTTATACATTCGACCATACGGCCAAGCCCGGGATTTACGGGAAATCGCGGGTTTTCGTTGGCCGGCGATTAAGCTTTTTTTATTCAGCATCTCATCAAAAACGAAATCATTTTTGAAAACTACAAGTCTCATGCGTTTTAGTGGTGAAAAAATAATTTAATAAATCGTTTGGGAAATGAGTTTACTCCCTGGGTACTTTCTTTGTATACTTTTCACTGTACGGGCCGAGTCCGTTATATTCGGAAAATCACGGGTTTTCGTTTGCCGGCGATTAAACTCCTTTTATTCAGCGTCTCATCAAAGTGAAATCATTTTTGAAACTACAAGTCTCGTGCGTTTTAGTGGTGAAAAAATAATTTAAAGAATCGTTCGGGAAGTGAGTTTACTCCCTGGGTACTTTCTTTGTATACTTTTGAATATACGGGCCGAGTCCGGGATTTACGGGAAATTGCGGGTTTTCGTTTGCCGGCGATTAAACTCCTTTTATTCAGCGTCTCATCAAAAATGAAATCGTTTTTAAAAACAACAAGTCTTATGCGTTTTAGTGGTAAAAAATTAATTTAAAAAGTTGTTCGGGAAATGAGATTACTCCCAGTTTACTTTCTTTGTATACATTTGACTATACGGGTCAAGCCCGGGATTTACTGCAAATCGCGGGTTTTCGTTTGCCGGCGATTAAACTCCTTTTATTCAGCGTCTCATCAAAAACGAAATCATTTTTGAAAACTACAAGTCTCGTGCGTTTTAGTGGTGAAAAAATAATTTAAAAAATCGTTTGGGAAATGAGTTTACTCCCTGGGTACTTTCTTTGTATACTTTTCACTGTACGGGCCGAGTCCGTTATATTCGGAAAATCGCGGGTTTTCGTTTGCCGGCGATTAAACTCCTTTTATTCAGCGTCTCATCAAAAATGAAATCATTTTTGAAACTACAAGTCTCATGCGTTTTAGTGGTGAAAAAATAATTTAAAGAATCGTTCGGGAAGTGAGTTTACTCCCTGGGTACTTTCTTTGTATACTTTTGACTATACGGGCCGAGTCCGGGATTTACGGGAAATTGCGGGTTTTCGTTTGCCGGCGATTAAACTCCTTTTATTCAGCGTCTCATCAAAAATGAAATCGTTTTTAAAAACAACAACTCTTATGCGTTTTAGTGGTAAAAAATTAATTTAAAAAGTTGTTCGGGAAATGAGTTTACTCCCAGTTTACTTTCTTTGTATACATTTGACTATACGGGTGAAGCCCGGGATTTACTGCAAATCGCGGGTTTTCGTTTGCCGGCGATTAAACTCCTTTTATTCAGCGTCTCATCAAAAATGAAATCATTTTTGAAAACTACAAATCTCATGCGTTTTAGTGGTGAAAAAGTAATTTAAAGAATCGTTCGGGAAATGAGTTTACTCCCTGGGTACTTTCTTTGTATACTTTTGACTATACGGGCCGAGTCTGGGATTTACGGGAAATTGCGGGTTTTCGTTTGCCGGCGATTAAACTCCTTTTATTCAGCGTCTCATCAAAAATGAAATCGTTTTTAAAAACTACAAGTCTTAAGCGTTTTAGTGGTAAAAAATTAATTTAAAAAATCGTTCGGGAAATGAGTTTACTCCCAGTTTACTTTCTTTGTGTACTTTTGACTATACGGGTCAAGCCCGCGATTTACGGCAAATTGCGGGTTTTCGTTTGCCGTCGATTAAACTCCTTTTATTCAGCGTCTCATCAAAAATGAAATCGTTTTTGAAAACTACAAGTCTCATGCGTTTTAGTGGTGAAAAAATAATTTAAAGAATCGTTCGGGAAGTGAGTTTACTCCCTGGGTACTTTCTTTGTATACTTTTGACTATACGGGCCGCGTCCGGGATTTACGGGAAATTGCGGGTTTTCGTTTGCCGTCGATTAAACTTCTTTTATTCAGCGTCTCATCAAAAATGAAATCGTTTTTGAGAACTACAAGTCTTATGCGTTTTAGTGGTAAAAAATTAATTTAAAAAATCGTTCGGGAAATGAGTTTACTCCCAGTTTACTTTCTTTGTATACATTTGACTATACGGGTCAAACTCGGGATTTACGGCAAATCGCGGGTTTTCGTTTGCCGGCGATTAAACTCCTTTTATTCAGCGTCTCATCAAAAATGAAATCATTTTTGAAAACTACAAGTCTCATGCGTTTTAGTGGTGAAGAAATAATTTAAAAAATCGTTCGGCAAATGAATTTACTCCCTGGGTATTTTCTTTGTATACATTCGACTATACGGCCAAGCTCGGGATTTACGGGAAATCGTGGGTTTTCGTTTGCCGGCGATTAAACTGCCTTTATTCAGCGGCTCATCAAAAACGAAGTCATTTTTGAAAACTACAAGTCTCATGCGTTTTAGTGGTGAAAAAATAATTTAAAGAATCGTTTGGGAAATGAGTTTACTCCCTGGGTACTTTCTTTGTATACTTTTCACTGTACGGGCCGAGTCCGTGATATACGGAAAATCGCGGGTTTTCGTTTGCCGGCGATTAAACTCCTTTTATTCAGCGTCTCATCAAAAATGAAATCATTTTTGAAACTACAAGTCTCATGCGTTTTAGTGGTGAAAATATAATTTAAAAAATCGTTCGGGAAATGAGTTTACTCCCTGGGTACTTTCTTTGTATACTTTTGACTATACGGGCCGAGTCCGGGATTTACGGGAAATCGCGGGTTTTCGTTTGCCGGCGATTAAACTCCTTTTATTCAGCGTCTCATCAAAAATGAAATCATTTTTGAAAACTACAAGTCTCATGCGTATTAGTGGTGAAAAAATAATTTAAAGAATCGTTCGGTAAATGAGTTTACTCCCTGGGTACTTTCTTTGTATACTTTTGACTATACGGACCGAGTCTGGGATTTGCGGGAAATTGCAGGTTTTCTTTTGCCGGCGATTAAACTCCTTTTATTCAGCGTCTCATCAAAAATGAAGTCGTTTTTGAAAACTACAAGTCTTATGCGTTTTAGTGGTAAAAAATTAATTCAAAAAATCATTCGGGAAATGAGTTTACTCCCAGTTTACTTTCTTTGTATACATTTGACTATACGGGTCAAGCCCGGGATTTACGGAAAATCTCGGGTTTTCGGTTGCCGGCGATTAAACTCCTTTTATTCAGCGTCTCATCAAAAATAAAATCGTTTTTGAAAACTACAAGTCTTATGCGTTTTAGTGGTAAAAAGTTAATTTAAAAAATCGTTCGGGAAATGAGTTTACTCCCTGGGTACTTTCTTTGTATACTTTTGACTATACGGGCCGAGTCCGGGATTTACGGCAAATCGCGGGTTTTCGTTTGCCGGCGATTAAACTCCTTTTATTCAGCGTCTCATCAAAAATGAAATCATTTTTGAAAACTACAAGTCTCATGCGTCTTAGTAATTAAAAAATAATTTAAAGAATTGTTCGGGAAATGAGTTTACTCGCTGGGTACTTTCTTTGTATACTTTTGACTATACGGGCCGAGTCCGGGATTTACGGAAATTGCGGGTTTTCGTTTGCCGGCGATTAAACTCCTTTTATTCAGCGTCTCATCAAAAATGAAATCGCTTTTAAAAACTACAAGTCTTATGCGTTTTAGTGGTAAAAAATTAATTTAAAAAATCGTTCGGGAAATGAGTTTACTCCCAGTTTACTTTCTTTGTATACTTTTGATTATACGGGCTGAGTCCGGGATTTACGGGAAATTGCGGGTTTTTGTTTGCCGGCGAATAAACTCCTTTTATTCAGCGTCTCATCAAAAATGAAATCATTTTTGAAAACTACAAGTCTCATGCGTTTTAGTGGTGAAAAAATAATTTAAAGAATCGTTTGGGAAATGAGTTTACTCCCTGGGTACTTTTTTTGTATACTTTTCACTGTACCGGCCGAGTCCGCGATATACGCAAAATTGCGGGTTTTCGTTTGCCGGCGATTAAACACCTTTTATTCAGCGTCTCATCAAAAATGAAATCATTTTTGAAAACTACAAGTCTCATGCGTTTTAGTGGTGAAAAAATAATTTAAAGAATCGTTCGGGAAGTGAGTTTACTCCCTGGGTACTTTCTCTGTATACTTTTGACTATACGGGCGGAGTCCGGGATTTACGGGAAATTGCGGGTTTTCGTTTGCCGGCGATTAAACTCCTTTTATTCAGCGTCTCATAAAAAATGAAATCGTTTTTAAAAACTACAAGTCTTATGCGTTTTAGTGGTAAAAAATTAATTTAAAAAATCGTTCGGAAAATGAGTTTACTCCCAGTTTACTTTCTTTGTATACATTTGACTATACGGGTCAAGCCCGGATTTACGGCAAATCGCGGGTTTTCGTTTGCCGGCGATTAAACTCCTTTTATTCAGCGTCTCATCAAAAATGAAATCATTTTTGAAACCTACAAGTCTCATGCGTTTTAGTGGTGAAAAAATAATTTAAAGAATCGTTCGGGAAGTGAGTTTACTCCCTGGGTACTTTCTTTGTATACTTTTGACTATACGGGCCGAGTCCGGGATTTACGGGAAATTGCGGGTTTTCGTTTGCCGGCGTTTAAAATCCTTTTATTCAGCGTCTCATCAAAAATGAAATCGTTTTTGAAAACTACAAGTCTTATGTGTTTTAGTGATAAAAAATTAATTTAAAAAATCGTTCGGGAAATGAGTTTACTCCCAGTTTACTTTCTTTGTATACATTTGACTATACGGGTCAAACTCGGGATTTACGGCAAATCGCGGGTTTTCGTTTGCCGGCGATTAAACTCCTTTTATTCAGCGTCTCATCAAAAATGAAATCATTTTTGAAAACTACAAGTCTCATGCGTTTTAGTGGTGAAGAAATAATTTAAAAAATCGTTCGGCAAATGAATTTACTCCCTGGGTATTTTCTTTGTATACATTCGACTATACGGCCAAGCTCGGGATTTACGGGAAATCGTGGGTTTTCGTTTGCCGGCGATTAAACTCCTTTTATTCAGCGTCTCATCAAAAATGACATCATTTTTGAAAACTACAAGTCTCATGCGTTTTAGTGGTGAAAAAATAATTTAAAGAATCGTTTGGGAAGTGAGTTTACTCCCTGGGTACTTTCTCTGTATACTTTTGACTATACGGGCGGAGTCCGGGATTTACGGGAAATTGCGGGTTTTCGTTTGCCGGCGATTAAACTCCTTTTATTCAGCGTCTCATAAAAAATGAAATCGTTTTTAAAAACTACAAGTCTTATGCGTTTTAGTGGTAAAAAATTAATTTAAAAAATCGTTCGGAAAATGAGTTTACTCCCAGTTTACTTTCTTTGTATACATTTGACTATACGGGTCAAGCCCGGATTTACGGCAAATCGCGGGTTTTCGTTTGCCGGCGATTAAACTCCTTTTATTCAGCGTCTCATCAAAAATGAAATCATTTTTGAAACCTACAAGTCTCATGCGTTTTAGTGGTGAAAAAATAATTTAAAGAATCGTTCGGGAAGTGAGTTTACTCCCTGGGTACTTTCTTTGTATACTTTTGACTATACGGGCCGAGTCCGGGATTTACGGGAAATTGCGGGTTTTCGTTTGCCGGCGTTTAAAATCCTTTTATTCAGCGTCTCATCAAAAATGAAATCGTTTTTGAAAACTACAAGTCTTATGTGTTTTAGTGATAAAAAATTAATTTAAAAAATCGTTCGGGAAATGAGTTTACTCCCAGTTTACTTTCTTTGTATACATTTGACTATACGGGTCAAACTCGGGATTTACGGCAAATCGCGGGTTTTCGTTTGCCGGCGATTAAACTCCTTTTATTCAGCGTCTCATCAAAAATGAAATCATTTTTGAAAACTACAAGTCTCATGCGTTTTAGTGGTGAAGAAATAATTTAAAAAATCGTTCGGCAAATGAATTTACTCCCTGGGTATTTTCTTTGTATACATTCGACTATACGGCCAAGCTCGGGATTTACGGGAAATCGTGGGTTTTCGTTTGCCGGCGATTAAACTCCTTTTATTCAGCGTCTCATCAAAAATGACATCATTTTTGAAAACTACAAGTCTCATGCGTTTTAGTGGTGAAAAAATAATTTAAAGAATCGTTTGGGAAATGAGTTTACTCCCTGGGTAATTTCTTTGTATACTTTTGACTATACGGGCCGAGTCCGGGATTTGCGGGAAATTGCGGGTTTTCTTTTGCCGGCGATTAAACTCCTTTTATTCAGCGTCTCATCAAAAATGAAATCATTTTTGCAAACTACAAGTCTCATGCGTTTTAGTGGTGAAAAAATAATTTAAAGAATCGTTTGGGAAATGAGTTTACTCCCTGGGTACTTTCTTTGTATACTTTTCACTGTACGGGCCGAGTCCGTGATATACGGAAAATCGCGGGTTTTCGTTTGCCGGCGATTAAACTCCTTTTATTCAGCGTCTCATCAAAAATGAAATCATTTTTGAAACTACAAGTCTCTTGCGTTTTAGTGGTGAAAATATAATTTAAAAAATCGTTCGGGAAATGAGTTTACTCCCTGGGTAATTTCTTTGTATACTTTTGACTATACGGGCCGAGTCCGGGATTTACGGGAAATCGCGGGTTTTCGTTTGCCGGCGATTAAACTCCTTTTATTCAGCGTCTCATCAAAAATGAAATCATTTTTGAAGACTACAAGTCTCATGCGTCTTAGTGGTGAAAAAATAATTTAAAGAATCGTTCGGTAAATGAGTTTACTCCCTGGGTACTTTTTTTGTATACTTTTGACTATACGGACCGAGTCCGGGATTTGCGGGAAATTGCCGGTTTTCTTTTGCCGGCGATTAAACTCCTTTTATTCAGCGTCTCATCAAAAATGAAGTCTTTTTTGAAAACTACAAGTCTTATGCGTTTTAGTGGTAAAAAATTAATTTAAAAAATCATTCGGGAAATGAGTTTACTCCCAGTTTACTTTCTTTGTATACATTTGACTATACGGGTCAAGCCCGGGATTTACGGAAAATCTCGGGTTTTCGTTTGCCGGCGATTAAACTCCTTTTATTCAGCGTCTCATCAAAAATAAAATCGTTTTTGAAAACTACAAGTCTCATGCGTCTTAGTGGTTAAAAAATAAATTAAAGAATTGTTCGGGAAATGAGTTTACTCCCTGGGTACTTCCTTTGTATACTTTTGACTATACGGGCCGAGTCCGGGATTTACGGGAAATCGCGGGTTTTCGTTTGCCGGCGATTAAACTCCTTTTATTCAGCGTCTCATCAAAAATGAAATCATTTGTGAAAACTACAAGTCTCATGCGTCTTAGTGGTGAAAAAATAATTTAAAGAATCGTTCGGTAAATGAGTTTACTCCCTGGGTACTTTCTTTGTATACTTTTGACTATACGGACCGAGTCCGGGATTTGCGGGAATTTGCGGGTTTTCTTTTGCCGGCGATTAAACTCCTTTTATTCAGCGTCTCATCAAAAATGAAATCATTTTTGAAAACTACAAGTCTCATGCGTCTTAGTGGTGAAAAAATAATTTAAAGAATCGTTCGGTAAATGAGTTTACTCCCTGGGTACTTTTTTTGTATACTTTTTACTATACGGACCGAGTCCGGGATTTGCGGGAATTTGCGGGTTTTCTTTTGCCGGCGATTAAACTCCTTTTATTCAGCGTCTCATCAAAAATGAAGTCGTTTTTGAAAACTACAAGTCTTATGCGTTTTAGTGGTAAAAAATTAATTTAAAAAATCATTCGGGAAATGAGTTTACTCCCAGTTTACTTTCTTTGTATACATTTGACTATACGGGTCAAGCCCGGGATTTACGGAAAATCCCGGGTTTTCGTTTGCCGGCGATTAAACTCCTTTTATTCAGCGTCTCATCAAAAATAAAATCGTTTTTGAAAACTACAAGTCTCATGCGTCTTAGTGGTTAAAAAATAATTTAAAGAATTGTTCGGGAAATGAGTTTACTCCCTGGGTACTTTCTTTGTATACTTTTGACTATACGGGCCCAGTCCGGGATTTACGGGAAATTGCGGGTTTTTGTTTGCCGGCGATTAAACTCCTTTTATTCAGCGTCTCATCAAAAATGAAATCGTTTTTGAAAACTACAAGTCTTATGCGTTTTAGTGGTAAAAAATTAATTTAAAAAATCGTTCAAGAAATGAGTTTACTCCCAGTTTACTTTCTTTGTATACTTTTGACTATACGGGCCGAGTCCGGGATTTACGGGAAATTGCGGGTTTTTGTTTGCCGGCGATTAACTCCTTTTATTCAGCGTCTCATCAAAAATGAAATCATTTTTGAAAACTACAAGTCTCATGCGTTTTAGTGGTGAAAAAATAATTTAAAAAATCGTTTGGGAAATGAGTTTAATCCCTGGGTACTTTCTTTGTATACTTTTCACTGTACGGGCCGAGTCCGTTATATTCGGAAAATCGCGGGTTTTCG
The DNA here is from genome assembly GCF_029227915.1 of Hydractinia symbiolongicarpus. Classification (NCBI taxonomy): domain Eukaryota; kingdom Metazoa; phylum Cnidaria; class Hydrozoa; order Anthoathecata; family Hydractiniidae; genus Hydractinia; species Hydractinia symbiolongicarpus. The sequence goes on from NC_079881.1 coordinate 25,909,512, forward strand.
TTTGCCGGCGATTAAACTCCTTTTATTCAGCGTCTCATCAAAAATGAAATCATTTTTGAAACTACAAGTCTCATGCGTTTTAGTGGTGAAAAAATAATTTAAAGAATCGTTCGGGAAGTGAGTTTACTCCCTGGGTACTTTCTTTGTATACTTTTGACTATACGGGCCGAGTCCGGGATTTACGGGAAATTGCGGGTTTTCGTTTGCCGGCGATTAAACTCCTTTTATTCAGCGTCTCATCAAAAATGAAAATATTTTTGAAAACTACAAGTCTCATGCGTTTTAGTGGTGAAAAAATAATATGAAAAATCGTTCGGGAAATGAGTTTACTCACAGGGCACTTTCTTTGTATACATTTGACTATACGGGTCAAGCCCGGGATTTACGGAAAATCCCGGGTTTTCGTTTGCCGGCGATTAAACTCCTTTTATTCAGCGTCTCATCAAAAATAAAATCGTTTTTGAAAACTACAAGTCTCATGCGTCTTAGTGGTTAAAAAATAATTTAAAGAATTGTTCGGGAAATGAGTTTACTCCCTGGGTACTTTCTTTGTATACTTTTGACTATACGGGCCCAGTCCGGGATTTACGGGAAATTGCGGGTTTTTGTTTGCCGGCGATTAAACTCCTTTTATTCAGCGTCTCATCAAAAATGAAATCGTTTTTGAAAACTACAAGTCTTATGCGTTTTAGTGGTAAAAAATTAATTTAAAAAATCGTTCAAGAAATGAGTTTACTCCCAGTTTACTTTCTTTGTATACTTTTGACTATACGGGCCGAGTCCGGGATTTACGGGAAATTGCGGGTTTTTGTTTGCCGGCGATTAACTCCTTTTATTCAGCGTCTCATCAAAAATGAAATCATTTTTGAAAACTACAAGTCTCATGCGTTTTAGTGGTGAAAAAATAATTTAAAAAATCGTTTGGGAAATGAGTTTAATCCCTGGGTACTTTCTTTGTATACTTTTCACTGTACGGGCCGAGTCCGTTATATTCGGAAAATCGCGGGTTTTCGTTTGCCGGCGATTAAACTCCTTTTATTCAGCGTCTCATCAAAAATGAAATCATTTTTGAAACTACAAGTCTCATGCGTTTTAGTGGTGAAAAAATAATTTAAAGAATCGTTCGGGAAGTGAGTTTACTCCCTGGGTACTTTCTTTGTATACTTTTGACTATACGGGCCGAGTCCGGGATTTACGGGAAATTGCGGGTTTTCGTTTGCCGGCGATTAAACTCCTTTTATTCAGCGTCTCATCAAAAATGAAAATATTTTTGAAAACTACAAGTCTCATGCGTTTTAGTGGTGAAAAAATAATATGAAAAATCGTTCGGGAAATGAGTTTACTCACAGGGCACTTTCTTTGTATACATTCGACTATACGGGCCAAGCCCGGGATTTACGGGAAATCGCTGGTTTTCGTTTGCCGGCGATTAAACCTCTTTCATTAAGCGTCTCATCAAAAATGAAAACATTTTTGAAAACTACAAGTCTCATGCGTTTTAGTGGTGAAAAAATAATTTAAAAAATCGGTCGGAAAATGAGTTTACTCCCTGGGTACTTTCTTTGTATACTTTTGACTATACGGGCCGAGTCCGGGATTTACGTGAAATCGCGGGTTTTCGTTTGCCGGCGATTAAACTTCTTTTATTCAGCGTCCCATTAAAAATAAAAACATTTTTGAAAACTACGAGTCTCATGCGTTTTAGTGGTGAAAAAATAATATAAAAATTCGTTCGGGAAATGAGTTTACTCCCTGGGTACTTTCTTTGTATACTTTTAACTATACGGGCCAAGCCCGGGATTTACGGGAAATGGCGGGTTTTCGTTTGCCGGCGATTAAACTTCTTTTATTCAGTGTCTCATCAAAAATGAAAACATTTTTGAAAACAACAAGTCTCATGCGTTTTAATGGTGGAAAGATAATTTAAAAAATCTTTTTGGAAATGAATTTACTCACAGGGTACTTTCTTTGTATACATTTGACTATACGGGTCAAGCCCGGGATTTACGGAAAATCTCGGGTTTTCGTTTGCCGGCGATTAAACTCCTTTTATTCAGCGTCTCATCAAAAATAAAATCGTTTTTGAAAACTACAAGTCTCATGCGTCTTAGTGGTTAAAAAATAATTTAAAGAATTGTTCGGGAAATGAGTTTACTCCCTGGGTACTTTCTTTGTATACTTTTAACTATACGGGCCAAGCCCGGGATTTACGGGAAATGGCGGGTTTTCGTTTGCCGGCGATTAAACTTCTTCTATTCAGTGTCTCATCAAAAATGAAAACATTTTTGAAAACAACAAGTCTCATGCGTTTTAATGGTGGAAAGATAATTTAAAAAATCGTTTTGGAAATGAATTTACTTACAGGGTACTTTCTTTGTATACCTTTGACTATACGGGTCAAGCCCGGGATTTACGGAAAATATCGGGTTTTCGTTTGCCGGCGATTAAACTCCTTTTATTCAGCGTCTCATCAAAAATAAAATCGTTTTTGAAAACTACAAGTCTCATGCGTCTTAGTGGTTAAAAAATAATTTAAAGAATTGTTCGGGAAATGAGTTTACTCCCTGGGTACTTTCTTTGTATACTTTTGACTATACGGGCCGAGTCCGGGATTTACGGGAAATTGCGGGTTTTCGTTTGCCGGCGTTTAAAATCCTTTTATTCAGCGTCTCATCAAAAATGAAATCGTTTTTGAAAACTACAAGTCTTATGTGTTTTAGTGATAAAAAATTAATTTAAAAAATCGTTCGGGAAATGAGTTTACTCCCAGTTTACTTTCTTTGTATACATTTGACTATACGGGTCAAACTCGGGATTTACGGCAAATCGCGGGTTTTCGTTTGCCGGCGATTAAACTCCTTTTATTCAGCGTCTCATCAAAAATGAAAACATTTTTGAAAACAACAAGTCTCATGCGTTTTAATCGTGGAAAGATAATTTAAAAAATCGTTTTGGAAATGAATTTACTCACAGGGTACTTTCTTTGTATACATTTGACTATACGGGTCAAGCCCGGGATTTACGGAGAATCTCTTGTTTTCGTTTGCCGGCGATTAAACTCCTTTTATTCAGCGTCTCATCAAAAATAAAATCGTTTTTGAAAACTACAAGTCTCATGCGTCTTAGTGGTTAAAAAATAAATTAAAGAATTGTTCGGGAAATGAGTTTACTCCCTGGGTACTTTCTTTGTATACTTTTAACTATACGGGCCAAGCCCGGGATTTACGGGAAATGGCGGGTTTTCGTTTGCCGGCGATTAAACTTCTTTTATTCAGTGTCTCATCAAAAATGAAAACATTTTTGAAAACAACAAGTCTCATGCGTTTTAATGGTGGAAAGATAATTTAAAAAATCGTTTTGGAAATGAATTTACTCACAGGGTACTTTATTTGTATACATTTGACTATACGGGTCAAGCCCGGGATTTACGGAAAATCTCGGGTTTTCGTTTGCCGGCGATTAAACTCCTTTTATTCAGCGTCTCATCAAAAATAAAATCGTTTTTGAAAACTACAAGTCTCATGCGTCTTAGTGGTTAAAAAATAATTTAAAGAATTGTTCGGGAAATGAGTTTACTCCCTGGGTACTTTCTTTGTATACTTTTGACTATACGGGCCGAGTCCGGGATTTACGGGAAATTGCGGGTTTTCGTTTGCCGGCGTTTAAAATCCTTTTATTCAGCGTCTCATCAAAAAGGAAATCGTTTTTGAAAACTACAAGTCTTATGTGTTATAGTGATAAAAAATTAATTTAAAAAATCGTTCGGGAAATGAGTTTACTCCCAGTTTACTTTCTTTGTATACATTTGACTATACGGGTCAAACTCGGGATTTACGGCAAATCGCGGGTTTTCGTTTGCCGGCGATTAAACTCCTTTTATTCAGCGTCTCATCAAAAATGAAATCATTTTTGAAAACTACAAGTCTCATGCGTTTTAGTGGTGAAGAAATAATTTAAAAAATCGTTTTGGAAATGAATTTACTCACAGGGTACTTTCTTTGTATACATTTGACTATACGGGTCAAGCCCGGGATTTACGGAAAATCTCTTGTTTTCGTTTGCCGGCGATTAAACTCCTTTTATTCAGCGTCTCATCAAAAATAAAATCGTTTTTGAAAACTACAAGTCTCATGCGTCTTAGTGGTTAAAAAATAATTTAAAGAATTGTTCGGGAAATGAGTTTACTCCCTGGGTACTTTCTTTGTATACTTTTAACTATACGGGCCAAGCCCGGGATTTACGGGAAATGGCGGGTTTTCGTTTGCCGGCGATTAAACTTCTTTTATTCAGTGTCTCATCAAAAATGAAAACATTTTTGAAAACAACAAGTCTCATGCGTTTTAATGGTGGAAAGATAATTTAAAAAATCGTTTTGGAAATGAATTTACTCACAGGGTACTTTCTTTGTATACATTTGACTATACGGGTCAAGCCCGGGATTTACGGAAAATCTCGGGTTTTCGTTTGCCGGCGATTAAACTCCTTTTATTCAGCGTCTCATCAAAAATAAAATCGTTTTTGAAAACTACAAGTCTCATGCGTCTTAGTGGTTAAAAAATAATTTAAAGAATTGTTGGGGAAATGAGTTTACTCCCTGGGTACTTTCTTTGTATACTTTTGACTATACGGGCCGAGTCCGGGATTTACGGGAAATTGCGGGTTTTCGTTTGCCGGCGTTTAAAATCCTTTTATTCAGCGTCTCATCAAAAATGAAATCGTTTTTGAAAACTACAAGTCTTATGTGTTATAGTGATAAAAAATTAATTTAAAAAATCGTTCGGGAAATGAGTTTACTCCCAGTTTACTTTCTTTGTATACATTTGACTATACGGGTCAAACTCGGGATTTACGGCAAATCGCGGGTTTTCGTTTGCCGGCGATTAAACTCCTTTTATTCAGCGTCTCATCAAAAATGAAATCATTTTTGAAAACTACAAGTCTCATGCGTTTTAGTGGTGAAGAAATAATTTAAAAAATCGTTCGGCAAATGAATTTACTCCCTGGGTATTTTCTTTGTATACATTCGGCTATACGGCCAAGCTCGGGATTTACGGGAAATCGTGGGTTTTCGTTTGCCGGCGATTAAACTCCTTTTATTCAGCGTCTCATCAAAAATGAAATCATTTTTGAAAACTACAAGTCTCATGCGTTTTAGTGGTGAAAAAATAATTTAAAGAATCGTTTGGGAAATGAGTTTACTCCCTGGGTACTTTCTTTGTATACTTTTCACTGTACGGGCCGAGTCCGTGATATACGGAAAATCGCGGGTTTTCGTTTGCCGGCGATTAAACTCCTTTTATTCAGCGTCTCATCAAAAATGAAATCATTTTTGAAACTACAAGTCTCTTGCGTTTTAGTGGTGAAAATATAATTTAAAAAATCGTTCGGGAAATGAGTTTACTCCCTGGGTAATTTCTTTGTATACTTTTGACTATACGGGCCGAGTCCGGGATTTACGGGAAATCGCGGGTTTTCGTTTGCCGGCGATTAAACTCCTTTTATTTAGCGTCTCATCAAAAATAAAATTATTTTTGAAAACTACAAGTCTCATGCGTTTTAGTGGTGAAAAAATAATTTAAAGAATCGTTTGGGAAATGAGTTTACTCCCTGGGTACTTTCTTTGTATACTTTTCACTGTACGGGCCGAGTCCGTGATGTACGGAAAATCGCGGGTTTTCGTTTGCCGGCGATTAAACTCCTTTTATTCAGCGTCTCATCAAAAATGAAATCATTTTTGAAACTACAAGTCTCTTGCGTTTTAGTGGTGAAAATATAATTTAAAAAATCGTTCGGGAAATGAGTTTACTCCCTGGGTAATTTCTTTGTATACTTTTGACTATACGGGCCGAGTCCGGGATTTACGGGAAATCGCGGGTTTTCGTTTGCCGGCGATTAAACTCCTTTTATTTAGCGTCTCATCAAAAATGAAATCATTTTTGAAAATTACAAGTCTCATGCGTCTTAGTGGTGAAAAAATAATTTAAAGAATCGTTCGGTAAATGAGTTTACTCCCTGGGTACTTTTTTTGTATACTTTTGACTATACGGACCGAGTCCGGGATTTGCGGGAAATTGCGGGTTTTCTTTTGCCGGCGATTAAACTCCTTTTATTCAGCGTCTCATCAAAAATGAAGTCGTTTTTGAAAACTACAAGTCTTATGCGTTTTAGTGGTAAAAAATTAATTTAAAAAATCATTCGGGAAATGAGTTTACTCCCAGTTTACTTTCTTTGTATACATTTGACTATACGGGTCAAGCCCGGGATTTACGGAAAATCTCGGGTTTTCGTTTGCCGGCGATTAAACTCCTTTTATTCAGCGTCTCATCAAAAATAAAATCGTTTTTGAAAACTACAAGTCTCATGCGTCTTAGTGGTTAAAAAATAATTTAAAGAATTGTTCGGGAAATGAGTTTACTCCCTGGGTACTTTCTTTGTATACTTTTGACTATACGGGCCGAGTCCGGGATTTACGGGAAATCGCGGGTTTTCGTTTGCCGGCGATTAAACTCCTTTTATTCAGCGTCTCATCAAAAATGAAATCATTTTTGAAAACTACAAGTCTCATGCGTCTTAGTGGTGAAAAAATAATTTAAAGAATCGTTCGGTAAATGAGTTTACTCCCTGGGTACTTTCTTTGTATACTTTTGACTATACGGACCGAGTCCGGGATTTGCGGGAAATTGCGGGTTTTCTTTTGCCGGCGATTAAACTCCTTTTATTCAGCGTCTCATCAAAAATGAAATCATTTTTGAAAACTACAAGTCTCATGCGTCTTAGTGGTGAAAAAATAATTTAAAGAATCGTTCGGTAAATGAGTTTACTCCCTGGGTACTTTTTTTGTATACTTTTTACTATACGGACCGAGTCCGGGATTTGCGGGAAATTGCGGGTTTTCTTTTGCCGGCGATTAAACTCCTTTTATTCAGCGTCTCATCAAAAATGAAGTCGTTTTTGAAAACTACAAGTCTTATGCGTTTTAGTGGTAAAAAATTAATTTAAAAAATCATTCGGGAAATGAGTTTACTCCCAGTTTACTTTCTTTGTATACATTTGACTATACGGGTCAAGCCCGGGATTTACGGAAAATCTCGGGTTTTCGTTTGCCGGCGATTAAACTCCTTTTATTCAGCGTCTCATCAAAAATAAAATCGTTTTTGAAAACTACAAGTCTCATGCGTCTTAGTGGTTAAAAAATAATTTAAAGAATTGTTCGGGAAATGAGTTTACTCCCTGGGTACTTTCTTTGTATACTTTTGACTATACGGGCCGATCCGGGATTTACGGGAAATCGCGGGTTTTCGTTTGCCGGCGATTAAACTCCTTTTATTCAGCGTCTCATCAAAAATGAAATCATTTTTAAAAACTACAAGTCTCATGCGTCTTAGTGGTGAAAAAATAATTTAAAGAATCGTTCGGTAAATGAGTTTACTCCCTGGGTACTTTCTTTGTATACTTTTGACTATACGGACCGAGTCCGGGATTTGCGGGAAATTGCGGGTTTTCTTTTGCCGGCGATTAAACTCCTTTTATTCAGCGTCTCATCAAAAATTAAGTCGTTTTTGAAAACTACAAGTCTTATGCGTTTTAGTGGTAAAAAATTAATTTAAAAAATCATTCGGGAAATGAGTTTACTCCCAGTTTACTTTCTTTGTATACATTTGACTATACGGGTCAAGCCCGGGATTTACGGAAAATCTCGGGTTTTCGTTTGCCGGCGATTAAACTCCTTTTATTCAGCGTCTCATCAAAAATAAAATCGTTTTTGAAAACTACAAGTCTCATGCGTCTTAGTGGTGAAAAAATAATTTAAAGAATCGTTCGGTAAATGAGTTTACTCCCTGGGTACTTTCTTTGTATACTTTTGACTATACGGACCGAGTCCGGGATTTGCGGGAAATTGCGGGTTTTCTTTTGCCGGCGATTAAACTCCTTTTATTCAGCGTCTCATCAAAAATTAAGTCGTTTTTGAAAACTACAAGTCTTATGCGTTTTAGTGGTAAAAAATTAATTTAAAAAATCATTCGGGAAATGAGTTTACTCCCAGTTTACTTTCTTTGTATACATTTGACTATACGGGTCAAGCCCGGGATTTACGGAAAATCTCGGGTTTTCGTTTGCCGGCGATTAAACTCCTTTTATTCAGCGTCTCATCAAAAATAAAATCGTTTTTGAAAACTACAAGTCTCATGCGTCTTAGTGGTTAAAAAATAATTTAAAGAATTGTTCGGGAAATGAGTTTACTCCCTGGGTACTTTCTTTGTATACTTTTGACTATACGGGCCGAGTCCGGGATTTACGGGAAATCGCGGGTTTTCGTTTGCCGGCGATTAAACTCCTTTTATTCAGCGTCTCATCAAAAATGAAATCATTTTTAAAAACTACAAGTCTCATGCGTCTTAGTGGTGAAAAAATAATTTAAAGAATCGTTCGGTAAATGAGTTTACTCCCTGGGTACTTTCTTTGTATACTTTTGACTATACGGACCGAGTCCGGGATTTGCGGGAAATTGCGGGTTTTCTTTTGCCGGCGATTAAACTCCTTTTATTCAGCGTCTCATCAAAAATTAAGTCGTTTTTGAAAACTACAAGTCTTATGCGTTTTAGTGGTAAAAAATTAATTTAAAAAATCATTCGGGAAATGAGTTTACTCCCAGTTTACTTTCTTTGTATACATTTGACTATACAGGTCAAGCCCGGGATTTACGGAAAATCTCGGGTTTTCGTTTGCCGGCGATTAAACTCCTTTTATTCAGCGTCTCATCAAAAATAAAATCGTTTTTGAAAACTACAAGTCTCATGCGTCTTAGTGGTTAAAAAATACTTTAAAGAATTGTTCGGGAAATGAGTTTACTCCCTGGGTACTTTCTTTGTATACTTTTGACTATACGGGCCGAGTCCGGGATTTACGGGAAATTGCGGGTTTTTGTTTGCCGGCGATTAAACTCCTTTTATTCAGCGTCTCATCAAAAATGAAATCGTTTTTGAAAACTACAAGTCTTATGCGTTTTAGTGGTAAAAAATTAATTTAAAAAATCGTTCAAGAAATGAGTTTACTCCCAGTTTACTTTCTTTGTATACTTTTGACTATACGGGCCGAGTCCGGGATTTACGGGAAATTGCGGGTTTTTGCTTGCCGGCGATTAAACTCCTTTTATTCAGCGTCTCATCAAAAATGAAATCATTTTTGAAAACTACAAGTCTCATGCGTTTTAGTGGTGAAAAAATAATTTAAAGAATCGTTTGGGAAATGAGTTTACTCCCTGGGTACTTTCTTTGTATACTTTTCACTGTACGGGCCGAGTCTGTGATATACGGAAAATTGCGGGTTTTCGTTTGCCGGCGATTAAACTCCTTTTATTCAGCGTCTCATCAAAAATGAAATCATTTTTGAAAACTACAAGTCTCATGCGTTTTAGTGGTGAAAAAATAATTTAAAGAATCGTTCGGGAAGTGAGTTTACTCCCTGGGTACTTTCTCTGTATACTTTTGACTATACGGGCGGAGTCCGGGATTTACGGGAAATTGCGGGTTTTCGTTTGCCGGCGATTAAACTCCTTTTATTCAGCATCTCATCAAAAACGAAATCATTTTTGAAAACTACAAGTCTCATGCGTTTTAGTGGTGAAGAAATAATTTAAAAAATCGTTCGGCAATTGAGTTTACTCCCTGGGAATTTTCTCTGTATGCATTCGACTATACGGCCAAGCTCGGGATTTACGGGAAATCGCGGGTTTTCGTTTCCCGGCGATTAAACTCCCTTTATTCAGCGTCTCATCAAAAACGAAATCATTTTTGAAAACTACAAGTCTCATGCGTTTTAGTGGTGAAAAAATAATTTAAAAAATCGTTTGGGAAATGAGTTTAATCCCTGGGTACTTTCTTTGTATACTTTTCACTGTACGGGCCGAGTCCGTTATATTCGGAAAATCGCGGGTTTTCGTTTGCCGGCGATTAAACTCCTTTTATTCAGCGTCTCATCAAAAATGAAATCATTTTTGAAACTACAAGTCTCATGCGTTTTAGTGGTGAAAAAATAATTTAAAGAATCGTTCGGGAAGTGAGTTTACTCCCTGGGAACTTTCTTTGTATACTTTTGACTATACGGGCCGAGTCCGGGATTTACGGGAAATTGCGGGTTTTCGTTTGCCGGCGATTAAACTTTTTTTATTCAGCGTCTCATCAAAAATGAAATCGTTTTTAAAAACAACAAGTCTTATGCGTTTTAGTGGTAAAAAATTAATTTAAAAAATTGTTCGGGAAATGAGTTTACTCCCAGTTTACTTTCTTTGTATACATTTGACTATGCGGGCTGAGTCCGGGATTAACGGGAAGTTGCGGGTTTTCGTTTGCCGGCGATTAAACTTCTTTTATTCAGCGTCTCATCAAAAATGAAAATATTTTTGAAAACTACAAGTCTCATGCGTTTTAGTGGTGAAAAAATAATTTAAAATATCCTTCGGAAAATGAGTTTACTCCCTGGGTACTTTCTTTGTATACTTTTGACTATACGGGCCGAGTCCGGGATTAACGGGAAGTTGCGGTTTTTCGTTTGCCGACGATTAAACTTCTTTTGTTCAGCGTCTCATCAAAAATGAAAACATTTTTGAAAACTACAAGTCTCATGCGTTTTAGTGGTGAAAAAATAATATGAAAAATCGTTCGGGAAATGAGTTTACTCACAGGGCACTTTCTTTTTATACATTCGACTATACGGGCCAAGCCCGGGATTTACGGGAAATCGCTGGTTTTCGTTCGCCGGCGATTAAACCTCTTTCATTAAGCGTCTCATCAAAAATAAAAACATTTTTGAAAACTACAAGTCTCATGCGTTTTAGTGGTGAAAAAATAATTTAAAAAATCGGTCGGAAAATAAGTTTACTCCCTGGGTACTTTCTTTGTATACTTTTGACTATACGGGCCGAGTCCGGGATTTACGGGAAATCCCGGGTTTTCGTTTGCCGGCGATTAAACTTCTTTTATTCAGCGTCCCATTAAAAATGAAAACATTTTTGAAAACTACGAGTCTCATGCGTTTTAGTGGTGAAAAAATAATATAAAAATTCGTTCGGGAAATGAGTTTACTCCCTGGGTACTTTCTTTGTATACTTTTAACTATACGGGCCAAGCCCGGGATTTACGGGAAATGGCGGGTTTTCGTTTGCCGGCGATTAAACTCCTTTTATTCAGCGTCACATCAAAAATGAAATCATTTTTGAAAACTACAAGTCTCATGCGTTTTAGTGGTGAAAAAATAATTTAAAGAATCGTTTGGGAAATGAGTTTACTCCCTGGGTACTTTCTTTGTATACTTTTCACTGTACGGGCCGAGTCCGTGATATACGGAAAATTGCGGGTTTTCGTTTGCCGGCGCTTAAACTCCTTTTATTCAGCGTCTCATCAAAAATGAAATCATTTTTGAAAACTACAAGTCTCATGCGTTTTAGTGGTGAAAAAATAATTTAAAGAATCGTTCGGGAAGTGAGTTTACTCCCTGGGTACTTTCTCTGTATACTTTTGACTATACGGGCGGAGTCCGGGATTTACGGGAAATTGCGGGTTTTCGTTTGCCGGCGATTAAACTCCTTTTATTCAGCATCTCATCAAAAACGAAATCATTTTTGAGAGCTACAAGTCTCATGCGTTTTAGTGGTGAAGAAATAATTTAAAAAATCGTTCGGCAATTGAGTTTACTCCCTGGGAATTTTCTCTGTATGCATTCGACTATACGGCCAAGCTCGGGATTTACGGGAAATCGCGGGTTTTCGTTTCCCGGCGATTAAACTCCCTTTATTCAGCGTCTCATCAAAAACGAAATCATTTTTGAAAACTACAAGTCTCATGCGTTTTAGTGGTGAAAAAATAATTTAAAAAATCGTTTGGGAAATGAGTTTAATCCCTGGGTACTTTCTTTGTATACTTTTCACTGTACGGGCCGAGTCCGTTATATTCGGAAAATCGCGGGTTTTCGTTTGCCGGCGATTAAACTCCTTTTATTCAGCGTCTCATCAAAAATGAAACCATTTTTGAAACTACAAGTCTCATGCGTTTTAGTGGTGAAAAAATAATTTAAAGAATCGTTCGGGAAGTGAGTTTACTCCCTGGGTACTTTCTTTGTATACTTTTGACTATACGGGCCGAGTCCGGGATTTACGGGAAATTGCGGGTTTTCGTTTGCCGGCGATTAAACTCCTTTTATTCAGCGTCTCATCAAAAATGAAATCGTTTTTAAAAACAACAAGTCTTATGCGTTTTAGTGGTAAAAAATTACTTTAAAAAATTGTTCGGGAAATGAGTTTACTCCCAGTTTACTTTCTTTGTATACATTTGACTATACGGGCTGAGTCCCGGATTAACGGGAAGTTGCGGGTTTTCGTTTGCCGGCGATTAAACTTCTTTTATTCAGCGTCTCATCAAAAATGAAAATATTTTTGAAAACTACAAGTCTCATGCGTTTTAGTGGTGAAAAAATAATTTAAAATATCCTTCGGAAAATGAGTTTACTCCCTGGGTACTTTCTTTGTATACTTTTGACTATACGGGCCGAGTCCGGGATTAACGGGAAGTTGCAGTTTTTCGTTTGCCGGCGATTAAACTTCTTTTGTTCAGCGTCTCATCAAAAATGAAAACATTTTTGAAAACTACAAGTCTCATGCGTTTTAGTGGTGAAAAAATAATATGAAAAATCGTTCGGGAAATGAGTTTACTCACAGGGCACTTTCTTTGTATACATTCGACTATACGGGCCAAGCCCGGGATTTACGGGAAATCGCTGGTTTTCGTTTGCCGGCGATTAAACCTCTTTTATTAAGCGTCTCATCAAAAATGAAAACATTTTTGAAAACTACAAGTCTCATGCGTTTTAGTGGTGAAAAAATAATTTAAAAAATCGGTCGGAAAATGAGTTTACTCCCTGGGTACTTTCTTTGTATACTTTTGACTATACGGGCCGAGTCCGGGATTTACGGGAAATCGCGGGTTTTCGTTTGCCGGCGATTAAACTTCTTTTATTCAGCGTCCCATTAAAAATGAAAACATTTTTGAAAACTACGAGTCTCATGCGTTTTAGTGGTGAAAAAATAATATAAAAATTCGTTCGGGAAATGAGTTTACTCCCTGGGTACTTTCTTTGTATACTTTTAACTATACGGGCCAAGCCCGGGATTTACGGGAAATGGTGGGTTTTCGTTTGCCGGCGATTAAACTTCTTTTATTCAGTGTCTCATCAAAAATGAAAACATTTTTGAAAACAACAAGTCTCATGCGTTTTAATGGTGGAAAGATAATTTAAAAAATCGTTCGGGAAAAGAGTTTACTCCCTGGGTACTTTCTTTGTATACTTTTGACTATACGGGCCGAGTCCGGGATTTACGGGAAGTCGCAGGGTCTCGTTTGCCGGCGATTAAACTTCTTTTATTCAGCGTCTCATCAAAAATGAAAACATTTTTAAAAACTAAAAGTCCCATGGGCTTTAGTGGTGAAATAATAATTTAAAAAATCGTTCGGGAAATGAGTTTACATCCTGGGTACTTTCTTTGTATACTTTTGACTATACGGGCCGAGTCCGGGATTTACGGAAAATCTCAGGTTTTCGTTTGCCGGCGATTAAACTTCTTTTATTCAGCGTCTCATCAAAAATGAAAACATTTTTGAAAACTACAAGTCTCATGCGTTTTAGTGGTGAAAAAATAATTTTAAAAATCGTTCGGGATATGAGTTTTCTCCCTGGGTACTTTCTTTGTATACTTTTCATTATACGGGCCGAGTCCGGGGTTTACGAGAAATAGCGGGTTTTCGTTTGCTGGCGATTAAACTTCTTTTATTCAGCGTCTCAGCAAAAATGAAAACAAGTTTGAAGACTACAAGTCTTATGCGTTTTAGTGGTGAAGAAATAATTTAAAAAATCGTTCGGGAAATGAGTTTACTCCCTGGGTACTTTCCTTGTTTACTTTTGACTTTACAGGCCGAGTCCGGGATTTACGGGAAATCGCAGGTTTTCGTTTGCCGGCGTTTAAACGTCTTTTATTCAGCGTCTCATCAAAAATGAAAACAAGTTTGAAGACTACAAGTCTCACGCGTTTTAGTGGTGAAAAAATAATTTAAAAATACGTTCGGGAAATGAGTTTACTCCCTGGGTACTTTCTTTGTATACTTTTGACTATACGGGCCAAGCCCGGGATTTACGGGAAATCGCGGGTTTTCGTTTGCCGGCAATTAAACTTCTTTTATTCAGTGTCTCATCAAAAATGAAAACATTTTTGAAAACAACAAGTCTCATGCGTTTTAATGGTGGAAAGTAAATTTAAAAAATCGTTTTGGAAATGAGTTTACTCACAGGGTACTTTCTTTGTATACATTCGACTATACGGGCCAAGCCCGGGATGTACGGGAAATCGCGGGTTTTTGTTTGCCGGCAATTAAACCACTTTCATTCAGCGTCTTATCAAAAATGAAAACATTTCTGAAAACTACAAGTCTCATGCGTTTTAGTGGTGAAAAAATAATTTAAAGAATCGTTCGGGAAATGAGTTTACTCACAGGGCACTTTCTTTGTATACATTCGACTATACGGGACAAGCCCGGGATTTACGGGAAATAGCGGGTTTTCCTTTGCCGGCGATTAAACTTCTTTTATTCAGTGTCTCATCAAAAATGAAAACATTTTTGAAAACAACAAGTCTCATGCGTTTTAATGGTGGAAAGATAATTTAAAAAATCGTTTTGGAAATGAGTTTACTCCCTGGGTACTTTCTTTGTATACTTTTGACTATACGGGCCGAGTCCGGGATTTACGGGAAGTTGCAGGGTCTCGTTTGCCGGCGATTAAACTTCTTTTATTCAGCGTCTCATCAAAAATGAAAACATTTTTAAAAACTACAAGTCTCATGGGCTTTAGTGGTGAAATAATAATTTAAAAAATCGTTCGGGAAATGAGTTTACATCCTGGGTACTTTCTTTGTATACTTTTGACTATACGGGCCGAGTCCGGGATTTACGGGAAATCGCTGGTTTTCGTTTGCCGGCGATTAAACTTCTTTTATTCAGCGTCCCATTAAAAATGAAAACATTTTTGAAAACTACGAGTCTCATGCGTTTTAGTGGTGAAAAAATAATATAAAAATTCGTTCGGGAAATGAGTTTACTCCCTGGGTACTTTCTTTGTATACTTTTAACTATACGGGCCAAGCCCGGGATTTACGGGAAATGGCGGGTTTTCGTTTGCCGGCGATTAAACTTCTTTTATTCAGTGTCTCATCAAAAATGAAAACATTTTTGAAAACAACAAGTCTCATGCGTTTTAATGGTGGAAAGATAATTTAAAAAATCGTTTTGGAAATGAATTTACTCACAGGGTACTTTCTTTGTATACATTCGACTATACGGGCCAAGCCCGGGATTTACGGGAAATCGCGGGTTTTCGTTTGCCGGCGATTAAACCACTTTCATTCAGCGTCTTATCAAAAATGAAAACATTTCTGAAAACTTTAAGTCTCATGCGTTTTAGTGGTGAAAAAATAATTTAAAAAATCGTTCGCGAAAAGAGTTTACTCCCTGGGTACTTTCTTTGTATACTTTTGACTATACGGGCCGAGTCCGGGATTTACGGGAAGTCGCAGGGTCTCGTTTGCCGGCGATTAAACTTCTTTTATTCAGCGTCTCATCAAAAATGAAAACATTTTTAAAAACTACAAGTCCCATGGGCTTTAGTGGTGAAATAATAATTTAAAAAATCGTTCGGGAAATGAGTTTACATCCTGGGTACTTTCTTTGTATACTTTTGACTATACGGGCCGAGTCCGGGATTTACGGAAAATCTCAGGTTTTCGTTTGCCGGCGATTAAACTTCTTTTATTCAGCGTCTCATCAAAAATGAAAACATTTTTGAAAACTACAAGTCTCATGCGTTTTAGTGGTGAAAAAATAATTTTAAAAATCGTTCGGGATATGAGTTTTCTCCCTGGGTACTTTCTTTTTATACTTTTCATTATACGGGCCGAGTCCGGGGTTTACGGGAAATGGCGGGTTTTCGTTTGCTGGCGATTAAACTTCTTTTATTCAGCGTCTCAGCAAAAATGAAAACAAGTTTGAAGACTACAAGTCTTATGCGTTTTAGTGGTGAAGAAATAATTTAAAAAATCGTTCGGGAAATGAGTTTACTCCCTGGGTACTTTCCTTGTTTACTTTTGACTTTACAGGCCGAGTCCGGGATTTACGGGAAATCGCAGGTTTTCGTTTGCCGGCGTTTAAACGTCTTTTATTCAGCGTCTCATCAAAAATGAAAACAAGTTTGAAGACTACAAGTCTCACGCGTTTTAGTGGTGAAAAAATAATTTAAAAATACGTTCGGGAAATGAGTTTACTCCCTGGGTACTTTCTTTGTATACTTTTGACTATACGGGCCAAGCCCGGGATTTACGGGAAATCGCGGGTTTTCGTTTGCCGGTAATTAAACTTCTTTTATTCAGTGTCTCATCAAAAATGAAAACATTTTTGAAAACAACAAGTCTCATGCGTTTTAATGGTGGAAAGTAAATTTAAAAAATCGTTTTGGAAATGAGTTTACTCACAGGGTACTTTCTTTGTATACATTCGACTATACGGGCCAAGCCCGGGATGTACGGGAAATCGCGGGTTTTTGTTTGCCGGCAATTAAACCACTTTCATTCAGCGTCTTATCAAAAATGAAAACATTTCTGAAAACTACAAGTCTCATGCGTTTTAGTGGTGAAAAAATAATTTAAAAAATCGTTCGGGAAATGAGTTTACTCACAGGGCACTTTCTTTGTATACATTCGACTATACGGGACAAGCCCGGGATTTACGGGAAATAGCGGGTTTTCCTTTGCCGGCGATTAAACTTCTTTTATTCAGTGTCTCATCAAAAATGAAAACATTTTTGAAAACAACAAGTCTCATGCGTTTTAATGGTGGAAAGATAATTTAAAAAATCGTTTTGGAAATGAGTTTACTCCCTGGGTACTTTCTTTGTATACTTTTGACTTTACGGGCCGAGTCCGGGATTTATGGGAAGTTGCAGGGTCTCATCAAAAATGAAAACAAGTTTGAAGACTACAAGTCTCACGCGTTTTAGTGGTGAAAAAATAATTTAAAAATACGTTCGGGAAATGAGTTTACTCCCTGGGTACTTTCTTTGTATACTTTTGACTATACGGGCCAAGCCCGGGATTTACGGGAAATCGCGGGTTTTCGTTTGCCGGTAATTAAACTTCTTTTATTCAGTGTCTCATCAAAAATGAAAACATTTTTGAAAACAACAAGTCTCATGCGTTTTAATGGTGGAAAGTAAATTTAAAAAATCGTTTTGGAAATGAGTTTACTCACAGGGTACTTTCTTTGTATACATTCGACTATACGGGCCAAGCCCGGGATGTACGGGAAATCGCGGGTTTTTGTTTGCCGGCAATTAAACCACTTTCATTCAGCGTCTTATCAAAAATGAAAACATTTCTGAAAACTACAAGTCTCATGCGTTTTAGTGGTGAAAAAATAATTTAAAGAATCGTTCGGGAAATGAGTTTACTCACAGGGCACTTTCTTTGTATACATTCGACTATACGGGACAAGCCCGGGATTTACGGGAAATAGCGGGTTTTCCTTTGCCGGCGATTAAACTTCTTTTATTCAGTGTCTCATCAAAAATGAAAACATTTTTGAAAACAACAAGTCTCATGCGTTTTAATGGTGGAAAGATAATTTAAAAAATCGTTTTGGAAATGAGTTTACTCCCTGGGTACTTTCTTTGTATACTTTTGACTATACGGGCCGAGTCCGGGATTTACGGGAAGTTGCAGGGTCTCGTTTGCCGGCGATTAAACTTCTTTTATTCAGCGTCTCATCAAAAATGAAAACATTTTTAAAAACTACAAGTCTCATGGGCTTTAGTGGTGAAATAATAATTTAAAAAATCGTTCGGGAAATGAGTTTACATCCTGGGTACTTTCTTTGTATACTTTTGACTATACGGGCCGAGTCCGGGATTTACGGGAAATCGCTGGTTTTCGTTTGCCGGCGATTAAACTTCTTTTATTCAGCGTCCCATTAAAAATGAAAACATTTTTGAAAACTACGAGTCTCATGCGTTTTAGTGGTGAAAAAATAATATAAAAATTCGTTCGGGAAATGAGTTTACTCCCTGGGTACTTTCTTTGTATACTTTTAACTATACGGGCCAAGCCCGGGATTTACGGGAAATGGCGGGTTTTCGTTTGCCGGCGATTAAACTTCTTTTATTCAGTGTCTCATCAAAAATGAAAACATTTTTGAAAACAACAAGTCTCATGCGTTTTAATGGTGGAAAGATAATTTAAAAAATCGTTTTGGAAATGAATTTACTCACAGGGTACTTTCTTTGTATACATTCGACTATACGGGCCAAGCCCGGGATTTACGGGAAATCGCGGGTTTTCGTTTGCCGGCGATTAAACCACTTTCATTCAGCGTCTTATCAAAAATGAAAACATTTCTGAAAACTTTAAGTCTCATGCGTTTTAGTGGTGAAAAAATAATTTAAAAAATCGTTCGCGAAAAGAGTTTACTCCCTGGGTACTTTCTTTGTATACTTTTGACTATACGGGCCGAGTCCGGGATTTACGGGAAGTCGCAGGGTCTCGTTTGCCGGCGATTAAACTTCTTTTATTCAGCGTCTCATCAAAAATGAAAACATTTTTAAAAACTACAAGTCCCATGGGCTTTAGTGGTGAAATAATAATTTAAAAAATCGTTCGGGAAATGAGTTTACATCCTGGGTACTTTCTTTGTATACTTTTGACTATACGGGCCGAGTCCGGGATTTACGGAAAATCTCAGGTTTTCGTTTGCCGGCGATTAAACTTCTTTTATTCAGCGTCTCATCAAAAATGAAAACATTTTTGAAAACTACAAGTCTCATGCGTTTTAGTGGTGAAAAAATAATTTTAAAAATCGTTCGGGATATGAGTTTTCTCCCTGGGTACTTTCTTTTTATACTTTTCATTATACGGGCCGAGTCCGGGGTTTACGGGAAATGGCGGGTTTTCGTTTGCTGGCGATTAAACTTCTTTTATTCAGCGTCTCAGCAAAAATGAAAACAAGTTTGAAGACTACAAGTCTTATGCGTTTTAGTGGTGAAGAAATAATTTAAAAAATCGTTCGGGAAATGAGTTTACTCCCTGGGTACTTTCCTTGTTTACTTTTGACTTTACAGGCCGAGTCCGGGATTTACGGGAAATCGCAGGTTTTCGTTTGCCGGCGTTTAAACGTCTTTTATTCAGCGTCTCATCAAAAATGAAAACAAGTTTGAAGACTACAAGTCTCACGCGTTTTAGTGGTGAAAAAATAATTTAAAAATACGTTCGGGAAATGAGTTTACTCCCTGGGTACTTTCTTTGTATACTTTTGACTATACGGGCCAAGCCCGGGATTTACGGGAAATCGCGGGTTTTCGTTTGCCGGTAATTAAACTTCTTTTATTCAGTGTCTCATCAAAAATGAAAACATTTTTGAAAACAACAAGTCTCATGCGTTTTAATGGTGGAAAGTAAATTTAAAAAATCGTTTTGGAAATGAGTTTACTCACAGGGTACTTTCTTTGTATACATTCGACTATACGGGCCAAGCCCGGGATGTACGGGAAATCGCGGGTTTTTGTTTGCCGGCAATTAAACCACTTTCATTCAGCGTCTTATCAAAAATGAAAACATTTCTGAAAACTACAAGTCTCATGCGTTTTAGTGGTGAAAAAATAATTTAAAAAATCGTTCGGGAAATGAGTTTACTCACAGGGCACTTTCTTTGTATACATTCGACTATACGGGACAAGCCCGGGATTTACGGGAAATAGCGGGTTTTCCTTTGCCGGCGATTAAACTTCTTTTATTCAGTGTCTCATCAAAAATGAAAACATTTTTGAAAACAACAAGTCTCATGCGTTTTAATGGTGGAAAGATAATTTAAAAAATCGTTTTGGAAATGAGTTTACTCCCTGGGTACTTTCTTTGTATACTTTTGACTTTACGGGCCGAGTCCGGGATTTATGGGAAGTTGCAGGGTCTCATCAAAAATGAAAACAAGTTTGAAGACTACAAGTCTCACGCGTTTTAGTGGTGAAAAAATAATTTAAAAATACGTTCGGGAAATGAGTTTACTCCCTGGGTACTTTCTTTGTATACTTTTGACTATACGGGCCAAGCCCGGGATTTACGGGAAATCGCGGGTTTTCGTTTGCCGGTAATTAAACTTCTTTTATTCAGTGTCTCATCAAAAATGAAAACATTTTTGAAAACAACAAGTCTCATGCGTTTTAATGGTGGAAAGTAAATTTAAAAAATCGTTTTGGAAATGAGTTTACTCACAGGGTACTTTCTTTGTATACATTCGACTATACGGGCCAAGCCCGGGATGTACGGGAAATCGCGGGTTTTTGTTTGCCGGCAATTAAACCACTTTCATTCAGCGTCTTATCAAAAATGAAAACATTTCTGAAAACTACAAGTTTCATGCGTTTTAGTGGTGAAAAAATAATTTAAAAAATCGTTCGGGAAATGAGTTTACTCCCTGGGTACTTTCTTTGTATACTTTTGACTATACGGGACAAGCCCGGGATTTACGGGAAATAGCGGGTTTTCCTTTGCCGGCGATTAAACTTCTTTTATTCAGTGTCTCATCAAAAATGAAAACATTTTTGAAAACAACAAGTCTCATGCGTTTTAATGGTGGAAAGATAATTTAAAAAATCGTTTTGGAAATGAGTTTACTCCCTGGGTACTTTCTTTGTATACTTTTGACTATACGGGCCGAGTCCGGGATTTATGGGAAGTTGCAGGGTCTCGTTTGCCGGCGATTAAACTTCTTTTATTCAGCGTCTCATCAAAAATGAAAACATTTTTAAAAACTACAAGTCTCATGGGCTTTAGTGGTGAAATAATAATTTAAAAAATCGTTCGGGAAATGAGTTTACATCCTGGGTACTTTCTTTGTATACTTTTGACTATACGGGCCGAGTCCGGGATTTACGGAAAATCTCAGGTTTTCGTTTGCCGGCGATTAAACTTCTTTTATTCAGCGTCTTATCAAAAATGAAAACATTTCTGAAAACTACAAGTTTCATGCGTTTTAGTGGTGAAAAAATAATTTAAAAAATCGTTCGGGAAATGAGTTTACTCCCTGGGTACTTTCTTTGTATACTTTTGACTATACGGGCCGAGTCCGGGATTTACGGGAAGTCGCAGGTTTTCGTTTGCCGGCGATTAAACTTCTTTTATTCAGCGTCTCATCAAAAATGAAAACATTTTTAAAAACTACAAGTCTCATGGGCTTTAGTGGTGAAATAATAATTTAAAAAATCGTTCGGGAAATGAGTTTACATCCTGGGTACTTTCTTTGTATACTTTTGACTATACGGGCCGAGTCCGGGATTTACGGAAAATCTCAGGTTTTCGTTTGCCGGCGATTAAACTTCTTTTATTCAGCGTCTCATCAAAAATGAAAACATTTTTGAAAACAACAAGTCTCATGCGTTTTAATGGTGGAAAGATAATTTAAGAAATCGTTTTGGAAATGAGTTTACTCCCTGGGTACTTTCTTTGTATACTTTTGACTATACGGGCCGAGTCCGGGATTTACGGGAAGTCGCAGGGTCTCGTTTGCCGGCGATTAAACTTCTTTTATTCAGTGTCTCATCAAAAATGAAAACATTTTTAAAAACTACAAGTCTCATGGGCTTTAGTGGTGAAATAATAATTTAAAAAATCGTTCGGGAAATGAGTTTACATCCTGGGTACTTTCTTTGTATACTTTTGACTATACGGGCCGAGTCCGGGATTTACGGAAAATCTCAGGTTTTCGTTTGCCGGCAATTAAACTTCTTTTATTCAGCGTCTCATCAAAAATGAAAACATTTTTGAAAACTACAAGTCTCATGCGTTTTAGTGGTGAAAAAATAATTTTAAAAATCGTTCGGGATATGAGTTTTCTCCCTGGGTACTTTCTTTGTATACTTTTCATTATACGGGCCGAGTCCGGGGTTTACGGGAAATCGCGGGTTTTTGTTTGCCGGCAATTAAACCACTTTCATTCAGCGTCTTATCAAAAATGAAAACATTTCTGAAAACTACAAGTCTCATGCGTTTTAGTGGTGAAAAAATAATTTAAAAAATCGTTCGGGAAATGAGTTTACATCCTGGGTACTTTCTTTGTATACTTTTGACTATACGGGCCGAGTCCGGGATTTACGGAAAATCTCAGGTTTTCGTTTGCCGGCGATTAAACTTCTTTTATTCAGCGTCTCATCAAAAATGAAAACATTTTTGAAAAATACAAGTCTCATGCGTTTTAGTGGTGAAAAAATAATTTTAAAAATCGTTCGGGATATGAGTTTTCTCCATGGGTACTTTCTTTGTATACTTTTCATTATACGGGCCGAGTCCGGGGTTTACGGGAAATGGCGGGTTTTCGTTTGCTGGCGATTAAACTTCTTTTATTCAGCGTCTCAGCAAAAATGAAAACAAGTTTGAAGACTACAAGTCTTATGCGTTTTAGTGGTGAAGAAATAATTTAAAAAATCGTTCGGGAAATGAGTTTACTCCCTGGGTACTTTCCTTGTTTACTTTTGACTTTACAGGCCGAGTCCGGGATTTACGGGAAATCGCAGGTTCTTGTTTGCCGGCGTTTAAACGTCTTTTATTCAGCGTCTCATCAAAAATGAAAACAAGTTTAAAGACTACAAGTCTCACGCGTTTTAGTGGTGAAAAAATAATTTAAAAATACGTTCGGGAAATGAGTTTACTCCCTGGGTACTTTCTTTGTATACTTTTGACTATACGGGCCAAGCCCGGGATTTACGGGAAATCGCGGGTTTTCGTTTGCCGGCAATTAAACTTCTTTTATTCAGTGTCTCATCAAAAATGAAAACATTTTTGAAAACAACAAGTCTCATGCGTTTTAATGGTGGAAAGATAATTTAAAAAATCGTTTTGGAAATGAGTTTACTCACAGGGTACTTTCTTTGTATACATTCGACTATACGGGCCAAGCCCGGGATTTACGGGAAATCGCGGGTTTTTGTTTGCCGGCAATTAAACCACTTTCATTCAGCGTCTTATCAAAAATGAAAACATTTCTGAAAACTACAAGTCTCATGCGTTTTAGTGGTGAAAAAATAATTTAAAAAATCGTTCGGGAAATGAGTTTACTCACAGGGCACTTTCTTTGTATACATTCGACTATACGGGACAAGCCCGGGATTTACGGGAAATAGCGGGTTTTCCTTTGCCGGCGATTAAACTTCTTTTATTCAGTGTCTCATCAAAAATGAAAACATTTTTGAAAACAACAAGTCTCATGCGTTTTAGTGGTGAAAAAATAATTTAAAAAATCGTTCGGGAAATGAGTTTACTCCCTGGGTACTTTCCTTGTTTACTTTTGACTTTACAGGCCGAGTCCGGGATTTACGGGAAATAGCAGGTTTTCGTTTGCCGGCGTTTAAACGTCTTTTATTCAGCGTCTCATCAAAAATGAAAACAAGTTTGAAGACTACAAGTCTCACGCGTTTTAGTGGTGAAAAAATAATTTAAAAATACGTTCGGGAAATGAGTTTACTCCCTGGGTACTTTCTTTGTATACTTTTGACTATACGGGCCAAGCCCGGGATTTACGGGAAATCGCGGGTTTTCGTTTGCCGGCGATTAAACTTCTTTTATTCAGCGTCTCAACAAAAATGAAAACATTTTTGAAAACTAACAGTCTTATGCGTTTTAGTGGTGAAAAAATAATTTAAAAAATCGTTCTGGAAATGAGTTTACTCACATGGCACTTTCTTTGTATACATTCGACTATACGGGACAAGCCCGGGATTTACGGGAAATCGCGGGTTTTCGTTTGCCGGCGATTAAACTTCTTTTATTCAGTGTCTCATCAAAAATGAAAACATTTTTGAAAACAACAAGTCTCATGCGTTTTAATGGTGGAAAGATAATTTAAAAAATCGTTTTGGAAATGAGTTTACTCACAGGGTACTTTCTTTGTATACTTTTGACTATACGGGCCAAGCCCGGGATTTACGGGAAATCGCGGGTTTTCGTTTGCCGGCGATTAAACCACTTTCATTCAGCGTCTTATCAAAAATGAAAACATTTCTGAAAATTACAAGTCTCATGCGTTTTAGTGGTGAAAAAATAATTTAAAAAAGCGTTCGGGAAATGAGTTTACTCACAGGGCACTTTCTTTGTATACATTCGACTATACGGGACAAGCCCGGGATTTACGGGAAATCGCGGGTTTTCCTTTGCCGGCGATTAAACTTCTTTTATTCAGTGTCTCATCAAAAATGAAAACATTTTTGAAAACAACAAGTCTCATGCGTTTTAATGGTGGAAAGATAATTTAAAAAATCGTTTTGGAAATGAGTTTACTCACAGGGTACTTTCTTTGTATACATTCGACTATACGGGCCAAGCCCGGGATTAACGGGAAATCGCGGGTTTTCGTTTGCCGGCGATTAAACCACTTTCATTCAGCGTCTTATCAAAAATGAAAACATTTCTGAAAACTACAAGTCTCATGCGTTTTAGTGGTGAAAAAATAATTTAAAAAATCGTTTGGGAAATGAGTTTACTCCCTGGGTACTTTCTTTGTATACTTTTGACTATACGGGCCGAGTCCGGGATTTACGGGAAGTCGCAGGGTTTTGTTTGCCGGCGATTAAACTTCTTTTATTCGGCGTATCATCAAAAATGAAAACATTTTTGAAAACAACAAGTCTCATGCGTTTTAATGGTAGAAAAATAATTTAAAAAATCGTTTGGGAAATGAGTTTACTCCCTGGGTACTTTCTTTGTATACTTTTGACTATACGGGCCGAGTCCGGGATTTACGGGAAGTCGCAGGGTTTTGTTTGCCGGCGATTAAACTTCTTTTATTCGGCGTATCATCAAAAATGAAAACATTTTTAAAAACTACAAGTCTCATGGGCTTTAGTGGTGAAATAATAAGTTAAAAAATCGTTCGGGAAATGAGTTTACATCCTGGGTACTTTCTTTGTATACTTTTGACTATACGGGCCGAGTCTGGGATTACGGAAAATCTCAGGTTTTCGTTTGCCGGCGATTAAACTTCTTTTATTCAGCGTCTCATCAAAAATGAAAACATTTTTAAAAACTACAAGTCTCATGCGTTTTAGTGGTGAAAAAATAATTTAAAAAATCGTTTTGGAAATGAGTTTACTCACAGGGTACTTTCTTTGTATACATTCGACTATACGGGCCAGGCCCGGGATTTACGGGAAATCGTGGGTTTTCCTTTGCCGGCGATTAAACTTCTTTTATTCAGTGTCTCATCAAAAATGAAAACATTTCTGAAAACTACAAGTCTCATGCGTTTTAGTGGTGAAAAAATAATTTAAAAAATCGTTCGGGAAATGAGTTTACTCACAGGGCACTTTCTTTGTATACATTCGACTATACGGGACAAGCCCGGGATTTACGGGAAATAGCGGGTTTTCCTTTGTCGGCGATTAAACTTCTTTTATTCAGTGTCTCATCAAAAATGAAAACATTTTTGAAACCAACAAGTCTCATGCGTTTTAATGGTGGAAAGATAATTTAAAAAATCGTTTTGGAAATGAGTTTACTCCCTGGGTACTTTCTTTGTATACTTTTGACTATACGGGCCGAGTCCGGGATTTACGGGAAGTCGCAGGGTCTCGTTTGCCGGCGATTAAACTTCTTTTATTCAGCGTCTCATCAAAAATGAAAACATTTTTAAAAACTACAAGTCTCATGGGCTTTAGTGGTGAAATAATAATTTAAAAAATCGTTCGGGAAATGAGTTTACATCCTGGGTACTTTCTTTGTATACTTTTGACTATACGGGCCGAGTCCGGGATTTACGGAAAATCTCAGGTTTTCGTTTGCCGGCGATTAAACTTCTTTTATTCAGCGTCTTATCAAAAATGAAAACATTTCTGAAAACTACAAGTTTCATGCGTTTTAGTGGTGAAAAAATAATTTAAAAAATCGTTCGGGAAATGAGTTTACTCCCTGGGTACTTTCTTTGTATACTTTTGACTATACGGGCCGAGTCCGGGATTTACGGGAAGTCGCAGGGTCTCGTTTGCCGGCGATTAAACTTCTTTTATTCAGTGTCTCATCAAAAATAAAAACATTTTTAAAAACTACAAGTCTCATGGGCTTTAGTGGTGAAATAATAATTTAAAAAATCGTTCGGGAAATGAGTTTACATCCTGGGTACTTTCTTTGTATACTTTTGACTATACGGGCCGAGTCCGGGATTAACGGAAAATCTCAGGTTTTCGTTTGCCGGCGATTAAACTTCTTTTATTCAGCGTCTCATCAAAAATGAAAACATTTTTAAAAACCACAAGTCTCATGGGCTTTAGTGGTGAAATAATAATTTAAAAAATCGTTCGTGAAATGAGTTTACATCCTGGGTACTTTCTTTGTATACTTTTGACTATACGGGCCGAGTCCGGGATTTACGGAAAATCTCAGGTTTTCGTTTGCCGGCGATTAAACTTCTTTTATTCAGCGTCTCATCAAAAATGAAAACATTTTTGAAAACAACAAGTCTCATGCGTTTTAATGGTGGAAAGATAATTTAAAAAATCGTTTTGGAAATGAGTTTACTCCCTGGGTACTTTCTTTGTATACTTTTGACTATACGGGCCGAGTCCGGGATTTACGGAAAATCTCAGGTTTTCGTTTGCCGGCGATTAAACTTCTTTTATTCAGCGTCTCATCAAAAATGAAAACATTTTTAAAAACCACAAGTCTCATGGGCTTTAGTGGTGAAATAATAATTTAAAAAATCGTTCGGGAAATGAGTTTACATCCTGGGTACTTTCTTCGTATACTTTTGACTATACGGGCCGAGTCCGGGATTTACGGAAAATCTCAGGTTTTCGTTTGCCGGCGATTAAACTTCTTTTATTCAGCGTCTCATCAAAAATGAAAACATTTTTGAAAACAACAAGTCTCATGCGTTTTAATGGTGGAAAGATAATTTAAAAAATCGTTTTGGAAATGAGTTTACTCCCTGGGTACTTTCTTTGTATACTTTTGACTATACGGGCCGAGTCCGGGATTTACGGGAAGTCGCAGGGTCTCGTTTGCCGGCGATTAAACTTCTTTTATTCAGTGTCTCATCAAAAATGAAAACATTTTTAAAAACTACAAGTCTCATGGGCTTTAGTGGTGAAATAATAATTTAAAAAATCGTTCGGGAAATGAGTTTACATCCTGGGTACTTTCTTTGTATACTTTTGACTATACGGGCCGAGTCCGGGATTTACGGAAAATCTCAGGTTTTCGTTTGCAGGCGATTAAACTTCTTTTATTCAGCGTCTCATCAAAAATGAAAACATTTTTGAAAACTACAAGTCTCATGCGTTTTAGTGGTGAAAAAATATTTTTAAAAATCGTTCGGGATATGAGTTTTCTCCCTGGGTACTTTCTTTGTATACTTTTCATTATACGGGCCGAGTCCGGGGTTTACGGGAAATCGCGGGTTTTTGTTTGCCGGCAATTAAACCACTTTCATTCAGCGTCTTATCAAAAATGAAAACATTTCTGAAAACTACAAGTCTCATGCGTTTTAGTGGTGAAAAAATAATTTAAAAAATCGTTCGGGAAATGAGTTTACTCACAGGCACTTTCTTTGTATACATTCGACTATACGGGACAAGCCCGGGATTTACGGGAAATAGCGGGTTTTCCTTTGCCGGCGATTAAACTTCTTTTATTCAGTGTCTCATCAAAAATGAAAACATTTTTGAAAACAACAAGTCTCATGCGTTTTAATGGTGGAAAGATAATTTAAAAAATCGTTTTGGAAATGAGTTTACTCCCTGGGTACTTTCTTTGTATACTTTTGACTATACGGGCCGAGTCCGGGATTTACGGGAAGTCGCAGGGTCTTGTTTGCCGGCGATTAAACTTCTTTTATTCAGCGTCTCATCAAAAATGAAAACATTTTTAAAAACTACAAGTCTCATGGGCTTTAGTGGTGAAAAAATATTTTTAAAAATCGTTCGGGATATGAGTTTTCTCCCTGGGTACTTTCTTTGTATACTTTTCATTATACGGGCCGAGTCCGGGGTTTACGGGAAATCGCGGGTTTTTGTTTGCCGGCAATTAAACCACTTTCATTCAGCGTCTTATCAAAAATGAAAACATTTCTGAAAACTACAAGTCTCATGCGTTTTAGTGGTGAAAAAATAATTTAAAAAATCGTTCGGGAAATGAGTTTACTCACAGGCACTTTCTTTGTATACATTCGACTATACGGGACAAGCCCGGGATTTACGGGAAATAGCGGGTTTTCCTTTGCCGGCGATTAAACTTCTTTTATTCAGTGTCTCATCAAAAATGAAAACATTTTTGAAAACAACAAGTCTCATGCGTTTTAATGGTGGAAAGATAATTTAAAAAATCGTTTTGGAAATGAGTTTACTCCCTGGGTACTTTCTTTGTATACTTTTGACTATACGGGCCGAGTCCGGGATTTACGGGAAGTCGCAGGGTCTTGTTTGCCGGCGATTAAACTTCTTTTATTCAGCGTCTCATCAAAAATGAAAACATTTTTAAAAACTACAAGTCTCATGGGCTTTAGTGGTGAAATAATAATTTAAAAAATCGTTCGGGAAATGAGTTTACATCCTGGGTACTTTCTTTGTATACTTTTGACTATACGGGCCGAGTCCGGGATTTACGGAAAATCTCAGGTTTTCGTTTGCCGGCGATTAAACTTCTTTTATTCAGCGTCTCATCAAAAATGAAAACATTTTTGAAAACTACAAGTCTCATGCGTTTTAGTGGTGAAAAAATAATTTTAAAAATCGTTCGGGATATGAGTTTTCTCCATGGGTACTTTCTTTGTATACTTTTCATTATACGGGCCGAGTCCGGGGTTTACGGGAAATGGCGGGTTTTCGTTTGCTGGCGATTAAACTTCTTTTATTCAGCGTCTCAGCAAAAATGAAAACAAGTTTGAAGACTACAAGTCTTATGCGTTTTAGTGGTGAAGAAATAATTTAAAAAATCGTTCGGGAAATGAGTTTACTCCCTGGGTACTTTCCTTGTTTACTTTTGACTTTACAGGCCGAGTCCGGGATTTACGGGAAATCGCAGGTTCTTGTTTGCCGGCGTTTAAACGTCTTTTATTCAGCGTCTCATCAAAAATGAAAACAAGTTTAAAGACTACAAGTCTCACGCGTTTTAGTGGTGAAAAAATAATTTAAAAATACGTTCGGGAAATGAGTTTACTCCCTGGGTACTTTCTTTGTATACTTTTGACTATACGGGCCAAGCCCGGGATTTACGGGAAATCGCGGGTTTTCGTTTGCCGGCAATTAAACTTCTTTTATTCAGTGTCTCATCAAAAATGAAAACATTTTTGAAAACAACAAGTCTCATGCGTTTTAATGGTGGAAAGATAATTTAAAAAATCGTTTTGGAAATGAGTTTACTCACAGGGTACTTTCTTTGTATACTTTTGACTATACGGGCCGAGTCCGGGATTTACGGAAAATCTCAGGTTTTCGTTTGCCGGCGATTAAACTTCTTTTATTCAGCGTCTCATCAAAAATGAAAACATTTTTGAAAACAACAAGTCTCATGCGTTTTAATGGTGGAAAGATAATTTAAAAAATCGTTTTGGAAATGAGTTTACTCCCTGGGTACTTTCTTTGTATACTTTTGACTATACGGGCCGAGTCCGGGATTTACGGAAAATCTCAGGTTTTCGTTTGCCGGCGATTAAACTTCTTTTATTCAGCGTCTCATCAAAAATGAAAACATTTTTAAAAACCACAAGTCTCATGGGCTTTAGTGGTGAAATAATAATTTAAAAAATCGTTCGGGAAATGAGTTTACATCCTGGGTACTTTCTTTGTATACTTTTGACTATACGGGCCGAGTCCGGGATTTACGGAAAATCTCAGGTTTTCGTTTGCCGGCGATTAAACTTCTTTTATTCAGCGTCTCATCAAAAATGAAAACATTTTTGAAAACAACAAGTCTCATGCGTTTTAATGGTGGAAAGATAATTTAAAAAATCGTTTTGGAAATGAGTTTACTCCCTGGGTACTTTCTTTGTATACTTTTGACTATACGGGCCGAGTCCGGGATTTACGGGAAGTCGCAGGGTCTCGTTTGCCGGCGATTAAACTTCTTTTATTCAGTGTCTCATCAAAAATGAAAACATTTTTAAAAACTACAAGTCTCATGGGCTTTAGTGGTGAAATAATAATTTAAAAAATCGTTCGGGAAATGAGTTTACATCCTGGGTACTTTCTTTGTATACTTTTGACTATACGGGCCGAGTCCGGGATTTACGGAAAATCTCAGGTTTTCGTTTGCCGGCGATTAAACTTCTTTTATTCAGCGTCTCATCAAAAATGAAAACATTTTTGAAAACTACAAGTCTCATGCGTTTTAGTGGTGAAAAAATATTTTTAAAAATCGTTCGGGATATGAGTTATCTCCCTGGGTACTTTCTTTGTATACTTTTCATTATACGGGCCGAGTCCGGGGTTTACGGGAAATCGCGGGTTTTTGTTTGCCGGCAATTAAACCACTTTCATTCAGCGTCTTATCAAAAATGAAAACATTTCTGAAAACTACAAGTCTCATGCGTTTTAGTGGTGAAAAAATAATTTAAAAAATCGTTCGGGAAATGAGTTTACTCACAGGCACTTTCTTTGTATACATTCGACTATACGGGACAAGCCCGGGATTTACGGGAAATAGCGGGTTTTCCTTTGCCGGCGATTAAACTTCTTTTATTCAGTGTCTCATCAAAAATGAAAACATTTTTGAAAACAACAAGTCTCATGCGTTTTAATGGTGGAAAGATAATTTAAAAAATCGTTTTGGAAATGAGTTTACTCCCTGGGTACTTTCTTTGTATACTTTTGACTATACGGGCCGAGTCCGGGATTTACGGGAAGTCGCAGGGTCTTGTTTGCCGGCGATTAAACTTCTTTTATTCAGCGTCTCATCAAAAATGAAAACATTTTTAAAAACTACAAGTCTCATGGGCTTTAGTGGTGAAAAAATATTTTTAAAAATCGTTCGGGATATGAGTTTTCTCCCTGGGTACTTTCTTTGTATACTTTTCATTATACGGGCCGAGTCCGGGGTTTACGGGAAATCGCGGGTTTTTGTTTGCCGGCAATTAAACCACTTTCATTCAGCGTCTTATCAAAAATGAAAACATTTCTGAAAACTACAAGTCTCATGCGTTTTAGTGGTGAAAAAATAATTTAAAAAATCGTTCGGGAAATGAGTTTACTCACAGGCACTTTCTTTGTATACATTCGACTATACGGGACAAGCCCGGGATTTACGGGAAATAGCGGGTTTTCCTTTGCCGGCGATTAAACTTCTTTTATTCAGTGTCTCATCAAAAATGAAAACATTTTTGAAAACAACAAGTCTCATGCGTTTTAATGGTGGAAAGATAATTTAAAAAATCGTTTTGGAAATGAGTTTACTCCCTGGGTACTTTCTTTGTATACTTTTGACTATACGGGCCGAGTCCGGGATTTACGGGAAGTCGCAGGGTCTTGTTTGCCGGCGATTAAACTTCTTTTATTCAGCGTCTCATCAAAAATGAAAACATTTTTAAAAACTACAAGTCTCATGGGCTTTAGTGGTGAAATAATAATTTAAAAAATCGTTCGGGAAATGAGTTTACATCCTGGGTACTTTCTTTGTATACTTTTGACTATACGGGCCGAGTCCGGGATTTACGGAAAATCTCAGGTTTTCGTTTGCCGGCGATTAAACTTCTTTTATTCAGCGTCTCATCAAAAATGAAAACATTTTTGAAAACTACAAGTCTCATGCGTTTTAGTGGTGAAAAAATAATTTTAAAAATCGTTCGGGATATGAGTTTTCTCCATGGGTACTTTCTTTGTATACTTTTCATTATACGGGCCGAGTCCGGGGTTTACGGGAAATGGCGGGTTTTCGTTTGCTGGCGATTAAACTTCTTTTATTCAGCGTCTCAGCAAAAATGAAAACAAGTTTGAAGACTACAAGTCTTATGCGTTTTAGTGGTGAAGAAATAATTTAAAAAATCGTTCGGGAAATGAGTTTACTCCCTGGGTACTTTCCTTGTTTACTTTTGACTTTACAGGCCGAGTCCGGGATTTACGGGAAATCGCAGGTTCTTGTTTGCCGGCGTTTAAACGTCTTTTATTCAGCGTCTCATCAAAAATGAAAACAAGTTTAAAGACTACAAGTCTCACGCGTTTTAGTGGTGAAAAAATAATTTAAAAATACGTTCGGGAAATGAGTTTACTCCCTGGGTACTTTCTTTGTATACTTTTGACTATACGGGCCAAGCCCGGGATTTACGGGAAATCGCGGGTTTTCGTTTGCCGGCAATTAAACTTCTTTTATTCAGTGTCTCATCAAAAATGAAAACATTTTTGAAAACAACAAGTCTCATGCGTTTTAATGGTGGAAAGATAATTTAAAAAATCGTTTTGGAAATGAGTTTACTCACAGGGTACTTTCTTTGTATACATTCGACTATACGGGCCAAGCCCGGGATTTACGGGAAATCGCGGGTTTTTGTTTGCCGGCAATTAAACCACTTTCATTCAGCGTCTTATCAAAAATGAAAACATTTCTGAAAACTACAAGTCTCATGCGTTTTAGTGGTGAAAAAATAATTTAAAAAATCGTTCGGGAAATGAGTTTACTCACAGGGCACTTTCTTTGTATACATTCGACTATACGGGACAAGCCCGGGATTTACGGGAAATAGCGGGTTTTCCTTTGCCGGCGATTAAACTTCTTTTATTCAGTGTCTCATCAAAAATGAAAACATTTTTGAAAACAACAAGTCTCATGCGTTTTAGTGGTGAAAAAATAATTTAAAAAATCGTTCGGGAAATGAGTTTACTCCCTGGGTACTTTCCTTGTTTACTTTTGACTTTACAGGCCGAGTCCGGGATTTACGGGAAATCGCAGGTTTTCGTTTGCCGGCGTTTAAACGTCTTTTATTCAGCGTCTCATCAAAAATGAAAACAAGTTTGAAGACTACAAGTCTCACGCGTTTTAGTGGTGAAAAAATAATTTAAAAATTCGTTCGGGAAATGAGTTTACTCCCTGGGTACTTTCTTTGTATACTTTTGACTATACGGGCCAAGCCCGGGATTTACGGGAAATCGCGGGTTTTCGTTTGCCGGCGATTAAACTTCTTTTATTCAGCGTCTCATCAAAAATGAAAACATTTTTGAAAACTAACAGTCTTATGCGTTTTAGTGGTGAAAAAATAATTTAAAAAATCGTTCTGGAAATGAGTTTACTCACATGGCATTTTCTTTGTATACATTCGACTATACGGGACAAGCCCGGGATTTACGGGAAATCGCGGGTTTTCGTTTGCCGGCGATTAAACTTCTTTTATTCAGTGTCTCATCAAAAATGAAAACATTTTTGAAAACAACAAGTCTCATGCGTTTTAATGGTGGAAAGATAATTTAAAAAATCGTTTTGGAAATGAGTTTACTCACAGGGTACTTTCTTTGTATACTTTTGACTATACGGGCCAAGCCCGGGATTTACGGGAAATCGCGGGTTTTCGTTTGCCGGCGATTAAACCACTTTCATTCAGCGTCTTATCAAAAATGAAAACATTTCTGAAAATTACAAGTCTCATGCGTTTTAGTGGTGAAAAAATAATTTAAAAAAGCGTTCGGGAAATGAGTTTACTCACAGGGCACTTTCTTTGTATACATTCGACTATACGGGACAAGCCCGGGATTTACGGGAAATCGCGGGTTTTCGTTTGCCGGCGATTAAACTTCTTTTATTCAGTGTCTCATCAAAAATGAAAACATTTTTGAAAACAACAAGTCTCATGCGTTTTAATGGTGGAAAGATAATTTAAAAAATCGTTTTGGAAATGAGTTTACTCACAGGGTACTTTCTTTGTATACTTTTGACTATACGGGCCAAGCCCGGGATTTACGGGAAATCGCGGGTTTTCGTTTGCCGGCGATTAAACCACTTTCATTCAGCGTCTTATCAAAAATGAAAACATTTCTGAAAATTACAAGTCTCATGCGTTTTAGTGGTGAAAAAATAATTTAAAAAAGCGTTCGGGAAATGAGTTTACTCACAGGGCACTTTCTTTGTATACATTCGACTATACGGGACAAGCCCGGGATTTACGGGAAATCGCGGGTTTTCCTTTGCCGGCGATTAAACTTCTTTTATTCAGTGTTTCATCAAAAATGAAAACATTTTTGAAAACAACAAGTCTCATGCGTTTTAATGGTGGAAAGATAATTTAAAAAATCGTTTTGGAAATGAGTTTACTCACAGGGTACTTTCTTTGTATACATTCGACTATACGGGCCAAGCCCGGGATTAACGGGAAATCGCGGGTTTTCGTTTGCCGGCGATTAAACCACTTTCATTCAGCGTCTTATCAAAAATGAAAACATTTCTGAAAACTACAAGTCTCATGCGTTTTAGTGGTGAAAAAATAATTTAAAAAATCGTTCGGGAAATGAGTTTACTCCCTGGGTACTTTCTTTGTATACTTTTGACTATACGGGCCGAGTCCGGGATTTACGGGAAGTCGCAGGGTTTCGTTTGCCGGCGATTAAACTTCTTTTATTCAGCGTATCATCAAAAATGAAAACATTTTTAAAAACTACAAGTCTCATGGGCTTTAGTGGTGAAATAATAAGTTAAAAAATCGTTCGGGAAATGAGTTTACATCCTGGGTACTTTCTTTGTATACTTTTGACTATACGGGCCGAGTCCGGGATTACGGAAAATCTCAGGTTTTCGTTTGCCGGCGATTAAACTTCTTTTATTCAGCGTCTCATCAAAAATGAAAACATTTTTTTAAAAACTACAAGTCTCATGCGTTTTAGTGGTGAAAAAATAATTTAAAAAATCGTTTTGGAAATGAGTTTACTCACAGGGTACTTTCTTTGTATACATTCGACTATACGGGCCAAGCCCGGGATTTACGGGAAATCGCGGGTTTTTGTTTGCCGGCAATTAAACCACTTTCATTCAGCGTCTTATCAAAAATGAAAACATTTCTGAAATCTACAAGTCTCATGCGTTTTAGTGGTGAAAAAATAATTTAAAAAATCGTTCGGGAAATGAGTTTACTCACAGGGCACTTTCTTTGTATACATTCGACTATACGGGACAAGCCCGGGATTTACGGGAAATAGCGGGTTTTTCTTTGCCGGCGATTAAACTTCTTTTATTCAGTGTCTCATCAAAAATGAAAACATTTTTGAAAACAACAAGTCTCATGCGTTTTAATGGTGGAAAGATAATTTAAAAAATCGTTTTGGAAATGAGTTTACTCCCTGGGTACTTTCTTTGTATACTTTTGACTATACGGGCCGAGTCCGGGATTTACGGGAAGTCGCAGGGTTTCGTTTGCCGGCGATTAAACTTCTTTTATTCAGCGTATCATCAAAAATGAAAACATTTTTAAAAACTACAAGTCTCATGGGCTTTAGTGGTGAAATAATAAGTTAAAAAATCGTTCGGGAAATGAGTTTACATCCTGGGTACTTTCTTTGTATACTTTTGACTATACGGGCCGAGTCCGGGATTACGGAAAATCTCAGGTTTTCGTTTGCCGGCGATTAAACTTCTTTTATTCAGCGTCTCATCAAAAATGAAAACATTTTTTAAAAACTACAAGTCTCATGCGTTTTAGTGGTGAAAAAATAATTTAAAAAATCGTTTTGGAAATGAGTTTACTTACAGGGTACTTTCTTTGTATACATTCGACTATACGGGCCAAGCCCGGGATTTACGGGAAATCGCGGGTTTTTGTTTGGCGGCAATTAAACCACTTTCATTCAGCGTCTTATCAAAAATGAAAACATTTCTGAAAACTACAAGTCTCATGCGTTTTAGTGGTGAAAAAATAATTTAAAAAATCGTTCGGGAAATGAGTTTACTCACAGGGCACTTTCTTTGTATACATTCGACTATACGGGACAAGCCCGGGATTTACGGGAAATAGCGGGTTTTTCTTTGCCGGCGATTAAACTTCTTTTATTCAGTGTCTCATCAAAAATGAAAACATTTTTGAAAACAACAAGTCTCATGCGTTTTAATGGTGGAAAGATAATTTAAAAAATCGTTTTGGAAATGAGTTTACTCCCTGGGTACTTTCTTTGTATACATTCGACTATACGGGCCAAGCCCGGGATTTACGGGAAATCGCGGGTTTTTGTTTGCCGGCAATTAAACCACTTTCATTCAGCGTCTTATCAAAAATGAAAACATTTCTGAAATCTACAAGTCTCATGCGTTTTAGTGGTGAAAAAATAATTTAAAAAATCGTTCGGGAAATGAGTTTACTCACAGGGCACTTTCTTTGTATACATTCGACTATACGGGACAAGCCCGGGATTTACGGGAAATAGCGGGTTTTTCTTTGCCGGCGATTAAACTTCTTTTATTCAGTGTCTCATCAAAAATGAAAACATTTTTGAAAACAACAAGTCTCATGCGTTTTAATGGTGGAAAGATAATTTAAAAAATCGTTTTGGAAATGAGTTTACTCCCTGGGTACTTTCTTTGTATACTTTTGACTATACGGGCCGAGTCCGGGATTTACGGGAAGTCGCAGGGTTTCGTTTGCCGGCGATTAAACTTCTTTTATTCAGCGTATCATCAAAAATGAAAACATTTTTAAAAACTACAAGTCTCATGGGCTTTAGTGGTGAAATAATAAGTTAAAAAATCGTTCGGGAAATGAGTTTACATCCTGGGTACTTTCTTTGTATACTTTTGACTATACGGGCCGAGTCCGGGATTACGGAAAATCTCAGGTTTTCGTTTGCCGGCGATTAAACTTCTTTTATTCAGCGTCTCATCAAAAATGAAAACATTTTTTAAAAACTACAAGTCTCATGCGTTTTAGTGGTGAAAAAATAATTTAAAAAATCGTTTTGGAAATGAGTTTACTTACAGGGTACTTTCTTTGTATACATTCGACTATACGGGCCAAGCCCGGGATTTACGGGAAATCGCGGGTTTTTGTTTGGCGGCAATTAAACCACTTTCATTCAGCGTCTTATCAAAAATGAAAACATTTCTGAAAACTACAAGTCTCATGCGTTTTAGTGGTGAAAAAATAATTTAAAAAATCGTTCGGGAAATGAGTTTACTCACAGGGCACTTTCTTTGTATACATTCGACTATACGGGACAAGCCCGGGATTTACGGGAAATAGCGGGTTTTTCTTTGCCGGCGATTAAACTTCTTTTATTCAGTGTCTCATCAAAAATGAAAACATTTTTGAAAACAACAAGTCTCATGCGTTTTAATGGTGGAAAGATAATTTAAAAAATCGTTTTGGAAATGAGTTTACTCCCTGGGTACTTTCTTTGTATACTTTTGACTATACGGGCCGAGTCCGGGATTTACGGGAAGTCGCAGGGTCTCGTTTGCCGGCGATTAAACTTCTTTTATTCAGCGTCTCATCAAAAATGAAAACATTTTTAAAAACTACAAGTCTCATGGGCTTTAGTGGTGAAATAATAATTTAAAAAATCGTTCGGGAAATGAGTTTACATCCTGGGTACTTTCTTTGTATACTTTTCATTATACGGGCCGAGTCCGGGGTTTACGGGAAATGGCGGGTTTTCGTTTGCTGGCGATTAAACTTCTTTTATTCAGCGTCTCAGCAAAAATGAAAACAAGTTTGAAGACTACAAGTCTTATGCGTTTTAGTGTTGAAGAAATAATTTAAAAAATCGTTCGGGAAATGAGTTTACTCCCTGGGTACTTTCCTTGTTTACTTTTGACTTTACAGGCCGAGTCCGGGATTTACGGGAAATCGCAGGTTTTTGTTTGCCGGCGTTTAAACGTCTTTTATTCAGCGTCTCATCAAAAATGAAAACAAGTTTGAAGACTACAAGTCTCACGCGTTTTAGTGGTGAAAAAATAATTTAAAAATACGTTCGGGAAATGAGTTTACTCCCTGGGTACTTTCTTTGTATACTTTTGACTATACGGGCCAAGCCCGGGATTTACGGGAAATCGCGGGTTTTCGTTTGCCAGCGATTAAACTTCTTTTATTCAGCGTCTCATCAAAAATGAAAACATTTTTGAAAACTAACAGTCTTATGCGTTTTAGTGGTGAAAAAATAATTTAAAAAATCGTTCTGGAAATGAGTTTACTCACATGGCACTTTCTTTGTATACATTCGACTATACGGGACAAGCCCGGGATTTACGGGAAATCGCGGGTTTTCGTTTGCCGGCGATTAAACTTCTTTTATTCAGTGTCTCATCAAAAATGAAAACATTTTTGAAAACAACAAGTCTCATGCGTTTTAATGGTGGAAAGATAATTTAAAAAATCGTTTTGGAAATGAGTTTACTCACAGGGTACTTTCTTTGTATACTTTTGACTATACGGGCCAAGCCCGGGATTTACGGGAAATCGCGGGTTTTCGTTTGCCGTCGATTAAACCACTTTCATTCAGCGTCTTATCAAAAATGAAAACATTTCTGAAAATTACAAGTCTCATGCGTTTTAGTGGTGAAAAAATAATTTAAAAAAGCGTTCGGGAAATGAGTTTACTCACAGGGCACTTTCTTTGTATACATTCGACTATACGGGACAAGCCCGGGATTTACGGGAAATCGCGGGTTTTCCTTTGCCGGCGATTAAACTTCTTTTATTCAGTGTCTCATCAAAAATGAAAACATTTTTGAAAACAACAAGTCTCATGCGTTTTAATGGTGGAAAGATAATTTAAAAAATCGTTTTGGAAATGAGTTTACTCACAGGGTACTTTCTTTGTATGCATTCGACTATACGGGCCAAGCCCGGGATTAACGGGAAATCGCGGGTTTTCGTTTGCCGGCGATTAAACCATTTTCATTCAGCGTCTTATCAAAAATGAAAACATTTCTGAAAACTACAAGTCTCATGCGTTTTAGTGGTGAAAAAATAATTTAAAAAATCGTTCGGGAAATGAGTTTACTCCCTGGGTACTTTCTTTGTATACTTTTGACTATACGGGCCGAGTCCGGGATTTACGGGAAGTCGCAGGGTTTCGTTTGCCGGCGATTAAACTTCTTTTATTCAGCGTATCATCAAAAATGAAAACATTTTTAAAAACTACAAGTCTCATGGGCTTTTGTGGTGAAATAATAAGTTAAAAAATCGTTCGGGAAATGAGTTTACATCCTGGGTACTTTCTTTGTATACTTTTGACTATACGGGCCGAGTCCGGGATTACGGAAAATCTCAGGTTTTCGTTTGCCGGCGATTAAACTTCTTTTATTCAGCGTCTCATCAAAAATGAAAACATTTTTTAAAAACTACAAATCTCATGCGTTTTAGTGGTGAAAAAATAATTTAAAAAATCGTTCGGGAAAAGAGTTTACTCCCTGGGTACTTTCTTTGTATACTTTTGACTATACGGGCCAAGCCCGGGATTTACGGGAAATCGCGGGTTTTCGTTTGCCGGCAATTAAACTTCTTTTATTCAGTGTCTCATCAAAAATGAAAACATTTTTGAAAACAACAAGTCTCATGCGTTTTAATGGTGGAAAGATAATTTAAAAAATCGTTTTGGAAATGAGTTTACTCACAGGGTACTTTCTTTGTATACATTCGACTATACGGGCCAAGCCCGGGATTTACGGGAAATCGCGGGTTTTTGTTTGCCGGCAATTAAACCACTTTCATTCAGCGTCTTATCAAAAATGAAAACATTTCTGAAAACTACAAGTCTCATGCGTTTTAGTGGTGAAAAAATAATTTAAAAAATCGTTCGGGAAATGAGTTTACTCACAGGGCACTTTCTTTGTATACATTCGACTATACGGGACAAGCCCGGGATTTACGGGAAATAGCGGGTTTTCCTTTGCCGGCGATTAAACTTCTTTTATTCAGTGTCTCATCAAAAATGAAAACATTTTTGAAAACAACAAGTCTCATGCGTTTTAATGGTGGAAAGATAATTTAAAAAATCGTTTTGGAAATGAGTTTACTCCCTGGGTACTTTCTTTGTATACTTTTGACTATACGGGCCGAGTCCGGGATTTACGGGAAGTCGCAGGGTCTCGTTTGCCGGCGATTAAACTTCTTTTATTCAGCGTCTCATCAAAAATGAAAAAATTTTTAAAAACTACAAGTCTCATAGGCTTTAGTGGTGAAATAATAATTTAAAAAATCGTTCGAGAAATGAGTTTACATCCTGGGTACTTTCTTTGTATACTTTTGACTATACGGGCCAAGCCCGGGATTAACGGGAAATCGCGGGTTTTCGTTTGCCGGCGATTAAACCACTTTCATTCAGCGTCTTATCAAAAATGAAAACATTTCTGAAAACTACAAGTCTCATGCGTTTTAGTGGTGAAAAAATAATTTAAAAAATCGTTTTGGAAATGAGTTTACTCCCTGGGTACTTTCTTTGTATACTTTTGACTATACGGGCCGAGTCCGGGATTACGGAAAATCTCAGGTTTTCGTTTGCCGGCGATTAAACTTCTTTTATTCAGCGTCTCATCAAAAATGAAAACATTTTTTAAAAACTACAAGTCTCATGGGCTTTAGTGGTGAAATAATAATTTAAAAAATCGTTCGGGAAATGAGTTTACATCCTGGGTACTTTCTTTGTATACTTTTGACTATACGGGCCAAGCCCGGGATTAACGGGAAATCGCGGGTTTTCGTTTGCCGGCGATTAAACCACTTTCATTCAGCGTCTTATCAAAAATGAAAACATTTCTGAAAACTACAAGTCTCATGCGTTTTAGTGGTGAAAAAATAATTTAAAAAATCGTTCGGGAAATGAGTTTACTCCCTGGGTACTTTCTTTGTATACTTTTGACTATACGGGCCGAGTCCGGGATTTACGGGAAATCGCAGGTTTTC
The DNA here is from genome assembly GCF_029227915.1 of Hydractinia symbiolongicarpus. Taxonomy (NCBI): domain Eukaryota; kingdom Metazoa; phylum Cnidaria; class Hydrozoa; order Anthoathecata; family Hydractiniidae; genus Hydractinia; species Hydractinia symbiolongicarpus. Next base: position 25,950,428 of record NC_079881.1, read on the forward strand.
GTTTGCCGGCGTTTAAACGTCTTTTATTCATCGTCTCATCAAAAATGAAAACAAGTTTGAAGACTACCAGTCTCACGCGTTTTATTGGTGAAAAAATAATTTAAAAATACGTTCGGGAAATGAGTTTACATCCTGGGTACTTTCTTTGTATACTTTTGACTATACGGGCCGAGTCCGGGATTTACGGAAAATCTCAGGTTTTCGTTTGCCGGCGATTAAACTTCTTTTATTCAGCGTCTCATCAAAAATGAAAACATTTTTGAAAACTACAAGTCTCATGCGTTTTAGTGGTGAAAAAATAATTTTAAAAATCGTTCGGGATATGAGTTTTCTCCCTGGGTACTTTCTTTGTATACTTTTCATTATACGGGCCGAGTCCGGGGTTTACGGGAAATCGCGGGTTTTTGTTTGCCGGCAATTAAACCACTTTCATTCAGCATCTTATCAAAAATGAAAACATTTCTGAAAACTACAAGTCTCATGCATTTTAGTGGTGAAAAAATAATTTAAAAAATCGTTCGGGAAATGAGTTTACTCACAGGGCACTTTCTTTGTATACATTCGACTATACGGGACAAGCCCGGGATTTACGGGAAATAGCGGGTTTTCCTTTGCCGGCGATTAAACTTCTTTTATTCAGTGTCTCATCAAAAATGAAAACATTTTTGAAAACAACAAGTCTCATGCGTTTTAATGGTGGAAAGATAATTTAAAAAATCATTTTGGAAATGAGTTTACTCCCTGGGTACTTTCTTTGTATACTTTTGACTATACGGGCCGAGTCTGGGATTTACGGGAAGTCGCAGGGTCTTGTTTGCCGGCGATTAAACTTCTTTTATTCAGCGTCTCATCAAAAATGAAAACATTTTTAAAAACTACAAGTCTCATGGGCTTTAGTGGTGAAATAATAATTTAAAAAATCGTTCGGGAAATGAGTTTACATCCTGGGTACTTTCTTTGTATACTTTTGACTATACGGGCCGAGTCCGGGATTTACGGAAAATCTCAGGTTTTCGTTTGCCGGCGATTAAACTTCTTTTATTCAGCGTCTCATCAAAAATGAAAACATTTTTGAAAACTACAAGTCTCATGCGTTTTAGTGGTGAAAAAATAATTTTAAAAATCGTTCGGGATATGAGTTTTCTCCCTGGGTACTTTCTTTGTATACTTTTCATTATACGGGCCGAGTCCGGGGTTTACGGGAAATGGCGGGTTTTCGTTTGCTGGCGATTAAACTTCTTTTATTCAGCGTCTCAGCAAAAATGAAAACAAGTTTGAAGACTACAAGTCTTATGCGTTTTAGTGTTGAAGAAATAATTTAAAAAATCGTTCGGGAAATGAGTTTACTCCCTGGGTACTTTCCTTGTTTACTTTTGACTTTACAGGCCGAGTCCGGGATTTACGGGAAATCGCAGGTTTTCGTTTGCCGGCGTTTAAACGTCTTTTATTCAGCGTCTCATCAAAAATGAAAACAAGTTTGAAGACTACAAGTCTCACGCGTTTTAGTGGTGAAAAAATAATTTAAAAATACGTTCGGGAAATGAGTTTACTCCCTGGGTACTTTCTTTGTATACTTTTGACTATACGGGCCAAGCCCGGGATTTACGGGAAATCGCAGGTTTTCGTTTGCCGGCGATTAAACTTCTTTTATTCAGCGTCTCATCAAAAATGAAAACATTTTTGAAAACTAACAGTCTTATGCGTTTTAGTGGTGAAAAAATAATTTAAAAAATCGTTCTGGAAATGAGTTTACTTACATGGCACTTTCTTTGTATACATTCGACTATACGGGACAAGCCCGGGATTTACGGGAAATCGCGGGTTTTCGATTGCCGGCGATTAAACTTCTTTTATTCAGTGTCTCATCAAAAATGAAAACATTTTTGAAAACAACAAGTCTCATGCGTTTTAATGGTGGAAAGATAATTTAAAAAATCGTTTTGGAAATGAGTTTACTCACAGGGTACTTTCTTTGTATACATTCGACTATACGGGCCAAGCCCGGGACATACGGGAAATCGCGGGTTTTCGTTTGCCGGCGATTAAACCACTTTCATTCAGCGTCTTATCAAAAATGAAAACATTTCTGAAAATTACAAGTCTCATGCGTTTTAGTGGTGAAAAAATAATTTAAAAAATCGTTCGGGAAATGAGTTTACTCACAGGGCACTTTCTTTGTATACATTCGACTATACGGGACAAGCCCGGGATTTACGGGAAATCGCGGGTTTTCCTTTGCCGGCGATTAAACTTCTTTTATTCAGTGTCTCATCAAAAATGAAAACATTTTTGAAAACAACAAGTCTCATGCGTTTTAATGGTGGAAAGATAATTTAAAAAATCGTTTTGGAAATGAGTTTACTCACAGGGCACTTTCTTTGTATACATTCGACTATACGGGCCAAGCCCGGGATTAACGGGAAATCGCAGGTTTTCGTTTGCCGGCGTTTAAACGTCTTTTATTCAGCGTCTCATCAAAAATGAAAACAAGTTTGAAGACTACAAGTCTCACGCGTTTTAGTGGTGAAAAAATAATTTAAAAATACGTTCGGGAAATGAGTTTACTCCCTGGCTACTTTCTTTGTATACTTTTGACTATACGGGCCAAGCCCGGGATTTACGGGAAATCGCAGGTTTTCGTTTGCCGGCGATTAAACTTCTTTTATTCAGCGTCTCATCAAAAATGAAAACATTTTTGAAAACTAACAGTCTTATGCGTTTTAGTGGTGAAAAAATAATTTAAAAAATCGTTCTGGAAATGAGTTTACTCACATGGCACTTTCTTTGTATACATTCGACTATACGGGACAAGCCCGGGATTTACGGGAAATCGCGGGTTTTCGTTTGCCGGCGATTAAACTTCTTTTATTCAGTGTCTCATCAAAAATAAAAACATTTTTGAAAACAACAAGTCTCATGCGTTTTAATGGTGGAAAGATAATTTAAAAAATCGTTTTGGAAATGAGTTTACTCACAGGGTACTTTCTTTGTATACAATCGACTATACGGGCCAAGCCCGGGATTTACGGGAAATCGCGGGTTTTCGTTTGCCGGCGATTAAACCACTTTCATTCAGCGTCTTATCAAAAATGAAAACATTTCTGAAAATTACAAGTCTCATGCGTTTTAGTGGTGAAAAAATAATTTAAAAAATCCTTCCGGAAATGAGTTTACTCACAGGGCACTTTCTTTGTATACATTCGACTATACGGGACAAGCCCGGGATTTACGGGAAATCGCGGGTTTTCCTTTGCCGGCGATTAAACTTCTTTTATTCAGTGTCTCATCAAAAATGAAAACATTTTTGAAAACAACAAGTCTCATGCGTTTTAATGGTGGAAAGATAATTTAAAAAATCGTTTTAGAAATGAGTTTACTCACAGGGTACTTTCTTTGTATACATTCGACTATACGGGCCAAGCCCGGGATTAACGGGAAATCGCGGGTTTTCGTTTGCCGGCGATTAAACCACTTTCATTCAGCGTCTTATCAAAAATGAAAACATTTCTGAAAACTACAAGTCTCATGCGTTTTAGTGGTGAAAAAATAATTTAAAAAATCGTTCGGGAAGTGAGTTTACTCCCTGGGTACTTTCTTTGTATACTTTTGACTATACGGGCCGAGTCCGGGATTTACGGGAAGTCGCAGGGTTTCGTTTGCCGGCGATTAAACTTCTGTTATTCAGCGTATCATCAAAAATGAAAACATTTTTAAAAACTACAAGTCTCATGGGCTTTAGTGGTGAAATAATAAGTTAAAAAATCGTTCGGGAAATGAGTTTACATCCTGGGTACTTTCTTTGTATACTTTTGACTATACGGGCCGAGTCCGGGATTACGGAAAATCTCAGGTTTTCGTTTGCCGGCGATTAAACTTCTTTTATTCAGCGTCTCATCAAAAATGAAAACATTTTTTAAAAACTACAAGTCTCATGCGTTTTAGTGGTGAAAAAATAATTTAAAAAATCGTTCGGGAAATGAGTTTTCTCCCTGGGTACTTTCTTTGTATACTTTTGATTATACGGGCCGAGTCCGGGGTTTACGGGAAATGGCGGGTTTTCGTTTGCTGGCGATTAAACTTCTTTTATTCAGCGTCTCAGCAAAAATGAAAACAAGTTTGAAGACTACAAGTCTCATGCGTTTTAGTGGTGAAGAAATAATTTGAAAAATCATTCGGGAAATGAGTTTACTCCCTGGGTACTTTCTTTGTTTACTTTTGACTTTACAGGCCGAGTCCGGGATTTACGGGAAATCGCAGGTTTTCGTTTGCCGGCGTTTAAACGTCTTTTATTCATCGTCTCATCAAAAATGAAAACAAGTTTGAAGACTACCAGTCTCACGCGTTTTATTGGTGAAAAAATAATTTAAAAATACGTTCGGGAAATGAGTTTACTCCCTGGGTACTTTCTTTGTATACTTTTGACTATACGGGCCAAGCCCGGGATTTACGGGAAATCGCGGGTTTTCGTTTGCCGGCGATTAAACTTCTTTTATTCAGCGTCTCATCAAAAATGAAAACATTTTTGAAAACTACAAGTCTTATGCGTTTTAGTGGTGAAAAAATAATTTAAAAAATCGTTCTGGAAATGAGTTTACTCACAGGGCACTTTCTTTGTATACATTCGACTATACGGGACAAGCCCGGGATTTACGGGAAATCGCGGGTTTTCGTTTGCCGGCGATTAAACCTCTTTCATTAAGCGTCTCATCAAAAATGAAAACATTTTTAAAAACTACAAGTCTCATGGGCTTTAATGGTGAAATAATAATTTAAAAAATCGTTCGGGAAATGAGTTTACACCCTGGGTACTTTCTTTGTATACTTTTGACTATACGGGCCGAGTCCGGGATTTACGGGAAATCTCAGGTTTTTGTTTGCCGGCGATTAAACTTCTTTTATTCAGCGTCTCATCAAAAATTAAAACATTTTTGAAAACTACAAGTCTCATGCGTTTTAGTGGTGAAAAAATAATTTAAAAAATCGTTCGGGAAATGAGTTTTCTCCCTGGGTACTTTCTTTGTATACTTTTGATTATACGGGCCGAGTCCGGGGTTTACGGGAAATGGCGGGTTTTCGCTTGCTGGCGATTAAACTTCTTTTATTCAGCGTCTCAGCAAAAATGAAAACAAGTTTGAAGACTACAAGTCTCATGCGTTTTAGTGGTGAAGAAATAATTTAAAAAATCGTTCGGGAAATGAGTTTACACCCTGGGTACTTTCTTTGTATACTTTTGACTATACGGGCCGAGTCCGGGATTTACGGGAAATCTCAGGTTTTTGTTTGCCGGCGATTAAACTTCTTTTATTCAGCGTCTCATCAAAAATTAAAACATTTTTGAAAACTACAAGTCTCATGCGTTTTAGTGGTGAAAAAATAATTTAAAAAATCGTTCGGGAAATGAGTTTTCTCCCTGGGTACTTTCTTTGTATACTTTTGATTATACGGGCCGAGTCCGGGGTTTACGGGAAATGGCGGGTTTTCGCTTGCTGGCGATTAAACTTCTTTTATTCAGCGTCTCAGCAAAAATGAAAACAAGTTTGAAGACTACAAGTCTCATGCGTTTTAGTGGTGAAGAAATAATTTAAAAAATCGTTCGGGAAATGAGTTTACTCCCTGGGTACTTTCTTTGTTTACTTTTGACTTTACAGGCCGAGTCCGGGATTTACGGGAAATCGCAGGTTTTCGTTTGCCGGCGTTTAAACGTCTTTTATTCAGCGTCTCATCAAAAATGAAAACAAATTTGAAGACTACAAGTCTCACGCGTTTTAGTGGTGAAAAAATAATTTAAAAATACGTTCGGGAAATGAGTTTACTCCCTGGGTACTTTCTTTGTATACTTTTGACTATACGGGCCAAGCCCGGGATTTACGGGAAATCGCGGGTTTTCGTTTGCCGGCGATTAAACTTCTTTTATTCAGCGTCTCATTAAAAATGTTTTCATTTTTGAAAACTACAAGTCTTATGCGTTTTAGTGGTGAAAAAATAATTTAAAAAATCGTTCGGGAAATGAGTTTACACCCTGGGTACTTTCTTTGTATACTTTTGACTATACGGGCCGAGTCCGGGATTTACGGGAAATCGCAGGTTTTCGTTTGCCGGCGTTCAAACGTCTTTTATTCAGCGTCTCATCAAAAATGAAAACATTTTTGAAAACTACAAGTCTCATGCGTTTTAGTGGTGAAAAAATAATTTAAAAAATCGTTCGGGAAATGAGTTTTCTCCCTGGGTACTTTCTTTGTATACTTTTGACTATACGGGCCAAGCCCGGGATTTACGGGAAACCGCGGGTTTTCGTTTGCCGGCGATTAAACTTCTTTTATTCAGCGTCTCATCAAAAATGAAAACATTTTTGAAAACTACAAGTCTTATGCGTTTTAGTGGTGAAAAAATAATTTAAAAAATCGATCTGGAAATGAGTTTACTCACAGGGCACTTTCTTTGTATACATTCGACTATACGGGACAAGCCCGGGATTTACGGGAAATCGCGGGTTTTCGTTTGCCGGCGATTAAACCTCTTTCATTAAGCGTCTCATCAAAAATGAAAACATTTTTGAAAACTACAAGTCTCATGCGTTTTAGTGGTGAAAAAATAATTTAAAAAATCGTTCGGGAAATGATTTTTCTCCCTGGGTTATTTCTTTGTATACTTTTGATTATACGGGCCGAGTCCGGGGTTTACGGGAAATGGCGGGTTTTCGTTTGCTGGCGATTAAACGTCTTTTATTCAGCGTCTCAGCAAAAATGAAAACAAGTTTGAAGACTACAAGTCTCATGCGTTTTAGTGGTGAAGAAATAATTTAAAAAATCGTTCGGGAAATGAGTTTACTCCCTGGGTACTTTCTTTGTTTACTTTTGACTTTACAGGCCGAGTCCGGGATTTACGGGAAATCGCAGGTTTTCGTTTGCCGGCGTTTAAACGTCTTTTATTCAGCGTCTCATCAAAAATGAAAACAAGTTTGAAGACTACAAGTCTCATGCGTTTTAGTGGTGAAAAAATAATTTAAAAAATCGTTCGGGAAATGAGTTTTCTCCCTGGGTACTTTCTTTGTATACTTTTGATTATACGGGCCGAGTCCGGGGTTTACGGGAAATGGCGGTTTTTCGTTTGCTGGCGATTAAACTTCTTTTATTCAGCGTCTCAGCAAAAATGAAAACAAGTTTGAAGACTACAAGTCTCATGCGTTTTAGTGGTGAAGAAATAATTTAAAAAATCGTTCGGGAAATGAGTTTACTCCCTGGGTACTTTCTTTGTTTACTTTTGACTTTACAGGCCGAGTCCGGGATTTACGGGAAATCGCAGGTTTTCGTTTGCCGGCGTTTAAACGTCTTTTATTCAGCGTCTCATCAAAAATGAAAACAAGTTTGAAGACTAAAAGTCTCATGCGTTTTAGTGGTGAAAAAATAATTTAAAAAATCGTTCGGGAAATGAGTTTTCTCCCTGGGTACTTTCTTTGTATACTTTTGATGATACGGGCCGAGTCCGGGGTTTACGGGAAATGGCGGTTTTTCGTTTGCTGGCGATTAAACTTCTTTTATTCAGCGTCTCAGCAAAAATGAAAACAAGTTTGAAGACTACAAGTCTCATGCGTTTTAGTGGTGAAGAAATAATTTAAAAAATCGTTCGGGAAATGAGTTTACTCCCTGGGTACTTTCTTTGTATACTTTTGATTATACGGGCCGAGTCCGGGGTTTACAGGAAATGGCGGGTTTTCGTTTGCTGGCGATTAAACTTCTTTTATTCAGCGTCTCAGCAAAAATGAAAACAAGTTTGAAGACTACAAGTCTCATGCGTTTTAGTGGTGAAGAAATAATTTAAAAAATCGTTCTGGAAATGAGTTTACTCCCTGGGTACTTTCTTTGTTTACTTTTGACTTTACAGGCCGAGTCCGGGATTTACGGGAAATCGCAGGTTTTCGTTTGCCGGCGTTTAAACGTCTTTTATTTAGCGTCTCATCAAAAATGAAAACAAGTTTGAAGACTACAAGTCTCATGCGTTTTAGTGGTGAAAAAATAATTTAAAAAATCGTTCGGGAAATGATTTTACTCCCTGGGTACTTTCTTTGTATACTTTTGACTATACGGGCCGAGTAAGGGATTTACGGGAAGTCGCAGGTTTTCGTTTGCCGGCGATTAAACTTCTTTTATTCAGCGTCTCATCAAAAATGAAAACATTTTTAAAAACTACAAGTCTCATGGGCTTTAGTGGTGAAATAATAATTTAAAAAATCGTTCGGGAAATGAGTTTACACCCTGGGTACTTTCTTTGTATTCTTTTGATTATACGGGCCGAGTCCGGGATTTACGGGAAATCGCAGGTTTTCGTTTGCCGGCGTTTAAACTTCTTTTATTCAGCGTCTCATCAAAAATGAAAACAAGTTTAAAGACTACAAGTCTCATGCGTTTTAGTGGTGAAGAAATAATTTAAAAAATCGTTCGGGAAATGAGTTTACTCCCTGGGTACTTTCTTTGTTTACTTTTGACTTTACAGGCCGAGTCCGGGATTTACGGGAAATCGCAGGTTTTCGTTTGCCGGCGTTTAAACGTCTTTTATTCAGCGTCTCATCAAAAATGAAAACAAGTTTGAAGACTACAAGTCTCATGCGTTTTAGTGGTGAAAAAATAATTTAAAAAATCGTTCTGGAAATGAGTTTACTCACAGGGCACTTTCTTTGTATACATTCGACTATACGGGCCAAGCCTGGGATTTACGGGAAATCGCGGGTTTTCGTTTGCCGGCGATTAAACCTCTTTCATTAAGCGTCTCATCAAAAATGAAAACATTTTTGAAAACTACAAGTCTCATGCGTTTTAGTGGTGAAGAAATAATTTAAAAAATCGTTCAGGAAATGAGTTTACTCCCTGGGTACTTTCTTTGTTTACTTTTGACTTTACAGGCCGAGTCCGGGATTTACGGGAAATCGCAGGTTTTCGTTTGCCGGCGTTTAAACGTCTTTTAATCAGCGTCTCATCAAAAATGAAAACAAGTTTGAAGACTACAGGTCTCATGCGTTTTAGTGGTGAAAAAATAATTTAAAAAATCGTTCGGGAAATGAGTTTTCTCCCTGGTTACTTTCTTTGTATACTTTTGATTATACGGGCCGAGTCCGGGGTTTACGGGAAATGGCGGGTTTTCGTTTGCTGGCGATTAAACTTCTTTTATTCAGCGTCTCAGCAAAAATGAAAACAAGTTTGAAGACTACAAGTCTCATGCGTTTTAGTGGTGAAGAAATAATTTAAAAAATCGTTCTGGAAATGAGTTTACTCCCTGGGTACTTTCTTTGTTTACTTTTGACTTTACAGGCCGAGTCCGGGATTTACGGGAAATCGCAGGTTTTCGTTTGCCGGCGTTTAAACGTCTTTTATTCAGCGTCTCATCAAAAATGAAAACAAGTTTGAAGACTACAAGTCTCATGCGTTTTAGTGGTGAAAAAATAATTTAAAAAATCGTTCGGGAAATGATTTTACTCCCTGGGTACTTTCTTTGTATACTTTTGACTATACGGGCCGAGTAAGGGATTTACGGGAAGTCGCAGGTTTTCGTTTGCCGGCGATTAAACTTCTTTTATTCAGCGTCTCATCAAAAATGAAAACATTTTTAAAAAACTACAAGTCTCATGGGCTTTAGTGGTGAAATAATAATTTAAAAAATCGTTCGGGAAATGAGTTTACACCCTGGGTACTTTCTTTGTATTCTTTTAATTATACGGGCCGAGTCCGGGATTTACGGGAAATCGCAGGTTTTCGTTTGCCGGCGTTTAAACGTCTTTTATTCAGCGTCTCATCAAAAATGAAAACAAGTTTGAAGACTACAAGTCTCATGCGTTTTAGTGGTGAAAAAATAATTTAAAAAATCGTTCGGGAAATGAGTTTACTCCCTGGGTACTTTCTTTGTTTACTTTTGACTTTACAGGCCGAGTCCGGGATTTACGGGAAATCGCAGGCTTTCGTTTGCCGGCGTTTAAACGTCTTTTATTCAGCGTCTCATCAAAAATGAAAACAAGTTTGAAGACTACAAGTCTCATGCGTTTTAGTGGTGAAAAAATAATTTAAAAAATCGTTCTGGAAATGAGTTTACTCACAGGGCACTTTCTTTGTATACATTCGACTATACGGGCCAAGCCTGGGATTTACGGGAAATCGCGGGTTTTCGTTTGCCGGCGATTAAACCTCTTTCATTAAGCGTCTCATCAAAAATGAAAACATTTTTGAAAACTACAAGTCTCATGCGTTTTAGTGGTGAAGAAATAATTTAAAAAATCGTTCAGGAAATGAGTTTACTCCCTGGGTACTTTCTTTGTTTACTTTTGACTTTACAGGCCGAGTCCGGGATTTACGGGAAATCGCAGGTTTTCGTTTGCCGGCGTTTAAACGTCTTTTAATCAGCGTCTCATCAAAAATGAAAACAAGTTTGAAGACTACAGGTCTCATGCGTTTTAGTGGTGAAAAAATAATTTAAAAAATCGTTCGGGAAATGAGTTTTCTCCCTGGTTACTTTCTTTGTATACTTTTGATTATACGGGCCGAGTCCGGGGTTTACGGGAAATGGCGGGTTTTCGTTTGCTGGCGATTAAACTTCTTTTATTCAGCGTCTCAGCAAAAATGAAAACAAGTTTGAAGACTACAAGTCTCATGCGTTTTAGTGGTGAAGAAATAATTTAAAAAATCGTTCTGGAAATGAGTTTACTCCCTGGGTACTTTCTTTGTTTACTTTTGACTTTACAGGCCGAGTCCGGGATTTACGGGAAATCACAGGTTTTCGTTTGCCGGCGTTTAAACGTCTTTTATTCAGCGTCTCATCAAAAATGAAAACAAGTTTGAAGACTACAAGTCTCATGCGTTTTAGTGGTGAAAAAATAATTTAAAAAATCGTTCGGGAAATGATTTTACTCCCTGGGTACTTTCTTTGTATACTTTTGACTATACGGGCCGAGTAAGGGATTTACGGGAAGTCGCAGGTTTTCGTTTGCCGGCGATTAAACTTCTTTTATTCAGCGTCTCATCAAAAATAAAAACATTTTTAAAAAACTAGAAGTCTCATGGGCTTTAGTGGTGAAATAATAATTTAAAAAATCGTTCGGGAAATGAGTTTACACCCTGGGTACTTTCTTTGTATTCTTTTGATTATACGGGCCGAGTCCGGGATTTACGGGAAATCGCAGGTTTTCGTTTGCCGGCGTTTAAACGTCTTTTATTCAGCGTCTCATCAAAAATGAAAACAAGTTTGAAGACTACAAGTCTCATGCGTTTTAGTGGTGAAAAAATAATTTAAAAAATCGTTCGGGAAATGAGTTTACTCCCTGCGTACTTTCTTTGTATACATTTGACTATACGGTCCAAGCCCAGGATTTACGGGAAATCGCGGGTTTTCGTTAGCCGGCGATTAAACCACTTTCATTAAGCGTCTCATCAAGAATGAAAACATTTCTAAAAACTACAAGTCTCATGCGTTTTAGTGGTGAAAAAATAATTTAAAAAATCGTTCGGGAAATGAGTTTACTACCTGGGTACTTTCTTTGTATACTTTTGACTATACGGGCCGAGTCTGGGATTTACGGGAAATCGCAGGTTTTCGTTTGCCGGCGATTAAACTTCTTTTATTCAGCGTCTCATCAAAAATGAAAACATTTTTTAAAAACTACAAGTCTCATGCGTTTTAGTGGTGAAAAAATAATTTAAAAAATCGTTCGGGAAATGAGTTTTCTCCCTGGGTACTTTCTTTGTATACTTTTGATTATACGGGCCGAGTCCGGGGTTTACGGGAAATGGCGGGTTTTCGTTTGCTGGCGATTAAACTTCTTTTATTCAGCGTCTCAGCAAAAATGAAAACAAGTTTGAAGACTACAAGTCTCATGCGTTTTAGTGGTGAAGAAATAATTTGAAAAATCATTCGGGAAATGAGTTTACTCCCTGGGTACTTTCTTTGTTTACTTTTGACTTTACAGGCCGAGTCCGGGATTTACGGGAAATCGCAGGTTTTCGTTTGCCGGCGTTTAAACGTCTTTTATTCATCGTCTCATCAAAAATGAAAACAAGTTTGAAGACTACCAGTCTCACGCGTTTTATTGGTGAAAAAATAATTTAAAAATACGTTCGGGAAATGAGTTTACTCCCTGGGTACTTTCTTTGTATACTTTTGACTATACGGGCCAAGCCCGGGATTTACGGGAAATCGCGGGTTTTCGTTTGCCGGCGATTAAACTTCTTTTATTCAGCGTCTCATCAAAAATGAAAACATTTTTGAAAACTACAAGTCTTATGCGTTTTAGTGGTGAAAAAATAATTTAAAAAATCGTTCTGGAAATGAGTTTACTCACAGGGCACTTTCTTTGTATACATTCGACTATACGGGACAAGCCCGGGATTTACGGGAAATCGCGGGTTTTCGTTTGCCGGCGATTAAACCTCTTTCATTAAGCGTCTCATCAAAAATGAAAACATTTTTAAAAACTACAAGTCTCATGGGCTTTAATGGTGAAATAATAATTTAAAAAATCGTTCGGGAAATGAGTTTACACCCTGGGTACTTTCTTTGTATACTTTTGACTATACGGGCCGAGTCCGGGATTTACGGGAAATCTCAGGTTTTTGTTTGCCGGCGATTAAACTTCTTTTATTCAGCGTCTCATCAAAAATTAAAACATTTTTGAAAACTACAAGTCTCATGCGTTTTAGTGGTGAAAAAATAATTTAAAAAATCGTTCGGGAAATGAGTTTTCTCCCTGGGTACTTTCTTTGTATACTTTTGATTATACGGGCCGAGTCCGGGGTTTACGGGAAATGGCGGGTTTTCGCTTGCTGGCGATTAAACTTCTTTTATTCAGCGTCTCAGCAAAAATGAAAACAAGTTTGAAGACTACAAGTCTCATGCGTTTTAGTGGTGAAGAAATAATTTAAAAAATCGTTCGGGAAATGAGTTTACACCCTGGGTACTTTCTTTGTATACTTTTGACTATACGGGCCGAGTCCGGGATTTACGGGAAATCTCAGGTTTTTGTTTGCCGGCGATTAAACTTCTTTTATTCAGCGTCTCATCAAAAATTAAAACATTTTTGAAAACTACAAGTCTCATGCGTTTTAGTGGTGAAAAAATAATTTAAAAAATCGTTCGGGAAATGAGTTTTCTCCCTGGGTACTTTCTTTGTATACTTTTGATTATACGGGCCGAGTCCGGGGTTTACGGGAAATGGCGGGTTTTCGCTTGCTGGCGATTAAACTTCTTTTATTCAGCGTCTCAGCAAAAATGAAAACAAGTTTGAAGACTACAAGTCTCATGCGTTTTAGTGGTGAAGAAATAATTTAAAAAATCGTTCGGGAAATGAGTTTACTCCCTGGGTACTTTCTTTGTTTACTTTTGACTTTACAGGCCGAGTCCGGGATTTACGGGAAATCGCAGGTTTTCGTTTGCCGGCGTTTAAACGTCTTTTATTCAGCGTCTCATCAAAAATGAAAACAAATTTGAAGACTACAAGTCTCACGCGTTTTAGTGGTGAAAAAATAATTTAAAAATACGTTCGGGAAATGAGTTTACTCCCTGGGTACTTTCTTTGTATACTTTTGACTATACGGGCCAAGCCCGGGATTTACGGGAAATCGCGGGTTTTCGTTTGCCGGCGATTAAACTTCTTTTATTCAGCGTCTCATTAAAAATGTTTTCATTTTTGAAAACTACAAGTCTTATGCGTTTTAGTGGTGAAAAAATAATTTAAAAAATCGTTCGGGAAATGAGTTTACACCCTGGGTACTTTCTTTGTATACTTTTGACTATACGGGCCGAGTCCGGGATTTACGGGAAATCGCAGGTTTTCGTTTGCCGGCGTTCAAACGTCTTTTATTCAGCGTCTCATCAAAAATGAAAACATTTTTGAAAACTACAAGTCTCATGCGTTTTAGTGGTGAAAAAATAATTTAAAAAATCGTTCGGGAAATGAGTTTTCTCCCTGGGTACTTTCTTTGTATACTTTTGACTATACGGGCCAAGCCCGGGATTTACGGGAAACCGCGGGTTTTCGTTTGCCGGCGATTAAACTTCTTTTATTCAGCGTCTCATCAAAAATGAAAACATTTTTGAAAACTACAAGTCTTATGCGTTTTAGTGGTGAAAAAATAATTTAAAAAATCGATCTGGAAATGAGTTTACTCACAGGGCACTTTCTTTGTATACATTCGACTATACGGGACAAGCCCGGGATTTACGGGAAATCGCGGGTTTTCGTTTGCCGGCGATTAAACCTCTTTCATTAAGCGTCTCATCAAAAATGAAAACATTTTTGAAAACTACAAGTCTCATGCGTTTTAGTGGTGAAAAAATAATTTAAAAAATCGTTCGGGAAATGATTTTTCTCCCTGGGTTATTTCTTTGTATACTTTTGATTATACGGGCCGAGTCCGGGGTTTACGGGAAATGGCGGGTTTTCGTTTGCTGGCGATTAAACGTCTTTTATTCAGCGTCTCAGCAAAAATGAAAACAAGTTTGAAGACTACAAGTCTCATGCGTTTTAGTGGTGAAGAAATAATTTAAAAAATCGTTCGGGAAATGAGTTTACTCCCTGGGTACTTTCTTTGTTTACTTTTGACTTTACAGGCCGAGTCCGGGATTTACGGGAAATCGCAGGTTTTCGTTTGCCGGCGTTTAAACGTCTTTTATTCAGCGTCTCATCAAAAATGAAAACAAGTTTGAAGACTACAAGTCTCATGCGTTTTAGTGGTGAAAAAATAATTTAAAAAATCGTTCGGGAAATGAGTTTTCTCCCTGGGTACTTTCTTTGTATACTTTTGATTATACGGGCCGAGTCCGGGGTTTACGGGAAATGGCGGTTTTTCGTTTGCTGGCGATTAAACTTCTTTTATTCAGCGTCTCAGCAAAAATGAAAACAAGTTTGAAGACTACAAGTCTCATGCGTTTTAGTGGTGAAGAAATAATTTAAAAAATCGTTCGGGAAATGAGTTTACTCCCTGGGTACTTTCTTTGTTTACTTTTGACTTTACAGGCCGAGTCCGGGATTTACGGGAAATCGCAGGTTTTCGTTTGCCGGCGTTTAAACGTCTTTTATTCAGCGTCTCATCAAAAATGAAAACAAGTTTGAAGACTAAAAGTCTCATGCGTTTTAGTGGTGAAAAAATAATTTAAAAAATCGTTCGGGAAATGAGTTTTCTCCCTGGGTACTTTCTTTGTATACTTTTGATGATACGGGCCGAGTCCGGGGTTTACGGGAAATGGCGGTTTTTCGTTTGCTGGCGATTAAACTTCTTTTATTCAGCGTCTCAGCAAAAATGAAAACAAGTTTGAAGACTACAAGTCTCATGCGTTTTAGTGGTGAAGAAATAATTTAAAAAATCGTTCGGGAAATGAGTTTACTCCCTGGGTACTTTCTTTGTATACTTTTGACTATACGGGCCAAGCCCGGGATTTACGGGAAATCGCGGGTTTTCGTTTGCCGGCGATTAAACTTCTTTTATTCAGCGTCTCATCAAAAATGAAAACATTTTTGAAAACTACAAGTCTTATGCGTTTTAGTGGTGAAAAAATAATTTAAAAAATCGTTCTGGAAATGAGTTTACTCACAGGGCACTTTCTTTGTATACATTCGACTATACGGGACAAGCCCGGGATTTACGGGAAATCGCGGGTTTTCGTTTGCCGGCGATTAAACCTCTTTCATTAAGCGTCTCATCAAAAATGAAAACATTTTTAAAAACTACAAGTCTCATGGGCTTTAATGGTGAAATAATAATTTAAAAAATCGTTCGGGAAATGAGTTTACACCCTGGGTACTTTCTTTGTATACTTTTGACTATACGGGCCGAGTCCGGGATTTACGGGAAATCTCAGGTTTTTGTTTGCCGGCGATTAAACTTCTTTTATTCAGCGTCTCATCAAAAATTAAAACATTTTTGAAAACTACAAGTCTCATGCGTTTTAGTGGTGAAAAAATAATTTAAAAAATCGTTCGGGAAATGAGTTTTCTCCCTGGGTACTTTCTTTGTATACTTTTGATTATACGGGCCGAGTCCGGGGTTTACGGGAAATGGCGGGTTTTCGCTTGCTGGCGATTAAACTTCTTTTATTCAGCGTCTCAGCAAAAATGAAAACAAGTTTGAAGACTACAAGTCTCATGCGTTTTAGTGGTGAAGAAATAATTTAAAAAATCGTTCGGGAAATGAGTTTACACCCTGGGTACTTTCTTTGTATACTTTTGACTATACGGGCCGAGTCCGGGATTTACGGGAAATCTCAGGTTTTTGTTTGCCGGCGATTAAACTTCTTTTATTCAGCGTCTCATCAAAAATTAAAACATTTTTGAAAACTACAAGTCTCATGCGTTTTAGTGGTGAAAAAATAATTTAAAAAATCGTTCGGGAAATGAGTTTTCTCCCTGGGTACTTTCTTTGTATACTTTTGATTATACGGGCCGAGTCCGGGGTTTACGGGAAATGGCGGGTTTTCGCTTGCTGGCGATTAAACTTCTTTTATTCAGCGTCTCAGCAAAAATGAAAACAAGTTTGAAGACTACAAGTCTCATGCGTTTTAGTGGTGAAGAAATAATTTAAAAAATCGTTCGGGAAATGAGTTTACTCCCTGGGTACTTTCTTTGTTTACTTTTGACTTTACAGGCCGAGTCCGGGATTTACGGGAAATCGCAGGTTTTCGTTTGCCGGCGTTTAAACGTCTTTTATTCAGCGTCTCATCAAAAATGAAAACAAATTTGAAGACTACAAGTCTCACGCGTTTTAGTGGTGAAAAAATAATTTAAAAATACGTTCGGGAAATGAGTTTACTCCCTGGGTACTTTCTTTGTATACTTTTGACTATACGGGCCAAGCCCGGGATTTACGGGAAATCGCGGGTTTTCGTTTGCCGGCGATTAAACTTCTTTTATTCAGCGTCTCATTAAAAATGTTTTCATTTTTGAAAACTACAAGTCTTATGCGTTTTAGTGGTGAAAAAATAATTTAAAAAATCGTTCGGGAAATGAGTTTACACCCTGGGTACTTTCTTTGTATACTTTTGACTATACGGGCCGAGTCCGGGATTTACGGGAAATCGCAGGTTTTCGTTTGCCGGCGTTCAAACGTCTTTTATTCAGCGTCTCATCAAAAATGAAAACATTTTTGAAAACTACAAGTCTCATGCGTTTTAGTGGTGAAAAAATAATTTAAAAAATCGTTCGGGAAATGAGTTTTCTCCCTGGGTACTTTCTTTGTATACTTTTGACTATACGGGCCAAGCCCGGGATTTACGGGAAACCGCGGGTTTTCGTTTGCCGGCGATTAAACTTCTTTTATTCAGCGTCTCATCAAAAATGAAAACATTTTTGAAAACTACAAGTCTTATGCGTTTTAGTGGTGAAAAAATAATTTAAAAAATCGATCTGGAAATGAGTTTACTCACAGGGCACTTTCTTTGTATACATTCGACTATACGGGACAAGCCCGGGATTTACGGGAAATCGCGGGTTTTCGTTTGCCGGCGATTAAACCTCTTTCATTAAGCGTCTCATCAAAAATGAAAACATTTTTGAAAACTACAAGTCTCATGCGTTTTAGTGGTGAAAAAATAATTTAAAAAATCGTTCGGGAAATGATTTTTCTCCCTGGGTTATTTCTTTGTATACTTTTGATTATACGGGCCGAGTCCGGGGTTTACGGGAAATGGCGGGTTTTCGTTTGCTGGCGATTAAACGTCTTTTATTCAGCGTCTCAGCAAAAATGAAAACAAGTTTGAAGACTACAAGTCTCATGCGTTTTAGTGGTGAAGAAATAATTTAAAAAATCGTTCGGGAAATGAGTTTACTCCCTGGGTACTTTCTTTGTTTACTTTTGACTTTACAGGCCGAGTCCGGGATTTACGGGAAATCGCAGGTTTTCGTTTGCCGGCGTTTAAACGTCTTTTATTCAGCGTCTCATCAAAAATGAAAACAAGTTTGAAGACTACAAGTCTCATGCGTTTTAGTGGTGAAAAAATAATTTAAAAAATCGTTCGGGAAATGAGTTTTCTCCCTGGGTACTTTCTTTGTATACTTTTGATTATACGGGCCGAGTCCGGGGTTTACGGGAAATGGCGGTTTTTCGTTTGCTGGCGATTAAACTTCTTTTATTCAGCGTCTCAGCAAAAATGAAAACAAGTTTGAAGACTACAAGTCTCATGCGTTTTAGTGGTGAAGAAATAATTTAAAAAATCGTTCGGGAAATGAGTTTACTCCCTGGGTACTTTCTTTGTTTACTTTTGACTTTACAGGCCGAGTCCGGGATTTACGGGAAATCGCAGGTTTTCGTTTGCCGGCGTTTAAACGTCTTTTATTCAGCGTCTCATCAAAAATGAAAACAAGTTTGAAGACTAAAAGTCTCATGCGTTTTAGTGGTGAAAAAATAATTTAAAAAATCGTTCGGGAAATGAGTTTTCTCCCTGGGTACTTTCTTTGTATACTTTTGATGATACGGGCCGAGTCCGGGGTTTACGGGAAATGGCGGTTTTTCGTTTGCTGGCGATTAAACTTCTTTTATTCAGCGTCTCAGCAAAAATGAAAACAAGTTTGAAGACTACCAGTCTCACGCGTTTTATTGGTGAAAAAATAATTTAAAAATACGTTCGGGAAATGAGTTTACTCCCTGGGTACTTTCTTTGTATACTTTTGACTATACGGGCCAAGCCCGGGATTTACGGGAAATCGCGGGTTTTCGTTTGCCGGCGATTAAACTTCTTTTATTCAGCGTCTCATCAAAAATGAAAACAAGTTTGAAGACTACAAGTCTCATGCGTTTTAGTGGTGAAAAAATAATTTAAAAAATCGTTCTGGAAATGAGTTTACTCACAGGGCACTTTCTTTGTATACATTCGACTATACGGGCCAAGCCTGGGATTTACGGGAAATCGCGGGTTTTCGTTTGCCGGCGATTAAACCTCTTTCATTAAGCGTCTCATCAAAAATGAAAACATTTTTGAAAACTACAAGTCTCATGCGTTTTAGTGGTGAAGAAATAATTTAAAAAATCGTTCAGGAAATGAGTTTACTCCCTGGGTACTTTCTTTGTTTACTTTTGACTTTACAGGCCGAGTCCGGGATTTACGGGAAATCGCAGGTTTTCGTTTGCCGGCGTTTAAACGTCTTTTAATCAGCGTCTCATCAAAAATGAAAACAAGTTTGAAGACTACAGGTCTCATGCGTTTTAGTGGTGAAAAAATAATTTAAAAAATCGTTCGGGAAATGAGTTTTCTCCCTGGTTACTTTCTTTGTATACTTTTGATTATACGGGCCGAGTCCGGGGTTTACGGGAAATGGCGGGTTTTCGTTTGCTGGCGATTAAACTTCTTTTATTCAGCGTCTCAGCAAAAATGAAAACAAGTTTGAAGACTACAAGTCTCATGCGTTTTAGTGGTGAAGAAATAATTTAAAAAATCGTTCTGGAAATGAGTTTACTCCCTGGGTACTTTCTTTGTTTACTTTTGACTTTACAGGCCGAGTCCGGGATTTACGGGAAATCGCAGGTTTTCGTTTGCCGGCGTTTAAACGTCTTTTATTCAGCGTCTCATCAAAAATGAAAACAAGTTTGAAGACTACAAGTCTCATGCGTTTTAGTGGTGAAAAAATAATTTAAAAAATCGTTCGGGAAATGATTTTACTCCCTGGGTACTTTCTTTGTATACTTTTGACTATACGGGCCGAGTAAGGGATTTACGGGAAGTCGCAGGTTTTCGTTTGCCGGCGATTAAACTTCTTTTATTCAGCGTCTCATCAAAAATGAAAACAAGTTTGAAGACTACAAGTCTCATGCGTTTTAGTGGTGAAAAAATAATTTAAAAAATCGTTCGGGAAATGAGTTTACTCCCTGGGTACTTTCTTTGTTTACTTTTGACTTTACAGGCCGAGTCCGGGATTTACGGGAAATCGCAGGCTTTCGTTTGCCGGCGTTTAAACGTCTTTTATTCAGCGTCTCATCAAAAATGAAAACAAGTTTGAAGACTACAAGTCTCATGCGTTTTAGTGGTGAAAAAATAATTTAAAAAATCGTTCTGGAAATGAGTTTACTCACAGGGCACTTTCTTTGTATACATTCGACTATACGGGCCAAGCCTGGGATTTACGGGAAATCGCGGGTTTTCGTTTGCCGGCGATTAAACCTCTTTCATTAAGCGTCTCATCAAAAATGAAAACATTTTTGAAAACTACAAGTCTCATGCGTTTTAGTGGTGAAGAAATAATTTAAAAAATCGTTCAGGAAATGAGTTTACTCCCTGGGTACTTTCTTTGTTTACTTTTGACTTTACAGGCCGAGTCCGGGATTTACGGGAAATCGCAGGTTTTCGTTTGCCGGCGTTTAAACGTCTTTTAATCAGCGTCTCATCAAAAATGAAAACAAGTTTGAAGACTACAGGTCTCATGCGTTTTAGTGGTGAAAAAATAATTTAAAAAATCGTTCGGGAAATGAGTTTTCTCCCTGGTTACTTTCTTTGTATACTTTTGATTATACGGGCCGAGTCCGGGGTTTACGGGAAATGGCGGGTTTTCGTTTGCTGGCGATTAAACTTCTTTTATTCAGCGTCTCAGCAAAAATGAAAACAAGTTTGAAGACTACAAGTCTCATGCGTTTTAGTGGTGAAGAAATAATTTAAAAAATCGTTCTGGAAATGAGTTTACTCCCTGGGTACTTTCTTTGTTTACTTTTGACTTTACAGGCCGAGTCCGGGATTTACGGGAAATCACAGGTTTTCGTTTGCCGGCGTTTAAACGTCTTTTATTCAGCGTCTCATCAAAAATGAAAACAAGTTTGAAGACTACAAGTCTCATGCGTTTTAGTGGTGAAAAAATAATTTAAAAAATCGTTCGGGAAATGATTTTACTCCCTGGGTACTTTCTTTGTATACTTTTGACTATACGGGCCGAGTAAGGGATTTACGGGAAGTCGCAGGTTTTCGTTTGCCGGCGATTAAACTTCTTTTATTCAGCGTCTCATCAAAAATAAAAACATTTTTAAAAAACTAGAAGTCTCATGGGCTTTAGTGGTGAAATAATAATTTAAAAAATCGTTCGGGAAATGAGTTTACACCCTGGGTACTTTCTTTGTATTCTTTTGATTATACGGGCCGAGTCCGGGATTTACGGGAAATCGCAGGTTTTCGTTTGCCGGCGTTTAAACGTCTTTTATTCAGCGTCTCATCAAAAATGAAAACAAGTTTGAAGACTACAAGTCTCATGCGTTTTAGTGGTGAAAAAATAATTTAAAAAATCGTTCGGGAAATGAGTTTACTCCCTGCGTACTTTCTTTGTATACATTTGACTATACGGTCCAAGCCCAGGATTTACGGGAAATCGCGGGTTTTCGTTAGCCGGCGATTAAACCACTTTCATTAAGCGTCTCATCAAGAATGAAAACATTTCTAAAAACTACAAGTCTCATGCGTTTTAGTGGTGAAAAAATAATTTAAAAAATCGTTCGGGAAATGAGTTTACTACCTGGGTACTTTCTTTGTATACTTTTGACTATACGGGCCGAGTCTGGGATTTACGGGAAATCGCAGGTTTTCGTTTGCCGGCGATTAAACTTCTTTTATTCAGCGTCTCATCAAAAATGAAAACATTTTTGAAAACTGCAAGTCTCATGCGTTTTAGTGGTGAAAAGATAATTTAAAAAATCGTTTTGGAAATGAGTTTACTCACAGGGTACTTTCTTTGTATACATTCGACTATACGGGCCAACCCTGGGATTTACGGGAAATCGCGGGTTTTCGTTTGCCAGCTATTAAACCACTTTCATTAAGCGTCTCATCAAAAATGAAAACATTTCTGAAAACTACAAGTCTCATGCGTTTTAGTGGTGAAAAAATGATTTAAAAAATCGTTCGGGAAATGAGTTTACACCGTGGGTACTTTTTTGTATACTTTTGACTATACGGGCCGAGTCTGGGATTTACGGGAAGTCGCTGGTTTTCGTTTGACGGCGATTAAACTTCTTTTATTCAGCGTCTCATCAAAAATGAAAACATTTTTAAAAACTACAAGTCTCATAGGCTTTAGTGGTGAAATAATAATTTAAAAAATCGTTCGGGAAAAGAGTTTACACCCTGGGTACTTTCTTTGTATGCTTTTGACTATACGGCCGAGTCCAGGATTTACGGGAAATCGCAGGTTTTCGTTTGCCGGCGATTAAACGTCTTTTATTCAGCGTCTCACTAAAAATGAAAACAAGTTTGAAGACTACAAGTCTCATGCGTTTTAGTTGTGAAAAAATAATTTAAAAAATCGTTCGGGAAATGAGTTTACTCCCTGGGTACTTTCTTTGTATGCTTTTGACTATACGGCCAAGCCCGGAATTTACGGGAAATCGCGGGTTTTCGTTTGCCGGCGATTAAACTTCTTTTATTCAGCGTCTCATCAAAAATGAAAACATTTTTGAAAACTACAAGTCTCATGCGTTTTAGTGGTGAAAAAATAATTTAAAAAATCGTTCGGGAAATGAGTTTACTCCCTGGGTACTTTCTTTGTATACTTTTGACTATACGGGCCGAGTCTGGGATTTACGGGAAATCGCAGGTTTTCGTTTGCCGGCGATTAAACTTCTTTTATTCAGCGTCTCATCAAAAATGAAAACATTTTTGAAAACTGCAAGTCTCATGCGTTTTAGTGGTGAAAAGATAATTTAAAATACGTTTTGGAAATGAGTTTACTCACAGGGTACTTTCTTTGTATACATTCGACTATACGGGCCAACCCTGGGATTTACGGGAAATCGCGGGTTTTCGTTTGCCAGCTATTAAACCACTTTCATTAAGCGTCTCATCAAAAATGAAAACATTTCTGAAAACTACAAGTCTCATGCGTTTTAGTGGTGAAAAAATGATTTAAAAAATCGTTCGGGAAATGAGTTTACACCGTGGGTACTTTTTTGTATACTTTTGACTATACGGGCCGAGTCTGGGATTTACGGGAAGTCGCTGGTTTTCGTTTGACGGCGATTAAACTTCTTTTATTCAGCGTCTCATCAAAAATGAAAACATTTTTAAAAACTACAAGTCTCATGGGCTTTAGTGGTGAAATAATAATTTAAAAAATCGTTCGGGAAATGAGTTTACACCCTGGGTACTTTCTTTGTATGCTTTTGACTATACGGCCGAGTCCAGGATTTACGGAAAATCGCAGGTTTTCGTTTGCCGGCGATTAAACGTCTTTTATTCAGCGTCTCACTAAAAATGAAAACAAGTTTGAAGACTACAAGTCTCATGCGTTTTAGTGGTGAAAAAATAATTTAAAAAATCGTTCGGGAAATGAGTTTACTCCCTGGGTACTTTCTTTGTATACGTTTGACTATACAGGCCAAGCCCGGGATTTACGGGAAATCGCGGGTTTTCGTTTGCCGGCGATTAAACTTCTTTTATTCAGCGTCTCATCAAAAATGAAAACATTTTTGAAAACTACAAGTCTTATGCGTTTTAGTGGTGAAAAAATAATTTAAAAAATCGTTCTGGAAATGAGTTTACTCACATGGCACTTTCTTTGTATACATTCGACTATACGGGCCAAGCCCGGGATTTACGGGAAATGGCGGATTTTCGTTTGCCGGCGATTAAACTTCTTTTATTCAGTGTCTCATCAAAAATGAAAACATTTTAGAAAACTACAAGTCTCATGCGTTTTAGTGGTAAAAAGATAATTTAAAAAATCCTTTTGGAAATGAGTTTACTCACAGGGTACTTTCTTTGTATACATTCGACTATACGGTCCAAGCCCAGGATTTACGGGAAATCGCGGGTTTTCGTTTGCCGGCGATTAATCCACTTTCATTAAGCGTCTCATCAAAAATGAAAACATTTCTGAAAACTACAAGTCTCATGCGTTTTAGTGGTGAAAAAATAATTTAAAAAATCGTTCGGGAAATGAGTTTACTCCCTGGGTACTTTCTTTGTATACTTTTGACTATACGGGCCGAGTCTGGGATTTACGGGAAATCGCAGGTTTTCGTTTGCCGGCGATTAAACTTCTTTTATTCAGCGTCTCATCAAAAATGAAAACCTTTTTGAAAACTGCAAGTCTCATGCGTTTTAGTGGTGAAAAGATAATTTAAAAAATCGTTTTGGAAATGAGTTTACTCACAGGGTACTTTCTTTGTATACATTCGACTACACGGGCCAAGCCTGGGATTTACGGGAAATCGCGGGTTTTCGTTTGCCAGCTATTAAACCACTTTCATTAAGCGTCTCATCAAAAATGAAAACATTTCTGAAAACTACAAGTCTCATGCGTTTTAGTGGTGAAAAAATGATTTAAAAAATCGTTCGGGAAATGAGTTTACACCGTGGGTACTTTTTTGTATACTTTTGACTATACGGGCCGAGTCTGGGATTTACGGGAAGTCGCGGGTTTTCGTTTGCCGGCGATTAAACGTCTTTTATTCAGCGTCTCACTAAAAATGAAAGCAAGTTTGAAGACTACAAGTCTCATGCGTTTTAGTGGTGAAAAAATAATTTAAAAAATCGTTCGGGAAATGAGTTTACTCCCTGGGTACTTTCTTTGTATACATTTGACTATACGGGCCAAGCCCGGGATTTACGGGAAATCGCGGGTTTTCGTTTGCCGGCGATTAAACTTCTTTTATTCAGCGTCTCATCAAAAATGAAAACATTTTTGAAAACTGCAAGTCTCATGTGTTTTAGTGGTGAAAAGATAATTTAAAAAATCGTTTTGGAAATGAGTTTACTCACAGGGTACTTTCTTTGTATACATTCGACTATACGGGCCAACCCTGGGATTTACGGGAAATCGCGGGTT
Source organism: Hydractinia symbiolongicarpus (assembly GCF_029227915.1). Lineage (NCBI taxonomy): Eukaryota > Metazoa > Cnidaria > Hydrozoa > Anthoathecata > Hydractiniidae > Hydractinia > Hydractinia symbiolongicarpus. The sequence continues at coordinate 25,975,188 of NC_079881.1, forward strand.
TTCGTTTGCCAGCTATTAAACCACTTTCATTAAGCGTCTCATCAAAAATGAAAACATTTCTGAAAACTACAAGTCTCATGCGTTTTAGTGGTGAAAAAATGATTTAAAAAATCGTTCGGGAAATGAGTTTACACCGTGGGTACTTTTTTGTATACTTTTGACTATACGGGCCGAGTCTGGGATTTACGGGAAGTCGCTGGTTTTTGTTTGACGGCGATTAAACTTCTTTTATTCAGCGTCTCATCAAAAATAAAAACATTTTTAAAAACTACAAGTCTCATGGGCTTTAGTGGTGAAATAATAATTTAAAAAATCGTTCGGGAAATGAGTTTACACCCTGGGTACTTTCTTTGTATGCTTTTGACTATACGGCCGAGTCCAGGATTTACGGGAAATCGCAGGTTTTCGTTTGCCGGCGATTAAACGTCTTTTATTCAGCGTCTCACTAAAAATGAAAACAAGTTTGAAGACTACAAGTCTCATGCGTTTTAGTGGTGAAAAAATAATTTAAAAAATCGTTCGGGAAATGAGTTTACTCCCTGGGTATATTCTTTGTATACGTTTGACTATACGGGCCAAGCCCGGGATTTACGGGAAATCGCGGGTTTTCGTTTGCCGGCGATTAAACTTCTTTTATTCAGCGTCTCATCAAAAATGAAAACATTTTTGAAAACTACAAGTCTTATGCGTTTTAGTGGTGAAACAATAATTTAAAAAATCGTTCTGGAAATGAGTTTACTCACATGGCACTTTCTTTGTATACATTCGACTATACGGGCCAAGCCCGGGATTTACGGGAAATGGCGGGTTTTCGTTTGCCGGCGATTAAACTTCTTTTATTCAGTGTCTCATCAAAAATGAAAACATTTTAGAAAACTACAAGTCTCATGCGTTTTAGTGGTAAAAAGATAATTTAAAAAATCCTTTTGGAAATGAGTTTACTCACAGGGTACTTTCTTTGTATACATTCGACTATACGGTCCAAGCCCAGGATTTACGGGAAATCGCGGGTTTTCGTTTGCCGGCGATTAAACCACTTTCATTAGGCGTCTCATCAAAAATGAAAACATTTCTGAAAACTACAAGTCTCATGCGTTTTAGTGGTGAAAAAATAATTTAAAAAATCGTTCGGGAAATGAGTTTACTCCCTGGGTACTTTCTTTGTATACTTTTGACTATACGGGCCGAGTCTGGGATTTACGGGAAATCGCAGGTTTTCGTTTGCCGGCGATTAAACTTCTTTTATTCAGCGTCTCATCAAAAAGGAAAACATTTTTGAAAACTGCAAATCTCATGCGTTTTAGTGGTGAAAAGATAATTTAAAAAATCGTTTTGGAAATGAGTTTACTCACAGGGTACTTTCTTTGTATACATTCGACTATACGGGCCAAGCCTGGGATTTACGGGAAATCGCGGGTTTTCGTTTGCCAGCTATTAAACCACTTTCATTAGGCGTCTCATCAAAAATGAAAACATTTCTGAAAACTACAAGTCTCATGCGTTTTAGTGGTGAAAAAATGATTTAAAAAATCGTTCGGGAAATGAGTTTACACCGTGGGTACTTTTTTGTATACTTTTGACTATACGGGCCGAGTCTGGGATTTACGGGAAGTCGCGGGTTTTCGTTTGCCGGCGATTAAACTTCTTTTATTCAGCGTCTCATCAAAAATGAAAACATTTTTAAAAACTACAAGTCTCATGGGCTTTAGTGGTGAAATAATAATTTAAAAAATCGTTCGGGAAATGTGTTTACACCCTGGGTACTTTCTTTGTATGCTTTTGACTATACGGCCGAGTCCAGGATTTACGGGAAATCGCAGGTTTTCGTTTGCCGGCGATTAAACGTCTTTTATTCAGCGTCTCACTAAAAATGAAAGCAAGTTTGAAGACTACAAGTCTCATGCGTTTTAGTGGTGAAAAAATAATTTAAAAAATCGTTCGGGAAATGAGTTTACTCCCTGGGTACTTTCTTTGTATACTTTTGACTATACGGGCCGAGTCTGGGATTTACGGGAAATCGCAGGTTTTCGTTTGCCGGCGATTAAACTTCTTTTATTCAGCGTCTCATCAAAAAGGAAAACATTTTTGAAAACTGCAAATCTCATGCGTTTTAGTGGTGAAAAGATAATTTAAAAAATCGTTTTGGAAATGAGTTTACTCACAGGGTACTTTCTTTGTATACATTCGACTATACGGGCCAAGCCTGGGATTTACGGGAAATCGCGGGTTTTCGTTTGCCAGCTATTAAACCACTTTCATTAGGCGTCTCATCAAAAATGAAAACATTTCTGAAAACTACAAGTCTCATGCGTTTTAGTGGTGAAAAAATGATTTAAAAAATCGTTCGGGAAATGAGTTTACACCGTGGGTACTTTTTTGTATACTTTTGACTATACGGGCCGAGTCTGGGATTTACGGGAAGTCGCGGGTTTTCGTTTGCCGGCGATTAAACTTCTTTTATTCAGCGTCTCATCAAAAATGAAAACATTTTTAAAAACTACAAGTCTCATGGGCTTTAGTGGTGAAATAATAATTTAAAAAATCGTTCGGGAAATGTGTTTACACCCTGGGTACTTTCTTTGTATGCTTTTGACTATACGGCCGAGTCCAGGATTTACGGGAAATCGCAGGTTTTCGTTTGCCGGCGATTAAACGTCTTTTATTCAGCGTCTCACTAAAAATGAAAGCAAGTTTGAAGACTACAAGTCTCATGCGTTTTAGTGGTGAAAAAATAATTTAAAAAATCGTTCGGGAAATGAGTTTACTCCCTGGGTACTTTCTTTGTATACATTTGACTATACGGGCCAAGCCCGGGATTTACGGGAAATCGCGGGTTTTCGTTTGCCGGCGATTAAACTTCTTTTATTCAGCGTCTCATCAAAAATGAAAACATTTTTGAAAACTACAAGTCTTATGCATTTTAGTGGTGAAAAAATAATTTAAAAAATCGTTCTGGAAATGAGTTTACTCACATGGCACTTTCTTTGTATACATTCGACTATACGGGCCAAGCCCGGGATTTACGGGAAATCGCGGGTTTTCGTTTGCCGGCGATTAAACCACTTTCATTAAGCGTCTCATCAAAAATGAAAACATTTCTGAAAACTGCAAGTCTCATGCGTTTTAGTGGTGAAAAAATAATTTAAAAAATCGTTCGGGAAATGAGTTTACTCCCTGGGTACTTTCTTTGTATACTTTTGACTATACGGGCCGAGTCTGGGATTTACGGGAAATCGCAGGTTTTCGTTTGCCGGCGATTAAACTTCTTTTATTCAGCGTCTCATCAAAAATGAAAACATTTTTGAAAACTGCAAGTCTCATGCGTTTTGGTGGTGAAAAGATAATTTAAAAAATCGTTTTGGAAATGAGTTTACTCACAGGGTACTTTCTTTGTATACATTCGACTATACGGGCCAAGCCTGGTATTTACGGGAAATCGCGGGTTTTCGTTTGCCAGCTATTAAACCACTTTCATTAAGCGTCTCATCAAAAATGAAAACATTTCTGAAAACTACAAGTCTCATGCGTTTTAGTGGTGAAAAAATGATTTAAAAAATCGTTCGGGAAATGAGTTTACACCGTGGGTACTTTTTTGTATACTTTTGACTATACGGGCCGAGTCTGGGATTTACGGGAAGTCGCGGGTTTTCGTTTGCCGGCGATTAAACTTCTTTTATTCAGCGTCTCATCAAAAATGAAAACATTTTGAAAAACTACAAGTCTCATGGGCTTTAGTGGTGAAATAATAATTTAAAAAATCGTTCGGGAAATGAGTTTACACCCTGGGTACTTTCTTTGTATGCTTTTGACTATACGGCCGAGTCCAGGATTTACGGGAAATCGCAGGTTTTCGTTTGCCGGCGATTAAACGTCTTTTATTCAGCGTCTCACTAAAAATGAAAGCAAGTTTGAAGACTACAAGTCTCATGCGTTTTAGTGGTGAAAAAATAATTTAAAAAATCGTTCGGGAAATGAGTTTACTCCCTGGGTACTTTCTTTGTATACATTTGACTATACGGGCCAAGCCCGGGATTTACGGGAAATCGCGGGTTTTCGTTTGCCGGCGATTAAACTTCTTTTATTCAGCGTCTCATCAAAAATGAAAACATTTTTGAAAACTTCAAGTCTTATGCGTTTTAGTGGTGAAAAGTAATTTAAAAAATCGTTCTGGAAATGAGTTTACTCACAGGGTACTTTCTTTGTATACATTCGACTATACGGGCCAAGCCCAGGATTTAGGGGAAATCGCGGGTTTTCGTTTGCCGGCGATTAAACCTCTTTCATTAGGCGTCTCATCAAAAATGAAAACATTTCTGAAAACTACAAGTCTCATGCGTTTTAGTGGTGAAAAAATAATTTAAAAAATCGTTCGGGAAATGAGTTTACTCCCTGGGTACTTTCTTTGTATACTTTTGACTATACGGGCCGAGTCTGGGATTTACGGGAAATCGCAGGTTTTCGTTTGCCGGCGATTAAACTTCTTTTATTCAGCGTCTCATCAAAAATGAAAACATTTTTGAAAACTGCAAGTCTCATGCGTTTTAGTGGTGAAAAGATAATTTAAAAAATGGTTTTGGAAATGAGTTTACTCACAGGGTACTTTCTTTGTATACATTCGACTATACGGGCCAACCCTGGCATTTACGGGAAATCGCGGGTTTTCGTTTGCCAGCTATTAAACCACTTTCATTAAGCGTCTCATCAAAAATGAAAACATTTCTGAAAACTACAAGTCTCATGCGTTTTAGTGGTGAAAAAATGATTTAAAAAATCGTTCGGGAAATGAGTTTACACCGTGGGTACTTTTTTGTATACTTTTGACTATACGGGCCGAGTCTGGGATTTACGGGAAGTCGCTGGTTTTCGTTTGCCGGCGATTAAACTTCTTTTCGTTCGGGAGATGAGTTTACTCCCTGGGTACTTTCTTTGTATACGTTTGACTATACGGGCCAAGCCCGGGATTTACGGGAAATCGCGGGTTTTCGTTTGCCGGCGATTAAACTTCTTTTATTCAGCGTCTCATCAAAAATGAAAACATTTTTGAAAACTACAAGTCTCATGCGTTTTAGTGGTGAAAAAATAATTTAAAAAATCGTTCGGGAAATGAGTTTACTCCCTGGGTACTTTCTTTGTATACTTTTGACTATACGGGCCGAGTCTGGGATTTACGGGAAATCGCATGTTTTCGTTTGCCGGCGATTAAACTTCTTTTATTCAGCGTCTCATCAAAAATGAAAACATTTTTGAAAACTGCAAGTCTCATGCGTTTTAGTGGTGAAAAGATAATTTAAAAAATCGTTTTGGAAATGAGTTTACTCACAGGGTACTTTCTTTGTATACATTCGACTATACGGGCCAACCCTGGGATTTACGGGAAATCGCGGGTTTTCGTTTGCCGGCGATTAAACGTCTTTTATTCAGCGTCTCACTAAAAATGAAAGCAAGTTTGAAGACTACAAGTCTCATGCGTTTTAGTGGTGAAAAAATAATTTAAAAAATCGTTCGGGAAATGAGTTTACTCCCTGGGTACTTTCTTTGTATACATTTGACTATACGGGCCAAGCCCGGGATTTACGGGAAATCGCGGGTTTTCGTTTGCCGGCGATTAAACTTCTTTTATTCAGCGTCTCATCAAAAATGAAAACATTTTTGAAAACTACAAGTCTTATGCGTTTTAGTGGTGAAAAGTAATTTAAAAAATCGTTCGGGAAATGAGTTTACACCGTGGGTACTTTTTTGTATACTTTTGACTATACGGGCCGAGTCTGGGATTTACGGGAAGTCGCTGGTTTTCGTTTGACGGCGATTAAACTTCTTTTATTCAGCGTCTCATCAAAAATGAAAACATTTTTAAAAACTACAAGTCTCATAGGCTTTAGTGGTGAAATAATAATTTAAAAAATCGTTCGGGAAAAGAGTTTACACCCTGGGTACTTTCTTTGTATGCTTTTGACTATACGGCCGAGTCCAGGATTTACGGGAAATCGCAGGTTTTCGTTTGCCGGCGATTAAACGTCTTTTATTCAGCGTCTCACTAAAAATGAAAACAAGTTTGAAGACTACAAGTCTCATGCGTTTTAGTTGTGAAAAAATAATTTAAAAAATCGTTCGGGAAATGAGTTTACTCCCTGGGTACTTTCTTTGTATGCTTTTGACTATACGGCCAAGCCCGGAATTTACGGGAAATCGCGGGTTTTCGTTTGCCGGCGATTAAACTTCTTTTATTCAGCGTCTCATCAAAAATGAAAACATTTTTGAAAACTACAAGTCTCATGCGTTTTAGTGGTGAAAAAATAATTTAAAAAATCGTTCGGGAAATGAGTTTACTCCCTGGGTACTTTCTTTGTATACTTTTGACTATACGGGCCGAGTCTGGGATTTACGGGAAATCGCAGGTTTTCGTTTGCCGGCGATTAAACTTCTTTTATTCAGCGTCTCATCAAAAATGAAAACATTTTTGAAAACTGCAAGTCTCATGCGTTTTAGTGGTGAAAAGATAATTTAAAATACGTTTTGGAAATGAGTTTACTCACAGGGTACTTTCTTTGTATACATTCGACTATACGGGCCAACCCTGGGATTTACGGGAAATCGCGGGTTTTTGTTTGCCAGCTATTAAACCACTTTCATTAAGCGTCTCATCAAAAATGAAAACATTTCTGAAAACTACAAGTCTCATGCGTTTTAGTGGTGAAAAAATGATTTAAAAAATCGTTCGGGAAATTAGTTTACACCGTGGGTACTTTTTTGTATACTTTTGACTATACGGGCCGAGTCTGGGATTTACGGGAAGTCGCTGGTTTTCGTTTGACGGCGATTAAACTTCTTTTATTCAGCGTCTCATCAAAAATGAAAACATTTTTAAAAACTACAAGTCTCATGGGCTTTAGTGGTGAAATAATAATTTAAAAAATCGTTCGGGAAATGAGTTTACACCCTGGGTACTTTCTTTGTATGCTTTTGACTATACGGCCGAGTCCAGGATTTACGGAAAATCGCAGGTTTTCGTTTGCCGGCGATTAAACGTCTTTTATTCAGCGTCTCACTAAAAATGAAAACAAGTTTGAAGACTACAAGTCTCATGCGTTTTAGTGGTGAAAAAATAATTTAAAAAATCGTTCGGGAAATGAGTTTACTCCCTGGGTACTTTCTTTGTATACGTTTGACTATACAGGCCAAGCCCGGGATTTACGGGAAATCGCGGGTTTTCGTTTGCCGGCGATTAAACTTCTTTTATTCAGCGTCTCATCAAAAATGAAAACATTTTTGAAAACTACAAGTCTTATGCGTTTTAGTGGTGAAAAAATAATTTAAAAAATCGTTCTGGAAATGAGTTTACTCACATGGCACTTTCTTTGTATACATTCGACTATACGGGCCAAGCCCGGGATTTACGGGAAATGGCGGATTTTCGTTTGCCGGCGATTAAACTTCTTTTATTCAGTGTCTCATCAAAAATGAAAACATTTTAGAAAACTACAAGTCTCATGCGTTTTAGTGGTAAAAAGATAATTTAAAAAATCCTTTTGGAAATGAGTTTACTCACAGGGTACTTTCTTTGTATACATTCGACTATACGGTCCAAGCCCAGGATTTACGGGAAATCGCGGGTTTTCGTTTGCCGGCGATTAATCCACTTTCATTAAGCGTCTCATCAAAAATGAAAACATTTCTGAAAACTACAAGTCTCATGCGTTTTAGTGGTGAAAAAATAATTTAAAAAATCGTTCGGGAAATGAGTTTACTCCCTGGGTACTTTCTTTGTATACTTTTGACTATACGGGCCGAGTCTGGGATTTACGGGAAATCGCAGGTTTTCGTTTGCCGGCGATTAAACTTCTTTTATTCAGCGTCTCATCAAAAATGAAAACCTTTTTGAAAACTGCAAGTCTCATGCGTTTTAGTGGTGAAAAGATAATTTAAAAAATCGTTTTGGAAATGAGTTTACTCACAGGGTACTTTCTTTGTATACATTCGACTACACGGGCCAAGCCTGGGATTTACGGGAAATCGCGGGTTTTCGTTTGCCAGCTATTAAACCACTTTCATTAAGCGTCTCATCAAAAATGAAAACATTTCTGAAAACTACAAGTCTCATGCGTTTTAGTGGTGAAAAAATGATTTAAAAAATCGTTCGGGAAATGAGTTTACACCGTGGGTACTTTTTTGTATACTTTTGACTATACGGGCCGAGTCTGGGATTTACGGGAAGTCGCGGGTTTTCGTTTGCCGGCGATTAAACGTCTTTTATTCAGCGTCTCACTAAAAATGAAAGCAAGTTTGAAGACTACAAGTCTCATGCGTTTTAGTGGTGAAAAAATAATTTAAAAAATCGTTCGGGAAATGAGTTTACTCCCTGGGTACTTTCTTTGTATACATTTGACTATACGGGCCAAGCCCGGGATTTACGGGAAATCGCGGGTTTTCGTTTGCCAGCTATTAAACCACTTTCATTAAGCGTCTCATCAAAAATGAAAACATTTCTGAAAACTACAAGTCTCATGCGTTTTAGTGGTGAAAAAATGATTTAAAAAATCGTTCGGGAAATGAGTTTACACCGTGGGTACTTTTTTGTATACTTTTGACTATACGGGCCGAGTCTGGGATTTACGGGAAGTCGCGGGTTTTCGTTTGCCGGCGATTAAACTTCTTTTATTCAGCGTCTCATCAAAAATGAAAACATTTTTGAAAACTGCAAGTCTCATGTGTTTTAGTGGTGAAAAGATAATTTAAAAAATCGTTTTGGAAATGAGTTTACTCACAGGGTACTTTCTTTGTATACATTCGACTATACGGGCCAACCCTGGGATTTACGGGAAATCGCGGGTTTTCGTTTGCCAGCTATTAAACCACTTTCATTAAGCGTCTCATCAAAAATGAAAACATTTCTGAAAACTACAAGTCTCATGCGTTTTAGTGGTGAAAAAATGATTTAAAAAATCGTTCGGGAAATGAGTTTACACCGTGGGTACTTTTTTGTATACTTTTGACTATACGGGCCGAGTCTGGGATTTACGGGAAGTCGCTGGTTTTTGTTTGACGGCGATTAAACTTCTTTTATTCAGCGTCTCATCAAAAATAAAAACATTTTTAAAAACTACAAGTCTCATGGGCTTTAGTGGTGAAATAATAATTTAAAAAATCGTTCGGGAAATGAGTTTACACCCTGGGTACTTTCTTTGTATGCTTTTGACTATACGGCCGAGTCCAGGATTTACGGGAAATCGCAGGTTTTCGTTTGCCGGCGATTAAACGTCTTTTATTCAGCGTCTCACTAAAAATGAAAACAAGTTTGAAGACTACAAGTCTCATGCGTTTTAGTGGTGAAAAAATAATTTAAAAAATCGTTCGGGAAATGAGTTTACTCCCTGGGTATATTCTTTGTATACGTTTGACTATACGGGCCAAGCCCGGGATTTACGGGAAATCGCGGGTTTTCGTTTGCCGGCGATTAAACTTCTTTTATTCAGCGTCTCATCAAAAATGAAAACATTTTTGAAAACTACAAGTCTTATGCGTTTTAGTGGTGAAACAATAATTTAAAAAATCGTTCTGGAAATGAGTTTACTCACATGGCACTTTCTTTGTATACATTCGACTATACGGGCCAAGCCCGGGATTTACGGGAAATGGCGGGTTTTCGTTTGCCGGCGATTAAACTTCTTTTATTCAGTGTCTCATCAAAAATGAAAACATTTTAGAAAACTACAAGTCTCATGCGTTTTAGTGGTAAAAAGATAATTTAAAAAATCCTTTTGGAAATGAGTTTACTCACAGGGTACTTTCTTTGTATACATTCGACTATACGGTCCAAGCCCAGGATTTACGGGAAATCGCGGGTTTTCGTTTGCCGGCGATTAAACCACTTTCATTAGGCGTCTCATCAAAAATGAAAACATTTCTGAAAACTACAAGTCTCATGCGTTTTAGTGGTGAAAAAATAATTTAAAAAATCGTTCGGGAAATGAGTTTACTCCCTGGGTACTTTCTTTGTATACTTTTGACTATACGGGCCGAGTCTGGGATTTACGGGAAATCGCAGGTTTTCGTTTGCCGGCGATTAAACTTCTTTTATTCAGCGTCTCATCAAAAAGGAAAACATTTTTGAAAACTGCAAATCTCATGCGTTTTAGTGGTGAAAAGATAATTTAAAAAATCGTTTTGGAAATGAGTTTACTCACAGGGTACTTTCTTTGTATACATTCGACTATACGGGCCAAGCCTGGGATTTACGGGAAATCGCGGGTTTTCGTTTGCCAGCTATTAAACCACTTTCATTAGGCGTCTCATCAAAAATGAAAACATTTCTGAAAACTACAAGTCTCATGCGTTTTAGTGGTGAAAAAATGATTTAAAAAATCGTTCGGGAAATGAGTTTACACCGTGGGTACTTTTTTGTATACTTTTGACTATACGGGCCGAGTCTGGGATTTACGGGAAGTCGCGGGTTTTCGTTTGCCGGCGATTAAACTTCTTTTATTCAGCGTCTCATCAAAAATGAAAACATTTTTAAAAACTACAAGTCTCATGGGCTTTAGTGGTGAAATAATAATTTAAAAAATCGTTCGGGAAATGTGTTTACACCCTGGGTACTTTCTTTGTATGCTTTTGACTATACGGCCGAGTCCAGGATTTACGGGAAATCGCAGGTTTTCGTTTGCCGGCGATTAAACGTCTTTTATTCAGCGTCTCACTAAAAATGAAAGCAAGTTTGAAGACTACAAGTCTCATGCGTTTTAGTGGTGAAAAAATAATTTAAAAAATCGTTCGGGAAATGAGTTTACTCCCTGGGTACTTTCTTTGTATACTTTTGACTATACGGGCCGAGTCTGGGATTTACGGGAAATCGCAGGTTTTCGTTTGCCGGCGATTAAACTTCTTTTATTCAGCGTCTCATCAAAAAGGAAAACATTTTTGAAAACTGCAAATCTTATGCGTTTTAGTGGTGAAAAGATAATTTAAAAAATCGTTTTGGAAATGAGTTTACTCACAGGGTACTTTCTTTGTATACATTCGACTATACGGGCCAAGCCTGGGATTTACGGGAAATCGCGGGTTTTCGTTTGCCAGCTATTAAACCACTTTCATTAGGCGTCTCATCAAAAATGAAAACATTTCTGAAAACTACAAGTCTCATGCGTTTTAGTGGTGAAAAAATGATTTAAAAAATCGTTCGGGAAATGAGTTTACACCGTGGGTACTTTTTTGTATACTTTTGACTATACGGGCCGAGTCTGGGATTTACGGGAAGTCGCGGGTTTTCGTTTGCCGGCGATTAAACTTCTTTTATTCAGCGTCTCATCAAAAATGAAAACATTTTTAAAAACTACAAGTCTCATGGGCTTTAGTGGTGAAATAATAATTTAAAAAATCGTTCGGGAAATGTGTTTACACCCTGGGTACTTTCTTTGTATGCTTTTGACTATACGGCCGAGTCCAGGATTTACGGGAAATCGCAGGTTTTCGTTTGCCGGCGATTAAACGTCTTTTATTCAGCGTCTCACTAAAAATGAAAGCAAGTTTGAAGACTACAAGTCTCATGCGTTTTAGTGGTGAAAAAATAATTTAAAAAATCGTTCGGGAAATGAGTTTACTCCCTGGGTACTTTCTTTGTATACATTTGACTATACGGGCCAAGCCCGGGATTTACGGGAAATCGCGGGTTTTCGTTTGCCGGCGATTAAACTTCTTTTATTCAGCGTTTCATCAAAAATGAAAACATTTTTGAAAACTACAAGTCTTATGCATTTTAGTGGTGAAAAAATAATTTAAAAAATCGTTCTGGAAATGAGTTTACTCACATGGCACTTTCTTTGTATACATTCGACTATACGGGCCAAGCCCGGGATTTACGGGAAATCGCGGGTTTTCGTTTGCCGGCGATTAAACCACTTTCATTAAGCGTCTCATCAAAAATGAAAACATTTCTGAAAACTGCAAGTCTCATGCGTTTTAGTGGTGAAAAAATAATTTAAAAAATCGTTCGGGAAATGAGTTTACTCCCTGGGTACTTTCTTTGTATACTTTTGACTATACGGGCCGAGTCTGGGATTTACGGGAAATCGCAGGTTTTCGTTTGCCGGCGATTAAACTTCTTTTATTCAGCGTCTCATCAAAAATGAAAACATTTTTGAAAACTGCAAGTCTCATGCGTTTTGGTGGTGAAAAGATAATTTAAAAAATCGTTTTGGAAATGAGTTTACTCACAGGGTACTTTCTTTGTATACATTCGACTATACGGGCCAAGCCTGGTATTTACGGGAAATCGCGGGTTTTCGTTTGCCAGCTATTAAACCACTTTCATTAAGCGTCTCATCAAAAATGAAAACATTTCTGAAAACTACAAGTCTCATGCGTTTTAGTGGTGAAAAAATGATTTAAAAAATCGTTCGGGAAATGAGTTTACACCGTGGGTACTTTTTTGTATACTTTTGACTATACGGGCCGAGTCTGGGATTTACGGGAAGTCGCGGGTTTTCGTTTGCCGGCGATTAAACTTCTTTTATTCAGCGTCTCATCAAAAATGAAAACATTTTGAAAAACTACAAGTCTCATGGGCTTTAGTGGTGAAATAATAATTTAAAAAATCGTTCGGGAAATGAGTTTACACCCTGGGTACTTTCTTTGTATGCTTTTGACTATACGGCCGAGTCCAGGATTTACGGGAAATCGCAGGTTTTCGTTTGCCGGCGATTAAACGTCTTTTATTCAGCGTCTCACTAAAAATGAAAGCAAGTTTGAAGACTACAAGTCTCATGCGTTTTAGTGGTGAAAAAATAATTTAAAAAATCGTTCGGGAAATGAGTTTACTCCCTGGGTACTTTCTTTGTATACATTTGACTATACGGGCCAAGCCCGGGATTTACGGGAAATCGCGGGTTTTCGTTTGCCGGCGATTAAACTTCTTTTATTCAGCGTCTCATCAAAAATGAAAACATTTTTGAAAACTTCAAGTCTTATGCGTTTTAGTGGTGAAAAGTAATTTAAAAAATCGTTCTGGAAATGAGTTTACTCACAGGGTACTTTCTTTGTATACATTCGACTATACGGGCCAAGCCCAGGATTTAGGGGAAATCGCGGGTTTTCGTTTGCCGGCGATTAAACCTCTTTCATTAGGCGTCTCATCAAAAATGAAAACATTTCTGAAAACTACAAGTCTCATGCGTTTTAGTGGTGAAAAAATAATTTAAAAAATCGTTCGGGAAATGAGTTTACTCCCTGGGTACTTTCTTTGTATACTTTTGACTATACGGGCCGAGTCTGGGATTTACGGGAAATCGCAGGTTTTCGTTTGCCGGCGATTAAACTTCTTTTATTCAGCGTCTCATCAAAAATGAAAACATTTTTGAAAACTGCAAGTCTCATGCGTTTTAGTGGTGAAAAGATAATTTAAAAAATGGTTTTGGAAATGAGTTTACTCACAGGGTACTTTCTTTGTATACATTCGACTATACGGGCCAACCCTGGCATTTACGGGAAATCGCGGGTTTTCGTTTGCCAGCTATTAAACCACTTTCATTAAGCGTCTCATCAAAAATGAAAACATTTCTGAAAACTACAAGTCTCATGCGTTTTAGTGGTGAAAAAATGATTTAAAAAATCGTTCGGGAAATGAGTTTACACCGTGGGTACTTTTTTGTATACTTTTGACTATACGGGCCGAGTCTGGGATTTACGGGAAGTCGCTGGTTTTCGTTTGCCGGCGATTAAACTTCTTTTCGTTCGGGAGATGAGTTTACTCCCTGGGTACTTTCTTTGTATACGTTTGACTATACGGGCCAAGCCCGGGATTTACGGGAAATCGCGGGTTTTCGTTTGCCGGCGATTAAACTTCTTTTATTCAGCGTCTCATCAAAAATGAAAACATTTTTGAAAACTACAAGTCTCATGCGTTTTAGTGGTGAAAAAATAATTTAAAAAATCGTTCGGGAAATGAGTTTACTCCCTGGGTACTTTCTTTGTATACTTTTGACTATACGGGCCGAGTCTGGGATTTACGGGAAATCGCATGTTTTCGTTTGCCGGCGATTAAACTTCTTTTATTCAGCGTCTCATCAAAAATGAAAACATTTTTGAAAACTGCAAGTCTCATGCGTTTTAGTGGTGAAAAGATAATTTAAAAAATCGTTTTGGAAATGAGTTTACTCACAGGGTACTTTCTTTGTATACATTCGACTATACGGGCCAACCCTGGGATTTACGGGAAATCGCGGGTTTTCGTTTGCCGGCGATTAAACGTCTTTTATTCAGCGTCTCACTAAAAATAAAAGCAAGTTTGAAGACTACAAGTCTCATGCGTTTTAGTGGTGAAAAAATAATTTAAAAAATCGTTCGGGAAATGAGTTTACTCCCTGGGTACTTTCTTTGTATACATTTGACTATACGGGCCAAGCCCGGGATTTACGGGAAATCGCGGGTTTTCGTTTGCCGGCGATTAAACTTCTTTTATTCAGCGTCTCATCAAAAATGAAAACATTTTTGAAAACTACAAGTCTTATGCGTTTTAGTGGTGAAAAGTAATTTAAAAAATCGTTCTGGAAATGAGTTTACTCACAGGGTACTTTCTTTGTATACATTCGACTATACGGGCCAAGCCCAGGATTTAGGGGAAATCGCGGGTTTTCGTTTGCCGGCGATTAAACCTCTTTCATTAGGCGTCTCATCAAAAATGAAAACATTTCTGAAAACTACAAGTCTCATGCGTTTTAGTGGTGAAAAAATAATTTAAAAAATCGTTCGGGAAATGAGTTTACTCCCTGGGTACTTTCTTTGTATACTTTTGACTATACGGGCCGAGTCTGGGATTTACGGGAAATCGCAGGTTTTCGTTTGCCGGCGATTAAACTTCTTTTATTCAGCGTCTCATCAAAAATGAAAACATTTTTGAAAACTGCAAGTCTCATGCGTTTTAGTGGTGAAAAGATAATTTAAAAAATCGTTTTGGAAATGAGTTTACTCACAGGGTACTTTCTTTGTATACATTCGACTATACGGGCCAACCCTGGGATTTACGGGAAATCGCGGGTTTTCGTTTGCCAGCTATTAAACCACTTTCATTAAGTGTCTCATCAAAAATGAAAACATTTCTGAAAACTACAAGTCTCATGCGTTTTAGTGGTGAAAAAATTATTTAAAAAATCGTTCGGGAAATGAGTTTACACCGTGGGTACTTTTTTGTATACTTTTGACTATACGGGCCGAGTCTGGGATTTACGGGAAGTCGCTGGTTTTCGTTTGCCGGCGATTAAACTTCTTTTCGTTCGGGAGATGAGTTTACTCCCTGGGTACTTTCTTTGTATACGTTTGACTATACGGGCCAAGCCCGGGATTTACGGGAAATCGCGGGTTTTCGTTTGCCGGCGATTAAACTTCTTTTATTCAGCGTCTCATCAAAAATGAAAACATTTTTGAAAACTACAAGTCTCATGCGTTTTAGTGGTGAAAATATGATTTAAAAAATCGTTCGGGAAATGAGTTTACACCGTGGGTACTTTTTTGTATACTTTTGACTATACGGGCCGAGTCTGGGATTTACGGGAAGTCGCGGGTTTTCGTTTGCCGGCGATTAAACTTCTTTTATTCAGCGTCTCATCAAAAATGAAAACATTTTTAAAAACTACAAGTCTCATGGGCTTTAGTGGTGAAATAATAATTTAAAAAATCGTTCGGGAAATGAGTTTACACCCTGGGTACTTTCTTTGTATGCTTTTGACTATACGGCCGAGTCCAGGATTTACGGGAAATCGCAGGTTTTCGTTTGCCGGCGATTAAACGTCTTTTATTCAGCGTCTCACTAAAAATGAAAGCAAGTTTGAAGACTACAAGTCTCATGCGTTTTAGTGGTGAAAAAATAATTTAAAAAATCGTTCGGGAAATGAGTTTACTCCCTGGGTACTTTCTTTGTATACATTTGACTATACGGGCCAAGCCCGGGATTTACGGGAAATCGCGGGTTTTCGTTTGCCGGCGATTAAACTTCTTTTATTCAGCGTCTCGTCAAAAATGAAAACATTTTTGAAAACTTCAAGTCTTATGCGTTTTAGTGGTGAAAAGTAATTTAAAAAATCGTTCTGGAAATGAGTTTACTCACAGGGTACTTTCTTTGTATACATTCGACTATACGGGCCAAGCCCAGGATTTAGGGGAAATCGCGGGTTTTCGTTTGCCGGCGATTGAACCTCTTTCATTAGGCGTCTCATCAAAAATGAAAACATTTCTGAAAACTACAAGTCTCATGCGTTTTAGTGGTGAAAAAATAATTTAAAAAATCGTTCGGGAAATGAGTTTACTCCCTGGGTACTTTCTTTGTATACTTTTGACTATACGGGCCGAGTCTGGGATTTACGGGAAATCGCAGGTTTTCGTTTGCCGGCGATTAAACTTCTTTTATTCAGCGTCTCATCAAAAATGAAAACATTTTTGAAAACTGCAATTCTCATGCGTTTTAGTGGTGAAAAGATAATTTAAAAAATGGTTTTGGAAATGAGTTTACTCACAGGGTACTTTCTTTGTATACATTCGACTATACGGGCCAACCCTGGCATTTACGGGAAATCGCGGGTTTTCGTTTGCCAGCTATTAAACCACTTTCATTAAGCGTCTCATCAAAAATGAAAACATTTCTGAAAACTACAAGTCTCATGCGTTTTAGTGGTGAAAAAATGATTTAAAAAATCGTTCGGGAAATGAGTTTACACCGTGGGTACTTTTTTGTATACTTTTGACTATACGGGCCGAGTCTGGGATTTACGGGAAGTCGCTGGTTTTCGTTTGCCGGCGATTAAACTTCTTTTCGTTCGGGAGATGAGTTTACTCCCTGGGTACTTTCTTTGTATACGTTTGACTATACGGGCCAAGCCCGGGATTTACGGGAAATCGCGGGTTTTCGTTTGCCGGCGATTAAACTTCTTTTATTCAGCGTCTCATCAAAAATGAAAACATTTTTGAAAACTGCAAGTCTCATGCGTTTTAGTGGTGAAAAGATAATTTAAAAAATCGTTTTGGAAATGAGTTTACTCACAGGGTACTTTCTTTGTATACATTCGACTATACGGGCCAACCCTGGGATTTACGGGAAATCGCGGGTTTTCGTTTGCCGGCGATTAAACGTCTTTTATTCAGCGTCTCACTAAAAATGAAAGCAAGTTTGAAGACTACAAGTCTCATGCGTTTTAGTGGTGAAAAAATAATTTAAAAAATCGTTCGGGAAATGAGTTTACTCCCTGGGTACTTTCTTTGTATACATTTGACTATACGGGCCAAGCCCGGGATTTACGGGAAATCGCGGGTTTTCGTTTGCCGGCGATTAAACTTCTTTTATTCAGCGTCTCATCAGAAATGAAAACATTTTTGAAAACTACAAGTCTTATGCGTTTTAGTGGTGAAAAGTAATTTAAAAAATCGTTCTGGAAATGAGTTTACTCACAGGGTACTTTCTTTGTATACATTCGACTATACGGGCCAAGCCCAGGATTTAGGGGAAATCGCGGGTTTTCGTTTGCCGGCGATTAAACCTCTTTCATTAGGCGTCTCATCAAAAATGAAAACATTTCTGAAAACTACAAGTCTCATGCGTTTTAGTGGTGAAAAAATAATTTAAAAAATCGTTCGGGAAATGAGTTTACTCCCTGGGTACTTTCTTTGTATACTTTTGACTATACGGGCCGAGTCTGGGATTTACGGGAAATCGCAGGTTTTCGTTTGCCGGCGATTAAACTTCTTTTATTCAGCGTCTCATCAAAAATGAAAACATTTTTGAAAACTGCAAGTCTCATGCGTTTTAGTGGTGAAAAGATAATTTAAAAAATCGTTTTGGAAATGAGTTTACTCACAGGGTACTTTCTTTGTATACATTCGACTATACGGGCCAACCCTGGGTTTACGGGAAATCGCGGGTTTTCGTTTGCCAGCTATTAAACCACTTTCATTAAGCGTCTCATCAAAAATGAAAACATTTCTGAAAACTACAAGTCTCATGCGTTTTAGTGGTGAAAAAATGATTTAAAAAATCGTTCGGGAAATGAGTTTACACCGTGGGTACTTTTTTGTATACTTTTGACTATACGGGCCGAGTCTGGGATTTACGGGAAGTCGCTGGTTTTCGTTTGCCGGCGATTAAACTTCTTTTCGTTCGGGAGATGAGTTTACTCCCTGGGTACTTTCTTTGTATACGTTTGACTATACGGGCCAAGCCCGGGATTTACGGGAAATCGCGGGTTTTCGTTTGCCGGCGATTAAACTTCTTTTATTCAGCGTCGCATCAAAAATGAAAACATTTTTGAAAACTACAAGTCTCATGCGTTTTAGTGGTGAAAAAATAATTTAAAAAATCGTTCGGGAAATGAGTTTACTCCCTGGGTACTTTCTTTGTATACATTTGACTATACGGGCCAAGCCCGGGATTTACGGGAAATCGCGGGTTTTCGTTTGCCGGCGATTAAACTTCTTTTATTCAGCGTCTCATCAAAAATGAAAACATTTTTGAAAACTACAAGTCTTATGCGTTTTAGTGGTGAAAAGTAATTTAAAAAATCGTTCTGGAAATGAGTTTACTCACAGGGTACTTTCTTTGTATACATTCGACTATACGGGCCAAGCCCAGGATTTAGGGGAAATCGCGGGTTTTCGTTTGCCGGCGATTAAACCTCTTTCATTAGGCGTCTCATCAAAAATGAAAACATTTCTGAAAACTACAAGTCTCATGCGTTTTAGTGGTGAAAAAATAATTTAAAAAATCGTTCGGGAAATGAGTTTACTCCCTGGGTACTTTCTTTGTATACTTTTGACTATACGGGCCGAGTCTGGGATTTACGGGAAATCGCAGGTTTTCGTTTGCCGGCGATTAAACTTCTTTTATTCAGCGTCTCATCAAAAATGAAAACATTTTTGAAAACTGCAAGTCTCATGCGTTTTAGTGGTGAAAAGATAATTTAAAAAATCGTTTTGGAAATGAGTTTACTCACAGGGTACTTTCTTTGTATACATTCGACTATACGGGCCAACCCTGGGTTTACGGGAAATCGCGGGTTTTCGTTTGCCAGCTATTAAACCACTTTCATTAAGCGTCTCATCAAAAATGAAAACATTTCTGAAAACTACAAGTCTCATGCGTTTTAGTGGTGAAAAAATGATTTAAAAAATCGTTCGGGAAATGAGTTTACACCGTGGGTACTTTTTTGTATACTTTTGACTATACGGGCCGAGTCTGGGATTTACGGGAAGTCGCTGGTTTTCGTTTGCCGGCGATTAAACTTCTTTTCGTTCGGGAGATGAGTTTACTCCCTGGGTACTTTCTTTGTATACGTTTGACTATACGGGCCAAGCCCGGGATTTACGGGAAATCGCGGGTTTTCGTTTGCCGGCGATTAAACTTCTTTTATTCAGCGTCGCATCAAAAATGAAAACATTTTTGAAAACTACAAGTCTCATGCGTTTTAGTGGTGAAAAAATAATTTAAAAAATCGTTCGGGAAATGAGTTTACTCCCTGGGTACTTTCTTTGTATACTTTTGACTATACGGGCCGAGTCTGGGATTTACGGGAAATCGCAGGTTTTCGTTTGCCGGCGATTAAACCTCTTTCATTAGGCGTCTCATCAAAAATGAAAACATTTCTGAAAACTACAAGTCTCATGCGTTTTAGTGGTGAAAAAATAATTTAAAAAATCGTTCGGGAAATGAGTTTACTCCCTGGGTACTTTCTTTGTATACTTTTGACTATACGGGCCGAGTCTGGGATTTACGGGAAATCGCAGGTTTTCGTTTGCCGGCGATTAAACTTCTTTTATTCAGCGTCTCATCAAAAATGAAAACATTTTTGAAAACTGCAAGTCTCATGCGTTTTAGTGGTGAAAAGATAATTTAAAAAATCGTTTTGGAAATGAGTTTACTCACAGGGTACTTTCTTTGTATACATTCGACTATACGGGCCAACCCTGGGTTTACGGGAAATCGCGGGTTTTCGTTTGCCAGCTATTAAACCACTTTCATTAAGCGTCTCATCAAAAATGAAAACATTTCTGAAAACTACAAGTCTCATGCGTTTTAGTGGTGAAAAAATGATTTAAAAAATCGTTCGGGAAATGAGTTTACACCGTGGGTACTTTTTTGTATACTTTTGACTATACGGGCCGAGTCTGGGATTTACGGGAAGTCGCTGGTTTTCGTTTGCCGGCGATTAAACTTCTTTTCGTTCGGGAGATGAGTTTACTCCCTGGGTACTTTCTTTGTATACGTTTGACTATACGGGCCAAGCCCGGGATTTACGGGAAATCGCGGGTTTTCGTTTGCCGGCGATTAAACTTCTTTTATTCAGCGTCGCATCAAAAATGAAAACATTTTTGAAAACTACAAGTCTCATGCGTTTTAGTGGTGAAAAAATAATTTAAAAAATCGTTCGGGAAATGAGTTTACTCCCTGGGTACTTTCTTTGTATACATTTGACTATACGGGCCAAGCCCGGGATTTACGGGAAATCGCGGGTTTTCGTTTGCCGGCGATTAAACTTCTTTTATTCAGCGTCTCATCAAAAATGAAAACATTTTTGAAAACTACAAGTCTTATGCGTTTTAGTGGTGAAAAGTAATTTAAAAAATCGTTCTGGAAATGAGTTTACTCACAGGGTACTTTCTTTGTATACATTCGACTATACGGGCCAAGCCCAGGATTTAGGGGAAATCGCGGGTTTTCGTTTGCCGGCGATTAAACCTCTTTCATTAGGCGTCTCATCAAAAATGAAAACATTTCTGAAAACTACAAGTCTCATGCGTTTTAGTGGTGAAAAAATAATTTAAAAAATCGTTCGGGAAATGAGTTTACTCCCTGGGTACTTTCTTTGTATACTTTTGACTATACGGGCCGAGTCTGGGATTTACGGGAAATCGCAGGTTTTCGTTTGCCGGCGATTAAACTTCTTTTATTCAGCGTCTCATCAAAAATGAAAACATTTTTGAAAACTGCAAGTCTCATGCGTTTTAGTGGTGAAAAGATAATTTAAAAAATCGTTTTGGAAATGAGTTTACTCACAGGGTACTTTCTTTGTATACATTCGACTATACGGGCCAACCCTGGGTTTACGGGAAATCGCGGGTTTTCGTTTGCCAGCTATTAAACCACTTTCATTAAGCGTCTCATCAAAAATGAAAACATTTCTGAAAACTACAAGTCTCATGCGTTTTAGTGGTGAAAAAATGATTTAAAAAATCGTTCGGGAAATGAGTTTACACCGTGGGTACTTTTTTGTATACTTTTGACTATACGGGCCGAGTCTGGGATTTACGGGAAGTCGCTGGTTTTCGTTTGCCGGCGATTAAACTTCTTTTCGTTCGGGAGATGAGTTTACTCCCTGGGTACTTTCTTTGTATACGTTTGACTATACGGGCCAAGCCCGGGATTTACGGGAAATCGCGGGTTTTCGTTTGCCGGCGATTAAACTTCTTTTATTCAGCGTCGCATCAAAAATGAAAACATTTTTGAAAACTACAAGTCTCATGCGTTTTAGTGGTGAAAAAATAATTTAAAAAATCGTTCGGGAAATGAGTTTACTCCCTGGGTACTTTCTTTGTATACTTTTGACTATACGGGCCGAGTCTGGGATTTACGGGAAATCGCAGGTTTTCGTTTGCCGGCGATTAAACTTCTTTTATTCAGCGTCTCATCAAAAATGAAAACATTTTTGAAAACTGCAAGTCTCATGCGTTTTAGTGGTGAAAAGATAATTTAAAAAATCGTTTTGGAAATGAGTTTACTCACAGGGTACTTTCTTTGTATACATTCGACTATACGGGCCAACCCTGGGATTTACGGGAAATCGCGGGTTTTCGTTTGCCGGCGATTGAACGTCTTTTATTCAGCGTCTCACTAAAAATGAAAACAAGTTTGAAGACTGCAAGTCTCATGCGTTTTAGTGGTGAAAAAATGATTAAAAAAATCGTTCGGGAAATGAGTTTACACCGTGGGTACTTTTTTGTATACTTTTGACTATACGGGCCGAGTCCAGGATTTACGGGAAATCGCAGGTTTTCGTTTGCCAGCTATTAAGCCACTTTCATTAAGCGTCTCATCAAAAATGAAAACATTTCTGAAAACTACAAGTCTCATGCGTTTTAGTGGTGAAAAAATGATTTAAAAAATCGTTCGGGAAATGAGTTTACACCGTGGGTACTTTTTTGTATGCTTTTGACTATACGGGCCGAGTCTGGGATTTACGGGAAGTCGCTGGTTTTCGTTTGACGGCGATTAAACTTCTTTTATTCAGCGTCTCATCAAAAATGAAAACATTTTTAAAAACTACAAGTCTCATGGGCTTTAGTGGTGAAATAATATTTTAAAAAATCGTTCGGGAAATGAGTTTACACCCTGGGTACTTTCTTTGTATGCTTTTGACTATACGGCCGAGTCCAGGATTTACGGGAAATCGCAGGTTTTCGTTTGCCGGCGATTAAACGTCTTTTATTCATCGTCTCACTGAAAATGAAAACAAGTTTGAAGACTACAAGTCTCATGCGTTTTAGTGGTGAAAAAATAATTTAAAAAATCGTTCGGGAAATGAGTTTACTCCCTGGGTACTTTCTTTGTATACGTTTGACTATACGGGCCAAGCCCGGGATTTACGGGAAATCGCGGGTTTTCGTTTGCCGGCGATTAAACTTCTTTTATTCAGCGTCTCATCAAAAATGAAAACATTTTTGAAAACAACAAGTCTTATGCGTTTTAGTGGTGAAAAAATAATTTAAAAAATCGTTCTGGAAATGAGTTTACTCACATGGCACTTTCTTTGTATACATTCGACTATACGGGCCAAGCCCGGGATTTACGGGAAATGGCGGGTTTTCGTTTGCCGGCGATTAAACTTCTTTTATTCAGTGTCACATCAAAAATGAAAACATTTTAGAAAACTACAAGTCTCATGCGTTTTAGTGGTAAAAAGATAATTTAAAAAATCCTTTTGGAAATGAGTTTACTCACAGGGTACTTTCTTTGTATACATTCGACTATACGGTCCAAGCCCAGGATTTACGGGAAATCGCGGGTTTTCGTTTGCCGGCGATTAAACCACTTTCATTAAGCGTCTCATCAAAAATGAAAACATTTCTGAAAACTACAAGTCTCATGCGCTTTAGTGGTGAAAAAATAATTTAAAAAATCGTTCGGGAAATGAGTTTACTCCCTGGGTACTTTCTTTGTATACTTTTGACTATACAGGCCGAGTCTGGGATTTACGGGAAATCGCAGGTTTTCGTTTGCCGGCGATTAAACTTCTTTTATTCAGCGTCTCATCAAAAATGAAAACATTTTTGAAAACTGCAAGTCTCATGCGTTTTAGTGGTGAAAAGATAATTTAAAAAATCGTTTTGGAAATGAGTTTACTCACAGGGTACTTTCTTTGTATACATTCGACTATACGGGCCAAGCCTGGGAATTACGGGAAATCGCGGGTTTTCGTTTGCCAGCTATTAAACCACTTTCATTAAGCGTCTCATCAAAAATGAAAACATTTCTAAAAACTACAAGTCTCATGCGTTTTAGTGGTGAAAAAATGATTTAAAAAATCGTTCGGGAAATGAGTTTACACCGTGGGTACTTTTTTGTATACTTTTGACTATACGGGCCGAGTCTGGGATTTACGGGAAGTCGCGGGTTTTCGTTTGCCGGCGATTAAACGTCTTTTATTCAGCGTCTCATCAAAAATGAAAACATTTTTAAAAACTACAAGTCTCATGGGCTTTAGTGGTGAAATAATAATTTAAAAAATCGTTCGGGAAATGAGTTTACACCCTGGGTACTTTCTTTGTATGCTTTTGACTATACGGCCGAGTCCAGGATTTACGGGAAATCGCAGGTTTTCGTTTGCCGGCGATTAAACGTCTTTTATTCAGCGTCTTACTAAAAATGAAAGCAAGTTTGAAGACTACAAGTCTCATGCGTTTTAGTGGTGAAAAAATAATTTAAAAAATCGTTCGGGAAATGAGTTTACTCCCTGGGTACTTTCTTTGTATACATTTGACTATACGGGCCAAGCCCGGGATTTACGGGAAATCGCGGGTTTTCGTTTGCCGGCGATTAAACTTCTTTTATTCAGCGTCTCATCAAAAATGAAAACATTTTTGAAAACTACAAGTCTTATGCGTTTTAGTGGTGAAAAAATAATTTAAAAAATCGTTCTGGAAATGAGTTTACTCACATGGCACTTTCTTTGTATACATTCGACTATACGGGCCAAGCCCGGGATTTACGGGAAATCGCGGGTTTTCGTTTGCCGGCGATTAAACCACTTTCATTAAGCGTCTCATCAAAAATGAAAACATTTCTGAAAACTACAAGTCTCATGCGTTTTAGTGGTGAAAAAATAATTTAAAAAATCGTTCGGGAAATGAGTTTACTCCCTGCGTACTTTCTTTGTATACATTTGACTATACGGGCCAAGCCCGGGATTTACGGGAAATCGCGGGTTTTCGTTTGCCGGCGATTAAACTTCTTTTATTCAGCGTCTCATCAAAAATGAAAACATTTTTGAAAACTACAAGTCTTATGCGTTTTAGTGGTGAAAAAATAATTTAAAAAATCGTTCTGGAAATGAGTTTACTCACATGGCACTTTCTTTGTATACATTCGACTATACGGGCCAAGCCCGGGATTTACGGGAAATCGCGGGTTTTCGTTTGCCGGCGATTAAACCACTTTCATTAAGCGTCTCATCAAAAATGAAAACATTTCTGAAAACTGCAAGTCTCATGCATTTTAGTGGTGAAAAAATAATTTAAAAAATTGTTCGCGAAATGAGTTAACTCCCTGGGTACTTTCTTTGTATACTTTTGACTATACGGGCCGAGTCTGGGATTTACGGGAAATCGCAGGTTTTCGTTTGCCGGCGATTAAACTTCTTTTATTCAGCGTCTCATCAAAAATGAAAACATTTTTGAAAACTGCAAGTCTCATGCGTTTTAGAGGTGAAAAGATAATTTAAAAAATCGTTTTGGAAATGAGTTTACTCACAGGGTACTTTCTTTGTATACATTCGACTATACGGGCCAAGCCTGGGATTTACGGGAAATCGCGGGTTTTCGTTTGCCAGCTATTAAACCACTTTCCTTAAGCGTCTCATCAAAAATGAAAACATTTCTGAAAACTACAAGTCTCATGCGTTTTAGTGGTGAAAAAATGATTTAAAAAATCGTTCGGGAAATGAGTTTACACCGTGGGTACTTTTTTGTATACTTTTGACTATACGGGCCGAGTCTGGGATTTACGGGAAGTCGCGGGTTTTCGTTTGCCGGCGATGAAACTTCTTTTATTCAGCGTCTCATCAAAAATGAAAACATTTTTAAAAATTACAAGTCTCATGCGTTTTAGTGGTGAAAAAATAATTTAAAAAATCGTTCGGGAAATGAGTTTACTCCCTGGGTACTTTCTTTGTATACATTTGACTATACGGGCCAAGCCCGGGATTTACGGGAAATCGCGGGTTTTCGTTTGCCGGCGATTAAACTTCTTTTATTCAGCGTCTCATCAAAAATGAAAACATTTTTGAAAACTACAAGTCTTATGCGTTTTAGTGGTGAAAAAATAATTTAAAAAATCATTCTGGAAATGAGTTTACTCACATGGCACTTTCTTTGTATACATTCGACTATACGGGCCAAGCCCGGGATTTACGGGAAATCGCGGGTTTTCGTTTGCCGGCGATTAAACTACTTTCATTAAGCGTCTCATCAAAAATGAAAACATTTCTGAAAACTGCAAGTCTAATGCGTTTTAGTGGTGAAAAAATAATTTAAAAAATCGTTCGGGAAATGAGTTTACACCGTGGGTACTTTTTTGTATACTTTTGACTATACGGGCCGAGTCTGGGATTTACGGGAAGTCGCGGGTTTTCGTTTGCCGGCGATTAAACTTCTTTTATTCAGCGTCTCATCAAAAATGAAAACATTTTTAAAAACTACAAGTCTCATGGGCTTTAGTGGTGAAATAATAATTTAAAAAATCGTTCGGGAAATGAGTTTACACCCTGGGTACTTTCTTTGTATGCTTTTGACTATACGGCCGAGTCCAGGATTTACGGGAAATCGTAGGTTTTCGTTTGCCGGCGATTAAACGTCTTTTATTCAGCGTCTCACTAAAAATGAAAGAAAGTTTGAAGACTACAAGTCTCATGCGTTTTAATGGTGAAAAAATAATTTAAAAAATCGTTCGGGAAATGAGTTTACTTCCCGGGTACTTCCTTTGTATACATTTGACTATACTGGCCAAGCCCGGGATTTACGGGAAATCGCGGGTTTTCGTTTGCCGGCGATGAAACTTCTTTTATTCAGCGTCTCATCAAAAATGAAAACATTTTTGAAAACTACAAGTCTTATGCGTTTTAGTGGTGAAAAAATAATTTAAAAAATCGTTCTGGAAATGAGTTTACTCACATGGCACTTTCTTTGTATACATTCGACTATACGGGCCAAGCCCGGGATTTACGGGAAATCGCGGGTTTTCGTTTGCCGGCGATTAAACCACTTTCATTAAGCGTCTCATCAAAAATGAAAACATTTCTGAAAACTGCAAGTCTCATGCGTTTTAGTGGTGAAAAAATAATTTAAAAAATCGTTCGGTAAATGAGTTTACACCGTGGGTGCTTTTTTGTATACTTTTGACTATACGGGCCGAGTCTGGGATTTACGGGAAGTCGCGGGTTTTCGTTTGCCGGCGATTAAACTTCTTTTATTCAGCGTCTCATCAAAAATGAAAACATTTTTAAAAACTACAAGTCTCATGGGCTTTAGTGGTGAAATAATAATTTAAAAAATCGTTCGGGAAATGAGTTTACACCCTGGGTACTTTCTTTGTATGCTTTTGACTATACGGCCGAGTCCAGGATTTACGGGAAATCGCAGGTTTTCGTTTGCCGGCGATTAAACGTCTTTTATTCAGCGTCTCACTAAAAATGAAAGCAAGTTTGAAGACTACAAGTCTCATGCGTTTTAGTGGTGAAAAAATAATTTAAAAAATCGTTCGGGAAATCAGTTTACTCCCTGGGTACTTTCTTTGTATACATTTGACTATACGGGCCAAGCCCGGGATTTACGGGAAATCGCGGGTTTTCGTTTGCCGGCGATTAAACTTCTTTTATTCAGCGTCTCATCAAAAATGAAAACATTTTTGAAAACTACAAGTCTTATGCGTTTTAGTGGTGAAAAAATAATTTAAAAAATCGTTCTGGAAATGAGTTTACTCACATGGCACTTTCTTTGTATACATTCGACTATACGGGCCAAGCCCGGGATTTACGGGAAATCGCGGGTTTTTGTTTGCCGGCGATTAAACCACTTTCATTAAGCGTCTCATCAAAAATGAAAACATTTCTGAAAACTGCAAGTCTCATGCGTTTTAGTGGTGAAAAAATAATTTAAAAAATCGTTCGGGAAATGAGTTAACTCCCTGGGTACTTTCTTTGTATACTTTTGACTATACGGGCCGAGTCTGGGATTTACGGGAAATCGCGGGTTTTCGTTTGCCAGCTATTAAACCACTTTCATTAAGCGTCTCATCAAAAATGAAAACATTTTTGAAAACTGCAAGTCTCATGGGCTTTAGTGGTGAAATAATAATTTAAAAAATCGTTCGGGAAATGAGTTTACTCCCTGGGTACTTTCTTTGTATGCTTTTGACTATACGGCCGAGCCCAGGATTTACGGGAAATCGCAGGTTTTCGTTTGCCGGCGATTAAACGTCTTTTATTCAGCGTCTCACTAAAAATGAAAGCAAGTTTGAAGACTACAAGTCTCATGGGTTTTAGTGGTGAAAAAATAATTTAAAAAATCGTTCGGGAAATGAGTTTACTCCCTGGGTACTTTCTTTGTATACATTTGACTATACGGGCCAAGCCCGGGATTTACGGGAAATCGAGGGTTTTCCTTTGCCGGCGATTAAACTTCTTTTATTCAGCGTCTCATCAAAAATGAAAACATTTTTGAAAACTACAAGTCTTATGCGTTTTAGTGGTGAAAAAATAATTTAAAAAATCGTTCGGGAAATGAGTTTACACCCTGGGTACTTTCTTTGTATGCTTTTGACTATACGGCCGAGCCCAGGATTTACGGGAAATCGCAGGTTTTCGTTTGCCGGCGATTAAACGTCTTTTATTCAGCGTCTCACTAAAAATGAAAGCAAGTTTGAAGACTACAAGTCTCATGCGTTTTAGTGGTGAAAAAATAATTTAAAAAATCGTTCGGGAAATGAGTTTACTCCCTGGGTACTTTCTTTGTATACATTTGACTATACGGGCCAAGCCCGGGATTTACGGGAAATCGCGGGTTTTCCTTTGCCGGCGATTAAACTTCTTTTATTCAGCGTCTCATCAAAAATGAAAACATTTTTGAAAACTACAAGTCTTATGCGTTTTAGTGGTGAAAAAATAATTTAAAAAATCGTTCTGGAAATGAGTTTACTCACATGGCACTTTCTTTGTATACATTCGACTATACGGGCCAAGCCCGGGATTTACGGGAAATCGCGGGTTTTCGTTTGCCGGCGATTAAACCACTTTCATTAAGCGTCTCATCAAAAATGAAAACATTTCTGAAAACTGCAAGTCTCATGCGTTTTAGTGGTGAAAAAATAATTTAAAAAATCGTTTTGGAAATGAGTTTACTCACAGGGTACTTTCTTTGTATACATTCGACTATACGGGCCAAGCCTGGGATTTACGGGAAATCGCGGGTTTTCGTTTGCCAGCTATTAAACCACTTTCATTAAGCGTCTCATCAAAAATGAAAACATTTCTGAAAACTACAAGTCTCATGCGTTTTAGTGGTGAAAAAATGATTTAAAAAATCGTTCGGGAAATCAGTTTACACCGTGGTTACTTTTTTGTATACTTTTGACTATACGGGCCGAGTCCGGGATTTACGGGAAGTCGCGGGTTTTCGTTTGCCGGCGAGTAAACTTCTTTTATTCAGCGTCTCATCAAAAATGAAAACATTTTTAAAAACTACAAGTCTTATGGGTTTTAGTGGTGAAATAATAATTTAAAAATTCGTTCGGGAAATGAGTTTACACCCTGGTTACTTTCTTTGTATGCTTTTGACTATACGGCCGAGTCCAGTATTTACGGGAAATCGCAGGTTTTCGTTTGCCGGCGATTAAACTTCTTTTATTCAGCGTCTCATCAAAAATGAAAACATTTTTGAAGACTACAAGTCTCATGCGTTTTAGTGGTGAAAAAATAATTTAAAAAATCGTTCGGGAAATGAGTTTACTCACAGGGTACTTTCTTTGTATACATTCGACTATACGGGCCAAGCCTGGGATTTACGGGAAATCGCGGGTTTTCGTTTGCCAGCTATTAAACCACTTTCATTAAGCGTCTCATCAAAAATGAAAACATTTCTGAAAACTACAAGTCTCATGCGTTTTAGTGGTGAAAAAATGATTTAAAAAATCGTTCGGGAAATGAGTTTACACCGTGGGTACTTTTTTGTATACTTTTGACTATACGGGCCGAGTCTGGGATTTACGGGAAGTCGCGGGTTTTCGTTTGCCGGCGATTAAACTTCTTTTATTCAGCGTTTCATCAAAAATGAAAACATTTTTAAAAACTACAAGTCTCATGGGCTTTAGTGGTGAAATAATAATTTAAAAAATCGTTCGGGAAATGAGTTTACACCCTGGGTACTTTCTTTGTATGCTTTTGACTATACGGCCGAGCCCAGGATTTACGGGAAATCGCAGGTTTTCGTTTGCCGGCGATTAAACGTCTTTTATTCAGCGTCTCACTAAAAATGAAAGCAAGTTTGAAGACTACAAGTCTCATGCGTTTTAGTGGTGAAAAAATAATTTAAAAAATCGTTCGGGAAATGAGTTTACTCCCTGGGTACTTTCTTTGTATATTTTGACTATACGGTCCGAGTCAGGGATTTACGGGAAGTCGCGGGTTTTCGTTTGCCGGTGATTAAACTTCTTTTATTCAGCGTCTCATCAAAAATGAAAACATTTTTAAAAACTCTAAGTCTCATGCGTTTTAGTGGTGAAAAAATAATTTAAAAAATCGTTCGGGAAATGAGTTTACTCCCTGGGTACTTTCTTTGTATACTTTTGACTATACGGGCCGAGTCCGGGATTTACGGGAAGTCGCGGGTTTTCGTTTGCCGGCGATTAAACTTCTTTTATTCAGCGTCTCATCAAAAATGAAAACATTTTTAAAAACTACAAGTCTCATGGGCTTTAGTGGTGAAAAAATAATTTAAAAAATCGTTCGGGAAATGAGTTTACTCCCTGGGTACTTTCTTTGTATATTTTGACTATACGGTCCGAGTCAGGGATTTACGGGAAGTCGCGGGTTTTCGTTTGCCGGTGATTAAACTTCTTTTATTCAGCGTCTCATCAAAAATGAAAACATTTTTAAAAACTCTAAGTCTCATGCGTTTTAGTGGTGAAAAAATAATTTAAAAAATCGTTCGGGAAATGAGTTTACTCCCTGGGTACTTTCTTTGTATACTTTTGACTATACGGGCCGAGTCCGGGATTTACGGGAAGTCGCGGGTTTTCGTTTGCCGGCGATTAAACTTCTTTTATTCAGCGTCTCATCAAAAATGAAAACATTTTTAAAAACTACAAGTCTCATGGGCTTTAGTGGTGAAAAAATAATTTAAAAAATCGTTCGGGAAATGAGTTTACTCCCTGGGTACCTTCTTTGTATACATTTGACTATACGGGCCAAGCCCGGGATTTACGGGAAATCGCGGGTTTTCGTTTGCCGGCGATTAAACTTCTTTTATTCAGCGTCTCATCAAAAATGAAAACATTTTTGAAAACTACAAGTCTTATGCGTTTTAGTGGTGAAAAAATAATTTAAAAAATCGTTCTGGAAATGAGTTTACTCACATGGCACTTTCTTTGTATACATTTGACTATACGGGCCAAGCCCGGGATTTACGGGAAATCGCGGGTTTTCGTTTGCCGGCGATTAAACTTCTTTTATTCAGCGTCTCATCAAAAATGAAAACATTTTTGAAAACTACAAGTCTTATGCGTTTTAGTGGTGAAAAAATAATTTAAAAAATCGTTCTGGAAATGAGTTTACTCCCTGGGTACTTTCTTTGTATACATTTGACTATACGGGCCAAGCCCGGGATTTACGGGAAATCGCGGGTTTTCCTTTGCCGGCGATTAAACTTCTTTTATTCAGCGTCTCATCAAAAATGAAAACATTTTTGAAAACTACAAGTCTTATGCGTTTTAGTGGTGAAAAAATAATTTAAAAAATCGTTCTGGAAATGAGTTTACTCACATGGCACTTTCTTTGTATACATTCGACTATACGGGCCAAGCCCGGGATTTACGGGAAATCGCGGGTTTTCGTTTGCCGGCGATTAAACCACTTTCATTAAGCGTCTCATCAAAAATGAAAACATTTCTGAAAACTGCAAGTCTCATGCGTTTTAGTGGTGAAAAAATAATTTAAAAAATCGTTTTGGAAATGAGTTTACTCACAGGGTACTTTCTTTGTATACATTCGACTATACGGGCCAAGCCTGGGATTTACGGGAAATCGCGGGTTTTCGTTTGCCAGCTATTAAACCACTTTCATTAAGCGTCTCATCAAAAATGAAAACATTTCTGAAAACTACAAGTCTCATGCGTTTTAGTGGTGAAAAAATGATTTAAAAAATCGTTCGGGAAATCAGTTTACACCGTGGTTACTTTTTTGTATACTTTTGACTATACGGGCCGAGTCCGGGATTTACGGGAAGTCGCGGGTTTTCGTTTGCCGGCGATTAAACTTCTTTTATTCAGCGTCTCATCAAAAATGAAAACATTTTTAAAAACTACAAGTCTTATGGGCTTTAGTGGTGAAATAATAATTTAAAAAATCGTTCGGGAAATGAGTTTACACCCTGGTTACTTTCTTTGTATGCTTTTGACTATACGGCCGAGTCCAGTATTTACGGGAAATCGCAGGTTTTCGTTTGCCGGCGATTAAACTTCTTTTATTCAGCGTCTCATCAAAAATGAAAACATTTTTGAAGACTACAAGTCTCATGCGTTTTAGTGGTGAAAAAATAATTTAAAAAATCGTTCGGGAAATGAGTTTACTCCCTGGGTACTTTCTTTGTATATTTTGACTATACGGTCCGAGTCGGGGATTTACGGGAAGTCGCGGGTTTTCGTTTGCCGGTGATTAAACTTCTTTTATTCAGCGTCTCATCAAAAATGAAAACATTTTTAAAAACTACAAGTCTCATGCGTTTTAGTGGTGAAAAAATAATTTAAAAAATCGTTCGGGAAATGAGTTTACTCCCTGGGTACTTTCTTTGTATACTTTTGACTATACGGGCCGAGTCCGGGATTTACGGGAAGTCGCGGGTTTTCGTTTGCCGGCGATTAAACTTCTTTTATTCAGCGTCTCATCAAAAATGAAAACATTTTTAAAAACTACAAGTCTCATGGGCTTTAGTGGTGAAAAAATAATTTAAAAAATCGTTCGGGAAATGAGTTTACTCCCTGGGTACCTTCTTTGTATACATTTGACTATACGGGCCAAGCCCGGGATTTACGGGAAATCGCGGGTTTTCGTTTGCCGGCGATTAAACTTCTTTTATTCAGCGTCTCATCAAAAATGAAAACATTTTTGAAAACTACAAGTCTTATGCGTTTTAGTGGTGAAAAAATAATTTAAAAAATCGTTCTGGAAATGAGTTTACTCACATGGCACTTTCTTTGTATACATTCGACTATACGGGCCAAGCCCGGGATTTACGGGAAATCGCGGGTTTTCGTTTGCCGGCGATTAAACTTCTTTTATTCAGCGTCTCATCAAAAATGAAAACATTTTTGAAAACTACAAGTCTTATGCGTTTTAGTGGTGAAAAAATAATTTAAAAAATCGTTCTGGAAATGAGTTTACTCACATGGCACTTTCTTTGTATACATTCGACTATACGGGCCAAGCCCGGGATTTACGGGAAATCGCGGGTTTTCGTTTGCCGGCGATTAAACCACTTTCATTAAGCGTCTCATCAAAAATGAAAACATTTCTGAAAACTGCAAGTCTCATGCGTTTTAGTGGTGAAAAAATAATTTAAAAAATCGTTCGGGAAATGAGTTAACTCCCTGGGTACTATCTTTGTATACTTTTGACTATACGGGCCGAGTCTGGGATTTATGGGAAATCGCAGGTTTTCGTTTGCCGGCGATTAAACTTCTTTTATTCAGCGTCTCATCAAAAATGAAAACATTTTTGAAAACTGCAAGTCTTATGCGTTTTAGTGGTGAAAAAATAATTTAAAAAATCGTTCTGGAAATGAGTTTACTCACATGGCACTTTCTTTGTATACATTCGACTATACGGGCCAAGCCCGGGATTTACGGGAAATCGCGGGTTTTCGTTTGCCGGCGATTAAACTTCTTTTATTCAGCGTCTCATCAAAAATGAAAACATTTTTGAAAACTACAAGTCTTATGCGTTTTAGTGGTGAAAAAATAATTTAAAAAATCGTTCTGGAAATGAGTTTACTCACATGGCACTTTCTTTGTATACATTCGACTATACGGGCCAAGCCCGGGATTTACGGGAAATCGCGGGTTTTCGTTTGCCGGCGATTAAACCACTTTCATTAAGCGTCTCATCAAAAATGAAAACATTTCTGAAAACTGCAAGTCTCATGCGTTTTAGTGGTGAAAAAATAATTTAAAAAATCGTTCGGGAAATGAGTTAACTCCCTGGGTACTTTCTTTGTATACTTTTGACTATACGGGCCGAGTCTGGGATTTACGGGAAATCGCAGGTTTTCGTTTGCCGGCGATTAAACTTCTTTTATTCAGCGTCTCATCAAAAATGAAAACATTTTTGAAAACTGCAAGTCTCATGCGTTTTAGTGGTGAAACGATAATTTAAAAAATCGTTTTGGAAATAAGTTTACTCACAGGGTACTTTCTTTGTATAAATTCGACTGTACGGGCCAAGCCTGGGATTTACGGGAAATCGCGGGTTTTCGTTTGCCAGCTATTAAACCACTTTCATTAAGCGTCTCATCAAAAATGAAAACATTTCTGAAAACTACAAGTCTTATGCGTTTTAGTGGTGAAAAAATAATTTAAAAAATCGTTCTGGAAATGAGTTTACTCACATGGCACTTTCTTTGTATACATTCGACTATACGGGCCAAGCCCGGGATTTACGGGAAATCGCGGGTTTTCGTTTGCCGGCGATTAAACTTCTTTTATTCAGCGTCTCATCAAAAATGAAAACATTTTTGAAAACTACAAGTCTTATGCGTTTTAGTGGTGAAAAAATAATTTAAAAAATCGTTCTGGAAATGAGTTTACTCCCTGGGTACTTTCTTTGTATACATTTGACTATACGGGCCAAGCCCGGGATTTACGGGAAATCGCGGGTTTTCCTTTGCCGGCGATTAAACTTCTTTTATTCAGCGTCTCATCAAAAATGAAAACATTTTTGAAAACTACAAGTCTTATGCGTTTTAGTGGTGAAAAAATAATTTAAAAAATCGTTCTGGAAATGAGTTTACTCACATGGCACTTTCTTTGTATACATTCGACTATACGGGCCAAGCCCGGGATTTACGGGAAATCGCGGGTTTTCGTTTGCCGGCGATTAAACCACTTTCATTAAGCGTCTCATCAAAAATGAAAACATTTCTGAAAACTGCAAGTGTCATGCGTTTTAGTGGTGAAAAAATAATTTAAAAAATCGTTTTGGAAATGAGTTTACTCACAGGGTACTTTCTTTGTATACATTCGACTATACGGGCCAAGCCTGGGATTTACGGGAAATCGCGGGTTTTCGTTTGCCAGCTATTAAACCACTTTCATTAAGCGTCTCATCAAAAATGAAAACATTTCTGAAAACTACAAGTCTCATGCGTTTTAGTGGTGAAAAAATGATTTAAAAAATCGTTCGGGAAATCAGTTTACACCGTGGTTACTTTTTTGTATACTTTTGACTATACGGGCCGAGTCCGGGATTTACGGGAATTCGCGGGTTTTCGTTTGCCGGCGATTAAACTTCTTTTATTCAGCGTCTCATCAAAAATGAAAACATTTTTAAAAACTACAAGTCTTATGGGCTTTAGTGGTGAAATAATAATTTAAAAAATCGTTCGGGAAATGAGTTTACACCCTGGTTACTTTCTTTGTATGCTTTTGACTATACGGCCGAGTCCAGTATTTACGGGAAATCGCAGGTTTTCGTTTGCCGGCGATTAAACTTCTTTTATTCAGCGTCTCATCAAAAATGAAAACATTTTTGAAGACTACAAGTCTCATGCGTTTTAGTGGTGAAAAAATAATTTAAAAAATCGTTCGGGAAATGAGTTTACTCCCTGGGTACTTTCTTTGTATATTTTGACTATACGGTCCGAGTCGGGGATTTACGGGAAGTCGCGGGTTTTCGTTTGCCGGTGATTAAACTTCTTTTATTCAGCGTCTCATCAAAAATGAAAACATTTTTAAAAACTACAAGTCTCATGCGTTTTAGTGGTGAAAAAATAATTTAAAAAATCGTTCTGGAAATGAGTTTACTCACATGGCACTTTCTTTGTATACATTCGACTATACGGGCCAAGCCCGGGATTTACGGGAAATCGCGGGTTTTCGTTTGCCGGCGATTAAACCACTTTCATTAAGCGTCTCATCAAAAATGAAAACATTTCTGAAAACTGCAAGTCTCATGCGTTTTAGTGGTGAAAAAATAATTTAAAAAATCGTTCGGGAAATGAGTTAACTCCCTGGGTACTTTCTTTGTATACTTTTGACTATACGGGCCGAGTCTGGGATTTATGGGAAATCGCAGGTTTTCGTTTGCCGGCGATTAAACTTCTTTTATTCAGCGTCTCATCAAAAATGAAAACATTTTTGAAAACTGCAAGTCTTATGCGTTTTAGTGGTGAAAAAATAATTTAAAAAATCGTTCTGGAAATGAGTTTACTCACATGGCACTTTCTTTGTATACATTCGACTATACGGGCCAAGCCCGGGATTTACGGGAAATCGCGGGTTTTCGTTTGCCGGCGATTAAACTTCTTTTATTCAGCGTCTCATCAAAAATGAAAACATTTTTGAAAACTACAAGTCTTATGCGTTTTAGTGGTGAAAAAATAATTTAAAAAATCGTTCTGGAAATGAGTTTACTCACATGGCACTTTCTTTGTATACATTCGACTATACGGGCCAAGCCCGGGATTTACGGGAAATCGCGGGTTTTCGTTTGCCGGCGATTAAACCACTTTCATTAAGCGTCTCATCAAAAATGAAAACATTTCTGAAAACTGCAAGTCTCATGCGTTTTAGTGGTGAAAAAATAATTTAAAAAATCGTTCGGGAAATGAGTTAACTCCCTGGGTACTTTCTTTGTATACTTTTGACTATACGGGCCGAGTCTGGGATTTATGGGAAATCGCAGGTTTTCGTTTGCCGGCGATTAAACTTCTTTTATTCAGCGTCTCATCAAAAATGAAAACATTTTTGAAAACTGCAAGTCTCATGCGTTTTAGTGGTGAAACGATAATTTAAAAAATCGTTTTGGAAATAAGTTTACTCACAGGGTACTTTCTTTGTATAAATTCGACTGTACGGGCCAAGCCTGGGATTTACGGGAAATCGCGGGTTTTCGTTTGCCAGCTATTAAACCACTTTCATTAAGCGTCTCATCAAAAATGAAAACATTTCTGAAAACTACAAGTCTTATGCGTTTTAGTGGTGAAAAAATAATTTAAAAAATCGTTCTGGAAATGAGTTTACTCACATGGCACTTTCTTTGTATACATTCGACTATACGGGCCAAGCCCGGGATTTACGGGAAATCGCGGGTTTTCGTTTGCCGGCGATTAAACTTCTTTTATTCAGCGTCTCATCAAAAATGAAAACATTTTTGAAAACTACAAGTCTTATGCGTTTTAGTGGTGAAAAAATAATTTAAAAAATCGTTCTGGAAATGAGTTTACTCCCTGGGTACTTTCTTTGTATACATTTGACTATACGGGCCAAGCCCGGGATTTACGGGAAATCGCGGGTTTTCCTTTGCCGGCGATTAAACTTCTTTTATTCAGCGTCTCATCAAAAATGAAAACATTTTTGAAAACTACAAGTCTTATGCGTTTTAGTGGTGAAAAAATAATTTAAAAAATCGTTCTGGAAATGAGTTTACTCACATGGCACTTTCTTTGTATACATTCGACTATACGGGCCAAGCCCGGGATTTACGGGAAATCGCGGGTTTTCGTTTGCCGGCGATTAAACCACTTTCATTAAGCGTCTCATCAAAAATGAAAACATTTCTGAAAACTGCAAGTGTCATGCGTTTTAGTGGTGAAAAAATAATTTAAAAAATCGTTTTGGAAATGAGTTTACTCACAGGGTACTTTCTTTGTATACATTCGACTATACGGGCCAAGCCTGGGATTTACGGGAAATCGCGGGTTTTCGTTTGCCAGCTATTAAACCACTTTCATTAAGCGTCTCATCAAAAATGAAAACATTTCTGAAAACTACAAGTCTCATGCGTTTTAGTGGTGAAAAAATGATTTAAAAAATCGTTCGGGAAATCAGTTTACACCGTGGTTACTTTTTTGTATACTTTTGACTATACGGGCCGAGTCCGGGATTTACGGGAATTCGCGGGTTTTCGTTTGCCGGCGATTAAACTTCTTTTATTCAGCGTCTCATCAAAAATGAAAACATTTTTAAAAACTACAAGTCTTATGGGCTTTAGTGGTGAAATAATAATTTAAAAAATCGTTCGGGAAATGAGTTTACACCCTGGTTACTTTCTTTGTATGCTTTTGACTATACGGCCGAGTCCAGTATTTACGGGAAATCGCAGGTTTTCGTTTGCCGGCGATTAAACTTCTTTTATTCAGCGTCTCATCAAAAATGAAAACATTTTTGAAGACTACAAGTCTCATGCGTTTTAGTGGTGAAAAAATAATTTAAAAAATCGTTCGGGAAATGAGTTTACTCCCTGGGTACTTTCTTTGTATATTTTGACTATACGGTCCGAGTCGGGGATTTACGGGAAGTCGCGGGTTTTCGTTTGCCGGTGATTAAACTTCTTTTATTCAGCGTCTCATCAAAAATGAAAACATTTTTAAAAACTACAAGTCTCATGCGTTTTAGTGGTGAAAAAATAATTTAAAAAATCGTTCGGGAAATGAGTTTACTCCCTGGGTACTTTCTTTGTATACTTTTGACTATACGGGCCGAGTCCGGGATTTACGGGAAGTCGCGGGTTTTCGTTTGCCGGCGATTAAACTTCTTTTATTCAGCGTCTCATCAAAAATGAAAACATTTTTAAAAACTACAAGTCTCATGGGCTTTAGTGGTGAAAAAATAATTTAAAAAATCGTTCGGGAAATGAGTTTACTCCCTGGGTACCTTCTTTGTATACATTTGACTATACGGGCCAAGCCCGGGATTTACGGGAAATCGCGGGTTTTCGTTTGCCGGCGATTAAACTTCTTTTATTCAGCGTCTCATCAAAAATGAAAACATTTTTGAAAACTACAAGTCTTATGCGTTTTAGTGGTGAAAAAATAATTTAAAAAATCGTTCTGGAAATGAGTTTACTCACATGGCACTTTCTTTGTATACATTCGACTATACGGGCCAAGCCCGGGATTTACGGGAAATCGCGGGTTTTCGTTTGCCGGCGATTAAACTTCTTTTATTCAGCGTCTCATCAAAAATGAAAACATTTTTGAAAACTACAAGTCTTATGCGTTTTAGTGGTGAAAAAATAATTTAAAAAATCGTTCTGGAAATGAGTTTACTCACATGGCACTTTCTTTGTATACATTCGACTATACGGGCCAAGCCCGGGATTTATGGGAAATCGCGGGTTTTCGTTTGCCGGCGATTAAACCACTTTCATTAAGCGTCTCATCAAAAATGAAAACATTTCTGAAAACTGCAAGTCTCATGCGTTTTAGTGGTGAAAAAATAATTTAAAAAATCGTTCGGGAAATGAGTTAACTCCCTGGGTACTTTCTTTGTATACTTTTGAATATACGGGCCGAGTCTGGGATTTATGGGAAATCGCAGGTTTTCGTTTGCCGGCGATTAAACTTCTTTTATTCAGCGTCTCATCAAAAATGAAAACATTTTTGAAAACTGCAAGTCTCATGCGTTTTAGTGGTGAAACGATAATTTAAAAAATCGTTTTGGAAATAAGTTTACTCACAGGGTACTTTCTTTGTATAAATTCGACTGTACGGGCCAAGCCTGGGATTTACGGGAAATCGCGGGTTTTCGTTTGCCAGCTATTAAACCACTTTCATTAAGCGTCTCATCAAAAATGAAAACATTTCTGAAAACTACAAGTCTCATGCGTTTTAGTGGTGAAAAAATGATTTAAAAAATCGTTCGGGAAATGAGTTTACACCGTGGGTACTTTTTTGTATACTTTTGACTATACGGGCCGAGTCTGGGATTTACGGGAATTCGCGGGTTTTCGTTTGCCGGCGATTAAACTTCTTTTATTCAGCGTCTCATCAAAAATGAAAACATTTTTAAAAACTACAAGTCTCATGGGCTTTAGTGGTGAAATAATAATTTAAAAAATCGTTCGGGAAATGAGTTTACACCCTGGGTACTTTCTTTGTATGCTTTTGACTATACGGCCGAGTCCAGGATTTACGGGAAATCGCAGGTTTTCGTTTGCCGGCGATTAAACGTCTTTTATTCAGCGTCTCACTAAAAATGAAAGCAAGTTTGAAGACTACAAGTCTCATGCGTTTTAGTGGTGAAAAAATAATTTAAAAAATCGTTCGGGAAATGAGTTTACTCCCTGGGTACTTTCTTTGTATACATTTGACTATACGGGCCAAGCCCGGGACTTACGGGAAATCGCGGGTTTTCGTTTGCCGGCGATTAAACTTCTTTTATTCAGCGTCTCATCAAAAATGAAAACATTTTTGAAAACTATAAGTCTTATGCGTTTTAGTGGTGAAAAAATAATTTAAAAAATCGTTCTGGAAATGAGTTTACTCACATGGCACTTTCTTTGTATACATTCGACTATACGGGCCAAGCCCGGGATTTACGGGAAATCGCGGGTTTTCGTTTGCCGGCGATTAAACCACTTTCATTAAGCGTCTCATCAAAAATGAAAACATTTCTGAAAACTGCAAGTCTCATGCGTTTTAGTGGTGAAAAAATAATTTAAAAAATTGTTTTGGAAATGAGTTTACTCACAGGGTACTTTCTTTGTGTACATTCGACTATACGGGCCAAGCCTGGGATTTACCGGAAATCGTGGGTTTTCGTTTGCCAGCTATTAAACCACTTTCATTAAGCGTCTCATCAAAAATGAAAACATTTCTGAAAACTACAAGTCTCATGCGTTTTAGTGGTGAAAAAATGATTTAAAAAATCGTTCGGGAAATCAGTTTACACCGTGGGTACTTTTTTGTATACTTTTGACTATACGGGCCGAGTCCGGGATTTACGGGAAATCGCGGGTTTTCGTTTGCCGGCGATTAAACCACTTTCATTTCGCGTCTCATCAAAAATGAAAACATTTCTGAAAACTACAAGTCTCATGCGTTTTAGTGGTGAAAAAATAATTTAAAAAATCGTTCGGGAAATAAGTTTACTCCCTGGGTACTTTCTTTGTATACTTTTGACTATACGGGCCAAGTTCGGGATTTACGGGAAGTCGCAGGTTTTCGTTTGCCGGCGATTAAACTTCTTTTATTCAGCGTCTCATCAAAAATGAAAATATTTTTAAAAACTCCAAGTCTCATGCGTTTTAGTGGTGAAAAAAAATTTAAAAAATCGTTCAAGAAATGAGTTTACTCCCTGGGTACTTTCTTTGTATACATTCGACTACACGGGCCAAGCCCGGGATTTACGGGAAATGGCGGGTTTTCGTTTGCCGGCGATTAAACTTCTTTTATTCAGTGTCTCATCAATAATAAAAACATTCTAGAAAACTACAAGTCTCATGCGTTTTAGTGGTGAAAAGATAATTTAAAAAATCCTTTTGGAAATGACTTTACCCACAGGGTACTTTCTTTGTATACATTCGACTATACGGGCTAAGCCCGGGATTTACGGGAAATCGCGGGTTTTCGTTTGCCGGCGATTAAACCACTTTCATTAAGCGTCTCATCAAAAATGAAAACATTTCTGAAAACTACAAGTCTCATGCGTTTTAGTGTTGAAAAAATAATTTAAAAAATCGTTCGGGAAATGAGTTTACTCCCTGGGTACGTTCTTTGTATAGTTTTCACTATACGGTCCGAGTCGGGGATTTACGGGAAGTCGCGGGTTTTCGTTTGCCGGTGATTAAACTTCTTTTATTCAGCGTTTCATCAAAAATAAAACATTTTTAAAAACTACAAGTCTCATGCGTTTTAGTGGTGAAAAAATAATTTAAAAAATCGTTCGGGAAATGAGTTTACTCCCTGGGTACTTTCTTTGTATACTTTTGACTATACGGGCCGAGTCCGGGATTTACGGGAAGTCGCAGGTTTTCGTTTGCCGGCGATTAAACTTCTTTTATTCAGCGTCTCATCAAAAATGAAAACATTTTTAAAAACTACAAGTCTCATGCGTTTTAGTGGTGAAAAAAAATTTAAAAAATCGTTCGGGAAATGAGTTTACTCCCTGGGTACTTTCTTTGTATACATTCGACTACACGGGCCAAGCCCGGGATTTACGGGAAATGGCGGGTTTTCGTTTGCCGGCGATTAAACTTCTTTTATTCAGTGTCTCATCAAAAATAAAAACATTCTAGAAAACTACAAGTCTCATGCGTTTTAGTGGTGAAAAGATAATTTAAAAAATCCTTTTGGGAATGACTTTACCCACAGGGTACTTTCTTTGTATACATTCGACTATACAGGCTAAGCCCGGGATTTACGGGAAATCGCGGGTTTTCCTTTGCCGGCGATTAAACCACTTTCATTAAGCGTCTCATCAAAAATGAAAACATTTCTGAAAACTACAAGTCTCATGCGTTTTAGTGGTGAAAAAATAATTTAAAAAATCGTTCGGGAAATGAGTTTACTCCCTGGGTACGTTCTTTGTATACTTTTCAGTATACGGGCCGAGTCCGGGGTTTACGGGAAATGTCGGGTTTTCGTTTGCCGGCGATTAAACTCCTTTTATTCAGCGTCTTATCAAAAATAAAAACATTATTAAAAACTACAAGTCTCATGGGCTTTAGTGGTGAAATAATAATTTAAAAAATCGTTCGGGAAATGAGTTTCCTCCCTGGGTACTTTCTTTGTATACTTTTGACTATACGAGCCGAGTCTGGGATTTACGGGAAATCGCAGGTTTTCGTTTGCCGGCGATTAAACTTCTTTTATTCATCGTCTCATCAAAAATGAAAACATTTTTAAAAAGTCTCATGGACTTTAGTGGTGAAATAATAATTTAAAAAATCGTTAGGGAAATGAGTTTACACCCTGGTTACTTTCTTTGTATGCTTTTGACTATACGGCCGAGTCCAGTATTTACGGGAAATCGCAGGTTTTCGTTTGCCGGCGATTAAACTTCTTTTATTCAGCGTCTCATCAAAAATGAAAACATTTTTGAAGACTACAAGTCTCATGCGTTTTAGTGGTGAAAAAATAATTTAAAAAATCGTTCGGGAAATGAGTTTACTCCCTGGGTACTTTCTTTGTATATTTTGACTATACGGTCCGAGTCGGGGATTTACGGGAAGTCGCGGG
This sequence comes from Hydractinia symbiolongicarpus, assembly GCF_029227915.1. Classification (NCBI taxonomy): domain Eukaryota; kingdom Metazoa; phylum Cnidaria; class Hydrozoa; order Anthoathecata; family Hydractiniidae; genus Hydractinia; species Hydractinia symbiolongicarpus. Next base: position 26,017,869 of record NC_079881.1, read on the forward strand.
TTTTCGTTTGCCGGTGATTAAACTTCTTTTATTCAGCGTCTCATCAAAAATGAAAACATTCTAGAAAACTACAAGTCTCATGCGTTTTAGTGGTGAAAAGATAATTTAAAAAATCCTTTTGGGAATGACTTTACCCACAGGGTACTTTCTTTGTATACATTCGACTATACGGGCTAAGCCCGGGATTTACGGGAAATCGCGGGTTTTCCTTTGCCGGCGATTAAACCACTTTCATTAAGCGTCTCATCAAAAATGAAAACATTTCTGAAAACTACAAGTCTCATGCGTTTTAGTGGTGAAAAAATAATTTAAAAAATCGTTCGGGAAATGAGTTTACTCCCTGGGTACGTTCTTTGTATACTTTTCACTATGCGGGCCGAGTCCGGGGTTTACGGGAAATGTCGGGTTTTCGTTTGCCGGCGATTAAACTCCTTTTATTCAGCGTCTTATCAAAAATAAAAACATTATTAAAAACTACAAGTCTCATGGGCTTTATTGGTGAAGTAATAATTTAAAAAATCGTTCGGGAAATGAGTTTCCTCCCTGGGTACTTTCTTTGTATACTTTTGACTATACGAGCCGAGTCTGGGATTTACGGGAAATCGCGGGTTTTCGTTTGCCGGCGATTAAACCTCTTTCATTAAGCGTCTCATCAAAATTGAAAACATTTTTGAAAACTACAAGTCTCATGAGTTTTAGTGGTGAAAAAAAAAATTAAAAAATCGTTCAGGAAATGAGTTTACTCCCTGGGTACTTTCTTTGTATACATTCGACTACACGGGCCAAGCCGGGATTTACGGGAAATGGCGGGTTTTCGTTTGCCGGCGATTAAACTTCTTTTATTCAGTGTCTCATCAACTAGAAATTAAAAAAAAGGTTGCGAAGCATTTCGCACGTTGCAAGCAAAATTAAACTATCCAATACTTTGTCCCTAGCGCTTCTTGTTTAATTGGCGCTAACATCTTCCGAAATACATCAAAATTGAATATCATATAGAAGAACCCTGGGGACGAGGTAGGAAAATAAACGCTCTACAGAACAATTCGTTGCTCAAAAACAGTTTTTTTGCGAATAGACTGCGCGAGTATTTGATGTGCGTGGGATATTCTTTTCAAAATGTGCGAGAAAATTAGATTACGCGAAACTAACAAAAACGAATAACGCGTGTTAAAATTTTGTACCGCCTTTTCCCACAGAATGGTAAAAGTAAAGAGCGCAATACAAAATTACACTTTTAGCAGTATTCCGAAAGATATGTGATACATCGAGTTGTACTACCCGCAGAAGTTGGTCCTAACGTTAACGATTTTGTAAATGACCTCACAACACAGTATTTTTTTCACGTAAAAATACCGGCAGTAGAAGCCACAGAATCTGCTGGAACGAATTTCGAAAACTCACGGGAAACAATTAAAACAAAAACAAACAAATCAAAACAGTTTTTTAACTTTATCAAGATTTATTAAATAGCTTCAAATTTGGGCAGAAAAACAATAACGGATTCGCCTTCTTTTCACCACACGCATTAGAAGATTACATCACTCACTCCCATTGTACACAATCTAAAAGAAAAAGAAAACATTTTCATATAGTGAAGCTTCCAGTGCCTTTAAGGGATGGCCAAGTCAATGGAATTGAAAGCACTGTTTTTCATCTTATAAATAATTAAGGCTAATTCGGAAAAGTATAAAAGAAAAAAACTAAACAATTTGGCAACTTTACTAATTTTATACGCAAAGTTCCAACCATACCAACAGTTTCCAAATCTGACAAAATAATTTTAGAAGTGTTTATTTTTTCAGAATTTGATTGATGCAAGGCCAAGGGAAATTAAATAAGTTTATTGTCCTAGACCCATTTAAAAACATATGCTTCTCATCATTCGGTTTTTTTTCAACCAACATTAATGTAATCACCCAGAGGAAATTATAATGTCTCTTGTGTGTGTTTTAGAAGCTGAGTACACAAATATTACAAGTGCTGAACTTTGGCAATCATATTTTGCAATCAGACCCTTTTAAAAACTATGCTGAAACATGTCAATTATTAAATTCAGCACTAATAGAAAAGCACCTTGGATAGGATTCTTTGTTGGGCGAATAAAATGACTGACAAATGGTTTATCGTGAATGAAATAGTAATTTTTACACAAATAATTTAAAAAATAATGAACTTTGTTATGTGGGTTGTTCTCAAACACACGTGGGCGGTGGACAAAAAACTGTGATGTAATTTCTCTTGGTCTATTATTCCTGAGAATATTCTAAAATAAGAGGGTGTCAATAAGCTGCAAACAGCCACATTTATAAGGGCGAGTTCGGGCAACTTTTCCAATTAAATTAGTGATTGTCTTCCAAAACCGCCCGCACTTTCCCGAACTTGCCTGGAGCATTTTCAAAATTCACTTCCTTGTAACATACCTTGTGGACGATAATTGGAAAAAGATGCTTTAAGAGAAAGAAGTTAATAAAAATTAAAAGTTATTTATCAAGTAAATTTTATCAAAAACCATCAAAAACAGTTCTTTTAAGAACTTTACTACCACATAGTTTACTTTATGGTCTATGCAGGTTTTTTCGGGTGAATACTTCAATTTTTTTGCAAAACGCTAAACTTACCCAAAAACGCCTGCACGTTATACGGCATATGCAGCTTATCCGCACCCTTGTTCTAAAATTACAAGCAGTTTCGAAGATGCCCACGCCGTTTAGAGGACGTGGTGCGGCTTGGGCATCCTTGAAGTTCTGTTTAATGACAGTTTTAATGTTTTAATGTCGTTTTAAACCTTGTTCTCAGGGAGGGTGTACGGAAAACTAATTCCTATTGACAATTACATTGCTGTTGGTTTGATAGCAAAAGTGGATTTTTTTTTAATTACTGAAACAGGTTACTTATATAATAAATAAAAATAATAAAAAACGGTTGGTCAGCTCACTCTAGCACCCAGAGCTATTTGTTTTGTCTGCGCCCTAGCTACAGGTTTTCCTATATCTGGCTATCAGTTAGGTAGTAATACAGCTTCTCCATATGTATTCTACAAATTACTTTCAATTCTTTTATACAAAACTGAGCTCTAGCTAGCTACCTTTCGTGTGATTAAGCCTTACCTTGATTTGGATAAAACCAATTAAAATTGATAATATTGTATTCTTACATCCTCTTAGAAACAATAAAATAAAACACAGCTCGGCGCGTTTTAATTGTACAAATTACTTCAATTTTTCTTTAGAAAAGGGTACCTTACACAGGAGCTTTCCAATCCAACTAAAATCTCCAGAAAAAGCACAGCAACAAAAAAGCTTAAAATACACAAGTAAAGTCGATTAGAAACAGGACTAGCAATAAATTTTTTCAAAAGAAGAAAACCGTTTTAATACTATTATGTTTCATTAAAATACAACTATAATAGTATTAGAAGCAAAATTGCAAAGTAATTAATTAATTATTTATACCATAATTAGCTATAATACAAAGAAATAAGGCATATTTTGGGTCTGTAAAATATACGTGTCTAAAATGCCGACTACCGTTTCTTGTTCACGGCATATTCCTCTTTGTGTGTTCAAGTTCGGCGGACGTATAATCCGGACCAAAAGACGGGGGGGGTCAAAATCCGGGGGTGGGGGGGTACGAGCCGTACTTATTGCATTTTTTACTAAACTTATACTTTAACCCCTTGGTCCAAACTTATTTGTTTTATTAGAAAAAAAAATACCCTAGCTTTATGTGCAAAAATATCAGTCCTATTTCTTTACGCTGATTTTATATGATTTTTTTTCTATCGAAATTTTGGGAATCTCAATAATTCTCTTGGTATAGCTCGCGTGTAGCAAACGTGCTCCACAATTTCGCTTCGCCCGCTTCGCTCGCAAAGCTCAATTGCTTCGCAAAAATGAAAACATTTCTGAAAACTACAAGTCTCATGCGTTTTAGTGGTGAAAAGATAATTTAAAAAATCTTTTTGGAAATGAGTTTACTCACAGGGTACTTTCTTTGTATACATTCGACTATACGGGCCAAGCCCGGAATTTACGGAAAATCGCGGGTTATCGTTTGCCGGCGATTAAACCACTTTCATTAAGCGTCTCATAAAAAATGAAAACATTTCTGAAAACTACAATCTCATGCGTTTTAGTGGTGAAAAAATAATTTAAAAAATCGTTCGGGAATTGAGTTTACTCTCTGGGTACTTTCTTTGTATACTTTTGACTATACGGGCCGAGTCCGGGGTTTACGGGAAATGGCGGGTTTTCGTTTACCGACGATTAAACTCCTTTTATTCAGCGTCTCATCAAAAATAAAAACATTACTAAAAACTACAAGTCTCATGGGCTTTAGTGGTGAAATAATAATTTAAAAAATCGTTCGGGAAATGAGTTTCCTCTCTGGGTACTTTCTTTGTATACTTTTGACTATACGGGCCGAGTCTGGGATTTACGGGAAATCGCAGGTTTTCGTTTGCCGGCGATTAAACTTCTTTTATTCAGCGTCTCAACAAAAATGAAAACATTTTTGAAAACTGCAAGTCTCATGGGCTTTATTGGTGAAATAATAATTTAAAAAATCGTTCGGAAAATGAGTTTACACCCTGGGTACTTTCTTTGTATGCTTTTGACTATACGGCCGAGTCCAGTATTTACGGGAAATCGCAGGTTTTCGTTTGCCGGCGATTAAACTTCTTTTATTCAGCGTCTCATCAAAAATGAAAACATTTTTGAAAACTACAAGTCTCATGCGTTTTAGTGGTGAAAAAAAAAATTAAAAAATCGTTCGGGAAATGAGTTTACTCCCTGGGTACTTTCTTTGTATACATTCGACTACACGGGCCAAGCCCGGGATTTACGGTAAATGGCGGGTTTTCGTTTGCCGGCGATTAAACTTCTTTTATTCAGTGTCTCATCAAAAATGAAAACATTTTAGAAAACTACAAGTCTCATGCGTTTTAGTGGTGAAAAGATAATTTAAAAAATCCTTTTGGAAATGAGTTTACCCACAGGGTACTTTCTTTGTATACATTCGACTATACGGGCTAAGCCCGGGATTTACGGGAAATCGCGGGTTTTCGTTTGCCGGCGATTAAACTTCTTTTATTCAGCGTCTCATCAAAACTGAAAACATTTTTGAAAACTACAAGTCTCATGCGTTTTAGTGGTGAAAAAAAAAATTAAAAAATCGTTCGGGAAATGAGTTTACTCCCTGGGTACGTTCTTTGTATACTTTTCACTATACGGGCCGAGTCCGGGGTTTACGGGAAATGGCGGGTTTTCGTTTGCCGGCGATTAAACTCCTTTTATTCAGCGTCTCATCAAAAATAAAAACATTAATAAAAACTACAAGTCTCATGGGCTTTAGTGGTGAAATAATAATTTAAAAAATCGTTCGGGAAATGAGTTTCCTCCCTGGTAACTTTCTTTGTATACTTTTGACTATACGGGCCGAGTCTGGGATTTACGGGAAATCGCAGGTTTTCGTTTGCCGGCGATTAAACTTCTTTTATTCAGTGTCTCATCAAAAATGAAAACATTTTAGAAAACTACAAGTCTTATGCGTTTTAGTGGTGAAAAGATAATTTAAAAAATCTTTTTGGAAATGAGTTTACTCACAGGGTACTTTCTTTGTATACATTCGACTATACGGGCCAAGCCCGGGATTTACGGGAAATCGCGGGTTATCGTTTGCCGGCGATTAAACCACTTTCATTAAGCGTCTCATCAAAAATGAAAACATTTCTGAAAACTACAATCTCATGCGTTTTAGTGGTGAAAAAATAATTTAAAAAATCTTTTTGGAAATGAGTTTACTCACAGGGTACTTTCTTTGTATACATTCGACTATACGGGCCAAGCCCGGAATTTACGGAAAATCGCGGGTTATCGTTTGCCGGCGATTAAACCACTTTCATTAAGCGTCTCATAAAAAATGAAAACATTTCTGAAAACTACAATCTCATGCGTTTTAGTGGTGAAAAAATAATTTAAAAAATCGTTCGGGAATTGAGTTTACTCTCTGGGTACTTTCTTTGTATACTTTTGACTATACGGGCCGAGTCCGGGGTTTACGGGAAATGGCGGGTTTTCGTTTACCGACGATTAAACTCCTTTTATTCAGCGTCTCATCAAAAATAAAAACATTACTAAAAACTACAAGTCTCATGGGCTTTAGTGGTGAAATAATAATTTAAAAAATCGTTCGGGAAATGAGTTTCCTCTCTGGGTACTTTCTTTGTATACTTTTGACTATACGGGCCGAGTCTGGGATTTACGGGAAATCGCAGGTTTTCGTTTGCCGGCGATTAAACTTCTTTTATTCAGCGTCTCAACAAAAATGAAAACATTTTTGAAAACTGCAAGTCTCATGGGCTTTATTGGTGAAATAATAATTTAAAAAATCGTTCGGAAAATGAGTTTACACCCTGGGTACTTTCTTTGTATGCTTTTGACTATACGGCCGAGTCCAGTATTTACGGGAAATCGCAGGTTTTCGTTTGCCGGCGATTAAACTTCTTTTATTCAGCGTCTCATCAAAAATGAAAACATTTTTGAAAACTACAAGTCTCATGCGTTTTAGTGGTGAAAAAAAAAATTAAAAAATCGTTCGGGAAATGAGTTTACTCCCTGGGTACTTTCTTTGTATACATTCGACTACACGGGCCAAGCCCGGGATTTACGGTAAATGGCGGGTTTTCGTTTGCCGGCGATTAAACTTCTTTTATTCAGTGTCTCATCAAAAATGAAAACATTTTAGAAAACTACAAGTCTCATGCGTTTTAGTGGTGAAAAGATAATTTAAAAAATCCTTTTGGAAATGAGTTTACCCACAGGGTACTTTCTTTGTATACATTCGACTATACGGGCTAAGCCCGGGATTTACGGGAAATCGCGGGTTTTCGTTTGCCGGCGATTAAACTTCTTTTATTCAGCGTCTCATCAAAACTGAAAACATTTTTGAAAACTACAAGTCTCATGCGTTTTAGTGGTGAAAAAAAAAATTAAAAAATCGTTCGGGAAATGAGTTTACTCCCTGGGTACGTTCTTTGTATACTTTTCACTATACGGGCCGAGTCCGGGGTTTACGGGAAATGGCGGGTTTTCGTTTGCCGGCGATTAAACTCCTTTTATTCAGCGTCTCATCAAAAATAAAAACATTAATAAAAACTACAAGTCTCATGGGCTTTAGTGGTGAAATAATAATTTAAAAAATCGTTCGGGAAATGAGTTTCCTCCCTGGTAACTTTCTTTGTATACTTTTGACTATACGGGCCGAGTCTGGGATTTACGGGAAATCGCAGGTTTTCGTTTGCCGGCGATTAAACTTCTTTTATTCAGTGTCTCATCAAAAATGAAAACATTTTAGAAAACTACAAGTCTTATGCGTTTTAGTGGTGAAAAGATAATTTAAAAAATCTTTTTGGAAATGAGTTTACTCACAGGGTACTTTCTTTGTATACATTCGACTATACGGGCCAAGCCCGGGATTTACGGGAAATCGCGGGTTATCGTTTGCCGGCGATTAAACCACTTTCATTAAGCGTCTCATCAAAAATGAAAACATTTCTGAAAACTACAATCTCATGCGTTTTAGTGGTGAAAAAATAATTTAAAAAATCGTTCGGGAATTGAGTTTACTCCCTGGGTACTTTCTTTGTATACTTTTGACTATACGGGCCGAGTCTGGGATTTACGGCAAAACGCAGGTTTTCGTTTGCCGGCGATTAAACTTCTTTTATTCAGCGTCTCAACAAAGATGAAAACATTTTTGAAAACTGCAAGTCTCATGCGTTTTAGTGGTGAAAAAATAATTTAAAAAATCGTTGTGGAAATGAGTTTACTCCCTGGGTACTTTCTTTGTATACATTCGACTACACGGGCCGTGTCCGGGGTTTACGGGAAATGGCGGGTTTTCGTTTGTCGGTGATTAAACTCCTTTTATTCAGCGTCTTATCAAAAATAAAAACATTATTAAAAACTACAAGTCTCTTGCGTTTTAGTGGTGAAAAGATAATTTAAAAAATCTTTTTGGAAATGAGTTTACTCACAGGGTACTTTCTTTGTATACATTCGACTATACAGGCCAAGCCCGGGATTTACGGGAAATCGCGGGTTTTCGTTTGCCGGCGATTAAACCACTTTCATTAAGCGTCTCATCAAAAATGAAAACATTTCTGAAAACTACAATCTCATGCGTTTTAGTGGTGAAAAAATAATTTAAAAAATCGTTCGGGAATTGAGTTTACTCTCTGGGTACTTTCTTTGTATACTTTTGACTATACGGGCCAAGCCCGGGATTTACGGGAAATCGCGGGTTATCGTTTGCCGGCGATTAAACCACTTTCATTAAGCGTCTCATCAAAAATGAAAACATTTCTGAAAACTACAATCTCATGCGTTTTAGTGGTGAAAAAATAATTTAAAAAATCGTTCGGGAATTGAGTTTACTCTCTGGGTACTTTCTTTGTATACTTTTGACTATACGGGCCGAGTCCGGGGTTTACGGGAAATGGCGGGTTTTCGTTTGCCGGCGATTAAACTCCTTTTATTCAGCGTTTCATCAAAAATAAAAACATTATTAAAAACTACAAGTCTCATGGGCTTTAGTGGTGAAATAATAATTTAAAAAATCGTTCGGGAAATGAGTTTCCTCCCTGGGTACTTTCTTTGTATACTTTTGACTATACGGGCCGAGTCTGGGATTTACGGCAAATCGCAGGTTTTCGTTTGCCGGCGATTAAACTTCTTTTATTCAGCGTCTCAACAAAGATGAAAACATTTTTGAAAACTGCCAGTCTCATGCGTTTTAGTGGTGAAAAAATAATTTAAAAAATCGTTCGGGAAATGAGTTTACTCCCTGGGTACTTTCTTTGTATACATTCGACTACACGGGCCGAGTCCGGGGTTTACGGGAAATGGCGGGTTTTCGTTTGTCGGTGATTAAACTCCTTTTATTCAGCGTCTCATCAAAAATAAAAACATTATTATAAACTACAAGTCTCTTGCGTTTTAGTGGTGAAAAGATAATTTAAAAAATCTTTTTGGAAATGAGTTTACTCACAGGGTACTTTCTTTGTATACATTCGACTATACAGGCCAAGCCCGGGATTTACGGGAAATCGCGGGTTTTCGTTTGCCGGCGATTAAACCACTTTCATTAAGCGTCTCATCAAAAATGAAAACATTTCTGAAAACTACAATCTCATGCGTTTTAGTGGTGAAAAAATAATTTAAAAAATCGTTCGGGAATTGAGTTTACTCTCTGGGTACTTTCTTTGTATACTTTTGACTATACGGGCCGAGTCCGGGGTTTACGGGAAATGGCGGGTTTTCGTTTGCCGGCGATTAAACTCCTTTTATTCAGCGTCTCATCAAAAATAAAAACATTATTAAAAACTACAAGTCTCATGGGCTTTAGTGGTGAAATAATAATTTAAAAAATCGTTCGGGAAATGAGTTTCCTCCCTGGGTACTTTCTTTGTATACTTTTGACTATACGGGCCGAGTCTGGGATTTACGGGAAATCGCAGGTTTTCGTTTACCGGCGATTAAACTTCTTTTATTCAGCGTCTCAACAAAAATAAAAACATTTTTGAAAACTGCAAGTCTCATGCGTTTTAGTGGTGAAAAAATAATTTAAAAAATCGTTCGGGAAATGAGTTTACTCCCTGGGTACTTTCTTTGTATACATTCGACTACACGGGCCGAGTCCGGGGTTTACGGGAAATGGCGGGTTTTCGTTTGTCGGCGATTAAACTCCTTTTATTCAGCGTCTCATCAAAAATAAAAACATTATTAAAAACTACAAGTCTCATGGGCTTTAGTGGTGAAATAATAATTTAAAAAATCGTTCAGGAAATGAGTTTCCTCCCTGGGTACTTTCTTTGTATACTTTTGACTATACGGGCCGAGTCTGGGATTTACGGGAAATCGCAGGTTTTCGTTTGCCGGCGATTAAACTACTTTTATTCAGCGTCTCATCAAAAATGAAAACATTTTTGAAAACTACAAGTCTTATGCGTTTTAGTGGTGTAAAATAATTTAAAAAATCGTTCGGGAAATGAGTTTACTCCCTGGGTACTTTCTCTGTATACTTTCGACTATACGGGCCGAGTCTGGGATTTACGGGAAATCGCAGGTTTTCGTTTGCCGGCGATTAAACTTCTTTTATTCAGCGTCTCATCAAAAATGAAATATTTTTGAAAACTACAAGTCTTATGCGTTTTAGTGGTGAAAAATAATTTAAAAAATCGTTCGGGAAATGAGTTTACTCCCTGGGTACTTTCTTTGTATACATTTGACTATACGGGCCAAGCCTGGGATTTACGGGAAATGGCGGGTTTTCGTTTGCCGGCGATTAAACTCCTTTTATTCAGCGTCTCATCAAAAATAAAAACATTACTAAAAACTACAAGTCTCTTGCGTTTTAGTGGTGAAAAGATAATTTAAAAAATCTTTTTGGAAATGAGTTTACTCACAGGGTACTTTCTTTGTATACATTCGACTATACAGGCCAAGCCCGGGATTTACGGGAAATCGCGGGTTTTCGTTTGCCGGCGATTAAACCACTTTCATTAAGCGTCTCATCAAAAATGAAAACATTTCTGAAAACTACAATCTCATGCGTTTTAGTGGTGAAAAAATAATTTAAAAAATCGTTCGGGAATTGAGTTTACTCTCTGGGTACTTTCTTTGTATACTTTTGACTATACGGGCCGAGTCCGGGGTTTACGGGAAATGGCGGGTTTTCGTTTGCCGGCGATTAAACTCCTTTTATTCAACGTCTCATCAAAAATACAAACATTATTAAAAACTACAAGTCTCATGGGCTTTAGTGGTGAAATAATAATTTAAAAAATCGTTCGGGAAATGAGTTTCCTCCCTGGTTACTTTCTTTGTATACTTTTGACTATACGGGCCGAGTCTGGGATTTACGGGAAATCGCAGGTTTTCGTTTGCCGGCGATTAAACTTCTTTTATTCAGCGTCTCAACAAAAATAAAAACATTTTTGAAAACTGCAAGTCTCATGCGTTTTAGTGGTGAAAAAATAATTTAAAAAATCGTTCGGGAAATGAGTTTACTCCCTGGGTACTTTCTTTGTATACATTCGACTACACGGGCCGAGTCCGGGGTTTACGTGAAATGGCGGGTTTTCGTTTGTCGGCGATTAAACCCCTTTTATTCAGCGTCTCATCAAAAATAAAAACATTATTAAAAACTACAAGTCTCATGGGCTTTAGTGGTGAAATAATAATTTCAAAAATCGTTCAGGAAATGAGTTTCCTCCCTGGGTACTTTCTTTGTATACTTTTGACTATACGGGCCGAGTCTGGGATTTACGGGAAATCGCAGGTTTTCGTTTGCCGGCGATTAAACTTCTTTTATTCAGCGTCTAATCAAAAATGAAAACATTTTTGAAAACTACAAGTCTCATGGGCTTTAGTGGTGAAATAATAATTTAAAAATCGTTCGGGAAATGAGTTTCCTCCCTGGGTACTTTCTTTGTATACTTTTGACTATACGGGCCGAGTCTGGGATTTACGGGAAATCGCAGGTTTTCGTTTGCCGGCGATTAAACTTCTTTTATTCAGCGTCTCAACAAAAATAAAAACATTTTTGAAAACTGCAAGTCTCATGCGTTTTAGTGGTGAAAAAATAATTTAAAAAATCGTTTGGGAAATGATTTTACTCCCTGGGTACTTTCTTTGTATACATTCGACTACACGGGCCGAGTCCGGGGTTTACGGGAAATGGCGGGTCTTCGTTTGTCGGCGATTAAGCTCCTTTTATTCAGCGTTTCATCAAAAATAAAAACATTATTAAAAACTACAAGTCTCATGGGCTTTAGTGGTGAAATAATAATTTAAAAAATCGTTCGGGAAATAAGTTTCCTCCCTGGGTACTTTCTTTGTATACTTTTGGCTATACGGGCCGAGTCTGGGATTTACGGGAAATCGTAGGTTTTCGTTTGCCGGCGATTAAACTTCTTTTATTCAGCGTCTCAACAAAAAAGAAAACATTTTTGAAAACTGCAAGTCTCATGCGTTTTAGTGGTGAAAAAATAATTTAAAAAATCGTTCGGGAAATGAGTTTTACTCCCTGGGTACTTTCTTTGTATACATTCGATTATACGGCCCAAGCATGGGATTTACGGGAAATCGCGGGTTTTCGTTTGCCGGCGATTAAACCTCTTTCATTAAGCGTCTCATCAAAAATGAAAACATTTTTGAAAACTACAAGTCTCATGCGTTTTAGTGGTGAAAAGATAATTTAAAAAATCTTTTTGGAAATGACTTTACTCACAGGGTACTTTCTTTGTATACATTCGACTATACGGGCCAAGCCCGGGATTTACGGGAAATCGCGGGTTTTTGTTTGCCGGCGATTAAACCACTTTCATTAAGCGTCTCATCAAAAATGAAAACATTTCTGAAAACTACAATCTCATGCGTTTTAGTGGTTAAAAAATAATTTAAAAAATCGTTCGGGAAATGAGTTTCCTCCCTGGGTACTTTCTTTGTATACTTTTGACTATACGGGCCGAGTCTGGGATTTACGGGAAATCGCAGGTTTTCGTTTGCCGGCGATTAAACCTCTTTTATTCAGCGTCTCAACAAAAATAAAAACATTTTTGAAAACTGCAAGTCTCATGCGTTTTAGTGGTGAAAAAATAATTTAAAAAATCGTTTGGGAAATGATTTTACTCCCTGGGTACTTTCTTTGTATACATTCGACTACACGGGCCGAGTCCGGGGTTTACGGGAAATGGCGGGTTTTCGTTTGTCGGCGATTAAGCTCCTTTTATTCGGCGTCTCATCAAAAATAAAAACATTATTAAAAACTACTACATTATTAAAAACATTATTAAAAAGTCCCATGGGCTTTAGTGGTGAAATAATAATTTAAAAAATCGTTCGGGAAATGAGTTTACTCCCTGGGTACTTTCTTTGTATACATTCGACTATACGGGCCAAGCCTGGGATTTACGGGAAATGGCGGGTTTTCGTTTGTCGGCGATTAAACTCCTTTTATTCAGCGTCTCATCAAAAATAAAAACATTATTAAAAACTACAAGTCTCATGGGCTTTAGTGGTGAAATAATAATTTAAAAAATCGTTCGGGAAATAAGTTTCCTCCCTGGGTACTTTCTTTGTATACTTTTGGCTATACGGGCCGAGTCTGGGATTTACGGGAAATCGTAGGTTTTCGTTTGCCGGCGATTAAACTTCTTTTATTCAGCGTCTCAACAAAAATGAAAACATTTTTGAAAACTGCAAGTCTCATGCGTTTTAGTGGTGAAAAAATAATTTAAAAAATCGTTCGGGAAATGAGTTTACTCCCTGGGTACTTTCTTTGTATACATTCGATTATACGGGCCAAGCATGGGATTTACGGAAATCGCAGGTTTTCGTTTGCCGGCGATTAAACCTCTTTTATTAAGCGTCTCATCAAAAATGAAAACATTTTTGAAAACTACAAGTCTCATGCGTTTTAGTGGTGAAAAGATAATTTAAAAAATCTTTTTGGAAATGAGTTTACTCACAGGGTACTTTCTTTGTATACATTCGACTATACGGGCCAAGCCCGGGATTTACGGGAAATCGCGGGTTTTCGTTTGCCGGCGATTAAACCACTTTCATTAAGCGTCTCATCAAAAATGAAAACATTTCTGAAAACTACAATCTCATGCGTTTTAGTGGTGAAAAAATAATTTAAAAAATCGTTCGGGAATTGAGTTTACTCTCTGGGTACTTTCTTTGTATACTTTTGACTATACGGGCCGAGTCCGGGGTTTACGGGAAATGGCGGGTTTTCGTTTGCCGGCGATTAAACTCCTTTTATTTAGCGTCTCATCAAAAATAAAAACATTATTAAAAACTACAAGTCTCATGGGCTTTAGTGGTGAAATAATAATTTAAAAAATCGTTCGGGAAATGAGTTTCCTCCCTGGGTACTTTCTTTGTATACTTTTGACTATACGGGCCGAGTCTGGGATTTACGGGAAATCGCAGGTTTTCGTTTGCCGGCGATTAAACTTCTTTTATTCAGCGTCTCAACAAAAATAAAAACATTTTTGAAAACTGCAAGTCTCATGCGTTTTAGTGGTGAAAAAATAATTCAAAAAATCGTTTGGGAAATGAGTTTACTCCCTGGGTACTTTCTTTGTATACATTCGACTACACGGGCCGAGTCCGGGGTTTACGGGAAATGGCGGGTTTTCGTTTGTCGGCGATTAAGCTCCTTTTATTCAGCGTCTCATCAAAAATAAAAACATTACTAAAAACTACAAGTCTCATGGGCTTTAGTGGTGAAATAATAATTTAAAAAATCGTTCGGGAAATGAGTTTCCTCCCTGGGTACTTTCTTTGTATACTATTGACTATACGGGCCGAGTCTGGGATTTACGGGAAATCGCAGGTTTTCGTTTGCCGGCGATTAAACTTCTTTTATTCAGCGTCTCACCAAAAATGAAAACATTTTTGAAAACTGAAAGTCTCATGCGTTTTAGTGGTGAAAAGATAATTTAAAAAATCGTTGGGGAAATGGGTTTACTCCCTGGGTACTTTCTTTGTATACTTTTGACTATACGGGCCAAGCCCGGGATTTACGGGAAATCGCGAGTTTTCGTTTGCTGGCGATTAAACTTCTTTTATTCAGCGTCTCATCAAAAATGAAAATATTTTTGAAAACTACAAATCTTATGCGTTTTAGTGGTGAAAAATAATTTAAAAAATCGTTCGGGAAATGAGTTTACTCACAGGGTACTTTCTTTGTATACATTCGACTATACGGGCCAAGACCGGGGTTTACGGGAAATGGCGGGTTTTCGTTTGTCGGCGATTAAGTTCCTTTTATTCAGCGTCTCATCAAAAATAAAAACATTACTAAAAACTACAAGTCTCATGGGCTTTAGTGGTGAAATAATAATTTAAAAAATCGTTCGGGAAATGAGTTTCCTGCCTGGGTACTTTCGTTGTATACTTTTGACTATACGGGCCGAGTCTGGGATTTACGGGAAATCGCAGGTTTTCGTTTGCCGGCGATTAAACTTCTTTTATTCAGCGTCTCACCAAAAATGAAAACATTTTTGAAAACTGCAAGTCTCATGCGTTTTAGTGGTGAAAAGATAATTTAAAAAATCGTTCGGGAAATGGGTTTACTCCCTGGGTACTTTCTTTGTATACTTTTGACTATACGGGCCAAGCCCGGGATTTACGGGAAATCGCGAGTTTTCGTTTGCTGGCGATTAAACTTCTTTTATTCAGCGTCTCATCAAAAATGAAAATATTTTTGAAAACTACAAGTCTTATGCGTTTTAGTGGTGAAAAATAATTTAAAAAATCGTTCGGGAAATGAGTTTACTCCCTGGGTACTTTCTTTGTATACATTCGACTATAGGGGCCAAGCCTGGGATTTACGGGAAATGGCGGGTTTTCGTTTGCCGGCGATTAAACTCCTTTTATTCAGCGTCTTATCAAAAATAAAAACATTATTAAAAACTACAAGTCTCATGGGCTTTAGTGGTGAAATAATAATTTAAAAAATCGTTCGGGAAATGAGTTTCCTCCCTGGGTACTTTCTTTGTATACTTTTGGCTATACGGGCCGAGTCTGGGATTTACGGGAAATCGTAGGTTTTCGTTTGCCGGCGATTAAACTTCTTTTATTCAGCGTCTCAACAAAAATGAAAACATTTTTGAAAACTGCAAGTCTCATGCGTTTTAGTGGTGAAAAAATAATTTAAAAAATCGTTCGGGAAATGAGTTTACTCCCTGGGTACTTTCTTTGTATACATTCGATTATACGGGCCAAGCATGGGATTTACGGGAAATCGCGGGTTTTCGTTTGCCGGCGATTAAACCTCTTTCATTAAGCGTCTCATCAAAAATAAAAACATTATTAAAACTACAAGTCTCATGGGCTTTAGTGGTGAAAGAAATAATTTAAAAAATCGTTCGGGAAATGAGTTTCCTCCCTGGGTACTTTCTTTGTATACTTTTGACTATACGGGCGGAGTCTGGGATTTACGGGAAATCGCAGGTTTTCGTTTGCCGGCGAATAAACTTCTTTTATTCAGCGTCTCAACAAAAATGAAAACATTTTTGAAAACTGCAAGTCTCATGCGTTTTAGTGGTGAAAAGATAATTTAAAAAATCGTTTTGGAAATGAGTTTACTAACAGGGTACTTTCTTTGTATACTTTTGACTATACGGGCCGAGTCCGGGATTTACGGGAAATCGCGGGTTTTCGTTTGCCGGCGATTAAACTTCTTTTATTTAGCGTCTCATCAAAAATGAAAACATTTTTGAAAACTGCAAGTCTCATGCGTTTTAGTGGTGAAAAAATAATTTAAAAAATCGTTTGGGAAATGAGTTTACTCCCTGGGTACTTTCTTTGTATACATTCGACTACACGGGCCGAGTCCGGGGTTTACGGGAAATGGCGGGTTTTCGTTTGTCGGCGATTAAGCTCCTTTTATTCAGCGTCTCATCAAAAATAAAAACATTACTAAAAACTACAAGTCTCATGGGCTTTAGTGGTGAAATAATAATTTAAAAAATCGTTCGGGAAATGAGTTTCCTCCCTGGGTACTTTCTTTGTATACTTTTGACTATACGGGCCGAGTCTGGGATTTACGGGAAATCGCAGGTTTTCGTTTGCCGGCGATTAAACTTCTTTTATTCAGCGTCTCACCAAAAATGAAAACATTTTTAAAAACTGCAAGTCTCATGCGTTTTAGTGGTGAAAAGATAATTTAAAAAATCGTTCGGGAAATGAGTTTACTCCCTGGGTACTTTCTTTGTATACTTTTGACTATACGGGCCAAGCCCGGGATTTACGGGAAATCGCGAGTTTTCGTTTGCTGGCGATTAAATTTCTTTTATTCAGCGTCTCATCAAAAATGAAAATATTTTTGAAAACTACAAGTCTTATGCGTTTTAGTGGTGAAAAATAATTTAAAAAATCGTTCGGGAAATGAGTTTACTCCCTGGGTACTTTCTTTGTATACATTCGACTATAGGGGCCAAGCCTGGGATTTACGAGAAATGGCGGGTTTTCGTTTGCCGGCGATTAAACTCCTTTTATTCAGCGTCTCATCAAAAATAAAAACTTTATTAAAAACTACAAGTCTCATGGGCTTTAGTGGTGAAATAATAATTTAAAAAATCGTTCGGGAAATGAGTTTCCTCCCTGGGTACTTTCTTTGTATACTTTTGGCTATACGGGCCGAGTCTGGGATTTACGGGAAATCGTAGGTTTTCGTTTGCCGGCGATTAAACTTCTTTTATTCAGCGTCTCAACAAAAATGAAAACATTTTTGAAAACTGCAAGTCTCATGCGTTTTAGTGGTGAAAAAATAATTTAAAAAATCGTTCGGGAAATGAGTTTACTCCCTGGGTACTTTCTTTGTATACATTCGATTATACGGGCCAAGCATGGGATTTACGGGAAATCGCGGATTTTCGTTTGCCGGCGATTAAACCTCTTTCATTAAGCGTCTCATCAAAAATTAAAACATTTTGAAAACTACAAGACTCATGCGTTTTAGTGGTGAAAAGATAATTTAAAAAATCTTTTTGGAAATGAGTTTACTCACAGGGTACTTTCTTTGTATACATTCGACTATACGGGCCAAGCCCGGATTTACGGGAAATCGCGGGTTTTCGTTTGCCGGCGAATAAACCACTTTCATTAAGCGTCTCATCAAAAATAAAAACATTATTAAAACTACAAGTCTCATGGGCTTTAGTGGTGAAAGAAATAATTTAAAAAATCGTTCGGGAAATGAGTTTCCTCCCTGGGTACTTTCTTTGTATACTTTTGACTATACGGGCGGAGTCTGGGATTTACGGGAAATCGCAGGTTTTCGTTTGCCGGCGATTAAACTTCTTTTATTCAGCGTCTCAACAAAAAATGAAAACATTTTTGAAAACTGCAAGTCTCATGCGTTTTAGTGGTGAAAAGATAATTTAAAAAATCGTTTTGGAAATGAGTTTACTAACAGGGTACTTTCTTTGTATACTTTTGACTATACGGGCCGTGTCCGGGATTTACGGGAAATCGCGGGTTTTCGTTTGCCGGCGATTAAACTTCTTTTATTTAGCGTCTCATCAAAAATGAAAACATTTTTAAAAACTGCAAGTCTCATGCGTTTTAGTGGTGAAAAGATAATTTAAAAAATCGTTTTGGAAATGAGTTTACTGCCTGGGTACTTTCTCTGTATACTTTTGACTATACGGGCCGAGTCCAGGATTTACGGGAAGTCGCGGGTTTTCGTTTACCGGCGATTAAACTTCTTTTATACAGCGTCTCATCAAAAATGAAAACAATTTTGAAAACTACAAGTCTCATGCGTTTTAGTGGTGAAAAAATAATTTAAAAAATCGTTCGAGAAATGAGTTTACTCCCTGGGTACTTTCTTTGTATACTTTTGACTATACGGGCCAAGCCCGGGATTTACGGGAAATCGCAGGTTTTCCTTTGCCGGCGATTAAACTTCTTTTATTCAGCGTCTCATCAAAAATGAAAACATTTTTGAAAACTACAAGTCTTATGCGTTTCAGTGGTGAAAAAATAATTTAAAAAATCGTTCGGGAAATGAGTTTACTCCCTGGGTACTTTCTTTGTATACATTCGACTATACGGGCCAAGCCCAGGATTTACGGGAAATCGCGGGTTTTCGTTTGCCGGCGATTAAACCTCTTTCATTAGGCGTCTCATCAAAAATGAAAACATTTTTGAAAACTACAAGTCTCATGCGTTTTAGTGGTGAAAAAATAATTTAAAAAATCGTTCGGGAAATGAGTTTACTCCCTGGGTACTTTCTTTGTATACTTTTGACTATACGGGCCAAGTCCGGGGTTTACGGGAAATGGCGGGTTTTCGTTTGCCGGCGATTAAACTCCTTTTATTTAGCGTCTCATCAAAAATGAAAACATTTTTAAAAACTACAAGTCTCATGCGTTTTGGTGGTGAAAAAATAATTTAAAAAATCGTTCGGGAAATGAGTTTACTCCCTGGGTACTTTCTTTGTATACTTTTGACTATACGGGCCGAGTCCGGGATTTACGGGAAGTCGCGGGTTTTCGTTTGCCGGCAATTAAACTTCTTTTATTCAGTGTCTCATCAAAAATGAAAACATTTTTAAAAACTACAAGTCTCATGGGCTTTAGTGGTGAAATAATAATTTAAAAAATCGTTCGGGAAATGAGTTTACACCCTGGGTACTTTCTTTGTATACTTTTGACTTTACAGGCCGAGTCCGGGATTTACGGGAAATCGCAGGTTTTCGTTTGCCGGCGGTTAAACTTCTTTTTTTCAGCGTTTCATCAAAAATGAAAACAAGTTTGAAGACTACAAGTCTCATGCATTATAGTGGTGAAAAAATAATTTAAAAAATCGTTCGGGAAATGAGTTTACTCCCTGGGTACTTTCTTTGTATACTTTTGACTATACGGGCCGAGTCCGGGGTTTACGGGAAATGGCGGGTTTTCGTTTGCCGGCGATTAAACTCCTTTTATTTAGCGTCTCATCAAAAATGAAAACATTTTTAAAAACTACAAGTCTCATGGGCTTTAGTGGTGAAATAATAATTTAAAAAATCATTCGGCAAATGAGTTTCCTTCCTAGGTACTTTCTCTGTATATTTTTGACTATACGGGGCGAGTCTGGGATTTACGGGAAATCGCAGGTTTTCGTTTGCGGGCGATTAAACTTCTTTTATTCAGCGTCTCATCAAAAATGAAAACATTTTTGAAAACTACAAGTCTCATGCGATTTAGTGGTGAAAAGATAATTTAAAAAATCGTTCTGGAAATGAGTTTACTCACAGGGTACTTTCTTTGTATACATTCGACTATACGGGACAAGCCCGGTATTTACGGGAAATCGCGGGTTTTCGTTTGGCGGCGATTAAACCTCTTTCATTAAGCGTCTCATTAAAAATGAAAACATTTTTGAAAACTACAAGTCTTATGCGTTTTAGTGGTGAAAAAATAATTTAAAAAATCGTTCGGGAAATGAGTTTACTCCCTGGGTACTTCCTTTGTATACATTCGACTATACGGGCCAAGCCCAGGATTTACGGGAAATCGCGGGTTTTCGTTTGCCGGCGATTAAACCTCTTTCATTAGGCGTCTCATCAAAAATGAAAACATTTTTAAAAACTACAAGTCTCATGCGTTTTAGTGGTGAAAACAAAATTTAAAAAATCGTTCGGGAAATGAGTTTACTCCCTAGGTACTTTCCTTGTATACATTCGACTACACGGGCCAAGCCCGGGATTTACGGGAAATCGCGGGTTTTCGTTTGCCGGCGATTAAACCACTTTCATTAAGCGTCTCATCAAAAATGAAAACATTTCTGAAAACTACAAGTCTCATGCGTTTTAGTGGTGAAAACAAAATTTAAAAAATCGTTCGGGAAATGAGTTTACTCCCTGGGTACTTTCTTTGTATACTTTTGACTATACGGGCCGAGTCCAGGGTTTACGGGAAATGGCGGGTTTTCGTTTGCCGGCGATTAAACTCCTTTTATTCAGCGTCTCATCAAAAATAAAAACATTATTAAAAACTACAAGTCTCATGGGCTTTAGTGGCGAAATAACAATTTAAAAAATCGTTCGGGAAATGAGTTTCCTTCCTGGGTACTTTCTTTGTATACTTTTGACTAGACGCGCCGAGTCTGGGATTTACGGGAAATCGCAGGTATTCGTTTGCCGGCGATTAAACTTCTTTTATTCAGCGTCTCATCAAAAATGAAAACATTTTTGAAAACTGCAAGTCTCATGCGTTTTAGTGGTGAAAAGATAATTTAAAAAATCGTTTTGGAAATGAGCTAACTCACAGGGTAATTTCTTTGTATACATTCGACTATACGGGCCAAGCCTGGGATTTACGGGAAATGGCGGGTTTTCGTTTGCCAGCTATTAAACCACTTTCATTAAGCGTCTCATCAAAAATGAAAACATTTCTGAAAACTACAAGTCTCATGCGTTTTAGTGGTGAAAAAATAATTTAAGAGATCGTTCGGGAAATGAGTTTACACCGTGGGTACTTTTTTTGTATACTTTTGACTATACGGGCAGAGTCCGGGATTTACGGTAAGTCACGGGTTTTCGTTTGCCGGCGATTAAACTTTTTTTATTCAGCGTCTCATCAAAAATGAAAACATTAAACTTCTTTTATTCAGCGTCTCATCAAAAATGAAAACATTTTTGAAAACTGCAAGTCTCATGCGTTTTAGTGGTGAAAAGATAATTTAAAAAATCGTTCGGGAAATGAGTTTACACCCTGGGTACTTTCTTTGTATACTTTTGACTTTACAGGCCGAGTCCGGGATTTACGGGAAATCGCAGGTTTTCGTTTGCCGGCGGTTAAACTTCTTTTATTCAGCGTCTCATCAAAAATGAAAACAAGTTTGAAGACTACAAGTCTCATGCGTTATAGTGGTGAAAAAATAATTTAAAAAATCGTTCGTGAAATGAGTTTACTCCCTGGGTACTTTCTTTGTATACTTTTGACTATACGGGCCGAGTCCGGGGTTTACGGGAAATGGCGGGTTTTCGTTTGCCGGCGATTAAACTCCTTTTATTCAGCGTCTCATCAAAAATGAAAACATTTTTAAAAACTACAAGTCTCATGGGCTTTAGTGGTGAAATAATAATTTAAAAAATCGTTCGGCAAATGAGTTTCCTCCCTAGGTACTTTCTCTGTATACTTTTGACTATACGGGGCGAGTCTGGGATTTACGGGAAATCGCAGGTTTTCGTTTGCCGGCGATTAAACTTCTTTTATTCAGCGTCTCATCAAAAATGAAAACATTTTTGAAAACTGCAAGTCTCATGCGATTTAGTGGTGAAAAGATAATTTAAAAAATCGTTCTGGAAATGAGTTTACTCACAGGGTACTTTCTTTGTATACATTCGACTATACGGGACAAGTCCGGGATTTACGGGAAATCGCGGGTTTTTGTTTGGCGGCGATTAAACCTCTTTCATTAAGCGTCTCATTAAAAATGAAAACATTTTTGAAATCTACAAGTCTCATTCGTTCTAGTGGTGCAGAAATAATTTGAAAAATCGTTCGGGAAATCAGTTTACTCCTTGGGTACTTTCTTTATATACATTCAACTATACGGGCCAAGCCCGGGATTTACGGGAAATCGCGGGTTTATGTTTGCCGGTGATTAAACTTCTTTTATTTAGCGTCTCATCAAAAATGAAAACAAGTTTGAAAACTACAAGTCTCATGCGTTTTAGTGGTGAAAAAATAATTTAAAAAATCGTTCGGGAAATGAGTTTACTCCCTGGGTACTTTCTTTGTATACATTCGACTACACGGGCCAAGCCTGGGATTTAGGGGAAATCGCTGGTTTTCGTTTGTCGGCGATTAAACCTCTTTCATTAAGCGTCTCATCAAAAATGAAAACATTTTTGAAAACTACAAGTCTCATGCGTTTTAGTGGTGAAAAAATAATTTAAAAAATCGTTCGGGAAATGAGTTTACTCCCTGGGTACTTTATTGGATACTTTTGACTATACGGGCCAAGCCCGGGATTTACGGGAAATGGCGGGTTTTCGTTAGCCGGCGATTAAACCGCTTTCATTAAGCGTCTCATCAAAAATGAAAACATTTTTGAAAACTACAAGTCTCATGCGTTTTGGTGGTGAAAAAATAATTTAAAAGATCGTTCGGGAAATGAGTTTACACCGTGGGTACTTTTTTTGTATACTTTTGACTATACGGGCCGAGTCCGGAATTTACGGTAAGTCGCGGGTTTTCGTTTGCCGGCGATTAAACTTTTTTTATTCAGCGTCTCATCAAAAATGAAAACAATAAACTTCTTTTATTCAGCGTCTCATCAAAAATGAAAACATTTTTGAAAACTACAAGTCTCATGCGTTTTAGTGGTGAAAAAATAATTTAAAAAATCGTTCGGGAAATGAGTTTACTCCCTGGGTACTTTCTTTGTATACATTCGACTACACGGGCCAAGCCTGGGATTTAGGGGAAATCGCTGGTTTTCGTTTGTCGGCGATTAAACCTCTTTCATTAAGCGTCTCATCAAAAATGAAAACATTTTTGAAAACTACAAGTCTCATGCGTTTTAGTGGTGAAAAAATAATTTAAAAAATCGTTCGGGAAATGAGTTTACTCCCTGGGTACTTTATTGGATACTTTTGACTATACGGGCCAAGCCCGGGATTTACGGGAAATGGCGGGTTTTCGTTAGCCGGCGATTAAACCGCTTTCATTAAGCGTCTCATCAAAAATGAAAACATTTTTGAAAACTACAAGTCTCATGCGTTTTGGTGGTGAAAAAATAATTTAAAAGATCGTTCGGGAAATGAGTTTACACCGTGGGTACTTTTTTTGTATACTTTTGACTATACGGGCCGAGTCCGGAATTTACGGTAAGTCGCGGGTTTTCGTTTGCCGGCGATTAAACTTTTTTTATTCAGCGTCTCATCAAAAATGAAAACAATAAACTTCTTTTATTCAGCGTCTCATCAAAAATGAAAACATTTTTGAAAACTACAAGTCTCATGCGTTTTAGTGGTGAACAAATAATTTAAAAAATCGTTCGGGAAATGAGTTTACTCCCTGGGTACTTTCTTTGTATACTTTTGACTATACGGGCCGAGTCCGGGATTTACGGGAAATCGCAGGTTTTCGTTTGCCGGTGATTAAACTTCTTTTATTCAGCGTCTCATCAAAAATGAAAACAAGTTTGAAGACTACAAGTCTCATGCGTTTTAGTGGTGAAAAAATATTTTAAAAAATCGTTCGGGAAATGAGTTTACTCCCTGGGTACTTTCTTTGTATACTTTTGACTATACGGGCCGAGTCCGGGGTTTACGGGAAATGGCGGGTTTTCGTTTGCCGGCGATTAAACTCCTTTTATTCAGCGTCTCATCAAAAATGAAAACATTTTTAAAAACTACAAGTCTCATGGGCTTTAGTGGTGAAATAATAATTTAAAAAATCGTTCGGCAGATGAGTTTCCTCCCTGGGTACTTTCTCTGTATACTTTTGACTATACGGGGCGAGTCTGGGATTTACGGGAAATCGCAGGTTTTCGTTTGCCGGCGATTAAACTTCTTTTATTCAGCGTCTCATCAAAAATGAAAACAAGTTTGAAAACTACAAGTCTCATGCGTTTTAGTGGTGAAAAAATAATTTAAAAAATCGTTCGGGAAATGAGTTTACTCCCTGGGTACTTTCTTTGTATACATTCGACTACACGGGCCAAGCCTGTGATTTAGGGGAAATCGCTGGTTTTCGTTTGTCGGCGATTAAACCTCTTTCATTAACCGTCTCATCAAAAATGAAAACATTTTTGAAAACTACAAGTCTCATGCGTTTTAGTGGTGAAAAAATAATTTGAAAAATCGTTCGGGAAATGAGTTTACTCCCTGGGTACTTTATTGGATACTTTTGACTATACGGGCCAAGCCCGGGATTTACGGGAAATGGCGGGTTTTCGTTTGCCGGCGATTAAACCTCTTTTATTAAGCGTCTCATCAAAAATGAAAACATTTTTGAAAACTACAAGTCTCATGCGTTTTAGTGGTGAAAAAATAATTTAAAAAATCGTTCTGGAAATGAGTTTACTCCCTGGGTACTTTCTTTGTATACTTTTGACTATACGGGCCTAGTACGGGATTTACGGGATATCGCGGGTTTTCGTTTGGCGGCGATTAAACTTCTTTTATTCAGCGTCTCATCAAAAATGAAAACATTTTTGAAAACTACAAGTCTCATGCGCTTTAGTGGTGAAAAAATAATTTAAAAAATCGTTCTGGAAATGAGTTTACTCACAGGTTACTTTCTTTGTATACATTCGACTATACGGGCCAAGCCCAGGATTTGCGGGAAATCGCGGGTTTTCGTTTGCCGGCGATTAAACCTCTCTCATTAAGCGTCTCATCAAAAATGAAAACCTTTTTGAAAACTACAAGTCTCATGCGTTTTAGTGGTGAAAAAATAATTTAAAAAATCGTTCGGGAACTGAGTTTACTCCCTGGGTACTTTCTTTGTATACATTCGACTACACGGGCCAAGCCCGGGATTTAGGGGAAATCGCCGGTTTTCGTTTGCCGGCGATTAATCTCTTTCATTAAGCGTCTCATCAAAAATGAAAACATTTTTGAAAACTACAAGTCTCATGCGTTTTAGTGGTGAAAAAATAATTTAAAAAATCGTTCGGGAAATGAGTTTACTCCCTGGGTACTTTCTTTGTATACTTTTGACTATACGGGCCAAGCCCGGGATTTACGGGAAATGGCGGGTTTTCGTTAGCCGGCGATTAAACCTCTTTCATTAAGCGTCTCATCAAAAATGAAAACATTTTTGAAAACTACAAGTCTCATGCGTTTTAGTGGTGAAAAAATAATTTAAAAGATCGTTCGGGAAATGAGTTTACACCGTGGGTACTTTTTTTGTATACTTTTGACTATACGGGCCGAGTCCGGGATTTACGGTAAGTTGCGGGTTTTCGTTTGCCGGCGATTAAACTTTTTTTATTCAGCATCTCATCAAAAATGAAAACATTAAACTTCTTTTATTCAGCGTCTCATCAAAAATGAAAACATTTTTGAAAACTACAAGTCTCATGCGTTTTAGTGGTGAAAAAATAATTTAAAAAATCGTTCGGGAAATGAGTTTACTCCCTGGGTACTTTCTTTGTATTCTTTTGACTATACGGGCCGAGTCCGGGATTTACGGGAAGTCGCGGGTTTTCGTTTGCCGGCGATTAAACTTCTTTTATTCAGTGTCTCATCAAAAATGAAAACATTTTTAAAAACTACAAGTCTCATGGGCTTTAGTGGTGAAATAATAATTTAAAAAATCGTTCGGGAAATGAGTTTACACCCTGGGTACTTTCTTTGTATACTTTTGACTTTACAGGCCGAGTCCGGGATTTACGGGAAATCGCAGGTTTTCGTTTGCCGGCGATTAAACTTCTTTTATTCAGCGTCTCATCAAAAATGAAAACAAGTTTGAAGACTACAAGTCTCATGCGTTTTAGTGGTGAAAAAATAATTTAAAAAATCGTTCGGGAAATGAGTTTACTCCCTGGGTACTTTCTTTGTATACTTTTGACTATACGGGCCGAGTCCGGGGTTTACGGGAAATGGCGGGTTTTCGTTTGCCGGCGATTAAACTCCTTTTATTCAGCGTCTCATCAAAAATGAAAACATTTTTAAAAACTACAAGTCTTATGGGCTTTAGTGGTGAAATAATAATTTAAAAAATCGTTCGGCAAATGAGTTTCCGTCCTGGGTACTTTCTCTGTATACTTTTGACTATACGGGGCGAGTCTGGGATTTACGGGAAATCGCAGGTTTTCGTTTGCCGGCGATTAAACATCTTTTATTCAGCGTCTCATCAAAAATGAAAACATTTTTGAAAACTACAAGTCTCATGGGCTTTAATGGTTAAATAATAATTTAAAAAATCGTTCGGGAAATGAGTTTACTCCCTGGGTACTTTCTCTGTATACTTTTGACTATACGGGGCGAGTCTGGGATTTACGGGAAATCGCAGGTTTTCGTTTGCCGGCGATTAAACATCTTTTATTCAGCGTCTCATCAAAAATGAAAACATTTTTGAAAACTACAAGTCTCATGGGCTTTAATGGTTAAATAATAATTTAAAAAATCGTTCGGGAAATGAGTTTACTCCCTGGGTACTTTTTTTGTTTACTTTTGACTTTACAGGCCGAGTCCGGGATTTACGGGAAATCACAGGTTTTCGTTTGCCGGTGATTAAACTTCTTTTATTCAGCCTCTCATCAAAAATGAAAACATTTTTGAAAACTACAAGTCTCATGCGTTTTAGTGGTGAAAAAATAATTTAAAAAATCGTTCGGGAAATCAGTTTACTCCCTGGGTACTTTATTGGATACTTTTGACTATACGGGCCAAGCCCGGGATTTACGGGAAATGGCGGGTTTTCGTTTGCCGGCGATTAAACCTCTTTTATTAAGCGTCTCATCAAAAATGAAAACATTTTTGAAAACTACAAGTCTCATGCGTTTTACTGGTGAAAAAATAATTTAAAAAATCGTTCTGGAAATGAGTTTACTCCCTGGGTACTTTCTTTGTATACTTTTGACTATACGGGCCGAGTACGGGACTTACGGGATACTGCGGGTTTTCGTTTGGCGGCGATTAAACTTCTTTTATTTAGCGTCTCATCAAAAATGAAAACATTTTTGAAAACTACAAGTCTCATGCGCTTTAGTGGTGAAAAAATAATTTAAAAAATCGTTCTGGAAATGAGTTTACTCACAGGTTACTTTCTTTGTATACATTCGACTATACGGGCCAAGCCCGGGATTTGCGGGAAATCGCGGGTTTTCGTTTGCCGGCGATTAAACCTCTTTCATTAAGCGTCTCATCAAAAATGAAAACATTTTTGAAAACTACAAGTCTCATGCGTTTTAGTGGTGAAAAAATAATTTAAAAAATCGTTCGGGAACTGAGTTTACTCCCTGGGTACTTTCTTTGTATACATTCGACTACACGGGCCAAGCCCGGGATTTGCCGGAAATGACGGGTTTTCGTTTGCCGGCGATTAAACCTCTTTCATTAAGCGTCTCATCAAAAATGAAAACATTTTTAAAAACTACAAGTCTTATGCGTTTTAGTGGTGAAAAAAAAATTTAAAAAATCGTTCCGGAAATGAGTTTGCTCCCTGGGTACTTTCTTTGTATACTTTTGACTATACGGGCCGAGTCCGGGGTTTACGGGAAATGGCGGGTTTTCGTTTGCCGGCGATTAAACTCCTTTTATTCAGCGTCTCATCAAAAATGAAAACATTTTTAAAAACTACAAGTCTCATGGGCTTTAGTGGTGAAATAATAATTTAAAAAATCGTTCAGCAAATGAGTTTCCTCCCTGGGTACTTTCTCTGTATACTTTTGACTATACGGGGCGAGTCTGGGATTTACGGGAAATCGCAGGTTTTCGTTTGCCGGCGATTAAACATCTTTTATTCAGCCTCTCATCAAAAATGAAAACATTTTTGAAAACTACAAGTCTCATGCGTTTTAGTGGTGAAAAAATAATTTAAAAAATCGTTCGGGAAATGAGTTTACTCCCTGGGTACTTTATTGGATACTTTTGACTATACGGGCCAAGCCCGGGATTTACGGGAAATGGCGGGTTTTCGTTTGCCGGCGATTAAACCTCTTTTATTAGGCGTCTCATCAAAAATGAAAACATTTTTGAAAACTACAAGTCTCATGCGTTTTACTGGTGAAAAAATAATTTAAAAAATCGTTCTGGAAATGAGTTTACTCCCTGGGTACCTTCTTTGTATACTTTTGACTATACGGGCCGAGTACGGGATTTACGGGATACTGCGGGTTTTCGTTTGGCGGCGATTAAACTTCTTTTATTCAGCGTCTCATCAAAAATGAAAACATTTTTGAAAACTACAAGTCTCATGCGCTTTAGTGGTGAAAAAATAATTTAAAAAATCGTTCTGGAAATGAGTTTACTCACAGGTTACTTTCTTTGTATACATTCGACTATACGGGCCAAGCCCGGGATTTGCGGGAAATCGCGGGTTTTCGTTTGCCGGCGATTAAACCTCTTTCATTAAGCGTCTCATCAAAAATGAAAACATTTTTGAAAACTACAAGTCTCATGCGTTTTAGTGGTGAAAAAATAATTTAAAAAATCGTTCGGGAACTGAGTTTACTCCCTGGGTACTTTCTTTGTATACATTCGACTACACGGGCCAAGCCCGGGATTTGCCGGAAATGACGGGTTTTCGTTTGCCGGCGATTAAACCTCTTTCATTAAGCGTCTCATCAAAAATGAAAACATTTTTGAAAACTACAAGTCTCATGCGTTTTAGTGGTGAAAAAATAATTTAAAAAATCGTTCGGGAAATGAGTTTACTCCCTGGGTACTTTCTTTGTATACTTTTGACTATACGGGCCAAGCCCGGGATTTACGGGAAATGGCGGGTTTTCGTTAGCCGGCGATTAAACCTCTTTCATTAAGCGTCTCATCAAAAATGAAAACATTTTTGAAAACTACAAGTCTCATGCGTTTTAGTGGTGAAAAAATAATTTAAAAGATCGTTCGGGAAATGAGTTTACACCGTGGGTACTTTTTTTGTATACTTTTGACTATACGGGCCGAGTCCGGGATTTACGGTAAGTCGCGGTTTTCGTTTGCCGGCGATTAAACTTTTTTTATTCAGCGTCTCATCAAAAATGAAAACATTAAACTTCTTTTATTCAGCGTCTCATCAAAAATGAAAACATTTTTGAAAACTACAAGTCTCATGCGTTTTAGTGGTGAAAAAATAATTTAAAAAATCGTTCGGGAAATGAGTTTACTCCCTGGGTACTTTCTTTGTATTCTTTTGACTATACGGGCCGAGTCCGGGATTTACGGGAAGTCGCGGGTTTTCGTTTGCCGGCGATTAAACTTTTTTATTCAGTGTCTCATCAAAAATGAAAACATTTTTAAAAACTACAAGTCTCATGGGCTTTAGTGGTGAAATAATAATTTAAAAAATCGTTCGGGAAATGAGTTTACACCCTGGGTACTTTCTTTGTATACTTTTGACTTTACAGGCCGAGTCCGGGATTTACGGGAAATCGCAGGTTTTCGTTTGCCGGCGATTAAACTTCTTTTATTCAGCGTCTCATCAAAAATGAAAACAAGTTTGAAGACTACAAGTCTCATGCGTTTTAGTGGTGAAAAAATAATTTAAAAAATCGTTCTGGAAATGAGTTTACTCCCTGGGTACTTTCTTTGTATACTTTTGACTATACGGGCCGAGTCCGGGGTTTACGGGAAATGGCGGGTTTTCGTTTGCCGGCGATTAAACTCCTTTTATTCAGCGTCTCATCAAAAATGAAAACATTTTTAAAAACTACAAGTCTCATGGGCTTTAGTGTTGAAATAACAATTTAAAAAATCGTTCGGCAAATGAGTTTCCTCCCTGGGTACTTTCTCTGTATACTTTTGACTATACGGGGCGAGTCTGGGATTTACGGGAAATCACAGGTTTTCGTTTGCCGGCGATTAAACTCCTTTTATTCAGCGTCTCATCAAAAATGAAAACATTTTTAAAAACTACAAGTCTCATGGGCTTTAGTGTTGAAATAATAATTTAAAAAATCGTTCGGCAAATGAGTTTCCTCCCTGGGTACTTTCTCTGTATACTTTTGACTATACGGGCCGAGTCCGGGATTTACGGGAAGTCGCGGGTTTTCGTTTGCCGGCGATTAAACTTTTTTATTCAGTGTCTCATCAAAAATGAAAACATTTTTGAAAACTACAAGTCTCATGCGATTAAGTGGTGAAAAGATAATTTAAAAAATCGGTCTGGAAATGAGTTTACTCACAGGGTACTTTCTTTGTATACATTCGACTATGCGGGACAAGCCCGGGATTTACGGGAAATCGCGGGTTTTCGTTTGCCGGCGATTAAAACTCTTTCATCAAGCGTCTCATTAAAAATGAAAATTTTTTTGAAAACTACAAGTCTCATTCGTTCTAGTGGTGCAGAAATAATTTGAAAAATCGTTCGGGAAATCAGTTTACTCCTTGGGTACTTTCTTTATATACATTCAACTATACGGGCCAAGCCCGGGATTTACGGGAAATCGCGGGCTTTCGATTGCCGGCGATTAAACTTCTTTTATTCAGCGTCTCATCAAAAATGAAAACAAGTTTGAAAACTACAAGTCTCATGCGTTTTAGTGGTGAAAAAATAATTTAAAAAATCGTTCGGGAAATGAGTTTACTCCCTGGGTACTTTCTTTGTATACATTCAACTATACGGGCCAAGCCCGGGATTTGCGGGAAATCGCGGGTTTTCGTTTGCCGGCGATTAAACCTCTTTCATTAAGCGTCTCATCAAAAATGAAAACATTTTTGAAAACTACAAGTCTCATGCGTTTTAGTGGTGAAAAAATAATTTAAAAAATCGTTCGGGAAATGAGTTTACTCCCTGGGTACTTTCTTTGTATACATTCAACTATACGGGCCAAGCCCGGGATTTGCGGGAAATCGCGGGTTTTCGTTTGCCGGCGATTAAACCTCTTTCATTAAGCGTCTCATCAAAAATGAAAACATTTTTGAAAACTACAAGTCTCATGCGTTTTAGTGGTGAAAAAATAATTTAAAAAATCGTTCCGGAAATGAGTTTGCTCCTTGGGTACTTTCTTTGTATACATTCGACTACACGGGCCAAGCCCGGGATTTAGGTGAAATCGCCGGTTTTCGTTTGCCGGCAATTAAACCTCTTTCATTAAGCGTCTCATCAAAAATGAAAACATTTTTGAAAACTACAAGTCTCATGCGTTTTAGTGGTGAAAAAATAATTTAAAAAATCGTTCGGGAAATGAGTTTACTCCCTGGGTACTTTCTTTGTATACTTTTGACTATACGGGCCAAGCCCGGGATTTACGGGAAATGGCGGGTTTTCGTTAGCCGGCGATTAAACCTCTTTCATTAAGCGTCTCATCAAAAATGAAAACATTTTTGAAAACTACAAGTCTCATGCGTTTTAGTGGTGAAAAAATAATTTAAAAGATCGTTCGGGAAATGAGTTTACACCGTGGGTACTTTTTTTGTATACTTTTGACTATACGGGCCGAGTCCGGGATTTACGGTAAGTCGCGGTTTTCGTTTGCCGGCGATTAAACTTTTTTTATTCAGCGTCTCATCAAAAATGAAAACATTAAACTTCTTTTATTCAGCGTCTCATCAAAAATGAAAACATTTTTGAAAACTACAAGTCTCATGCGTTTTAGTGGTGAAAAAATAATTTAAAAAATCGTTCGGGAAATGAGTTTACTCCCTGGGTACTTTCTTTGTATTCTTTTGACTATACGGGCCGAGTCCGGGATTTACGGGAAGTCGCGGGTTTTCGTTTGCCGGCGATTAAACTTTTTTATTCAGTGTCTCATCAAAAATGAAAACATTTTTAAAAACTACAAGTCTCATGGGCTTTAGTGGTGAAATAATAATTTAAAAAATCGTTCGGGAAATGAGTTTACACCCTGGGTACTTTCTTTGTATACTTTTGACTTTACAGGCCGAGTCCGGGATTTACGGGAAATCGCAGGTTTTCGTTTGCCGGCGATTAAACTTCTTTTATTCAGCGTCTCATCAAAAATGAAAACAAGTTTGAAGACTACAAGTCTCATGCGTTTTAGTGGTGAAAAAATAATTTAAAAAATCGTTCTGGAAATGAGTTTACTCCCTGGGTACTTTCTTTGTATACTTTTGACTATACGGGCCGAGTCCGGGGTTTACGGGAAATGGCGGGTTTTCGTTTGCCGGCGATTAAACTCCTTTTATTCAGCGTCTCATCAAAAATGAAAACATTTTTAAAAACTACAAGTCTCATGGGCTTTAGTGTTGAAATAACAATTTAAAAAATCGTTCGGCAAATGAGTTTCCTCCCTGGGTACTTTCTCTGTATACTTTTGACTATACGGGGCGAGTCTGGGATTTACGGGAAATCACAGGTTTTCGTTTGCCGGCGATTAAACCTCTTTCATTAAGCGTCTCATCAAAAATGAAAACATTTTTGAAAACTACAAGTCTCATGCGTTTTAGTGGTGAAAAAATAATTTAAAAAATCGTTCGGGAAATGAGTTTACTCCCTGGGTACTTTCTTTGTATACTTTTGACTATACGGGCCAAGCCCGGGATTTACGGGAAATGGCGGGTTTTCGTTAGCCGGCGATTAAACCTCTTTCATTAAGCGTCTCATCAAAAATGAAAACATTTTTGAAAACTACAAGTCTCATGCGTTTTAGTGGTGAAAAAATAATTTAAAAGATCGTTCGGGAAATGAGTTTACACCGTGGGTACTTTTTTTGTATACTTTTGACTATACGGGCCGAGTCCGGGATTTACGGTAAGTCGCGGTTTTCGTTTGCCGGCGATTAAACTCCTTTTATTCAGCGTCTCATCAAAAATGAAAACATTTTTAAAAACTACAAGTCTCATGGGCTTTAGTGTTGAAATAACAATTTAAAAAATCGTTCGGCAAATGAGTTTCCTCCCTGGGTACTTTCTCTGTATACTTTTGACTATACGGGGCGAGTCTGGGATTTACGGGAAATCACAGGTTTTCGTTTGCCGGCGATTAAACTCCTTTTATTCAGCGTCTCATCAAAAATGAAAACATTTTTAAAAACTACAAGTCTCATGGGCTTTAGTGTTGAAATAATAATTTAAAAAATCGTTCGGCAAATGAGTTTCCTCCCTGGGTACTTTCTCTGTATACTTTTGACTATACGGGCCGAGTCCGGGATTTACGGGAAGTCGCGGGTTTTCGTTTGCCGGCGATTAAACTTTTTTATTCAGTGTCTCATCAAAAATGAAAACATTTTTGAAAACTACAAGTCTCATGCGATTAAGTGGTGAAAAGATAATTTAAAAAATCGTTCTGGAAATGAGTTTACTCACAGGGTACTTTCTTTGTATACATTCGACTATGCGGGACAAGCCCGGGATTTACGGGAAATCGCGGGTTTTCGTTTGCCGGCGATTAAAACTCTTTCATCAAGCGTCTCATTAAAAATGAAAATTTTTTTGAAAACTACAAGTCTCATTCGTTCTAGTGGTGCAGAAATAATTTGAAAAATCGTTCGGGAAATCAGTTTACTCCTTGGGTACTTTCTTTATATACATTCAACTATACGGGCCAAGCCCGGGATTTACGGGAAATCGCGGGCTTTCGATTGCCGGCGATTAAACTTCTTTTATTCAGCGTCTCATCAAAAATGAAAACAAGTTTGAAAACTACAAGTCTCATGCGTTTTAGTGGTGAAAAAATAATTTAAAAAATCGTTCGGGAAATGAGTTTACTCCCTGGGTACTTTCTTTGTATACATTCAACTATACGGGCCAAGCCCGGGATTTGCGGGAAATCGCGGGTTTTCGTTTGCCGGCGATTAAACCTCTTTCATTAAGCGTCTCATCAAAAATGAAAACATTTTTGAAAACTACAAGTCTCATGCGTTTTAGTGGTGAAAAAATAATTTAAAAAATCGTTCGGGAACTGAGTTTACTCCCTGGGTACTTTCTTTGTATACATTCGACTACACGGGCCAAGCCCGGGATTTGCCGGAAATGACGGGTTTTCGTTTGCCGGCGATTAAACCTCTTTCATTAAGCGTCTCATCAAAAATGAAAACATTTTTAAAAACTACAAGTCTTATGCGTTTTAGTGGTGAAAAAAAAATTTAAAAAATCGTTCCGGAAATGAGTTTGCTCCCTGGGTACTTTCTTTGTATACTTTTGACTATACGGGCCGAGTCCGGGGTTTACGGGAAATGGCGGGTTTTCGTTTGCCGGCGATTAAACTCCTTTTATTCAGCGTCTCATCAAAAATGAAAACATTTTTAAAAACTACAAGTCTCATGGGCTTTAGTGGTGAAATAATAATTTAAAAAATCGTTCAGCAAATGAGTTTCCTCCCTGGGTACTTTCTCTGTATACCTTTGACTATACGGGGCGAGTCTGGGATTTACGGGAAATCGCAGGTTTTCGTTTGCCGGCGATTAAACATCTTTTATTCAGCGTCTCATCAAAAATGAAAACATTTTTGAAAACTACAAGTCTCATGGGCTTTAGTGGTGAAATAATAATTTAAAAAATCGTTCAGCAAATGAGTTTCCTCCCTGGGTACTTTTTTTGTTTACTTTTGACTTTACAGGCCGAGTCCGGGATTTACGGGAAATCACAGGTTTTCGTTTGCCGGCGATTAAACTTCTTTTAATCAGCCTCTCATCAAAAATGAAAACATTTTTGAAAACTACAAGTCTCATGCGTTTTAGTGGTGAAAAAATAATTTAAAAAATCGTTCGGGAAATGAGTTTACTCCCTGGGTACTTTATTGGATACTTTTGACTATACGGGCCAAGCCCGGGATTTACGGGAAATGGCGGGTTTTCGTTTGCCGGCGATTAAACCTCTTTTATTAAGCGTCTCATCAAAAATGAAAACATTTTTGAAAACTACAAGTCTCATGCGTTTTACTGGTGAAAAAATAATTTAAAAAATCGTTCTGGAAATGAGGTTACTCCCTGGGTACTTTCTTTGTATACTTTTGACTATACGGGCCGAGTACGGGATTTACGGGATACTGCGGGTTTTCGTTTGCCGGCGATTAAACCTCTTTCATTAAGCGTCTCATCAAAAATGAAAACATTTTTGAAAACTACAAGTCTCATGCGTTTTAGTAGTGAAAAAATAATTTAAAAAATCGTTCGGGAACTGAGTTTACTCCCTGGGTACTTTCTTTGTATACTTTTGACTATACGGGCCAAGCCCGGGATTTACGGGAAATGGCGGGTTTTCGTTAGCCGGCGATTAAACCTCTTTCATTAAGAGTCTCATCAAAAATGAAAACATTTTTGAAAACTACAAGTCTCATGCGTTTTAGTGGTGAAAAAATAATTTAAAAGATCGTTCGGGAAATGAGTTTACACCGTGGGTACTTTTTTTGTATACTTTTGACTATACGGGCCGAGTCCGGGATTTACGGTAAGTCGCGGTTTTCGTTTGCCGGCGATTAAACTTTTCTTATTCAGCGTCTCATCAAAAATGAAAACATTAAACTTCTTTTATTCAGCGTCTCATCAAAAATGAAAACATTTTTGAAAACTACAAGTCTCATGCGTTTTAGTGGGGAAAAAATAATTTAAAAAATCGTTCGGGAAATGAGTTTACTCCCTGGGTACTTTCTTTGTATTCTTTTGACTATACGGGCCGAGTCCGGGATTTACGGGAAGTCGCGGGTTTTCGTTTGCCGGCGATTAAACTTTTTTATTCAGTGTCTCATCAAAAATGAAAACATTTTTAAAAACTACAAGTCTCATGGGCTTTAGTGGTGAAATAATAATTTAAAAAATCGTTCGGGAAATGAGTTTACTCCCTGGGTACTTTCTTTGTATACTTTTGACTTTACAGGCCGAGTCCGGGAGTTACGGGAAATCGCAGGTTTTCGTTTGCCGGCGATTAAACTGCTTTTATTCAGCGTCTCATCAAAAATGAAAACAAGTTTGAAGACTACAAGTCTCATGCGTTTTAGTGGTGAAAAAATAATTTAAAAAATCGTTCGGGAAATGAGTTTACTCCCTGGGTACTTTCTTTGTATACTTTTGACTATACGGGCCGAGTCCGGGGTTTACGGGAAATGGCGGGTTTTCGTTTGCCGGCGATTAAACTCCTTTTCTTCAGCGTCTCATCAAAAATGAAAACATTTTTAAAAACTACAAGTCTCATGGGCTTTAGTGTTGAAATAATAATTTAAAAAATCGTTCGGCAAATGAGTTTCCTCCCTGGGTACTTTCTCTGTATACTTTTGACTATACGGGGCGAGTCTGGGATTTACGGGAAATCGCAGGTTTTCGTTTGCCGGCGATTAAACTTCTTTTATTCAGCGTCTCATCAAAAATGAAAACATTTTTGAAAACTACAAGTCTCCTGCGATTTAGTGGTGAAAAGATAATTTAAAAAATCGTTCTGCAAATGAGTTTACTCACAGGGTACTTTCTTTGTATACATTCGAATATACGGGACAAGCCCGGGATTTACGGGAAATCGCGGGTTTTCGTTTGCCGGCGATTAAACCTCTTTCATTAAGCGTCTCATTAAAAATGAAAACATTTTTAAAAACTACAAGTCTCATTCGTTCTAGTGGTGCAGAAATAATTTGAAAAATCGTTCGGGAAATCAGTTTACTCCTTGGGTACTTTCTTTATATACATTCAACTATACGGGCCAAGCCCGGGATTTACGGGAAATCGCGGGCTTTCGATTGCCGGCGATTAAACTTCTTTTATTCAGCGTCTCATCAAAAATGAAAACAAGTTTGAAAACTACAAGTCTCATGCGTTTTAGTGGTGAAAAAATAATTTAAAAAATCGTTCGGGAAATGAGTTTACTCCCTGGGTACTTTCTTTGTATACATTCGACTACACGGGCCAAGCCTGGGATTTAGGGGAAATCGCTGGTTTTCGTTTGTCGGCGATTAAACCTCTTTCATTAAGCGTCTCATCAAAAATGAAAACATTTTTGAAAACTACAAGTCTCATGCGTTTTAGTGGTGAAAAAATAATTTGAAAAATCGTTCGGGAAATGAGTTTACTCCCTGGGTACTTTATTGGATACTTTTGACTTTACAGGCCGAGTCCGGGATTTACGGGAAATCACAGGTTTTCGTTTGCCGGCGATTAAAATTCTTTTATTCAGCCTCTCATTAAAAATGAAAACATTTTTGAAAACTACAAGTCTCATGCGTTTTAGTGGTGAAAAAATAATTTAAAAAATCGTTCGGGAAATGAGTTTACTCCCTGGGTACTTTATTGGATACTTTTGACTATACGGGCCAAGCCCGGGATTTACGGGAAATCACAGGTTTTCGTTTGCCGGCGATTAAACTTCTTTCATTGAGCGTCTCATCAAAAATGAAAACATTTTCGAAAACTACAAGTCTCATGCGTTTTACTGGTGAAAAAATAATTTAAAAAATCGTTCTGGAAATGAGTTTACTCACAGGGTACTTTCTTTGTATACTTTTGACTATACGGGCCGAGTACGGGATTTACGGGATATCGCGGGTTTTCGTTTGGCGGCGATTAAACTTCTTTTATTCAGCGTCTCATCAAAAATGAAAACATTTTTGAAAACTACAAGTCTCATGCGCTTTAGTGGTGAAAAAATAATTTAAAAAATCGTTCGGGAAATCAGTTAACTCCTTGGGTACTTTCTTTGTATACTTTTGACTATACGGGCCGAGTCCGGGGTTTACGGGAAATGGCGGGTTTTCGTTTGCCGGCGATTAAACTCCTTTTCTTCAGCGTCTCATCAAAAATGAAAACATTTTTAAAAACTACAAGTCTCATGGGCTTTAGTGTTGAAATAATAATTTAAAAAATCGTTCGGCAAATGAGTTTCCTCCCTGGGTACTTTCTCTGTATACTTTTGACTATACGGGGCGAGTCTGGGATTTACGGGAAATCGCAGGTTTTCGTTTGCCGGCGATTAAACTTCTTTTATTCAGCGTCTCATCAAAAATGAAAACATTTTTGAAAACTACAAGTCTCCTGCGATTTAGTGGTGAAAAGATAATTTAAAAAATCGTTCTGCAAATGAGTTTACTCACAGGGTACTTTCTTTGTATACATTCGACTATACGGGACAAGCCCGGGATTTACGGGAAATCGCGGGTTTTCGTTTGCCGGCGATTAAACCTCTTTCATTAAGCGTCTCATTAAAAATGAAAACATTTTTAAAAACTACAAGTCTCATTCGTTCTAGTGGTGCAGAAATAATTTGAAAAATCGTTCGGGAAATCAGTTTACTCCTTGGGTACTTTCTTTATATACATTCAACTATACGGGCCAAGCCCGGGATTTACGGGAAATCGCGGGCTTTCGATTGCCGGCGATTAAACTTCTTTTATTCAGCGTCTCATCAAAAATGAAAACAAGTTTAAAAACTACAAGTCTCATGCGTTTTAGTGGTGAAAAAATAATTTAAAAAATCGTTCGGGAAATGAGTTTACTCCCTGGGTACTTTCTTTGTATACATTCGACTACACGGGCCAAGCCTGGGATTTAGGGGAAATCGCTGGTTTTCGTTTGTCGGCGATTAAACCTCTTTCATTAAGCGTCTCATCAAAAATGAAAACATTTTTGAAAACTGCAAGTCTCATGCGTTTTAGTGGTGAAAAAATAATTTGAAAAATCGTTCGGGAAATGAGTTTACTCCCTGGGTACTTTATTGGATACTTTTGACTTTACAGGCCGAGTCCGGGATTTACGGGAAATCACAGGTTTTCGTTTGCCGGCGATTAAAATTCTTTTATTCAGCCTCTCATTAAAAATGAAAACATTTTTAAAAACTACAAGTCTCATGCGTTTTAGTGGTGAAAAAATAATTTAAAAAATCGTTCGGGAAATGAGTTTACTCCCTGGGTACTTTATTGGATACTTTTGACTATACGGGCCAAGCCCGGGATTTACGGGAAATCACAGGTTTTCGTTTGCCGGCGATTAAACTTCTTTCATTGAGCGTCTCATCAAAAATGAAAACATTTTTGAAAACTACAAGTCTCATGCGTTTTACTGGTGAAAAAATAATTTAAAAAATCGTTCTGGAAATGAGTTTACTCACAGGGTACTTTCTTTGTATACTTTTGACTATACGGGCCGAGTACGGGATTTACGGGATATCGCGGGTTTTCGTTTGGCGGCGATTAAACTTCTTTTATTCAGCGTCTCATCAAAAATGAAAACATTTTTGAAAACTACAAGTCTCATGCGCTTTAGTGGTGAAAAAATAATTTAAAAAATCGTTCGGGAAATCAGTTAACTCCTTGGGTACTTTCTTTATATACAGTCAACTATACGGGCCAAGCCCGGGATTTACGGGAAATCGCGGGTTTTCGTTTGCCGGCGATTAAACTTCTTTTATTCAGCGTCTCATCAAAAATAAAAACAAGTTTGAAAACTACAAGTCTCATGCGTTTTAGTGGTGAAAAAATAATTTAAGAAATCGTTCGGGAAATGAGTTTACTCCCTGGGTATTTTCTTTGTATGCTTTTGACTATACGGGCCGAGTACGGGATTTACGGGATATCGCGGGTTTTCGTTTGGCGGCGATTAAACTTCTTTTATTCAGCGTCTCATCAAAAATGAAAACATTTTTGAAAACTAAAAGTCTCATGCGCTTTAGTGGTGGAAAAATAATTTAAAAAATCGTTCGGGAAATCAGTTTACTCCTTGGGTACTTTCTTTATATACATTCAACTATACGGGCCAAGCCCGGGATTTACGGGAAATCGCGGGTTTTCGTTTGCCGGCGATTAAACTTCTTTTATTCAGCGTCTCATCAAAAATAAAAACAAGTTTGAAAACTACAAGTCTCATGCGTTTTAGTGGTGAAAAAATAATTTAAGAAATCGTTCGGGAAATGAGTTTACTCCCTGGGTACTTTCTTTGTATACATTCGACTACACGGGCCAAGCCTGGGATTTAGGGGAAATCGCTGGTTTTCGTTTGTCGGCGATTAAACCTCTTTCATTAAGCGTCTCATCAAAAATAAAAACATTTTTGAAAACTACAAGTCTCGTGCGTTTTAGTGGTGAAAAAATAATTTAAAAAATCGTTCGGGAAATGAGTTTACTCCCTGGGTACTTTATTGGATACTTTTGACTATACGGGCCAAGCCCGGGATTTACGGGAAATGGCGGGTTTTCGTTAGCCGGCAATTAAACCGCTTTCATTAAGCGTCTCATCAAAAATGAAAACATTTTTGAAAACTACAAGTCTCATGCGTTTTGGTGGTGAAAAAATAATTTAAAAGATCGTTCGGGAAATGAGTTTACACCGTGGGTACGTTTTTTGTATACTTTTGACTATACGGGCCGAGTCCGGGATTTACGGTAAGTCGCGGGTTTTCGTTTGCCGGCGATTAAACTTTTTTTATTCAGCGTCTCATCAAAAATGAAAACATTAAACTTCTTTTATTCAGCGTCTCATCAAAAATAAAAACAAGTTTGAAGACTACAAGTCTCATGCGTTTTAGGGGTGAAAAAATAATTTAAAAAATCGTTCGGGAAATGAGTTTACTCCCTGGGTACTTTCTTTGTATACTTTTGACTATACGGGCCGAGTCCAGGGTTTACGGGAAATGGCGGGTTTTCGTTTGCCGGCGATTAAACTCCTTTTATTCAGCGTCTCATCAAAAATGAAAACATTTTTAAATACTACAAGTCTCATGGGCTTTAGTGGTGAAATAATATTTTAAAAAATCGTTCGGCAAATGAGTTTCCTCCCTGGGTACTTTCTCTGTATACTTTTGACTATACGGGGCGAGTCTGGGATTTACGGGAAATCGCAGGTTTTCGTTTGCCGGCGATTAAACTTCTTTTATTCAGCGTCTCATCAAAAATGAAAACATTTTTGAAAACTACAAGTCTCATGCGATTTAGTGGTGAAAAGATAATTTAAAAAATCGTTCTGGAAATGAATTTACTCACAGGGTACTTTCTTTGTATACATTCGACTATACGGGCCAAGCCCCGGATTTACAGGAAATCGCGGGTTTTCGTTTGCCGGCGATTAAACCTCTTTCATTAAGCGTCTCATTAAAAATGAAAACATTTTTGAAAACTACAAGTCTCATTCGTTCTAGTGGTGCAGAAATAATTTGAAAAATCGTTCGGGAAATCAGTTTACTTCTTGGGTACTTTCTTTATATACATTCAACTATACGGGCCAAGCCCGGGATTTACGGGAAATCGCGGGTTTTCGATTGCCGGCGATTAAACTTCTTTTATTCAGCGTCTCATCAAAAATGAAAACAAGTTTGAAAACTACGAGTCTCATGCGTTTTAGTGGTGAAAAAATAATTTAAAAAATTGTTCGGGAAATGAGTTTACTCCCTGGGTACTTTCTTTGTATACATTCGACTACACGGGCCAAGCCTGGGATTTAGGGGAAATCGCTGGTTTTCGTTTGTCGGCGATTAAGCCTCTTTCATTAACCGTCTCATCAAAAATGAAAACATTTTTGCAAACTACAAGTCTCATGCGTTTTAGTGGTGAAAAAATATTTTGAAAAATCGTTCGGGAAATGATTTTACTCCCTGGGTACTTTCTTTGTATACTTTTGACTATACGGGCCGAGTCCGGGATTTACGGGAAATCGCAGGTTTTCGTTTGCCGGTGATTAAACTTCTTTTATTCAGCGTCTCATCAAAAATGAAAACAAGTTTGAAGACTACAAGTCTCATGCGTTTTAGTGGTGAAAAAATAATTTAAAAAATCGTTCGGGAAATGAGTTTACTCCCTGGGTACTTTCTTTGTATACTTTTGACTATACGGGCCGAGTCCGGGGTTTACGGGAAATGGCGGGTTTTCGTTTGCCGGCGATTAAACTCCTTTTATTCAGCGTCTCATCAAAAATGAAAACATTTTTAAAAACTACAAGTCTCATGGGCTTTAGTGGTGAAATAATAATTTAAAAAATCGTTCGGCAAATGAGTTTCCTCCCTGGGTACTTTCTCTGTATACTTTTGACTATACGGGGCGAGTCTGGGATTTACGGGAAATCGCAGGTTTTCGTTTGCCGGCGATTAAACTTCTTTTATTCAGCGTCTCATCAAAAATGAAAACATTTTTGAAAACTACAAGTCTCATGCGATTTAGTGGTGAAAAGATACATTAAAAAATCGTTCTGGAAATGAATTTACTCACAGGGTACTTTCTTTGTATACATTCGACTATACGGGCCAAGCCCGGGGTTTTACAGGAAATCGCGGGTTTTCGTTTGCCGGCGATTAAACCTCTTTCATTAAGCGTCTCATTAAAAATGAAAACATTTTTAAAAACTACAAGTCTCATTCGTTCTAGTGGTGCAGAAATAATTTGAAAAATCGTTCGGGAAATCAGTTTACTTCTTGGGTACTTTCTTTATATACATTCAACTATACGGGCCAAGCCCGGGATTTACGGGAAATCGCGGGTTTTCGATTGCCGGCGATTAAACTTCTTTTATTCAGCGTCTCATCAAAAATGAAAACAAGTTTGAAAACTACAAGTCTCATGCGTTTTAGTGGTGAAAAAATAATTTAAAAAATCGTTCGGGAAATGAGTTTACTCCCTGGGTACTTTCTTTGTATACATTCGACTACACGAGCCAAGCCTGGGATTTAGGGGAAATCGCTGGTTTTCGTTTGTCGGCGATTAAACCTCTTTCATTAACCGTCTCATCAAAAATGAAAACATTTTTGAAAACTACAAGTCTCATGCGTTTTAGTGGTGAAAAAATATTTTGAAAAATCGTTCGGGAAATGAGTTTACTCCCTGGGTACTTTCTTTGTATACTTTTGACTATACGGGCCGAGTCCGGGATTTACGGGAAATAGCAGGTTTTCGTTTGCCGGTGATTAAACTTCTTTTATTCAGCGTCTCATCAAAAATGAAAACAAGTTTGAAGACTACAAGTCTCATGCGTTTTAGTGGTGAAAAAATAATTTAAAAAATCGGTCGGGAAATGAGTTTACTCCCTGGGTACTTTCTTTGTATACTTTTGACTATACGGGCCGAGTCCGGGGTTTACGGGAAATGGCGGGTTTTCGTTTGCCGGCGATTAAACTCCTTTTATTCAGCGTCTCATCAAAAATGAAAACATTTTTAAAAACTACAAGTCTCATGGGCTTTAGTGGTGAAATAATAATTTAAAAAATCGTTCGGCAAATGAGTTTCCTCCCTGGGTACTTTCTCTGTATACTTTTGACTATACGGGGCGAGTCTGGGATTTACGGGAAATCGCAGGTTTTCGTTTGCCGGCGATTAAACTTCTTTTATTCAGCGTCTCATCAAAAATGAAAACATTTTTGAAAACTACAAGTCTCATGCGATTTAGTGGTGAAAAGATAATTTAAAAAATCGTTCTGGAAATGAATTTACTCACAGGGTACTTTCTTTGTATACATTCGACTATACGGGCCAAGCCCGGGATTTACAGGAAATGGCGGGTTTTCGTTTGCCGGCGATTAAACCTCTTTCATTAAGCGTCTCATTAAAAATGAAAACATTTTTGAAAACTACAAGTCTCATTCGTTCTAGTGGTGCAGAAATAATTTGAAAAATCGTTCGGGAAATCAGTTTACTTCTTGGGTACTTTCTTTATATCCATTCAACTATACGGGCCAAGCCCGGGATTCACGGGAAATCGCGGGTTTTCGATTGCCGGCGATTAAACTTCTTTTATTCAGCGTCTCATCAAAAATGAAAACAAGTTTGAAAACTACAAGTCTCATGCGTTTTAGTGGTGAAAAAATAACTTAAAAAATCGTTCGGGAAATGGGTTTACTCCCTGGGTACTTTCTTTGTATACATTCGACTACACGGGCCAAGCCTGGGATTTAGGAGAAATCGCTGGTTTTCGTTTGTCGGCGATTAAACCTCTTTCATTAACCGTCTCATCAAAAATGAAAACATTTTTGAAAACTACAAGTCTCATGCGTTTTTGTGGTGAAAAAATATTTTGAAAAATCGTTCGGGAAATGAGTTTACTCCCTGGGTACTTTATTGGATACTTTTGACTATACGGGCCAAGCCCGGGATTTACGGGAAATGGCGGGTTTTCGTTTGCCGGCG
The DNA here is from genome assembly GCF_029227915.1 of Hydractinia symbiolongicarpus. Taxonomy (NCBI): domain Eukaryota; kingdom Metazoa; phylum Cnidaria; class Hydrozoa; order Anthoathecata; family Hydractiniidae; genus Hydractinia; species Hydractinia symbiolongicarpus. The sequence goes on from NC_079881.1 coordinate 26,062,030, forward strand.
ATTAAACCTCTTTCATTAAGCGTCTCATCAAAAATGAAAACATTTTTAAAAACTACAAGTCTCATGCGTTTTAGTGGTGAAAAAATAATTTAAAAAATCGTTCGGGAAATGAGTTTACTCATTGGGTACTTTCCTTGTATACTTTTGACTATACGGGCCAAGCCCGGGATTTACGGGAAATCGCTGGTTTTCGTTTTCCGGCGATTAAACCTCTTTCATTAAGCGTCTCATCAAAAATGAAAACATTTTTGAAGGCTACAAGTCTCATGGGATTTAATGGTTAAATAATAATTTAAAAAATCGTTCGGGAAATGAGTTTACTCCCTGGGTACTTTTTTTGTTTACTTTTGACTTTACAGGCCGAGTCCGGGATTTACGGGAAATCACAGGTTTTCGTTTGCCGGCGATTAACCTTCTTTTATTCAGCCTCTCATCAAAAATGAAAACATTTTTGAAAACTACAAGTCTCATGCGTTTTAGTGGTGAAAAAATAATTTAAAAAATCGTTCGGGAATTGAGTTTACTCCCTGGGTACTTTATTGGATACTTTTGACTATACGGGCCAAGCCCGGGATTTACGGGAAATGGCGGGTTTTCGTTTGCCGGCGATTAAACCTCTTTTATTAAGCGTCTCATCAAAAATGAAAACATTTTTGAAAACTACAAGTCTCATGCGTTTTAGTGGTGAAAAAATAATTTAAAAAATCGTTCTGGAAATGAGTTTACTCCCTGGGTACTTTCTTTGTATACTTTTGACTATACGGGCCGAGTACGGGATTTACGGGATATCGCGGGTTTTCGTTTGGCGGCGATTAAACTTCTTTTATTCAGCGTCTCATCAAAAATGAAAACATTTTTGAAAACTACAAGTCTCATGCGCTTTAGTGGTGAAAAAATAATTTAAAAAATCGTTCTGGAAATGAGTTTACTCACAGGTTACTTTCTTTGTATACATTCGACTATACGGGCCAAGCCCGGGATTTGCGGGAAATCGCGGGTTTTCGTTTGCCGGCGATTAAACCTCTTTCATTAAGCGTCTCATCAAAAATGAAAACATTTTTGAAAACTACAAGTCTCATGCGTTTTAGTGGTGAAAAAATAATTTAAAAAATCGTTCGGGAACTGAGTTTACTCCCTGGGTACTTTCTTTGTATACATTCGACTACACGGGCCAAGCCCGGGATTTGCCGGAAATGACGGGTTTTCGTTTGCCGGCGATTAAACCTCTTTCATTAAGCGTCTCATCAAAAATGAAAACATTTTTGAAGGCTACAAGTCTCATGGGATTTAATGGTTAAATAATAATTTAAAAAATCGTTCGGGAAATGAGTTTACTCCCTGGGTACTTTTTTTGTTTACTTTTGACTTTACAGGCCGAGTCCGGGATTTACGGGAAATCACAGGTTTTCGTTTGCCGGCGATTAAACTTCTTTTATTCAGCCTCTCATCAAAAATGAAAACATTTTTGAAAGCTACAAGTCTCATGCGTTTTAGTGGTGAAAAAATAATTTAAAAAATCGTTCGGGAAATGAGGTTACTCCCTGGGTACTTTATTGGATACTTTTGACTATACGGGCCAAGCCCGGGATTTACGGGAAATGGCGGGTTTTCGTTTGCCGGCGATTAAACCTCTTTTATTAAGCGTCTCATCAAAAATGAAAACATTTTTGAAAACTACAAGTCTCATGCGTTTTAGTGGTGAAAAAATAATTTAAAAAATCGTTCTGGAAATGAGTTTACTTTCTGGGTACTTTCTTTGTATACTTTTGACTATACGGGCCGAGTACGGGATTTACGGGATATCGCGGGTTTTCGTTTGGCGGCGATTAAACTTCTTTTATTCAGCGTCTCATCAAAAATGAAAACATTTTTGAAAACTACAAGTCTCATGCGCTTTAGTGGTGAAAAAATAATTTAAAAAATCGTTCTGGAAATGAGTTTACTCACAGGTTACTTTCTTTGTATACATTCGACTATACGGGCCAAGCCCGGGATTTGCGGGAAATCGCGGGTTTTCGTTTGCCGGCGATTAAACCTCTTTCATTAAGCGTCTCATCAAAAATGAAAACATTTTTGAAAACTACAAGTCTCATGCGTTTTAGTGGTGAAAAAATAATTTAAAAAATCGTTCGGGAACTGAGTTTACTCCCTGGGTACTTTCTTTGTATACATTCGACTACACGGGCCAAGCCCGGGATTTGCCGGAAATGACGGGTTTTCGTTTGCCGGCGATTAAACCTCTTTCATTAAGCGTCTCATCAAAAATAAAAACATTTTTAAAAACTACAAGTCTTATGCGTTTTAGTGGTGAAAAAAAAATTTAAAAAATCGTTCCGGAAATGAGTTTACTCCCTGGGTACTTTCTTTGTATACATTCGACTACACGGGCCAAGCCCGGGATTTAGGGGAAATCGCCGGTTTTCGTTTGCCGGCGATTAAACCTCTTTCATTAAGCGTCTCATCAAAAATGAAAACATTTTTGAAAACTACAAGTCTCATGCCTTTTAGTGGTGAAAAAATAATTTAAAAAATCGTTCGGGAAATGAGTTTACTCCCTGGGTACTTTCTTTGTATACTTTTGACTATACGGGCCAAGCCCGGGATTTGCGGGAAATGGCGGGTTTTCGTTAGCCGGCGATTAAACCTCTTTCATCCAGCGTCTCATCAAAAATGAAAACATTTCTGAAAACTACAAGTCTCATGCGTTTTAGTGGTGAAAAAATAATTTAAAAGATCGTTCGGGAAATGAGTTTACACCGTGGGTACTTTTTTTGTATACTTTTGACTATACGGGCCGAGTCTGGGATTTACGGTAAGTCGCGGGTTTTCGTTTGCCGGCGATTAAACTTTTTTTATTCAGCGTCTCATCAAAAATGAAAACATTAAACTTCTTTTATTCAGCGTCTCATCAAAAATGAAAACATTTTTGAAAACTACAAGTCTCATGCGTTTTAGTGGTGAAAAAATAATTTAAAAAATCGTTCGGGAAATGAGTTTACACCCTGGGTACTTTCTTTTTATTCTTTTGACTATACGGGCCGAGTCCGGGATTTACGGGAAGTCGCGGGTTTTCGTTTGCCGGCGATTAAACTTCTTTTATTCAGTGTCTCATCAAAAATGAAAACATTTTTAAAAACTACAAGTCTCATGGGCTTTAGTGGTGAAATAATAATTTAAAAAATCGTTCGGGAAATGAGTTTACACCCTGGGTACTTTCTTTGTATACTTTTGACTTTACAGGCCGAGTCCGGGATTTACGGGAAATCGCAGGTTTTCGTTTGCCGGCGATTAAACTTCTTTTATTCAGCGTCTCATCAAAAATGAAAACAAGTTTGAAGACTACAAGTCTCATGCGTTTTAGTGGTGAAAAAATAATTTAAAAAATCGTTCGGGAAATGAGTTTACTCCCTGGGTACTTTCTTTGTATACTTTTGACTATACGGGCCGAGTCCGGGGTTTACGGGAAATGGCGGGTTTTCGTTTACCGGCGATTAAACTCCTTTTATTCAGCGTCTCATCAAAAATGAAAACATTTTTAAAAACTACAAGTCTCATGGGCTTTAGTGGTGAAATAACAATTTAAAAAATCGTTCGGCAAATGAGTTTCCTCCCTGGGTACTTTCTCTGTATACTTTTGAATATACGGGGCGAGTCTGGGATTTACGGGAAATCGCAGGTTTTCGTTTGCCGGCGATTAAACATCTTTTATTCAGCGTCTCATCAAAAATGAAAACATTTTTGAAAACTACAAGTCTCATGGGCTTTAATGGTTAAATAATAATTTAAAAAATCGTTCAGGAAATGAGTTTACTCCCTGGGTACTTTTTTTGTTTACTTTTGACTTTACAAGCCGAGTCCGGGATTTACGGGAAATCACAGGTTTTCGTTTGCCGGCGATTAAACTTCTTTTATTCAGCCTCTCATCAAAAATGAAAACATTTTTGAAAGCTACAAGTCTCATGCGTTTTAGTGGTGAAAAAATAATTTAAAAATTCGTTCGGGAAATGAGTTTACTCCCTGGGTACTTTATTGGATACTTTTGACTATACGGGCCAAGCCCGGGATTTACGGGAAATGGCGGGTTTTCGTTTGCCGGCGATTAAACCTCTTTTATTAAGCGTCTCATCAAAAATGAAAACATTTTTGAAAACTACAAGTCTCATGCGTTTTACTGGTGAAAAAATAATTTAAAAAATCGTTCTGGAAATGAGTTTACTCCCTGGGTACTTTCTTTGTATACTTTTGACTATACGGGCCGAGTACGGGATTTACGGGATATCGCGGGTTTTTGTTTGGCGGCGATTAAACTTCTTTTATTCAGCGTCTCATCAAAAATGAAAACATTTTTGAAAACTACAAGTCTCATGCTCTTTAGTGGTGAAAAAATAATTTAAAAAATCGTTCTGGAAATGAGTTTACTCACAGGTTACTTTCTTTGTATACATTCGACTATACGGGCCAAGCCCGGGATTTGCGGGAAATCGCAGGTTTTCGTTTGCCGGCGATTAAACCTCTTTCATTAAGCGTCTCATCAAAAATGAAAACATTTTTGAAAACTATTAGTCTCATGCGTTTTAGTGGTGAAAAAATAATTTAGAAAATCGTTCGGGAACTGAGTTTATTCCCTGGGTACTTTCTTTGTATACATTCGACTACACGGGCCAAGCCCGGGATTTGCCGGAAATGACGGGTTTTCGTTTGCCGGCGATTAAACCTCTTTCATTAAGCGTCTCATCAAAAATGAAAACATTTTTGAAAACTACAAGTCTCATGCGTTTTAGTGGTGAAAAAATAATTTAAAAAATCGTTCAGGAAATGAGTTTACTCCCTGGGTACTTTATTGGGTACTTTTGACTATACGGGCCAAGCCCGGGATTTACGGGAAATGGCGGGTTTTCGTTTGCCGGCGATTAAACCTCTTTTAGTAAGCGTCTCATCAAAAATGAAAACATTTTTGAAAACTACAAGTCTCATGCGTTTTACTGGTGAAAAAATAATTTAAAAAATCGTTCTGGAAATGAGTTTACTCCCTGGGTACTTTCTTTGTATACTTTTGACTATACGGGCCGAGTACGGGATTTACGGGATATCGCGGGTTTTCGTTTGGCGGCGATTAAACTTCTTTTATTCAGCGTCTTATCAAAAATGAAAACATTTTTGAAAACTACAAGTCTCATGCGCTTTAGTAGTGAAAAAATAATTTAAAAAATCGTTCTGGAAATGAGTTTACTCACAGGTTACTTTCTTTGTATACATTCGACTGTACGGGCCAAGCCCGGGATTTGCGGGAAATCGCGGGTTTTCGTTTGCCGGCGATTAAACCTCTTTCATTAAGCGTCTCATCAAAAATGAAAACATTTTTGGAAACTACAAGTCTCATGCGTTTTAGTGGTGAAAAAATAATTTAAAAAATCGTTCGGGAAATGAGTTTACTCCCTGGGTACTTTCTTTGTATACTTTTGACTATACGGGTCAAGCCCGGGATTTACGGGAAATGGCGGGTTTTCGTTAGCCGGCGATTAAACCTCTTTCATTAAGCGTCTCATCAAAAATGAAAACATTTTTGAAAACTACAAGTCTCATGCGTTTTAGTGGTGAAAAAATAATTTAAAAGATCGTTCGGGAAATGAGTTTACACCGTGGGTACTTTTTTTGTATACTTTTGACTATACGGGCCGAGTCCGGGATTTACGGTAAATCGCGGGTTTTCGTTTGCCGGCGATTAAACTTTTTTTATTCAGCGTCTCATCAAAAATGAAAACATTAAACTTCTTTTATTCAGCGTCTCATCAAAAATGAAAACATTTTTGAAAACTACAAGTCTCATGCGTTTTAGTGGTGAAAAAAAAATTTAAAAAATCGTGCGGGAAATGAGTTTACTCCCTGGGTACTTTCTTTGTATTCTTTTGACTATACGGGCCGAGTCCGGGATTTACGGGAAGTCGGGGGTTTTCGTTTGCCGGCGATTAAACTTCTTTTATTCAGTGTCTCATCAAAAATGAAAACATTTTTAATAACTACAAGTCTCATGGACTTTAGTGGTGAAATAATAATTTAAAAAATCGTTCTGGAAATGAGTTTACTCACAGGTTACTTTCTTTGTATACATTCGACTATACGGGCCAAGCCCGGGATTTGCGGGAAATCGCGGGTTTTCGTTTGCCGGCGATTAAACCTCTTTCATTAAGCGTCTCATCAAAAATGAAAACATTTTTGAAAACTACAAGTCTCATGCGTTTTAGTGGTGAAAAAATAATTTAAAAAATCGTTCGGGAACTGAGTTTACTCCCTGGGTACTTTCTTTGTATACATTCGACTACACGGGCCAAGCCCGGGATTTGCCGGAAATGACGGGTTTTCGTTTGCCGGCGATTAAACCTCTTTCATTACGCGTCTCATCAAAAATGAAAACATTTTTAAAAACTACAAGTCTTATGCGTTTTAGTGGTGAAAAAAAATTTAAAAAATCGTTCCGGAAGTGAGTTTACTCCCTGGGTACTTTCTTTGTATACATTCGACTACACGGGCCAAGCCCGGGATTTAGGGGAAATCGCCGGTTTTCGTTTGCCGGCGATTAAACCTCTTTCATTAAGCGTCTCATCAAAAATGAAAACATTTTTGCAAACTACAAGTCTCATGCCTTTTAGTGGTGAAAAAATAATATAAAAAATCGTTCGGGAAATGAGTTTACTCCCTGGGTACTTTCTTTCTATACTTTTGACTATACGGGTCAAGCCCGGGATTTACGGGAAATGGCGGGTTTTCGTTAGCCGGCGATTAAACCTCTTTCATCAAGCGTCTCATCAAAAATGAAAACATTTCTGAAAACTACAAGTCTCATGCGTTTTAGTGGTGAAAAAATAATTTAAAAGATCGTTCGGGAAATGAGTTTACACCGTGGGTACTTTTTTTGTATACTTTTGACTATACGGGCCGAGTCCGGGATTTACGGTAAGTCGCGGGTTTTCGTTTGCCGGCGATTAAACTTTTTTTATTCAGCGTTTCATCAAAAATGAAAACATTAAACTTCTTTTATTCAGCGTCTCATCAAAAATGAAAACATTTTTAAAAACTACAAGTCTCATGCGTTTTAGTGGTGAAAAAATAATTTAAATAATCGTTCGGGAAATGAGTTTACACCCTGGGTACTTTCTTTGTATTCTTTTGACTATACGGGCCGAGTCCGGGATTTACGGGAAGTCGCGGGTTTTCGTTTGCCGGCGATTAAACTTCTTTTATTCAGTGTCTCATCAAAAATGAAAACATTTTTAAAAACTACAAGTCTCATGGGCTTTAGTGGTGAAATAATAATTTAAAAAACCGTTCGGGAAATGAGTTTACACCCTGGGTACTTTCTTTGTATACTTTTGACTTTACAGGCCGAGTCCGGGATTTACGGGAAATCGCAGGTTTTCGTTTGCCGGCGATTAAACTTCTTTTATTCAGCGTCTCATCAAAAATGAAAACAAGTTTGAAGACTACAAGTCTCATGCGTTTTAGTGGTGAAAAAATAATTTAAAAAATCGTTCGGGAAATGAGTTTACTCCCTGGGTACTTTTTCTGTATACTTTTGACTATACGGGCCGAGTCCGGGGTTTATGGGAAATGGCGGGTTTTCGTTTGCCGGCGATTAAACTCCTTTTATTCAGCGTCTCATCAAAAATGAAAACATTTTTAAAAACTACAAGTCTCATGGGCTTTAGTGGTGAAATAATAATTTAAAAAATCGTTCGGCAAATGAGTTTCCTCCCTGGGTACTTTCTCTGTATACTTTTGACTATACGGGGCGATTCTGGGATTTACGGGAAATCGCAGGTTTTCGTTTGCCGGCGATTAAACATCTTTTATTCAGCGTCTCCTCAAAAATGAAAACATTTTTAAAAACTACAAGTCTCATGGGCTTTAATGGTTAAATAATAATTTAAAAAATCGTTCAGGAAATGAGTTTACTCCCTGGGTACTTTTTTTGTTTACTTTTGACTTTACAGGCCGAGTCCGGGATTTACGGGAAATCACAGGTTTTCGTTTGCCGGCGATTAAACTTATTTTATTCAGCCTCTCATCAAAAATGAAAACATTTTTGAAAACTACAAGTCTCATGCGTTTTAGTGGTGAAAAAATAATTTAAAAAATCGTTCGGGAAATGAGTTTACTCCCTGGGTACTTTCTCTGTATACTTTTGACTATACGGGCCGAGTCCGGGGTTTATGGGAAATGGCGGGTTTTCGTTTGCCGGCGATTAAACTCCTTTTATTCAGCGTCTCATCAAAAATGAAAACATTTTTAAAAACTACAAGTCTCATGGGCTCTAGTGGTGAAATAATAATTTAAAAAATCGTTCGGCAAATGAGTTTCCTCCCTGGGTACTTTCTCTGTATACTTTTGACTATACGGGGCGAGTCTGGGATTTACGGGAAATCGCAGGTTTTCGTTTGCCGGCGATTAAACATCTTTTATTCAGCGTCTCATCAAAAATGAAAACATTTTTGAAAACTACAAGTCTCATGGGCTTTAATGGTTAAATAATAATTTAAAAAATCGTTCAGGAAATGAGTTTACTCCCTGGGTACTTTTTTTGTTTACTTTTGACTTTACAGGCCGAGTCCGGGATTTACGGGAAATCACAGGTTTTCGTTTGCCGGCGATTAAACTTCTTTTATTCAGCCTCTCATCAAAATGAAAACATTAAACTTCTTTTATTCAGCGTCTCATCAAAAATGAAAACATTTTTGAAAACTACAAGTCTCATGCGTTTTAGTGGTGAAAAAATAATTTAAAAAATCGTTCGGGAAATGAGTTTACACCCTGGGTACTTTCTTTGTATTCTTTTGACTATACGGGCCGAGTCCGGGATTTACGGGAAATCGCAGGTTTTCGTTTGCCGGCGATTAAACTTCTTTTATTCAGCGTCTCATCAAAAATGAAAACAAGTTTGAAGACTACAAGTCTCATGCGTTTTAGTGGTGAAAAAATAATTTAAAAAATCGTTCGGGAAATGAGTTTACTCCCTGGGTACTTTCTCTGTATACTTTTGACTATACGGGCCGAGTCCGGGGTTTACGGGAAATGGCGGGTTTTCGTTTGCCGGCGATTAAACTCCTTTTATTCAGCGTCTCATCAAAAATGAAAACATTTTTAAAAACTACAAGTCTCATGGGCTTTAGTGGTGAAATAATAATTTAAAAAATCGTTCGGCAAATGAGTTTCCTCCCTGGGTACTTTCTCTGTATACTTTTGACTATACGGGGCGAGTCTGGGATTTACGGGAAATCGCAGGTTTTCGTTTGCCGGCGATTAAACATCTTTTATTCAGCGTCTCATCAAAAATGAAAACATTTTTGAAAACTACAAGTCTCATGGGCTTTAATGGTTAAATAATAATTTAAAAAATCGTTCAGGAAATGAGTTTACTCCCTGGGTACTTTTTTTGTTTACTTTTGACTTTACAGGCCGAGACCGGGATTTACGGGAAATCACAGGTTTTCGTTTGCCGGCGATTAAACTTCTTTTATTCAGCCTCTCATCAAAAATGAAAACATTTTTGAAAACTACAAGTCTCATGCGTTTTAGTGGTAAAAAAATAATTTAAAAAATCGTTCGGGAAATGAGTTTACTCCCTGGGTACTTTATTGGATACTTTTGACTATACGGGCCAAGCCCGGGATTTACGGGAAATGGCGGGTTTTCGTTTGCCGGCGATTAAACCTCTTTCATTATGCGTCTCATCAAAAATGAAAACATTTTTGAAAACTACAAGTCTCATGCGTTTTAGTGGTGAAAAAATAATTTAAAAAATCGTTCGGGAACTGAGTTTACTCCCTGGGTACTTTCTTTGTATACATTCGACTACACGGGCCAAGCCCGGGATTTGCCGGAAATGACGGGTTTTCGTTTGCCGGCGATTAAACCTCTTTTATTAAGCGTCTCATCAAAAATGAAAACATTTTTAAAAACTACAAGTCTCATGCGTTTTAGTGGTGAAAAAATAATTTAAAAAATCGTTCGGGAAATGAGTTTACTCCCTGGGTACTTTCTTTGTATACTTTTGACTATACGGGCCGAGTACGGGATTTACGAGATATCGCGGGTTTTCGTTTGGCGGCGATTAAACTTCTTTTATTCAGCGTCTCATCAAAAATGAAAACATTTTTGAAAACTACAAGTCTCATGCGCTTTAGTGGTGAAAAAATAATTTAAAAAATCGTTCTGGAAATGAGTTTACTTACAGGTTACTTTCTTTGTATACATTCGACTATACGGGCCAAGCCCGGGATTTGCGGGAAATCGCGGGTTTTCGTTTGCCGGCGATTAAACCTCTTTCATTAAGCGTCTCATCAAAAATGAAAACATTTTTGAAAACTACAAATCTCATGCGTTTTAGTGGTGAAAAAATAATTTAAAAAATCGTTCGGGAACTGAGTTTACTCCCTGGGTACTTTCTTTGTATACATTCGACTACACGGGCCAAGCCCGGGATTTGCCGGAAATGACGGGTTTTCGTTTGCCGGCGATTAAACCTCTTTCATTAAGCGTCTCATCAAAAATGAAAACATTTTTGAAAACTACAAGTCTTATGCGTTTTAGTGGTGAAAAAAAAATTTAAAAAATCGTTCCGGAAATGAGTTTGCTCCCTGGGTACTTTCTTTGTATACATTCGACTACACGGGCCAAGCCCGGGATTTAGGGGAAATCGCCGGTTTTCGTTTGCCGGCGATTAAACCTCTTTCATTAAGCGTCTCATCAAAAATGAAAACATTTTTGAAAACTACAAGTCTCATGCGTTTTAGTGGTGAAAAAATAATTTAAAAAATCGTTCGGGAAATGAGTTTACTCCCTGGGTACTTTCTTTGTATACTTTTGACTATACGGGCCAAGCCCGGGATTTACGGGAAATGGCGGGTTTTCGTTAGCCGGCGATTAAACCTCTTTCATTAAGCGTCTCATCAAAAATGAAAACATTAAACTTCTTTTATTCAGCGTCTCATCAAAAATGAAAACATTTTTGAAAACTACAAGTCTCATGCGTTTTAGTGGTGAAAAAATAATTTAAAAAATCGTTCGGGAAATGAGTTTACTCCCTGGGTACTTTCTTTGTATTCTTTTGACTATACGGGCCGAGTCCGGGATTTACGGGAAGTCGCGGGTTTTCGTTTGCCGGCGATTAAACTTCTTTTATTCAGTGTCTCATCAAAAATGAAAACATTTTTAAAAACTACAAGTCTCATGGGCTTTAGTGGTGAAAAAATAATTTAAAAAATCGTTCGGGAAATGAGTTTACTCCCTGGGTACTTTCTTTGTATTCTTTTGACTATACGGGCCGAGTCCGGGATTTACGGGAAGTCGCGGGTTTTCGTTTGCCGGCGATTAAACTTCTTTTATTCAGTGTCTCATCAAAAATGAAAACATTTTTAAAAACTACAAGTCTCATGGGCTTTAGTGGTGAAATAATAATTTAAAAAATCGTTCGGGAAATGAGTTTACACCCTGGGTACTTTCTTTGTATACTTTTGACTTTACAGGCCGCGTCCGGGATTTACGGGAAATCGCAGGTTTTCGTTTGCCGGCGATTAAACTACTTTTATTCAGCGTCTCATCAAAAATGAAAACAAGTTTAAAGACTACAAGTCTCATGGGCTTTATTGTTGAAATAATAATTTAAAAAATCGTTCAGCAAATGAGTTTCCTCCCTGGGTACTTTCTCTGTATACTTTTGACTATACGGGGCGAGTCTGGGATTTACGGGAACTCGCAGGTTTTCGTTTGCCGGCGATTAAACTTCTTTTATTCAGCGTCTCATTAAAAATGAAAACATTTTTGAAAACTACAAGTCTCATGCGATTTAGTGGTGAAAAGATAATTTAAAAAATCGTTCTGGAAATGAGTTTACTCACAGGGTACTTTCTTTGTATACATTCGACTATACGGGACAAGCCCGGGATTTACGGGAAATCGCGGGTTTTCGTTTGCCGGCGATTAAACCTCTTTCATTAAGCGTCTCATTAAAAATGAAAACATTTTTAAAAACTACAAGTCTCATTCGTTCTAGTGGTGCAGAAATAATTTGAAAAATCGTTCGGGAAATCAGTTTACTCCTTGGGTACTTTCTTTATATACATTCAACTATACGGGCCAAGCCCGGGATTTACGGGAAATCGCGGGTTTTCGATTGCCGGCGATTAAACTTTTTTTATTCAGCGTCTCATCAAAAATGAAAACAAGTTTGAAAACTACAAGTCTCATGCGTTTTAGTGGTGAAAAAATAATTTAAAAAATCGTTCGGGAAATGAGTTTACTCCCTGGGTACTTTCTTTGTATACATTCGACTACATGGGCCAAGCCTGGGATTTAGGGGAAATCGCTGGTTTTCGTTTGTCGGCGATTAAACCTCTTTCATTAAGCGTCTCATCAAAAATGAAAACATTTTTGAAAACTACAAGTCTTATGCGTTTTAGTGGTGAAAAAATAATTTGAAAAATCGTTCGGGAAATGAGTTTACTCCCTGGGTACTTTATTGGATACTTTTGACTATACGGGCCAAGCCCGGGATTTACGGGAAATGGCGTGTTTTCGTTTGCCGGCGATTAAACCTCTTTCATTAAGCGTCTCATCAAAAATGAAAACATTTTTGAAAACTACAAGTCTCATGCGTTTTAGTGGTGAAAAAATAATTTAAAAAATCGTTCGGGAAATGAGTTTACTCCCTGGGTACTTTCCTTGTATACTTTTGACTATACGGGCCAAGCCCGGGATTTACGGGAAATCGCTGGTTTTCGTTTTCCGGCGATTAAACCTCTTTCATTAAGCGTCTCATCAAAAATGAAAACATTTTTGAAGGCTACAAGTCTCATGGGCTTTAATGGTTAAATAATAATTTAAAAAATCGTTCGGGAAATGAGTTTACTCCCTGGGAACTTTTTTTGTTTACTTTTGACTTTACAGGCCGAGTCCGGGATTTACGGGAAATCACAGGTTTTCGTTTGCCGGCGATTAAACTCCTTTTATTCAGCCTCTCATCAAAAATGAAAACATTTTTGAAAACTACAAGTCTCATGCGTTTTAGTGGTGAAAAAATAATTTAAAAAATCGTTCGGGAAATGAGTTTACTCCCTGGGTACTTTATTGGATACTTTTGACTATACGGGCCAAGCCCGGGATTTACGGGAAATCACAGGTTTTCGTTTGCCGGCGATTAAACTTCTTTCATTGAGCGTCTCATCAAAAATGAAAACATTTTTGAAAACTACAAGTCTCATGCGTTTTACTGGTGAAAAAATAATTTAAAAAATCGTTCTGGAAATGAGTTTACTCCCTGGGTACTTTCTTTGTATACTTTTGACTATACGGGCCGAGTACGGGATATACGGGATATCGCGGGTTTTCGTTTCGCGGCGATTAAACTTCTTTTATTCAGCGTCTCATCAAAAATGAAAACATTTTTGAAAACTACAAGTCTCATGCGCTTTAGTGGTGAAAAAATAATTTAAAAAATCGTTCTGGAAATGAGTTTACTCATAGGTTACTTTCTTTGTATACATTCGACTATACGGCCAAGCCCGGGATTTGCGGGAAATCGCGGGTTTTCGTTTGCCGGCGATTAAACCTCTTTCATTAAGCGTCTCATCAAAAATGAAAACATTTTTAAAAACTACAAGTCTCATGCGTTTTAGTGGTGAAAAAATAATTTAAAAAATCGTTCGGGAAATGAGTTTACTCCCTGGGTACTTTCTTTGTATACTTTTGACTATACGGGCCGAGTCCGGGATTTACGGGAAATCGCGGGTTTTCGTTTGCCGGCGATTAAACTTCTTTTATTCGGCGTCCCATCAAAAATGAAAACATTTCTGAAAACTACAAGTCTCATGCGTTTTAGTGGTGAAAAAATAATTTAAAAAATCGTTCGGGAAATGAGTTTACTCCCTGGGTACTTTCTTTGTATACTTTTGACTATACGGGCCGAGTCCGGGATTTACGGAAAATCGCGGGTTTTCGTTTGCCGGCGATTAAACTTCTTTTATTCGGCGTGCCATCAAAAATGAAAACATTTTTAAAAACTACAAGTCTCATGTGTTTTAGTGGTGAAAAAATAATATAAAAAATCGTTCGGGAAATGAGTTTACTCCCTGGGTACTTTCTTTGTATACTTTTGACTATACGGGCCAAGCCCGGGATTTACGGAAATGGCGGGTTTTCGTTTGCCGGCGATTAAACTTCTTTTAATCAGCGTCTCATCAAAAATGAAAACATTTTTGAAAGCTACAAGTCTCATGGGCTTTAGTGGTTAAATAATAATTTAAAAATTCGTTCGGGAAATGAGTTTAATCCCTGGGTACTTTTTTTGTATACTTTTGACTTTACAGGCCGAATCCGGGATTTACGGGAAATGGCAGGTTTTCGCTTGTCGGCGATTAAACTTCTTTTATTCAGCGTCTCAACAAAAATGAAAACATTTTTGAAAACTACAAGTGTCATGCGTTTTAGTGGTGAAAAGACAATTTAAAAAATTGTTTTGGAAATAAGTTTACTCTCAGGGTACTTTCTTTGTATACATTCGACTATACGGCCCAAGCCCGGGATTCACGGGAAATAGCGGGTTTTCGTTTGCCGGCGATTAAACCACTTTCACTAAGCGTCTCACCAAAAATGAAAACATTTTTAAAAACTACAAGTCTCATGCGTTTTAGTGGTGAAAAAATAATTTAAAAAATGGTTCGGGAAATGAGTTTACTCTCTGGGTACTTTCTTTGTATACTTTTGACTATACGGGCCGAGTCCTGGATTTACGGGAAATCGCGGGTTTTCGTTTGCCGGCGATTAAACTCCTTTTATTCAGCGTCTCATCAAAAATGAAAACATTTTTGAAAACTACAAGTCTCATGCGTTTTAGTGGTGAAAAGATAATTTAAAAAATCGTTCTGGAAATGAGTTTACTCACAGGGTACTTTCTTTGTAAACATTCGACTATACGGGACAAGCCCGGGATTTGCGGGAAATCGCGGGTTTTCGTTTGCCGGCGATTAAACCTCTTTCATTAAGCGTCTCATCAAAAATGAAAACATTTTTAAAAACTACAAGTCTCATGCGTTTTAGTGGTGAAAAAATAATTTAAAAAATCGTTCGGGAAATGAGTTTACTCCCTGGGTACTTTCTTTGTATACTTTTGACTTTACAGGCCGAATCCGGGATTTACGGGAAATGGCAGGTTTTCGCTTGTCGGCGATTAAACTTCTTTTATTCAGCGTCTCAACAAAAATGAAAACATTTTTGAAAACTACAAGTGTCATGCGTTTTAGTGGTGAAAAGACAATTTAAAAAATTGTTTTGGAAATAAGTTTACTCTCAGGGTACTTTCTTTGTATACATTCGACTATACGGCCCAAGCCCGGGATTCACGGGAAATAGCGGGTTTTCGTTTGCCGGCGATTAAACCACTTTCACTAAGCGTCTCACCAAAAATGAAAACATTTTTAAAAACTACAAGTCTCATGCGTTTTAGTGGTGAAAAAATAATTTAAAAAATGGTTCGGGAAATGAGTTTACTCTCTGGGTACTTTCTTTGTATACTTTTGACTATACGGGCCGAGTCCTGGATTTACGGGAAATCGCGGGTTTTCGTTTGCCGGCGATTAAACTCCTTTTATTCAGCGTCTCATCAAAAATGAAAACATTTTTGAAAACTACAAGTCTCATGCGTTTTAGTGGTGAAAAGATAATTTAAAAAATCGTTCTGGAAATGAGTTTACTCACAGGGTACTTTCTTTGTAAACATTCGACTATACGGGACAAGCCCGGGATTTGCGGGAAATCGCGGGTTTTCGTTTGCCGGCGATTAAACCTCTTTCATTAAGCGTCTCATCAAAAATGAAAACATTTTTAAAAACTACAAGTCTCATGCGTTTTAGTGGTGAAAAAATAATTTAAAAAATCGTTCGGGAAATGAGTTTACTCCCTGGGTACTTTCTTTGTATACTTTTGACTATACGGGCCGAGTCCGGGATTTACGGGAAATCGCGGGTTTTCGTTTGCCGGCGATTAAACTTCTTTTATTCGGCGTCCCATCAAAAATGAAAACATTTCTGAAAACTACAAGTCTCATGCGTTTTAGTGGTGAAAAAATAATTTAAAAAATCGTTCGGGAAATGAGTTTAATCCCTGGGTACTTTCTTTGTATACTTTTGACTATACGGGCCGAGTCCGGGATTTACGGGAAATCGCGGGTTTTCGTTTGCCGGCGATTAAACTTCTTTTATTCGGCGTCCCATCAAAAATGAAAACATTTTTAAAAACTACAAGTCTCATGTGTTTTAGTGGTGAAAAAATAATATAAAAAATCGTTCGGGAAATGAGTTTACTCCCTGGGTACTTTCTTTGTATACTTTTGACTATACGGGCCAAGCCCGGGATTTACGGAAATGGCGGGTTTTCGTTTGCCGGCGATTAAACTTCTTTTAATCAGCGTCTCATCAAAAATGAAAACATTTTTGAAAGCTACAAGTCTCATGGGCTTTAGTGGTTAAATAATAATTTAAAAATTCGTTCGGGAAATGAGTTTAATCCCTGGGTACTTTTTTTGTATACTTTTGACTTTACAGGCCGAATCCGGGATTTACGGGAAATGGCAGGTTTTCGCTTGTCGGCGAATAAACTTCTTTTATTCAGCGTCTCAACAAAAATGAAAACATTTTTGAAAACTACAAGTGTCATGCGTTTTAGTGGTGAAAAGACAATTTAAAAAATTGTTTTGGAAATAAGTTTACTCTCAGGGTACTTTCTTTGTATACATTCGACTATACGGCCCAAGCCCGGGATTCACGGGAAATAGCGGGTTTTCGTTTGCCGGCGATTAAACCACTTTCACTAAGCGTCTCACCAAAAATGAAAACATTTTTAAAAACTACAAGTCTCATGCGTTTTAGTGGTGAAAAAATAATTTAAAAAATGGTTCGGGAAATGAGTTTACTCTCTGGGTACTTTCTTTGTATACTTTTGACTATACGGGCCGAGTCCTGGATTTACGGGAAATCGTGGTATTTCGTTTGCCGGCGAGTAAACCTCTTTCATTAAGGGTCTCATTAAAAATGAAAACATTTTTGGAAACTACAAGTCTGATTCGTTCTAGTGGCGCAGAAATAATTTGAAAAATCGTTCGGGAACTCAGTTTACTCGATGGGTACTTTCTTCAAATACATTCAACTATTCGTTTGCCGGCGATTAAACTTCTTTTATTCGGCGTCCCATCAAAAATGAAAACATTTCTGAAAACTACAAGTCTCATGCGTTTTAGTGGTGAAAAAATAATTTAAAAAATCGTTCGGGAAATGAGTTTAATCCCTGGGTACTTTCTTTGTATACTTTTGACTATACGGGCCGAGTCCGGGATTTACGGGAAATCGCGGGTTTTCGTTTGCCGGCGATTAAACTTCTTTTATTCGGCGTCCCATCAAAAATGAAAACATTTTTAAAAACTACAAGTCTCATGTGTTTTAGTGGTGAAAAAATAATATAAAAAATCGTTCGGGAAATGAGTTTACTCCCTGGGTACTTTCTTTGTATACTTTTGACTATACGGGCCAAGCCCGGGATTTACGGAAATGGCGGGTTTTCGTTTGCCGGCGATTAAACTTCTTTTAATCAGCGTCTCATCAAAAATGAAAACATTTTTGAAAGCTACAAGTCTCATGGGCTTTAGTGGTTAAATAATAATTTAAAAATTCGTTCGGGAAATGAGTTTAATCCCTGGGTACTTTTTTTGTATACTTTTGACTTTACAGGCCGAATCCGGGATTTACGGGAAATGGCAGGTTTTCGCTTGTCGGCGAATAAACTTCTTTTATTCAGCGTCTCAACAAAAATGAAAACATTTTTGAAAACTACAAGTGTCATGCGTTTTAGTGGTGAAAAGACAATTTAAAAAATTGTTTTGGAAATAAGTTTACTCTCAGGGTACTTTCTTTGTATACATTCGACTATACGGCCCAAGCCCGGGATTCACGGGAAATAGCGGGTTTTCGTTTGCCGGCGATTAAACCACTTTCACTAAGCGTCTCACCAAAAATGAAAACATTTTTAAAAACTACAAGTCTCATGCGTTTTAGTGGTGAAAAAATAATTTAAAAAATGGTTCGGGAAATGAGTTTACTCTCTGGGTACTTTCTTTGTATACTTTTGACTATACGGGCCGAGTCCTGGATTTACGGGAAATCGCGGGTTTTCGTTTGCCGGCGATTAAACTCCTTTTATTCAGCGTCTCATCAAAAATGAAAACATTTTTGAAAACTACAAGTCTCATGCGTTTTAGTGGTGAAAAGATAATTTAAAAAATCGTTCTGGAAATGAGTTTACTCACAGGGTACTTTCTTTGTAAACATTCGACTATACGGGACAAGCCAGGGATTTAGGGAAATCGTGGTATTTCGTTTGCCGGCGAGTAAACCTCTTTCATTAAGGGTCTCATTAAAAATGAAAACATTTTTGGAAACTACAAGTCTGATTCGTTCTAGTGGCGCAGAAATAATTTGAAAAATCGTTCGGGAACTCAGTTTACTCGATGGGTACTTTCTTCAAATACATTCAACTATACGGGCCAAGCCCGGGATTTACAAGAAATCGCGGGTTTTCGTTTGCCGGCGATTAAACCTCTTTCATTAAGCGTCTCCTTAAAAATGAAAACATTTTTGAAAACTACAAGTCTCATTCGTTCTAGTGGTGCAGAATCAATTTGAAAAATCGTTCGGGAAATCAGTTTTCTCCTTGGGTACATTCTTTGTATACTTTTGACTATACGGGCCGAGTCCAGGATTTACGGGAAATCGCGGTTTTCGTTTGCCGGCGATTAAACTCCTTTTATTCAGCGTCTCATCAAAAATGAAAACATTTTTGAAAACTACAAGTCTCATGCGTTTTAGTGGTGATAAAATAATTTAAAAAATCGTTCGGGAAATGAGTTTAACCCCTGGGTACTTTCTTTGTATACTTTTGACTATACGGGCCAAGCCCGGGATTTACGGGAAATCGCTGGTTTTCGTTTTCCGGCGATTAAACCTCTTTCATTAAGCGTCTCATCAAAAATGAAAACATTTTTGAAGGCTACAAGTCTCATGGGCTTTAATGGTTAAATAATAATTTAAAAAATCGTTCGGGAAATGAGTTTACTCCCTGGGAACTTTTTTTGTTTACTTTTGACTTTACAGGCCGAGTCCGGGTTTTACGGGAAATCACAGGTTTTCGTTTGCCGGCGATTAAACTTCTTTTATTCAGCCTCTCATCAAAAATGAAAACATTTTTGAAAACTACAAGTCTCATGCGTTTTAGTGGTGAAAAAATAATTTAAAAAATCGTTCGGGAAATGAGTTTACTCCCTGGGTACTTTATTGGATACTTTTGACTATACGGGCCAAGCCCGGGATTTACGGGAAATCACAGGTTTTCGTTTGCCGGCGATTAAACTTCTTTCATTGAGCGTCTCATCAAAAATGAAAACATTTTTGAAAACTACAAGTCTCATGCGTTTTACTGGTGAAAAAATAATTTAAAAAATCGTTCTGGAAATGAGTTTACTCCCTCGGTACTTTCTTTGTATACTTTTGAATATACGGGCCGAGTACGGGATATACGGGATATCGTGGGTTTTCGTTTGGCGGCGATTAAACTTCTTTTATTCAGCGTCTCATCAAAAATGAAAACATTTCTGAAAACTACAAGTCTCATGCGTTTTAGTGGTGAAAAAATAATTTAAAAAATCGTTCGGGAAATGAGTTTACTCCCTGGGTACTTTCTTTGTATACTTTTGACTATACGGGCCGAGTCCGGGATTTACGGGAAATCGCGGGTTTTCGTTTGCCGGCGATTAAACTTCTTTTATTCGGCGTCCCATCAAAAATGAAAACATTTCTGAAAACTACAAGTCACATGCGTTTTAGTGGTGAAAAAATAATTTAAAAAATCGTTCGGGAAATGAGTTTACTCCCTGGGTTCTTTCTTTGTATACTTTTGACTATACGGGCCGAGTCCGGGATTTACGGGAAATCGCGGGTTTTTGTTTGCCGGCGATTAAACTTCTTTTATTCGGCGTCCCATCAAAAATGAAAACATTTTTGAAAACTACAAGTCTCATGTGTTTTAGTGGTGAAAAAATAATATAAAAAATCGTTCGGGAAATGAGTTTACTCCCTGGGTACTTTCTTTGTATACTTTTGACTATACGGGCCAAGCCCGGGATTTACGGAAATGCGGGTTTTCGTTTGCCGGCGATTAAACTTCTTTTAATCAGCGTCTCATCAAAAATGAAAACATTTTTGAAAGCTACAAGTCTCATGGGCTTTAGTGGTTAAATAATAATTTAAAAATTCGTTCGGGAAATGAGTTTAATCCCTGGGTACTTTTTTTGTATACTTTTGACTTTACAGGCCGAATCCGGGATTTACGGGAAATGGCAGGTTTTCGCTTGTCGGCGATTAAACTTCTTTTATTCAGCGTCTCAACAAAAATGAAAACATTTTTGAAAACTACAAGTCTCATGCGTTTTAGTGGTGAAAAGACAATTTAAAAAATTGTTTTGGAAATGAGTTTACTCTCAGGGTACTTTCTTTGTATACATTCGACTATACGGCCCAAGCCCGGGATTCACGGGAAATAGCGGGTTTTCGTTTGCCGGCGATTAAACCACTTTCACTAAGCGTCTCACCAAAAATGAAAACATTTTTGAAAACTACAAGTCTCATGCGTTTTAGTGGTGAAAAAATAATTTAAAAAATGGTTCGGGAAATGAGTTTACTCTCTGGGTACTTTCTTTGTATACATTTGACTATACGGGCCGAGTCCTGGATTTACGGGAAATCGCGGGTTTTCGTTTGCCGGCGATTAAACTCCTTTTATTCAGCGTCTCATCAAAAATGAAAACATTTTTAAAAACTACAAGTCTCATGCGTTTTAGTGGTGAAAAGATAATTTAAAAAATCGTTCTGGAAATGAGTTTACTCACAGGGTACTTTCTTTGTAAACATTCGACTATACGGGACAAGCCGGGGATTTAGGGAAATCGTGGTATTTCGTTTGCCGGCGATTAAACCTCTTTCATTAAGGGTCTCATTAAAAATGAAAACATTTTTGGAAACTACAAGTCTGATTCGTTCTAGTGGCGCAAAAATAATTTGAAAAATCGTACGGGAAATCAGTTTACTCGATGGGTACTTTCTTCAAATACATTCAACTATACGGGCCAAGCCCGGGATTTACAAGAAATCGCGGGTTTTCGTTTGCCGGCGATTAAACCTCTTTCATTAAGCGTCTCCTTAAAAATGAAAACATTTTTGAAAACTACAAGTCTCATTCGTTCTAGTGGTGCAGAAATAATTTGAAAAATCGTTCGGGAAATCAGTTTTCTCCTTGGGTACTTTCTTTGTATACTTTTGACTATACGGACCGAGTCCGGGATTTACGGGAAATCGCGGTTTTCGTTTGCCGGCGATTAAACTCCTTTTATTCAGCGTCTCATCAAAAATGAAAACATTTTTGAAAACTACAAGTCTCATGCGTTTTAGTGGTGATAAAATAATTTAAAAAATCGTTCTGGAAATGAGTTTAACCCCTGGGTCCTTTCTTTGTATACTTTTGACTATACGGGCCGAGTCCGGGGTTTACGGGAAATGGCGGGTTTTCGTTTGCCGGCGATTAAACTCCTTTTATTCAGCGTCTCATCGAAAATGAAAACATTTTTGAAAACTACAAGTCTCATTCGTTCTAGTGGTGCAGAAATAATTTGAAAAATCGTTTGGGAAATCAGTTTTCTCCTTGGGTACTTTCTTTGTATACTTTTGACTATACGGGCCGAGTCCGGGATTTACGGAAAATCGCGGTTTTCGTTTGCCGGCGATTAAACTCCTTTTAATCAGCGTCTCATCAAAAATGAAAACATTTTTGAAAACTACAAGTCTCATGCGTTTTAGTGGTGAAAAAATAATTTAAAAAATCGTTCGGGAAATGAGTTTAACCCCTGGGTACTTTCTTTGTATACTTTTGACTATACGGGCCGAGTCCGGGGTTTACGGGAAATGGCGGGTTTTCGTTTGCCGGCTATTAAACTCCTTTTATTCAGCGTCTCATCAAAAATGAAAACATTTTTAAAAACTACAAGTCTGATGGGCTTTAGTGGCGAAATAATAATTTAAAAAATCGTTCGGGAAATGAGTTTACTCCCTGGGTACTTTCTTTGTATACTTTTGACTATACGGGCCGAGTCTGGGATTTACGGGAAATCGCAGGTTTTTGTTTGCCGGCGATTAAACTTTTTTTATTCAGCGTCTCATCAAAAATGAAAACATTTTTGAAAACCACAAGTCTCATGCGATTTAGTGGTGAAAAGATAATTTAAAAAATCGTTCTGGAAATGAGTTTACTCACAGGGTACTTTCTTTGTATACATTCGACTATACGGGCCAAGCCCGGGATTTACGGGAAATCGCGGGTTTTCGTTTGCCGGCGATTAAACCTCTTTCATTAAGCGTCTCATTAAAAATGAAAACGTTTTTGAAAACTACAAGTCTCATTCGTTCTAGTGGTGCAGAAATAATTTGAAAAATCGTTCGGGAAATGAGTTTACTCCCTAGGTACTTTCCTTGTATACTTTTGACTATACGGGCCGAGTCCGGGGTTTACGGGAAATGGCGGGTTTTCGTTTGCCGGCAATTAAACTCCTTTTATTCAGCGTCTCATCAAAAATGAAAAGATTTGTAAAATTTACCAGTCTCATGGGCTTTAGTGGTGAAATAATAATTTAAAAAATCGTTCGGGAAATGAGTTTACACCCTGGGTACTTTCTTTGTATACTTTTGACTTTACAGGCCGAGTCCGGGATTTACGGGAAATCGCAGGTTTTCGTTTGCCGGCGATTAAACTTCTTTTATTCAGCGTCTCATCAAAAATGAAAACAAGTTTGAAAACTACAAGTCTCATGGGCTTTAGTGGTGAAAAGATAATTTAAAAAATCGTTCTGGAAATGAGTTTACTCACAGGGTACTTTCTTTGTATACATTCGACTATACGGGACAAGCCCGGGATTTACGGGAAATCGCGGGTTTTCGTTTGCCGGCGATTAAACCTCTTTCATTAAGCGTCTCATTAAAAATGAAAACATTTTTGAAAACTACAAGTCTCATTCGTTCTAGTGGTGCAGAAATAATTTGAAAAATCGTTCGGAAAATCAGTTTACTCCTTGGGTACTTTTTTTATATACATTCAACTAAACGGGCCAAGCCCGGGATTTACGGGAAATCGCGGGTTTTCGATTGCCGGCGATTAAACTTCTTTTATTCAGCGTCTCATCAAAAATGAAAACAAGTTTGAAAACTACAAGTCTCATGCGTTTTAGTGGTGAAAAGATAATTTAAAAAATCGTTCTGGAAATGAGTTTACTCACAGGGTACTTTCTTTGTAAACATTCGACTATACGGGACAAGCCGGGGATTTAGGGAAATCGTGGTATTTCGTTTGCCGGCGATTAAACCTCTTTCATTAAGGGTCTCATTAAAAATGAAAACATTTTTGGAAACTACAAGTCTGATTCGTTCTAGTGGCGCAAAAATAATTTGAAAAATCGTACGGGAAATCAGTTTACTCGATGGGTACTTTCTTCAAATACATTCAACTATACGGGCCAAGCCCGGGATTTACAAGAAATCGCGGGTTTTCGTTTGCCGGCGATTAAACCTCTTTCATTAAGCGTCTCCTTAAAAATGAAAACATTTTTGAAAACTACAAGTCTCATTCGTTCTAGTGGTGCAGAAATAATTTGAAAAATCGTTCGGGAAATCAGTTTTCTCCTTGGGTACTTTCTTTGTATACTTTTGACTATACGGACCGAGTCCGGGATTTACGGGAAATCGCGGTTTTCGTTTGCCGGCGATTAAACTCCTTTTATTCAGCGTCTCATCAAAAATGAAAACATTTTTGAAAACTACAAGTCTCATGCGTTTTAGTGGTGATAAAATAATTTAAAAAATCGTTCGGGAAATGAGTTTAACCCCTGGGTCCTTTCTTTGTATACTTTTGACTATACGGGCCGAGTCCGGGGTTTACGGGAGATGGCGGGTTTTCGTTTGCCGGCGATTAAACTCCTTTTATTCAGCGTCTCATCGAAAATGAAAACATTTTTGAAAACTACAAGTCTCATTCGTTCTAGTGGTGCAGAAATAATTTGAAAAATCGTTTGGGAAATCAGTTTTCTCCTTGGGTACTTTCTTTGTATACTTTTGACTATACGGGCCGAGTCCGGGATTTACGGAAAATCGCGGTTTTCGTTTGCCGGCGATTAAACTCCTTTTATTCAGCGTCTCATCAAAAATGAAAACATTTTTGAAAACTACAAGTCTCATGCGTTTTAGTGGTGAAAAAATAATTTAAAAAATCGTTCGGGAAATGAGTTTAACCCCTGGGTACTTTCTTTGTATACTTTTGACTATACGGGCCGAGTCCGGGGTTTACGGGAAATGGCGGGTTTTCGTTTGCCGGCTATTAAACTCCTTTTATTCAGCGTCTCATCAAAAATGAAAACATTTTTAAAAACTACAAGTCTGATGGGCTTTAGTGGCGAAATAATAATTTAAAAAATCGTTCGGGAAATGAGTTTACTCCCTGGGTACTTTCTTTGTATACTTTTGACTATACGGGACAAGCCCGGGATTTACGGGAAATCGCGGGTTTTCGTTTGCCGGCGATTAAACCTCTTTCATTAAGCGTCTCATTAAAAATGAAAACATTTTTGAAAACTACAAGTCTCATTCGTTCTAGTGGTGCAGAAATAATTTGAAAAATCGTTCGGAAAATCAGTTTACTCCTTGGGTACTTTTTTTATATACATTCAACTAAACGGGCCAAGCCCGGGATTTACGGGAAATCGCGGGTTTTCGATTGCCGGCGATTAAACTTCTTTTATTCAGCGTCTCATCAAAAATGAAAACAAGTTTGAAAACTACAAGTCTCATGCGTTTTAGTGGTGAAAAAATAATTTAAAAAATCGTTCGGGAAATGAGTTTACTCCCTGGGTACTTTTTTTGTATACATTCGACTACACGGGCCAAGCCTGGGATTTAGGGGAAATCGCTGGTTTTCGTTTGTCGGCGATTAAACCTCTTTCATTAAGCGTCTCATCAAAAATGAAAACATTTTTGAAAACTACAAGTCTCATGCGTTTTAGTGGTGAAAAAATAATTTGAAAAATTGTTCGGGAAATGAGTTTACTCCCTGGGTACTTTATTGGATACTTTTGACTATACGGGCCAAGCCCGGGATTTACGGGAAATGGCGGGTTTTCGTTTGCCGGCGATTAAACCTCTTTCATTAAGCGTCTCATCAAAAATGAAAACATTTTTGAAAACTGCAAGTCTCATGCGTTTTAGTGGTGAAAAAATAATTTAAAAAATCGTTCGGGAAATGAGTTTACTCCCTGGGTACTTTCCTTGTATATTTTGACTATACGGGCCAAGCCCGGGATTTACGGGAAATCGCTGGTTTTCGTTTTCCGGCGATTAAACCTCTTTCATTAAGCGTCTCATCAAAAATGAAAACATTTTTGAAGGCTACAAGTCTCATGGGCTTTAATCGTGAAATAATAATTTAAAAAATCGTTCGGGAAATGAGTTTACTCCCTGGGAACTTTTTTTGTTTACTTTTGACTTTACAGGCCGAGTCCGGGATTCACGGGAAATCACAGGTTTTCGTTTGCCGGCGATTAAACTTCTTTTATTCAGCCTCTCATCAAAAATGAAAACATTTTTGAAAACTACAAGTCTCATGCGTTTTAGTCATGAAAAAATAATTTAAAAAATCGTTCGGGAAATGAGTTTACTCCCTGGGTACTTTATTGGATACTTTTGACTATACGGGCCAAGCCCGGGATTTACGGGAAATCACAGGTTTTCGTTTGCCGGCGATTAAACTACTTTCATTAAGCGTCTCATCAAAAATGAAAACATTTTTGAAAACTACAAGTCTCATGCGTTTTACTGGTGAAAAAATAATTTAAAAAATCGTTCTGGAAATGAGTTTACTCCCTGGGTACTTTCTTTGTATACTTTTGACTATACGGGCCGAGTACGGGATTTACGGGATATCGCGGGTTTTCGTTTGGCGGCGATTAAACTTCTTTTATTCAGTGTCTCATCAAAAATGAAAACATTTTTGAAAACTACAAGTCTCATGCGCTTTAGTGGTGAAAAAATAATTTAAAAAATCGTTCTGGAAATGAGTTTACTCACAGGTTACTTTCTTTGTATACATTCGACTATACGGGCCAAGCCCGGGATTTGCGGGAAATCGCGGGTTTTCGTTTGTTGGCGATTAAACCTCTTTCATTAAGCGTCTCATCAAAAATGAAAACATTTTTGAAAACTACAAGGCTCGTGCGTTCTAGTGGTGAAAAAATAATTTAAAAAATCGTTCGGGAACTGAGTTTACTACCTGGGTACTTTCTTTGTATACATTCGACTACACGGGCCAAGCCCGGAATTTGCCAGAAATGACGGGTTTTCGTTTGGCGGCGATTAAACCTCTTTCATTAAGCGTCTCATCAAAAATGAAAACATTTTTAAAAACTACAAGTCTTATGCGTTTTAGTGGTGAAAAAAAAATTTAAAAAATCGTTCCGAAAATTAGTTTACTCCCTGGGTACTTTCTTTGTAAACATTCGACTACACAGGCCAAGCCCGGGATTTAGGGGAAATCGCCGGTTTTCGTTTGCCGGCGATTAAACTTCTTTTATTCAGCGTCTTATCAAAAATGAAAACATTTTTGAAAACTACAAGTCTCATGCGTTTTAGTGGTGAAAAGACAATTTAAAAAATTGTTTTGGAAATGAGTTTACTCTCAGGGTACTTTCTTTGTATACTTTTGACTATACGGGCCGAGTCCTGGATTTACGGGAAATCGCGGGTTTTAGTTTGCGGGCGATTAAACCTCTTTCATTAAGCGTCTCATCAAAAATGAAAACATTTTTAAAAACTACAAGTCTTATGCGTTTTAGTGGTGAAAAGAAAAATTTAAAAAATCGTTCCGGAAATGAGTTTACTCCCTGGGTACTTTCTTTGTAAAAATTCGACTACACAGGCCAAGCCCGGGATTTAGGGGAAATCGCCGGTTTTCGTTTGCCGGCGATTAAACTTCTTTTATTCAGCGTCTTATCAAAAATGAAAACATTTTTGAAAACTACAAGTCTCATGCGTTTTAGTGGTGAAAAAACAATTTAAAAAATTGTTTTGGAAATGAGTTTACTCTCAGGGTACTTTCTTTGTATACTTTTGACTATACGGGCCGAGTCCTGGATTTACGGGAAATCGCGGGTTTTAGTTTGCCGGCGATTAAACCTCTTTCATTAAGCGTCTCATTAAAAATGAAAACGTTTTTGAAAACTACAAGTCTGATTCGTTCTAGTGGCGCAGAAATAATTTGAAAAATCGTTCGGGAAATCAGTTTTCTCCTTGGGTACTTTCTTTGTATACTTTTGACTATACGGGCCGAGTCCGGGATTTACGGGAAATCGCGGTTTTCCTTTGCCGGCGATTAAACTCCTTTTATTCAGCGTCTCACCAAAAATGAAAACATTTTTGAAAACTACAAGTCTCATGCGTTTTAGTGGTGATAAAATAATTTAAAAAATCGTTCGGGAAATGAGTTTAACCCCTGGGTACATTCTTTGTATACTTTTGACTATACGGGCCGAGTCCGGGGTTTACGGGAAATGGCGGGTTTTCGTTTGCCGGCGATTAAACACCTTTTATTCAGCGTCTCATCGAAAATGAAAACATTTTTTAAAACTACAAGTCTCATTCGTTCTAGTGGTGCAGAAATAATTTGAAAAATCGTTTGGGAAATCAGTTTTCTCCTTGGGTACTTTCTTTGTATACTTTTGACTATACGGGCCGAGTCCGGGATTTACGGGAAATCGCGGTTTTCGTTTGCCGGCGATTAAACTCCTTTTATTCAGCGTCTCATCAAAAATGAAAACATTTTTGAAAACTACAAGTCTCATGCGTTTTAGTGGTGAAAAAATAATTCAAAAAATCGTTCGGGAAATGAGTTTAACCCCTGGGTACTTTCTTTGTATACTTTTGACTATACGGGCCGAGTCCGGGGTTTACGGGAAATGGCGGGTTTTCGTTTGCCGGCTATTAAACTCCTTTTATTCAGCGTCTCATCGAAAATGAAAACATTTTTAAAAACTACAAGTCTTATGCGTTTTAGTGGTGAAAAAAAAAATTTAAAAAATCGTTCCGGAAATGAGTTTACTCCCTGGGTACTTTCTTTGTAAACATTCGACTACACAGGCCAAGCCCGGGATTTAGGGGAAATCGCCGGTTTTCGTTTGCCGGCGATTAAACTTCTTTTATTCAGCGTCTTATCAAAAATGAAAACATTTTTGAAAACTACAAGTCTCATGCGTTTTAGTGGTGAAAAAACAATTTAAAAAATTGTTTTGGAAATGAGTTTACTCTCAGGGTACTTTCTTTGTATACTTTTGACTATACGGGCCGAGTCCTGGATTTACGGGAAATCGCGGGTTTTAGTTTGCCGGCGATTAAACCTCTTTCATTAAGCGTCTCATTAAAAATGAAAACGTTTTTGAAAACTACAAGTCTGATTCGTTCTAGTGGCGCAGAAATAATTTGAAAAATCGTTCGGGAAATCAGTTTTCTCCTTGGGTACTTTCTTTGTATACTTTTGACTATACGGGCCGAGTCCGGGATTTACGGGAAATCGCGGTTTTCCTTTGCCGGCGATTAAACTCCTTTTATTCAGCGTCTCACCAAAAATGAAAACATTTTTGAAAACTACAAGTCTCATGCGTTTTAGTGGTGATAAAATAATTTAAAAAATCGTTCGGGAAATGAGTTTAACCCCTGGGTACATTCTTTGTATACTTTTGACTATACGGGCCGAGTCCGGGGTTTACGGGAAATGGCGGGTTTTCGTTTGCCGGCGATTAAACACCTTTTATTCAGCGTCTCATCGAAAATGAAAACATTTTTTAAAACTACAAGTCTCATTCGTTCTAGTGGTGCAGAAATAATTTGAAAAATCGTTTGGGAAATCAGTTTTCTCCTTGGGTACTTTCTTTGTATACTTTTGACTATACGGGCCGAGTCCGGGATTTACGGGAAATCGCGGTTTTCGTTTGCCGGCGATTAAACTCCTTTTATTCAGCGTCTCATCAAAAATGAAAACATTTTTGAAAACTACAAGTCTCATGCGTTTTAGTGGTGAAAAAATAATTCAAAAAATCGTTCGGGAAATGAGTTTAACCCCTGGGTACTTTCTTTGTATACTTTTGACTATACGGGCCGAGTCCGGGGTTTACGGGAAATGGCGGGTTTTCGTTTGCCGGCTATTAAACTCCTTTTATTCAGCGTCTCATCGAAAATGAAAACATTTTTAAAAACTACAAGTCTGATGGGCTTTAGTGGTGGAATAATAATTTAAAAAATCGTTCGGGAAATGAGTTTAATCCCTGGGTACTTTCTTTGTATACTTTTGACTATACGGGCCGAGTCTAGGATTTACGGGAAATCGCAGGTTTTTGTTTGCCGGCGATTAAACTTCTTTTATTCAGCGTCTCATCAAAAATGAAAAAATTTTTGAAAACTACAAGTCTCATGCGATTTAGTGGTGAAAAGATAATTTAAAAAATCGTTCTGGAAATGAGTTTACTCACAGGGTACTTTCTTTGTATACATTCGACTATACGGGCCAAGCCCGGGATTTACGGGAAATCGCGGGTTTTCGTTTGCCGGCGATTAAACCTCTTTCATTAAGCGTCTCATTAAAAATGAAAACGTTTTTGAAAACTACAAGTCTCATTCGTTCTAGTGGTGCAGAAATAATTTGAAAAATCGTTCGGGAAATGAGTTTACTCCCTAGGTACTTTCCTTGTATACTTTTGACTATACGGGCCGAGTCCGGGGTTTACGGGAAATGGCGGGTTTTCGTTTGCCGGCAATTAAACTCCTTTTATTCAGCGTCTCATCAAAAATGAAAACATTTGTAAAAACTACAAGTCTCATGGGCTTTAGTGGTGAAATAATAATTTAAAAAATCGTTCGGGAAATGAGTTTACACCCTGGGTACTTTCTTTGTATACTTTTGACTTTACAGGCCAAGTCCGGGATTTACGGGAAATCGCAGGTTTTCGTTTGCCGGCGATTAAACTTCTTTTATTCAGCGTCTCATCAAAAATGAAAACAAGTTTGAAGACTACAAGTCTCATGCGTTTTAGTGGTGAAAAAATAATTTAAAAAATCGTTCGGGAAATGAGTTTACTCCCTGGGTACTTTCTTTGTATACTTTTGACTATACGGGGCGAGTCTGGGATTTACGGGAAATCGCAGGTTTTCGTTTGCCGGCGATTAAACTTCTTTTATTCAGCGTCTCATCAAAAATGAAAACATTTTTGAAAACTACAAGTCTCATGCGATTTAGTGGTGAAAAGATAATTTAAAAAATCGTTCTGGAAATGAGTTTACTCACAGGGTACTTTCTTTGTATACATTCGACTATACGGGACAAGCCCGGGATTTACGGGAAATCGCGGGTTTTCGTTTGCCGGCGATTAAACCTCTTTCATTAGGCGTCTCATTAAAAATGAAAACATTTTTGAAAACTACAAGTCTCATTCGTTCTAGTGATGCAGAAATAATTTGAAAAATCGTTCGGGAAATCAGTTTACTTCTTGGGTACTTTCTTTATATACATTCAACTATACGGGCCATGCCCGGGATTTACGGAAAATCGCGGGTTTTCGATTGCCGGCGATTAAACTTCTTTTATTCAGCGTCTCATCAAAAATGAAAACAAGTTTGAAAACTACAAGTCTCATGCGTTTTAGTGGTGAAAAAATAATTTAAAAAATCGTTCGGGAAATGAGTTTACTCCCTGGGTACTTTCTTTGTATACATTCGACTACACGGGCCAAGCCTGGGATTTAGGGGAAATCGCTGGTTTTCGTTTGTCGGCGATTAAACCTCTTTCATTAAGCGTCTCATCAAAAATGAAAACATTTTTGAAAACTACAAGTCTCATGCGTTTTAGTGGTGAAAAGATAATTTGAAAAATCGTTCGGGAAATGAGTTTACTCCCTGGGTACTTTATTGGATACTTTTGACTATACGGGCCAAGCCCGGGATTTACGGGAAATGGCGGGTTTTCGTTTGCCGGCGATTAAACCTCTTTCATTAAGCGTCTCATCAAAAATGAAAACATTTTTGAAAACTACAAGTCTCATGCGTTTTAGTGGTGAAAAAATAATTTAAAAAATCGTTCGGGAAATGAGTTTACTCCCTGGGTACTTTCCTTGTATACTTTTGACTATACGGGCCAAGCCCGGGATTTACGGGAAATCGCTGGTTTTCGTTTTCCGGCGATTAAACCTCTTTCATTAAGCGTCTCATCAAAAATGAAAACATTTTTGAAGGCTACAAGTCTCATGCGATTTAGTGGTGAAAAGATAATTTAAAAAATCGTTCTGGAAATGAGTTTACTCACAGGGTACTTTCTTTGTATACATTCGACTATACGGGACAAGCCCGGGATTTACGGGAAATCGCGGTTTTTCGTTTGCCGGCGATTAAACCTCTTTCATTAGGCGTCTCATTAAAAATGAAAACATTTTTGAAAACTACAAGTCTCATTCGTTCTAGTGATGCAGAAATAATTTGAAAAATCGTTCGGGAAATCAGTTTACTTCTTGGGTACTTTCTTTATATACATTCAACTATACGGGCCATGCCCGGGATTTACGGGAAATCGCGGGTTTTCGATTGCCGGCGATTAAACTTCTTTTATTCAGCGTCTCATCAAAAATGAAAACAAGTTTGAAAACTACAAGTCTCATGCGTTTTAGTGGTGAAAAAATAATTTAAAAAATCGTTCGGGAAATGAGTTTACTCCCTGGGTACTTTCTTTGTATACATTCGACTACACGGGCCAAGCCTGGGATTTAGGGGAAATCGCTGGTTTTCGTTTGTCGGCGATTAAACCTCTTTCATTAAGCGTCTCATCAAAAATGAAAACATTTTTGAAAACTACAAGTCTCATGCGTTTTAGTGGTGAAAAGATAATTTGAAAAATCGTTCGGGAAATGAGTTTACTCCCTGGGTACTTTATTGGATACTTTTGACTATACGGGCCAAGCCCGGGATTTACGGGAAATGGCGGGTTTTCGTTTGCCGGCGATTAAACCTCTTTCATTAAGCGTCTCATCAAAAATGAAAACATTTTTGAAAACTACAAGTCTCATGCGTTTTAGTGGTGAAAAAATAATTTAAAAAATCGTTCGGGAAATGAGTTTACTCCCTGGGTACTTTCCTTGTATACTTTTGACTATACGGGCCAAGCCCGGGATTTACGGGAAATCGCTGGTTTTCGTTTTCCGGCGATTAAACCTCTTTCATTAAGCGTCTCATCAAAAATGAAAACATTTTTGAAGGCTACAAGTCTCATGGGCTTTAATGGTTAAATAATAATTTAAAAAATCGTTCGGGAAATGAGTTTACTCCCTGGGAACTTTTTTTGTTTACTTTTGACTTTACAGGCCGAGTCCGGGATTTACGGGAAATCACAGGTTTTCGTTTGCCGGCGATTAAACTTCTTTTATTCAGCCTCTCATCAAAAATGAAAACATTTTTGAAAACTACAAGTCTCATGCGTTTTAGTGGTGAAAAAATAATTTAAAAATCGTTCTGGAAATGAGTTTACTCACAGGTTACTTTCTTTGTATACATTCGACTATACGGGCCAAGCCCGGGATTTGCGGGAAATCGCGGGTTTTCGTTTGCCGGCGATTAACCTTCTTTCATTAAGCGTCTCATCAAAAATGAAAACATTTTTGAAAACTACAAGTCTCATGCGTTTTAGTGGTGAAAAAATAATTTAAAAAATCGTTCGGGAACTGAGTTTACTCCCTGGGTACTTTCTTTGTATACATTTGACTATACGGGCCGAGTCCGGGGTTTACGGGAAATGGCGGGTTTTCGTTTGCCGGCGATTAAACACCTTTTATTCAGCGTCTCATCGAAAATGAAAACATTTTTTAAAACTACAAGTCTCATTCGTTCTAGTGGTGCAGAAATAATTTGAAAAATCGTTTGGGAAATCAGTTTTCTCCTTGGGTACTTTCTTTGTATACTTTTGACTATACGGGCCGAGTCCGGGGTTTACGGGAAATGGCGGGTTTTCGTTTGCCGGCTATTAAACTCCTTTTATTCAGCGTCTCATCGAAAATGAAAACATTTTTAAAAACTACAAGTCTGATGGGCTTTAGTGGTGGAATAATAATTTAAAAAATCGTTCGGGAAATGAGTTTAATCCCTGGGTACTTTCTTTGTATACATTTGACTATACGGGCCGAGTCTAGGATTTACGGGAAATCGCAGGTTTTTGTTTGCCGGCGATTAAACTTCTTTTATTCAGCGTCTCATCAAAAATGAAAAAATTTTTGAAAACTACAAGTCTCATGCGATTTAGTGGTGAAAAGATAATTTAAAAAATCGTTCTGGAAATGAGTTTACTCACAGGGTACTTTCTTTGTATACATTCGACTATACGGGCCAAGCCCGGGATTTACGGGAAATCGCGGGTTTTCGTTTGCCGGCGATTAAACCTCTTTCATTAAGCGTCTCATTAAAAATGAAAACGTTTTTGAAAACTACAAGTCTCATTCGTTCTAGTGGTGCAGAAATAATTTGAAAAATCGTTCGGGAAATGAGTTTACTCCCTAGGTACTTTCCTTGTATACTTTTGACTATACGGGCCGAGTCCGGGGTTTACGGGAAATGGCGGGTTTTCGTTTGCCGGCAATTAAACTCCTTTTATTCAGCGTCTCATCAAAAATGAAAACATTTGTAAAAACTACAAGTCTCATGGGCTTTAGTGGTGAAATAATAATTTAAAAAATCGTTCGGGAAATGAGTTTACACCCTGGGTACTTTCTTTGTATACTTTTGACTTTACAGGCCGAGTCCGGGATTTACGGGAAATCGCAGGTTTTCGTTTGCCGGCGATTAAACTTCTTTTATTCAGCGTCTCATCAAAAATGAAAACAAGTTTGAAGACTACAAGTCTCATGCGTTTTAGTGGTGAAAAAATAATTTAAAAAATCGTTCGGGAAATGAGTTTACTCCCTGGGTACTTTCTTTGTATACTTTTGACTATACGGGGCGAGTCTGGGATTTACGGGAAATCGCATGTTTTCGTTTGCCGGCGATTAAACTTCTTTTATTCAGCGTCTCATCAAAAATGAAAACATTTTTGAAAACTACAAGTCTCATGCGATTTAGTGGTGAAAAGATAATTTAAAAAATCGTTCTGGAAATGAGTTTACTCACAGGGTACTTTCTTTGTATACATTCGACTATACGGGACAAGCCCGGGATTTACGGGAAATCGCGGGTTTTCGTTTGCCGGCGATTAAACCTCTTTCATTAGGCGTCTCATTAAAAATGAAAACATTTTTGAAAACTACAAGTCTCATTCGTTCTAGTGATGCAGAAATAATTTGAAAAATCGTTCGGGAAATCAGTTTACTTCTTGGGTACTTTCTTTATATACATTCAACTATACGGGCCATGCCCGGGATTTACGGGAAATCGCGGGTTTTCGATTGCCGGCGATTAAACTTCTTTTATTCAGCGTCTCATCAAAAATGAAAACAAGTTTGAAAACTACAAGTCTCATGCGTTTTAGTGGTGAAAAAATAATTTAAAAAATCGTTCGGGAAATGAGTTTACTCCCTGGGTACTTTCTTTGTATACATTCGACTACACGGGCCAAGCCTGGGATTTAGGGGAAATCGCTGGTTTTCGTTTGTCGGCGATTAAACCTCTTTCATTAAGCGTCTCATCAAAAATGAAAACATTTTTGAAAACTACAAGTCTCATGCGTTTTAGTGGTGAAAAGATAATTTGAAAAATCGTTTGGGAAATGAGTTTACTCCCTGGGTACTTTATTGGATACTTTTGACTTTACGGGCCAAGCCCGGGATTTACGGGAAATGGCGGGTTTTCGTTTGCCGGCGATTAAACCTCTTTCATTAAGCGTCTCATCAAAAATGAAAACATTTTTGAAAACTACAAGTCTCATGCGTTTTAGTGGTGAAAAAATAATTTAAAAAATCGTTCGGGAAATGAGTTTACTCC
Source organism: Hydractinia symbiolongicarpus (assembly GCF_029227915.1). Taxonomy (NCBI): domain Eukaryota; kingdom Metazoa; phylum Cnidaria; class Hydrozoa; order Anthoathecata; family Hydractiniidae; genus Hydractinia; species Hydractinia symbiolongicarpus. The sequence goes on from NC_079881.1 coordinate 26,097,201, forward strand.
CTGGGTACTTTCCTTGTATACTTTTGACTATACGGGGCGAGTCTGGGATTTACGGGAAATCGCTGGTTTTCGTTTGCCGGCGATTAAACTTCTTTTATTCAGCGTCTCATCAAAAATGAAAACATTTTTGAAAACTACAAGTCTCATGCAATTTAGTGGTGAAAAGATAATTTAAAAAATCGTTCTGGAAATGAGTTTACTCACAGGGTACTTTCTTTGTATACATTCGACTATACGGGACAAGCCCGGGATTTACGGGAAATCGCGGGTTTTCGTTTGCCGGCGATTAAACCTCTTTCATTAGGCGTCTCATTAAAAATGAAAACATTTTTGAAAACTACAAGTCTCATTCGTTCTAGTGATGCAGAAATAATTTGAAAAATCGTTCGGGAAATCAGTTTACTTCTTGGGTACTTTCTTTATATACATTCAACTATACGGGCCATGCCCGGGATTTACGGGAAATCGCGGGTTTTCGATTGCCGGCGATTAAACTTCTTTTATTCAGCGTCTCATCAAAAATGAAAACAAGTTTGAAAACTACAAGTCTCATGCGTTTTAGTGGTGAAAAAATAATTTAAAAAATCGTTCGGGAAATGAGTTTACTCCCTGGGTACTTTTTTTGTATACATTCGACTACACGGGCCAAGCCTGGGATTTAGGGGAAATTGCTGGTTTTCGTTTGTCGGCGATTAAACCTCTTTCATTAAGCGTCTCATCAAAAATGAAAACATTTTTGAAAACTACAAGTCTCATGCGTTTTAGTGGTGAAAAGATAATTTGAAAAATCGTTCGGGAAATGAGTTTACTCCCTGGGTACTTTATTGGATACTTTTGACTATACGGGCCAAGCCCGGGATTTACGGGAAATGGCGGGTTTTCGTTTGCCGGCGATTAAACCTCTTTCATTAAGCGTCTCATCAAAAATGAAAACATTTTTGAAAACTACAAGTCTCATGCGTTTTAGTGGTGAAAAAATAATTTAAAAAATCGTTCGGGAAATGAGTTTACTCCCTGGGTACTTTCCTTGTATACTTTTGACTATACGGGCCAAACCCGGGATTTACGGGAAATCGCTGGTTTTCGTTTTCCGGCGATTAAACCTCTTTCATTAAGCGTCTCATCAAAAATGAAAACATTTTTGAAGGCTACAAGTCTCATGGGCTTTAATGGTTAAATAATAATTTAAAAAATCGTTCGGGAAATGAGTTTACTCCCTGGGAACTTTTTTTGTTTACTTTTGACTTTACAGGCCGAGTCCGGGATTTACGGGAAATCACAGGTTTTCGTTTGCCGGCGATTAAACTTCTTTTATTCAGCCTCTCATCAAAAATAAAAACATTTTTGAAAACTACAAGTCTCATGCGTTTTAGTGGTGAAAAAATAATTTAAAAAATCGTTCTGGAAATGAGTTTACTCACAGGTTACTTTCTTTGTATACATTCGACTATACGGGCCAAGCCCGGGATTTACGGGAAATCGCGGGTTTTCGTTTGCCGGCGATTAAACCTCTTTCATTAGGCGTCTCATTAAAAATGAAAACATTTTTGAAAACTACAAGTCTCATTCGTTCTAGTGATGCAGAAATAATTTGAAAAATCGTTCGGGAAATCAGTTTACTTCTTGGGTACTTTCTTTATATACATTCAACTATACGGGCCATGCCCGGGATTTACGGGAAATCGCGGGTTTTCGATTGCCGGCGATTAAACTTCTTTTATTCAGCGTCTCATCAAAAATGAAAACAAGTTTGAAAACTACAAGTCTCATGCGTTTTAGTGGTGAAAAAATAATTTAAAAAATCGTTCGGGAAATGAGTTTACTCCCTGGGTACTTTCTTTGTATACATTCGACTACACGGGCCAAGCCTGGGATTTAGGGGAAATTGCTGGTTTTCGTTTGTCGGCGATTAAACCTCTTTCATTAAGCGTCTCATCAAAAATGAAAACATTTTTGAAAACTACAAGTCTCATGCGTTTTAGTGGTGAAAAGATAATTTGAAAAATCGTTCGGGAAATGAGTTTACTCCCTGGGTACTTTCCTTGTATACTTTTGACTATACGGGCCAAACCCGGGATTTACGGGAAATCGCTGGTTTTCGTTTTCCGGCGATTAAACCTCTTTCATTAAGCGTCTCATCAAAAATGAAAACATTTTTGAAGGCTACAAGTCTCATGGGCTTTAATGGTTAAATAATAATTTAAAAAATCGTTCGGGAAATGAGTTTACTCCCTGGGAACTTTTTTTGTTTACTTTTGACTTTACAGGCCGAGTCCGGGATTTACGGGAAATCACAGGTTTTCGTTTGCCGGCGATTAAACTTCTTTTATTCAGCCTCTCATCAAAAATGAAAACATTTTTGAAAACTACAAGTCTCATGCGTTTTAGTGGTGAAAAAATAATTTAAAAAATCGTTCTGGAAATGAGTTTACTCACAGGTTACTTTCTTTGTATACATTCGACTATACGGGCCAAGCCCGGGATTTGCGGGAAATCGCGGGTTTTCGTTTGCCGGCGATTAAACTTCTTTCATTAAGCGTCTCATCAAAAATGAAAACATTTTTGAAAACTACAAGTCTCATGCGTTTTAGTGGTGAAAAATAATTTAAAAAATCGTTCGGGAACTGAGTTTACTCCCTGGGTACTTTCTTTGTATACATTCGACTACACGGGCCAAGCCCGGGATTTGCCGGAAATGACGGGTTTTCGTTTGCCGGCGATTAAACCTCTTTCATTAAGCGTCTCATCAAAAATGAAAACATTTTTAAAAACTACAAGTCTTATGCGTTTTAGTGGTGAAAAAAAAATTTAAAAAATCGTTCCGGAAATGAGTTTACTTCCTGGGTACTTTCTTTGTAAACATTCGACTACACGGGCCAAGCCCGGGATTTAGGGGAAATCGCCGGTTTTCGTTTGCCGGCGATTAAACCTCTTTCATTAAGCGTCTCAGCAAAAATGAAAACATTTTTGAAAGCTACAAGTCTCATGGGCTTTAGTGGTTAAATAAGATTTTAAAAATTCGTTCGGGAAATGAGTTTAATCCCTGGGTACTTTTTTTGTATACTTTTGACTTTACAGGCCGAATCCGGGATTTACGGGAAATGGCAGGTTTTCGCTTGTCGGCGATTAAACTTCTTTTATTCAGCGTCTCATCAAAAATGAAAGCATTTTTGAAAACTAAAAGTCTCATGCGTTTTAGTGGTGAAAAGACAATTTAGAAAAATTGTTTTGGAAATGAGTTTACTCTCAGGGTACTTTCTTTGTATACATTCGACTATACGGCCCAAGCCCGGGATTCACGGGAAATAGCGGGTTTTCGTTTGCCGGCGATTAAACCACTTTCACTAAGCGTCTCACCAAAAATGAAAACATTTTTGAAAACTACAAGTCTCATGCGTTTTAGTGGTGAAAAGATAATTTAAAAAATCGTTCTGGAAATGAGTTTACTCACAGGGTACTTTCTTTGTAAACATTCGACTATACGGGACAAGCCGGGGATTTAGGGAAATCGTGGTATTTCGTTTGCCGGCGATTAAACCTCTTTCATTAAGGGTCTCATTAAAAATGAAAACATTTTTGGAAACTACAAGTCTGATTCGTTCTAGTGGCGCAGAAATAATTTGAAAAATCGTTCGGGAAATCAGTTTACTCGATGGGTAATTTCTTCAAATACATTCAACTATACGGGCCAAGCCCGGGATTTACAAGAAATCGCGGGTTTTCGTTTGCCAGCGATTAAACCTCTTTCATTAAGCGTCTCCTTAAAAATGAAAACATTTTTGAAAACTACAAGTCTCAATCGTTCTAGTGGTGCAGAAATAATTTGAAAAATCGTTCGGGAAAGCAGTTTTCTCCTTGGGTACTTTCTTTGTATACTTTTGACTATACGGGCCGAGTCCGGGATTTACGGGAAATCGCGGTTTTCGTTTGCCGGCGATTAAACTCCTTTTATTCAGCGTCTCATCAAAAATGAAAACATTTTTGAAAACTACAAGTCTCATGCGTTTTAGTGGTGATAAAATAATTTAAAAAGTCGTTCGGGAAATGAGTTTAACCCCTGGGTACTTTCTTTGTATACTTTTGACTATACGGGCCGAGTCCGGGGTTTACGGGAAATGGCGGGTTTTCGTTTGCCGGCGATTAAACTCCTTTTATTCAGCGTCTCATCGAAAATGAAAACATTTTTGAAAACTACAAGTCTCATTCGTTCTAGTGGTGCAGAAATAATTTGAAAAATCGTTTGGGAAATCAGTTTTCTCCTTGGGTATTTTCTTTGTATACTTTTGACTATACGGGCCGAGTCCATGATTTACGGGAAATCGCGGTTTTCGTTTGCCGGCGATTAAACTCCTTTTATTCAGCGTCTCATCAAAAATGAAAACATTTTTGAAAACTACAAGTCACTACAAGGGTTTTCGTTTGCCGGCGATTAAACCTCTTTCATTAAGCGTCTCATTAAAAATGAAAACGTTTTTGAAAACTACAAGTCTCATTCGTTCTAGTGGTGCAGAAATAATTTGAAAAATCGTTCGGGAAATGAGTTTACTCCCTAGGTACTTTCCTTGTATACTTTTGACTATACGGGCCGAGTCCGGGGTTTAGGGGAAATGGCGGGTTTTCGTTTGCCGGCAATTAAACTCCTTTTATTCAGCGTCTCATCAAAAATGAAAACATTTGTAAAAACTACAAGTCTCATGCGTTTTACTGGTGAAAAAATAATTTAAAAAATCGTTCTGGAAATGAGTTTACTCCCTGGGTACTTTCTTTGTATACTTTTGACTATACGGGCCGAGTACGGGATTTACGGGATATCGCGGGTTTTCGTTTGGCGGCGATTAAACTTCTTTTATTCAGCGTCTCATCAAAAAAGAAACATTTTTGAAAACTACAAGTCTCATGCGCTTTAGTGGTGAAAAAATAATTTAAAAAATCGTTCTGGAAATGAGTTTACTCCCTGGGTACTTTCTTTGTATACATTCGACTACACGGGCCAAGCCCGGGATTTGCCGGAAATGGCGGGTTTTCGTTTGCCGGCGATTAAACCTCTTTCATTAAGCGTCTCATCAAAAATGAAAACATTTTTGAAAACTACAAGTCTTATGCGTTTTAGTGGTGAAAAAAAAATTTAAAAAATCGTTCCGGAAATGAGTTTACTCCCTGGGTACTTTCTTTCCAATGAAAACATTTTTGAAAACTACAAGTCTCATGCGTTTCAGTGGTGAAAAGATAATTTAAAAAATCGTTCTGGAAATGAGTTTACTCACAGGGTACTTTCTTTGTAAACATTCGACTATACGGGACAAGCCGGGGATTTAGGGAAATCGTGGTATTTCGTTTGCCGGCGATTAAACCTCTTTCATTAAGGGTCTCATTAAAAATGAAAACATTTTTGGAAACTACAAGTCTCATTCGTTCTAGTGGCGCAGAAATAATTTGAAAAATCGTTCGGGAAATCAGTTCACTTGATAGGTACTTTCTTCAAATACATTCAACTATACGGGCCAAGCCCGGGATTTACAAGAAATCGCGGGTTTTCGTTTGCCGGCGATTAAACCTCTTTCATTAAGCGTCTCCTTAAAAATGAAAACATTTTTGAAAACAACAAGTCTCATGCGTTTTAGTGGTGAAAAAATAATTTAAAAATATCGTTCGGGAAATGAGTTTAACCCCTGGGTACTTTCTTTGTATACTTTTGACTATACGGGCCGAGTCCGGGGTTTACGGGAAATGGCGGGTTTTCGTTTGCCGGCGATTAAACTCCTTTTATTCAACGTCTCATCGAAAATGAAAAAATTTTTAAAAACTACAAGTCTGATGGGCTTTAGTGGTGAAATAATAATTTAAAAAATCGTTCGGGAAATGAGTTTACTCCCTGGGTACTTTCTTTGTATACTTTTGACTATACGGGCCGAGTCTGGGATTTACGGGAAATCGCAGGTTTTTGTTTGCCGGCGATTAAACTTCTTTTATTCAGCGTCTCATCAAAAATGAAAACATTTTTGAAAACTACAAGTCTCATGCGATTTAGTGGTGAAAAGATAATTTAAAAAATCGTTCTGGAAATGAGTTTACTCACAGGGTACTTTCTTTGTATACATTTGACTATACCGGCCAAGCCCGGGATTTACGGGAAATCGCGGGTTTTCGTTTGCCGACGATTAAACCTCTTTCATTAAGCGTCTCATTAAAAATGAAAACGTTTTTGAAAACTACAAGTCTCATTCGTTCTAGTGGTGCAGAAATAATTTGAAAAATCGTTCGGGAAATGAGTTTACTCCCTAAGTACTTTCCTTGTATACTTTTGACTATACGGGCCGAGTCCGGGGTTTACGAGAAATGGCGGGTTTTCGTTTGCCGGCAATTAAACTCCTTTTATTCAGCGTCTCATCAAAAATGAAATCATTTTTAAAAACTACAAGTCTCATGGGCTTTAGTGGTGAAATAATAATTTAAAAAATCGTACGGGAAATGAGTTTACTCCCTGGGTACTTTCTTTGTATACTTTTGACTATACGGGACAAGCCCGGGATTTACGGGAAATCGCGGGTGTTCGTTTGCCGGCGATTAAACCTCTTTCATTAAACGTCTCATCAAAAATGAAAACATTTTTGAAAACTACAAGTATCATGCGTTTTAGTGGTGAAAAAATAATTTAAAAAATCGTTCGGGAACTGAGTTTACTCCCTGGGTACTTTCTTTGTATACATTCGACTACACGGGCCAAGCCCGGGATTTGCCGGAAATGACGGGTTTTCGTTTGCCGGCGATTAAACCTCTTTCATTAAGCGTCTCATCAAAAATGAAAACATTTTTAAAAACTAAAAGTCTTATGCGTTTTAGTGGTGAAAAAAAAATTTAAAAAATCGTTCCGGAAATGAGTTTACTTCCTGGGTACTTTCTTTGTAAACATTCGACTACACGGGCCAAGCCCGGGATTTAGGGGAAATCGCCGGTTTTCCTTTGCCGGCGATTAAACCTCTTTCATTAAGCGTCTCAGCAAAAATGAAAACATTTTTAAAAACTACAAGTCTCATGCGTTTTAATGGTGAAAAAATAATTTAAAAAATCGTTCGGGAAATGAGTTTACTCCCTGGGTACTTTCTTTGTATACTTTTGACTATACGGGCCGAGTCCGGGATTTACGGGAAATCGCGGGTTTTCGTTTGCCGGCGATTAAACTTCTTTTATTCGGCGTCCCATCAAAAATGAAAACATTTTTGAAAACTAAAAGTCTCATGTGTTTTACTGGTGAAAAACTAATATAAAAAATCGTTCGGGAAATGAGTTTACTCCCTGGGTACTTTCTTTGTATACTTTTGACTATACGGGCCAAGCCCGGGATTTACGGAAATGGCGGGTTTTCGTTTGCCGGCGATTAAACTTCTTTTAATCAGCGTCTCATCAAAAATGAAAACATTTTTGAAAGCTACAAGTCTCATGGGCTTTAGTGGTTAAATAATAATTTAAAAATTCGTTCGGGAAATGAGTTTAATCCCTGGGTACTTTTTTTGTATACTTTTGACTTTACAGGCCGAATCCGGGATTTACGGGAAATGGCAGGTTTTCGCTTGTCGGCGATTAAACTTCTTTTATTCAGCGTCTCATCAAAAACGAAAGCATTTTTGAAAACTACAAGTCTCATGCGTTTTAGTGGTGAAAAGACAATTTAAAAAATTGTTTTGGAAATGAGTTTACTCTCAGGGTACTTTCTTTGTATACATTCGACTATACGGCCCAAGCCCGGGATTCACGGGAAATAGCGGGTTTTCGTTTGCCGGCGATTAAACCACTTTCACTAAGCGTCTCACCAAAAATGAAAACATTTTTGAAAACTACAAGTCTCATGCGTTTTAGTGGTGAAAAAATAATTTAAAAAATGGTTTGGGAAATGAGTTTACTCTCTGGGTACTTTCTTTGTATACTTTTGACTATACGGGCCGAGTCCTGGATTTACGGGAAATCGCGGGTTTTCGTTTGCCGGCGATTAAACTCCTTTTATTCAGCGTCTCATCAAAAATGAAAACATTTTTGAAAACTACAAGTCTCATGCGTTTTAGTGGTGAAAAGATAATTTAAAAAATCGTTCTGGAAATGAGTTTACTCACAGGGTACTTTCTTTGTAAACATTCGACTATACGGGACAAGCCGGGGATTTAGGGAAATCGTGGTATTTCGTTTGCCGGCGATTAAACCTCTTTCATTAAGGGTCTCATTAAAAATGAAAACATTTTTGGAAACTACAAGTCTGATTCGTTCTAGTGGCGCAGAAAGAATTTGAAAAATCGTTCGGGAAATCAGTTTACTCGATGGGTACTTTCTTCAAATACATTCAACTATACGGGCCAAGCCCGGGATTTACAAGAAATCGCGGGTTTTCGTTTGCCGGCGATTAAACCTCTTTCATTAAGCGTCTCCTTAAAAATGAAAACATTTTTGAAAACTACAAGTCTCAATCGTTCTAGTGGTTCAGAAATAATTTGAAAAATCGTTCGGGAAAGCAGTTTTCTCCTTGGGTACTTTCTTTGTATACTTTTGACTATACGGGCCGAGTCCGGGATTTACGGGAAATGGCGGGTTTTCGTTTGCCGGCGATTAAACTCCTTTTATTCAGCGTCTCATCAAAAATGAAAACATTTTTGAAAACTACAAGTCTCATGCGTTTTAGTGGTGATAAAATAATTTAAAAAGTCGTTCGGGAAATGAGTGTAACCCCTGGGTACTTTCTTTGTATACTTTTAACTATACGGGCCGAGTCCGGGGTTTACGGGAAATGGCGGGTTTTCGTTTGCCGGCGATTAAACTCCTTTTATTCAGCGTCTCATCGAAAATGAAAACATTTTTGAAAACTACAAGTCTCATTCGTTCTAGTGGTGCAGAAATAATTTGAAAAATCGTTTGGGAAATCAGTTTTCTCCTTGGGTACTTTCTTTGTATACTTTTGACTATACGGGCCGAGTCCGGGATTTACGGGAAATCGCGGATTTCGTTTGCCGGCGATTAAACTCCTTTTATTCAGCGTCTCATCAAAAATGAAAACATTTTTGAAAACTACAAGTCTCATGCGTTTTAGTGGTGAAAAAATAATTTAAAAAATCGTTCGGGAAATGAGTTTAACCCCTGGGTACTTTCTTTGTATACTTTTGACTTTACGGGCCGAGTCCGGGGTTTACGGGAAATGGCGGGTTTTCGTTTGCCGGCTATTAAACTCCTTTTATTCAGCGTCTCATCGAAAATGAAAACATTTTTAAAAACTACAAGTCTGTTGGGCTTTAGTGGTGAAATAATAATTTAAAAAATCGTTCGGGAAATGAGTTTACTCCCTGGGTACTTTCTTTGTATACTTTTGACTATACGGGCCGAGTCTGGGATTTACGGGAAATCGCAGGTTTTTGTTTGCCGGCGATTAAACTTCTTTTATTCAGCGTCTCATCAAAAATGAAAACATTTTTGAAAACTACAAGTCTCATGCGATTTAGTGGTGAAAAGATAATTTAAAAAATCGTTCTGGAAATGAGTTTACTCACAGGGTACTTTCTTTGTATACATTCGACTATACGGGCCAAGCCCGGGATTTACGGGAAATCGCGGGTTTTTGTTTGCCGGCGATTAAACCTCTTTCATTAAGCGTCCCATTAAAAATGAAAACGTTTTTGAAAACTACAAGTCTCATTCGTTCTAGTGGTGCAGAAATAATTTGAAAAATCGTTCGGGAAATGAGTTTACTCCCTAGGTACTTTCCTTGTATACTTTTGAGTATACGGGCCGAGTCCGGGGTTTACGGGAAATGGCGGGTTTTCGTTTGCCGGCAATTAAACTCCTTTTATTCAGCGTCTCATCAAAAATGAAAACATTTGTAAAAACTACAAGTCTCATGCGTTTTACTGGTGAAAAAATAATTTAAAAAATGGTTTGGGAAATGAGTTTACTCTCTGGGTAGTTTCTTTGTATACTTTTGACTATACGGGCCGAGTCCTGGATTTACGGGAAATCGCGGGTTTTCGTTTGCCGGCGATTAAACTCCTTTTATTCAGCGTCTCATCAAAAATGAAAACATTTTTGAAAACTACAAGTCTCATGCGTTTTAGTGGTGAAAAGATAATTTAAAAAATCGTTCTGGAAATGAGTTTACTCACAGGGTACTTTCTTTGTAAACATTCGACTATACGGGACAAGCCGGGGATTTAGGGAAATCGTGGTATTTCGTTTGCCGGCGATTAAACCTCTTTCATTAAGGGTCTCATTAAAAATGAAAACATTTTTGGAAACTACAAGTCTGATTCGTTCTAGTGGCGCAGAAAGAATTTGAAAAATCGTTCGGGAAATCAGTTTACTCGATGGGTACTTTCTTCAAATACATTCAACTATACGGGCCAAGCCCGGGATTTACAAGAAATCGCGGGTTTTCGTTTGCCGGCGATTAAACCTCTTTCATTAAGCGTCTCCTTAAAAATGAAAACATTTTTGAAAACTACAAGTCTCAATCGTTCTAGTGGTTCAGAAATAATTTTAAAAATCGTTCGGGAAAGCAGTTTTCTCCTTGGGTACTTTCTTTGTATACTTTTGACTATACGGGCCGAGTCCGGGATTTACGGGAAATGGCGGGTTTTCGTTTGCCGGCGATTAAACTCCTTTTATTCAGCGTCTCATCAAAAATGAAAACATTTTTGAAAACTACAAGTCTCATGCGTTTTAGTGGTGATAAAATAATTTAAAAAGTCGTTCGGGAAATGAGTGTAACCCCTGGGTACTTTCTTTGTATACTTTTAACTATACGGGCCGAGTCCAGGGTTTACGGGAAATGGCGGGTTTTCGTTTGCCGGCGATTAAACTCCTTTTATTCAGCGTCTCATCGAAAATGAAAACATTTTTGAAAACTACAAGTCTCATTCGTTCTAGTGGTGCAGAAATAATTTGAAAAATCGTTTGGGAAATCAGTTTTCTCCTTGGGTACTTTCTTTGTATACTTTTGACTATACGGGCCGAGTCCGGGATTTACGGGAAATCGCGGATTTCGTTTGCCGGCGATTAAACTCCTTTTATTCAGCGTCTCATCAAAAATGAAAACATTTTTGAAAACTACAAGTCTCATGCGTTTTAGTGGTGAAAAAATAATTTAAAAAATCGTTCGGGAAATGAGTTTAACCCCTGGGTACTTTCTTTGTATACTTTTGACTTTACGGGCCGAGTCCGGGGTTTACGGGAAATGGCGGGTTTTCGTTTGCCGGCTATTAAACTCCTTTTATTCAGCGTCTCATCGAAAATGAAAACATTTTTAAAAACTACAAGTCTGATGGGCTTTAGTGGTGAAAAGATAATTTAAAAAATCGTTCGGGAAATGAGTTTACTCACAGGGTACTTTCTTTGTATACATTCGACTATACGGGCCAAGCCCGGGATTTACGGGAAATCGCGGGTTTTTGTTTGCCGGCGATTAAACCTCTTTCATTAAGCGTCCCATTAAAAATGAAAACGTTTTTGAAAACTACAAGTCTCATTCGTTCTAGTGGTGCAGAAATAATTTGAAAAATCGTTCGGGAAATGAGTTTACTCCCTAGGTACTTTCCTTGTATACTTTTGAGTATACGGGCCGAGTCCGGGGTTTACGGGAAATGGCGGGTTTTCGTTTGCCGGCAATTAAACTCCTTTTATTCAGCGTCTCATCAAAAATGAAAACATTTGTAAAAACTACAAGTCTCATGCGTTTTACTGGTGAAAAAATAATTTAAAAAATGGTTTGGGAAATGAGTTTACTCTCTGGGTAGTTTCTTTGTATACTTTTGACTATACGGGCCGAGTCCTGGATTTACGGGAAATCGCGGGTTTTCGTTTGCCGGCGATTAAACTCCTTTTATTCAGCGTCTCATCAAAAATGAAAACATTTTTGAAAACTACAAGTCTCATGCGTTTTAGTGGTGAAAAGATAATTTAAAAAATCGTTCTGGAAATGAGTTTACTCACAGGGTACTTTCTTTGTAAACATTCGACTATACGGGACAAGCCGGGGATTTAGGGAAATCGTGGTATTTCGTTTGCCGGCGATTAAACCTCTTTCATTAAGGGTCTCATTAAAAATGAAAACATTTTTGGAAACTACAAGTCTGATTCGTTCTAGTGGCGCAGAAAGAATTTGAAAAATCGTTCGGGAAATCAGTTTACTCGATGGGTACTTTCTTCAAATACATTCAACTATACGGGCCAAGCCCGGGATTTACAAGAAATCGCGGGTTTTCGTTTGCCGGCGATTAAACCTCTTTCATTAAGCGTCTCCTTAAAAATGAAAACATTTTTGAAAACTACAAGTCTCAATCGTTCTAGTGGTTCAGAAATAATTTTAAAAATCGTTCGGGAAAGCAGTTTTCTCCTTGGGTACTTTCTTTGTATACTTTTGACTATACGGGCCGAGTCCGGGATTTACGGGAAATGGCGGGTTTTCGTTTGCCGGCGATTAAACTCCTTTTATTCAGCGTCTCATCAAAAATGAAAACATTTTTGAAAACTACAAGTCTCATGCGTTTTAGTGGTGATAAAATAATTTAAAAAGTCGTTCGGGAAATGAGTGTAACCCCTGGGTACTTTCTTTGTATACTTTTAACTATACGGGCCGAGTCCAGGGTTTACGGGAAATGGCGGGTTTTCGTTTGCCGGCGATTAAACTCCTTTTATTCAGCGTCTCATCGAAAATGAAAACATTTTTGAAAACTACAAGTCTCATTCGTTCTAGTGGTGCAGAAATAATTTGAAAAATCGTTTGGGAAATCAGTTTTCTCCTTGGGTACTTTCTTTGTATACTTTTGACTATACGGGCCGAGTCCGGGATTTACGGGAAATCGCGGATTTCGTTTGCCGGCGATTAAACTCCTTTTATTCAGCGTCTCATCAAAAATGAAAACATTTTTGAAAACTACAAGTCTCATGCGTTTTAGTGGTGAAAAAATAATTTAAAAAATCGTTCGGGAAATGAGTTTAACCCCTGGGTACTTTCTTTGTATACTTTTGACTTTACGGGCCGAGTCCGGGGTTTACGGGAAATGGCGGGTTTTCGTTTGCCGGCTATTAAACTCCTTTTATTCAGCGTCTCATCGAAAATGAAAACATTTTTAAAAACTACAAGTCTGATGGGCTTTAGTGGTGAAATAATAATTTAAAAAATCGTTCGGGAAATGAGTTTACTCCCTGGGTACTTTCTTTGTATACTTTTGACTATACGGGCCGAGTCTGGGATTTACGGGAAATCGCAGGTTTTTGTTTGCCGGCGATTAAACTTCTTTTATTCAGCGTCTCATCAAAAATGAAAACATTTTTGAAAACTACAAGTCTCATGCGATTTAGTGGTGAAAAGATAATTTAAAAAATCGTTCTGGAAATGAGTTTACTCACAGGGTACTTTCTTTGTATACATTCGACTATACGGGCCAAGCCCGGGATTTACGGGAAATCGCGGGTTTTTGTTTGCCGGCGATTAAACCTCTTTCATTAAGCGTCTCATTAAAAATGAAAACGTTTTTGAAAACTACAAGTCTCATTCGTTCTAGTGGTGCAGAAATAATTTGAAAAATCGTTCGGGAAATGAGTTTACTCCCTAGGTACTTTCCTTGTATACTTTTGAGTATACGGGCCGAGTCCGGGGTTTACGGGAAATGGCGGGTTTTCGTTTGCCGGCAATTAAACTCCTTTTATTCAGCGTCTCATCAAAAATGAAAACATTTGTAAAAACTACAAGTCTCATGCGTTTTACTGGTGAAAAAATAATTTAAAAAATCGTTCTGGAAATGAGTTTACTCCCTGGGTACTTTCTTTGTATACTTTTGACTATACGGGCCGAGTACGGGATTTACGGGATATCGCGGGTTTTCGTTTGGCGGCGATTAAACCTCTTTCATTAAGCGTCTCATCAAAAATGAAAACATTTTTGAAAACTACAAGTCTTATGCGTTTTAGTGGTGAAAAAAAAATTAAAAAATCGTTCCGGAAATGAGTTTACTCCCTGGGTACTTTCTTTCCAATGAAAACATTTTTGAAAACTACAAGTCTCATGCGTTTTAGTGGTGAAAAAATAATTTAAAAATATCGTTCGGGAAATGAGTTTAACCCCTGGGTACTTTCTTTGTATACTTTTGACTATACGGGCCGAGTCCGGGGTTTACGGGAAATGGCGGGTTTTCGTTTGCCGGCGATTAAACTCCTTTTATTCAACGTCTCATCGAAAATGAAAACATTTTTAAAAACTACAAGTCTGATGGGCTTTAGTGGTGAAATAATAATTTAAAAAATCGTTCGGGAAATGAGTTTACTCTCAGGGTACTTTCTTTGTATACATTCGACTATACGGCCCAAGCCTGGGATTCACGGGAAATAGCGGGTTTTCGTTTGCCGGCGATTAAACCACTTTCACTAAGCGTCTCACCAAAAATGAAAACATTTTTGAAAACTACAAGTCTCATGCGTTTTAGTGGTGAAAAAATAATTTAAAAAATGGTTCGGGAAATGAGTTTACTCTCTGGGTACTTTCTTTGTATACTTTTGACTATACGGGCCGAGTCCTGGATTTACGGGAAATCGCGGGTTTTCGTTTGCCGGCGATTAAACTCCTTTTATTCAGCGTCTCATCAAAAATGAAAACATTTTTGAAAACTACAAGTCTCATGCGTTTTAGTGGTGAAAAGATAATTTAAAAAATCGTTCTGGAAATGAGTTTACTCACAGGGTACTTTCTTTGTAAACATTCGACTATACGGGACAAGCCGGGGATTTAGGGAAATCGTGGTATTTCGTTTGCCGGCGATTAAACCTCCTTCATTAAGGGTCTCATTAAAAATGAAAACATTTTTGGAAACTACAAGTCTGATTCGTTCTAGTGGCGCAGAAAGAATTTGAAAAATCGTTCGGGAAATCAGTTTACTCGATGGGTACTTTCTTCAAATACATTCAACTATACGGGCCAAGCCCGGGATTTACAAGAAATCGCGGGTTTTCGTTTGCCGGCGATTAAACCTCTTTCATTAAGCGTCTCCTTAAAAATGAAAACATTTTTGAAAACTACAAGTCTCAATCGTTCTAGTGGTTCAGAAATAATTTGAAAAATCGTTCGGGAAAGCAGTTTTCTCCTTGGGTACTTTCTTTGTATACTTTTGACTATACGGGCCGAGTCCGGGATTTACGGGAAATCGCGGTTTTCGTTTGCCGGTGATTAAACTCCTTTTATTCAGCGTCTCATCAAAAATGAAAACATTTTTGAAAACTACAAGTCTCATGCGTTTTAGTGGTGATAAAATAATTTAAAAAGTCGTTCGGGAAATGAGTTTAACCCCTGGGTACTTTCTTTGTATACTTTTAACTATACGGGCCGAGTCCGGGGTTTACGGGAAATGGCGGGTTTTCGTTTGCCGGCGATTAAACTCCTTTTATTCAGCGTCTCATCGAAAATGAAAACATTTTTGAAAACTACAAGTCTCATTCGTTCTAGTGGTGCAGAAATAATTTGAAAAATCGTTTGGGAAATCAGTTTTCTCCTTGGGTACTTTCTTTGTATACTTTTGACTATACGGGCCGAGTCCGGGATTTACGGGAAATCGCGGATTTCGTTTGCCGGCGATTAAACTCCTTTTATTCAGCGTCTCATCAAAAATGAAAACATTTTTGAAAACTACAAGTCTCATGCGTTTTAGTGGTGAAAAAATAATTTAAAAAATCGTTCGGGAAATGAGTTTAACCCCTGGGTACTTTCTTTGTATACTTTTGACTATACGGGCCGAGTCCGGGGTTTACGGGAAATGGCGGGTTTTCGTTTGCCGGCTATTAAACTCCTTTTATTCAGCGTCTCATCGAAAATGAAAACATTTTTAAAAACTACAAGTCTGATGGGCTTTAGTGGTGAAATAATAATTTAAAAAATCGTTCGGGAAATGAGTTTACTCCCTGGGTACTTTCTTTGTATACTTTTGACTATACGGGCCGAGTCTGGGATTTACGGGAAATCGCTGGTTTTTGTTTGCCGGCGATTAAACTTCTTTTATTCAGCGTCTCATCAAAAATGAAAACATTTTTGAAAACTACAAGTCTCATGCGATTTAGTGGTGAAAAGATAATTTAAAAAATCGTTCTGGAAATGAGTTTACTCACAGGGTACTTTCTTTGTATACATTCGACTATACGGGCCAAGCCCGGGATTTACGGGAAATCGCGGGTTTTCGTTTGCCGGCGATTAAACCTCTTTCATTAAGCGTCTCATTAAAAATGAAAACGTTTTTGAAAACTACAAGTCTCATTCGTTCTAGTGGTGCAGAAATAATTTGAAAAATCGTTCGGGAATTGAGTTTACTCCCTAGGTACTTTCCTTGTATACTTTTGAGTATACGGGCCGAGTCCGGGGTTTACGGGAAATGGCGGGTTTTCGTTTGCCGGCAATTAAACTCCTTTTATTCAGCGTCTCATCAAAAATGAAAACATTTGTAAAAACTACAAGTCTCATGCGTTTTACTGGTGAAAAAATAATTTAAAAAATCGTTCTGGAAATGAGTTTACTCCCTGGGTACTTTCTTTGTATACTTTTGACTATACGGGCCGAGTACGGGATTTACGGGATATCGCGGGTTTTCGTTTGGCGGCGATGAAACCTCTTTCATTAAGCGTCTCATCAAAAATGAAAACATTTTTGAAAACTACAAGTCTTATGCGTTTTAGTGGTGAAAAAAAAATTAAAAAATCGTTCCGGAAATGAGTTTACTCCCTGGGTACTTTCTTTCCAATGAAAACATTTTTGAAAACTACAAGTCTCATGCGTTTTAGTGGTGAAAAAATAATTTAAAAATATCGTTCGGGAAATGAGTTTAACCCCTGGGTACTTTCTTTGTATACTTTTGACTATACGGGCCGAGTCCGGGGTTTACGGGAAATGGCGGGTTTTCGTTTGCCGGCGATTAAACTCCTTTTATTCAACGTCTCATCGAAAATGAAAACATTTTTAAAAACTACAAGTCTGATGGGCTTTAGTGGTGAAATAATAATTTAAAAAATCGTTCGGGAAATGAGTTTACTCCCTGGGTACTTTCTTTGTATACTTTTGACTATACGGGCCGAGTCTGGGATTTACGGGAAATCGCAGGTTTTTGTTTGACGGCGATTAAACTTCTTTTATTCAGCGTCTCATCAAAAATGAAAACATTTTTGAAAACTACAAGTCTCATGCGATTTAGTGGTGAAAAGATAATTTAAAAAATCGTTCTGGAAATGAGTTTACTCACAGGGTACTTTCTTTGTATACATTCGACTATACGGGCCAAGCCCGGGATTTACGGGAAATCGCGGGTTTTCGTTTGCCGGCGATTAAACCTCTTTCATTAAGCGTCTCATTAAAAATGAAAACGTTTTTGAAAACTACAAGTCTCATTCGTTCTAGTGGTGCAGAAATAATTTGAAAAATCGTTTGGGAAATGAGTTTACTCCCTAGGTACTTTCCTTGAATACTTTTGAGTATACGGGCCGAGTCCGGGGTTTACGGGAAATGGCGGGTTTTCGTTTGCCGGCAATTAAACTCCTTTTATTCAGCGTCTCATCAAAAATGAAAACATTTGTAAAAACTACAAGTCTCATGCGTTTTACTGGTGAAAAAATAATTTAAAAAATCGTTCTGGAAATGAGTTTACTCCCTGGGTACTTTCTTTGTATACTTTTGACTATACGGGCCGAGTCTGGGATTTACGGGAAATCGCAGGTTTTTGTTTGCCGGCGATTAAACTTCTTTTATTCAGCGTCTCATCAAAAATGAAAACATTTTTGAAAACTACAAGTCTCATGCGACTTAGTGGTGAAAAGATAATTTAAAAAATCGTTCTGGAAATGAGTTTACTCACAGGGTACTTTCTTTGTATACATTCGACTATACGGGCCAAGCCCGGGATTTACGGGAAATCGCGGGTTTTCGTTTGCCGGCGATTAAACCTCTTTCATTAAGCGTCTCATTAAAAATGAAAACGTTTTTGAAAACTACAAGTCTCATTCGTTCTAGTGGTGCAGAAATAATTTGAAAAATCGTTCGGGAAATGAGTTTACTCCCTAGGTACTTTCCTTGTATACTTTTGAGTATACGGGCCGAGTCCGGGGTTTACGGGAAATGGCGGGTTTTCGTTTGCCGGCAATTAAATTCCTTTTATTCAGCGTCTCATCAAAAATGAAAACATTTGTAAAAACTACAAGTCTCATGCGTTTTACTGGTGAAAAAATAATTTAAAAAATCGTTCTGGAAATGAGTTTACTCCCTGGGTACTTTCTTTGTATACTTTTGACTATACGGGCCGAGTACGGGATTTACGGGATATCGCGGGTTTTCGTTTGGCGGCGATTAAACCTCTTTCATTAAGCGTCTCATCAAAAATGAAAACATTTTTGAAAACTACAAGTCTTATGCGTTTTAGTGGTGAAAAAAAAAATTAAAAAATCGTTCCGGAAATGAGTTTACTCCCTGGGTACTTTCTTTCCAATGAAAACATTTTTGAAAACTACAAGTCTCATGCGTTTTAGTGGTGAAAAAATAATTTAAAAATATCGTTCGGGAAATGAGTTTAACCCCTGGGTACTTTCTTTGTATACTTTTGACTATACGGGCCGAGTCCGGGGTTTACGGGAAATGGCGGGTTTTCGTTTGCCGGCGATTAAACTCCTTTTATTCAACGTCTCATCGAAAATGAAAACATTTTTAAAAACTACAAGTCTGATGGGCTTTAGTGGTGAAATAATAATTTAAAAAATCGTTCGAGAAATGAGTTTACTCCCTGGGTACTTTCTTTGTATACTTTTGACTATACGGGCCGAGTCTGGGATTTACGGGAAATCGCAGGTTTTTGTTTGCCGGCGATTAAACTTCTTTTATTCAGCGTCTCATCAAAAATGAAAACATTTTTGAAAACTACAAGTCTCATGCGATTTAGTGGTGAAAAGATAATTTAAAAAATCGTTCTGGAAATGAGTTTACTCACAGGGTACTTTCTTTGTATACATTCGACTATACGGGCCAAGCCCGGGATTTACGGGAAATCGCGGGTTTTCGTTTGCCGGCGATTAAACTTCTTTCATTAAGCGTCTCATTAAAAATGAAAACGTTTTTGAAAACTACAAGTCTCCTTCGTTCTAGTGGTGCAGAAATATTTTGAAAAATCGTTTGGGAAATGAGTTTACTCCCTAGATACTTTCCTTGTATACTTTTGAGTATACGGGCCGAGTCCGGGGTTTACGGGAAATGGCGGGTTTTCGTTTGCCGGCAATTAAACTCCTTTTATTCAGCGTCTCATCAAAAATGAAAACATTTGTAAAAACTACAAGTCTCATGCGTTTTACTGGTGAAAAAATAATTTAAAAAATCGTTCTGGAAATGAGTTTACTCCCTGGGTACTTTCTTTGTATACTTTTGACTATACGGGCCGAGTACGGGATTTACGGGATATCGCGGGTTTTCGTTTGGCGGCGATTAAACCTCTTTCATTATTCGTCTCATCAAAAATGAAAACATTTTTGAAAACTACAAGTCTTATGCGTTTTAGTGGTGAAAAAAAAATTTAAAAAATCGTTCCGGAAATGAGTTTACTCCCTGGGTACTTTCTTTCCAATGAAAACATTTTTGAAAACTACAAGTCTCATGCGTTTCAGTGGTGAAAAGATAATTTAAAAAATCGTTCTGGAAATGAGTTTACTCACAGGGTACTTTCTTTGTAAACATTCGACTATACGGGACAAGCCGGGGATTTAGGGAAATCGTGGTATTTCGTTTGCCGGCGATTAAACCTCTTTCATTAAGGGTCTCATTAAAAATGAAAACATTTTTGGAAACTACAAGTCTCATTCGTTCTAGTGGCGCAGAAATAATTTGAAAAATCGTTCGGGAAATCAGTTCACTCGATAGGTACTTTCTTCAAATACATTCAACTATACGGGCCAAGCCCGGGATTTACAAGAAATCGCGGGTTTTCGTTTGCCGGCGATTAAACCTCTTTCATTAAGCGTCTCCTTAAAAATGAAAACATTTTTGAAAACTACAAGTCTCATGCGTTTTAGTGGTGAAAAAATAATTTAAAAATATCGTTCGGGAAATGAGTTTAACCCCTGGGTACTTTCTTTGTATACTTTTGACTATACGGGCCGAGTCCGGGGTTTACGGGAAATGGCGGGTTTTCGTTTGCCGGCGATTAAACTCCTTTTATTCAACGTCTCATCGAAAATGAAAACATTTTTAAAAACTACAAGTCTGATGGGCTTTAGTGGTGAAATAATAATTTAAAAAATCGTTCGGGAAATGAGTTTACTCCCTGGGTACTTTCTTTGTATACTTTTGACTATACGGGCCGAGTCTGGGATTTACGGGAAATCGCAGGTTTTTGTTTGCCGGCGATTAAACTTCTTTTATTCAGCGTCTCATCAAAAATGAAAACATTTTTGAAAACTACAAGTCTCATGCGATTTAGTGGTGAAAAGATAATTTAAAAAATCGTTCTGGAAATGAGTTTACTCACAGGGTACTTTATTTGTATACATTCAACTATACGGGCCAAGCCCGGGATTTACGGGAAATCGCGGGTTTTCGTTTGCCGGCGATTAAACCTCTTTCATTAAGCGTCTCATTAAAAATGAAAACGTTTTTGAAAACTACAAGTCTCATTCGTTCTAGTGGTGCAGAAATAATTTGAAAAATCGTTCGGGAAATGAGTTTACTCCCTAGGTACTTTCCTTGTATACTTTTGACTATACGGGCCGAGCCCGGGGTTTACGAGAAATGGCGGGTTTTCGTTTGCCGGCAATTAAACTCCTTTTATTCAGCGTCTCATCAAAAATGAAATCATTTTTAAAAACTACAAGTCTCATGGGCTTTAGTGGTGAAATAATAATTTAAAAAATCGTACGGGAAACGAGTTTACTCCCTGGGTACTTTCTTTGTATACTTTTGACTATACGGGACAAGCCCGGGATTTACGGGAAATCGCGGGTGTTCGTTTGCCGGCGATTAAACCTCTTTCATTAAGGGTCTCATTAAAAATGAAAACATTTTTGGAAACTACAAGTCTCATTCGTTCTAGTGGCGCAGAAATAATTTGAAAAATCGTTCGTGAAATCAGTTCACTCGATAGGTACTTTCTTCAAATACATTCAACTATACGGGCCGAGTCCGGGATTTACGGGAAATCGCGGTTTTCGTTTGCCGGCGATTAAACTCCTTTTATTCAGCGTCTCATCAAAAATGAAAACATTTTTGAAAACTACAAGTCTCATGCGTTTTAGTGGTGAAAAAGTAATTTAAAAATATTGTTCGGGAAATGAGTTTAACCCCTGGGTACTTTCTTTGTATACTTTTGACTATACGGGCCGAGTCCGGGGTTTACGGGAAATGGCGGGTTTTCGTTTGCCGGCGATTAAACTCCTTTTATTCAACGTCTCATCGAAAATGAAAACATTTTTAAAAACTACAAGTCTGATGGGCTTTAGTGGTGAAATAATAATTTAAAAAATCGTTCGGGAAATGAGTTTACTCCCTGGGTACTTTCTTTGTATACTTTTGACTATACGGGCCGAGTCTGGGATTCATGGGAAATCGCAGGTTTTTGTTTGCCGGCGATTAAACTTCTTTTATTCAGCGTCTCATCAAAAATGAAAACATTTTTGAAAACTACAAGTCTCATGCGATTTAGTGGTGAAAAGATAATTTAAAAAATCGTTCTGGAAATGAGTTTACACACAGGGTACTTTCTTTGTATACATTCGACTATACGGGCCAAGCCCGGGATTTACGGGAAATCGCGGGTTTTCGTTTGCCGGCGATTAAACCTCTTTCATTAAGCGTCTCATTAAAAATGAAAACGTTTTTGAAAACTACAAGTCTCATTCGTTCTAGTGGTGCAGAAATAATTTGAAAAATCGTTCGGGAAATGAGTTTACTCCCTAGGTACTTTCCTTGTATACTTTTGAGTATACGGGCCGAGTCCGGGGTTTACGGGAAATGGCGGGTTTTCGTTTGCCGGCAATTAAACTCCTTTTATTCAGCGTCTCATCAAAAATGAAATCATTTTTAAAAACTACAAGTCTCATGGGCTTTAGTGGTGAAATAATAATTTAAAAAATCGTACGGGAAATGAGTTTACTCCCTGGGTACTTTCTTTGTATACTTTTGACTATACGGGACAAGCCCGGGATTTACGGGAAATCGCGGGTGTTCGTTTGCCGGCGATTAAACCTCTTTCATTAAGCGTCTCATTAAAAATGAAAACATTTTTGAAAACTACAAGTCTCATTCGTTCTAGTGGTGCAGAAATAATTTGAAAAATCGTTCGGGAAATCAGTTTACTCCTTGGGTACTTTCTTTGCATACTTTCGACTATACGGGCCGAGTCCGGGGTTTACGGGAAATGGCAAGTTTTCGTTTGCCGGCGATTAAACTCCTTTTATTCAACGTCTCATCGAAAATGAAAACATTTTTAAAAACCACAAGTATGATGGGCTTTAGTGGTGAAATAATAATTTAAAAAATCGTTCGGGAAATGAGTTTACTCCCTGGGTACTTTCTTTGTATACTTTTGACTATACGGGCCGAGTCTGGGATTTACGGGAAATCGCAGGTTTTTGTTTGCCGGCGATTAAACTTCTTTTATTCAGCGTCTCATCAAAAATGAAAACATTTTTGAAAGCTACAAGTCTCATGCGATTTAGTGGTGAAAAGATAATTTAAAAAATCGTTCGGGAAATGAGTTTACTCACAGGGTACTTTCTTTGTATACATTCGACTATACGGGCCAAGCCCGGGATTTACGGGAAATCGCGGGTTTTCGTTTGCCGGCGATTAAACCTCTTTCATTAAGCGTCTCATTAAAAATGAAAACGTTTTTGAAAACTACAAGTCTCATTCGTTCTAGTGGTGCAGAAATAATTTGAAAAATCGTTCGGGAAATGAGTTTACTCCCTAGGTACTTTCCTTGTATACTTTTGACTATACGGGCCGAGTCCGGGGTTTACGAGAAATGGCGGGTTTTCGTTTGCCGGCAATTAAACTCCTTTTATTCAGCGTCTCATCAAAAATGAAATCATTTTTAAAAACTACAAGTCTCATGGGCTTTAGTGGTGAAATAATAATTTAAAAAATCGTACGGGAAATGAGTTTACTCCCTGGGTACTTTCTTTGTATACTTTTGACTATACGGGACAAGCCCGGGATTTACGGGAAATCGCGGGTGTTCGTTTGCCGGCGATTAAACCTCTTTCATTAAGGGTCTCATTAAAAATGAAAACATTTTTGGAAACTACAAGTCTCATTCGTTCTAGTGGCGTAGAAATAATTTGAAAAATCGTTCGGGAAATCAGTTCACTCGATAGGTACTTTCTTCAAATACCTTCAACTATACGGGCCAAGCCCGGGATTTACAAGAAATCGCGGGTTTTCGTTTGCCGGCGATTAAACCTCTTTCATTAAGCGTCTCCTTAAAAATGAAAACATTTTTGAAAACTACAAGTCTCATTCGTTCTAGTGGTGCAGAAATAATTTGAAAAATCGTTCGGGAAATCAGTTTTCTCCTTGGGTACTTTCTTTGTATACTTTTGACTATACGGGCCGAGTCCGGGATTTACGGGAAATCGCGGTTTTCGTTTGCCGGCGATTAAACTCCTTTTATTCAGCGTCTCATCAAAAATGAAAACATTTTTGAAAACTACAAGTCTCATGCGTTTTAGTGGTGAAAAAGTAATTTAAAAATATTGTTCGGGAAATGAGTTTAACCCCTGGGTACTTTCTTTGTATACTTTTGACTATACGGGCCGAGTCCGGGGTTTACGGGAAATGGCGGGTTTTCGTTTGCCGGCGATTAAACTCCTTTTATTCAACGTCTCATCGAAAATGAAAACATTTTTAAAAACTACAAGTCTGATGGGCTTTAGTGGTGAAATAATAATTTAAAAAATCGTTCGGGAAATGAGTTTACTCCCTGGGTACTTTCTTTGTATACTTTTGACTATACGGGCCGAGTCTGGGATTCATGAGAAATCGCAGGTTTTTGTTTGCCGGCGATTAAACTTCTTTTATTCAGCGTCTCATCAAAAATGAAAACATTTTTGAAAACTACAAGTCTCATGCGATTTAGTGGTGAAAAGATAATTTAAAAAATCGTTCTGGAAATGAGTTTACACACAGGGTACTTTCTTTGTATACATTCGACTATACGGGCCAAGCCCGGGATTTACGGGAAATCGCGGGTTTTCGTTTGCCGGCGATTAAACCTCTTTCATTAAGCGTCTCATTAAAAATGAAAACGTTTTTGAAAACTACAAGTCTCATTCGTTCTAGTGGTGCAGAAATAATTTGAAAAATCGTTCGGGAAATGAGTTTACTCCCTAGGTACTTTCCTTGTATACTTTTGAGTATACGGGCCGAGTCCGGGGTTTACGGGAAATGGCGGGTTTTCGTTTGCCGGCAATTAAACTCCTTTTATTCAGCGTCTCATCAAAAATGAAATCATTTTTAAAAACTACAAGTCTCATGGGCTTTAGTGGTGAAATAATAATTTAAAAAATCGTACGGGAAATGAGTTTACTCCCTGGGTACTTTCTTTGTATACTTTTGACTATACGGGACAAGCCCGGGATTTACGGGAAATCGCGGGTGTTCGTTTGCCGGCGATTAAACCTCTTTCATTAAGCGTCTCATTAAAAATGAAAACATTTTTGAAAACTACAAGTCTCATTCGTTCTAGTGGTGCAGAAATAATTTGAAAAATCGTTCGGGAAATCAGTTTACTCCTTGGGTACTTTCTTTGCATACTTTCGACTATACGGGCCAAGCCCGGGATTTACGGGAAATCGCGGGTTTTTGTTTGCCGGCGATTAAACTTCTTTTATTCAGCGTCTCATCAAAAATGAAAACATTTTTGAAACCTCAAGTCTTATGCGTTTTAGTGGTGAAAAAATAATTTAAAAAATCGTTCTGGAAATGAGTTTACTCACAGGGTACTTTCTTTGTATACTTTTGACTATACGGGCCGAGTCTGGGATTTACGGGAAATCGCAGGTTTTTGTTTGCCGGCGATTAAACTTCTTTTATTCAGCGTCTCATCAAAAATGAAAACATTTTTGAAAGCTACAAGTCTCATGCGATTTAGTGGTGAAAAGATAATTTAAAAAATCGTTCGGGAAATGAGTTTACTCACAGGGTACTTTCTTTGTATACATTCGACTATACGGGCCAAGCCCGGGATTTACGGGAAATCGCGGGTTTTCGTTTGCCGGCGATTAAACCTCTTTCATTAAGCGTCTCATTAAAAATGAAAACGTTTTTGAAAACTACAAGTCTCATTCGTTCTAGTGGTGCAGAAATAATTTGAAAAATCGTTCGGGAAATGAGTTTACTCCCTAGGTACTTTCCTTGTATACTTTTGACTATACGGGCCGAGTCCGGGGTTTACGAGAAATGGCGGGTTTTCGTTTGCCGGCAATTAAACTCCTTTTATTCAGCGTCTCATCAAAAATGAAATCATTTTTAAAAACTACAAGTCTTATGGGCTTTAGTGGTGAAATAATAATTTAAAAAATCGTACGGGAAATGAGTTTACTCCCTGGGTACTTTCTTTGTATACTTTTGACTATACGGGACAAGCCCGGGATTTACGGGAAATCGCGGGTGTTCGTTTGCCGGCGATTAAACCTCTTTCATTAAGGGTCTCATTAAAAATGAAAACATTTTTGGAAACTACAAGTCTCATTCGTTCTAGTGGCGTAGAAATAATTTGAAAAATCGTTCGGGAAATCAGTTCACTCGATAGTTACTTTCTTCAAATACCTTCAACTATACGGGCCAAGCCCGGGATTTACAAGAAATCGCGGGTTTTCGTTTGCCGGCGATTAAACCTCTTTCATTAAGCGTCTCCTTAAAAATGAAAACATTTTTGAAAACTACAAGTCTCATTCGTTCTAGTGGTGCAGAAATAATTTGAAAAATCGTTCGGGAAATCAGTTTTCTCCTTGGGTACTTTCTTTGTATACTTTTGACTATACGGGCCGAGTCCGGGATTTACGGGAAATCGCGGTTTTCGTTTGCCGGCGATTAAACTCCTTTTATTCAGCGTCTCATCAAAAATGAAAACATTTTTGAAAACTACAAGTCTCATGCGTTTTAGTGGTGAAAAAGTAATTTAAAAATATTGTTCGGGAAATGAGTTTAACCCCTGGGTACTTTCTTTGTATACTTTTGACTATACGGGCCGAGTCCGGGGTTTACGGGAAATGGCGGGTTTTCGTTTGCCGGCGATTAAACTCCTTTTATTCAACGTCTCATCGAAAATGAAAACATTTTTAAAAACTACAAGTCTGATGGGCTTTAGTGGTGAAATAATAATTTAAAAAATCGTTCGGGAAATGAGTTTACTCCCTGGGTACTTTCTTTGTATACTTTTGACTATACGGGCCGAGTCTGGGATTCATGGGAAATCGCAGGTTTTTGTTTGCCGGCGATTAAACTTCTTTTATTCAGCGTCTCATCAAAAATGAAAACATTTTTGAAAACTACAAGTCTCATGCGATTTAGTGGTGAAAAGATAATTTAAAAAATCGTTCTGGAAATGAGTTTACACACAGGGTACTTTCTTTGTATACATTCGACTATACGGGCCAAGCCCGGGATTTACGGGAAATCGCGGGTTTTCGTTTGCCGGCGATTAAACCTCTTTCATTAAGCGTCTCATTAAAAATGAAAACGTTTTTGAAAACTACAAGTCTCATTCGTTCTAGTGGTGCAGAAATAATTTGAAAAATCGTTCGGGAAATGAGTTTACTCCCTAGGTACTTTCCTTGTATACTTTTGAGTATACGGGCCGAGTCCGGGGTTTACGGGAAATGGCGGGTTTTCGTTTGCCGGCAATTAAACTCCTTTTATTCAGCGTCTCATCAAAAATGAAATCATTTTTAAAAACTACAAGTCTCATGGGCTTTAGTGGTGAAATAATAATTTAAAAAATCGTACGGGAAATGAGTTTACTCCCTGGGTACTTTCTTTGTATACTTTTGACTATACGGGACAAGCCCGGGATTTACGGGAAATCGCGGGTGTTCGTTTGCCGGCGATTAAACCTCTTTCATTAAGCGTCTCATTAAAAATGAAAACATTTTTGAAAACTACAAGTCTCATTCGTTCTAGTGGTGCAGAAATAATTTGAAAAATCGTTCGGGAAATCAGTTTACTCCTTGGGTACTTTCTTTGCATACTTTCGACTATACGGGCCAAGCCCGGGATTTACGGGAAATCGCGGGTTTTTGTTTGCCGGCGATTAAACTTCTTTTATTCAGCGTCTCATCAAAAATGAAAACATTTTTGAAAACTACAAGTCTCATGCGATTTAGTGGTGAAAAGATAATTTAAAAAATCGTTCTGGAAATGAGTTTACACACAGGGTACTTTCTTTGTATACATTCGACTATACGGGCCAAGCCCGGGATTTACGGGAAATCGCGGGTTTTCGTTTGCCGGCGATTAAACCTCTTTCATTAAGCGTCTCATTAAAAATGAAAACGTTTTTGAAAACTACAAGTCTCATTCGTTCTAGTGGTGCAGAAATAATTTGAAAAATCGTTCGGGAAATGAGTTTACTCCCTAGGTACTTTCCTTGTATACTTTTGAGTATACGGGCCGAGTCCGGGGTTTACGGGAAATGGCGGGTTTTCGTTTGCCGGCAATTAAACTCCTTTTATTCAGCGTCTCATCAAAAATGAAATCATTTTTAAAAACTACAAGTCTCATGGGCTTTAGTGGTGAAATAATAATTTAAAAAATCGTACGGGAAATGAGTTTACTCCCTGGGTACTTTCTTTGTATACTTTTGACTATACGGGACAAGCCCGGGATTTACGGGAAATCGCGGGTGTTCGTTTGCCGGCGATTAAACCTCTTTCATTAAGCGTCTCATTAAAAATGAAAACATTTTTGAAAACTACAAGTCTCATTCGTTCTAGTGGTGCAGAAATAATTTGAAAAATCGTTCGGGAAATCAGTTTACTCCTTGGGTACTTTCTTTGCATACTTTCGACTATACGGGCCAAGCCCGGGATATACGGGAAATCGCGGGTTTTTGTTTGCCGGCGATTAAACTTCTTTTATTCAGCGTCTCATCAAAAATGAAAACATTTTTGAAACCTCAAGTCTTATGCGTTTTAGTGGTGAAAAAATAATTTAAAAAATCGTTCTGGAAATGAGTTTACTCACAGGGTACTTTCTTTGTATACATTCGACTATACGGGCCAAGCCCGGGATTTGCGGGAAATCGCGGGTTTTCGTTTGCCGGCGATTAAACCTCTTTCATTAAGCATCTCATCAAAAATGAAAACATTTTTGAAAACTACAAGTCTCATGCGTTTTAGTGGTGAAAAAATAATTTAAAAAATCGTTCGGGAACTGAGTTTACTCCCTGGGTACTTTCTTTGTATACATTCGACTACACGGGCCAAGCCCGGGATTTGCCGGAAATGGCGGGTTTTCGTTTGCCGGCGATTAAACCTCTTTCATTAAGCGTCTCATCAAAAATGAAAACATTTTTAAAAACTACAAGTCTCATTCGTTCTAGTGGTGCAGAAATAATTTGAAAAATGGTTCGGGAAATCAGTTTACTCCTTGGGTACTTTCTTTGCATACTTTCGACTATACGGGCCAAGCCCGGGATTTACGGGAAATCGCGGGTTTTCGTTTGCCGGCGATTAAACTTCTTTTATTCAGCGTCTCATCAAAAATGAAAACATATTTGAAAACTACAAGTCTTATGCGTTTTAGTGGTGAAAAAATAATTTAAAAAATCGTTCTGGAAATGAGTTTACTCACAGGGTACTTTCTTTGTATACATTCGACTATACGGGCCAAGCCCGGGATTTGCGGGAAATCGCGGGTTTTCGTTTGCCGGCGATTAAACCTCTTTCATTAAGCGTCTCATCAAAAATGAAAACATTTTTGAAAACTACAAGTCTCATGCGTTTTAGTGGTGAAAAAATAATTTAAAAAATCGTTCGGGAACTGAGTTTACACCCTGGGTACTTCTTTTGTATACATTCGACTACACGGGCCAAGTCCGGGATTTGCCGGAAATGGCGGGTTTTCGTTTGCCGGCAATTAAACCTCTTTCATTAAGCGTCTCATCAAAAATGAAAACATTTTTGAAAACTACAAGTCTCATGCGTTTTAGTGGTGAAAAGATAATTTAAAAAATCGTTTTGAAAATGAGTTTACTCACAGGGTACTTTCTTTGTATACATTCGACTATACGGGCCAAGCCCGGGATTTGCGGGAAATGGCAGGTTTTCGTTTGCCGGCGATTAAACTTCTCTTATTCAGCGTCTCATCAAAAATGAAAACATTTTTGAAAACTACAAGTCTCATGCGTTTTAGTGGTGAAGAAATAATTTAAAAATTCGTTCGGAAAATGAGTTTAACCCCTGGGTACTTTCTTTGTATACTTTTGACTATACGGGCCGAGTCTGGGATTTACGGAAAATCGCAGGTTTTTGTTTGCCGGCGATTAAACTTCTTTTATTCAGCGTCTCATAAAAAATGAAAACATTTTTAAAAACTACAAGTCTCATGCGATTTAGTGGTGAAAAGATAATTTAAAAAATCGTTCTGGAAATGAGTTTACTTACAGGGTACTTTCTTTGTATACATTCGACTATACGGGCCAAGCCCGGGATTTACGGGAAATCGCGGGTTTTCGTTTGCCGGCGATTAAACCTCTTTCATTAAGCGTCTCATTAAAAATGAAAACGTTTTTGAAAACTACAAGTCTTATTCGTTCTAGTGGTGCAGAAATAATTCGAAAAATCGTTCGGGAAATGAGTTTACTCCCTAGGTACTTTCCTTGTATACTTTTGTCTATACGGGCCGAGTCCGGGGTTTACGGGAAATGGCGGGTTTTCGTTTGCCGGCAATTAAACTCCTTTTATTCAGCGTATCATCAAAAATGAAAACATTTTTTAAAAACTACAAGTCTCATGGGCTTTAGTGGTGAAATAATAATTTAAAAAATCGTACGGTAAATGAGTTTACTCCCTGGGTACTTTCTTTGTATACTTTTGACTATACGGGACAAGCCCGGGATTTACGGGAAATCGCGGGTTTTCGTTTGCCGGCGATTAAACCTCTTTCATTAAGCGTCTCATTAAAAATGAAAACGTTTTTGAAAACTACAAGTCTCATTCGTTCTAGTGGTGCAGAAATAATTTGAAAAATCGTTCGGGAAATGAGTTTACTCCCTAGGTACTTTCCTTGTATACTTTTGACTATACGGGCCGAGTCCGGGGTTTACGGGAAATGGCGGGTTTTCGTTTGCCGGCAATTAAACTCCTTTTATTCAGCGTCTCATCAAAAATGAAAACATTTGTAAAAACTACAAGTCTCATGGGCTTTAGTGGTGAAATAATAATTTAAAAAATCGTACGGGAAATGAGTTTACTCCCTGGGTACTTTTTTTGTATACTTTTGACTTTACAGGCCGAGTCCGGGATTTACGGGAAATCGCAGGTTTTCGTTTGCCGGCGATTAAACTTCTTTTATTCAGCCTCTCATCAAAAATGAAAACATTTTTGAAAACTACAAGTCTCATGCGTTTTAGTGGTGAAAAAATAATTTAAAAAATCGTTCGGGAAATGAGTTTACTCCCTGGGTACTTTATTGGATACTTTTGACTATACGGGCCAAGCCCGGGATTTACGGGAAATGGCGGGTTTTCGTTTGCCGGCGATTAAACCTCTTTCATTAAGCGTCTCATCAAAAATGAAAACATTTTTGAAAACTACAAGTCTCATGCGTTTTACTGGTGAAAAAATAATTTAAAAAATCGTTCTGGAAATGAGTTTACTCCCTGGGTACTTTCTTTGTATACTTTTGACTATACGGGCCAAGCCCGGGATTTGCGGGAAATCGCGGGTTTTCGCTTGCCGGCGATTAAACCTCTTTCATTAAGCGTCTCATCAAAAATGAAAACATTTTTGAAAACTACAAGTCTCATGCGTTTTAGTGGTGAAAAAATAATTTAAAAAATCGTTCGGGAACTGAGTTTACTCCCTGGGTACTTTCTTTGTATACATTCGACTATACGGGCCAAGCCCGGGATTTGCGGGAAATCGCGGGTTTTCGTTTGCCGGCGATTAAACCTCTTTCATTAAGCGTCTCATTAAAAATGAAAACGTTTTTGAAAACTACAAGTCTTATTCGTTCTAGTGGTGCAGAAATAATTCGAAAAATCGTTCGGGAAATGAGTTTACTCCCTAGGTACTTTCCTTGTATACTTTTGACTATACGGGCCGAGTCCGGGGTTTACGGGAAATGGCGGGTTTTCGTTTGCCGGCAATTTAACTCCTTTTATTCAGCGTCTCATCAAAAATGAAAACATCTTTAAAAACTACAAGTCTCATGGGCTTTAGTGGTGAAATAATAAGTTAAAAAATCGTACGGTAAATGAGTTTTCTCCCTGGGTACTTTCTTTGTATACTTTTGACTATACGGGCCGAGTCCGGGGTTTATGGGAATTGGCGGGTTTTCGTTTGCCGGCGATTAAACTCCTTTTATTCAACGTCTCATCGAAAATGAAAACATTTTTAAAAACTACAAGTCTGATGGGCTTTAGTGGTGAAATAATAATTTAAAAAATCGTTCGGGAAATGAGTTTACTCCCTGGGTACTTTCTTTGTATACTTTTGACTATACGGGCCGAGTCTGGGATTTACGGGAAATCGCATGTTTTTGTTTGCCGGCGATTAAACTTCTTTTATTCAGCGTCTCATCAAAAATGAAAACATTTTTGAAAACTACAAGTCTCATGCGATTTAGTGGTGAAAAGAAAATTTAAAAAATCGTTCTGGAAATGAGTTTACTCACAGGGTACTTTCTTTGTATACATTCGACTATACGGGCCAAGCCAGGGATTTACGGGAAATCGCGGGTTTTCGTTTGCCGGCGATTAAACCTCTTTCATTAAGCGTCTCATTAAAAATGAAAACGTTTTTAAAAACTACAAGTCTCATGCGATTTAGTGGTGAAAAGATAATTTAAAAATATCGTTCGGGAAATGAGTTTAACCCCTGGGTACATTCTTTGTATACTTTTGACTATACGGGCCAAGCCCGGGATTTGCCGGAAATGGCGGGTTTTCGTTTGCCGGAGATTAAACCTCTTTCATTAAGCGTCTCATCAAAAATGAAAACATTTTTGAAAACTACAAGTCTCATTCGTTCTAGTGGTGCAGAAATAATTTGAAAAATCGTTCGGGAAATCAGTGTACTCCTTGGGTACTTTCTTTGCATACTTTCGACTATACGGGCCAAGCCCGGGATTTACGGGAAATTCGCGGGTTTTCGTTTGCCGGCGATTAAACTTCTTTTATTCAGCGTCTCATCAAAAATGAAAACATATTTGAAAACTACAAGTCTTATGCGTTTTAGTGGTGAAAAAATAATTTAAAAAATCGTTTTGGAAATGAGTTTACTCACAGGGTACTTTCTTTGTATACATTCGACTATACGGGCCAAGCCCGGGATTTGCGGGAAATCGCGGGTTTTCGTTTGCCGGCGATTAAACCTCTTTCATTAAGCGTCTCATCAAAAATGAAAACATTTTTGAAAACTACAAGTCTCATGCGTTTTAGTGGTGAAAAGATAATTTAAAAAATCGTTTTGGAAATGAGTTTACTCACAGGGTACTTTCTTTGTATACATTTGACTATACGGGCCAAGCCCGGGATTTACGGGAAATGGCAGGTTTTCGTTTGCCGGCGATTAAACTTCTCTTATTCAGCGTCTCGTCAAAAATGAAAACATTTTTGAAAACTACAAGTCTCATGCGTTTTAGTGGTGAAAAAATAATTTAAAAAATCGTTCGGAAAATGAGTTTAACCCCTGGGTACTTTCTTTGTATACTTTTGACTATACGGGCCGAGTCCAGGGTTTACGGGAAATGGCGGGTTTTCGTTTGCCGGCGATTAAACTCCTTTTATTCAGCGTCTCATCGAAAATGAAAACATTTTTAAAAACTAAAAGTCTAATGGGCTTTATTGGTGAAATAATAATTTAAAAAATCGTTCGGGAAATGAGTTTACTCCCTGGGTACTTTCTTTGTATACTTTTGACTATACGGGCCGAGTCTGGGATTTACGGGAAATCGCAAGTTTTTGTTTGCCGGCGATTAAACTTCTTTTATTCAGCGTCTCATCAAAAATGAAAACATTTTTGAAAACTACAAGTCTCATGCGATTTAGTGGTGAAAAGATAATTTAAAAAATCGTTCTGGAAATGAGTTTACTCACAGGGTACTTTCTTTGTATACATTCGACTATACGGGCCAAGCCCGGGATTTACGGGAAATCTCGGGTTTTCGTTTGCCGGCGATTAAACCTCTTTCATTAAGCGTCTCATTAAAAATGAAAACGTTTTTGAAAACTACAAGTCTTATTCGTTCTGGTGGTGCAGAAATAATTCGAAAAATCGTTCGGGAAATGAGTTTACTCCCTAGGTACTTTCCTTGTATACTTTTGACTATACGGGCCGAGTCCGGGGTTTACGGGAAATGGCGGGTTTTCGTTTGCCGGCAATTAAACTCCTTTTATTCAGCGTCTCATCAAAAATGAAAACATCTTGAAAAACTACAAGTCTCATGGGTTTTAGTGGTGAAATAATAATTTAAAAAATCGTACGGTAAATGAGTTTTCTCCCTGGGTACTTTCTTTGTATACTTTTGACTATACGGGACAAGCCCGGGATTTACGGGAAATCGCGGGTTTTCGTTTGCCGGCGATTAAACCTCTTTCATTAAGCGTCTCATTAAAAATGAAAACATTTTTGAAAACTACAAGTCTCATTCGTTCTAGTGGTGCAAAAATAATTTGAAAAATCGTTCGGGAAATCAATTTACTCCTTGGGTACTTTCTTTGCTTACTTTCGACTATACGGGCGAAGCCCGGGATTTACGGGAAATCGCGGGTTTTCGTTTGCCGGCGATTAAACTTCTTTTATTCAGCGTCTCATCAAAAATGAAAACATTTTTGAAAACTACAAGTCTTATGCGTTTTAGTGGTGAAAAAATAATTTAAAAAATCGTTCTGGAAATGAGTTTACTCACAGGGTACTATCTTTGTATACATTCGACTATACGGGCCAAGCCCGGGATATGCGGGAAATCGCGGGTTTTCGTTTGCCGGCGATTAAACCTCTTTCATTAAGCGTCTCATCAAAAATGAAAACATCTTTAAAAACTACTAGTCTCATGGGCTTTAGTGGTGAAATAATAATTTAAAAAATCGTACGGTAAATGAGTTTTCTCCCTGGGTACTTTCTTTGTATACTTTTGACTATACGGGACAAGCCCGGGATTTACGGGAAATCGCGGGTTTTCGTTTGCCGGCGATTAAACCTCTTTCATTAAGCGTCTCATTAAAAATGAAAACATTTTTGAAAACTACAAGTCTCATTCGTTCTAGTGGTGCAAAAATAATTTGAAAAATCGTTCGGGAAATCAATTTACTCCTTGGGTACTTTCTTTGCATACTTTCGACTATACGGGCGAAGCCCGGGATTTACGGGAAATCGCGGGTTTTCGTTTGCCGGCGATTAAACTTCTTTTATTCAGCGTCTCATCAAAAATGAAAACATTTTTGAAAACTACAAGTCTTATGCGTTTTAGTGGTGAAAAAATAATTTAAAAAATCGTTCTGGAAATGAGTTTACTCACAGGGTACTATCTTTGTATACATTCGACTATACGGGCCAAGCCCGGGATTTGCGGGAAATCGCGGGTTTTCGTTTGCCGGCGCTTAAACCTCTTTCATTAAGCGTCTCATCAAAAATGAAAACATTTTTGAAAACTACAAGTCTCATGCGTTTTAGTGGTGAAAAAATAATTTAAAAAATCGTTCGGGAACTGAGTTTACTCCCTGGGTACTTTCTTTGTATACATTCGACTACACGGGCCAAGCCCGGGATTTGCCGGAAATGGCGGGTTTTCGTTTGCCGGCGATTAAACTTCTTTTTTTCAGCGTCTCATCAAAAATGAAAACATTTTTGAAAACTACAAGTCTCATTCGTTCTAGTGGTGCAGAAATAATTTGAAAAATTGTTCGGGAAATCAGTTTTCTCCTTGGGTACTTTCTTTGCATACTTTCGACTATACGGGCCAAGCCCGGGATTTACGGGAAATCGCGGGTTTTCGTTTGCCGGCGATTAAACTTCTTTTTTTCAGCGTCTCATCAAAAATGAAAACATTTTTGAAAACTACAAGTCTCATTCATTCAAGTGGTGCAGAAATAATTTGAAAAATCGTTCAGGAAATCAGTTTTCTCCTTGGGTACTTTCTTTGTATACTTTCGACTATACGGGCCAAGCCCGGGATTTACGGGAAATCGCGGGTTTTTGTTTGCCGGCGATTAAACTTCTTTTATTTAGCGTCTCATCAAAAATGAAAACATTTTTGAAAACTACAAGTCTCATGCCTTTTAGTGGTGAAAAAATAATTTAAAAAATCGTTCGGGAAGTGAGTTTACTCCCTGGGTACTTTCTTTCCATGCTTTTGACTATACGGGCCGAGTCCGGGATTTACGGGAAATCGCGGGTTTTCGTTTTCCGGCGATTAAACCTCTTTCATTAAGCGTCTCATCAAAAATGAAAACATTTTTGAAAACTACAAGTCTCATGCGTTTTAGTGGTGAAAAAATAATTTAAAAAATCGTTCGGGAACTGAGTTTACTCCCTGGGTACTTTCTTTGTATACATTCGACTACACGGGCCAAGCCCGGGATTTGCCGGAAATGGCGGGTTTTCGTTTGCCGGCGATTAAACCTCTTTCATTAAGCGTCTCATCAAAAATGAAAACATTTTTGAAAACTACAAGTCTCATTCGTTCTAGTGGTGCAGAAATAATTTGAAAAATTGTTCGGGAAATCAGTTTTCTCCTTGGGTACTTTCTTTGCATACTTTCGACTATACGGGCCAAGCCCGGGATTTACGGGAAATCGCGGGTTTTCGTTTGCCGGCGATTAAACTTCTTTTTTTCAGCGTCTCATCAAAAATGAAAACATATTTGAAAACTACAAGTCTTATGCGTTTTAGTGGTGAAAAAATAATATAAAAAATCGTTCGGGAAAAGAGTTTACTCCCTGGGTACTTTCTTTGTATACTTTTGACTATACGGGCCAAGCCCGGGATTTACGGAAATGGCGGGTTTTCGTTTGCCGGCGATTAAACTTCTTTTAATCAGCGTCTCATCAAAAATGAAAACATTTTGGAAAGCTACAAGTCTCATGGGCTTTAGTGGCTAAATAATAATTTAAAAATTCGTTCGGGAAATGAGTTTACTCCCTGGGTACTTTTTTTGTATACTTTTGACTTTACAGGCCGAATCCGGGATTTACGGGAAATGGCAGGTTTTCGCTTGTCGGCGATTAAACTTCTTTTATTCAGCGTCTCATCAAAAATGAAAACATTTTTGAAAACTACAAGTCTCATGCGTTTTAGTGGTGAAAAGGTAATTTAAAAAATCGTTTTGGAAATGAGTTTACTCTCAGGGTACTTTCTTTGTATACATTCGACTATACTGCCCAAGCCCGGGATTTACGGGAAATAGCGGGTTTTCATTTGCCGGCGATTAAACCACTTTCACTAAGCGTCTCACCAAAAATGAAAACATTTTTAAAAACTACAAGTCTCATGCGTTTTAGTGGTGAAAAGATAATTTAAAAGATCGTTCTGGAAATGAGTTTACTCACAGGGTACTTTCTTTGTAAACATTCGAATATACGGGGGGATTTAGGGAAATCGCGGGTTTTCGCTTGCCGGCGATTAAACCTCTTTCATTAAGCGTCTCATCAAAAATGAAAACATTTTTGAAAACTACAAGTCTCATGCGTTTTAGTGGTGAAAAAATAATTTAAAAAATCGTTCGGGAACTGAGTTTACTCCCTGGGTACTTTCTTTGTATACATTCGACTATACGGGCCAAGCCCGGGATTTGCGGGGAAATCGCGGGTTTTCGTTTGCCGGCGATTAAACCTCTTTCATTAAGCGTCTCATTAAAAATGAAAACGTTTTTGAAAACTACAAGTCTTATTCGTTCTAGTGGTGCAGAAATAATTCGAAAAATCGTTCGGGAAATGAGTTTACTCCCTAGGTACTTTCCTTGTATACTTTTGACTATACGGGCCGAGTCCGGGGTTTACGGGAAATGGCGGGTTTTCGTTTGCCGGCAATTTAACTCCTTTTATTCAGCGTCTCATCAAAAATGAAAACATCTTTAAAAACTACAAGTCTCATGGGCTTTAGTGGTGAAATAATAATTTAAAAAATCGTACGGTAAATGAGTTTTCTCCCTGGGTACTTTCTTTGTATACTTTTGACTATACGGGCCGAGTCCGGGGTTTATGGGAATTGGCGGGTTTTCGTTTGCCGGCGATTAAACTCCTTTTATTCAACGTCTCATCGAAAATGAAAACATTTTTAAAAACTACAAGTCTGATGGGCTTTAGTGGTGAAATAATAATTTAAAAAATCGTTCGGGAAATGAGTTTACTCCCTGGGTACTTTCTTTGTATACTTTTGACTATACGGGCCGAGTCTGGGATTTACGGGAAATCGCAGGTTTTTGTTTGCCGGCGATTAAACTTCTTTTATTCAGCGTCTCATCAAAAATGAAAACATTTTTGAAAACTACAAGTCTCATGCGATTTAGTGGTGAAAAGATAATTTAAAAAATCGTTCTGGAAATGAGTTTACTCACAGGGTACTTTCTTTGTATACATTCGACTATACGGGCCAAGCCAGGGATTTACGGGAAATCGCGGGTTTTCGTTTGCCGGCGATTAAACCTCTTTCATTAAGCGTCTCATTAAAAATGAAAACGTTTTTGAAAACTACAAGTCTCATGCGATTTAGTGGTGAAAAGATAATTTAAAAATATCGTTCGGGAAATGAGTTTAACCCCTGGGTACATTCTTTGTATACTTTTGACTATACGGGCCAAGCCCGGGATTTGCCGGAAATGGCGGGTTTTCGTTTGCCGGCGATTAAACCTCTTTCATTAAGCGTCTCATCAAAAATGAAAACATTTTTGAAAACTACAAGTCTCATTCGTTCTAGTGGTGCAGAAATAATTTGAAAAATCGTTCGGGAAATCAGTGTACTCCTTGGGTACTTTCTTTGCATACTTTCGACTATACGGGCCAAGCCCGGGATTTACGGGAAATCGCGGGTTTTCGTTTGCCGGCGATTAAACTTCTTTTATTCAGCGTCTCATCAAAAATGAAAACATATTTGAAAACTACAAGTCTTATGCGTTTTAGTGGTGAAAAAATAATTTAAAAAATCGTTCTGGAAATGAGTTTACTCACAGGGTACTTTCTTTGTATACATTCGACTATACAGGCCAAGCCCGGGATTTGCGGGAAATCGCGGGTTTTCGTTTGCCGGCGATTAAACCTCTTTCATTAAGCGTCTCATCAAAAATGAAAACATTTTTGAAAACTACAAGTCTCATGCGTTTTAGTGGTGAAAAGATAATTTAAAAAATCGTTTTGGAAATGAGTTTACTCACAGGGTACTTTCTTTGTATACATTCGACTATACGGGCCAAGCCCGGGATTTACGGGAAATGGAAGGTTTTCGTTTGCCGGCGATTAAACTTTTCTTATTCAGCGTCTCATCAAAAATGAAAACATTTTTGAAAACTACAAGTCTCATGCGTTTTAGTGGTGAAAAAATAATTTAAAAAATCGTTCGGAAAATGAGTTTAACCCCTGGGTACTTTCTTTGTATACTTTTGACTATACGGGCCGAGTCCAGGGTTTACGGGAAATGGCGGGTTTTCGTTTGCCGGCGATTAAACTCCTTTTATTCAGCGTCTCATCGAAAATGAAAACATTTTTAAAAACTAAAAGTCTAATGGGCTTTATTGGTGAAATAATAATTTAAAAAATCGTTCGGGAAATGAGTTTACTCCCTGGGTACTTTCTTTGTATACTTTTGACTATACGGGCCGAGTCTGGGATTTACGGGAAATCGCAGGTTTTTGTTTGCCGGCGATTAAACTTCTTTTATTCAGCGTCTCATCAAAAATGAAAACATTTTTGAAAACTACAAGTCTCATGCGATTTAGTGGTGAAAAGATAATTTAAAAAATCGTTCTGGAAATGAGTTTACTCACAGGGTACTTTCTTTGTATACATTCGACTATACGGGCCAAGCCCGGGATTTACGGGAAATCTCGGATTTCGTTTGCCGGCGATTAAACCTCTTTCATTAAGCGTCTCATTAAAAATGAAAACGTTTTTGAAAACTACAAGTCTTATTCGTTCTGGTG
This sequence comes from Hydractinia symbiolongicarpus, assembly GCF_029227915.1. Taxonomy (NCBI): domain Eukaryota; kingdom Metazoa; phylum Cnidaria; class Hydrozoa; order Anthoathecata; family Hydractiniidae; genus Hydractinia; species Hydractinia symbiolongicarpus. The sequence continues at coordinate 26,136,523 of NC_079881.1, forward strand.
GTGCAGAAATAATTCGAAAAATCGTTCGGGAAATGAGTTTACTCCCTAGGTACTTTCCTTGTATACTTTTGACTATACGGGCCGAGTCCGGGGTTTACGGGAAATGGCGGGTTTTCGTTTGCCGGCAATTAAACTCCTTTTATTCAGCGTCTCATCAAAAATGAAAACATCTTTAAAAACTACAAGTCTCATGGGCTTTAGTGGTGAAATAATAATTTAAAAAATCGTACGGTAAATGAGTTTTCTCCCTGGGTACTTTCTTTGTATACTTTTGACTATACGGGACAAGCCCGGGATTTACGGGAAATCGCGGGTTTTCGTTTGCCGGCGATTAAACCTCTTTCATTAAGCGTCTCATTAAAAATGAAAACATTTTTGAAAACTACAAGTCTCATTCGTTCTAGTGGTGCAAAAATAATTTGAAAAATCGTTCGGGAAATCAATTTACTCCTTGGGTACTTTCTTTGCTTACTTTCGACTATACGGGCGAAGCCCGGGATTTACGGGAAATCGCGGGTTTTCGTTTGCCGGCGATTAAACTTCTTTTATTCAGCGTCTCATCAAAAATGAAAACATTTTTGAAAACTACAAGTCTTATGCGTTTTAGTGGTGAAAAAATAATTTAAAAAATCGTTCTGGAAATGAGTTTACTCACAGGGTACTATCTTTGTATACATTCGACTATACGGGCCAAGCCCGGGATTTGCGGGAAATCGCGGGTTTTCGTTTGCCGGCGATTAAACCTCTTTCATTAAGCGTCTCATTAAAAATGAAAACATTTTTGAAAACTACAAGTCTCATGCGTTTTAGTGGTGAAAAAATAATTTAAAAAATCGTTCGGGAACTGAGTTTACTCCCTGGGTACTTTCTTTGTATACATTCGACTACACGGGCCAAGCCCGGGATTTGCCGGAAATGGCGGGTTTTCGTTTGTCGGCGATTAAACCTCTTTCATTAAGCGTCTCATCAAAAATGAAAACATTTTTGAAAACTACAAGTCTCATTCGTTCTAGTGGTGCAGAAATAATTTGAAAAATTGTTCGGGAAATCAGTTTTCTCCTTGGGTACTTTCTTTGCATACTTTCGACTATACGGGCCAAGCCCGGGATTTACGGGAAATCGCGGGTTTTCGTTTGCCGGCGATTAAACTTCTTTTTTTCAGCGTCTCATCAAAAATGAAAACATATTTGAAAACTACAAGTCTTATGCGTTTTAGTGGTGAAAAAATAATTTAAAAAATCGTTCTGGAAATGAGTTTACTCCCTAGATACTTTCCTTGTATACTTTTGACTATACGGGCCGAGTCCGGGGTTTACGGGAAATGGCGGGTTTTCGTTTGCCGGCAATTAAACTCCTTTTATTCAGCGTCTCATCAAAAATGAAAACATCTTTAAAAACTACTAGTCTCATGGGCTTTAGTGGTGAAATAATAATTTAAAAAATCGTACGGTAAATGAGTTTTCTCCCTGGGTACTTTCTTTGTATACTTTTGACTATACGGGACAAGCCCGGGATTTACGGGAAATCGCGGGTTTTCGTTTGCCGGCGATTAAACCTCTTTCATTAAGCGTCTCATTAAAAATGAAAACATTTTTGAAAACTACAAGTCTCATTCGTTCTAGTGGTGCAAAAATAATTTGAAAAATCGTTCGGGAAATCAATTTACTCCTTGGGTACTTTCTTTGCATACTTTCGACTATACGGGCAAAGCCCGGGATTTACGGGAAATCGCGGGTTTTCGTTTGCCGGCGATTAAACTTCTTTTATTCAGCGTCTCATCAAAAATGAAAACATTTTTGAAAACTACAAGTCTTATGCGTTTTAGTGGTGAAAAAATAATTTTTAAAATCGTTCTGGAAATGAGTTTACTCACAGGGTACTATCTTTGTATACATTCGACTATACGGGCCAAGCCCGGGATTTGCGGGAAATCGCGGGTTTTCGTTTGCCGGCGCTTAAAACTCTTTCATTAAGCGTCTCATCAAAAATGAAAACATTTTTGAAAACTACAAGTCTCATGCGTTTTAGTGGTGAAAAAATAATTTAAAAAATCGTTCGGGAACTGAGTTTACTCCCTGGGTACTTTCTTTGTATACATTCGACTACACGGGCCAAGCCCGGGATTTGCCGGAAATGGCGGGTTTTCGTTTGCCGGCGATTAAACCTCTTTCATTAAGCGTCTCATCAAAAATGAAAACATTTTTGAAAACTACAAGTCTCATTCGTTCTAGTGGTGCAGAAATAATTTGAAAAATTGTTCGGGAAATCAGTTTTCTCCTTGGGTACTTTCTTTGCATACTTTCGACTATACGGGCCAAGCCCGGGATTTACGGGAAATCGCGGGTTTTCGTTTGCCGGCGATTAAACTTCTTTTTTTCAGCGTCTCATCAAAAATAAAAACATATTTGAAAACTACAAGTCTTATGCGTTTTAGTGGTGAAAAAATAATTTAAAAAATCGTTCTGGAAATGAGTTTACTCACAGGGTACTTTCTTTGTATACATTCGACTATACGGGCCAAGCCCGGGATTTGCGGGAAATCGCGGGTTTTCGTTTGCCGGCGATTAAACCTCTTTCATTAAGCGTCTCATCAAAAATGAAAACATTTTTGAAAACTACAAGTCTCATGCGTTTTAGTGGTGAAAAAATAATTTAAAAAATCGTTCGGGAACTGAGTTTACTCCCTGGGTACTTTCTTTGTATACATTCGACAACACGGGCCAAGCCCGGGATTTGCCAGAAATGGCGGGTTTTCGTTTGCCGGCGATTAAACCTCTTTCATTAACCGTCTCATCAAAAATGAAAACATTTTTGAAAACTACAAGTCTCATGCGTTTTAGTGGTGAAAAAATAATTTAAAAAATCGTTCGGGAAATGAGTTTACTCCCTGGGTACTTTCTTTGTATAGTTTTGACTATACGGGCCGAGTCCGGGATTTACGGGAAATCACGGGTTTTCGTTTGCCGGCGATTAAACTTCTTTTATTCGGCGTCCCATCAAAAATGAAAACATTTTTGAAAACTACAAGTCTCATGCGTTTTAGTGGTGAAAAAATAATATAAAAAATCGTTCGGGAAAAGAGTTTACTCCCTGGGTACTTTCTTTGTATACTTTTGACTATACGGGCCAAGCCCGGGATTTACGGAAATGGCGGGTTTTCGTTTGCCGGCGATTAAACTTCTTTTAATCAGCGTCTCATCAAAAATGAAAACATTTTGGAAAACTACAAGTCTCATGGGCTTTAGTGGCTAAATAATAATTTAAAAATTCGTTCGGGAAATGAGTTTACTCCCTGGGTACTTTTTTTGTATACTTTTGACTTTACAGGCCGAATCCGGGATTTACGGGAAATGGCAGGTTTTCGCTTGTCGGCGATTAAACTTCTTTTATTCAGCGTCTCATCAAAAATGAAAATATTTTTGAAAACTACAAGTCTCATGCGTTTTAGTGGTGAAAAGGTAATTTAAAAAATCGTTTTGGAAATGAGTTTACTCTCAGGGTACTTTCTTTGTATACATTCGACTATACTGCCCAAGCCCGGGATTTACGGGAAATAGCGGGTTTTCATTTGCCGGCAATTAAACCACTTTCACTAAGCGTCTCACCAAAAATGAAAACATTTTTGAAAACTACAAGACTCATGCGTTTTAGTGGTAAAAAGATAATTTAAAAGATCGTTCTGGAAATGAGTTTACTCACAGGGTACTTTCTTTGTAAACATTCGAATATACGGGGGGATTTAGGGAAATCGTGGTATTTCGTTTGCCGGCGATTAAACCTCTTTCATTAAGGGTCTCATTAAAAATGAAAACATTTTTGGAAACTACAAGTCTCATTAATTCTAGTGGCGCAGAAATAATTTGAAAAATCGTTCGGGAAATCAGTTTACTCGATGGTTACTTTCTTCAAATACATTCAACTATACGGGCCAAGCCCGGGATTTACATGAAATCGCGGGTTTTCGTTTGCCGGCGATTAAACCTCTTTCATTAAGCGTCTCCTTAAAAATGAAAACATTTTGAAAACTACAAGTCTCATTTATTCAAGTGCTGCAGAAATAATTTGAAAAATCGTTCAGGAAATCAGTTTTCTCCTTGGGTACTTTCTTTGTATACTTTCGACTATACGGGCCAAGCCCGGGATTTACGGGAAATCGCGGGTTTTCGTTTGCCGGCGATTAAACTTCTTTTATTTAGCGTCTCATCAAAAATGAAAACATTTTTGAAAACTACAAGTCTCATGCCTTTTAGTGGTGAAAAAATAATTTAAAAAATCGTTCGGGAAGTGAGTTTACTCCCTGGGTACTTTCTTTCCATGCTTTTGACTATACGGGCCGAGTCCGGGATTTACGGGAAATCGCGGGTTTTCGTTTTCCGGCGATTAAACCTCTTTCATTAAGCGTCTCATCAAAAATGAAAACATTTTTGAAAACTACAAGTCTCATTCATTCAAGTGGTGCAGAAATAATTTGAAAAATCGTTCAGGAAATCAGTTTTCTCCTTGGGTACTTTCTTTGTATACTTTCGACTATACGGGCCAAGCCCGGGATTTACGGGAAATCGCGGGTTTTCGTTTGCCGGCGATTAAACTTCTTTTAATCAGCGTCTCATCAAAAATGAAAACATTTTTGAAAACTACAAGTCTCATGGGCTTTAGTGATTAAATAATAATTTAAAAAATCGTTCGGGAGATGAGTTTACTCCCTGGGTACTTTTTTTGAATACTTTTGACTTTACAGGCCGAATCCGGGATTTACGGGAAATGGCAGGTTTTCGTTTGTCGGCGATTAAACCACTTTCACTAAGCGTCTCACCGAGAATGAAAACATTTTTGAAAACTACAAGTCTCATGCCTTTTAGTGGTGAAAAAATAATTTAAAAAATCGTTCGGGAAGTGAGTTTACTCCCTGGGTACTTTCTTTGTATACTTTTGACTATACGGGCCGAGTCCGGGATTTACGGGAAATCGCGGGTTTTCGTTTTCCGGCGATTAAACTCCTTTTATTCAGCGTCTCATCAAAAATGAAAACATTTTTGAAAACTACAAGTCTCATGCGTTTTAGTGGTGAAAAGATAATTTAAAAAATCGTTCTGGAAATGAGTTTACTCACAGGGTACTTTCTTTGTAAACATTCGACTATACGGGACAAGCCGGGGATTTAGGGAAATCGTGGAATTTCGTTTGCCGGCAATTAAACCTCTTTCATTAAGCGTCTCATTAAAAATGAAAACATTTTTGGAAACTACAAGTCTCATTCGTTCTAGTGGCGCAGAAATAATTTGAAAAATCGTTCGGGAAATCAGTTTACTCGATGGGTACTTTCTTCAAATACATTCAACTATACGGGCCAAGCCCGGGATTTACGGGAAATCGCGGGTTTTCGTTTGCCGGCGATTAAACTTCTTTTATTCAGCGTCTCATCAAAAATGAAAACACTTTTGAAAACTACAAGTCTCACGCGTTTTAGTGGTGAAAAAACAATTTAAAAAATCGATCGGGAAATGAGTTTACTCACAGGGTACTTTCTTTGTATACATTCGACTATACGGGCCAAGCCCGGGATTTACGGGAAATCGCGGGCTTTCGTTTGCCGGCGATTAAACCGCTTTCATTAAGCGTCTTATCAAAAATAAAAACATTTTTGAAAACTACAAGTCTCATGCGATTTAGTGGTGAAAAGATAATTTAAAATATCGTTCTGGAAATGAGTTTACTCACAGGGTACTTTCTTTGTATACATTCGACTATACGGGACAAGCCCGGGATTTACGGGAAATCGCGGGTTTTCGTTTGCCGGCGATTAAACTTCTTTTATTCAGCGTCTCATCAAAAATGAAAACACTTTTGAAAACTACAAGTCTCACGCGTTTTAGTGGTGAAAAAACAATTTAAAAAATCGTTCGGGAAATGAGTTTACTCACAGGGTACTTTCTTTGTATACATTTGACTATACGGGCCAAGCCCGGGATTTACGGGAAATCGCGGGCTTTCGTTTGCCGGCGATTAAACCGCTTTCATTAAGCGTCTCATCAAAAATAAAAACATTTTTGTAAACTAAAAGTCTCATGCGTTTTAGTGGTGAAAAAATAATTTAAAAAATCGTTCGGGAAATGAGTTTACTCCCTGGGTTCTTTCTTTGTATACTTTTGACTATACGGGCCGAGTCCAGGGTTTACAGGAAATGGCGGGTTTTCGTTTGCCGGCGATTAAACTCCTTTTATTCAGCGTCTCATCAAAAATGAAAACATTTTTTCAACTACAAGTCTCATGGGCTTTAGTGGTGAAATAATAATTTAAAAAATCGTTCGGGAAATGAGTTTACTCCCTGGGTGCTTTCTTTGTATACTTTTGTCTATACGGGCCGAGTCTGGGATTTACGGGAAATTGCAGGTTTTCGTTTGCCGGCGATTAAACTTCTTTTATTCAGCGTCTCATCAAAAATGAAAACATTTTTGAAAACTACAAGTCTCATGCGATTTAGTGGTGAAAAGATAATTTAAAATATCGTTCTGGAAATGAGTTTACTCACAGGGTACTTTCTTTGTATACATTCGACTATACGGGACAAGCCCGGGATTTACGGGAAATCGCGGGTTTTCGTTTGCCGGCGATTAAACTTCTTTTATTCAGCGTCTCATCAAAAATGAAAACACTTTTGAAAACTACAAGTCTCACGCGTTTTAGTGGTGAAAAAACAATTTAAAAAATCGTTCGGGAAATGAGTTTACTCACAGGGTACTTTCTTTGTATACATTCGACTATACGGGCCAAGCCCGGGATTTACGGGAAATCGCGGGCTTTCGTTTGCCGGCGATTAAACCGCTTTCATTAAGCGTCTCATCAAAAATAAAAACATTTTTGTAAACTAAAAGTCTCATGCGTTTTAGTGGTGAAAAAATAATTTAAAAAATCGTTCGGGAAATGAGTTTACTCCCTGGGTACTTTCTTTGTATACATTCGAATATACGGGCCAAGCCCGGGATTTACGGGAAATCGCGGGCTTTCGTTTGCCGGCGATTAAACCGCTTTCATTAAGCGTCTCATCAAAAATAAAAACATTTTTGTAAACTAAAAGTCTCATGCGTTTTAGTGGTGAAAAAATAATTTAAAAAATCGTTCGGGAAATGAGTTTACTCCCTGGGTACTTTCTTTGTATACTTTTGACTATACGGGCCCAGTCCGGAATTTACGGAAACTCGCGAGATTCGTGTGCCGGCCATTAAACTTCTTTTATTCAGCGTCCCATCAAAAATGTATAAATGTATATTAAACCTCTTTCATTAAGCGTCTCCCTAAAAATGAAAACATTTTGGAAAACTACAAGTCTCATGCGTTTTAGTGGTGAAAAAATAATTTAAAAAATCGTTCGGAAAATGAGTTTACTCTCTGGGTACTTTCTTTGTATACTTTTGACTATACGGGCCGAGTCCGGAGTTTACAGGAAATGGCTGGTTTTCGTTTGCCGGCAATTAAACTCCTTTTATTCAGCGTCTCATCAAAAATGAAAACACTTTTATAAACTACAAGTCTAATTGGCTTTAGTGGTGAAATAATAATTTAAAAATTCGTTCGGGAAAAGAGTTTACTCCCTGGGTGTTTTCTTTGTATACTTTTGACTATACGGGCCGAGTCTGGGATTTACGGGAAATCGCATGTTTTCGTGTGCCGGCGATTAAATTTCTTTTACTCAGCGTCTCATCAAAAATGAAAACATTTTTGAAAACTACAAGTCTCATGCGATTTAGTGGTGAAAAGATAATTTAAAATATCGTTCTGGAAATGAGTTTACTCACAGGGTACTTTCTTTGTATACATTCGACTATACGGGACAAGCCGGGATTTACGGGAAATCGCGGGTTTTCGTTTGCCGGCGATTAAACTTCTTTTATTCAGCGTCTCATCAAAAATGAAAACACTTTTGAAAACTACAAGTATCACGCGTTTTAGTGGTGAAAAAACAATTTAAAAAATCGTTCGGGAAATGAGTTTACTCACAGGGTACTTTCTTTGTATACATTCGACTATACGGGCCAAGCCCGGGATTTACGGGAAATCGCGGGCTTTCGTTTGCCGGCGATTAAACCGCTTTCATTAAGCGTCTCATCAAAAATAAAAACATTTTTGTAAACTAAAAGTCTCATGCGTTTTAGTGGTGAAAAAATAATTTAAAAAATCGTTCAGGAAATGAGTTTACTCCCTGGGTACTTTCTTTGTATACTTTTGACTATACGGGCCCAGTCCGGGATTTACGGAAACTCGCGAGATTCGTGTGCCGGCGATTAAACTTCTTTTATTCAGCGTCCCATCAAAAATGTATAAATGTATATTAAACCTCTTTCATTAAGCGTCTCCCTAAAAATGAAAACATTTTTGGAAACTAAAAGTCTCATTCGTTCTAGTGGCGCAGAAATAATTTGAAAAATCGTTCGGGAAATCAGTTTACTCGATGGGTACTTTCTTCAAATACATTCAACTATACGGGCCAAGCCCGGGATTTACAAAAAATCGCGGGTTTTCGTTTGCCGGCGATTAAACCTCTTTCATTAAGCGTCTCCCTAAAAATGAAAACATTTTTGAAAACTACAAGTCTCATGCCTTTTAGTGGTGAAAAAATAATTTAAAAAATCGTTCGGGAAGTGAGTTTACTCCCTGGGTACTTTCTTTCTATACTTTTGACTATACGGGCCGAGTCCGGGATTTACGGGAAATCGCGGGTTTTCGTTTTCCGGCGATTAAACCTCTTTCATCAAGCGTCTCATCAAAAATGAAAACATTTTTGAAAACTACAAGTCTCATGCGTTTTAGTGGTGAAAAAAAAATTTAAAAAATCGTTCCGGAAATGAGTTTACTCCCTGGGTACTTTCTTTGTATAGATTCGACTACACGGGCCAAGCCTGGGATTTAGGGGAAATCGCCAGTTTTGATTTGCCGGCGATTAAACCTCTTTCATTAAGCGTCTCATTAAAAATGAAAACATTTTTGGAAACTACAAGTCTCATTCGTTCTAGTGGCGCAGAAATAATTTGAAAAATCGTTCGGGAAATCAGTTTACTCGATGGGTACTTTCTTCAAATACATTCAACTATACGGGCCAAGCCCAGGATTTACGGGAAATCGCGGGTTTTCGTTTGCCGGCGATTAAACTTCTTTTATTCAGCGTCTCATCAAAAATAAAAACATTTCTGAAAACTACAAGTCTCATGCGTTTTAGTGGTGAAAAAATAATTTAAAAAATCGTTCGGGAAATGAGTTTACTCCCTGGGTACTTTCTTTGTATACTTTTGACTATACGGGCCGAGTCCGGGGTTTACAGGAAATGGCGGGTTTTCATTTGCCGGCGATTAAACTCCTTTTATTCAGCGTCTCATCAAAAATGAAAACATTTTTATCAACTACAAGTCTCATGGGCTTTAGTGGTGAAATAATAATTTAAAAAATCGTTCGGGAAATGAGTTTACTCCCTGGGTGCTTTCTTTGTATACTTTTGACTATACGGGCCGAGTCTGGGATTTACGGGAAATCGCAGGTTTTCGTTTGCCGGCGATTAAACTTCTTTTATTCAGCGGCTCATCAAAAATGAAAACATTTTTGAAAACTACAAGTCTCATGCGATTTAGTGGTGAAAAGATAATTTAAAATATCGTTCTGGAAATGAGTTTACTCACAGGGTACTTTCTTTGTATACATTCGACTATACGGGACAAGCCCGGGATTTACGGGAAATCGCGGGTTTTCGTTTGCCGGCGATTAAACTTCTTTTATTCAGCGTCTCATCAAAAATGAAAACACTTTTGAAAACTACAAGTCTCACGCGTTTTAGTGGTGAAAAAACAATTTAAAAAATCGTTCGGGAAATGAGTTTACTCACAGGGTACTTTCTTTGTATACATTCGGCTATACGAGCCAAGCCCGGGATTTACGGGAAATCGCGGGCTTTCGTTTGCCGGCGATTAAACCGCTTTCATTAAGCGTCTCATCAAAAATAAAAACATTTTTGAAAACTACAAGTCTCATGCGTTTTAGTGGTGAAAAAATAATTTAAAAAATCGTTCGGGAAATGAGTTTACTCCCTGGGTACTTTCTTTCTATACTTTTGACTATACGGGCCGAGTCCGGGATTTACGGGAAATCGCGGGTTTTCGTTTTCCGGCGATTAAACTTCTTTTATTCAGCGTCCCATCAAAAATGAAAACATTTTTGAAAACAACAAGTCTCATGCGTTTTAGTGGTAAAAAAACAATTTAAAAAATCGTTTGGGAAATGAGTTTACGCAAAGGGTACTTTCTTTGTATACATTCGACTATACGAGCCAAGCCCGGGATTTACGGGAAATCGCGGGCTTTCGTTTGCCGGCGATTAAACCGCTTTCATTAAGCGTCTCATCAAAAATAAAAACATTTTTGAAAACTACAAGTCTCATGCGTTTTAGTGGTGAAAAAATAATTTAAAAAATCATTCGGGAAATGAGTTTACTCCCTGGGTACTTTCTTTGTATACTTTTGACTATACGGGCCCAGTCCGGGATTTACGGAAACTCGGGAGATTCGTGTGCCGGCGATTAAACTTCTTTTATTCAGCGTCCCATCAAAAATGAAAACATTTTCGAAAACAACAAGTCTCATGCGTTTTAGTAGTGAAAAAATAATTTAAAAAATCGTTCGGGAAATGAGTTTACTCTCTGGGTACTTTCTTTGTATACTTTTGACTATACGGGCCGAGTCTGGGGTTTACAGGAAATGGCTGGTTTTCGTTTGCCGGCGATTAAACTCCTTTTATTCAGCGTCTCATCAAAAATGAAAACACTTTTATAAACTACAAGTCTCATGGGCTTTAGTGGTGAAATAACAATTTAAAAAATCGTTCGGGAAATGAGTTTACTCCCTGGGTGTTTTCTTTGTATACTTTTGAGTATACGGGCCGAGTCTGGGATTTACGGGAAATGGCAGGTTTTCGTTTGCCGGCGATTAAACTTCTTTTATTCAGCGTCTCATCAAAAATGAAAACATTTTTGAAAACTACAAGTCTCATGCGATTTAGTGGTGAAAAGATAATTTAAAAAATCGTTCTGGAAATGAGTTTACTCACAGGGTACTTTCTTTGTATACATTCGACTATACGGGACAAGCCCGGGATTTACGGGAAATCGCGGGTTTTCGTTTGCCGGCGATTAAACCTCTTTCATTAAGCGTCTCATTAAAAATGAAAACATTTTTGAAAACTACGAGTCTCATTCGTTCTAGTGGTGCAGAAATAATTTGAAAAATCGTTCTGGAAATGAGTTCACTCCCTGGGTACTTTCTTTGTATACTTTTGACTATACGGGCCGAGTCCTGGAGTTACGGGAAGTCGCGCATTTTCGTTTGCCGGCGATTAAACTTCTTTTATTCAGCGTCTAATCAAAAATGAAAACAATTTTAAAAACTGCAAGTCTCATGGGCTTTAGTGGTGAAATAATAATTTAAAAAATCGTTCGGGAAATGAGTTTACTGCCTGGGTACTTTTTTTGTATGCTTTTGACTTTACAGGCCGAGTCCGGGATTAACGGTAAATCGCAGGTTTTCGTTTGCCGGCGATTAAACTTCTTTTATTCAGCGTCTCATCAAAAATGAAAACATTTTTGAGAACTACAAGTCTCATGCGTTTTAGTGGTGAAAAAATAATTTAAAAAATCGTTCGGGAAATGAGTTTACTCCCTGGTTACTTTCTTTGTATACTTTTGACTTTACAGGCCGAGTCCGGGATTTACGGGAAATCACAGGTTTTCGTTTGCCGGCGATTAAACTTCTTTTATTCAGCGTGTCATCAAAAATGAAAACATTTTTGAAAACTACAAGTCTCATGCGTTTTAGTGGTGAAAAAATCATTTAAAAGATCGTTCGGGAAATGAGTTTACACCGTGGGTACTTTTTTTTATACTTTTGACTATACGGGCCGAGTCCGGGATTTACGGTAAGTCGCGGGTTTTCGTTTGCCGGCGATTAAACTTTTTTTATTCAGCGTTTCATCAAAAATGAAAACATTAAACTTCTTTTATTCAGCGCCTCTTCAAAAATGAAAACATTTTTGAAAACTACAAGTCTCATGCGTTTTAGTGGTGAAAAAATAATTTAAAAAATCGTTCGGGAAATGAGTTTACACCCTGGGTACTTTCTTTGTATTCTTTTGACTATACGGGCCGAGTCTGGGATTTACGGGAAGTCGCGGGTTTTCGTTTGCCGGCGATTAAACTTCTTTTATTCAGTGTCTCATCAAAAATGAAAACATTTTTAAAAACTACAAGTCTCATGGGCTTTAGTGGTGAAATAATAATTTAAAAAACCGTTCGGGAAATGAGTTTACACCCTGGGTACTTTCTTTGTATACTTTTGACTTTACAGGCCGAGTCCGGGATTTACGGGAAATCGCAGGTTTTCGTTTGCCGGCGATTAAACTTCTTTTATTCAGCGTCTCATCAAAAATGAAAACAAGTTTGAAGACTACAAGTCTTATGCGTTTTAGTGGTGAAAAAATAATTTAAAAAATCGTTCGGGAAATGAGTTTACTCCCTGGGTACTTTCTCTGTATACTTTTGACTATACGGGCCGAGTCCGGGGTTTATGGGAAATGACGGGTTTTCGTTTGCCGGCGATTAAACTCCTTTTATTCAGCGTCTCATCAAAAATGAAAACATTTTTAAAAACTACAAGTCTCATGGACTTTAGTGGTGAAATAATAATTTAAAAAATCGTTCGGCAAATGAGTTTCCTCCCTGGGTACTTTCTCTGTATACTTTTGACTATACGGGGCGAGTCTGGGATTTACGGGAAATCGCAGGTTTTCGTTTGCCGGCGATTAAACATCTTTTATTCAGCGTCTCATCAAAAATGAAAACATTTTTGAAAACTACAAGTCTCATGGGCTTTAATGGTTAAATAATAATTTAAAAAATCGTTCAGGAAATGAGTTTACTCCCTGGGTACTTTTTTTGTTTACTTTTGACTTTACAGGCCGAGTCCGGGATTTACGGGAAATCACAGGTTTTCGTTTGCCGGCGATTAAACTTCTTTTATTCAGCCTCTCATCAAAAATGAAAACATTTTTGAAAACTACAAGTCTCATGCGTTTTAGTGGTGAAAAAATAATTTAAAAGATCGTTCGGGAAATGAGTTTACACCGTGGGTACTTTTTTTTATACTTTTGACTATACGGGCCGAGTCCGGGATTTACGGTAAGTCGCGGGTTTTCGTTTGCCGGCGATTAAACTTTTTTTATTCAGCGTTTCATCAAAAATGAAAACATTAAACTTCTTTTATTCAGCGTCTCATCAAAAATGAAAACATTTTTGAAAACTACAAGTCTCATGCGTTTTAGTGGTGAAAAAATAATTTAAAAAATCGTTCGGGAAATGAGTTTACACCCTGGGTACTTTCTTTGTATTCTTTTGACTATACGGGCCGAGTCCGGGATTTACGGGAAGTCGCGGGTTTTCGTTTGCCGGCGATTAAACTTCTTTTATTCAGTGTCTCATCAAAAATGAAAACATTTTTAAAAACTACAAGTCTCATGGGCTTTAGTGGTGAAATAATAATTTAAAAAACCGTTCGGGAAATGAGTTTACACCCTGGGTACTTTCTTTGTATACTTTTGACTTTACAGGCCGAGTCCGGGATTTACGGGAAATCGCAGGTTTTCGTTTGCCGGCGATTAAACTTCTTTTATTCAGCGTCTCATCAAAAATGAAAACAAGTTTGAAGACTACAAGTCTCATGCGTTTTAGTGGTGAAAAAATAATTTAAAAAATCGTTCGGGAAATGAGTTTACTCCCTGGGTACTTTCTCTGTATACTTTTGACTATACGGGCCGAGTCCGGGGTTTATGGGAAATGGCGGGTTTTCGTTTGCCGGCGATTAAACTCCTTTTATTCAGCGTCTCATCAAAAATGAAAACATTTTTAAAAACTACAAGTCTCATGGACTTTAGTGGTGAAATAATAATTTAAAAAATCGTTCGGCAAATGAGTTTCCTCCCTGGGTACTTTCTCTGTATACTTTTGACTATACGGGGCGAGTCTGGGATTTACGGGAAATCGCAGGTTTTCGTTTGCCGGCGATTAAACATCTTTTATTCAGCGTCTCATCAAAAATGAAAACATTTTTGAAAACTACAAGTCTCATGGGCTTTAATGGTTAAATAATAATTTAAAAAATCGTTCAGGAAATGAGTTTACTCCCTGGGTACTTTTTTTGTTTACTTTTGACTTTACAGGCCGAGTCCGGGATTTACGGGAAATCACAGGTTTTCGTTTGCCGGCGATTAAACTTCTTTTATTCAGCCTCTCATCAAAAATGAAAACATTTTTGAAAACTACAAGTCTCATGCGTTTTAGTGGTGAAAAAATAATTTAAAAGATCGTTCGGGAAATGAGTTTACACCGTGGGTACTTTTTTTGTATACTTTGGACTATACGGGCCGAGTCCGGGATTTACGGTAAGTCGCGGGTTTTCGTTTGCCGGCGATTAAACTTTTTTTATTCAGCGTCTCATCAAAAATGAAAACATTAAACTTCTTTTATTCAGCGTCTCATCAAAAATGAAAACATTTTTGAAAACTACAAGTCTCATGCGTTTTAGTGGTGAAAAAATAATTTAAAAAATCGTTCGGGAAATGAGTTTACACCCTGGGTACTTTCTTTGTATTCTTTTGACTATACGGGCCGAGTCCGGGATTTACGGGAAGTGGCGGGTTTTCGTTTGCCGGCGATTAAACTTCTTTTATTCAGTGTCTCATCAAAAATGAAAACATTTTTAAAAACTACAAGTCTCATGGGCTTTAGTGGTGAAATAATAATTTAAAAAACCGTTCGGGAAATGAGTTTACACCCTGGGTACTTTCTTTGTATACTTTTGACTTTACAGGCCGAGTCCGGGATTTACGGGAAATCGCAGGTTTTCGTTTGCCGGCGATTAAACTTCTTTTATTCAGCGTCTCATCAAAAATGAAAACAAGTTTGAAGACTACAAGTCTCATGCGTTTTAGTGGTGAAAAAATAATTTAAAAAATCGTTCGGGAAATGAGTTTACTCCCTGGGTACTTTCTCTGTATACTTTTGACTATACGGGCCGAGTCCGGGATTTACGGGAAATCACAGGTTTTCGTTTGCCGGCGATTAAACTCCTTTTATTCAGCGTCTCATCAAAAATGAAAACATTTTTAAAAACTACAAGTCTCATGGACTTTAGTGGTGAAATAATAATTTAAAAAATCGTTCGGCAAATGAGTTTCCTCCCTGGGTACCTTCTCTGTATACTTTTGACTATACGGGGCGAGTCTGGGATTTACGGGAAATCGCAGGTTTTCGTTTGCCGGCGATTAAACATCTTTTATTCAGCGTCTCATCAAAAATGAAAACATTTTTGAAAACTACAAGTCTCATGGGCTTTAATGGTTAAATAATAATTTAAAAAATCGTTCAGGAAATGAGTTTACTCCCTGGGTACTTTTTTTGTTTACTTTTGACTTTACAGGCCGAGTCCGGGATTTACGGGAAATCACAGGTTTTCGTTTGCCGGCGATTAAACTTCTTTTATTCAGCCTCTCATCAAAAATGAAAACATTTTTGAAAACTACAAGTCTCATGCGTTTTAGTGGTGAAAAAATAATTTAAAAGATCGTTCGGGAAATGAGTTTACACCGTGGGTACTTTTTTTGTATACTTTGGACTATACGGGCCGAGTCCGGGATTTACGGTAAGTCGCGGGTTTTCGTTTGCCGGCGATTAAACTTTTTTTATTCAGCGTCTCATCAAAAATGAAAACATTAAACTTCTTTTATTCAGCGTCTCATCAAAAATGAAAACATTTTTGAAAACTACAAGTCTCATGCGTTTTAGTGGTGAAAAAATAATTTAAAAAATCGTTCGGGAAATGAGTTTACACCCTGGGTACTTTCTTTGTATTCTTTTGACTATACGGGCCGAGTCCGGGATTTACGGGAAGTCGCGGGTTTTCGTTTGCCGGCGATTAAACTTCTTTTACTCAGTGTCTCATCAAAAATGAAAACATTTTTAAAAACTACAAGTCTCATGGGATTTAGTGGTGAAATAATAATTTAAAAAATCGTTCGGGAAATGAGTTTACACCCTGGGTACTTTCTTTGTATACTTTTGACTTTACAGGCCGAGTCCGGGATTTACGGGAAATCGCAGGTTTTCGTTTGCCGGCGATTAAACTTCTTTTATTCAGCGTCTCATCAAAAATGAAAACAAGTTTAAAGACTACAAGTCTCATGCGTTTTAGTGGTGAAAAAATAATTTAAAAAATCGTTCGGGAAATGAGTTTACTCCCTGGGTACTTTCTCTGTATACTTTTGACTATACGGGCCGAGTCCGGGGTTTACGGGAAATGGCGGGTTTTCGTTTGCCGGCGATTAAACTCCTTTTATTCAGCGTCTCATCAAAAATGAAAACATTTTTAAAAACTACAAGTCTCATGGGCTTTAGTGGTGAAATAATAATTTAAAAAATCGTTCGGCAAATGAGTTTCCTCCCTGGGTACTTTCTCTGTATACTTTTGACTATACGGGGCGAGTCTGGGATTTACGGGAAATTGCAGGTTTTCGTTTGCCGGCGATTAAACATCTTTTATTCAGCGTCTCATCAAAAATGAAAACATTTTTGAAAACTACAAGTCTCATGGGCTTTAATGGTTAAATAATAATTTAAAAAATCGTTCAGGAAATGAGTTTACTCCCTGGGTACTTTTTTTGTTTACTTTTGACTTTACAGGCCGAGTCCGGGATTTACGGGAAATCACAGGTTTTCGTTTGCCGGCGATTAAACTTCTTTTATTCAGCCTCTCATCAAAAATGAAAACATTTTTGAAAACTACAAGTCTCATGCGTTTTAGAGGTGAAAAAATAATTTAAAAAATCGTTCGGGAAATGAGTTTACTCCCTGGGTACTTTATTGGATACTTTTGACTATACGGGCCAAGCCCGGGATTTACGGGAAATGGCGGGTTTTCGTTTGCCGGCGATTAAACCTCTTTTATTAAGCGTCTCATCAAAAATGAAAACATTTTTGAAAACTACAAGTCTCATGCGTTTTACTGGTGAAAAAATAATTTAAAAAATCGTTCTGGAAATGAGTTTACTCCCTGGGTACTTTATTTGTATACTTTTGACTATACGGGCCGAGTACGGGATTTACGGGATATCGCGGGTTTTCCTTTGGCGGCGATTAAACTTCTTTTATTCAGCGTCTCATCAAAAATGAAAACATTTTTGAAAACTACAAGTCTCATGCGCTTTAGTGGTGAAAAAATAATTTAAAAAATCGTTCTGGAGATGAGTTTACTCACAGGTTACTTTCTTTGTATACATTCGACTATACGGGCCAAGCCCGGGATTTGCGGGAAATCGCGGGTTTTCGTTTGCCGGCGATTAAACCTCTTTCATTATGCGTCTCATCAAAAATGAAAACATTTTTGAAAACTACAAGTCTCATGCGTTTTAGTGATGAAAAAATAATTTAAAAAATCGTTCGGGAACTGAGTTTACTCCCTGGGTACTTTCTTTGTATACTTTCGACTACACGGGCCAAGCCCGGGATTTGCCGGAAATGACGGGTTTTCGTTTGCCGGCGATTAAACCTCTTTCATTAAGCGTCTCATCAAAAATGAAAACATTTTTGAAAACTACAAGTCTCATGCGTTTTAGTGGTGAAAAAATAATTTAAAAGATCGTTCGGGAAATGAGTTTACACCGTGGGTACTTTTTTTGTATACTTTTGACTATACGGGCCGAGTCCGGGATTTACGGTAAATCGCGGGTTTTCGTTTGCCGGCGATTAAACTTTTTTTATTCAGCGTCTCATCAAAAATGAAAACATTAAACTTCTTTTATTCAGCGTCTCATCAAAAATGAAAACATTTTTGAAAACTACAAGTCTCATGCGTTTTAGTGGTGAAAAAATAATTTAAAAAATCGTTCGGGAAATGAGTTTACTCCCTGGGTACTTTCTTTGTATTCTTTTGACTATACGGGCCGAGTCCGGGATTTACGGGAAGTCGCGGGTTTTCGTTTGCCGGCGATTAAACTTCTTTTATTCAGTGTCTCATCAAAAATGAAAACATTTTTAAAAACTGCAAGTCTCATGGGCTTTAGTGGTGAAATAATAATTTAAAAAATCGTTCGGGAAATGAGTTTACACCCTGGGTACTTTCTTTGTATACTTTTGACTTTACAGGCCGCGTCCGGGATTTACGGGAAATCGCAGGTTTTCGTTTGCCGGCGATTAAACTTCTTTTATTCAGCGTCTCATCAAAAATGAAAACAAGTTTGAAGACTACAAGTCTCATGGGCTTTAGTGTTGAAATAATAATTTAAAAAATCGTTCAGCAAATGAGTTTCCTCCCTGGGTACTTTCTTTGTATACTTTTGACTATACGGGGCGAGTCTGGGATTTACGGGAAATCGCAGGTTTTCGTTTGCCGGCGATTAAACTTCTTTTATTCAGCGTCTCATCAAAAATGAAAACATTTTTGAAAACTACAAGTCTCATGCTATTTAGTGGTGAAAAGATAATTTAAAAAATCGTTCTGGAAATGAGTTTACTCACAGGGTACTTTCTTTGTATACATTCGACTATACGGGACAAGCCCGGGATTTACGGGAAATCGCGGGTTTTCGGTTGCCGGCGATTAAACCTCTTTCATTAAGCGTCTCATTAAAAATGAAAACATTTTTAAAAACTACAAGTCTCATTCGTTCTAGTGGTGCAGAAATAATTGGAAAAATCGTTCGGGAAATCAGTTTACTCCTTGGGTACTTTCTTTATATACATTCAACTATACGGGCCAAGCCCGGGATTTACGGGAAATCGCGGGTTTTCGATTGCCGGCGATTAAACTTCTTTTATTCAGCGTCTCATCAAAAATGAAAACAAGTTTGAAAACTACAAGTCTCATGCGTTTTAGTGGTGAAAAAATAATTTAAAAAATCGTTCGGGAAATGAGTTTACTCCCTGGGTACTTTCTTTGTATACATTCGACTACATGGGCCAAGCCTGGGATTTAGGGGAAATCGCTGGTTTTCGTTTGTCGGCGATTAAACCTCTTTCATTAAGCGTCTCATCAAAAATGAAAACATTTTTGAAAACTACAAGTCTTATGCGTTTTAGTGGTGAAAAAATAATTTGAAAAATCGTTCGGGAAATGAGTTTACTCCCTGGGTACTTTATTGGATACTTTTGACTATACGGGCCAAGCCTGAGATTTACGGGAAATGGCGTGTTTTCGTTTTCCGGCGATTAAACCCCTTTCATTAAGCGTCTCATCAAAAATGAAAACATTTTTGAAAACTACAAGTCTCATGCGTTTTAGTGGTGAAAAAATAATTTAAAAAATCGTTCGGGAAATGAGTTTACTCCCTGGGTACTTTCCTTGTATACTTTTGACTATACGGGCCAAGCCCGGGATTTACGGGAAATCGCTGGTTTTCGTTTTCCGGCGATTAAACCTCTTTCATTAAGCGTCTCATCAAAAATGAAAACATTTTTGAAGGCTACAAGTCTCATGGGCTTTAATGGTTAAATAATAATTTAAAAAATCGTTCGGGAAATGAGTTTACTCCCTGGGAACTTTTTTTGTTTACTTTTGACTTTACAGGCCGAGTCCGGGATTTACGGGAAATCACAGGTTTTCGTTTGCCGGCGATTAAACTCCTTTTATTCAGCCTCTCATCAAAAATGAAAACATTTTTGAAAACTACAAGTCTCATGCGTTTTAGTGGTGAAAAAATAATTTAAAAAATCGTTCGGGAAATGAGTTTACTCCCTGGGTACTTTATTGGATACTTTTGACTATCCGGGCCAAGCCCGGGATTTACGGGAAATCACAGGTTTTCGTTTGCCGGCGATTAAACTTCTTTCATTGAGCGTCTCATCAAAAATGAAAACATTTTTGAAAACTACAAGTCTCATGCGTTTTACTGGTGAAAAAATAATTTAAAAAATCGTTCTGGAAATGAGTTTACTCCCTGGGTACTTTCTTTGTATACTTTTGACTATACGGGCCGAGTACGGGATATACGGGATATCGCGGGTTTTCGTTTGGCGGCGATTAAACTTCTTTTATTCAGCGTCTCATCAAAAATGAAAACATTTTTGAAAACTACAAGTCTCATGCGCTTTAGTGGTGAAAAAATAATTTAAAAAATCGTTCTGGAAATGAGTTTACTCACAGGTTACTTTCTTTGTATACTTTCGACTACACGGGCCAAGCCCGGGATTTGCCGGAAATGACGGGTTTTCGTTTGCCGGCGATTAAACCTCTTTCATTAAGCGTCTCATCAAAAATGAAAACATTTTTGAAAACTACAAGTCTCATGCGTTTTAGTGGTGAAAAAATAATTTAAAAGATCGTTCGGGAAATGAGTTTACACCGTGGGTACTTTTTTTGTATACTTTTGACTATACGGGCCGAGTCCGGGATTTACGGTAAATCGCGGGTTTTCGTTTGCCGGCGATTAAACTTTTTTTATTCAGCGTCTCATCAAAAATGAAAACATTAAACTTCTTTTATTCAGCGTCTCATCAAAAATGAAAACATTTTTGAAAACTACAAGTCTCATGCGTTTTAGTGGTGAAAAAATAATTTAAAAAATCGTTCGGGAAATGAGTTTACTCCCTGGGTACTTTCTTTGTATTCTTTTGACTATACGGGCCGAGTCCGGGATTTACGGGAAGTCGCGGGTTTTCGTTTGCCGGCGATTAAACTTCTTTTATTCAGTGTCTCATCAAAAATGAAAACATTTTTAAAAACTGCAAGTCTCATGGGCTTTAGTGGTGAAATAATAATTTAAAAAATCGTTCGGGAAATGAGTTTACACCCTGGGTACTTTCTTTGTATACTTTTGACTTTACAGGCCGCGTCCGGGATTTACGGGAAATCGCAGGTTTTCGTTTGCCGGCGATTAAACTTCTTTTATTCAGCGTCTCATCAAAAATGAAAACAAGTTTGAAGACTACAAGTCTCATGGGCTTTAGTGTTGAAATAATAATTTAAAAAATCGTTCAGCAAATGAGTTTCCTCCCTGGGTACTTTCTTTGTATACTTTTGACTATACGGGGCGAGTCTGGGATTTACGGGAAATCGCAGGTTTTCGTTTGCCGGCGATTAAACTTCTTTTATTCAGCGTCTCATCAAAAATGAAAACATTTTTGAAAACTACAAGTCTCATGCGATTTAGTGGTGAAAAGATAATTTAAAAAATCGTTCTGGAAATGAGTTTACTCACAGGGTACTTTCTTTGTATACATTCGACTATACGGGACAAGCCCGGGATTTACGGGAAATCGCGGGTTTTCGTTTGCCGGCGATTAAACCTCTTTCATTAAGCGTCTCATTAAAAATGAAAACATTTTTAAAAACTACAAGTCTCATTCGTTCTAGTGGTGCAGAAATAATTGGAAAAATCGTTCGGGAAATCAGTTTACTCCTTGGGTACTTTCTTTATATACATTCAACTATACGGGCCAAGCCCGGGATTTACGGGAAATCGCGGGTTTTCGATTGCCGGCGATTAAACTTCTTTTATTCAGCGTCTCATCAAAAATGAAAACAAGTTTGAAAACTACAAGTCTCATGCGTTTTAGTGGTGAAAAAATAATTTAAAAAATCGTTCGGGAAATGAGTTTACTCCCTGGGTACTTTCTTTGTATACATTCGACTACATGGGCCAAGCCTGGGATTTAGGGGAAATCGCTGGTTTTCGTTTGTCGGCGATTAAACCTCTTTCATTAAGCGTCTCATCAAAAATGAAAACATTTTTGAAAACTACAAGTCTTATGCGTTTTAGTGGTGAAAAAATAATTTGAAAAATCGTTCGGGAAATGAGTTTACTCCCTGGGTACTTTATTGGATACTTTTGACTATACGGGCCAAGCCTGAGATTTACGGGAAATGGCGTGTTTTCGTTTTCCGGCGATTAAACCCCTTTCATTAAGCGTCTCATCAAAAATGAAAACATTTTTAAAAACTACAAGTCTCATGCGTTTTAGTGGTGAAAAAATAATTTAAAAAATCGTTCGGGAAATGAGTTTACTCCCTGGGTACTTTCCTTGTATACTTTTGACTATACGGGCCAAGCCCGGGATTTACGGGAAATCGCTGGTTTTCGTTTTCCGGCGATTAAACCTCTTTCATTAAGCGTCTCATCAAAAATGAAAACATTTTTGAAGGCTACAAGTCTCATGGGCTTTAATGGTTAAATAATAATTTAAAAAATCGTTCGGGAAATGAGTTTACTCCCTGGGAACTTTTTTTGTTTACTTTTGACTTTACAGGCCGAGTCCGGGATTTACGGGAAATCACAGGTTTTCGTTTGCCGGCGATTAAACTCCTTTTATTCAGCCTCTCATCAAAAATGAAAACATTTTTGAAAACTACAAGTCTCATGCGTTTTAGTGGTGAAAAAATAATTTAAAAAATCGTTCGGGAAATGAGTTTACTCCCTGGGTACTTTATTGGATACTTTTGACTATCCGGGCCAAGCCCGGGATTTACGGGAAATCACAGGTTTTCGTTTGCCGGCGATTAAACTTCTTTCATTGAGCGTCTCATCAAAAATGAAAACATTTTTGAAAACTACAAGTCTCATGCGTTTTACTGGTGAAAAAATAATTTAAAAAATCGTTCTGGAAATGAGTTTACTCCCTGGGTACTTTCTTTGTATACTTTTGACTATACGGGCCGAGTACGGGATATACGGGATATCGCGGGTTTTCGTTTGGCGGCGATTAAACTTCTTTTATTCAGCGTCTCATCAAAAATGAAAACATTTTTGAAAACTACAAGTCTCATGCGCTTTAGTGGTGAAAAAATAATTTAAAAAATCGTTCTGGAAATGAGTTTACTCACAGGTTACTTTCTTTGTATACATTCGACTATACGGCCAAGCCCGGGATTTGCGGGAAATCGCGGGTTTTCGTTTGCCGGCGATTAAACCTCTTTCATTAAGCGTCTCATCAAAAATGAAAACATTTTTAAAAACTACAAGTCTCATGCGTTTTAGTGGTGAAAAAATAATTTAAAAAATCGTTCCGGAAATGAGTTTACTCCCTGGGTACTTTCTTTGTATACTTTTGACTATACGGGCCGAGTCCGGGATTTACGGGAAATCGCGGGTTTTCGTTTGCCGGCGATTAAACTTCTTTTATTCGGCGTCCCATCAAAAATGAAAACATTTCTGAAAACTACAAGTCTCATGCGTTTTAGTGGTGAAAAAATAATTTAAAAAATCGTTCGGGAAATGAGTTTACTCCCTGGGTACTTTCTTTGTATACTTTTGACTATACGGGCCGAGTCCGGGATTTACGGGAAATCGCGGGTTTTCGTTTGCCGGCGATTAAACTTCTTTTATTCGGCGTCCCATCAAAAATGAAAACATTTTTGAAAACTACAAGTCTCATGTGTTTTAGTGGTGAAAAAATAATATAAAAAATCGTTCGGGAAATGAGTTTACTCCCTGGGTACTTTCTTTGTATACTTTTGACTATACGGGCCAAGCCCGGGATTTACGGAAATGGCGGGTTTTCGTTTGCCGGCGATTAAACTTCTTTTAATCAGCGTCTCATCAAAAATGAAAACATTTTTGAAAGCTACAAGTCTCATGGGCTTTAGTGGTTAAATAATAATTTAAAAATTCGTTCGGGAAATGAGTTTAATCCCTGGTTACTTTTTTTGTATACTTTTGACTTTACAGGCCGAATCCGGGATTTACGGGAAATGGCAGGTTTTCGCTTGTCGGCGATTAAACTTCTTTTATTCAGCGTCTCAACAAAAATGAAAACATTTTTGAAAACTACAAGTCTCATGCGTTTTAGTGGTGAAAAGACAATTTAAAAAATTGTTTTGGAAATAAGTTTACTCTCAGGGTACTTTCTTTGTATACATTCGACTATACGGCCCAAGCCCGGGATTCACGGGAAATAGCGGGTTTTCGTTTGCCGGCGATTAAACCACTTTCACTAAGCGTCTCACCAAAAATGAAAACATTTTTAAAAACTACAAGTCTCATGCGTTTTAGTGGTGAAAAAATAATTTAAAAAATGGTTCGGGAAATGAGTTTACTCTCTGGGTACTTTCTTTGTATACTTTTGACTATACGGGCCGAGTCCTGGATTTACGGGAAATCGCGGGTTTTCGTTTGCCGGCGATTAAACTCCTTTTATTCAGCGTCTCATCAAAAATGAAAACATTTTTGAAAACTACAAGTCTCATGCGTTTTAGTGGTGAAAAGATAATTTAAAAAATCGTTCTGGAAATGAGTTTACTCACAGGGTACTTTCTTTGTAAACATTCGACTATACGGGACAAGCCGGGGATTTAGGGAAATCGTGGTATTTCGTTTGCCGGCGAGTAAACCTCTTTCATTAAGGGTCTCATTAAAAATGAAAACATTTTTGGAAACTACAAGTCTGATTCGTTCTAGTGGCGCAGAAATAATTTGAAAAATCGTTCGGGAAATCAGTTTACTCGATGGGTACTTTCTTCAAATACATTCAACTATACGGGCCAAGCCCGGGATTTACAAGAAATCGCGGGTTTTCGTTTGCCGGCGATTAAACCTCTTTCATTAAGCGACTCCTTAAAAATGAAAACATTTTTGAAAACTACAAGTCTCATTCGTTCTAGTGGTGCAGAATCAATTTGAAAAATCGTTCGGGAAATCAGTTTTCTCCTTGGGTACATTCTTTGTATACTTTTGACTATACGGGCCGAGTCCGGGATTTACGGGAAATCGCGGTTTTCGTTTGCCGGCGATTAAACTCCTTTTATTCAGCGTCTCATCAAAAATGAAAACATTTTTGAAAACTACAAGTCTCATGCGTTTTAGTGGTGATAAAATAATTTAAAAAATCGTTCGGGAAATGAGTTTAACCCCTGGGTACTTTCTTTGTATACTTTTGACTATACGGGCCAAGCCCGGGATTTACGGGAAATCGCTGGTTTTCGTTTTCCGGCGATTAAACCTCTTTCATTAAGCGTCTCATCAAAAATGAAAACATTTTTGAAGGCTACAAGTCTCATGGGCTTTAATGGTTAAATAATAATTTAAAAAATCGTTCGGGAAATGAGTTTACTCCCTGGGAACTTTTTTTGTTTACTTTTGACTTTACAGGCCGAGTCCGGGATTTACGGGAAATCACAGGTTTTCGTTTGCCGGCGATTAAACTTCTTTTATTCAGCCTCTCATCAAAAATGAAAACATTTTTGAAAACTACAAGTCTCATGCGTTTTAGTGGTGAAAAAATAATTTAAAAAATCGTTCGGGAAATGAGTTTACTCCCTGGGTACTTTATTGGATACTTTTGACTATACGGGCCAAGCCCGGGATTTACGGGAAATCACAGGTTTTCGTTTGCCGGCGATTAAACTTCTTTCATTGAGCGTCTCATCAAAAATGAAAACATTTTTGAAAACTACAAGTCTCATGCGTTTTACTGGTGAAAAAATAATTTAAAAAATCGTTCTGGAAATGAGTTTACTCCCTCGGTACTTTCTTTGTATACTTTTGAATATACGGGCCGAGTACGGGATATACGGGATATCGCGGGTTTTCGTTTGGCGGCGATTAAACTTCTTTTATTCAGCGTCTCATCAAAAATGAAAACATTTCTGAAAACTACAAGTCTCATGCGTTTTAGTGGTGAAAAAATAATTTAAAAAATCGTTCGGGAAATGAGTTTACTCCCTGGGTACTTTCTTTGTATACTTTTGACTATACGGGCCGAGTCCGGGATTTACGGGAAATCGCGGGTTTTCGTTTGCCGGCGATTAAACTTCTTTTATTCGGCGTCCCATCA
Source organism: Hydractinia symbiolongicarpus (assembly GCF_029227915.1). Taxonomy (NCBI): domain Eukaryota; kingdom Metazoa; phylum Cnidaria; class Hydrozoa; order Anthoathecata; family Hydractiniidae; genus Hydractinia; species Hydractinia symbiolongicarpus. The sequence goes on from NC_079881.1 coordinate 26,162,366, forward strand.
AAAATGAAAACATTTCTGAAAACTACAAGTCTCATGCGTTTTAGTGGTGAAAAAATAATTTAAAAAATCGTTCGGGAAATGAGTTTACTCCCTGGGTTCTTTCTTTGTATACTTTTGACTATACGGGCCGAGTCCGGGATTTACGGGAAATCGCGGGTTTTTGTTTGCCGGCGATTAAACTTCTTTTATTCGGCGTCCCATCAAAAATGAAAACATTTTTGAAAACTACAAGTCTCATGTGTTTTAGTGGTGAAAAAATAATATAAAAAATCGTTCGGGAAATGAGTTTACTCCCTGGGTACTTTCTTTGTATACTTTTGACTATACGGGCCAAGCCCGGGATTTACGGAAGTGGCGGGTTTTCGTTTGCCGGCGATTAAACTTCTTTTAATCAGCGTCTCATCAAAAATGAAAACATTTTTGAAAGCTACAAGTCTCATGGGCTTTAGTGGTTAAATAATAATTTAAAAATTCCTTCGGGAAATGAGTTTAATCCCTGGGTACTTTTTTTGTATACTTTTGACTTTACAGGCCGAATCCGGGATTTACGGGAAATGGCAGGTTTTCGCTTGTCGGCGATTAAACTTCTTTTATTCAGCGTCTCAACAAAAATGAAAACATTTTTGAAAACTACAAGTCTCATGCGTTTTAGTGGTGAAAAGACAATTTAAAAAATTGATTTGGAAATGAGTTTAACTCTCAGGGTACTTTCTTTGTATACATTCGACTATACGGCCCAAGCCCGGGATTCACGGGAAATAGCGGGTTTTCGTTTGCCGGCGATTAAACCACTTTCACTAAGCGTCTCACCAAAAATGAAAACATTTTTGAAAACTACAAGTCTCATGCGTTTTAGTGGTGAAAAAATAATTTAAAAAATGGTTCGGGAAATGAGTTTACTCTCTGGGTACTTTCTTTGTATACTTTTGACTACATGGGCCAAGCCTGGGATTTAGGGGAAATCGCTGGTTTTCGTTTGTCGGCGATTAAACCTCTTTCATTAAGCGTCTCATCAAAAATGAAAACATTTTTGAAAACTACAAGTCTTATGCGTTTTAGTGGTGAAAAAATAATTTGAAAAATCGTTCGGGAAATGAGTTTACTCCCTGGGTACTTTATTGGATACTTTTGACTATACGGGCCAAGCCTGGGATTTACGGGAAATGGCGTGTTTTCGTTTGCCGGCGATTAAACCTCTTTCATTAAGCGTCTCATCAAAAATGAAAACATTTTTGAAAACTACAAGTCTCATGCGTTTTAGTGGTGAAAAAATAATTTAAAAAATCGTTCGGGAAATGAGTTTACTCCCTGGGTACTTTCCTTGTATACTTTTGACTATACGGGCCAAGCCCGGGATTTACGGGAAATCGCTGGTTTTTGTTTTCCGGCGATTAAACCTCTTTCATTAAGCGTCTCATCAAAAATGAAAACATTTTTGAAGGCTACAAGTCTCATGGGCTTTAATGGTTAAATAATAATTTAAAAAATCGTTCGGGAAATGAGTTTACTCCCTGGGAACTTTTTTTGTTTACTTTTGACTTTACAGGCCGAGTCCGGGATTTACGGGAAATCACAGGTTTTCGTTTGCCGGCGATTAAACTCCTTTTATTCAGCCTCTCATCAAAAATGAAAACATTTTTGAAAACTACAAGTCTCATGCGTTTTAGTGGTGAAAAAATAATTTAAAAAATCGTTCGGGAAATGAGTTTACTCCCTGGGTACTTTATTGGATACTTTTGACTATCCGGGCCAAGCCCGGGATTTACGGGAAATCACAGGTTTTCGTTTGCCGGCGATTAAACTTCTTTCATTGAGCGTCTCATCAAAAATGAAAACATTTTTGAAAACTACAAGTCTCATGCGTTTTACTGGTGAAAAAATAATTTAAAAAATCGTTCTGGAAATGAGTTTACTCCCTGGGTACTTTCTTTGTATACTTTTGACTATACGGGCCGAGTACGGGATATACGGGATATCGCGGGTTTTCGTTTGGCGGCGATTAAACTTCTTTTATTCAGCGTCTCATCAAAAATGAAAACATTTTTGAAAACTACAAGTCTCATGCGCTTTAGTGGTGAAAAAATAATTTAAAAAATCGTTCTGGAAATGAGTTTACTCACAGGTTACTTTCTTTGTATACATTCGACTATACGGCCAAGCCCGGGATTTGCGGGAAATCGCGGGTTTTCGTTTGCCGGCGATTAAACCTCTTTCATTAAGCGTCTCATCAAAAATGAAAACATTTTTAAAAACTACAAGTCTCATGCGTTTTAGTGGTGAAAAAATAATTTAAAAAATCGTTCCGGAAATGAGTTTACTCCCTGGGTACTTTCTTTGTATACTTTTGACTATACGGGCCGAGTCCGGGATTTACGGGAAATCGCGGGTTTTCGTTTGCCGGCGATTAAACTTCTTTTATTCGGCGTCCCATCAAAAATGAAAACATTTCTGAAAACTACAAGTCTCATGCGTTTTAGTGGTGAAAAAATAATTTAAAAAATCGTTCGGGAAATGAGTTTACTCCCTGGGTACTTTCTTTGTATACTTTTGACTATACGGGCCGAGTCCGGGATTTACGGGAAATCGCGGGTTTTCGTTTGCCGGCGATTAAACTTCTTTTATTCGGCGTCCCATCAAAAATGAAAACATTTTTGAAAACTACAAGTCTCATGTGTTTTAGTGGTGAAAAAATAATATAAAAAATCGTTCGGGAAATGAGTTTACTCCCTGGGTACTTTCTTTGTATACTTTTGACTATACGGGCCAAGCCCGGGATTTACGGAAATGGCGGGTTTTCGTTTGCCGGCGATTAAACTTCTTTTAATCAGCGTCTCATCAAAAATGAAAACATTTTTGAAAGCTACAAGTCTCATGGGCTTTAGTGGTTAAATAATAATTTAAAAATTCGTTCGGGAAATGAGTTTAATCCCTGGGTACTTTTTTTGTATACTTTTGACTTTACAGGCCGAATCCGGGATTTACGGGAAATGGCAGGTTTTCGCTTGTCGGCGATTAAACTTCTTTTATTCAGCGTCTCAACAAAAATGAAAACATTTTTGAAAACTACAAGTCTCATGCGTTTTAGTGGTGAAAAGACAATTTAAAAAATTGTTTTGGAAATAAGTTTACTCTCAGGGTACTTTCTTTGTATACATTCGACTATACGGCCCAAGCCCGGGATTCACGGGAAATAGCGGGTTTTCGTTTGCCGGCGATTAAACCACTTTCACTAAGCGTCTCACCAAAAATGAAAACATTTTTAAAAACTACAAGTCTCATGCGTTTTAGTGGTGAAAAAATAATTTAAAAAATGGTTCGGGAAATGAGTTTACTCTCTGGGTACTTTCTTTGTATACTTTTGACTATACGGGCCGAGTCCTGGATTTACGGGAAATCGCGGGTTTTCGTTTGCCGGCGATTAAACTCCTTTTATTCAGCGTCTCATCAAAAATGAAAACATTTTTGAAAACTACAAGTCTCATGCGTTTTAGTGGTGAAAAGATAATTTAAAAAATCGTTCTGGAAATGAGTTTACTCACAGGGTACTTTCTTTGTAAACATTCGACTATACGGGACAAGCCGGGGATTTAGGGAAATCGTGGTATTTCGTTTGCCGGCGAGTAAACCTCTTTCATTAAGGGTCTCATTAAAAATGAAAACATTTTTGGAAACTACAAGTCTGATTCGTTCTAGTGGCGCAGAAATAATTTGAAAAATCGTTCGGGAAATCAGTTTACTCGATGGGTACTTTCTTCAAATACATTCAACTATACGGGCCAAGCCCGGGATTTACAAGAAATCGCGGGTTTTCGTTTGCCGGCGATTAAACCTCTTTCATTAAGCGTCTCCTTAAAAATGAAAACATTTTTGAAAACTACAAGTCTCATTCGTTCTAGTGGTGCAGAATCAATTTGAAAAATCGTTCGGGAAATCAGTTTTCTCCTTGGGTACATTCTTTGTATACTTTTGAATATACGGGCCGAGTCCGGGATTTACGGGAAATCGCGGTTTTCGTTTGCCGGCGATTAAACTCTTTTTATTCAGCGTCTCATCAAAAATGAAAACATTTTTGAAAACTACAAGTCTCATGCGTTTTAGTGGTGATAAAATAATTTAAAAAATCGTTCGGGAAATGAGTTTAACCCCTGGGTACTTTCTTTGTATACTTTTGACTATACGGGCCAAGCCCGGGATTTACGGGAAATCGCTGGTTTTCGTTTTCCGGCGATTAAACCTCTTTCATTAAGCGTCTCATCAAAAATGAAAACATTTTTGAAGGCTACAAGTCTCATGGGCTTTAATGGTTAAATAATAATTTAAAAAATCGTTCGGGAAATGAGTTTACTCCCTGGGAACTTTTTTTGTTTACTTTTGACTTTACAGGCCGAGTCCGGGATTTACGGGAAATCACAGGTTTTCGTTTGCCGGCGATTAAACTTCTTTTATTCAGCCTCTCATCAAAAATGAAAACATTTTTGAAAACTACAAGTCTCATGCGTTTTAGTGGTGAAAAAATAATTTAAAAAATCGTTCGGGAAATGAGTTTACTCCCTGGGTACTTTATTGGATACTTTTGACTATACGGGCCAAGCCCGGGATTTACGGGAAATCACAGGTTTTCGTTTGCCGGCGATTAAACTTCTTTCATTGAGCGTCTCATCAAAAATGAAAACATTTTTGAAAACTACAAGTCTCATGCGTTTTACTGGTGAAAAAATAATTTAAAAAATCGTTCTGGAAATGAGTTTACTCCCTCGGTACTTTCTTTGTATACTTTTGAATATACGGGCCGAGTACGGGATATACGGGATATCGCGGGTTTTCGTTTGGCGGCGATTAAACTTCTTTTATTCAGCGTCTCATCAAAAATGAAAACATTTCTGAAAACTACAAGTCTCATGCGTTTTAGTGGTGAAAAAATAATTTAAAAAATCGTTCGGGAAATGAGTTTACTCCCTGGGTACTTTCTTTGTATACTTTTGACTATACGGGCCGAGTCCGGGATTTACGGGAAATCGCGGGTTTTCGTTTGCCGGCGATTAAACTTCTTTTATTCGGCGTCCCATCAAAAATGAAAACATTTCTGAAAACTACAAGTCTCATGCGTTTTAGTGGTGAAAAAATAATTTAAAAAATCGTTCGGGAAATGAGTTTACTCCCTGGGTTCTTTCTTTGTATACTTTTGACTATACGGGCCGAGTCCGGGATTTACGGGAAATCGCGGGTTTTTGTTTGCCGGCGATTAAACTTCTTTTATTCGGCGTCCCATCAAAAATGAAAACATTTTTGAAAACTACAAGTCTCATGTGTTTTAGTGGTGAAAAAATAATATTAAAAATCGTTCGGGAAATGGGTTTACTCCCTGGGTACTTTCTTTGTATACTTTTGGCTATACGGGCCAAGCCCGGGATTTACGGAAATGGCGGGTTTTCGTTTGCCGGCGATTAAACTTCTTTTAATCAGCGTCTCATCAAAAATGAAAACATTTTTGAAAGCTACAAGTCTCATGGGCTTTAGTGGTTAAATAATAATTTAAAAATTCGTTCTGGAAATGAGTTTAATCCCTGGGTACTTTTTTTGTATACTTTTGACTTTACAGGCCGAATCCGGGATTTACGGGAAATGGCAGGTTTTCGCTTGTCGGCGATTAAACTTCTTTTATTCAGCGTCTCAACAAAAATGAAAACATTTTTGAAAACTACAAGTCTCATGCGTTTTAGTGGTGAAAAGACAATTTAAAAAATTGATTTGGAAATGAGTTTAACTCTCAGGGTACTTTCTTTGTATACATTCGACTATACGGCCCAAGCCCGGGATTTACGGGAAATCGCGGGTTTTCGTTTGCCGGCGATTAAACTTCTTTTATTCGGCGTCCCATCAAAAATGAAAACATTTCGGAAAACTACAAGTCTCATGCGTTTTAGTGGTGAAAAAATAATTTAAAAAATCGTTCGGGAAATGAGTTTACTCCCTGGGTTCTTTCTTTGTATACTTTTGACTATACGGGCCGAGTCCGGGATTTACGGGAAATCGCGGGTTTTTGTTTGCCGGCGATTAAACTTCTTTTATTCGGCGTCCCATCAAAAATGAAAACATTTTTGAAAACTACAAGTCTCATGTGTTTTAGTGGTGAAAAAATAATATTAAAAATCGTTCGGGAAATGAGTTTACTCCCTGGGTACTTTCTTTGTATACTTTTGGCTATACGGGCCAAGCCCGGGATTTACGGAAATGGCGGGTTTTCGTTTGCCGGCGATTAAACTTCTTTTAATCAGCGTCTCATCAAAAATGAAAACATTTTTGAAAGCTACAAGTCTCATGGGCTTTAGTGGTTAAATAATAATTTAAAAATTCGTTCTGGAAATGAGTTTAATCCCTGGGTACTTTTTTTGTATACTTTTGACTTTACAGGCCGAATCCGGGATTTACGGGAAATGGCAGGTTTTCGCTTGTCGGCGATTAAACTTCTTTTATTCAGCGTCTCAACAAAAATGAAAACATTTTTGAAAACTACAAGTCTCATGCGTTTTAGTGGTGAAAAGACAATTTAAAAAATTGATTTGGAAATGAGTTTAACTCTCAGGGTACTTTCTTTGTATACATTCGACTATACGGCCCAAGCCCGGGATTCACGGGAAATAGCGGGTTTTCGTTTGCCGGCGATTAAACCACTTTCACTAAGCGTCTCACCAAAAATGAAAACATTTTTGAAAACTACAAGTCTCATGCGTTTTAGTGGTGAAAAAATAATTTAAAAAATGGTTCGGTAAATGAGTTTACTCTCTGGGTACTTTCTTTGTATACTTTTGACTATACGGGCCGAGTCCTGGATTTACGGGAAATCGCGGGTTTTCGTTTGCCGGCGATTAAACTCCTTTTATTCAGCGTCTCATCAAAAATGAAAACATTTTTGAAAACTACAAGTCTCATGCGTTTTAGTGGTGAAAAGATAATTTAAAAAATCGTTCTGGAAATGAGTTTACTCACAGGGTACTTTCTTTGTAAACATTCGACTATACGGGACAAGCCGGGGATTTAGGGAAATCGTGGTATTTCGTTTGCCGGCGATTAAACCTCTTTCATTAAGGGTCTCATTAAAAATGAAAACATTTTTGGAAACTACAAGTCTGATTCGTTCTAGTGGCGCAAAAATAATTTAAAAAATCGTTCGGGAAATCAGTTTACTCGATGGGTACTTTCTTCAAATACATTCAACTATACGGGCCAAGCCCGGGATTTACAAGAAATCGCGGGTTTTCGTTTGCCGGCGATTAAACCTCTTTCATTAAGCGTCTCCTTAAAAATGAAAACATTTTTGAAAACTACAAGTCTCATTCGTTCTAGTGGTGCAGAAATAATTTGAAAAATCGTTCGGGAAATCAGTTTTCTCCTTGGGTACTTTCTTTGTATACTTTTGACTATACGGACCGAGTCCGGGATTTACGGGAAATCGCGGTTTTCGTTTGCCGGCGATTAAACTCCTTTTATTCAGCGTCTCATCAAAAATGAAAACATTTTTGAAAACTACAAGTCTCATGCGTTTTAGTGGTGATAAAATAATTTAAAAAATCGTTCGGGAAATGAGTTTAACCCCTCGGTCCTTTCTTTGTATACTTTTGACTATACGGGCCGAGTCCGGGGTTTACGGGAAATGGCGGGTTTTCGTTTGCCGGCGATTAAACTCCTTTTATTCAGCGTCTCATCGAAAATGAAAACATTTTTGAAAACTACAAGTCTCATTCGTTCTAGTGGTGCAGAAATAATTTGAAAAATCGTTTTGGAAATCAGTTTTCTCCTTGGGTACTTTCTTTGTATACTTTTGACTATACGGGCCGAGTCCGGGATTTACGGGAAATCGCGATTTTCGTTTGCCGGCGATTAAACTCCTTTTATTCAGCGTCTCATCAAAAATGAAAACATTTTTGAAAACTACAAGTCTCATGCGTTTTAGTGGTGAAAAAATAATTTAAAAAATCGTTCGGGAAATGAGTTTAACCCCTGGGTACTTTCTTTGTATACTTTTGACTATACGGGCCGAGTCCGGGGTTTACGGGAAATGGCGGGTTTTCGTTTGCCGGCTATTAAACTCCTTTTATTCAGCGTCTCATCAAAAATGAAAACATTTTTAAAAACTACAAGTCTGATGGGCTTTAGTGGCGAAATAATAATTTAAAAAATCGTTCGGGAAATGAGTTTACTCCCTGGGTACTTTCTTTGTATACTTTTGACTATACGGGCCGGGTCTGGGATTCACGGGAAATCGCAGGTTTTTGTTTGCCGGCGATTAAACTTTTTTTATTCAGCGTCTCATCAAAAATGAAAACATTTTTGAAAACTACAAGTCTCATGCGATTTAGCGGTGAAAAGATAATTTAAAAAATCGTTCTGGAAATGAGTTTACTCACAGGGTACTTTCTTTGTATACATTCGACTATACGGGCCAAGCCCGGGATTTACGGGAAATCGCGGGTTTTCGTTTGCCGGCGATTAAACCTCTTTCATTAAGCGTCTCATTAAAAATGAAAACGTTTTTGAAAACTACAAGTCTCATTCGTTCTAGTGGTGCAGAAATAATTTGAAAAATCGTTCGGGAAATGAGTTTACTCCCTAGGTACTTTCCTTGTATACTTTTGACTATACGGGCCGAGTCCGGGGTTTACGGGAAATGGCGGGTTTTCGTTTGCCGGCAATTAAACTCCTTTTATTCAGCGTCTCATCAAAAATGAAAAGATTTGTAAAATTTACCAGTCTCATGGGCTTTAGTGGTGCAGAAATAATTTGAAAAATCGTTCGGGAAATCAGTTTTCTCCTTGGGTACTTTCTTTGTATACTTTTGACTATACGGACCGAGTCCGGGATTTACGGGAAATTGCGGTTTTCGTTTGCCGGCGATTAAACTCCTTTTATTCAGCGTCTCATCGAAAATGAAAACATTTTTGAAAACTACAAGTCTCATTCGTTCTAGTGGTGCAGAAATAATTTGAAAAATCGTTTGGGAAATCAGTTTTCTCCTTGGGTACTTTCTTTGTATACTTTTGACTATACGGGCCGAGTCCGGGATTTACGGGAAATCGCGGTTTTCGTTTGCCGGCGATTAAACTCCTTTTATTCAGCGTCTCATCAAAAATGAAAACATTTTTGAAAACTACAAGTCTCATGCGTTTTAGTGGTGAAAAAATAATTTAAAAAATCGTTCGGGAAATGAGTTTAACCCCTCAGTACTTTCTTTGTATACTTTTGACTATACGGGCCGAGTCCGGGGTTTACGGGAAATGGCGGGTTTTCGTTTGCCGGCTATTAAACTCCTTTTATTCAGCGTCTCATCAAAAATGAAAACATTTTTAAAAACTACAAGTCTGATGGGCTTTAGTGGCGAAATAATAATTTAAAAAATCGTTCGGGAAATGAGTTTACTCCCTGGGTACTTTCTTTGTATACTTTTGACTATACGGGCCGAGTCTGGGATTTACGGGAAATCGCAGGTTTTTGTTTGCCGGCGATTAAACTTTTTTTATTCAGCGTCTCATCAAAAATGAAAACATTTTTGAAAACTACAAGTCTCATGCGATTTAGTGGTGAAAAGATAATTTAAAAAATCGTTCTGGAAATGAGTTTACTCACAGGGTACTTTCTTTGTATACATTCGACTATACGGGTCAAGCCCGGGATTTACGGGAAATCGCGGGTTTTCGTTTGCCGGCGATTAAACCTCTTTCATTAAGCGTCTCATTAAAAATGAAAACGTTTTTGAAAACTACAAGTCTCATTCGTTCTAGTGGTGCAGAAATAATTTGAAAAATCGTTCGGGAAATGAGTTTACTCCCTAGGTACTTTCCTTGTATACTTTTGACTATACGGGCCGAGTCCGGGGTTTACGGGAAATGGCGGGTTTTCGTTTGCCGGCAATTAAACTCCTTTTATTCAGCGTCTCATCAAAAATGAAAAGATTTGTAAAATTTACCAGTCTCATGGGCTTTAGTGGTGAAATAATAATTTAAAAAATCGTTCGGGAAATGAGTTTACACCCTGGGTACTTTCTTTGTATACTTTTGACTTTACAGGCCGAGTCCGGGATTTACGGGAAATCGCAGGTTTTCGTTTGCCGGCGATTAAACTTCTTTTATTCAGCGTCTCATCAAAAATGAAAACAAGTTTGAAGACTACAAGTCTCATGGGCTTTAGTGGTGAAAAGATAATTTAAAAAATCGTTTTGGAAATGAGTTTACTCACAGGGTACTTTCTTTGTATACATTCGACTATACGGGACAAGCCCGGGATTTACGGGAAATCGCGGGTTTTCGTTTGCCGGCGATTAAACCTCTTTCATTAAGCGTCTCATTTTAAATGAAAACATTTTTTAAAACTACAAGTCTCATTCGTTCTAGTGGTGCAGAAATAATTTGAAAAATCGTTCGGGAAATGAGTTTACTCCCTAGGTACTTTCCTTGTATACTTTTGACTATACGGGCCGAGTCCGGGGTTTACGGGAAATGGCGGGTTTTCGTTTGCCGGCAATTAAACTCCTTTTATTCAGCGTCTCATCAAAAATGAAAAGATTTGTAAAATTTACCAGTCTCATGGGCTTTAGTGGTGAAATAATAATTTAAAAAATCGTTCGGGAAATGAGTTTACACCCTGGGTACTTTCTTTGTATACTTTTGACTTTACAGGCCGAGTCCGGGATTTACGGGAAATCGCAGGTTTTCGTTTGCCGGCGATTAAACTTCTTTTATTCAGCGTCTCATCAAAAATGAAAACAAGTTTGAAGACTACAAGTCTCATGGGCTTTAGTGGTGAAAAGATAATTTAAAAAATCGTTTTGGAAATGAGTTTACTCACAGGGTACTTTCTTTGTATACATTCGACTATACGGGACAAGCCCGGGATTTACGGGAAATCGCGGGTTTTCGTTTGCCGGCGATTAAACCTCTTTCATTAAGCGTCTCATTAAAAATGAAAACATTTTTTAAAACTACAAGTCTCATTCGTTCTAGTGGTGCAGAAATAATTTGAAAAATCGTTCGGAAAATCAGTTTACTCCTTGGGTACTTTTTTTATATACATTCAACTAAACGGGCCAAGCCCGGGATTTACGGGAAATCGCGGGTTTTCGATTGCCGGCGATTAAACTTCTTTTATTCAGCGTCTCATCAAAAATGAAAACAAGTTTGAAAACTACAAGTGTCATGCGTTTTAGTGGTGAAAAAATAATTTAAAAAATCGTTCGGGAAATGAGTTTACTCCCTGGGTACTTTCTTTGTATACATTCGACTACACGGGCCAAGCCTGGGATTTAGGGGAAATCGCTGGTTTTCGTTTGTCGGCGATTAAACCTCTTTCATTAAGCGCTCATCAAAAATGAAAACATTTTTAAAAACTACAAGTCTCATGCGTTTTAGTGGTGAAAAAATAATTTGAAAAATTGTTCGGGAAATGAGTTTATTCCCTGGGTACTTTATTGGATACTTTTGACTATACGGGCCAAGCCCGGGATTTACGGGAAATGGCGGGTTTTCGTTTGCCGGCGATTAAACCTCTTTCATTAAGCGTCTCATCAAAAATGAAAACATTTTTGAAAACTGCAAGTCTCATGCGTTTTAGTGGTGAAAAAATAATTTAAAAAATCGTTCGGGAAATGAGTTTACTCCCTGGGTACTTTCCTTGTATACTTTTGACTATACGGGCCAAGCCCGGGATTTACGGGAAATCGCTGGTTTTCGTTTTCCGGCGATTAAACCTCTTTCATTAAGCGTCTCATCAAAAATGAAAACATTTTTGAAGGCTACAAGTCTCATGGGCTTTAATGGTTAAATAATAATTTAAAAAATCGTTCGGGAAATGAGTTTACTCCCTGGGAACTTTTTTTGTTTACTTTTGACTTTACAGGCCGAGTCCGGGATTCACGGGAAATCACAGGTTTTCGTTTGCCGGCGATTAAACTTCTTTTATTCAGCCTCTCATCAAAAATGAAAACATTTTTGAAAACTACAAGTCTCATGCGTTTTAGTCGTGAAAAAATAATTTAAAAAATCGTTCGGGAAATGAGTTTACTCCCTGGGTACTTTATTGGATACTTTTGACTATACGGGCCAAGCCCGGGATTTACGGGAAATCACAGGTTTTCGTTTGCCGGCGATTAAACTACTTTCATTAAGCGTCTCATCAAAAATGAAAACATTTTTGAAAACTACAAGTCTCATGCGTTTTACTGGTGAAAAAATAATTTAAAAAATCGTTCTGGAAATGAGTTTACTCACAGGTTACTTTCTTTGTATACATTCGACTATACGGGCCAAGCCCGGGATTTGCGGGAAATCGCGGGTTTTCGTTTGTTGGCGATTAAACCTCTTTCATTAAGCGTCTCATCAAAAATGAAAACATTTTTGAAAACTACAAGGCTCATGCGTTTTAGTGGTGAAAAAATAATTTAAAAAATCGTTCGGGAACTGAGTTTACTCCCTGGGTACTTTCTTTGTATACATTCGACTACACGGGCCAAGCCCGGGATTTGCCAGAAATGACGGGTTTTCGTTTGCCGGCGATTAAACCTCTTTCATTAAGCGTCTCATCAAAAATGAAAACATTTTTAAAAACTACAAGTCTTATGCGTTTTAGTGGTGAAAAAAAAATTTAAAAAATCGTTCCGGAAATGAGTTTACTCCCTGGGTACTTTCTTTGTAAACATTCGACTACACAGGCCAAGCCCGGAATTTAGGGGAAATCGCCGGTTTTCGTTTGCCGGCGATTAAACTTCTTTTATTCAGCGTCTTATCAAAAATGAAAACATTTTTGAAAACTACAAGTCTCATGCGTTTTAGTGGTAAAAAGACAATTTAAAAAATTGTTTTGGAAATGAGTTTACTCTCAGGGTACTTTCTTTGTATACTTTTGACTATACGGGCCGGGTCCTGGATTTACGGGAAATCGCGGGTTTTAGTTTGCCGGCGATTAAACCTCTTTCATTAAGCGTTTCATTAAAAATGAAAACGTTTTTGAAAACTACAAGTCTGATTCGTTCTAGTGGCGCAGAAATAATTTGAAAAATCGTTCGGGAAATCAGTTTTCTCCTTGGGTACTTTCTTTGTATACTTTTGACTATACGGGCCGAGTCCGGGATTTACGGGAAATCGCGGTTTTCGTTTGCCGGCGATTAAACTCCTTTTATTCAGCGTCTCATCAAAAATGAAAACATTTTTGAAAACTACAAGTCTCATGCGTTTTAGTGGTGAAAAAATAATTTAAAAAATCGTTCGGGAAATGAGTTTAACCCCTGGGTACTTTCTTTGTATACTTTTGACTATACGGGCCGAGTCCGGGGTTTACGGGAAATGGCGGGTTTTCGTTTGCCGGCTATTAAACTCCTTTTATTCAGCGTCTCATCGAAAATGAAAACATTTTTAAAAACTACAAGTCTGATGGGCTTTAGTGGTGGAATAATAATTTAAAAAATCGTTCGGGAAATGAGTTTAATCCCTGGGTACTTTCTTTGTATACTTTTGACTATACGGGCCGAGTCTAGGATTTACGGGAAATCGCAGGTTTTTGTTTGCCGGCGATTAAACTTCTTTTATTCAGCGTCTCATCAAAAATGAAAAATTTTTTGAAAACTACAAGTCTCATGCGATTTAGTGGTGAAAAGATAATTTAAAAAATCGTTCTGGAAATGAGTTTACTCACAGGGTACTTTCTTTGTATACATTCGACTATACGGGCCAAGCCCGGGATTTACGGGAAATCGCGGGTTTTCGTTTGCCGGCGATTAAACCTCTTTCATTAAGCGTCTCATTAAAAATGAAAACGTTTTTGAAAACTACAAGTCTCATTCGTTCTAGTGGTGCAGAAATAATTTGAAAAATCGTTCGGGAAATGAGTTTACTCCCTAGGTACTTTCCTTGTATACTTTTGACTATACGGGCCGAGTCCGGGGTTTACGGGAAATGGCGAGTTTTCGTTTGCCGGCAATTAAACTCCTTTTATTCAGCGTCTCATCAAAAATGAAAACATTTGTAAAAACTACAAGTCTCATGGGCTTTAGTGGTGAAATAATAATTTAAAAAATCGTTCGGGAAATGAGTTTACACCCTGGGTACTTTCTTTGTACACTTTTGACTTTACAGGCCGAGTCGGGGATTTACGGGAAATCGCAGGTTTTCGTTTGCCGGCGATTAAACTTCTTTTATTCAGCGTCTCATCAAAAATGAAAACAAGTTTGAAGACTACAAGTCTCATGCGTTTTAGTGGTGAAAAAATAATTTAAAAAATCGTTCGGGAAATGAGTTTACTCCCTGGGTACTTTCTTTGTATACTTTTGACTATACGGGGCGAGTCTGGGATTTACGGGAAATCGCAGGTTTTCGTTTGCCGGCGATTAAACTTCTTTTATTCAGCGTCTCATCAAAAATGAAAACATTTTTGAAAACTACAAGTCTCATGCGATTTAGTGGTGAAAAGATAATTTAAAAAATCGTTCTGGAAATGAGTTTACTCACAGGGTACTTTCTTTGTATACATTCGACTATACGGGCCAAGCCCGGGATTTACGGGAAAATCGCGGGTTTTCGTTTGCCGGCGATTAAACCTCTTTCATTAAGCGTCTCATTAAAAATGAAAACGTTTTTGAAAACTACAAGTCTTATTCGTTCTAGTGGTGCAGAAATAATTTGAAAAATCGTTCGGGAAATGAGTTTACTCCCTAGGTACTTTCCTTGTATACTTTTGACTATACGGGCCGAGTCCGGGGTTTACGAGAAATGGCGGGTTTTCGTTTGCCGGCAATTAAACTCCTTTTATTCAGCGTCTCATCAAAAATGAAAACATTTGTAAAAACTACAAGTCTCATGGGCTTTAGTGGTGAAATAATAATTTAAAAAATCGTTCGGGAAATGAGTTTACACCCTGGGTACTTTCTTTGTATACTTTTGACTTTACAGGCCGAGTCCGGGATTTACGGGAAATCGCAGGTTTTCGTTTGCCGGCGATTAAACTTCTTTTATTCAGCGTCTCATCAAAAATGAAAACAAGTTTGAAGACTACAAGTCTCATGCGTTTTAGTGGTGAAAAAATAATTTAAAAAATCGTTCGGGAAATGAGTTTACTCCCTGGGTACTTTCTTTGTATACTTTTGACTATACGGGGCGAGTCTGGGATTTACGGGAAATCGCAGGTTTTCGTTTGCCGGCGATTAAACTTCTTTTATTCAGCGTCTCATCAAAAATGAAAACATTTTTGAAAACTACAAGTCTCATGCGATTTAGTGGTGAAAAGATAATTTAAAAAATCGTTCTTGAAATGAGTTTACTCACAGGGTACTTTCTTTGTATACATTCGACTATACGGGACAAGCCCGGGATTTACGGGAAATCGCGGGTTTTCGTTTGCCGGCGATTAAACCTCTTTCATTAAGCGTCTCATTGAAAATGAAAACATTTTTGAAAACTACAAGTCTCATTCGTTCTAGTGATGCAGAAATAATTTGAAAAATCGTTCGGGAAATCAGTTTACTCCTTGGGTACTTTCTTTATATACATTCAACTATACGGGCCATGCCCGGGATTTACGGGAAATCGCGGGTTTTCGATTGCCGGCGATTAAACTTCTTTTATTCAGCGTCTCATCAAAAATGAAAACAAGTTTGAAAACTACAAGTCTCATGCGTTTTAGTGGTGAAAAAATAATTTAAAAAATCGTTCGGGAAATGAGTTTACTCCCTGGGTACTTTCTTTGTATACATTCGACTACACGGGCCAAGCCTGGGATTTAGGGGAAATCGCTGGTTTTCGTTGTCGGCGATTAAACCTCTTTCATTAAGCGTCTCATCAAAAATGAAAACATTTTTGAAAACTACAAGTCTCATGCGTTTTAGTGGTGAAAAGATAATTTGAAAAATCGTTCGGGAAATGAGTTTACTCCCTGGGTACTTTATTGGATACTTTTGACTATACGGGCCAAGCCCGGGATTTACGGGAAATGGCGGGTTTTCGTTTGCCGGCGATTAAACCTCTTTCATTAGGCGTCTCATCAAAAATGAAAACATTTTTGAAAACTACAAGTCTCATGCGTTTTAGTGGTGAAAAAATAATTTAAAAAATCGTTCGGGAAATGAGTTTACTCCCTGGGTACTTTCCTTGTATACTTTTGACTATACGGGCCAAGCCCGGGATTTACGGGAAATCGCTGGTTTTCGTTTTCCGGCGATTAAACCTCTTTCATTAAGCGTCTCATCAAAAATGAAAAAATTTTTGAAGGCTACAAGTCTCATGGGCTTTAATGGTTAAATAATAATTTAAAAAATCGTTCGGGAAATGAGTTTACTCCCTGGGAACTCTTTTTGTTTAGTTTTGACTTTACAGGCCGAGTCCGGGATTTACGGGAAATCACAGGTTTTCGTTTGCCGGCGATTAAACTTCTTTTATTCAGCCTCTCATGAAAAATGAAAACATTTTTGAAAACTACAAGTCTCATGCGTTTTAGTGGTGAAAAAATAATTTAAAAAATCGTTCTGGAAATGAGTTTACTCACAGGTTACTTTCTTTGTATACATTCGACTATACGGGCCAAGCCCGGGATTTGCGGGAAATCGCGGGTTTTCGTTTGCCGGCGATTAAACTTCTTTCATTAAGCGTCTCATCAAAAATGAAAACATTTTTGAAAACTACAAGTCTCATGCGTTTTAGTGGTGAAAAAATATTTTAAAAAATCGTTCGGGAACTGAGTTTACTCCCTGGGTACTTTCTTTGTATACATTCGACTACACGGGCCAAGCCCGGGATTTGCCGGAAATGACGGGTTTTCGTTTGCCGGCGATTAAACCTCTTTCATTAAGCGTCTCATCAAAAATGAAAACATTTTTAAAAACTACAAGTCTTATGCGTTTTAGTGGTGAAAAAAAAATTTAAAAAATCGTTCCGGAAATGAGTTTACTTCCTGGGTACTTTCTTTGTAAACATTCGACTACACGGGCCAAGCCCGGGATTTAGGGGAAATCGCCGGTTTTCGTTTGCCGGCGATTAAACCTCTTTCATTAAGCGTCTCAGCAAAAATGAAAACATTTTTGAAAGCTACAAGTCTCATGGGCTTTAGTGGTTAAATAATAATTTAAAAATTCGTTCGGGAAATGAGTTTAATCCCTGGGTACTTTTCTTGTATACTTTTGACTTTACAGGCCGAATCCGGGATTTACGGGAAATGGCAGGTTTTCGCTTGTCGGCGATTAAACTTCTTTTATTCAGCGTCTCATCAAAAATGAAAGCATTTTTGAAAACTACAAGTCTCATGCGTTTTAGTGGTGAAAAGACAATTTAAAAAAATTGTTTTGGAAATGAGTTTACTCTCAGGGTACTTTCTTTGTATACATTCGACTATACGGCCCAAGCCCGGGATTCACGGGAAATAGCGGGTTTTCGTTTGCCGGCGATTAAACCACTTTCACTAAGCGTCTCACCAAAAATGAAAACATTTTTGAAAACTACAAGTCTCATGCGTTTTAGTGGTGAAAAAATAATTTAAAAAATGGTTCGGGAAATGAGTTTACTCTCTGGGTACTTTCTTTGTATACTTTTGACTATACGGGCCGAGTCCTGGATTTACGGGAAATCGCGGGTTTTCGTTTGCCGGCGATTAAACTCCTTTTATTCAGCGTCTCATCAAAAATGAAAACATTTTTGAAAACTACAAGTCTCATGCGTTTTAGTGGTGAAAAGATAATTTAAAAAATCGTTCTGGAAATGAGTTTACTCACAGGGTACTTTCTTTGTAAACATTCGACTATACGGGACAAGCCGGGGATTTAGGGAAATCGTGGTATTTCGTTTGCCGACGATTAAACCTCTTTCATTAAGGGTCTCATTAAAAATGAAAACATTTTTGGAAACTACAAGTCTGATTCGTTCTAGTGGCGCAGAAATAATTTGAAAAATCGTTCGGGAAATCAGTTTACTCGATGGGTAATTTCTTCAAATACATTCAACTATACGGGCCAAGCCCGGGATTTACAAGAAATCGCGGGTTTTCGTTTGCCGGCGATTAAACCTCTTTCATTAAGCGTCTCCTTAAAAATGAAAACATTTTTGAAAACTACAAGTCTCAATCGTTCTAGTGGTGCAGAAATAATTTGAAAAATCGTTCGGGAAAGCAGTTTTCTCCTTGGGTACTTTCTTTGTATACTTTTGACTATACGGGCCGAGTCCGGGATTTACGGGAAATCGCGGTTTTCGTTTGGCGGCGATTAAATTCCTTTTAATCAGCGTCTCATCAAAAATGAAAACATTTTTGAAAACTACAAGTCTCATGCGTTTTAGTGGTGATAAAATAATTTAAAAAGTCGTTCGGGAAATGAGTTTAACCCCTGGGTACTTTCTTTGTATACTTTTGACTATACGGGTCGAGTCCGGGGTTTACGGGAAATGGCGGGTTTTCGTTTGCCGGCGATTAAACTCCTTTTATTCAGCGTCTCATCGAAAATGAAAACATTTTTGAAAACTACAAGTCTCATTCGTTCTAGTGGTGCAGAAATAATTTGAAAAATCGTTTGGGAAATCAGTTTTCTCCTTGGGTATTTTCTTTGTATACTTTTGACTATACGGGCCGAGTCCGGGATTTACGGGAAATCGCGGTTTTCGTTTGCCGGCGATTAAACTCCTTTTATTCAGCGTCTCATCAAAAATGAAAACATTTTTGAAAACTACAAGTCACTACAAGGGTTTTCGTTTGCCGGCGATTAAACCTCTTTCATTAAGCGTCTCATTAAAAATGAAAACGTTTTTGAAAACTACAAGTCTCATTCGTTCTAGTGGTGCAGAAGTAATTTGAAAAATCGTTCGGGAAATGAGTTTACTCCCTAGGTACTTTCCTTGTATACTTTTGACTATACGGGCCGAGTCCGGGGTTTACGGGAAATGGCGGGTTTTCGTTTGCCGGCAATTAAACTCCTTTTATTCCGCGTCTCATCAAAAATGAAAACATTTGTAAAAACTACAAGTCTCATGCGTTTTACTGGTGAAAAAATAATTTAAAAAATCGTTCTGGAAATGAGTTTACTCCCTGGGTACTTTCTTTGTATACTTTTGACTATACGGGCCGAGTACGGGATTTACGGGATATCGCGGGTTTTCGTTTGGCGGCGATTAAACTTCTTTTATTCAGCGTCTCATCAAAAAAGAAACATTTTTGAAAACTACAAGTCTCATGCGTTTTAGTGGTGAAAAGATAATTTAAAAAATCGTTCTGGAAATGAGTTTACTCACAGGGTACTTTCTTTGTAAACATTCGACTATACGGGACAAGCCGGGGATTTAGGGAAATCGTGGTATTTCGTTTGCCGACGATTAAACCTCTTTCATTAAGGGTCTCATTAAAAATGAAAACATTTTTGGAAACTACAAGTCTGATTCGTTCTAGTGGCGCAGAAATAATTTGAAAAATCGTTCGGGAAATCAGTTTACTCGATGGGTAATTTCTTCAAATACATTCAACTATACGGGCCAAGCCCGGGATTTACAAGAAATTGCGGGTTTTCGTTTGCCGGCGATTAAACCTCTTTCATTAAGCGTCTCCTTAAAAATGAAAACATTTTTGAAAACTACAAGTCTCAATCGTTCTAGTGGTGCAGAAATAATTTGAAAAATCGTTCGGGAAAGCAGTTTTCTCCTTGGGTACTTTCTTTGTATACTTTTGACTATACGGGCCGAGTCCGGGATTTACGGGAAATCGCGGTTTTCGTTTGCCGGCGATTAAACTCCTTTTATTCAGCGTCTCATCAAAAATGAAAACATTTTTGAAAACTACAAGTCTCATGCGTTTTAGTGGTGATAAAATAATTTAAAAAGTCGTTCGGGAAATGAGTTTAACCCCTGGGTACTTTCTTTGTATACTTTTGACTATACGGGTCGAGTCCGGGGTTTACGGGAAATGGCGGGTTTTCGTTTGCCGGCGATTAAACTCCTTTTATTCAGCGTCTCATCGAAAATGAAAACATTTTTGAAAACTACAAGTCTCATTCGTTCTAGTGGTGCAGAAATAATTTGAAAAATCGTTTGGGAAATCAGTTTTCTCCTTGGGTATTTTCTTTGTATACTTTTGACTATACGGGCCGAGTCCGGGATTTACGGGAAATCGCGGTTTTCGTTTGCCGGCGATTAAACTCCTTTTATTCAGCGTCTCATCAAAAATGAAAACATTTTTGAAAACTACAAGTCACTACAAGGGTTTTCGTTTGCCGGCGATTAAACCTCTTTCATTAAGCGTCTCATTAAAAATGAAAACGTTTTTGAAAACTACAAGTCTCATTCGTTCTAGTGGTGCAGAAATAATTTGAAAAATCGTTCGGGAAATGAGTTTACTCCCTAGGTACTTTCCTTGTATACTTTTGACTATACGGGCCGAGTCCGGGGTTTACGGGAAATGGCGGGTTTTCGTTTGCTGGCAATTAAACTCCTTTTATTCAGCGTCTCATCAAAAATGAAAACATTTGTAAAAACTACAAGTCTCATGCGTTTTACTGGTGAAAAAATAATTTAAAAAATCGTTCTGGAAATGAGTTTACTCCCTGGGTACTTTCTTTGTATACTTTTGACTATACGGGCCGAGTACGGGATTTACGGGATATCGCGGGTTTTCGTTTGGCGGCGATTAAACTTCTTTTATTCAGCGTCTCATCAAAAAAGAAACATTTTTGAAAACTACAAGTCTCATGCGCTTTAGTGGTGAAAAAATAATTTAAAAAATCGTTCTGGAAATGAGTTTACTCCCTGGGTACTTTCTTTGTATACATTCGACTACACGGGCCAAGCCCGGGATTTGCCGGAAATGGCGGGTTTTCGTTTGCCGGCGATTAAACCTCTTTCATTGAGCGTCTCATCAAAAATGAAAACATTTTTGAAAACTACAAGTCTTATGCGTTTTAGTGGTGAAAAAAAAATTTAAAAAATCGTTCCGGAAATGAGTTTACTCCCTGGGTACTTTCTTTCCAATGAAAACATTTTTGAAAACTACAAGTCTCATGCGTTTCAGTGGTGAAAAGATAATTTAAAAAATCGTTCTGGAAATGAGTTTACTCACAGGGTACTTTCTTTGTAAACATTCGACTATACGGGACAAGCCGGGGATTTAGGGAAATCGTGGTATTTCGTTTGCCGGCGATTAAACCTCTTTCATTAAGGGTCTCATTATAAATGAAAACATTTTTGGAAACTACAAGTCTCATTCGTTCTAGTGGCGCAGAAATAATTTGAAAAATCGTTCGGGAAATCAGTTCACTCGATAGGTACTTTCTTCAAATACATTCAACTATACGGGCCAAGCCCGGGATTTACAAGAAATCGCGGGTTTTCGTTTGCCGGCGATTAAACCTCTTTCATTAAGCGTCTCCTTAAAAATGAAAACATTTTTGAAAACAACAAGTCTCATGCGTTTTAGTGGTGAAAAAATAATTTAAAAATATCGTTCGGGAAATGAGTTTAACCCCTGGGTACTTTCTTTGTATACTTTTGACTATACGGGCCGAGTCCGGGGTTTACGGGAAATGGCGGGTTTTCGTTTGCCGGCGATTAAACTCCTTTTATTCAACGTCTCATCGAAAATGAAAACATTTTTAAAAACTACAAGTCTGATGGGCTTTAGTGGTGAAATAATAATTTAAAAAATCGTTCGGGAAATGAGTTTACTCCCTGGGTACTTTCTTTGTATACTTTTGACTATACGGGCCGAGTCTGGGATTTACGGGAAATCGCAGGTTTTTGTTTGCCGGCGATTAAACTTCTTTTATTCAGCGTCTCATCAAAAATGAAAACATTTTTGAAAACTACAAGTCTCATGCGATTTAGTGGTGAAAAGATAATTTAAAAAATCGTTCTGGAAATGAGTTTACTCACAGGGTACTTTCTTTGTATACATTCGACTATACGGGCCAAGCCCGGGATTTACGGGAAATCGCGGGTTTTCGTTTGCCGGCGATTAAACCTCTTTCATTAAGCGTCTCATTAAAAATGAAAACGTTTTTGAAAACTACAAGTCTCATTCGTTCTAGTGGTGCAGAAATAATTTGAAAAATCGTTCGGGAAATGAGTTTACTCCCTAAGTACTTTCCTTGTATACTTTTGACTATACGGGCCGAGTCCGGGGTTTACGAGAAATGGCGGGTTTTCGTTTGCCGGCAATTAAACTCCTTTTATTCAGCGTCTCATCAAAAATGAAATCATTTTTAAAAACTACAAGTCTCATGGGCTTTAGTGGTGAAATAATAATTTAAAAAATCGTACGGGAAATGAGTTTACTCCCTGGGTACTTTCTTTGTATACTTTTGACTATACGGGACAAGCCCGGGATTTACGGGAAATCGCGGGTGTTCGTTTGCCGGCGATTAAACCTCTTTCATTAAACGTCTCATCAAAAATGAAAACATTTTTGAAAACTACAAGTATCATGCGTTTTAGTGGTGAAAAAATAATTTAAAAAATCGTTCGGGAACTGAGTTTACTCCCTGGGTACTTTCTTTGTATACATTCGACTACACGGGCCAAGCCCGGGATTTGCCGGAAATGACGGGTTTTCGTTTGCCGGCGATTAAACCTCTTTCATTAAGCGTCTCATCAAAAATGAAAACATTTTTAAAAACTAAAAGTCTTATGCGTTTTAGTGGTGAAAAAAAAATTTAAAAAATCGTTCCGGAAATGAGTTTACTTCCTGGGTACTTTCTTTGTAAACATTCGACTACACGGGCCAAGCCCGGGATTTAGGGGAAATCGCCGGTTTTCGTTTGCCGGCGATTAAACCTCTTTCATTAAGCGTCTCAGCAAAAATGAAAACATTTTTAAAAACTACAAGTCTCATGCGTTTTAATGGTGAAAAAATAATTTAAAAAATCGTTCGGGAAATGAGTTTACTCCCTGGGTACTTTCTTTGTATACTTTTGACTATACGGGCCGAGTCCGGGATTTACGGGAAATCGCGGGTTTTCGTTTGCCGGCGATTAAACTTCTTTTATTCGGCGTCCCATCAAAAATGAAAACATTTTTGAAAACTACAAGTCTCATGTGTTTTAGTGGTGAAAAAATAATATAAAAAATCGTTCGGGAAATGAGTTTACTCCCTGGGTACTTTCTTTGTATACTTTTGACTATACGGGCCAAGCCCGGGATTTACGGAAATGGCGGGTTTTCGTTTGCCGGCGATTAAACTTCTTTTAATCAGCGTCTCATCAAAAATGAAAACATTTTTGAAAGCTACAAGTCTCATGGGCTTTAGTGGTTAAATAATAATTTAAAAATTCGTTCGGGAAATGAGTTTAATCCCTGGGTACTTTTTTTGTATACTTTTGACTTTACAGGCCGAATCCGGGATTTACGGGAAATGGCAGGTTTTCGCTTGTCGGCGATTAAACTTCTTTTATTCAGCGTCTCATCAAAAATGAAAGCATTTTTGAAAACTACAAGTCTCATGCGTTTTAGTGGTGAAAAGACAATTTAAGAAATTGTTTTGGAAATGAGTTTACTCTCAGGGTACTTTCTTTGTATACATTCGACTATACGGCCCAAGCCCGGGATTCACGGGAAATAGCGGGTTTTCGTTTGCCGGCGATTAAACCACTTTCACTAAGCGTCTCACCAAAAATGAAAACATTTTTGAAAACTACAAGTCTCATGCGTTTTAGTGGTGAAAAAATAATTTAAAAAATGGTTCGGGAAATGAGTTTACTCTCTGGGTACTTTCTTTGTATACTTTTGACTATACGGGCCGAGTCCTGGATTTATGGGAAATCGCGGGTTTTCGTTTGCCGGCGATTAAACTCCTTTTATTCAGCGTCTCATCAAAAATGAAAACATTTTTGAAAACTACAAGTCTCATGCGTTTTAGTGGTGAAAAGATAATTTAAAAAATCGTTCTGGAAATGAGTTTACTCACAGGGTACTTTCTTTGTAAACATTCAACTATACGGGACAAGCCGGGGATTTAGGGAAATCGTGGTATTTCGTTTGCCGGCGATTAAACCTCTTTCATTAAGGGTCTCATTAAAAATGAAAACATTTTTGGAAACTACAAGTCTGATTCGTTCTAGTGGCGCAGAAAGAATTTGAAAAATCGTTCGGGAAATCATTTTACTCGATGAGTACTTTCTTCAAATACATTCAACTATACGGACCAAGCCCGGGATTTACAAGAAATCGCGGGTTTTCGTTTGCCGGCGATTAAACCTCTTTCATTAAGCGTCTCCTTAAAAATGAAAACATTTTTGAAAACTACAAGTCTCAATCGTTCTAGTGGTTCAGAAATAATTTGAAAAATCGTTCGGGAAAGCAGTTTTCTCCTTGGGTACTTTCTTTGTATACTTTTGACTATACGGGCCGAGTCCGGGATTTACGGGAAATCGCGGTTTTCGTTTGCCGGTGATTAAACTCCTTTTATTCAGCGTCTCATCAAAAATGAAAACATTTTTGAAAACTACAAGTCTCATGCGTTTTAGTGGTGATAAAATAATTTAAAAAGTCGTTCGGGAAATGAGTTTAACCCCTGGGTACTTTCTTTGTATACTTTTAACTATACGGGCCGAGTCCGGGGTTTACGGGAAATGGCGGGTTTTCGTTTGCCGGCGATTAAACTCCTTTTATTCAGCGTCTCATCGAAAATGAAAACATTTTTGAAAACTACAAGTCTCATTCGTTCTAGTGGTGCAGAAATAATTTGAAAAATCGTTTGGGAAATCAGTTTTCTCCTTGGGTACTTTCTTTGTATACTTTTGACTATACGGGCCGAGTCCGGGATTTACGGGAAATCGCGGATTTCGTTTGCCGGCGATTAAACTCCTTTTATTCAGCGTCTCATCAAAAATGAAAACATTTTTGAAAACTACAAGTCTCATGCGTTTTAGTGGTGAAAAAATAATTTAAAAAATCGTTCGGGAAATGAGTTTAACCCCTGGGTACTTTCTTTGTATACTTTTGACTATACGGGCCGAGTCCGGGGTTTACGGGAAATGGCGGGTTTTCGTTTGCCGGCTATTAAACTCCTTTTATTCAGCGTCTCATCGAAAATGAAAACATTTTTAAAAACTACAAGTCTGATGGGCTTTAGTGGTGAAATAATAATTTAAAAAATCGTTCGGGAAATGAGTTTACTCCCTGGGTACTTTCTTTGTATACTTTTGACTATACGGGCCGAGTCTGGGATTTACGGGAAATCGCAGGTTTTTGTTTGCCGGCGATTAAACTTCTTTTATTCAGCGTCTCATCAAAAATGAAAACATTTTTGAAAACTACAAGTCTCATGCGATTTAGTGGTGAAAAGATAATTTAAAAAATCGTTCTGGAAATGAGTTTACTCACAGGGTACTTTCTTTGTATACATTCGACTATACGGGCCAAGCCCGGGATTTACGGGAAATCGCGGGTTTTCGTTTGCCGGCGATTAAACCTCTTTCATTAAGCGTCTCATTAAAAATGAAAACGTTTTTGAAAACTACAAGTCTCATTCGTTCTAGTGGTGCAAAAATAATTTAAAAATATCGTTCGGGAAATGAGTTTAACCCCTGGGTACTTTCTTTGTATACTTTTGACTATACGGGCCGAGTCCGGGGTTTACGGGAAATGGCGGGCTTTCGTTTGGCGGCGATTAAACCTCTTTCATTAAGCGTCTCATCAAAAATGAAAACATTTTTGAAAACTACAAGTCTTATGCGTTTTAGTGGTGAAAAAAAATTTTAAAAAATCGTTCCGGAAATGAGTTTACTCCCTGGGTACTTTCTTTCCAATGAAAACATTTTTGAAAACTACAAGTCTCATGCGTTTTAGTGGTGAAAAAATAATTTAAAAATATCGTTCGGGAAATGAGTTTAACCCCTGGGTACTTTCTTTGTATACTTTTGACTATACGGGCCGAGTCCGGGGTTTACGGGAAATGGCGGGTTTTCGTTTGCCGGCGATTAAACTCCTTTTATTCAACGTCTCATCGAAAATGAAAACATTTTTAAAAACTACAAGTCTGATGGGCTTTAGTGGTGAAATAATAATTTAAAAAATCGTTCGGGAAATGAGTTTACTCCCTGGGTACTTTCTTTGTATACTTTTGACTATACGGGCCGAGTCTGGGATTTACGGGAAATCGCAGGTTTTTGTTTGCCGGCGATTAAACTTCTTTTATTCAGCGTCTCATCAAAAATGAAAACATTTTTGAAAACTACAAGTCTCATGCGATTTAGTGGTGAAAAGATAATTTAAAAAATCGTTCTGGAAATGAGTTTACTCACAGGGTACTTTCTTTGTATACATTCGACTATACGGGCCAAGCCCGGGATTTACGGGAAATCGCGGGTTTTCGTTTGCCGGCGATTAAACCTCTTTCATTAAGCGTCTCATTAAAAATGAAAACGTTTTTGAAAACTACAAGTCTCATTCGTTCTAGTGGTGCAGAAATAATTTGAAAAATCGTTCTGGAAATGAGTTTACTCACAGGGTACTTTCTTTGTAAACATTCAACTATACGGGACAAGCCGGGGATTTAGGGAAATCGTGGTATTTCGTTTGCCGGCGATTAAACCTCTTTCATTAAGGGTCTCATTAAAAATGAAAACATTTTTGGAAACTACAAGTCTGATTCGTTCTAGTGGCGCAGAAAGAATTTGAAAAATCGTTCGGGAAATCAGTTTACTCGATGAGTACTTTCTTCAAATACATTCAACTATACGGGCCAAGCCCGGGATTTACAAGAAATCGCGGGTTTTCGTTTGCCGGCGATTAAACCTCTTTCATTAAGCGTCTCCTTAAAAATGAAAACATTTTTGAAAACTACAAGTCTCAATCGTTCTAGTGGTTCAGAAATAATTTGAAAAATCGTTCGGGAAAGCAGTTTTCTCCTTGGGTACTTTCTTTGTATACTTTTGACTATACAGGCCGAGTCCGGGATTTACGGGAAATCGCGGTTTTCGTTTGCCGGTGATTAAACTCCTTTTATTCAGCGTCTCATCAAAAATGAAAACATTTTTGAAAACTACAAGTCTCATGCGTTTTAGTGGTGATAAAATAATTTAAAAAGTCGTTCGGGAAATGAGTTTAACCCCTGGGTACTTTCTTTGCATACTTTTAACTATACGGGCCGAGTCCGGGGTTTACGGGAAATGGCGGGTTTTCGTTTGCCGGCGATTAAACTCCTTTTATTCAGCGTCTCATCGAAAATGAAAACATTTTTGAAAACTACAAGTCTCATTCGTTCTAGTGGTGCAGAAATAATTTGAAAAATCGTTTGGGAAATCAGTTTTCTCCTTGGGTACTTTCTTTGTATACTTTTGACTATACGGGCCGAGTCCGGGATTTACGGGAAATCGCGGATTTCGTTTGCCGGCGATTAAACTCCTTTTATTCAGCGTCTCATCAAAAATGAAAACATTTTTGAAAACTACAAGTCTCATGCGTTTTAGTGGTGAAAAAATAATTTAAAAAATCGTTCGGGAAATGAGTTTAACCCCTGGGTACTTTCTTTGTATACTTTTGACTATACGGGCCGAGTCCGGGGTTTACGGGAAATGGCGGGTTTTCGTTTGCCGGCTATTAAACTCCTTTTATTCAGCGTCTCATCGAAAATGAAAACATTTTTAAAAACTACAAGTCTGATGGGCTTTAGTGGTGAAATAATAATTTAAAAAATCGTTCGGGAAATGAGTTTACTCCCTGGGTACTTTCTTTGTATACTTTTGACTATACGGGCCGAGTCTGGGATTTACGGGAAATCGCAGGTTTTTGTTTGCCGGCGATTAAACTTCTTTTATTCAGCGTCTCATCAAAAATGAAAACATTTTTGAAAACTACAAGTCTCATGCGATTTAGTGGTGAAAAGATAATTTAAAAAATCGTTCTGGAAATGAGTTTACTCACAGGGTACTTTCTTTGTATACATTCGACTATACGGGCCAAGCCCGGGATTTACGGGAAATCGCGGGTTTTCGTTTGCCGGCGATTAAACCTCTTTCATTAAGCGTCTCATTAAAAATGAAAACGTTTTTGAAAACTACAAGTCTCATTCGTTCTAGTGGTGCAGAAATAATTTAAAAATATCGTTCGGGAAATGAGTTTAACCCCTGGGTACTTTCTTTGTATACTTTTGACTATACGGGCCGAGTCCGGGGTTTACGGGAAATGGCGGGCTTTCGTTTGGCGGCGATTAAACCTCTTTCATTAAGCGTCTCATCAAAAATGAAAACATTTTTGAAAACTACAAGTCTTATGCGTTTTAGTGGTGAAAAAAAATTTTAAAAAATCGTTCCGGAAATGAGTTTACTCCCTGGGTACTTTCTTTCCAATGAAAACATTTTTGAAAACTACAAGTCTCATGCGTTTTAGTGGTGAAAAAATAATTTAAAAATATCGTTCGGGAAATGAGTTTAACCCCTGGGTACTTTCTTTGTATACTTTTGACTATACGGGCCGAGTCCGGGGTTTACGGGAAATGGCGGGTTTTCGTTTGCCGGCGATTAAACTCCTTTTATTCAACGTCTCATCGAAAATGAAAACATTTTTAAAAACTACAAGTCTGATGGGCTTTAGTGGTGAAATAATAATTTAAAAAATCGTTCGGGAAATGAGTTTACTCCCTGGGTACTTTCTTTGTATACTTTTGACTATACGGGCCGAGTCTGGGATTTACGGGAAATCGCAGGTTTTTGTTTGCCGGCGATTAAACTTCTTTTATTCAGCGTCTCATCAAAAATGAAAACATTTTTGAAAACTACAAGTCTCATGCGATTTAGTGGTGAAAAGATAATTTAAAAAATCGTTCTGGAAATGAGTTTACTCACAGGGTACTTTCTTTGTATACATTCGACTATACGGGCCAAGCCCGGGATTTACGGGAAATCGCGGGTTTTCGTTTGCCGGCGATTAAACCTCTTTCATTAAGCGTCTCATTAAAAATGAAAACGTTTTTGAAAACTACAAGTCTCATTCGTTCTAGTGGTGCAGAAATAATTTGAAAAATCGTTTGGGAAATGAGTTTACTCCCTAGGTACTTTCCTTGTATACTTTTGAGTATACGGGCCGAGTCCGGGGTTTACGGGAAATGGCGGGTTTTCGTTTGCCGGCAATTAAACTCCTTTTATTCAGCGTCTCATCAAAAATGAAAACATTTGTAAAAACTACAAGTCTCATGCGTTTTACTGGTGAAAAAATAATTTAAAAAATCGTTCTGGAAATGAGTTTACTCCCTGGGTACTTTCTTTGTATACTTTTGACTATACGGGCCGAGTACGGGATTTACGGGATATCGCGGGTTTTCGTTTGGCGGCGATTAAACCTCTTTCATTAAGCGTCTCATCAAAAATGAAAACATTTTTGAAAACTACAAGTCTTATGCGTTTTAGTGGTGAAAAAAAAATTTAAAAAATCGTTCCGGAAATGAGTTTACTCCCTGGGTACTTTCTTTCCAATGAAAACATTTTTGAAAACTACAAGTCTCATGCGTTTCAGTGGTGAAAAGATAATTTAAAAAATCGTTCTGGAAATGAGTTTACTCACAGGGTACTTTCTTTGTAAACATTCGACTATACGGGACAAGCCGGGGATTTAGGGAAATCGTGGTATTTCGTTTGCCGGCGATTAAACCTCTTTCATTAAGGGTCTCATTAAAAATGAAAACATTTTTGGAAACTACAAGTCTCATTCGTTCTAGTGGCGCAGAAATAATTTGAAAAATCGTTCGGGAAATCAGTTCACTTGATAGGTACTTTCTTCAAATACATTCAACTATACGGGCCAAGCCCGGGATTTACAAGAAATCGCGGGTTTTCGTTTGCCGGCGATTAAACCTCTTTCATTAAGCGTCTCCTTAAAAATGAAAACATTTTTGAAAACTACAAGTCTCATTCGTTCTAGTGGTGCAGAAATAATTTGAAAAATCGTTCGGGAAATCAGTTTTCTCCTTGGGTACTTTCTTTGTATACTTTTGACTATACGGGCCGAGTCCGGGATTTACGGGAAATCGCGGTTTTCGTTTGCCGGCGATTAAACTCCTTTTATTCAGCGTCTCATCAAAAATGAAAACATTTTTGAAAACTACAAGTCTCATGCGTTTTAGTGGTGAAAAAATAATTTAAAAATATCGTTCGGGAAATGAGTTTAACCCCTGGGTACTTTCTTTGTATACTTTTGACTATACGGGCCGAGTCCGGGGTTTACGGGAAATGGCGGGTTTTCGTTTGCCGGCGATTAAACTCCTTTTATTCAACGTCTCATCGAAAATGAAAACATTTTTAAAAACTACAAGTCTGATGGGCTTTAGTGGTGAAATAATAATTTAAAAAATCGTTCGGGAAATGAGTTTACTCCCTGGGTACTTTCTTTGTATACTTTTGACTATACGGGCCGAGTCTGGGATTTACGGGAAATCGCAGGTTTTTGTTTGCCGGCGATTAAACTTCTTTTATTCAGCGTCTCATCAAAAATGAAAACATTTTTGAAAACTACAAGTCTCATGCGATTTAGTGGTGAAAAGATAATTTAAAAAATCGTTCTGGAAATGAGTTTACTCACAGGGTACTTTCTTTGTATACATTCAACTATACGGGCCAAGCCCGGGATTTACGGGAAATCGCGGGTTTTCGTTTGCCGGCGATTAAACCTCTTTCATTAAGCGTCTCACTAAAAATGAAAACGTTTTTGAAAACTACAAGTCTCATTCGTTCTAGTGGTGCAGAAATAATTTGAAAAATCGTTCGGGAAATGAGTTTACTCCCTAGGTACTTTCCTTGTATACTTTTGACTATACGGGCCGAGTCCGGGGTTTACGAGAAATGGCGGGTTTTCGTTTGCCGGCAATTAAACTCCTTTTATTCAGCGTCTCATCAAAAATGATATCATTTTTAAAAACTACAAGTCTCATGGGCTTTAGTGGTGAAATAATAATTTAAAAAATCGTACGGGAAATGAGTTTACTCCCTGGGTACTTTCTTTGTATACTTTTGACTATACGGGACAAGCCCGGGATTTACGGGAAATCGCGGGTGTTCGTTTGCCGGCGATTAAACCTCTTTCATTAAGGGTCTCATTAAAAATGAAAACATTTTTGGAAACTACAAGTCTCATTCGTTCTAGTGGCGCAGAAATAATTTGAAAAATCGTTCGGGAAATCAGTTCACTCGATAGGTACTTTCTTCAAATACATTCAACTATACGGGCCAAGCCCGGGATTTACAAGAAATCGCGGGTTTTCGTTTGCCGGCGATTAAACCTCTTTCATTAAGCGTCTCCTTAAAAATGAAAACATTTTTGAAAACTACAAGTCTCATTCGTTCTAGTGGTGCAGAAATAATTTGAAAACTCGTTCGGTAAATCAGTTTTCTCCTTGGGTACTTTCTTTGTATACTTTTGACTATACGGGCCGAGTCCGGGGTTTACGGGAAATGGCAAGTTTTCGTTTGCCGGCGATTAAACTCCTTTTATTCAACGTCTCATCGAAAATGAAAACATTTTTAAAAACCACAAGTCTGATGGGCTTTAGTGGTGAAATAATAATTTAAAAAATCGTTCGGGAAATGAGTTTACTCCCTGGGTACTTTCTTTGTATACTTTTGACTATACGGGCCGAGTCTGGGATTTACGGGAAATTGCAGGTTTTTGTTTGCCGGCGATTAAACTTCTTTTATTCAGCGTCTCATCAAAAATGAAAACATTTTTGAAAACTACAAGTCTCATGCGATTTAGTGGTGAAAAGATAATTTAAAAAATCGTTCTGGAAATGAGTTTACTCACAGGGTACTTTCTTTGTATACATTCGACTATACGGGCCAAGCCCGGGATTTACGGGAAATCGCGGGTTTTCGTTTGCCGGCGATTAAACCTCTTTCATTAAGCGTCTCATTAAAAATGAAAACGTTTTTGAAAACTACAAGTCTCATTCGTTCTAGTGGTGCAGAAATAATTTGAAAAATCGTTCGGGAAATGAGTTTACTCCCTAGGTACTTTCCTTGTATACTTTTGACTATACGGGCCGAGTCCGGGGTTTACGAGAAATGGCGGGTTTTCGTTTGCCGGCAATTAAACTCCTTTTATTCAGCGTCTCATCAAAAATGAAATCATTTTTAAAAACTACAAGTCTCATGGGCTTTAGTGGTTAAATAATAATTTAAAAAATCGTACGGGAAATGAGTTTACTCCCTGGGTACTTTCTTTGTATACTTTTGACTATACGGGACAAGCCCGGGATTTACGGGAAATCGCGGGTGTTCGTTTGCCGGCGATTAAACCTCTTTCATTAAGGGTCTCATTAAAAATGAAAACATTTTTGGAAACTACAAGTCTCATTCGTTCTAGTGGCGCAGAAATAATTTGAAAAATCGTTCGGGAAATCAGTTCACTCGATAGGTACTTTCTTCAAATACATTCAACTATACGGGCCAAGCCCGGGATTTACAAGAAATCGCGGGTTTTCGTTTGCCGGCGATTAAACCTCTTTCATTAAGCGTCTCCTTAAAAATGAAAACATTTTTGAAAACTACAAGTCTCATTCGTTCTAGTGGTGCAGAAATAATTTGAAAAATCGTTCGGGAAATCAGTTTTCTCCTTGGGTACTTTCTTTGTATACTTTTGACTATACGGGCCGAGTCCGGGATTTACGGGAAATCGCGGTTTTCGTTTGCCGGCGATTAAACTCCTTTTATTCAGCGTCTCATCAAAAATGAAAACATTTTTGAAAACTACAAGTCTCATGCGTTTTAGTGGTGAAAAATTAATTTAAAAATATCGTTCGGGAAATGAGTTTAACCCCTGGGTACTTTCTTTGTATACTTTTGACTATACGGGCCGAGTCCGGGGTTTACGGGAAATGGCGGGTTTTCGTTTGCCGGCGATTAAACTCCTTTTATTCAACGTCTCATCGAAAATGAAAACATTTTTAAAAACTACAAGTCTGATGGGCTTTAGTGGTGAAATAATAATTTAAAAAATCGTTCGGGAAATGAGTTTACTCCCTGGGTACTTTCTTTGTATACTTTTGACTATACGGGCCGAGTCTGGGATTCATGGGAAATCGCAGTTTTTTGTTTGCCGGCGATTAAACTTCTTTTATTCAGCGTCTCATCAAAAATGAAAACATTTTTGAAAACTACAAGTCTCATGCGATTTAGTGGTGAAAAGATAATTTAAAAAATCGTTCTGGAAATGAGTTTACTCACAGGGTACTTTCTTTGTATACATTCGACTATACGGGCCAAGCCCGGGATTTACGGGAAATCGCAGGTTTTCGTTTGCCGGCGATTAAACCTCTTTCATTAAGCGTCTCATTAAAAATGAAAACGTTTTTGAAAACTACAAGTCTCATTCGTTCTAGTGGTGCAGAAATAATTTGAAAAATCGTTCGGGAAATGAGTTTACTCCCTAGGTACTTTCCTTGTATACTTTTGACTATACGGGCCGAGTCCGGGGATTACGAGAAATGGCGGGTTTTCGTTTGCCGGCAATTAAACTCCTTTTATTCAGCGTCTCATCAAAAATGAAATCATTTTTAAAAACTACAAGTCTCATGGGCTTTAGTGGTGAAATAATAATTTAAAAAATCGTACGGGAAATGAGTTTACTCCCTGGGTACTTTCTTTGTATACTTTTGACTATACGGGACAAGCCCGGGATTTACGGGAAATCGCGGGTGTTCGTTTGCCGGCGATTAAACCTCTTTCATTAAGCGTCTCATTAAAAATGAAAACATTTTTGAAAACTACAAGTCTCATTCGTTCTAGTGGTGCAGAAATAATTTGAAAAATCGTTCGGGAAATCAGTTTACTCCTTGGGTACTTTCTTTGCATACTTTCGACTATACGGGCCAAGCCCGGAATTTACGGGAAATCGCGGGTTTTTGTTTGCCGGCGATTAAACTTCTTTTATTCAGCGTCTCATCAAAAATGAAAACATTTTTGAAACCTCAAGTCTTATGCGTTTTAGTGGTGAAAAAATAATTTAAAAAATCGTTCTGGAAATGAGTTTACTCACAGGGTACTTTCTTTGTATACATTCGACTATACGGGCCAAGCCCGGGATTTGCGGGAAATCGCGGGTTTTCGTTTGCCAGCGATTAAACCTCTTTCATTAAGCATCTCATCAAAAATGAAAACATTTTTGAAAACTACAAGTCTCATGCGTTTTAGTGGTGAAAAAATAATTTAAAAAATCGTTCGGGAACTGAGTTTACTCCCTGGGTACTTTCTTTGTATACATTCGACTACACGGGCCAAGCCCGGGATTTGCCGGAAATGGCGGGTTTTCGTTTGCCGGCGATTAAACCTCTTTCATTAAGCGTCTCATCAAAAATGAAAACATTTTTAAAAACTACAAGTCTCATTCGTTCTAGTGGTGCAGAAATAATTTGAAAAATGGTTCGGGAAATCAGTTTACTCCTTGGGTACTTTCTTTGCATACTTTTGACTATACGGGCCAAGCCCGGGATTTACGGGAAATCGCGGGTTTTCGTTTGCCGGCGATTAAACTTCTTTTATTCAGCGTCTCATCAAAAATGAAAACATATTTGAAAACTACAAGTCTTATGCGTTTTAGTGGTGAAAAAATAATTTAAAAAATCGTTCTGGAAATGAGTTTACTCACAGGGTACTTTCTTTGTATACATTCGACTATACGGGCCAAGCCCGGGATTTGCGGGAAATCGCGGGTTTTCGTTTGCCGGCGATTAAACCTCTTTCATTAAGCGTCTCATCAAAAATGAAAACATTTTTGAAAACTACAAGTCTCATGCGTTTTAGTGGTGAAAAAATAATTTAAAAAATCGTTCGGGAACTGAGTTTACACCCTGGGTACTTCCTTTGCCGGAAATGGCGGGTTTTCGTTTGCCGGCAATTAAACCTCTTTCATCAAGCGTCTCATCAAAAATGAAAACATTTTTGAAAACTACAAGTCTCATGCGTTTTAGTGGTGAAAAGATAATTTAAAAAATCGTTTTGAAAATGAGTTTACTCACAGGGTACTTTCTTTGTATACATTCGACTATACGGGCCAAGCCCGGGATTTACGGGAAATGGCAGGTTTTCGTTTGCCGGCGATTAAACTTCTCTTATTCAGCGTCTCATCAAAAATGAAAACATTTTTGAAAACTACAAGTCTCATGCGTTTTAGTGGTGAAGAAATAATTTAAAAATTCGTTCGGAAAATGAGTTTAACCCCTGGGTACTTTCTTTGTATACTTTTGACTATACGGGCCGAGTCGGGGATTTACGGAAAATCGCAGGTTTTTGTTTGCCGGCGATTAAACTTCTTTTATTCAGCGTCTCATAAAAAATGAAAACATTTTTAAAAACTACAAGTCTCATGCGATTTAGTGGTGAAAAGATAATTTAAAAAATCGTTCTGGAAATGAGTTTACTTACAGGGTACTTTCTTTGTATACATTCGACTATACGGGCCAAGCCCGGGATTTACGGGAAATCGCGGGTTTTCGTTTGCCGGCGATTAAACCTCTTTCATTAAGCGTCTCATTAAAAATGAAAACGTTTTTGAAAACTACAAGTCTTATTCGTTCTAGTGGTGCAGAAATAATTCGAAAAATCGTTCGGGAAATGAGTTTACTTCCTAGGAACTTTCCTTGTATACTTTTGTCTATACGGGCCGAGTCCGGGGTTTACGGGAAATGGCGGGTTTTCGTTTGCCGGCAATTAAACTCCTTTTATTCAGCGTATCATCAAAAATGAAAACATTTTTTAAAAACTACAAGTCTCATGGGCTTTAGTGGTGAAATAATAATTTAAAAAATCGTACGGTAAATGAGTTTACTCCCTGGGTACTTTCTTTGTATACTTTTGACTATACGGGACAAGCCCGGGATTTACGGGAAATCGCGGGTTTTCGTTTGCCGGCGATTAAACCTCTTTCATTAAGCGTCTCATTAAAAATGAAAACGTTTTTGAAAACTACAAGTCTCATTCGTTCTAGTGGTGCAGAAATAATTTGAAAAATCGTTCGGGAAATGAGTTTACTCCCTAGGTACTTTCCTTGTATACTTTTGACTATACGGGCCGAGTCCGGGGTTTACGGGAAATGGCGGGTTTTCGTTTGCCGGCAATTAAACTCCTTTTATTCAGCGTCTCATCAAAAATGAAAACATTTGTAAAAACTACAAGTCTCATGGGCTTTAGTGGTGAAATAATAATTTAAAAAATCGTACGGGAAATGAGTTTACTCCCTGGGTACTTTTTTTGTATACTTTTGACTTTACAGGCCGAGTCCGGGATTTACGGGAAATCGCAGGTTTTCGTTTGCCGGCGATTAAACTTCTTTTATTCAGCCTCTCATCAAAAATGAAAACATTTTTGAAAACTACAAGTCTCATGCGTTTTAGTGGTGAAAAAATAATTTAAAAAATCGTTCGGGAAATGAGTTTACTCCCTGGGTACTTTATTGGATACTTTTGACTATACGGGCCAAGCCCGGGATTTACGGGAAATGGCGGGTTTTCGTTTGCCGGCGATTAAACCTCTTTCATTAAGCGTCTCATCAAAAATGAAAACATTTTTGAAAACTACAAGTCTCATGCGTTTTACTGGTGAAAAAATAATTTAAAAAATCGTTCTGGAAATGAGTTTACTCCCTGGGTACTTTCTTTGTATACTTTTGACTATACGGGCCGAGTACGGGATTTACGGGATATCGCGGGTTTTCGTTTGGGGGCGATTAAACTTCTTTTATTCAGCGTCTCATCAAAAATGAAAACATTTTTGAAAACTACAAGTCTCATGCGCTTTAGTGGTGAAAAAATAATTTAAAAAATCGTTCTGGAAATGAGTTTACTCACAGGTTATATTCTTTGTATACATTCGACTATACGGGCCAAGCCCGGGATTTGCGGGAAATCGCGGGTTTTCGCTTGCCGGCGATTAAACCTCTTTCATTAAGCGTCTCATCAAAAATGAAAACATTTTTGAAAACTACAAGTCTCATGCGTTTTAGTGGTGAAAAAATAATTTAAAAAATCGTTCGGGAACTGAGTTTACTCCCTGGGTACTTTCTTTGTATACATTCGACTATACGGGCCAAGCCCGGGATTTGCGGGAAATCGCAGGTTTTCGTTTGCCGGCGATTAAACCTCTTTCATTAAGCGTCTCATTAAAAATGAAAACGTTTTTGAAAACTACAAGTCTTATTCGTTCTAGTGGTGCAGAAATAATTCGAAAAATCGTTCGGGAAATGAGTTTACTCCCTAGGTACTTTCCTTGTATACTTTTGACTATACGGGCCGAGTCCGGGGTTTACGGGAAATGGCGGGTTTTCGTTTGCCGGCAATTTAACTCCTTTTATTCAGCGTCTCATCAAAAATGAAAACATCTTTAAAAACTACAAGTCTCATGGGCTTTAGTGGTGAAATAATAATTTAAAAAATCGTACGGTAAATGAGTTTTCTCCCTGGGTACTTTCTTTGTATACTTTTGACTATACGGGCCGAGTCCGGGGTTTATGGGAATTGGCGGGTTTTCGTTTGCCGGCGATTAAACTCCTTTTATTCAACGTCTCATCGAAAATGAAAACATTTTTAAAAACTACAAGTCTGATGGGCTTTAGTGGTGAAATAATAATTTAAAAAATCGTTCGGGAAATGAGTTTACTCCCTGGGTACTTTCTTTGTATACTTTTGACTATACGGGCCGAGTCTGGGATTTACGGGAAATCGCAGGTTTTTGTTTGCCGGCGATTAAACTTCTTTTATTCAGCGTCTCATCAAAAATGAAAACATTTTTGAAAACTACAAGTCTCATGCGATTTAGTGGTGAAAAGATAATTTAAAAAATCGTTCTGGAAATGAGTTTACTCACAAAGTACTTTCTTTGTATACATTCGACTATACGGGCCAAGCCAGGGATTTACGGGAAATCGCGGGTTTTCGTTTGCCGGCGATTAAACCTCTTTCATTAAGCGTCTCATTAAAAATGAAAACGTTTTTGAAAACTACAAGTCTCATGCGATTTAGTGGTGAAAAGATAATTTAAAAATATCGTTCGGGAAATGAGTTTAACCCCTGGGTACATTCTTTGTATACTTTTGACTATACGGGCCAAGCCCGGGATTTGCCGGAAATGGCGGGTTTTCGTTTGCCGGCGATTAAACCTCTTTCATTAAGCGTCTCATCAAAAATGAAAACATTTTTGAAAACTACAAGTCTCCTTCGTTCTAGTGGTGCAGAAATAATTTGAAAAATCGTTCGGGAAATCAGTGTACTCCTTGGGTACTTTCTTTGCATACTTTCGACTATACGGGCCAAGCCCGGGATTTACGGGAAATCGCGGGTTTTCGTTTGCCGGCGATTAAACTTCTTTTATTCAGCGTCTCATCAAAAATGAAAACATATTTGAAAACTACAAATCTCATGCGCTTTAGTGGTGAAAAAATAATTTAAAAAATCGTTCTGGAAATGAGTTTACTCACAGGTTAATTTCTTTGTATACATTCGACTATACGGGCCAAGCCCGGGATTTGCGGGAAATCGCGGGTTTTCGCTTGCCGGCGATTAAACCTCTTTCATTAAGCGTCTCATCAAAAATGAAAACATTTTTGAAAACTACAAGTCTCATGCGTTTTAGTGGTGAAAAAATAATTTAAAAAATCGTTCGGGAAATGAGTTTACTCCCTGGGTACTTTCTTTGTATACATTCGACTATACGGGCCAAGCCCGGGATTTGCGGGAAATCGCAGGTTTTCGTTTGCCGGCGATTAAACCTCTTTCATTAAGCGTCTCATTAAAAATGAAAACGTTTTTGAAAACTACAAGTCTTATTCGTTCTAGTGGTGCAGAAATAATTCGAAAAATCGTTCGGGAAATGAGTTTACTCCCTAGGTACTTTCCTTGTATACTTTTGACTATACGGGCCGAGTCCGGGGTTTACGGGAAATGGCGGGTTTTCGTTTGCCGGCAATTTAACTCCTTTTATTCAGCGTCTCATCAAAAATGAAAACATCTTTAAAAACTACAAGTCTCATGGGCTTTAGTGGTGAAATAATAATTTAAAAAATCGTTCGGGAAATGAGTTTACTCCCTGGGTACTTTCTTTGTATACTTTTGACTATACGGGCCGAGTCTGGGATTTACGGGAAATCGCAGGTTTTTGTTTGCCGGCGATTAAACTTCTTTTATTCAGCGTCTCATCAAAAATGAAAACATTTTTGAAAACTACAAGTCTCATGCGATTTAGTGGTGAAAAGATAATTTAAAAAATCGTTCTGGAAATGAGTTTACTCACAAAGTACTTTCTTTGTATACATTCGACTATACGGGCCAAGCCAGGGATTTACGGGAAATCGCGGGTTTTCGTTTGCCGGCGATTAAACCTCTTTCATTAAGCGTCTCATTAAAAATGAAAACGTTTTTGAAAACTACAAGTCTCATGCGATTTAGTGGTGAAAAGATAATTTAAAAATATCGTTCGGGAAATGAGTTTAACCCCTGGGTACATTCTTTGTATACTTTTGACTATACGGGCCAAGCCCGGGATTTGCCGGAAATGGCGGGTTTTCGTTTGCCGGCGATTAAACCTCTTTCATTAAGCGTCTCATCAAAAATGAAAACATTTTTGAAAACTACAAGTCTCCTTCGTTCTAGTGGTGAAGAAATAATTTGAAAAATCGTTCGGGAAATCAGTGTACTCCTTGGGTACTTTCTTTGCATACTTTCGACTATACGGGCCAAGCCCGGGATTTACGGGAAATCGCGGGTTTTCGTTTGCCGGCGATTAAACTTCTTTTATTCAGCGTCTCATCAAAAATGAAAACATATTTGAAAACTACAAGTCTTATGCGTTTTAGTGGTGAAAAAATAATTTAAAAAATCGTTCTGGAAATGAGTTTACTCACAGGGTACTTTCTTTGTATACATTCGACTATACGGGCCAAGCCCGGGATTTGCGGGAAATCGCGGGTTTTCGTTTGCCGGCGATTAAACCTCTTTCATTAAGCGTCTCATCAAAAATGAAAACATTTTTGAAAACTACAAGTCTCATGCGTTTTAGTGGTGAAAAGATAATTTAAAAAATCGTTTTGGAAATGAGTTTACTCACAGGGTACTTTCTTTGTATACATTCGACTATACGGGCCAAGCCCGGGATTTACGGGAAATGGCAGGTTTTCGTTTGCCGGCGATTAAACTTCTCTTATTCAGCGTCTCATCAAAAATGAAAACATTTTTGAAAACTACAAGTCTCATGCGTTTTAGTGGTGAAAAAATAATTTAAAAAATCGTTCGGAAAATGAGTTTAACACCTGGGTACTTTCTTTGTATACTTTTGACTATACGGGCCGAGTCCAGGGTTTACGGGAAATGGCGGGTTTTCGTTTGCCGGCGATTAAACTCCTTTTATTCAGCGTCTCATCGAAAATGAAAACATTTTTAAAAACTAAAAGTCTAATGGGCTTTATTGGTGAAATAATAATTTAAAAAATCGTTCGGGAAATGAGTTTACTCCCTGGGTACTTTCTTTGTATACTTTTGACTATACGGGCCGAGTCTGGGATTTACGGGAAATCGCAGGTTTTTGTTTGCCGGCGATTAAACTTCTTTTATTCAGCGTCTCATCAAAAATGAAAACATTTTTGAAAACTACAAGTCTCATGCGATTTAGTGGTGAAAAGATAATTTAAAAAATCGTTCTGGAAATGAGTTTACTCACAGGGTACTTTCTTTGTATACATTCGACTATACGGGCCAAGCCCGGGATTTACGGGAAATCTCGGGTTTTCGTTTGCCGGCGATTAAACCTCTTTCATAAAGCGTCTCATTAAAAATGAAAACGTTTTTGAAAACTACAAGTCTTATTCGTTCTGGTGGTGCAGAAATAATTCGAAAAATCGTTCGGGAAATGAGTTTACTCCCTAGGTACTTTCCTTGTATACTTTTGACTATACGGGCCGAGTCCGGGGTTTACGGGAAATGGCGGGTTTTCGTTTGCCGGCAATTAAACTCCTTTTATTCAGCGTCTCATCAAAAATGAAAACATCTTTAAAAACTACAAGTCTCATGGGCTTTAGTGGTGAAATAATAATTTAAAAAATCGTACGGTAAATGAGTTTTCTCCCTGGGTACTTTCTTTGTATACTTTTGACTATACGGGACAAGCCCGGGATTTACGGGAAATCGCGGGTTTTCGTTTGCCGGCGATTAAACCTCTTTCATTAAGCGTCTCATTAAAAATGAAAACATTTTTGAAAACTACAAGTCTCATTCGTTCTAGTGGTGCAAAAATAATTTGAAAAATCGTTCGGGAAATCAATTTACTCCTTGGGTACTTTCTTTGCTTACTTTCGACTATACGGGCGAAGCCCGGGATTTACGGGAAATCGCGGGTTTTCGTTTGCCGGCGATTAAACTTCTTTTATTCAGCATCTCATCAAAAATGAAAACATTTTTGAAAACTACAAGTCTTATGCGTTTTAGTGGTGAAAAAGTAATTTAAAAAATCGTTCTGGAAATGAGTTTACTCACAGGGTACTATCTTTGTATACATTCGACTATACGGGCCAAGCCCGGGATTTGCGGGAAATCGCGGGTTTTCGTTTGCCGGCGATTAAACCTCTTTCATTAAGCGTCTCATCAAAAATGAAAACATTTTTGAAAACTACAAGTCTCATGCGTTTTAGTGGTGAAAAAATAATTTAAAAAATCGTTCGGGAACTGAGTTTACTCCCTGGGTACTTTCTTTGTATACATTCGACTACACGGGCCAAGCTCGGGATTTGCCGGAAATGGCGGGTTTTCGTTTGCCGGCGATTAAACCTCTTTCATTAAGCGTCTCATCAAAAATGAAAACATTTTTGAAAACTACAAGTCTCATTCGTTTTAGTGGTGAAAAGATAATTTAAAAAATCGTTTTGGAAATGAGTTTACTCACAGGGTACTTTCTTTGTATACATTCGACTATACGGGCCAAGCCCGGGATTTACGGGAAATGGCAGGTTTTCGTTTGCCGGCGATTAAACTTCTCTTATTCAGCGTCTCATCAAAAATGAAAACATTTTTGAAAACTACAAGTCTCATGCGTTTTAGTGGTGAAAAAATAATTTAAAAAATCGTTCGGAAAATGAGTTTAACACCTGGGTACTTTCTTTGTATACTTTTGACTATACGGGCCGAGTCCAGGGTTTACGGGAAATGGCGGGTTTTCGTTTGCCGGCGATTAAACTCCTTTTATTCAGCGTCTCATCGAAAATGAAAACATTTTTAAAAACTAAAAGTCTAATGGGCTTTATTGGTGAAATAATAATTTAAAAAATCGTTCGGGAAATGAGTTTACTCCCTGGGTACTTTCTTTGTATACTTTTGACTATACGGGCCGAGTCTGGGATTTACGGGAAATCGCAGGTTTTTGTTTGCCGGCGATTAAACTTCTTTTATTCAGCGTCTCATCAAAAATGAAAACATTTTTGAAAACTACAAGTCTCATGCGATTTAGTGGTGAAAAGATAATTTAAAAAATCGTTCTGGAAATGAGTTTACTCACAGGGTACTTTCTTTGTATACATTCGACTATACGGGCCAAGCCCGGGATTTACGGGAAATCTCGGGTTTTCGTTTGCCGGCGATTAAACCTCTTTCATAAAGCGTCTCATTAAAAATGAAAACGTTTTTGAAAACTACAAGTCTTATTCGTTCTGGTGGTGCAGAAATAATTCGAAAAATCGTTCGGGAAATGAGTTTACTCCCTAGGTACTTTCCTTGTATACTTTTGACTATACGGGCCGAGTCCGGGGTTTACGGGAAATGGCGGGTTTTCGTTTGCCGGCAATTAAACTCCTTTTATTCAGCGTCTCATCAAAAATGAAAACATCTTTAAAAACTACAAGTCTCATGGGCTTTAGTGGTGAAATAATAATTTAAAAAATCGTACGGTAAATGAGTTTTCTCCCTGGGTACTTTCTTTGTATACTTTTGACTATACGGGACAAGCCCGGGATTTACGGGAAATCGCGGGTTTTCGTTTGCCGGCGATTAAACCTCTTTCATTAAGCGTCTCATTAAAAATGAAAACATTTTTGAAAACTACAAGTCTCATTCGTTCTAGTGGTGCAAAAATAATTTGAAAAATCGTTCGGGAAATCAATTTACTCCTTGGGTACTTTCTTTGCTTACTTTCGACTATACGGGCGAAGCCCGGGATTTACGGGAAATCGCGGGTTTTCGTTTGCCGGCGATTAAACTTCTTTTATTCAGCATCTCATCAAAAATGAAAACATTTTTGAAAACTACAAGTCTTATGCGTTTTAGTGGTGAAAAAATAATTTAAAAAATCGTTCTGGAAATGAGTTTACTCACAGGGTACTATCTTTGTATACATTCGACTATACGGGCCAAGCCCGGGATTTGCGGGAAATCGCGGGTTTTCGTTTGCCGGCGATTAAACCTCTTTCATTAAGCGTCTCATCAAAAATGAAAACATTTTTGAAAACTACAAGTCTCATGCGTTTTAGTGGTGAAAAAATAATTTAAAAAATCGTTCGGGAACTGAGTTTACTCCCTGGGTACTTTCTTTGTATACATTCGACTACACGGGCCAAGCTCGGGATTTGCCGGAAATGGCGGGTTTTCGT
The DNA here is from genome assembly GCF_029227915.1 of Hydractinia symbiolongicarpus. Classification (NCBI taxonomy): domain Eukaryota; kingdom Metazoa; phylum Cnidaria; class Hydrozoa; order Anthoathecata; family Hydractiniidae; genus Hydractinia; species Hydractinia symbiolongicarpus. Next base: position 26,205,898 of record NC_079881.1, read on the forward strand.
TTGCCGGCGATTAAACCTCTTTCATTAAGCGTCTCATCAAAAATGAAAACATTTTTGAAAACTACAAGTCTCATTCGTTCTAGTGGTGCAGAAATAATTTGAAAAATTGTTCGGGAAATCAGTTTTCTCCTTGGGTACTTTCTTTGCATACTTTCGACTATACGGGCCAAGCCCGGGATTTACGGGAAATCGCGGGTTTTCGTTTGCCGGCGATTAAACTTCTTTTTTTCAGCGTCTCATCAAAAATGAAAACATATTTGAAAACTACAAGTCTTATGCGTTTTAGTGGTGAAAAAATAATTTAAAAAATCGTTCTGGAAATGAGTTTACTCCCTAGATACTTTCCTTGTATACTTTTGACTATACGGGCCGAGTCCGGGGTTTACGGGAAATGGCGGGTTTTCGTTTGCCGGCAATTAAACTCCTTTTATTCAGCGTCTCATCAAAAATGAAAACATCTTTAAAAACTACAAGTCTCATGGGCTTTAGTGGTGAAATAATAATTTAAAAAATCGTACGGTAAATGAGTTTTCTCCCTGGGTACTTTCTTTGTATACTTTTGACTATACTGGACAAGCCCGGGATTTACGGGAAATCGCGGGTTTTCGTTTGCCGGCGATTAAACCTCTTTCATTAAGCGTCTCATTAAAAATGAAAACATTTTTGAAAACTACAAGTCTCATTCGTTCTAGTGGTGCAAAAATAATTTGAAAAATCGTTCGGGAAATCAATTTACTCCTTGGGTACTTTCTTTGCATACTTTCGACTATACGGGCGAAGCCCGGGATTTACGGGAAATCGCGGGTTTTCGTTTGCCGGCGATTAAACTTCTTTTATTCAGCGTCTCATCAAAAATGAAAACATTTTTGAAAACTACAAGTCTTATGCGTTTTAGTGGTGAAAAAATAATTTAAAAAATCGTTCTGGAAATGAGTTTACTCACAGGGTACTATCTTTGTATACATTCGACTATACGGGCCAAGCCCGGGATTTGCGGGAAATCGCGGGTTTTCGTTTGCCGGCGCTTAAACCTCTTTCATTAAGCGTCTCATCAAAAATGAAAACATTTTTGAAAACTACAAGTCTCATGCGTTTTAGTGGTGAAAAAATAATTTAAAAAATCGTTCGGGAACTGAGTTTACTCCCTGGGTACTTTCTTTGTATACATTCAACTACACGGGCCAAGCCCGGGATTTGCCGGAAATGGCGGGTTTTCGTTTGCCGGCGATTAAACCTCTTTCATTAAGCGTCTCATCAAAAATGAAAACATTTTTGAAAACTACAAGTCTCATTCGTTCTAGTGGTGCAGAAATAATTTGAAAAATTGTTCGGGAAATCAGTTTTCTCCTTGGGTACTTTCTTTGCATACTTTCGACTATACGGGCCAAGCCCGGGATTTACGGGAAATCGCGGGTTTTCGTTTGCCGGCGATTAAACTTCTTTTTTTCAGCGTCTCATCAAAAATGAAAACATATTTGAAAACTACAAGTCTTATGCGTTTTAGTGGTGAAAAAATAATTTAAAAAATCGTTCGGGAACTGAGTTACTCCCTGGGTACTTTCTTTGTATACATTCGACAACACGGGCCAAGCCCGGGATTTGCCGGAAATGGCGGGTTTTCGTTTGCCGGCGATTAAACCTCTTTCATTAACCGTCTCATCAAAAATGAAAACATTTTTAAAAACTACAAGTCTCATGCGTTTTAGTGGTGAAAAAATAATTTAAAAAATCGTTCGGGAAATGAGTTTACTCCCTGGGTACTTTCTTTGTATAGTTTTGACTATACGGGCCGAATCCGGGATTTACGGGAAATCACGGGTTTTCGTTTGCCGGCGATTAAACTTCTTTTATTCGGCGTCCCATCAAAAATGAAAACATTTTTGAAAACTACAAGTCTCATGCGTTTTAGTGGTGAAAAAATAATATAAAAAATCGTTCGGGAAAAGAGTTTACTCCCTGGGTACTTTCTTTGTATACTTTTGACTATACGGGCCAAGCCCGGGATTTACGGAAATGGCGGGTTTTCGTTTGCCGGCGATTAAACTTCTTTTAATCAGCGTCTCATCAAAAATGAAAACATTTTGGAAAGCTACAAGTCTCATGGGCTTTAGTGGCTAAATAATAATTTAAAAATTCGTTCGGGAAATGAGTTTACTCCCTGGGTACTTTTTTTGTATACTTTTGACTTTACAGGCCGAATCCGGGATTTACGGGAAATGGCAGGTTTTCGCTTGTCGGCGATTATACTTCTTTTATTCAGCGTCTCATCAAAAATGAAAATATTTTTGAAAACTACAAGTCTCATTCGTTCTAGTGGTGCAGAAATAATTTGAAAAATTGTTCGGGAAATCAGTTTTCTCCTTGGGTACTTTCTTTGCATACTTTCGACTATACGGGTCAAGCCCGGGATTTACGGGAAATCGCGGGTTTTCGTTTGCCGGCGATTAAACTTCTTTTTTTCAGCGTCTCATCAAAAATGAAAACATATTTGAAAACTACAAGTCTTATGCGTTTTAGTGGTGAAAAAATAATTTAAAAAATCGTTCTGGAAATGTGTTTACTCACAGGGTACTTTCTTTGTATACATTCGACTATACGGGCCAAGCCCGGGATTTGCGGGAAATCGCGGGTTTTCGTTTGCCGGCGATTAAACCTCTTTCATTAAGCGTCTCATCAAAAATGAAAACATTTTTGAAAACTACAAGTCTCATGCGTTTTAGTGGTGAAAAAATAATTTAAAAAATCGTTCGGGAACTGAGTTTACTCCCTGGGTACTTTCTTTGTATAGTTTTGACTATACGGGCCGAATCCGGGATTTACGGGAAATCACGGGTTTTCGTTTGCCGGCGATTAAACTTCTTTTATTCGGCGTCCCATCAAAAATGAAAACATTTTTGAAAACTACAAGTCTCATGCGTTTTAGTGGTGAAAAAATAATATAAAAAATCGTTCGGGAAAAGAGTTTACTCCCTGGGTACTTTCTTTGTATACTTTTGACTATAAGGGCCAAGCCCGGGATTTACGGAAATGGCGGGTTTTCGTTTGCCGGCGATTAAACTTCTTTTAATCAGCGTCTCATCAAAAATGAAAACATTTTGGAAAGCTACAAGTCTCATGGGCTTTAGTGGCTAAATAATAATTTAAAAATTCGTTCGGGAAATGAGTTTACTCCCTGGGTACTTTTTTTGTATACTTTTGACTTTACAGGCCGAATCCGGGATTTACGGGAAATGGCAGGTTTTCGCTTGTCGGCGATTATACTTCTTTTATTCAGCGTCTCATCAAAAATGAAAATATTTTTGAAAACTACAAGTCTCATGCGTTTTAGTGGTGAAAAGGTAATTTAAAAAATCGTTTTGGAAATGAGTTTACTCTCAGGGTACTTTCTTTGTATACATTCGACTATACTGCCCAAGCCCGGGATTTACGGGAAATAGCGAGTTTTCATTTGCCGGCAATTAAACCACTTTCACTAAGCGTCTCACCAAAAATGAAAACATTTTTGAAAACTACAAGTCTCATGCGTTTTAGTGGTGAAAAGATAATTTAAAAGATCGTTCTGGAAATGAGTTTACTCACAGGGTACTTTCTTTGTAAACATTCGAATATACGGGGGGATTTAGGGAAATCGTGGTATTTCGTTTGCCGGCGATTAAACCTCTTTCATTAAGGGTCTCATTAAAAATGAAAACATTTTTGGAAACTACAAGTCTCATTCGTTCTAGTGGCGCAGAAATAATTTGAAAAATCGTTCGGGAAATCAGTTTACTCGATGGGTACTTTCTTCAAATACATTCAACTATACGGGCCAAGCCCGGGATTTACATGAAATCGCGGGTTTTCGTTTGCCGGCGATTAAACCTCTTTCATTAAGCGTCTCCTTAAAAATGAAAACATTTTTGAAAACTACAAGTCTCATTCATTCAAGTGGTGCAGAAATAATTTGAAAAATTGTTCAGGAAATCAGTTTTCTCCTTGGGTACTTTCTTTGTATACTTTCGACTATACGGGCCAAGCCCGGGATTTACGGGAAATCGCGGGTTTTCGTTTGCCGGCGATTAAACTTCTTTTATTTAGCGTCTCATCAAAAATGAAAACATTTTTGAAAACTACAAGTCTCATGCCTTTTAGTGGTGAAAAAATAATTTAAAAAATCGTTCGGGAAGTGAGTTTACTCCCTGGGTACTTTCTTTCCATGCTTTTGACTATACGGGCCGAGTCCGGGATTTACGGGAAATCGCGGGTTTTCGTTTTCCGGCGATTAAACCTCTTTCATTAAGCGTCTCATCAAAAATGAAAACATTTTTGAAAACTACAAGTCTCATGCGTTTTAGTGGTGAAAAAATAATTTAAAAAATCGTTCGGGAACTGAGTTTACTCCCTGGGTACTTTCTTTGTATACATTCGACTACACGGGCCAAGCCCGGGATTTGCCGGAAATGGCGGGTTTTCGTTTGCCGGCGATTAAACCTCTTTCATTAAGGGTCTCATCAAAAATGAAAACATTTTTGAAAACTACAAGTCTCATTCGTTCTAGTGGTGCAGAAATAATTTGAAAAATTGTTCGGGAAAGCAGTTTTCTCCTTGGGTACTTTCTTTGCATACTTTCGACTATACGGGCCAAGCCCGGGATTTACGGGAAATCGCGGGTTTTCGTTTGCCGGCGATTAAACTTCTTTTTTTCAGCGTCTCATCAAAAATGAAAACATATTTGAAAACTACAAGTCTTATGCGTTTTAGTGGTGAAAAAATAATTTAAAAAATCGTTCTGGAAATGAGTTTACTCACAGGGTACTTTCTTTGTATACATTCGACTATACGGGCCAAGCCCGGGATTTGCGGGAAATCGCGGGTTTTCGTTTGCCGGCGATTAAACCTCTTTCATTAAGCGTCTCATCAAAAATGAAAACATTTTTGAAAACTACAAGTCTCATGCGTTTTAGTGGTGAAAAAATAATTTAAAAAATCGTTCGGGAACTGAGTTTACTCCCTGGGTACTTTCTTTGTATACATTGTACAACACGGGCCAAGCCCGGGATTTGCCGGAAATGGCGGGTTTTCGTTTGCCGGCGATTAAACCTCTTTCATTAACCGTCTCATCAAAAATGAAAAGATTTTTGAAAACTACAAGTCTCATGCGTTTTAGTGGTGAAAAAATAATTTAAAAAATCGTTCGGGAAATGAGTTTACTCCCTGGGTACTTTCTTTGTATAGTTTTGACTATACGGTTCGAGTCCGGGATTTACGGGAAATCACGGGTTTTCGTTTGCCGGCGATTAAACTTCTTTTATTCGGTGTCCCATCAAAAATGAAAACATTTTTGAAAACTACAAGTCTCATGCGTTTTAGTGGTGAAAAAATAATATAAAAAATCGTTCGGGAAAAGAGTTTACTCCCCGGGTACTTTCTTTGTATACTTTTGACTATACGGGCCAAGCCCGGGATTTACGGAAATGGCGGGTTTTCGTTTGCCGGCGATTAAACTTCTTTTAATCAGCGTCTCATCAAAAATGAAAACATTTTGGAAAGCTACAAGTCTCATGGGCTTTAGTGGCTAAATAATAATTTAAAAATTCGTTCGGGAAATGAGTTTACTCCCTGGGTACTTTTTTTGTATACTTTTGACTTTACAGGCCGAATCCGGGATTTACGGGAAATGGCAGGTTTTCGCTTGTCGGCGATTAAACTTTTTTTTTTCAGCGTCTCATCAAAAATGAAAACATTTTTGAAAACTACAAGTCTCATGCGTTTTAGTGGTGAAAAGGTAATTTAAAAAATCGTTTTGGAAATGAGTTTACTCTCAGGGTACTTTCTTTGTATACATTCGACTATACTGCCCAAGCCCGGGATTTACGGGAAATAGCGGGTTTTCATTTGCCGGCGATTAAACCACTTTCACTAAGCGTCTCACCAAAAATGAAAACATTTTTAAAAACTACAAGTCTCATGCGTTTTAGTGGTGAAAAGATAATTTAAAAGATCGTTCTGGAAATGAGTTTACTCACAGGGTACTTTCTTTGTAAACATTCGAATATACGGGGGGATTTAGGGAAATCGTGGTATTTCGTTTGCCGGCGATTAAACCTCTTTCATTAAGGGTCTCATTAAAAATGAAAACATTTTTGGAAACTACAAGTCTCATTCGTTCTAGTGGCGCAGAAATAATTTGAAAAATCGTTCGGGAAATCAGTTTACTCGATGGGTACTTTCTTCAAATACATTCAACTATACGGGCCAAGCCCGGGATTTACATGAAATCGCGGGTTTTCGTTTGCCGGCGATTAAACCTCTTTCATTAAGCGTCTCCTTAAAAATGAAAACATTTTTGAAAACTACAAGTCTCATTCATTCAAGTGGTGCAGAAATAATTTGAAAAATCGTTCAGGAAATCAGTTTTCTCCTTGGGTACTTTCTTTGTATACTTTCGACTATACGGGCCAAGCCCGGGATTTACGGGAAATCGCGGGTTTTCGTTTGCCGGCGATTAAACTTCTTTTAATCAGCGTCTCATCAAAAATGAAAACATTTTTGAAAACTACAAGTCTCATGCCTTTTAGTGGTGAAAAAATAATTTAAAAAATCGTTCGGGAAGTGAGTTCACTCCCTGGGTACTTTCTTTCCATGCTTTTGACTATACGGGCCGAGTCCGGGATTTACGGGAAATCGCGGGTTTTCGTTTTCCGGCGATTAAACCTCTTTCATTAAGCGTCTCATCAAAAATGAAAACATTTTTGAAAACTACAAGTCTCATGCGTTTTAGTGGTGAAAAGATAATTTAAAAGATCGTTCTGGAAATGAGTTTACTCACAGGGTACTTTCTTTGTAAACATTCGAATATACGGGGGGATTTAGGGAAATCGTGGTATTTCGTTTGCCGGCGATTAAACCTCTTTCATTAAGGGTCTCATTAAAAATGAAAACATTTTTGGAAACTACAAGTCTCATTCGTTCTAGTGGCGCAGAAATAATTTGAAAAATCGTTCGGGAAATCAGTTTACTCGATGGGTACTTTCTTCAAATACATTCAACTATACGGGCCAAGCCCGGGATTTACATGAAATCGCGGGTTTTCGTTTGCCGGCGATTAAACCTCTTTCATTAAGCGTCTCCTTAAAAATGAAAACATTTTTGAAAACTACAAGTCTCATTCATTCAAGTGGTGCAGAAATAATTTGAAAAATCGTTCAGGAAATCAGTTTTCTCCTTGGGTACTTTCTTTGTATACTTTCGACTATACGGGCCAAGCCCGGGATTTACGGGAAATCGCGGGTTTTCGTTTGCCGGCGATTAAACTTCTTTTAATCAGCGTCTCATCAAAAATGAAAACATTTTTGAAAACTACAAGTCTCATGCCTTTTAGTGGTGAAAAAATAATTTAAAAAATCGTTCGGGAAGTGAGTTCACTCCCTGGGTACTTTCTTTCCATGCTTTTGACTATACGGGCCGAGTCCGGGATTTACGGGAAATCGCGGGTTTTCGTTTTCCGGCGATTAAACCTCTTTCATTAAGCGTCTCATCAAAAATGAAAACATTTTTGAAAACTACAAGTCTCATGCGTTTTAGTGGTGAAAAAATAATTTAAAAAATCGTTCGGGAACTGAGTTTACTCCCTGGGTACTTTCTTTGTATACATTCGACTACACGGGCCAAGCCCGGGATTTGCCGGAAATGGCGGGTTTTCGTTTGCCGGCGATTAAACCTCTTTCATTAAGCGTCTCATCAAAAATGAAAACATTTTTGAAAACTACAAGTCTCATTCGTTCTAGTGGTGCAGAAATAATTTGAAAAATTGTTCGGGAAAGCAGTTTTCTCCTTGGGTACTTTCTTTGCATACTTTCGACTATACGGGCCAAGCCCGGGATTTACGGGAAATCGCGGGTTTTCGTTTGCCGGCGATTAAACTTCTTTTTTTCAGCGTCTCATCAAAAATGAAAACATATTTGAAAACTACAAGTCTTATGCGTTTTAGTGGTGAAAAAATAATTTAAAAAATCGTTCTGGAAATGAGTTTACTCACAGGGTACTTTCTTTGTATACATTCGACTATACGGGCCAAGCCCGGGATTTGCGGGAAATCGCGGGTTTTCGTTTGCCGGCGATTAAACCTCTTTCATTAAGCGTCTCATCAAAAATGAAAACATTTTTGAAAACTACAAGTCTCATGCGTTTTAGTGGTGAAAAAATAATTTAAAAAATCGTTCGGGAACTGAGTTTACTCCCTGGGTACTTTCTTTGTATACATTGTACAACACGGGCTAAGCCCGGGATTTGCCGGAAATGGCGGGTTTTCGTTTGCCGGCGATTAAACCTCTTTCATTAACCGTCTCATCAAAAATGAAAACATTTTTGAAAACTACAAGTCTCATGCGTTTTAGTGGTGAAAAAATAATTTAAAAAATCGTTCGGGAAATGAGTTTACTCCCTGGGTACTTTCTTTGTATAGTTTTGACTATACGGTTCGAGTCCGGGATTTACGGGAAATCACGGGTTTTCGTTTGCCGGCGATTAAACTTCTTTTATTCGGTGTCCCATCAAAAATGAAAACATTTTTGAAAACTACAAGTCTCATGCGTTTTAGTGGTGAAAAAATAATATAAAAAATCGTTCGGGAAAAGAGTTTACTCCCCGGGTACTTTCTTTGTATACTTTTGACTATACGGGCCAAGCCCGGGATTTACGGAAATGGCGGGTTTTCGTTTGCCGGCGATTAAACTTCTTTTAATCAGCGTCTCATCAAAAATGAAAACATTTTGGAAAGCTACAAGTCTCATGGGCTTTAGTGGCTAAATAATAATTTAAAAATTCGTTCGGGAAATGAGTTTACTCCCTGGGTACTTTTTTTGTATACTTTTGACTTTACAGGCCGAATCCGGGATTTACGGGAAATGGCAGGTTTTCGCTTGTCGGCGATTAAACTTTTTTTTTTCAGCGTCTCATCAAAAATGAAAACATTTTTGAAAACTACAAGTCTCATGCGTTTTAGTGGTGAAAAGGTAATTTAAAAAATCGTTTTGGAAATGAGTTTACTCTCAGGGTACTTTCTTTGTATACATTCGACTATACTGCCCAAGCCCGGGATTTACGGGAAATAGCGGGTTTTCATTTGCCGGCGATTAAACCACTTTCACTAAGCGTCTCACCAAAAATGAAAACATTTTTAAAAACTACAAGTCTCATGCGTTTTAGTGGTGAAAAGATAATTTAAAAGATCGTTCTGGAAATGAGTTTACTCACAGGGTACTTTCTTTGTAAACATTCGAATATACGGGGGGATTTAGGGAAATCGTGGTATTTCGTTTGCCGGCGATTAAACCTCTTTCATTAAGGGTCTCATTAAAAATGAAAACATTTTTGGAAACTACAAGTCTCATTCGTTCTAGTGGCGCAGAAATAATTTGAAAAATCGTTCGGGAAATCAGTTTACTCGATGGGTACTTTCTTCAAATACATTCAACTATACGGGCCAAGCCCGGGATTTACATGAAATCGCGGGTTTTCGTTTGCCGGCGATTAAACCTCTTTCATTAAGCGTCTCCTTAAAAATGAAAACATTTTTGAAAACTACAAGTCTCATTCATTCAAGTGGTGCAGAAATAATTTGAAAAATCGTTCAGGAAATCAGTTTTCTCCTTGGGTACTTTCTTTGTATACTTTCGACTATACGGGCCAAGCCCGGGATTTACAAGAAATCGCGGGTTTTCGTTTGCCGGCGATTAAACTTCTTTTAATCAGCGTCTCATCAAAAATGAAAACATTTTTGAAAACTACAAGTCTCATGCCTTTTAGTGGTGAAAAAATAATTTAAAAAATCGTTCGGGAAGTGAGTTCACTCCCTGGGTACTTTCTTTCCATACTTTTGACTATACGGGCCGAGTCCGGGATTTACGGGAAATCGCGGGTTTTCGTTTTCCGGCGATTAAACCTCTTTCCTTAAGCGTCTCATCAAAAATGAAAACATTTTTGAAAACTACAAGTCTCATGCGTTTTAGTGGTGAAAAAAAAATTTAAAAAATCGTTCGGGAAATGAGTTTACTCCCTGGGTACTTTCTTTGTATACATTCGACTACACGGGCCAAGCCCGGGATTTGTGGGAAATGGCGGGTTTTCGTTTGCCGGGGATTAAACCTCTTTCATTAAGCGTCTCATCAAAAATGAAACATTTTTAAAAACTACAAGTCTTATGCGTTTCAGTGGTGAAAAAAAAATTTAAAAAATCGTTCCGGAAATGAGTTTACTCCCTGGGTACTTTCTTTGTATACATTCGACTACACGGGCGAAACCCGGGATTTAGGGGAAATCGCCGGTTTTGATTTACCGGCGATTAAACCTCTTTCATTAAGCGTCTCATCAAAAATGAAAACATTTTTGCAAACTACCAGTCTCATGCGTTATAGTGGTGAAAAAATAATTTAAAAAGTCGTTCGGGAAATGAGTTTACTCCCTGGGTACTTTCTTTTTATACTTTTGACTATACGGGCCGAGTCCGGGATTTACGGGAAATCGCGGGTTTTCGTTTGCCGGCGATTAAACTTCTTTTATACGGCGTCCCATCAAAAATGAAAACATTTTTGAAAACTACAAGTCTCATGCGTTTTAGTGGTGAAAGAATAATATAAAAAATCGTTCGGGAAATGAGTTTACTCCCTGGGTACTTTCTTTGTATACTTTTGACTATACGGGCCAAGCCCGGGATTTACGGAAATGGCGGGTTTTCGTTTGCCGGCGATTAAACTTCTTTTAATCAGCGTCTCATCAAAAATGAAAACATTTTTGAAAACTACAAGTCTCATGGGCTTTAGTGGTTAAATAATAATTTAAAAAATCGTTCGGGAGATGAGTTTACTCCCTGGGTACTTTTTTTGAATACTTTTGACTTTACAGGCCGAATCCGGGATTTACGGGAAATGGCAGGTTTTCGGTTGTCGGCGATTAAACCACTTTCACTAAGCGTCTCACCGAGAATGAAAACATTTTTGAAAACTACAAGTCTCATGCCTTTTAGTGGTGAAAAAATAATTTAAAAAATCGTTCGGGAAGTGAGTTTACTCCCTGGGTACTTTCTTTGTATACTTTTGACTTTACAGGCCGAATCCGGGATTTACGGGAAATGGCAGGTTTTCGTTTGTCGGCGATTAAACCACTTTCACTAAGCGTCTCACCGAGAATGAAAACATTTTTGAAAACTACAAGTCTCATGCCTTTTAGTGGTGAAAAAATAATTTAAAAAATCGTTCGGGAAGTGAGTTTACTCCCTGGGTACTTTCTTTGTATACTTTTGACTATACGGGCCGAGTCCGGGATTAACGGGAAATCGCGGGTTTTCGTTTTCCGGCGATTAAACTCCTTTTATTCAGCGTCTCATCAAAAATGAAAACATTTTTGAAAACTACAAGTCTCATGCGTTTTAGTGGTGAAAAGATAATTTAAAAAATCGTTCTGGAAATGAGTTTACTCACAGGGTACTTTCTTTGTAAACATTCGACTATACGGGACAAGCCGGGGATTTAGGGAAATCGTGGAATTTCGTTTGCCGGCAATTAAACCTCTTTCATTAAGCGTCTCATTAAAAATGAAAACATTTTTGGAAACTACAAGTCTCATTCGTTCTAGTGGCGCAGAAATAATTTGAAAAATCGTTCGGGAAATCAGTTTACTCGATGGGTACTTTCTTCAAATACATTCAACTATACGGGCCAAGCCCGGGATTTACGGGAAATCGCGGGTTTTCGTTTGCCGGCGATTAAACTTCTTTTATTCAGCGTCTCATCAAAAATGAAAACACTTTTGAAAACTACAAGTCTCACGCGTTTTAGTGGTGAAAAAACAATTTAAAAAATCGATCGGGAAATGAGTTTACTCACAGGGTACTTTCTTTGTATACATTCGACTATACGGGCCAAGCCCGGGATTTACGGGAAATCGCGGGCTTTCGTTTGCCGGCGATTAAACCGCTTTCATTAAGCGTCTTATCAAAAATAAAAACATTTCGGAAAACTACAAGTCTCATGCGTTTTAGTGGTGAAAAAATAATTTAAAAAATCGTTCGGGAAATGAGTTTACTCCCTGGGTATTTTCTTTGTATACTTTTGACTATACGGGCCGAGTCCGGGGTTTACAGGAAATGGCGGGTTTTCGTTTGCCGGCGATTAAACTCCTTTTATTCAGCGTCTCATCAAAAATGAAAACATTTTTTCAACTACAAGTCTCATGGGCTTTAGCGGTGAAATAATAATTTAAAAAATCGTTCGGGAAATGAGTTTACTCCCTGGGTGCTTTCTTTGTATACTTTTGTCTATACGGGCCGAGTCTGGGATTTACGGGAAATTGCAGGTTTTCGTTTGCCGGCGATTAAACTTCTTTTATTCAGCGTCTCATCAAAAATGAAAACATTTTTGAAAACTACAAGTCTCATGCGATTTAGTGGTGAAAAGATAATTTAAAATATCGTTCTGGAAATGAGTTTACTCACAGGGTACTTTCTTTGTATACATTCGACTATACGGGCCAAGCCCGGGATTTACGGGAAATCGCGGGCTTTCGTTTGCCGGCGATTAAACCGCTTTCATTAAGCGTCTTATCAAAAATAAAAACATTTCGGAAAACTACAAGTCTCATGCGTTTTAGTGGTGAAAAAATAATTTAAAAAATCGTTCGGGAAATGAGTTTACTCCCTGGGTATTTTCTTTGTATACTTTTGACTATACGGGCCGAGTCCGGGGTTTACAGGAAATGGCGGGTTTTCGTTTGCCGGCGATTAAACTCCTTTTATTCAGCGTCTCATCAAAAATGAAAACATTTTTTCAACTACAAGTCTCATGGGCTTTAGCGGTGAAATAATAATTTAAAAAATCGTTCGGGAAATGAGTTTACTCCCTGGGTGCTTTCTTTGTATACTTTTGTCTATACGGGCCGAGTCTGGGATTTACGGGAAATTGCAGGTTTTCGTTTGCCGGCGATTAAACTTCTTTTATTCAGCGTCTCATCAAAAATGAAAACATTTTTGAAAACTACAAGTCTCATGCGATTTAGTGGTGAAAAGATAATTTAAAATATCGTTCTGGAAATGAGTTTACTCACAGGGTACTTTCTTTGTATACATTCGACTATACGGGACAAGCCCGGGATTTACGGGAAATCGCGGGTTTTCGTTTGCCGGCGATTAAACTTCTTTTATTCAGCGTCTCATCAAAAATGAAAACACTTTTGTAAACTAAAAGTCTCATGCGTTTTAGTGGTGAAAAAATAATTTAAAAAATCGTTCGGGAAATGAGTTTACTCCCTGGGTTCTTTCTTTGTATACTTTTGACTATACGGGCCGAGTCCGGGGTTTACAGGAAATGGCGGGTTTTCGTTTGCCGGCGATTAAACTCCTTTTATTCAGCGTCTCATCAAAAATGAAAACATTTTTTCAACTACAAGTCTCATGGGCTTTAGTGGTGAAATAATAATTTAAAAAATCGTTCGGGAAATGAGTTTACTCCCTGGGTGCTTTCTTTGTATACTTTTGTCTATACGGGCCGAGTCTGGGATTTACGGGAAATTGCAGGTTTTCGTTTGCCGGCGATTAAACTTCTTTTATTCAGCGTCTCATCAAAAATGAAAACATTTTTGAAAACTACAAGTCTCATGCGATTTAGTGGTGAAAAGATAATTTAAAATATCGTTCTGGAAATGAGTTTACTCAAAGGGTACTTTCTTTGTATACATTCGACTATACGGGACAAGCCCGGGATTTACGGGAAATCGCGGGTTTTCGTTTGCCGGCGATTAAACTTCTTTTATTCAGCGTCTCATCAAAAATGAAAACACTTTTGAAAACTACAAGTCTCACGCGTTTTAGTGGTGAAAAAACAATTTAAAAAATCGTTCGGGAAATGAGTTTACTCACAGGGTACTTTCTTTGTATACATTCGACTATACGGGCCAAGCCCGGCATTTACGGGAAATTGCGGGCTTTCGTTTGCCGGCGATTAAACCGCTTTCATTAAGCGTCTCATCAAAAATAAAAACATTTTTGTAAACTAAAAGTCTCATGCGTTTTAGTGGTGAAAAAATAATTTAAAAAATCGTTCGGGAAATGAGTTTACTCCCTGGGTACTTTCTTTGTATACATTCGACTATACGGGCCAAGCCCGGGATTTACGGGAAATCGCGGGCTTTCGTTTGCCGGCGATTAAACCGCTTTCATTAAGCGTCTCATCAAAAATAAAAACATTTTTGTAAACTAAAAGTCTCATGCGTTTTAGTGGTGAAAAAATAATTTAAAAAATCGTTCGGGAAATGAGTTTACTCCCTGGGTGTTTTCTTTGTATACTTTTGACTATACGGGCCGAGTCTGGGATTTACGGGAAATCGCATGTTTTCGTGTGCCGGCGATTAAACTTCTTTTATTCAGCGTCTCATCAAAAATGAAAACATTTTTGAAAACTACAAGTCTCATGCGATTTAGTGGTGAAAAGATAATTTAAAATATCGTTCTGGAAAAGAGTTTACTCACAGGGTACTTTCTTTGTATACATTCGACTATACGGGACAAGCCGGGATTTGCGGGAAATCGCGGGTTTTCGTTTGCCGGCGATTAAACTTCTTTTATTCAGCGTCTCATCAAAAATGAAAACACTTTTGAAAACTACAAGTATCACGCGTTTTAGTGGTGAAAAAACAATTTAAAAAATCGTTCGGGAAATGAGTTTACTCACAGGGTACTTTCTTTGTATACATTCGACTATACGGGCCAAGCCCGGGATTTACGGGAAATCGCGGGCTTTCGTTTGCTGGCGATTAAACCGCTTTCATTAAGCGTCTCATCAAAAATAAAAACATTTTTGTAAACTAAAAGTCTCATGCGTTTTAGTGGTGAAAAAATAATTTAAAAAATCGTTCGGGAAATGAGTTTACTCCCTGGGTACTTTCTTTGTATACTTTTGACTATACGGGCCCAGTCCGGGATTTACGGAAACTCGCGAGATTCGTGTGCCGGCGATTAAACTTCTTTTATTCAGCGTCCCATCAAAAATGTATAAATGTATATTAAACCTCTTTCATTAGGCGTCTCCGTAAAAATGAAAACATTTTTGAAAACTACAAGTCTCATGCGTTTTAGTGGTGAAAAAATAATTTAAAAAATCGTTCGGGAAATGAGTTTACTCTCTGGGTACTTTCTTTGTATACTTTTGACTATACGGGACGAGTCCGGGGTTTACAGGAAATGGCTGGTTTTCGTTTGCCGGCGATTAAACTCCTTTTATTCAGCGTCTCATCAAAAATGAAAACACTTTTATAAACTACAAGTCTCATGGGCTTTAGTGGTGAAATAATAATTTAAAAAATCGTTCGGGAAATGAGTTTACTCCCTGGGTGTTTTCTTTGTATACTTTTGACTATACGGGCCGTGTCTGGGATTTACGGGAAATTGCAGGTTTTCGTTTGCCGGCGATTAAACTTCTTTTATTCAGCGTCTCCTTAAAAATGAAAACATTTTTGGAAACTAAAAGTCTCATTCGTTCTAGTGGCGCAGAAATAATTTGAAAAATCGTTCGGGAAATCAGTTTACTCGATGGGTACTTTCTTCAAATACATTCAACTATACGGGCCAAGCCCGGGATTTACAAAAAATCGCGGGTTTTCGTTTGCCGGCGATTAAACCTCTTTCATTAAGCGTCTCCCTAAAAATGAAAACATTTTTGAAAACTACAAGTCTCATGTCTTTTAGTGGTGAAAAAATAATTTAAAAAATCGTTCGGGAAGTGAGTTTACTCCCTGGGTACTTTCTTTCTATACTTTTGACTATACGGGCCGAGTCCGGGATTTACGGGAAATCGCGGGTTTTCGTTTTCCGGCGATTAAACCTCTTTCATCAAGCGTCTCATCAAAAATGAAAACATTTTTGAAAACTACAAGTCTCATGCGTTTTAGTGGTGAAAAAAAAATTTAAAAAATCGTTCGGGAAATGAGTTTACTCCCTGGGTACTTTCTTTGTATACATTCGACTACACGGGCCAAGCCTGGGATTTAGGGGAAATCGCCAGTTTTGATTTGCCGGCGATTAAACCTCTTTCATTAAGCGTCTCATTAAAAATGAAAACATTTTTGGAAACTACAAGTCTCATTCGTTCTAGTGGCGCAGAAATAATTTGAAAAATCGTTCGGGAAATCAGTTTACTCGATGGGTACTTTCTTCAAATACATTCAACTATACGGGCCAAGCCCAGGATTTACGGGAAATCGCGGGTTTTCGTTTGCCGGCGATTAAACTTCTTTTATTCAGCGTCTCATCAAAAATAAAAATATTTCTGAAAACTACAAGTCTCATGCGTTTTAGTGGTGAAAAAATAATTTAAAAAATCGTTCGGGAAATGAGTTTACTCCCTGGGTACTTTCTTTGTATACTTTTGACTATACGGGCCGAGTCCGGGGTTTACAGGAAATGGCGGGTTTTCATTTGCCGGCGATTAAACTCCTTTTATTCAGCGTCTCATCAAAAATGAAAACATTTTTATCAACTACAAGTCTCATGGGCTTTAGTGGTGAAATAATAATTTAAAAAATCGTTCGGGAAATGAGTTTACTCCCTGGGTGCTTTCTTTGTATACTTTTGACTATACGGGCCGAGTCTGGGATTTACGGGAAATCGCAGGTTTTCGTTTGCCGGCGATTAAACTTCTTTTATTCAGCGGCTCATTAAAAATGAAAACATTTTTGAAAACTACAAGTCTCATGCGATTTAGTGGTGAAAAGATAATTTAAAATATCGTTCTGGAAATGAGTTTACTCACAGGGTACTTTCTTTGTGTACATTCGACTATACGGGACAAGCCCGGGATTTACGGGAAATCGCAGGTTTTCGTTTGCCGGCGATTAAACTTCTTTTATTCAGCGTCTCATCAAAAATGAAAACACTTTTGAAAACTACAAGTCTCACGCGTTTTAGTGGTGAAAAAACAATTTAAAAAATCGTTCGGGAAATGAGTTTACTCACAGGGTACTTTCTTTGTATACATTCGGCTATACGTGCCAAGCCCGGGATTTACGGGAAATCGCGGGCTTTCGTTTGCCGGCGATTAAACCGCTTTCATTAAGCGTCTCATCAAAAATAAAAACATTTTTGAAAACTACAAGTCTCATGCGTTTTAGTGGTGAAAAAATAATTTAAAAAATCGTTCGGGAAATGAGTTTACTCCCTGGGTACTTTCTTTCTATACTTTTGACTATACGGGCCGAGTCCGGGATTTACGGGAAATCGCGGGTTTTCGTTTTCCGGCGATTAAACTTCTTTTATTCAGCGTCCCATCAAAAATGAAAACATTTTTGAAAACAACAAGTCTCATGCGTTTTAGTGGTAAAAAAACAATTTAAAAAATCGTTCGGGAAATGAGTTTACTCAAAGGGTACTTTCTTTGTATACATTCGACTATACGGGCCAAGCCCGGGATTTACGGGAAATCGCGGGCTTTCGTTTGCCGGCGATTAAACCGCTTTCATTAAGCGTCTCATCAAAAATAAAAACATTTTTGAAAACTACAAGTCTCATGCGTTTTAGTGGTGAAAAAATAATTTAAAAAATCATTCGGGAAATGAGTTTACTCCCTGGGTACTTTCTTTGTATACTTTTGACTATACGGGCCAGTCCGGGATTTACGGAAACTCGCGAGATTCGTGTGCCGGCGATTAAACTTCTTTTATTCAGCGTCCCATCAAAAATGAAAACATTTTCGAAAACAACAAGTCTCATGCGTTTTAGTGGTGAAAAAATAATTTAAAAAATCGTTCGGGAAATGAGTTTACTCTCTGGGTACTTTCTTTGTATACTTTTGACTATACGGGCCGAGTCTGGGGTTTACAGGAAATGGCTGGTTTTCGTTTGCCGGCGATTAAACTCCTTTTATTCAGCGTCTCATCAAAAATGAAAACACTTTTATAAACTACAAGTCTCATGGGCTTTAGTGGTGAAATAACAATTTAAAAACTCGTTCGGGAAATGAGTTTACTCCCTGGGTGTTTTCTTTGTATACTTTTGAGTATACGGGCCGAGTCTGGGATTTACGGGAAATGGCAGGTTTTCGTTTGCCGGCGATTAAACTTCTTTTATTCAGCGTCTCATCAAAAATGAAAACATTTTTGAAAACTACAAGTCTCATGCGATTTAGTGGTGAAAAGATAATTTAAAAAATCGTTCTGGAAATGAGTTTACTCCCTGGGTACTCTCTTTGTATACATTCGACTATACGGGACAAGCCCGGGATTTACGGGAAATCGCGGGTTTTCGTTTGCCGGCGATTAAACCTCTTTCATTAAGCGTCTCATTAAAAATGAAAACATTTTTGAAAACTACGAGTCTCATTCGTTCTAGTGGTGCAGAAATAATGTGAAAAATCGTTCTGGAAATGAGTTCACTCCCTGGGTACTTTCTTTGTATACTTTTGACTATACGGGCCGAGTCCGGGAGTTACGGGAAGTCGCGCGTTTTCGTTTGCCGGCGATTAAACTTCTTTTATTCAGCGTCTCATCAAAAATGAAAACACTTTTATAAACTACAAGTCTCATGGGCTTTAGTGGTGAAATAATAATTTAAAAAATCGTTCGGGAAATGAGTTTACTGCCTGGGTAATTTTTTTGTATGCTTTTGACTTTACAGGCCGAGTCCGGGATTAACGGTAAATCGCAGGTTTTCGTTTGCCGGCGATTAAACTTCTTTTATTCAGCGTCTCATCAAAAATGAAAACATTTTTGAGAACTACAAGTCTCATGCGTTTTAGTGGTGAAAAAATAATTTAAAAAATCGTTCGGGAAATGAGTTTACTCCCTGGGTACTTTCTTTGTATACTTTTGAATATACGGGACAAGTCCGGGATTTACGGGAAATCGCGGGTTTTCGTTTGCCGGCGATTAAACCTCTTTCATTAAGCGTCTCATTAAAAATGAAAACATTTTTGAAAACTACAAGTCTCATTCGTTCTAGTGGTGCAGAAATAATTTGAAAAATCGTTGGGGAAATAAGTTTACTCCCTGGGTACTTTCTTTGTATACTTTTGACTATACGGGCCGAGTCCGGGAGTTACGGGAAGTCGCGCGTTTTCGTTTGCCGGCGATTAAACTTCTTTTATTCAGCGTCTAATCAAAAATGAAAACAATTTTAAAAACTACAAGTCTCATGGGCTTTAGTGGTGAAATAATAATTTAAAAAATCGTTCGGGAAATGAGTTTACTTCCTGGGTACTTTTTTTGTATGCTTTTGACTTTACAGGCCGAGTCCGGGATTAACGGGAAATCGCAGGTTTTCGTTTGCCGGCGATTAAACTTCTTTTATTCAGCGTCTCATCAAAAATGAAAACATTTTTGAAAACTACAAGTCTCATGCGTTTTAGTGGTGAAAAAATAATTTAAAAAATCGTTCGGGAAATGAGTTTACTCCCTGGGTACTTTCTTTGTATACTTTTGACTATACGGGCCGAGTCCTGGGTTTACGGGAAATGGCGGGTTTTCGTTTGTCGGCGATTAAACTCCTTTTATTCAGCGTCTCATCAAAAATGAAAACATTTTTATAAACTACAGGTCTTATGGGCTTTAGTGGTGAAATAATAATTTAAAAAATCGTTCGGGAAATGAGTTTACTCCCTGGGTGCTTTCTTTGTATACTTTTGACTATACGGGCTGAGTCTGGGATTTACGGGAAATCGCAGGTTTTCGTTTGCCGGCGATTAAACTTCTTTTATTCAGCGTCTCATCAAAAATGAAAACATTTTTGAAAACTACAAGTCTCATGCGATTTAGTGGTGAAAAGATAATTTAAAAAATCGTTCTGGAAATGAGTTTACTTACAGGGTACTTTCTTTATATACATTCCACTATACGGGCCAAGCCCGGGATTTACGGGAAATCGCGGGTTTTCGTTTGCCGGCGATTAAACTTCTTTTATTCAGCGTCTCATCAAAAATGAAAACAAGTTTGAAAACTACAAGTCTCATTGGCTTTAGTGGTGAAATAATAATTTAAAAAATCGTTCGGGAAATGAGTTTACTTCCTGGGTACTTTTTTTGTATGCTTTTGACTTTACAGGCCGAGTCCGGGATTAACGGTAAATCGCAGGTTTTCGTTTGCCGGCGATTAAACTTCTTTTATTCAGCGTCTCATCAAAAATGAAAACATTTTTGAAAACTACAAGTCTCATGCGTTTTAGTGGTGAAGAAATAATTTAAAAAATCGTTCGGGAAATGAGTTTACTCCCTGGGTACTTTCTTTGTATACTTTTGAATATACGGGACAAGTCCGGGATTTACGGGAAATCGCGGGTTTTCGTTTGCCGGCGATTAAACCTCTTTCATTAAGCGTCTCATTAAAAATGAAAACATTTTTGAAAACTACAAGTCTCATTCGTTCTAGTGGTGCAGAAATAATTTGAAAAATCGTTCGGGAAATGAGTTTACTCCCTGGGTACTTTCTTTGTATACTTTTGACTATACGGGCCGAGTCCGGGAGTTACGGGAAGTCGCGCGTTTTCGTTTGCCGGCGATTAAACTTCTTTTATTCAGCGTCTAATCAAAAATGAAAACAATTTTAAAAACTACAAGTCTCATGGGCTTTAGTGGTGAAATAAAAATTTAAAAAATCGTTCGGGAAATGGGTTTACTTCCTGGGTACTTTTTTTGTATGCTTTTGACTTTACAGGCCGAGTCCGGGATTAACGGGAAATCGCAGGTTTTCGTTTGCCGGCGATTAAACTTCTTTTATTCAGCGTCTCATCAAAAATGAAAACATTTTTGAAAACTACAAGTCTGATGCGTTTTAGTGGTGAAAAAATAATTTAAAAAATCGTTCGGGAAATGAGTTTACTCCCTGGGTACTTTCTTTGTATACTTTTGACTATACGGGCCGAGTCCTGGGTTTACGGGAAAAGGCGGGTTTTCGTTTGCCGGCGATTAAACTCCTTTTATTCAGCGTCTCATCAAAAATGAAAACATTTTTATAAACTACAAGTCTTATGGGCTTTAGTGGTGAAATAATAATTTAAAAAATCGTTCTGGAAATGAGTTTACTCACAGGGTACTTTCTTTGTAAACATTCGACTATACGGGACAAGCCGGGGATTTAGGGAAATCGTGGAATTTCGTTTGCCGGCAATTAAACCTCTTTCATTAAGCGTCTCATTAAAAATGAAAACATTTTTGGAAACTACAAGTCTCATTTGTTCTAGTGGCGCAGAAATAATTTGAAAAATCGTTCGGGAAATCAGTTTACTCGATGGGTACTTTCTTCAAATACATTCAACTATACGGGCCAAGCCCGGGATTTACGGGAAATCGCGGGTTTTCGTTTGCCGGCGATTAAACTTCTTTTATTCAGCGTCTCATCAAAAATGAAAACACTTTTGAAAACTACAAGTCTCACGCGTTTTAGTGGTGAAAAAACAATTTAAAAAATCGATCGGGAAATGAGTTTACTCACAGGGTACTTTCTTTGTATACATTCGACTATACGGGCCAAGCCCGGGATTTACGGGAAATCGCGGGCTTTCGTTTGCCGGCGATTAAACCGCTTTCATTAAGCGTCTTATCAAAAATAAAAACATTTCGGAAAACTACAAGTCTCATGCGTTTTAGTGGTGAAAAAATAATTTAAAAAATCGTTCGGGAAATGAGTTTACTCCCTGGGTATTTTCTTTGTATACTTTTGACTATACGGGCCGAGTCCGGGGTTTACAGGAAATAGCGGGTTTTCGTTTGCAGGCGATTAAACTCCTTTTATTCAGCGTCTCATCAAAAATGAAAACATTTTTTCAACTACAAGTCTCATGGGCTTTAGCGGTGAAATAATAATTTAAAAAATCGTTCGGGAAATGAGTTTACTCCCTGGGTGCTTTCTTTGTATACTTTTGTCTATACGGGCCGAGTCTGGGATTTACGGGAAATTGCGGGTTTTCGTTTGCCGGCGATTAAACTTCTTTTATTCAGCGTCTCATCAAAAATGAAAACATTTTTGAAAACTACAAGTCTCATGCGATTTAGTGGTGAAAAGATAATTTAAAATATCGTTCTGGAAATGAGTTTACTCACAGGGTACTTTCTTTGTATACATTCGACTATACGGGACAAGCCCGGGATTTACAGGAAATCGCGGGTTTTCGTTTGCCGGCGATTAAACTTCTTTTATTCAGCGTCTCATCAAAAATGAAAACACTTTTGAAAACTACAACTCTCACGCGTTTTAGTGGTGAAAAAACAATTTAAAAAATCGTTCGGGAAATGAGTTTACTCACAGGGTACTTTCTTTGTATACATTCGACTATACGGGCCAAGCCTGGGATTTACGGGAAATCGCGGGCTTTCGTTTGCCGGCGATTAAACCGCTTTCATTAAGCGTCTCATCAAAAATAAAAACATTTTTGTAAACTAAAAGTCTCATGCGTTTTAGTGGTGAAAAAATAATTTAAAAAATCGTTCGGGAAATGAGTTTACTCCCTGGGTTCTTTCTTTGTATACTTTTGACTATACGGGCCGAGTCCGGGGTTTACCGGAAATGGCGGGTTTTCGTTTGCCGGCGATTAAACTCCTTTTATTCAGCGTCTCATCAAAAATGAAAACATTTTTTCAACTACAAGTCTCATGGGCTTTAGTGGTGAAATAATAATTTAAAAAATCGTTCGGGAAATGAGTTTACTCCCTGGGTGCTTTCTTTGTATACTTTTGTCTATACGGGCCGAGTCTGGGATTTACGGGAAATTGCAGGTTTTCGTTTGCCGGCGATTAAACTTCTTTTATTCAGCGTCTCATCAAAAATGAAAACATTTTTGAAAACTACAAGTCTCATGCGATTTAGTGGTGAAAAGATAATTTAAAATATCGTTCTGGAAATGAGTTTACTCACAGGGTACTTTCTTTGTATACATTCGACTATACGGGACAAGCCCGGGATTTACGGGAAATTGCGGGTTTTCGTTTGCCGGCGATTAAACTTCTTTTATTCAGCGTCTCATCAAAAATGAAAACCCTTTTGAAAACTACAAGTCTCACGCGTTTTAGTGGTGAAAAAACAATTTAAAAAATCGTTCGGGAAATGAGTTTACTCACAGGGTACTTTCTTTGTATACATTCGACTATACGGGCCAAGCCCGGGATTTACGGGAAATCGCGGGCTTTCGTTTGCCGGCGATTAAACCGCTTTCATTAAGCGTCTCATCAAAAATAAAAACATTTTTGTAAACTAAAAGTCTCATGCGTTTTAGTGGTGAAAAAATAATTTAAAAAATCGTTCGGGAAATGAGTTTACTCCTTGGGTACTTTCTTTGTATACATTCGACTATACGGGCTAAGCCCGGGATTTACGGGAAATCGCGGGCTTTCGTTTGCCGGCGATTAAACCGCTTTCATTAAGCGTCTCATCAAAAATAAAAGCATTTTTGTAAACTAAAAGTCTCATGCGTTTTAGTGGTGAAAAAATAATTTAAAAAATCGTTCGGGAAATGAGTTTACTCCCTGGGTACTTTCTTTGTATACTTTTGACTATACGGGCCCAGTCCGGGATTTACGGAAACTCGCGAGATTCGTGTGCCGGCCATTAAACTTCTTTTATTCAGCGTCCCATCAAAAATGTATAAATGTATATTAAACCTCTTTCATTAAGCGTCTCCCTAAAAATGAAAACATTTTTGAAAACTACAAGTCTCATGCGTTTTAGTGGTGAAAAAATAATTTAAAAAATTGTTCGGGAAATGAGTTTACTCTCTGGGTACTTTCTTTGTATACTTTTGACTATACGGGCCGAGTCCGGAATTTACAGGAAATGGCTGGTTTTCGTTTGCCGGCAATTAAACTCCTTTTATTCAGCGTTTCATCAAAAATGAAAACACTTTTATAAACTACAAGTCTAATGGGCTTTAGTGGTGAAATAATAATTTAGAAATTCGTTCGGGAAATGAGTTTACTCCCTGGGTGTTTTCTTTGTATACTTTTGACTATACGGGCCGAGTCTGGGATTTACGGGAAATCGCATGTTTTCGTGTGCCGGCGATTAAACTTCTTTTATTCAGCGTCTCATCAAAAATGAAAACATTTTTGAAAACTACAAGTCTCATGCGATTTAGTGGTGAAAAGATAATTTAAAATATCGTTCTGGAAATGAGTTTACTCACAGGGTACTTTCTTTGTATACATTCGACTATACGGGACAAGCCCGGGATTTACGGGAAATCGCGGGTTTTCGTTTGCCGGCGATTAAACTTCTTTTATTCAGCGTCTCATCAAAAATGAAAACACTTTTGAAAACTACAAGTATCACGCGTTTTAGTGGTGAAAGAACAATTTAAAAAATCGTTCGGGAAATGAGTTTACTCACAGGGTACTTTCTTTGTATACATTCGACTATACGGGCCAAGCCCGGGATTTACGGGAAATCGCGGGCTTTCGTTTGCCGGCGATTAAACCGCTTTCATTAAGCGTCTCATCAAAAATAAAAACATTTTTGTAAACTAAAAGTCTCATGCGTTTTAGTGGTGAAAAAATAATTTAAAAAATCGTTCGGGAAATGAGTTTACTCCCTGGGTACTTTCTTTGTATACTTTTGACTATACGGGCCCAGTCCGAGATTTACGGAAACTCGCTAGATTCGTGTGCCGGCGATTAAACTTCTTTTATTCAGCGTCCCATCAAAAATGTATAAATGTATATTAAACCTCTTTCATTAAGCGTTTCCCTAAAAATGAAAACATTTTTGAAAACTACAAGTCTCATGCGTTTTAGTGGTGAAAAAATAATTTAAAAAATCGTTCGGGAAATGAGTTTACTCTCTAGGTACTTTCTTTGTATACTTTTGACTATACGGGACGAGTCCGGGGTTTACAGGAAATGGCTGGTTTTCGTTTGCCGGCGATTAAACTCCTTTTATTCAGCGTCTCATCAAAAATGAAAACACTTTTATAAACTACAAGTCTCATGGGCTTTAGTGGTGAAATAATAATTTAAAAAATCGTTCGGGAAATGAGTTTACTCCCTGGGTGTTTTCTTTGTATACTTTTGACTATACGGGCCGAGTCTGGGATTTACGGGAAATCGCAGGTTTTCGTGTGCCGGCGATTAAACTTCTTTTATTCAGCGTCTCATCAAAAATGAAAACATTTTTGAAAACTACAAGACTCATGCGTTTTAGTGGTGAAAAGATAATTTAAAAAATCGTTTTGGAAATGAGTTTACTCTCAGGGTACTTTCTTTGTATACATTCGACTATACGGCCCAAGCCAGGGATTTACGGGAAATAGCGGGTTTTCGTTTGCCGGCGATTAAACCACTTTCACTAAGCGTCTCACCAAAAATGAAAACATTTTTGAAAACTACAAGTCTCATGCGTTTTAGTGGTGAAAAGATAATTTAAAAAATCGTTCTGGAAATGAGTTTACTCACAGGGTACTTTCTTTGTAAACATTCGACTATACGAGACAAGCCGGGGATTTAGGGAAATCGTGGTATTTCGTTTGCCGGCGATTAAACCTCTTTCATTAAGGGTCTCATTAAAAATGAAAACATTTTTGGAAACTACAAGTCTCATTCGTTCTAGTGGCGCAGAAATAATTTGAAAAATCGTTCGGGAAATCAGTTTACTCGATGGGTACTTTCTTCAAATACATTCAACTATACGGGCCAAGCCCGGGATTTACAAAAAATCGCGGGTTTTCGTTTGCCGGCGATTAAACCTCTTTCATTAAGCGTCTCCCTAAAAATGAAAACATTTTTGAAAACTACAAGTCTCATGCCTTTTAGTGGTGAAAAAATAATTTAAAAAATCGTTCGGGAAGTGAGTTTACTCCCTGGGTACTTTCTTTCTATACTTTTGACTATACGGGCCGAGTCCGGGATTTACGGGAAATCGCGGGTTTTCGTTTTCCGGCGATTAAACCTCTTTCATCAAGCGTCTCATCAAAAATGAAAACATTTTTGAAAACTACAAGTCTCATGCGTTTTAGTGGTGAAAAAAAAATTTAAAAAATCGTTCGGGAAATGAGTTTACTCCCTGGGTACTTTCTTTGTATACATTCGACTACACGGGCCAAGCCCGGGATTTGTGGGAAATGGCGGGTTTTCGTTTGCCGGCGATTAAACCTCTTTCATTAAGCGTCTTATCAAAAATGAAAACATTTTTGAAAACTACAAGTCTTATGCGTTTTAGTGGTGAAAAAAAAATTTAAAAAATCGTTCCGGAAATGAGTTTACTCCCTGGGTACTTTCTTTGTATACATTCGACTACACGGGCCAAGCCTGGGATTTAGGGGAAATCGCCAGTTTTGATTTGCCGGCGATTAAACCTCTTTCATTAAGCGTCTCATTAAAAATGAAAACATTTTTGGAAACTACAAGTCTCATTCGTTCTAGTGGCGCAGAAATAATTTGAAAAATCGTTCGGGAAATCAGTTTACTCGATGGGTACTTTCTTCAAATACATTCAACTATACGGGCCAAGCCCAGGATTTACGGGAAATCGCGGGTTTTCGTTTGCCGGCGATTAAACTTCTTTTATTCAGCGTCTCATCAAAAATAAAAACATTTCTGAAAACTACAAGTCTCATGCGTTTTAGTGGTGAAAAAATAATTTAAAAAATCGTTCGGGAAATGAGTTTACTCCCTGGGTACTTTCTTTGTATACTTTTGACTATACGGGCCGAGTCCGGGGTTTACAGGAAATGGCGGGTTTTCATTTGCCGGCGATTAAACTCCTTTTATTCAGCGTCTCATCAAAAATGAAAACATTTTTATCAACTACAAGTCTCATGGGCTTTAGTGGTGAAATAATAATTTAAAAAATCGTTCGGTAAATGAGTTTACTCCCTGGGTGCTTTCTTTGTATACTTTTGACTATACGGGCCGAGTCTGGGATTTACGGGAAATCGCAGGTTTTCGTTTGCCGGCGATTAAACTTCTTTTATTCAGCGGCTCATCAAAAATGAAAACATTTTTGAAAACTACAAGTCTCATGCGATTTAGTGGTGAAAAGATAATTTAAAATATCGTTCTGGAAATGAGTTTACTCACGGGGTACTTTCTTTGTATACATTCGACTATACGGGACAAGCCCGGGATTTTCGGGAAATCGCGGGTTTTCGTTTGCCGGCGATTAAACTTCTTTTATTCAGCGTCTCATCAAAAATGAAAACACTTTTGAAAACTACAAGTCTCACGCGTTTTAGTGGTGAAAAAACAATTTAAAAAATCGTTCGGGAATTGAGTTTACTCACAGGGTACTTTCTTTGTATACATTCGGCTATACGAGCCAAGCCCGGGATTTACAGGAAATCGCGGGCTTTCGTTTGCCGGCGATTAAACCGCTTTCATTAAGCGTCTCATCAAAAATAAAAACATTTTTGAAAACTACAAGTCTCATGCGTTTTAGTGGTGAAAAAATAATTTAAAAAATCGTTCGGGAAATGAGTTTACTCCCTGGGTACTTTCTTTCTATACTTTTGACTATACGGGCCGAGTCCGGAATTTACGGGAAATCGCGGGTTTTCGTTTTCCGGCGATTAAACTTCTTTTATTCAGCGTCCCATCAAAAATGAAAACATTTTTGAAAACAACAAGTCTCATGCGTTTTAGTGGTAAAAAAACAATTTAAAAAATCGTTCGGGAAATGAGTTTACTCAAAGGGTACTTTCTTTGTATACATTCGACTATACGGGCAAAGCCCGGGATTTACGGGAAATCGCGGGCTTTCGTTTGCCGGCGATTAAACCGCTTTCATTAAGCGTCTCATCAAAAATAAAAACATTTTTGAAAACTACAAGTCTCATGCGTTTTAGTGGTGAAAAGATAATTTAAAAAATCGTTCTGGAAATGAGTTTACTCACAGGGTACTTTCTTTGTAAACATTCGACTATACGAGACAAGCCGGGGATTTAGGGAAATCGTGGTATTTCGTTTGCCGGCGATTAAACCTCTTTCATTAAGGGTCTCATTAAAAATGAAAACATTTTTGGAAACTACAAGTCTCATTCGTTCTAGTGGCGCAGAAATAATTTGAAAAATCGTTCGGGAAATCAGTTTACTCGATGGGTACTTTCTTCAAATACATTCAACTATACGGGCCAAGCCCGGGATTTACAAAAAAACGCGGGTTTTCGTTTGCCGGCGATTAAACCTCTTTCATTAAGCGTCTCCCTAAAAATGAAAACATTTTTGAAAACTACAAGTCTCATGCCTTTTAGTGGTGAAAAAATAATTTAAAAAATCGTTCGGGAAGTGAGTTTACTCCCTGGGTACTTTCTTTCTATACTTTTGACTATACGGGTCGAGTCCGGGATTTACGGGAAATCGCGGGTTTTCGTTTTCCGGCGATTAAACCTCTTTCATCAAGCGTCTCATCAAAAATGAAAACATTTTTGAAAACTACAAGTCTCATGCGTTTTAGTGGTGAAAAAAAAATTTAAAAAATCGTTCGGGAAATGAGTTTACTCCCTGGGTACTTTCTTTGTATACATTCGACTACACGGGCCAAGCCCGGGATTTGTGGGAAATGGCGGGTTTTCGTTTGCCGGCGATTAAACCTCTTTCATTAAGCGTCTTATCAAAAATGAAAACATTTTTGAAAACTACAAGTCTTATGCGTTTTAGTGGTGAAAAAAAAATTTAAAAAATCGTTCCGGAAATGAGTTTACTCCCTGGATACTTTCTTTGTATACATTCGACTACACGGGCCAAGCCTGGGATTTAGGGGAAATCGCCAGTTTTGATTTGCCGGCGATTAAACCTCTTTCATTAAGCGTCTCATTAAAAATGAAAACATTTTTGGAAACTACAAGTCTCATTCGTTCTAGTGGAGCAGAAATAATTTGAAAAATCGTTCGGGAAATCAGTTTACTCGATGGGTACTTTCTTCAAATACATTCAACTATACGGGCCAAGCCCAGGATTTACGGGAAATCGCGGGTTTTCGTTTGCCGGCGATTAAACTTCTTTTATTCAGCGTCTCATCAAAAATAAAAACATTTCTGAAAACTACAAGTCTCATGCGTTTTAGTGGTGAAAAAATAATTTAAAAAATCATTCGGGAAATGAGTTTACTCCCTGGGTACTTTCTTTGTATACTTTTGACTATACGGGCCGAGTCCGGGGTTTACAGGAAATGGCGGGTTTTCATTTGCCGGCGATTAAACTCCTTTTATTCAGCGTCTCATCAAAAATGAAAACATTTTTATCAACTACAAGTCTCATGGGCTTTAGTGGTGAAATAATAATTTAAAAAATCGTTCGGGAAATGAGTTTACTCCCTGGGTGCTTTCTTTGTATACTTTTGACTATACGGGCCGAGTCTGGGATTTACGGGAAATCGCAGGTTTTCGTTTGCCGGCGATTAAACTTCTTTTATTCAGCGGCTCATCAAAAATGAAAACATTTTTGAAAACTACAAGTCTCATGCGATTTAGTGGTGAAAAGATAATTTAAAATATCGTTCTGGAAATGAGTTTACTCACGGGGTACTTTCTTTGTATACATTCGACTATACGGGACAAGCCCGGGATTTTCGGGAAATCGCGGGTTTTCGTTTGCCGGCGATTAAACTTCTTTTATTCAGCGTCTCATCAAAAATGAAAACACTTTTGAAAACTACAAGTCTCACGCGTTTTAGTGGTGAAAAAACAATTTAAAAAATCGTTCAGGAAATGAGTTTACTCACAGGGTACTTTCTTTGTATACATTCGGCTATACGAGCCAAGCCCAGGATTTACGGGAAATCGCGGGCTTTCGTTTGCCGGCGATTAAACCGCTTTCATTAAGCGTCTCATCAAAAATAAAAACATTTTTGAAAACTACAAGTCTCATGCGTTTTAGTGGTGAAAAAATAATTTAAAAAATCGTTCGGGAAATGAGTTTACTCCCTGGGTACTTTCTTTCTATACTTTTGACTATACGGGCCGAGTCCGGGATTTACGGGAAATCGCGGGTTTTCGTTTTCCGGCGATTAAACTTCTTTTATTCAGCGTCCCATCAAAAATGAAAACATTTTTGAAAACAACAAGTCTCATGCGTTTTAGTGGTAAAAAAACAATTTAAAAAATCGTTCGGGAAATGAGTTTACTCAAAGGGTACTTTCTTTGTATACATTCGACTATACGGGCAAAGCCCGGGATTT
Source organism: Hydractinia symbiolongicarpus (assembly GCF_029227915.1). Classification (NCBI taxonomy): domain Eukaryota; kingdom Metazoa; phylum Cnidaria; class Hydrozoa; order Anthoathecata; family Hydractiniidae; genus Hydractinia; species Hydractinia symbiolongicarpus. The sequence continues at coordinate 26,236,003 of NC_079881.1, forward strand.
ACGGGAAATCGCGGGCTTTCGTTTGCCGGCGATTAAACCGCTTTCATTAAGCGTCTCATCAAAAATAAAAACATTTTTGAAAACTACAAGTCTCATGCGTTTTAGTGGTGAAAAAATAATTTAAAAAATCATTCGGAAAATGAGTTTACTCCCTGGGTACTTTCTTTGTATACTTTTGACTATACGGACCCAGTCCGGGATTTACGTAAACTCGCGAGATTCGTGTGCCGGCGATTAAACTTCTTTTATTCAGCGTCCCATCAAAAATGAAAACATTTTCGAAAACAACAAGTCTCATGCGTTTTAGTGGTGAAAAAATAATTTAAAAAATCGTTCGGGAAATGAGTTTACTCTCTGGGTACTTTCTTTGTATACTTTTGACTATACGGACCGAGTCTGGGGTTTACAGGAAATGGCTGGTTTTCGTTTGCCGGCGATTAAACTCCTTTTATTCAGCGTCTCATCAAAAATGAAAACACTTTTATAAACTACAAGTCTCATGGGCTTTAGTGGTGAAATAACAATTTAAAAAATCGTTCGGGAAATGAGTTTACTCCCGGGGTGTTTTCTTTGTATACTTTTGAGTATACGGGCCGAGTCTGGGATTTACGGGAAATGGCAGGTTTTCGTTTGCCGGCGATTAAACTTCTTTTATTCAGCGTCTCATCAAAAATGAAAACATTTTTGAAAACTACAAGTCTCATGCGATTTAGTGTTGAAAAGATAATTTAAAAAATCGTTCTGGAAATGAGTTTACTCACAGGGTACTTTCTTTGTATACATTCGACTATACGGGACAAGTCCGGGATTTACGGGAAATCGCGGGTTTTCGTTTGCCGGCGATTAAACCTCTTTCATTAAGCGTCTCATTAAAAATGAAAACATTTTTGAAAACTACGAGTCTCATTCGTTCTAGTGGTGCAGAAATAATTTGAAAAATCGTTCTGGAAATGAGTTCACTCCCTGGGTACTTTCTTTGTATACTTTTGAATATACGGGACAAGTCCGGGATTTACGGGAAATCGCGGGTTTTCGTTTGCCGGCGATTAAACCTCTTTCATTAAGCGTCTCATTAAAAATGAAAACATTTTTGAAAACTACAAGTCTCATTCGTTCTAGTGGTGCAGAAATAATTTGAAAAATCGTTCGGGAAATGAGTTTACTCCCTGGGTACTTTCTTTGTATACTTTTGACTATACGGGCCGAGTCCGGGAGTTACAGGAAGTCGCGCGTTTTCGTTTGCCGGCGATTAAACTTCTTTTATTCAGCGTCTAATCAAAAATGAAAACAATTTTAAAAACTACAAGTCTCATGGGCTTTAGTGGTGAAATAATAATTTAAAAAATCGTTCGGGAAATGAGTTTACTTCCTGGGTACTTTTTTTGTATGCTTTTGACTTTACAGGCCGAGTCCGGGATTAACGGGAAATCGCAGGTTTTCGTTTGCCGGCGATTAAACTTCTTTTATTCAGCGTCTCATCAAAAATGAAAACATTTTTGAAAACTACAAGTCTCATGCGTTTTAGTGGTGAAAAAATAATTTAAAAAATCGTTCGGGAAATGAGTTTACTCCCTGGGTACTTTCTTTGTATACTTTTGACTATACGGGCCGAGCCTTGGGTTTACGGGAAATGGCGGGTTTTCGTTTGTCGGCGATTAAACTCCTTTTATTCAGCGTCTCATCAAAAATGAAAACATTTTTATAAACTACAAGTCTTATGGGCTTTAGTGGTGAAATAATAATTTAAAAAATCGTTCGGGAAATGAGTTTACTCCCTGGGTGATTTCTTTGTATACTTTTGACTATACGGGCTGAGTCTGGGATTTACGGGAAATCGCAGGTTTTCGTTTGCCGGCGATTAAACTTCTTTTATTCAGCGTCTCATCAAAAATGAAAACATTTTTGAAAACTACAAGTCTCATGCGATTTAGTGCTGAAAAGATAATTTAAAAAATCGTTCTGGAAATGAGTTTACTCACAGGGTACTTTCTTTGTATACATTCGACTATACGGGACAAGCCCGGGATTTACGGGAAATCGCGGGTTTTCGTTTGCCATCGATTAAACCTCTTTCATTAAGCGTCTCATTAAAAATGAAAACATTTTTGAAAACTACAAGTCTCATTCGTTCTAGTGGTGCAGAAATAATTTGAAAAATCGTTCGGGAAATGAGTTTACTCCCTGGGTACTTTCTTTGTATACTTTTGACTATACGGGCCGAGTCCGAGAGTTACGGTAAATCGCAGGTTTTTGTTTGACGGCGATTAAACTTCTCTTATTCAGCGTCTCATCAAAAATGAAAACATTTTTGAAAACTACAAGTCTCATGCGATTAAGTGGGGAAAAGATAATTTAAAAAATCGTTCTGGAAATGAGTTTACTCACAGGGTACTTTCTTTGTATACATTCGACTATGCGGGACAAGCCCGGGATTTACGGGAAATCGCGGGTTTTCGTTTGCCGGCGATTAAACCTCTTTCATCAAGCGTCTCATTAAAAATGAAAATTTTTTTGAAAACTACAAGTCTCATTCGTTCTAGTGGTGCAGAAATAATTTGAAAAATCGTTCGGGAAATCAGTTTACTCCTTGGGTACTTTCTTTATATACATTCAACTATACGGGCCAAGCCCGGGATTTACGGAAAATTGCGGGTTTTCGTTTGCCGGCGATTAAACTTCTTTTATTCAGCGTCTCATCAAAAATGAAAACAAGTTTGAAAACTACAAGTCTCATTGGCTTTAGTGGTGAAATAATCATTTAAAAAATCGTTCGGGAAATGAGTTTACTTCCTGGGTGCTTTTTTTGTATGCTTTTGACTTTACAGGCCGAGTCCGGGATTAACGGTAAATCGCAGGTTTTCGTTTGCCGGCGATTAAACTTCTTTTATTCAGCGTCTCATCAAAAATGAAAACATTTTTGAAAACTACAAGTCTCATGCGATTTAGTGCTGAAAAGATAATTTAAAAAATCGTTCTGGAAATGAGTTTACTCACAGGGTACTTTCTTTGTATACATTCGACTATACGGGACAAGCCCGGGATTTACGGGAAATCGCGGGTTTTCGTTTGCCGGCGATTAAACCTCTTTCATTAAGCGTCTCATTAAAAATGAAAACATTTTTGAAAACTACAAGTCTCATTCGTTCTAGTGGTGCAGAAATAATTTGAAAAATCGTTCGGGAAATGAGTTTACTCCCTGGGTACTTTCTTTGTATACTTTTGACTATACGGGCCGAGTCCGAGAGTTACGGGAAATCGCAGGTTTTTGTTTGACGGCGATTAAACTTCTCTTATTCAGCGTCTCATCAAAAATGAAAACATTTTTGAAAACTACAAGTCTCATGCGATTAAGTGGTGAAAAGATAATTTAAAAAATCGTTCTGGAAATGAGTTTACTCACAGGGTACTTTCTTTGTATACATTCGACTATGCGGGACAAGCCCGGGATTTACGGGAAATCGCGGGTTTTCGTTTGCCGGCGAATAAACCTCTTTCATTAAGCGTCTCATTAAAAATGAAAATTTTTTTGAAAACTACAAGTCTCATTCGTTCTAGTGGTGCAGAAATAATTTGAAAAATCGTTCGGGAAATCAGTTTACTCCTTGGGTACTTTCTTTATATACATTCAACTATACGGGCCAAGCCCGGGATTTACGGGAAATCGCGGGTTTTCGTTTGCCGGCGATTAAACTTCTTTTATTCAGCGTCTCATCAAAAATGAAAACAAGTTTGAAAACTACAAGTCTCATGCGATTAAGTGGTGAAAAGATAATTTAAAAAATCGTTCTGGAAATGAGTTTACTCACAGGGTACTTTCTTTGTATACATTCGACTATGCGGGACAAGCCCGGGATTTACGGGAAATCGCGGGTTTTCGTTTGCCGGCGATTAAACCTCTTTCATCAAGCGTCTCATTAAAAATGAAAATTTTTTTGAAAACTACAAGTCTCATTCGTTCTAGTGGTGCAGAAATAATTTGAAAAATCGTTCGGGAAATCAGTTTACTCCTTGGGTACTTTCTTTATATACATTCAACTATACGGGCCAAGCCCGGGATTTACGGGAAATCGCGGGTTTTCGTTTGCCGGCGATTAAACTTCTTTTATTCAGCGTCTCATCAAAAATGAAAACAAGTTTGAAAACTACAAGTCTCATTGGCTTTAGTGGTGAAATAATAATTTAAAAAATCGTTCAGGAAATGAGTTTACTTCCTGGGTACTTTTTTTGTATGCTTTTGACTTTACAGGCCGAGTCCGGGATTAACGGTAAATCGCAGGTTTTCGTTTGCCGGCGATTAAACTTCTTTTATTCAGCGTCTCATCAAAAATGAAAACATTTTTGAAAACTACAAGTCTCATGCGTTTTAGTGGTGAAAAAATAATTTAAAAAATCGTTCGGGAAATGAGTTTACTCCCTGGGTACTTTCTTTGTATACTTTTGAATATACGGGACAAGTCCGGGATTTACGGGAAATCGCGGGTTTTCGTTTGCCGGCGATTAAACCTCTTTCATTAAGCTTCTCATTAAAAATGAAAACATTTTTGAAAACTACAAGTCTCATTCGTTCTAGTGGTGCAGAAATAATTTGAAAAATCGTTCGGGAAATGAGTTTACTCCCTGGGTACTTTCTTTGTATACTTTTGACTATACGGGCCGAGTCCGGGATTTACGGGAAATCGCGGGTTTTCGTTTGCCGGCGATTAAACCTCTTTCATTAAGCGTCTCATTAAAAATGAAAACATTTTTGAAAACTACAAGTCTCATTCGTTCTAGTGGTGCAGAAATAATTTGAAAAATCGTTCGGGAAATGAGTTTACTCCCTGGGTACTTTCTTTGTATACTTTTGACTATACGGGCCGAGTCCGGGAGTTACGGGAAGTCGCGCGTTTTCGTTTGCCGGCGATTAAACTTCTTTTATTCAGCGTCTCATCAAAAATGAAAACATTTTTGAAAACTACAAGTCTCATGCGATTTAGTGGTGAAAAGATAATTTAAAAAATCGTTCTGGAAATGAGTTTACTCACAGGGTACTTTCTTTGTATACATTCGACTATACGGGACAAGCCCGGGATTTACGGGAAATCGCGGGTTTTCGTTTGCCGACGATTAAACCTCTTTCATTAAGCGTCTCATTAAAAATGAAAACATTTTTGAAAACTACAAGTCTCATTCGTTCTAGTGGTGCAGAAATAATTTGAAAAATCGTTCGGGAAATGAGTTTACTCCCTGGGTACTTTCTTTGTATACTTTTGACTATACGGGCCGAGTCCGAGAGTTACGGGAAATCGCAGGTTTTTGTTTGACGGCGATTAAACTTCTCTTATTCAGCGTCTCATCAAAAATGAAAACATTTTTGAAAACTACAAGTCTCATGCGATTTAGTGGTGAAAAGATAATTTAAAAAATCGTTCTGGAAATGAGTTTACTCACAGGGTACTTTCTTTGTATACTTTCGACTATACGGGCCAAGCCCGGGATTTACAGGAAATCGCGGGTTTTCGTTTGCCGGCGATTAAACTTCTTTTATTCAGCGTCTCATCAAAAATGAAAACATTTTTGAAAACTACAAGTCTTATGCGTTTTAGTGGTGAAAAAATAATTTAAAAAATCGTTCTGGAAATGAGTTCACTCACAGGGTACTTTCTTTGTATACATTCGACTATACGGGCCAAGCCCAGGATTTGCGGGAAATGGCGGGTTTTCGTTTGCCGGCGATTAAACCTCTTTAATTAAGCGTCTCATCAAAAATGAAAACATTTTTGAAAGTTACAAGTCTTATGCGTTTTAGTGGTGAAAAAAAAATTTAAAAAATCGTTCCGGAAATGAGTTTACTCCCTGGGTACTTTCTTTGTATACATTCGACTACACGGGCCAAGCCCGGGATTTAGGGAAACTCGCCGGTTTTGGTTTGCCGGCGATTAAACCTCTTTCATTAGGCGTCTCATCAAAAATGAAAACATTTTTAAAAACTACAAGTCTCATGCGTTTTAGTGGTGAAAAAATAATTTAAAAAATCGTTCGGGAAATGAGTTTACTCACAGGGTACTTTCTTTGTAAACATTCGACTATACGGGACAAGCCGGGGATTTAGGGAAATCGTGGAATTTCGTTTGCCAGCAATTAAACCTCTTTCATTAAGCGTCTCATTAAAAATGAAAACATTTTTGGAAACTACAAGTCTCATTCGTTCTAGTGGCGCAGAAATAATTTGAAAAATCGTTCGGGAAATCAGTTTACTCGATGGGTACTTTCTTCAAATACATTCAACTATACGGGCCAAGCCCGGGATTTCCGGGAAATCGCGGGTTTTCGTTTGCCGGCGATTAAACTTCTTTTATTCAGCGTCTCATCAAAAATGAAAACTCTTTTAAAAACTAAAAGTTACACGCGTTTTAGTGGTGAAAAAATAATATAAAACATCGTTCGGGAAATGAGTTTACTCCCTGGGTACTTTCTTTGTATCATTTTGACTATACGGGCCGAGTCCGGGGTTTACGGGAAATGGCGGGTTTTCGTTTGCCGGCGATTAAACTTCTTTTAATCAGCGTCTCATCAAAAATGAAAACATTTTTAATAACTACAAATCTCATGCGTTTTAGTGGTGAAAAGATAATTTAAAAAATCGTTTTGGAAATGAGTTTACTTACAGGGTACTTTCATTGTAAGCATTCGACTATACGGGCCAAGCCCGGGATTTACGGGTAATCGCGGGTTTTCGTTTGCCGGCGATTAAACTCCTTTTATTCAGCGTCTCATCAAAAATGAAAACATTTTTATAAACTACAAGTCCCATGCGATTTAGTGGTGAAAAGATAATTTAAAAAATCGTTCTGGAAATGAGTTTACTCACAGGGTACTTTCTTTGTATACATTCGACTATACGGGACAAGCCCGGGATTTACGGGAAATCGTGGAATTTCGTTTGCCAGCAATTAAACCTCTTTCATTAAGCGTCTCATTAAAAATGAAAACATTTTTGGAAACTACAAGTCTCATTCGTTCTAGTGGCGCAGAAATAATTTGAAAAATCGTTCGGGAAATCAGTTTACTCGATGGGTACTTTCTTCAAATACATTCAACTATACGGGCCAAGCCCGGGATTTCCGGGAAATCGCGGGTTTTCGTTTGCCGGCGATTAAACTTCTTTTATTCAGCGTCTCATCAAAAATGAAAACTCTTTTAAAAACTAAAAGTTACACGCGTTTTAGTGGTGAAAAAATAATATAAAACATCGTTCGGGAAATGAGTTTACTCCCTGGGTACTTTCTTTGTATCATTTTGACTATACGGGCCGAGTCCGGGGTTTACGGGAAATGGCGGGTTTTCGTTTGCCGGCGATTAAACTTCTTTTAATCAGCGTCTCATCAAAAATGAAAACATTTTTGATAACTACAAATCTCATGCGTTTTAGTGGTGAAAAGATAATTTAAAAAATCGTTTTGGAAATGAGTTTACTTACAGGGTACTTTCATTGTAAGCATTCGACTATACGGGCCAAGCCCGGGATTTACGGGTAATCGCGGGTTTTCGTTTGCCGGCGATTAAACTCCTTTTATTCAGCGTCTCATCAAAAATGAAAACATTTTTATAAACTACAAGTCCCATGCGATTTAGTGGTGAAAAGATAATTTAAAAAATCGTTCTGGAAATGAGTTTACTCACAGGGTACTTTCTTTGTATACATTCGACTATACGGGACAAGCCCGGGATTTACGGGAAATCGCGGGTTTTCGTTTGCCGGCGATTAAACCTTTTTCATTAAGCGTCTCATTAAAAATGAAAACATTTTTGGAAACTACAAGTCTCATTCGTTCTAGTGGCGCAGAAATAATTTGAAAAATCGTTCGGGAAATCAGTTTACTCGATGGGTACTTTCTTCAAATACATTCAACTATACGGGCCAAGCCCGGGATTTCCGGGAAATCGCGGGTTTTCGTTTGCCGGCGATTAAACTTCTTTTATTCAGCGTCTCATCAAAAATGAAAACTCTTTTAAAAACTAAAAGTTACACGCGTTTTAGTGGTGAAAAAATAATATAAAACATCGTTCGGGAAATGAGTTTACTCCCTGGGTACTTTCTTTGTATCATTTTGACTATACGGGCCGAGTCCGGGGTTTACGGGAAATGGCGGGTTTTCGTTTGCCGGCGATTAAACTTCTTTTAATCAGCGTCTCATCAAAAATGAAAACATTTTTAATAACTACAAATCTCATGCGTTTTAGTGGTGAAAAGATAATTTAAAAAATCGTTTTGGAAATGAGTTTACTTACAGGGTACTTTCATTGTAAGCATTCGACTATACGGGCCAAGCCCGGGATTTACGGGTAATCGCGGGTTTTCGTTTGCCGGCGATTAAACTCCTTTTATTCAGCGTCTCATCAAAAATGAAAACATTTTTATAAACTACAAGTCCCATGCGATTTAGTGGTGAAAAGATAATTTAAAAAATCGTTCTGGAAATGAGTTTACTCACAGGGTACTTTCTTTGTATACATTCGACTATACGGGACAAGCCCGGGATTTACGGGAAATCGCGGGTTTTCGTTTGCCGGCGATTAAACCTTTTTCATTAAGCGTCTCATTAAAAATGAAAACATTTTTGAAAACTACAAGTCTCATTCGTTCTAGTGGTGCAGAAATAATTTGAAAAATCGTTCGGGAAATCAGTTTACTCGATGGGTACTTTCTTTGTATACTTTTGACTATACGGGCCGAGTCCGGGAGTTACGGGAAGTCGCGGGTTTTCGTTTGCCGGCGATTAAACTTCTTTTATTCAGCGTCTCATCAAAAATGAAAACTCTTTTAAAAACTACAAGTTACACGCGTTTTAGTGGTGAAAAAATAATATAAAACATTGTTCGGGAAATGATTTTACTTCCTGGGTACTTTCTTTGTATCATTTTGACTATACGGGCCGAGTCCGGGGTTTACGGGAAATGGCGGGTTTTCGTTTGCCGGCGATTAAACTTCTTTTAATCAGCGTCTCATCAAAAATGAAAACATTTTGGAAAACTACAAATCTCATGCGTTTTAGTGGTGAAAAGATAATTTAAAAAATCGTTTTGGAAATGAGTTTACTGACAGGCTACTTTCATTGTAAGCATTCGACTATACGGGCCAAGCCTGGGATTTACGGGTAATCGCGGGTTTTCGTTTGCCGGCGATTAAACTCCTTTTATTCAGCGTCTCATCAAAAATGAAAACATTTTTATAAACTACAAGTCCCATGCGATTTAGTGGTGAAAAGATAATTTAAAAAATCGTTCTGGAAATGAGTTTACTCACAGGGTACTTTCTTTGTATACATTCGACTATACGGGACAAGCCCGGGATTTTCGGGAAATCGCGGGTTTTCGTTTGCCGGCGATTAAACCCCTTTCAATAAGCGTCTCATTAAAAATGAAAACATTTTTGACAACTACAAGTCTCATTCGTTCTAGTGGTGCAGAAATAATTTGAAAAATCGTTCGGGAAATGAGTTTACTCCCTGGGTACTTTCTTTGTATACTTTTGACTATACGGGCCGAGTCCGGGAGTTACGTGAAGTCGCGGGTTTTCGTTTGCCGGCGATTAAACTTCTTTTATTCAGCGTCTAATCAAAAATGAAAACAATTTTAAAAATTACAAGTCTCATGGGCTTTTGTGGTGAAATAATAATTTAAAAAATCGTTCGTGAAATGAGTTTACTTCCTGGGTACTTTTTTTGTATACTTTGACTTTACAGGCCGAGTCCGGGATTAACGGGAAATCGCAGGTTTTCGTTTGCCGGCGATTAAACTTCTTTTATTCAGCGTCTCATCAAAAATGAAAACATTTTTGAAAACTACAAGTCTCATTCGTTCTAGTGGTGCAGAAATAATTTAAAAAATCGTTCGGGAAATGAGTTTACTCCCTGGGTGCTTTCTTTGTATACTTTTGACTATACGAGCCGAGTCTGGGATTTACGGGAAATCGCAGGTTTTCGCTTGCCGGCGATTAAACTTCTTTTATTCAGCGTCTCATCAAAAATGAAAACATTTTTGAAACTACAAGTCTCATGCGATTTAGTGGTGAAAAGATAATTTAAGAAATCGTTCTGAAAATGAGTTTACTCACAGGGTACTTTGTTTGTATACATTCGAATATACGGGACAAGCCCGGGATTTACGGGAAATCGCGGGTTTTCGTTTGCCGGCGATTAAACCTCTTTCATTAAGCGTCTCATTAAAAATGAAAACATTTTTGAAAACTACAAGTCTCATTCGTTCTAGTGGTGCAGAAATAATTTGAAAAATCGAGCGGGAAATGAGTTTACTCCCTGGGTACTTTCTTTGTATACTTTTGACTATACGGGCCGAGTGCGGGAGTTACGGGAAGTCGCGGGTTTTCGTTTGCCGGCGATTAAACTTCTTTTATTCAGCGTCTAATCAAAAATGAAAACAATTTTAAAAACTACAAGTCTCATGGGCTTTAGTGGTGAAATAATAATTTAAAAAATCGTTCGGGAAATGAGTTTACTTCATGGGTACTTTTTTTGTATACTTTTGACTTTACAGGCCGAGTCCGGGATTAACGGGAAATCGCAGGTTTTCGTTTGCCGGCGATTAAACTTCTTTTATTCAGCGTCTCATCAAAAATGAAAACATTTTTGAAAACTACAAGTCTCATGCGTTTTAGTGGTTAAAAAATAATTTAAAAAATCGTTCGGGAAATGAGTTTACTCCCTGAGTACTTTCTTTGTATACTTTTGACTATACGGGCCGAGTCTGGGGTTTACGGGAAATGGCGGGTTTTCGTTTGCCGGCGATTAAACTCCTTTTCTTCAGCGTCTCATCAAAAATGAAAACATTTTTATAAACTACAAGTCTTACGGGCTTTAGTGGTGAAATAATAATTTAAAAAATCGTTCGGGAAATGAGTTTACTCCCTGGGTGCTTTCTTTGTATACTTTTGACTATACGGGCCGAGTCTGGGATTTACGGGAAATCGCAGGTTTTCGTTTGCCGGCGATTAAACTTCTTTTATTCAGCGTCTCATCAAAAATGAAAACAATTTTGAAAACTACAAGTCTCATGCCATTTAGTGGTGAAAAGATAATTTGAAAAATCGTTCGGGAAATGAGTTTACTCCCTGGGTACTTTCTTTGTATACTTTTGACTATACGGGCCGAGTCCCGGAGTTACGGGAACTCGCGGGTTTTCGTTTGCCGGCGATTAAACTTTTTTTATTCAGCGTCTAATCAAAAATGAAAACAATTTTAAAAACTACAAGTCTCATTCGTTCTAGTGGTGCAGAAATAATTTGAAAAATCGTTCGGGAAATGAGTTTACTTCCTGGGTACTTTTTTTGTATACTTTTGACTTTACAAGCCGAGTCCAGGATTAACGGGAAATCGCAAGTTTTCGTTTGCCGGCGATTAAACTTCTTTTATTCAGCGTCTGATCAAAAATGAAAACATTTTTGAAAACTACAAGTCTCATGCGTTTTAGTGGTGAAAAAATGATTTAAAAAATCGTTCGGGAAATGAGTTTACTCCCTGGGTGCTTTCTTTGTATACTTTTGACTTTACAAGCCGAGTCCAGGATTAACGGGAAATCGCAAGTTTTCGTTTGCCGGCGATTAAACTTCTTTTATTCAGCGTCTGATCAAAAATGAAAACATTTTTGAAAACTACAAGTCTCATGCGTTTTAGTGGTGAAAAAATGATTTAAAAAATCGTTCGGGAAATGAGTTTACTCCCTGGGTGCTTTCTTTGTATACTTTTGACTATACGGGCCGAATCTGGGATTTACGGGAAATCGCAGGTTTTCGTTTGCCGGCGATTAAACTTCTTTTATTCAGCGTCTCATCAAAAATGAAAACATTTTTGAAAACTACAAGTCTCATGCGATTTAGTGGTGAAAAGATAATTTGAAAAATCGTTCGGGAAATGAGTTTACTCCCTGGGTACTTTCTTTGTATACTTTTGACTTTACAAGCCGAGTCCAGGATTAACGGGAAATCGCAAGTTTTCGTTTGCCGGCGATTAAACTTCTTTTAATCAGCGTCTGATCAAAAATGAAAACATTTTTGAAAACTACAAGTCTCATTCGTTCTAGTGGTGCAGAAATAATTTGAAAAATCGTTCGGGAAATGAGTTTACTCCCTGGGTACTTTCTTTGTATACTTTTGACTATACGGGCCGAGTCCGGGAGTTACGTGAAGTCGCGGGTTTTCGTTTGCCGGCGATTAAACTTCTTTTATTCAGCGTCTAATCAAAAATGAAAACAATTTTAAAAATTACAAGTCTCATGGGCTTTTGTGGTGAAATAATAATTTAAAAAATCGTTCGTGAAATGAGTTTACTTCCTGGGTACTTTTTTTGTATACTTTGACTTTACAGGCCGACTCCGGGATTAACGGGAAATCGCAGGTTTTCGTTTGCCGGCGATTAAACTTCTTTTATTCAGCGTCTCATCAAAAATGAAAACATTTTTGAAAACTACAAGTCTCATTCGTTCTAGTGGTGCAGAAATAATTTAAAAAATCGTTCGGGAAATGAGTTTACTCCCTGGGTGCTTTCTTTGTATACTTTTGACTATACGAGCCGAGTCTGGGATTTACGGGAAATCGCAGGTTTTCGCTTGCCGGCGATTAAACTTCTTTTATTCAGCGTCTCATCAAAAATGAAAACATTTTTGAAACTACAAGTCTCATGCGATTTAGTGGTGAAAAGATAATTTAAGAAATCGTTCTGAAAATGAGTTTACTCACAGGGTACTTTGTTTGTATACATTCGAATATACGGGACAAGCCCGGGATTTACGGGAAATCGCGGGTTTTCGTTTGCCGGCGATTAAACCTCTTTCATTAAGCGTCTCATTAAAAATGAAAACATTTTTGAAAACTACAAGTCTCATTCGTTCTAGTGGTGCAGAAATAATTTGAAAAATCGAGCGGGAAATGAGTTTACTCCCTGGGTACTTTCTTTGTATACTTTTGACTATACGGGCCGAGTGCGGGAGTTACGGGAAGTCGCGGGTTTTCGTTTGCCGGCGATTAAACTTCTTTTATTCAGCGTCTAATCAAAAATGAAAACAATTTTAAAAACTACAAGTCTCATGGGCTTTAGTGGTGAAATAATAATTTAAAAAATCGTTCGGGAAATGAGTTTACTTCATGGGTACTTTTTTTGTATACTTTTGACTTTACAGGCCGAGTCCGGGATTAACGGGAAATCGCAGGTTTTCGTTTGCCGGCGATTAAACTTCTTTTATTCAGCGTCTCATCAAAAATGAAAACATTTTTGAAAACTACAAGTCTCATGCGTTTTAGTGGTTAAAAAATAATTTAAAAAATCGTTCGGGAAATGAGTTTACTCCCTGAGTACTTTCTTTGTATACTTTTGACTATACGGGCCGAGTCTGGGGTTTACGGGAAATGGCGGGTTTTCGTTTGCCGGCGATTAAACTCCTTTTCTTCAGCGTCTCATCAAAAATGAAAACATTTTTATAAACTACAAGTCTTACGGGCTTTAGTGGTGAAATAATAATTTAAAAAATCGTTCGGGAAATGAGTTTACTCCCTGGGTGCTTTCTTTGTATACTTTTGACTATACGGGCCGAGTCTGGGATTTACGGGAAATCGCAGGTTTTCGTTTGCCGGCGATTAAACTTCTTTTATTCAGCGTCTCATCAAAAATGAAAACATTTTTGAAAACTACAAGTCTCATGCGATTTAGTGGTGAAAAGATAATTTAAAAAATCGTTCTGGAAATGAGTTTACTCACAGGGTACTTTCTTTGTATACATTCGACTATACGGGACAAGCCCGTGATTTACGGGAATGCGCGGGTTTTCGTTTGCCCGCGATTAAACCTCTTTCATTAAGCGTCTCATTAAAAATGAAAACATTTTTGAAAACTACAAGTCTCATTCGTTCTAGTGGTGCAGAAATAATTTGAAAAATCGTTCGGGAAATGAGTTTACTCCCTGGGTACTTTCTTTGTATACTTTTGACTATACGGGCCGAGTCCGGGAGTTACGGGAACTCGCGGGTTTTCGTTTGCCGGCGATTAAACTTTTTTTATTCAGCGTCTAATCAAAAATGAAAACAATTTTAAAAACTACAAGTCTCATGGGCTTTAGTGGTGAAATAATAATTTAAAAAATCGTTCGGGAAATGAGTTTACTTCCTGGGTACTTTTTTTGTACACTTTTGACTTTACAAGCCGAGTCCAGGATTAACGGGAAATCGCAAGTTTTCGTTTGCCGGCGATTAAACTTCTTTTATTCAGCGTCTGATCAAAAATGAAAACATTTTTGAAAACTACAAGTCTCATGCGTTTTAGTGGTGAAAAAATGATTTAAAAAAGCGTTCGGGAAATGAGTTTACTCCCTGGGTGCTTTCTTTGTATACTTTTGACTATACGGGCCGAGTCTGGGATTTACGGGAAATCGCAGGTTTTCGTTTGCCGGCGATTAAACTTCTTTTATTCAGCGTCTCATCAAAAATGAAAACATTTTTGAAAACTACAAGTCTTATGCCATTTAGTGGTGAAAAGATAATTTGAAAAATCGTTCGGGAAATGAGTTTACTCCCTGGGTACTTTCTTTGTATACTTTTGACTATACGGGCCGAGTCCCGGAGTTACGGGAACTCGCGGGTTTTCGTTTGCCGGCGATTAAACTTTTTTTATTCAGCGTCTAATCAAAAATGAAAACAATTTTAAAAACTACAAGTCTCATGGGCTTTAGTCGTGAAATAATAATTTAAAAAATCGTACGGGAAATGAGTTTACTTCCTGGGTACTTTTTTTGTATACTTTTGACTTTACAAGCCGAGTCCAGGATTAACGGGAAATCGCAAGTTTTCGTTTGCCGGCGATTAAACTTCTTTTATTCAGCGTCTGATCAAAAATGAAAACATTTTTGAAAACTACAAGTCTCATGCGTTTTAGTGGTGAAAAAATGATTTAAAAAATCGTTCGGGAAATGAGTTTACTCCCTGGGTGCTTTCTTTGTATACTTTTGACTATACGGGCCGAGTCTGGGATTTACGGGAAATCGCAGGTTTTCGTTTGCCGGCGATTAAACTTCTTTTATTCAGCGTCTCATCAAAAATGAAAACATTTTTGAAAACTACAAGTCTCATGCGATTTAATGGTGAAAAGATAATTTGAAAAATCGTTCGGGAAATGAGTTTACTCCCTGGGTACTTTCTTTGTATACTTTTGACTATACGGGCCGAGTCCCGGAGTTACGGGAACTCGCGGGTTTTCGTTTGCCGGCGATTAAACTTTTTTTATTCAGCGTCTAATCAAAAATGAAAACAATTTTAAAAACTACAAGTCTCATGGGCTTTAGTGGTGAAATAATAATTTAAAAAATCGTACGGGAAATGAGTTTACTTCCTGGGTACTTTTTTTGTATACTTTTGACTTTACAAGCCGAGTCCAGGATTAACGGGAAATCGCAAGTTTTCGTTTGCCGGCGATTAAACTTCTTTTATTCAGCGTCTGATCAAAAATGAAAACATTTTTGAAAACTACAAGTCTCATGCGTTTTAGTGGTGAAAAAATAATTTAAAAAATCGTTCGGGAAATGAGTTTACTCCCTGGGTGCTTTCTTTGTATACTTTTGACTATACGGGCCGAGTCTGGGATTTACGGGAAATCGCAGGTTTTCGTTTGCCGGCGATTAAACTTCTTTTATTCAGCGTCTCATCAAAAATGAAAACATTTTTGAAAACTACAAGTCTCATGCGATTTAGTGGTGAAAAGATAATTTAAAAAATCGTTCTGGAAATGAGTTTACTCACAGGGTACTTTCTTTGTATACATTCGACTATACGGGACAAGCCGGGATTTACGGGAAATCGCGGGTTTTCGTTTGCCGGCGATTAAACATCTTTTATTCAGCGTCTCATCAAAAATAAAAACATTTTTGAAATCTACAAGTCTCATGCGATTTAGTGGTGAAAAGATAATTTAAAAAATCGTTCTGGAAATGAGTTTACTCACAGGGTACTTTCTTTGTATATATTCGACTATACGGGACAAGCCCGGGATTTACGGGAAATCGCGGGTTTTTGTTTGCCGGCGATTAAACCTCTTTCATTAAGCGTCTCATTAAAAATGAAAACATTTTTGAAAACTACAAGTCTCATTCGTTCTAGTGGTGAAATAATAATTTAAAAAATCGTTCGGGAAATGAGTTTACACCCTGGGTACTTTCTTTGTATTTTTTTGACTATACGGGCCGAGTCCGGGATTTACGGGAAATCTCAGGTTTTCGTTTGCCGGCGATTAAACTTCTTTTATTCAGCGTCTCATCAAAAATGAAAACATTTTTGAAAACTACAAGTCCCATGCGTTTAAGTGGTGAAAAAATAATTTAAAAAATCGTTCGGGAAATGAGTTTACTCCCTGGGTACTTTCTTTGTATACTTTTGATTATACGGGCCGAGTCCGGGGTTTACGGGAAATGGCGGGTTTTGGTTTGCCGGCGATTAAACCTCTTTCATTACGCGTCTCATTAAAAATGAAAACATTTTTGAAAACTACCAGTCTCATTCGTTCTAGTGGTGCAGAAATAATTTGAAAAATCGTTCGGGAAATCAGTTTACTCCTTGGGTACTTTCTTTATATACATTCAACTATACGGGCCAAGCCCGGGATTTACGGGAAATCGCGGGTTTTCGTTTGCCGGCGATTAAACTTCTTTTATTCAGCGTCTGATCAAAAATGAAAACATTTTTGAAAACTACAAGTCTTATGCCATTTAGTGGTGAAAAGATAATTTGAAAAATCGTTCGGGAAATGAGTTTACTCCCTGGGTACTTTCTTTGTATACTTTTGACTATACGGGCCGAGTCCCGGAGTTACGGGAACTCGCGGGTTTTCGTTTGCCGGCGATTAAACTTTTTTTATTCAGCGTCTAATCAAAAATGAAAACAATTTTAAAAACTACAAGTCTCATGGGCTTTAGTGGTGAAATAATAATTTAAAAAATCGTACGGGAAATGAGTTTACTTCCTGGGTACTTTTTTTGTATACTTTTGACTTTACAAGCCGAGTCCAGGATTAACGGGAAATCGCAAGTTTTCGTTTGCCGGCGATTAAACTTCTTTTATTCAGCGTCTGATCAAAAATGAAAACATTTTTGAAAACTACAAGTCTCATGCGTTTTAGTGGTGAAAAAATGATTTAAAAAATCGTTCGGGAAATGAGTTTACTCCCTGGGTGCTTTCTTTGTATACTTTTGACTATACGGGCCGAGTCTGGGATTTACGGGAAATCGCAGGTTTTCGTTTGCCGGCGATTAAACTTCTTTTATTCAGCGTCTCATCAAAAATGAAAACATTTTGAAAAATACAAGTCTCATGCGATTTAATGGTGAAAAGATAATTTGAAAAATCGTTCGGGAAATGAGTTTACTCCCTGGGTACTTTCTTTGTATACTTTTGACTATACGGGCCGAGTCCCGGAGTTACGGGAACTCGCGGGTTTTCGTTTGCCGGCGATTAAACTTTTTTTATTCAGCGTCTAATCAAAAATGAAAACAATTTTAAAAACTACAAGTCTCATGGGCTTTAGTGGTGAAATAATAATTTAAAAAATCGTACGGGAAATGAGTTTACTTCCTGGGTACTTTTTTTGTATACTTTTGACTTTACAAGCCGAGTCCAGGATTAACGGGAAATCGCAAGTTTTCGTTTGCCGGCGATTAAACTTCTTTTATTCAGCGTCTGATCAAAAATGAAAACATTTTTGAAAACTACAAGTCTCATGCGTTTTAGTGGTGAAAAAATAATTTAAAAAATCGTTCGGGAAATGAGTTTACTCCCTGGGTGCTTTCTTTGTATACTTTTGACTATACGGGCCGAGTCTGGGATTTACGGGAAATCGCAGGTTTTCGTTTGCCGGCGATTAAACTTCTTTTATTCAGCGTCTCATCAAAAATGAAAACATTTTTGAAAACTACAAGTCTCATGCGATTTAGTGGTGAAAAGATAATTTAAAAAATCGTTCTGGAAATGAGTTTACTCACAGGGTACTTTCTTTGTATACATTCGACTATACGGGACAAGCCGGGATTTACGGGAAATCGCGGGTTTTCGTTTGCCGGCGATTAAACATCTTTTATTCAGCGTCTCATCAAAAATAAAAACATTTTTGAAATCTACAAGTCTCATGCGATTTAGTGGTGAAAAGATAATTTAAAAAATCGTTCTGGAAATGAGTTTACTCACAGGGTACTTTCTTTGTATATATTCGACTATACGGGACAAGCCCGGGATTTACGGGAAATCGCGGGTTTTTGTTTGCCGGCGATTAAACCTCTTTCATTAAGCGTCTCATTAAAAATGAAAACATTTTTGAAAACTACAAGTCTCATTCGTTCTAGTGGTGAAATAATAATTTAAAAAATCGTTCGGGAAATGAGTTTACACCCTGGGTACTTTCTTTGTATTTTTTTGACTATACGGGCCGAGTCCGGGATTTACGGGAAATCTCAGGTTTTCGTTTGCCGGCGATTAAACTTCTTTTATTCAGCGTCTCATCAAAAATGAAAACATTTTTGAAAACTACAAGTCCCATGCGTTTAAGTGGTGAAAAAATAATTTAAAAAATCGTTCGGGAAATGAGTTTACTCCCTGGGTACTTTCTTTGTATACTTTTGATTATACGGGCCGAGTCCGGGGTTTACGGGAAATGGCGGGTTTTGGTTTGCCGGCGATTAAACCTCTTTCATTACGCGTCTCATTAAAAATGAAAACATTTTTGAAAACTACCAGTCTCATTCGTTCTAGTGGTGCAGAAATAATTTGAAAAATCGTTCGGGAAATCAGTTTACTCCTTGGGTACTTTCTTTATATACATTCAACTATACGGGCCAAGCCCGGGATTTACGGGAAATCGCGGGTTTTCGTTTGCCGGCGATTAAACTTCTTTTATTCAGCGTCTGATCAAAAATGAAAACATTTTTGAAAACTACAAGTCTCATGCGTTTTAGTGGTGAAAAAATAATTTAAAAAATCGTTCGGGAAATGAGTTTACTCCCTGGGTGCTTTCTTTGTATACTTTTGACTATACGGGCCGAGTCTGAGATTTACGGGAAATCGCAGGTTTTCGTTTGCCGGCGATTAAACTTTTTTTATTCAGCGTCTGATCAAAAATGAAAACATTTTTGAAAACTACAAGTCTCATGCGTTTTAGTGGTGAAAAAATAATTTAAAAAATCGTTCGGGAAATGAGTTTACTCCCTTGGTGCTTTCTTTGTATACTTTTGATTATACGAGACGAGTCCGGGGTTTACGGGAGATGGCGGGTTTTCGTTTGCCGGCGATTAAACTTCTTTTATTCAGCGTCTCATCAAAAATGAAAACATTTTTGAAAACTACAAGTCTCATGCGTTTTAGTGGTGAAAAGATAATTTAAAAAATCGTTTTGGAAATGAGTTTACTCACAGGGTACTTTCTTTGTTTACATTCGACTATACGGCCAAGCCCGGGATTTACGGAATATCGCGGGTTTTCGTTTGCCGGCGATTAAACCTCTTTCATTAAGCGTCTCATCAAAAATGAAAACATTTTTGAAAACTACAAGTCTCATGCGTTTTAGTGGTGAAAAATTAATTTAAAAAATCGTTCGGAAAATGAGTTTACTCCCTGGGTACTTTCTTTGTACACTTTTGACTATACGGGCCGAGTCCGGGATTTACGGGAAATCGCGGGTTTTCGTTTGCCGGCGATTAAACTTCTTTTATTCAGCGTCCCATTAAAAATGAAAACATTTTTGAAAACTACAGGTCTCATGCGTTTTAGTGGTGAAATAATAATTTAAAAAATCGTTCGGGAAATGAGTTTACACCCTGGGTACTTTCTTTGTATTCTTTTGACTATACGGGCCGAGTCCGGGATTTACGGGAAATCTCAGGTTTTCGTTTGCCGGCGATTAAACTTCTTTTATTCAGCGTCTCATCAAAAATGAAAACATTTTTGAAAACTACAAGTCTCATGCGTTTAAGTGGTGAAAAAATAATTTAAAAAATCGTTCGGGAAATGAGTTTACTCCCTGGGTACTTTCTTTGTATACTTTTGATTATACGGGCCGAGTCCGGGGTTTGCGGGAAATGGCGGGTTTTTGTTTGCCGGCGATTAAACTTCTTTTATTCAGCGTCTCATCAAAAATAAAAACATTTTTGAAAACTACAAGTCTCATGCGTTTTAGTGGTGAAAAGATAGTTTAAAAAATCGTTTTGGAAATGAGTTTACTCACAGGGTACTTTCTTTGTTTACATTCGACTATACGGCCAAGCCCGGGATTTACGGAAAATCGCGGGTTTTCGTTTGCCGGTGATTAAACCTCTTTCATTAAGCGTCTCATCAAAAATGAAAACATTTTTGAAAACTACAAGTCTCATGCGTTTTAGTGGTGAAAAGATAATTTAAAAAATCGTTTTGGAAATGAGTTTACTCACAGGGTACTTTCTTTGTATACTTTTGACTATACGGGCCGAGTCCGGGATTTACGGGAAGTCGCAGGTTTTCGTTTGCCGGCGATTAACTTCTTTTATTCAGCGTCTCATCAAAAATGAAAACATTTTTAAAAACTACAAGTCTCATGGGCTTTAGTGGTGAAATAATAATTTAAAAAATCGTTCTGTAAATGAGTTTACACCCTGGGTACTTTCTTTGTATACTTTTCACTATACGGCCGAGTCCGGGATTTACGTGAAATCGCAGGTTTTCGTTTGCCGGCGATTAAACTTCTTTTATTCAGCGTCTCATCAAAAATGAAAACATTTTTGAAAACTACAGGTCTCATGCGTTTTAGTGGTGAAATAATAATTTAAAAAATCGTTCGGGAAATGAGTTTACACCCTGGGTACTTTCTTTGTATTCTTTTGACTATACGGGCCGAGTCCGGGATTTACGGGAAATCTCAGGTTTTCGTTTGCCGGCGATTAAACTTCTTTTATTCAGCGTCTCATCAAAAATGAAAACATTTTTGAAAACTACAAGTCTCATGCGTTTAAGTGGTGAAAAAATAATTTAAAAAATCGTTCGGGAAATGAGTTTACTCCCTGGGTACTTTCTTTGTATACTTTTGATTATACGGGCCGAGTCCGGGGTTTGCGGGAAATGGCGGGTTTTTGTTTGCCGGCGATTAAACTTCTTTTATTCAGCGTCTCATCAAAAATAAAAACATTTTTGAAAACTACAAGTCTCATGCGTTTTAGTGGTGAAAAGATAGTTTAAAAAATCGTTTTGGAAATGAGTTTACTCACAGGGTACTTTCTTTGTTTACATTCGACTATACGGCCAAGCCCGGGATTTACGGAAAATCGCGGGTTTTCGTTTGCCGGTGATTAAACCTCTTTCATTAAGCGTCTCATCAAAAATGAAAACATTTTTGAAAACTACAAGTCTCATGCGTTTTAGTGGTGAAAAGATAATTTAAAAAATCGTTTTGGAAATGAGTTTACTCACAGGGTACTTTCTTTGTATACTTTTGACTATACGGGCCGAGTCCGGGATTTACGGGAAGTCGCAGGTTTTCGTTTGCCGGCGATTAACTTCCTTTATTCAGCGTCTCATCAAAAATGAAAACATTTTTAAAAACTACAAGTCTCATGGGCTTTAGTGGTGAAATAATAATTTAAAAAATCGTTCTGTAAATGAGTTTACACCCTGGGTACTTTCTTTGTATACTTTTCACTATACGGCCGAGTCCGGGATTTACGTGAAATCGCAGGTTTTCGTTTGCCGGCGATTAAACTTCTTTTATTCAGCGTCTCATCAAAAATGAAAACATTTTTGAAAACTACAAGTCTCATGCGTTTTAGTGGTGAAAAAAATCTTAAAATATCTTTCGGGAAATGAGTTTACTCCCTGGGTACTTTCTTTGTATACATTCGACTACACGGGACAAGCCCGGGATTTAGGGGAAATTGCTGGTTTTCGTTTGCCGGCGATTAAACCACTTTCATTAAGCGTCTCATCAAAAATGAAAATATTTCTGAAAACTACAAGTCTCATGCGTTTAAGTGGTGAAAAAATAATTTAAAAAATCGTTCGGGAAATGAGTTTACTCCCTGGGTACTTTCTTTGTATACTTTTGATTATACGGGCCGAGTCCGGGGTTTACGGGAAATGGCGGGTTTTTGTTTGCCGGCGATTAAACTTCTTTTATTCAGCGTCTCATCAAAAATAAAAACATTTTTGAAAACTACAAGTCTCATGCGTTTTAGTGGTGAAAAGATAGTTTAAAAAATCGTTTTGGAAATGAGTTTACTCACAGGGTACTTTCTTTGTTTACATTCGACTATACGGCCAAGCCCGGGATTTACGGAAAATCGCGGGTTTTCGTTTGCCGGTGATTAAACCTCTTTCATTAAGCGTCTCATCAAAAATGAAAACATTTTTGAAAACTACAAGTCTCATGCGTTTTAGTGGTGAAAAGATAATTTAAAAAATCGTTTTGGAAATGAGTTTACTCACAGGGTACTTTCTTTGTATACTTTTGACTATACGGGCCGAGTCCGGGATTTACGGGAAGTCGCAGGTTTTCGTTTGCCGGCAATTAACTTCTTTTATTCAGCGTCTCATCAAAAATGAAAACATTTTTAAAAACTACAAGTCTCATGGGCTTTAGTGGTGAAATAATAATTTAAAAAATCGTTCTGTAAATGAGTTTACACCCTGGGTACTTTCTTTGTATACTTTTCACTATACGGCCGAGTCCGGGATTTACGTGAAATCGCAGGTTTTCGTTTGCCGGCGATTAAACTTCTTTTATTCAGCGTCTCATCAAAAATGAAAACATTTTTGAAAACTACAAGTCTCATGCGTTTTAGTGGTGAAAAAAATCTTAAAATATCTTTCGGGAAATGAGTTTACTCCCTGGGTACTTTCTTTGTATACATTCGACTACACGGGACAAGCCCGGGATTTAGGGGAAATTGCTGGTTTTCGTTTGCCGGCGATTAAACCACTTTCATTAAGCGTCTCATCAAAAATGAAAATATTTCTGAAAACTACAAGTCTCATGCGTTTTAGTGGTGAAAAAATAATTTAAAAAATCGTTCGGGAAATGATTTTACTCCCTGGGTACTTTCTTTGTATACTTTTGACTATACGGGCCGAGTCCGGGATTTACGAGAAGTCGCAGGTTTTCGTTTGCCGGCGATTAAACTTCTTTTATTCAGCGTCTCATCAAAAATGAAAACATTTTTGAAAACTACAAGTCTCATGCGTTTAAGTGGTGAAAAAATAATTTAAAAAATCGTTCGGGAAATGAGTTTACTCCCTGGGTACTTTCTTTGTATACTTTTGATTATACGGGCCGAGTCCGGGGTTTACGGGAAATGGCGGGTTTTTGTTTGCCGGCGATTAAACTTCTTTTATTCAGCGTCTCATCAAAAATAAAAACATTTTTGAAAACTACAAGTCTCATGCGTTTTAGTGGTGAAAAGATAGTTTAAAAAATCGTTTTGGAAATGAGTTTACTCACAGGGTACTTTCTTTGTTTACATTCGACTATACGGCCAAGCCCGGGATTTACGGAAAATCGCGGGTTTTCGTTTGCCGGTGATTAAACTTCTTTTATTCAGCGTCTCATCAAAAATGAAAACATTTTTAAAAACTGCAAGTCTCATGGGCTTTAGTGGTGAAATAATAATTTAAAAAATCGTTCGGGAAATGAGTTTACACCCTGGGTACTTTCTTTGTATACTTTTGACTATACGGGCCGAGTCCGGGATTTACGGGAATTCTCAGGTTTTCGTTCGCCGGCGATTAAACTTCTTTTATTCAGCGTCTCATCAAAAATGAAAACATTTTTGAAAACTACAAGTCTCATGCGTTTTAGTGGTGAAAAATTAATTTAAAAAATCGTTCGGAAAATGAGTTTACTCCCTGGGTACTTTCTTTGTACACTTTTGACTATACGGGCCGAGTCTGGGATTTACGGGAAATCGCGGGTTTTCGTTTGCCGGCGATTAAACTTCTTTTATTCAGCGTCCCATTAAAAATGAAAACATTTTTGAAAACTACAGGTCTCATGCGTTTTAGTGGTGAAATAATAATTTAAAAAATCGTTCGGGAAATGAGTTTACACCCTGGGTACTTTCTTTGTATTTTTTTGACTATACGGGCCGAGTCCGGGATTTACGGGAAATCTCAGGTTTTCGTTTGCCGGCGATTAAACTTCTTTTATTCAGCGTCTCATCAAAAATGAAAACATTTTTGAAAACTACAAGTCCCATGCGTTTAAGTGGTGAAAAAATAATTTAAAAAATCGTTCGGGAAATGAGTTTACTCCCTGGGTATTTTCTTTGTATACTTTTGATTATACGGGCCGAGTCCGGGGTTTACGGGAAATGGCGGGTTTTGGTTTGCCGGCGATTAAACTTCTTTTATTCAGCGTCTCATCAAAAATAAAAACATTTTTGAAAACTACAAGTCTCATGCGTTTTAGTGGTGAAAAGATAGTTTAAAAAATCGTTTTGGAAATGAGTTTACTCACAGGGTACTTTCTTTGTTTACATTCGACTATACGGCCAAGCCCGGGATTTACGGAAAAT
The DNA here is from genome assembly GCF_029227915.1 of Hydractinia symbiolongicarpus. NCBI lineage: Eukaryota > Metazoa > Cnidaria > Hydrozoa > Anthoathecata > Hydractiniidae > Hydractinia > Hydractinia symbiolongicarpus. The sequence goes on from NC_079881.1 coordinate 26,260,552, forward strand.
CGCGGGTTTTCGTTTGCCGGTGATTAAACCTCTTTCATTAAGCGTCTCATCAAAAATGAAAACATTTCTGAAAACTACAAGTCTCATGCGTTTTAGTGGTGAAAAAATAATTTAAAAAATCGTTCGGGAAATGAGTTTACTCCGTGGGTACTTTCTTTGTACACTTTTGACTATACGGGACGAGTCCGGGATTTACGGGAAGTCGCGGGTTTTCGTTTGCCTGCGAATAAACTTCTTTTATTCAGCGTCTCATCAAAAATGAAAACATTTTTAAAAACTACAAGTCTCATGCGTTTTAGTGGTGAAAAAGTAATTTAAAAAATCGTTCGGAAAATGAGTTTACTCCCTGGGTACTTTCTTTGTATATTTTTAATTATACGGGCCGAGTCCGGGGTTTACTGGAAATGACGGGTTTTTGTTTGCCGGCGATTAAACTTCTTTTATTCAGCGTCTCATCAAAAATGAAAACATTTTTGAAAACTACAAGTCTCATGCGTTTTAGTGGTGAAAAGATAATTTAAAAAATCGTTTTGGAAATGAGTTTACTCACAGGGTACTTTCTTTGTTTACATTCGACTATACGGCCAAGCCCGGGATTTACGGAAAATCGCGGGTTTTCGTTTGCCGGCGATTAAACCTCTTTCATTAAGCGTCTCATCAAAAATGAAAACATTTTTGAAAACTACAAGTCTCATGCGTTTTAGTGGTGAAAAAAAATCTTAAAAAATCGTTCGGGAAATGAGTTTACTCCCTGGGTACTTTCTTTGTATACTTTTGACTATACGGGCCGAGTCCGGGATTTACGGGAAGTCGCAGGTTTTCGTTTGCCGGCGATTAAACTTCTTTAATTCAGCGTCTCATCAAAAATGAAAACATTTTTAAAAACTACAAGTCTCATGGGCTTTAGTGGTGAAATAATAATTTAAAAAATCGTTCGGGAAAAGAGTTTACACCCTGGGTACTTTCTTTGTATACTTTTGACTATACGGGCCGAGTCCGGGATTTACGGGAATTCTCAGGTTTTCGTTTGCCGGCGATTAAACTTCTTTTATTCAGCGTCTCATCAAAAATGAAAACATTTTTGAAAACTACCAGTCTCATGGGTTTTAGTGGTGAAAAAATATTTTAAAAAATCGTTCGGGAAATGAGTTTACCCCCTGGGTACTTTCTTTGTATACTTTTGATTATACGGGCTGAGTCCGAGGTTTACGGGAAATGGCGGGTTTTCGTTTGCCGGCGATTAAACTTCTTTTATTCAGCGTCTCATCAAAAATGAAAACATTTTTGAAAACTACAAGTCTCATGCGTTTTAGTGGTGAAAACATAATTTAAAAAACCGTTTTGGAAATGAGTTTACTTACAGGGTACTTTCTTTGTTTACATTCGACTATACGGCCAAGCCCGGGATTTACGGAAAATCGCGGGTTTTCGTTTGCCGGCGATTAAACCTCTTTCATTAAGCGTCTCATCAAAAATGAAAACATTTTTGAAAACTACAAGTCTCATGCGTTTTAGTGGTGAAAAAAAATCTTAAAAAATCGTTCGGGAAATGAGTTTACTCCCTGGGTACTTTCTTTGTATACATTCGAGTACACGGGCCAAGCCCGGGATTAAAAGGAAATCGCTAGTTTTCGTTTGACGGCGATTAAACCTCTTTCATTAAGCGTCTCATCAAAAATGAAAACATTTTTGAAAACTACAAGTCTCATCCGTTTTAGTGGTGAAAAAATAATTTAAAAAATCGTTCGGAAAATGAGTTTACTGCCTGGGTACTTTCTTTGTATACTTTTGATTATACGGGCTGAGTCCGAGGTTTACGGGAAATGGCGGGTTTTCGTTTGCCGGCGATTAAACTTCTTTTATTCAGCGTCTCATCAAAAATGAAAACATTTTTGAAAACTACAAGTCTCATGCGTTTTAGTGGTGAAAAGATAATTTAAAAAACCGTTTTGGAAATGAGTTTACTTACAGGGTACTTTCTTTGTTTACATTCGACTATACGGCCAAGCCCGGGATTTACGGAAAATCGCGGGTTTTCGTTTGCCGGCGATTAAACCTCTTTCATTAAGCGTCTCATCAAAAATGAAAACATTTTTGAAAACTACAAGTCTCATGCGTTTTATTGGTGAAAAAAAATCTTAAAAAATCTTTCGGGAAATGAGTTTACTCCCTGGGTACTTTCTTTGTATACATTCGAGTACACGGGCCAAGCCCGGGATTAAAAGGAAATCGCTAGTTTTCGTTTGCCGGCGATTAAACCTCTTTCATTAAGCGTCTCATCAAAAATGAAAACATTTTTGAAAACTACAAGTCTCATCCGTTTTAGTGGTGAAAAAATAATTTAAAAAATCGTTCGGAAAATGAGTTTACTGCCTGGGTACTTTCTTTGTATACTTTTGACTATACGGGCCGAGTCCGGGATTTACGGGAAGTCGCAGGTTTTCGTTTGCCGGCGATTAACTTCTTTTATTCAGCGTCTCATCAAAAATGAAAACATTTTTAAAAACTACAAGTCTCATGGGCTTTAGTGGTGAAATAATAATTTAAAAAATCGTTCTGTAAATGAGTTTACACCCTGGGTACTTTCTTTGTATACTTTTCACTATACGGCCGAGTCCGGGATTTACGTGAAATCGCAGGTTTTCGTTTGCCGGCGATTAAACTTCTTTTATTCAGCGTCTCATCAAAAATGAAAACATTTTTGAAAACTACAAATCTCATGCGTTTTAGTGGTGAAAAAAATCTTAAAATATCTTTCGGGAAATGAGTTTACTCCCTGGGTACTTTCTTTGTATACATTCGACTACACGGGCCAAGCCCGGGATTTAGGGGAAATCGCTGGTTTTCGTTTGCCGGCGATTAAACCACTTTCATTAAGCGTCTCATCAAAAATGAAAATATTTCTGAAAACTACAAGTCTCATGCGTTTTAGTGGTGAAAAAATAATTTAAAAAATCGTTCGGGAAATGAGTTTACTCCCTGGGTACTTTCTTTGTATACTTTTGACTATACGGGCCGAATCCGGGATTTACGAGAAGTCGCAGGTTTTCGTTTGCCGGCGATTAAACTTCTTTTATTCAGCGTCTCATCAAAAATGAAAACATTTTTAAAAACTGCAAGTCTCATGGACTTTAGTGATGAAATAATAATTTAAAAAATCGTTCGGGAAATGAGTTTACTCCCTGGGTACTTTCTTTGTATACTTTTGATTATACGGGACGAGTCCGGGGTTTACGGAAATGGCGGGTTTTCGTTTGCCGGCGATTAAACTTCTTTTATTCAGCGTCTCATCTAAAATGAAAACATTTTTGAAAACTACAAGTCTCATGCGTTTTAGTGGTGAAAAGATAATTTAAAAAATCGTTTTGGAAATGAGTTTACTCACAGGGTACTTTCTTTGTTTACATTCGACTATACGGCCAAGCCCGGGATTTACGGAATATCGCGGGTTTTCGTTTGCCGGCGATTAAACCTCTTTCATTAAGCGTCTCATCAAAAATGAAAACATTTTTGAAAACTACAAGTCTCATGCGTTTTAGTGGTGAAAAATTAATTTAAAAAATCGTTCGGAAAATGAGTTTACTCCCTGGGTACTTTCTTTGTACACTTTTGACTATACGGGCCGAGTCCGGGATTTACGGGAAATCGCGGGTTTTCGTTTGCCGGCGATTAAACTTCTTTTATTCAGCGTCCCATTAAAAATGAAAACATTTTTGAAAACTACAAGTCTCATGCGTTTTAGTGGTGAAAAAATAATATAAAAAATCGTTCGGGAAATGAGTTTACTCCCTGGGTACCTTCTTTGAATACTTTTGACTATATGGGCCAAGCCCGGGATTTACGGGAAATGGCAGGTTTATCTTTGCCGGCGATTAAACTTCTTTTATTCAGTGTTTCATCAAAAATGAATATATTTTTGAAAACTACAAGTCTCATGCGTTTTAGTGGTGAAAAGATAATTTAAAAAATCGTTTTAAAAATGAGTTTACTCACAGGGTACTTTCTTTGTATACATTCGACTATACGGGCCAAGCCCGAGATATACGGGAAATCGCGGGTTTTCGTTTGCCGGCCATTAAACCACTGTCATTAAGCGTCTCATCAAAAATGAAAACATTTTTAAAAACTACAAGTCTCATGGGCTTTAGTGGTGAAATAATAATTTAAAAAATCGTTGTGGAAATGAGTTTACACCCTGGGTACTTTCTTTGTATACTTTTCACTATACGGCTGAGTCCGGGATTTACGTGAAATCGCAGGTTTTCGTTTGCCGGCGATTAAACTTCTTTTATTCAGCATCTCATCAAAAATGAAAACATTTTTGAAAACTACAAGTCTCTTGCGTTTTAGTGGTGAAAAAAAATCTTAAAAAATCGTTCGGGAAATGAGTTTACTCCTTGGGTATTTTCTTTGTATACATTCGACTACACGGGCCAAGCCCGGGATTTAGGGGAAATCGCTGGTTTTCGTTTGCCGGCGATTAAACCTCTTTCATTAAGCGTCTCATTAAAAATGAAAACATTTTTAAAAACTACAAGTCTCATGCGTTTTAGTGGTGAAAAAATAATTTAAAAAATCGTTCGGAAAATGAGTTTACTCCCTGGGTACTTTCTTTGTATACTTTTGACTATACGGGCTGAGTCCGGGATTTACGGGAAATCGCGGGATTTCGTTTGCCGGCGATTAAACTTCTTTTATTCAGCGTCCCATTAAAAATGAAAACATTTTTGAAAACTACAAGTCTCATGCGTTTTAGTGGTGAAAAAATAATATAAAAAATCGTTCGGGTAATGAGTTTACTCCCTGGGTACTTTCTTTGAATACTTTTGACTATATGGGCCAAGCCCGGGAGTTACGGGAAATGGCAGGTTTACGTTTGCCAGCGATTAAACTTCTTTTATTCAGTGTTTCATCAAAAATGAAAATATTTTTGAAAACTACAAGTCTCATGCGTTTTAGTGGTGAAAAGATAATTTAAAATCGTTTGTTTCGTTTTGGAAATGAGTTTACTCAGAGGGTACTTTCTTTGTATACATTCGACTATACGGGCCAAGCCCGAGATATACGGGAAATCGCGGGTTTTAGTTTACCGGCGATTAAACCACTTTCGTTAAGCGTCTCATTAAAAATGAAAACATTTCTGAAAACTACAAGTCTCATGCGTTTTAGTGGTGAAAAAATAATTTAAAAAATCGTTCAGGAAATGAGTTTACTCCCTGGGTACTTTCTTTGTATACTTTTGACTATACGGGCCGAGTCCGGGATTTACGGGAAGTCGCGGGTTTTCGTTTGCCTGCAGTTAAACTTCTTTTATTCAGCGTCTCATCAAAAATGAAAACATTTTTAAAAACTACAAGTCTCATGGGCTTTAGTGGTGAAATAATAATTTAAAAAATCGTTCTGGAAATGAGTTTACACCCTGGGTACTTTCTTTGTATACTTTTCACTATACGGGCCGAGTCCGGGATTTACGTGAAATCGCAGGTTTTCGTTTGCCGGCGATTAAACTTCTTTTATTCAGCGTCCCATCAAAAATGAAAACATTTTTGAAAACTACAAGTCTTATGCGTTTTAGTGGTGAAAAAATAATTTAAAAAATCGTTCGGGAAATGAGTTTACTCCCTGGGTACTTTCTTTGAATGCATTCGACTACACGGGCCAAGCCCGGGATTAAGGGGAAATCGCTGGTTTTCGTTTGCCGGCGATTAAACCTCTTTCATTAAGCGTCTCATCTAAAATGAAAACATTTTTGAAAACTACAAGTCTCATGCGTTTTAGTGGTGAAAAAATAATTTAAAAAATCGTTCGGAAAATGAGTTTACTCCCTGGGTACTTTCTTTGTTAACTTTTGACTATACGGGCCGAGTCCGGGATTTGCGGGAAATCGCGGGTTTTCGTTTGCCGGCGATTAAACTTCTTTTATTCAGCGTTCCATTAAAAATGAAAATATTTTTGAAAACTACAAGTCTCATGCGTTTTAGTGGTGAAAAGATAATTTAAAAAATCGTTTTGGAAATGAGTTTACTCACAGGGTACTTTTTTTGTATACATTCGACTATACGGGCCAAGCCCGAGATATACGGGAAATCGCGGGTTTTCGTTTGCCGGCGATTAAACCACTTTCATTAAGCGTCTCATCAAAAATGAAAACATTTCTAAAAACTACAAGTCTCATGCGTTTTAGTGGTGAAAAAATAATTTAAAAAATCGTTCGGGAAATGAGTTTACTCCCTGGGTACTTTCTTTGTATACTTTTGACTATACGGGCCGAGTCCGGGATTTACGGGAAGTCGCGGGTTTTCGTTTACCTGCGATTAAACTTCTTTTATTCAGCGTCTCATCAAAAATGAAAACATTTTTAAAAACTACAAGTCTCATGGGCTTTAGTGGTGAAATAATAATTTAAAAAATCCTTCTGGAAATGAGTTTACACCCTGGGTACTTTCTTTGTATGCTTTTCACTATACGGGCCGAGTCCGGGATTTACGTGAAATCGCAGGTTTTCGTTTGCCGGCGATTAAACTTCTTTTATTCAGCGTCTCATCAAAAATGAAAACATTTTTGAAAACTACAAGTCTCATGCGTTTTAGTGGTGAAAAAATAATTTAAAAAATCGTTTTGGAAATGAGTTTACTCACAGGGTACTTTCTTTGTTTACATTCGACTATACGGCCAAGCCCGGGATTTACGGAATATCGCGGGTTTTCGTTTGCCGGCGATTAAACCTCTTTCATTAAGCGTCTCATCAAAAATGAAAACATTTTTGAAAACTACAAGTCTCATGCGTTTTAGTGGTGAAAAATTAATTTAAAAAATCGTTCGGAAAATGAGTTTACTCCCTGGGTACTTTCTTTGTACACTTTTGACTATACGGGCCGAGTCCGGGATTTACGGGAAATCGCGGGTTTTCGTTTGCCGGCGATTAAACTTCTTTTATTCAGCGTCCCATTAAAAATGAAAACATTTTTGAAAACTACAAGTCTCATGCGTTTTAGTGGTGAAAAAATAATATAAAAAATCGTTCGGGAAATGAGTTTACTCCCTGGGTACCTTCTTTGAATACTTTTGACTATATGGGCCAAGCCCGGGATTTACGGGAAATGGCAGGTTTACCTTTGCCGGCGATTAAACTTCTTTTATTCAGTGTTTCATCAAAAATGAATATATTTTTGAAAACTACAAGTCTCATGCGTTTTAGTGGTGAAAAGATAATTTAAAAAATCGTTTTAAAAATGAGTTTACTCACAGGGTACTTTCTTTGTATACATTCGACTATACGGGCCAAGCCCGAGATATACGGGAAATCGCGGGTTTTCGTTTGCCGGCGATTAAACCACTGTCATTAAGCGTCTCATCAAAAATGAAAACATTTTTAAAAACTACAAGTCTCATGGGCTTTAGTGGTGAAATAATAATTTAAAAAATCGTTGTGGAAATGAGTTTACACCCTGGGTACTTTCTTTGTATACTTTTCACTATACGGCTGAGTCCGGGATTTACGTGAAATCGCAGGTATTCGTTTGCCGGCGATTAAACTTCTTTTATTCAGCGTCTCATCAAAAATGAAAACATTTTTGAAAACTACAAGTCTCTTGCGTTTTAGTGGTGAAAAAAAATCTTAAAAAATCGTTCGGGAAATGAGTTTACTCCTTGTGTACTTTCTTTGTATACATTCGACTACACGGGCCAAGCCCGGGATTTAGGGGAAATCGCTGGTTTTCGTTTGCCGGCGATTAAACCTCTTTCATTAGGCGTCTCATTAAAAATGAAAACATTTCTGAAAACTACAAGTCTCATGCGTTTTAGTGGTGAAAAAATAATTTAAAAAATCGTTCAGGAAATGAGTTTACTCCCTGGGTACTTTCTTTGTATACTTTTGACTATACGGGCCGAGTCCGGGATTTACGGGAAGTCGCGGGTTTTCATTTGCCTGCGGTTAAACTTCTTTTATTCAGCGTCTCATCAAAAATGAAAACATTTTTAAAAACTACAAGTCTCATGGGCTTTAGTGGTGAAATAATAATTTAAAAAATCGTTCTGGAAATGAGTTTACACCCTGGGTACTTTCTTTGTATACTTTTCACTATACGGGCCGAGTCCGGGATTTACGTGAAATCGCAGGTTTTCGTTTGCCGGCGATTAAACTTCTTTTATTCAGCGTCCCATCAAAAATGAAAACATTTTTGAAAACTACAAGTCTTATGCGTTTTAGTGGTGAAAAAATAATTTAAAAAATCGTTCGGGAAATGAGTTTACTCCCTGGGTACTTTCTTTGAATGCATTCGACTACACGGGCCAAGCCCGGGATTAAGGGGAAATCGCTGGTTTTCGTTTGCCGGCGATTAAACCTCTTTCATTAAGCGTCTCATCTAAAATGAAAACATTTTTAAAAACTACAAGTCTCATGCGTTTTAGTGGTGAAAAAATAATTTAAAAAATCGTTCGGAAAATGAGTTTACTCCCTGGGTACTTTCTTTGTTAACTTTTGACTATACGGGCCGAGTCTGGGATTTGCGGGAAATCGCGGGTTTTCGTTTGCCGGCGATTAAACTTCTTTTATTCAGCGTTCCATTAAAAATGAAAATATTTCTAAAAACTACAAGTCTCATGCGTTTTAGTGGTGAAAAAATAATTTAAAAAATCGTTCGGGAAATGAGTTTACTCCCTGGGTACTTTCTTTGTATACTTTTGTCTATACGGGCCGAGTCTGGGATTTACGAGAAGTCGCGGGTTTTCGTTTACCTGCGATTAAACTTCTTTTATTCAGCGTCTCATCAAAAATGAAAACATTTTTAAAAACTACAAGTCTCATGGGCTTTAGTGGTGAAATAATAATTTAAAAAATCCTTCTGGAAATGAGTTTACACCCTGGGTACTTTCTTTGTATGCTTTTTACTATACGGGCCGAGTCCGGGATTTACGTGAAATCGCAGGTTTTCGTTTGCCGGCGATTAAACTTCTTTTATTCAGCGTCTCATCAAAAATGAAAACATTTTTGAAAACTACAAGTCTCATGCGTTTTAGTGGTGAAAAAATAATTTAAAAAATCGTTTTGGAAATGAGTTTACGCACAGGGTACTTTCTTTGTTTACATTCGACTATACGGCCAAGCCCGGGATTTACGGAATATCGCGGGTTTTCGTTTGCCGGCGATTAAACCTCTTTCATTAAGCGTCTCATTAAAAATGAAAACATTTTTAAAAACTACAAGTCTCATGCGTTTTAGTGGTGAAAAAATAATTTAAAAAATCGTTCGGAAAATGAGTTTACTCCCTGGGTACTTTCTTTGTATACTTTTGACTATACGGGCTGAGTCCGGGATTTACGGGAAATCGCGGGATTTCGTTTGCCGGCGATTAAACTTCTTTTATTCAGCGTCCCATTAAAAATGAAAACATTTTTGAAAACTACAAGTCTCATGCGTTTTAGTGGTGAAAAAATAATATAAAAAATCGTTCGGGTAATGAGTTTACTCCCTGGGTACTTTCTTTGAATACTTTTGACTATATGGGCCAAGCCCGGGAGTTACGGGAAATGGCAGGTTTACGTTTGCCAGCGATTAAACTTCTTTTATTCAGTGTTTCATCAAAAATGAAAATATTTTTGAAAACTACAAGTCTCATGCGTTTTAGTGGTGAAAAGATAATTTAAAATCGTTTGTTTCGTTTTGGAAATGAGTTTACTCAGAGGGTACTTTCTTTGTATACATTCGACTATACGGGCCAAGCCCGAGATATACGGGAAATCGCGGGTTTTAGTTTACCGGCGATTAAACCACTTTCGTTAAGCGTCTCATTAAAAATGAAAACATTTCTGAAAACTACAAGTCTCATGCGTTTTAGTGGTGAAAAAATAATTTAAAAAATCGTTCAGGAAATGAGTTTACTCCCTGGGTACTTTCTTTGTATACTTTTGACTATACGGGCCGAGTCCGGGATTTACGGGAAGTCGCGGGTTTTCGTTTGCCTGCAGTTAAACTTCTTTTATTCAGCGTCTCATCAAAAATGAAAACATTTTTAAAAACTACAAGTCTCATGGGCTTTAGTGGTGAAATAATAATTTAAAAAATCGTTCTGGAAATGAGTTTACACCCTGGGTACTTTCTTTGTATACTTTTCACTATACGGGCCGAGTCCGGGATTTACGTGAAATCGCAGGTTTTCGTTTGCCGGCGATTAAACTTCTTTTATTCAGCGTCCCATCAAAAATGAAAACATTTTTGAAAACTACAAGTCTTATGCGTTTTAGTGGTGAAAAAATAATTTAAAAAATCGTTCGGGAAATGAGTTTACTCCCTGGGTACTTTCTTTGAATGCATTCGACTACACGGGCCAAGCCCGGGATTAAGGGGAAATCGCTGGTTTTCGTTTGCCGGCGATTAAACCTCTTTCATTAAGCGTCTCATCTAAAATGAAAACATTTTTGAAAACTACAAGTCTCATGCGTTTTAGTGGTGAAAAAATAATTTAAAAAATCGTTCGGAAAATGAGTTTACTCCCTGGGTACTTTCTTTGTTAACTTTTGACTATACGGGCCGAGTCCGGGATTTGCGGGAAATCGCGGGTTTTCGTTTGCCGGCGATTAAACTTCTTTTATTCAGCGTTCCATTAAAAATGAAAATATTTTTGAAAACTACAAGTCTCATGCGTTTTAGTGGTGAAAAGATAATTTAAAAAATCGTTTTGGAAATGAGTTTACTCACAGGGTACTTTTTTTGTATACATTCGACTATACGGGCCAAGCCCGAGATATACGGGAAATCGCGGGTTTTCGTTTGCCGGCGATTAAACCACTTTCATTAAGCGTCTCATCAAAAATGAAAACATTTCTAAAAACTACAAGTCTCATGCGTTTTAGTGGTGAAAAAATAATTTAAAAAATCGTTCGGGAAATGAGTTTACTCCCTGGGTACTTTCTTTGTATACTTTTGACTATACGGGCCGAGTCCGGGATTTACGGGAAGTCGCGGGTTTTCGTTTACCTGCGATTAAACTTCTTTTATTCAGCGTCTCATCAAAAATGAAAACATTTTTAAAAACTACAAGTCTCATGGGCTTTAGTGGTGAAATAATAATTTAAAAAATCCTTCTGGAAATGAGTTTACACCCTGGGTACTTTCTTTGTATGCTTTTCACTATACGGGCCGAGTCCGGGATTTACGTGAAATCGCAGGTTTTCGTTTGCCGGCGATTAAACTTCTTTTATTCAGCGTCTCATCAAAAATGAAAACATTTTTGAAAACTACAAGTCTCATGCGTTTTAGTGGTGAAAAAATAATTTAAAAAATCGTTTTGGAAATGAGTTTACTCACAGGGTACTTTCTTTGTTTACATTCGACTATACGGCCAAGCCCGGGATTTACGGAATATCGCGGGTTTTCGTTTGCCGGCGATTAAACCTCTTTCATTAAGCGTCTCATCAAAAATGAAAACATTTTTGAAAACTACAAGTCTCATGCGTTTTAGTGGTGAAAAATTAATTTAAAAAATCGTTCGGAAAATGAGTTTACTCCCTGGGTACTTTCTTTGTACACTTTTGACTATACGGGCCGAGTCCGGGATTTACGGGAAATCGCGGGTTTTCGTTTGCCGGCGATTAAACTTCTTTTATTCAGCGTCCCATTAAAAATGAAAACATTTTTGAAAACTACAAGTCTCATGCGTTTTAGTGGTGAAAAAATAATATAAAAAATCGTTCGGGAAATGAGTTTACTCCCTGGGTACCTTCTTTGAATACTTTTGACTATATGGGCCAAGCCCGGGATTTACGGGAAATGGCAGGTTTACCTTTGCCGGCGATTAAACTTCTTTTATTCAGTGTTTCATCAAAAATGAATATATTTTTGAAAACTACAAGTCTCATGCGTTTTAGTGGTGAAAAGATAATTTAAAAAATCGTTTTAAAAATGAGTTTACTCACAGGGTACTTTCTTTGTATACATTCGACTATACGGGCCAAGCCCGAGATATACGGGAAATCGCGGGTTTTCGTTTGCCGGCGATTAAACCACTGTCATTAAGCGTCTCATCAAAAATGAAAACATTTTTAAAAACTACAAGTCTCATGGGCTTTAGTGGTGAAATAATAATTTAAAAAATCGTTGTGGAAATGAGTTTACACCCTGGGTACTTTCTTTGTATACTTTTCACTATACGGCTGAGTCCGGGATTTACGTGAAATCGCAGGTATTCGTTTGCCGGCGATTAAACTTCTTTTATTCAGCGTCTCATCAAAAATGAAAACATTTTTGAAAACTACAAGTCTCTTGCGTTTTAGTGGTGAAAAAAAATCTTAAAAAATCGTTCGGGAAATGAGTTTACTCCTTGTGTACTTTCTTTGTATACATTCGACTACACGGGCCAAGCCCGGGATTTAGGGGAAATCGCTGGTTTTCGTTTGCCGGCGATTAAACCTCTTTCATTAGGCGTCTCATTAAAAATGAAAACATTTCTGAAAACTACAAGTCTCATGCGTTTTAGTGGTGAAAAAATAATTTAAAAAATCGTTCAGGAAATGAGTTTACTCCCTGGGTACTTTCTTTGTATACTTTTGACTATACGGGCCGAGTCCGGGATTTACGGGAAGTCGCGGGTTTTCATTTGCCTGCGGTTAAACTTCTTTTATTCAGCGTCTCATCAAAAATGAAAACATTTTTAAAAACTACAAGTCTCATGGGCTTTAGTGGTGAAATAATAATTTAAAAAATCGTTCTGGAAATGAGTTTACACCCTGGGTACTTTCTTTGTATACTTTTCACTATACGGGCCGAGTCCGGGATTTACGTGAAATCGCAGGTTTTCGTTTGCCGGCGATTAAACTTCTTTTATTCAGCGTCCCATCAAAAATGAAAACATTTTTGAAAACTACAAGTCTTATGCGTTTTAGTGGTGAAAAAATAATTTAAAAAATCGTTCGGGAAATGAGTTTACTCCCTGGGTACTTTCTTTGAATGCATTCGACTACACGGGCCAAGCCCGGGATTAAGGGGAAATCGCTGGTTTTCGTTTGCCGGCGATTAAACCTCTTTCATTAAGCGTCTCATCTAAAATGAAAACATTTTTAAAAACTACAAGTCTCATGCGTTTTAGTGGTGAAAAAATAATTTAAAAAATCGTTCGGAAAATGAGTTTACTCCCTGGGTACTTTCTTTGTTAACTTTTGACTATACGGGCCGAGTCTGGGATTTGCGGGAAATCGCGGGTTTTCGTTTGCCGGCGATTAAACTTCTTTTATTCAGCGTTCCATTAAAAATGAAAATATTTCTAAAAACTACAAGTCTCATGCGTTTTAGTGGTGAAAAAATAATTTAAAAAATCGTTCGGGAAATGAGTTTACTCCCTGGGTACTTTCTTTGTATACTTTTGTCTATACGGGCCGAGTCTGGGATTTACGAGAAGTCGCGGGTTTTCGTTTACCTGCGATTAAACTTCTTTTATTCAGCGTCTCATCAAAAATGAAAACATTTTTAAAAACTACAAGTCTCATGGGCTTTAGTGGTGAAATAATAATTTAAAAAATCCTTCTGGAAATGAGTTTACACCCTGGGTACTTTCTTTGTATGCTTTTTACTATACGGGCCGAGTCCGGGATTTACGTGAAATCGCAGGTTTTCGTTTGCCGGCGATTAAACTTCTTTTATTCAGCGTCTCATCAAAAATGAAAACATTTTTGAAAACTACAAGTCTCATGCGTTTTAGTGGTGAAAAAATAATTTAAAAAATCGTTTTGGAAATGAGTTTACGCACAGGGTACTTTCTTTGTTTACATTCGACTATACGGCCAAGCCCGGGATTTACGGAATATCGCGGGTTTTCGTTTGCCGGCGATTAAACCTCTTTCATTAAGCGTCTCATCAAAAATGAAAACATTTTTGAAAACTACAAGTCTCATGCGTTTTAGTGGTGAAAAATTAATTTAAAAAATCGTTCGGAAAATGAGTTTACTCCCTGGGTACTTTCTTTGTACACTTTTGACTATACGGGCCGAGTACGGGATTTACGGGAAATCGCGGGTTTTCGTTTACCTGCGATTAAACTTCTTTTATTCAGCGTCTCATCAAAAATGAAAACATTTTTAAAAACTACAAGTCTCATGGGCTTTAGTGGTGAAATAATAATTTAAAAAATCCTTCTGGAAATGAGTTTACACCCTGGGTACTTTCTTTGTATGCTTTTTACTATACGGGCCGAGTCCGGGATTTACGTGAAATCGCAGGTTTTCGTTTGCCGGCGATTAAACTTCTTTTATTCAGCGTCTCATCAAAAATGAAAACATTTTTGAAAACTACAAGTCTCATGCGTTTTAGTGGTGAAAAAATAATTTAAAAAATCGTTTTGGAAATGAGTTTACGCACAGGGTACTTTCTTTGTTTACATTCGACTATACGGCCAAGCCCGGGATTTACGGAATATCGCGGGTTTTCGTTTGCCGGCGATTAAACCTCTTTCATTAAGCGTCTCATCAAAAATGAAAACATTTTTGAAAACTACAAGTCTCATGCGTTTTAGTGGTGAAAAATTAATTTAAAAAATCGTTCGGAAAATGAGTTTACTCCCTGGGTACCTTCTTTGAATACTTTTGACTATATGGGCCAAGCCCGGGATTTACGGGAAATGGCAGGTTTACCTTTGCCGGCGATTAAACTTCTTTTATTCAGTGTTTCATCAAAAATGAATATATTTTTGAAAACTACAAGTCTCATGCGTTTTAGTGGTGAAAAGATAATTTAAAAAATCGTTTTAAAAATGAGTTTACTCACAGGGTACTTTCTTTGTATACATTCGACTATACGGGCCAAGCCCGAGATATACGGGAAATCGCGGGTTTTCGTTTGCCGGCGATTAAACCACTGTCATTAATCGTCTCATCAAAAATGAAAACATTTTTAAAAACTACAAGTCTCATGGGCTTTAGTGGTGAAATAATAATTTAAAAAATCGTTGTGGAAATGAGTTTACACCCTGGGTACTTTCTTTGTATACTTTTCACTATACGGCTGAGTCCGGGATTTACGTGAAATCGCAGGTTTTCGTTTGCCGGCGATTAAACTTCTTTTATTCAGCGTCTCATCAAAAATGAAAACATTTTTGAAAACTACAAGTCTCTTGCGTTTTAGTGGTGAAAAAAAATCTTAAAAAATCGTTCGGGAAATGAGTTTACTCCTTGTGTACTTTCTTTGTATACATTCGACTACACGGGCCAAGCCCGGGATTTAGGGGAAATCGCTGGTTTTCGTTTGCCGGCGATTAAACCTCTTTCATTAAGCGTCTCATTAAAAATGAAAACATTTTTAAAAACTACAAGTCTCATGCGTTTTAGTGGTGAAAAAATAATTTAAAAAATCGTTCGGAAAATGAGTTTACTCCCTGGGTACTTTCTTTGTATACTTTTGACTATACGGGCTGAGTCCGGGATTTACGGGAAATCGCGGGATTTCGTTTGCCGGCGATTAAACTTTTTTTATTCAGCGTCCCATTAAAAATGAAAACATTTTTGAAAACTACAAGTCTCATGCGTTTTAGTGGTGAAAAAATAATATAAAAAATCGTTCGGGTAATGAGTTTACTCCCTGGTTACTTTCTTTGAATACTTTTGACTATATGGGCCAAGCCCGGGATTTACGGGAAATGGCGGGTTTACGTTTGCCAGCGATTAAACTTCTTTTATTCAGTGTTTCATCAAAAATGAAAATATTTTTGAAAACTACAAGTCTCATGCGTTTTAGTGGTGAAAAGATAATTTAAAAAATCGTTCAGGAAATGAGTTTACTCCCTGGGTACTTTCTTTGTATACTTTTGACTATACGGGCCGAGTCCGGGATTTACGGGAAGTCGCGGGTTTTCGTTTGCGTGCGGTTAAACTTCTTTTATTCAGCGTCTCATCAAAAATGAAAACATTTTTAAATACTACAAGTCTCATGCGTTTTAGTGGTGAAAAAATAATTTAAAAAATCGTTTTGGAAATGAGTTTACTCACAGGGTACTTTCTTTGTTTACATTCGACTATACGGCCAAGCCCGGGATTTACGGAATATCGCGGGTTTTCGTTTGCCGGCGATTAAACCTCTTTCATTAAGCGTCTCATCAAAAATGAAAACATTTTTGAAAACTACAAGTCTCATGCGTTTTAGTGGTGAAAAATTAATTTAAAAAATCGTTCGGAAAATGAGTTTACTCCCTGGGTACCTTCTTTGAATACTTTTGACTATATGGGCCAAGCCCGGGATTTACGGGAAATGGCAGGGTTACCTTTGCCGGCGATTAAACTTCTTTTATTCAGTGTTTCATCAAAAATGAATATATTTTTGAAAACTACAAGTCTCATGCGTTTTAGTGGTGAAAAGATAATTTAAAAAATCGTTTTAAAAATGAGTTTACTCCCTGGGTACTTTCTTTGTATACTTTTGACTATACGGGCCGAGTCCGGGATTTACGGGAAGTCGCGGGTTTTCGTTTGCGTGCGGTTAAACTTCTTTTATTCAGCGTCTCATCAAAAATGAAAACATTTTTAAATACTACAAGTCTCATGCGTTTTAGTGGTGAAAAAATAATTTAAAAAATCGTTTTGGAAATGAGTTTACTCACAGGGTACTTTCTTTGTTTACATTCGACTATACGGCCAAGCCCGGGATTTACGGAATATCGCGGGTTTTCGTTTGCCGGCGATTAAACCTCTTTCATTAAGCGTCTCATCAAAAATGAAAACATTTTTGAAAACTACAAGTCTCATGCGTTTTAGTGGTGAAAAATTAATTTAAAAAATCGTTCGGAAAATGAGTTTACTCCCTGGGTACCTTCTTTGAATACTTTTGACTATATGGGCCAAGCCCGGGATTTACGGGAAATGGCAGGGTTACCTTTGCCGGCGATTAAACTTCTTTTATTCAGTGTTTCATCAAAAATGAATATATTTTTGAAAACTACAAGTCTCATGCGTTTTAGTGGTGAAAAGATAATTTAAAAAATCGTTTTAAAAATGAGTTTACTCACAGGGTACTTTCTTTGTATACATTCGACTATACGGGCCAAGCCCGAGATATACGGGAAATCGCGGGTTTTCGTTTGCCGGCGATTAAACCACTGTCATTAAGCGTCTCATCAAAAATGAAAACATTTTTAAAAACTACAAGTCTCATGGGCTTTAGTGGTGAAATAATAATTTAAAAAATCGTTGTGGAAATGAGTTTACACCCTGGGTACTTTCTTTGTATACTTTTCACTATACGGCTGAGTCCGGGATTTACGTGAAATCGCAGGTTTTCGTTTGCCGGCGATTAAACTTCTTTTATTCAGCGTCTCATCAAAAATGAAAACATTTTTGAAAACTACAAGTCTCTTGCGTTTTAGTGGTGAAAAAAAATCTTAAAAAATCGTTCGGGAAATGAGTTTACTCCTTGTGTACTTTCTTTGTATACATTCGACTACACGGGCCAAGCCCGGGATTTAGGGGAAATCGCTGGTTTTCGTTTGCCGGCGATTAAACCTCTTTCATTAAGCGTCTCATTAAAAATGAAAACATTTTTAAAAACTACAAGTCTCATGCGTTTTAGTGGTGAAAAAATAATTTAAAAAATCGTTCGGAAAATGAGTTTACTCCCTGGGTACTTTCTTTGTATACTTTTGACTATACGGGCTGAGTCCGGGATTTACGGGAAATCGCGGGTTTTCGTTTGCGTGCGGTTAAACTTCTTTTATTCAGCGTCTCATCAAAAATGAAAACATTTTTAAATACTACAAGTCTCATGCGTTTTAGTGGTGAAAAAATAATTTAAAAAATCGTTTTGGAAATGAGTTTACTCACAGGGTACTTTCTTTGTTTACATTCGACTATACGGCCAAGCCCGGGATTTACGGAATATCGCGGGTTTTCGTTTGCCGGCGATTAAACCTCTTTCATTAAGCGTCTCATCAAAAATGAAAACATTTTTGAAAACTACAAGTCTCATGCGTTTTAGTGGTGAAAAATTAATTTAAAAAATCGTTCGGAAAATGAGTTTACTCCCTGGGTACCTTCTTTGAATACTTTTGACTATATGGGCCAAGCCCGGGATTTACGGGAAATGGCAGGGTTACCTTTGCCGGCGATTAAACTTCTTTTATTCAGTGTTTCATCAAAAATGAATATATTTTTGAAAACTACAAGTCTCATGCGTTTTAGTGGTGAAAAGATAATTTAAAAAATCGTTTTAAAAATGAGTTTACTCACAGGGTACTTTCTTTGTATACATTCGACTATACGGGCCAAGCCCGAGATATACGGGAAATCGCGGGTTTTCGTTTGCCGGCGATTAAACCACTGTCATTAAGCGTCTCATCAAAAATGAAAACATTTTTAAAAACTACAAGTCTCATGGGCTTTAGTGGTGAAATAATAATTTAAAAAATCGTTGTGGAAATGAGTTTACACCCTGGGTACTTTCTTTGTATACTTTTCACTATACGGCTGAGTCCGGGATTTACGTGAAATCGCAGGTTTTCGTTTGCCGGCGATTAAACTTCTTTTATTCAGCGTCTCATCAAAAATGAAAACATTTTTGAAAACTACAAGTCTCTTGCGTTTTAGTGGTGAAAAAAAATCTTAAAAAATCGTTCGGGAAATGAGTTTACTCCTTGTGTACTTTCTTTGTATACATTCGACTACACGGGCCAAGCCCGGGATTTAGGGGAAATCGCTGGTTTTCGTTTGCCGGCGATTAAACCTCTTTCATTAAGCGTCTCATTAAAAATGAAAACATTTTTAAAAACTACAAGTCTCATGCGTTTTAGTGGTGAAAAAATAATTTAAAAAATCGTTCGGAAAATGAGTTTACTCCCTGGGTACTTTCTTTGTATACTTTTGACTATACGGGCTGAGTCCGGGATTTACGGGAAATCGCGGGATTTCGTTTGCCGGCGATTAAACTTTTTTTATTCAGCGTCCCATTAAAAATGAAAACATTTTTGAAAACTACAAGTCTCATGCGTTTTAGTGGTGAAAAAATAATTTAAAAAATCGTTTTGGAAATGAGTTTACTCACAGGGTACTTTCTTTGTTTACATTCGACTATACGGCCAAGCCCGGGATTTACGGAATATCGCGGGTTTTCGTTTGCCGGCGATTAAACCTCTTTCATTAAGCGTCTCATCAAAAATGAAAACATTTTTGAAAACTACAAGTCTCATGCGTTTTAGTGGTGAAAAATTAATTTAAAAAATCGTTCGGAAAATGAGTTTACTCCCTGGGTACCTTCTTTGAATACTTTTGACTATATGGGCCAAGCCCGGGATTTACGGGAAATGGCAGGGTTACCTTTGCCGGCGATTAAACTTCTTTTATTCAGTGTTTCATCAAAAATGAATATATTTTTGAAAACTACAAGTCTCATGCGTTTTAGTGGTGAAAAGATAATTTAAAAAATCGTTTTAAAAATGAGTTTACTCCCTGGGTACTTTCTTTGTATACTTTTGACTATACGGGCCGAGTCCGGGATTTACGGGAAGTCGCGGGTTTTCGTTTGCGTGCGGTTAAACTTCTTTTATTCAGCGTCTCATCAAAAATGAAAACATTTTTAAATACTACAAGTCTCATGCGTTTTAGTGGTGAAAAAATAATTTAAAAAATCGTTTTGGAAATGAGTTTACTCACAGGGTACTTTCTTTGTTTACATTCGACTATACGGCCAAGCCCGGGATTTACGGAATATCGCGGGTTTTCGTTTGCCGGCGATTAAACCTCTTTCATTAAGCGTCTCATCAAAAATGAAAACATTTTTGAAAACTACAAGTCTCATGCGTTTTAGTGGTGAAAAATTAATTTAAAAAATCGTTCGGAAAATGAGTTTACTCCCTGGGTACCTTCTTTGAATACTTTTGACTATATGGGCCAAGCCCGGGATTTACGGGAAATGGCAGGGTTACCTTTGCCGGCGATTAAACTT
The DNA here is from genome assembly GCF_029227915.1 of Hydractinia symbiolongicarpus. Taxonomy (NCBI): domain Eukaryota; kingdom Metazoa; phylum Cnidaria; class Hydrozoa; order Anthoathecata; family Hydractiniidae; genus Hydractinia; species Hydractinia symbiolongicarpus. Next base: position 26,280,467 of record NC_079881.1, read on the forward strand.
CTTTTATTCAGTGTTTCATCAAAAATGAATATATTTTTGAAAACTACAAGTCTCATGCGTTTTAGTGGTGAAAAGATAATTTAAAAAATCGTTTTAAAAATGAGTTTACTCACAGGGTACTTTCTTTGTATACATTCGACTATACGGGCCAAGCCCGAGATATACGGGAAATCGCGGGTTTTCGTTTGCCGGCGATTAAACCACTGTCATTAAGCGTCTCATCAAAAATGAAAACATTTTTAAAAACTACAAGTCTCATGGGCTTTAGTGGTGAAATAATAATTTAAAAAATCGTTGTGGAAATGAGTTTACACCCTGGGTACTTTCTTTGTATACTTTTCACTATACGGCTGAGTCCGGGATTTACGTGAAATCGCAGGTTTTCGTTTGCCGGCGATTAAACTTCTTTTATTCAGCGTCTCATCAAAAATGAAAACATTTTTGAAAACTACAAGTCTCTTGCGTTTTAGTGGTGAAAAAAAATCTTAAAAAATCGTTCGGGAAATGAGTTTACTCCTTGTGTACTTTCTTTGTATACATTCGACTACACGGGCCAAGCCCGGGATTTAGGGGAAATCGCTGGTTTTCGTTTGCCGGCGATTAAACCTCTTTCATTAAGCGTCTCATTAAAAATGAAAACATTTTTAAAAACTACAAGTCTCATGCGTTTTAGTGGTGAAAAAATAATTTAAAAAATCGTTCGGAAAATGAGTTTACTCCCTGGGTACTTTCTTTGTATACTTTTGACTATACGGGCTGAGTCCGGGATTTACGGGAAATCGCGGGATTTCGTTTGCCGGCGATTAAACTTTTTTTATTCAGCGTCCCATTAAAAATGAAAACATTTTTGAAAACTACAAGTCTCATGCGTTTTAGTGGTGAAAAAATAATATAAAAAATCGTTCGGGTAATGAGTTTACTCCCTGGGTACTTTCTTTGAATACTTTTGACTATATGGGCCAAGCCCGGGATTTACGGGAAATGGCGGGTTTACGTTTGCCAGCGATTAAACTTCTTTTATTCAGTGTTTCATCAAAAATGAAAATATTTTTTAAAACTACAAGTCTCATGCGTTTTAGTGGTGAAAAGATAATTTAAAAAATCGTTCAGGAAATGAGTTTACTCCCTGGGTACTTTCTTTGTATACTTTTGACTATACGGGCCGAGTCCGGGATTTACGGGAAGTCGCGGGTTTTCGTTTGCGTGCGGTTAAACTTCTTTTATTCAGCGTCTCATCAAAAATGAAAACATTTTTAAAAACTACAAGTCTCATGGGCTTTAGTGGTGAAATAATAATTTAAAAAATCGTTCTGGAAATGAGTTTACACCCTGGGTACTTTCTTTGTATACTTTTCACTATACGGGCCGAGTCCGGGATTTACGGGAAGTCGCGGGTTTTCGTTTGCGTGCGGTTAAACTTCTTTTATTCAGCGTCTCATCAAAAATGAAAACATTTTTAAAAACTACAAGTCTCATGCGTTTTAGTGGTGAAAAAATAATTTAAAAAATCGTTCGGAAAATGAGTTTACTCCCTGGGTACTTTCTTTGTTAACTTTTGACTATACGGGCCGAGTCCGGGATTTGCGGGAAATCGCGGGTTTTCGTTTGCCGGCGATTAAACTTCTTTTATTCAGCGTTCCATTAAAAATGAAAATATTTTTGAAAACTACAAGTCTCATGCGTTTTAGTGGTGAAAAGATAATTTAAAAAATCGTTTTGGAAATGAGTTTACTCACAGGGTACTTTCTTTGTATACATTCGACTATACGGGCCAAGCCCGAGATATACGGGAAATCGCGGGTTTTCGTTTGCCGGCGATTAAACCACTTTCATTAAGCATCTCATCTGAAATGAAAACATTTTTGAAAACTACAATTCTCATGCGTTTTAGTGGTGAAAAAATAATTTAAAAAATCGTTCGGAAAATGAGTTTACTCCCTGGGTACTTTCTTTGTTAACTTTTGACTATACGGGCCGAGTCCGGGATTTGCGGGAAATCGCGGGTTTTCGTTTGCCGGCGATTAAACTTCTTTTATTCAGCGTTCCATTAAAAATGAAAATATTTTTGAAAACTACAAGTCTCATGCGTTTTAGTGGTGAAAAGATAATTTAAAAAATCGTTTTGGAAATGAGTTTACTCACAGGGTACTTTCTTTGTATACATTCGACTATACGGGCCAAGCCCGAGATATACGGGAAATCGCGGGTTTTCGTTTGCCGGCGATTAAACCACTTTCATTAAGCGTCTCATCAAAAATGAAAACATTTCTAAAAACTACAAGTCTCATGCGTTTTAGTGGTGAAAAAATAATTTAAAAAATCGTTCGGGAAATGAGTTTACTCCCTGGGTACTTTCTTTGTATACTTTTGACTATACGGGCCGAGTCCGGGATTTACGGGAAGTCGCGGGTTTTCGTTTACCTGCGATTAAACTTCTTTTATTCAGCGTCTCATCAAAAATGAAAACATTTTTAAAAACTACAAGTCTCATGGGCTTTAGTGGTGAAATAATAATTTAAAAAATCCTTCTGGAAATGAGTTTACACCCTGGGTACTTTCTTTGTATGCTTTTCACTATACGGGCCGAGTCCGGGATTTACGTGAAATCGCAGGTTTTCGTTTGCCGGCGATTAAACTTCTTTTATTCAGCGTCTCATCAAAAATGAAAACATTTTTGAAAACTACAAGTCTCATGCGTTTTAGTGGTGAAAAAATAATTTAAAAAATCGTTCGGGAAATGAGTTTACTCCCTGGGTACTTTCTTTGATTACATTCGACTACACGGGCCAAGCCCGGGATTAATGGGAAATCGCTGGTTTTCGTTTGCCGGCGATTAAACCTCTTTCATTAAGCGTCTCATCTAAAATGAAAACATTTTAGAAAACTACAAGTCTCATGCGTTTTAGTGGTGAAAAAATAATTTAAAAAATCGTTCGGAAAATGAGTTTTCTCCCTGGGTACTTTCTTTGTATACTTTTGACTATACGGGCCGAGTCCGGGATTTACGGGAAATCGCGGGTTTTCGTTTGCCGGCGATTAACCTTCTTTTATTCAGCGTCCCATTAAAAATGAAAACATTTTTGAAAACTACAAGTCTCATGCGTTTCAGTGGTGAAAAAATAATATAAAAAATCGTTCGGGAAATGAGTTTACTCCCTGGGTACTTTCTTTGAATACTTTTGACTATATGGGCCAAGCGCGGGATTTACGGGAAATGGCAGGTTTACCTTTGCCGGCGATTAAACTTCTTTTATTCAGCGTCTCATCAAAAATGAAAACATTTTTGAAAACTACAAGTCTCATGCGTTTTAGTGGTGAAAAAATAATTTAAAAAATCGTTCGGGAAATGAGTTTACTCCCTGGGTACTTTTTTTGAATATATTCGACTACACGAGCCAAGCCCGGGATTAAGGGGAAATCGCTGGTTTTCGTTTGCCGACGATTAAACCTCTTTCATTAAGCGTCTCATCTAAAATGAAAACATTTTTGAAAACTACAAGTCTCATGCGTTTTAGTGGTGAAAAAATAATTTAAAAAATCGTTCGGAAAATGAGTTTATTCCCTGGGTACTTTCTTTGTATACTTTTGACTATACGGGCCGAGTCCGGGATTTACGGGAAATCGCGGGTTTTCGTTTGCCGGCGATTAAACTTCTTTTATTCAGCGTCCTATTAAAAATGAAAACATTTTTGAAAACTACAAGTCTCATGCGTTTTAGTGGTGAAAAAATAATACAAAAAATCGTTCGGGAAATGAGTTTACTCCCTGGGTACTTTCTTTGAATACTCTTGACTATATGGGCCAAGCGCGGGATTTACGGGAAATGGCAGGTTTACCTTTGCCGGCGATTAAACTTCTTTTATTCAGTGTTTCATCAAAAATGAAAATATTTTTGAAAACTACAAGTCTCATGCGTTTTAGTGGTGAAAAGATAATTTAAAAAATCGTTCAGGAAATGAGTTTACTCCCTGGGTACTTTCTTTGTATACTTTTGACTATATGGGCCGAGTCCGGGATTTACGGGAAGTCGCGGGTTTTCGTTTGCCTGCGGTTAAACTTCTTTTATTCAGCGTCTCATCAAAAATGAAAACATTTTTAAAAACTACAAGTCTCATGGGCTTTAGTGGTGAAATAATAATTTAAAAAATCGTTCTGGAAATGAGTTTACACCCTGGGTACTTTCTTTGTATACTTTTCACTATACGGGCCGAGTCCGTGATTTACGTGAAATCGCAGGTTTTCGTTTGCCGGCGATTAAACTTCTTTTATTCAGCGTCTCATCAAAAATGAAAACATTTTTGAAAACTACAAGTCTCATGCGTTTTAGTGGTGAAAAAATAATTTAAAAAATCGTTCGGGAAATGAGTTTACTCCCTGGGTACTTTCTTTGAATGCATTCGACTACACGGGCCAAGCCCGGGATTAAGGGGAAATCGCTGGTTTTCGTTTGCCGGCGATTAAACCTCTTTCATTAAGCGTCTCATCTAAAATGAAAACATTTTTGAAAACTACAAGTCTCATGCGTTTTAGTGGTGAAAAAATAATTTAAAAAATCGTTCGGAAAATGAGTTTACTCCCTGGGTACTTTCTTTGTTAACTTTTGACTATACGGGCCGAGTCCAGGATTTGCGGGAAATCGCGGGTTTTCGTTTGCCGGCGATTAAACTTCTTTTATTCAGCGTCCCATTAAAAATGAAAACATTTTTGAAAACTACAAGTCTCATGCGTTTTAGTGGTGAAAAAATAATATAAAAAATCGTTCGGGAAATGAGTTTACTCCCTGGGTACTTTCTATGAATACTTTTGACTATATGGGCCAAGCGCTGGATTTACGGGAAATGGCAGGTTTACCTTTGCCGGCGATTAAACTTCTTTTATTCAGTGTTTCATCAAAAATGAAAATATTTTTGAAAACTACAAGTCTCATGCGTTTTAGTGGTGAAAAGATAATTTAAAAAATCGTTTTGGAAATGAGTTTACTCACAGGGTACTTTCTTTGTATACATTCGACTATACGGGCCAAGCCCGAGATATACGGGAAATCGCGGGTTTTCGTTTGCCGGCGATTAAACCACTTTCATTAAGCGTCTCATCAAAAATGAAAACATTTCTAAAAACTACAAGTCTCATGCGTTTTAGTGGTGAAATAATAATTTAAAAAATCCTTCTGGAAATGAGTTTACACCCTGGGTACTTTCTTTGTATGCTTTTCACTATACGGGCCGAGTCCGGGATTTACGTGAAATCGCAGGTTTTCGTTTGCCGGCGATTAAACTTCTTTTATTCAGCGTCTCATCAAAAATGAAAACATTTTTGAAAACTACAAGTCTCATGCGTTTTAGTGGTGAAAAAATAATTTAAAAAATCGTTCGGGAAATGAGTTTACTCCCTGGGTACTTTTTTTGAATACATTCGACTACACGAACCAAGCCCGGGATTAAGGGGAAATCGCTGGTTTTCGTTTGCCGACGATTAAACCTCTTTCATTAAGCGTCTCATTTAAAATGAAAACATTTTTGAAAACTACAAGTCTCATGCGTTTTAGTGGTGAAAAAATAATTTAAAAAATCGTTTGGGAAATGAGTTTACTCCCTGGGTACTTTCTTTGTATACTTTTGACTATACGGGCCGAGTCCGGGATTTACGGGAAGTCGCGGGTTTTCGTTTGCCGGCGATTAAACTTCTTTTATTCAGCGTCCCATTAAAAATGAAAACATTTTTGAAAACTACAAGTCTCATGCGTTTTAGTGGTGAAAAAATAATATAAAAAATCGTTCGGGAAATGAGTTTACTCCCTGGGTACTTTCTATGAATACTTTTGACTATATGGGCCAAGCGCTGGATTTACGGGAAATGGCAGGTTTACCTTTGCCGGCGATTAAACTTCTTTTATTCAGTGTTTCATCAAAAATGAAAATATTTTTGAAAACTACAAGTCTCATGCGTTTTAGTGGTGAAATAATAATTTAAAAAATCCTTCTGGAAATGAGTTTACACCCTGGGTACTTTCTTTGTATGCTTTTCACTATACGGGCCGAGTCCGGGATTTACGTGAAATCGCAGGTTTTCGTTTGCCGGCGATTAAACTTCTTTTATTCAGCGTCTCATCAAAAATGAAAACATTTTTGAAAACTACAAGTCTCATGCGTTTTAGTGGTGAAAAAATAATTTAAAAAATCGTTCGGGAAATGAGTTTACTCCCTGGGTACTTTTTTTGAATACATTCGACTACACGAACCAAGCCCGGGATTAAGGGGAAATCGCTGGTTTTCGTTTGCCGACGATTAAACCTCTTTCATTAAGCGTCTCATTTAAAATGAAAACATTTTTGAAAACTACAAGTCTCATGCGTTTTAGTGGTGAAAAAATAATTTAAAAAATCGTTTGGGAAATGAGTTTACTCCCTGGGTACTTTCTTTGTATACTTTTGACTATACGGGCCGAGTCCGGGATTTACGGGAAGTCGCGGGTTTTCGTTTGCCGGCGATTAAACTTCTTTTATTCAGCGTCCCATTAAAAATGAAAACATTTTTGAAAACTACAAGTCTCATGCGTTTTAGTGGTGAAAAAATAATATAAAAAATCGTTCGGGAAATGAGTTTACTCCCTGGGTACTTTCTATGAATACTTTTGACTATATGGGCCAAGCGCTGGATTTACGGGAAATGGCAGGTTTACCTTTGCCGGCGATTAAACTTCTTTTATTCAGTGTTTCATCAAAAATGAAAATATTTTTGAAAACTACAAGTCTCATGCGTTTTAGTGGTGAAAAGATAATTTAAAAAATCGTTTTGGAAATGAGTTTACTCACAGGGTACTTTCTTTGTATACATTCGACTATACGGGCCAAGCCCGAGATATACGGGAAATCGCGGGTTTTCGTTTGCCGGCGATTAAACCACTTTCATTAAGCGTCTCATCAAAAATGAAAACATTTCTAAAAACTACAAGTCTCATGCGTTTTAGTGGTGAAATAATAATTTAAAAAATCCTTCTGGAAATGAGTTTACACCCTGGGTACTTTCTTTGTATGCTTTTCACTATACGGGCCGAGTCCGGGATTTACGTGAAATCGCAGGTTTTCGTTTCCCGGCGATTAAACTTCTTTTATTCAGCGTCTCATCAAAAATGAAAACATTTTTGAAAACTACAAGTCTCATGCGTTTTAGTGGTGAAAAAATAATTTAAAAAATCGTTCGGGAAATGAGTTTACTCCCTGGGTACTTTTTTTGAATACATTCGACTACACGAGCCAAGCCCGGGATTAAGGGGAAATCGCTGGTTTTCGTTTGCCGACGATTAAACCTCTTTCATTAAGCGTCTTATTTAAAATGAAAACATTTTTGAAAACTACAAGTCTCATGCGTTTTAGTGGTGAAAAAATAATTTAAAAAATCGTTCGGAAAATGAGTTTACTCCCTGGGTACTTTCTTTGTATACTTTTGACTATACGGGCCGAGTCCGGGATTTACGGGAAATCGCGGGTTTTCGTTTACCGGCGATTAAACTTCTTTTATTCAGCGTCCCATTAAAAATGAAAACATTTTTGAAAACTACAAGTCTCATGCGTTTTAGTGGTGAAAAAATAATATAAAAAATCGTTCGGGAAATGAGTTTACTCCCTGGGTACTTTCTTTGAATACTCTTGACTATATGGGCCAAGCGCGGGATTTACGGGAAATGGCAGGTTTACCTTTGCCGGCAATTAAACTTCTTTTATTCAGTGTTTCATCAAAAATTAAAATATTTTTGAAAACTACAAGTCTCATGCGTTTTAGTGGTGAAAAGATAATTTAAAAAATCGTTTTGGAAATGAGTTTACTCACAGGGTACTTTCTTTGTATACATTCGACTATACGGGCCAAGCCCGAGATATACGGGAAATCGCGGGTTTTCGTTTGCCGGCGATTAAACCACTTTCATTAAGCGTCTCATCAAAAATGAAAACATTTCTGAAAACTACAAGTCTCATGCGTTTTAGTGGTGAAAAAATAATATAAAAAATCGTTCGGGAAATGAGTTTACTCCCTGGGTACTTTCTTTGAATACTCTTGACTATATGGGCCAAGCGCAGGATTTACGGGAAATGGCAGGTTTACCTTTGCCGGCGATTAAACTTCTTTTATTCAGTGTTTCATCAAAAATGAAAATATTTTTGAAAACTACAAGTCTCATGCGTTTTAGTGGTGAAAAGATAATTTAAAAAATCGTTTTGGAAATGAGTTTACTCACAGGGTACTTTCTTTGTATACATTCGACTATACGGGCCAAGCCCGAGATATACGGGAAATCGCGGGTTTTCGTTTGCCGGCGATTAAACCACTTTCATTAAGCGTCTCATCAAAAATGAGAACATTTCTGAAAACTACAAGTCTCATGCGTTTTAGTGGTGAAAAAATAATTTAAAAAATCGTTCGGGAAATGAGTTTACTCCCTGGGTACTTTCTTTGTATACTTTTGACTATACGGGCCGAGTCCGGGATTTACGGGAAGTCGCGGGTTTTCGTTTGCCTGCGATTAAACTTCTTTTATTCAGCGTCCCATTAAAAATGAAAACATTTTTGAAAACTACAAGTCTCATGCGTTTTAGTGGTGAAAAAATAATTTAAAAAATCGTTTGGGAAATGAGTTTACTCCCTGGGTACTTTCTTTGTATACTTTTGACTATACGGGCCGAGTCCGGGATTTACGGGAAGTCGCGGGTTTTCGTTTGCCTGCGATTAAACTTCTTTTATTCAGCGTCTCATCAAAAATGAAAACATTTTTAAAAACTACAAGTCTCATGGGCTTTAGTGGTGAAATATTAATTTAAAAAATCGTTCTGGAAATGATTTTACACCCTGGGTACTCTCTTTGCATACTTTTCACTATACGGCCGAGTCCGGGATTTACGTGAAATCGCAGGTTTTCGTTTGCCGGCGATTAAACTTCTTTTATTCAGCGTCTCATCAAAAATGAAAACATTTTTGAAAACTACAAGTCTCATGCGTTTTAGTGGTGAAAAAAAATCTTAAAAAATCGTTCGGGAAATGAGTTTACTCCCTTGGTACTTTCTTTGTATACATTCGACTACACAGGCCAAGCCCGGGATTTAGGGGAAATCGCTGGTTTTCGTTTGCCGGCGATTAAACCTCTTTCATTAAGCGTCTCATCAAAAATGAAAACATTTTTGAAAACTACAAGTCTCATGCGTTTTAGTGGTGAAAAAATAATTTAAAAAATCGTTCGGAAAATGAGTTTACTCCCTGGGTACTTTCTTTGTATACTTTTGACTATAAGGGCCGGGTCCGGGATTTACGGGAAATCGCGGGTTTTCGTTTGCCGGCGATTAAACTTCTTTTATTCAGCGTCCCATTAAAAATGAAAACATTTTTGAAAACTACAAGTCTCATGCGTTTTAGTGGTGAAAAAATAATATAAATAATCGTTCGGGAAATGAGTTTACTCCCTGGGTACTTTCTTTGAATACTCTTGACTATATGGGCCAAGCACGGGATTTACGGGAAATGGCAGGTTTACCTTTGCCGGCGATTAAACTTCTTTTATTCAGTGTTTCATCAAAAATGAAAATATTTTTGAAAACTACAAGTCTCATGCGTTTTAGTGGTGAAAAGATAATTTAAAAAATCGTTTTGGAAATGAGTTTACTCACAGGGTACTTTCTTTGTATACATTCGACTATACGGGCCAAGCCCTAGATATACGGGAAATCGCGGGTTTTCGTTTGCCGGCGATTAAACCACTTTCATTAAGCGTCTCATCAAAAATGAGAACATTTCTGAAAACTACAAGTCTCATGCGTTTTAGTGGTGAAAAAATAATTTAAAAAATCGTTCGGGAAATGAGTTTACTCCCTGGGTACTTTTTTTGTATACTTTTGACTATACGGGCCGAGTCCGGGATTTACGGGAAGTCGCGGGTTTTCGTTTGCCTGCGATTAAACTTCTTTTATTCAGCGTCCCATTAAAAATGAAAACATTTTTGAAAACTACAAGTCTCATGCGTTTTAGTGGTGAAAAAATAATTTAAAAAATCGTTAGGGAAATGAGTTTACTCCCTGGGTACTTTCTTTGTATACTTTTGACTATACGGGCCGAGTCCGGGATTTACGGGAAATCGCGGGTTTTCGTTTGCCGGCGATTAAACTTCTTTTATTCAGCGTCCCATTAAAAATGAAAACATTTTTGAAAACTACAAGTCTCATGCGTTTTAGTGGTGAAAAAATAATATAAATAATCGTTCGGGAAATGAGTTTACTCCCTGGGTACTTTCTTTGAATACTCTTTACTATATGGGCCAAGCGCGGGATTTACGGGAAATGGCAGGTTTACCTTTGCCGGCGATTAAACTTCTTTTATTCAGTGTTTCATCAAAAATGAAAATATTTTTGAAAACTACAAGTCTCATGCGTTTTAGTGGTGAAAAGATAATTTAAAAAATCGTTTTGGAAATGAGTTTACTCACAGGGTACTTTCTTTGTATACATTCGACTATACGGGCCAAGCCCAAGATATACGGGAAATCGCGGGTTTTCGTTTGCCGACGATTAAACCACTTTCATTAAGCGTCTCATCACAAATGAGAACATTTCTGAAAACTACAAGTCTCATGCGTTTTAGTGGTGAAAAAATAATTTAAAAAATCGTTCGGGAAATGAGTTTACTCCCTGGGTACTTTCTTTGTATACTTTTGACTATACGGGCCGAGTCCGGGATTTACGGGAAGTCGCGGGTTTTCGTTTGCCTGCGATTAAACTTCTTTTATTCAGCGTCCCATTAAAAATGAAAACATTTTTGAAAACTACAAGTCTCATGCGTTTTAGTGGTGAAAAAATAATTTAAAAAATCGTTCGGGAAATGAGTTTACTCCCTGGGTACTTTCTTTGTATACTTTTGACTATACGGGCCGAGTCCGGGATTTACGGGAATTCGCGGGTTTTCGTTTGCCTGCGATTAAACTTCTTTTATTCAGCGTCTCATCAAAAATGAAAACATTTTTAAAAACTACAAGTCTCATGGGCTTTAGTGGTGAAATAATAATTTAAAAAATCGTTCTGGAAATGAGTTTACACCCTGGGTACTTTCTTTGCATACTTTTCACTATACGGCCGAGTCCGGGATTTACGTGAAATCGCAGGTTTTCGTTTGCCGGCGATTAAACTTCTTTTATTCAGCGTCTCATCAAAAATGAAAACATTTTTGAAAACTACAAGTCTCATGCGTTTTAGTGGTGAAAAAAAATCTTAAAAAATCGTTCGGGAAATGAGTTTACTCCCTTGGTACTTTCTTTGTATACATTCGACTACACAGGCCAAGCCCGGGATTTAGGGGAAATCGCTGGTTTTCGTTTGCCGGCGATTAAACCTCTTTCATTAAGCGTCTCATCAAAAATGAAAACATTTTTGAAAACTACAAGTCTCATGCGTTTTAGTGGTGAAAAAATAATTTAAAAAATCGTTCGGAAAATGAGTTTACTCCCTGGGTACTTTCTTTGTATACTTTTGACTATACGGGCCGGGTCCGGGATTTACGGGAAATCGCGGGTTTTCGTTTGCCGGCGATTAAACTTCTTTTATTCAGCGTCCCATTAAAAATGAAAACATTTTTGAAAACTACAAGTCTCATGCGTTTTAGTGGTGAAAAAATAATATAAATAATCGTTCGGGAAATGAGTTTACTCCCTGGGTACTTTCTTTGAATACTCTTGACTATATGGGCCAAGCACGGGATTTACGGGAAATGGCAGGTTTACCTTTGCCGGCGATTAAACTTCTTTTATTCAGTGTTTCATCAAAAATGAAAATATTTTTGAAAACTACAAGTCTCATGCGTTTTAGTGGTGAAAAGATAATTTAAAAAATCGTTTTGGAAATGAGTTTACTCACAGGGTACTTTCTTTGTATACATTCGACTATACGGGCCAAGCCCTAGATATACGGGAAATCGCGGGTTTTCGTTTGCCGGCGATTAAACCACTTTCATTAAGCGTCTCATCAAAAATGAGAACATTTCTGAAAACTACAAGTCTCATGCGTTTTAGTGGTGAAAAAATAATTTAAAAAATCGTTCGGGAAATGAGTTTACTCCCTGGGTACTTTCTTTGTATACTTTTGACTATACGGGCCGAGTCCGGGATTTACGGGAAGTCGCGGGTTTTCGTTTGCCTGCGATTAAACTTCTTTTATTCAGCGTCCCATTAAAAATGAAAACATTTTTGAAAACTACAAGTCTCATGCGTTTTAGTGGTGAAAAAATAATTTAAAAAATCGTTCGGGAAATGAGTTTACTCCCTGGGTACTTTCTTTGTATACTTTTGACTATACGGGCCGAGTCCGGGATTTACGGGAAATCGCGGGTTTTCGTTTGCCGGCGATTAAACTTCTTTTATTCAGCGTCCCATTAAAAATGAAAACATTTTTGAAAACTACAAGTCTCATGCGTTTTAGTGGTGAAAAAATAATATAAATAATCGTTCGGGAAATGAGTTTACTCCCTGGGTACTTTCTTTGAATACTCTTTACTATATGGGCCAAGCGCGGGATTTACGGGAAATGGCAGGTTTACCTTTGCCGGCGATTAAACTTCTTTTATTCAGTGTTTCATCAAAAATGAAAATATTTTTGAAAACTACAAGTCTCATGCGTTTTAGTGGTGAAAAGATAATTTAAAAAATCGTTTTGGAAATGAGTTTACTCACAGGGTACTTTCTTTGTATACATTCGACTATACGGGCCAAGCCCAAGATATACGGGAAATCGCGGGTTTTCGTTTGCCGACGATTAAACCACTTTCATTAAGCGTCTCATCAAAAATGAGAACATTTCTGAAAACTACAAGTCTCATGCGTTTTAGTGGTGAAAAAATAATTTAAAAAATCGTTCGGGAAATGAGTTTACTCCCTGGGTACTTTCTTTGTATACTTTTGACTATACGGGCCGAGTCCGGGATTTACGGGAAGTCGCGGGTTTTCGTTTGCCTGCGATTAAACTTCTTTTATTCAGCGTCCCATTAAAAATGAAAACATTTTTGAAAACTACAAGTCTCATGCGTTTTAGTGGTGAAAAAATAATTTAAAAAATCGTTCGGGAAATGAGTTTACTCCCTGGGTACTTTCTTTGTATACTTTTGACTATACGGGCCGAGTCCGGGATTTACGGGAATTCGGGGGTTTTCGTTTGCCTGCGATTAAACTTCTTTTATTCAGCGTCTCATCAAAAATGAAAACATTTTTAAAAACTACAAGTCTCATGGGCTTTAGTGGTGAAATAATAATTTAAAAAATCGTTCTGGAAATGAGTTTACACCCTGGGTACTTTCTTTGCATACTTTTCACTATACGGCCGAGTCCGGGATTTACGTGAAATCGCAGGTTTTCGTTTGCCGGCGATTAAACTTCTTTTATTCAGCGTCTCATCAAAAATGAAAACATTTTTGAAAACTACAAGTCTCATGCGTTTTAGTGGTGAAAAAAAATCTTAAAAAATCGTTCGGGAAATGAGTTTACTCCCTGGGTACTTTCTTTGTATACATTCGACAACACAGGCCAAGCCCGGGATTTAGGGGAAATCGCTGGTTTTCGTTTGCCGGCGATTAAACCTCCTTCATTAAGCGTCTCATCAAAAATGAAAACATTTTTGAAAACTACAAGTCTCATGCGTTTTAGTGGTGAAAAAATAATTTAAAAAATCGTTCGGAAAATGAGTTTACTCCCTGGGTACTTTCTTTGTATACTTTTGACCATACGGGCCGAGTCCGGGATTTACGGGAAATCGCGGGTTTTCGTTTGCCGGCGATTAAACTTCTTTCATTCAGCGTCCCATTAAAAATGAAAACATTTTTGAAAACTACAAGTCTCATGCGTTTTAGTGGTGAAAAAATAATATAAATAATCGTTCGGGAAATGAGTTTACTCCCTGGGTACTTTCTTTGTACACTTTTGACTATACGGGCCGAGTCCGGGATTTACGGGAAATCGCGGGTTTTCGTTTGCCGGCGATTAAACTTCTTTTATTCAGCGTCCCATTAAAAATGAAAACATTTTTAAAAACTACAAGTCTCATGCGTTTTAGTGGTGAAAAAATAATATAAAAAATCGTTCGGGAAATGAGTTTACTCCCTGGGTACCTTCTTTGAATACTTTTGACTATTAGGGCCAAGCCCGGGATTTACGGGAAATGGCAGGTTTACCTTTGCCGGCGATTAAACTTCTTTTATTCAGTGTTTCATCAAAAATGAATATATTTTTGAAAACTACAAGTCTCATGCGTTTTAGTGGTGAAAAGATAATTTGAAAAATCGTTTTAAAAATGAGTTTACTCACAGGGTACTTTCTTTGTATACATTCGACTATTTGGGCCAAGCCCGGGATTTACGGGAAATGGCAGGTTTACCTTTGCCGGCGATTAAACTTCTTTTATTCAGTGTTTCATCAAAAATGAATATATTTTTGAAAACTACAAGTCTCATGCGTTTTAGTGGTGAAAAGATAATTTGAAAAATCGTTTTAAAAATGAGTTTACTCACAGGGTACTTTCTTTGTATACATTCGACTATACGGGCCAAGCCCGAGATATACGGGAAATCGCGGGTTTTCGTTTGCCGGCGATTAAACCACTGTCATTAAGCGTCTCATCAAAAATGAAAACATTTTTTAAAACTACAAGTCTCATGGGCTTTAGTGGTGAAATAATAATTTAAAAAATCGTTGTGGAAATGAGTTTACACCCTGGGTACTTTCTTTGTATACTTTTCACTATACGGCTGAGTCCGGGATTTTCGTGAAATCGCAGGTTTTCGTTTGCCGGCGATTAAACTTCTTTTATTCAGCGTCTCATCAAAAATGAAAATATTTTTGAAAACTACAAGTCTCATGCGTTTTAGTGGTGAAAAGATAATTTAAAAAATCGTTTTGGAAATGAGTTTACTCAGAGGGTACTTTCTTTGTATACATTCGACTATACGGGCCAAGCCCGAGATATACGGGAAATCGCGGGTTTTAGTTTACCGGCGATTAAACCACTTTCATTAAGCGTCTCATTAAAAATGAAAACATTTCTGAAAACTACAAGTCTCATGCGTTTTAGTGGTGAAAAAATAATTTAAAAAATCGTTCAGGAAATGAGTTTACTCCCTGGGTACTTTCTTTGTATACTTTTGACTATACGGGCCGAGTCCGGGATTTACGGGAAGTCGCGGGTTTTCGTTTGCCTGCGGTTAAACTTCTTTTATTCAGCGTCTCATCAAAAATGAAAACAATTTTAAAAACTACAAGTTTCATGGGCTTTAGTGGTGAAATAATAACTTTAAAAATCGTTCTGGAAATGAGTTTACACCCTGGGTACTTTCTTTGTATACTTTTCACTATACGGGCCGAGTCCGGGATTTACGGGAAATCGCGGGTTTTCGTTTGCCGGCGATTAAACTTCTTTTATTCAGCGTCCCATCAAAAATGAAAACATTTTTGAAAACTACAAGTCTTATGCGTTTTAGTGGTGAAAAAATAATTTAAAAAATCGTTCGGGAAATGAGTTTACTCCCTGGGTACTTTCTTTGAATGCATTCGACTACACGGGCCAAGCCCGGGATTAAGGGGAAATCGCTGGTTTTCGTTTGCCGGCGATTAAACCTCTTTCATTAAGCGTCTCATCTAAAATGAAAACATTTTTGAAAACTACAACTCTCATGCGTTTTAGTGGTGAAAAAATAATTTAAAAAATCGTTCGGAAAATGAGTTTACTCCCTGGGTACTTTCTTTGTTAACTTTTGACTATACGGGCCGAGTCCGATATTTGCGGGAAATCGCGGGTTTTCGTTTGCCGGCGATTAAACTTCTTTTATTCAGCGTCCCATTAAAAATGAAAATATTTTTGAAAACTACAAGTCTCATGCGTTTTAGTGGTGAAAAGATAATTTAAAAAATCGTTTTGGAAATGAGTTTTCTCACAGGGTACTTTCTTTGTATACATTCGACTATACGGGCCAAGCCCGAGATATACGGGAAATCGCGGGTTTTCGTTTGCCGGCGATTAAACCACTTTCATTAAGCGTCTCATCAAAAATGAAAACATTTCTAAAAACTACAAGTCTCATGCGTTTTAGTGGTGAAAAAATAATTTAAAAAATCGTTCGGGAAATGAGTTTACTCCCTGGGTACTTTCGTTGTATACTTTTGACTATACGGGCCGAGTCCGGGATTTACGGGAAGTCGCGGGTTTTCGTTTGCTTGCGATTAAACTTCTTTTATTCAGCGTCTCATCAAAAATGAAAACATTTTTAAAAACTACAAGTCTCATGGGCTTTAGTGGTGAAATAATAATTTAAAAAATCCTTCTGGAAATGAGTTTACACCCTGGGTACTTTCTTTGTATGCTTTTCACTATACGGGCCGAGTCCGGGATTTACGTGAAATCGCAGGTTTTCGTTTGCCGGCGATTAAACTTCTTTTATTCAGCGTCTCATCAAAAATGAAAACATTTTTAAAAACTACAAGTCTCATGCGTTTTAGTGGTGAAAAAATAATTTAAAAAATCGTTCGGGAAATGAGTTTACTCCCTGGGTACTTTCTTTGATTACATTCGACTACACGGGCCAAGCCCGGGATTAAGGGGAAATCGCTGGTTTTCGTTTGCCGGCGATTAAACCTCTTTCATTAAGCGTCTCATCTAAAATGAAAACATTTTAGAAAACTACAAGTCTCATGCGTTTTAGTGGTGAAAAAATAATTTAAAAAATCGTTCGGGAAATGAGTTTACTCCCTGGGTACTTTTTTTGAATATATTCGACTACACGAGCCAAGCCCGGGATTAAGGGGAAATCGCTGGTTTTCGTTTGCCGACAATTAAACCTCTTTCATTAACGTCTCATCTAAAATGAAAACATTTTTGAAAACTACAAGTCTCATGCGTTTTAGTGGTGAAAAAATAATTTAAAAAATCGTTCAGGAAATGAGTTTACTCCCTGGGTACTTTCTTTGTATACTTTTGACTATACGGGCCGAGTCCGGGATTTACGGGAAGTCGCGGGTTTTCGTTTGCCTGCGGTTAAACTTCTTTTATTCAGCGTCTCATCAAAAATGAAAACAATTTTAAAAACTACAAGTTTCATGGGCTTTAGTGGTGAAATAATAACTTTAAAAATCGTTCTGGAAATGAGTTTACACCCTGGGTACTTTCTTTGTATACTTTTCACTATACGGGCCGAGTCCGGGATTTACGGGAAATCGCGGGTTTTCGTTTGCCGGCGATTAAACTTCTTTTATTCAGCGTCCCATCAAAAATGAAAACATTTTTGAAAACTACAAGTCTTATGCGTTTTAGTGGTGAAAAAATAATTTAAAAAATCGTTCGGGAAATGAGTTTACTCCCTGGGTACTTTCTTTGAATGCATTCGACTACACGGGCCAAGCCCGGGATTAAGGGGAAATCGCTGGTTTTCGTTTGCCGGCGATTAAACCTCTTTCATTAAGCGTCTCATCTAAAATGAAAACATTTTTGAAAACTACAACTCTCATGCGTTTTAGTGGTGAAAAAATAATTTAAAAAATCGTTCGGAAAATGAGTTTACTCCCTGGGTACTTTCTTTGTTAACTTTTGACTATACGGGCCGAGTCCGATATTTGCGGGAAATCGCGGGTTTTCGTTTGCCGGCGATTAAACTTCTTTTATTCAGCGTCCCATTAAAAATGAAAATATTTTTGAAAACTACAAGTCTCATGCGTTTTAGTGGTGAAAAGATAATTTAAAAAATCGTTTTGGAAATGAGTTTTCTCACAGGGTACTTTCTTTGTATACATTCGACTATACGGGCCAAGCCCGAGATATACGGGAAATCGCGGGTTTTCGTTTGCCGGCGATTAAACCACTTTCATTAAGCGTCTCATCAAAAATGAAAACATTTCTAAAAACTACAAGTCTCATGCGTTTTAGTGGTGAAAAAATAATTTAAAAAATCGTTCGGGAAATGAGTTTACTCCCTGGGTACTTTCGTTGTATACTTTTGACTATACGGGCTGAGTCCGGGATTTACGGGAAGTCGCGGGTTTTCGTTTGCCTGCGATTAAACTTCTTTTATTCAGCGTCTCATCAAAAATGAAAACATTTTTAAAAACTACAAGTCTCATGGGCTTTAGTGGTGAAATAATAATTTAAAAAATCCTTCTGGAAATGAGTTTACACCCTGGGTACTTTCTTTGTATGCTTTTCACTATACGGGCCGAGTCCGGGATTTACGTGAAATCGCAGGTTTTCGTTTGCCGGCGATTAAACTTCTTTTATTCAGCGTCTCATCAAAAATGAAAACATTTTTAAAAACTACAAGTCTCATGCGTTTTAGTGGTGAAAAAATAATTTAAAAAATCGTTCGGGAAATGAGTTTACTCCCTGGGTACTTTCTTTGATTACATTCGACTACACGGGCCAAGCCCGGGATTAAGGGGAAATCGCTGGTTTTCGTTTGCCGGCGATTAAACCTCTTTCATTAAGCGTCTCATCTAAAATGAAAACATTTTAGAAAACTACAAGTCTCATGCGTTTTAGTGGTGAAAAAATAATTTAAAAAATCGTTCGGGAAATGAGTTTACTCCCTGGGTACTTTTTTTGAATATATTCGACTACAGGAGCCAAGCCCGGGATTAAGGGGAAATCGCTGGTTTTCGTTTGCCGACAATTAAACCTCTTTCATTAACGTCTCATCTAAAATGAAAACATTTTTGAAAACTACAAGTCTCATGCGTTTTAGTGGTGAAAAAATAATTTAAAAAATCGTTCGGAAAATGAGTTTACTCCCTGGGTACTTTCTTTGTATACTTTTGACTATACGGGCCGAGTCCGGGATTTACGGGAAATGGCAGGTTTACTTTTGCCGGCGATTAAACTTCTTTTATTCAGTGTTTCATCAAAAATGAAAATATTTTTGAAAACTACAAGTCTCATGCGTTTTAGTGGTGAAAAAATAATACAAAAAATCGTTCGGGAAATGAGTTTACTCCCTGGGTACTTTCTTTGAATACTCTTGACTATATGGGCCAAGCGCGGGATTTACGGGAAATGGCAGGTTTACCTTTGCCGGCGATTAAACTTCTTTTATTCAGTGTTTCATCAAAAATGAAAATATTTTTGAAAACTACAAGTCTCATGCGTTTTAGTGGTGAAAAGATAATTTAAAAAATCGTTCAGGAAATGAGTTTACTCCCTGGGTACTTTCTTTGTATACTTTTGACTATACGGGCCGAGTCCGGGATTTACGGGAAGTCGCGGGTTTTCGTTTGCCTGCGGTTAAACTTCTTTTATTCAGCGTCTCATCAAAAATGAAAACATTTTTAAAAACTACAAGTCTCATGGGCTTTAGTGGTGAAATAATAATTTAAAAAATCCTTCTGGAAATGAGTTTACACCCTGGGTACTTTCTTTGTATACTTTTCACTATACGGGCCGAGTCCGGGATTTACGTGAAATCGCAGGTTTTCGTTTGCCGGCGATTAAACTTCTTTTATTCAGCGTCTCATCAAAAATGAAAACATTTTTGAAAACTACAAGTCTCATGCGTTTTAGTCGTGAAAAAATAATTTGAAAAATCGTTCGGGAAATGAGTTTACTCCCTGGGTACTTTCTTTGAATGCATTCGACTACACGGGCCAAGCCCGGGATTAAGGGGAAATGGCTGGTTTTCGTTTGCCGGCGATTAAACCTCTTTCATTAAGCGTCTCATCTAAAATAAAAACATTTTTGAAAACTACAAGTCTCATGCGTTTTAGTGGTGAAAAAATAATTTAAAAAATCGTTCGGAAAATGAGTTTACTCCCTGGGTACTTTCTTTGTTAACTTTTGACTATACGGGCCGAGTCCGGGATTTGCGGGAAATCGCGTGTTTTCGTTTGCCGGCGATTAAACTTCTTTTATTCAGCGTCCCATTAAAAATGAAAACATTTTTGAAAACTACAAGTCTCATGCGTTTTAGTGGTGAAAAAATAATATAAAAAATCGTTCGGGAAATGAGTTTACTCCCTGGGTACTTTCTATGAATACTTTTGACTATATGGGCCAAGCGCGGGATTTACGGGAAATGGCAGGTTACCTTTGCCGGCGATTAAACTTCTTTTATTCAGTGTTTCATCAAAAATGAAAATATTTTTGAAAACTACAAGTCTCATGCGTTTTAGTGGTGAAAAGATAATTTAAAAAATCGTTTTGGAAATGAGTTTACTCACAGGGTACTTTCTTTGTATACATTCGACTATACGGGCCAAGCCCGAGATATACGGGAAATCGCGGGTTTTCGTTTGCCGGCGATTAAACCACTTTCATTAAGCGGTTCATTAAAAATGAAAACATTTCTGAAAACTACAAGTCTCATGCGTTTTAGTGGTGAAATAATAATTTAAAAAATCCTTCTGGAAATGAGTTTACACCCTGGGTACTTTCTTTGTATGCTTTTCACTATACGGGCCGAGTCCGGGATTTACGTGAAATCGCAGGTTTTCGTTTGCCGGCGATTAAACTTCTTTTATTCAGCGTCCCATCAAAAATGAAAACATTTTTGAAAACTACAAGTCTCATACGTTTTAGTGGTGAAAAAATAATTTAAAAAATCGTTCGGAAAATGAGTTTACTCCCTGGGTACTTTCTTTGTATACTTTTGACTATACGGGCCGAGTCCGGGATTTACGGGAAATCGCGGGTTTTCGTTTACCGGCGAATAAACTTCTTTTATTCAGCGTCCCATTAAAAATGAAAACATTTTTGAAAACTACAAGTCTCATGCGTTTTAGTGGTGAAAAAATAATATAAAAAATCGTTCGGGAAATGAGTTTACTCCCTGGGTACTTTCTTTGAATACTCTTGACTATATGGGCCAAGCGCGGGATTTACGGGAAATGGCAGGTTTAGCTTTGCCGGCAATTAAACTTTTTTTATTCAGTGTTTCATCAAAAATGAAAATATTTTTGAAAACTACAAGTCTCATGCGTTTTAGTGGTGAAAAGATAATTTAAAAAATCGTTTTGGAAATGAGTTTACTCACAGGGTACTTTCTTTGTATACATTCGACTATACGGGCCAAGCCCGAGATATACGGGAAATCGCGGGTTTTCGTTTGCCGGCGATTAAACCACTTTCATTAGGCGTCTCATCAAAAATGAAAACATTTCTGAAAACTACAAGTCTCATGCGTTTTAGTGGTGAAAAAATAATATAAAAAATCGTTCGGGAAATGAGTTTACTCCCTGGGTACTTTCTTTGAATACTCTTGACTATATGGGCCAAGCGCGAGATTTACGGAAAATGGCAGGTTTACATTTGCCGGCGATTAAACTTCTTTTATTCAGTGTTTCATCAAAAATGAAAATATTTTTGAAAACTACAAGTCTCATGCGTTTTAGTGGTGAAAAGATAATTTAAAAAATCGTTTTGGAAATGAGTTTACTCACAGGGTACTTTCTTTGTATACATTCGACTATACGGGCCAAGCCCGAGATATACGGGAAATCGCGGGTTTTCGTTTGCCGGCGATTAAACCACTTTCATTAAGCGTCTCATCAAAAATGAAAACATTTCTGAAAACTACAAGTCTCATGCGTTTTAGTGGTGAAAAAATAATTTAAAAAATCGTTCGGGAAATGAGTTTACTCCCTGGGTACTTTCTTTGTATACTTTTGACTATATGGGCCGAGTCCGGGATTTACGGGAAGTCGCGGGTTTTCGTTTGCCTGCGATTAAACTTCTTTTATTCAGCGTCTCATCAAAAATGAAAACATTTTTAAAAACTACAAGTCTCATGGGCTTTAGTGGTGAAATAATAATTTAAAAAATCGTTCTGAAAATGAGTTTACACCCTGGGTACTTTCTTTGCATACTTTTCACTATACGGCCGAGTCCGGGATTTACGTGAAATCGCAGGTTTTCGTTTGCCGGTTATTAAACTTCTTTTATTCAGCGTCTCATCAAAAATGAAAACATTTTTGAAAACTACAAGTCTCATGCGTTTTAGTGGTGAAAAAAAATCTTAAAAAATCGTTCGGGAAATGAGTTTACTCCCTGGGTACTTTCTTTGTATACATTCGACTACACGGGCCAAGCCCGGGATTTAGGGGAAATCGCTGGTTTTCGTTTGCCGGCGATTAAACCTCTTTCATTAAGCGTCTCATCAAAAATGAAAACATTTTTGAAAACTACAAGTCTCATGCGTTTTAGTGGTGAAAAAATAATTTAAAAAATCGTTCGGAAAATGAGTTTACTCCCTGGGTACTTTCTTTGTATACTTTTGACTATACGGGCCGAGTCCGGGATTTACGGGAAATCGCGGGTTTTCGTTTGCCGGCAATTAAACTTCTTTTATTCAGCGCCCCTTTAAAAATGAAAACATTTTTGAAAACTACAAGTCTCATGCGTTTTAGTGGTGAAAAAATAATTTAAAAAATCGTTCGGGAAATGAGTTTACTCCCTGGGTACTTTCTTTGTATACTTTTGACTATACGGGCCGAGTCCGGGATTTACGGGAAGTCGCGGGTTTTCGTTTGCCTGCGATTAAACTTCTTTTATTCAGCGTCTCATCAAAAATGAAAACATTTTTAAAAACTACAAGTCCCATGGGCTTTAGTGGTGAAATAATAATTTAAAAAATCGTTCTGGAAATGAGTTTACACCCTGGGTACTTTCTTTGCATACTTTTCACTATACGGCCGAGTCCGGGATTTACGTGAAATCGCAGGTTTTCGTTTGCCGGCGATTAAACTTCTTTTATTCAGCGTCTCATCAAAAATGAAAACATTTTTGAAAACTACAAGTCTCATGCGTTTTAGTGGTGAAAAAATAATTTAAAAAATCGTTCGGAAAATGAGTTTACTCCCTGGGTACTTTCTTTGTATACTTTTGACTATACGGGCCGAGTCCGGGATTTACGGGAAATCGCGGGTTTTCGTTTGCCGGCGATTAAACTTCTTTTATTCAGCGTCCCATTAAAAATGAAAACATTTTTGGAAACTACAAGTCTCATGCGTTTTAGTGGTGAAAAAATAATATAAATAATCGTTCGGGAAATGAGTTTACTCCCTGGGTACTTTTTTTGAATACTTTTGACTATATGGGCCAAGCCCGGGATTTACGGGAAATGGCGGGTTTACGTTTGCCGGCGATTAAACTTCTTTTATTCAGTGTTTCATCAAAAATGAAAATATTTTTGAAAACTACAAGTCTCATGCGTTTTAGTGGTGAAAAGATAATTTAAAAAACCGTTTTGGAAATGAGTTTACTCACAGGGTACTTTCTTTGTATACATTCGACTATACGGGCCAAGCCCGAGATATACGGGAAATCGCGGGTTTTCGTTTGCCGGCGATTAAACCACTTTCATTAAGCGTCTCATCAAAAATGTAAACATTTCTAAAAACTACAAGTCTCATGCGTTTTAGTGGTCAAAAAGTAATTTAAAAAATCGTTCGGGAAATGAGTTTACTCCCTGGGTACTTTCTTTGTACACTTTTGACTATACGGGCCGAGTCCGGGATTTACGGGAAGTCGCGGGTTTTCGTTTGCCTGCGATTAAACTTCTTTTATTCAGCGTCTCATCAAAAATGAAAACATTTTTAAAAACTACAAGTCTCATGGGCTTTAGTGGTGAAATAATAATTTAAAAAATCGTTCTGGAAATGAGTTTACACCCTGGGTACTTTCTTTGTATACTTTTCACTATACGGCCGAGTCCGGGATTTACGTGAAATCGCAGGTTTTCGTTTGCCGGCGATTAAACTTCTTTTATTCAGCGTCTCATCAGAAATGAAAACATTTTTGAAAACTACAAGTCTCATGCGTTTTAGTGGTGAAAAAATAATATAAATAATCGTTCGGGAAATGAGTTTACTCCCTGGGTACTTTCTTTGAATACTTTTGACTATATGGGCCAAGCCCGGGATTTACGGGAAATGGCGGGTTTACGTTTGCCGGCGATTAAACTTCTTTTATTCAGTGTTTCGTCAAAAATGAAAATATTTTTGAAAACTACAAGTCTCATGCGTTTTAGTGGTGAAAAGATAATTTAAAAAATCGTTTTGGAAATGAGTTTACTCACAGGGTACTTTCTTTGTATACATTCGACTATACGGGCCAAGCCGGAGATATACGGAAAATCGCGGGTTTTAGTTTACCGGCGATTAAACCACTTTCATTAAGCGTCTCATTAAAAATGAAAACATTTCTGAAAACTACAAGTCTCATGCGTTTTAGTGGTGAAAAAATAATTTAAAAAATCGTTCGGGAAATGAGTTTACTCTCTGGGTACTTTCTTTGTATACTTTTGACTATACGGGCCGAGTCCGGGATTTACGGGAAGTCGCGGGTTTTCGTTTGCCTGCGATTAAACTTCTTTTATTCAGCGTCTCATCAAAAATGAAAACATTTTTAAAAACTACAAGTCTCATGGGCTTTAGTGGTGAAATAATAATTTAAAAAATCGTTCTGGAAATGAGTTTACACCCTGGGTACTTTCTTTGTATACTTTTCACTATACGGCCGAGTCCGGGATTTACGTGAAATCGCAGGTTTTCGTTTGCCGGCGATTAAACTTCTTTTATTCAGCGTCTCATCAGAAATGAAAACATTTTTGAAAACTACAAGTCTCATGCGTTTTAGTGGTGAAAAAATAATATAAATAATCGTTCGGGAAATGAGTTTACTCCCTGGGTACTTTCTTTGAATACTTTTGACTATATGGGCCAAGCCCGGGATTTACGGGAAATGGCGGGTTTACGTTTGCCGGCGATTAAACTTCTTTTATTCAGTGTTTCGTCAAAAATGAAAATATTTTTGAAAACTACAAGTCTCATGCGTTTTAGTGGTGAAAAGATAATTTAAAAAATCGTTTTGGAAATGAGTTTACTCACAGGGTACTTTCTTTGTATACATTCGACTATACGGGCCAAGCCGGAGATATACGGAAAATCGCGGGTTTTAGTTTACCGGCGATTAAACCACTTTCATTAAGCGTCTCATTAAAAATGAAAACATTTCTGAAAACTACAAGTCTCATGCGTTTTAGTGGTGAAAAAATAATTTAAAAAATCGTTCGGGAAATGAGTTTACTCTCTGGGTACTTTCTTTGTATACTTTTGACTATACGGGCCGAGTCCGGGATTTACGGGACGTCGCGGGTTTTCGTTTGCCTGCGATTAAACTTCTTTTATTCAGCGTCTCATCAAAAATGAAAACATTTTTAAAAACTACAAGTCTCATGGGCTTTAGTGGTGAAATAATAATTTAAAAAATCGTTCTGGAAATGAGTTTACACCCTGGATACTTTCTTTGTATACTTTTCACTATACGGGCCGAGTCCGGAATTTACGTGAAATCGCAGGTTTTCGTTTGCCGGGGATTATACTTCTTTTATTCAGCGTCTCATCAAAAATGAAAACAATTTTGAAAACTACAAGTCTCATGCGTTTTAGTGGTAAAAAAATAATTTAAAAAATCGTTCGGGAAATGAGTTTACTCCCTGGGTACTTTCTTTGTATACTTTTGACTATACGGGCCGAGTCCGGGATTTACGGGAAATGGCAGGTTTACTTTTGCCGGCGATTAAACTTCTTTTATTCAGTGTTTCATCAAAAATGAAAATATTTTTGAAAACTACAAGTCTCATGCGTTTTAGTGGTGAAAAAATAATACAAAAAATCGTTCGGGAAATGAGTTTACTCCCTGGGTACTTTCTTTGAATACTCTTGACTATATGGGCCAAGCGCGGGATTTACGGGAAATGGCAGGTTTACCTTTGCCGGCGATTAAACTTCTTTCATTCAGTGTTTCATCAAAAATGAAAATATTTTTGAAAACTACAAGTCTCATGCGTTTTAGTGGTGAAAAGATAATTTAAAAAATCGTTCAGGAAATGAGTTTACTCCCTAGGTACTTTCTTTGTATACTTTTGACTATACGGGCCGAGTCCGGGATTTACGGGAAGTCGCGGGTTTTCGTTTGCCTGCGGTTAAACTTCTTTTATTCAGCGTCTCATCAAAAATGAAAACATTTTTAAAAACTACAAGTCTCATGGGCTTTAGTGGTGAAATAATAATTTAAAAAATCCTTCTGGAAATGAGTTTACACCCTGGGTACTTTCTTTGTATACTTTTCACTATACGGGCCGAGTCCGGGATTTACGTAAAATCGCAGGTTTTCGTTTGCCGGCGATTAAACTTCTTTTATTCAGCGTCTCATCAAAAATGAAAACATTTTTGAAAACTACAAGTCTCATGCGTTTTAGTGGTGAAAAAATAATTTGAAAAATCGTTCGGGAAATGAGTTTACTCCCTGGGTACTTTCTTTGAATGCATTCGACTACACGGGCCAAGCCCGGGATTAAGGGGAAATCGCTGGTTTTCGTTTGCCGGCGATTAAACCTCTTTCATTAAGCGTCTCATCTAAAATAAAAACATTTTTGAAAACTACAAGTCTCATGCGTTTTAGTGGTGAAAAAATAATTTAAAAAATCGTTCGGAAAATGAGTTTACTCCCTGGGTACTTTCTTTGTTAACTTTTGACTATACGGGCCGAGTCCGGGATTTGCGGGAAATCGCGGGTTTTCGTTTGCCGGCGATTAAACTTCTTTTATTCAGCGTCCCATTAAAAATGAAAACATTTTTGAAAACTACAAGTCTCATGCGTTTTAGTGGTGAAAAAATAATATAAAAAATCGTTCGGGAAATGAGTTTACTCCCTGGGTACTTTCTATGAATACTTTTGACTATATGGGCCAAGCGCGGGATTTACGGGAAATGGCAGGTTTACCTTTGCCGGCGATTAAACTTCTTTTATTCAGTGTTTCATCAAAAATGAAAATATTTTTGAAAACTACAAGTCTCATGCGTTTTAGTGGTGAAAAGATAATTTAAAAAATCGTTTTGGAAATGAGTTTACTCACAGGGTACTTTCTTTGTATACATTCGACTATACGGGCCAAGCCCGAGATATACGGGAAATCGCGGGTTTTCGTTTGCCGGCGATTAAACCACTTTCATTAAGCGGTTCATCAAAAATGAAAACATTTCTGAAAACTACAAGTCTCATGCGTTTTAGTGGTGAAATAATAATTTAAAAAATCCTTCTGGAAATGAGTTTACACCCTGGGTACTTTCTTTGTATGCTTTTCACTATACGGGCCGAGTCCGGGATTTACGTGAAATCGCAGGTTTTCGTTTGCCGGCGATTAAACTTCTTTTATTCAGCGTCTCATCAAAAATGAAAACATTTTTGAAAACTACAAGTCTCATGCGTTTTAGTGGTGAAAAAATAATTTAAAAAATCGTTCGGGAAATGTGTTTACTCCCTGGGTACTTTTTTTGAATACATTCGACTGCACGAGCCAAGCCCGGGATTAAGGGGAAATCGCTGGTTTTCGTTTGCCGACGATTAAACCTCTTTCATTAAGCGTCTCATCTAAAATGAAAACATTTTTGAAAACTACAAGTCTCATGCGTTTTAGTGGTGAAAAAATAATTTAAAAAATCGTTCGGAAAATGAGTTTACTCCCTGGGTACTTTCTTTGTATACTTTTGACTATACGGGCCGAGTCTGGGATTTACGGGAAATCGCGGGTTTTCGTTTACCGGCGATTAAACTTCTTTTATTCAGCGTCCCATTAAAAATGAAAACACTTTTGAAAACTACAAGTCTCATGCGTTTTAGTGGTGAAAAAATAATATAAAAAATCGTTCGGGAAATGAGTTTACTCCCTGGGTACTTTCTTTGAATACTCTTGACTATATGGGCCAAGCGCGGGATTTACGGGAAATGGCAGGTTTAGCTTTGCCGGCAATTAAACTTTTTTTATTCAGTGTTTCATCAAAAATGAAAATATTTTTGAAAACTACAAGTCTCATGCGTTTTAGTGGTGAAAAGATAATTTAAAAAATCGTTTTGGAAATGAGTTTACTCACAGGGTACTTTCTTTGTATACATTCGACTATACGGGCCAAGCTCGAGATATACGGGAAATCGCGGGTTTTCGTTTGCCGGCGATTAAACCACTTTCATTAAGCGTCTCATCAAAAATGAAAACATTTCTGAAAACTACAAGTCTCATGCGTTTTAGTGGTGAAAAAATAATATAAAAAATCGTTCGGGAAATGAGTTTACTCCCTGGGTACTTTCTTTGAATACTCTTGACTATATGGGCCAAGCGCGGGATTTACGGAAAATGGCAGGTTTACATTTGCCGGCGATTAAACTTCTTTTATTCAGTGTTTCATCAAAAATGAAAATATTTTTGAAAACTACAAGTCTCATGCGTTTTAGTGGTGAAAAGATAATTTAAAAAATCGTTTTGGAAATGAGTTTACTCACAGGGTACTTTCTTTGTATACATTCGACTATACGGGCCAAGCCCGAGATATACGGGAAATCGCGGGTTTTCGTTTGCCGGCGATTAAACCACTTTCATTAAGCGTCTCATCAAAAATGAAAACATTTCTGAAAACTACAAGTCTCATGCGTTTTAGTGGTGAAAAAATAATTTAAAAAATCGTTCGGGAAATGAGTTTACTCCCTGGGTACTTTCTTTGTATACTTTTGACTATACGGGCCGAGTCCGGGATTTACGGGAAGTCGCGGGTTTTCGTTTGCCTGCGATTAAACTTCTTTTATTCAGCGTCTCATCAAAAATGAAAACATTTTTAAAAACTACAAGTCTCATGGGCTTTAGTGGTGAAATAATAATTTAAAAAATCGTTCTGAAAATGAGTTTACACCCTGGGTACTTTCTTTGCATACTTTTCACTATACGGCCGAGTCCGGGATTTACGTGAAATCGCAGGTTTTCGTTTGCCGGTGATTAAACTTCTTTTATTCAGCGTTTCATCAAAAATGAAAACATTTTTGAAAACCACAAGTCTCATGCGTTTTAGTGGTGAAAAAAAATCTTAAAAAATTGTTCGGGAAATGAGTTTACTCCCTGGGTACTTTCTTTGTATACATTCAACTACACGGGCCAAGCCCGGGATTTAGGGGAAATCGCTGGTTTTCGTTTGCCGGCGATTAAACCTCTTTCATTAAGCGTCTCATCAAAAATGAAAACATTTTTGAAAACTACAAGTCTCATGCGTTTTAGTGGTGAAAAAATAATTTAAAAAATCGTTCGGAAAATGAGTTTACTCCCTGGGTACTTTCTTTGTATACTTTTGACTATACGGGCCGAGTCCGGGATTTACGGGAAATCGCGGGTTTTCGTTTGCCGGCAATTAAACTTCTTTTATTCAGCGCCCCTTTAAAAATGAAAACATTTTTGAAAACTACAAGTCTCATGCGTTTTAGTGGTGAAAAAATAATTTAAAAAATCGTTCGGGAAATGAGTTTACTCCCTGGGTACTTTTTTTGTATACTTTTGACTATACGGGCCGAGTCCGGGATTTACGGGAAGTCGCGGGTTTTCGTTTGCCTGCGATTAAACTTCTTTTATTCAGCGTCTCATCAAAAA
Organism: Hydractinia symbiolongicarpus; assembly: GCF_029227915.1. Classification (NCBI taxonomy): domain Eukaryota; kingdom Metazoa; phylum Cnidaria; class Hydrozoa; order Anthoathecata; family Hydractiniidae; genus Hydractinia; species Hydractinia symbiolongicarpus. Next base: position 26,309,914 of record NC_079881.1, read on the forward strand.
TGAAAACATTTTTAAAAACTACAAGTCTCATGGGCTTTAGTGGTGAAATAATAATTTAAAAAATCGTTCTGGAAATGAGTTTACACCCTGGGTACTTTCTTTGCATACTTTTCACTATACGGCCGAGTCCGGGATTTACGTGAAATCGCAGGTTTTCGTTTGCCGGCGATTAAACTTCTTTTATTCAGCGTCTCATCAAAAATGAAAACATTTTTGAAAACTACAAGTCTCATGCGTTTTAGTGGTAAAAAAAAATCTTAAAAAATCGTTCGGGAAATGAGTTTACTCCCTGGGTACTTTCTTTGTATACATTCGACTACACAGGCCAAGCCCGGGATTTAGGGGAAATCGCTGGTTTTCGTTTGCCGGCGATTAAACCTCTTTCATTAAGCGTCTCATCAAAAATGAAAACATTTTTGAAAACTACAAGTCTCATGCGTTTTAGTGGTGAAAAAATAATTTAAAAAATCGTTCGGAAAATGAGTTTACTCCCTGGGTACTTTCTTTGTATACTTTTGACTATACGGGCCGAGTCCGGGATTTACGGGAAATCGCGGGTTTTCGTTTACCGGCGATTAAACTTCTTTTATTCAGCGTCCCATTAAAAATGAAAACATTTTTGAAAACTACAAGTCTCATGCGTTTTAGTGGTGAAAAAATAATATAAATAATCGTTCGGGAAATGAGTTTACTCCCTGGGTACTTTTTTTGAATACTTTTGACTATATGGGCCAAGCCCGGGATTTACGGGAAATGGCGGGTTTACGTTTGCCGGTGATTAAACTTCTATTATTCAGTGTTTCATCAAAAATGAAAATATTTTTGAAAACTACAAGTCTCATGCGTTTTAGTGGTGAAAAGATAATTTAAAAAACCGTTTTGGAAATGAGTTTACTCACAGGGTACTTTCTTTGTATACATTCGACTATACGGGCCAAGCCCGAGATATACGGGAAATCGCGGGTTTTCGTTTGCTGGCGATTAAACCACTTTCATTAAGCGTCTCATCAAAAATGAAAACATTTCTAAAAACTACAAGTCTCATGCGTTTTAGTGGTCAAAAAATAATTTAAAAAATCGTTCGGGAAATGAGTTTACTCCCTGGGTACTTTCTTTGTACACTTTTGACTATACGGACCGAGTCCGGGATTTACGGGAAGTCGCGGGTTTTCGTTTGCCTGCGATTAAACTTCTTTTATTCAGCGTCTCATCAAAAATGAAAACATTTTTAAAAACTACAAGTCTCATGGGCTTTAGTGGTGAAATAATAATTTAAAAAATCGTTCTGGAAATGAGTTTACACCCTGGGTACTTTCTTTGTATACTTTTCACTATACGGCCGAGTCCGGGATTTACGTGAAATCGCAGGTTTTCGTTTGCCGGCGATTAAACTTCTTTTATTCAGCGTCTCATCAGAAATGAAAACATTTTTGAAAACTACAAGTCTCATGCGTTTTAGTGGTGAAAAAATAATATAAATAATCGTTCGGGAAATGAGTTTACTCCCTGGGTACTTTCTTTGAATACTTTTGACTATATGGGCCAAGCCCGGGATTTACGGGAAATGGCGGGTTTACGTTTGCCGGCGATTAAACTTCTTTTATTCAGTGTTTCATCAAAAATGAAAATATTTTTGAAAACTACAAGTCTCATGCGTTTTAGTGGTGAAAAGATAATTTAAAAAATCGTTTTGGAAATGAGTTTACTCACAGGGTACTTTCTTTGTATACATTCGACTATACGGGCCAAGCCCGAGATATACGGAAAATCGCGGGTTTTAGTTTACCGGCGATTAAACCACTTTCATTAAGCGTCTCATTAAAAATGAAAACATTTCTGAAAACTACAAGTCTCATGCGTTTTAGTGGTGAAAAAATAATTTAAAAAATCGTTCGGGAAATGAGTTTACTCTCTGGGTACTTTCTTTGTATACTTTTGACTATACGGGCCGAGTCCGGGATTTACGGGACGTCGCGGGTTTTCGTTTGCCTGCGATTAAACTTCTTTTATTCAGCGTCTCATCAAAAATGAAAACATTTTTAAAAACTACAAGTCTCATGGGCTTTAGTGGTGAATTAATAATTTAAAAAATCGTTCTGGAAATGAGTTTACACCCTGGATACTTTCTTTGTATACTTTTCACTATACGGGCCGAGTCCGGGATTTACGTGAAATCGCAGGTTTTCGTTTCCCGGGGATTAAACTTCTTTTATTCAGCGTCTCATCAAAAATGAAAACAATTTTGAAAACTACAAGTCTCATGCGTTTTAGTGGTAAAAAAATAATTTAAAAAATCGTTCGGGAAATGAGTTTACTCCATGGGTACTTTCTTTGAATACTTTTGACTATACGGGCCAAGCCCGGGATTTACGGGAAATGGCGGGTTTACGTTTGCCTGCGATTAAACTTCTTTTATTCAGCGTCTCATCAAAAATGAAAACATTTTTAAAAACTACAAGTCTCATGCGCTTTAGTGGTGAAAAGATAATTTAAAAAATCGTTTTGGAAATGAGTTTACTCACAGGGTACTTTCTTTGTATACATTCGACTATACGGGCCAAGCCTGAGATATACGGGAAATCGCGGATTTTCGTTTGCCGGCGATTAAACCACTTTCATTAAGCGTCTCATCAAAAATGAAAACATTTCTGAAAACTACAAGTCTCATGCGTTTTAGTGGGGAAAAAGTAATTTAAAAAATCGTTCGGGAAATGAGTTTACTCCTTGGGTACTTTCTTTGTATACATTCGACTATACGGGCCAAGCCCGGGATTTACGGGAAATCGCGGGATTTCGTTTGCCGGCGATTAAACCTCTTTCATTAAGCGTCTCATCAAAAATGAAAGCATTTTTGAAAACTACAAGTCTCATGCGTTTTAGTGGTGAAAAAATAAATTAAAAAATCGTTCGGGAAATGAGTTTACTCCCTGGGTACTTTCTTTGTATACTTTTGACTATACGGGCCGAGTCCGGGATTTACGGGAAGTCGCGGGTTTTCGTTTGCCTGCGATTAAACTTCTTTTATTCAGCGTCTCATCAAAAATGAAAACATTTTTAAAAACTACAAGTCTCATGGGCTTTAGTGGTGAAATAATAATTTAAAAAATCGTTCTGGAAATGAGTTTACACCCTGGGTACTTTCTTTGTATACTTTTCACTATACGGCCGAGTCCGGGATTTACGTGAAATCGCAGGTTTTCGTTTGCCGGCGATTAAACTTCTTTTATTCAGCGTCTCATCAGAAATGAAAACATTTTTGAAAACTACAAGTCTCATGCGTTTTAGTGGTGAAAAAATAATATAAACAATCGTTCGGGAAATGAGTTTACTTCCTGGGTACTTTCTTTGAATACTTTTGACTATATGGGCCAAGCCCGGGATTTACGGGAAATGGCGGGTTTACGTTTGCCGGCGATTAAACTTCTTTTATTCAGTGTTTCATCAAAAATGAAAATATTTTTGAAAACTACAAGTCTCATGCGTTTTAGTGGTGAAAAGATAATTTAAAAAATCGTTTTGGAAATGAGTTTACTCACAGGGTACTTTCTTTGTATACATTCGACTATACGGGCCAAGCCCGAGATATACGGAAAATCGCGGGTTTTAGTTTACCGGCGATTAAACCACTTTCATTAAGCGTCTCATTAAAAATGAAAACATTTCTGAAAACTACAAGTCTCATGCGTTTTAGTGGTGAAAAAATAATTTAAAAAATCGTTCGGGAAATGAGTTTACTCTCTGGGTACTTTCTTTGTATACTTTTGACTATACGGGCCGAGTCCGGGATTTACGGGACGTCGCGGGTTTTCGTTTGCCTGCGATTAAACTTCTTTTATTCAGCGTCTCATCAAAAATGAAAACATTTTTAAAAACTACAAGTCTCATGGGCTTTAGTGGTGAAATAATAATTTAAAAAATCGTTCTGGAAATGAGTTTACACCCTGGATACTTTCTTTGTATACTTTTCACTATACGGGCCGAGTCCGGGATTTACGTGAAATCGCAGGTTTTCGTTTGCCGGGGATTAAACTTCTTTTATTCAGCGTCTCATCAAAAATGAAAACAATTTTGAAAACTACAAGTCTCATGCGTTTTAGTGGTAAAAAAATAATTTAAAAAATCGTTCGGGAAATGAGTTTACTCCATGGGTACTTTCTTTGAATACTTTTGACTATACGGGCCAAGCCCGGGATTTACGGGAAATGGCGGGTTTACGTTTGCCGGCGATTAAACTTCTTTTATTCAGTGTTTCATCAAAGATGAAAATATTTTTGAAAACTACAAGTCTCATGCGCTTTAGTGGTGAAAAGATAATTTAAAAAATCGTTTTGGAAATGAGTTTACTCACAGGGTACTTTCTTTGTATACATTCGACTATACGGGCCAAGCCTGAGATATACGGGAAATCGCGGATTTTCGTTTGCCGGCGATTAAACCACTTTTATTAAGCGTCTCATCAAAAATGAAAACATTTCTGAAAACTACAAGTCTCATGCGTTTTAGTGGTGAAAAAGTAATTTAAAAAATCGTTCGGGAATTGAGTTTACTCCTTGGGTACTTTCTTTGTATACATTCGACTATACGGGCCAAGCCCGGGATTTACGGGAAATCGCGGGATTTCGTTTGCCGGCGATTAAACCTCTTTCATTAAGCGTCTCATCAAAAATGAAAGCATTTTTGAAAACTACAAGTCTCATGCGTTTTAGTGGTGAAAAAATAAATTAAAAAATCGTTCGGGAAATGAGTTTACTCCCTGGGTACTTTCTTTGTATACTTTTCACTATACGGGCCGACTCCGGGATTTACGTGAAATCGCAGGTTTTCGTTTGCCGGCGATTAAACTTCTTTTATTCAGCGTCTCATCAAAAATGAAAACAATTTTAAAAACTACAAGTCTCATGCGTTTTAGTGGTAAAAAAATAATTTAAAAAATCGTTCGGGAAATGAGTTTACTCCATGGGTACTTTATTTGAATACTTTTGACTATACGGGCCAAGCCCGGGATTTACGGGAAATCGCGGGATTTCGTTTGCCGGCGATTAAACCTCTTTCATTAAGCGTCTCATCAAAAATGAAAGCATTTTTGAAAACTACAAGTCTCATGCGTTTTAGTGGTGAAAAAATAAATTAAAAAATCGTTCGGGAAATGAGTTTACTCCCTGGGTACTTTCTTTGTATACTTTTCACTATACGGGCCGAGTCCGGGATTTACGTGAAATCGCAGGTTTTCGTTTGCCGGCGATTAAACTTCTTTTATTCAGCGTCTCATCAAAAATGAAAACAATTTTAAAAACTACAAGTCTCATGCGTTTTAGTGGTAAAAAAATAATTTAAAAAATCGTTCGGGAAATGAGTTTACTCCATGGGTACTTTCTTTGAATACTTTTGACTATACGGGCCAAGCCCGGGATTTACGGGAAATGGCAGGGTTTACGTTTGCCGGCGATTAAACTTCTTTTATTCAGTGTTTCGTCAAAAATGAAAATATTTTTGAAAACTACAAGTCTCATGCGTTTTAGTGGTGAAAAGATAATTTAAAAAATCGTTTTGGAAATGAGTTTACTCACAGGGTACTTTCTTTGTATACATTCGACTATACGGGCCAAGCCCGAGATATACGGGAAATCGCGGGTTTTTGTTTGCCGGCGATTAAACCACTTTCATTAAGCGTCTCATAAAAAATGAAAACATTTCTGAAAACTACAAGTCTCATGCGTTTTAGTGGTGAAAAAATAATTTAAAAAATCGTTTTGGAAATGAGTTTACTCACAGGGTACTTTCTTTGTATACATTCGACTATACGGGCCAAGCCTGAGATATACGGGAAATCGCGGATTTTCGTTTGCCGGCGATTAAACCACTTTCATTAAGCGTCTCATCAAAAATGAAAACATTTCTGAAAACTACAAGTCTCATGCGTTTTAGTGGTGAAATAATAATTTAAAAAATCGTTTGGGAAATGAGTTTACTCCCTGGGTACTTTCTTTGTATACATTCGACTATACGGGCCAAGCCCGAGATATACGGGAAATCGCGGGTTTTTGTTTGCCGGCGATTAAACCACTTTCATTAAGCGTCTCATCAAAAATGAAAACATTTCTGAAAACTACAAGTCTCATGCGTTTTAGTGGTGAAATAATAATTTAAAAAATCGTTTGGGAAATGAGTTTACTCCCTGGGTACTTTCTTTGTATACTTTTGACTATACGGGCCGAGTGCAGGATTTACGGGAAATCGCAGGTTTTCGTTTGCCGGCGATTAAACTTCTTTTATTCAGCGTCTCATCAAAAATGAAAACATTTTTGAAAATACAAGTCTCATGCGTTTTAGTGGTGAAAAAGTAATTTAAAAAATCGTTCGAAAAATGAGTTTACTCCTTGGGTACTTTCCTTGTATACATTCGACTATACGGGCCAAGCCCGGAATTTACGGGAAATCGCGGGATTTCGTTTGCCGGCGATTAAACCTCTTTCATTAAGCGTCTCATCAAAAATGAAAGCATTTTTGAAAACTACAAGTCTCATGCGTTTTAGTGGTGAAAAAATAAATTAAAAAATCGTTCGGGAAATGAGTTTACTCCCTGGGTACTTTCTTTGTATACTTTTGACTATACGGGCCGAGTCCGGATTTACGGGAAGTCGCGGGTTTTCGTTTGCCGGCGATTAAACTTCTTTTATTCAGCGTCTCATCAAAAAAGAAAGTATTTTTAAAAACTACAAGTCTCATGGGCTTTAGTGGTGAAATAATAATTTAAAAAATCGTTCGGGAAATGAGTTTACACCCTGGGTACTTTCTTTGTATACTTTTGACTATACGGGCCGAGTCCGGGATTTACGGGAAGTCGCGGGTTTTCGTTTGCCGGCGATTAAACTTCTTTTATTCAGCGTCTCATCAAAAATGAAAACATTTGTAAAAACTACAAGTCTCATGGGCTTTAGTGGTGAAATAATAATTTAAAAAATCGTTCGGGAAATGAGTTTACTCCCTGGGTACTTTCTTTGTATACTTTTGACTATACGGGCCGAGTCCGGATTTACGGGAAGTCGCGGGTTTTCGTTTGCCGGCGAGTAACCTTCCTTTATTCAGCGTCTCATCAAAAATGAAAACATTTTTAAAAACTACAAGTCTCATGGGCTTTAGTGGTGAAATAATAATTTAAAAAATCGTTCGGGAAATGAGTTTACACCCTGGGTACTTTCTTTGTATACTTTTGACTATACGGGCCGAGTCCGGGATTTACGGGAAGTCGCGGGTTTTCGTTTGCCGGCGATTAAACTTCTTTTATTCAGCGTCTCATCAAAAATGAAAACATTTTTAAAAACTACAAGTCTCATGGGTTTTAGTGGTGAAATAATAATTTAAAAAATCGTTCGGGAAATGAGTTTACACCCTGGGTACTTTCTTTGTATACTTTTGACTATACGGGCCGAGTCCGGGATTTACGGGAAGTCGCGGGTTTTCGTTTGCCGGCGATTAAACTTCTTTTATTCAGCGTCTCATCAAAAATGAAAACATTTTTAAAAACTACAAGTCTCATGGGCTTTAGTGGTAAAATAATAATTTAAAAAATCGTTCGGGAAATGAGTTTACTCCCTGGGTACTTTCTTTGTATACTTTTGACTATACGGGCCGAGTCCGGATTTACGGGAAGTCGCGGGTTTTCCTTTGCCGGCGAGTAACCTTCCTTTATTCAGCGTCTCATCAAAAATGAAAACATTTTTAAAAACTACAAGTCTCATGGACTTTAGTGGTGAAATAATAATTTAAAAAGTCGTTCGGGAAATGAGTTTACTCACTGGTTACTTTCTTTGTATACTTTTGACTATACAGGCCGAGTCCGGGATTTACGGGAAATCGCAGGTTTTCGTTTGCCGGCGATAAAACCACTTCCATTAAGCGTTTCATCAAAAATGAAAACATTTCTGAAAACTACAAGTCTCATGCGTTTTAGTGGTGAAAAAATAATTTAAAAAATCGTCGGGAAATGAGTTTACTCCCTGGGTACTTTCTTTGTATACTTTTGACTATACGGGTCGAGTCCGGATTTACGGGAAGTCGCGGGTTTTCGTTTGCCGGCGAGTAACCTTCTTTTATTCAGCGTCTCATCAAAAATGAAAACATTTTTAAAAACTACAAGTCTCATGGACTTTAGTGGTGAAATAATAATTTAAAAAGTCGTTCGGGAAATGAGTTTACTCACTGGTTACTTTCTTTGTATACTTTTGACTAAACGGGCCGAGTCCGGGATTTACGGGAAATCGCAGGTTTTCGTTTGCCGGCCATTAAACTTCTTTTATACAGCGTCTCATCAAAAATAAAAACATTTTTAAAAACTACAAGTCTCATGGGCTTTAGTGGTGAAATAATAATTTAAAAAATCGTTCGGGAAATGAGTTTACACCCTGGGTACTTTCTTTGTATACTTTTGACTATACAGGCCGAGTCCGGATTTACGGGAAGTCGCGGGTTTTCGTTTGCCGGCGAGTAACCTTCTTTTATTCAGCGTCTCATCAAAAATGAAAACATTTTTAAAAACTACAAGTCTCACGGACTTTAGTGGTGAAATAATAATTTAAAAAGTCGTTCGGGAAAGGAGTTTACTCACTGGTTACTTTCTTTGTATACTTTTGACTAAACGGGCCGAGTCCGGGATTTACGGGAAATCGCAGGTTTTCGTTTGCCGGCGATTAAACTTCTTTTACACAGCGTCTCATCAAAAATAAAAACATTTTTAAAAACTACAAGTCTCATGGGCTTTAGTGGTGAAATAATAATTTAAAAAATCGTTCGGGAAATGAGTTTACACCCTGGGTACTTTCTTTGTATACTTTTGACTATGCGGGCCGAGTCCGGATTTACGGGAAGTCGCGGGTTTTCGTTTGCCGGCGATTAAACTTCTTTTATTCAGCGTCTCATCAAAAAAGAAAGTATTTTTAAAAACTACAAGTCTCATGGGCTTTAGTGGTGAAATAATAATTTAAAAAATCGTTCGGGAAATGAGTTTACACCCTGGGTACTTTCTTTGTATACTTTTGACTATACGAGCCGAGTCCGGGATTTACGGGAAGTCGCGGGTTTTCGTTTGCCGGCGATTAAACTTCTTTTATTCAGCCTCTCATCAAAAATGAAAACATTTGTAAAAACTACAAGTCTCATGGGCTTTAGTGGTGAAATAATAATTTAAAAAATTGTTCGGGAAAGGAGTTTACTCCCTGGGTACTTTCTTTGTATACTTTTGACTATACGGGCCGAGTCCGGATTTACGGGAAGTCGCGGGTTTTCGTTTGCCGGCGAGTAACCTTCCTTTATTCAGCGTCTCATCAAAAATGAAAACATTTTTAAAAACTACAAGTCTCATGGGCTTTAGTGGTGAAATAATAATTTAAAAAATCGTTCGGGAAATGAGTTTACACCCTGGGTACTTTCTTTGTATACTTTTGACTATACGGGCCGAGTCCGGGATTTACGGGAAGTCGCGGATTTTCCTTTGCCGGCGATTAAACTTCTTTTATTCAGCGTCTCATCAAAAATGAAAACATTTTTAAAAACTACAAGTCTCATGGGTTTTAGTGGTGAAATAATAATTTAAAAAATTGTTCGGGAAATGAGTTTACACCCTGGGTACTTTCTTTGTATACTTTTGACTATACGGGCCGAGTCCGGGATTTACGGGAAGTCGCGGGTTTTCGTTTGCCGGCGATTAAACTTCTTTTATTCAGCGTCTCATCAAAAATGAAAACATTTTTAAAAACTACAAGTCTCATGGGCTTTAGTGGTAAAATAATAATTTAAAAAATCGTTCGGGAAATGAGTTTACTCCCTGGGTACTTTCTTTGTACACTTTTGACTATACGTGCTGAGTCCGGATTTACGGGAAGTCGCGGGTTTTCGTTTGCCGGCGAGTAACCTTCCTTTATTCAGCGTCTCATCAAAAATGAAAACATTTTTAAAAACTACAAGTCTCATGGACTTTAGTGGTGAAATAATAATTTAAAAAGTCGTTCGGGAAATGAGTTTACTCACTGGTTACTTTCTTTGTATACTTTTGACTATACAGGCCGAGTCCGGGATTTACGGGAAATCGCAGGTTTTCGTTTGCCGGCGATTAAACTTCTTTTATTCAGCGTCTCATCAAAAATGAAAACATTTTTGAAAACTACAAGTCTCATGCGTTTTAGTGGTGAAAAAATAAATTAAAAAATCGTTCGGGAAATGAGTTTACTCCCTGGGTACTTTCTTTGTATACTTTTGACTATGCGAGCCGAGTCCGGTGTTTACGGGAAATCGCGGGTTTTCGTTTGCCGGCGATTAAACCACTTCCATTAAGCGTCTCATCAAAAATGAAAACATTTCTGAAAACTACAAGTCTCATGCGTTTTAGTGGTGAAAAAATAATTTAAAAAATCGTTCGGGAAATGAGTTCACTCCCTGGGTACTTTCTTTGTATACTTTTGACTATACGGGCCGAGTCCGGATTTACGGGAAGTCGCGGGTTTTCGTTTGCCGGCGAGTAACCTTCTTTTATTCAGCGTCTCATCAAAAATGAAAACATTTTTAAAAACTACAAGTCTCATGGACTTTAGTGGTGAAATAATAATTTAAAAAGTCGTTCGGGAAATGAGTTTACTCACTGGTTACTTTCTTTGTATACTTTTGACTAAACGGGCCGAGTCCGGGATTTATGGGAAATTGCAGGTTTTCGTTTGCCGGCGAGTAACCTTCCTTTATTCAGCGTCTCATCAAAAATGAAAACATTTTTAAAAACTACAAGTCTCATGGGCTTTAGTGGTGAAATAATAATTTAAAAAATCGTTCGGGAAATGAGTTTACACCCTGGGTACTTTCTTTGTATACTTTTGACTATACGGGCCGAGTCCGGGATTTACGGGAAGTCGCGGGTTTTCGTTTGCCGGCGATTAAACTTCTTTTATTCAGCGTCTCATCAAAAATGAAAACATTTTTAAAAACTACAAGTCTCATGGGTTTTAGTGGTGAAATAATAATTTAAAAAATCGTTCGGGAAATGAGTTTACACCCTGGGTACTTTCTTTGTATACTTTTGACTATACGGGCCGAGTCCGGGATTTACGGGAAGTCGCGGGTTTTCGTTTGCCGGCGATTAAACTTCTTTTATTCAGCGTCTCATCAAAAATGAAAACATTTTTAAAAACTACAAGTCTCATGGGCTTTAGTGGTAAAATAATAATTTAAAAAATCGTTCGGGAAATGAGTTTACTCCCTGGGTACTTTCTTTGTATACTTTTGACTATACGGGCCGAGTCCGGATTTACGGGAAGTCGCGGGTTTTCCTTTGCCGGCGAGTAACCTTCCTTTATTCAGCGTCTCATCAAAAATGAAAACATTTTTAAAAACTACAAGTCTCATGGACTTTAGTGGTGAAATAATAATTTAAAAAGTCGTTCGGGAAATGAGTTTACTCACTGGTTACTTTCTTTGTATACTTTTGACTATACAGGCCGAGTCCGGGATTTACGGGAAATCGCAGGTTTTCGTTTGCCGGCGATAAAACCACTTCCATTAAGCGTTTCATCAAAAATGAAAACATTTCTGAAAACTACAAGTCTCATGCGTTTTAGTGGTGAAAAAATAATTTAAAAAATCGTCGGGAAATGAGTTTACTCCCTGGGTACTTTCTTTGTATACTTTTGACTATACGGGTCGAGTCCGGATTTACGGGAAGTCGCGGGTTTTCGTTTGCCGGCGAGTAACCTTCTTTTATTCAGCGTCTCATCAAAAATGAAAACATTTTTAAAAACTACAAGTCTCATGGACTTTAGTGGTGAAATAATAATTTAAAAAGTCGTTCGGGAAATGAGTTTACTCACTGGTTACTTTCTTTGTATACTTTTGACTAAACGGGCCGAGTCCGGGATTTACGGGAAATCGCAGGTTTTCGTTTGCCGGCCATTAAACTTCTTTTATACAGCGTCTCATCAAAAATAAAAACATTTTTAAAAACTACAAGTCTCATGGGCTTTAGTGGTGAAATAATAATTTAAAAAATCGTTCGGGAAATGAGTTTACACCCTGGGTACTTTCTTTGTATACTTTTGACTATACAGGCCGAGTCCGGATTTACGGGAAGTCGCGGGTTTTCGTTTGCCGGCGAGTAACCTTCTTTTATTCAGCGTCTCATCAAAAATGAAAACATTTTTAAAAACTACAAGTCTCACGGACTTTAGTGGTGAAATAATAATTTAAAAAGTCGTTCGGGAAAGGAGTTTACTCACTGGTTACTTTCTTTGTATACTTTTGACTAAACGGGCCGAGTCCGGGATTTACGGGAAATCGCAGGTTTTCGTTTGCCGGCGATTAAACTTCTTTTACACAGCGTCTCATCAAAAATAAAAACATTTTTAAAAACTACAAGTCTCATGGGCTTTAGTGGTGAAATAATAATTTAAAAAATCGTTCGGGAAATGAGTTTACACCCTGGGTACTTTCTTTGTATACTTTTGACTATGCGGGCCGAGTCCGGATTTACGGGAAGTCGCGGGTTTTCGTTTGCCGGCGATTAAACTTCTTTTATTCAGCGTCTCATCAAAAAAGAAAGTATTTTTAAAAACTACAAGTCTCATGGGCTTTAGTGGTGAAATAATAATTTAAAAAATCGTTCGGGAAATGAGTTTACACCCTGGGTACTTTCTTTGTATACTTTTGACTATACGAGCCGAGTCCGGGATTTACGGGAAGTCGCGGGTTTTCGTTTGCCGGCGATTAAACTTCTTTTATTCAGCCTCTCATCAAAAATGAAAACATTTGTAAAAACTACAAGTCTCATGGGCTTTAGTGGTGAAATAATAATTTAAAAAATTGTTCGGGAAAGGAGTTTACTCCCTGGGTACTTTCTTTGTATACTTTTGACTATACGGGCCGAGTCCGGATTTACGGGAAGTCGCGGGTTTTCGTTTGCCGGCGAGTAACCTTCCTTTATTCAGCGTCTCATCAAAAATGAAAACATTTTTAAAAACTACAAGTCTCATGGGCTTTAGTGGTGAAATAATAATTTAAAAAATCGTTCGGGAAATGAGTTTACACCCTGGGTACTTTCTTTGTATACTTTTGACTATACGGGCCGAGTCCGGGATTTACGGGAAGTCGCGGGTTTTCCTTTGCCGGCGATTAAACTTCTTTTATTCAGCGTCTCATCAAAAATGAAAACATTTTTAAAAACTACAAGTCTCATGGGTTTTAGTGGTGAAATAATAATTTAAAAAATTGTTCGGGAAATGAGTTTACACCCTGGGTACTTTCTTTGTATACTTTTGACTATACGGGCCGAGTCCGGGATTTACGGGAAGTCGCGGGTTTTCGTTTGCCGGCGATTAAACTTCTTTTATTCAGCGTCTCATCAAAAATGAAAACATTTTTAAAAACTACAAGTCTCATGGGCTTTAGTGGTAAAATAATAATTTAAAAAATCGTTCGGGAAATGAGTTTACTCCCTGGGTACTTTCTTTGTACACTTTTGACTATACGTGCTGAGTCCGGATTTACGGGAAGTCGCGGGTTTTCGTTTGCCGGCGAGTAACCTTCCTTTATTCAGCGTCTCATCAAAAATGAAAACATTTTTAAAAACTACAAGTCTCATGGACTTTAGTGGTGAAATAATAATTTAAAAAGTCGTTCGGGAAATGAGTTTACTCACTGGTTACTTTCTTTGTATACTTTTGACTATACAGGCCGAGTCCGGGATTTACGGGAAATCGCAGGTTTTCGTTTGCCGGCGATTAAACTTCTTTTATTCAGCGTCTCATCAAAAATGAAAACATTTTTGAAAACTACAAGTCTCATGCGTTTTAGTGGTGAAAAAATAAATTAAAAAATCGTTCGGGAAATGAGTTTACTCCCTGGGTACTTTCTTTGTATACTTTTGACTATGCGAGCCGAGTCCGGTGTTTACGGGAAATCGCGGGTTTTCGTTTGCCGGCGATTAAACCACTTCCATTAAGCGTCTCATCAAAAATGAAAACATTTCTGAAAACTACAAGTCTCATGCGTTTTAGTGGTGAAAAAATAATTTAAAAAATCGTTCGGGAAATGAGTTCACTCCCTGGGTACTTTCTTTGTATACTTTTGACTATACGGGCCGAGTCCGGATTTACGGGAAGTCGCGGGTTTTCGTTTGCCGGCGAGTAACCTTCTTTTATTCAGCGTCTCATCAAAAATGAAAACATTTTTAAAAACTACAAGTCTCATGGACTTTAGTGGTGAAATAATAATTTAAAAAGTCGTTCGGGAAATGAGTTTACTCACTGGTTACTTTCTTTGTATACTTTTGACTAAACGGGCCGAGTCCGGGATTTATGGGAAATTGCAGGTTTTCGTTTGCCGGCGATTAAACTTCTTTTATACAGCGTCTCATCAAAAATAAGAACATTTTTAAAAACTACAAGTCTCATGGGCTTTAGTGGTGAAATAATAATTTAAAAAATCGTTCGGGAAATGAGTTTACACCCTGGGTACTTTCTTTGTATACTTTTGACTATACGGGCCGAGTCCGGATTTACGGGAAGTCGCGGGTTTTCGTTTGCCGGCGAGTAACCTTCTTTTATTCAGCGTCTCATCAAAAATGAAAACATTTTTAAAAACTACAAGTCTCATGGACTTTAGTGGTGAAATAATAATTTAAAAAATCGTTCGGGAAATGAGTTTACACCCTGGGTACTTTCTTTGTATACTTTTGACTATACGGGCCGAGTCCGGGATTTACGGGAATCCGCGGGTTTTCGTTTGCCGGCGATTAAACTTCTTTCATTCAGCGTCTCATCAAAAATGAAAACATTTTTAAAAACTACAAGTCTCATGGGCTTTAGTGGTAAAATAATAATTTAAAAAATCGTTCGGGAAATGAGTTTACTCCCTGGGTACTTTCTTTGTATACTTTTGACTATACGGGCCGAGTCCGGATTTACGGGAAGTCGCGGGTTTTCGTTTGCCGGCGAGTAACCTTCCTTTATTCAGCGTCTCATCAAAAATGAAAACATTTTTAAAAACTACAAGTCTCATGGACTTTAGTGGTGAAATAATAATTTAAAAAGTCGTTCGGGAAATGAGTTTACTCACTGGTTACTTTCTTTGTATACTTTTGACTATACAGGCCGAGTCCGGGATTTACGGGAAATCGCAGGTTTTCGTTTGCCGGCGATTAAACTTCTTTTATTCAGCGTCTCATCAAAAATGAAAACATTTTTGAAAACTACAAGTCTCATGCGTTTTAGTGGTGAAAAAATAATTTAAAAAATCGTTCGGGAAATGAGTTTACTCCCTGGGTACTTTCTTTGTATACTTTTGACTATGCGAGCCGAGTCCGGTGTTTACGGGAAAGCGCGGGTTTTCGTTTGCCAGCGATTAAACCACTTCCATTAAGCGTCTCATCAAAAATGAAAACATTTCTGAAAACTACAAGTCTCATGCGTTTTAGTGGTGAAAAAATAATTTAAAAAATCGTTCGGGAAATGACTTTACTCCCTGGGTACTTTCTTTGTATACTTTTGACTATACGGGCCGAGTCGGGATTTACGGGAAGTCGCGGGTTTTCGTTTGCCGGCGAGTAACCTTCTTTTATTCAGCGTCTCATCAAAAATGAAAACATTTTTAAAAACTACAAGTCTCATGGGCTTTAGTGGTAAAATAATAATTTAAAAAATCGTTCGGGAAATGAGTTTACTCCCTGGGTACTTTCTTTGTACACTTTTGACTATACGTGCTGAGTCCGGATTTACGGGAAGTCGCGGGTTTTCGTTTGCCGGCGAGTAACCTTCCTTTATTCAGCGTCTCATCAAAAATGAAAACATTTTTAAAAACTACAAGTCTCATGGACTTTAGTGGTGAAATAATAATTTAAAAAGTCGTTCGGGAAATGAGTTTACTCACTGGTTACTTTCTTTGTATACTTTTGACTATACAGGCCGAGTCCGGGATTTACGGGAAATCGCAGGTTTTCGTTTGCCGGCGATTAAACTTCTTTTATTCAGCGTCTCATCAAAAATGAAAACATTTTTGAAAACTACAAGTCTCATGCGTTTTAGTGGTGAAAAAATAAATTAAAAAATCGTTCATGAAATGAGTTTACTCCCTGGGTACTTTCTTTGTATACTTTTGACTATGCGAGCCGAGTCCGGTGTTTACGGGAAATCGCGGGTTTTCGTTTGCCGGCGATTAAACCACTTCCATTAAGCGTCTCATCAAAAATGAAAACATTTCTGAAAACTACAAGTCTCATGCGTTTTAGTGGTGAAAAAATAATTTAAAAAATCGTTCGGGAAATGAGTTCACTCCCTGGGTACTTTCTTTGTATACTTTTGACTATACGGGCCGAGTCCGGATTTACGGGAAGTCGCGGGTTTTCGTTTGCCGGCGAGTAACCTTCTTTTATTCAGCGTCTCATCAAAAATGAAAACATTTTTAAAAACTACAAGTCTCATGGACTTTAGTGGTGAAATAATAATTTAAAAAGTCGTTCGGGAAATGAGTTTACTCACTGGTTACTTTCTTTGTATACTTTTGACTAAACGGGCCGAGTCCGGGATTTATGGGAAATTGCAGGTTTTCGTTTGCCGGCGATTAAACTTCTTTTATACAGCGTCTCATCAAAAATAAGAACATTTTTAAAAACTACAAGTCTCATGGGCTTTAGTGGTGAAATAATAATTTAAAAAATCGTTCGGGAAATGAGTTTACACCCTGGGTACTTTCTTTGTATACTTTTGACTATACGGGCCGAGTCCGGATTTACGGGAAGTCGCGGGTTTTCGTTTGCCGGCGAGTAACCTTCTTTTATTCAGCGTCTCATCAAAAATGAAAACATTTTTAAAAACTACAAGTCTCATGGACTTTAGTGGTGAAATAATAATTTAAAAAATCGTTCGGGAAATGAGTTTACACCCTGGGTACTTTCTTTGTATACTTTTGACTATACGGGCCGAGTCCGGGATTTACGGGAATCCGCGGGTTTTCGTTTGCCGGCGATTAAACTTCTTTCATTCAGCGTCTCATCAAAAATGAAAACATTTTTAAAAACTACAAGTCTCATGGGCTTTAGTGGTAAAATAATAATTTAAAAAATCGTTCGGGAAATGAGTTTACTCCCTGGGTACTTTCTTTGTATACTTTTGACTATACGGGCCGAGTCCGGATTTACGGGAAGTCGCGGGTTTTCGTTTGCCGGCGAGTAACCTTCCTTTATTCAGCGTCTCATCAAAAATGAAAACATTTTTAAAAACTACAAGTCTCATGGACTTTAGTGGTGAAATAATAATTTAAAAAGTCGTTCGGGAAATGAGTTTACTCACTGGTTACTTTCTTTGTATACTTTTGACTATACAGGCCGAGTCCGGGATTTACGGGAAATCGCAGGTTTTCGTTTGCCGGCGATTAAACTTCTTTTATTCAGCGTCTCATCAAAAATGAAAACATTTTTGAAAACTACAAGTCTCATGCGTTTTAGTGGTGAAAAAATAATTTAAAAAATCGTTCGGGAAATGAGTTTACTCCCTGGGTACTTTCTTTGTATACTTTTGACTATGCGAGCCGAGTCCGGTGTTTACGGGAAAGCGCGGGTTTTCGTTTGCCAGCGATTAAACCACTTCCATTAAGCGTCTCATCAAAAATGAAAACATTTCTGAAAACTACAAGTCTCATGCGTTTTAGTGGTGAAAAAATAATTTAAAAAATCGTTCGGGAAATGACTTTACTCCCTGGGTACTTTCTTTGTATACTTTTGACTATACGGGCCGAGTCGGGATTTACGGGAAGTCGCGGGTTTTCGTTTGCCGGCGAGTAACCTTCTTTTATTCAGCGTCTCATCAAAAATGAAAACATTTTTAAAAACTACAAGTCTCACGGACTTTAGTGGTGAAATAATAATTTAAAAAGTCGTTCGGGAAATGAGTTTACTCACTGGTTACTTTCTTTGTATACTTTTGACTAAACGGGCCGAGTCCGGGATTTACGGGAAATCGCAGGTTTTCGTTTGCCGGCGATTAAACTTCTTTTATACAGCGTCTCATCAAAAATAAAAACATTTTTAAAAACTACAAGTCTCATGGGCTTTAGTGGTGAAATAATAATTTAAAAAATCGTTCGGGAAATGAGTTTACACCCTGGGTACTTTCTTTGTATACTTTTGACTATACGGGCCGAGTCCGGATTTACGGGAAGTCGCGGGTTTTCGTTTGCCGGCGAGTAACCTTCTTTTATCAAGCGTCTCATCAAAAATGAAAACATTTTTAAAAACTACAAGTCTCATGGACTTTAGTGGTGAAATAATAATTTAAAAAGTCGTTCGGGAAATGAGTTTACTCACTGGTTACTTTCTTTGTATACTTTTGACTATACGGGCCGAGTCCGGGATTTACGGGAAATCGCAGGTTTTCGTTTGCCGGCGATTAAACCACTTTCATTAAGCGTCTCATCAAAAATGAAAACATTTCTGAAAACTACAAGTCTCATGCGTTTTAGTGGTGAAAAAATAATTTAAAAAATCGTTCGGGAAATGAGTTTACTCCCTGGGTACTTTCTTTGTATACTTTTGACTATACGGGCCGAGTCCGGGATTTACGGGAAGTCGCGGGTTTTCGTTTGCCGGCGATTAAACTTCTTTTATTCAGCGTCTCATCAAAAATGAAAACATTTTTAAAAACTACAAGTCTCATGGGCTTTAGTGGTAAAATAATAATTTAAAAAATCGTTCGGGAAATGAGTTTACTCCCTGGGTACTTTCTTTGTATACTTTTGACTATACGGGCCGAGTCCGGATTTACGGGAAGTCGCGGGTTTTCGTTTGCCGGCGAGTAACCTTCCTTTATTCAGCGTCTCATCAAAAATGAAAACATTTTTAAAAACTACAAGTCTCATGGACTTTAGTGGTGAAATAATAATTTAAAAAGTCGTTCGGGAAATGAGTTTACTCACTGGTTACTTTCTTTGTATACTTTTGACTATACAGGCCGAGTCCGGGATTTACGGGAAATCGCAGGTTTTCGTTTGCCGGCGATTAAACTTCTTTTATTCAGCGTCTCATCAAAAATGAAAACATTTTTGAAAACTACAAGTCTCATGCGTTTTAGTGGTGAAAAAATAATTTAAAAAATCGTTCGGGAAATGAGTTTACTCCCTGGGTACTTTCTTTGTATACTTTTGACTATGCGAGCCGAGTCCGGTGTTTACGGGAAATCGCGGGTTTTCGTTTGCCGGCGATTAAACCACTTTCATTAAGCGTCTCATCAAAAATGAAAACATTTCTGAAAACTACAAGTCTCATGCGTTTTAGTGGTGAAAAAATAATTTAAAAAATCTTTCGGGAAATGAGTTTACTCCCTGGGTACTTTCTTTGTATACTTTTGACTATACGGGCCGAGTCCGGATTTACGGGAAGTCGCGGGTTTTCGTTTGCCGGCGAGTAACCTTCTTTTATTCAGCGTCTCATCAACATAGAAAACATTTTTAAAAACTACAATCTCATAGACTTTAGTGGTGAAATAATAATTTAAAAAGTCGTTCGGGAAATGAGTTTACTCACTGGTTACTTTCTTTGTATACTTTTGACTATACGGGCCGAGTCCGGGATTTACGGGAAATCGCAGGTTTTCGTTTGCCGGCGATTAAACCACTTTCATTAAGCGTCTCATCAAAAATGAAAACATTTCTGAAAACTGCAAGTCTCATGCGTTTTAGTGGTGAAATAATAATTTAAAAAATCGTTCGGGAAATGAGTTTACTCCCTGGGTACTTTCTTTGTATACTTTTGACTATACGGGCCGAGTCCGGATTTACGGGAAGTCGCGGGTTTTCGTTTGCCGGCGAGTAACCTTCTTTTATTCAGCGTCTCATCAAAAATGAAAACATTTTTAAAAACTACAAGTCTCATGGACTTTAGTGGTGAAATAATAATTTAAAAAATCGTTCGGGAAATGAGTTTACTCACTGGTTACTTTCTTTGTATACTTTTGACTATACGGGCCGAGTCCGGGATTTACGGGAAATCGCAGGTTTTCGTTTGCCGGCGATTAAACTTCTTTTATTCAGCGTCTCATCAAAAATGAAAACATTTTTGGAAACTACAAGTCTCATGCGTTTTAGTGGTGAAAAAATAATTTAAAAAATCGTTCGGGAAATGAGTTTACTCCCTGGGTACTTTCTTTGTATACTTTTGACTATGCGGACCGAGTCCGGGGTTTACGGTAAATGGCGGGTTTTCGTTTGCCGGCGATTAAACCACTTTCATTAAGCGTCTCATCAAAAATGAAAACATTTCTGAAAACTACAAGTCTCATGCGTTTTAGTGGTGAAAAAATAATTTAAAAAATCGTTCGGGAAATGAGTTTACTCCCTGGGTACTTTCTTTGTATACTTTTGACTATGCGCGCCGAGTCCGGTGTTTACGGGAAAGCGCGGGTTTTCGTTTGCCGGCGATTAAACCACTTCCATTAAGCGTCTCATCAAAAATGAAAACATTTCTGAAAACTACAAGTCTCATGCGTTTTAGTGGTGAAAAAATAATTTAAAAAATCGTTCGGGAAATGACTTTACTCCATGGGTACTTTCTTTGTATACTTTTGACTATACGGGCCTAGTCCGGATTTACGGGAAGTCGCGGGTTTTCGTTTGCCGGCGAGTAACCTTCTTTTATGCAGCGTCTCATCAAAAATGAAAACATTTTTAAAAACTACAAGTCTCACGGACTTTAGTGGTGAAATAAAAATTTAAAAAGTCGTTCGGGAAATGACTTTACTCACTGGTTACTTTCTTTGTATACTTTTGACTATACGGGCCGAGTCCGGGATTTACGGGAAATCGCAGGTTTTCGTTTGCCGGCGATTAAACTTCTTTTATTCAGCGTCTCATCAAAAATGAAAACATTTCTGAAAACTACAAGTCTCATGCGTTTTAGTGGTGAAAAAATAATTTAAAAAATCGTTCGGGAAATGACTTTACTCCCTGGGTACTTTCTTTGTATACTTTTGACTATGCGGGCCGAGTCCGGGGTTTACGGTAAATGGCGGGTTTTCGTTTGCCGGCGATTAAACCACTTTCATTAAGCGTCTCATCAAAAATGAAAACATTTCTGAAAACTACAAGTCTCATGCGTTTTAGTGGTGAAAAAATAATTTAAAAAATCGTTCGGGAAATGAGTTTACTCCCTGGGTACTTTCTTTGTATACTTTTGACTATGCGAGCCGAGTCCGGTGTTTACGGGAAAGCGCGGGTTTTCGTTTGCCGGCGATTAAACCACTTCCATTAAGCGTCTCATCAAAAATGAAAACATTTCTGAAAACTACAAGTCTCATGCGTTTTAGTGGTGAAAAAATAATTTAAAAAATCGTTCGAGAAAATGACTTTACTCCCTGGGTACTTTCTTTGTATACTTTTGACTATACGGGCCGAGTCTGGATTTACGGGAAGTTGCGGGTTTTCGTTTGCCGGCGAGTAACCTTCTTTTATTCAGCGTCTCATCAAAAATGAAAACATTTTTAAAAACTACAAGTCTCACGGACTTTAGTGGTGAAATAATAATTTAAAAAGTCGTTCGGGAAATGAGTTTACTCACTGGTTACTTTCTTTGTATACTTTTGACTAAACGGGCCGAGTCCGGGATTTACGGGAAATCGCAGGTTTTCGTTTGCCGGCGATTAAACTTTTTTTATACAGCGTCTCATCAAAAATAAAAACATTTTTAAAAACTACAAGTCTCATGGGCTTTAGTGGTGAAATAATAATTTAAAAAATCGTTCGGGAAATGAGTTTACACCCTGGGTACTTTCTTTGTATACTTTTGACTATACGGGCCGAGTCCGGATTTACGGGAAGTCGCGGGTTTTCGTTTGCCGGCGAGTAACCTTCTTTTATTCAGCGTCTCATCAAAAATGAAAACATTTTTAAAAACTACAAGTCTCATGGACTTTAGTGGTGAAATAATAATTTAAAAAGTCGTTCGGGAAATGAGTTTACTCACTGGTTACTTTCTTTGTATACTTTTGACTATACGGGCCGAGTCCGGGATTTACGGGAAATCGCAGGTTTTCGTTTGCCGGCGATTAAACCACTTTCATTAAGCGTCTCATCAAAAATGAAAACATTTCTGAAAACTACAAGTCTCATGCGTTTTAGTGGTGAAAAAATAATTTAAAAAATCGTTCGGGAAATGAGTTTACTCCCTGGGTACTTTCTTTGTATACTTTTGACTATACGGGCCGAGTCCGGGATTTACGGGAAATCGCGGGTTTTCGTTTGCCGGCGATTAAACTTCTTTTATTCAGCGTCTCATCAAAAATGAAAACATTTCTGAAAACTACAAGTCTCATGCGTTTTAGTGGTGAAAAAATAATTTAAAAAATTGTTCGGGAAATGAGTTTACTCCCTGGGTACTTTCTTTGTATACTTTTGACTATACGGGCCGAGTCCGGATTTACGGGAAGTCGCGGGTTTTCGTTTGCCGGCGAGTAACCTTCTTTTATTCAGCGTCTCATCAACATAGAAAACATTTTTAAAAACTACAAGTCTCATGGACTTTAGTGGTGAAATAATAATTTAAAAAGTCGTTCGGGAAATGAGTTTACTCACTGGTTACTTTCTTTGTATACTTTTGACTATACGGGCCGAGTCCGGGATTTACGGGAAATCGCAGGTTTTCGTTTGCCGGCGATTAAACCACTTTCATTAAGCGTCTCATCAAAAATGAAAACATTTCTGAAAACTACAAGTCTCATGCGTTTCAGTGGTGAAAAAATAATTTAAAACATCGTTCGGGAAATGAGTTTACTCCCTGGGTACTTTCTTTGTATACTTTTGACTATACGGGCCGAGTCCGGATTTACAAGAAGTCGCGGGTTTTCGTTTGCCGGCAAGTAACTTTCTTTTATTCAGCGTCTCATCAAAAATGAAAACATTTTTAAAAACTACAAGTCTCATGGACTTTAGTGGTGAAATAATAATTTAAAAAGTCGTTCGGGAAATGAGTTTACTCACTGGTTACTTTCTTTGTATACTTTTGACTATACGGGCCGAGTCCGGGATTTACGGGAAATCGCAGGTTTTCGTTTGCCGGCGATTAAACTTCTTTTATTCAGCGTCTCATCAAAAATGAAAACATTTTTGGAACCTACAAGTCTCATGCGTTTTAGTGGTGAAAAAATAATTTAAAAAATCGTTCGGGAAATGAGTTTACTCCCTGGGTACTTTCTTTGTATACTTTTGACTATGCGGACCGAGTCCGGGGTTTACGGTAAATGGCGGGTTTTCGTTTGCCGGCGATTAAACCACTTTCATTAAGCGTCTCATCAAAAATGAAAACATTTCTGAAAACTACAAGTCTCATGCGTTTTAGTGGTGAAAAAATAATTTAAAAAATCGTTCGGGAAATGAGTTTACTCACTGGTTACTTTCTTTGTATACTTTTGACTATACGGGCCGAGTCCGGGATTTACGGGAAATCGCAGGTTTTCGTTTGCCGGCGATTAAACTTCTTTTATTCAGCGTCTCATCAAAAATGAAAACATTTTTGGAAACTACAAGTCTCATGCGTTTTAGTGGTGAAAAAATAATTTAAAAAATCGTTCGGGAAATGAGTTTACTCCCTGGGTACTTTCTTTGTATACTTTTGAATATGCGGGCCGAGTCCGGGGTTTACGGTAAATGGCGGGTTTTCGTTTGCCGGCGATTAAACCACTTTCATTAAGCGTCTCATCAAAAATGAAAACATTTCTGAAAACTACAAGTCTCATGCGTTTTAGTGGTGAAAAAATAATTTAAAAAATCGTTCGGGAAATGAGTTTACTCCCTGGGTACTTTCTTTGTATACTTTTGACTATGCGAGCCGAGTCCGGTGTTTACGGGAAAGCGCGGGTTTTCGTTTGCCGGCGATTAAACCACTTCCATTAAGCGTCTCATCAAAAATGAAAACATTTCTGAAAACTACAAGTCTCATGCATTTTAGTGGTGAAAAAATAATTTAAAAAATCGTTCAGGAAATGACTTTACTCCCTGGGGACTTTCTTTGTATACTTTTGACTATACGGGCCGAGTCCGGATTTACGGGAAGTCGCGGGTTTTCGTTTGCCGGCGAGTAACCTTCTTTTATTCAGCGTCTCATCAAAAATGAAAACATTTTTAAAAACTACAAGTCTCACGGACTTTAGTGGTGAAATAATAATTTAAAAAGTCGTTCGGGAAATGAGTTTACTCACTGGTTACTTTCTTTGTATACTTTTGACTAAACGGGCCGAGTCCGGGATTTACGGGAAATCGCAGGTTTTCGTTTGCCGGCGATTAAACTTCTTTTATACAGCGTCTCATCAAAAATAAAAACATTTTTAAAAACTACAAGTCTCATGGGCTTTAGTGGTGAAATAATAATTTAAAAAATCGTTCGGGAAATGAGTTTACACCCTGGGTACTTTCTTTGTATACTTTTGACTATACTGGCCGAGTCCGGATTTACGGGAAGTCGCGGGTTTTCGTTTGCCGGCGAGTAACCTTCTTTTATTCAGCGTCTCATCAAAAATGAAAACATTTTTAAAAACTACAAGTCTCATGGACTTTAGTGGTGAAATAATAATTTAAAAAGTCGTTCGGGAAATGAGTTTACTCACTGGTTACTTTCTTTGTATACTTTTGACTATACGGGCCGAGTCCGGGATTTACGGGAAATCGCAAGTTTTCGTTTGCCGGCGATTAAACCACTTTCATTAAGCGTCTCATCAAAAATGAAAACATTTCTGAAAACTACAAGTCTCATGCGTTTTAGTGGTGAAAAAATAATTTAAAAAATCGTTCGGGAAATGAGTTTACTCCCTGGGTACTTTCTTTGTATACTTTTGACTATACGGGCCGAGTCCGGGATTTACGGGAAATCGCGGGTTTTCGTTTGCCGGCGATTAAACTTCTTTTATTCAGCGTCTCATCAAAAATGAAAACATTTCTGAAAACTACAAGTCTCATGCGTTTTAGTGGTGAAAAAATAATTTAAAAAATTGTTCGGGAAATGAGTTTACTCCCTGGGTACTTTCTTTGTATACTTTTGACTATACGGGCCGAGTCCGGATTTACGGGAAGTCGCGGGTTTTCGTTTGCCGGCGAGTAACCTTCTTTTATTCAGCGTCTCATCAACATAGAAAACATTTTTAAAAACTACAAGTCTCATGGACTTTAGTGGTGAAATAATAATTTAAAAAGTCGTTCGGGAAATGAGTTTACTCACTGGTTACTTTCTTTGTATACTTTTGACTATACGGGCCGAGTCCGGGATTTACGGGAAATCGCAGGTTTTCGTTTGCCGGCGATTAAACCACTTTCATTAAGCGTCTCATCAAAAATGAAAACATTTCTGAAAACTACAAGTCTCATGCGTTTCAGTGGTGAAAAAATAATTTAAAAAATCGTTCGGGAAATGAGTTTACTCCCTGGGTACTTTCTTTGTATACTTTTGACTATACGGGCCGAGTCCGGATTTACAAGAAGTCGCGGGTTTTCGTTTGCCGGCGAGTAACTTTCTTTTATTCAGCGTCTCATCAAAAATGAAAACATTTTTAAAAACTACAAGTCTCATGGACTTTAGTGGTGAAATAATAATTTAAAAAGTCGTTCGGGAAATGAGTTTACTCACTGGTTACTTTCTTTGTATACTTTTGACTATACGGGCCGAGTCCGGGATTTACGGGAAATCGCAGGTTTTTGTTTGCCGGCGATTAAACTTCTTTTATTCAGCGTCTCATCAAAAATGAAAACATTTTTGGAAACTACAAGTCTCATGCGTTTTAGTGGTGAAAAAATAATTTAAAAAATCGTTCGGGAAATGAGTTTACTCCCTGGGTACTTTCTTTGTATACTTTTGACTATGCGGACCGAGTCCGGGGTTTACGGTAAATGGCGGGTTTTCGTTTGCCGGCGATTAAACCACTTTCATTAAGCGTCTCATCAAAAATGAAAACATTTCTGAAAACTACAAGTCTCATGCGTTTTAGTGGTGAAAAAATAATTTAAAAAATCGTTCGGGAAATGAGTTTACTCCCTGGGTACTTTCTTTGTATACTTTTGACTATACGGGCCGAGTCCGGATTTACGGGAAGTCGCAGGTTTTTGTTTGCCGGCGAGTAACCTTCTTTTATTCAGCGTCTCATCAAAAATGAAAACATTTTTAAAAACTACAAGTCTCATGGACTTTAGTGGTGAAATAATAATTTAAAAAGTCGTTCGGGAAATGAGTTTACTCACTGGTTACTTTCTTTGTATACTTTTGACTATACGGACCGAGTCCGGGATTTACGGGAAATCGCAGGTTTTCGTTTGCCGGCGATTAAACTTCTTTTATACAGCGTCTCATCAAAAATAAAAACATTTTTAAAAACTACAAGTCTCATGGGCTTTAGTGGTGAAATAATAATTTAAAAAATCGTTCGGGAAATGAGTTTACACCCTGGGTACTTTCTTTGTATACTTTTGACTATACGGGCCGAGTCCGGATTTACGGGAAGTCGCGGGTTTTCGTTTGCCGGCGAGTTACCTTCTTTTATTCAGCGTCTCATCAACATAGAAAACATTTTTAAAAACTACAAGTCTCATGGACTTTAGTGGTGAAATAATAATTTAAAAAGTCGTTCGGGAAATGAGTTTACTCACTGGTTACTTTCTTTGTATACTTTTGACTATACGGGCCGAGTCCGGGATTTACGGGAAATCGCAGGTTTTCGTTTGCCGGCGATTAAACCACTTTCATTAAGCGTCTCATCAAAAATAAAAACATTTCTGAAAACTACAAGTCTCATGCGTTTTAGTGGTGAAAAAATAATTTAAAAAATCGTTCGGGAAATGAGTTTACTCCCTGGGTACTTTCTTTGTATACTTTTGACTATACGGGCCGAGTCCGGATTTACGGGAAGTCGCGGGTTTTCGTTTGCCGGCGAGTAACCTTCTTTTATTCAGCGTCTCATCAAAAATGAAAACATTTTTAAAAACTACAAGTCTCATGGACTTTAGTGGTGAAATAATAATTTAAAAAGTCGTTCGGGAAATGAGTTTACTCACTGGTTACTTTCTTTGTATACTTTTGACTATACGGGCCGAGTCCGGGATTTACGGGAAATCGCAGGTTTTCGTTTGCCGGCGATTAAACTTCTTTTATTCAGCGTCTCATCAAAAATGAAAACATTTTTGGAAACTACAAGTTTCATGCGTTTTAGTGGTGAAAAAATAATTTAAAAAATCGTTCGGGAAATGAGTTTACTCCCTGGGTACTTTCTTTGTATACTTTTGACTATGCGGGCCGAGTCCGGGGTTTACGGTAAATGGCGGGTTTTCGTTTGCCGGCGATTAAACCACTTTCATTAAGCGTCTCATCAAAAATGAAAACATTTCTGAAAACTACAAGTCTCATGCGTTTTAGTGGTGAAAAAATAATTTAAAAAATCGTTCGGGAAATGAGTTTACTCCCTGGGTACTTTCTTTGTATACTTTTGACTATACGGGCCGAGTCCGGATTTACGGGAAGTCGCGGGTTTTCGTTTGCCGGCGAGTAACCTTCTTTTATTCAGCGTCTCATCAAAAATGAAAACATTTTTAAAAACTACAAGTCTCATGGGCTTTAGTGGTGAAATAATAATTTAAAAAATCGTTCGGGAAATGAGTTTACACCCTGGGTACTTTCTTTGTATACTTTTGACTATACGGGCCGAGTCCGGATTTACGGGAAGTCGCGGGTTTTCGTTTGCCGGCGAGTAACCTTCTTTTATTCAGCGTCTCATCAAAAATGAAAACATTTTTAAAAACTACAAGTCTCATGGACTTTAGTGGTGAAATAATAATTTAAAAAGTCGTTCGGGAAATGAGTTTACTCACTGGTTACTTTCTTTGTATACTTTTGACTATACGGGCCGAGTCCGGGATTTACGGGAAATCGCAGATTTTTGTTTGCCGGCGATTAAACCACTTTCATTAAGCGTCTCATCAAAAATGAAAACATTTCTGAAAACTACAAGTCTCATGCGTTTTAGTGGTGAAAAAATAATTTAAAAAATCGTTCGGGAAATGAGTTTACTCCCTGGGTACTTTCTTTGCATACTTTTGACTATACGGGCCGAGTCCGGATTTACGGGAAGTCGCGGGTTTTCGTTTGCCGGCGAGTAACCTTCTTTTATTCAGCGTCTCATCAAAAATGAAAACATTTTTAAAAACTACAAGTCTCATGGACTTTAGTGGTGAAATAATAATTTAAAAAATCGTTCGGGAAATGAGTTTACTCCCTGGGTACTTTCTTTGTATACTTTTGACTATACGGGCCGAGTCCGGGATTTACGGGAAATCGCAGGTTTTCGTTTGCCGGCGATTAAACTTCTTTTATTCAGCGTCTCATCAAAAATGAAAACATTTTTGGAAACTACAAGTCTCATGCGTTTTAGTGGTGAAAAAATAATTTAAAAAATCGTTCGGGAAATGAGTTTACTCCCTGGGTACTTTCTTTGTATACTTTTGACTATGCGGGCCGAGTCCGGGGTTTACGGTAAATGGCGGGTTTTTGTTTGCCGGCGATTAAACCACTTTTGTTCAGCGTCTCATCAAAAATGAAAACATTTTTGAAAACTACAAGTCTCATGCGTTTTAGTGGTAAAAAAAAAATTGAAAAAATCGTTGGAGAAATGAGTTTACTCCTTGGGTACTTTCTTTGTATACATTCGACTATACGGGCCAAGCCCGGGATTTACGGGAAATCGCGGGATTTCGTTTGCCGGCGATTAAACCTCTTCCATTAAGCGTCTCATCTAAAATGAAAACATTTTTGAAAACTACAAGTCTCATGCGTTTTAGTGGTGAAAAAATAATTTAAAAAATCGTTCGGGAAATGAGTTTACTCCCTGGGTACTTTCTTTGTATACTTTTGACTATACGGGCCGAGTCCGGATTTACGGGAAGTCGCGGGTTTTCGTTTGCCAGCGATTAAACTTCTTTTATTTAGCGTCTCATCAAAAATGAAAACATTTTTGAAAACTACAAGTCTCATGGGCTTTAGTGGTGAAATAATAATTTAAAAAATCGTTTGGGAAATGAGTTTACTCCCTGGGTACTTTCTTTGTATACTTTTGACTATACGGGCCGAGTCCGGGATTTACGGGAAATCGCAGGTTTTCGTTTGCCGGCGATTACACTTCTTTTATTCAGCGTCTCATCAAAAATGAAAACATTTTTGAAAACTACAAGTCTCATGCGTTTTAGAGGTGAAAAAATAAATTAAAAAATCGTTCTGGAAATGAGTTTACTCACAGGGTACTTTCTTTGTATACATTCGACTATACGGGCCAAGCCCGGGATTTACGGGAAATCGCAGGTTTTCGTTTGCCGGCGATTAAACCTCTTTCATTAAGCGTCTCATCAAAAATGAAAACATTTTTAAAAACTACA
The DNA here is from genome assembly GCF_029227915.1 of Hydractinia symbiolongicarpus. Lineage (NCBI taxonomy): Eukaryota > Metazoa > Cnidaria > Hydrozoa > Anthoathecata > Hydractiniidae > Hydractinia > Hydractinia symbiolongicarpus. Next base: position 26,339,323 of record NC_079881.1, read on the forward strand.
AGTCTCATGCGTTTTAGTGGTGAAAAAATAATTTAAAAAATCGTTCTGGAAATGAGTTTACTCCCTGGGTACTTTCTTTGTATACTTTTGACTATACGGGCAGAGTCCGGGATTTATGGGAAATCGCAGGTTTTCGTTTGCCGGCGATTAAACTTCTTTTATTCAGCGTCTCATCAAAAATGAAAACATTTTTAAAAACTACAAGTCTCATGGGCTTTAGTGGTGAAATAATAATTTAAAAAGTCGTTCGGGAAATGAGTTTAATCACTGGGTAATTTCTTTGTATACATTTGACTATACGGGCCGAGTCCGGGATTTACGGGAAATCGCAGGTTTTCGTTTGCCGGCGATTAAACTTCTTTTATTCAGCGTCTCATTAAAAATGAAAACCTTTTTGAAAACTACAAGTCTCATGCGTTTTAGTGGTGAAAATATAATTTAAAAAATCGTTCGGGAAATGAGTTTACTCCCTGGGTACTCTCTTTGTATACTTTTGACTATGCGGGCCGAGTCCGGGGTTTACGATAAATGGCGGGTTTTTGTTTGCCGGCGATTAAACAACTTTTATTCAGCTTCTCATCAAAAATGAAAACATTTTTGAAAACTACAAGTCTAATGCGTTTTAGTGGTGAAAAAATAATTTAAAAAATCGTTCGGGAAATGAGTTTACATCGTGGGTACTTTTTTGTATACTTTTGACTATACGGGCCGAGTCCGGGATTTAAGGGAAATCGCAGGATTTCGTTTGCCGGCGATTAAACTTCTTTTATTCAGCGTCTCATCAAAAATGAAAACATTTTTGAAAACTACAAGTCTCATGCGTCTTAGTGGTGAAAAGGTAATTTAAAAAATCGTTCGGGAAATGAGTTTACTTCCTGGGTACTTTCTTTGTATACTTTTGACTATGCGGGCCGAGTCCGGGGTTTACGGAAAATCGCGGGTTTTCGTTTGCCGGCGATTAAACCACTTTCATTAATCGTCTCATCAAAAATGAAAACATTTTTAAAAACTACAAGTCTCATGGGCTTTAGTGGTGAAAAAATAATTCAAAAAATCGTTCGGTAAATGAATTTATTCCCTGGGTAGTTTCTTTGTATACTTTTGACCATACGGGCCGAGTGCGGGATTTACGGGAAATCGCGGATTTTCGTTTGCCGGCGATTAAACTTCTTTTATTCAGCGTCTCATCAAAAATGACAACATTCCTGAAAACTACAAGTCTCATGCGTTTTAGTGGTGAAAAAATAATTTAAAAAATCGTTCAGGAAATGAGTTTACTCCCTGGGTACTTTCTTTGAATACTTTTGATTATACAGGCCGAGTCCGGGATATACGGGAAATCGCAGGTTTTCGTTTGCCGGCGATTAAACTTCTTTTATTCACCGTCTCATCAAAAATGAAAACATTTTTAAAAACTACAAGTCTCATGGGCGTTAGTGGTGAAATAATAATTTAAAAAATCGTTCGGGAAATGAGTTTACTCCCTGGGTACTTTCTTTGTATACTTTTGACTGTACGGGCCGGGTCCGGGGTTTACGGAAAATGGCGGGTTTTCGTTTGCCGACGATTAAACTTCTTTTATTCAGCGTCTCATCAAAAATGAAAACATTTTTTAAAACTACAAGTCTCATGCGTTTTAGTGGTGAAAAGGTAATTTAAAAAATCGTTTTGGAAATGAGTTTACTCACAGGGTACTTTCTTTGTATACATTCGACTATACGGGCCAAGCCCTGGATTTACGGGAAATCGCGGGTTTTCGTTTGCCGGCGATTAAACCTCTTTCATTAAGCGTCTCATCAAAAATGAAAACATTTTTGAAAACTACAAGTCTCATGCGTTTTAGTGGTAAAAAAAAAATTGAAAAAATCGTTCGGGAAATGAGTTTACTCCTTGGGTACTTTCTTTGTATACATTCGACTATACGGGCCAAGCCCGGGATTTGCGGGAAATCGCGGGATTTCGTTTGCCGGCGATTAAATCTCTTTCATTAAGCGTCTCATCAAAAATAAAAACATTTTTGAAAACTACAAGTCTCATGCGTTTTAGTGGTGAAAAAATAATTTAAAAAATCGTTCGGGAAATGAGTTTACTCCCTGGGTACTTTCTTTGTATACTTTTGACTATACGGGCCGAGTCCGGGATTTACGGGAAATCGCAGGTTTTCGTTTGCCGGCGATTAAACTTCTTTTATTCAGCGTCTCATCAAAAATGAAAACATTTTTGAAAACTACAAGTCTCATGCGTTTTAGTGGTGAAAAAATAATTCAAAAAATCGTTCTGGAAATGAGTTTACTCACAGGGTACTTTCTTTGTATACATTCGACTATACGGGCCAAACCCGGGATTTACGGGAAATCGCAGGTTTACGTTTGCCGGCGATTAAACCTCTTTCATTAAGCGTCTCATCAAAAATGAAAACATTTTTGAAAACTACAAGTCTCATGCGCTTTAGTCGTAAAAAAAAAATTTAAAAAATCGTTCGGAAAATGAGTTTACTCCTTGGGTACTTTCTTTGTATACATTCGACTATACGGGCCAAGCCCGGGATTTACGGGAAATCGCGGGATTTCGTTTGCCGGCGATTAAACCTCTTTCATTAAACGTCTCATCAAAAATGAAAACATTTTTGAAAACTACAAGTCTCATGCGTTTTAGTGGTGAAATAATAAATTAAAAAATCGTTCGGGAAATGAGTTTACTTCCTGGGTACTTTCTTTGTATACTTTTGACTATACGGGCCGAGTCCGGATTTACGGGAAGTCGCGGGTTTTCGTTTGCCGGCGATTAAACTTCTTTTATTCAGCGTCTCATCAAAAATGAAAACATTTTTGAAAACTACAAGTCTCATGCGTTTTAGTGGTGAAAAAATAATTTAAAAAATCGTTCTAGAAATGAGTTTACTCACAGGGTACTTTCTTGGTATACATTCGACTATACGGGCCAAGCCCGGGATTTACGGGAAATCGCAGGTTTACGTTTGCCGGCGATTAAACCTCTTTCATTAAGCGTCTCATCAAAAATGAAAACATTTTTGAAAACTACAAGTCTCATGCGCTTTAGTCGTAAAAAAAAAAGTTAAAAAATCGTTCGGAAAATGAGTTTACTCCTTGGGTACTTTCTTTGTATACATTCGACTATACGGGCCAAGCCCGGGATTTACGGGAAATCGCGGGATTTCGTTTGCCGGCGATTAAACCTCTTTCATTAAGCGTCTCATCAAAAATGAAAACATTTTTGAAAACTACAAGTCTCATGGACTTTAGTGGTAAAATAATAATTTAAAAAATCGTTCGGGAAATGAGTTTACACCCTGGGTACTTTCTTTGTATACTTTTGACTATACGGGCCGAGCCCGGGATTTACGGGAAATCGCAGGATTTCGTTTGCCGGCGATTAAACTTCTTTTATTCAGCGTCTCATCAAAAATGAAAACATTTTTGAAAACTACAAGTCTCATGCGTCTTAGTGGTGAAAAAGTAATTTAAAAAATCGTTCGGGAAATGAGTTTACTCCCTGGGTACTTTCTTTGTATACCTTTGACTATGCGGGCCGAGTCCGGGGTTTACGGAAAATCGCGGGTTTTCGTTTGCCGGCGATTAAACCACTTTCATTAAGCGTCTCATCAAAAATGAAAACATTTCTGAAAACTACAAGTCTCATGCGTTTTAGTGGTGAAAAAATAATTTAAAAAATCGTTCGGGAAATGAGTTTACTCCCTGGGTACTTTCTTTGTATACTTTTGACTATACAGGCCGATTTCGGGATTTACGGGAAATCGCAGGTTTACGTTTGCCGGCGATTAAACTTCTTTTATTCACCGTCTCATCAAAAATGAAAACATTTTTAAAAACTACAAGTCTCATGGGCTTTAGTGGTGAAAAAATAATTCAAAAAATCGTTCGGTAAATGAGTTTATTCCCTGGGTAGTTTCTTTGTATACTTTTGACCATACGGGCCGAGTCCGGGATTTACGGGAAATCGCGGGTTTTCGTTTGCCGGCGATTAAACTTCTTTTATTCAGCGTCTCATCAAAAATAAAAACATTCCTGAAAACTACAAGTCTCATGCGTTTTAGTGGTGAAAAAATAATTTAAAAAATTGTTCAGGAAATGAGTTTACTCCCTGGGTACTTTCTTTGTATACTTTTGACTATACGGGCCGAGTCCGGGGTTTACGGGAAATCGGGGGTTTTCGTTTGCTGGCGATTAAACTCCTTTTATTCAGTGTCTCACCAAAAATGACAACATTTTTGAAAACTACAAGTCTCATGCGTTTTAGTGGTGAAAAAATAATTTAAAAAATCGTTCGGGAAATGAGTTTACTCCCTGGGTACTTTCTTTGAATACTTTTGATTATACAGGCCGAGCCCGTGATATACGGGAAATCGCAGGTTTTCGTTTGCCGGCGATTAAACTTTTTTTATTCACCGTCTCATCAAAAATGAAAACATTTTTAAAAACTACAAGTCTCATGGGCGTTAGTGGTGAAATAATAATTTAAAAAATCCTTCGGGAAATGAGTTTACTCCCTGGGTACTTTCTTTGTATACTTTTGACTGTACGGGCCGGGTCCGGGGTTTACGGAAAATGGCGGGTTTTCGTTTGCCGACGATTAAACTTCTTTTATTCAGCGTCTCATCAAAAATGAAAACATTTTTAAAAACTACAAGTCTCATGCGTTTTATTGGTGAAAAGGTAATTTAAAAAATCGTTTTGGAAATGAGTTTACTCACAGGGTACTTTCTTTGTATACATTCGACTATACGGGCCAAGCCCTGGATTTACGGGAAATCGCGGATTTGCGTTTGCCGGCGATTAAACCACTTTCATTAAGCGTCTCATCAAAAATGAAAACATTTCTAAAAACTACAAGTCTCATGCGTTTTAGTGGTGAAATAATAATTTAAAAAATCGTTCGGGAAATGAGTTTACACCCTGGGTACTTTCTTTGTATACTTTTGACTTTACAGGCCGAGTCCGGGATTTACGGGAAATCGCAGGTTTTCGTTTGCCGGCGATTAAACTTCTTTTATTCAACGTCTCATCAAAAATGAAAACAAGTTTGAAGACTACAAGTCGCATGTGTTTTAGTGGTGAAAAAATAATTTAAAAAATCGTTCTGGAAATGAGTTTACTCCCTGGGTACTTTCTTTGTATACTTTTGACTATACGGGCCAAGTCCGGGATTTACGGGAAATTGCGGGTTTTCGTTTGCCGACGAATAAACTTCTTTTATTCAGCATCTCATCAAAAATGAAAACATTTTTGAAAACTACAAGTCTTATGCGTTTTAGTGATGAAAAAATAATTTAAAAAATCGTTCTGAAAATAAGTTTACTCACAGGGTACTTTCCTTGTATATATTCGACTATGCGGGCCAAGCCCGGGATTAACAGGAAATCGCGGGTTTTCGTTTGCCGGCGATTAAACCTCTTTTATTCAGCGTCCCATCAAAAATGAAAACATTTTTAAAAACTACAAGTCTCATGGGCTTTAGTGGTGAAATAATAATTTAAAAAATCGGTCGGGAAATGAGTTTACACCCCGGGAACTTTCTTTGTATACTTTTGACTATACGGGCCGAGTCCGGGATTTTCGGGAAATCGCAGGTTTGCGTTTGCCGGCGATTAAACCTCTTTTATTCAGCGTCTCATCAAAAATGAAAACATTTTTAAAAACTACAAGTCTCATGGGCTTTAGTGGTGAAATAATAATTTAAATAATCGGTCGGGAAATAAGTTTACACCCCGGGAACTTTCTTTGTATACTTTTGACTATACGGGCCGAGTGCGGGATTTTCGGGAAATCGCAGGTTTGCGTTTGCCGGCGATTAAACTTCTTTTATTCAGCGTCTCATCAAAAATGAAAAAAAGTTTGAAAACTACAAGTCTCATGCGTTTTAGTGGTGAAAAAATAATTTAAAAAATCGTTCCGAAAATGAGTTTACACCCTGGGTACTTTCTTTGTACACTTTTGATTATGCGGGCCAAGTCCGGAGTTTACGGGAAATGGCGGGTTTTCGTTTGCCGGCGATTAAACCTCTTTCATTAAGCGTCTTATGAAGAATGAAAACATTTTTGAAAACTACAAGTCTCATGCGTTTTAGTGATAAAAAAATAATTTAAAAAATCGTTCCGGAAATGAGTTTACTCACAGGGTACTTTCTTTGTATATATTCGACTATGCGGGCCAAGCCCGGGATTTACGGGAAATCGCGGGTTTTCGTTTGCCAGCGATTAAACCTCTTTTATTCAACGTCTTATCAAAAATGAAAGCATTTCTGAAAACTACAAGTCTTATGCGTTTTAGTGATGAAAAAATAATTTAAAAAATCGTTCTGGAAATGAGTTTACTCACAGGGTACTTTCTTTGTATATATTCGACTATGCGGGCCAAGCCCGGGATTTACGGGAAATCGCGGGTTGTCGTTTGCCGGCGATTAAACCTCTTTTATTCAGCGTCTCATCAAAAATGAAAACATTTTTGAAAACTACAAGTTTCATGCGTTTTAGTGGTGAAAAAATAATTTAAAAAATCGTTCGGGAAATGAGTTTACTCCCTGGCTACTTTCTTTGTATACTTTTGACTATACGGGCCGAGTCCGGGATTTACGGGAAGTCGCGGGTTTTCGTTTGCCGGCGATTAAACTTCTTTTATTCAGCGTCTCATCAAAAATGAGAACATTTTTAAAAACTACAAGTCTCATGGGCTTTAGTGGTGAAATAATAATTTAAAAAATCGTTCGGGAAATGAGTTTACACCCTGGGTACTTTCTTTGTATACTTTTGACTTTACAGGCCGAGTCCGGGATTTACGGGAAATCGCAGGTTTTCGTTTGCCGGCGATTAAACTTCTTTTATTCAACGTCTCATCAAAAATGAAAACAAGTTTGAAGACTACAAGTTGCATGTGTTTTAGTGGTGAAAAAATAATTTAAAAAATCGTTCTGGAAATGAGTTTACTCCCTGGGTACTTTCTTTGTATACTTTTGACTATACGGGCCAAGTCCGGGATTTACGGGAAATTGCGGGTTTTCGTTTGCCGACGAATAAACTTCTTTTATTCAGCGTCTCATCAAAAATGAAAACATTTTTAAAAACTACAAGTCTTATGCGTTTTAGTGATGAAAAAATAATTTAAAAAATCGTTCTGGAAATGAGTTTACTCACAGGGTACTTTCTTTGTATATATTCGACTATGCGGGCCAAGCCCGGGATTTACGGGAAATCGCGGGTTGTCGTTTGCCGGCGATTAAACCTCTTTTATTCAGCGTCTCATCAAAAATGAAAACATTTTTAAAAACTACAAGTCTCATGGGCTTTAGTGGTGAAATAATAATTTAAAAAATCGGTCGGGAAATGAGTTTACACCCCGGGAACTTTCTTTGTATACTTTTGACTATACGGGCCGAGTCCGGGATTTTCGGGAAATCGCAGGTTTGCGTTTGCCGGCGATTAAACTTCTTTTATTCAGCGTCTCATCAAAAATGAGAACATTTTTAAAAACTACAAGTCTCATGGGCTTTAGTGGTGAAATAATAATTTAAAAAATCGTTCGGGAAATGAGTTTACTCCCTGGCTACTTTCTTTGTATACTTTTGACTATACGGGCCGAGTCCGGGATTTACGGGAAGTCGCGGGTTTTCGTTTGCCGGCGATTAAACTTCTTTTATTCAGCGACTCATCAAAAATGAGAACATTTTTAAAAACTACAAGTCTCATGGGCTTTAGTGGTGAAATAATAATTTAAAAAATCGTTCGGGAAATGAGTTTACACCCTGGGTACTTTCTTTGTATACTTTTGACTTTACAGGCCGAGTCCGGGATTTACGGGAAATCGCAGGTTTTCGTTTGCCGGCGATTAAACTTCTTTTATTCAGCGTCTCATCAAAAATGAAAAAAAGTTTGAAAACTACAAGTCTCATGCGTTTTAGTGGTGAAAAAATAATTTTAAAAATGGTTTGGTAAATGAGTTTACTCCCTGGGTAATTTCTTTGTATAATTTTGACTATGCGGGCCAAGTCCGGGATTTACGGGAAGTCGCAGGTTTTCGTTTGCCGGCGATTAAACCTCTTTTATTCAGCGTCTCATCAAAAATAAAAACATTTTTGAAAACTACAAGTCTCATGCGTTTTATTGGTGAAAAAATAATTTAAAAAATCGTTTTGGAAATGAGTTTACTCACAGGGTACTTTCTTTGTATACATTCGACTATACGGGCCAAGCCCGGGATTTACGGGAAATCGCGGGTTTTCGTTTGCCGGCGATTAAATCACTTTCATTAAGCGTCTCATCAAAAATGAAAACATCTTTGAAAACTACAAGTCTCATGCGTTTTAGTGGTGAAAAGATAATATAAAAAATCGTTTGGTAAATGAGTTTACTCCCTGGGTAATTTCTTTGTATAATTTTGACTATACGGGCCAAGCCCGGGATTTACGGGAAATCGCGGGTTTTCGTTTGCCGGCGATTAAATCACTTTCATTAAGCGTCTCATCAAAAATGAAAACATCTTTGAAAACTACAAGTCTCATGGGCTTTAGTGGTGAAATAATAATTTAAAAAATCGGTCGGGAAATGAGTTTACACCCCGGGAACTTTCTTTGTATACTTTTGACTATACGGGCCGAGTCCGGGATTTTCGGGAAATCGCAGGTTTGCGTTTGCCGGCGATTAAACTTCTTTTATTCAGCGTCTCATCAAAAATGAGAACATTTTTAAAAACTACAAGTCTCATGGGCTTTAGTGGTGAAATAATAATTTAAAAAATCGTTCGGGAAATGAGTTTACTCCCTGGCTACTTTCTTTGTATACTTTTGACTATACGGGCCGAGTCCGCGATTTACGGGAAGTCGCGGGTTTTCGTTTGCCGGCGATTAAACTTCTTTTATTCAGCGACTCATCAAAAATGAGAACATTTTTAAAAACTACAAGTCTCATGGGCTTTAGTGGTGAAATAATAATTTAAAAAATCGTTCGGGAAATGAGTTTACACCCTGGGTACTTTCTTTGTATACTTTTGACTTTACAGGCCGAGTCCGGGATTTACGGGAAATCGCAGGTTTTCGTTTGCCGGCGATTAAACTTCTTTTATTCAGCGTCTCATCAAAAATGAAAAAAAGTTTGAAAACTACAAGTCTCATGCGTTTTAGTGGTGAAAAAATAATTTTAAAAATGGTTTGGTAAATGAGTTTACTCCCTGGGTAATTTCTTTGTATAATTTTGACTATGCGGGCCAAGTCCGGGATTTACGGGAAGTCGCAGGTTTTCGTTTGCCGGCGATTAAACCTCTTTTATTCAGCGTCTCATCAAAAATAAAAACATTTTTGAAAACTACAAGTCTCATGCGTTTTATTGGTGAAAAAATAATTTAAAAAATCGTTTTGGAAATGAGTTTACTCACAGGGTACTTTCTTTGTATACATTCGACTATACGGGCCAAGCCCGGGATTTACGGGAAATCGCGGGTTTTCGTTTGCCGGCGATTAAATCACTTTCATTAAGCGTCTCATCAAAAATGAAAACATCTTTGAAAACTACAAGTCTCATGCGTTTTAGTGGTGAAAAGATAATATAAAAAATCGTTTGGTAAATGAGTTTACTCCCTGGGTAATTTCTTTGTATAATTTTGACTATACGGGCCAAGCCCGGGATTTACGGGAAATCGCGGGTTTTCGTTTGCCGGCGATTAAATCACTTTCATTAAGCGTCTCATCAAAAATGAAAACATCTTTGAAAACTACAAGTCTCATGCGTTTTAGTGGTGAAAAGATAATATAAAAAATCGTTTGGTAAATGAGTTTACTCCCTGGGTAATTTCTTTGTATAATTTTGACTATACGGGCCAAGCCCGGGATTTACGGGAAATCGCGGGTTTTCGTTTGCCGGCGATTAAACCACTTTCATTAAGACTCTCATCAAAAATGAAAACATTTCTGAAAACTACAAGTCTCATGCGATTTAATGGTGAAAAAATAATTTAAAAAATCGTTCGGGAAATGAGTTTACTCCCTGGGTACTTTCTTTGTATACTTTTGACTATACGGGCCGAGTCCGGGATTTACGGCAAGTCGCGGGTTTTCGTTTGCCGGCGATTAAACTTCTTTTATTCAGCGTCTCATCAAAAATGAAAAAAAGTTTGAAAACTACAAGTCTCATGCGTTTTAGTGGTGAAAAAATAATTTTAAAAATCGTTTGGTAAATGAGTTTACTCCCTGGGTAATTTCTTTGTATAATTTTGACTATACGGGCCAAGTCCGGGATTTACGGGAAGTCGCGGGTTTTCGTTTGCCGGCGATTAAACCTCTTTTATTCAGCGTCTCATCAAAAATGAAAACATTTTTGAAAACTACAAGTCTCATGCGTTTTATTGGTGAAAAAATAATTTAAAAAATCGTTTTGGAAATGAGTTTACTCACAGGGTACTTTCTTTGTATACATTCGACTATACGGGCCAAGCCCGGGATTTACGGGAAATCGCGGGTTTTCGTTTGCCGGCGATTAAATCACTTTCATTAAGCGTCTCATCAAAAATGAAAACATCTTTGAAAACTACAAGTCTCATGCGTTTTAGTGGTGAAAAGATAATATAAAAAATCGTTTGGTAAATGAGTTTACTCCCTGGGTAATTTCTTTGTATAATTTTGACTATACGGGCCAAGCCCGGGATTTACGGGAAATCGCGGGTTTTCGTTTGCCGGCGATTAAATCACTTTCATTAAGCGTCTCATCAAAAATGAAAACATCTTTGAAAACTACAAGTCTCATGCGTTTTAGTGGTGAAAAGATAATATAAAAAATCGTTTGGTAAATGAGTTTACTCCCTGGGTAATTTCTTTGTATAATTTTGACTATACGGGCCAAGCCCGGGATTTACGGGAAATCGCGGGTTTTCGTTTGCCGGCGATTAAACCACTTTCATTAAGACTCTCATCAAAAATGAAAACATTTCTGAAAACTACAAGTCTCTTGCGATTTAATGGTGAAAAAATAATTTAAAAAATCGTTCGGGAAATGAGTTTACTCCCTGGGTACTTTCTTTGTATACTTTTGACTATACGGGCCGAGTCCGGGATTTACGGGAAGTCGCGGGTTTTCGTTTGCCGGCGATTAAACTTCTTTTATTCAGCGTCTCATCAAAAATGAAAACATTTTTAAAAACTACAAGTCTCATGGGCTTTAGTGGTGAAATAATAATTTAAAAAATCGTTCTGGAAATAAGTTTACACCCTGGGTACTTTCTTTGTATACTTTTGACTATACGGGCCGAGTCCGGGATTTACAGGAAATCGCAGGTTTTCGTTTGCCGTCGATTAAACTTCTTTTATTCAGCGTCTCATCAAAAATGAAAACATTTTTGAAAACTACAAGTCTCATGCGTTTTAGTGGTGAAAAAATAATTTAAAAAATCGTTCGGGAAATGTGTTTACTTCCTGGGTACTTTCTTTGTATACTTTTGACTATACGGGCCGAGTCCGGGATTTACAGGAAGTTGCAAGTTTTCTTTTGCCGGCGATTAAACATCTTTTATTCAGCTTCTCATCAAAAATGAAAACATTTTTAAAAACTACAAGTTTCATGGGCTTTAGTGGTGAAATAATAATTTAAAAAATCGTTCGGGAAATGAGTTTACACCCTGGGTACTTTCTTTGTATACTTTTGACTATACGGGAAAACTACAAGTCTCATGCGTTTTAGTGGTGAAAAAATAATTTTAAAAATGGTTTGGTAAATGAGTTTACTCCCTGGGTAATTTCTTTGTATAATTTTGACTATGCGGGCCAAGTCCGGGATTTACGGGAAGTCGCAGGTTTTCGTTTGCCGGCGATTAAACCTCTTTTATTCAGCGTCTCATCAAAAATAAAAACATTTTTGAAAACTACAAGTCTCATGCGTTTTATTGGTGAAAAAATAATTTAAAAAATCGTTTTGGAAATGAGTTTACTCACAGGGTACTTTCTTTGTATACATTCGACTATACGGGCCAAGCCCGGGATTTACGGGAAATCGCGGGTTTTCGTTTGCCGGCGATTAAATCACTTTCATTAAGCGTCTCATCAAAAATGAAAACATCTTTGAAAACTACAAGTCTCATGCGTTTTAGTGGTGAAAAGATAATATAAAAAATCGTTTGGTAAATGAGTTTACTCCCTGGGTAATTTCTTTGTATAATTTTGACTATACGGGCCAAGCCCGGGATTTACGGGAAATCGCGGGTTTTCGTTTGCCGGCGATTAAATCACTTTCATTAAGCGTCTCATCAAAAATGAAAACATCTTTGAAAACTACAAGTCTCATGGGCTTTAGTGGTGAAATAATAATTTAAAAAATCGGTCGGGAAATGAGTTTACACCCCGGGAACTTTCTTTGTATACTTTTGACTATACGGGCCGAGTCCGGGATTTTCGGGAAATCGCAGGTTTGCGTTTGCCGGCGATTAAACTTCTTTTATTCAGCGTCTCATCAAAAATGAGAACATTTTTAAAAACTACAAGTCTCATGGGCTTTAGTGGTGAAATAATAATTTAAAAAATCGTTCGGGAAATGAGTTTACTCCCTGGCTACTTTCTTTGTATACTTTTGACTATACGGGCCGAGTCCGCGATTTACGGGAAGTCGCGGGTTTTCGTTTGCCGGCGATTAAACTTCTTTTATTCAGCGACTCATCAAAAATGAGAACATTTTTAAAAACTACAAGTCTCATGGGCTTTAGTGGTGAAATAATAATTTAAAAAATCGTTCGGGAAATGAGTTTACACCCTGGGTACTTTCTTTGTATACTTTTGACTTTACAGGCCGAGTCCGGGATTTACGGGAAATCGCAGGTTTTCGTTTGCCGGCGATTAAACTTCTTTTATTCAGCGTCTCATCAAAAATGAAAAAAAGTTTGAAAACTACAAGTCTCATGCGTTTTAGTGGTGAAAAAATAATTTTAAAAATGGTTTGGTAAATGAGTTTACTCCCTGGGTAATTTCTTTGTATAATTTTGACTATGCGGGCCAAGTCCGGGATTTACGGGAAGTCGCAGGTTTTCGTTTGCCGGCGATTAAACCTCTTTTATTCAGCGTCTCATCAAAAATAAAAACATTTTTGAAAACTACAAGTCTCATGCGTTTTATTGGTGAAAAAATAATTTAAAAAATCGTTTTGGAAATGAGTTTACTCACAGGGTACTTTCTTTGTATACATTCGACTATACGGGCCAAGCCCGGGATTTACGGGAAATCGCGGGTTTTCGTTTGCCGGCGATTAAATCACTTTCATTAAGCGTCTCATCAAAAATGAAAACATCTTTGAAAACTACAAGTCTCATGCGTTTTAGTGGTGAAAAGATAATATAAAAAATCGTTTGGTAAATGAGTTTACTCCCTGGGTAATTTCTTTGTATAATTTTGACTATACGGGCCAAGCCCGGGATTTACGGGAAATCGCGGGTTTTCGTTTGCCGGCGATTAAATCACTTTCATTAAGCGTCTCATCAAAAATGAAAACATCTTTGAAAACTACAAGTCTCATGCGTTTTAGTGGTGAAAAGATAATATAAAAAATCGTTTGGTAAATGAGTTTACTCCCTGGGTAATTTCTTTGTATAATTTTGACTATACGGGCCAAGCCCGGGATTTACGGGAAATCGCGGGTTTTCGTTTGCCGGCGATTAAACCACTTTCATTAAGACTCTCATCAAAAATGAAAACATTTCTGAAAACTACAAGTCTCATGCGATTTAATGGTGAAAAAATAATTTAAAAAATCGTTCGGGAAATGAGTTTACTCCCTGGGTACTTTCTTTGTATACTTTTGACTATACGGGCCGAGTCCGGGATTTACGGCAAGTCGCGGGTTTTCGTTTGCCGGCGATTAAACTTCTTTTATTCAGCGTCTCATCAAAAATGAAAAAAAGTTTGAAAACTACAAGTCTCATGCGTTTTAGTGGTGAAAAAATAATTTTAAAAATCGTTTGGTAAATGAGTTTACTCCCTGGGTAATTTCTTTGTATAATTTTGACTATACGGGCCAAGTCCGGGATTTACGGGAAGTCGCGGGTTTTCGTTTGCCGGCGATTAAACCTCTTTTATTCAGCGTCTCATCAAAAATGAAAACATTTTTGAAAACTACAAGTCTCATGCGTTTTATTGGTGAAAAAATAATTTAAAAAATCGTTTTGGAAATGAGTTTACTCACAGGGTACTTTCTTTGTATACATTCGACTATACGGGCCAAGCCCGGGATTTACGGGAAATCGCGGGTTTTCGTTTGCCGGCGATTAAATCACTTTCATTAAGCGTCTCATCAAAAATGAAAACATCTTTGAAAACTACAAGTCTCATGCGTTTTAGTGGTGAAAAGATAATATAAAAAATCGTTTGGTAAATGAGTTTACTCCCTGGGTAATTTCTTTGTATAATTTTGACTATACGGGCCAAGCCCGGGATTTACGGGAAATCGCGGGTTTTCGTTTGCCGGCGATTAAATCACTTTCATTAAGCGTCTCATCAAAAATGAAAACATCTTTGAAAACTACAAGTCTCATGCGTTTTAGTGGTGAAAAGATAATATAAAAAATCGTTTGGTAAATGAGTTTACTCCCTGGGTAATTTCTTTGTATAATTTTGACTATACGGGCCAAGCCCGGGATTTACGGGAAATCGCGGGTTTTCGTTTGCCGGCGATTAAACCACTTTCATTAAGACTCTCATCAAAAATGAAAACATTTCTGAAAACTACAAGTCTCTTGCGATTTAATGGTGAAAAAATAATTTAAAAAATCGTTCGGGAAATGAGTTTACTCCCTGGGTACTTTCTTTGTATACTTTTGACTATACGGGCCGAGTCCGGGATTTACGGGAAGTCGCGGGTTTTCGTTTGCCGGCGATTAAACTTCTTTTATTCAGCGTCTCATCAAAAATGAAAACATTTTTAAAAACTACAAGTCTCATGGGCTTTAGTGGTGAAATAATAATTTAAAAAATCGTTCTGGAAATAAGTTTACACCCTGGGTACTTTCTTTGTATACTTTTGACTATACGGGCCGAGTCCGGGATTTACAGGAAATCGCAGGTTTTCGTTTGCCGTCGATTAAACTTCTTTTATTCAGCGTCTCATCAAAAATGAAAACATTTTTGAAAACTACAAGTCTCATGCGTTTTAGTGGTGAAAAAATAATTTAAAAAATCGTTCGGGAAATGTGTTTACTTCCTGGGTACTTTCTTTGTATACTTTTGACTATACGGGCCGAGTCCGGGATTTACAGGAAGTTGCAAGTTTTCTTTTGCCGGCGATTAAACATCTTTTATTCAGCTTCTCATCAAAAATGAAAACATTTTTAAAAACTACAAGTTTCATGGGCTTTAGTGGTGAAATAATAATTTAAAAAATCGTTCGGGAAATGAGTTTACACCCTGGGTACTTTCTTTGTATACTTTTGACTATACGGGCCGAGTCCGGGATTTATGGGAAGTCGCGGGTTTTCGTTTGCCGGCGATTAAACTTCTTTTATTCAGCGTCTCATCAAAAATGAAAACATTTTTAAAAACTACAAGTCTCATGGGCTTTAGTGGTGAAATAATAATTTAAAAAGTCGTTCTGGAAATGGGTTTACACCCTGGGTACTTTCTTTGTATACTTTTGACTATACGGGCCGAGTCTCGGACCGGGCTTGGCCCGTATAGTCGAATGTATACAAAGAAAAAGCCCTGTGAGTAAACTCATTTCCAGAACGATTTTTTAAATAACCTTTTCACCACTAAAACGCATAAGACTTGTAGTTTTCAAAAATGTTTTCATTTTTGATGAGACGCTGAATAAAAGAAGTTTAATCGCCGGCAAACGAAAACCCGCGATTTCCCGTAAATCCCGGGCTTGGCCCGTATAGTCAAAAGTATACAAAAAAAGGGAGTAAACTCATTTTCCGAACGATTTTTTAAATTTTTTTTTCACAACTAAAACGCATGAGACTTGTAGTTTTCAAACTTGTTTTCATTTTTGATGAGACGCTGGATAAAAGAAGTTTAATCGCTGGCAAACGAAAACCCGCGATTTCCCGTAAATCCCAGGCTTGGCCCGTATAGTTGAATGTATATAAAGAAAGTACCCAAGGAGTAAACCAATTTCCCGAACGATTTTTCAAATTATTTCTGAAGCACTAGAACGAATGAGACTTGTAGTTTTCAGAAATGTTTTCATTTTTGATGAGCTGTTTAATGAAAGTGGTTTAATCGCCGGCAAACGAAAACCCGCGATTTCCCGTAAATCCCGGGCTTGGCCCGTATAGTCGAATGTATACAAAGAAAAAGCCCTGTGAGTAAACTCATTTCCAGAACGATTTTTTAAATAACTTTTTCACCACTAAAACGCATAAGACTTGTAGTTTTCAAAAATGTTTTCATTTTTGATGAGACGCTGAATAAAAGAAGTTTAACCGCCGGCAAACGAACACCCGCGATTTCCCGTAAATCCCGGGCTTGGCCCGTATAGTCAAAAGTATACAAAAAAAGTACACAGGGTGTAAACTCATTTCCCGAACGATTTTTTAAATTTTTTTTTCACAACTAAAACGCATGAGACTTGTAGTTTTCAAACTTGTTTTCATTTTTGATGAGACGCTGGATAAAAGAAGTTTAATCGCCGGCAAACGAAAACCCTCGATTTCCCGTAAATCCCAGGCTTGGCCCGTATAGTTGAATGTATATAAAGAAAGTACCCAAGGAGTAAACTAATTTCCCGAACGATTTTTCATATTATTTCTGAAGCACTAGAACGAATGAGACTTGTAGTTTTCAAAAATGTTTTCATTTTTGATGAGACGCTGAATAAAAGAAGTTTCATCGCCGGCAAACGAAAACCCGCCATTTCCCGTAAACCCCGGACTCGGCCCGCATAGTCAAAAGTATACAAAGAAAGTACCCTGTGAGTAAACGCATTTCCAAAACGATTTTTTAAGTTATCTTTTCACCACTAAAACGCATGAGACTTGTAGTTTTTAAAAATGTTTTCATTTTTGATGAGACACCGTAAACCCCGGGCTTGGCCCGTATAGTCAAAAGTATAAAAAGAAAGTACCCAGGGAGTAAACTCATTTCCCGAACGATTTTTTAAATTATTTTTTCACCACTAAAATGCATGAGACTTGTAGTTTTCAAAAATGTTTTCATTTTTGATGAGACGCCTAATGAAAGAGGTTTAATCGCCGGCAAACGAAAACCCGCGATTTCCCGTAAATCCCGGGCTTGGCCCGTATAGTCGAATGTATACAAAGAAAAAGCCCTGTGAGTAAACTCATTTCCAGAACGATTTTTTAAATTACTTTTTCACCACTAAAACGCATAAGACTTGTAGTTTTCAAAAATATTTTCATTTTTGATGAGACGCTGAATAAAAGAAGTTTAATCGCCGGCAAACAAAAACCCGCGATTTCCCGTAAATCCCGGGCTTGGCCCGTATAGTCAAAAGTATACAAAGAAAGTACACAGGGAGTAAACTCATTTCCCGAACGATTTTTTAAATTTTTTTTTTCACCACTAAAACGCATGAGTCTTGTAGTTTTCAAACTTGTTTTCATTTTTGATGGGACGCTGAATAAAAGAAGTTTAATCGCCGGCAAACGAAAACCCGCGATTTCCCGTAAATCCCGGACTCGGCCCGTATAGTCAAAAGTATACAAAGAAAGTACCCAGGGAGTAAACTCATTTCCCGAACGATTTTTAAAAATTATTTTTTCACCACTAAAACGCATGAGACTTGTAGTTTTCAGAAATGTTTTTATTTTTGATGAGACGCTTAATGAAAGTGGTTTAATCGCCGGCAAACGAAAACCCGCGATTTCCCGTAAATTCCGCTCTTGGCCCGTATAGTCGAATGTATACAAAGAAAAAGCCCTGTGAGTAAACTCATTTCCAGAACGATTTTTTAAATAATTTTTTCACCACTAAAACGCATAAGACTTGTAGTTTTCAAAAATGTTTTCATTTTTGATGAGACGCTGAATAAAAGAAGTTTAATCGCTGGCAAACGAAAACCCGCGATTTCCCGTAAATCCCAGGCTTGGCCCGTATAGTTGAATGTATATAAAGAAAGTACCCAAGGAGTAAACCAATTTCCCGAACGATTTTTCAAATTATTTCTGAAGCACTAGAACGAATGAGACTTGTAGTTTTCAGAAATGTTTTCATTTTTGATGAGCTGTTTAATGAAAGTGGTTTAATCGCCGGCAAACGAAAACCCGCGATTTCCCGTAAATCCCGGGCTTGGCCCGTATAGTCGAATGTATACAAAGAAAAAGCCCTGTGAGTAAACTCATTTCCAGAACGATTTTTTAAATAACTTTTTCACCACTAAAACGCATAAGACTTGTAGTTTTCAAAAATGTTTTCATTTTTGATGAGACGCTGAATAAAAGAAGTTTAACCGCCGGCAAACGAACACCCGCGATTTCCCGTAAATCCCGGGCTTGGCCCGTATAGTCAAAAGTATACAAAAAAAGTACACAGGGTGTAAACTCATTTCCCGAACGATTTTTTAAATTTTTTTTTCACAACTAAAACGCATGAGACTTGTAGTTTTCAAACTTGTTTTCATTTTTGATGAGACGCTGGATAAAAGAAGTTTAATCGCCGGCAAACGAAAACCCTCGATTTCCCGTAAATCCCAGGCTTGGCCCGTATAGTTGAATGTATATAAAGAAAGTACCCAAGGAGTAAACTAATTTCCCGAACGATTTTTCATATTATTTCTGAAGCACTAGAACGAATGAGACTTGTAGTTTTCAAAAATGTTTTCATTTTTGATGAGACGCTGAATAAAAGAAGTTTCATCGCCGGCAAACGAAAACCCGCCATTTCCCGTAAACCCCGGACTCGGCCCGCATAGTCAAAAGTATACAAAGAAAGTACCCTGTGAGTAAACGCATTTCCAAAACGATTTTTTAAGTTATCTTTTCACCACTAAAACGCATGAGACTTGTAGTTTTTAAAAATGTTTTCATTTTTGATGAGACACCGTAAACCCCGGGCTTGGCCCGTATAGTCAAAAGTATAAAAAGAAAGTACCCAGGGAGTAAACTCATTTCCCGAACGATTTTTTAAATTATTTTTTCACCACTAAAATGCATGAGACTTGTAGTTTTCAAAAATGTTTTCATTTTTGATGAGACGCCTAATGAAAGAGGTTTAATCGCCGGCAAACGAAAACCCGCGATTTCCCGTAAATCCCGGGCTTGGCCCGTATAGTCGAATGTATACAAAGAAAAAGCCCTGTGAGTAAACTCATTTCCAGAACGATTTTTTAAATTACTTTTTCACCACTAAAACGCATAAGACTTGTAGTTTTCAAAAATATTTTCATTTTTGATGAGACGCTGAATAAAAGAAGTTTAATCGCCGGAAAACAAAAACCCGCGATTTCCCGTAAATCCCGGGCTTGGCCCGTATAGTCAAAAGTATACAAAGAAAGTACACAGGGAGTAAACTCATTTCCCGAACGATTTTTTAAATTTTTTTTTTCACCACTAAAACGCATGAGTCTTGTAGTTTTCAAACTTGTTTTCATTTTTGATGGGACGCTGAATAAAAGAAGTTTAATCGCCGGCAAACGAAAACCCGCGATTTCCCGTAAATCCCGGACTCGGCCCGTATAGTCAAAAGTATACAAAGAAAGTACCCAGGGAGTAAACTCATTTCCCGAACGATTTTTAAAAATTATTTTTTCACCACTAAAACGCATGAGACTTGTAGTTTTCAGAAATGTTTTTATTTTTGATGAGACGCTTAATGAAAGTGGTTTAATCGCCGGCAAACGAAAACCCGCGATTTCCCGTAAATTCCGCTCTTGGCCCGTATAGTCGAATGTATACAAAGAAAAAGCCCTGTGAGTAAACTCATTTCCAGAACGATTTTTTAAATAATTTTTTCACCACTAAAACGCATAAGACTTGTAGTTTTCAAAAATGTTTTCATTTTTGATGAGACGCTGAATAAAAGAAGTTTAGTCGCCGGCAAACAAAAACCCGCGATTTTCCGTAAATCCCGGGCTTGGCCCGTATAGTCAAAAGTATACAAAGAAAGTACACAGGGAGTAAACTCATTTCCCGAACGATTTTTTAAATTTTTTTTTCACCACTAAAACGCATGAGACTTGTAGTTTTCAAACTTGTTTTCATTTTTGATGAGACGCTGAATAAAAGAAGTTTAATCGCCGGCAAACGAAAACCCGCGATTTCCCGTAAATCCCAGGCTTGGCCCGTATAGTTGAATGTATATAAAGAAAGTACCCAAGGAGTAAACTGATTTCCCGAACGATTTTTCAAATTATTTCTGAACCACTAGAACGAATGAGAATTGTAGTTTTTAAAAATGTTTTCATTTTTAATGAGACGCTTAATGAAAGAAGTTTAATCGCCGGTAAACGAAAACCCGCGATTTCCCGTAAATCCCGGGCTTGTCCCGTATAGGCGAATGTATACAAAGAAAGTACCCTGTGAGTAAACTCATTTCCAGAACGATGTTTTAAATTATCTTTTCACCACTAAATCGCATGAGACTTGTAGTTTTTAAAAATGTTTTCATTTTTGATGAGACGCTGAATAAAAGAAGTTTCATCGCCGGCAAACGAAAACCAGCGATTTCCCGTAAACCCCGGACTCGGCCCGTATAGTCAAAAGTATACAAAGAAAGTACCCTGTGAGTAAACTCATTTCCCGAACGATTTTTTAATTTTTTTTTTCACCACTAAAACGCATGAGACTTGTAGTTTTCAAACTTGTTTTTATTTTTGATGGGACGCTGAATAAAAGAAGTTTAATCGCCGGCAAACGAAAACCCGCGATTTCCCGTAAATCCCGGACTCGGCCCGTATAGTCAAAAGTATACAAAGAAAGTACCCAGGGAGTAAACTCATTTCCCGAACGATTTTTTAAATTATTTTTTCACCACTAAAACGCACGAGACTTGTAGTTTTCAGAAATGTTTTCATTTTTGATGAGACGCTTAATGAAAGTGGTTTAATCGCCGGCAAACGAAAGCCCGCGATTTCCCGTAAATCCCGGGCTTGGCCCGTATAGTCGAATGTATACAAAGAAAAAGCCCTGTGAGTAAACTCATTTCCAGAACGATTTTTTAAATTTTTTTTTCACCACTAAAACGCATGAGACTTGTAGTTTTCAAACTTGTTTTCATTTTTGATGAGACGCTGAATAAAAGAAATTTAATCGCCGGCAAACGAAAACCCGCGATTTCCCGTAAATCCCAGCCTTGGCCCGTATAGTTGAATGTATATAAAGAAAGTACCCAAGGAGTAAACTGATTTCCCGAACGATTTTTCAAATTATTTCTGAACCATTAGAACGAATGAGACTTGTAGTTTTCAAAAATGTTTTCATTTTTAATGAGACGCTTAATGAAAGAAGTTTAATCGCCGGTAAACGAAAACCCGCGATTTCCCGTAAATCCCGGGCTTGTCCCGTATAGTCGAATGTATACAAAGAAAGTACCCTGTGAGTAAACTCATTTCCAGAACGATCTTTTAAATTATCTTTTCACCACTAAATCGCATGAGACTTGTAGTTTTCAAAAATGTTTTCATTTTTGATGAGACGCTTAATGAAAGAAGTTTAATCGCCGGCAAACGAAAACCCGCGATTTCCCGTAAATTCCGGGCTTGGCCCGTATAGTCGAATGTATACAAAGAAAAAGCCCTGTGAGTAAACTCATTTCCAGAACGATTTTTTAAATTACTTTTTCACCACTAAAACGCATAAGACTTGTAGTTTTCAAAAATGTTTTCATTTTTGATGAGACGCTGAATAAAAGAAGTTTAATCGCCGGCAAACAAAAACCCGCGATTTTCCGTAAATCCCGGGCTTGGCCCGTATAGTCAAAAGTATACAAAGAAAGTACACAGGGAGTAAACGCATTTCCCGAACGATTTTTTAAATTTTTTTTTCACCACTAAAACGCATGAGACTTGTAGTTTTCAAACTTGTTTTCATTTTTGATGGGACGGTGAATAAAAGAAGTTTAATCGCCGGCAAACGAAAACCCGCGATTTTCCGTAAATCCCGGACTCGGCCCGTATAGTCAAAAGTGTGCAACGAAAGTACCCAGGGAGTAAACTCATTTCCCGAACGATTTTTTAAATTATTTTTTCACCACTAAAACGCATGAGACTTGTAGTTTTCAGATATGTTTTCATTTTTGATGAGACGCTTAATGAAAGTGGTTTAATCGCCGGCAAACGAAAACACGCGATTTCCCGTAAATCCCGGGCTTGGCCCGTATAGTCGAATGTATACAATGAAAAAGCCCTGTGAGTAAACTCATTTCCAGAACGATTTTTTAAATAACTTTTTCACCACTAAAACGCATAAGACTTGTAGTTTTCAAAAATGTTTTCATTTTTGATGAGACGCTGAATAAAAGAAGTTTAATCGCCGGCAAACAAAAACCCGCGATTTTCCGTAAATCCCGGGCTTGGCCCGTATAGTCAAAAGTATACAAAGAAAGTACACAGGGAGTAAACTCATTTCCCGAACGATTTTTTAAATTTTTTTTTCACCACTAAAACGCATGAGACTTGTAGTATTCAAACTTGTTTTCATTTTTGATGAGACGCTGAATAAAAGAAGTTTAATCGCCGGCAAACGAAAACCCGCGATTTCCCGTAAATCCCAGGCTTGGCCCGTATAGTTGAATGTATATAAAGAAAGTACCCAAGGAGTAAACTGATTTCCCGAACGATTTTTCAAATTATTTCTGAACCACTAGAACGAATGAGACTTGTAGTTTTCAAAAATGTTTTCATTTTTAATGAGACGCTTAATGAAAGAAGTTTAATCGCCGGTAAACGAAAACCCGCGAATTCCCGTAAATCCCGGGCTTGTCCCGTATGGTCGAATGTATACAAAGAAAGTACCCTGTGAGTAAACTCATTTCCAGAACGATGTTTTAAATTATCTTTTCACCACTAAATCGCATGAGACTTGTAGTTTTTAAAAATGTTTTCATTTTTGATGAGACACTGAATAAAAGAAGTTTCATCGCAGGCAAACGAAAACCCGCGATTTCCCGTAAACCCCGGACTCGGCCCGTATAGTCAAAAGTATACAAAGAAAGTACCCTGTATGTAAACTCATTTCCCGAACGATTTTTTAATTTTTTTTTTCACCACTAAAACGCATGAGACTTGTAGTTTTCAAACTTGTTTTCATTTTTGATGGGACGCTGAATAAAAGAAGTTTAATCGCCGGCAAACGAAAACACGCGATTTCCCGTAAATCCCGGACTCGACCCTAATAGTCAAAAGTATACAAAGAAAGTACCCAGGGAGTAAACTCATTTCCCGAACGATTTTTTAAATTATTTTTTCACCACTAAAACGCATGAGACTTGTAGTTTTTAGAAATGTTTTCATTTTTGATGAGACGCTTAATGAAAGGGGTTTAATCGCCGGCAAACGAAAACCCGCGATTTCTCGTAAATCCCGGACTTGGTCCGTATAGTCGAATGTATACAAAGAAAAAGCCCTGTGAGTAAACTCATTTCCAGAACGATTTTTTAAATTTTTTTTTCACCACTAAAACGCATGAGACTTGTAGTTTTCAAACTTGTTTTCATTTTTGATGAGACGCTGAATAAAAGAAGTTTAATCGCCGGCAAACGAAAACCCGCGATTTCCCGTAAATCCCAGGCTTGGCCCGTATAGTTGAATGTATATAAAGAAAGTACCCAAGGAGTAAACTGATTTCCCGAACGATTTTTCAAATTATTTCTGAACCACTAGAACGAATGAGACTTCTAGTTTTCAAAAATGTTTTCATTTTTAATGAGACGCTTAATGAAAGAAGTTTAATCGCCGGTAAACGAAAACCCGCGATTTCCCGTAAATCCCAGACTCGGCCCGTATAGTCAAAAGTATACAAAAAAGTACCCAGGGAGTAAAATCATTTCCCGAACGATTTTTTAAATTATTTTTGTCACCACTAAAACGCATGAGACTTGTAGTTTTCAAAAATGTTTTCATTTTTGATGAGACGCTGAATAAAAGAAGTTTAATCGCCGGCAAACAAAAACCCGCGATTTTCCGTAAATCCCGGGCTTGGCCCGTATAGTCAAAAGTATACAAAGAAAGTACACAGGGAGTAAACGCATTTCCCGAACGATTTTTTAAATTTTTTTTTCACCACTAAAACGCATGAGACTTGTAGTTTTCAAACTTGTTTTCATTTTTGATGGGACGGTGAATAAAAGAAGTTTAATCGCCGGCAAACGAAAACCCGCGATTTTCCGTAAATCCCGGACTCGGCCCGTATAGTCAAAAGTGTGCTACGAAAGTACCCAGGGAGTAAACTCATTTGCCGAACGATTTTTTAAATTATTTTTTCACCACTAAAACGCATGAGACTTGTAGTTTTCAGATATGTTTTCATTTTTGATGAGACGCTTAATGAAAGTGGTTTAATCGCCGGCAAACGAAAACACGCGATTTCCCGTAAATCCCGGGCTTGGCCCGTATAGTCGAATGTATACAAAGAAAAAGCCCTGTGAGTAAACTCATTTCCAGAACGATTTTTTAAATAACTTTTTCACCACTAAAACGCATAAGACTTGTAGTTTTCAAAAATGTTTTCATTTTTGATAAGACGCTGAATAAAAGAAGTTTAATCGCCGGCAAACAAAAACCCGCGATTTTCCGTAAATCCCGGGCTTGGCCCGTATAGTCAAAAGTATACAAAGAAAGTACACAGGGAGTAAACTCATTTCCCGAACGATTTTTTAAATTTTTTTTTCACCACTAAAACGCATGAGACTTGTAGTTTTCAAACTTGTTTTCATTTTTGATGAGACGCTGAATAAAAGAAGTTTAATCGCCGGCAAACGAAAACCCGCGATTTCCCGTAAATCCCAGGCTTGGCCCGTATAGTTGAATGTATATAAAGAAAGTACCCAAGGATTAAACTGATTTCCCGAACGATTTTTCAAATTATTTCTGAACCACTAGAACGAATGAGACTTGTAGTTTTCAAAAATGTTTTCATTTTTAATGAGACGCTTAATGAAAGAAGTTTAATCGCCGGTAAACGAAAACCCGCGATTTCCCGTAAATCCCGGGCTTGTCCCGTATGGTCGAATGTATACAAAGAAAGTACCCTGTGAGTAAACTCATTTCCAGAACGATGTTTTAAATTATCTTTTCACCACTAAATCGCATGAGACTTGTAGTTTTTAAAAATGTTTTCATTTTTGATGAGACGCTGAATAAAAGAAGTTTCATCGCCGGCAAACGAAAACCCGCGATTTCCCGTAAACCCCGGACTCGGCCCGTATAGTCAAAAGTATACAAAGAAAGTACCCAGGGAGTAAACTCATTTCCCGAACGATTTTTTAAATTATTTCTGAACCACTAGAACGAATGAGACTTGTAGTTTTCAAAAATGTTTTCATTTTTAATGAGACGCTTAATGAAAGAAGTTTAATCGCCGGTAAACGAAAACCCGCGATTTCCAGTAAATCCCGGGCTTGTCCCGTATAGTCGAATGTATACAAAGAAAGTACCCTGTGAGTAAACTCATTTCCAGAACGATGTTTTAAATTATCTTTTCACCACTAAATCGCATGAGACTTGTAGTTTTTAAAAATATTTTCATTTTTGATGAGACGCTGAATAAAAGAAGTTTCATCGCCGGCAAACGAAAACCCGCCATTTCCCGTAAACCCCGGACTCGGCCCGTATAGTCAAAAGTATACAAAGAAAGTACCCTGTGAGTAAACTCATTTCCAAAACGGTTTTTTAAGTTATCTTTTCACCACTAAAACGCATGAGACTTGTAGTTTTTAAAAATGTTTTCATTTTTGATGAGACACTGAATAAAAGAAGTTTTATCGCCGGCAAACGAAAACCCGCCATTTCCCGTAAATCCCGGGCTTGGCCCGTATAGTCGAATGTATACAAAGAAAAAGCACTGTGAGTAAACTCATTTCCAGAACGATTTTTTAAATTACTTTTTCACCACTAAAACGCATAAGACTTGTAGTTTTCAAAAATGTTTTCATTTTCGATGAGACGCTGAATAAAAGAAGTTTAATCGCCGGCAAACGAAAACCCGCGATTTCCCGTAAATCCCGGGCTTGGCCCGTATAGTCAAAAGTATACAAAGAAAGTACACAGGGAGTAAACTCATTTTCCGAACGATTTTTTAAATTTTTTTTTCACCACTAAAACGCATGAGACTTGTAGTTTTCAGAAATGTTTTCATTTTTGATGAGACGCTTAATGAAAGTGGTTTAATCGCCGGCAAACGAAAACCCGCGATTTCCCGTAAATCCCGGGCTTGGCCCGTATAGTCAAAAGTATACAAAGAAAGTACACAGGGAGTAAACTCATTTCCAGAACGATTTTTTAAATAACTTTTTCACCACTAAAACGCATGAGACTTGTAGTTTTCAAACTTGTTTTCATTTTTGATGAGACGCTGAATAAAAGAAGTTTAATCGCCGGCAAACGAAAACCCGCGATTTCCCGTAAATCCCAGGCTTGGCCCGTATAGTTGAATGTATATAAAGAAAGTATCCAAGGAGTAAACTGATTTCCCGAACGATTTTTCAAATTATTTCTAAACCACTAGAACGAATGAGACTTGTAGTTTTCAAAAATGTTTTCATTTTTAAGGAGACGCTTAATGAAAGAAGTTTAATCGCCGGTAAACGAAAACCCGCGATTTTCCGAAAATCCCGGGCTTGTCCCGTATAGTCAAATGTATACAAAGAAAGTACCCTGTGAGTAAACTCATTTCCAGAAGGATTTTTAAATTATCTTTTCACCACTAAATCGCATGAGACTTGTAGTTTTTAAAAATGTTTTCATTTTTGATGAGACGCTGAATAAAAGAAGTTTCATCGCCGGCAAACGAAAACCCGCCATTTCCCGTAAATCCCGGGCTTGGCCCGTATAGTCAAAAGTATACAAAGAAAGTACCCAGAGAGTAAAATCATTTCCCGAACGATTTTTTACATTATTTTTTCACCACTAAAACGCATGAGACTTGTAGTTTTCAAAAATGTTTTCATTTTTGATGAGACGCTTAATGAAAGAGGTTTAATCGCCGGCAAACGAAAACCCGCGATTTCCCGTAAATCCCGGGCTTGGCCCGTATAGTCGAACGTATACAAAGAAAAAGCCCTGTGAGTAAACTCATTTCCAGAACGATTTTTTAAATTACTTTTTCACCACTAAAACGCATAAGACTTGTAGTTTTCAAAAATGTTTTCATTTTTGATGACACGCTGAATAAAAGAAGTTTAATCGCCGGCAAACGAAAACCCGCCATTTCCCGTAAACCCCGGACTCGGCCCGTATAGTCAAAAGTATACAAAGAAAGTACACAGGGAGTAAACTCATTTCCCGAACGATTTTTTATATTATTTTTTCACCACTAAAACGTATGAAACTTGTAGTTTTCAAAAATGTTTTCATTTTTGATGGGACGCTGAATAAAAGAAGTTTAATCGCCGGCAAACGAAAACCCGCGATTTCCCGTAAATCCCGGACTTGGCCCGTATAGTCAAAAGTATACAAAGAAAGTACCCAGGGAGTAAACTCATTTCCCGAACGATTTTTAAATTATTTTTGCACCACTAAAACGCATGAGACTTGTAGTTTTTAGAAATGTTTTCATTTTTGATGAGACGCTGAATAAAAGAAGTTTAATCGCCGGCAAACGAAAACCCGCGATTTCCCGTAAATCCCAGGCTTGGCCCGTATAGTTGAATGTATATAAAGAAAGTACCCAAGGAGTAAACTGATTTCCCGAACGATTTTTCAAATTATTTCTGAACCACTAGAACGAATGAGACTTGTAGTTTTCAAAAATGTTTTCATTTTTATTGAGACGCTTAATGAAAGAAGTTTAATCGCCGGTAAACAAAAACCTGCGATTTCCCGTAAATCCCGGGCTTGTCCCGTATAGTCGAATGTATACAAAGAAAGTACCCTGTGAGTAAACCCATTTCCAGAACGATGTTTTAAATTATCTTTTCACCACTAAATCGCATGAGACTTGTAGTTTTTAAAAATGTTTTCATTTTTGATGAGACGCTGAATAAAAGAAGTTTCATCGCCGGCAAACGAAAACCAGCGATTTCCCGTAAACCCCGGACTCGGCCCGTATAGTCAAAAGTATACAAAGAAAGTACCCTCTGAGTAAACTCATTTCCCGAACGATTTTTTAATTTTTTTTTTCACCACTAAAACGCATGAGACTTGTAGTTTTCAAACTTGTTTTTATTTTTGATGGGACGCTGAATAAAAGAAGTTTAATCGCCGGCAAACGAAAACCCGCGATTTCCCGTAAATCCCGGACTCGGCCCGTATAGTCAAAAGTATACAAAGAAAGTACCCAGGGAGTAAACTCATTTCCCGAACGATTTTTTAAATTATTTTTTCACCACTAAAACGCATGAGACTTGTAGTTTTCAGAAATGTTTTCATTTTTGATGAGACGCTTAATGAAAGTGGTTTAATCGCTGGCAAACGAAAACCCGCGATTTCCCGTAAATCCCGGGCTTGGCCCGTATAGTCGAATGTATACAAAGAAAAAGCCCTGTGAGTAAACTCATTTCCAGAACGATTTTTTAAATTTCTTTTTCACCACTAAAACGCATGAGACTTGTAGTTTTCAAACTTGTTTTCATTTTTGATGAGACGCTGAATAAAAGAAATTTAATCGCCGGCAAACGAAAACCCGCGATTTCCCGTAAATCCCAGGCTTGGCCCGTATAGTTGAATGTATATAAAGAAAGTACCCAAGGAGTAAACTGATTTCCCGAACGATTTTTCAAATTATTTCTGAACCACTAGAACGAATGAGACTTGTAGTTTTCAAAAATGTTTTCATTTTTAATGAGACGCTTAATGAAAGAAGTTTAATCGCCGGTAAACGAAAACCCGCGATTTTCCGTAAATCCCGGGCTTGTCCCGTATAGTCGAATGTATACAAAGAAAGTACCCTGTGAGTAAACTCATTTCCAGAACGATCTTTTAAATTATCTTTTCACCACTAAATCGCATGAGACTTGTAGTTTTCAAAAATGTTTTCATTTTTGATGAGACGCTTAATGAAAGAAGTTTAATCGCTGGCAAACGAAAACCCGCGATTTCCCGTAAATTCCGGGCTTGGCCCGTATAGTCGAATGTATACAAAGAAAAAGCCCTGTGAGTAAACTCATTTCCAGAACGATTTTTTAAATTACTTTTTCACCACTAAAACGCATGAGACTTGTAGTTTTCAAAAATGTTTTCATTTTTGATGAGACGCTGAATAAAAGAAGTTTAATCGCCGGCAAACAAAAACCCGCGATTTCCCGTAAATCCCGGGCTTGGCCCGTATAGTCAAAAGTATACAAAGAAAGCACACAGGGAGTAAACTCATTTCCCGAACGATTTTTTAAATTTTTTTTTCACCACTAAAACGCATGAGACTTGTAGTTTTCAGAAATGTTTTCATTTTTGATGAGACGCTTAATGAAAGTGGTTTAATCGCCCTGTGAGTAAACGCATTTCCAAAACGATTTTTTAAGTTATCTTTTCACCACTAAAACGCATGAGACTTGTAGTTTTTAAAAATGTTTTCATTTTTGATGAGACACCGTAAACCCCGGGCTTGGCCCGTATAGTCAAAAGTATAAAAAGAAAGTACCCAGGGAGTAAACTCATTTCCCGAACGATTTTTTAAATTATTTTTTCACCACTAAAATGCATGAGACTTGTAGTTTTCAAAAATGTTTTCATTTTTGATGAGACGCCTAATGAAAGAGGTTTAATCGCCGGCAAACGAAAACCCGCGATTTCCCGTAAATCCCGGGCTTGGCCCGTATAGTCGAATGTATACAAAGAAAAAGCCCTGTGAGTAAACTCATTTCCAGAACGATTTTTTAAATTACTTTTTCACCACTAAAACGCATAAGACTTGTAGTTTTCAAAAATATTTTCATTTTTGATGAGACGCTGAATAAAAGAAGTTTAATCGCCGGAAAACAAAAACCCGCGATTTCCCGTAAATCCCGGGCTTGGCCCGTATAGTCAAAAGTATACAAAGAAAGTACACAGGGAGTAAACTCATTTCCCGAACGATTTTTTAAATTTTTTTTTTCACCACTAAAACGCATGAGTCTTGTAGTTTTCAAACTTGTTTTCATTTTTGATGGGACGCTGAATAAAAGAAGTTTAATCGCCGGCAAACGAAAACCCGCGATTTCCCGTAAATCCCGGACTCGGCCCGTATAGTCAAAAGTATACAAAGAAAGTACCCAGGGAGTAAACTCATTTCCCGAACGATTTTTAAAAATTATTTTTTCACCACTAAAACGCATGAGACTTGTAGTTTTCAGAAATGTTTTTATTTTTGATGAGACGCTTAATGAAAGTGGTTTAATCGCCGGCAAACGAAAACCCGCGATTTCCCGTAAATTCCGCTCTTGGCCCGTATAGTCGAATGTATACAAAGAAAAAGCCCTGTGAGTAAACTCATTTCCAGAACGATTTTTTAAATAATTTTTTCACCACTAAAACGCATAAGACTTGTAGTTTTCAAAAATGTTTTCATTTTTGATGAGACGCTGAATAAAAGAAGTTTAGTCGCCGGCAAACAAAAACCCGCGATTTTCCGTAAATCCCGGGCTTGGCCCGTATAGTCAAAAGTATACAAAGAAAGTACACAGGGAGTAAACTCATTTCCCGAACGATTTTTTAAATTTTTTTTTCACCACTAAAACGCATGAGACTTGTAGTTTTCAAACTTGTTTTCATTTTTGATGAGACGCTGAATAAAAGAAGTTTAATCGCCGGCAAACGAAAACCCGCGATTTCCCGTAAATCCCAGGCTTGGCCCGTATAGTTGAATGTATATAAAGAAAGTACCCAAGGAGTAAACTGATTTCCCGAACGATTTTTCAAATTATTTCTGAACCACTAGAACGAATGAGAATTGTAGTTTTTAAAAATGTTTTCATTTTTAATGAGACGCTTAATGAAAGAAGTTTAATCGCCGGTAAACGAAAACCCGCGATTTCCCGTAAATCCCGGGCTTGTCCCGTATAGGCGAATGTATACAAAGAAAGTACCCTGTGAGTAAACTCATTTCCAGAACGATGTTTTAAATTATCTTTTCACCACTAAATCGCATGAGACTTGTAGTTTTTAAAAATGTTTTCATTTTTGATGAGACGCTGAATAAAAGAAGTTTCATCGCCGGCAAACGAAAACCAGCGATTTCCCGTAAACCCCGGACTCGGCCCGTATAGTCAAAAGTATACAAAGAAAGTACCCTGTGAGTAAACTCATTTCCCGAACGATTTTTTAATTTTTTTTTTCACCACTAAAACGCATGAGACTTGTAGTTTTCAAACTTGTTTTTATTTTTGATGGGACGCTGAATAAAAGAAGTTTAATCGCCGGCAAACGAAAACCCGCGATTTCCCGTAAATCCCGGACTCGGCCCGTATAGTCAAAAGTATACAAAGAAAGTACCCAGGGAGTAAACTCATTTCCCGAACGATTTTTTAAATTATTTTTTCACCACTAAAACGCACGAGACTTGTAGTTTTCAGAAATGTTTTCATTTTTGATGAGACGCTTAATGAAAGTGGTTTAATCGCCGGCAAACGAAAGCCCGCGATTTCCCGTAAATCCCGGGCTTGGCCCGTATAGTCGAATGTATACAAAGAAAAAGCCCTGTGAGTAAACTCATTTCCAGAACGATTTTTTAAATTTTTTTTTCACCACTAAAACGCATGAGACTTGTAGTTTTCAAACTTGTTTTCATTTTTGATGAGACGCTGAATAAAAGAAATTTAATCGCCGGCAAACGAAAACCCGCGATTTCCCGTAAATCCCAGCCTTGGCCCGTATAGTTGAATGTATATAAAGAAAGTACCCAAGGAGTAAACTGATTTCCCGAACGATTTTTCAAATTATTTCTGAACCATTAGAACGAATGAGACTTGTAGTTTTCAAAAATGTTTTCATTTTTAATGAGACGCTTAATGAAAGAAGTTTAATCGCCGGTAAACGAAAACCCGCGATTTCCCGTAAATCCCGGGCTTGTCCCGTATAGTCGAATGTATACAAAGAAAGTACCCTGTGAGTAAACTCATTTCCAGAACGATCTTTTAAATTATCTTTTCACCACTAAATCGCATGAGACTTGTAGTTTTCAAAAATGTTTTCATTTTTGATGAGACGCTTAATGAAAGAAGTTTAATCGCCGGCAAACGAAAACCCGCGATTTCCCGTAAATTCCGGGCTTGGCCCGTATAGTCGAATGTATACAAAGAAAAAGCCCTGTGAGTAAACTCATTTCCAGAACGATTTTTTAAATTACTTTTTCACCACTAAAACGCATAAGACTTGTAGTTTTCAAAAATGTTTTCATTTTTGATGAGACGCTGAATAAAAGAAGTTTAATCGCCGGCAAACAAAAACCCGCGATTTTCCGTAAATCCCGGGCTTGGCCCGTATAGTCAAAAGTATACAAAGAAAGTACACAGGGAGTAAACGCATTTCCCGAACGATTTTTTAAATTTTTTTTTCACCACTAAAACGCATGAGACTTGTAGTTTTCAAACTTGTTTTCATTTTTGATGGGACGGTGAATAAAAGAAGTTTAATCGCCGGCAAACGAAAACCCGCGATTTTCCGTAAATCCCGGACTCGGCCCGTATAGTCAAAAGTGTGCAACGAAAGTACCCAGGGAGTAAACTCATTTCCCGAACGATTTTTTAAATTATTTTTTCACCACTAAAACGCATGAGACTTGTAGTTTTCAGATATGTTTTCATTTTTGATGAGACGCTTAATGAAAGTGGTTTAATCGCCGGCAAACGAAAACACGCGATTTCCCGTAAATCCCGGGCTTGGCCCGTATAGTCGAATGTATACAATGAAAAAGCCCTGTGAGTAAACTCATTTCCAGAACGATTTTTTAAATAACTTTTTCACCACTAAAACGCATAAGACTTGTAGTTTTCAAAAATGTTTTCATTTTTGATGAGACGCTGAATAAAAGAAGTTTAATCGCCGGCAAACAAAAACCCGCGATTTTCCGTAAATCCCGGGCTTGGCCCGTATAGTCAAAAGTATACAAAGAAAGTACACAGGGAGTAAACTCATTTCCCGAACGATTTTTTAAATTTTTTTTTCACCACTAAAACGCATGAGACTTGTAGTATTCAAACTTGTTTTCATTTTTGATGAGACGCTGAATAAAAGAAGTTTAATCGCCGGCAAACGAAAACCCGCGATTTCCCGTAAATCCCAGGCTTGGCCCGTATAGTTGAATGTATATAAAGAAAGTACCCAAGGAGTAAACTGATTTCCCGAACGATTTTTCAAATTATTTCTGAACCACTAGAACGAATGAGACTTGTAGTTTTCAAAAATGTTTTCATTTTTAATGAGACGCTTAATGAAAGAAGTTTAATCGCCGGTAAACGAAAACCCGCGAATTCCCGTAAATCCCGGGCTTGTCCCGTATGGTCGAATGTATACAAAGAAAGTACCCTGTGAGTAAACTCATTTCCAGAACGATGTTTTAAATTATCTTTTCACCACTAAATCGCATGAGACTTGTAGTTTTTAAAAATGTTTTCATTTTTGATGAGACACTGAATAAAAGAAGTTTCATCGCAGGCAAACGAAAACCCGCGATTTCCCGTAAACCCCGGACTCGGCCCGTATAGTCAAAAGTATACAAAGAAAGTACCCTGTATGTAAACTCATTTCCCGAACGATTTTTTAATTTTTTTTTTCACCACTAAAACGCATGAGACTTGTAGTTTTCAAACTTGTTTTCATTTTTGATGGGACGCTGAATAAAAGAAGTTTAATCGCCGGCAAACGAAAACACGCGATTTCCCGTAAATCCCGGACTCGACCCTAATAGTCAAAAGTATACAAAGAAAGTACCCAGGGAGTAAACTCATTTCCCGAACGATTTTTTAAATTATTTTTTCACCACTAAAACGCATGAGACTTGTAGTTTTTAGAAATGTTTTCATTTTTGATGAGACGCTTAATGAAAGGGGTTTAATCGCCGGCAAACGAAAACCCGCGATTTCTCGTAAATCCCGGACTTGGTCCGTATAGTCGAATGTATACAAAGAAAAAGCCCTGTGAGTAAACTCATTTCCAGAACGATTTTTTAAATTTTTTTTTCACCACTAAAACGCATGAGACTTGTAGTTTTCAAACTTGTTTTCATTTTTGATGAGACGCTGAATAAAAGAAGTTTAATCGCCGGCAAACGAAAACCCGCGATTTCCCGTAAATCCCAGGCTTGGCCCGTATAGTTGAATGTATATAAAGAAAGTACCCAAGGAGTAAACTGATTTCCCGAACGATTTTTCAAATTATTTCTGAACCACTAGAACGAATGAGACTTCTAGTTTTCAAAAATGTTTTCATTTTTAATGAGACGCTTAATGAAAGAAGTTTAATCGCCGGTAAACGAAAACCCGCGATTTCCCGTAAATCCCAGACTCGGCCCGTATAGTCAAAAGTATACAAAAAAGTACCCAGGGAGTAAAATCATTTCCCGAACGATTTTTTAAATTATTTTTGTCACCACTAAAACGCATGAGACTTGTAGTTTTCAAAAATGTTTTCATTTTTGATGAGACGCTGAATAAAAGAAGTTTAATCGCCGGCAAACAAAAACCCGCGATTTTCCGTAAATCCCGGGCTTGGCCCGTATAGTCAAAAGTATACAAAGAAAGTACACAGGGAGTAAACGCATTTCCCGAACGATTTTTTAAATTTTTTTTTCACCACTAAAACGCATGAGACTTGTAGTTTTCAAACTTGTTTTCATTTTTGATGGGACGGTGAATAAAAGAAGTTTAATCGCCGGCAAACGAAAACCCGCGATTTTCCGTAAATCCCGGACTCGGCCCGTATAGTCAAAAGTGTGCTACGAAAGTACCCAGGGAGTAAACTCATTTGCCGAACGATTTTTTAAATTATTTTTTCACCACTAAAACGCATGAGACTTGTAGTTTTCAGATATGTTTTCATTTTTGATGAGACGCTTAATGAAAGTGGTTTAATCGCCGGCAAACGAAAACACGCGATTTCCCGTAAATCCCGGGCTTGGCCCGTATAGTCGAATGTATACAAAGAAAAAGCCCTGTGAGTAAACTCATTTCCAGAACGATTTTTTAAATAACTTTTTCACCACTAAAACGCATAAGACTTGTAGTTTTCAAAAATGTTTTCATTTTTGATAAGACGCTGAATAAAAGAAGTTTAATCGCCGGCAAACAAAAACCCGCGATTTTCCGTAAATCCCGGGCTTGGCCCGTATAGTCAAAAGTATACAAAGAAAGTACACAGGGAGTAAACTCATTTCCCGAACGATTTTTTAAATTTTTTTTTCACCACTAAAACGCATGAGACTTGTAGTTTTCAAACTTGTTTTCATTTTTGATGAGACGCTGAATAAAAGAAGTTTAATCGCCGGCAAACGAAAACCCGCGATTTCCCGTAAATCCCAGGCTTGGCCCGTATAGTTGAATGTATATAAAGAAAGTACCCAAGGATTAAACTGATTTCCCGAACGATTTTTCAAATTATTTCTGAACCACTAGAACGAATGAGACTTGTAGTTTTCAAAAATGTTTTCATTTTTAATGAGACGCTTAATGAAAGAAGTTTAATCGCCGGTAAACGAAAACCCGCGATTTCCCGTAAATCCCGGGCTTGTCCCGTATGGTCGAATGTATACAAAGAAAGTACCCTGTGAGTAAACTCATTTCCAGAACGATGTTTTAAATTATCTTTTCACCACTAAATCGCATGAGACTTGTAGTTTTTAAAAATGTTTTCATTTTTGATGAGACGCTGAATAAAAGAAGTTTCATCGCCGGCAAACGAAAACCCGCGATTTCCCGTAAACCCCGGACTCGGCCCGTATAGTCAAAAGTATACAAAGAAAGTACCCAGGGAGTAAACTCATTTCCCGAACGATTTTTTAAATTATTTCTGAACCACTAGAACGAATGAGACTTGTAGTTTTCAAAAATGTTTTCATTTTTAATGAGACGCTTAATGAAAGAAGTTTAATCGCCGGTAAACGAAAACCCGCGATTTCCAGTAAATCCCGGGCTTGTCCCGTATAGTCGAATGTATACAAAGAAAGTACCCTGTGAGTAAACTCATTTCCAGAACG
The DNA here is from genome assembly GCF_029227915.1 of Hydractinia symbiolongicarpus. Classification (NCBI taxonomy): domain Eukaryota; kingdom Metazoa; phylum Cnidaria; class Hydrozoa; order Anthoathecata; family Hydractiniidae; genus Hydractinia; species Hydractinia symbiolongicarpus. Next base: position 26,375,526 of record NC_079881.1, read on the forward strand.
ATGTTTTAAATTATCTTTTCACCACTAAATCGCATGAGACTTGTAGTTTTTAAAAATATTTTCATTTTTGATGAGACGCTGAATAAAAGAAGTTTCATCGCCGGCAAACGAAAACCCGCCATTTCCCGTAAACCCCGGACTCGGCCCGTATAGTCAAAAGTATACAAAGAAAGTACCCTGTGAGTAAACTCATTTCCAAAACGGTTTTTTAAGTTATCTTTTCACCACTAAAACGCATGAGACTTGTAGTTTTTAAAAATGTTTTCATTTTTGATGAGACACTGAATAAAAGAAGTTTTATCGCCGGCAAACGAAAACCCGCCATTTCCCGTAAATCCCGGGCTTGGCCCGTATAGTCGAATGTATACAAAGAAAAAGCACTGTGAGTAAACTCATTTCCAGAACGATTTTTTAAATTACTTTTTCACCACTAAAACGCATAAGACTTGTAGTTTTCAAAAATGTTTTCATTTTCGATGAGACGCTGAATAAAAGAAGTTTAATCGCCGGCAAACGAAAACCCGCGATTTCCCGTAAATCCCGGGCTTGGCCCGTATAGTCAAAAGTATACAAAGAAAGTACACAGGGAGTAAACTCATTTTCCGAACGATTTTTTAAATTTTTTTTTCACCACTAAAACGCATGAGACTTGTAGTTTTCAGAAATGTTTTCATTTTTGATGAGACGCTTAATGAAAGTGGTTTAATCGCCGGCAAACGAAAACCCGCGATTTCCCGTAAATCCCGGGCTTGGCCCGTATAGTCAAAAGTATACAAAGAAAGTACACAGGGAGTAAACTCATTTCCAGAACGATTTTTTAAATAACTTTTTCACCACTAAAACGCATGAGACTTGTAGTTTTCAAACTTGTTTTCATTTTTGATGAGACGCTGAATAAAAGAAGTTTAATCGCCGGCAAACGAAAACCCGCGATTTCCCGTAAATCCCAGGCTTGGCCCGTATAGTTGAATGTATATAAAGAAAGTATCCAAGGAGTAAACTGATTTCCCGAACGATTTTTTAAATTTTTTTTTCACCACTAAAACGCATGAGACTTGTAGTTTTCAGAAATGTTTTCATTTTTGATGAGACGCTTAATGAAAGTGGTTTAATCGCCGGCAAACGAAAACCCGCGATTTCCCGTAAATCCCGGGCTTGGCCCGTATAGTCAAAAGTATACAAAGAAAGTACACAGGGAGTAAACTCATTTCCAGAACGATTTTTTAAATAACTTTTTCACCACTAAAACGCATGAGACTTGTAGTTTTCAAACTTGTTTTCATTTTTGATGAGACGCTGAATAAAAGAAGTTTAATCGCCGGCAAACGAAAACCCGCGATTTCCCGTAAATCCCAGGCTTGGCCCGTATAGTTGAATGTATATAAAGAAAGTATCCAAGGAGTAAACTGATTTCCCGAACGATTTTTCAAATTATTTCTAAACCACTAGAACGAATGAGACTTGTAGTTTTCAAAAATGTTTTCATTTTTAAGGAGACGCTTAATGAAAGAAGTTTAATCGCCGGTAAACGAAAACCCGCGATTTTCCGAAAATCCCGGGCTTGTCCCGTATAGTCAAATGTATACAAAGAAAGTACCCTGTGAGTAAACTCATTTCCAGAAGGATTTTTAAATTATCTTTTCACCACTAAATCGCATGAGACTTGTAGTTTTTAAAAATGTTTTCATTTTTGATGAGACGCTGAATAAAAGAAGTTTCATCGCCGGCAAACGAAAACCCGCCATTTCCCGTAAATCCCGGGCTTGGCCCGTATAGTCAAAAGTATACAAAGAAAGTACCCAGAGAGTAAACTCATTTCCCGAACGATTTTTTACATTATTTTTTCACCACTAAAACGCATGAGACTTGTAGTTTTCAAAAATGTTTTCATTTTTGATGAGACGCTTAATGAAAGAGGTTTAATCGCCGGCAAACGAAAACCCGCGATTTCCCGTAAATCCCGGGCTTGGCCCGTATAGTCGAACGTATACAAAGAAAAAGCCCTGTGAGTAAACTCATTTCCAGAACGATTTTTTAAATTACTTTTTCACCACTAAAACGCATAAGACTTGTAGTTTTCAAAAATGTTTTCATTTTTGATGACACGCTGAATAAAAGAAGTTTAATCGCCGGCAAACGAAAACCCGCCATTTCCCGTAAACCCCGGACTCGGCCCGTATAGTCAAAAGTATACAAAGAAAGTACACAGGGAGTAAACTCATTTCCCGAACGATTTTTTATATTATTTTTTCACCACTAAAACGTATGAAACTTGTAGTTTTCAAAAATGTTTTCATTTTTGATGGGACGCTGAATAAAAGAAGTTTAATCGCCGGCAAACGAAAACCCGCGATTTCCCGTAAATCCCGGACTTGGCCCGTATAGTCAAAAGTATACAAAGAAAGTACCCAGGGAGTAAACTCATTTCCCGAACGATTTTTAAATTATTTTTGCACCACTAAAACGCATGAGACTTGTAGTTTTTAGAAATGTTTTCATTTTTGATGAGACGCTGAATAAAAGAAGTTTAATCGCCGGCAAACGAAAACCCGCGATTTCCCGTAAATCCCAGGCTTGGCCCGTATAGTTGAATGTATATAAAGAAAGTACCCAAGGAGTAAACTGATTTCCCGAACGATTTTTCAAATTATTTCTGAACCACTAGAACGAATGAGACTTGTAGTTTTCAAAAATGTTTTCATTTTTATTGAGACGCTTAATGAAAGAAGTTTAATCGCCGGTAAACAAAAACCTGCGATTTCCCGTAAATCCCGGGCTTGTCCCGTATAGTCGAATGTATACAAAGAAAGTACCCTGTGAGTAAACCCATTTCCAGAACGATGTTTTAAATTATCTTTTCACCACTAAATCGCATGAGACTTGTAGTTTTTAAAAATGTTTTCATTTTTGATGAGACGCTGAATAAAAGAAGTTTCATCGCCGGCAAACGAAAACCAGCGATTTCCCGTAAACCCCGGACTCGGCCCGTATAGTCAAAAGTATACAAAGAAAGTACCCTCTGAGTAAACTCATTTCCCGAACGATTTTTTAATTTTTTTTTTCACCACTAAAACGCATGAGACTTGTAGTTTTCAAACTTGTTTTTATTTTTGATGGGACGCTGAATAAAAGAAGTTTAATCGCCGGCAAACGAAAACCCGCGATTTCCCGTAAATCCCGGACTCGGCCCGTATAGTCAAAAGTATACAAAGAAAGTACCCAGGGAGTAAACTCATTTCCCGAACGATTTTTTAAATTATTTTTTCACCACTAAAACGCATGAGACTTGTAGTTTTCAGAAATGTTTTCATTTTTGATGAGACGCTTAATGAAAGTGGTTTAATCGCTGGCAAACGAAAACCCGCGATTTCCCGTAAATCCCGGGCTTGGCCCGTATAGTCGAATGTATACAAAGAAAAAGCCCTGTGAGTAAACTCATTTCCAGAACGATTTTTTAAATTTCTTTTTCACCACTAAAACGCATGAGACTTGTAGTTTTCAAACTTGTTTTCATTTTTGATGAGACGCTGAATAAAAGAAATTTAATCGCCGGCAAACGAAAACCCGCGATTTCCCGTAAATCCCAGGCTTGGCCCGTATAGTTGAATGTATATAAAGAAAGTACCCAAGGAGTAAACTGATTTCCCGAACGATTTTTCAAATTATTTCTGAACCACTAGAACGAATGAGACTTGTAGTTTTCAAAAATGTTTTCATTTTTAATGAGACGCTTAATGAAAGAAGTTTAATCGCCGGTAAACGAAAACCCGCGATTTTCCGTAAATCCCGGGCTTGTCCCGTATAGTCGAATGTATACAAAGAAAGTACCCTGTGAGTAAACTCATTTCCAGAACGATCTTTTAAATTATCTTTTCACCACTAAATCGCATGAGACTTGTAGTTTTCAAAAATGTTTTCATTTTTGATGAGACGCTTAATGAAAGAAGTTTAATCGCTGGCAAACGAAAACCCGCGATTTCCCGTAAATTCCGGGCTTGGCCCGTATAGTCGAATGTATACAAAGAAAAAGCCCTGTGAGTAAACTCATTTCCAGAACGATTTTTTAAATTACTTTTTCACCACTAAAACGCATGAGACTTGTAGTTTTCAAAAATGTTTTCATTTTTGATGAGACGCTGAATAAAAGAAGTTTAATCGCCGGCAAACAAAAACCCGCGATTTCCCGTAAATCCCGGGCTTGGCCCGTATAGTCAAAAGTATACAAAGAAAGCACACAGGGAGTAAACTCATTTCCCGAACGATTTTTTAAATTTTTTTTTCACCACTAAAACGCATGAGACTTGTAGTTTTCAGAAATGTTTTCATTTTTGATGAGACGCTTAATGAAAGTGGTTTAATCGCCGGCAAACGAAAACCCGCGATTTTCCGTAAATCCCGGGCTTGGCCCGTATAGTCGAATGTATACAAAGAAAAAGCCCTGTGAGTAAAATCATTTCCAGAACGATTTTTTAAATAACTTTTTCACTACTAAAACGCATAAGACTTGTAGTTTTCAAAAATGTTTTCATTTTTGATGAGACGCTGAATAAAAGAAGTTTAATCGCCGGCAAACGAAAACCCGCGATTTCCCGTAAATCCCAGGCTTGGCCCGTATAGTTGAATGTATATAAAGAAAGTATCCAAGGAGTAAACTGATTTCCCGAACGATTTTTCAAATTATTTCTAAACCACTAGAACGAATGAGACTTGTAGTTTTCAAAAATGTTTTCATTTTTAAGGAGACGCTTAATGAAAGAAGTTTAATCGCCGGTAAACGAAAACCCGCGATTTCCCGAAAATCCCGGGCTTGTCCCGTATAGTCAAATGTATACAAAGAAAGTACCCTGTGAGTAAACTCATTTCCAGAAGGATTTTTAAATTATCTTTTCACCACTAAATCGCATGAGACTTGTAGTTTTTAAAAATGTTTTCATTTTTGATGAGACGCTGAATAAAAGAAGTTTCATCGCCGGCAAACGAAAACCCGCCATTTCCCGTAAATCCCGGGCTTGGCCCGTATAGTCAAAAGTATACAAAGAAAGTACCCAGAGAGTAAACTCATTTCCCGAACGATTTTTTACATTATTTTTTCACCACTAAAACGCATGAGACTTGTAGTTTTCAAAAATGTTTTCATTTTTGATGAGACGCTTAATGAAAGAGGTTTAATCGCCGGCAAACGAAAACCCGCGATTTCCCGTAAATCCCGGGCTTGGCCCGTATAGTCGAACGTATACAAAGAAAAAGCCCTGAGAGTAAACTCATTTCCAGAACGATTTTTTAAATTACTTTTTCACCACTAAAACGCATAAGACTTGTAGTTTTCAAAAATGTTTTCATTTTTGATGACACGCTGAATAAAAGAAGTTTAATCGCCGGCAAACGAAAACCCGCGATTTCCCGTAAACCCCGGACTCGGCCCGTATAGTCAAAAGTATACAAAGAAAGTACCCAGGGAGTAAACTCATTTCCCGAACGATTTTTAAATTATTTTTGCACCACTAAAACGCATGAGACTTGTAGTTTTTAGAAATGTTTTCATTTTTGATGAGACGCTGAATAAAAGAAGTTTAATCGCCGGCAAACGAAAACCCGCGATTTCCCGTAAATCCCAGGCTTGGCCCGTATAGTTGAATGTATATAAAGAAAGTACCCAAGGAGTAAACTGATTTCCCGAACGATTTTTCAAATTATTTCTGAACCACTAGAACGAATGAGACTTGTAGTTTTCAAAAATGTTTTCATTTTTATTGAGACGCTTAATGAAAGAAGTTTAATCGCCGGTAAACAAAAACCTGCGATTTCCCGTAAATCCCGGGCTTGTCCCGTATAGTCGAATGTATACAAAGAAAGTACCCTGTGAGTAAACCCATTTCCAGAACGATGTTTTAAATTATCTTTTCACCACTAAATCGCATGAGACTTGTAGTTTTTAAAAATGTTTTCATTTTTGATGAGACGCTGAATAAAAGAAGTTTCATCGCCGGCAAACGAAAACCAGCGATTTCCCGTAAACCCCGGACTCGGCCCGTATAGTCAAAAGTATACAAAGAAAGTACCCTCTGAGTAAACTCATTTCCCGAACGATTTTTTAATTTTTTTTTTCACCACTAAAACGCATGAGACTTGTAGTTTTCAAACTTGTTTTTATTTTTGATGGGACGCTGAATAAAAGAAGTTTAATCGCCGGCAAACGAAAACCCGCGATTTCCCGTAAATCCCGGACTCGGCCCGTATAGTCAAAAGTATACAAAGAAAGTACCCAGGGAGTAAACTCATTTCCCGAACGATTTTTTAAATTATTTTTTCACCACTAAAACGCATGAGACTTGTAGTTTTCAGAAATGTTTTCATTTTTGATGAGACGCTTAATGAAAGTGGTTTAATCGCTGGCAAACGAAAACCCGCGATTTCCCGTAAATCCCGGGCTTGGCCCGTATAGTCGAATGTATACAAAGAAAAAGCCCTGTGAGTAAACTCATTTCCAGAACGATTTTTTAAATTTCTTTTTCACCACTAAAACGCATGAGACTTGTAGTTTTCAAACTTGTTTTCATTTTTGATGAGACGCTGAATAAAAGAAATTTAATCGCCGGCAAACGAAAACCCGCGATTTCCCGTAAATCCCAGGCTTGGCCCGTATAGTTGAATGTATATAAAGAAAGTACCCAAGGAGTAAACTGATTTCCCGAACGATTTTTCAAATTATTTCTGAACCACTAGAACGAATGAGACTTGTAGTTTTCAAAAATGTTTTCATTTTTAATGAGACGCTTAATGAAAGAAGTTTAATCGCCGGTAAACGAAAACCCGCGATTTTCCGTAAATCCCGGGCTTGTCCCGTATAGTCGAATGTATACAAAGAAAGTACCCTGTGAGTAAACTCATTTCCAGAACGATCTTTTAAATTATCTTTTCACCACTAAATCGCATGAGACTTGTAGTTTTCAAAAATGTTTTCATTTTTGATGAGACGCTTAATGAAAGAAGTTTAATCGCTGGCAAACGAAAACCCGCGATTTCCCGTAAATTCCGGGCTTGGCCCGTATAGTCGAATGTATACAAAGAAAAAGCCCTGTGAGTAAACTCATTTCCAGAACGATTTTTTAAATTACTTTTTCACCACTAAAACGCATGAGACTTGTAGTTTTCAAAAATGTTTTCATTTTTGATGAGACGCTGAATAAAAGAAGTTTAATCGCCGGCAAACAAAAACCCGCGATTTCCCGTAAATCCCGGGCTTGGCCCGTATAGTCAAAAGTATACAAAGAAAGCACACAGGGAGTAAACTCATTTCCCGAACGATTTTTTAAATTTTTTTTTCACCACTAAAACGCATGAGACTTGTAGTTTTCAGAAATGTTTTCATTTTTGATGAGACGCTTAATGAAAGTGGTTTAATCGCCGGCAAACGAAAACCCGCGATTTTCCGTAAATCCCGGGCTTGGCCCGTATAGTCGAATGTATACAAAGAAAAAGCCCTGTGAGTAAAATCATTTCCAGAACGATTTTTTAAATAACTTTTTCACTACTAAAACGCATAAGACTTGTAGTTTTCAAAAATGTTTTCATTTTTGATGAGACGCTGAATAAAAGAAGTTTAATCGCTGGCAAACAAAAACCCGCGATTTTCCGTAAATCCCGGGCTTGGCCCGTATAGTCAAAAGTATACAAAGAAAGTACACAGGGAGTAAACTCATTTCCCGAACGATTTTTTAAATTTTTTTTTCACCACTAAAACGCATGAGACTTGTAGTTTTCAAACTTGTTTTCATTTTTGATGAGACGCTGAATAAAAGAAGTTTAATCGCCGGCAAACGAAAACCCGCGATTTCCCGTAAATCCCAGGCTTGGCCCGTATAGTTGAATGTATATAAAGAAAGTACCCAAGGAGTAAACTGATTTCCCGAACGATTTTTCAATATATTTCTGAACCACGAGAACGAATGAGACTTGTAGTTTTCAAAAATGTTTTCATTTTTAATGAGACGCTTAATAAAAGAAGTTTAATCGCCGGTAAACGAAAACCCGCGATTTCCCGTAAATCCCGGGCTTGTCCCGTATAGTCGAATGTATACAAAGAAAGTACCCTGTGAGTAAACTCATTTCCAGAACGATGTTTTAAATTATCTTTTCACCACTAAATCGCATGAGACTTGTAGTTTTTAAAAATGTTTTCATTTTTGATGAGACGCTGAATAAAAGAAGTTTCATCGCCGGCAAACGAAAACCCGCGATTTCCCGTAAACCCCGGACTCGGCCCGTATAGTCAAAAGTATACAAAGAAAGTACCCTGTGAGTAAACTCATTTCCCGAACGATTTTTTAATTTTTTTTTTCACCACTAAAACGCATGAGACTTGTAGTTTTCAAACTTGTTTTCATTTTTGATGGGACGCTGAATAAAAAAAGTTTAATCGCCGGCAATCGAAAACCCGCGATTTCCCGTAAATCCCGGACTCGACCCTAAAAGTCAAAAGTATACAAACAAAGTACCCAGGGAGTAAACTCATTTCCTGAACGATTTTTTAAATTATTTTTTCACCACTAAAACGCATGAGACTTGTAGTTTTTAGAAATGTTTTCATTTTTGATGAGACGCTTAATGAAAGGGGTTTAATCGCCGGCAAACGAAAACCCGCGATTTCCCGTAAATCCCGGGCTTGGCCCGTATAGTCGAATGTATACAAAGAAAAAGCCCTGTGAGTAAACTCATTTCCAGAACGATTTTTTAAATTTTTTTTTCACCACTAAAACGCATAAGACTTGTAGTTTTCAAAAATGTTTTCATTTTTGATGAGACTCTGAATAAAAGAAGTTTAATCGCCGGCAAACGAAAACCCGCGATTTCCCGTAAATCCCAGGCTTGGCCCGTATAGTTGAATGTATATAAAGAAAGTAACCAAGGAGTAAACTGATTTCCCGAACGATTTTTCAATATATTTCTGAACCACGAGAACGAATGAGACTTGTAGTTTTCAAAAATGTTTTCATTTTTAATGAGACGCTTAATAAAAGAAGTTTAATCGCCGGTAAACGAAAACCCGCGATTTCCCGTAAATCCCGGGCTTGTCCCGTATAGTCGAATGTATACAAAGAAAGTACCCTGTGAGTAAACTCATTTCCAGAACGATGTTTTAAATTATCTTTTCACCACTAAATCGCATGAGACTTGTAGTTTTTAAAAATGTTTTCATTTTTGATGAGACGCTGAATAAAAGAAGTTTCATCGCCGGCAAACGAAAACCCGCGATTTCCCGTAAACCCCGGACTCGGCCCGTATAGTCAAAAGTATACAAAGAAAGTACCCTGTGAGTAAACTCATTTCCCGAACGATTTTTTAATTTTTTTTTTCACCACTAAAACGCATGAGACTTGTAGTTTTCAAACTTGTTTTCATTTTTGATGGGACGCTGAATAAAAAAAGTTTAATCGCCGGCAATCGAAAACCCGCGATTTCCCGTAAATCCCGGACTCGACCCTAAAAGTCAAAAGTATACAAAGAAAGTACCCAGGGAGTAAACTCATTTCCTGAACGATTTTTTAAATTATTTTTTCACCACTAAAACGCATGAGACTTGAAGTTTTTAGAAATGTTTTCATTTTTGATGAGACGCTTAATGAAAGGGGTTTAATCGCCGGCAAACGAAAACCCGCGATTTCCCGTAAATCCCGGGCTTGGCCCGTATAGTCGAATGTATACAAAGAAAAAGCCCTGTGAGTAAACTCATTTCCAGAACGATTTTTTAAATTTTTTTTTCACCACTAAAACGCATAAGACTTGTAGTTTTCAAAAATGTTTTCATTTTTGATGAGACGCTGAATAAAAGAAGTTTAATCGCCGGCAAACGAAAACCCGCGATTTCCCGTAAATCCCAGGCTTGGCCCGTATAGTTGAATGTATATAAAGAAAGTACCCAAGGAGTAAACTGATTTCCCGAACGATTTTTCAAATTATTTCTGAACCACTAGAACGAATGAGACTTGTAGTTTTCAAAAATGTTTTCATTTTTAATGAGACGCTTAATGAAAGAAGTTTAATCGCCGGTAAACGAAAACCCGCGATTTCCCGTAAATCCCGGGCTTGTCCCGTATAGTCAAATGTATACAAAGAAAGTAACCTGTGAGTAAACTCATTTCCAGAACGATCTTTTAAATTATCTTTTCACCACTAAATCGCATGAGACTTGTAGTTTTTAAAAATGTTTTCATTTTTGATGAGACGCTGAATAAAAGAAGTTTCATCGCCGGCAAACGAACACCCGCGATTTCCCGTAAACCCCGGACACGGCCCGTATAGTCAAAAGTATACAAAGAAAGTACCCTGTGAGTAAACTCATTTCCCGAACGATTTTTTAATTTTTTTTTTCACCACTAAAACGCATGAGACTTGTAGTTTTCAAACTTGTTTTCATTTTTGATGAGACGCTGAATAAAAGAAGTTTAATCGCCGGCAAACGAAAACCCGCCATTTCCCGTAAACCCCGGACTCGGCCCGTATAGTCAAAAGTATACAAAGAAAGTACCCTGTGAGTAAACTCATTTCCAAAACGATTTTTTAAGTTATCTTTTCACCACTAAAACGCATGAGACTTGTAGTTTTTAAAAATGTTTTCATTTTTGATAAGACACTGAATAAAAGACGTTTAATCGCCGGCAAACGAAAACCCGCCATTTCCCGTAAATCCCGGGCTTGGCCCGTATAGTCAAAAGTATACAAAGAAAGTACCCAGAGAGTAAACTCATTTCGCGAACGATTTTTTAAATTATTTTTTCACCACTAAAACGCATAAGACTTGTAGTTTTCAAAAATGTTTTCATTTTTGATGACACGCTGAATAAAAGAAGTTTAATCGCCGGCAAACGAAAACCCGCCATTTCCCGTAAACCCCGGACTCGGCCCGTATAGTCAAAAGTATACAAAGAAAGTACCCTGTGAGTAAACTCATTTCCCGAACGATTTTTTAATTTTTTTTTTCACCACTAAAACGCATGAGACTTGTAGTTTTCAAACTTGTTTTCATTTTTGATGAGACGCTGAATAAAAGAAGTTTAATCGCCGGCAAACGAAAACCCGCCATTTCCCGTAAACCCCGGACTCGGCCCGTATAGTCAAAAGTATACAAAGAAAGTACCCTGTGAGTAAACTCATTTCCAAAACGATTTTTTAAGTTATCTTTTCACCACTAAAACGCATGAGACTTGTAGTTTTTAAAAATGTTTTTATTTTTGATGAGACACTGAATAAAAGAAGTTTAATCGCCGGCAAACGAAAACCCGCCATTTCCCGTAAATCCCGGGCTTGGCCCGTGTAGTCAAAAGTATACAAAGAAAGTACCCAGAGAGTAAACTCATTTCCCGAACGATTTTTTAAATTATTTTTTCACCACTAAAACGCATGAGCCTTGTAGTTTTCAAAAATGTTTCATTTTTGATGAGACGCTTAATGAAAGAGGTTTAATCGCCGGCAAACGAAAACCCACGATTTCCCGTAAATCCCGGGCTTGGCCCGTATAGTCGAACGTATATAAAGAAAAAGCCCTGTGAGTAAACTCATTTCCAGAACGATTTTTTAAATTACTTTTTCACCACTAAAACGCATAAGACTTGTAGTTTTCAAAAATGTTTTCATTTTTGATGACACGCTGAATAAAAGAAGTTTAATCGCCGGCAAACGAAAACCCGCCATTTCCTGTAAACCCCGGACTCGGCCCGTATAGTCAAAAGTATACAAAGAAAGTACACAGGGAGTAAACTCATTTCCCGAACGATTTTTTATATTATGTTTTCACCACTAAAACGCATGAAACTTGTAGTTTTCAAAAATGTTTTCATTTTTGATGGGACGCTGAATAAAAGAAGTTTAATCGCCGGCAAACGAAAACCCGCGATTTCCCGTAAATCCCGGACTTGGCCCGTATAGTCAAAAGTATACAAAGAAAGTACCCAGGGAGTAAACTCATTTCCCGAACGATTTTTTAAATTATTTTTTCACCACTAAAACGCAAGAGACTTGTAGTTTTCAGAAATGTTTTCATTTTTGATGATACGCTTAATGAAAGTGGTTTAATCGCCGGCAAACGAAAACCCGCGATTTCCCGTAAATCCCGGGCTTGGCCCGTATAGTCGAATGATACAAAGAAAAAGCCCTGTGAGTAAACTCATTTCCAGAACGATTTTTTAAATAACTTTTTCACCACTAAAACGCATAAGACTTGTAGTTTTTAAAAATGTTTTCATTTTCGATGAGACGCTGAATAAAAGAAGTTTAATCGCCGGCAAACGAAAACCCGCCATTTCCCGTAAACCCCGGACTCGGCCCGTATAGTCAAAAGTATACAAAGAAAGTACACAGGGAGTAAACTCATTTCCCGAACGATTTTTTATATTATTTTTTCACCACTAAAACGCATGAAACTTGTAGTTTTCAAAAATGTTTTCATTTTTGATGGGACGCTGAATAAAAGAAGTTTAATCGCCGGCAAACGAAAACCCGCGATTTCCCGTAAATCCCGGACTTGGCCCGTATAGTCAAAAGTATACAAAGAAAGTACCCAGGGAGTAAACTCATTTCCCGAACGATTTTTTAAATTATTTTTTTACCACTAAAACGCAAGAGACTTGTAGTTTTCAGAAATGTTTTCATTTTTGATGAGACGCTTAATGAAAGTGGTTTAATCGCCGGCAAACGAAAACCCGCGATTTCCCGTAAATCCCGGGCTTGGCCTGTATAGTCGAATGATACAAAGAAAAAGCCCTGTGAGTAAACTCATTTCCAGAACGATTTTTTAAATAACTTTTTCACCACTAAAACGCATAAGACTTGTAGTTTTTAAAAATGTTTTCATTTTCGATGAGACGCTGAATAAAAGAAGTTTAATCGCCGGCAAACGAAAACCCGCGATTTCCCGTAAATCCCGGGCTTGGCCCGTATAGTCAAAAGTATACAAAGAAAGTACACAGGGAGTAAACTCATTTCCCGAACGATTTTTTAATTTTTTTCTGAACCACTAGAACGAATGAGACTTATAGTTTTCAAAAATGTTTTCATTTTTAATGAGACGCTTAATGAAAGAAGTTTAATCGCCGGTAAACGAAAACCCGCGATTTCCCGAAAATCCCGGGCTTGTCCCGTATAGTCGAATGTATACAAAGAAAGTACCCTGTGAGTAAACTCATTTCCAGAACGATGTTTTAAATTATCTTTTCACCAATAAATCGCATGAGACTTGTAGTTTTTAAAAATGTTTTCATTTTTGATGAGACGCTGAATAAAAGAAGTTTCATCGCCGGCAAACGAAAACCCGCCATTTCCCGTAAACCCCGGACTCGGCCCGTATAGTCAAAAGTATACAAAGAAAGTACCCTGTGAGTAAACTCATTTCCAAAACGATTTTTTAAGTTATCTTTTCACCACTAAAACGCATGAGACTTGTAGTTTTTAAAAATGTTTTCATTTTTGATGAGACACTGAATAAAAGACGTTTAATCGCCGGCAAACGAAAACCCGCCATTTTCCGTAAATCCCGGGCTTGGCCCGTATAGTCAAAAGTATACAAAGAAAGTACCCTGTGAGTAAACTCATTTCCAGAACGATGTTTTAAATTATCTTTTCACCAATAAATCGCATGAGACTTGTAGTTTTTAAAAATGTTTTCATTTTTGATGAGACGCTGAATAAAAGAAGTTTCATCGCCGGCAAACGAAAACCCGCCATTTCCCGTAAACCCCGGACTCGGCCCGTAAAGTCAAAAGTATACAAAGAAAGTACCCTGTGAGTAAACTCATTTCCAAAACGATTTTTTAAGTTATCTTTTCACCACTAAAACGCATGAGACTTGTAGTTTTTAAAAATGTTTTCATTTTTGATGGGACGCTGAATAAAAGAAGTTTAATCCCCGGCAAACGAAAACCCGCGATTTCCCGTAAATCCCGGACTCGGCCCGTATAGTCAAAAGTATACAAAGAAAGTACCCAGGGAGTAAACTCATTTCCCGATCGATTTTTTAAATTATTCTTCCACCACTAAAACGCATGAGACTTGTAGTTTTCAGAAATGTTTTCATTTTTGATGAGACGCTTAATGAAAGTGGTTTAATCGCCGGCAAACGAAAACCCGCGATTTCCCGTAAATCCCGGGCTTGGCCCGTATAGTCGAATGATACAAAGAAAAAGCCCTGTGAGTACACTCATTTCCAGAACGATTTTTTAAATAACTTTTTCACCACTAAAACGCATAAGACTTGTAGTTTTTAAAAATGTTTTCATTTTCGATGAGACGCTGAATAAAAGAAGTTTAATCGCCGGCAAACGAAAACCCGCCATTTCCCGTAAACCCCGGACTCGGCCCGTATAGTCAAAAGATTACAAAGAAAGTACACAGGGAGTAAACTCATTTCCCGAACGATTTTTTATATTATTTTTTCACCACTAAAACGCATGAAACTTGTAGTTTTCAAAAATGTTTTCATTTTTGATGGGACGCTGAATAAAAGAAGTTTAATCGCCGGCAAACGAAAACCCGCGATTTCCCGTAAATCCCGGACTTGGCCCGTATAGTCAAAAGTATACAAAGAAAGTACCCAGGGAGTAAACTCATTTCCCGAACGATTTTTTAAATTATTTTTTTACCACTAAAACGCAAGAGACTTGTAGTTTTCAGAAATGTTTTCATTTTTGATGAGACGCTTAATGAAAGTGGTTTAATCGCCGGCAAACGAAAACCCGCGATTTCCCGTAAATCCCGGGCTTGGCCTGTATAGTCGAATGATACAAAGAAAAAGCCCTGTGAGTAAACTCATTTCCAGAACGATTTTTTAAATAACTTTTTCACCACTAAAACGCATAAGACTTGTAGTTTTTAAAAATGTTTTCATTTTCGATGAGACGCTGAATAAAAGAAGTTTAATCGCCGGCAAACGAAAACCCGCGATTTCCCGTAAATCCCGGGCTTGGCCCGTATAGTCAAAAGTATACAAAGAAAGTACACAGGGAGTAAACTCATTTCCCGAACGATTTTTTAATTTTTTTCTGAACCACTAGAACGAATGAGACTTATAGTTTTCAAAAATGTTTTCATTTTTAATGAGACGCTTAATGAAAGAAGTTTAATCGCCGGTAAACGAAAACCCGCGATTTCCCGAAAATCCCGGGCTTGTCCCGTATAGTCGAATGTATACAAAGAAAGTACCCTGTGAGTAAACTCATTTCCAGAACGATGTTTTAAATTATCTTTTCACCAATAAATCGCATGAGACTTGTAGTTTTTAAAAATGTTTTCATTTTTGATGAGACGCTGAATAAAAGAAGTTTCATCGCCGGCAAACGAAAACCCGCCATTTCCCGTAAACCCCGGACTCGGCCCGTATAGTCAAAAGTATACAAAGAAAGTACCCTGTGAGTAAACTCATTTCCAAAACGATTTTTTAAGTTATCTTTTCACCACTAAAACGCATGAGACTTGTAGTTTTTAAAAATGTTTTCATTTTTGATGAGACACTGAATAAAAGACGTTTAATCGCCGGCAAACGAAAACCCGCCATTTTCCGTAAATCCCGGGCTTGGCCCGTATAGTCAAAAGTATACAAAGAAAGTACCCTGTGAGTAAACTCATTTCCAGAACGATGTTTTAAATTATCTTTTCACCAATAAATCGCATGAGACTTGTAGTTTTTAAAAATGTTTTCATTTTTGATGAGACGCTGAATAAAAGAAGTTTCATCGCCGGCAAACGAAAACCCGCCATTTCCCGTAAACCCCGGACTCGGCCCGTAAAGTCAAAAGTATACAAAGAAAGTACCCTGTGAGTAAACTCATTTCCAAAACGATTTTTTAAGTTATCTTTTCACCACTAAAACGCATGAGACTTGTAGTTTTTAAAAATGTTTTCATTTTTGATGGGACGCTGAATAAAAGAAGTTTAATCCCCGGCAAACGAAAACCCGCGATTTCCCGTAAATCCCGGACTCGGCCCGTATAGTCAAAAGTATACAAAGAAAGTACCCAGGGAGTAAACTCATTTCCCGATCGATTTTTTAAATTATTCTTCCACCACTAAAACGCATGAGACTTGTAGTTTTCAGAAATGTTTTCATTTTTGATGAGACGCTTAATGAAAGTGGTTTAATCGCCGGCAAACGAAAACCCGCGATTTCCCGTAAATCCCGGGCTTGGCCCGTATAGTCGAATGTATACAAAGAAAGTACCCTGTGAGTAAACTCATTTCCAGAACGATGTTTTAAATTATCTTTTCACCACTAAATCGCATGAGAATTGTAGTTTTTAAAAATGTTTTCATTTTTGATGAGACGCTGAATAAAAGAAGTTTCATCGCCGGCAAACGAAAACCCGCCATTTCCCGTAAACCCCGGACTCGGCCCGTATAGTCGAAAGTATACAAAGAAAGTACCCTGTGAGTAAACTCATTTCCAGAACGATTTTTTAAATTACTTTTTCACCACTAAAACGCATAAGACTTGTAGTTTTCAAAAATGTTTTCATTTTTGATGAGACGCTGAATAAAAGAAGTTTAATCGCCGGCAAACGAAGCCCGCCATTTCCCGTAAACCCCGGACTCGACCCGTATAGTCAAAAGTATCCAAAGAAAGTACACAGGGAGTAAACGCATTTCCCAAACTATTTTTTAAATTACTTTTTCACCACTAAAACGCATAAGACTTGTAGTTTTCAAAAATGTTTTCATTTTTGATGAGACGCTGAATAAAAGAAGTTTAATCGCCGGCAAACGAAAACCCGCCATTTCCCGTAAACCCCGGACTCGACCCGTATAGTCAAAAGTATACAAAGAAAGTACCCAGGGAGTAAACTCATTTCCCGAACGATTTTTTAAATTATTTTTTCACCACTAAAACGCATGAGACTTGTAGTTTTCAGAAATGTTTTCATTTTTGATGAGACGCTTAATGAAAGTGGTTTCATCGCCGGCAAACGAAAACCCGCGATTTCCCGTAAATCCCGGGCTTGGCCCGTATAGTCGAATGAATGCAAAAAAAAAGCCCTGTGAGTAAACTCATTTTCAGAACGATTTTTTAAATAATTTTTTCACCACTAAAACGCATAAGACTTGTAGTTTTCAAAAATGTTTTCATTTTTGATGAGACGCTGAATAAAAGAAGTTTAATCGCCGGCAAACGAAAACCCGCGATTTCCCGTAAATCCCGGGCTTGTCCCGTATAGTCGAATGTATACAAAGAAAGTACCCTGTGAGTAAACTCATTTCCAGAACGATGTTTTAAATTATCTTTTCACCACTAAATCGCATGAGACTTGTAGTTTTTAAAAATGTTTTCATTTTTGATGAGACGCTGAATAAAAGAAGTTTCATCGCCGGCAAACGAAAACCCGCCATTTCCCGTAAACCCCGGACTCGGCCCCTATAGTCGAAAGTATACAAAGAAAGTACCCTGTGAGTAAACTCATTTTCAAAACGATTTTTTAAGTTATGTTTTCACCACTAAAACGCATGAGACTTGTAGTTTTTAAAAATGTTTTCATTTTTGATGAGACGCTTAATGAAAGAGGTTTAATCGCCGGCAAACGAAAATCCGCGATTTCCCGTAAATCCCGGGCTTGGCCCGTATAGTCGAATGTATACAAAGAAAAAGCCCTGTGAGTAAACTCATTTCCAGAACGATTTTTTAAATTACTTTTTCACCACTAAAACGCATGAAACTTGTAGTTTTCAAAAATGTTTTCATTTTTGATGGGACGCTGAATAAAAAAAGATTAATCGCCGGCAAACGAAAACCCGCGATTTCCCGTAAATCCCGGACTCGGCCCGTATAGTCAAAAGTATACAAAGAAAGTACCCAGGGAGTAAACTCATTTCCCGAACGATTTTTTAAATTATTTTTTCACCACTAAAACGCATGAGACTTGTAGTTTTCAGAAATGTTTTCATTTTTGATGAGACGCTTAATGAAAGTGGTTTAATCGCCGGCAAACGAAAACCCGCGATTTCCCGTAAATCCCGGGCTTGTCCCGTATAGTCGAATGTATACAAAGAAAGTACCCTGTGAGTAAACTCATTTCCAGAACGATGTTTTAAATTATCTTTTCACCACTAAATCGCATGAGACTTGTAGTTTTTAAAAATGTTTTCATTTTTGATGAGACGCTGAATAAAAGAAGTTTCATCGCCGGTAAACGAAAACCCGCGATTTCCCGTAAATCCCGGGCTTGTCCCGTATAGTCGAATGTATACAAAGAAAGTACCCTGTGAGTAAACTCATTTCCAGAACGATGTTTTAAATTATCTTTTCACCACTAAATCGCATGAGACTTGTAGTTTTTAAAAATGTTTTCATTTTTGATGAGACGCTGAATAAAAGAAGTTTCATCGCCGGCAAACGAAAACCCGCCATTTCCCGTAAACCCCGGACTCGGCCCGTATAGTCGAAAGTATACAAAGAAAGTACCCTGTGAGTAAACTCATTTCCAAAACGATTTTTTAAGTTATCTTTTCACCACTAAAACGCATGAGACTTGTAGTTTTTAAAAATGTTTTCATTTTTGATGAGACGCTGAATAAAAGAAGTTTCATCGCCGGCAAACGAAAACCCGCCATTTCCCGTAAACCCCGGACTCGGCCCGTATAGTCGAAAGTATACAAAGAAAGTACCCTGTGAGTAAACTCATTTCCAAAACGATTTTTTAAGTTATCTTTTCACCACTAAAACGCATGAGACTTGTAGTTTTTAAAAATGTTTTCATTTTTGATGAGACGCTTAATGAAAGAGGTTTAATCGCCGGCAAACGAAAACCCGCGATTTCCCGTAAATCCCGGGCTTGGCCCGTATAGTCGAATGTATACAAAGAAAAAGCCCTGTGAGTAAACTCTTTTCCAGAACGATTTTTTAAATTACTTTTTCACCACTAAAACGCATAAGACTTGTAGTTTTCAAAAATGTTTTCATTTTTGATGAGACGCTGAATAAAAGAAGTTTAATCGCCGGCAAACGAAAACCCGCCAT
Organism: Hydractinia symbiolongicarpus; assembly: GCF_029227915.1. NCBI lineage: Eukaryota > Metazoa > Cnidaria > Hydrozoa > Anthoathecata > Hydractiniidae > Hydractinia > Hydractinia symbiolongicarpus. The sequence goes on from NC_079881.1 coordinate 26,394,517, forward strand.
TTCCCGTAAACCCCGGACTCGACCCGTATAGTCAAAAGTATACAAAGAAAGTACACAGGGAGTAAACGGATTTCCCGAACGATTTTTTATTTTCTTTTTTCACCACTAAAACGCATGAAACTTGTAGTTTTCAAAAATGTTTTCATTTTTGATGGGACGCTGAATACAAAAAGTTTAATCGCCGGCAAACGAAAACCCGCGATTTCCCGTAAATCCCGGACTCGGCCCGTATAGTCAAAAGTATACAAAGAAAGTACCCAGGGAGTAAACTCATTTCCCGAACGATTTTTTAAATTATTTTTTCACCACTAAAACGCATGAGACTTGTAGTTTTCAGAAATGTTTTCATTTTTGATGAGACGCTTAATGAAAGTGGTTTAATCGCCGGCAAACGAAAACCCGAGATTTTCCGTAAATCCCGGGCTTGTCCCGTATAGTCGAATGTATACAAAGAAAGTACCCTGTGAGTAAACTCATTTCCAGAACGATGTTTTAAATTATCTTTTCACCACTAAATCGCATGAGACTTGTAGTTTTTAAAAATGTTTTCATTTTTGATGAGACGCTGAATAAAAGAAGTTTCATCGCCGGCAAACGAAAACCCGCCATTTCCCGTAAACCCCGGACTCTGCCCGTATAGTCGAGAGTATACAAAGAAAGTACCCTGTGAGTAAACTCATTTCCAAAACGATTTTTTAAGTTATCTTTTCACCACTAAAACGCATGAGACTTGTAGTTTTTAAAAATGTTTTCATTTTTGATGAGACGCTTAATGAAAGAGGTTTAATCGCCGGCAAACGAAAACCCGCGATTTCCCGTAAATCCCGGGCTTGGCCTGTATAGTCGAATGTATACAAAGAAAAAGCCCTGTGAGTAAACTCTTTTCCAGAACGATTTTTTAAATTACTTTTTCACCACTAAAACGCATAAGACTTGTAGTTTTCAAAAATGTTTTCATTTTTGATGAGACGCTGAATAAAAGAAGTTTAATCGCCGGCAAACGAAAACCCGCCATTTCCCGTAAATCCCGGGCTTGTCCCGTATAGTCGAATGTATACAAAGAAAGTACCCTGTGAGTAAACTCATTTCCAGAACGATGTTTTAAATTATCTTTTCACCACTAAATCGCATGAGACTTGTAGTTTTTAAAAATGTTTTCATTTTTGATGAGACGCTGAATAAAAGAAGTTTCATCGCCGGTAAACGAAAACCCGCGATTTCCCGTAAATCCCGGGCTTGTCCCGTATAGTCGAATGTATACAAAGAAAGTACCCTGTGAGTAAACTCATTTCCAGAACGATGTTTTAAATTATCTTTTCACCACTAAATCGCATGAGACTTGTAGTTTTTAAAAATGTTTTCATTTTTGATGAGACGCTGAATAAAAGAAGTTTCATCGCCGGCAAACGAAAACCCGCCATTTCCCGTAAACCCCGGACTCGGCCCGTATAGTCGAAAGTATACAAAGAAAGTACCCTGTGAGTAAACTCATTTCCAAAACGATTTTTTAAGTTATCTTTTCACCACTAAAACGCATGAGACTTGTAGTTTTTAAAAATGTTTTCATTTTTGATGAGACGCTGAATAAAAGAAGTTTCATCGCCGGCAAACGAAAACCCGCCATTTCCCGTAAACCCCGGACTCGGCCCGTATAGTCGAAAGTATACAAAGAAAGTACCCTGTGAGTAAACTCATTTCCAAAACGATTTTTTAAGTTATCTTTTCACCACTAAAACGCATGAGACTTGTAGTTTTTAAAAATGTTTTCATTTTTGATGAGACGCTTAATGAAAGAGGTTTAATCGCCGGCAAACGAAAACCCGCGATTTCCCGTAAATCCCGGGCTTGGCCCGTATAGTCGAATGTATACAAAGAAAAAGCCCTGTGAGTAAACTCTTTTCCAGAACGATTTTTTAAATTACTTTTTCACCACTAAAACGCATAAGACTTGTAGTTTTCAAAAATGTTTTCATTTTTGATGAGACGCTGAATAAAAGAAGTTTAATCGCCGGCAAACGAAAACCCGCCATTTCCCGTAAACCCCGGACTCGACCCGTATAGTCAAAAGTATACAAAGAAAGTACACAGGGAGTAAACGGATTTCCCGAACGATTTTTTATTTTATTTTTTCACCACTAAAACGCATGAAACTTGTAGTTTTCAAAAATGTTTTCATTTTTGATGGGACGCTGAATACAAAAAGTTTAATCGCCGGCAAACGAAAACCCGCGATTTCCCGTAAATCCCGGACTCGGCCCGTATAGTCAAAAGTATACAAAGAAAGTACCCAGGGAGTAAACTCATTTCCCGAACGATTTTTTAAATTATTTTTTCACCACTAAAACGCATGAGACTTGTAGTTTTCAGAAATGTTTTCATTTTTGATGAGACGCTTAATGAAAGTGGTTTAATCGCCGGCAAACGAAAACCCGAGATTTTCCGTAAATCCCGGGCTTGTCCCGTATAGTCGAATGTATACAAAGAAAGTACCCTGTGAGTAAACTCATTTCCAGAACGATGTTTTAAATTATCTTTTCACCACTAAATCGCATGAGACTTGTAGTTTTTAAAAATGTTTTCATTTTTGATGAGACGCTGAATAAAAGAAGTTTCATCGCCGGCAAACGAAAACCCGCCATTTCCCGTAAACCCCGGACTCTGCCCGTATAGTCGAGAGTATACAAAGAAAGTACCCTGTGAGTAAACTCATTTCCAAAACGATTTTTTAAGTTATCTTTTCACCACTAAAACGCATGAGACTTGTAGTTTTTAAAAATGTTTTCATTTTTGATGAGACGCTTAATGAAAGAGGTTTAATCGCCGGCAAACGAAAACCCGCGATTTCCCGTAAATCCCGGGCTTGGCCTGTATAGTCGAATGTATACAAAGAAAAAGCCCTGTGAGTAAACTCTTTTCCAGAACGATTTTTTAAATTACTTTTTCACCACTAAAACGCATAAGACTTGTAGTTTTCAAAAATGTTTTCATTTTTGATGAGACGCTGAATAAAAGAAGTTTAATCGCCGGCAAACGAAAACCCGCCATTTCCCGTAAACCCCGGACTCGACCCGTATAGTCAAAAGTATACAAAGAAAGTACACAGAGAGTAAACGGATTTCCCGAACGATTTTTTATATTATTTTTTCACCACTAAAACGCATGAAACTTGTAGTTTTCAAAAATGTTTTCATTTTTGATGGGACGCTGAATACAAAAAGTTTAATCGCCGGCAAACGAAAACCCGCGATTTCCCGTAAATCCCGGACTCGGCCCGTATAGTCAAAAGTATACAAAGAAAGTACCCAGGGAGTAAACTCATTTCCCGAACGATTTTTTAAATTATTTTTTCACCACTAAAACGCATGAGACTTGTAGTTTTCAGAAATGTTTTCATTTTTGATGAGACGCTTAATGAAAGTGGTTTAATCGCCGGCAAACGAAAACCCGCGATTTCCCGTAAATCCCGGACTCGGCCCGTATAGTCAAAAGTATACAAAGAAAGTACCCAGGGAGTAAACTCATTTCCCGAACGATTTTTTAAATTATTTTTTCACCACTAAAACGCATGAGACTTGCAGTTTTCAGAAATGTTTTCATTTTTGATGAGACGCTGAATAAAAGAAGTTTAATCGCCGGCAAACGAAAACCCGCGATTTCCCGTAAATCCCGGGCTTGGCCCGTATAGTCAAAAGTATATAAAGAAAGTACACAGGGAGTAAACTCATTTCCCGAACGATTTTTTAAATTTTTTTTTCACCACTAAAACGCATGAGACTTTAAGTTTTAAAACTTGTTTTCATTTTTGATGAGACGCTGAATAAAAGAAGTTTAATCGCCGGCAAACGAAAACCCGCGATTTCCCGTAAATCCCAGGCTTGGCCCGTATAGTTGAATGTATATAAAGAAACTACCCAAGGAGTAAACTGATTTTCCGAATGATTTTTCAAATTATTTCTGAACGACTAGAACGAATGAGACTTGTAGTTTTCAAAAATGTTTTCATTTTTAATGAGACGCTTAATGAAAGAAGTTTAATCGCCGGTAAACGAAAACCCGCGATTTCCCGTAAATCCCGGGCTTGTCCCGTATAGTCGAATGTATACAAAGAAAGTACCCTGTGAGTAAACTCATTTCCAGAACGATGTTTTAAATTATCTTTTCACCACTAAATCGCATGAGACTTGTAGTTTTTAAAAATGTTTTCATTTTTGATGAGACGCTGAATAAAAGAAGTTTCATCGCCGGCAAACGAAAACCCGCCATTTCCCGTAAACCCCGGACTCGGCCCGTATAGTCGAAAGTATACAAAGAAAGTACCCTGTGAGTAAACTCATTTCCAAAACGATTTTTTAAGTTATCTTTTCACCACTAAAACGCATGAGACTTGTAGTTTTTAAAAATGTTTTCATTTTTGATGAGACGCTTAATGAAAGAGGTTTAATCGCCGGCAAACGAAAACCCGCGATTTCCCGTAAATCCCGGGCTTGGCCCGTATAGTCGAATGTATACAAAGAAAAAGCCCTGTGAGTAAACTCTTTTCCAGAACGATTTTTTAAATTACTTTTTCACCACTAAAACGCATAAGACTTGTAGTTTTCAAAAATGTTTTCATTTTTGATGAGACGCTGAATAAAAGAAGTTTAATCGCCGGCAAACGAAAACCCGCCATTTCCCGTAAACCCCGGACTCGACCCGTATAGTCAAAAGTATACAAAGAAAGTACACAGGGAGTAAACGGATTTCCCGAACGATTTTTTATTTTATTTTTTCACCACTAAAACGCATGAAACTTGTAGTTTTCAAAAATGTTTTCATTTTTGATGGGACGCTGAATACAAAAAGTTTAATCGCCGGCAAACGAAAACCCGCGATTTCCCGTAAATCCCGGACTCGGCCCGTATAGTCAAAAGTATACAAAGAAAGTACCCAGGGAGTAAACTCATTTCCCGAACGATTTTTTAAATTATTTTTTCACCACTAAAACGCATGAGACTTGTAGTTTTCAGAAATGTTTTCATTTTTGATGAGACGCTTAATGAAAGTGGTTTAATCGCCGGCAAACGAAAACCCGAGATTTTCCGTAAATCCCGGGCTTGTCCCGTATAGTCGAATGTATACAAAGAAAGTACCCTGTGAGTAAACTCATTTCCAGAACGATGTTTTAAATTATCTTTTCACCACTAAATCGCATGAGACTTGTAGTTTTTAAAAATGTTTTCATTTTTGATGAGACGCTGAATAAAAGAAGTTTCATCGCCGGCAAACGAAAACCCGCCATTTCCCGTAAACCCCGGACTCTGCCCGTATAGTCGAGAGTATACAAAGAAAGTACCCTGTGAGTAAACTCATTTCCAAAACGATTTTTTAAGTTATCTTTTCACCACTAAAACGCATGAGACTTGTAGTTTTTAAAAATGTTTTCATTTTTGATGAGACGCTTAATGAAAGAGGTTTAATCGCCGGCAAACGAAAACCCGCGATTTCCCGTAAATCCCGGGCTTGGCCTGTATAGTCGAATGTATACAAAGAAAAAGCCCTGTGAGTAAACTCTTTTCCAGAACGATTTTTTAAATTACTTTTTCACCACTAAAACGCATAAGACTTGTAGTTTTCAAAAATGTTTTCATTTTTGATGAGACGCTGAATAAAAGAAGTTTAATCGCCGGCAAACGAAAACCCGCCATTTCCCGTAAACCCCGGACTCGACCCGTATAGTCAAAAGTATACAAAGAAAGTACACAGAGAGTAAACGGATTTCCCGAACGATTTTTTATATTATTTTTTCACCACTAAAACGCATGAAACTTGTAGTTTTCAAAAATGTTTTCATTTTTGATGGGACGCTGAATACAAAAAGTTTAATCGCCGGCAAACGAAAACCCGCGATTTCCCGTAAATCCCGGACTCGGCCCGTATAGTCAAAAGTATACAAAGAAAGTACCCAGGGAGTAAACTCATTTCCCGAACGATTTTTTAAATTATTTTTTCACCACTAAAACGCATGAGACTTGTAGTTTTCAGAAATGTTTTCATTTTTGATGAGACGCTTAATGAAAGTGGTTTAATCGCCGGCAAACGAAAACCCGCGATTTCCCGTAAATCCCGGACTCGGCCCGTATAGTCAAAAGTATACAAAGAAAGTACCCAGGGAGTAAACTCATTTCCCGAACGATTTTTTAAATTATTTTTTCACCACTAAAACGCATGAGACTTGCAGTTTTCAGAAATGTTTTCATTTTTGATGAGACGCTGAATAAAAGAAGTTTAATCGCCGGCAAACGAAAACCCGCGATTTCCCGTAAATCCCGGGCTTGGCCCGTATAGTCAAAAGTATATAAAGAAAGTACACAGGGAGTAAACTCATTTCCCGAACGATTTTTTAAATTTTTTTTTCACCACTAAAACGCATGAGACTTTAAGTTTTAAAACTTGTTTTCATTTTTGATGAGACGCTGAATAAAAGAAGTTTAATCGCCGGCAAACGAAAACCCGCGATTTCCCGTAAATCCCAGGCTTGGCCCGTATAGTTGAATGTATATAAAGAAACTACCCAAGGAGTAAACTGATTTTCCGAATGATTTTTCAAATTATTTCTGAACGACTAGAACGAATGAGACTTGTAGTTTTCAAAAATGTTTTCATTTTTAATGAGACGCTTAATGAAAGAAGTTTAATCGCCGGTAAACGAAAACCCGCGATTTCCCGTAAATCCCGGGCTTGTCCCGTATAGTCGAATGTATACAAAGAAAGTACCCTGTGAGTAAACTCATTTCCAGAACGATGTTTTAAATTATCTTTTCACCACTAAATCGCATGAGACTTGTAGTTTTTAAAAATGTTTTCATTTTTGATGAGACGCTGAATAAAAGAAGTTTCATCGCCGGCAAACGAAAACCCGCCATTTCCCGTAAACCCCGGACTCGGCCCGTATAGTCGAAAGTATACAAAGAAAGTACCCTGTGAGTAAACTCATTTCCAAAACGATTTTTTAAGTTATCTTTTCACCACTAAAACGCATGAGACTTGTAGTTTTTAAAAATGTTTTCATTTTTGACGAGACGCTTAATGAAAGAGGTTTAATCGCCGGCAAACGAAAACCCGCGATTTCCCGTAAATCCCGGGCTTGGCCCGTATAGTCGAATGTATACAAAGAAAAAGCCCTGTGAGTAAACTCATTTCCAGAACGATTTTTTAAATCACTTTTTCACCACTAAAACGCATAAGACTTGTAGTTTTCAAAAATGTTTTCATTTTTGATGAGACGCTGAATAAAAGAAGTTTAATCGCCGGCAAACGAAAACCCGCCATTTCCCGTAAACCCCAGGCTTGGCCCGTATAGTTGAATGTATATAAAGAAAGTACCCAAGGAGTAAACTGATTTCCCGAACGATTTTTCAAATTATTTCTGAACCACTAGAACAAATAAGACTTGTAGTTTTCAAAAATGTTTTCATTTTTAATGAGACGCTTAATGAAAGAAGTTTAATCGCCGGTAAACGAAAACCCGCAATTTTCCGTAAATCCCGGGCTTGGCCCGTATAGTCAAAAGTATACAAAGAAAGTACCCAGGGAGTAAACTCATTTCCCGAACGATCTTTTATATTATTTTTTCACCACAAAAACGCATGAGACTTGTATTTTTCAAAAATGTTTTCATTTTTGATGGGACGCTGAATAAAAGAAGTTTAATCGCCGGCAAACGAAAACCCACGATTTCCCGTAAATCCCGGACTCGGCCAATATAGTCAAAAGTATACAAAGAAAGTACCCAGGGAGTAAACTTATTTTCTGAACGATTTTTAAAATTATTTTTGCACCACTAAAACGCATGAGACTTGTAGTTTTCAAAAAAATTTTCATTTTTGATGAGACGCTTAATGAAAGAGGTTTAATCGCCGGCAAACGAAAACCAGCGATTTCCCCTAAATCCCGGGCTTGGCCCGTGTAGTCGAATGTATACAAAGAAAGTACCCAGGGAGTAAACTCATTTCCCGGAGGATTTTTTAAATTATTTTTTCACCACTAAAACGCATGAGACTTGTAGTTTTTAAAAATGTTTTCATTTTTGATGAGACGCTTAATGAAAGAGGTTTAATCGCCGGCAAACGAAAACCCGCGATTTCCCGTAAATTCCGGGCTTGGCCCGCATAGTCGAATGTATACAAAGAAAGTACCCTGTGAGTAAACTCATTTCCAGAACGATTTTTTAAATTATTTTTTCACCACTAAAACGCATAAGACTTGTAGTTTTCAAAAATGTTTTCATTTTTGATGAGACGCTGAATAAAAGAAGTTTAATCGCCGGCAAACGAAAACCCGCCATTTCCCGTAAATCCCGGGCATTGCCCGTATAGTCAAAAGTATACAAAGAAAGTACCCAGGGAGTAAACTCATTTCCCGAACGATTTTTTAAATTATTTTTTCACCACTAAAACACATGAGACTTGTAGTTTTTAAAAATGTTTTCATTTTTGATGAGACGCTGAATAAAAGAAGTTTAATCGCCGGCAAACGAAAACCCGCCATTTCCCGTAAATCCCGGGCATTGCCCGTATAGTCAAAAGTATACAAAGAAAGTACCCAGGGAGTAAACTCATTTCCCGAACGATTTTTTAAATTATTTTTTCACCACTAAAACACATGAGACTTGTAGTTTTTAAAAATGTTTTCATTTTTGATGAGACGCTGAATAAAAGAAGTTTAATCGCCGGCAAACGAAAACCCGCCATTTCCCGTAAATCCCGGGCATTGCCCGTATAGTCAAAAGTATACAAAGAAAGTACCCAGGGAGTAAACTCATTTCCCGAACGATTTTTTATATTATTTTTTCACCACTAAAACGCATGAGACTTGTAGTTTTCAGAAATGTTTTCATTTTTGATGAGACGCTTAATGAAAGTGGTTTAATCGCCGGCAAACGGAAACCCGCGATTTCCCTAAATCCCGGGCTTGGCCCGTATAGTCGAATGTACATAAAGAAAGTACCCTGTGAGTAAACTCATTTCCAAAACGATTTTTAAAATTATCTTTTCACCACTAAAACGCATGAGACTTGTAGTTTTCAAAAATGTTTTTATTTTTAGTGAGACACTGAATAAAAGAAGTTTAATCGCCGGCAAACGAAAACCCGCCATTTCCCGTAAATCCCGGGCATTGCCCGTATAGTCAAAAGTATACAAAGAAAGTACCCAGGGTGTAAACTCATTTCCCGAACGATTTTTTAAATTATTTTTTCACCACTAAAACACATGAGACTTGTAGTTTTTAAAAATGTTTTCATTTTTGATGAGACGCTGAATAAAAGAAGTTTAATCGCCGGCAAACGAAAACCCGCCATTTCCCGTAAATCCCGGACTCGGCCCGTATAGTCAAAAGTATACAAAGAAAGTACCCTGTGAGTAAACTCATTTCCAAAACGATTTTTAAAATTATCTTTTCACCACTAAAACGCATAAGACTTGTAGTTTTCAAAAATGTTTTCATTTTTGATGAGACGCTGAATAAAAGAAGTTTAATCGCCGGCAAACGAAAACCCGCGATTTCCCGTAAATCCCGGGCTTGGCCCGTAAAGTCAAAAGTATACAAAGAAAGTACCCAGGGAGTAAACTCATTTCCCGAACGATTTTTTAAATTATTTTTTCACCACTAAAAACATGAGACTTGTAGTTTTTAAAAATGTTTTCATTTTTGATGAGACGCTGAATAAAAGAAGTTTAATCGCCGGCAAACGAAAACCCGCCATTTCCCGTAAATCCCGGGCTTGGCCCGTATAGTCGAATGTACATAAAGAAAGTACCCTGTGAGTAAACTCATTTCCAAAACGATTTTTAAAATTATCTTTTCACCACTAAAACGCATGAGACTTGTAGTTTTCAAAAATGTTTTCATTTTTAGTGAGACACTGAATAAAAGAAGTTTAATCGCCGGCAAACGAAAACCCGCCATTTCCCGTAAATCCCGGGCATTGCCCGTATAGTCAAAAGTATACAAAGAAAGTACCCAGGGTGTAAACTCATTTCCCGAACGATTTTTTAAATTATTATTTTACCAAAAAAGCCCATGAGACTTGTAGTTTTTAAAAATGTTTTTATTTTTGATGAGACGCTGTATAAAAGAAGTTTAATCAACGGCAAATGAAATCCCGCGACTTCCCGTAAATCCCGGAATCGGCCCGTATAGTCAAAAGTATACAAAGAAAGTACCCAGGGAGTAAACGCATTTCCCAAACGATTTTTTAAATTATTATTTCACCACTAAAGCCCATGAGACTTGTAGTTTTTAAAAATGTTTTTATTTTTGATGAGACGCTGAATAAAAGAAGTTTAATCGCCGGCAAACGAAAACCCGCGATTTCCCGTAAATCTCGGACTCGGCCCGTATAGTCAAAAGTATACAAAGAAAGTACCCAGGGAGTAAACTCATTTCCCGAACGATTTTTTAAATTATTTTTTCACCACTAAAACGCATGAGACTTGTAGTTTTCAGAAATGTTTTCATTTTTGATGAGACGCTTAATGAAAGTGGTTTAATCGCCGGCAAACGAAAACCCGCAATTTCCCGTAAATCCCGGGCTTGGCCATTATAGTCGAATGTATACAAAGAAAGTACCCTGTGAGTTAACTCATTTCCAAAACGATTTTTTAAATTATCTTTTCACCACTAAAACGCATGAGACTTGTAGTTTTCAAAAATGTTTTCATTTTTGATGAGACACTGAATAAAAGAAGTTTAATCGCCGGCAAACGAAAACCCTCCATTTCCCGTAAATCCCGGGCTTGGCCCGTATAGTCAAAAGTATACAAAGAAAGTACCCAGGGAGTAAACTCATTTCCCGAACGATATTTTATATTATTTTTTCACCACTAAAACGCATGAGACTTGTAGTTTTTAAAAATGTTTTCATTTTTGATGGGACGCTGAATAAAAGAAGTTTAATCGCCGGCAAACAAAAACCCGCGATTTCCCGTAAATCCCGGACTCGGCCCGTATAGTCAAAAGTACACAAAGAAAGTACCCAGGGAGTAAACTCATTTCCCGAACGATTTTTTAAATTATTTTTTCACCACTAAAACGCATGAGACTTGTAGTTTTCAAAAATGTTTTCATTTTTGATGAGACGCTTAATGAAAGAGGTTTAATCGCTGTCAAACGAAAGCCCGCGATTTCCCGTAAATCCCGGGCTTGGCCCGTATAGTCGAATGTATACAAAGAAAAAGACCTGTGAGTAAACTCATTTCCAGAACGATTTTTTAAATTACTTTTTCACCACTAAAACGCATAACACTTGTAGCTTTCAAAAATGTTTTCATTTTTGATGAGACGGTGAATAAAAGAAGTTTAATCGTCGTCAAACGAAAATCCGCGATTTCCTGTAAATCCCGGGCTTGGCTCGTATAGTCAAAAGTATACAAAGAAAGTACACAGGGAGTAAACTCATTTTCCGAACGATTTTTTAAATTTTTTTTTCACCACTTAAACGCATGAGACTTGTAGTTTTCAAACTTGTTTTCATTTTTGATGAGACGCTGAATAAAAGAAGTTTAATCGCCGGCAAACGAAAACCCGCGATTTCCCGTAAATCTCGGACTCGGCCCGTATAGTCAAAAGTATACAAAGAAAGTACCCAGGGAGTAAACTCATTTCCCGAACGATTTTTTAAATTATTTTTTCACCACTAAAACGCATGAGACTTGCAGTTTTCAGAAATGTTTTCATTTTTGATGAGACGCTTAATGAAAGTGGTTTAATCGCCGGCAAACGAAAACCCGCGATTTCCCGTAAATCCCGGGCTTGGCCCGTATAGTCGAATGTATACAAAGAAAGTACCCTGTGAGTAAACTCATTTCCAAAACGATTTTTTAAATTATCTTTTCACCACTAAAACGCATGAAACGTGTAGTTTTCAAAAATGTTTTCATTTTTGATGAGACACTGAATAAAAGAAGTTTAATCGCCGGCAAACGAAAACCCGCCATTTCCCGTAAATCCCGGGCTTGGCCCGTATAGTCAAAAGTATACAAAGAAAGTACCCAGGGAGTAAACTCATTTCCCGAACGATTTTTTATATTATTTTTTCACCACTAAAACGCATGAGACTTGTAGTTTTCAAAAATGTTTTCATTTTTGATGGGACGCTGAATAAAAGAAGTTTAATCGCCGGCAAACAAAAACCCGCGATTTCCCGTAAATCCCGGACTCGGCCCGTATAGTCAAAAGTATACAAAGAAAGTACCCAGGGAGTAAACTCATTTCCCGAACGATTTTTTAAATTATTTATTCACCACTAAAACGCACGAGACTTGTAGTTTTTAAAAAATGTTTTCATTTTTGATGAGACGCTTAATGAAAGAAGTTTAATCGCCGGCAAACGAAAACCAGCGATTTCCCCTAAATCCAGGGCTTGGCCCGTGTAGTCGAATGTATGCAAAGAAAGTACCCAGGGAGTAAACTCATTTCCCGAACGATTTTTTAAATTTTTTTTTCACCACCAAAACGCATGAGACTTGTAGTTTTCAAAAATGTTTTCATTTTTATTGAGACGCTTAATGAAAGAGGTTTAATCGCCGGTAAACGAAAACCCGCGATTTCCCGTAAATCCCGGGCTTGTCCCGTATAGTCGAATGTATACAAAGAAAGTACCCTGTGAGTAAACTCATTTCCAGAACGATGTTTTAAATTATCTTTTCACCACTAAAGCCCATGAGACTTGTAGTTTTTAAAAATGTTTTCATTTTTGATGAGACGCTGAATAAAAGAAGTTTAATCGCCGGCAAACGAAAACCCGCGATTTCCCGTAAATCCCGTACTCGGCCCGTATAGTCAAAAGTATACAAAGAAAGTACCCAGGGAGTAAACTCATTTCCCGAACGATTTTTTAAATTATTTTTTCACCACTAAAACGCATGAGACTTGTAGTTTTCAGAAATGTTTTCATTTTTGATGAGACACTGAATAAAAGAAGTTTAATCGCCGGCAAACGAAAACCCGCCATTTCCCGTAAATCCCGGGCTTGGCCCGTATAGTCAAAAGTATACAAAGAAAGTACCCAGGGAGTAAACTCATTTCCCGAACGATTTTTTATATTATTTTTTCACCACTAAAACGCATGAGACTTGTAGTTTTCAAAAATGTTTTCATTTTTGATGGGACGCTGAATAAAAGAAGTTTAATCGCCGGCAAACAAAAACCCGCGATTTCCCGTAAATCCCGGACTCGGCCCGTATAGTCAAAAGTATACAAAGAAAGTACCCAGGGAGTAAACTCATTTCCCGAACGATTTTTTAAATTATTTATTCACCACTAAAACGCACGAGACTTGTAGTTTTTAAAAAATGTTTTCATTTTTGATGAGACGCTTAATGAAAGAAGTTTAATCGCCGGCAAACGAAAACCAGCGATTTCCCCTAAATCCAGGGCTTGGCCCGTGTAGTCGAATGTATGCAAAGAAAGTACCCAGGGAGTAAACTCATTTCCCGAACGATTTTTTAAATTTTTTTTTCACCACCAAAACTCATGAGACTTGTAGTTTTCAAAAATGTTTTCATTTTTAATGAGACGCTTAATGAAAGAGGTTTAATCGCCGGTAAACGAAAACCCGCGATTTCCCGTAAATCCCGGGCTTGTCCCGTATAGTCGAATGTATACAAAGAAAGTACCCTGTGAGTAAACTCATTTCCAGAACGATGTTTTAAATTATCTTTTCACCACTAAAGCCCATGAGACTTGTAGTTTTTAAAAATGTTTTCATTTTTGATGAGACGCTGAATAAAAGAAGTTTAATCGCCGGCAAACGAAAACCCGCGATTTCCCGTAAATCCCGTACTCGGCCCGTATAGTCAAAAGTATACAAAGAAAGTACCCAGGGAGTAAACTCATTTCCCGAACGATTTTTTAAATTATTTTTTCACCACTAAAACGCATGAGACTTGTAGTTTTCAAAAATGTTTTCATTTTTGATGAGACGCTTAATGAAAGAGGTTTAATCGCCGGCAAAGGAAAACCAGCGATTTCCCCTAAATCCAGGGCTTGGCCCTTGTAGTCAAATGTTTGCAAAGAAAGTACCCAGGGAGTAAACTCATTTCCCGAACGATTTTTTAAATTTTTTTTTCACCACTAAAACGCATGAGACTTGTAGTTTCAAAAATGTTTCCATTTTTGATGAGACTCTTAATGAAAGAGGTTTAATCGCCGGCAAACGAAAACCCGCGATTTCCCGTAAATCCCGGGCTTGGCCCGTATAGTGGAATGCATACAAAGAAAAAGCCCTGTGAGTAAACTCATTTCCAGAACGATTTTTTAAATTACTTTTTCACCACTAAAACGCATAACACTTGTGGTTTTCAAACTTGTTTTCATTTTTGATGAGACGCTGAATAAAAGAAGTTTAATCGCCGGCAAACGAAATCCTGCGATTTCCCGTAAATCCCGGGCTTGGCTCGTATAGTCAAAAGTATACAAAGAAAGTACACAGTGAGTAAACTCATTTCCCGAACGATTTTTTAAATTATTTCTGCACCACTAGAACGAATGAGACTTGTAGTTTTCAAAAATGTTTTCATTTTTAATGAGACGATTAATGAAAGAGGCTTAATCGCCGGTAAACGAAAACCCGCGATTTCCCGTAAATCCCGGGCTTGTCCCGTATAGTCGAATGTATACAAAGAAAGTACCCTGTGAGTAAACTCATTTCCAGAACGATGTTTTAAATTATTTTTTCACCACTAAAACACATGAGACTTGTAGTTTTAAAAAATGTTTTAATTTTTGATGCGACGCTTAATGAAAGAGGTTTAATCGCTGGCAAACGAAAACCCGCGATTTCCCGTAAATCCCGGGCTTGGCCATTATAGTCGAATGTATACAAAGAAAGTACCCTGTGAGTAAACTCATTTCCAAAACGATTTTTTAAATTATCTTTTCACCACTAAAACGCATGAGACTTGTAGTTTTCAAAAATGTTTTCATTTTTGATGAGACACTGAATAAAAGAAGTTTAATCGCCGGCAAACGAAAACCCGCCATTTCCCGTAAATCCCGGGCTTGGCCCGTATAGTCAAAAGTATACAAAGAAAGTACCCAGGGAGTAAACTCATTTCCCGAACGATTTTTTATATTATTTTTTCACCACTAAAACGCATGAGACTTGTAGTTTTTAAAAATGTTTTCATTTTTGATGGGACGCTGAATAAAAGAAGTTTAATCGCCAGCAAACGAAAATCCGCAATTTCCCGTAAATCCCGGGCTTGGCCATTATAGTCGAATGTATACAAAGAAAGTACCCTGTGAGTAAACTCATTTCCAAAACGATTTTTTAAATTATCTTTTCACCACTAAAACGCATGAGACTTGTAGTTTTCAAAAATGTTTTCATTTTTGATGAGACACTGAATAAAAGAAGTTTAATCGCCGGCAAACGAAAACCCGCCATTTCCCGTAAATCCCGGGCTTGGCCCGTATAGTCAAAAGTATACAAAGAAAGTACCCAGGGAGTAAACTCATTTCCCGAACGATTTTTTATGTTATTTTTTCACCACTAAAACGCATGAGACTTGTAGTTTTTAAAAATGTTTTCATTTTTGATGGGACGCTGAATAAAAGAAGTTTAATCGCCGGCAAACAAAAACCCGCGATTTCCCGTAAATCCCGGACTCGGCCCGTATAGTCAAAAGTATACAAAGAAAGTACCCAGGGAGTAAACTCATTTCCCGAACGATTTTTTAAATTATTTTTTCACCACTAAAACGCATGAGACTTGTAGTTTTTAAAAAATGTTTTCATTTTTGATGAGACGCTTAATGAAAGAAGTTTAATCGCCGGCAAACGAAAACCAGCGATTTCCCCTAAATCCAGGGCTTGGCCCGTGTAGTCGAATGTATGCAAAGAAAGTACCCAGGGAGTAAACTCATTTCCCGAACGATTTTTTAAATTTTTTTTTCACCACCAAAACGCATGAGACTTGTAGTTTTCAAAAATGTTTTCATTTTTGATGAGACGCTTAATGAAAGAGGTTTAATCGCCGTCAAACGAAAACCTGCGATTTCCCGTAAATCCCGGGCTTGGCCCGTATAGTCGAATGTATACAAAGAAAAAGAACTGTGAGTAAACTCATTTCCAGAACGATTTTTTAAATTACTTTTTCACCACTAAAACGCATAACACTTGTAGCTTTAAAAAATGTTTTCATTTTTGATGAGACGGTGAATAAAAGAAGTTTAATCGCCGGCAAACGAAAATCCGCGATTTCCTGTAAATCCCAGGCTTGGCTCGTTTAGTCAAAAGTATACAAAGAAAGTACACAGGGAGTAAACTCATTTCCCGAACGATGTTTTAAATTTTTTTTTCACCACTTAAACGCATGAGACTTGTAGTTTTCAAACTTGTTTTCATTTTTGATGAGACGCTGAATAAAAGAAGTTTAATCGCCGGCAAACGAAAACCCGCGATTTCCCGTAAAACCCAGGCTTGACCCGTATAGTTGAATGTATATAAAGAAAGTACCCAAGGAGTAAACTGATTTCCCGAACGATTTTTCAAATTATTTCAGCACCACTAGAACGAATGAGACTTGTAGTTTTCAAAAATGTTTTCATTTTTAATGAGACGCTTAATGAAAGAGGTTTAATCGCCGGTAAACGAAAACCCGCGATTTCCCGTAAATCCCGGGCTTGTCCCGTATAGTCGAATGTATACAAAGAAAGTACCCTGTGAGTAAACTCATTTCCAGAACGATGTTTTAAATTATCTTTTCACCACTAAAGCCCAGGAGACTTGTAGTTTTTAAAAATGTTTACATTTTTGATGAGACGCTGAATAAAAGAAGTTTAATCGCCGGCAAACGAAAACCCGCGATTTCCCGTAAATCCCGGACTCGGCCCGTATAGTCAAAAGTATACAAAGAAAGTACCCAGGGAGTAAACGCATTTCCCAAACGATTTTTTAAATTATTATTTCACCACTAAAACCCATGAGACTTGTAGTTTTTAAAAATGTTTTTATTTTTGATGAGACGCTGAATAAAAGAAGTTTAATCGCCGGCAAACGAAAACCCGCGATTTCCCGTAAATCTCGGACTCGGCCCGTATAGTCAAAAGTATACAAAGAAAGTACCCAGGGAGTAAACTCATTTCCCGAACGATTTTTTAAATTATTTTTTCACCACTAAAACGTATGAGACTTGTAGTTTTCAGAAATGTTTTCATTTTTGATAAGACGCTTAATGAAAGTGGTTTAATCGCCGGCAAACGAAAACCCGCGATTTCCCGTAAATCCCGGGCTTGGCCCGTATAGTCGAATGTATACAAAGAAAGTACCCTGTGAGTAAACTCATTTCCAAAACGATTTTTTAAATTATCTTTTCACCACTAAAACGCATGAAACGTGTAGTTTTCAAAAATGTTTTCATTTTTGATGAGACACTGAATAAAAGAAGTTTAATCGCCGGCAAACGAAAACCCGCCATTTCCCGTAAATCCCGGGCTTGGC
Source organism: Hydractinia symbiolongicarpus (assembly GCF_029227915.1). NCBI lineage: Eukaryota > Metazoa > Cnidaria > Hydrozoa > Anthoathecata > Hydractiniidae > Hydractinia > Hydractinia symbiolongicarpus. The sequence goes on from NC_079881.1 coordinate 26,411,998, forward strand.
CCGTATAGTCAAAAGTATACAAAGAAAGTACCCAGGGAGTAAACTCATTTCCCGAACGATTTTTTATATTATTTTTTTACCACTAAAACGCATAAGACTTGTAGTTTTCAAAAAATGTTTTCATTTTTGATGGGACGCTGAATAAAAGAAGTTTAATCGCCGGCAAACAAAAACCCGCGATTTCCCGTAAATCCCGGACTCGGCCCGTATAGTCAAAAGTATACAAAGAAAGTACCCAGGGAGTAAACTCATTTCCGAACGATTTTTTAAATTATTTTTTCACCACTAAAACGCATGAGACTTGTAGTTTTTAAAAAATGTTTTCATTTTTGATGAGACGCTGAATAAAAGAAGTTTAATCGCCGGCAAACGAAAACCCGCGATTTCCCGTAAATCCCGGACTCGGCCCGTATAGTCAAAAGTATACAAAGAAAGTACCCAGGGAGTAAACGCATTTCCCAAACGATTTTTTAAATTATTATTTCACCACTAAAGCCCATGAGACTTGTAGTTTTTAAAAATGTTTTTATTTTTGATGAGACGCTGCATAAAAGAAGTTTAATCGCCGGCAAACGAAAACCCGCGATTTCCCGTAAATCTCGGACTCGGCCCGTATAGTCAAAAGTATACAAAGAAAGTACCCAGGGAGTAAACTCATTTCCCGAACGATTTTTTAAATTATTTTTTCACCACTAAAACGCATGAGACTTGTAGTTTTCAGAAATGTTTTCATTTTTGATAAGACGCTTAATGAAAGTGGTTTAATCGCCGGCAAACGAAAACCCGCGATTTCCCGTAAATCCCGGGCTTGGCCCGTATAGTCGAATGTATACAAAGAAAGTACCCTGTGAGTAAACTCATTTCCAAAACGATTTTTTAAATTATCTTTTCACCACTAAAACGCATGAAACGTGTAGTTTTCAAAAATGTTTTCATTTTTGATGAGACACTGAATAAAAGAAGTTTAATCGCCGGCAAACGAAAACCCGCCATTTCCCGTAAATCCCGGGCTTGGCCCGTATAGTCAAAAGTATACAAAGAAAGTACCCAGGGGGTAAACTCATTTCCCGAACGATTTTTTATATTATTTTTTCACCACTAAAACGCATAAGACTTGTAGTTTTCAAAAAATGTTTTCATTTTTGATGGGACGCTGAATAAAAGAAGTTTAATCGCCGGCAAACAAAAACCCGCGATTTCCCGTAAATCCCGGACTCGGCCCGTAAAGTCAAAAGTATACAAAGAAAGTACCCAGGGAGTAAACTCATTTCCCGAACGATTTTTTAAATTATTTTGTCACCACTAAAACGCATGAGACTTGTAGTTTTTAAAAAATGTTTTCATTTTTGATGAGACGCTTAATGAAAGAAGTTTAATCGCCGGCAAACGAAAACCAGCGATTTCCCCTAAATCCAGGGCTTGGCCCGTGTAGTCGAATGTATACAAAGAAAGTACCCTGTGAGTAAACTCATTTCCAGAACGATGTTTTAAATTATTTTTTCACCACTAAAACGCATGAGACTTGTAGTTTTCAGAAATGTTTTCATTTTTGATGAGACGCTTAATGAAAGTGGTTTAATCGCCGGCAAACGAAAACCCGCGATTTCCCGTAAATCCCGGGCTTGGCCATTATAGTCGAATGTATACAAAGAAAGTACCCTGTGAGTAAACTCATTTCCAAAACGATTTTTTAAATTATCTTTTCACCACTAAAACGCATGAGACTTGTAGTTTTCAAAAATGTTTTCATTTTTGATGAGACACTGAATAAAAGAAGTTTAATCGCCGGCAAACAAAAACCCGCCATTTCCCGTAAATCCCGGGCTTGGCCCGTATAGTCAAAAGTATACAAAGAAAGTACCCAGGGAGTAAACTCATTTCCCGAACGATTTTTTATATTATTTTTTCACCACTAAAACGCATGAGACTTGTAGTTTTTAAAAATGTTTTCATTTTTGATGGGACGCTGAATAAAAGAAGTTTAATCGCCGGCAAACGAAAACCCGCGATTTCCCGTAAATCCCAGGCTTGGCCCGTATAGATGAATGCATACAAAGAAAGTACACAAGGAGTAAACTGATTTCCCGAACGATTTTTCAAATTATTTCTGCACCACTAAAACGAATGAGACTTGTAGTTTTCAAAAATGTTTTCATTTTTAATGAGACGCTTAATGAAAGAGGCTTAATCGCCGGTAAACGAAAACCCGCGATTTCCCGTAAATCCCGGGCTTGTCCCGTATAGTCGAATGTATACAAAGAAAGTACCCTGTGAGTAAACTCATTTCCAGAACGATGTTTTAAATTATCTTTTCACCACTAAAGCCCATGAGACTTGTAGTTTTTAAAAATGTTTTTATTTTTGATGAGACGCTGAATAAAAGAAGTTTAATCGCCGGCAAACGAAAACCCGCGATTTCCCGTAAATCTCGGACTCGGCCCGTATAGTCAAAAGTATACAAAGAAAGTACCCAGGGAGTAAACTCATTTCCCGAACGATTTTTTAAATTATTTTTTCACCACTAAAACGCATGAGACTTGTAGTTTTCAGAAATGTTTTCATTTTTGATGAGACGCTTAATGAAAGTGGTTTAATAGCCGGCAAACGAAAACCCGCGATTTCCCGTAAATCCCGGGCTTGGCCATTATAGTCGAATGTATACAAAGAAAGTACCCTGTGAGTAAACTCATTTCCAAAACGATTTTTTAAATTATCTTTTAACCACTAAAACGCATGAGACTTGTAGTTTTCAAAAATGTTTTCATTTTTGATGAGACACTGAATAAAAGAAGTTTAATCGCCGGCAAACGAAAACCCGCCATTTCCCGTAAATCCCGGGCTTGGCCCGTATAGTCAAAAGTATACAAAGAAAGTACCCAGGGAGTAAACCCATTTCCCGAACGATTTTTTAAATTATCTTTTCACCACTAAAACGCATGAGACTTGTAGTTTTCAAAAATGTTTTCATTTTTGATGAGACACTGAATAAAAGAAGTTTAATCGCCGGCAAACGAAAACCCGCCATTTCCCGTAAATCCCGGGCTTGGCCCGTATAGTCAAAAGTATACAAAGAAAGTACGCAGGGAGTAAACTCATTTCCCGAACGATTTTTTATGTTATATTTTCACCACTAAAACGCATGAGACTTGTAGTTTTTAAAAATGTTTTCATTTTTGATGGGACGCTGAATAAAAGAAGTTTAATCGCCGGCAAACGAAAACCCGCGATTTCCCGTAAATCCCGGGCTTGGCCATTATAGTCGAATGTATACAAAGAAAGTACCCTGTGAGTAAACTCATTTCCAAAACGATTTTTTAAATTATCTTTTCACCACTAAAACGCATGAGACTTGTAGTTTTCAAAAATGTTTTCATTTTTGATGAGACACTGAATAAAAGAAGTTTAATCGCCGGCAAACGAAAACCCGCCATTTCCCGTAAATCCCGGGCTTGGCCCGTATAGTCAAAAGTATACAAAGAAAGTACCCAGGGAGTAAACCCATTTCCCGAACGATTTTTTAAATTATCTTTTCACCACTAAAACGCATGAGACTTGTAGTTTTCAAAAATGTTTTCATTTTTGATGAGACACTGAATAAAAGAAGTTTAATCGCCGGCAAACGAAAACCCGCCATTTCCCGTAAATCCCGGGCTTGGCCCGTATAGTCAAAAGTATACAAAGAAAGTACGCAGGGAGTAAACTCATTTCCCGAACGATTTTTTATGTTATTTTTTCACCACTAAAACGCATGAGACTTGTAGTTTTTAAAAATGTTTTCATTTTTGATGGGACGCTGAATAAAAGAAGTTTAATCGCCGGCAAACGAAAACCCGCGATTTCCCGTAAATCCCGGGCTTGGCCATTATAGTCGAATGTATACAAAGAAAGTACCCTGTGAGTAAACTCATTTCCAAAACGATTTTAAAATTATCTTTTCACCACTAAAACGCATGAGACTTGTAGTTTTCAAAAATGTTTTCATTTTTGATGAGACACTGAATAAAAGAAGTTTAATCGCCGGCAAACGAAAACCCGCCATTTCCCGTAAATCCCGGGCTTGGCCCGTATAGTCAAAATTATACAAAGAAAGTACCCAGGGAGTAAACTCATTTCCCGAACGATTTTTTATATTATTTTTTCACCACTAAAACGCATAAGACTTGTAGTTTTCAAAAAATGTTTTCATTTTTGATGGGACGCTGAATAAAAGAAGTTTAATCGCCGGCAAACAAAAACCCGCGATTTCCCGTAAATCCCGGACTCGGCCATTATAGTCGAATGTATACAAAGAAAGTACCCTGTGAGTAAACTCATTTCCAAAACGATTTTTAAATTATCTTTTCACCACTAAAACGCATGAGACTTGTAGTTTTCAAAAATGTTTTCATTTTTGATGAGACACTGAATAAAAGAAGTTTAATCGCCGGCAAACGAAAACCCGCCATTTCCCGTAAATCCCGGGCTTGGCCCGTATAGTCAAAATTATACAAAGAAAGTACCCAGGGAGTAAACTCATTTCCCGAACGATTTTTTATATTATTTTTTCACCACTAAAACGCATAAGACTTGTAGTTTTCAAAAAATGTTTTCATTTTTGATGGGACGCTGAATAAAAGAAGTTTAATCGCCGGCAAACAAAAACCCGCGATTTCCCGTAAATCCCGGACTCGGCCCGTATAGTCAAAAGTATACAAAGAAAGTACCCAGGGAGTAAACTCATTTCCCGAACGATTTTTTAAATTATTTTTTCACCACTAAAACGCATGAGACTTGTAGTTTTTAAAAAATGTTTTCATTTTTGATGAGACGCTTAATGAAAGAAGTTTAATCGCCGGCAAACGAAAACCAGCGATTTCCCCTAAATCCAGGGCTTGGCCCGTGTAGTCGAATGTATGCAAAGAAAGTACCCAGGGAGTAAACTCATTTCCCGAACGATTTTTTAAATTTTTTTTTCACCACCAAAACGCATGAGACTTGTAGTTTTCAAAAATGTTTTCATTTTTAATGAGACGCTTAATGAAAGAGGTTTAATCGCCGGTAAACGAAAACCCGCGATTTCCCGTAAATCCCGGGCTTGTCCCGTATAGTCGAATGTATACAAAGAAAGTACCCTGTGAGTAAACTCATTTCCAGAACGATGTTTTAAATTATCTTTTCACCACTAAAGCCCATGAGACTTGTAGTTTTTAAAAAATGTTTTCATTTTTGATGAGACGCTTAATGAAAGAAGTTTAATCGCCGGCAAACGAAAACCAGCGATTTCCCCTAAATCCAGGGCTTGGCCCGTGTAGTCGAATGTATGCAAAGAAAGTACCCAGGGAGTAAACTCATTTCCCGAACGATTTTTTAAATTATTTTTTCACCACTAAAACGCATGAGACTTGTAGTTTTTAAAAATGTTTTCATTTTTGATGGGACGCTGAATAAAAGAAGTTTAATCGCCGGCAAACGAAAACCCGCGATTTCCCGTAAATCCCAGGCTTGGCCCGTATAGATGAATGCATACAAAGAAAGTACACAAGGAGTAAACTGATTTCCCGAACGATTTTTCAAATTATTTCTGCACCACTAAAACGAATGAGACTTGTAGTTTTCAAAAATGTTTTCATTTTTAATGAGACGCTTAATGAAAGAGGCTTAATCGCCGGTAAACGAAAACCCGCGATTTCCCGTAAATCCCGGGCTTGTCCCGTATAGTCGAATGTATACAAAGAAAGTACCCTGTGAGTAAACTCATTTCCAGAACGATGTTTTAAATTATCATTTCACCACTAAAGCCCATGAGACTTGTAGTTTTTAAAAATGTTTTTATTTTTGATGAGACGCTGAATAAAAGAAGTTTAATCGCCGGCAAACGAAAACCCGCGATTTCCCGTAAATCTCGGACTCGGCCCGTATAGTCAAAAGTATACAAAGAAAGTACCCAGGGAGTAAACTCATTTCCCGAACGATTTTTTAAATTACTTTTTCACCACTAAAACGCATGAGACTTGTAGTTTTCAGAAATGTTTTCATTTTTGATGAGACGCTTAATGAAAGTGGTTTAATCGCCGGCAAACGAAAACCCGCGATTTCCCGTAAATCCCGGGCTTGGCCATTATAGTCGAATGTATACAAAGAAAGTACCCTGTGAGTAAACTCATTTCCAAAACGATTTTTTAAATTATCTTTTCACCACTAAAACGCATGAGACTTGTAGTTTTCAAAAATGTTTTCATTTTTGATGAGACACTGAATAAAAGAAGTTTAATCGCCGGCAAACGAAAACCCGCCATTTCCCGTAAATCCCGGGCTTGGCCCGTATAGTCAAAAGTATACAAAGAAAGTACCCAGGGAGTAAACCCATTTCCCGAACGATTTTTTAAATTATCTTTTCACCACTAAAACGCATGAGACTTGTAGTTTTCAAAAATGTTTTCATTTTTGATGAGACACTGAATAAAAGAAGTTTAATCGCTGGCAAACGAAAACCCGCCATTTCCCGTAAATCCCGGGCTTGGCCCGTATAGTCAAAAGTATACAAAGAAAGTACGCAGGGAGTAAACTCATTTCCCGAACGATTTTTTATGTTATTTTTTCACCACTAAAACGCATGAGACTTGTAGTTTTTAAAAATGTTTTCATTTTTGATGGGACGCTGAATAAAAGAAGTTTAATCGCCGGCAAACAAAAACCCGCGATTTCCCGTAAATCCCGGACTCGGCCCGTATAGTCAAAAGTATACAAAGAAAGTACCCAGGGAGTAAACTCATTTCCCGAACGATTTTTTAAATTATTTTTTCACCACTAAAACGCATGAGACTTGTAGTTTTTAAAAATGTTTTCATTTTTGATGGGACGCTGAATAAAAGAAGTTTAATCGCCGGCAAACGAAAACCCGCGATTTCCCGTAAATCCCGGGCTTGGCCATTATAGTCGAATGTATACAAAGAAAGTACCCTGTGAGTAAACTCATTTCCAAAACGATTTTTTAAATTATCTTTTCACCACTAAAACGCATGAGACTTGTAGTTTTCAAAAATGTTTTCATTTTTGATGAGACACTGAATAAAAGAAGTTTAATCGCCGGCAAACGAAAACCCACCATTTCCCGTAAATCCCGGGCTTGGCCCGTATAGTCAAAATTATACAAAGAAAGTACGCAGGGAGTAAACTCATTTCCCGAACGATTTTTTATGTTATTTTTTCACCACTAAAACGCATGAGACTTGTAGTTTTTAAAAATGTTTTCATTTTTGATGGGACGCTGAATAAAAGAAGTTTAATCGCCGGCAAACAAAAACCCGCGATTTCCCGTAAATCCCGGACTCGGCCCGTATAGTCAAAAGTATACAAAGAAAGTACCCAGGGAGTAAACTCATTTCCCGAACGATTTTTTAAATTATTTTTTCACCACTAAAACGCATGAGACTTGTAGTTTTTAAAAAATGTTTTCATTTTTGATGAGACGCTTAATGAAAGAAGTTTAATCGCCGGCAAACGAAAACCAGCGATTTCCCCTAAATCCAGGGCTTGGCCCGTGTAGTCGAATGTATGCAAAGAAAGTACCCAGGGAGTAAATCATTTCCCGAACGATTTTTTAAATTTTTTTTTCACCACCAAAACGCATGAGACCTGTAGTTTTCAAAAATGTTTTCATTTTTGATGAGACGCTTAATAAAAGAGGTTTAATCGCCGTCAAACGAAAACCTGCGATTTCCCGTAAATCCCGGGCTTGGCCCGTATAGTCGAATGTATACAAAGAAAAAGACCTGTGAGTAAACTCATTTCCAGAATGATTTTTTAAATTACTTTTTCACCACTAAAACGCATAACACTTGTAGCTTTCAAAAATGTTTTCATTTTTGATGAGACGGTGAATAAAAGAAGTTTAATCGCCGGCAAACGAAAATCCGCGATTTCCTGTAAATCCCGGGCTTGGCTCGTATAGTCAAAAGTATACAAAGAAAGTACACAGGGAGTAAACTCATTTCCCGAACGATTTTTTAAATTTTTTTTTCACCACTTAAACGCATAAGACTTGTAGTTTTCAAACTTGTTTTCATTTTTGATGAGACGCTGAATAAAAGAAGTTTAATCGCCGGCAAACGAAAACCCGCGATTTCCCGTAAAACCCAGGCTTGGCCCGTATAGTTGAATGTATATAAAGAAAGTACCCAAGGAGTAAACTGATTTCCCGAACGATTTTTTCAAATTATTTCTGCACCACTAGAACGAATGAGACTTGTAGTTTTCAAAAATGTTTTCATTTATAATGAGACGCTTAATGAAAGAGGTTTAATCGCCGGTAAACGAAAACCCGCGATTTCCCGTAAATCCCGCTCGATGTAGTTAAGGTGGGGATCTGCAAAATACACGCTTTTTCCGCTTTTTTAAAGGTTGGACTTTTTGGCTCTTGTAGATAATCGGAAGTGTACATGGAGCCATAAGAAGATGTAATATCTGATTTACAGTTCTTCCACGATCATTTTAAGGCCTGGGTTACACTCAAGGTTTTTATAAGCGTGAGATATGCTCCCTTAAAGTGCTTATACTTTTAAGGGGTTTTTTGGAAAATCGCACGCTTATATTAAAGTGTCTAGAGTCATTCGAGTGAAAGTAAAACGGGTAATAAGATGGGTTATCATTTTCTAAAAAGTCTGCGGGCTATTGTCTCTTAGACAAGGAAATAAATGCAAAAGTATTAAACTTTTTTGTCACCCTTGGACCAAAAAGTTTACATTCTCTGCTGGACACGCGCATAAACACCGCAGACTTTACATAAACTGATAAACTAATTACTGCTCTTTCCAAATATTACAATATTTGTGTGTGTTTAGTGGCAAATAAGTATGCGAAAGATGAATAAAGACATGATGTGTTGGCTAGGGTAATGAATCAAAACAAACATAGGGAAAATCAGTAAAAGGATAATTACCAGACCAGAACGGACGGGCATTTTTCAGCCAATCAGATTACAGAATGACTTTGGACAGTCCTAATAATGGTGGTATTTTGGCGGAAAAAATGACAACATCTTAAAACTTTGTGCTTTTTGGAAGTAAGGTGAAAAAGACTTTAGGTGAGATATCTATACATTACTTTAATCATTAATTTGTAAGTCTAGCTTCTTTGAAGCATAATTAGCTAATATAAGTTTGGAAAATTCTTCTGGCAGCTATATAGCTAGCTATATATACAGCTAGACTAGAGAGCTATTTACAAGTGCTGTCCTAGATAAAATTATATAATTTAGCAGTCACGCATCCTCTCAGGCGCGTTGTCACATGACTCGGCAAAAAATGACAATTTTCTGTTTTTAATTTGAGGAAAGGAAAGTATATATAGCTTTAGCTAGCTACTGGCTACTGTAAAAACTGTGAAAACTAAACTCTGAACATATTTTACTGTGTCTGGAGGGAATATGGTAACTAAATTAGTTAATAAAGTCTAGTTAGTAAGAAAATACAGTTTAATTCAATCAACGACTTTCATTGTGATGCGATGGTGTTTATATTCTCAGACCCCTTGCTCTGGGTGTTTTTGAGATTTTGTTTACCGTCCGAAGTTACAAGATGTCCGAGTGTACTGATGTAGATGTACTTTCTGAATGCACACTACTTCATTAAGTTACGATCCAGATGTCTCTTTGGAAAAATACCAAAAAGGCGAGCAGGTTCAACTCCTGCCTGGATCTGATCACGTTTTATGCGGATATTATAAATCATTTTGTCAAAATTAATTGCAAAAAGCATGAAACACTGTGTAGCAATTTCTAGTTAAATTTTTCATTTAAAAACTTTATTCAGCTCAATTTTTCTTGTGCACTCTTTGTAAAAACAAAACAATCAAATATTTATATTTTATTCTACATATAACTTGACAGATATTTCTCCATGTTTGTTGTGTTTTTCAGAGAAAAAGAGAATTTCCGCCTTGCCATTGTTCTTATTTTGTTCTTATTTTAAAAAAATTCAGCCTCATTGTTCTTATAAAATTGTTCTTATAGAAAAAAGTGTAAATATTGTTACGAGCCACGTCTATGAATTTCATGTATTTTATATTTTATTTTAGTTTCAAACAGCATGTTTTTGTTAGATCCACTCACCTGTGGATTTGCAAAAGTGTATGTGTATGAGTTGTTGATGAAGGATAGTGATAGACTGGGGAAGAACTTTAGAACAGACGAGGTGGCAATAGTTTATAAAAATCACCATTTAAGTTTTATTTCCCAGTTTGCTGAAGGAACAAGTTTTGAGATAACTTATGAGCCATACAAAAAACATTTCATCAAAATAAAAGATCATGTATTTGCACTTGGGAAAACATCTGCTGAAAAGAAAAAACATGTTTTAGAGTCGTTTTCATCGGAAGCTTGGAATAAGCTAACGTCTGGAGATAAACAAAAACATTGTCTTTTGGATTGTAAAGCATGTTTAACAAATGAAAAATATAGAATACCACTGTCATATTTTCCAGTAAAGGTAAGCTATCTGAAAAAAAGAGCGATAGAGGCTGGACTCTATAAACCAGCAAAAAAAGTTTTGTTAGACATCACCAAATCTACCATCAAATCATTAGACCAGAAGTTTAAGGAGCAACACAGTGTAACATTTGAAAAGGCTGTTAGTTTATGTTGCAGCACAAAGAGAGCTGAGAAACAAATAGACATTTGTAGGAGTGTGAAGAAAGATATAGAAAATCAGTGGAAAGAAACATCTGTATCAAGGTATTTTTTCACTGTGACTAAAGTTATTAAGATATATATAGCAAAAAATATTGTATTGAAAGTTTTCAGTCAGCATAAGTAAAATAAAAATTATTCAAAGTTCCATTTATATTTTGTATAACATTACCGCTCCATATTAAGCAGATATTCAGCAATGTAAAATCGGATATCCGTAATTATTCAGTCGAGCTTGTGGTATTATTATATATAAACAAAGCGAGACTTAATAATTACGATATCCGATTTTACCGCGCTGAATATCTGTTTTATCATGCACAATTGGCAAGGAATTATTATCTAAAGTGGAGAACCTCTCCATATTTTATTTTGTTTTGTTTTTGTCTTTTTCGTTGTTCTTGTTTCTTGTTGGTTTAAAACGTTCGCGCTTCAGTTATTTTCAGCTCTCCATCTGATTGCTTATCCTTTGTGTACTACTATCGAGAACAATAAAAGATGGAGTGCGATATAATACATCCTTTGTTTCATAACTTTTTTATTTTTAATTAGTTTTAACTCTCCATCTGACTGAGTTGCATGTATAATTTTAAAGTAACTATATATATAAACGAAATATAAGTGTCGGAGAGACTATCGAATATCTCGAACAGATATTCGATATCGGATATCTGCTGAGATATTCGGCTAACGACTGCACGAATATCCAAAAATATTATGTCAGACGCTCCGCCTGAAGTGCATGATAATGATTATTATTTGTTAATAATTTTTTAATATTTTTCTCAGACTGTTTGGTTCAACATTGTCAAAAAGGCAATACAATGAACAAAGAATGACTAAATCGTTTGAAAGTCGTGAAAGTGCCCTCCAACGCACATTGAATGAAAAAGAAGTTATAGCTGCTGGATTAAAGAGACCTCATGACCATGTTGGCAACCTTGATAACTACAGTTGGGATTCAGCTGGCTGTCTCACTAAAGTTACCAATTTGCCAGATGGTGATGAGGTTAATTTCACTCAGTTAGCTAAGGATTTTAACTTACTCAACTCAAAAGGTGAAACTCCTAAAAATGCTGGACAAATTGTCAAGACATTTTTAAATAACAGTGGTTGTGACTTGAACCGATTTGCTACATTCTCGTCAAAGCCAAGAATTAGAAAAATGAAAAGGAGGTATATATTATACGATGCTTTAAACCCATCAATTTTCTTTTAGAGAAATGTAGGAGGAATTGAATTTTTTATTTACATGAAAAAATAAATATGCAAATTTTTACTGCGTTTACACTTGTGCAAATTTATCTGGATTTATGAGTAAGTTACTAAAAATAGAATTTATACGGATTCAGCATGAAAACGATAAAAAAATAAAACTGAAAAGTTTCAGAATTTTTTTTTCCCAGATTCGTTTGAATCCGTAATAATTGCTTGAATCCGTATAAATTTCTAATTTAAACCTATATATACAATAACGCATATATCTGAATAACGGAGTGTAAACGAATAAAATAGTCTGTCTTAAACTATTACGTTTTCGTTTGAATCCGAATACTTTCTTTGAATCCGTATAAGTGCTCAAGTGTAAACGCAGCATTTATTGACTAGAGGTTTTAGTAAAGATGTTTTCATATTTTAAGACTCATTGGAACAGATGTTACAATGCCAACAGAAGAGCAGGATGCTGAGGTGACAAGTAGATTAAAAGATCTTATTCACAAGGTACATTTTTGAAATAGATTTTTATGTTGTTGAACTTGTTTCTAGGTTCTATATTTGTTACTGGATATGCAAGTTTTTAAGAATTTTGTCACAGTTTTAGTAGAAATGTTTCGAAAGAAATTTTGGTTATTCATCAGTATGGCTGCTTGATTAAATCTAAAAATTAGATATTTTTTTGAATTCAATTCATTAAATTGGTACACATTTTTTATAAGAAATACGAAGCTAAGATTATAGGTACCGAAACTCGCGAAATATAGGAGTTTCTTACAAAAAAGTGTATATATATTTATTTTTTAAACAGGGTATTTATTAAATGGGAGAATGCATAGTTCCACAGGAGTTTGAAAGTTTAACCTTGAATGATGGTAAAATTAAGACCAACAAGATTACAGTTCAAGGTAAGAAAAACATCGCATTAATATATTAGATCACGTATTCGCATTAATATATATTAGATCACGCATTCGCATTAATATATTAGATCACGCATTCGCATTAACATATATTTGATCACGCATTATTATCACGTGTATTACTATCACATTTACGAAAAAATGATTGTTTTCATATCCGTTCTTTGCTCACACAGGAAGAAAAAATCCAGTCGAAATGTTGCAAAAAAGGTTTTTCAAGAAGCACGAACCGTTTTTACGACTACAACCAGATTCGTTTTATTCAAACATGGATGCTGAAACTTTAAAGTTCGAATGGAACAGGCTTGGTGGAATGGAACAGGCTCAATGTTTTAACGATTTTGAAGAATCCGTTGCTGCGTTAAAAGAGTTGCAACGGCAGCGCCACCTTGGCAATTGGCATGATACATCTTGTATTTCCAACCATTCGCATCTGTTGATTATGTTCTTCTGCATGTATGACCAGGCGATATTCTACACAGATCAAGAGTATTTTGAAAAAACAGGTACGAATTTTTGCTCCGTAAACCTGGTGTATTTTTTCGTAAAAAATATAAACTCCGTAGTTCTAATACTATCGTGTTTTCTATTAATTACACCCCCTGCTCCAAAATCAAAATATAGAAATACCAATTTAATAAGCTTGGTCGGAAAATAAAAAAGCCGCGGAGATGACGCGATACAAGTCCTGGAAACGAGGTTGTAAACCAACTATTTTATAGACCCTAAATTCCGCGAAATTCGCCCATTTTTACCTTCTCGTCTGCGAAAATTTCTTTCCTTAAGGTAATTCGGATGCAAAACTAGAACCGAACGGGTCCGCTTACGTGTTCTTAGGCTTTATCTACTACCTACCTACCTTAACGGGAAAATAACTGCGTAGTTTTAATAATATCGTGTTTTCTATTAATAACTATTGTCGAGAAATAAAAAAGCCGCGGAGATGATCCGTCCGATACAAGTCCTGGAAACGAGGTTGTAAACCAACTTAGATTTTATCGACCCTGGGTTGCATTTTAGAGATGAAAAAATAGCCAACCTCGTGCCTAATAAGGCTCTTACCTTCGCGAAAGGCGTTTTTTGACCTGGTGAAAATTATGCATTTGTGACCAAATTAATAACTTTAACCCCTTTTTCCCGATAAAATTCGTACCTTGGCCCTGAACCGTTATTACGGAGACGCTGCCAAATTCATCAAAGGCAAAAATTCCCTAGGAGCGAGGTTGAGAACGTACAAATTTTGTGGCTGACTTTATTTGGGTATGAGCTTCCTTCAAAATTATGGTCATTTTGGCATATTTTCTGATATTTTTTTAAAAGAATGAAAAATATTTATTGTTAAGAGAAGGCAAAACTCTGGGAACGAGTGCTGATAAGCACTTTAAAAGTATAAAGATGGCTCTTACAAATTTTCAGAGAATCTCCTTTAAAATTAAAACATCCAGGCCGAACTCAAAAAGTATGTTTCTTATAAAAAAGACGTTCAATAACAATATTTATATTTTAGGACTGAAAATAGATGTTCAAACTACTGTTGAGCAACCCGAGCTCTATGTGCTTGCAAGATGTCCTTCCAGTGACAGGCAGATTATGTACAGCGACACACGCTTAGAGGATATAATGAAAATTTCCCGTGGCACAACAACATTTGGCGACATAGTATTGAACGACATCGTACGAATTTTTAAGGGTAAGAAAAAGAATCCGAAAATGTTTTTTTTAACAAGAACAGCACACAATACATAACTTATTACAAATCTATATAATTATTTTAGGCGATGCTCCAGCATGCCAGTTCGAGGCTGGACATCAAAAGGGAGGCCACTACTTTTGCTGGTCATGTGGTATTAAGGCATCCAGATCAAATGACCTTAGTCATGTCCTTAATTTGCCACACACATCTTTGGAAACGAAAATCCATACTTTGACGGCCTCGACATATGGAAAAGTTGTGACAAACAAAATGTGTTTACACTACACTGACGGCATGGCGAAGGCAGACCTGATAACCGACTTGCACGAAAGAGAAGTTAAATTCCGGTGCGAAAATACGAAAGACACGTTGTCAAAATTGATCGACATCGAATTGGCAGGTTGTCAGCGGATGCCAGCCCTGTTGTATTATACACCTACATCATCGTTGACACATTGTTACCTCTCTGGTTACGAGGTTTTGCCTTGTGAACCATTGCATTGTGTGAGTGGACACATCAGAAATTTGTATGAAGAGTTGCCACGCCATCTAGAAAGGGAAGAATGCAAAATATTTAACAACACTGTTACTATGTCATTTTCCGGAAAAGAGGCGAAACGTGCAGCAGATTATCGGCTGAGTTTAATAGATTGCACGAAGTTTTTAAAGGACAAAATAGATGCTAATGTCTACAAAATTCTACAACAAACCTGTGAAATGCAGGGTATTCTTTATAAATCTGAAGAAAATAGAACACCGATTTCGATTTTACGTCTTTATAACCAGTCATTCCAACATGCAATGATACTGAATGAGGTTATTAAAAACACCATCTCCTTGACAAAGCGGAAAATGTTTGGCCAGTACTACCACGCTTTAACTGTCCATGCACCAGACCAGTACCGTCTTTTTTCTGGACCAACAACTAACACTGAAGAAGAGGAGAGAACATTCAACTTTTTGAAAACAATATGCACACATACATCAAACCATCACCCTGAAAATGTCTTATTCAATGCTTTCATCCGACTACAAGTTCGTGACAATGTTCACGAGCATCACATGGCAGTTTAATTTTAATTTTTATAGTTTTTTGAATCATTAGTGTTTGTTTTTCTTTTCTTTTTCGGGCATTGTTTGTGTCATATGTGGGTTTTTTCGGGCGAATACTGAATTTTTTCAAAACGCTGAACTCGCCCGAAAACGTGTGCAGTTTTTACGGCGGATGCGGCTTATCGGCACCCTCATGATATTTTCTATTCTAGATCTGGGGCCGAACTTATACGACTTGACGCTATAAATATCTCTAGCTAGCCAGCTAGCTAACTTTTTGGCCAAGGAGAGGGAGGAAGGGATTAAGCAGCTAGCGAACAATCACATGCCATAAAAAAGATGAAAATCATTAATCTTTAGCTAGCTAGCTACAGAAGCACCTCTCTAGCTGGCCTTATGCATTCTCTGAGCTTTATATCATTTCTTCAAAACCTTTCATAGTGCCACCAGCTATCGACACAGCATACAAAAAAAATATTTACAAAAATAGTAAATAAAACGAATACCTTAGTCCTTAATCCCTTAATTCATCATAACTTCCCCAAGCCAGTCAGCCACTTTCACAAAAACTGCCTCGTGGAAGAAACTGCTTCACTGTTCACGGCAGAAAATTCCAGACCAAACAGCCGTGGTCAAACACCCGCGAAATAAATAAATCACAAGTTGAAAAATAAAATGTCGGCGAGTTCAACCATGATTTTTGATTCTTACGTCATTTAATTGACTTATTTATTATTTCAAAAATTCGCCTATGTCGCGCGGAAAAGCGGCAAAACGTTCCTTAACTACATCGAGCGGGCTTGTCCCGTATAGTCGAATGTATACAAAGAAAGTACCCTGTGAGTAAACTCATTTCCAGAACGATGTTTTAAATTATCTTTTCACCACTAAAGCCCAGGAGACTTGTAGTTTTTAAAAATGTTTACATTTTTGATGAGACGCTGAATAAAAGAAGTTTAATCGCCGGCAAACGAAAACCCGCGATTTCCCGTAAATCCCGAACTCGGCCCGTATAGTCAAAAGTATACAAAGAAAGTACCCAGGGAGTAAACGCATTTCCCAAACGATTTTTTAAATTATTATTTCACCACTAAAGCCCATGAGACTTGTAGTTTTTAAAAATGTTTTTATTTTTGATGAGACGCTGAATAAAAGAAGTTTAATCGCCGGCAAACGAAAACCCGCGATTTCCCGTAAATCTCGGACTCGGCCCGTATAGTCAAAAGTATACAAAGAAAGTACCCAGGGAGTAAACTCATTTCCCGAACGATTTTTTAAGTTATTTTTTCACCACTAAAACGCATGAGACTTGTAGTTTTCAGAAATGTTTTCATTTTTGATGAGACGCTTAATGAAAGTGGTTTAATCGCCGGCAAACGAAAACCCGCGAATTCCCGTAAATCCCGGGCTTGGCCCGTATAGTCGAATGTATACAAAGAAAGTACCCTGTGAGTAAACTCATTTCCAAAACGATTTTTTAAATTATCTTTTCACCACTAAAACGCATGAAACGTGTAGTTTTCAAAAATGTTTTCATTTTTGATGAGACACTGAATAAAAGAAGTTTAATCGCCGGCAAACGAAAACCCGCCATTTCCCGTAAATCCCGGGCTTGGCCCGTATAGTCAAAAGTATACAAAGAAAGTACCCAGGGAGTAAACTCATTTCCCGAACGATTTTTTATATTATTTTTTCACCACTAAAACGCACGAGACTTGTAGTTTTCCAAAATGTTTTCATTTTTGATGGGACGCTGAATAAAAGAAGTTTAATCGCCGGCAAACAAAAACCCGCGATTTCCCGTAAATCCCGGACTCGGCCCGTATAGTCAAAAGTATACAAAGAAAGTACCCAGGGAGTAAACTCATTTCCCGAACGATTTTTTAAATTATTTTTTCACCACTAAAACGCATGAGACTTGTAGTTTTTAAAAAATGTTTTCATTTTTGATGAGACGCTTAATGAAAGAAGTTTAATCGCCGGCAAACGAAAACCAGAGATTTCCCCTAAATCCAGGGCTTGGCCCGTGTAGTCGAATGTATGCAAAGAAAGTACCCAGGGAGTAAACTCATTTCCCGAACGATTTTTTAAATTTTTTTTTCACCACCAAAACGCATGAGACTTGTAGTTTTTAAAAATGTTTTCATTTTTGATAAGACGCTTAATGAAAGAGGTTTAATCGCCGCCAAACGAAAACCTGCGATTTCCCGTAAATCCCGGGCTTGGCCCGTATAGTCGAATGTATACAAAGAAAAAGACCTGTGAGTAAACTCATTTCCAGAATGATTTTTTAAATTACTTTTTCACCACTAAAACGCATAACACTTGTAGCTTTCAAAAATGTTTTCATTTTTGATGAGACGGTGAATAAAAGAAGTTTAATCGCCGGCAAACGAAAATCCGCGATTTCCTGTAAATCCCGGGCTTGGCTCGTATAGTCAAAAGTATACAAAGAAAGTACACAGGGAGTAAACTCATTTCCCAAACGATTTTTTAAATTTTTTTTTCACCACTTAAACGCATGAGACTTGTAGTTTTCAAACTTGTTTTCATTTTTGATGAGACGCTGAATAAAAGAAGTTTAATCGTCGGCAAATGAAAACCCGCGATTTCCCGTAAAACCCAGGCTTGGCCTGTATAGTTGAATGTATATAAAGAAAGTACCCAAGGAGTAAACTGATTTCCCGAACGATTTTTCAAATTATTTCTGCACCACTAGAACGAATGAGACTTGTAGTTTTCAAAAATGTTTTCATTTTTAAAGAGACGCTTAATGAAAGAGGTTTAATCGCCGGTAAACGAAAACCCGCGATTTCCCGTAAATCCCGGGCTTGTCCCGTATAGTCGAATGTATACAAAGAAAGTACCCTGTGAGTAAACTCATTTCCAGAACGATGTTTTAAATTATCTTTTCACCACTAAAGCCCAGGAGACTTGTAGTTTTCAAAAATGTTTTCATTTTTGATGAGACGCTTAATGAAAGAGGTTTAATCGCTGTCAAACGAAAACCTGCGATTTCCCGTAAATCCCGGGCTTGGCCCGTATAGTCGAATGTATACAAAGAAAAAGACCTGTGAGTAAACTCATTTCCAGAATGATTTTTTAAATTACTTTTTCACCACTAAAACGCATAACACTTGTAGCTTTCAAAAATGTTTTCATTTTTGATGAGACGGTGAATAAAAGAAGTTTAATCGCCGGCAAACGAAAATCCGCGATTTCCTGTAAATCCCGGGCTTGGCTCGTATAGTCAAAAGTATACAAAGAAAGTACACAGGGAGTAAACTCATTTCCCGAACGATTTTTTAAATTTTTTTTTCACCACTTAAACGCATGAGACTTGTAGTTTTCAAACTTGTTTTCATTTTTGATGAGACGCTGAATAAAAGAAGTTTAATCGCCGGCAAATGAAAACCCGCGATTTCCCGTAAAACCCAGGCTTGGCCCGTATAGTTGAATGTATATAAAGAAAGTACCCAAGGAGTAAACTGATTTCCCGAACGATTTTTCAAATTATTTCTGCACCACTAGAACGAATGAGACTTGTAGTTTTCAAAAATGTTTTCATTTTTAAAGAGACGCTTAATGAAAGAGGTTTAATCGCCGGTAAACGAAAACCCGCGATTTCCCGTAAATCCCGGGCTTGTCCCGTATAGTCGAATGTATACAAAGAAAGTACCCTGTGAGTAAACTCATTTCCAGAATGATGTTTTATATTATTTTTTCACCACTAAAACGCATGAGACTTGTAGTTTTCAAAAATGTTTTCATTTTTGATGGGACGCTGAATAAAAGAAGTTTAATCGCCGGCAAACAAAAACCCGCGATTTCCCGTAAATCCCGGACTCGGCCCGTATAGTCAAAAGTATACAAAGAAAGTACCCAGGGAGTAAACTCATTTCCCGAACGATCTTTTAAATTATTTTTTCACCACTAAAACGCATGAGACTTGTAGTTTTTAAAAAATGTTTTCATTTTTGATGAGACGCTTAATGAAAGAAGTTTAATCGCCGGCAAACGAAAACCAGCGATTTCCCCTAAATCCAGGGCTTGGCCCGTGTAGTCGAATGTATGCAAAGAAAGTACCCAGGGAGTAAACTCATTTCCCGAACGATTTTTTAATTTTTTTTTTCACCACCAAAACGCATGAGACTTGTAGTTTTTAAAAATGTTTTCATTTTTGATGAGACGGTTAATGAAAGAGGTTTAATCGCCGTCAAACGAAAACCTGCGATTTCCCGTAAATCCCGGGCTTGGCCCGTATAGTCGAATGTATACAAAGAAAAAGACCTGTGAGTAAACTCATTTCCAGAATGATTTTTTAAATTACTTTTTCACCACTAAAACGCATAAAACTTGTAGCTTTCAAAAATGTTTTCATTTTTGATGAGACGGTGAATAAAAGAAGTTTAATCGCCGGCAAACGAAAATCCGCGATTTCCTGTAAATCCCGGGCTTGGCTCGTATAGTCAAAAGTATACAAAGAAAGTACACAGGGAGTAAACTAATTTCCCGAACGATTTTTTAAATTTTTTTTTCACCACTTAAACGCATGAGACTTGTAGTTTTCAAACTTGTTTTCATTTTTGATGAGACGCTGAATAAAAGAAGTTTAATCGCCGGCAAATAAAAACCCGCGATTTCCCGTAAAACCCAGGCTTGGCGCATATAGTTGAATGTATATAAAGAAAGTACCCAAGGAGTAAACTGATTTCCCGAACGATTTTTCAAATTATTTCTGCACCACTAGAACGAATGAGACTTGTAGTTTTCAAAAATGTTTTCATTTTTAAAGAGACGCTTAATGAAAGAGGTTTAATCGCCGGTAAACGAAAACCCGCGATTTCCCGTAAATCCCGGGCTTGGCCCGTATAGTCGAATGTATACAAAGAAAGTACCCTGTGAGTAAACTCATTTCCAGAACGATGTTTTAAATTATCTTTTCACCACTAAAGCCCAGGAGACTTGTAGTTTTCAAAAATGTTTTCATTTTTGATGAGACGCTTAATGAAAGAGGTTTAATCGCTGTCAAACGAAAACCTGCGATTTCCCGTAAATCCCGGGCTTGGCCCGTATAGTCGAATGTATACAAAGAAAAAGACCTGTGAGTAAACTCATTTCCAGAATGATTTTTTAAATTACTTTTTCACCACTAAAACGCATAACACTTGTAGCTTTCAAAAATGTTTTCATTTTTGATGAGACGGTGAATAAAAGAAGTTTAATCGCCGGCAAACGAAAATCCGCGATTTCCTGTAAATCCCGGGCTTGGCTCGTATAGTCAAAAGTATACAAAGAAAGTACACAGGGAGTAAACTCATTTCCCGAACGATTTTTTAAATTTTTTTTTCACCACTTAAATGCATGAGACTTGTAGTTTTCAAACTTGTTTTCATTTTTGATGAGACGCTGAATAAAAGAAGTTTAATCGCCGGCAAATGAAAACCCGCGATTTCCCGTTAAACCCAGGCTTGGCCCGTATAGTTGAATGTATATAAAGAAAGTACCCAAGGAGTAAACTGATTTCCCGAACGATTTTTCAAATTATTTCTGCACCACTAGAACGAATGAGACTTGTAGTTTTCAAAAATGTTTTCATTTTTAAAGAGACGCTTAATGAAAGAGGTTTAATCGCCGGTAAACGAAAACCCGCGATTTCCCGTAAATCCCGGGCTTGTCCCGTATAGTCGAATGTATACAAAGAAAGTACCCTGTGAGTAAACTCATTTCCAGAACGATGTTTTAAATTATCTTTTCACCACTAAAGCCCAGGAGACTTGTAGTTTTTAAAAATGTTTACATTTTTAATGAGACGCTGAATAAAAGGATTGACACAAAAAACCTGTCGAAATTTACGACACAGATCCACCGAACACTGCCTCAGATACTTTTGATTCAACATATGATATTTTCACTCTACGTCGCAGTAACATGTGTAACTTGATAGTCGGTCATTTGAACGTAAACTCGTTGCGAAGCAAGTTCGAAGAAATTGATTTAACTTTCAAGCACAATATTGATGTTCTGCTTCTAACTGAAACGAAAATAGATGAATCGTTCACTGATGCTCAATTTAAGTTAGATAATTACGCAATTCTGAGGAAAGATAGAAATGGACATGGTGGCGGTATTTTACTCTATATAAATGAAAATATTCCCTTCAAAGTGTTGCGAAAATATACTTTACCGGATGATATCGAAGTTTTAGTTGTCGAAATAAATCTTCGAAAACGCAAATGGCTTTTAATCGGTGCATATAAACCACCGTTACAAAAAAATTACTACTTTTTAACTCAAATCGCAAATGTATTGATTTCACATCTCAACTATCACGAAAACATCATAATTATGGGTGATTTAAACATGGAAATAAGTGACACAGATTTCGATAACTTCATTTCAACATACGACCTCCATAGACTAATCAAATCACCAACCTGCTTTAAGTCAAGTACTTCGCCTTCTTGCATTGATCACATATTAACAAATCAACCAAATTTCTTTAAAAATAGTGTAACAATCGAAACTGGCATATCAGATTGGCATTTATTTGTTGGAAGTGTGATGAGAATGAACGTGATTAAAGGCGACCCAATTGTGAAACACTACAGAAATTACAACAAAATTGACTACTTTGATTTTGAAAGAACATTATCAATGAACTTTTTGAAATTACTTGAGAAGAATTACGACTTTAACCAATTCAACTTATGCATCACGTCTACGTTAAACCATTTTGCACCATTGAAAAAGAAAATACTAAGATTCAATAACGCACCTTTTATCACCAAGGAGCTTCGCAAAGCTATTATGCACAGATCCAAACTTCGTCGCATATATAACAAATCACGATCAAAAGAAAATTGGTCCAACTTCACTAGACAGAGAAACTACTGTGTTTCCTTATTACGAAAAACCAGACGTTCGTATTTCAAGGGTTTACGTATGACAAGCATTACTGATAATAAAAAGTTCTGGAAGTCTGTCAAGCCATTGTTTTCAAACGTTAGTTATAACACCAACAAAATTATCTTAATCGAGAAAGAAAAGATAGTCACCGACGAACAAAAATTATGCAAAATCTTCAATGAATATTACACCAACATCACGAAAAATTTACCAATCAAACCAAACGATGATACACATACAGCAACCATTCACGATGCAATCCACTCGTATACTAATCACATCAGTGTTTTGAAAATTCGTGAAAATGTGGGTTATGATGAAAAGTTCTATTTTTCGCTGGTTGAACAGCCTGATGTTCTCAAAGTCATCAAAGACATGGATGCAAAGAAATCTTCTGTTAGTGGTGATTTTCCAGTTTTTATGTTGAAAAAGTTTATTCATATCTTTGTTCCTATCCTCACTAATATTATAAATTTTTGTTTACAGTCTAATATTTTTCCTGATGATTTAAAACTTGCAGAGGTTATACCTGTTTTTAAGAAGGATGACTGTAATGATAAGGAGAACTATAGACCTGTTAGCTTGCTTCCCTGTTTATCAAAGATTTTTGAAAGAATTATTCTTAATCAAATGCACACTTTTATGCATGACAAACTCAGCCCTCATCTATCAGGCTTCAGAAAGGGTTATAATACACAATATGCTCTCATTCGAATGATTGAACAATGGAAAAGCACACTTGATAATAAGGGTGTCGTTGGAGCAGTGCTAATGGACCTTTCAAAAGCTTTTGATACTATCAACCATGATTTGCTTATTGCAAAGCTGCATGCCTATGGTTTTTCTGAATCTTCTTTATTATTTATTCACTCATACTTGAAAAATCGTTTTCAGAGAACCAGAATAAATTCTTCTTTTAGCGAATGGCTTCCTCTTCAAGTTGGAGTTCCACAAGGATCAATCTTAGGACCTCCTCTCTTCAATTATTCTATAAACGATTTATTCTGGTTCATTATTCAATCATCCCTTTGTAACTTTGCAGATGATAACACCTTATATGCTTGTGAAAATTCATTAGAAGATGTAAAACAAACACTGCTTACTAATTTGGTCATAGTTAATAATTGGTTTTATGAAAATTACTTAGCAATAAATTTGAAAAAGTATCAATATATTGTATTAGGTCATCACGATGAAAGTTTGATAAATAACCATTTGAAAATTGCGTGTAAATCGTCTGTAGTGCTTCTTGGTGTTACGATTGACTCAAGACTAAACTTTCATTCGCATGTCAAAAACATCTGCAATAAGGCTAGTAGGAAACTCAACGTGCTTCAAAGGATATCTTCCTTTTTGACACCCAAGATGAAGCGTTTTCTCTTCAATTCATTTATTTTGTCTCAGTTTTCTTACTGTCCCTTAGTATGGATGTTTTGTGGAAAAGTTGCAAATAATCGAATCAATCGTATTCATGAACGTTGTCTAAGAATCATACAGGACGATATAAATGGCAGTTACGATGAACTTTTATCTTTATGTAATGTTAAAAATATTCACATCATCAATTTATAGAATTTAATGAAAGAGGTTTACAAATTTTTAAATGGATTGTCACCTCTATATATGAACGAGATATTTTCTGTTAGGGAAAACAAGTACAACCTTCGTTGCTTTAATTTGATCAGGCGACCAACTTGTCGGACAACGTACTATGGCTTAAATACTTTATCAAATATTGCAGGGAAGCTATGGATATCTGTGCCTGACGCTACAAAGAATGCTCCTTCTCTCGAAGCCTTCCGTAGCTCAATAAAATTTTGGGAAGGTGATGTTTGCACCTGTAAAATATGCATGGATATACCATACATATTTTAACTTTACTTATTTATTTATTTATTTTTCTTATTTTTTATCGCTGTTTGCCTTGTTTTACGTTTTGTTGTCGATTTAAATTAGTTATTTAAATACTATTGTATCTATCGACGTTAAAAAAAGAGAAAATCAAAAATCAAAAAAAAATCAAAAAAGAAGTTTAATCGCCGGCAAACGAAAACCCGCGACTTCCCGTAAATCCCGGACTCGGCCCGTGTAGTCGAATGTATGCAAAGAAAGTACCCAGGGAGTAAACTCATTTCCCGAACGATTTTTTAAATTATTTTTTCACCACTAAAACGCATGAGACTTGTAGTTTTCAGAAATGTTTTCATTTTTGATGAGACGCTTAATGAAAGTGGTTTAATCGCCGGCAAACGAAAACCCGCGATTTCCCGTAAATCCCGGGCTTGGCCATTATAGTCGAATGTATACAAAGAAAGTACCCTGTGAGTAAACTCATTTCCAAAACGATTTTTTAAATTATCTTTTCACCACTAAAACGCATGAGACTTGTAGTTTTTAAAAATGTTTTCATTTTTGATGAGACACTGAATAAAAGAAGTTTAATCGCAGGCAAACGAAAACCCGCCATTTCCCGTAAATCCCGGGCTTGGCCCGTATAGTCAAAAGTATACAAAGAAAGTACCCAGGGAGTAAACTCATTTCCCGAACGATTTTTTATATTATTTTTTCACCACTAAAACGCAGGAGACTTGTAGTTTTTAAAAATGTTTTCATTTTTGATGGGACGCTGAATAAAAGAAGTTTAATCGCCGGCAAACAAAAACCCGCGATTTCCCGTAAATCCCGGACTCGGCCCGTATAGTCAAAAGTATACAAAGAAAGTACCCAGGGAGTAAACTCATTTCCCGAACGATTTTTTAAATTATTTTTTCACCACTAAAACGCATGAGACTTGTAGTTTTTAAAAAATGTTTTCATTTTTGATGACACGCTTAATGAAAGAAGTTTAATCGCCGGCAAACGAAAACCAGCGATTTCCCCTAAATCCAGGGCTTGGCCCGTGTAGTCGAATGTATGCAAAGAAAGTACCCAGGGAGTAAACTCATTTCCCGAACGATTTTTTAAATTTTTTTTTCACCACCAAAACGCATGAGACATGTAGTTTTCAAAAATGTTTTCATTTTTAATGAGACGCTTAATGAAAGAGGTTTAATCGCCGGTAAACGAAAACCCGCGATTTCCCGTAAATCCCGGGCTTGTCCCGTATAGTCGAATGTATACAAAGAAAGTACCCTGTGAGTAAACTCATTTCCAGAACGATGTTTTAAATTATCTTTTCACCACTAAAGCCCATGAGACTTGTAGTTTTTAAAAAATGTTTTCATTTTTGATGAGACGCTTAATGAAAGAAGTTTAATCGCCGGCAAACGAAAACCAGCGATTTCCCCTAAATCCAGGGCTTGGCCCGTGTAGTCGAATGTATGCAAAGAAAGTACCCAGGGAGTAAACTCATTTCCCGAACGATTTTTTAAATTATTTTTTCACCACTAAAACGCATGAGACTTGTAGTTTTCAGAAATGTTTTCATTTTTGATGAGACGCTTAATGAAAGTGGTTTAATCGCCGGCAAACGAAAACCCGCGATTTCCCGTAAATCCCGGGCTTGGCCATTATAGTCGAATGTATACAAAGAAAGTACCCTGTGAGTAAACTCATTTCCAAAACGATTTTTTAAATTATCTTTTCACCACTAAAACGCATGAGACTTGTAGTTTTCAAAAATGTTTTCATTTTTGATGAGACACTGAATAAAAGAAGTTTAATCGCCGGCAAACGAAAACCCGCCATTTCCCGTAAATCCCGGGCTTGGCCCGTATAGTCAAAAGTATACAAAGAAAGTACCCAGGGAGTAAACTCATTTCCCGAACGATTTTTTATATTTTTTTTTCAACACT
The DNA here is from genome assembly GCF_029227915.1 of Hydractinia symbiolongicarpus. NCBI lineage: Eukaryota > Metazoa > Cnidaria > Hydrozoa > Anthoathecata > Hydractiniidae > Hydractinia > Hydractinia symbiolongicarpus. The sequence goes on from NC_079881.1 coordinate 26,438,248, forward strand.
AAAACGCATGAGACTTGTAGTTTTTAAAAATGTTTTCATTTTTGATGGGACGCTGAATAAAAGAAGTTTAATCGCCGGCAAACAAAAACCCGCGATTTCCCGTAAATCCCGGACTCGGCCCGTATAGTCAAAAGTATACAAAGAAAGTACCCAGGGAGTAAACTCATTTCCCGAACGATTTTTTAAATTATTTTTTCACCACTAAAACGCATGAGACTTGTAGTTTTTAAAAAATGTTTTCATTTTTGATGAGACGCTTGATGAAAGAAGTTTAATCGCCGGCAAACGAAAACCAGCGATTTCCCGTAAATCCAGGGCTTGGCCCGTGTAGCCGAATGTATGCAAAGAAAGTACCCAGGGAGTAAACTCATTTCCCGAACGATTTTTTAAATTTTTTTTTCACCACCAAAACGCATGAGACTTGTAGTTTTTAAAAATGTTTTCATTTTTGATGAGACGCTTAATGAAAGAGGTTTAATCGCCGTCAAACGAAAACCCGCGATTTCCCGTAAATCCCGGGCTTGGCCCGTATAGTCGAATGTATACAAAGAAAAAGACCTGTGAGTAAACTCATTTCCAGAACGATTTTTTAAATTACTTTTTTACCACTAAAACGCATAACACTTGTAGCTTTCAAAAATGTTTTCATTTTTGATGAGACGGTGAATAAAAGAAGTTTAATCGCCGGCAAACGAAAATCCGCGATTTCCTGTAAATCCCGGGCTTGGCTCGTATAGTCAAAAGTATACAAAGAAAGTACACAGGGAGTAAACTCATTTCCCGAACGATTTTTTAAATTTTTTTTTCACCACTTAAACGCATGAGACATGTAGTTTTCAAAAATGTTTTCATTTTTAATGAGACGCTTAATGAAAGAGGTTTAATCGCCGGTAAACGAAAACCCGCGATTTCCCGTAAATCCCGGGCTTGTCCCGTATAGTCGAATGTATACAAAGAAAGTACCCTGTGAGTAAACTCATTTCCAGAACGATGTTTTAAATTATCTTTTCACCACTAAAGCCCATGAGACTTGTAGTTTTTAAAAAATGTTTTCATTTTTGATGAGACGCTTAATGAAAGAAGTTTAATCGCCGGCAAACGAAAACCAGCGATTTCCCCTAAATCCAGGGCTTGGCCCGTGTAGTCGAATGTATCCAAAGAAAGTACCCAGGGAGTAAACTCATTTCCCGAATGATTTTTTAAATTATTTTTTCACCACTAAAACGCATGAGACTTGTAGTTTTCAGAAATGTTTTCATTTTTGATGAGACGCTTAATGAAAGTGGTTTAATCGCCGGCAAACGAAAACCCGCGATTTCCCGTAAATCCCGGGCTTGGCCATTATAGTCGAATGTATACAAAGAAAGTACCCTGTGAGTAAACTCATTTCCAAAACGATTTTTTAAATTATCTTTTCACCACTAAAACGCATGAGACTTGTAGTTTTCAAAAATGTTTTCATTTTTGATGAGACACTGAATAAAAGAAGTTTAATCGCCGGCAAACGAAAACCCGCCATTTCCCGTAAATCCCGGGCTTGGCCCGTATAGTCAAAAGTATACAAAGAAAGTACCCAGGGAGTAAACTCATTTCCCGAACGATTTTTTATATTATTTTTTCACCACTAAAACGCATGAGACTTGTAGTTTTTAAAAATGTTTTCATTTTTGATGGGACGCTGAATAAAAGAAGTTTAATCGCCGGCAAACAAAAACCCGCGATTTCCCGTAAAACCCAGGCTTGGCGCATATAGTTGAATGTATATAAAGAAAGTACCCAAGGAGTAAACTGATTTCCCGAACGATTTTTCAAATTATTTCTGCACCACTAGAACGAATGAGACTTGTAGTTTTCAAAAATGTTTTCATTTTTAAAGAGACGCTTAATGAAAGAGGTTTAATCGCCGGTAAACGAAAACCCGCGATTTCCCGTAAATCCCGGGCTTGGCCCGTATAGTCGAATGTATACAAAGAAAGTACCCTGTGAGTAAACTCATTTCCAGAACGATGTTTTAAATTATCTTTTCACCACTAAAGCCCAGGAGACTTGTAGTTTTCAAAAATGTTTTCATTTTTGATGAGACGCTTAATGAAAGAGGTTTAATCGCTGTCAAACGAAAACCTGCGATTTCCCGTAAATCCCGGGCTTGGCCCGTATAGTCGAATGTATACAAAGAAAAAGACCTGTGAGTAAACTCATTTCCAGAATGATTTTTTAAATTACTTTTTCACCACTAAAACGCATAACACTTGTAGCTTTCAAAAATGTTTTCATTTTTGATGAGACGGTGAATAAAAGAAGTTTAATCGCCGGCAAACGAAAATCCGCGATTTCCTGTAAATCCCGGGCTTGGCTCGTATAGTCAAAAGTATACAAAGAAAGTACACAGGGAGTAAACTCATTTCCCGAACGATTTTTTAAATTTTTTTTTCACCACCAAAACGCATGAGACTTGTAGTTTTTAAAAATGTTTTCATTTTTGATGAGACGGTTAATGAAAGAGGTTTAATCGCCGGCAAACAAAAACCCGCGATTTCCCGTAAATCCCGGACTCGGCCCGTATAGTCAAAAGTATACAAAGAAAGTACCCAGGGAGTAAACTCATTTCCCGAACGATTTTTTAAATTATTTTTTCACCACTAAAACGCATGAGACTTGTAGTTTTTAAAAAATGTTTTCATTTTTGATGAGACGCTTGATGAAAGAAGTTTAATCGCCGGCAAACGAAAACCAGCGATTTCCCGTAAATCCAGGGCTTGGCCCATGTAGCCGAATGTATGCAAAGAAAGTACCCAGGGAGTAAACTCATTTCCCGAACGATTTTTTAAATTTTTTTTTCACCACCAAAACGCATGAGACTTGTAGTTTTCAAAAATGTTTTCATTTTTGATGAGACGCTTAATGAAAGAGGTTTAATCGCCGTCAAACGAAAACCCGCGATTTCCCGTAAATCCCGGGCTTGGCCCGTATAGTCGAATGTATACAAAGAAAAAGACCTGTGAGTAAACTCATTTCCAGAACGATTTTTTAAATTACTTTTTTACCACTAAAACGCATAACACTTGTAGCTTTCAAAAATGTTTTCATTTTTGATGAGACGGTGAATAAAAGAAGTTTAATCGCCGGCAAACGAAAATCCGCGATTTCCTGTAAATCCCGGGCTTGGCTCGTATAGTCAAAAGTATACAAAGAAAGTACACAGGGAGTAAACTCATTTCCCGAACGATTTTTTAAATTTTTTTTTCACCACCAAAACGCATGAGACTTGTAGTTTTTAAAAATGTTTTCATTTTTGATGAGACGCTTAATGAAAGAGGTTTAATCGCCGTCAAACGAAAACCCGCGATTTCCCGTAAATCCCGGGCTTGGCCCGTATAGTCGAATGTATACAAAGAAAAAGACCTGTGAGTAAACTCATTTCCAGAACGATTTTTTAAATTACTTTTTTACCACTAAAACGCATAACACTTGTAGCTTTCAAAAATGTTTTCATTTTTGATGAGACGGTGAATAAAAGAAGTTTAATCGCCGGCAAACGAAAATCCGCGATTTCCTGTAAATCCCGGGCTTGGCTCGTATAGTCAAAAGTATACAAAGAAAGTACACAGGGAGTAAACTCATTTCCCGAACGATTTTTTAAATTTTTTTTTCACCACTTAAACGCATGAGACATGTAGTTTTCAAAAATGTTTTCATTTTTAATGAGACGCTTAATGAAAGAGGTTTAATCGCCGGTAAACGAAAACCCGCGATTTCCCGTAAATCCCGGGCTTGTCCCGTATAGTCGAATGTATACAAAGAAAGTACCCTGTGAGTAAACTCATTTCCAGAACGATGTTTTAAATTATCTTTTCACCACTAAAGCCCATGAGACTTGTAGTTTTTAAAAAATGTTTTCATTTTTGATGAGACGCTTAATGAAAGAAGTTTAATCGCCGGCAAACGAAAACCAGCGATTTCCCCTAAATCCAGGGCTTGGCCCGTGTAGTCGAATGTATCCAAAGAAAGTACCCAGGGAGTAAACTCATTTCCCGAATGATTTTTTAAATTATTTTTTCACCACTAAAACGCATGAGACTTGTAGTTTTCAGAAATGTTTTCATTTTTGATGAGACGCTTAATGAAAGTGGTTTAATCGCCGGCAAACGAAAACCCGCGATTTCCCGTAAATCCCGGGCTTGGCCATTATAGTCGAATGTATACAAAGAAAGTACCCTGTGAGTAAACTCATTTCCAAAACGATTTTTTAAATTATCTTTTCACCACTAAAACGCATGAGACTTGTAGTTTTCAAAAATGTTTTCATTTTTGATGAGACACTGAATAAAAGAAGTTTAATCGCCGGCAAACGAAAACCCGCCATTTCCCGTAAATCCCGGGCTTGGCCCGTATAGTCAAAAGTATACAAAGAAAGTACCCAGGGAGTAAACTCATTTCCCGAACGATTTTTTATATTATTTTTTCACCACTAAAACGCATGAGACTTGTAGTTTTTAAAAATGTTTTCATTTTTGATGGGACGCTGAATAAAAGAAGTTTAATCGCCGGCAAACAAAAACCCGCGATTTCCCGTAAATCCCGGACTCGGCCCGTATAGTCAAAAGTATACAAAGAAAGTACCCAGGGAGTAAACTCATTTCCCGAACGATTTTTTAAATTATTTTTTCACCACTAAAACGCATGAGACTTGTAGTTTTTAAAAAATGTTTTCATTTTTGATGAGACGCTTGATGAAAGAAGTTTAATCGCCGGCAAACGAAAACCAGCGATTTCCCGTAAATCCAGGGCTTGGCCCATGTAGCCGAATGTATGCAAAGAAAGTACCCAGGGAGTAAACTCATTTCCCGAACGATTTTTTAAATTTTTTTTTCACCACCAAAACGCATGAGACTTGTAGTTTTCAAAAATGTTTTCATTTTTGATGAGACGCTTAATGAAAGAGGTTTAATCGCCGTCAAACGAAAACCCGCGATTTCCCGTAAATCCCGGGCTTGGCCCGTATAGTCGAATGTATACAAAGAAAAAGACCTGTGAGTAAACTCATTTCCAGAACGATTTTTTAAATTACTTTTTTACCACTAAAACGCATAACACTTGTAGCTTTCAAAAATGTTTTCATTTTTGATGAGACGGTGAATAAAAGAAGTTTAATCGCCGGCAAACGAAAATCCGCGATTTCCTGTAAATCCCGGGCTTGGCTCGTATAGTCAAAAGTATACAAAGAAAGTACACAGGGAGTAAACTCATTTCCCGAACGATTTTTTAAATTTTTTTTTCACCACTTAAACGCATGAGACTTGTAGTTTTCAAACTTGTTTTTATTTTTGATGAGACGCTGAATAAAAGAAGTTTAATCGCCGGCAAACGAAAACCCGCGATTTCCCGTAAATCCCGGACTCGGCCCGTATAGTCAAAAGTATACAAAGAAAGTACCCAGGGAGTAAACGCATTTCCCAAACGATTTTTTAAATTATTATTTCACCACTAAAGCCCATGAGACTTGTAGTTTTTAAAAATGTTTTTATTTTTGATGAGACGCTGAATAAAAGAAGTTTAATCGCCGGCAAACGAAAACCCGCGATTTCCCGTAAATCTCGGACTCGGCCCGTATAGTCAAAAGTATACAAAGAAAGTACCCAGGGAGTAAACTCATTTCCCGAACGATTTTTTAAATTATTTTTTCACCACCAAAACGCATGAGACTTGTAGTTTTCAGAAATGTTTTCATTTTTGATGAGACGCTTAATGAAAGTGGTTTAATCGCCGGCAAACGAAAACCCGCGATTTCCCGTAAATCCCGGGCTTGGCCCGTATAGTCGAATGTATACAAAGAAAGTACCCTGTGAGTAAACTCATTTCCAAAACGATTTTTTAAATTATCTTTTCACCACTAAAACGCATGAGACTTGTTGTTTTCAAAAATGTTTTCATTTTTGATGGGACGCTGAATAAAAGAAGTTTAATCGCCGGCAAACAAAAACCCGCAATTTTCCGTAAATCCCGGACTCGGCCCGTATAGTCAAAAGTATACAAAGAAAGTACCCAGGGAGTAAACTCATTTCCCGAACGATTTTTTAAATTATTTATTCACCACTAAAACGCATGAGACTTGTAGTTTTTAAAAAATGTTTTTATTTTTGATGAGACGCTTAATGAAAGAAGTTTAATCGCCGGCAAACGAAAACAAGCGATTTCCCCTAAATCCAGGGCTTGGCCCGTGTAGTCGAATGTATGCAAAGAAAGTACCCAGGGAGTAAACTCATTTCCCGAACGATTTTTTAAATTTTTTTTTCACCACCAAAACGCATGAGACTTGTAGCTTTCAAAAATGTTTTCATTTTTAATGAGACGCTTAATGAAAGAGGTTTAATCGCCGGTAAACGAAAACCCGCGATTTCCCGTAAATTCAGGGTTTGTCCCGTATAGTCGAATGTATACAAAGAAAGTACCCTGTGAGTAAACTCATTTCCAGAACGATGTTTTAAATTATCTTTTCACCACTAAAGCCCATGCGACTTGTAGTTTTTAAAAATATTTTCATTTTTGATGAGACGCTGAATAAAAGAAGTTTAATCGCCGGCAAACGAAAACCCGCGATTTCCCGTAAATCCCGTACTCGGCCCGTATAGTGAAAAGTCTACAAAGAAAGTACCCAGGGAGTAAACTCATTTCCCGAACGATTTTTTAAATTATTTTTTCACCACTAAAACGCATGAGACTTGTAGTTTTCAAAAATGTTTTCATTTTTGATGAGACGCTTAATGAAAGAGGTTTAATCGCCGGCAAACGAAAACCAGCGATTTCCCCTAAATCCAGGGCTTGCCCGTGTAGTCGAATGTTTGCAAAGAAAGTACCCAGGGAGTAAACTCATTTCCCGAACGATTTTTTAAATTTTTTTTTCACCACTAAAACGCATGAGACTTGTAGTTTTCAAAAATATTTCCATTTTTGATGAGACTCTTAATGAAAGAGGTTTAATCGCCGGCAAACAAAAACCCGCGATTTCCCGTAAATCCCGGGCTGAGCCCGTATAGTGGAATGCATACAAAGAAAAAGCCCTGTGAGTAAACTCATTTCCAGAACGATTTTTAAATTACTTTTTCACCACTAAAACGCATAACACTTGTGGTTTTGAAAAATGTTTTCATTTGTGATGAGACGCTGAATAAAAGAAGTTTAATCGCCGGCAAACGAAAACCCGCGATTTCCCGTAAATCCCGGGCTTGGCTCGTATAGTCAAAAGTATACAAAGAAAGTACACAGTGAGTAAACTCATTTCCCGAACGATTTTTTAAATTTTTTTTCACCACTAAAACACATGAGACTTGTAGTTTTCAAACTTGTTTTCATTTTTGATGAGACGCTGAATAAAAGAAGTTTAATCGCCGGCAAACGAAAACCCGCGATTTCCCGTAAATCCCAGGCTTGGCCCGTATAGTTGAATGTATACAAAGAAAGTACACAAGAAGTAAACTGATTTCCCGAACGATTTTTCAAATTATTTCTGCACCACTAGAACGAATGAGACTTGTAGTTTTCAAAAATGTTTTCATTTTTAATAAGACGATTAATGAAAGAGGTTTAATCGCCGGTAAACGAAAACCCGCGATTTCCCGTAAATCCCGGGCTTGTCCCGTATAGTCGAATGTATACAAAGAAAGTACCCTGTGAGTAAACTCATTTCCAGAACGATGTTTTAAATTATTTTTTCACCACTAAAACACATGAGACTTGTAGTTTTCAAAAATGTTTTCATTTTTGATGAGACGCTTAATGAAAGAGGTTTAATCGCCGGCAAACGAAAACCCGCGATTTCCCGTAAATCCCGGGCTTGGCCCGTATAGTCGAATGTATCCAAAGAAAAAGCCCTGTGAGTAAACTCATTTCCAGAACGATTTTTTAAATTACTTTTTCACCACTAAAACACATGAGACTTGTGGTTTTCAAAAATGTTTTCATTTTTGATGAGACGCTGAATAAAAGAAGTTTAATCGCCGGCAAACGAAAACCCGCGATTTCCCGTAAATCCCGTCCTTGGCCCGTATAGTTGAATGTATACAAAGAAAAAGCCCTGTGAGTAAACTCATTTCCAGAACGATTTTTTAAATTACTTTTTCACCACTAAAACGCATAACACTTGTGGTTTTCAAAAATGTTTTCATTTTTGATGAGACGCTGAATAAAAGAAGTTTAATCGCCGGCAAACGAAAACCCGCGATTTCCCGTAAATCCCGGGCTTGGCACGTATAGTCAAAAGTATACAAAGAAAGTACACAGGGAGTAAACTCATTTCCCGAACGATTTTTTAAATTTTTTTTTCACCACTAAAACACATGAGACTTGTAGTTTTTAAAAATGTTTTTATTTTTGATAAGACGCTGAATAAAAGAAGTTTAATCGCCGGCAAACGAAAACCCGCGATTTCCCGTAAATCTCGGACTCGGCCCGTATAGTCAAAAGTATACAAAGAAAGTACCCAGGGAGTAAACTCATTTCCCGAACGATTTTTTAAATTATTTTTTCACCACTAAAACGCATGAGACTTATAGTTTTCAAACTTGTTTTCATTTTTGATGAGACGCTGAATAAAAGAAGTTTAATCGCCGGCAAACGAAAACCCGCGATTTCCCGTAAATCCCAGGCTTGGCCCGTATAGTTGAATGTATACAAAGAAAGTACACAAGGAGTAAACTGATTTCCCGAACGATTTTTCAAATTATTTCTGCACCACTAGAACGAATGAGACTTGTAGTTTTCAAAAATGTTTTCATTTTTAATGAGACGATTAATGAAAGAGGCTTAATCGCCGGTAAACGAAAACCCGCGATTTCCCGTAAATCCCGGGCTTGTCCCGTATAGTCGAATGTATACAAAGAAAGTACCCTGTGAGTAAACTCAATTCCAGAACGATGTTTTAAATTATTTTTTCACCACTAAAACACATGAGACTTGTAGTTTTCAAAAATGTTTTCATTTTTGATGAGACGCTTAATGAAAGAGGTTTAATCGCCGGCAAACGAAAACCCGCGATTTCCCGTAAATCCCGGGCTTGGCCCGTATAGTCGAATGTATCCAAAGAAAAAGCCCTGTGAGTAAACTCATTTCCAGAACGATTTTTTAAATTACTTTTTCACCACTAAAACGCATAACACTTGTGGTTTTCAAAAATAATTTCATTTTTGATGAGACGCTGAATAAAAGAAGTTTAATCGCCGGCAAACGAAAACCCGCGATTTCCCGTAAATCCCGGGCTTAGCACGTATAGTCAAAAGTATACAAAGAAAGTACACAGGGAGTAAACTCATTTCCCGAACGATTTTTTAAATTTTTTTTTCACCACTAGAACACATGAGACTTGTAGTTTTCAAACTTGTTTTCATTTTTGATGAGACGCTGAATAAAAGAAGTTTAATCGCCGGCAAACGAAAATCCGCGATTTCCCGTAAATCCCAGGCTTGGCCCGTATAGATGAATGTATACAAAGAAAGTACACAAGGAGTAAACTGATTTCCCGAACGATTTTTCAAATTATTTCTGCACCACTAGAACGAATGAGACTTGTAGTTTTCAAAAATGTTTTCATTTTTAATGAGACGCTTAATGAAAGAGGCTTAATTGCCGGTAAACGAAAACCCGCGATTTCCCGTAAATCCGGGCTTGTCCCGTATAGTCAAATGTATACAAAGAAAGTACCCTGTGAGTAAACTCATTTCCAGAACGATGTTTTAAATTATCTTTTCACCACTAAAGCCCATGAGACTTGTAGTTTTTAAAAATGTTTTTATTTTTGATGAGACGCTGAATAAAAGAAGTTTAATCGCTGGCAAACGAAAACCCGCGATTTCCCGTAAATCTCGGACTCGGCCCGTATAGTCAAAAGTATACAAAGAAAGTACCCAGGGAGTAAACTCATTTCCCGAACGATTTTTTAAATTATTTTTTCACCACTAAAACGCATGAGACTTGTAGTTTTCAAAAATGTTTTCATTTTTAATGAGACGCTTAATGAAAGAGGTTTAATCGCCGGTAAACGAAAACCCGCGATTTCCCGTAAATCCCGGGCTTGTCCCGTATAGTCGAATGTATACAAAGAAAGTACCCTGTGAGTAAACTCATTTCCAGAACGATGTTTTAAATTATCTTTTCACCACTAAAGCCCAGGAGACTTGTATTTTTTAAAAATGTTTTCATTTTTGATGAGACGCTGAATAAAAGAAGTTTAATCGCCGGCAAACGAAAACCCGCGATTTCCCGTAAATCCCGGACTCAACCCGTATAGGCAAAAGTATACAAAGAAAGTAGCCAGGGAGTAAACGCATTTCCCAAACGATTTTTTAAATTATTATTTCACCACTAAAGCCCATGAGACTTGTAGTTTTTAAAAATGTTTTTATTTTTGATGAGACGCTGAATAAAAGAAGTTTAATCGCCGGCAAACGAAAACCCGCGATTTACCGTAAATCTCGGACTCGGCCCGTATAGTCAAAAGTATACAAAGAAAGTACCCAGGGAGTAAACTCATTTCCCGAACGATTTTTTAAATTATTTTTTCACCACTAAAACGCATGAGACTTGTAGTTTTCAGAAATGTTTTCATTTTTGATGAGACACTGAATAAAAGAAGTTTAATCGCAGGCAAACGAAAACCCGCCATTTCCCGTAAATCCCGGGCTTGGCCCGTATAGTCAAAAGTATACAAAGAAAGTACCCAGGGAGTAAACTCATTTCCCGAACGATTTTTTATATTATTTTTTCACCACTAAAACGCAGGAGACTTGTAGTTTTTAAAAATGTTTTCATTTTTGATGGGACGCTGAATAAAAGAAGTTTAATCGCCGGCAAACAAAAACCCGCGATTTCCCGTAAATCCCGGACTCGGCCCGTATAGTCAAAAGTATACAAAGAAAGTACCCAGGGAGTAAACTCATTTCCCGAACGATTTTTTAAATTATTTTTTCACCACTAAAACGCATGAGACTTGTAGTTTTTAAAAAATGTTTTCATTTTTGATGACACGCTTAATGAAAGAAGTTTAATCGCCGGCAAACGAAAACCAGCGATTTCCCCTAAATCCAGGGCTTGGCCCGTGTAGTCGAATCTATGCAAAGAAAGTACCCAGGGAGTAAACTCATTTCCCGAACGATTTTTTAAATTTTTTTTTCACCACCAAAACGCATGAGACATGTAGTTTTCAAAAATGTTTTCATTTTTAATGAGACGCTTAATGAAAGAGGTTTAATCGCCGGTAAACGAAAACCCGCGATTTCCCGTAAATCCCGGGCTTGTCCCGTATAGTCGAATGTATACAAAGAAAGTACCCTGTGAGTAAACTCATTTCCAGAACGATGTTTTAAATTATCTTTTCACCACTAAAGCCCATGAGACTTGTAGTTTTTAAAAAATGTTTTCATTTTTGATGAGACGCTTAATGAAAGAAGTTTAATCGCCGGCAAACGAAAACCAGCGATTTCCCCTAAATCCAGGGCTTGGCCCGTGTAGTCGAATGTATGCAAAGAAAGTACCCAGGGAGTAAACTCATTTCCCGAACGATTTTTTAAATTATTTTTTCACCACTAAAACGCATGAGACTTGTAGTTTTCAGAAATGTTTTCATTTTTGATGAGACGCTTAATGAAAGTGGTTTAATCGCCGGCAAACGAAAACCCGCGATTTCCCGTAAATCCCGGGCTTGGCCATTATAGTCGAATGTATACAAAGAAAGTACCCTGTGAGTAAACTCTTTTCCAAAACGATTTTTTAAATTATCTTTTCACCACTAAAACGCATGAGACTTGTAGTTTTCAAAAATGTTTTCATTTTTGATGAGACACTGAATAAAAGAAGTTTAATCGCCGGCAAACGAAAACCCGCCATTTCCCGTAAATCCCGGGCTTGGCCCGTATAGTCAAAAGTATACAAAGAAAGTACCCAGGGAGTAAACTCATTTCCCGAACGATTTTTTATATTTTTTTTTCAACACTAAAACGCATGAGACTTGTAGTTTTTAAAAATGTTTTCATTTTTGATGGGACGCTGAATAAAAGAAGTTTAATCGCCGGCAAACAAAAACCCGCGATTTCCCGTAAATCCCGGACTCGGCCCGTATAGTCAAAAGTATACAAAGAAAGTACCCAGGGAGTAAACTCATTTCCCGAACGATTTTTTAAATTATTTTTTCACCACTAAAACGCATGAGACTTGTAGTTTTTAAAAAATGTTTTCATTTTTGATGAGACGCTTGATGAAAGAAGTTTAATCGCCGGCAAACGAAAACCAGCGATTTCCCGTAAATCCAGGGCTTGGCCCGTGTAGCCGAATGTATGCAAAGAAAGTACCCAGGGAGTAAACTCATTTCCCGAACGATTTTTTAAATTTTTTTTTCACCACCAAAACGCATGAGACTTGTAGTTTTTAAAAATGTTTTCATTTTTGATGAGACGCTTAATGAAAGAGGTTTAATCGCCGTCAAACGAAAACCCGCAATTTCCCGTAAATCCCGGGCTTGGCCCGTATAGTCGAATGAATACAAAGAAAAAGACCTGTGAGTAAACTCATTTCCAGAACGATTTTTTAAATTACTTTTTTACCACTAAAACGCATAACACTTGTAGCTTTCAAAAATGTTTTCATTTTTGATGAGACGGTGAATAAAAGAAGTTTAATCGCCGGCAAACGAAAATCCGCGATTTCCTGTAAATCCCGGGCTTGGCTCGTATAGTCAAAAGTATACAAAGAAAGTACACAGGGAGTAAACTCATTTCCCGAACGATTTTTTAAATTTTTTTTTCACCACTTAAACGCATGAGACATGTAGTTTTCAAAAATGTTTTCATTTTTAATGAGACGCTTAATGAAAGAGGTTTAATCGCCGGTAAACGAAAACCCGCGATTTCCCGTAAATCCCGGGCTTGTCCCGTATAGTCGAATGTATACAAAGAAAGTACCCTGTGAGTAAACTCATTTCCAGAACGATGTTTTAAATTATCTTTTCACCACTAAAGCCCATGAGACTTGTAGTTTTTAAAAAATGTTTTCATTTTTGATGAGACGCTTAATGAAAGAAGTTTAATCGCCGGCAAACGAAAACCAGCGATTTCCCCTAAATCCAGGGCTTGGCCCGTGTAGTCGAATGTATCCAAAGAAAGTACCCAGGGAGTAAACTCATTTCCCGAATGATTTTTTAAATTATTTTTTCACCACTAAAACGCATGAGACTTGTAGTTTTCAGAAATGTTTTCATTTTTGATGAGACGCTTAATGAAAGTGGTTTAATCGCCGGCAAACGAAAACCCGCGATTTCCCGTAAATCCCGGGCTTGGCCATTATAGTCGAATGTATACAAAGAAAGTACCCTGTGAGTAAACTCATTTCCAAAACGATTTTTTAAATTATCTTTTCACCACTAAAACGCATGAGACTTGTAGTTTTCAAAAATGTTTTCATTTTTGATGAGACACTGAATAAAAGAAGTTTAATCGCCGGCAAACGAAAACCCGCCATTTCCCGTAAATCCCGGGCTTGGCCCGTATAGTCAAAAGTATACAAAGAAAGTACCCAGGGAGTAAACTCATTTCCCGAACGATTTTTTATATTATTTTTTCACCACTAAAACGCATGAGACTTGTAGTTTTTAAAAATGTTTTCATTTTTGATGGGACGCTGAATAAAAGAAGTTTAATCGCCGGCAAACAAAAACCCGCGATTTCCCGTAAATCCCGGACTCGGCCCGTATAGTCAAAAGTATACAAAGAAAGTACCCAGGGAGTAAACTCATTTCCCGAACGATTTTTTAAATTATTTTTTCACCACTAAAACGCATGAGACTTGTAGTTTTTAAAAAATGTTTTCATTTTTGATGAGACGCTTGATGAAAGAAGTTTAATCGCCGGCAAACGAAAACCAGCGATTTCCCGTAAATCCAGGGCTTGGCCCGTGTAGCCGAATGTATGCAAAGAAAGTACCCAGGGAGTAAACTCATTTCCTGAACGATTTTTTAAATTTTTTTTTCACCACCAAAACGCATGAGACTTGTAGTTTTCAAAAATGTTTTCATTTTTGATGAGACGCTTAATGAAAGAGGTTTAATCGCCGTCAAACGAAAACCCGCGATTTCCCGTAAATCCCGGGCTTGGCCCGTATAGTCGAATGTATACAAAGAAAAAGACCTGTGAGTAAACTCATTTCCAGAACGATTTTTTAAATTACTTTTTTACCACTAAAACGCATAACACTTGTAGCTTTCAAAAATGTTTTCATTTTTGATGAGACGGTGAATAAAAGAAGTTTAATCGCCGGCAAACGAAAATCCGCGATTTCCTGTAAATCCCGGGCTTGGCTCGTATAGTCAAAAGTATACAAAGAAAGTACACAGGGAGTAAACTCATTTCCCGAACGATTTTTTAAATTTTTTTTTCACCACTTAAACGCATGAGACTTGTAGTTTTCAAACTTGTTTTTATTTTTGATGAGACGCTGAATAAAAGAAGTTTAATCGCCGGCAAACGAAAACCCGCGATTTCCCGTAAATCCCGGACTCGGCCCGTATAGTCAAAAGTATACAAAGAAAGTACCCAGGAAGTAAACGCATTTCCCAAACGATTTTTTAAATTATTATTTCACCACTAAAGCCCATGAGACTTGTAGTTTTTAAAAATGTTTTTATTTTTGATGAGACGCTGAATAAAAGAAGTTTAATCGCCGGCAAACGAAAACCCGCGATTTCCCGTAAATCTCGGACTCGGCCCGTATAGTCAAAAGTATACAAAGAAAGTACCCAGGGAGTAAACTCATTTCCCGAACGATTTTTTAAATTATTTTTTCACCACCAAAACGCATGAGACTTGTTGTTTTCAAAAATGTTTTCATTTTTGATGGGACGCTGAATAAAAGAAGTTTAATCGCCGGCAAACAAAAACCCGCAATTTTCCGTAAATCCCGGACTCGGCCCGTATAGTCAAAAGTATACAAAGAAAGTACCCAGGGAGTAAACTCATTTCCCGAACGATTTTTTAAATTATTTATTCACCACTAAAACGCATGAGACTTGTAGTTTTTAAAAAATGTTTTTATTTTTGATGAGACGCTTAATGAAAGAAGTTTAATCGCCGGCATACGAAAACCAGCGATTTCCCCTAAATCCAGGGCTTGGCCCGTGTAGTCGAATGTATGCAAAGAAAGTACCCAGGGAGTAAACTCATTTCCCGAACGATTTTTTAAATTTTTTTTTCACCACCAAAACGCATGAGACTTGTAGCTTTCAAAAATGTTTTCATTTTTAATGAGACGCTTAATGAAAGAGGTTTAATCGCCGGCAAACGAAAACCAGCGATTTCCCCTAAATCCAGGGCTTGCCCGTGTAGTCGAATGTTTGCAAAGAAAGTACCCAGGGAGTAAACTCATTTCCCGAACGATTTTTTAAATTTTTTTTTCACCACTAAAACGCATAAGACTTGTAGTTTTCAAAAATGTTTCCATTTTTGATGAGACTCTTAATGAAAGAGGTTTAATCGCCGGCAAACAAAAACCCGCGATTTCCCGTAAATCCCGGGCTGAGCCCGTATAGTGGAATGCATACAAAGAAAAAGCCCTGTGAGTAAACTCATTTCCAGAACGATTTTTAAATTACTTTTTCACCACTAAAACGCATAACACTTGTGGTTTTGAAAAATGTTTTCATTTGTGATGAGACGCTGAATAAAAGAAGTTTAATCGCCGGCAAACGAAAACCCGCGATTTCCCGTAAATCCCGGGCTTGGCTCGTATAGTCAAAAGTATACAAAGAAAGTACACAGTGAGTAAACTCATTTCCCGAACGATTTTTTAAATTTCTTTTCACCACTAAAACACATGAGACTTGTAGTTTTCAAACTTGTTTTCATTTTTGATGAGACGCTGAATAAAAGAAGTTTAATCGCCGGCAAACGAAAACCCGCGATTTCCCGTAAATCCCAGGCTTGGCCCGTATAGTTGAATGTATACAAAGAAAGTACACAAGAAGTAAACTGATTTCCCGAACGATTTTTCAAATTATTTCTGCACCACTAGAACGAATGAGACTTGTAGTTTTCAAAAATGTTTTCATTTTTAATGAGACGATTAATGAAAGAGGTTTAATCGCCGGTAAACGAAAACCCGCGATTTCCCGTAAATCCCGGGCTTGTCCCGTATAGTCGAATGTATACAAAGAAAGTACCCTGTGAGTAAACTCATTTCCAGAACGATGTTTTAAATTATTTTTTCACCACTAAAACACATGAGACTTGTAGTTTTCAAAAATGTTTTCATTTTTGATGAGACGCTTAATGAAAGAGGTTTAATCGCCGGCAAACGAAAACCCGCGATTTCCCGTAAATCCCGGGCTTGGCCCGTATAGTCGAATGTATCCAAAGAAAAAGCCCTGTGAGTAAACTCATTTCCAGAACGATTTTTTAAATTACTTTTTCACCACTAAAACGCATAACACTTGTGGTTTTCAAAAATGTTTTCATTTTTGATGAGACGCTGAATAAAAGAAGTTTAATCGCCGGCAAACGAAAACCCGCGATTTCCCGTAAATCCCGGGCTTGGCACGTATAGTCAAAAGTATACAAAGAAAGTACACAGCGAGTAAACTCATTTCCCGAACGATTTTTAAAATTTTTTTTTCACCACTAAAACACATGAGACTTGTAGTTTTTAAAAATGTTTTTATTTTTGATAAGACGCTGAATAAAAGAAGTTTAATCGCCGGCAAACGAAAACCCGCGATTTCCCGTAAATCTCGGACTCGGCCCGTATAGTCAAAAGTATACAAAGAAAGTACCCAGGGAGTAAACTCATTTCCCGAACGATTTTTTAAATTATTTTTTCACCACTAAAACGCATGAGACTTGTAGTTTTCAAACTTGTTTTCATTTTTGATGAGACGCTGAATAAAAGAAGTTTAATCGCCGGCAAACGAAAACCCGCGATTTCCCGTAAATCCCAGGCTTGGCCCGTATAGTTGAATGTATACAAAGAAAGTACACAAGAAGTAAACTGATTTCCCGAACGATTTTTCAAATTATTTCTGCACCACTAGAACGAATGAGACTTGTAGTTTTCAAAAATGTTTTCATTTTTAATGAGACGATTAATGAAAGAGGTTTAATCGCCGGTAAACGAAAACCCGCGATTTCCCGTAAATCCCGGGCTTGTCCCGTATAGTCGAATGTATACAAAGAAAGTACCCTGTGAGTAAACTCATTTCCAGAACGATGTTTTAAATTATTTTTTCACCACTAAAACACATGAGACTTGTAGTTTTCAAAAATGTTTTCATTTTTGATGAGACGCTTAATGAAAGAGGTTTAATCGCCGGCAAACGAAAACCCGCGATTTCCCGTAAATCCCGGGCTTGGCCCGTATAGTCGAATGTATCCAAAGAAAAAGCCCTGTGAGTAAACTCATTTCCAGAACGATTTTTTAAATTACTTTTTCACCACTAAAACGCATAACACTTGTGGTTTTCAAAAATGTTTTCATTTTTGATGAGACGCTGAATAAAAGAAGTTTAATCGCCGGCAAACGAAAACCCGCGATTTCCCGTAAATCCCGGGCTTGGCACGTATAGTCAAAAGTATACAAAGAAAGTACACAGGGAGTAAACTCATTTCCCGAACGATTTTTTAAATTTTTTTTTCACCACTAAAACACATGAGACTTGTAGTTTTTAAAAATGTTTTTATTTTTGATAAGACGCTGAATAAAAGAAGTTTAATCGCCGGCAAACGAAAACCCGCGATTTCCCGTAAATCTCGGACTCGGCCCGTATAGTCAAAAGTATACAAAGAAAGTACCCAGGGAGTAAACTCATTTCCCGAACGATTTTTTAAATTATTTTTTCACCACTAAAACGCATGAGACTTATAGTTTTCAAACTTGTTTTCATTTTTGATGAGACGCTGAATAAAAGAAGTTTAATCGCCGGCAAACGAAAACCCGCGATTTCCCGTAAATCCCAGGCTTGGCCCGTATAGTTGAATGTATACAAAGAAAGTACACAAGGAGTAAACTGATTTCCCGAACGATTTTTCAAATTATTTCTGCACCACTAGAACGAATGAGACTTGTAGTTTTCAAAAATGTTTTCATTTTTAATGAGACGATTAATGAAAGAGGCTTAATCGCCGGTAAACGAAAACCCGCGATTTCCCGTAAATCCCGGGCTTGTCCCGTATAGTCGAATGTATACAAAGAAAGTACCCTGTGAGTAAACTCAATTCCAGAACGATGTTTTAAATTATTTTTTCACCACTAAAACACATGAGACTTGTAGTTTTCAAAAATGTTTTCATTTTTGATGAGACGCTTAATGAAAGAGGTTTAATCGCCGGCAAACGAAAACCCGCGATTTCCCGTAAATCCCGGGCTTGGCCCGTATAGTCGAATGTATCCAAAGAAAAAGCCCTGTGAGTAAACTCATTTCCAGAACGATTTTTTAAATTACTTTTTCACCACTAAAACGCATAACACTTGTGGTTTTCAAAAATAATTTCATTTTTGATGAGACGCTGAATAAAAGAAGTTTAATCGCCGGCAAACGAAAACCCGCGATTTCCCGTAAATCCCGGGCTTAGCACGTATAGTCAAAAGTATACAAAGAAAGTACACAGGGAGTAAACTCATTTCCCGAACGATTTTTTAAATTTTTTTTTCACCACTAGAACACATGAGACTTGTAGTTTTCAAACTTGTTTTCATTTTTGATGAGACGCTGAATAAAAGAAGTTTAATCGCCGGCAAACGAAAATCCGCGATTTCCCGTAAATCCCAGGCTTGGCCCGTATAGATGAATGTATACAAAGAAAGTACACAAGGAGTAAACTGATTTCCCGAACGATTTTTCAAATTATTTCTGCACCACTAGAACGAATGAGACTTGTAGTTTTCAAAAATGTTTTCATTTTTAATGAGACGCTTAATGAAAGAGGCTTAATTGCCGGTAAACGAAAACCCGCGATTTCCCGTAAATCCGGGCTTGTCCCGTATAGTCAAATGTATACAAAGAAAGTACCCTGTGAGTAAACTCATTTCCAGAACGATGTTTTAAATTATCTTTTCACCACTAAAGCCCATGAGACTTGTAGTTTTTAAAAATGTTTTTATTTTTGATGAGACGCTGAATAAAAGAAGTTTAATCGCCGGCAAACGAAAACCCGCGATTTCCCGTAAATCTCGGACTCGGCCCGTATAGTCAAAAGTATACAAAGAAAGTACCCAGGGAGTAAACTCATTTCCCGAACGATTTTTTAAATTATTTTTTCACCACTAAAACGCATGAGACTTGTAGTTTTCAAAAATGTTTTCATTTTTAATGAGACGCTTAATGAAAGAGGTTTAATCGCCGGTAAACGAAAACCCGCGATTTCCCGTAAATCCCGGGCTTGTCCCGTATAGTCGAATGTATACAAAGAAAGTACCCTGTGAGTAAACTCATTTCCAGAACGATGTTTTAAATTATCTTTTCACCACTAAAGCCCAGGAGACTTGTAGTTTTTAAAAATGTTTTCATTTTTGATGAGACGCTGAATAAAAGAAGTTTAATCGCCGGCAAACGAAAACCCGCGATTTCCCGTAAATCCCGGACTCAACCCGTATAGGCAAAAGTATACAAAGAAAGTAGCCAGGGAGTAAACGCATTTCCCAAACGATTTTTTAAATTATTATTTCACCACTAAAGCCCATGAGACTTGTAGTTTTTAAAAATGTTTTTATTTTTGATGAGACGCTGAATAAAAGAAGTTTAATCGCCGGCAAACGAAAACCCGCGATTTACCGTAAATCTCGGACTCGGCCCGTATAGTCAAAAGTATACAAAGAAAGTACCCAGGGAGTAAACTCATTTCCCGAACGATTTTTTAAATTATTTTTTCACCACTAAAACGCATGAGACTTGTAGTTTTCAGAAATGTTTTCATTTTTGATGAGACGCTTAATGAAAGTGGTTTAATCGCCGGCAAACGAAAACCCGCGATTTCCCGTAAATCCCGGGCTTGGCCCGTATAGTCGAATGTATACAAAGAAAGTACCCTGTGAGTAAACTCATTTCCAAAACGATTTTTTAAATTATCTTTTCACCACTAAAACGCATGAAACGTGTAGTTTTCAAAAATGTTTTCATTTTTGATGAGACACTGAATAAAAGAAGTTTAATCGCCGGCAAACGAAAACCCGCCATTTCCCGTAAATCCCGGGCTTGGCCCGTATAGTCAAAAGTATACAAACAAAGTACCCAGGGAGTAAACTCATTTCCCGAACAATTTTTTATATTATTTTTTCACCACTAAAACGCATGAGACTTGTAGTTTTCAAAAATGTTTTCATTTTTGATGGGACGCTGAATAAAAGAAGTTTAATCGCCGGCAAACGAAAACCAGCGATTTCCCATAAATCCCGGGCTTGGCCTGTATAGTGGAATGCATACAAAGAAAAAGCCCTGTGAGTAAACTCATTTCCAGAACGATTTTTTAAATTACTTTTTCACCACTAAAACGCATAACACTTGTGGTTTTCAAAAATGTTTTCATTTTTGATGAGACGCTTAATGAAAGAGGTTTAATTGCCGGCAAACGAAAACCAGCGATTTCCCGTAAATCCCGGGCTTGGCCCGTATAGTGGGATGCATACAAAGAAAAAGCCCTGTGAGTAAACTCATTTCCAGAACGATTTTTTAAATTACTTTTTCACCACTAGAACGAATGAGACTTGTAGTTTTCAAAAATGTTTTCATTTTTAATGAGACGATTAATGAAAGAGGTTTAATCGCCGGTAAACGAAAACCCGCGATTTCCCGTAAATCCCGAGCTTGTCCCGTATAGTCGAATGTATACAAAGAAAGTACCCTGTGAGTAAACTCATTTCCAGAACGATGTTTTAAATTATTTTTTCACCACTAAAACACATGAGACTTGTAGTTTTCAAAAATGTTTTCATTTTTGATGAGACGCTTAATGAAAGAGGTTTAATCGCCGGCAAACGAAAACCCGCGATTTCCCGTAAATCCCGGGCTTGGCCCGTATAGTCGAATCTATCCAAAGAAAAAGCCCTGTGAGTAAACTCATTTCCAGAACGATTTTTTAAATTACTTTTTCACCACTAAAACGCATAACACTTGTGGTTTTCAAAAATGTTTTCATTTTTGATGAGACGCTGAATAAAAGAAGTTTAATCGCCGGCAAACGAAAACCCGCGATTTCCCGTAAATCCCGGGCTTGGCACGTATAGTCAATGTATACAAAGAAAGTACACAGGGAGTAAACTCATTTCCCGAACGATTTTTTAAATTTTTTTTTCACCACTAAAACAAATGAGACTTGTAGTTTTTAAACTTGTTTTCATTTTTGATGAGACGCTGAATAAAAGAAGTTTAATCGCCGGCAAACGAAAACCCGCGATTTCCCGTAAATCCCAGGCTTGGCCCGTATAGATGAATGTATACAAAGAAAGTACACAAGGAGTAAACTGATTTCCCGAACGATTTTTCAAATTATTTCTGCACCACTAGAACGAATGAGACTTGTAGTTTTCAAAAATGTTTTCATTTTTAATGAGACGCTTAATGAAAGAGGCTTAATCGCCGGTAAACGAAAACCCGCAATTTCCCGTAAATCCCGGGCTTGTCCCGTATAGTCGAATGTATACAAAGAAAGTACCCTGTGAGTAAACTCATTTCCAGAACGATGTTTTAAATTATCTTTTCACCACTAAAGCCCATGAGACTTGTAGTTTTTAAAAATGTTTTCATTTTTGATGAGACGCTGAATAAAAAAAGGGCAAACGAAAACCCGCGATTTCCCGTAAATCCCGGACTCGACCCGTATAGTCAAAAGTATACAAAAAAAGTACCCAGGGAGTAAACTCATTTCCCGAACGATTTTTTAAATTATTTTTTCACCACTAAAACGCACGAGACTTGTAGTTTTCAAAAATGTTTTCATTTTTGATGAGACGCTGAATAAAAGAAGTTTAATCGCCGGCAAACGAAAACCCGCCATTTCCTGTAAACCCCGGACTCGGCCCGCATAGTCAAAAGTATACAAAGAAAGTACCCAGGGAGTAAACTCATTTCCCGAGCGATTTTTTAAATTATCTTTTCACCACTAAAGCCCATGAGACTTGTAGTTTTTAAAAATGTTTTCATTTTTGATGAGACGCTGAATAAAAAAAGTTTAATCGCCGGCAAACGAAAACCCGCGATTTCCCGTAAATCCCGGACTCGACCCGTATAGTCAAAAGTATACAAAAAAAGTACCCAGGGAGTAAACTCATTTCCCGAACGATTTTTTAAATTATTTTTTCACCACTAAAACGCATGAGACTTGTAGTTTTCATAAATGTTTTCATTTTTGATGAGACGCTGAATAAAAGAAGTTTAATCGCCGGCAAACGAAAACCCGCCATTTCCTGTAAACCCCGGACTCGGCCCGCATAGTCAAAAGTATACAAAGAAAGTACCCAGGGAGTAAACTCATTTCCGAGCGATTTTTTTTTAAATTATTTTTTCACCACTAAAACGCATGAGACTTGTAGTTTTCAAAAATGTTTTCATTTTTGATGAGACGCTGAATAAAAGAAGTTTAATCGCCGGCAAACGAAAACCCGCGATTTCCCGTAAATCCCGGGCTTGGCTCGTATAGTCAAAAGTATACAAAGAAAGTACACAGGGAGTAAACTCATTTCCCGAACGATTTTTTAAATTATTTTTTCACCACTAAAACGCATGAGACTTGTAGTTTTCAAAAATGTTTTCATTTTTGATGAGACACTGAATAAAAGAAGTTTAATCGCCGGCAAACGAAAACCCGCCATTTCCCGTAAATCCCGGGCTTGGCCCGTATAGTCAAAAGTATACAAAGAAAGTACCCAGGGAGTAAACTCATTTCCCGAACGATTTTTTATATTATTTTTTCACCACTAAAACGCATGAGACTTGTAGTTTTCAAAAATGTTTTCATTTTTGATGGGACGCTGAATAAAAGAAGTTTAATCGCCGGCAAACAAAAACCCGCGATTTCCCGTAAATCACGGACTCGGCCCGTATAGTCAAAAGTATACAAAGAAAGTACCCAGGGAGTAAACTCATTTCCCGAACGATTTTTTAAATTATTTATTCAACACTAAAACGCATGAGACTTGTAGTTTTTAAAAAATGTTTTCATTTTTGATGAGACGCTTAATGAAAGAGGTTTAATTGCCGGCAAACGAAAACCAGCGATTTCCCGTAAATCCCGGGCTTGGCCCGTATAGTGGAATGCATACAAAGAAAAAGCCCTGTGAGTAAACTCATTTCCAGAACGATTTTTTAAATTACTTTTTCACCACTAGAACGAATGAGACTTGTAGTTTTCAAAAATGTTTTCATTTTTAATGAGACGATTAATGAAAGAGGTTTAATCGCCGGTAAACGAAAACCCGCGATTTCCCGTAAATCCCGAGCTTGTCCCGTATAGTCGAATGTATACAAAGAAAGTACCCTGTGAGTAAACTCATTTCCAGAACGATGTTTTAAATTATTTTTTCACCACTAAAACACATGAGACTTGTAGTTTTCAAAAATGTTTTCATTTTTGATGAGACGCTTAATGAAAGAGGTTTAATCGCCGGCAAACGAAAACCCGCGATTTCCCGTAAATCCCGGGCTTGGCCCGTATAGTCGAATGTATCCAAAGAAAAAGCCCTGTGAGTAAACTCATTTCCAGAACGATTTTTTAAATTACTTTTTCACCACTAAAACGCATAACACTTGTGGTTTTCAAAAATGTTTTCATTTTTGATGAGACGCTGAATAAAAGAAGTTTAATCGCCGGCAAACGAAAACCCGCGATTTCCCGTAAATCCCGGGCTTGGCACGTATAGTCAATGTATACAAAGAAAGTACACAGGGAGTAAACTCATTTCCCGAACGATTTTTTAAATTTTTTTTTCACTACTAAAACAAATGAGACTTGTAGTTTTTAAACTTGTTTTCATTTTTGATGAGACGCTGAATAAAAGAAGTTTAATCGCCGGCAAACGAAAACCCGCGATTTCCCGTAAATCCCAGGCTTGGCCCGTATAGATGAATGTATACAAAGAAAGTACACAAGGAGTAAACTGATTTCCCGAACGATTTTTCAAATTATTTCTGCACCACTAGAACGAATGAGACTTGTAGTTTTCAAAAATGTTTTCATTTTTAATGAGACGCTTAATGAAAGAGGCTTAATCGCCGGTAAACGAAAACCCGCAATTTCCCGTAAATCCCGGGCTTGTCCCGTATAGTCGAATAAATACAAAGAAAGTACCCTGTGAGTAAACTCATTTCCAGAACGATGTTTTAAATTATCTTTTCACCACTAAAGCCCATGAGACTTGTAGTTTTTAAAAATGTTTTCATTTTTGATGAGACGCTGAATAAAAAAAGGGCAAACGAAAACCCGCGATTTCCCGTAAATCCCGGACTCGACCCGTATAGTCAAAAGTATACAAAAAAAGTACCCAGGGAGTAAACTCATTTCCCGAACGATTTTTTAAATTATTTTTTCACCACTAAAACGCACGAGACTTGTAGTTTTCAAAATCGTTTTCATTTTTGATGAGACGCTGAATAAAAGAAGTTTAATCGCCGGCAAACGAAAACCCGCCATTTCCTGTAAACCCCGGACTCGGCCCGCATAGTCAAAAGTATACAAAGAAAGTACCCAGGGAGTAAACTCATTTCCCGAGCGATTTTTTAAATTATCTTTTCACCACTAAAGCCCATGAGACTTGTAGTTTTTAAAAATGTTTTCATTTTTGATGAGACGCTGAATAAAAAAAGTTTAATCGCCGGCAAACGAAAACCCGCGATTTCCCGTAAATCCCGGACTCGACCCGTATAGTCAAAAGTATACAAAAAAAGTACCCAGGGAGTAAACTCATTTCCCGAACGATTTTTTAAATTATTTTTTCACCACTAAAACGCATGAGACTTGTAGTTTTCATAAATGTTTTCATTTTTGATGAGACGCTGAATAAAAGAAGTTTAATCGCCGGCAAACGAAAACCCGCCATTTCCTGTAAACCCCGGACTCGGCCCGCATAGTCAAAAGTATACAAAGAAAGTACCCAGGGAGTAAACTCATTTCCCGAGCGATTTTTTTTTAAATTATTTTTTCACCACTAAAACGCATGAGACTTGTAGTTTTCAAAAATGTTTTCATTTTTGATGAGACGCTGAATAAAAGAAGTTTAATCGCCGGCAAACGAAAACCCGCGATTTCCCGTAAATCCCGGGCTTGGCTCGTATAGTCAAAAGTATACAAAGAAAGTACACAGGGAGTAAACTCATTTCCCGAACGATTTTTTAAATTATTTTTTCACCACTAAAACGCATGAGACTTGTAGTTTTCAAAAATGTTTTCATTTTTGATGAGACACTGAATAAAAGAAGTTTAATCGCCGGCAAACGAAAACCCGCCATTTCCCGTAAATCCCGGGCTTGGCCCGTATAGTCAAAAGTATACAAAGAAAGTACCCAGGGAGTAAACTCATTTCCCGAACGATTTTTTATATTATTTTTTCACCACTAAAACGCATGAGACTTGTAGTTTTCAAAAATGTTTTCATTTTTGATGGGACGCTGAATAAAAGAAGTTTAATCGCCGGCAAACAAAAACCCGCGATTTCCCGTAAATCACGGACTCGGCCCGTATAGTCAAAAGTATACAAAGAAAGTACCCAGGGAGTAAACTCATTTCCCGAACGATTTTCTAAATTATTTATTCAACACTAAAACGCATGAGACTTGTAGTTTTTAAAAAATGTTTTCATTTTTGATGAGACGCTTAATGAAAGAAGTTTAATCGCCGGCAAACGAAAACCAGCGATTTCCCCTAAATCCAGGGCTTGGCCCGTGTAGTCGAATGTATGCAAAGAAAGTACCCAGGGAGTAAACTCATTTCCCGAACGATTTTTTAAATTTTTTTTTCACCACTAAAACGCATGAGACTTGTAGTTTTCAAAAATGTTTCCATTTTTGATGAGACTCTTAATGAAAGAGGCTTAATCGCCGGTAAACGAAAACCCGCGATTTCCCGTAAATCCCGGGCTTGTCCCGTATAGTCGAATGTATACAAAGAAAGTACCCTGTGAGTAAACTCATTTCCAGAACGATGTTTTAAATTATTTTTTCACCACTAAAACACATGAGACTTGTAGTTTTCAAAAATGTTTTCATTTTTGATGAGACGCTTAATGAAAGAGGTTTAATCGCCGGCAAACGAAAACCCGCGATTTCCCGTAAATCCCGGGCTTGGCCCGTATAGTCGAATGTATCCAAAGAAAAAGCCCTGTGAGTAAACTCATTTCCAGAACGATTTTTTAAATTACTTTTTCACCACCAAAACGCATAACACTTGTGGTTTTCAAAAATGTTTTCATTTTTGATGAGACGCTGAATAAAAGAAGTTTAATCGCCGGCAAACGAAAACCCGCGATTTCCCGTAAATCCCGGGCTTGGCACGTATAGTCAATGTATACAAAGAAAGTACACAGGGAGTAAACTCATTTCCCGAACGATTTTTTAAATTTTTTTTTCACCACTAAAACACATGAGACTTGTAGTTTTCAAACTTGTTTTCATTTTTGATGAGACGCTGAATAAAAGAAGTTTAATCGCCGGCAAACGAAAACCCGCGATTTCCCGTAAATCCCAGGCTTGGCCCGTATAGATGAATGTATACAAAGAAAGTACACAAGGAGTAAACTGATTTCCCGAACGATTTTTCAAATTATTTCTGCACCACTAGAACGAATGAGACTTGTAGTTTTCAAAAATGTTTTCATTTTTAATGAGACGATTAATGAAAGAGGCTTAATCGCCGGTAAACGAAAACCCGCGATTTCCCGTAAATCCCGGGCTTGTCCCGTATAGTCGAATGTATACAAAGAAAGTACCCTGTGAGTAAACTCATTTCCAGAACGATGTTTTAAATTATTTTTTCACCACTAAAACACATGAGACTTGTAGTTTTCAAAAATGTTTTCATTTTTGATGAGACGCTTAATGAAAGAGGTTTAATCGCCGGCAAACGAAAACCCGCGATTTCCCGTAAATCCCGGGCTTGGCCCGTATAGTCGAATGTATCCAAAGAAAAAGCCCTGTGAGTAAACTCATTTCCAGAACGATTTTTTAAATTACTTTTTCACCACTAAAACGCATAACACTTGTGGTTTTCAAAAATGTTTTCATTTTTGATGAGACGCTGAATAAAAGAAGTTTAATCGCCGGCAAACGAAAACCCGCGATTTCCCGTAAATCCCGGGCTTGGCACGTATAGTCAATGTATACAAAGAAAGTACACAGGGAGTAAACTCATTTCCCGAACGATTTTTTAAATTTTTTTTTCACCACTAAAACACATGAGACTTGTAGTTTTCAAACTTGTTTTCATTTTTGATGAGACGCTGAATAAAAGAAGTTTAATCGCCGGCAAACGAAAACCCGCGATTTCCCGTAAATCCCAGGCTTGGCCCGTATAGATGAATGTATACAAAGAAAGTACACAAGGAGTAAACTGATTTCCCGAACGATTTTTTAAATTATTTCTGCACCACTAGAACGAATGAGACTTGTAGTTTTCAAAAATGTTTTCATTTTTGATGAGACACTGAATAAAAGAAGTTTAATCGCCGGCAAACGAAAACCCGCCATTTCCCGTAAATCCCGGGCTTGGCCCGTATAGTCAAAAGTATACAAAGAAAGTACCCAGGGAGTAAACTCATTTCCCGAACGATTTTTTATATTATTTTTTCACCACTAAAACGCATGAGACTTGTAGTTTTCAAAAATGTTTTCATTTTTGATGGGACGCTGAATAAAAGAAGTTTAATCGCCGGCAAACAAAAACCCGCGATTTCCCGTAAATCACGGACTCGGCCCGTATAGTCAAAAGTATACAAAGAAAGTACCCAGGGAGTAAACTCATTTCCCGAACGATTTTCTAAATTATTTATTCAACACTAAAACGCATGAGACTTGTAGTTTTTAAAAAATGTTTTCATTTTTGATGAGACGCTTAATGAAAGAAGTTTAATCGCCGGCAAACGAAAACCAGCGATTTCCCCTAAATCCAGGGCTTGGCCCGTGTAGTCGAATGTATGCAAAGAAAGTACCCAGGGAGTAAACTCATTTCCCGAACGATTTTTTAAATTTTTTTTTCACCACTAAAACGCATGAGACTTGTAGTTTTCAAAAATGTTTCCATTTTTGATGAGACTCTTAATGAAAGAGGCTTAATCGCCGGTAAACGAAAACCCGCGATTTCCCGTAAATCCCGGGCTTGTCCCGTATAGTCGAATGTATACAAAGAAAGTACCCTGTGAGTAAACTCATTTCCAGAACGATGTTTTAAATTATTTTTTCACCACTAAAACACATGAGACTTGTAGTTTTCAAAAATGTTTTCATTTTTGATGAGACGCTTAATGAAAGAGGTTTAATCGCCGGCAAACGAAAACCCGCGATTTCCCGTAAATCCCGGGCTTGGCCCGTATAGTCGAATGTATCCAAAGAAAAAGCCCTGTGAGTAAACTCATTTCCAGAACGATTTTTTAAATTACTTTTTCACCACCAAAACGCATAACACTTGTGGTTTTCAAAAATGTTTTCATTTTTGATGAGACGCTGAATAAAAGAAGTTTAATCGCCGGCAAACGAAAACCCGCGATTTCCCGTAAATCCCGGGCTTGGCACGTATAGTCAATGTATACAAAGAAAGTACACAGGGAGTAAACTCATTTCCCGAACGATTTTTTAAATTTTTTTTTCACCACTAAAACACATGAGACTTGTAGTTTTCAAACTTGTTTTCATTTTTGATGAGACGCTGAATAAAAGAAGTTTAATCGCCGGCAAACGAAAACCCGCGATTTCCCGTAAATCCCAGGCTTGGCCCGTATAGATGAATGTATACAAAGAAAGTACACAAGGAGTAAACTGATTTCCCGAACGATTTTTCAAATTATTTCTGCACCACTAGAACGAATGAGACTTGTAGTTTTCAAAAATGTTTTCATTTTTAATGAGACGATTAATGAAAGAGGCTTAATCGCCGGTAAACGAAAACCCGCGATTTCCCGTAAATCCCGGGCTTGTCCCGTATAGTCGAATGTATACAAAGAAAGTACCCTGTGAGTAAACTCATTTCCAGAACGATGTTTTAAATTATTTTTTCACCACTAAAACACATGAGACTTGTAGTTTTCAAAAATGTTTTCATTTTTGATGAGACGCTTAATGAAAGAGGTTTAATCGCCGGCAAACGAAAACCCGCGATTTCCCGTAAATCCCGGGCTTGGCCCGTATAGTCGAATGTATCCAAAGAAAAAGCCCTGTGAGTAAACTCATTTCCAGAACGATTTTTTAAATTACTTTTTCACCACTAAAACGCATAACACTTGTGGTTTTCAAAAATGTTTTCATTTTTGATGAGACGCTGAATAAAAGAAGTTTAATCGCCGGCAAACGAAAACCCGCGATTTCCCGTAAATCCCGGGCTTGGCACGTATAGTCAATGTATACAAAGAAAGTACACAGGGAGTAAACTCATTTCCCGAACGATTTTTTAAATTTTTTTTTCACCACTAAAACACATGAGACTTGTAGTTTTCAAACTTGTTTTCATTTTTGATGAGACGCTGAATAAAAGAAGTTTAATCGCCGGCAAACGAAAACCCGCGATTTCCCGTAAATCCCAGGCTTGGCCCGTATAGATGAATGTATACAAAGAAAGTACACAAGGAGTAAACTGATTTCCCGAACGATTTTTTAAATTATTTCTGCACCACTAGAACGAATGAGACTTGTAGTTTTCAAAAATGTTTTCATTTTTAATGAGACGCTTAATGAAAGAGGCTTAATCGCCGGTAAACGAAAACCCGCGATTTCCCGTAAATCCCGGGCTTGTCCCGTATAGTCGAATGTATACAAAGAAAGTACCCTGTGAGTAAACTCATTTCCAGAACGATGTTTTAAATTATCTTTTCACCACTAAAGCCCATGAGACTTGTAGTTTTTAAAAATGTTTTCATTTTTGATGAGACGCTGAATAAAAAAAGGGCAAACGAAAACCCGCGATTTCCCGTAAATCCCGGACTCGACCCGTATAGTCAAAAGTATACAAAAAAAGTACCCAGGGAGTAAACTCATTTCCCGAACGATTTTTTAAATTATTTTTTCACCACTAAAACGCATGAGACTTGTAGTTTTCAAAAATGTTTTCATTTTTGATGAGACGCTGAATAAAAGAAGTTTAATCGCCGGCAAACGAAAACCCGCCATTTCCTGTAAACCCCGGACTCGGCCCGCATAGTCAAAAGTATACAAAGAAAGTACCCAGGGAGTAAACTCATTTCCCGAGCGATTTTTTAAATTATCTTTTCACCACTAAAGCCCATGAGACTTGTAGTTTTTAAAAATGTTTTCATTTTTGATGAGACGCTGAATAAAAAAAGTTTAATCGCCGGCAAACGAAAACCCGCGATTTCCCGTAAATCCCGGACTCGACCCGTATAGTCAAAAGTATACAAAAAAAGTACCCAGGGAGTAAACTCATTTCCCGAACGATTTTTTAAATTATTTTTTCACCACTAAAACGCATGAGACTTGTAGTTTTCAAAAATGTTTTCATTTTTGATGAGACGCTGAATAAAAGAAGTTTAATCGCCAGCAAACGAAAACCCGCCATTTCCTGTAAACCCCGGACTCGGCCCGCATAGTCAAAAGTATACAAAGAAAGTACCCAGGGAGTAAACTCATTTCCCGAGCGATTTTTTAAATTATTTTTTCACCACTAAAACGCATGAGACTTGTAGTTTTCAAAAATGTTTTCATTTTTGATGAGACGCTGAATAAAAGAAGTTTAATCGCCGGCAAACGAAAACCCGCGATTTCCCGTAAATCCCGGGCTTGGCTCGTATAGTCAAAAGTATACAAAGAAAGTACACAGGGAGTAAACTCATTTCCCGAACGATTTTTTAAATTATTTTTTCACCACTAAAACGCATGAGACTTGTAGTTTTCAAAAATGTTTTCATTTTTGATGAGACACTGAATAAAAGAAGTTTAATCGCCGGCAAACGAAAACCCGCCATTTCCCGTAAATCCCGGGCTTGGCCCGTATAGTCAAAAGTACACAAAGAAAGTACCCAGGGAGTAAACTCATTTCCCGAACGATTTTTTATATTATTTTTTCACCACTAAAACGCATGAGACTTGTAGTTTTCAAAAATGTTTTCATTTTTGATGGGACGCTGAATAAAAGAAGTTTAATCGCCGGCAAACAAAAACCCGCGATTTCCCGTAAATCCCGGACTCGGCCCGTATAGTCAAAAGTATACAAAGAAAGTACCCAGGGAGTAAACTCATTTCCCGAACGATTTTTTAAATTATTTATTCACCACTAAAACGCATGAGACTTGTAGTTTTTAAAAAATGTTTTCATTTTTGATGAGACGCTTAATGAAAGAAGTTTAATCGCCGGCAAACGAAAACCAGCGATTTCCCCTAAATCAAGGGCTTGGCCCGTGTAGTCGAATGTATGCAAAGAAAGTACCCAGGGAGTAAACTCATTTCCCGAACGATTTTTAAAATTTTTTTTTCACCACTAAAACGCATGAGACTTGTAGTTTTCAAAAATGTTTCCATTTTTGATGAGACTCTTAATGACAGAGGTTTAATCGCCGGCAAACGAAAACCCGCGATTTCCCGTAAATCCCGGGCTTGGCCCGTATAGTGGAATTCATACAAAGAAAAAGCCCTGTGAGTAAACTCATTTCCAGAACGATTTTTAAATTACTTTTTCACCACTAAAACGCATAACACTTGTGGTTTTGAAAAATGTTTTCATTTTTGATGAGACGCTGAATAAAAGAAGTTTAATCGCCGGCAAACGAAAACCCGCGATTTCCCGTAAATCCCGGGCTTGGCTCGTATAGTCAAAAGTATACAAAGAAAGTACACAGTGAGTAAACTTATTTCCCGAACGATTTTTTAATTTTTTTTTCACCACTAAAACACATGAGACTTGTAGTTTTCAAACTTGTTTTCATTTTTGATGAGACGCTGAATAAAAGAAGTTTAATCGCCGGCAAACGAAAACCCGCGATTTCCCGTAAATCCCAGGCTTGGCCCGTATAGTTGAATGTATACAAAGAAAGTACACAAGGAGTAAACTGATTTCCCGAACGATTTTTCAAATTATTTCTGCACCACTAGAACGAATGAGACTTGTAGTTTTCAAAAATGTTTTCATTTTTAATGAGACGATTAATGAAAGAGGCTTAATTGCCGGTAAACGAAAACCCGCGATTTCCCGTAAATCCCGGGCTTGTCCCGTATAGTCGAATGTATACAAAGAAAGTACCCTGTGAGTAAACTCATTTCCAGAACGATGTTTTAAATTATTTTTTCACCACTAAAACACATAAGACTTGTAGTTTTCAAAAATGTTTTCATTTTTGATGAGACGCTTAATGAAAGAGGTTTAATCGCCGGCAAACGAAAACCCGCGATTTCCCGTAAATCCCGGGCTTGGCCCGTATAGTCGAATGTATCCAAAGAAAAAGCCCTGTGAGTAAACTCATTTCCAGAACGATTTTTTAAATTACTTTTTCACCACTAAAACGCATAACACTTGTGGTTTCAAAAATGTTTTCATTTTTGATGAGACGCTGAATAAAAGAAGTTTAATCGCCGGCAAACGAAAATCCGCGATTTCCCGTAAATCCCAGGCTTGGCCCGTATAGATGAATGTATACAAAGAAAGTACACAAGGAGTAAACTGATTTCCCGAACGATTTTTCAAATTATTTCTGCACCACTAGAACGAATGAGACTTGTAGTTTTCAAAAATGTTTTCATTTTTAATGAGACGCTTAATGAAAGAGGCTTAATCGCCGGTAAACGAAAACCCGCGATTTCCCGTAAATCCGGGCTTGTCCCGTATAGTCGAATGTATACAAAGAAAGTACCCTGTGAGTAAACTCATTTCCAGAACGATGTTTTAAATTATCTTTTCACCACTAAAGCCCATGAGACTTGTAGTTTTTAAAAATGTTTTTATTTTTGATGAGACGCTGAATAAAAGAAGTTTAATCGCCGGCAAACGAAAACCCGCGATTTCCCGTTAATCTCGGACTCGGCCCGTATAGTCAAAAGTATACAAAGAAAGTACCCAGGAAGTAAACTCATTTCCCGAACGATTTTTTAAATTATTTTTTCACCACTAAAACGCATGAGACTTGTAGTTTTCAAAAATGTTTTCATTTTTAATGAGACGGTTAATGAAAGAGGTTTAATCGCCGGTAAACGAAAACCCGCGATTTCCCGTATATCCCGGGCTTGTCCCGTATAGTCGAATGTATACAAAGAAAGTACCCTGTGAGTAAACTCATTTCCAGAACGATGTTTTAAATTATCTTTTCACCACTAAAGCCCAGGAGACTTGTAGTTTTTAAAAATGTTTTCATTTTTGATGAGACGCTGAATAAAAGAAGTTTAATCGCCGGCAAACGAAAACCCGCGATTTCCCGTAAATCCCGGACTCGGCCCGTATAGTCAAAAGTATACAAAGAAAGTACCCAGGGAGTAAACGCATTTCCCAAACGATTTTTTAAATTATTATTTCACCACTAAAGCCCATGAGACTTGTAGTTTTTAAAAATGATTTTATTTTTGATGAGACGCTGAATAAAAGAAGTTTAATCGCCGGCAAACGAAAACCCGCGATTTCCCGTAAATCCCGGACTCGGCCCGTATAGTCAAAAGTATACAAAGAAAGTACCCAGGGAGTAAACTCATTTCCCGAACGATTTTTTAAATTATTTATTCACCACTAAAACGCATGAGACTTGTAGTTTTTAAAAAATGTTTTCATTTTTGATGAGACGCTTAATGAAAGAAGTTTAATCGCCGGCAAACGAAAACCAGCGATTTCCCCTAAATCCAGGGCTTGGCCCGTGTAGTCGAATGTATGCAAAGAAAGTACCCAGGGAGTAAACTCATTTCCCGAACGATTTTTAAATTACTTTTTCACCACTAAAACGCATAACACTTGTGGTTTTGAAAAATGTTTTCATTTTTGATGAGACGCTGAATAAAAGAAGTTTAATCGCCGGCAAACGAAAACCCGCGATTTCCCGTAAATCCCAGGCTTGGCCCGTATAGTTGAATGTATACAAAGAAAGTACACAAGGAGTAAACTGATTTCCCAAACGATTTTTCAAATTATTTCTGCACCACTAGAACGAATGAGACTTGTAGTTTTCAAAAATGTTTTCATTTTTAATGAGACGATTAATGAAAGAGGCTTAATCGCCGGTAAACGAAAACCCGCGATTTCCCGTAAATCCCAGGCTTGTCCCGTATAGTCGAATGTATACAAAGAAAGTACCCTGTGAGTAAACTCATTTCCAGAACGATGTTTTAAATTATTTTTTCACCACTAAAACACATGAGACTTGTGGTTTTCAAAAATGTTTTCATTTTTGATGAGACGCTGAATAAAAGAAGTTTAATCGCCGGCAAACGAAAATCCGCGATTTCCCGTAAATCCCAGGCTTGGCCCGTATAGATGAATGTATACAAAGAAAGTACACAAGGAGTAAACTGATTTCCCGAACGATTTTTCAAATTATTTCTGCACCACTAGAACGAATGAGACTTGTAGTTTTCAAAAATGTTTTCATTTTTAATGAGACGCTTAATGAAAGAGGCTTAATTGCCGGTAAACGAAAACCCGCGATTTCCCGTAAATTCGGGCTTGTCCCGTATAGTCGAATGTATACAAAGAAAGTACCCTGTGAGTAAACTCATTTCCAGAACGATGTTTTAAATTATCTTTTCACCACTAAAGCCCATGAGACTTGTAGTTTTTAAAAATGTTTTTATTTTTGATGAGACGCTGAATAAAAGAAGTTTAATCGCCGGCAAACGAAAACCCGCGATTTCCCGTTAATCTCGGACTCGGCCCGTATAGTCAAAAGTATACAAAGAAAGTACCCAGGGAGTAAACTCATTTCCCGAACGATTTTTTAACTTATTTTTTCACCACTAAAACGCATGAGACTTGTAGTTTTCAAAAATGTTTTCATTTTTAATGAGACGCTTAATGAAAGAGGTTTAATCGCCGGTAAACGAAAACCCGCGATTTCCCGTAAATCCAAGGCTTGGCCCGTATAGATGAATGTATACAAAGAAAGTACCCTGTGAGTAAACTCATTTCCAGAACGATGTTTTAAATTATCTTTTCACCACTAAAGCCCAGGAGACTTGTAGTTTTTAAAAATGTTTTCATTTTTGATGAGACGCTGAATAAAAGAAGTTTAATCGCCGGCAAACGAAAACCCGCGATTTCCCGTAAATCCCGGACTCGGCCCGTATAGTCAAAAGTATACAAAGAAAGTACCCAGGGAGTAAACGCATTTCCCAAACGATATTTTAAATTATTATTTCACCACTAAAGCCCATGAGACTTGTAGTTTTTAAAAATGTTTTTATTTTTGATGAGACGCTGAATAAAAGAAGTTTAATCGCCGGCAAACGAAAACCCGCGATTTCCTGTAAATCCCGGACTCGGCCCGTATAGTCAAAAGTATACAAAGAAAGTACCCAGGGAGTAAACTCATTTCCCGAACGATTTTTTAAATTATTTATTCACCACTAAAACGCATGAGACTTGTAGTTTTTAAAAAATGTTTTCATTTTTGATGAGACGCCTAATGAAAGAAGTTTAATCGCCGGCAAACGAAAACCAGCGATTTCCCCTAAATCCAGGGCTTGGCCCGTGTAGTCGAATGTATGCAAAGAAAGTACCCAGGGAGTAAACTCATTTCCCGAACGATTTTTTAAATTTTTTTTTCACCACTAAAACGCATGAGACTTGTAGTTTTCAAAAATGTTTCCATTTTTGATGAGACTCTTAATGACAGAGGTTTAATCGCCGGCAAACGAAAACCCGCGATTTCCCGTAAATCCCGGGCTTGGCCCGTATAGTGGAATGCATACAAAGAAAAAGCCCTGTGAGTAAACTCATTTCCAGAACGATTTTTAAATTACTTTTTCACCACTAAAACGCATAACACTTGTGGTTTTGAAAAATGTTTTCATTTTTGATGAGACGCTGAATAAAAGAAGTTTAATCGCCGGCAAACGAAAACCCGCGATTTCCCGTAAATCCCGGGCTTGGCTCGTATAGTCAAAAGTATACAAAGAAAGTACACAGTGAGTAAACTCATTTCCCGAACGATTTTTTAAATTTTTTTTCACCACTAAAACACATGAGACTTGTAGTTTTCAAACTTGTTTTCATTTTTGATGAGACGCTGAATAAAAGAAGTTTAATCGCCGGCAAACGAAAACCCGCGATTTCCCGTAAATCCCAGGCTTGGCCCGTATAGTTGAATGTATACAAAGAAAATACACAAGGAGTAAACTGATTTCCCGAACGATTTTTCAAATTATTTCTGCACCACTAGAAGGAATGAGACTTGTAGTTTTCAAAAATGTTTTCATTTTTAATGAGACGATTAATGAAAGAGGCTTAATCGCCGGTAAACGAATACCCGCGATTTCCCGTAAATCCCGGGCTTGTCCCGTATAGTCGAATGTATACAAAGAAAGTACCCTGTGAGTAAACTCATTTCCAGAACGATGTTTTAAATAATTTTTTCACCACTAAAACACATGAGACTTGTAGTTTTCAAAAATGTTTTCATTTTTGATGAGACGCTTAATGAAAGAGGTTTAATCGCCGGCAAACGAAAACCCGCGATTTCCCGTAAATCCCGGGCTTGGCCCGTATAGTCGAATGTATCCAAAGAAAAAGCCCTGTGAGTAAACTCATTTCCAGAACGATTTTTTAAATTACTTTTTCACCACTAAAACGCATAACACTTGTGGTTTTCAAAAATGTTTTCATTTTTGATGAGACGCTGAATAAAAGAAGTTTAATCGCCGGCAAACGAAAATCCGCGATTTCCCGTAAATCCCAGGCTTGGCCCGTGTAGATGAATGTATACAAAGAAAGTACACAAGGAGTAAACTGATTTCCCGAACGATTTTTCAAATTATTTCTGCACCACTAGAACGAATGAGACTTGTAGTTTTCAAAAATGTTTTCATTTTTAATGAGACGCTTAATGAAAGAGGCTTAATCGCCGGTAAACGAAAACCCGCGATTTCCCGTAAATCCGGGCTTGTCCCGTATAGTCGAATGTATACAAAGAAAGTACCCTGTGAGTAAACTCATTTCCAGAACGATGTTTTAAATTATCTTTTCACCACTAAAGCCCATGAGACTTGTAGTTTTTAAAAATGTTTTTATTTTTGATGAGACGCTGAATAAAAGAAGTTTGATCGCCGGCAAACGAAAACCCGCGATTTCCCGTTAATCTCGGACTCGGCCCGTATAGTCAAAAGTATACAAAGAAAGTACCCAGGGAGTAAACTCATTTCCCGAACGATTTTTTAAATTATTTTTTCACCACTAAAACGCATGAGACTTGTAGTTTTCAAAAATGTTTTCATTTTTAATGAGACGCTTAATGAAAGAGGTTTAATCGCCGGTAAACGAAAACCCGCGATTTCCCGTAAATCCCGGGCTTGTCCCGTATAGTCGAATGTATACAAAGAAAGTACCCTGTGAGTAAACTCATTTCCAGAACGATGTTTTAAATTATCTTTTCACCACTAAAGCCCAGGAGACTTGTAGTTTTTAAAAATGTTTTCATTTTTGATGAGACGCTGAATAAAAGAAGTTTAATCGCCGGCAAACGAAAACCCGCGATTTCCCGTAAATCCCGGACTCGGCCCGTATAGTCAAAAGTATACAAAGAAAGTACCCAGGGAGTAAACGCATTTCCCAAACGATTTTTTACATTATTTGTTCACCACTAAAGCCCATGAGACTTGTAGTTTTTAAAAATGTTTTTATTTTTGATGAGACGCTGAATAAAAGAAGTTTAATCGCCGGCAAACGAAAACCCGCGATTTCCCGTAAATCTCGGACTCGGCCCGTATAGTCAAAAGTATAGAAAAGAAAGTACCCAGGGAGTAAACTCATTTCCCGAACGATTTTTTAAATTATTTTTTCACCACTAAAACGCATGAGACTTGTAGTTTTCAGAAATGTTTTCATTTTTGATGAGACGCTTAATAAAAGTGGTTTAATCGCCGGCAAACGAAAACCCGCGATTTCCCGTAAATCCCGGGCTTGGCCCGTATAGTCGAATGTATACAAAGAAAGTACCCTGTGAGTAAACTCATTTCCAAAACGATTTTTCAAATTATCTTTTCACCACTAAAACGCATGAAACGTGTAGTTTTCAAAAATGTTTTCATTTTTGATGAGACACTGAATAAAAGAAGTTTATTCGCCGGCAAACGAAAACCCGCCATTTCCCGTAAATCCCGGGCTTGGCCCGTATAGTCAAAAGTATACAAAGAAAGTACCCAGGGAGTAAACTCATTTCCCGAACGATTTTTTATATTATTTTTTCACCACTAAAACGCATGAGACTTGTAGTTTTTAAAAATGTTTTCATTTTTGATGAGACGCTGAATAAAAGAAGTTTAATCGCCGGCAAACGAAAACCCGCGATTTCCCGTAAATCCCGGACTCGGCCCGTATAGTCAAAAGTATACAAAGAAAGTACCCAGGGAGTAAACGCATTTCCCAAACGATTTTTTACATTATTTGTTCACCACTAAAGCCCATGAGACTTGTAGTTTTTAAAAATGTTTTTATTTTTGATGAGACGCTGAATAAAAGAAGTTTAATCGCCGGCAAACGAAAACCCGCGATTTCCCGTAAATCTCGGACTCGGCCCGTATAGTCAAAAGTATAGAAAAGAAAGTACCCAGGGAGTAAACTCATTTCCCGAACGATTTTTTAAATTATTTTTTCACCACTAAAACGCATGAGACTTGTAGTTTTCAGAAATGTTTTCATTTTTGATGAGACGCTTAATAAAAGTGGTTTAATCGCCGGCAAACGAAAACCCGCGATTTCCCGTAAATCCCGGGCTTGGCCCGTATAGTCGAATGTATACAAAGAAAGTACCCTGTGAGTAAACTCATTTCCAAAACGATTTTTCAAATTATCTTTTCACCACTAAAACGCATGAAACGTGTAGTTTTCAAAAATGTTTTCATTTTTGATGAGACACTGAATAAAAGAA
Source organism: Hydractinia symbiolongicarpus (assembly GCF_029227915.1). NCBI lineage: Eukaryota > Metazoa > Cnidaria > Hydrozoa > Anthoathecata > Hydractiniidae > Hydractinia > Hydractinia symbiolongicarpus. The sequence continues at coordinate 26,477,464 of NC_079881.1, forward strand.
GTTTATTCGCCGGCAAACGAAAACCCGCCATTTCCCGTAAATCCCGGGCTTGGCCCGTATAGTCAAAAGTATACAAAGAAAGTACCCAGGGAGTAAACTCATTTCCCGAACGATTTTTTATATTATTTTTTCACCACTAAAACGCATGAGACTTGTAGTTTTCAAAAATGTTTTCATTTTTGATGGGACGCTGAATAAAAGAAGTTTAATCGCCGGCAAACAAAAACCCGCGATGTCCCGTAAATCCCGGACTCGGCCCGTATAGTCAAAAGTATACAAAGAAAGTACCCAGGGAGTAAACTCATTTCCCGAACGATTTTTTAAATTATTTTTTCACCACTAAAGCCCATGAGACTTGTATTTTTTAAAAATGTTTTCATTTTTGATGAGACGCTGAATAAAAGAAGTTTAATCGCCGGCAAACGAAAACCCGCGATTTCCCGTAAATCCCGTACTCGGCCCGTATAGTCAAAAGTATACAAAGAAAGTACCCAGGGAGTAAATTCATTTCCCGAACGATTTTTTAAATTATTTTTTCACCACCAAAACGCATGAGACTTGTAGTTTTCAAAAATGTTTTCATTTTTAATGAGACGCTTAATGAAAGAGGTTTAATCGCCGGTAAACGAAAACCCGCGATTTCCCGTAAATCCCGGGCTTGTCCCGTATAGTCGAATGTATACAAAGAAAGTACCCTGTGAGTAAACTCATTTCCAGAACGATGTTTTAAATTATCTTTTCACCACTAAAACGCATGAGACTTGTAGTTTTTAAAAAATGTTTTCATTTTTGATGAGACGCTTAATGAAAGAAGTTTAATCGCCGGCAAACGAAAACCAGCGATTTCCCCTAAATCCAGGGCTTGGCCCGTGTAGTCGAATGTATGCAAAGAAAGTACCCAGGGAGTAAACTCATTTCCCGAACGATTTTTTAAATTTTTTTTTCACCACTAAAACGCATGAGACTTGTAGTTTTCAAAAATGTTTCCATTTTTGATGAGACTCTTAATGAAAGAGGTTTAATCGCCGGCAAACGAAAACCCGCGATTTCCCGTAAATCCCGGGCTTGTCCCGTATAGTCGAATGTATACAAAGAAAAAGCCCTGTGAGTAAACTCATTTCCAGAACGATTTTTTAAATTACTTTTTCACCACTAAAACGCATAACACTTGTGGTTTTGAAAAATGTTTTCATTTTTGATTAGACGCTGAATAAAAGAAGTTTAATCGCCGGCAAACGAAAACCCGCGATTTCCCGTAAATCCCGGGCTAGGCTCGTATAGTCAAAAGTATACAAAGAAAGTACACAGTGAGTAAACTCATTTCCCGAACGATTTTTTAAATTTTTTTTCACCACTAAAACACATGAGACTTGTAGTTTTCAAACTTGTTTTCATTTTTGATGAGACGCTGAATAAAAGAAGTTTAATCGCCGGCAAACGGAAACCCGCGATTTCCCGTAAATCCCAGGCTTGGCCCGTATAGTTGAATGTATACAAAGAAAGTACACAAGGAGTAAACTGATTTCCCGAACGATTTTTCAAATTATTTCTGCACCACTAGAACGAATGAGACTTGTAGTTTTCAAAAATGTTTTCATTTTTAATGAGACGATTAATGAAAGAGGCTTAATCGCCGGTAAACGAAAACCCGCGATTTCCCGTAAATCCCGGGCTTGTCCCGTATAGTCGAATGTATACAAAGAAAGTACCCTGTGAGTAAACTCATTTCCAGAACGATGTTTAAAATTATTTTTTCACCACTAAAACACATGAGACTTGTAGTTTTCAAAAATGTTTTCATTTTTGATGAGACGCTTAATGAAAGAGGTTTAATCGCCGGCAAACGAAAACCCGCGATTTCCCGTAAATCCCGGGCTTGGCCCGTATAGTCGAATGTATCCAAAGAAAAAGCCCTGTGAGTAAACTCATTTCCAGAACGATTTTTTAAATTACTTTTTCACCACTAAAACGCATGAGACTTGTAGTTTTCAAAAATGTTTTCATTTTTGATGAGACGCTTAATGAAAGAGGTTTAATCGCCGGCAAACGAAAACAAGCGATTTCCCCTAAATCCAGGGCTTGGCCCGTGTAGTCGAATGTTTGCAAAGAAAGTACCCAGGGAGTAAACTCATTTCCCGAACGATTTTTTAAATTTTTTTTTCACCACTAAAACGCATGAGACTTGTAGTTTTCAAAAATGTTTCCATTTTTGATGAGACGCTGAATAAAAGAAGTTTAATCGCCGGCAAACGAAAACCCGCGATTTCCCGTAAATCCCGGGCTTGGCTCGTATAGTCAAAAGTATACAAAGAAAGTACACAGTGAGTAAACTCATTTCCCGAACGATTTTTTAAATTTTTTTTCACCACTAAAACACATGAGACTTGTAGTTTTCAAACTTGTTTTCATTTTTGATGAGACGCTGAATAAAAGAAGTTTAATCGCCGGCAAACGAAAACCCGCGATTTCCCGTAAATCCCAGGCTTGGCCCGTATAGTTGAATGTATACAAAGAAAGTACACAAGGAGTAAACTGATTTCCCGAACGATTTTTCAAATTATTTCTGCACCACTAGAACGAATGAGACTTGTAGTTTTCAAAAATGTTTTCATTTTTAATGAGACGATTAATGAAAGAGGCTTAATCGCCGGTAAACGAAAACCCGCGATTTCCCGTAAATCCCGGGCTTGTCCCGTATAGTCGAATGTATACAAAGAAAGTACCCTGTGAGTAAACTCATTTCCAGAGCGATGTTTTAAATTATTTTTTCACCACTAAAACACATGAGACTTGTAGTTTTCAAAACTGTTTTCATTTTTGATGAGACGCTTAATGAAAGAGGTTTAATCGCCGGCAAACGAAAACCCGCGATTTCCCGTAAATCCCGGGCTTGGCCCGTATAATTGAATGTATCCAAAGAAAAAGCCCTGTGAGTAAACTCATTTCCAGAACGATTTTTTAAATTAGTTTTTCACCACTAAAACGCATAACACTTGTGGTTTTCAAAAATGTTTTCATTTTTGATTAGACGCTGAATAAAAGAAGTTTAATCGCCGGCAAACGAAAACCCGCGATTTCCCGTAAATCCCGGGCTTGGCACGTATAGTCAAATGTATACAAAGAAAGTACACAGGGAGTAAACTCATTTCCCGAACGATTTTTTAAATTTTTTTTTCACCACTAAAACACATGAGACTTGTAGTTTTCAAACTTGTTTTCATTTTTGATGAGACGCTGAATAAAAGCAGTTTAATCGCCGGCAAACGAAAACCCGCGATTTCCCGTAAATCCCAGGCTTGGCCCGTATAGATGAATGTATACAAAGAAAGTACACAAGGAGTAAACTGATTTCCCGAACGATTTTTCAAATTATTTCTGCACCACTAGAACGAATGAGACTTGTAGTTTTCAAAAATGTTTTCATTTTTAATGAGACGCTTAATAAAAGAGGCTTAATCGCCGGTAAACGAAAACCCGCGATTTCCCGTAAATCCTGGGCTTGTCCCGTATAGTCGAATGTATACAAAGAAAGTACCCTGTGAGTAAACTCATTTCCAGAACGATGTTTTAAATTATCTTTTCACCACTAAAGCCCATGAGACTTGTAGTTTTTAAAAATGTTTTCATTTTTGATGAGACGCTGAATTAAAGAAGTTTAATCGCCGGCAAACGAAAACCCGCCATTTCCTGTAAACCCCGGACTCGGCCCGCATAGTCAAAAGTATACAAAGAAAGTACCCAGGGAGTAAACTCATTTCCCGAGCGATTTTTTAAAATATCTTTTCACCACTAAAGCCCATGAGACTTCTAGTTTTCAAAAATGTTTTCATTTTTGATGAGACGCTGAATAAAAGAAGTTTAATCGCCGGCAAACGAAAACCTGCCATTTTCTGTAAACCCCGGACTCGGCCCGCATAGTCAAAAGTATACAAAGAAAGTACTCAGGGAGTAAACTCATTTCCCGAGCGATTTTTTAAATTATTTTTTCACCACTAAAACGCATGAGACTTGTAGTTTTCAAAAATGTTTTCATTTTTGATGAGACGCTGAATAAAAGAAGTTTAATCGCCGGCAAACGAAAACCCGCGATTTCCCGTAAATCCCGGGCTTGGCTCGTATAGTCAAAAGTATACAAAGAAAGTACACAGGGAGTAAACTCATTTCCCGAACGATTTTTTAAATTTTTTTTTCACCACTAAAACACATGAGACTTGTAGTTTTTAAAAATGTTTTCATTTTTAATGAGACGCTGAATAAAGGAAGGTTACTCGCCGGCAAAGGAAAACCCGCGACTTCCCGTAAATCCGGACTCGGCCCGTATAGTCAAAAGTGTACAAAGAAAGTACCCAGGGAGTAAACTCATTTCCCGAACGATTTTTTAAATTATTATTTTACCACTAAAGCCCATGAGACTTGTAGTTTTTAAAAATGTTTTCATTTTTGATGAGACGCTGAATAAAAGAAGTTTAATCGCCGGCAAACGAAAACCCGCGACTTCCCGTAAATCCCGGACTCGGCCCGTATAGTCAAAAGTATACAAAGAAAGTACCCAGGGTGTAAACTCATTTCCCGAACGATTTTTTAAATTATTATTTCACCACTAAAACCCATGAGATTGTAGTTTTTAAAAATGTTTTCATTTTTGATGAGACGCTGAATAAAAGAAGTTTAATCGCCGGCAAACGAAAACCCGCGACTTCCCGTAAATCCCGGACTCGGCCCGTATAGTCAAAAGTATACAAAGAAAGTACCCAGGGTGTAAACTCATTTCCCGAACGATTTTTTAAATTATTATTTCACCACTAAAGCCCATGAGACTTGTAGTTTTTAAAAATGTTTTCATTTTTGATGAGACGCTGAATAAAAGAAGATTAATGTTTTCATTTTTGATGAGACGCTGAATAAAAAAAGTTTAATCGCCGGCAAACGAAAACCCGCGACTTACCGTAAATCCCGGACTCGGCCCGTATAGTCAAAAGTATACAAAAAAAGTACCCACGGTGTAAACTCATTTCCCGAACGATTTTTTAAATTTTTTTTTCACCACTAAAACACATGAGACTTGTAGTTTGCAAACTTGTTTTCATTTTTGATGAGACGCTGAATAAAAGAAGTTTAATCGCCGGCAAACGAAAACCCGCGATTTCCCGTAAATCTCAGGCTTGGCCCGTATAGTTGAATGTATATAAAGAAAGTACCCAGGGAGTAAACTCATTTCCCGAACGATTTTTTAAATTATTGTTTCACCACTAAAACGCATGAGACTTGTAGTTTTCAAAAATGTTTTCATTTTTGATGAGACGCTGAATAAAAGAAGTTTAATCGCCGACAAACGAAAACCTGCGATTTCCCGTAAATCCCGGACGCGGCCCGTATAGTCAAAAGTATACAAAGAAAGTACCCAGGGAGTAAACTCATTTCCCGAACGATTTTTTAAATTATTTTTTCACCACTAAAACCCATGAGACTTGTAGTTTTCAGAAATGTTTTCATTTTTGATGAGACGCTTAATAAAAGTGGTTTAATCGCGGGCAAACAAAAACCCGCGATTTCCCGTAAATCCCGGGCTTGGCCCGTATAGTCAAAAGTATACAAAGAAAGTACCCAGAGAGTAAACTCATTTCCCGAACGATTTTTTATATTATTTTTTCACCACTAAAACGCATGAGACTTGTAGTTTTTAGAAATGTTTTCATTTTTAATGAGACGCTGAATAAAGGAAGGTTACTCGCCGGCAAAGGAAAACCCGCGACTTCCCGAAAATCCGGACTCGGCCCGTATAGTCAAAAGTGTACAAAGAAAGTACCCAGGGAGTAAACTCATTTCCCGAACGATTTTTTAAATTATTATTTTACCACTAAAGCCCATGAGACTTGTAGTTTTTAAAAATGTTTTCATTTTTGATGAGACGCTGAATAAAAGAAGTTTAATCGCCGGCAAACGAAAACCCGCGACTTCCCGTAAATCCCGGACTCGGCCCGTATAGTCAAAAGTATACAAAGAAAGTACCCAGGGTGTAAACTCATTTCCCGAACGATTTTTTAAATTATTATTTCACCACTAAAACCCATGAGATTGTAGTTTTTAAAAATGTTTTCATTTTTGATGAGACGCTGAATAAAAGAAGTTTAATCGCCGGCAAACGAAAACCCGCGACTTCCCGTAAATCCCGGACTCGGCCCGTATAGTCAAAAGTATACAAAGAAAGTACCCAGGGTGTAAACTCATTTCCCGAACGATTTTTTAAATTATTATTTCACCACTAAAGCCCATGAGACTTGTAGTTTTTAAAAATGTTTTCATTTTTGATGAGACGCTGAATAAAAGAAGATTAATGTTTTCATTTTTGATGAGACGCTGAATAAAAAAAGTTTAATCGCCGGCAAACGAAAACCCGCGACTTACCGTAAATCCCGGACTCGGCCCGTATAGTCAAAAGTATACAAAAAAAGTACCCACGGTGTAAACTCATTTCCCGAACGATTTTTTAAATTTTTTTTTCACCACTAAAACACATGAGACTTGTAGTTTGCAAACTTGTTTTCATTTTTGATGAGACGCTGAATAAAAGAAGTTTAATCGCCGGCAAACGGAAACCCGCGATTTCCCGTAAATCTCAGGCTTGGCCCGTATAGTTGAATGTATATAAAGAAAGTACCCAGGGAGTAAACTCATTTCCCGAACGATTTTTTAAATTATTGTTTCACCACTAAAACGCATGAGACTTGTAGTTTTCAAAAATGTTTTCATTTTTGATGAGACGCTGAATAAAAGAAGTTTAATCGCCGACAAACGAAAACCTGCGATTTCCCGTAAATCCCGGACGCGGCCCGTATAGTCAAAAGTATACAAAGAAAGTACCCAGGGAGTAAACTCATTTCCCGAACGATTTTTTAAATTATTTTTTCACCACTAAAACCCATGAGACTTGTAGTTTTCAGAAATGTTTTCATTTTTGATGAGACGCTTAATAAAAGTGGTTTAATCGCGGGCAAACAAAAACCCGCGATTTCCCGTAAATCCCGGGCTTGGCCCGTATAGTCAAAAGTATACAAAGAAAGTACCCAGAGAGTAAACTCATTTCCCGAACGATTTTTTATATTATTTTTTCACCACTAAAACGCATGAGACTTGTAGTTTTTAAAAATGTTTTCATTTTTGATGGGACGCTGAATAAAAGAAGTTTAATCACCGGCAAACGAAAACCCGCGATTTCCCGTAAATCCCGGACTCGGCCCGTATAGTCAAAAGTATACAAAGAAAGTACCCAGGGAGTAAACTCATTTCCCGAACGATTTTTTAAATTATTTTTTCACCACTAAAACGCATGAGACTTGTAGTTTTCAAAAATGTTTTCATTTTTGATGAGACGCTTAATGAAAGAGGTTTAATCGCTGGCAAACGAAAACCTGCGATTTCCCGTAAATCCCGGGCTTGGCCCGTATAGTCAAATGTATACAAAGAAAAAGCCCTGTGAGTAAACTCATTTCCAGAACGATTTTTTAAATTACTTTTTCACCACTAAAACGCATAACACTTGTAGTTTTCAAAAATGTTTTCATTTTTGATGAGACGCTGAATAAAAGAAGTTTAATCGCCGGCAAACGAAAACCCGCGATTTCCCGTAAATCCCGGGCTTGGCCCGTATAGTCAAAAGTATACAAAGAAAGTACACAGGGAGTAAACTCATTTCCCGAACGATTTTTTAAATTTTTTTTTTCACCACTAAAACGCATGAGACTTGTAGTTTCCAAACTTGTTTTCATTTTTGATGAGACGCTGAATAAAACAAGTTTAACCCTATTCGGTCCGGGGGGGGGGGCGGATTCCGCCCCCCCCCTGACGGTTTTTTTTTAATAACTCCTGATTGCTTTGTTATATGGCTATGATACTTACTGAGTTTCAACATTTATCTATTAGACACCTGCATGCTAATTTTTTAGGTCCCATACCTTTCAGAGGCTTTGATATTGGCCATTACTCGAAACTACCCCTAAAAATCTCTATGAAATCCTTATAATGGGGAAAATATAATAACTCCTGTTAGGATTATTCTTAGAACTTGAAACTTGCAACACAACTTTGTTTCATCAAGAAGAATCATTTTGAAAAATTTGAACACGTGAGTAATCCGATTTCCCGATTTTGTCGGATTTTACCCGAAAATCGGAAAAAAACGGATTTTCGGGCAATTTTTGGCAATTTTTCATCCGATCCATGTAAAAACCGGAAGATATGTTAAATAACTTTTATTTAGCTTTCAGAAACTTCAAACAGAATGTAAAAATTCGCTCTAGAACAAAAGTAATTATATTTTAAGCAGATAGTGGCATTTTTAACAATTTTCAAGCTTTTGATGACGTCACAGAAAATGTGCTGACGCAAGCAAATTTTTTTTGGCACCATTTTGTTCCTTTTATGACGTACTATAAGTGTGCCAAGTTTGATTCAATTTGAACAACGCTATGAAAAGTTATTGAGGGGGGGCGGAATCCGCCCCCCCCCCCGGTCATAGTATGTTCGAAAAACCCCGGACCGAATAGGGTTAATCGCCGGCAAACGAAAACCCGCGATTTCCCGTAAATCCCAGGCTTGGCCCGTATAGTTGAATGTATATAAAGAAAGTACCCAAGGAGTAATCTCATTTCCCGAACGATTTTTTAAATTATTTTTTCACCACTAAAACGTATGAGACTTGTAGTTTTCAAAAATGTTTTCATTTTTGATGAGACGCTTAATGAAACAGGTTTAATCGCCGGCAAACGAAAACCAGCGATTTCCCCTGAATTCCGGGCTTGGCCCGTGTAGTCGAATGTATACAAAGAAAGTGCCCAGGGAGTAAACTCATTTCCCGAGTGATTTTTAAAATTTTTTTTCACCACTAAAACGCATGAGACTTGTAGTTTTCAAAAATGTTTTCATTTTTGATGAGACGCTTCATGAAAGAGGTTTAATCGCCGGCAAACGAAAACCCGCGATTTCCCGTCAATCCTGGGATTGGCCCGTGTAGTGGAATGTATACAAAGAAAGTACCCTGTGAGTAAACTCATTTCCAGAACGATTTTTTAAATTATTTTTTCACCACTAAAAAGCATAAGACTTGTAGTTTTTAAAAATATTTTCATTTTTGATGAGACGCTGAATAAAAGAAGTTTAATCGCCGGCAAACGAAAACCCGCGATTTCCCGTAAATCCCGGGCTTGGCCCGTATAGTCGAAAGTATACAAAGAAAGTACCCTGTGAGTAATCTCATTTCCCGAAAGATTTTTTTTATTATTTTTTCACCACTAAAACGCATGAGACTTGTAGTTTTCAAAAATGTTTTCATTTTTGATGGGACGCTGAATAAAAGAAGTTTAATCGCCGGCAAACTAAAACCCACGATTTCCCGCAAATCCCCGGCTTGGCCCGTGTAGTCGAATGTATACAAAGAAAGTACCCTGTGAGTAAACTCATTTCCAGAACGATTTTTTAAATTATTTTTTCACCACTAAAACGCATAAGACTAGTAGTTTTCAAAAATGTTTTCATTTTTGATGAGACGCTGAATAAAAAAAGTTTAATCGCCGGCAAACGAAAACCCGCGATTTCCCGTAAATCCCGGACTCGACCCATATAGTCAAAAGTATACAAAAAAAGTACCCAGGGAGTAAACTCATTTCCCAAACGATTTTTTAAATTATTTTTTCACCACTAAAACGCATGAGACTTGTAGTTTTCAAAAATGTTTTCATTTTTGATGAGACGCTGAATAAAAGAAGTTTAATCGCCGGCAAACGAAAACCCGCGATTTCCCGTAAATCCCGGGCTTGGCCCGTATAGTTAAAAGTATACAAAAAAAGTACACAGGGAGTAAACTCATTTTCCGAACGATTTTTTTAATTTTTTTTTCACAACTAAAACGCATGAGACTTGTAGTTTTCAAACTTGTTTTCATTTTTGATGAGACGCTGGATAAAAGAAGTTTAATCGCCGGCAAACGAAAACCCGCGATTTCCCGTAAATCCCAGGCTTGGCCCGTATAGTTGAATGTATATAAAAAAAATACCCATGGAGTAAACCAATTTCCCGAACGATTTTTCAAATTATTTCTGAAGCACTAGAACGAATGAGACTTGTAGTTTTCAGAAATGTTTTCATTTTTGATGAGCTGCTTAATGAAAGTGGTTTAATCGCCGGCAAACGAAAACCTGCGATTTCCCGTAAATCCCGGGCTTGGCCCGTATAGTCGAATGTATACAAAGAAAAAGCCCTGTGAGTAAACTCATTTCCAGAACGATTTTTTAAATAACTTTTTCACCACTAAAACGCATAAGACTTGTTGTTTTCAAAAATGTTTTCATTTTTGATGAGACGCTGAATAAAAGAAGTTTAATCGCCGGCAAACGAAAACCCGCGATTTCCCGTAAATCCCGGACACGGCCCGTATAGTCAAAAGTATACAAAAAAAGTACACAGGGTGTAAACTCATTTCCCGAACGATTTTTTAAATTTTTTTTTCACAACTAAAACGCATGAGACTTGTAGTTTTGAAACTTGTTTTCATTTTTGATGAGACGCTGGATAAAAGAAGTTTAATCGCCGGCAAACGAAAACCCGCGATTTCCCGTAAATCCCAGGCTTGGCCCGTATAGTTGAATGTATATAAAGAAAGTACCCAAGGAGTAAACTAATTTCCCGAACGATTTTTCATATTATTTCTGAAGCACTAGAACGAATGAGACTTGTAGTTTTCAAAAATGTTTTCATTTTTGATGAGACGCTGAATGAAAGAAGTTTTATCGCCGGCAAACGAAAACCCGCCATTTCCCGTAAACCCCGGACTCGGCCCGTATAGTCAAAAGTATACAAAGAAAGTACCCTGTGAGTAAACGCATTTCCAAAACGATTTTTTAAGTTATCTTTTCACCACTAAAACGCATGAGACTTGTAGTTTTTAAAAATGTTTTCATTTTTGATGAGACACTGAATAAAAGAAGTTTAATCGCCGGAAAACGAAAACCCGCCATTTCCCGTAAACCCCGGGCTTGGCCCGTATAGTCAAAAGTATAAAAAGAAAGTACCCAGGGAGTAAACTCATTTCCCGAACGATTTTTTAAATTATTTTTTCACCACTAAAACGCATGAGACTTGTAGTTTTCAAAAATGTTTTCATTTTTGATGAGACGCCTAATGAAAGAGGTTTAATCGCCGGCAAACGAAAACCCGCGATTTCCCGTAAATCCCGGGCTTGGCCCCGTATAGTCGAATGTATACAAAGAAAAAGCCCTGTGAGTAAACTCATTTCCAGAACGATTTTTTAAATTACTTTTTCACCACTAAAACGCATAAGACTTGTAGTTTTCAAAAATGTTTTCATTTTTGATGAGACGCTGAATAAAAGAAGTTTAATCGCCGGAAACAAAAACCCGCAATTTCCCGTAAATCCCGGGCTTGGCCCGTATAGTCAAAAGTATACAAAGAAAGTACCCAGGGAGTAAACTCATTTCCCGAACGATTTTTAAAAATTATTTTTTCACCACTAAAACGCATGAGACTTGTAGTTTTCAGAAATGTTTTCATTTTTGATGAGACGCTTAATGAAAGTGGTTTAATCGCCGGCAAACGAAAACCCGCGATTTCCCGTAAATTCCGCTCTTGGCCCGTATAGTCGAATGTATACAAAGAAAAAGCCCTGTGAGTAAACTCATTTCCGGAACGATTTTTTATATTATTTTTTCACCACTAAAACGCATGAGACTTGTAGTTTTCAAAAATGATTTCATTTTTGATGGGACGCTGAATAAAAGAAGTTTAATCACCGGCAAACGAAAACCCGCGATTTCCCGTAAATCCCGGACTCGGCCCGTATAATCAAAAGTATACAAAGAAAGTACCCAGGGAGTAAACTCATTTCCCGAACGATTTTTTAAATTATTTTTTCACCACTAAAACGCATGAGACTTGTAGTTTTCAAAAATGTTTTCATTTTTGATGAGACGACTAATGAAAGAGGTTTAATCGCTGGCAAACGAAAACCTGCGATTTCCCGTAAATCCCGGGCTTGGCCCGTATAGTCGAATGTATACAAAGAAAAAGCCCTGTGAGTAAACTCATTTCCAGAACGATTTTTTAAATTAGTTTTTCACCACTAAAACGCATAACACTTGTAGTTTTCAAAAATGTTTTCATTTTTGATGAGACGCTGAATAAAAGAAGTTTAATCGCCGGCAAACGAAAACCCGCGATTTCCCGTAAATCCCGGGCTTGGCCCGTATATTCAAAAGTATACAAAGAAAGTACACAGGGAGTAAACTCATTTCCCGAACGATTTTTTAAATTTTTTTTTTCACAACTAAAACGCATGAGACTTGTAGTTTCCAAACTTGTTTTCATTTTTGATGAGACGCTGAATAAAACAAGTTTAATCGCCGGCAAACGAAAACCCGCGATTTCCCGTAAATCCCAGGCTTGGCCCGTATAGTTGAATGTATATAAAGAAAGTACCCAAGGAGTAAACTCATTTCCCGAACGATTTTTTAAATTCTTTTTTCACCACTAAAACGTATGAGACTTGTAGTTTTCAAAAATGTTTTCATTTTTGATGAGACGCTTAATGAAAGAGGTTTAATCGCCGGCAAACGAAAACCAGCGATTTCCCCTGAATTCCGGGCTTGGCCCGTGTAGTCGAATGTATACAAAGAAAGTACCCAGGGAGTAAACTCATTTCCCGAGTGATTTTTAAAATTTATTTTCACCACTAAAACGCATGAGACTTGTAGTTTTCACAAATGTTTTCATTTTTGATGAGACGCTTCATGAAAGAGGTTTAATCACCGGCAAACGAAAACCCGCGATTTCCTGCCAATCCCGGGATTGGCCCGTGTAGTCGAATGTATACAAAGAAAGTACCCTGTGAGTAAACTCATTTCCAGAACGATTTTTTAAATTACTTTTTCACCACTAAAAAGCATAAGACTTGTAGTTTTTAAAAATATTTTCATTTTTGATGAGACGTTGAATAAAAGAAGTTTAATCGCCGGCAAACGAAAACCCGCGATTTCCCGTAAATCCCGGGCTTGGCCCGTATAGTCGAAAGTATACAAAGAAAGTAACCTGTGAGTAATCTCATTTCCCGAAAGATTTTTTATATTATTTTTTCACCACTAAAACGCATGAGACTTGTAGTTTTCAAAAATGTTTTCATTTTTGATGGGACGCTGAATAAAAGAAGTTTAATCGCCGGCAAACGAAAACCCGCGATTTCCCTCAAATCCCCGGCTTGGCCTGTGTAGTCGAATGTATACAAAGAAAGTACCCTGTGAGTAAACTCATTTCCAGAACGATTTTTTAAATTATTTTTTCACCACTAAAACGCATAAGACTAGTAGTTTTCAAAAATGTTCTCATTTTTGATGAGACGCTGAATAAAAGAAGTTTAATCGCCGGCAAACGAAAACCCGCGATTTTCCGTAAATCCCGGGCTTGGCCTGTATAGTCGAAAGTATACAAAAAAGTACCCTGTGAGTAAACTCATTTCCCGAAAGATTTTTTAAATTATTTTTTCACCACTAAAACGCATGAGACTTGTAGTTTTCAAACTTGTTTTCATTTTTGATGAGACGCTGAATAAAAGAAGTTTAATCGCCGGCAAACGAAAACCCGCGATTTCCCGTAAATCCCGGGCTTGGTCCGTATAGTTGAATGTATATAAAGAAAGTACCCAAGGAGTAAACTGATTTCCCGAACGATTTTTTAAATTATTTCTGCACCACTAGAACGAATGAGACTTGTAGTTTTCAAAAATGTTTTCATTTTTAATGAGACGCGTAATGAAAGAGGTTTAATCGCCGGCAAACGAAAACCCGCGATTTCCCGTAAATCCCGGGCTTGTCCCGCATAGCCGAATGTATACAAAGAAAGTACCCTGTGAGTAAACTCATTTCCAGAACGATTTTTTAAATTATCTTTTCACCACTTAATCGCATGAGACTTGCAGTTTTCAAAAATGATTTCATTTTTGATGAGACGCTTAATGAAAGAGGTTTAATTGCTGGCAAACGAAAACCCGCGATTTCCCTCAAATCCCCGGCTTGGCCCGTGTAGTCGAATGTATACAAAGAAAGTACCCTGTGAGTAAACTCATTTCCAGAACGATTTTTTAAATTATTTTTTCACCACTAAAACGCATAAGACTAGTAGTTTTCAAAAATGTTCTCATTTTTGATGAGACGCTGAATAAAAGAAGTTTAATCGCCGGCAAACGAAAACCCGCGATTTTCCGTAAATCCCGGGCTTGGCCTGTATAGTCGAAAGTATACAAAAAAGTACCCTGTGAGTAAACTCATTTCCCGAAAGATTTTTTAAATTATTTTTTCACCACTAAAACGCATGAGACTTGTAGTTTTCAAACTTGTTTTCATTTTTGATGAGACGCTGAATAAAAGAAGTTTAATCGCCGGCAAACGAAAACCCGCGATTTCCTGTAAATCCCGGGCTTGGCCCGTATAGTTGAATGTATATAAAGAAAGTAGCCAAGGAGTAAACTGATTTCCCGAACGATTTTTCAAATTATTTCTGCACCACTAGAACGAATGAGACTTGTAGTTTTCAAAAATGTTTTCATTTTTAATGAGACGCGTAATGAAAGAGGTTTAATCACCGGCAAACGAAAACCCGCGATTTCCCGTAAATCCCGGGCTTGTCCCGCATAGTCGAATGTATACAAAGAAAGTACCCTGTGAGTAAACTCATTTCCAGAACGATTTTTTAAATTATTTTTTCACCACTAAAACGCATGAGACTTGTAGTTTTCAAGAATGTTTTCATTTTTGATGAGACGCTGAATAAAAGAAGTTTAATCGCCGGCAAACGAAAACCTGCGATTTCCCGTTAATCCCGGACTCGGCCTGTAAAGTCAAAAGTATACAAAAAAAGTACCCAGGAAGTAAATTCATTTCCCGAACGATTTTTTAAATTATTATTTCACCACTAAAGCCCATGGCTCTTGTAGTTTTTAAAATTGTTTTCATTTTTGATTAGACGCTGAATAAAAGAAGTTTAATCGCCGGCAAACGAAAACCCGCGACTTCCCGTAACTCCCGGACTCGGCCCGTATAGTCAAAAGTATACAAAGAAAGTACCCAGGGAGTAAACTCATTTCCCGAACGATTTTTCAAATTATTTCTGCACCACTAGAACGAATGAGACTTGTAGTTTTCAAAAATGTTTTCATTTTTAATGAGACGCTTAATGAAAGAGGTTTAATCGCCGGCAAACAAAAACCCGCGATTTCCCGTAAATCCCGGGCTTGTCCCGTATAGTCGAATATATACAAAGAAAGTACCCTGTGAGTAAACTCATTTCCAGAACGATTTTTTAAATTATCTTTTCACCACTAAATCGCATGAGACTTGTAGTTTTCAAAAATGTTTTTATTTTTGATGTGACGCTGAATAAAAGATGTTTAATCGCCGGCAAACGAAAACCCGCGATTTCCCGTAAATCCCGGCTTGTCCCGTATAGTCGAATGTATACAAAGAAAGTACCCTGTGAGTAAACTCATTTCCAGAACGATTTTTTAAATTATCTTTTCACCACTAAATCGCATGAGACTTGTAGTTTTCAAAAATGTTTTCATTTTTTATGAGACGCTGAATAAAAGAAGTTTAATCGCCGGCAAACGAAAACCTGCGATTTCCCGTAAATCCCAGACTCGGCCCGTATAGTCAAAAGTATACAAAGAAAGCACCCAGCGAGTAAACTCATTTCCCGAACGATTTTTTAAATTATTTTTTCACCACTAAAACGCATGAGACTTGTAGTTTTCAAAAATGTTTTCATTTTTGATCAGACGCTGAATAAAAGAAGTTTAATCGCCGGCAAAGGAAAACTTGCGATTTCCCCTTAATCCTGGACTCGGCTTGTAAAGTCAAAAGTATACAAAAAAAGTACCCAGGAAGTAAACTCATTTCCCGTACGATTTTTTAAATTATTATTTCACCACTAAAGCCCATGAGACTTGTAGTTTTTAAAATTGTTTTCATTTTTGATTAGACGCTGAATAAAAAAAGTTTAATCGCCGGCAAACGAAAACCAGCGATTTCCCCTGAATTCCGGGCTTGGCCCTTGTAGTCGAATGTATACAAAGAAAGTACCCAGGGAGTAAACTCATTTCCCGAGTGATTTTTAAAATTTTTTTTCACCACTAAAACGCATGAGACTTGTAGTTTTCAAAAATGTTTTCATTTTTGATGAGACGCTTCATGAAAGAGGTTTAATCGCCGGCAAACGAAAACCCGCGATTTCCCGCCAATCCCGGGATTGGCCCGTGTAGTCGAATGTATACAAAGAAAGTACCCTGTGAGTAAACTCATTTCCAGAACGATTTTTTAAATTATTTTTTCACCACTAAAAAGCATAAGACTTGTAGTTTTTAAAAATATTTTCATTTTTGATGAGACGCTGAATAAAAGAAGTTTAATCGCCGGCAAACGAAAACCCGCGATTTCCCGTAAATCCCGGGCTTGGCCCGTATAGTCGAAAGTATACAAAGAAAGTACCCTGTGAGTAATCTCATTTCCCGAAAGATTTTTTATATTATTTTTTCACCACTAAAACGCATGAGACTTGTAGTTTTCAAAAATGTTTTCATTTTTGATGGGACGCTGAATAAAAAAAGTTTAATCGCCGGCAAACTAAAACCCACGATTTCCAGCAAATCCCCGGCTTGGCCCGTGTAGTCGAATGTATACAAAGAAAGTACCCTGTGAGTAAACTCATTTACAGAACGATTTTTTAAATTATTTTTTCACCACTAAAACGCATAAGACTTATAGTTTTCAAAAATGTTTTCATTTTTTGATGAGACGCTGAATAAAAGAAGTTTAATCGCCGGCAAACGAAAACCCGCGATTTCCCGTAAATCCCGGGCTTGGCCCGTGTAGTCGAAAGTATACAAAAAAAGTACCCTGTGAGTAAACTCATTTCCCGAAAGATTTTTTAAATTATTTTTTCACCACTAAAACGCATGAGACTTGTAGTTTTCAAACTTGTTTTCATTTTTAATGAGACGCTGAATAAAAGAAGTTTAATCGCCGGCAAACGAAAACCCGCGATTTCCCGTAAATCCCGGGCTTGGTCCGTATAGTTGAATGTATATAAAGAAAGTACCCAAGGAGTAAACTGATTTCCCGAACGATTTTTCAAATTATTTCTGCACCACTAGAACGAATTAGACTTGTAGTTTTCAAAAATGTTTTCATTTTTAATGAGACGCGTAATGAAAGAGGTTTAATCACCGGCAAACGAAAACCCGCGATTTCCCGTAAATCCCCGGCTTGTCCCGCATAGCCGAATGTATACAAAGAATGTACCCTGTGAGTAAACTCATTTCCAGAACTATTTGTAAATTATCTTTTCACCACTTAATCGCATGAGACTTGTAGTTTTTAAAAATGATTTCATTTTTGATGAGACGCTTAATGAAAGAGGTTTAATCGCCGGCAAACGAAAACCCGCGATTTCCCTCAAATCCCCGGCTTGGCCCGTGTAGTCGAATGTATACAAAGAAAGTACCCTGTGAGTAAACTCATTTCCAGAACGATTTTTTAAATTATTTTTTCACCACTAAAACGCATAAGACTAGTAGTTTTCAAAAATGTTCTCGATTTTGATGAGACGCTGAATAAAAGAAGTTTAATCGCCGGCAAACGAAAACCCGCGATTTTCCGTAAATCCCGGGCTTGGCCCGTATAGTCGAAAGTATACAAAAAAAGTACCCTGTGAGTAAACTCATTTCCCGAAAGATTTTTTAAATTATTTTTTCACCACTAAAACGCATGAGACTTGTAGTTTTCAAACTTGTTTTCATTTTTGATGAGACGCTGAATAAAAGAAGTTTAATCGCCGGCAAACGAAAACCCGCGATTTCCCGTAAATCCCGGGCTTGGCCCGTATAGTTGAATGTATATAAAGAAAGTACCCAAGGAGTAAACTGATTTCCCGAACGATTTTTCAAATTATTTCTGCACCACTAGAACGAATGAGACTGGTAGTTTTAAAAAATGTTTTCATTTTTAATGAGACGCGTAATGAAAGAGGTTTAATCGCCGGCAAACGAAAACCCGCGATTTCCCGTAAATCCCGGGCTTGTCCCGCATAGTCGAATGTATACAAAGAAAGTACCCTGTGAGTAAACTCATTTCCAGAACGATTTTTTAAATTATTTTTTCACCACTAAAACGCATGAGACTTGTAGTTTTCAAGAATGTTTTCATTTTTGATGAGACGCTGAATAAAAGAAGTTTAATCGCCGGCAAACGAAAACCTGCGATTTCCCGTTAATCCCGGACTCGGCCTGTAAAGTCAAAAGTATACAAAAAAAGTACCCAGGAAGTAAATTCATTTCCCGAACGATTTTTTAAATTATTATTTCACCACTAAAGCCCATGAGACTTGTAGTTTTTAAAATTGTTTTCATTTTTGATTAGACGCTGAATAAAAGAAGTTTAATCGCCGGCAAACGAAAACCCGCGACTTCCCGTAACTCCCGGACTCGGCCCGTATAGTCAAAAGTATACAAAGAAAGTACCCAGGGAGTAAACTCATTTCCCGAACGATTTTTTAAATTATTTCTGCACCACTAGAACGAATGAGACTTGTAGTTTTCAAAAATGTTTTCATTTTTAATGAGACGCTTAATGAAAGAGGTTTAATCGCCGGCAAACAAAAACCCGCGATTTCCCGTAAATCCCGGGCTTGTCCCGTATAGTCGAATATATACAAAGAAAGTACCCTGTGAGTAAACTCATTTCCAGAACGATTTTTTAAATTATCTTTTCACCACTAAATCGCATGAGACTTGTAGTTTTCAAAAATGTTTTTATTTTTGATGAGACGCTGAATAAAAGATGTTTAATCGCCGGCAAACGAAAACCCGCGATTTCCCGTAAATCCCGGCTTGTCCCGTATAGTCGAATGTATACAAAGAAAGTACCCTGTGAGTAAACTCATTTCCAGATCGATTTTTTAAATTATATTTTCACCACTAAATCGCATGAGACTTGTAGTTTTCAAAAATGTTTTCATTTTTGATGAGACGCTGAATAAAAGAAGTTTAATCGCCGGCAAACGAAAACCTGCGATTTCCCGTAAATCCCAGACTCGGCCCGTATAGTCAAAAGTATACAAAGAAAGCACCAAGGGAGTAAACTCATTTCCCGAACGATTTTTTAAATTATTTTTTCACCACTAAAACGCATGAGACTTGTAGTTTTCAAAAATGTTTTCATTTTTGATCAGACGCTGAATAAAAAAAGTTTAATCGCCGGCAAACGAAAACCTGCGATTTCCCGTAAATCTCAGACTCGGCCCGTATAGTCAAAAGTATACAAAGAAAGCACCCAGGGAGTAAACTCATTTCCCGAACGATTTTTTAAATTATTTTTTCACCACTAAAACGCATGAGACTTGTAGTTTTCAAAAATGTTTTCATTTTTGATCAGACGCTGAATAAAAGAAGTTTAATCGCCGGCAAACGAAAACCCGCGATTTGCCGTAAATCCCGGGCTTGGCCCGTATAGTCGAAAGTATACAAAAAAAGTACCCTGTGAGTAAACTCATTTCCCGAAAGAATTTTTAAATTATTTTTTCACCACTAAAACGCATGAGACTTGTAGTTTTCAAACTTGTTTTCATTTTTGATGAGACGCTGAATAAAAGAAGTTTAATCGCCGGCAAACGAAAACCCGCGATTTCCCGTAAATCCCGGGCTTGGCCCGTATAGTTGAATGTATATAAAGAAAGTACCCAAGGAGTAAACTGATTTCCCGAACGATTTTTCAAATTATTTCTGCACCACTAGAACGAATGAGACTGGTAGTTTTCAAAAATGTTTTCATTTTTAATGAGACGCGTAATGAAAGAGGTTTAATCGCCGGCAAACGAAAACCCGCGATTTCCCGTAAATCCCGGGCTTGTCCCGCATAGTCGAATGTATACAAAGAAAGTACCCTGTGAGTAAACTCATTTCCAGAACGATTTTTTAAATTATTTTTTCACCACTAAAACGCATGAGACTTGTAGTTTTCAAGAATGTTTTCATTTTTGATGAGACGCTGAATAAAAGAAGTTTAATCGCCGGCAAACGAAAACCTGCGATTTCCCGTTAATCCCGGACTCGGCCTGTAAAGTCAAAAGTATACAAAAAAAGTACCCAGGAAGTAAATTCATTTCCCGAACGATTTTTTAAATTATTATTTCACCACTAAAGCCCATGAGACTTGTAGTTTTTAAAATTGTTTTCATTTTTGATTAGACGCTGAATAAAAGAAGTTTAATCGCCGGCAAACGAAAACCCGCGACTTCCCGTAACTCCCGGACTCGGCCCGTATAGTCAAAAGTATACAAAGAAAGTACCCAGGGAGTAAACTCATTTCCCGAACGATTTTTTAAATTATTTCTGCACCACTAGAACGAATGAGACTTGTAGTTTTCAAAAATGTTTTCATTTTTAATGAGACGCTTAATGAAAGAGGTTTAATCGCCGGCAAACAAAAACCCGCGATTTCCCGTAAATCCCGGGCTTGTCCCGTATAGTCGAATATATACAAAGAAAGTACCCTGTGAGTAAACTCATTTCCAGAACGATTTTTTAAATTATCTTTTCACCACTAAATCGCATGAGACTTGTAGTTTTCAAAAATGTTTTTATTTTTGATGAGACGCTGAATAAAAGATGTTTAATCGCCGGCAAACGAAAACCCGCGATTTCCCGTAAATCCCGGCTTGTCCCGTATAGTCGAATGTATACAAAGAAAGTACCCTGTGAGTAAACTCATTTCCAGAACGATTTTTTAAATTATCTTTTCACCACTAAATCGCATGAGACTTGTAGTTTTCAAAAATGTTTTCATTTTTGATGAGACGCTGAATAAAAGAAGTTTAATCGCCGGCAAACGAAAACCTGCGATTTCCCGTAAATCCCAGACTCGGCCCGTATAGTCAAAAGTATACAAAGAAAGCACCAAGGGAGTGAACTCATTTCCCGAACGATTTTTTAAATTATTTTTTCACCACTAAAACGCATGAGACTTGTAGTTTTCAAAAATGTTTTCATTTTTGATCAGACGCTGAATAAAAAAAGTTTAATCGCCGGCAAACGAAAACCTGCGATTTCCCGTAAATCTCAGACTCAGCCCGTATAGTCAAAAGTATACAAAGAAAGCACCCAGGGAGTAAACTCATTTCCCGAACGATTTTTTAAATTATTTTTTCACCACTAAAACGTATGAGACTTGTAGTTTTCAAAAATGTTTTCATTTTTGATCAGACGCTGAATAAAAGAAGTTTAATCGCCGGCAAACGAAAACCCGCGATTTCCCGTAAATCCCGGGCTTGGCCCGTATAGTTGAATGTATATAAAGAAAGTACCCAAGGAGTAAACTGATTTCCCGAACGATTTTTCAAATTATTTCTGCACCACTAGAACGAATGAGACTGGTAGTTTTCAAAAATGTTTTCATTCTTAATGAGACGCGTAATGAAAGAGGTTTAATCGCCGGCAAACCAAAACCCGCCATTTCCCGTAAACCCCGGACTCGGCCCGTATAATCAAAAGTATACAAAGAAAGTACCCAGGGAGTAAACTCATTTCCCGAACGATTTTTTAAATTATTTTTTCACCACTTAAACGCATGGGACTTGTAGTTTTCAAAAATGTTTTCATTTTTGATGAGACGCTGAATAAAAGAAGTTTAATCGCCGGCAAACGAAAACCTGAGATTTCCCGTAAATCCCGGACTCGGCCCGTATAGTCAAAAAAATACAAAGAAAGTACCCAGGGTGTAAACTCATTTCCCGAACGATTTTTTAAATTATTATTTCACCACTAAAACGCATGAGACCTGTAGTTTTCAAAAATGTTTTCATTTTTAATGGGACGCTGAATAAAAGAAGTTTAATCGCCGGCAAACGAAAACCCGCGATTTCCCGTAAATCCCAGACTCGGCCCGTATAGTCAAAAGTGTACAAAGAAAGTACCCAGGGAGTAAACTCATTTTCCGAACGATTTTTTAAATTAATTTTTCACCACTAAAACGCATGAGACTTGTAGTTTTCAAAAATGTTTTCATTTTTGATGAGACGCTGAATAAAAGAAGTTTAATCGCCGGCGAACGAAAACCTGAGAATTCCCGTAAATCCCGGACTCGGCCCGTATAGTCAAAAGTATACAAAGAAAGTACCCAGGGTGTAAACTCATTTCCCGAACGATTTTTTAAATTATTATTTCACCACTAAAGCCCATGAGACTTGCAGTTTTTAAAAATGTTTTCATTTTTGATGAGACGCTGAATAAAAGAAGTTTAATCGCCGGCAAACGAAAACCTGCGACTTCTCGTAAATCCCGGACTCGGCCCGTATAGTCAAAAGTATACAAAGAAAGTACCCAGGGATTAAAATCATTTCCCGAACGATTTTTTAAATTATTTTTTCACCACTAAAACGCATGAGACTTGTAGTTTTCAGAAATATTTTCATTTTTGATGAGACGCTTAATGAAAGAAGTTTAATCGCCGGCGAACGAAAACCTGAGAATTCCCGTAAATCCCGGACTCGGCCCGTATAGTCAAAAGTATACAAAGAAAGTACCCAGGGAGTAAACTCATTTCCCGAAAGATATTTTAAGATTTTTTTCACCACTAAAACGCATGAGACTTGTAGTTTTCAAAAATGTTTTCATTTTTGATGAGACGCTTAATGAAAGAGGTTTAATCACCGGCAAACGAAAACCCGCGATTTTCCGTAAATCCCGGGCTTGGCCGTATAGTCGAATGTAAACAAAGAAAGTACCCTGTGAGTAAACTCATTTCCAAAACGATTTTTTAAATTATCTTTTCACCACTAAAACGCATGAGACTTGTAGTTTTCAAAAATGTTTTTATTTTTGATGAGACGCTGAATAAAAGAAGTTTAATCGCCGGCAAACAAAAACCCGCCATTTCCCGTAAACCCCGGACTCGGCCCGTATAATCAAAAGTATACAAAGAAAGTACCCAGGGAGTAAACTCATTTCCCGAACGATTTTTTAAATTATTTTTTCACCACTTAAACGCATGAGACTTGTAGTTTTCAAAAATGTTTTCATTTTTGATGAGACGCTGAATAAAAGAAGTTTAATCGCCGGCAAACGAAAACCTGCGACTTCTCGTAAATCCCGGACTCGGCCCGTATAGTCAAAAGTATACAAAGAAAGTACCCAGGGAGTAAAATCATTTCCCGAACGATTTTTTAAATTATTTTTTCACCACTAAAACGCATGAGACTTGTACTTTTCAGAAATATTTTCATTTTTGATGAGACGCTTAATGAAAGTGGTTTAATCGCCGGCAAACGAAAACCAGCAATTTCCCCTAAATCCCGGGCTTGGCCCGTGTAGTCGAATGTATACAAAGAAAGTACCCAGGGAGTAAACTCATTTCCCGAAAGATATTTTAAGATTTTTTTCACCACTAAAACGCATGAGACTTGTAGTTTTCAAAAATGTTTTTATTTTTGATGAGACGCTGAATAAAAGAAGTTTAATCGCCGGCAAACGAAAACCCGCGATTTTCCGTAAATCCCGGGCTTGGCCGTATAGTCGAATGTAAACAAAGAAAGTACCCTGTGAGTAAACTCATTTCCAAAACGATTTTTTAAACTATCTTTTCACCACTAAAACGCATGAGACTTGTAGTTTTCAAAAATGTTTTTATTTTTGATGAGACGCTGAATAAAAGAAGTTTAATCGCCGGCAAACAAAAACCCGCCATTTCCCGTAAACCCCGGACTCGGCCCGTATAATCAAAAGTATACAAAGAAAGTACCCAGGGAGTAAACTCATTTCCCGAACGATTTTTTAAATTATTTTTTCACCACTTAAACGCATGAGACTTGTAGTTTTCAAAAATGTTTTCATTTTTGATGAGACGCTGAATAAAAGAAGTTTAATCGCCGGCAAACGAAAACCTGCGACTTCTCGTAAATCCCGGACTCGGCCCGTATAGTCAAAAGTATACAAAGAAAGTACCCAGGGAGTAAAATCATTTCCCGAACGATTTTTTAAATTATTTTTTCACCACTAAAACGCATGAGACTTGTAGTTTTCAGAAATATTTTCATTTTTGATGAGACGCTTAATGAAAGTGGTTTAATCGCCGGCAAACGAAAACCAGCAATTTCCCCTAAATCCCGGGCTTGGCCCGTGTAGTCGAATGTATACAAAGAAAGTACCCAGGGAGTAAACTCATTTCCCGAAAGATATTTTAAGATTTTTTTCACCACTAAAACGCATGAGACTTGTAGTTTTCAAAAATGTTTTCATTTTTGATGAGACGCTGAATAAAAGAAGTTTAATCGCCGGCAAACGAAAACCTGCGATTTCACGTAAATCCCGGACTCGGCCGTATAGTGAAAAGTATACAAAGAAAGTACCCAGGGTGTAAACTCATTTACAGAACGATTTTTTAAATTATTTTTTCACCACTAAAGCCCATGAGACTTGTAGTTTTTAAAAATGTTTTCAAACGAAAACCCGCGATTTTCCGTAAATCCCGGGCTTGGCCGTATAGTCGAATGTAAACAAAGAAAGTACCCTGTGAGTAAACTCATTTCCAAAACGATTTTTTAAACTATCTTTTCACCACTAAAACGCATGAGACTTGTAGTTTTCAAAAATGTTTTTATTTTTGATGAGACGCTGAATAAAAGAAGTTTAATCGCCGGCAAACAAAAACCCGCCATTTCCCGTAAACCCCGGACTCGGCCCGTATAATCAAAAGTATACAAAGAAAGTACCCAGGGAGTAAACTCATTTCCCGAACGATTTTTTAAATTATTTTTTCACCACTTAAACGCATGAGACTTGTAGTTTTCAAAAATGTTTTCATTTTTGATGAGACGCTGAATAAAAGAAGTTTAATCGCCGGCAAACGAAAACCTGAGATTTCCCGTAAATCCCGGACTCGGCCCGTATAGTCAAAAGAATACAAAGAAAGTACCCAGGGTGTAAACTCATTTCCCGAACGATTTTTTAAATTATTATTTCACCACTAAAACGCATGAGACCTGTAGTTTTCAAAAATGTTTTCATTTTTAATGGGACGCTGAATAAAAGAAGTTTAATCGCCGGCAAACGAAAACCCGCGATTTCCCGTAAATCCCGGACTCGGCCCGTATAGTCAAAAGTGTACAAAGAAAGTACCCAGGGAGTAAACTCATTTTCCGAACGATTTTTTAAATTAATTTTTCACCACTAAAACGCATGAGACTTGTAGTTTTCAAAAATGTTTTTATTTTTGATGAGACGCTTAATGAAAGAGGTTTAATCGCCGGCAAACGAAAACCCGCGATATTCCGTAAATCCCGGGCTTGGCCGTATAGTCGAATGTAAACAAAGAAAGTACCCTGTGAGTAAACTCATTTCCAAAACGATTTTTTAAATTATCTTTTCACCACTAAAACGCATGAGACTTGTAGTTTTCAAAAATGTTTTCATTTTTGATGAGACGCTGAATAAAAGAAGTTTAATCGCCGGCAAACGAAAACCCGCCATCTCCCGTAAACCCCGGACTCGTCCCGTATAATCAAAAGTATACAAAGAAAGTACCCAGGGAGTAAACTCATTTCCCGAACGATTTTTTAAATTAATTTTTCACCACTAAAACGCATGAGACTTGTAGTTTTCAAAAATGTTTTCATTTTTGATGAGACGCTGAATAAAAGAAGTTTAATCGCCGGCGAACGAAAACCTGAGAATTCCCGTAAATCCCGGACTCGGCCCGTATAGTCAAAAGTATACAAAGAAAGTACCCAGGGTGAAAACTCATTTCCCGAACGATTTTTTAAATTATTATTTCACCACTAAAGCCCATGAGACTTGCAGTTTTTAAAAATATTTTCATTTTTGATGAGACGCTTAATGAAAGTGGTTTAATCGCCGGCAAACGAAAACCAGCGATTTCCCCTAAATCCCGGGCTTGGCCCGTGTAGTCGAATGTATACAAAGAAAGTACCTAGGGAGTAAACTCATTTCCCGAAAGATATTTTAAGATTTTTTTCACCACTAAAACGCATGAGACTTGTAGTTTTCAAAAATGTTTTCATTTTTGATGAGACGCTGAATAAAAGAAGTTTAATCGCCGGCAAACGAAAACCTGCGATTTCACGTAAATCCCGGACTCGGCCGTATAGTGAAAGGTATACAAAGAAAGTACCCAGGGTGTAAACTCATTTACAGAACGATTTTTTAAATTATTATTTCACCACTAAAGCCCATGAGACTTGTAGTTTTTAAAAATGTTTTCATTTTTGATGAGACGCTTAATGAAAGAGGTTTAATCGCCGGCAAACGAAAACTAGCGATTTCCTTTTAATCCCGGGCTTGGCCCGTGTACTCGAATGTATACAAAGAAAGTACCCAGGGAGTAAACTCATTTCCCGAACGATTTTTTAAGATTTTTTTTCACCACTAAAACGCATGAGACTTGTAGTTTTCAAAAATGTTTTCATTTTTGATGAGACGCTTAATGAAAGAGGTTTAATCGCCGGCAAACGAAAACCCGCGATTTTCCGTAAATCCCGGGCTTGGCCGTATAGTCGAATGTAAACAAAGAAAGTACCCTGTAAGTAAACTCATTTCCAAAACGATTTTTTAAATTATCTTTTCACCACTAAAACGCATGAGACTTGTAGTTTTCAAAAATGTTTTCATTTTTGATGAGACGCTGAATAAAAGAAGTTTAATCGCCGGCAAACGAAAACCCGCCATTTCCCGTAAACCTCGGACTCGGCCCGTATAATCAAAAGTATACAAAGAAAGTACCCAGGGAGTAAACTCATTTCCCGAATGATTTTTTAAATTATTTTTTCACCACTAAAACCCATGAGACTGGTAGTTTTCAAAAATGTTTTCATTTTTGATGAGACGCTGAATAAAAGAAGTTTAATCGCCGGCAAACGAAAACCTGAGAATTCCCGTAAATCCCGGACTCGGCCCGTATAGTCAAAAGTATACAAAGAAAGTACCCAGGGTGTAAACTCATTTCCCGAACGATTTTTTAAATTATTATTTCACCACTAAAGCCCATGAGACTTGTAGTTTTTAAAAATGTTTTCATTTTTGATGAGACGCTGAATTAAAGAAGGTGAATCGCCGGCAAACGAAAACCTGCGACTTCCCGTAAATCCCGGACTCGGCCCGTATAGTCAAAAGTATACAAAGAAAGTACGCAGGGAGTAAACTCATTTCCCGAACGATTTTTTAAATTATTTTTTCACCACTAAAACGCATGAGACTTGTAGTTTTTAGAAATGTTTTCATTTTTTGATGAGACGCGTGATGAAAGTGGTTTAATCGCCGGCAAACGAAAACCCGCGATTTTCCGTAAATCCCGGGCTTGGCCCGTATAGTCGAATGTATACAAAGAAAGTACCCTGTGAGTAAACTCATTTCCAAAACGTTTTTCTAACTTATTTTTTCACCACTAAAACGCATGAGACTTGTAGTTTTCAAAAATGTTTTCATTTTTGATGAGACGCTTAATGAAAGAGGTTTAATCGCCGGCAAACGAAACTCAGCGATTTCCCTTAAATCCCCGGCTTGGCCCGTGTAGACGAATGTATACAAAGAAAGTACCCAGGGAGTAAACTCATTTCCCGAACGATTTTTTAAATTATTATTTCACCACTAAAGCCCATGAGACTTGTAGTTTTTAAAAATCTTTTCATTTTTGATGAGACGCTGAATAAAAGAAGTTTAATCGCAGGCAAACGAAAACCCGCGACTTCCCGTAAATCCCGGACTCGGCCCGTATAGTCAAAAGTATACAAAGAAAGTACCCAGGGAGTAAACTCATTTCCCGAACGATTTTTTAAATTATTTTTTCACCACTAAAACGCATGAGACTTGTAGTTTTCAGAAATGTTTTCATTTTTGATGAGACGCTTAATGAAAGTGGTTTAATCGCCGGCAAACGAAAACCCGCGATTTCCCGTATATCTCGGGCTTGGCCCGTATAGTCGATGTATACAAAGAAAGTACCCTGTGAGTAAACTCATTTCCAAAACGATTTTTTAAATTATCTTTTCACCACTAAAACGCATGAGACTTGTAGTTTTCAAAAATATTTTCATTTTTGATGAAACACTGAATAAAAGCAGTTTAATCGCCGGCAAACGTAAACCCGCCATTTCCCGTAAATCCCGGGCTTGGCCCATATAGTCAAAAGTATTTAAAGAAAGTATCCAGGGAGTAAACTCATTTCCCGAACGATTTTTTAAATTATTTTTTCACCACAAAAACGCATGAGACTTGTAGTTTTCAAAAATGTTTTCATTTTTGATGAGACGCTTAATGAAAGAGGTTTAACCGCCGGCAAACGAAAACCAACGATTTCCTCTAAATCCCGGGCTTGGCCCGTGTAGTCGAATGTATACAAAGAAAGTACCCAGGGAGTAAACTCATTTCCCGAACGTTTTTTTTAAGATTTTTTTTCACCACTAAAACGCATGAGACTTGTAGTTTTCAAAAATGTTTTCATTTTTGATGAGACGCTTAATGAAAGAGGTTTAACCGCCGGCAAACGAAAACCAACGATTTCCTCTAAATCCCGGGCTTGGCCCGTGTAGTCGAATGTATACAAAGAAAGTACCCAGGGAGTAAACTCATTTCCCGAACGATTTTTTAAATTATCTTTTCACCACTAAAACGCATGAGACTTGTAGTTTTCAAAAATGTTTTCATTTTTGATGAGACGCTGAATAAAAGAAGTTTAATCGCCGGCAAACAAAAACCCGTCATTTCCCGTAAACCCCGGACTCGGCCCGTATAATTAAAAATATACAAAGAAAGTACCCAGGGAGTAAACTCATTTTCCGAACGATTTCTTAAATTACTTTTTCACCACTAAAACGCATGAGACTTGTAGTTTTTAAAAATGTTTTCATTTTTGATGAGACGCTGAATAAAAGAAGTTTAATCGCCGGCAAACGAAAACCTGCGATTTCCCGTAAATCCCGGACTCGGCCCGTATAGTCAAAAGTATACAAAGAAAGTACCCAGGGAGTAAACTCATTTCCAAAACGATTTTTTAAACTATCTTTTCACCACTAAAACGCATGAGACTTGTAGTTTTCAAAAATGTTTTCATTTTTAATGGGACGCTGAATAAAAGAAGTTTAATCGCCGGCAAACGAAAACCCGCGATTTCCCGTAAATCCCGGACTCGGCCCGTATAGTCAAAAGTATACAAAGAAAGTACCCAGGGAGTAAACTTATTTTCCGAACGATTTTTTAAATTATTTTTTCACCACTAAAACGCATGAGACTTGTAGTTTTCAAAAATGTTTTCATTTTTGATGAGACGCTTAATGAAAGAGGTTTAACCGCCGGCAAACGAAAAAAAGCGATTTCCCCTAAATCCCGGGCTTGGCCCGTGTAGTCGAATGTATATAAAGAAAGTACCCAGGGAGTAAACTCATTTCCCGAACGATTTTTTAAGATTTTTTTTCACCACTAAAACGCATGAGACTTGTAGTTTTCAAAAATGTTTTCATTTTTGATGAGACGCTTAATGAAAGAGGTTTAATCGCCGGCAAACGAAAACCCGCGATTTTCCGTAAATCCCGGACTCGGCCCGTATAGTCAAAAGTATACAAAGAAAGTACCCAGGGTGTAAACTCATTTCCCGAACGATTTTTTAAATTATTATTTCACCACTAAAGCCCATGAGACTTGTAGTTTTTAAAAATGTTTTCATTTTTGATGAGACGCTGAATAAAAGAAGTTTAATCGCCGGCAAACGAAAACCTGCGATTTCCCGTAAATCCCGGACTCGGCCCGTATAGTCAAAAGTATACAAAGAAAGTACCCAGGGAGTAAACTCATTTCCCGAACGATTTTTTATATTTTTTTTCACCACTAAAACGCATGAGACTTGTAGTTTTCAAAAATGTTTTCATTTTTGATGAGACGCTGAATAAAAGAAGTTTAATCGCCGGCAAACGAAAACCCGCGATTTCCCGTAAACCCCGGACTCGACCCGTATAATCAAAAGTATTCAAAGAAAGTACCCAGGGAGTAAATTCATTTCCCGAACGATTTTTAAATTATTTTTTCACCACTAAAATGCATGAGACTTGTAGTTTTCATAAATGTTTTTATTTTTGATGAGACGCTGAATAAAAGAAGTTTAATCGCAGGCAAACAAAAACCTGCGACTTCCCGTAAATCCCGGACTCGGCCCGTATAGTCAAAAGTATACAAAGAAAGTACCCAGGGTGTAAACTCATTTCCCGAGCAATTTTTTAAATTATTATTTCACCACTAAAGCCCATGAGACTTGTAGTTTTTAAAAATGTTTTCATTTTTGATGAGACGCTGAATAAAAGAAGTTTAATCGCAGGCAATTGAAAACCTGCGACTTCCCGTAAATCCCGGACTCGGCCCGTATAGTCAAAAGTATACAAAGAAAGTACCCAGGGTGTAAACTCATTTCCCGAACAATTTTTTAAATTATTATTTCACCACTAAAGCCCATGAGACTTGTAGTTTTTAAAAATGTTTTTATTTTTGAGGAGACGCTGAATAAAAGAAGTTTAATCGCCGCCAAACGAAAACCTGCGACTTCCCGTAAATCCCGGACTCGGCCCGTATAGTCAAAAGTATACAAAGAAAGTACCCAGGGAGTAAACTCATTTCCCGAACTATTTTTTAAATTATTTGTCACCACTAAAACGCATGAGACTTGTAGTTTTCAGAAATGTTTTCATTTTTGATGAGACGCTTAATGAAAGTGGTTTAATCGTCGGCAAACGAAAACCCGCGATTTCCCGTAAATCCCGGGCTTGGCCCGTATAGTCGAATGTATACAAAGAAAGTACCCTGTGAGTAAACTCATTTCCAAAACGATTTTTTAAATTATCTTTTCACCACTAAAACGCATGAGAATTGTAGTTTTCAAAAATGTTTTCATTTTTGATGAGACACTGAATAAAAGAAGTTTAATCGCCGGCAAACGAAAACCTGCGATTTCCCGTAAATCCCGGACTCGGCCCGTATAGTCAAAAGTATACAAAGAAAGTACCCAGGAAGTAAACTCATTTCCCGAACGATTTTTCATATTATTTTTTCACCACTAAAACGCATGAGACTTGTAGTTTTCAAAAATGTTTTCATTTTTGATGAGACGCTTAATGAAAGAGGTTTAACCGCCGGCAAACGAAAACCCGCGATTTCCCGTAAATCCCGGGCTTGGCCCGTGTAGTCGAATGTATACAAAGAAAGTACCCAGGGAGTAAACTCATTTCCCGAACGATTTTTTAAGATTTTTTTTCACCACTAAAACGCATGAGACTTGTAGTTTTCAAAAATGTTTTCATTTTTGATGAGACGCTTAATGAAAGAGGTTTAATCGCCGGAAAACGAAAACCCGCGATTTTCCGTAAATCCCGGGCTTGGCCGTATAGTCGAATGTAAACAAAGAAAGTAACCTGTGAGTAAACTCATTTCCAAAACGATTTTTCAAATTATCTTTTCACCACTAAAACGCATGAGACTTGTAGTTTTCAAAAATGTTTTCATTTTTGATGAGACGCTGAATAAAAGAAGTTTAATCGCCGGCAAACAAAAACCCGTCATTTCCCGTAAACCCCGGACTCGGCCCGTATAATTAAAAATATACAAAGAAAGTACCCAGGGAGTAAACTCATTTTCCGAACGATTTTTTAAATTACTTTTTCACCACTAAAACGCATGAGACTTGTAGTTTTTAAAAATGTTTTCATTTTTGATGAAACGCTGAATAAAAGAAGTTTAATCGCAGGCAAACGAAAACCCGCGACTTCCTGTAAATCCCGGACTCGTCCCGTATAGTCAAAAGTGTACAAAGAAAGTACCCAGGCAGTAAACTCATTTCCCGAACGATTTTTTAAATTATTTTTTCACCACTAAAACGCACGAGACTTGTAGTTTTCAGAAATGTTTTCATTTTTGATGAGACGCTTAATGAAAGTGGTTTAATCGCCGGCTAACGAAAACCCGCGACTTCCCGTATATCTCGGGCTTAGCCCGTATAGTGGAATGTATACAAAGAAAGTACCCTGTGAGTAAACTCATTTCCAAAACGATTTTTTAAATTATCTTTTCACCACTAAAACGCATGAGACTTGTAGTTTTCAAAAATGTTTTCATTTTTAATAGGACGCTGAATAAAAGAAGTTTAATCGCCGGCAAACGAAAACCCGCGATTTCCCGTAAATCCCGGACTCGGCCCGTATAGTCAAAAGTATACAAAGAAAGTACCCAGGGTGTAAACTCATTTCCAGAAGGATTTTTTAAATTATTATTTCACCACTAAAGCCCATGAGACTTGTAGTTTTTAAAAATGTTTTCATTTTTGATGAGACGCTGAATAAAAGAAGTTTAATCGCAGGCAAACGAAAACCCGCGACTTCCCGTAAATCCCGGACTCGGCCCGTATAGTCAAAAGTATACAAAGAAAGTACCCAGGGAGTAAACTCATTTCCCGAACGATTTTTTAAATTATTTTTTCACCACTAAAACGCATGAGACTTGTAGTTTTCAGAAACGTTTTCATTTTTGATGAGACGCTTAATGAAAGTGGTTTAATCGCCGGCAAACGAAAACCCGCGATTTCCCGTATATCTCGGGCTTGGCCCGTATAGTCGAATGTATACAAAGAAAGTACCCTGTGAGTAAACTCATTTCCAAAACGATTTTTTAAACTATCTTTTCACCACTAAAACGCATGAGACTTGTAGTTTTCAAAAATATTTTCATTTTTGATGAAACACTGAATAAAAGAAGTTTAATCGCCGGCAAAGGTAAACCTGCCATTTCCCGTAAATCCCGCGCTTGGCCCATATAGTCAAAAGTATTCATAGAAAGTACCCAGGGAGTAAACTCATTTCCCGAACGATTTTTTACATTATTTTTTCACCACTAAAACGCATGAGACTTGTAGTTTTCAAAAATGTTTTCATTTTTAATGGGACGCTGAATAAAAGAAGTTTAATCGCCGGCAAACGAAAACCCGCGATTTCCCGCAAATCCCGGACTCGGCCCGTATAGTCAAAAGTTACAAAGAAAGTACCCTGTGAGTAAACTCATTTCCAAAACGATTTTTTAAATTATCTTTTCACCACTAAAACGCATGAGAATTGTAGTTTTCAAAAATGTTTTCATTTTTGATGAGACACTGAATAAAAGAAGTTTAATCGCCGGCAAACGAAAACCTGCGATTTCCCGTAAATCCCGGACTCGGCCGTATAGTCAAAAGTATACAAAGAAAGTACCCAGGGAGTAAACTCATTTCCCGAACGATTTTTCATATTATTTTTTCACCACTAAAACGCATGAGACTTGTAGTTTTCAAAAATGTTTTCATTTTTGATGAGACGCTTAATGAAAGAGGTTTAACCGCCGGCAAACGAAAACCCGCGATTTCCCGTAAATCCCGGGCTTGGCCCGTGTAGTCGAATGTATACAAAGAAAGTACCCAGGGAGTAAACTCATTTCCCGAACGATTTTTTAAGATTTTTTTTCACCACTAAAACGCATGAGACTTGTAGTTTTCAAAAATGTTTTCATTTTTGATGAGACGCTTAATGAAAGAGGTTTAATCGCCGGAAAACGAAAACCCGCGATTTTCCGTAAATCCCGGGCTTGGCCGTATAGTCGAATGTAAACAAAGAAAGTACCCTGTGAGTAAACTCATTTCCAAAACGATTTTTTAAATTATCTTTTCACCACTAAAACGCATGAGACTTGTAGTTTTCAAAAATGTTTTCATTTTTGATGAGACGCTGAATAAAAGAAGTTTAATCGCCGGCAAACAAAAACCCGTCATTTCCCGTAAACCCCGGACTCGGCACGTATAATTAAAAATATACAAAGAAAGTACCCAGGGAGTAAACTCATTTTCCGAACGATTTTTTAAATTACTTTTTCACCACTAAAACGCATGAGACTTGTAGTTTTTAAAAATGTTTTCATTTTTGATGAAACGCTGAATAAAAGAAGTTTAATCGCAGGCAAACGAAAACCCGCGACTTCCCGTAAATCCCGGACTCGTCCCGTATAGTCAAAAGTGTACAAAGAAAGTACCCAGGCAGTAAACTCATTTCCCGAACGATTTTTTAAATTATTTTTTCACCACTAAAACGCATGAGACTTGTAGTTTTCAGAAATGTTTTCATTTTTGATGAGACGCTTAATGAAAGTGGTTTAATCGCCGGCTAACGAAAACCCGCGACTTCCCGTATATCTCGGGCTTAGCCCGTATAGTGGAATGTATACAAAGAAAGTACCCTGTGAGTAAACTTATTTCCAAAACGATTTTTTAAATTATCTTTTCACCACTAAAACGCATGAGACTTGTAGTTTTCAAAAATGTTTTCATTTTTGATGAGACGCTTAATGAAAGAGGTTTAATCACCGGCAAACGAAAACCCGCGATTTTCCGTAAATCCCGGGCTTGGCCGTATAGTCGAATGTAAACAAAGAAAGTACCCTGTGAGTAAACTCATTTCCAAAACGATTTTTTAAACTATCTTTTCACCACTAAAACGCATGACACTTGTAGTTTTCAAAAATGTTTTCATTTTTGATGAGACGCTTAATGAAAGAGGTTTAATCGCAGGCAAACGAAAACCCGCGACTTCCCGTAAATCCTGGACTCGGCCCGTATAGTCAAAACTATACAAAGAAAGTACCCAGGGAGTAAACTCATTTACCGAACGATTTTTTAAATTATTTTTTCACCACTAAAACGCATGAGACTTGCAGTTTTCAGAAATGTTTTCATTTTTGATGAGACGCTTAATGAAAGTGGTTTAATCGCCGGCTAACGAAAACCCGCGACTTCCCGTATATCTCGGGCTTGGCCCGTATAGTCGAATGTATACAAAGAAAGTACCCTGTGAGTAAACTCATTTCCAAAACGATTTTTTAAATTATCTTTTCACCACTAAAACGCATGAGACTTGTAGTTTTCAAAAATCTTTTCATTTTTGATGAAACACTGAATAAAAGAATTTTAGTCGCCGGCAAACGTAAAGCCGCCATTTCCCGTAAATCCCGGGCTCGGCCCATATAGTCAAAAGTATACAAAGAAAGTATCCAGGGAGTAAACTCATTTCCCGAACGATTTTTTATATTATTTTTTCACCACTAAAACGCATGAGACTTGTAGTTTTCAAAAATGTTTTCATTTTTAATAGGACGCTGAATAAAAGAAGTTTAATCGCCGGCAAACGAAAACCCGCGATTTCCCGTAAATCCCGGACTCGGCCCGTATAGTCAAAAGTATACAAAGAAAGTACCCAGGGTGTAAACTCATTTCCAGAAGGATTTTTTAAATTATTATTTCACCACTAAAACGCATGAGACTTGTAGTTTTCAGAAATGTTTTCATTTTTGATGAGACGCTTAATGAAAGTGGTTTAATCGCCGGCAAACGAAAACCTGCGATTTCCCGTATATCTCGGGCTTGGCCCGTATAGTCGAATGTATACAAAGAAAGTACCCTGTGAGTAAACTCATTTCCAAAACGATTTTTTAAACTATCTTTTCACCACTAAAACGCATGAGACTTGTAGTTTTCAAAAATATTTTCATTTTTGATGAAACACTGAATAAAAGAAGTTTAATCGCCGGCAAAGGTAAACCTGCCATTTCCCGTAAATCCCGCGCTTGGCCCATATAGTCAAAAGTATTAATAGAAAGTACCCAGGGAGTAAACTCATTTCCCGAACGATTTTTTATATTATTTTTTCACCACTAAAACGCATGAGACTTGTAGTTTTCAAAAATGTTTTCATTTTTAATGGGACGCTGAATAAAAGAAGTTTAATCGCCGGCAAACGAAAACCCGCGATTTCCCGCAAATCCCGGACTCGGCCCGTATAGTCAAAAGTTACAAAGAAAGTACCCTGTGAGTAAACTCATTTCCAAAACGATTTTTTAAATTATCTTTTCACCACTAAAACGCATGAGACTTGTAGTTTTCAAAAATGTTTTCATTTAGATGAGACGCTTAATGAAAGAGGTTTAATCGCCGGCAAACGAAAACCAGCGATTTCCCCTTAATCCCGGGCTTGGCCCGTGTAGTCGAATGCATTCAAAGAAAGTACCCAGGGAGTAAACTCATTTCCCGAACGATTTTTTAAATTATTTTTTCACCACTAAAACGCATAAGACTTGTAGTTTTCAAAAATGTTTTCATTTTTGATGGGACGCTGAATAAAAGCAGTTTAATCGCCGGCAAACGAAAACCTGCGATTTCACGTAAATCCCGGACTCGGCCCGTATAGTGAAAAGTATACAAAGAAAGTACCCAGGGTGTAAACTCATTTCCAGAACGATTTTTTAAATTATTATTTCACCACTAAAGCCCATGAGACTTGTAGTTTTTAAAAATGTTTTCATTTTTGATGAGACGCTGAATAAAAGAAGTTTAACCGCAGGCAAACGAAAACCCGCGACTTCCCGTAAATCCCGGACTCGGCCCGTATAGTCCAAAGTATACAAAGAAAGTACCCAGCGAGTAAACTCATTTCCTGAACGATTTTTTAAATTATTTTTTCACCACTAAAACGCATGAGACTTGTAGTTTTCAGAAATGTTTTCATTTTTAATGAGACGCTTAATGAAAGTGGTTTAATCGCCGGTAAACTAAAACCCGCGATTTCCCGCATATCTCGGGCTTGGCCCGTATAGTCGAATGTATACAAAGAAAGTACCCTCTGAGTAAACTCATTTCCAAAACGATTTTTTAAATTATCTTTTCACCACTAAAACGCATGAGACTTGTAGTTTTCAAAAATATTTTCATTTTTGATGAAACACTGAATAAAAGAAGTTTAATCGCCGTCAAACGTAAACCCGCCATTTTCCGTAAATCCCGGGCTTGGCCCATATAGTCAAAAGTATTCAAAGAAAGTACCCAGGGAGTAAACTCATTACCCGAACGATTTTTTATATTATTTTTTCACCACTAAAACGCATGAGACTTGTAGTTTTCAGAAATGTTTTCATTTTTAATGAGACGTTTAATGAAAGTGGTTTAATCGCCGGTAAACTAAAACCCGCGATTTCCCGTATATCTCGGGCTTGGCCCGTATAGTCGAATGTATACAAAGAAAGTACCCTCTGAGTAAACTCATTTCCAAAACGATTTTTTAAATTATCTTTTCACCACTAAAACGCATGAGACTTGTAGTTTTCAAAAATATTTTCATTTTTGATGAAACACTGAATAAAAGAAGTTTAATCGCTGGCAAACGTAAACCCGCCATTTCCCGTAAATCCCGGGCTTGGCCCATATAGTCAAAAGTATTCAAAGAAAGTACCCAGGGAGTAAACTTATTACCCGAACGATTTTTCATATTATTTTTTCACCACTAAAACGCATGAGACTTGTAGTTTTCAAAAATGTTTTCATTTTTAATGGGACGCTGAATAAAAGAAGTTTAATCGCCGGCAAACAAAATCCCGCAATTTCCCGTAAATCCCGGACTCGGCCCGTATAGTCAAAAGTATTCAAAGAAGGTACCCAGGGAGTAAACTCATTTCCCGAACGATTTTTTAAATTATTTTTTCACCACTAAAACGCATGAGACTTGTAGTTTTCAGAAATGTTTTCATTTTTAATGAGACGCTTAATGAAAGTGGTTTAATCGCCGGTAAACTAAAACCCGCGATTTCCCGTATATCTCGGGCTTGGCCCGTATAGTCGAATGTATACAAAGAAAGTACCCTCTGAGTAAACTCATTTCCAAAACGATTTTTTAAATTATCTTTTCATCACTAAAACGCATGAGACTTGTAGTTTTCAAAAATATTTTCATTTTTGATGAAACACTGAATAAAAGAAGTTTAATCGCTGGCAAACGTAAACCCGCCATTTCCCGTAAATCCCGGGCTTGGCCCATATAGTCAAAAGTATTCAAAGAAAGTACCCAGGGAGTAAACTCATTACCCG
This sequence comes from Hydractinia symbiolongicarpus, assembly GCF_029227915.1. Lineage (NCBI taxonomy): Eukaryota > Metazoa > Cnidaria > Hydrozoa > Anthoathecata > Hydractiniidae > Hydractinia > Hydractinia symbiolongicarpus. Next base: position 26,515,482 of record NC_079881.1, read on the forward strand.
AACGATTTTTTATATTATTTTTTCACCACTAAAACGCATGAGACTTGTAGTTTTCAAAAATGTTTTCATTTTTAATGGGACGCTGAATAAAAGAAGTTTAATCGCCGGCAAACGAAATCCCGCGATTTCCCGTAAATCCCGGACTCAGCCGTATAGTCAAAAGTATACAAAGAAATTACCCAGGGTGTAAACTCATTTCCACAACGATTTTTTAAATTGTTATTTCACCACTAAAGCCCATGAGACTTGTAGTTTTTAAAAATGTTTTCATTTTTGATGAGACGCTTAATGACAGTGGTTTAATCGCCGGCAAACGAAAACCCGTGATTTCCCGTATATCTCGGGCTTGGCCCGTATAGTCGAATGTATACAAAGAAAGTACCCTGTGAGTAAACTCATTTTTAAAACGATTTTTTAAATTATCTTTTCACCACTAAAACGCATGAGACTTGTAGTTTTCAAAAATGTTTTCATTTTAGATGAGACGCTGAATAAAAGAAGTTTAATCGCCGGCAAACGAAAACCCGCCATTTCCCGTAAACCCCGGACTCGTCCCGTATAATCAAAAGTATACAAAGAAAGTACCCAGGGAGTAAACTCATTTCCCGAACGATTTTTTAAATTATTTTTTCATCACTAAAACGCATGAGACTTGTAGTTTTCAAAAATGTTTTCATTTTTGATGAGACGCTGAATAAAAGAAGTTTAATCGCCGGCGAACGAAAACCTGAGAATTCCCGTAAATCCCGGACTCGGCCCGTATAGTCAAAAGTATACAAAGAAAGTACCCAGGGTGTAAACTCATTTCCCGAACGATTTTTTAAATTATTATTTCACCACTAAAGCCCATGAGACTTGCAGTTTTTAAAAATGTTTTCATTTTTGATGAGACGCTGAATAAAAGAAGTTTAATCGCCGGCAAACGAAAACCTGCGACTTCTCGTAAATCCCGGACTCGGCCCGTATAGTCAAAAGTATACAAAGAAAGTAACCAGGGAGTAAACTCATTTCCCGAACGATTTTTTAAATTATTTTTTCACCACTAAAACGCATGAGACTTGTAGTTTTCAGAAATATTTTCATTTTTGATGAGACGCTTAATGAAAGTGGTTTAATCGCCGGCAAACGAAAACCAGCGATTTCCCCTAAATCCCGGGCTTGGCCCGTGTAGTCGAATGTATACAAAGAAAGTACCCAGGGAGTAAACTCATTTCCCGAAAGATATTTTAAGATTTTTTTCACCACTAAAACGCATGAGACTTGTAGTTTTCAAAAATGTTTTCATTTTTGATGAGACGCTGAATAAAAGAAGTTTAATCGCCGGCAAACGAAAACCTGCGATTTCACGTAAATCCCGGACTCGGCCGTATAGTCAAAAGTATACAAAGAAAGTACCCAGCGAGTAAACTCATTTTCCGAACGATTTTTTAAATTATTTTTTCACCACTAAAACGCATGAGACTTGTAGTTTTCAAAAATGTTTTCATTTTTGATGAGACGCTTAATGAAAGAGGTTTAATCGCCGGCAAACGAAAACTAGCGATTTCCTTTTAATCCCGGGCTTGGCCCGTCTACTCGAATGTATACAAAGAAAGTACCCAGGGAGTAAACTCATTTCCCGAACGATTTTTTAAGATTTTTTTTCACCACTAAAACGCATGAGACTTGTAGTTTTCAAAAATGTTTTCATTTCTGATGAGACGCTTAATGAAAGAGGTTTAATCGCCGGCAAACGAAAACCCGCGATTTTCCGTAAATCCCGGGCTTGGCCGTATAGTCGAATGTAAACAAAGAAAGTACCCTGTGAGTAAACTCATTTCCAAAACGATTTTTTAAATTATCTTTTCACCACTAAAACGCATGAGACTTGTAGTTTTCAAAAATGTTTTCATTTTTGATGAGACGCTGAATAAAAGAAGTTTAATCGCCGGCAAACGAAAACCCGCCATTTCCCGTAAACCTCGGACTCGGCCCGTATAATCAAAAGTATACAAAGAAAGTACCCAGGGAGTAAACTCATTTCCCGAACGATTTTTTAAATTATTTTTTCACCACTAAAACCCATGAGACTGGTACTTTTCAAAAATGTTTTCATTTTTGATGAGACGCTGAATAAAAGAAGTTTAATCGCCGGCAAACGAAAACCTGAGAATTCCCGTAAATCATGGACTCGGCCCGTATAGTCAAAAGTATACAAAGAAAGTACCCAGGGTGTAAACTCATTTCCCGAACGATTTTTTAAATTATTATTTCACCACTAAAGCCCATGAGAATTGTAGTTTTTAAAAATGTTTTCATTTTTGATGAGACGCTGAATTAAAGAAGTTTAATCGCCGGCAAACGAAAACCTGCGACTTCCCGTAAATCCCGGACTCAGCCCGTATAGTCAAAAGTATACAAAGAAAGTACCCAGGGAGTAAACTCATTTCCCGAACGATTTTTTAAATTATTTTTTCACCACTAAAACGCATGAGACTTGTAGTTTTTAGAAATGTTTTCTTTTTTTGATGAGACGCGTGATGAAAGTGGTTTAATCGCCGGCAAACGAAAACCCGCGATTTTCCGTAAATCCCGGGCTTGGCCCGTATAGTCGAATGTATACAAAGAAAGTACCCTGTGAGTAAACTCATTTCCAAAACGTTTTTTTAAATTATTTTTTCACCACTAAAACGCATGAGACTTGTAGTTTTCAAAAATGTTTTCATTTTTGATGAGACGCTTAATGAAAGAGGTTTAATCGCCGGCAAACGAAAACCAGCGATTTCCCTTAAATCCCCGGCTTGGCCCGTGTAGGCGAATGTATACAAAGAAAGTACCCAGGGAGTAAACTCATTTCCCGAACGATTTTTTAAATTATTATTTAACCACTAAAGCCCATGAGACTTGTAGTTTTTAAAAATCTTTTCATTTTTGATGAGACGCTGAATAAAAGAAGTTTAATCGCAGGCAAACGAAAACCCGCGACTTCCCGTAAATCCCGGACTCGGCCCGTATAATCAAAAGTATACAAAGAAAGTACCCAGGGAGTAAACTCATTTCCCGAACGATTTTTTAAATTATTTTTTCACCACTAAAACGCATGAGACTTGTAGTTTTCAGAAATGTTTTCATTTTTGATGAGACGCTTAATGAAAGTGGTTTAATCGCCGGCAAACGAAAACCCGCGATTTCCCGTATATCTCGGGCTTGGCCCGTATAGTCGAATGTATACAAAGAAAGTACCCTGTGAGTAAACTCATTTCCAAAACGATTTTTTAAATTATCTTTTCACCACTAAAACGCATGAGACTTGTAGTTTTCAAAAATATTTTCATTTTTGATGAAACACTGAATAAAAGCAGTTTAATCGCCGGCAAACGTAAACCCGCCATTTCCCGTAAATCCCGGGCTTGGCCCATATAGTCAAAAGTATTCAAAGAAAGTATCCAGGGAGTAAACTCATTTCCCGAACGATTTTTTAAATTATTTTTTCACCACAAAAACGCATGAGACTTGTAGTTTTCAAAAATGTTTTCATTTTTGATGAGACGCTTAATGAAAGAGGTTTAACCGCCGGCAAACGAAAACCAAAGATTTCCTCTAAATCCCGGGCTTGGCCCGTGTAGTCGAATGTATACAAAGAAAGTACCCAGGGAGTAAACTCATTTCCCGAACGATTTTTTAAGATTTTTTTTCACCACTAAAACGCATGAGACTTGTAGTTTTTAAAAATGTTTTCATTTTTGATGAGACGCTGAATAAAAAAAGTTTAATCGCAGGCAAACGAAAACCCGCGACTTCCCGTACATCCCGGACTCGTCCCGTATAGTCAAAAGTGTACAAAGAAAGTACCCAGGGAGTAAACTCATTTCCCGAACGATTTTTTAAATTATTTTTTCACCACTAAAACGCATGAGACTTGTAGTTTTCAAAAATGTTTTCATTTTTGATGAGACGCTTAATGAAAGTGGTTTAATCGCCGGCTAACGAAAACCCGCGACTTTCCGTATATCTCGGGCTTGGCCCGTATAGTCGAATGTATACAAAGAAAGTACCCTGTGAGTAAACTCATTTCCAAAACGATTTTTTAAATTATCTTTTCACCACTAAAACGCATGAGACTTGTAGTTTTCAAAAATGTTTTCATTTTTGATGAGACGCTTAATGAAAGAGGTTTAATCACCGGCAAACGAAAACCCGCGATTTTCCGTAAATCCCGGGCTTGGCCGTATAGTCGAATGTAAACAAAGAAAGTACCCTGTGAGTAAACTCATTTCCAAAACGATTTTTTAAACTATCTTTTCACCACTAAAACGCATGAGACTTGTAGTTTTCAAAAATGTTTTTATTTTTGATGAGACGCTGAATAAAAGAAGTTTAATCGCCGGCAAACAAAAACCCGCCATTTCCCGTAAACCCCGGACTCGGCCCGTATAATCAAAAGTATACAAATAAAGTACCCAGGGAGTAAACTCATTTCCCGAACGATTTTTTAAATTATTATTTAACCACTAAAGCCCATGAGACTTGTAGTTTTTAAAAATCTTTTCATTTTTGATGAGACGCTGAATAAAAGAAGTTTAATCGCAGGCAAACGAAAACCCGCGACTTCCCGTAAATCCCGGACTCGGCCCGTATAATCAAAAGTATACAAAGAAAGTACCCAGGGAGTAAACTCATTTCCCGAACGATTTTTTAAATTATTTTTTCACCACTAAAACGCATGAGACTTGTAGTTTTCAGAAATGTTTTCATTTTTGATGAGACGCTTAATGAAAGTGGTTTAATCGCCGGCAAACGAAAACCCGCGATTTCCCGTATATCTCGGGCTTGGCCCGTATAGTCGAATGTATACAAAGAAAGTACCCTGTGAGTAAACTCATTTCCAAAACGATTTTTTAAATTATCTTTTCACCACTAAAACGCATGAGACTTGTAGTTTTCAAAAATGTTTTCATTTTTGATGAGACGCTGAATAAAAGAAGTTTAATCGCCGGCAAACAAAAACCCGTCATTTCCCGTAAACCCCGGACTCGGCCCGTATAATTAAAAATATACAAAGAAAGTACCCAGGGAGTAAACTCATTTTCCGAACGATTTTTTAAATTACTTTTTCACCACTAAAACGCATGAGACTTGTAGTTTTTAAAAATGTTTTCATTTTTGATGAGACGCTGAATAAAAAAAGTTTAATCGCAGGCAAACGAAAACCCGCGACTTCCCGTACATCCCGGACTCGTCCCGTATAGTCAAAAGTGTACAAAGAAAGTACCCAGGGAGTAAACTCATTTCCCGAACAATTTTTTAAATTATTTTTTCACCACTAAAACGCATGAGACTTGTAGTTTTCAAAAATGTTTTCATTTTTGATGAGACGCTTAATGAAAATGGTTTAATCGCCGGCTAACGAAAACCCGCGACTTTCCGTATATCTCGGGCTTGGCCCGTATAGTCGAATGTATACAAAGAAAGTACCCTGTGAGTAAACTCTTTTCCAAAACGATTTTTTAAATTATCTTTTCACCACTAAAACGCATGAGACTTGTAGTTTTCAAAAATGTTTTCATTTTTGATGAGACGCTTAATGAAAGAGGTTTAATCACCGGCAAACGAAAACCCGCGATTTTCCGTAAATCCCGGGCTTGGCCGTATAGTCGAATGTAAACAAAGAAAGTACCCTGTGAGTAAACTCATTTCCAAAACGATTTTTTAAACTATCTTTTCACCACTAAAACGCATGAGACTTGTAGTTTTCAAAAATGTTTTTATTTTTGATGAGACGCTGAATAAAAGAAGTTTAATCGCCGGCAAACAAAAACCCGCCATTTCCCGTAAACCCCGGACTCGGCCCGTATAATCAAAAGTATACAAAGAAAGTACCCAGGGAGTAAACTCATTTCCCGAACGATTTTTTAAATTATTATTTAACCACTAAAGCCCATGAGACTTGTAGTTTTTAAAAATCTTTTCATTTTTGATGAGACGCTGAATAAAAGAAGTTTAATCGCAGGCAAACGAAAACCCGCGACTTCCCGTAAATCCCGGACTCGGCCCGTATAATCAAAAGTATACAAAGAAAGTACCCAGGGAGTAAACTCATTTCCCGAACAATTTTTTAAATTATTTTTTCACCACTAAAACGCATGAGACTTGTAGTTTTTAAAAATCTTTTCATTTTTGATGAGACGCTGAATAAAAGAAGTTTAATCGCAGGCAAACGAAAACCCGCGACTTCCCGTAAATCCCGGACTCGGCCCGTATAATCAAAAGTATACAAAGAAAGTACCCAGGGAGTAAACTCATTTCCCGAACGATTTTTTAAATTATTTTTTCACCACTAAAACGCATGAGACTTGTAGTTTTCAGAAATGTTTTCATTTTTGATGAGACGCTGAATAAAAGAAGTTTAATCGCAGGCAAACGAAAACCCGCGACTTCCCGTAAATCCCGGACTCGGCCCGTATAATCAAAAGTATACAAAGAAAGTACCCAGGGAGTAAACTCATTTCCCGAACGATTTTTTATATTATTTTTTCACCACTAAAACGCATGAGACTTGTAGTTTTCAAAAATGTTTTCATTTTTAATGGGACGCTGAATAAAAGAAGTTTAATCGCCGGCAAACAAAATCCCGCAATTTCCCGTAAATCCCGGACTCGGCCCGTATAGTCAAAAGTATTCAAAGAAGGTACCCAGGGAGTAAACTCATTTCCCGAACGATTTTTTAAATTATTTTTTCACCACTAAAACGCATGAGACTTGTAGTTTTCAGAAATGTTTTCATTTTTAATGAGACGCTTAATGAAAGTGGTTTAATCGCCGGTAAACTAAAACCCGCGATTTCCCGTATATCTCGGGCTTGGCCCGTATAGTCGAATGTATACAAAGAAAGTACCCTCTGAGTAAACTCATTTCCAAAACGATTTTTTAAATTATCTTTTCATCACTAAAACGCATGAGACTTGTAGTTTTCAAAAATATTTTCATTTTTGATGAAACACTGAATAAAAGAAGTTTAATCGCTGGCAAACGTAAACCCGCCATTTCCCGTAAATCCCGGGCTTGGCCCATATAGTCAAAAGTATTCAAAGAAAGTACCCAGGGAGTAAACTCATTACCCGAACGATTTTTTATATTATTTTTTCACCACTAAAACGCATGAGACTTGTAGTTTTCAAAAATGTTTTCATTTTTAATGGGACGCTGAATAAAAGAAGTTTAATCGCCGGCAAACGAAATCCCGCGATTTCCCGTAAATCCCGGACTCAGCCGTATAGTCAAAAGTATACAAAGAAATTACCCAGGGTGTAAACTCATTTCCACAACGATTTTTTAAATTGTTATTTCACCACTAAAGCCCATGAGACTTGTAGTTTTTAAAAATGTTTTCATTTTTGATGAGACGCTTAATGACAGTGGTTTAATCGCCGGCAAACGAAAACCCGTGATTTCCCGTATATCTCGGGCTTGGCCCGTATAGTCGAATGTATACAAAGAAAGTACCCTGTGAGTAAACTCATTTTTAAAACGATTTTTTAAATTATCTTTTCACCACTAAAACGCATGAGACTTGTAGTTTTCAAAAATGTTTTCATTTTAGATGAGACGCTGAATAAAAGAAGTTTAATCGCCGGCAAACGAAAACCCGCCATTTCCCGTAAACCCCGGACTCGTCCCGTATAATCAAAAGTATACAAAGAAAGTACCCAGGGAGTAAACTCATTTCCCGAACGATTTTTTAAATTATTTTTTCATCACTAAAACGCATGAGACTTGTAGTTTTCAAAAATGTTTTCATTTTTGATGAGACGCTGAATAAAAGAAGTTTAATCGCCGGCGAACGAAAACCTGAGAATTCCCGTAAATCCCGGACTCGGCCCGTATAGTCAAAAGTATACAAAGAAAGTACCCAGGGTGTAAACTCATTTCCCGAACGATTTTTTAAATTATTATTTCACCACTAAAGCCCATGAGACTTGCAGTTTTTAAAAATGTTTTCATTTTTGATGAGACGCTGAATAAAAGAAGTTTAATCGCCGGCAAACGAAAACCTGCGACTTCTCGTAAATCCCGGACTCGGCCCGTATAGTCAAAAGTATACAAAGAAAGTAACCAGGGAGTAAACTCATTTCCCGAACGATTTTTTAAATTATTTTTTCACCACTAAAACGCATGAGACTTGTAGTTTTCAGAAATATTTTCATTTTTGATGAGACGCTTAATGAAAGTGGTTTAATCGCCGGCAAACGAAAACCAGCGATTTCCCCTAAATCCCGGGCTTGGCCCGTGTAGTCGAATGTATACAAAGAAAGTACCCAGGGAGTAAACTCATTTCCCGAAAGATATTTTAAGATTTTTTTCACCACTAAAACGCATGAGACTTGTAGTTTTCAAAAATGTTTTCATTTTTAATGGGACGCTGAATAAAAGAAGTTTAATCGCCGGCAAACGAAATCCCGCGATTTCCCGTAAATCCCGGACTCAGCCGTATAGTCAAAAGTATACAAAGAAATTACCCAGGGTGTAAACTCATTTCCACAACGATTTTTTAAATTGTTATTTCACCACTAAAGCCCATGAGACTTGTAGTTTTTAAAAATGTTTTCATTTTTGATGAGACGCTTAATGACAGTGGTTTAATCGCCGGCAAACGAAAACCCGTGATTTCCCGTATATCTCGGGCTTGGCCCGTATAGTCGAATGTATACAAAGAAAGTACCCTGTGAGTAAACTCATTTTTAAAACGATTTTTTAAATTATCTTTTCACCACTAAAACGCATGAGACTTGTAGTTTTCAAAAATGTTTTCATTTTAGATGAGACGCTGAATAAAAGAAGTTTAATCGCCGGCAAACGAAAACCCGCCATTTCCCGTAAACCCCGGACTCGTCCCGTATAATCAAAAGTATACAAAGAAAGTACCCAGGGAGTAAACTCATTTCCCGAACGATTTTTTAAATTATTTTTTCATCACTAAAACGCATGAGACTTGTAGTTTTCAAAAATGTTTTCATTTTTGATGAGACGCTGAATAAAAGAAGTTTAATCGCCGGCGAACGAAAACCTGAGAATTCCCGTAAATCCCGGACTCGGCCCGTATAGTCAAAAGTATACAAAGAAAGTACCCAGGGTGTAAACTCATTTCCCGAACGATTTTTTAAATTATTATTTCACCACTAAAGCCCATGAGACTTGCAGTTTTTAAAAATGTTTTCATTTTTGATGAGACGCTGAATAAAAGAAGTTTAATCGCCGGCAAACGAAAACCTGCGACTTCTCGTAAATCCCGGACTCGGCCCGTATAGTCAAAAGTATACAAAGAAAGTAACCAGGGAGTAAACTCATTTCCCGAACGATTTTTTAAATTATTTTTTCACCACTAAAACGCATGAGACTTGTAGTTTTCAGAAATATTTTCATTTTTGATGAGACGCTTAATGAAAGTGGTTTAATCGCCGGCAAACGAAAACCAGCGATTTCCCCTAAATCCCGGGCTTGGCCCGTGTAGTCGAATGTATACAAAGAAAGTACCCAGGGAGTAAACTCATTTCCCGAAAGATATTTTAAGATTTTTTTCACCACTAAAACGCATGAGACTTGTAGTTTTCAAAAATGTTTTCATTTTTGATGAGACGCTGAATAAAAGAAGTTTAATCGCCGGCAAACGAAAACCTGCGATTTCACGTAAATCCCGGACTCGGCCGTATAGTGAAAAGTATACAAAGAAAGTACCCAGGGTGTAAACTCATTTACAGAACGATTTTTTAAATTATTATTTCACCACTAAAGCCCATGACACTTGTAGTTTTTAAAAATGTTTTCATTTTTGATGAGACGCTGAATAAAAGAAGTTAATCGCCGGCAAACGAAAACCTGCGACTTCCCATAAATCCCGGACTCGTCCCGTATAGTCAAAAGTATACAAAGAAAGTACCCAGCGAGTAAACTCATTTTCCGAACGATTTTTTAAATTATTTTTTCACCACTAAAACGCATGAGACTTGTAGTTTTCAAAAATGTTTTCATTTTTGATGAGACGCTTAATGAAAGAGGTTTAATCGCCGGCAAACGAAAACTAGCGATTTCCTTTTAATCCCGGGCTTGGCCCGTCTACTCGAATGTATACAAAGAAAGTACCCAGGGAGTAAACTCATTTCCCGAACGATTTTTTAAGATTTTTTTTCACCACTAAAACGCATGAGACTTGTAGTTTTCAAAAATGTTTTCATTTCTGATGAGACGCTTAATGAAAGAGGTTTAATCGCCGGCAAACGAAAACCCGCGATTTTCCGTAAATCCCGGGCTTGGCCGTATAGTCGAATGTAAACAAAGAAAGTACCCTGTGAGTAAACTCATTTCCAAAACGATTTTTTAAATTATCTTTTCACCACTAAAACGCATGAGACTTGTAGTTTTCAAAAATGTTTTCATTTTTGATGAGACGCTGAATAAAAGAAGTTTAATCGCCGGCAAACGAAAACCCGCCATTTCCCGTAAACCTCGGACTCGGCCCGTATAATCAAAAGTATACAAAGAAAGTACCCAGGGAGTAAACTCATTTCCCGAACGATTTTTTAAATTATTTTTTCACCACTAAAACCCATGAGACTGGTACTTTTCAAAAATGTTTTCATTTTTGATGAGACGCTGAATAAAAGAAGTTTAATCGCCGGCAAACGAAAACCTGAGAATTCCCGTAAATCATGGACTCGGCCCGTATAGTCAAAAGTATACAAAGAAAGTACCCAGGGTGTAAACTCATTTCCCGAACGATTTTTTAAATTATTATTTCACCACTAAAGCCCATGAGAATTGTAGTTTTTAAAAATGTTTTCATTTTTGATGAGACGCTGAATTAAAGAAGTTTAATCGCCGGCAAACGAAAACCTGCGACTTCCCGTAAATCCCGGACTCAGCCCGTATAGTCAAAAGTATACAAAGAAAGTACCCAGGGAGTAAACTCATTTCCCGAACGATTTTTTAAATTATTTTTTCACCACTAAAACGCATGAGACTTGTAGTTTTTAGAAATGTTTTCTTTTTTTGATGAGACGCGTGATGAAAGTGGTTTAATCGCCGGCAAACGAAAACCCGCGATTTTCCGTAAATCCCGGGCTTGGCCCGTATAGTCGAATGTATACAAAGAAAGTACCCTGTGAGTAAACTCATTTCCAAAACGTTTTTTTAAATTATTTTTTCACCACTAAAACGCATGAGACTTGTAGTTTTCAAAAATGTTTTCATTTTTGATGAGACGCTTAATGAAAGAGGTTTAATCGCCGGCAAACGAAAACCAGCGATTTCCCTTAAATCCCCGGCTTGGCCCGTGTAGGCGAATGTATACAAAGAAAGTACCCAGGGAGTAAACTCATTTCCCGAACGATTTTTTAAATTATTATTTAACCACTAAAGCCCATGAGACTTGTAGTTTTTAAAAATCTTTTCATTTTTGATGAGACGCTGAATAAAAGAAGTTTAATCGCAGGCAAACGAAAACCCGCGACTTCCCGTAAATCCCGGACTCGGCCCGTATAATCAAAAGTATACAAAGAAAGTACCCAGGGAGTAAACTCATTTCCCGAACGATTTTTTAAATTATTTTTTCACCACTAAAACGCATGAGACTTGTAGTTTTCAGAAATGTTTTCATTTTTGATGAGACGCTTAATGAAAGTGGTTTAATCGCCGGCAAACGAAAACCCGCGATTTCCCGTATATCTCGGGCTTGGCCCGTATAGTCGAATGTATACAAAGAAAGTACCCTGTGAGTAAACTCATTTCCAAAACGATTTTTTAAATTATCTTTTCACCACTAAAACGCATGAGACTTGTAGTTTTCAAAAATATTTTCATTTTTGATGAAACACTGAATAAAAGCAGTTTAATCGCCGGCAAACGTAAACCCGCCATTTCCCGTAAATCCCGGGCTTGGCCCATATAGTCAAAAGTATTCAAAGAAAGTATCCAGGGAGTAAACTCATTTCCCGAACGATTTTTTAAATTATTTTTTCACCACAAAAACGCATGAGACTTGTAGTTTTCAAAAATGTTTTCATTTTTGATGAGACGCTTAATGAAAGAGGTTTAACCGCCGGCAAACGAAAACCAAAGATTTCCTCTAAATCCCGGGCTTGGCCCGTGTAGTCGAATGTATACAAAGAAAGTACCCAGGGAGTAAACTCATTTCCCGAACGATTTTTTAAGATTTTTTTTCACCACTAAAACGCATGAGACTTGTAGTTTTTAAAAATGTTTTCATTTTTGATGAGACGCTGAATAAAAAAAGTTTAATCGCAGGCAAACGAAAACCCGCGACTTCCCGTACATCCCGGACTCGTCCCGTATAGTCAAAAGTGTACAAAGAAAGTACCCAGGGAGTAAACTCATTTCCCGAACGATTTTTTAAATTATTTTTTCACCACTAAAACGCATGAGACTTGTAGTTTTCAAAAATGTTTTCATTTTTGATGAGACGCTTAATGAAAGTGGTTTAATCGCCGGCTAACGAAAACCCGCGACTTTCCGTATATCTCGGGCTTGGCCCGTATAGTCGAATGTATACAAAGAAAGTACCCTGTGAGTAAACTCATTTCCAAAACGATTTTTTAAATTATCTTTTCACCACTAAAACGCATGAGACTTGTAGTTTTCAAAAATGTTTTCATTTTTGATGAGACGCTTAATGAAAGAGGTTTAATCACCGGCAAACGAAAACCCGCGATTTTCCGTAAATCCCGGGCTTGGCCGTATAGTCGAATGTAAACAAAGAAAGTACCCTGTGAGTAAACTCATTTCCAAAACGATTTTTTAAACTATCTTTTCACCACTAAAACGCATGAGACTTGTAGTTTTCAAAAATGTTTTTATTTTTGATGAGACGCTGAATAAAAGAAGTTTAATCGCCGGCAAACAAAAACCCGCCATTTCCCGTAAACCCCGGACTCGGCCCGTATAATCAAAAGTATACAAAGAAAGTACCCAGGGAGTAAACTCATTTCCCGAACGATTTTTTAAATTATTATTTAACCACTAAAGCCCATGAGACTTGTAGTTTTTAAAAATCTTTTCATTTTTGATGAGACGCTGAATAAAAGAAGTTTAATCGCAGGCAAACGAAAACCCGCGACTTCCCGTAAATCCCGGACTCGGCCCGTATAATCAAAAGTATACAAAGAAAGTACCCAGGGAGTAAACTCATTTCCCGAACGATTTTTTAAATTATTTTTTCACCACTAAAACGCATGAGACTTGTAGTTTTCAGAAATGTTTTCATTTTTGATGAGACGCTTAATGAAAGTGGTTTAATCGCCGGCAAACGAAAACCCGCGATTTCCCGTATATCTCGGGCTTGGCCCGTATAGTCGAATGTATACAAAGAAAGTACCCTGTGAGTAAACTCATTTCCAAAACGATTTTTTAAATTATCTTTTCACCACTAAAACGCATGAGACTTGTAGTTTTCAAAAATGTTTTCATTTTTGATGAGACGCTGAATAAAAGAAGTTTAATCGCCGGCAAACAAAAACCCGTCATTTCCCGTAAACCCCGGACTCGGCCCGTATAATTAAAAATATACAAAGAAAGTACCCAGGGAGTAAACTCATTTTCCGAACGATTTTTTAAATTACTTTTTCACCACTAAAACGCATGAGACTTGTAGTTTTTAAAAATGTTTTCATTTTTGATGAGACGCTGAATAAAAAAAGTTTAATCGCAGGCAAACGAAAACCCGCGACTTTCCGTACATCCCGGACTCGTCCCGTATAGTCAAAAGTGTACAAAGAAAGTACCCAGGGAGTAAACTCATTTCCCGAACGATTTTTTAAATTATTTTTTCACCACTAAAACGCATGAGACTTGTAGTTTTCAAAAATGTTTTCATTTTTGATGAGACGCTTAATGAAAATGGTTTAATCGCCGGCTAACGAAAACCCGCGACTTTCCGTATATCTCGGGCTTGGCCCGTATAGTCGAATGTATACAAAGAAAGTACCCTGTGAGTAAACTCTTTTCCAAAACGATTTTTTAAATTATCTTTTCACCACTAAAACGCATGAGACTTGTAGTTTTCAAAAATGTTTTCATTTTTGATGAGACGCTTAATGAAAGAGGTTTAATCACCGGCAAACGAAAACCCGCGATTTTCCGTAAATCCCGGGCTTGGCCGTATAGTCGAATGTAAACAAAGAAAGTACCCTGTGAGTAAACTCATTTCCAAAACGATTTTTTAAACTATCTTTTCACCACTAAAACGCATGAGACTTGTAGTTTTCAAAAATGTTTTTATTTTTGATGAGACGCTGAATAAAAGAAGTTTAATCGCCGGCAAACAAAAACCCGCCATTTCCCGTAAACCCCGGACTCGGCCCGTATAATCAAAAGTATACAAAGAAAGTACCCAGGGAGTAAACTCATTTCCCGAACGATTTTTTAAATTATTATTTAACCACTAAAGCCCATGAGACTTGTAGTTTTTAAAAATCTTTTCATTTTTGATGAGACGCTGAATAAAAGAAGTTTAATCGCAGGCAAACGAAAACCCGCGACTTCCCGTAAATCCCGGACTCGGCCCGTATAATCAAAAGTATACAAAGAAAGTACCCAGGGAGTAAACTCATTTCCCGAACAATTTTTTAAATTATTTTTTCACCACTAAAACGCATGAGACTTGTAGTTTTTAAAAATCTTTTCATTTTTGATGAGACGCTGAATAAAAGAAGTTTAATCGCAGGCAAACGAAAACCCGCGACTTCCCGTAAATCCCGGACTCGGCCCGTATAATCAAAAGTATACAAAGAAAGTACCCAGGGAGTAAACTCATTTCCCGAACGATTTTTTAAATTATTTTTTCACCACTAAAACGCATGAGACTTGTAGTTTTCAAAAATGTTTTCATTTTTGATGAGACGCTTAATGAAAGTGGTTTAATCGCCGGCTAACGAAAACCCGCGACTTTCCGTATATCTCGGGCTTGGCCCGTATAGTCGAATGTATACAAAGAAAGTACCCTGTGAGTAAACTCATTTCCAAAACGATTTTTTAAATTATCTTTTCACCACTAAAACGCATGAGACTTGTAGTTTTCAAAAATGTTTTCATTTTTGATGAGACGCTTAATGAAAGAGGTTTAATCACCGGCAAACGAAAACCCGCGATTTTCCGTAAATCCCGGGCTTGGCCGTATAGTCGAATGTAAACAAAGAAAGTACCCTGTGAGTAAACTCATTTCCAAAACGATTTTTTAAACTATCTTTTCACCACTAAAACGCATGAGACTTGTAGTTTTCAAAAATGTTTTTATTTTTGATGAGACGCTGAATAAAAGAAGTTTAATCGCCGGCAAACAAAAACCCGCCATTTCCCGTAAACCCCGGACTCGGCCCGTATAATCAAAAGTATACAAAGAAAGTACCCAGGGAGTAAACTCATTTCCCGAACGATTTTTTAAATTATTATTTAACCACTAAAACGCATGAGACTTGTAGTTTTCAAAAATGTTTTCATTTTTGATGAGACGCTTAATGAAAATGGTTTAATCGCCGGCTAACGAAAACCCGCGACTTTCCGTATATCTCGGGCTTGGCCCGTATAGTCGAATGTATACAAAGAAAGTACCCTGTGAGTAAACTCTTTTCCAAAACGATTTTTTAAATTATCTTTTCACCACTAAAACGCATGAGACTTGTAGTTTTCAAAAATGTTTTCATTTTTGATGAGACGCTTAATGAAAGAGGTTTAATCACCGGCAAACGAAAACCCGCGATTTTCCGTAAATCCCGGGCTTGGCCGTATAGTCGAATGTAAACAAAGAAAGTACCCTGTGAGTAAACTCATTTCCAAAACGATTTTTTAAACTATCTTTTCACCACTAAAACGCATGAGACTTGTAGTTTTCAAAAATGTTTTTATTTTTGATGAGACGCTGAATAAAAGAAGTTTAATCGCCGGCAAACAAAAACCCGCCATTTCCCGTAAACCCCGGACTCGGCCCGTATAATCAAAAGTATACAAAGAAAGTACCCAGGGAGTAAACTCATTTCCCGAACGATTTTTTAAATTATTATTTAACCACTAAAGCCCATGAGACTTGTAGTTTTTAAAAATCTTTTCATTTTTGATGAGACGCTGAATAAAAGAAGTTTAATCGCAGGCAAACGAAAACCCGCGACTTCCCGTAAATCCCGGACTCGGCCCGTATAATCAAAAGTATACAAAGAAAGTACCCAGGGAGTAAACTCATTTCCCGAACAATTTTTTAAATTATTTTTTCACCACTAAAACGCATGAGACTTGTAGTTTTTAAAAATCTTTTCATTTTTGATGAGACGCTGAATAAAAGAAGTTTAATCGCAGGCAAACGAAAACCCGCGACTTCCCGTAAATCCCGGACTCGGCCCGTATAATCAAAAGTATACAAAGAAAGTACCCAGGGAGTAAACTCATTTCCCGAACGATTTTTTAAATTATTTTTTCACCACTAAAACGCATGAGACTTGTAGTTTTCAAAAATGTTTTCATTTTTGATGAGACGCTTAATGAAAGTGGTTTAATCGCCGGCTAACGAAAACCCGCGACTTTCCGTATATCTCGGGCTTGGCCCGTATAGTCGAATGTATACAAAGAAAGTACCCTGTGAGTAAACTCATTTCCAAAACGATTTTTTAAATTATCTTTTCACCACTAAAACGCATGAGACTTGTAGTTTTCAAAAATGTTTTCATTTTTGATGAGACGCTTAATGAAAGAGGTTTAATCACCGGCAAACGAAAACCCGCGATTTTCCGTAAATCCCGGGCTTGGCCGTATAGTCGAATGTAAACAAAGAAAGTACCCTGTGAGTAAACTCATTTCCAAAACGATTTTTTAAACTATCTTTTCACCACTAAAACGCATGAGACTTGTAGTTTTCAAAAATGTTTTTATTTTTGATGAGACGCTGAATAAAAGAAGTTTAATCGCCGGCAAACAAAAACCCGCCATTTCCCGTAAACCCCGGACTCGGCCCGTATAATCAAAAGTATACAAAGAAAGTACCCAGGGAGTAAACTCATTTCCCGAACGATTTTTTAAATTATTATTTAACCACTAAAGCCCATGAGACTTGTAGTTTTTAAAAATCTTTTCATTTTTGATGAGACGCTGAATAAAAGAAGTTTAATCGCAGGCAAACGAAAACCCGCGACTTCCCGTAAATCCCGGACTCGGCCCGTATAATCAAAAGTATACAAAGAAAGTACCCAGGGAGTAAACTCATTTCCCGAACGATTTTTTAAATTATTTTTTCACCACTAAAACGCATGAGACTTGTAGTTTTCAGAAATGTTTTCATTTTTGATGAGACGCTTAATGAAAGTGGTTTAATCGCCGGCAAACGAAAACCCGCGATTTCCCGTATATCTCGGGCTTGGCCCGTATAGTCGAATGTATACAAAGAAAGTACCCTGTGAGTAAACTCATTTCCAAAACGATTTTTTAAATTATCTTTTCACCACTAAAACGCATGAGACTTGTAGTTTTCAAAAATGTTTTCATTTTTGATGAGACGCTGAATAAAAGAAGTTTAATCGCCGGCAAACAAAAACCCGTCATTTCCCGTAAACCCCGGACTCGGCCCGTATAATTAAAAATATACAAAGAAAGTACCCAGGGAGTAAACTCATTTTCCGAACGATTTTTTAAATTACTTTTTCACCACTAAAACGCATGAGACTTGTAGTTTTTAAAAATGTTTTCATTTTTGATGAGACGCTGAATAAAAAAAGTTTAATCGCAGGCAAACGAAAACCCGCGACTTTCCGTACATCCCGGACTCGTCCCGTATAGTCAAAAGTGTACAAAGAAAGTACCCAGGGAGTAAACTCATTTCCCGAACGATTTTTTAAATTATTTTTTCACCACTAAAACGCATGAGACTTGTAGTTTTCAAAAATGTTTTCATTTTTGATGAGACGCTTAATGAAAATGGTTTAATCGCCGGCTAACGAAAACCCGCGACTTTCCGTATATCTCGGGCTTGGCCCGTATAGTCGAATGTATACAAAGAAAGTACCCTGTGAGTAAACTCTTTTCCAAAACGATTTTTTAAATTATCTTTTCACCACTAAAACGCATGAGACTTGTAGTTTTCAAAAATGTTTTCATTTTTGATGAGACGCTTAATGAAAGAGGTTTAATCACCGGCAAACGAAAACCCGCGATTTTCCGTAAATCCCGGGCTTGGCCGTATAGTCGAATGTAAACAAAGAAAGTACCCTGTGAGTAAACTCATTTCCAAAACGATTTTTTAAACTATCTTTTCACCACTAAAACGCATGAGACTTGTAGTTTTCAAAAATGTTTTTATTTTTGATGAGACGCTGAATAAAAGAAGTTTAATCGCCGGCAAACAAAAACCCGCCATTTCCCGTAAACCCCGGACTCGGCCCGTATAATCAAAAGTATACAAAGAAAGTACCCAGGGAGTAAACTCATTTCCCGAACGATTTTTTAAATTATTATTTAACCACTAAAGCCCATGAGACTTGTAGTTTTTAAAAATCTTTTCATTTTTGATGAGACGCTGAATAAAAGAAGTTTAATCGCAGGCAAACGAAAACCCGCGACTTCCCGTAAATCCCGGACTCGGCCCGTATAATCAAAAGTATACAAAGAAAGTACCCAGGGAGTAAACTCATTTCCCGAACAATTTTTTAAATTATTTTTTCACCACTAAAACGCATGAGACTTGTAGTTTTTAAAAATCTTTTCATTTTTGATGAGACGCTGAATAAAAGAAGTTTAATCGCAGGCAAACGAAAACCCGCGACTTCCCGTAAATCCCGGACTCGGCCCGTATAATCAAAAGTATACAAAGAAAGTACCCAGGGAGTAAACTCATTTCCCGAACGATTTTTTAAATTATTTTTTCACCACTAAAACGCATGAGACTTGTAGTTTTCAGAAATGTTTTCATTTTTGATGAGACGCTGAATAAAAGAAGTTTAATCGCAGGCAAACGAAAACCCGCGACTTCCCGTAAATCCCGGACTCGGCCCGTATAATCAAAAGTATACAAAGAAAGTACCCAGGGAGTAAACTCATTTCCCGAACGATTTTCTAAATTATTTTTTCACCACTAAAACGCATGAGACTTTTAGTTTTCAGAAATGTTTTCATTTTTGATGAGACGCTTAATGAAAGTGGTTTAATCGCCGGCAAACGAAAACCCGCGATTTCCCGTATATCTCGGGCTTGGCCCGTATAGTCGAATGTATACAAAGAAAGTACCCTGTGAGTAAACTCATTTCCAAAACGATTTTTTAAATTATCTTTTCACCACTAAAACGCATGAGACTTGTAGTTTTCAAAAATGTTTTCATTTTTGATGAAACGCTTAATGAAAGAGGTTTAATCGCCGGCAAACAAAAACCCGCGATATTCCGTAAATCCCGGGCTTGGCCGTATAGTCGAATGTAAACAAAGAAAGTACCCTGTGAGTAAACTCATTTCCAAAACGATTTTTTAAATTATCTTTTCACCACTAAAACGCATGAGACTTGTAGTTTTCAAAAATGTTTTCATTTTTGATGAGACGCGGAATAAAAGAAGTTTAATCGCCGGCAAACGAAAACCCGCCATTTCCCGTAAACCCCGGACTCGTCCCGTATAATTAAAAGTATACAAAGAAAATACCCAGGGAGTAAACTCATTTCCCGAACGATTTTTTAAATTATTTTTTCACCACTAAAACGCATGAAACTTGTAGTTTTCAAAAATGTTTTCATTTTTGATGAGACGCTGAATAAAAGAAGTTTAATCGCCGGCGAACGAAAACCTGAGAATTCCCGTAAATCCCGGACTCGGCCCGTATAGTCAAAAGTATACAAAGAAAGTACCCAGGGTGTAAACTCATTTCCCGAACGATTTTTTAAATTATTATTTCACCACTAAAGCCCATGAGACTTGCAGTTTTTAAAAATGTTTTCATTTTTGATGAGACGCTGAATAAAAGAAGTTTAATCGCCGGCAAACAAAAACCTGCGACTTCTCGTAAATCCCGGACTCGGCCCGTATAGTCAAAAGTATACAAAGAAAGTACCCAGGGAGTAAACTCATTTCCCGAACGATTTTTTAAATTATTTTTTCACCACTAAAACGCATGAGACTTGTAGTTTTTAAAAATGTTTTCATTTTTGATGAGACGCTGAATAAAAGAAGTTAATCGCCGGCAAACGAAAACCTGCGATATTCCGTAAATCCCGGGCTTGGCCGTATAGTCGAATGTAAACAAAGAAAGTACCCTGTGAGTAAACTCATTTCCAAAACGATTTTTTAAATTATCTTTTCACCACTAAAACGCATGAGACTTGTAGTTTTCAAAAATGTTTTCATTTTTGATGAGACGCGGAATAAAAGAAGTTTAATCGCCGGCAAACGAAAACCCGCCATTTCCCGTAAACCCCGGACTCGTCCCGTATAATCAAAAGTATACAAAGAAAGTACCCAGGGAGTAAACTCATTTCCCGAACGATTTTTTAAATTATTTTTTCACCACTAAAACGCATGAAACTTGTAGTTTTCAAAAATGTTTTCATTTTTGATGAGACGCTGAATAAAAGAAGTTTAATCGCCGGCGAACGAAAACCTGAGAATTCCCGTAAATCCCGGACTCGGCCCGTATAGTCAAAAGTATACAAAGAAAGTACCCAGGGTGTAAACTCATTTCCCGAACGATTTTTTAAATTATTATTTCACCACTAAAGCCCATGAGACTTGCAGTTTTTAAAAATGTTTTCATTTTTGATGAGACGCTGAATAAAAGAAGTTTAATCGCCGGCAAACAAAAACCTGCGACTTCTCGTAAATCCCGGACTCGGCCCGTATAGTCAAAAGTATACAAAGAAAGTACCCAGGGAGTAAACTCATTTCCCGAACGATTTTTTAAATTATTTTTTCACCACTAAAACGCATGAGATTGTAGTTTTTAAAAATGTTTTCATTTTTGATGAGACGCTGAATAAAAGAAGTTAATCGCCGGCAAACGAAAACCTGCGACTTCCCGTAAATCCCGGACTCGGCCCGTATAGTCAAAAGTATACAAAGAAAGTACCCAGGGAGTAAACTCATTTTCCGAACGATTTTTTAAATTATTTTTTCGCCACTAAAACGCATGAGACTTGTAGTTTTCAAAAATGTTTTCATTTTTGATGAGACGCTTAATGAAAGAGGTTTAATCGCCGGCAAACGAAAACTAGCGATTTCCTTTTAATCCCGGGCTTGGCCCGTGTACTCGAATGTATACAAAGAAAGTACCCAGGGAGTAAACTCATTTCCCGAACGATTTTTTAAGATTTTTTTTCACCACTAAAACGCATGAGACTTGTAGTTTTCAAAAATGTTTTCATTTTTGATGAGACGCTTAATGAAAGAGGTTTAATCGCCGGCAAACGAAAACCCGCGATTTTCCGTAAATCCCGGGCTTGGCCGTATAGTCGAATGTAAACAAAGAAAGTACCCTGTGAGTAAACTCATTTCCAAAACGATTTTTTAAATTATCTTTTCACCACTAAAACGCATGAGACTTGTAGTTTTCAAAAATGTTTTCATTTTTGATGAGACGCTGAATAAAAGAAGTTTAATCGCCGGCAAACGAAAACCCGCCATTTCCCGTAAACCTCGGACTCGGCCCGTATAATCAAAAGTATACAAAGAAAATACCCAGGGAGTAAACTCATTTCCCGAACGATTTTTTAAATTATTTTTTCACCACTAAAACCCATGAGACTGGTAGTTTTCAAAAATGTTTTCATTTTTGATGAGACGCTGAATAAAAGAAGTTTAATCGCCGGCAAACGAAAACCTGAGAATTCCCGTAAATCCCGGACTCGGCCCGTATAGTCAAAAGTATACAAAGAAAGTACCCAGGGTGTAAACTCATTTCCCGAACGATTTTTTAAATTATTATTTCACCACTAAAGCCCATGAGACTTGTAGTTTTTAAAAATGTTTTCATTTTTGATGAGACGCTGAATTAAAGAAGTTTAATCGCCGGCAAACGAAAACCTGCGACTTCCCGTAAATCCCGGACTCGGCCCGTATAGTCAAAAGTATACAAAGAAAGTACCCAGGGAGTAAACTCATTTCCCGAACGATTTTTTAAATTATTTTTTCACCACTAAAACGCATGAGACTTGTAGTTTTTAGAAATGTTTTCATTTTTTGATGAGACGCGTGATGAAAGTGGTTTAATCGCCGGCAAACGAAAACCCGCGATTTTCCGTAAATCCCGGGCTTGGCCCGTATAGTCGAATGTATACAAAGAAAGTACCCTGTCAGTAAACTCATTTCCAAAACGTTTTTCTAACTTATTTTTTCACCACTAAAACGCAGGAGACTTGTAGTTTTCAAAAATGTTTTCATTTTTGATGAGACGCTTAATGAAAGAGGTTTAATCGCCGGCAAACGAAAACCAGCGATTTCCCTTAAATCCCCGGCTTGGCCCGTGTAGACGAATGTATACAAAGAAAGTACCCAGGGAGTAAACTCATTTCCCGAACGATTTTTTAAATTATTATTTCACCACTAAAGCCCATGAGACTTGTAGTTTTTAAAAATCTTTTCATTTTTGATGAGACGCTGAATAAAAGAAGTTTAATCGCAGGCAAACGAAAACCCGCGACTTCCCGTAAATCCCGGACTCGGCCCGTATAGTCAAAAGTATACAAAGAAAGTACCCAGGGAGTAAACTCATTTCCCGAACGATTTTTTAAATTATTTTTTCACCACTAAAACGCATGAGACTTGTAGTTTTCAGAAATGTTTTCATTTTTGATGAGACGCTTAATGAAAGTGGTTTAATCGCCGGCAAACGAAAACCCACGATTTCCCGTATATCTCGGGCTTGGCCCGTATAGTCGAATGTATACAAAGAAAGTACCCTGTGAGTAAACTCATTTCCCGAACGATTTTTTAAATTATTTTTTCACCACAAAAACGCATGAGACTTGTAGTTTTCAAAAATGTTTTCATTTTTGATGAGATGCTTAATGAAAGAGTTTTAACCGCCGGCAAACGAAAACCAACGATTTCCTCTAAATCCCGGGCTTGGCCCGTGTAGTCAAATGTATACAAAGAAAGTACCCAGGGAGTAAACTCATTTCCCGAACGATTTTTTAAGATTTTTTTTCACCACTAAAACGCATGAGACTTGTAGTTTTCAAAAATGTTTTCATTTTCGATGAGACGCTTAATGACAGAGGTTTAATCGCCGGCAAACGAAAGCCCGCGATTTTCCGTAAACCCCGGACTCGGCCCGTATAATTAAAAATATACAAAGAAAGTACCCAGGGAGTAAACTCATTTTCCGAACGATTTTTTAAATTACTTTTTCACCACTAAAACGCATGAGACTTGTAGTTTTTAGAAATGTTTTCATTTTTTGATGAGACGCGTGATGAAAGTGGTTTAATCGCCGGCAAACGAAAACCCGCGATTTTCCGTAAATCCCGGGCTTGGCCCGTATAGTCGAATGTATACAAAGAAAGTACCCTGTCAGTAAACTCATTTCCAAAACGTTTTTCTAACTTATTTTTTCACCACTAAAACGCATGAGACTTGTAGTTTTCAAAAATGTTTTCATTTTTGATGAGACGCTTAATGAAAGAGGTTTAATCGCCGGCAAACGAAAACCAGCGATTTCCCTTAAATCCCCGGCTTGGCCCGTGTAGACGAATGTATACAAAGAAAGTACCCAGGGAGTAAACTCATTTCCCGAACGATTTTTTAAATTATTATTTCACCACTAAAGCCCATGAGACTTGTAGTTTTTAAAAATCTTTTCATTTTTGATGAGACGCTGAATAAAAGAAGTTTAATCGCAGGCAAACGAAAACCCGCGACTTCCCGTAAATCCCGGACTCGGCCCGTATAGTCAAAAGTATACATAGAAAGTACCCAGGGAGTAAACTCATTTCCCGAACGATTTTTTAAATTATTTTTTCACCACTAAAACGCATGAGACTTGTAGTTTTCAGAAATGTTTTCATTTTTGATGAGACGCGGAATAAAAGAAGTTTAATCGCCGGCAAACGAAAACCCGCCATTTCCCGTAAACCCCGGACTCGTCCCGTATAATCAAAAGTATACAAAGAAAGTACCCAGGGAGTAAACTCATTTCCCGAACGATTTTTTAAATTATTTTTTCACCACTAAAACGCATGAAACTTGTAGTTTTCAAAAATGTTTTCATTTTTGATGAGACGCTGAATAAAAGAAGTTTAATCGCCGGCGAACGAAAACCTGAGAATTCCCGTAAATCCCGGACTCGGCCCGTATAGTCAAAAGTATACAAAGAAAGTACCCAGGGTGTAAACTCATTTCCCGAACGATTTTTTAAATTATTATTTCACCACTAAAGCCCATGAGACTTGCAGTTTTTAAAAATGTTTTCATTTTTGATGAGACGCTGAATAAAAGAAGTTTAATCGCCGGCAAACAAAAACCTGCGACTTCTCGTAAATCCCGGACTCGGCCCGTATAGTCAAAAGTATACAAAGAAAGTACCCAGGGAGTAAACTCATTTCCCGAACGATTTTTTAAATTATTTTTTCACCACTAAAACGCATGAGACTTGTAGTTTTCAGAAATATTTTCATTTTTGATGAGACGCCTAATGAAATTGGTTTAATCGCCGGCAAACGAAAACCAGCGATTTCCCCTAAATCCCGGGCTTGGCCCGTGTAGTCGAATGTATACAAAGAAAGTACCCAGGGAGTAAACTCATTTCTTGAAAGATATTTTAAGATTTTTTTCACCACTAAAACGCATGAGACTTGTAGTTTTCAAAAATGTTTTCATTTTTGATGAGACGCTGAATAAAAGAAGTTTAATCGCCGGCAAACGAAAACCTGCAATTTCACGTAAATCCCGGACTCGGCCGTATAGTGAAAAGTATACAAAGAAAGTACCCAGGGTGTAAACTCATTTACAGAACGATTTTTTAAATTATTATTTCACCACTAAAGCCCATGAGACTTGTAGTTTTTAAAAATGTTTTCATTTTTGATGAGACGCTGAATAAAAGAAGTTAATCGCCGGCAAACGAAAACCTGCGACTTCCCGTAAATCCCGGACTCGGCCCGTATAGTCAAAAGTATACAAAGAAAGTACCCAGGGAGTAAACTCATTTTCCGAACGATTTTTTAAATTATTTTTTCGCCACTAAAACGCATGAGACTTGTAGTTTTCAAAAATGTTTTCATTTTTGATGAGACGCTTAATGAAAGAGGTTTAATCGCCGGCAAACGAAAACTAGCGATTTCCTTTTAATCCCGGGCTTGGCCCGTGTACTCGAATGTATACAAAGAAAGTACCCAGGGAGTAAACTCATTTCCCGAACGATTTTTTAAGATTTTTTTTCACCACTAAAACGCATGAGACTTGTAGTTTTCAAAAATGTTTTCATTTTTGATGAGACGCTTAATGAAAGAGGTTTAATCGCCGGCAAACGAAAACCCGCGATTTTCCGTAAATCCCGGGCTTGGCCGTATAGTCGAATGTAAACAAAGAAAGTACCCTGTGAGTAAACTCATTTCCAAAACGATTTTTTAAATTATCTTTTCACCACTAAAACGCATGAGACTTGTAGTTTTCAAAAATGTTTTCATTTTTGATGAGACGCTGAATAAAAGAAGTTTAATCGCCGGCAAACGAAAACCCGCCATTTCCCGTAAACCTCGGACTCGGCCCGTATAATCAAAAGTATACAAAGAAAATACCCAGGGAGTAAACTCATTTCCCGAACGATTTTTTAAATTATTTTTTCACCACTAAAACCCATGAGACTGGTAGTTTTCAAAAATGTTTTCATTTTTGATGAGACGCTGAATAAAAGAAGTTTAATCGCCGGCAAACGAAAACCTGAGAATTCCCGTAAATCCCGGACTCGGCCCGTATAGTCAAAAGTATACAAAGAAAGTACCCAGGGTGTAAACTCATTTCCCGAACGATTTTTTAAATTATTATTTCACCACTAAAGCCCATGAGACTTGTAGTTTTTAAAAATGTTTTCATTTTTGATGAGACGCTGAATTAAAGAAGTTTAATCGCCGGCAAACGAAAACCTGCGACTTCCCGTAAATCCCGGACTCGGCCCGTATAGTCAAAAGTATACAAAGAAAGTACCCAGGGAGTAAACTCATTTCCCGAACGATTTTTTAAATTATTTTTTCACCACTAAAACGCATGAGACTTGTAGTTTTTAGAAATGTTTTCATTTTTTGATGAGACGCGTGATGAAAGTGGTTTAATCGCCGGCAAACGAAAACCCGCGATTTTCCGTAAATCCCGGGCTTGGCCCGTATAGTCGAATGTATACAAAGAAAGTACCCTGTCAGTAAACTCATTTCCAAAACGTTTTTCTAACTTATTTTTTCACCACTAAAACGCAGGAGACTTGTAGTTTTCAAAAATGTTTTCATTTTTGATGAGACGCTTAATGAAAGAGGTTTAATCGCCGGCAAACGAAAACCAGCGATTTCCCTTAAATCCCCGGCTTGGCCCGTGTAGACGAATGTATACAAAGAAAGTACCCAGGGAGTAAACTCATTTCCCGAACGATTTTTTAAATTATTATTTCACCACTAAAGCCCATGAGACTTGTAGTTTTTAAAAATCTTTTCATTTTTGATGAGACGCTGAATAAAAGAAGTTTAATCGCAGGCAAACGAAAACCCGCGACTTCCCGTAAATCCCGGACTCGGCCCGTATAGTCAAAAGTATACAAAGAAAGTACCCAGGGAGTAAACTCATTTCCCGAACGATTTTTTAAATTATTTTTTCACCACTAAAACGCATGAGACTTGTAGTTTTCAGAAATGTTTTCATTTTTGATGAGACGCTTAATGAAAGTGGTTTAATCGCCGGCAAACGAAAACCCACGATTTCCCGTATATCTCGGGCTTGGCCCGTATAGTCGAATGTATACAAAGAAAGTACCCTGTGAGTAAACTCATTTCCCGAACGATTTTTTAAATTATTTTTTCACCACAAAAACGCATGAGACTTGTAGTTTTCAAAAATGTTTTCATTTTTGATGAGATGCTTAATGAAAGAGTTTTAACCGCCGGCAAACGAAAACCAACGATTTCCTCTAAATCCCGGGCTTGGCCCGTGTAGTCAAATGTATACAAAGAAAGTACCCAGGGAGTAAACTCATTTCCCGAACGATTTTTTAAGATTTTTTTTCACCACTAAAACGCATGAGACTTGTAGTTTTCAAAAATGTTTTCATTTTCGATGAGACGCTTAATGACAGAGGTTTAATCGCCGGCAAACGAAAGCCCGCGATTTTCCGTAAACCCCGGACTCGGCCCGTATAATTAAAAATATACAAAGAAAGTACCCAGGGAGTAAACTCATTTTCCGAACGATTTTTTAAATTACTTTTTCACCACTAAAACGCATGAGACTTGTAGTTTTTAGAAATGTTTTCATTTTTTGATGAGACGCGTGATGAAAGTGGTTTAATCGCCGGCAAACGAAAACCCGCGATTTTCCGTAAATCCCGGGCTTGGCCCGTATAGTCGAATGTATACAAAGAAAGTACCCTGTCAGTAAACTCATTTCCAAAACGTTTTTCTAACTTATTTTTTCACCACTAAAACGCATGAGACTTGTAGTTTTCAAAAATGTTTTCATTTTTGATGAGACGCTTAATGAAAGAGGTTTAATCGCCGGCAAACGAAAACCAGCGATTTCCCTTAAATCCCCGGCTTGGCCCGTGTAGACGAATGTATACAAAGAAAGTACCCAGGGAGTAAACTCATTTCCCGAACGATTTTTTAAATTATTATTTCACCACTAAAGCCCATGAGACTTGTAGTTTTTAAAAATCTTTTCATTTTTGATGAGACGCTGAATAAAAGAAGTTTAATCGCAGGCAAACGAAAACCCGCGACTTCCCGTAAATCCCGGACTCGGCCCGTATAGTCAAAAGTATACATAGAAAGTACCCAGGGAGTAAACTCATTTCCCGAACGATTTTTTAAATTATTTTTTCACCACTAAAACGCATGAGACTTGTAGTTTTCAGAAATGTTTTCATTTTTGATGAGACGCTTAATGAAAGTGGTTTAATCGCCGGCAAACGAAAACCCACGATTTCCCGTATATCTCGGGCTTGGCCCGTATAGTCGAATGTATACAAAGAAAGTACCCTGTGAGTAAACTCATTTCCAAAACGATTTTTTAAATTATCTTTTCACCACTAAAACGCATGAGACTTGTAGTTTTCAAAAATATTTTCATTTTTGATGAAACACTGAATAAAAGCAGTTTAATCGCCGGCAAACGTAAACCCGCCATTTCCCGTAAATCCCGGGCTTGGCCCATATAGTCAAAAGTATTCAAAGAAAGTATCCAGGGAGTAAACTCATTTCCCGAACGATTTTTTAAATTATTTTTTCACCACAAAAACGCATGAGACTTGTAGTTTTCAAAAATGTTTTCATTTTTGATGAGACGCTTAATGAAAGAGTTTTAACCGCCGGCAAACGAAAACCAACGATTTCCTCTAAATCCCGGGCTTGGCCCGTGTAGTCAAATGTATACAAAGAAAGTACCCAGGGAGTAAACTCATTTCCCGAACGATTTTTTAAGATTTTTTTTCACCACTAAAACGCATGAGACTTGTAGTTTTCAAAAATGTTTTCATTTTTGATGAGACGCTTAATGAAAGAGGTTTAATCGCCGGCAAACGAAAACCCGCGATTTTCCGTAAATCCCGGGCTTGGCCGTATAGTCGAATGTAAACAAAGAAAGTACCCTGTGAGTAAACTCATTTCCAAAACGATTTTTAAAATTATCTTTTCACCACTAAAACGCATGAGACTTGTAGTTTTCAAAAATGTTTTCATTTTTGATGAGACGCTGAATAAAAGAAGTTTAATCGCCGGCAAACAAAAACCCGTCATTTCCCGTAAACCCCGGACTCGGCCCGTATAATTAAAAATATACAAAGAAAGTACCCAGGGAGTAAACTCATTTTCCGAACGATTTTTTAAATTACATTTTCACCACTAAAACGCATGAGAATTGTAGTTTTTAAAAATGTTTTCATTTTTGATGAGACGCTGAATAAAAGAAGTTTAATCGCAGGCAAACGAAAACCCGCGACTTCCCGTAAATCCCGGACTCGTCCCGTATAGTCAAAAGTATACAAAGAAAGTACCCAGGGAGTAAACTCATTTCCCGAACGATTTTTTAAATTATTTTTTCACCACTAAACGCATGAGACTTGTAGTTTTCAGAAATGTTTTCATTTTTGATGAGACGCTTAATGAAAGTGGTTTAATCGCCGGCTAACGAAAACCCGCGACTTCCCGTATATCTCGGGCTTGGCCCGTATAGTCGAATGTATACAAAGAAAGTATCCTGTGAGTAAACTCATTTCCAAAACGATTTTTTAAACTATCTTTTCACCACTAAAACGCATGAGACTTGTAGTTTTCAAAAATGTTTTCAATTTTGATGAGACGCTTAATGAAAGAGGTTTAATCACCGGCAAACGAAAACCCGCGATTTTCCGTAAATCCCGGGCTTGGCCGTATAGTCGAATGTAAACAAAGAAAGTACCCTGTGAGTAAACTCATTTCCAAAACGATTTTTTAAACTATCTTTTCACCACTAAAACGCATGAGACTTGTAGTTTTCAAAAATGTTTTTATTTTTGATGAGACGCTGAATAAAAGAAGTTTAATCGCCGGCAAACAAAAACCCGCCATTTCCCGTAAACCCCGGACTCGGCCCGTATAATCAAAAGTATACAAAGAAAGTACCCAGGGAGTAAACTCATTTCCCGAACGATTTTTTAAATTATTTTTTCACCACTAAACGCATGAGACTTGTAGTTTTCAAAAATGTTTTCATTTTTGATGAGACGCTGAATAAAAGAAGTTTAATCGCCGGCAAACGAAAACCTGAGATTTCCCGTAAATCCCGGACTCGGCCCGTATAGTCAAAAGAATACAAAGAAAGTACCCAGGGTGTAAACTCATTTCCCGAACGATTTTTTAAATTATTATTTCACCACTAAAACGCATGAGACCTGTAGCTTTCAAAAATGTTTTCATTTTTGATGAGACGCTTAATGAAAGAGGTTTAATCGCCGGCAAACAAAAACCCGTCATTTCCCGTAAACCCCGGACTCGGCCCGTATAATCAAAAGTATACAAAGAAAGTACCCAGGGAGTAAACTCATTTCCCGAACGATTTTTTAAATTATTTTTTCACCACTAAAACGCATGAGACTGGTAGTTTTTAAAAATGTTTTCATTTTTGATGAGACGCTGAATAAGAGAAGTTTATTCGCAGGCAAACGAAAACCCGCGACTTCCCGTAAATCCCGGACTCGGCCCGTATAGTCAAAACTATACAAAGAAAGTACCCAGGGAGTAAACTCATTTTCCGAACGATTTTTTAAATTATTTTTTCACCACTATAACGCATGAGACTTGTAGTTTTCAGAAATGTTTTCATTTTTGATGAGACGCTTAATGAAAGTGGTTTAATCGCCGGCTAACGAAAACCCGCGACTTCCCGTATATCTCGGGCTTGGCCCGTATAGTCGAATGTATACAAAGAAAGTACCCTGTGAGTAAACTCATTTCCAAAACGATTTTTTAAATTATCTTTTCACCACTAAAACGCATGAGACTTGTAGTTTTCAAAAATCTTTTCATTTTTGATGAAACACTGAATAAAAGAATTTTAGTCGCCGGCAAACGTAAAGCCGCCATTTCCCGTAAATCCCGGGCTTGGCCCATATAGTCAAAAGTATTCAAAGAAAGTATCCAGGGAGTAAACTCATTTCCCGAACGATTTTTTATATTATTTTTTCACCACTAAAACGCATGAGACTTGTAGTTTTCAAAAATGTTTTCATTTTTAATGGGACGCTGAATAAAAGAAGTTTAATCGCCGGCAAACGAAAACCCGCGATTTCCCGTAAATCCCGGACTCGGCCCGTATAGTCAAAAGTATACAAAGAAAGTACCCAGGGAGTAAACTTATTTTCCGAACGATTTTTTAAATTATTTTTTCACCACTAAAACGCATGAGACTTGTAGTTTTCAAAAATGTTTTCATTTTTGTTGAGACGCTTAATGAAAGAGGTTTAATCGCCGGCAAACGAAAACCCGCGATTTCCCGTAAATCCCGGGCTTGGCCCATATAGTCAAAAGTATTCAAAGAAAGTATCCAGGGAGTAAACACATTTCCCGAACGATTTTTTAAATTATTTTTTCACCACAAAAACGCATGAGACTTGTAGTTTTCAAAAATGTTTTCATTTTTGATGAGACGCTTAATGAAAGAGTTTTAACCGCCGGCAAACGAAAACCAACGATTTCCTCTAAATCCCGGGCTTGGCCCGTGTAGTCAAATGTATACAAAGAAAGTACCCAGGGAGTAAACTCATTTCCCGAACGATTTTTTAAGATTTTTTTTCACCACTAAAACGCATGAGACTTGTAGTTTTCAAAAATGTTTTCATTTTTGATGAGACGCTTAATGAAAGAGGTTTAATCGCCGGCAAACGAAAACCCGCGATTTTCCGTAAATCCCGGGCTTGGCCGTATAGTCGAATGTAAACAAAGAAAGTACCCTGTGAGTAAACTCATTTCCAAAACGATTTTTTAAACTATCTTTTCACCACTAAAACGCATGAGACTTGTAGTTTTCAAAAATGTTTTTATTTTTGATGAGACGCTGAATAAAAGAAGTTTAATCGCCGGCAAACAAAAACCCGCCATTTCCCGTAAACCCCGGACTCGGCCCGTATAATCAAAAGTATACAAAGAAAGTACCCAGGGAGTAAACTCATTTCCCGAACGATTTTTTAAATTATTTTTTCACCACTAAACGCATGAGACTTGTAGTTTTCAAAAATGTTTTCATTTTTGATGAGACGCTGAATAAAAGAAGTTTAATCGCCGGCAAACGAAAACCTGAGATTTCCCGTAAATCCCGGACTCGGCCCGTATAGTCAAAAGTATACAAAGAAAGTACCCAGGGAGTAAACTCATTTCCCGAACGATTTTTTAAATTATTTTTTCACCACTAAACGCATGAGACTTGTAGTTTTCAGAAATGTTTTCATTTTTGATGAGACGCTTAATGAAAGTGGTTTAATCGCCGGCTAACGAAAACCCGCGACTTCCCGTATATCTCGGGCTTGGCCCGTATAGTCGAATGTATACAAAGAAAGTATCCTGTGAGTAAACTCATTTCCAAAACGATTTTTTAAACTATCTTTTCACCACTAAAACGCATGAGACTTGTAGTTTTCAAAAATGTTTTCAATTTTGATGAGACGCTTAATGAAAGAGGTTTAATCACCGGCAAACGAAAACCCGCGATTTTCCGTAAATCCCGGGCTTGGCCGTATAGTCGAATGTAAACAAAGAAAGTACCCTGTGAGTAAACTCATTTCCAAAACGATTTTTTAAACTATCTTTTCACCACTAAAACGCATGAGACTTGTAGTTTTCAAAAATGTTTTTATTTTTGATGACACGCTGAATAAAAGAAGTTTAATCGCCGGCAAACAAAAACCCGCCATTTCCCGTAAACCCCGGACTCGGCCCGTATAATCAAAAGTATACAAAGAAAGTACCCAGGGAGTAAACTCATTTCCCGAACGATTTTTTAAATTATTTTTTCACCACTAAACGCATGAGACTTGTAGTTTTCAAAAATGTTTTCATTTTTGATGAGACGCTGAATAAAAGAAGTTTAATCGCCGGCAAACGAAAACCTGAGATTTCCCGTAAATCCCGGACTCGGCCCGTATAGTCAAAAGAATACAAAGAAAGTACCCAGGGTGTAAACTCATTTCCCGAACGATTTTTTAAATTATTATTTCACCACTAAAACGCATGAGACCTGTAGCTTTCAAAAATGTTTTCATTTTTGATGAGACGCTTAATGAAAGAGGTTTAATCGCCGGCAAACAAAAACCCGTCATTTCCCGTAAACCCCGGACTCGGCCCGTATAATCAAAAGTATACAAAGAAAGTACCCAGGGAGTAAACTCATTTCCCGAACGATTTTTTAAATTATTTTTTCACCACTAAAACGCATGAGACTGGTAGTTTTTAAAAATGTTTTCATTTTTGATGAGACGCTGAATAAGAGAAGTTTAATCGCAGGCAAACGAAAACTCGCGACTTCCCGTAAATCCCGGACTCGGCCCGTATAGTCAAAACTATACAAAGAAAGTACCCAGGGAGTAAACTCATTTTCCGAACGATTTTTTAAATTATTTTTTCACCACTATAACGCATGAGACTTGTAGTTTTCAGAAATGTTTTCATTTTTGATGAGACGCTTAATGAAAGTGGTTTAATCGCCGGCTAACGAAAACCCGCGACTTCCCGTATATCTCGGGCTTGGCCCGTATAGTCGAATGTATACAAAGAAAGTACCCTGTGAGTAAACTCATTTCCAAAACGATTTTTTAAATTATCTTTTCACCACTAAAACGCATGAGACTTGTAGTTTTCAAAAATCTTTTCATTTTTGATGAAACACTGAATAAAAGAATTTTAGTCGCCGGCAAACGTAAAGCCGCCATTTCCCGTAAATCCCGGGCTTGGCCCATATAGTCAAAAGTATTCAAAGAAAGTATCCAGGGAGTAAACTCATTTCCCGAACGATTTTTTATATTATTTTTTCACCACTAAAACGCATGAGACTTGTAGTTTTCAAAAATGTTTTCATTTTTAATGGGACGCTGAATAAAAGAAGTTTAATCGCCGGCAAACGAAAACCCGCGATTTCCCGTAAATCCCGGACTCGGCCCGTATAGTCAAAAGTATACAAAGAAAGTACCCAGGGAGTAAACTTATTTTCCGAACGATTTTTTAAATTATTTTTTCACCACTAAAACGCATGAGACTTGTAGTTTTCAAAAATGTTTTCATTTTTGATGAGACGCTTAATGAAAGAGGTTTAATCGCCGGCAAACGAAAACCCGCGATTTTCCGTAAATCCCGGACTCGGCCCGTATAGTCAAAAGTATACAAAGAAAGTACCCAGGGTGTAAACTCATTTCCCGA
The DNA here is from genome assembly GCF_029227915.1 of Hydractinia symbiolongicarpus. Lineage (NCBI taxonomy): Eukaryota > Metazoa > Cnidaria > Hydrozoa > Anthoathecata > Hydractiniidae > Hydractinia > Hydractinia symbiolongicarpus. Next base: position 26,549,555 of record NC_079881.1, read on the forward strand.
ACGATTTTTTAAATTATTATTTCACCACTAAAGCCCATGAGACTTGTAGTTTTTAAAAATGTTTTCATTTTTGATGAGACGCTGAATAAAAGAAGTTTAATCGCCGGCAAACGAAAACCTGCGACTTCCCGTAAATCCCGGACTCGGCCCGTATAGTCAAAAGTATACCAAGAAAGTACCCAGGGAGTAAACTCATTTCCCGAACGATTTTTTAAATTATTTTTTCACCACTAAAACGCATGAGACTTGTAGTTTTCAGAAATGTTTTCATTTTTGATGAGACGCTTAATGAAAGTGGTATAATCGCCGGCAAACGAAAACCTGCGATTTCCCGTAAATCCCGGACTCGGCCCGTATAGTCAAAAGTATACAAAGAAAGTACCCAGGGAGTAAACTCATTTCCCGAACGATTTTTTATATTTTTTTTTCACCACTAAAACGCATGAGACTTGTAGTTTTCAAAAATGTTTTCATTTTTGATGAGACGCTGAATAAAAGAAGTTTAATCGCCGGCAAACGAAAACCCGCGATTTCCCGTAAACCCCGGACTCGACCCGTATAATCAAAAGTATTCAAAGAAAGTACCCAGGGAGTAAACTCATTTCCCGAACGATTTTTAAATTATTTTTTCACCACTAAAACGCATGAGACTTGTAGTTTTCATAAATGTTTTCATTTTTGATGAGACGCTGAATAAAAGAAGTTTAATCGCAGGCAAACGAAAACCTGCGACTTCCCGTAAATTCCGGACTCGGCCCGTATAGTCAAAAGTATACAAAGAAAGTACCCAGGGTGTAAACTCATTTCCAGAGCAATTTTTTAAATTATTATTTCACCACTAAAGCCCATGAGACTTGTAGTTTTTAAAAATGTTTTCATTTTTGATGAGACGCTGAATAAAAGAAGTTTAATCGCAGGCAAACGAAAACCTGCGACTTCCCGTAAATCCCGGACTCGGCCCGTATAGTCAAAAGTATACAAAGAAAGTACCCAGGGTGTAAACTCATTTCCCGAACAATTTTTTAAATTATTATTTCACCACTAAAGCCCATGAGACTTGTAGTTTTTAAAAATGTTTTCATTTTTGATGAGACGCTGAATAAAAGAAGTTAATTGCCGGCAAACGAAAACCTGCGACTTCCCGTAAATCCCGGACTCGGCCCGTATAGTCAAAAGTATACAAAAAAAGTACCCAGGGAGTAAACTCATTTTCCGAACGATTTTTTAAATTATTTTTTCACCACTAAAACGCATGAGACTTGTAGTTTTCAAAAATGTTTTCATTTTTGATGAGACGCTTAATGAAAGTGGTTTAATCGCCGGCAAACGAAAACCCGCGATTTCCCGTAAATCTCGGGGTTGGCCCGTATAGACGAATGTATACAAAGAAAGTACCCTGTGAGTAAACTTATTTCCAAAACGATTTTTTAAATTATCTTTTCACCACTAAAACGCATGAGACTTGTAGTTTTCAAAAATGTTTTCATTTTTGATGAGACACTGAATAAAAGAAGTTTAATCGCCGGCAAACGAAAACCTGCGATTTCCCGTAAATCCCGGACTCGGCCCGTATAGTCAAAAGTATACAAAGAAAGTACCCAGGGAGTAAACTCATTTCCCGAACGATTTTTTATATTTTTTTTTCACCACTAAAACCCATGAGACTTGTAGTTTTCAAAAATGTTTTCATTTTTGATGAGACGCTGAATAAAAGAAGTTTAATCGCCGGCAAACGAAAACCCGCGATTTCCCGTAAACCCCGGACTCGACCCGTATAATCAAAAGTATTCAAAGAAAGTACCCAGGGAGTAAACTCATTTCCCGAACGATTTTTAAATTATTTTTTCACCACTAAAACGCATGAGACTTGTAGTTTTCATAAATGTTTTCATTTTTGATGAGACGCTGAATAAAAGAAGTTTAATCGCAGGCAAACGAAAACCTGCGACTTCCCGTAAATTCCGGACTCGGCCCGTATAGTCAAAAGTATACAAAGAAAGTACCCAGGGTGTAAACTCATTTCCAGAGCAATTTTTTAAATTATTATTTCACCACTAAAGCCCATGAGACTTGTAGTTTTTAAAAATGTTTTCATTTTTGATGAGACGCTGAATAAAAGAAGTTAATTGCCGGCAAACGAAAACCTGCGACTTCCCGTAAATCCTGGACTCGGCCCGTATAGTCAAAAGTATACAAAGAAAGTACCCAGGGAGTAAACGCATTTTCCGAACGATTTTTTATTATTTTTTCACCACTAAAACGCATGAGACTTGTAGTTTTCAAAAATGTTTTCATTTTTGATGAGACGCTTAATGAAAGAGGTTTAATCGCCGGAAAACGAAAACTAGCGATTTCCTTTTAATCCCGGGCTGGGCCCGTGTACTCGAATGTATACAAAGAAAGTACCCAGGGAGTAAACTCATTTCCCGAACGATTTTTTAAGATTTTTTTTCACCACTAAAACGCATGAGACTTGTAGTTTTCAAAAATGTTTTCATTTTTGATGAGACGCTTACTGAAAGAGGTTTAATCGCCGGCAAACGAAAACCCGCGATTTTCCGTAAATCCCGGGCTTGGCCGTATAGTCGAATGTAAACAAAGAAAGTACCCTGTGAGTAAACTCATTTCCAAAACGATTTTTTAAATTATCTTTTCACCACTAAAACGCATGAGACTTGTAGTTTTCAAAAATGTTTTCATTTTTGATGAGACGCTGAATAAAAGAAGTTTAATCGCCGGCAAACGAAAACCCGCCATTTCCCGTAAACCTCGGACTCGGCCCGTATAATCAAAAGTATACAAAGAAAGTACCCAGGGAGTAAACTCATTTCCCGAACGATTTTTTAAATTATTTTTTCACCACTAAAACCCATGAGACTGGTAGTTTTCAAAAATGTTTTCATTTTTGATGAGACGCTGAATAAAAGAAGTTTAATCGCCGGCAAACGAAAACCTGAGAATTCCCGTAAATCCCGGACTCGGCCCGTATAGTCAAAAGTATACAAAGAAAGTACCCAGGGTGTAAACTCATTTCCCGAACGATTTTTTAAATTATTATTTCACCACTAAAGCCCATGAGACTTGTAGTTTTTAAAAATGTTTTCATTTTTGATGAGACGCTGAATTAAAGAAGTTTAATCGCCGGCAAACGAAATCCTGCGACTTCCCGTAAATCCCGGACTCGGCCCGTATAGTCAAAAGTATACAAAGAAAGTACCCAGGGAGTAAACTCATTTCCCGAACGATTTTTTAAATTATTTTTTCACCACTAAAACGCATGAGACTTGTAGTTTTTAGAAATGTTTTTTATTTTTTGATGAGACGCGTGATGAAAGTGGTTTAATCGCCGGTAAACGAAAACCCGCGATTTTCCGTAAATCCCGGGCTTGGCCCGTATAGTCGAATGTATACAAAGAAAGTACCCTGTGCGTAAACTCATTTCCAAAACGTTTTTCTAACTTATTTTTTCACCACTAAAACGCATGAGACTTGTAGTTTTCAAAAATGTTTTCATTTTTGATGAGACGCTTAATGAAAGAGGTTTAATCGCCGGCAAACGAAAACCAGCGATTTCCCTTAAATCCCCGGCTTGGCCCGTGTAGACGAATGTATACAAAGAAAGTACCCAGGGAGTAAACTCATTTCCCGAACGATTTTTTAAATTATTATTTCACCACTAAAGCCCATGAGACTTGTAGTTTTTAAAAATCTTTTCATTTTTGATGAGACGCTGAATAAAAGAAGTTTAATCGCAGGCAAACGAAAACCCGCGACTTCCCGTAAATCCCGGACTCGGCCCGTATAGTCAAAAGTATACAAAGAAAGTACCCAGGGAGTAAACTCATTTCCCGAACGATTTTTTAAATTATTTTTTCACCACTAAAACGCATGAGACTTGTAGTTTTCAGAAATGTTTTCATTTTTGATGATACGCTTAATGAAAGTGGTTTAATCGCCGGCAAACGAAAACCCGCGATTTTCCGTATATCACGGGCTTGGCCCGTATAGTCGAATGTATACAAAGAAAGTACCCTGTGAGTAAACTCATTTCCAAAACGATTTTTTAAATTATCTTTTCACCACTAAAACGCATGAGACTTGTAGTTTTCAAAAATATTTTCATTTTTGATGAAACACTGAATAAAAGCAGTTTAATCGCCGGCAAACGTAAACCCGCCATTTCCCGTAAATCCCGGGCTTGGCCCATATAGTCAAAAGTATTCAAAGAAAGTATCCAGGGAGTAAACTCATTTCCCGAACGATTTTTTAAATTATTTTTTCACCACAAAAACGCATGAGACTTGTAGTTTTCAAAAATGTTTTCATTTTTGATGAGACGCTTAATGAAAGAGTTTTAACCGCCGGCAAACGAAAACCAACGATTTCCTCTAAATCCCGGGCTTGGCCCGTGTAGTCGAATGTATACAAAGAAAGTACCCAGGGAGTAAACTCATTTCCCGAACGATTTTTTAAGATTTTTTTTCACCACTAAAACGCATGAGACTTGTAGTTTTCAAAAATGTTTTCATTTTTGATGAGACGCTTAATGAAAGAGGTTTAATCGCCGGCAAACGAAAACCCGCGATTTTCCGTAAATCCCGGGCTTGGCCGTATAGTCGAATGTAAACAAAGAAAGTACCCTGTGAGTAAACTCATTTCCAAAACGATTTTTTAAATTATCTTTTCACCACTAAAACGCATGAGACTTGTAGTTTTCAAAAATGTTTTCATTTTTGATGAGACGCTGAATAAAAGAAGTTTATTCGCCGGCAAACAAAAACCCGTCATTTCCCGTAAACCCCGGACTCGGCCCGTATAATTAAAAATATACAAAGAAAGTACCCAGGGAGTAAACTCATTTTCCGAACGATTTTTTAAATTATTTTTTCACCACTAAAACGCATGAGACTTGTAGTTTTTAGAAATGTTTTTTATTTTTTGATGAGACGCGTGATGAAAGTGGTTTAATCGCCGGTAAACGAAAACCCGCGATTTTCCGTAAATCCCGGGCTTGGCCCGTATAGTCGAATGTATACAAAGAAAGTACCCTGTGAGTAAACTCATTTCCAAAACGTTTTTCTAACTTATTTTTTCACCACTAAAACGCATGAGACTTGTAGTTTTCAAAAATGTTTTCATTTTTGATGAGACGCTTAATGAAAGAGGTTTAATCGCCGGCAAACGAAAACCAGCGATTTCCCTTAAATCCCCGGCTTGGCCCGTGTAGACGAATGTATACAAAGAAAGTACCCAGGGAGTAAACTCATTTCCCGAACGATTTTTTAAATTATTATTTCACCACTAAAGCCCATGAGACTTGTAGTTTTTAAAAATCTTTTCATTTTTGATGAGACGCTGAATAAAAGAAGTTTAATCGCAGGCAAACGAAAACCCGCGACTTCCCGTAAATCCCGGACTCGGCCCGTATAGTCAAAAGTATACAAAGAAAGTACCCAGGGAGTAAACTCATTTCCCGAACGATTTTTTAAATTATTTTTTCACCACTAAAACGCATGAGACTTGTAGTTTTCAGAAATGTTTTCATTTTTGATGATACGCTTAATGAAAGTGGTTTAATCGCCGGCAAACGAAAACCCGCGATTTCCCGTATATCACGGGCTTGGCCCGTATAGTCGAATGTATACAAAGAAAGTACCCTGTGAGTAAACTCATTTCCAAAACGATTTTTTAAATTATCTTTTCACCACTAAAACGCATGAGACTTGTAGTTTTCAAAAATATTTTCATTTTTGATGAAACACTGAATAAAAGCAGTTTAATCGCCGGCAAACGTAAACCCGCCATTTCCCGTAAATCCCGGGCTTGGCCCATATAGTCAAAAGTATTCAAAGAAAGTAACCAGGGAGTAAACTCATTTCCCGAACGATTTTTTAAATTATTTTTTCACCACAAAAACGCATGAGACTTGTAGTTTTCAAAATTGTTTTCATTTTTGATGAGACGCTTAATGAAAGAGTTTTAACCGCCGGCAAACGAAAACCAACGATTTCCTCTAAATCCCGGGCTTGGCCCGTGTAGTCGAATGTATACAAAGAAAGTACCCAGGGAGTAAACTCATTTCCCGAACGATTTTTTAAGATTTTTTTTCACCACTAAAACGCATGAGACTTGTAGTTTTCAAAAATGTTTTCATTTTTGATGAGACGCTTAATGAAAGAGGTTTAATCGCCAGCAAACGAAAACCCGCGATTTTCCGTAAATCCCGGGCTTGGCCGTATAGTCGAATGTAAACAAAGAAAGTACCCTGTGAGTAAACTCATTTCCAAAACGATTTTTTAAATTATCTTTTCACCACTAAAACGCATGAGACTTGTAGTTTTCAAAAATGTTTTCATTTTTGATGAGACGCTTAATGAAAGAGGTTTAATCGCCGGCAAACGAAAACCCGCGATTTTCCGTAAATACCGGGCTTGGCCGTATAGTCGAATGTAAACAAAGAAAGTACCCTGTGAGTAAACTCATTTCCAAAACGATTTTTTAAATTATCTTTTCACCACTAAAACGCATGAGACTTGTAGTTTTCAAAAATGTTTTCATTTTTGATGAGACGTTGAATAAAAGAAGTTTATTCGCCGGCAAACAAAAACCCGTCATTTCCCGTAAACCCCGGACTCGGCCCGTATAATTAAAAATATACAAAGAAAGTACCCAGGGAGTAAACTCATTTTCCGAACGATTTTTTAAATTACTTTTTCACCACTAAAACGCATGAGACTTGTAGTTTTTAAAAATGTTTTCATTTTTGATGAGACGCTGAATAAAAGAAGTTTAATCGCAGGCAAACGAAAACCCGCGACTTCCCGTAAACCCTGGACTCGTCCCGTATAGTCAAAAGTGTACAAAGAAAGTACCCAGGGAGTAAACTCATTTCCCGAACGATTTTTTAAATTATTTTTTCACCACTAAAACGCATGAGACTTGTAGTTTTCAAAAATGTTTTTATTTTTGATGAGACGCTGAATAAAAGAAGTTTAATCGCCGGCAAACAAAAACCCGCCATTTCCCGTAAACCCCGGACTCGGCCCGTATAATCAAAAGTATACAAAGAAAGTACCCAGGGAGTAAACTCATTTCCCGAACGATTTTTTAAATTATTTTTTCACCACTTAAACGCATGAGACTTGTAGTTTTCAAAAATGTTTTCATTTTTGATGAGACGCTGAATAAAAGAAGTTTAATCGCCGGCAAACGAAAACCCGCGATTTCCCGTAAATCCCGGACTCGGCCCGTATAGTCAAAAGTATACAAAGAAAGTACCCAGGGAGTAAACTTATTTTCCGAACGATTTTTTAAATTATTTTTTCACCACTAAAACGCATGAGACTTGTAGTTTTCAAAAATGTTTTCATTTTTGATGAGACGCTTAATGAAAGAGGTTTAACCGCCGGCAAACGAAAACCAGCGATTTCCCCTAAATCCCGGGCTTGGCCCGTGTAGTCGAATGTATATAAAGAAAGTACCCAGGGAGTAAACTCATTTCCCGAACGATTTTTTAAGATTTTTTTTCACCACTAAAACGCATGAGACTTGTAGTTTTCAAAAATGTTTTCATTTTTGATGAGACGCTTAATGAAAGAGGTTTAATCGCCGGCAAACGAAAACCCGCGATTTTCCGTAAATCCCGGACTCGGCCCGTATAGTCAAAAGTATACAAAGAAAGCACCCAGGGAGTAAACTCATTTCACGAACGATTTTTTAAATCATTTTTTCACCACTAAAACGCATGAGACTTGTAGTTTTCAGAAATGTTTTCATTTTTGATGAGACGCTTAATGAAAGTGGTTTAATCGCCGGCAAACGAAAACCCGCGATTTCCCGTAAATCCCGGGCTTGGCCCGTATAGACGAATGTATACAAAGAAAGTACCCTGTGAGTAAACTTATTTCCAAAACGATTTTTTAAATTATCTTTTCACCATTAAAACGCATGAGACTTGTAGTTTTCAAAAATGTTTTCATTTTTGATGAGACACTGAATAAAAGAAGTTTAATCGCCGGCAAACGAAAACCTGCGATTTCCCGTAAATCCCGGACTCGGCCCGTATAGTCAAAAGTATACAAAGAAAGTACCCAGGGAGTAAACTCATTTCCCGAACGATTTTTTATATTTTTTTTTCACCACTAAAACGCATGAGACTTGTAGTTTTCAAAAATGTTTTCATTTTTGATGAGACGCTGAATAAAAGAAGTTTAATCGCCGGCAAACGAAAACCCGCGATTTCCCGTAAACCCCGGACTCGACCCGTATAATCAAAAGTATTCAAAGAAAGTACCCAGGGAGTAAACTCATTTCCCGAACGATTTTTAAATTATTTTTTCACCACTAAAACGCATGAGACTTGTAGTTTTCATAAATGTTTTCATTTTTGATGAGACGCTGAATAAAAGAAGTTTAATCGCAGGCAAACGAAAACCTGCGACTTCCCGTAAATCCCGGACTCGGCCCGTATAGTCAAAAGTATACAAAGAAAGTACCCAGGGTGTAAACTCATTTCCCGAGCAATTTTTTAAATTATTATTTCACCACTAAAGCCCATGAGACTTGTAGTTTTTAAAAATGTTTTCATTTTTGATGAGACGCTGAATAAAAGAAGTTTAATCGCAGGCAAACGAAAACCTGCGACTTCCCGTAAATCCCGGACTCGGCCCGTATAGTCAAAAGTATACAAAGAAAGTACCCAGGGTGTAAACTCATTTCCCGAACAATTTTTTAAATTATTATTTCACCACTAAAGCCCATGAGACTTGTAGTTTTTAAAAATGTTTTTATTTTTGAGGAGACGCTGAATAAAAGAAGTTTAATCGCTGGCAAACGAAAACCCGCGACTTCCCGTAAATCCCGGACTCGTCCCGTATAGTCAAAAGTGTACAAAGAAAGTACCCAGGGAGTAAACTCATTTCCCGAACGATTTTTTAAATTATTTTTTCACCACTAAAACGCATGAGACTTGTAGTTTTCAGAAATGTTTTCATTTTTGATGAGACGCTTAATGAAAGTGGTTTAATCGCCGGCTAACGAAAACCCGCGACTTCCCGTATATCTCGGGCTTGGCCCGTATAGTCGAATGTATACAAAGAAAGTACCCTGTAAGTAAACTCATTTCCAAAACGATTTTTTAAATTATCTTTTCACCACTAAAACGCATGAGACTTGTAGTTTTCAAAAATGTTTTCATTTTTGATGTGACGCTTAATGAAAGAGGTTTAACCACCGGCAAACGAAAACCCGCGATTTTCCGTAAATCCCGGGCTTGGCCGTATAGTCGAATGTAAACAAAGAAAGTACCCTGTGAGTAAACTCATTTCCAAAACGATTTTTTAAACTATCTTTTCACCACTAAAACGCATAAGACTTGTAGTTTTCAAAAATGTTTTTATTTTTGATGAGACGCTGATTAAAAGAAGTTTAATCGCCAGCAAACAAAAACCCGCCATTTCCCGTAAATCCCGGACTCGGCCCGTATAATCAAAAGTATACAAAGAAAGTACCAAGGGAGTAAACTCATTTCCCGAACGATTTTTTAAATTATTTTTTCACCACTAAAACGCATGAGACTTGTAGTTTTCAGAAATGTTTTCATTTTTGATGAGACGCTTAATGAAAGTGGTTTAATCGCCGGCTAACGAAAACCCGCGACTTCCCGTATATCTCGGGCTTGGCCCGTATAGTCGAATGTATACAAAGAAAGTACCCTGTAAGTAAACTCATTTCCAAAACGATTTTTTAAATTATCTTTTCACCACTAAAACGCATGAGACTTGTAGTTTTCAAAAATGTTTTCATTTTTGATGTGACGCTTAATGAAAGAGGTTTAACCACCGGCAAACGAAAACCCGCGATTTTCCGTAAATCCCGGGCTTGGCCGTATAGTCGAATGTAAACAAAGAAAGTACCCTGTGAGTAAACTCATTTCCAAAACGATTTTTTAAACTATCTTTTCACCACTAAAACGCATGAGACTTGTAGTTTTCAAAAATGTTTTTATTTTTGATGAGACGCTGATTAAAAGAAGTTTAATCGCCAGCAAACAAAAACCCGCCATTTCCCGTAAACCCCGGACTCGGCCCGTATAATCAAAAGTATACAAAGAAAGTACCAAGGGAGTAAACTCATTTCCCGAACGATTTTTTAAATTATTTTTTCACCACTTAAACGCATGAGACTTGTAGTTTTCAAAAATATTTTCATTTTTGATGAGACGCTGAATAAAAGAAGTTTAATCGCCGGCAAACGAAAACCCGCGATTTTCCGTAAATCCCGGACTCGGCCCGTATAGTCAAAAGTATACAAAGAAAGTACCCAGGGAGTAAACTCATTTCCCGAACGATTTTTTAAATTATTTTTTCACCACTAAAACGCATGAGACTTGTAGTTTTCAGAAATGTTTTCATTTTTGATGAGACGCTTAATGAAAGTGGTTTAATCGCCGGCAAACGAAAACCCGCGATTTCCCGTAAATCCCGGGCTTGGCCCGTATAGACGAATGTTTACAAAGAAAGTACCCTGTGAGTAAACTTATTTCCAAAACGATTTTTTAAATTATCTTTTCACCACTAAAACGCATGAGACTTGTAGTTTTCAAAAATGTTTTCATTTTTGATGAGACACTGAATAAAAGAAGTTTAATCGCCGGCAAACGAAAACCTGCGATTTCCCGTAAATCCCGGACTCAGCCCGTATAGTCAAAAGTATACAAAGAAAGTACCCAGGGAGTAAACTCATTTCCCGAACGATTTTTTATATTTTTTTTTCACCACTAAAACGCATGAGACTTGTAGTTTTCAAAAATGTTTTCATTTTTGATGAGACGCTGAATAAAAGAAGTTTAATCGCCGGCAAACGAAAACCCGCGATTTCCCGTAAACCCCGGACTCGACCCGTATAATCAAAAGTATTCAAAGAAAGTACCCAGGGAGTAAACTCATTTCCCGAACGATTTTTAAATTATTTTTTCACCACTAAAACGCATGAGACTTGTAGTTTTCATAAATGTTTTCATTTTTGATGAGACGCTGAATAAAAGAAGTTTAATCGCAGGCAAACGAAAACCTGCGACTTCCCGTAAATCCCGGACTCGGCCCGTATAGTCAAAAGTATACAAAGAAAGTACCAAGGGTGTAAACGCATTTCCCGAGCAATTTTTTAAATTATTATTTCACCACTAAAGCCCATGAGACTTGTAGTTTTTAAAAATGTTTTCATTTTTGATGAGACGCTGAATAAAAGAAGTTTAATCGCAGGCAAACGAAAACCTGCGACTTCCCGTAAATCCCGCACTCGGCCCGTATAGTCAAAAGTATACAAAGAAAGTACCCAGGGTGTAAACTCATTTCCCGAACAATTTTTTAAATTATTATTTCACCACTAAAGCCCATGAGACTTGTAGTTTTTGAAAATGTTTTTATTTTTGAGGAGACGCTGAATAAAAGAAGTTTAATCGCCGGCAAACGAAAACCTGCGACTTCCCGTAAATCCCGGACTCGGCCCGTATAGTCAAAAGTATACAAAGAAAGTACCCAGGGAGTAAACTCATTTCCCGAACTATTTTTTAAATTATTTTTTACCACTAAAACGCATGAGACTTGTAGTTTTCAGAAATGTTTTCATTTTTGATGAGACGCTTAATGAAAGTGGTTTAATCGTCGGCAAACGAAAACCTGCGATTTCCCGTAAATCCCGGGCTTGGTCCGTATAGTCGAATGTATACAAAGAAAGTACCTTGTGAGTAAACTCATTTCCAAAACGATTTTTTAAATTATCTTTTCACCACTAAAACGCATGAGAATTGTAGTTTTCAAAAATGTTTTCATTTTTGATGAGACACTGAATAAAAGAAGTTTAATCGCCGGCAAACGAAAACCTGCGATTTCCCGTAAATCCCGGACTCGGCCCGTATAGTCAAAAGTATACAAAGAAAGTACCCAGGGAGTAAACTCATTTCCCGAACGATTTTTCATATTATTTTTTCACCACTAAAACGCATGAGACTTGTAGTTTTCAAAAATGTTTTCATTTTTGATGAGACGCTTAATGAAAGAGGTTTAACCGCCGGCAAACGAAAACCAACGATTTCCTCTAAATCCCGGGCTTGGCCCGTGTAGTCGAATGTATACAAAGAAAGTACCCAGGGAGTAAACTCATTTTCCGAACGATTTTTTAAGATTTTTTTTCACCACTAAAACGCATGAGACTTGTAGTTTTCAAAAATGTTTTCATTTTTGATGAGACGCTTAATGAAAGAGGCTTAATCGCCGGCAAACGAAAACCCGCGATTTTCCGTAAATCCCGGGCTTGGCCGTATAGTCGAATGTAAACAAAGAAAGTACCCTGTGAGTACACTCATTTCCAAAACGATTTTTTAAATTATCTTTTCACCACTAAAACGCATGAGACTTGTAGTTTTCAAAAATGTTTTCATTTTTGATGAGACGCTGAATAAAAGAAGTTTAATCGCCGGCAAACAAAAACCCGTCATTTCCCGTAAACCCCGGACTCGGCCCGTATAATTAAAAATATACAAAGAAAGTACCCAGGGAGTAAACTCATTTTCCGAACGATTTTTTAAATTACCTTTTCACCACTAAAACGCTTGAGACTTTTAGTTTTTAAAAATGTTTTCATTTTTGATGACACGCTGAATAAAAGAAGTTTAATCGCAGGCAAACGAAAACCCGCGACTTCCCGTAAATCTCGGACTCGTCCCGTATAGTCAAAAGTGTACAAAGAAAGTACCCAGGGAGTAAACTCATTTCCCGAACGATTTTTTAACTTATTTTTTCACCACTAAAACGCATGAGACTTGTAGTTTTCAGAAATGTTTTCATTTTTGATGAGACGCTTAATGAAAGTGGTTTAATCGCCGGCTAACGAAAACCCGCGACTTCCCGTATATCTCGGGCTTGGCCCGTATAGTCGAATGTATACAAAGAAAGTACACTGTGAGTAAACTCATTTCCAAAACGATTTTTTAAATTATCTTTTCACCACTAAATGCATGAGACTTGTAGTTTTCAAAAATGTTTTCATTTTTGATGAGACGCTTAATGAAAGAGGTTTAATCACCGGCAAACGAAAACCCGCGATTTTCCGTAAATCCCGGGCTTGGCCGTATAGTCGAATGTAAACAAAGAAAGTACCCTGTGAGTAAACTCATTTCCAAAACGATTTTTTAAACTATCTTTTCACCACTAAAACGCATGAGACTTGTAGTTTTCAAAAATGTTTTTATTTTTAATGAGACGCTGAATAAAAGAAGTTTAATCGCCGGCAAACAAAAACCCGCCATTTCCCGTAAACCCCAGACTCGGCCCGTATAATCAAAAGTATACAAAGAAAGTACCCAGGGAGTAAACTCATTTCCCGAACGATTTTTTAAATTATTTTTTCACCACTTAAACGCATGAGACTTGTAGTTTTCAAAAATGTTTTCATTTTTGATGAGACGCTGAATAAAAGAAGTTTAATCGCCGGCAAACGAAAACCTGAGATTTCCCGTAAATCCCGGACTCGGCCCGTATAGTCAAAAGAATACAAAGAAAGTACCCAGGGTGTAAACTCATTTCCCGAACGATTTTTTAAATTATTATTTCACCACTAAAACGCATGAGACCTGTAGTTTTCAAAAATGTTTTCATTTTTGATGAGACGCTTAATGAAAGAGGTTTAATCGCCGGCAAACAAAAACCCGTCATTTCCCCTAAACCCCGGACTCGGCCCGTATAATCAAAAGTATACAAAGAAAGTACCTAGGGAGTAAACTCATTTCCCGAACGATTTTTTAAATTATTTTTTCACCACTAAAACGCATGAGACTTTTAGTTTTCAGAAATGTTTTCATTTTTGATGAGACGCTGAATAAGAGAAGTTTAATCGCAGGCAAACGAAAACCCGCGACTTCCCGTAAATCCCGGACTCGGCCCGTATAGTCAAAACTATACAAAGAAAGTACCCAGGGAGTAAACTCATTTACCGAACGATTTTTTAAATTATTTTTTCACCACTAAAACGCATGAGACTTTTAGTTTTCAGAAATGTTTTCATTTTTGATGAGACGCTTAATGAAAGTGGTTTAATCGCCGGCTAACGAAAACCCGCGACTTCCCGTATATCTCGGGCTTGGCCCGTATAGTCGAATGTATACAAAGAAAGTACCCTGTGAGTAAACTCATTTCCAAAACGATTTTTTAAATTATCTTTTCACCACTAAAACGCATGAGACTTGTAGTTTTCAAAAATCTTTTCATTTTTGATGAAACACTGAATAAAAGAATTTTAGTCGCCGGCAAACGTAAAGCCGCCATTTCCCGTAAATCCCGGGCTTGGCCCATATAGTCAAAAGTATACAAAGAAAGTATCCAGGGAGTAAACTCATTTCCCGAACGATTTTTTATATTATTTTTTCACCACTAAAACGCATGGGACTGGTAGTTTTCAAAAATGTTTTCATTTTTGATGAGACGCTTAATGAAAGAGGTTTAATCGCCGGCAAACAAAAACCCGTCATTTCCCGTAAACCCCGGACTCGGCCCGTATAATCAAAAGTATACAAAGAAAGTACCTAGGGAGTAAACTCATTTCCCGAACGATTTTTTAAATTATTTTTTCACCACTAAAACGCATGAGACTTGTAGTTTTCAAAAATGTTTTCATTTTTGATGAGACGCTGAATAAAAGAAGTTTAATCGCCGGCAAACGAAAACCCGCGATTTCCCGTAAACCCCGGACTCGACCCGTATAATCAAAAGTATTCAAAGAAAGTACCCAGGGAGTAAACTCATTTCCCGAACGATTTTTAAATTATTTTTTCACCACTAAAACGCATGAGACTTGTAGTTTTCATAAATGTTTTCATTTTTGATGAGACGCTGAATAAAAGAAGTTTAATCGCAGGCAAACGAAAACCTGCGACTTCCCGTAAATCCCGGACTCGGCCCGTATAGTCAAAAGTATACAAAGAAAGTACCAAGGGTGTAAACGCATTTCCCGAGCAATTTTTTAAATTATTATTTCACCACTAAAGCCCATGAGACTTGTAGTTTTTAAAAATGTTTTCATTTTTGATGAGACGCTGAATAAAAGAAGTTTAATCGCAGGCAAACGAAAACCTGCGACTTCCCGTAAATCCCGGACTCGGCCCGTATAGTCAAAAGTATACAAAGAAAGTACCCAGGGTGTAAACTCATTTCCCGAACAATTTTTTAAATTATTATTTCACCACTAAAGCCCATGAGACTTGTAGTTTTTAAAAATGTTTTTATTTTTGAGGAGACGCTGAATAAAAGAAGTTTAATCGCCGGCAAACGAAAACCTGCGACTTCCCGTAAATCCCGGACTCGGCCCGTATAGTCAAAAGTATACAAAGAAAGTACCCAGGGAGTAAACTCATTTCCCGAACTATTTTTTAAATTATTTTTTACCACTAAAACGCATGAGACTTGTAGTTTTCAGAAATGTTTTCATTTTTGATGAGACGCTTAATGAAAGTGGTTTAATCGTCGGCAAACGAAAACCTGCGATTTCCCGTAAATCCCGGGCTTGGTCCGTATAGTCGAATGTATACAAAGAAAGTACCTTGTGAGTAAACTCATTTCCAAAACGATTTTTTAAATTATCTTTTCACCACTAAAACGCATGAGACTTGTAGTTTTCAAAAATGTTTTCATTTTTGATGAGACACTGAATAAAAGAAGTTTAATCGCCGGCAAACGAAAACCTGCGATTTCCCGTAAATCCCGGACTCGGCCCGTATAGTCAAAAGTATACAAAGAAAGTACCCAGGGAGTAAACTCATTTTCCGAACGATTTTTTAAGATTTTTTTTCACCACTAAAACGCATGAGACTTGTAGTTTTCAAAAATGTTTTCATTTTTGATGAGACGTTTAATGAAAGAGGCTTAATCGCCGGCAAACGAAAACCCGCGATTTTCCGTAAATCCCGGGCTTGGCCGTATAGTCGAATGTAAACAAAGAAAGTACCCTGTGAGTAAACTCATTTCCAAAACGATTTTTTAAATTATCTTTTCACCACTAAAACGCATGAGACTTGTAGTTTTCAAAAATGTTTTCATTTTTGATGAGACGCTGAATAAAAGAAGTTTAATCGCCGGCAAACAAAAACCCGTCATTTCCCGTAAACCCCGGACTCGGCCCGTATAATTAAAAATATACAAAGAAAGTACCCAGGGAGTAAACTCATTTTCCGAACGATTTTTTAAATTACTTTTTCACCACTAAAACGCTTGAGACTTTTAGTTTTTAAAAATGTTTTCATTTTTGATGACACGCTGAATAAAAGAAGTTTAATCGCAGGCAAACGAAAACCCGCGACTTCCCGTAAATCTCGGACTCGTCCCGTATAGTCAAAAGTGTACAAAGAAAGTACCCAGGGAGTAAACTCATTTCCCGAACGATTTTTTAACTTATTTTTTCACCACTAAAACGCATGAGACTTGTAGTTTTCAGAAATGTTTTCATTTTTGATGAGACGCTTAATGAAAGTGGTTTAATCGCCGGCTAACGAAAACCCGCGACTTCCCGTATATCTCGGGCTTGGCCCGTATAGTCGAATGTATACAAAGAAAGTACACTCTGAGTAAACTCATTTCCAAAACGATTTTTTAAATTATCTTTTCACCACTAAATGCATGAGACTTGTAGTTTTCAAAAATGTTTTCATTTTTGATGAGACGCTTAATGAAAGAGGTTTAATCACCGGCAAACGAAAACCCGCGATTTTCCGTAAATCCCGGGCTTGGCCGTATAGTCGAATGTAAACAAAGAAAGTACCCTGTGAGTAAACTCATTTCCAAAACGATTTTTTAAACTATCTTTTCACCACTAAAACGCATGAGACTTGTAGTTTTCAAAAATGTTTTTATTTTTAATGAGACGCTGAATAAAAGAAGTTTAATCGCCGGCAAACAAAAACCCGCCATTTCCCGTAAACCCCAGACTCGGCCCGTATAATCAAAAGTATACAAAGAAAGTACCCAGGGAGTAAACTCATTTCCCGAACGATTTTTTAAATTATTTTTTCACCACTTAAACGCATGAGACTTGTAGTTTTCAAAAATGTTTTCATTTTTGATGAGACGCTGAATAAAAGAAGTTTAATCGCCGGCAAACGAAAACCTGAGATTTTCCGTAAATCCCGGACTCGGCCCGTATAGTCAAAAGAATACAAAGAAAGTACCCAGGGTGTAAACTCATTTCCCGAACGATTTTTTAAATTATTATTTCACCACTAAAACGCATGAGACCTGTAGTTTTCAAAAATTTTTTCATTTTTGATGAGACGCTTAATGAAAGAGGTTTAATCGCCGGCAAACAAAAACCCGTCATTTCCCCTAAACCCCGGACTCGGCCCGTATAATCAAAAGTATACAAAGAAAGTACCTAGGGAGTAAACTCATTTCCCGAACGATTTTTTAAATTATTTTTTCACCACTAAAACGCATGAGACTTTTAGTTTTCAGAAATGTTTTCATTTTTGATGAGACGCTGAATAAGAGAAGTTTAATCGCAGGCAAACGAAAACCCGCGACTTCCCGTAAATCCCGGACTCGGCCCGTATAGTCAAAACTATACAAAGAAAGTACCCAGGGAGTAAACTCATTTACCGAACGATTTTTTAAATTATTTTTTCACCACTAAAACGCATTAGACTTTTAGTTTTCAGAAATGTTTTCATTTTTGATGAGACGCTTAATGAAAGTGGTTTAATCGCCGGCTAACGAAAACCCGCGACTTCCCGTATATCTCGGGCTTGGCCCGTATAGTCGAATGTATACAAAGAAAGTACCCTGTGAGTAAACTCATTTCCAAAACGATTTTTTAAATTATCTTTTCACCACTAAAACGCATGAGACTTGTAGTTTTCAAAAATCTTTTCATTTTTGATGAAACACTGAATAAAAGAATTTTAGTCGCCGGCAAACGTAAAGCCGCCATTTCCCGTAAATCCCGGGCTTGGCCCATATAGTCAAAAGTATACAAAGAAAGTATCCAGGGAGTAAACTCATTTCCCGAACGATTTTTTATATTATTTTTTCACCACTAAAACGCATGGGACTGGTAGTTTTCAAAAATGTTTTCATTTTTGATGAGACGCTTAATGAAAGAGGTTTAATCGCCGGCAAACAAAAACCCGTCATTTCCCGTAAACCCCGGACTCGGCCCGTATAATCAAAAGTATACAAAGAAAGTACCTAGGGAGAAAACTCATTTCCTGAACGATTTTTTAAATTATTTTTTCACCACTAAAACGCATGAGACTGGTAGTTTTTAAAAATGTTTTCATTTTTGATGAGACGCTGAATAAGAGAAGTTTAATCGCAGGCAAACGAAAACCCGCGACTTCCCGTAAATTCCGGACTCGGCCCGTATAGTCAAAACTATACAAAGAAAGTACCCAGGGAGTAAACTCATTTACCGAACGATTTTTTAAATTATTTTTTCACCACTAAAACGCATGAGACTTTTAGTTTTCAGAAATGTTTTCATTTTTGATGAGACGCTTAATGAAAGTGGTTTAATCGCCGGCTAACGAAAACCCGCGACTTCCCGTATATCTCGGGCTTGGCCCGTATAGTCGAATGTATACAAAGAAAGTACCCTGTGAGTAAACTCATTTCCAAAACGATTTTTTAAATTATCTTTTCACCACTAAAACGCATGAGACTTGTAGTTTTCAAAAATCTTTTCATTTTTGATGAAACACTGAATAAAAGAATTTTAGTCGCCGGCAAACGTAAAGCCGCCATTTCCCGTAAATCCCGGGCTTGGCCCATATAGTCAAAAGTATACAAAGAAAGTATCCAGGGAGTAAACTCATTTCCCGAACGATTTTTTATATTATTTTTTCACCACTAAAACGCATGAGACTTGTAGTTTTCAAAAATGTTTTCATTTTTAATGGGACGCTGAATAAAAGAAGTTTAATCGCCGGCAAACAAAAACCCGCGATTTCCCATAAATCCCGGACTCGGCCCGTATAGTCAAAAGTATACAAAGAAAGTACCCAGGGAGTAAACTTATTTTCCGAACGATTTTTTAAATTATTTTTTCACCACTAAAACGCATGAGACTTGTAGTTTTCAAAAATGTTTTCATTTTTGATGAGACGTTTAATGAAAGAGGTTTAACCGCCGGCAAACGAAAACCAGCGATTTCCCCTAAATCCCGGGCTTGGCCCGTGTAGTCGAATGTATATAAAGAAAGTACCCAGGGAGTAAATTCATTTCCCGAAAGATTTTTTAAGATTTTTTTTCACCACTAAAACGCATGAGACTTGTAGTTTTCAAAAATGTTTTCATTTTTGATGAGACGCTTAATGAAAGAGGTTCAATCGCCGGCAAACGAAAACCCGCGATTTTCCGTAAATCCCGGACTCGGCCCGTATAGTCAAAAGTATACAAAGAAAGTACCCAGGGTGTAAACTCATTTCCCGAACGATTTTTTAAATTATTATTTCACCACTAAAGCCCATGAGACTTGTAGTTTTTAAAAATGTTTTCATTTTTGATGAGACGCTGAATAAAAGAAGTTTAATTACCGGCAAACGAAAACCTGCGACTTCCCGTAAATCCCGGACTCGGCCCGTATAATCAAAAGTATACAAAGAAAGTACCCAGGGAGTAAACTCATTTCCCGAACGATTTTTTAAATTATTTTTTCACCACTAAAACGCATGAGACTTGTAGTTTTCAGAAATGTTTTCATTTTTGATGAGACGCTTAATGAAAGTGGTTTAATCGCCGGCAAACGAAAACCCGCGATTTCCCGTAAATCCCGGGCTTGGCCCGTATAGACGAATGTATACAAAGAAAGTACCCTGTGAGTAAACTTATTTCCAAAACGATTTTTTAAATTATCTTTTCACCACTAAAACGCATGAGACTTGTAGTTTTCAAAAATGTTTTCATTTTTGATGAGACACTGAATAAAAGAAGTTTAATCGCCGGCAAACGAAAACCTGCGATTTCCCGTAAATCCCGGACTCGGTCCGTATAGTCAAAAGTTTACAAAGAAAGTACCCAGGGAGTAAACTCATTTCCCGAACGATTTTTTATATTTTTTTTCACCACTAAAACGCATGAGACTTGTAGTTTTCAAAAATGTTTTCATTTTTGATGAGACGCTTAATGAAAGAGGTTCAATCGCCGGCAAACGAAAACCCGCGATTTTCCGTAAATCCCGGACTCGGCCCGTATAGTCAAAAGTATACAAAGAAAGTACCCAGGGTGTAAACTCATTTCCCGAACGATTTTTTAAATTATTATTTCACCACTAAAGCCCATGAGACTTGTAGTTTTTAAAAATGTTTTCATTTTTGATGAGACGCTGAATAAAAGAAGTTTAATTACCGGCAAACGAAAACCTGCGACTTCCCGTAAATCCCGGACTCGGCCCGTATAATCAAAAGTATACAAAGAAAGTACCCAGGGAGTAAACTCATTTCCCGAACGATTTTTTAAATTATTTTTTCACCACTAAAACGCATGAGACTTGTAGTTTTCAGAAATGTTTTCATTTTTGATGAGACGCTTAATGAAAGTGGTTTAATCGCCGGCAAACGAAAACCCGCGATTTCCCGTAAATCCCGGGCTTGGCCCGTATAGACGAATGTATACAAAGAAAGTACCCTGTGAGTAAACTTATTTCCAAAACGATTTTTTAAATAATCTTTTCACCACTAAAACGCATGAGACTTGTAGTTTTCAAAAATGTTTTCATTTTTGATGAGACACTGAATAAAAGAAGTTTAATCGCCGGCAAACGAAAACCTGCGATTTCCCGTAAATCCCGGACTCGGCCCGTATAGTCAAAAGTTTACAAAGAAAGTACCCAGGGAGTAAACTCATTTCCCGAACGATTTTTTATATTTTTTTTTCACCACTAAAACGCATGAGACTTGTAGTTTTCAAAAATGTTTTCATTTTTGATGAGATCCTGAATAAAAGAAGTTTAATCGCCGGCAAACGAAAACCCGCGATTTCCCGTAAACCCCGGACTCGACCCGTATAATCAAAAGTATTCAAAGAAAGTACCCAGGGAGTAAACTCATTTCCCGAACGATTTTTAAATTATTTTTTCACCACTAAAACGCATGAGACTTGTAGTTTTCATAAATGTTTTCATTTTTGATGAGACGCTGAATAAAAGAAGTTTAATCGCAGGCAAACGAAAACCTGCGACTTCCCGTAAATCCCAGACTCGGCCCGTATAGTCAAAAGTATACAAAGAAAGTACCCAGGGTGTAAACTCATTTCCCGAACAATTTTTTAAATTATTATTTCACCACTAAAGCCCATGAGACTTGTAGTTTTTAAAAATGTTTTCATTTTTGATGAGACGCTGAATAAAAGAAGTTTAATCGCAGGCAAACGAAAACCTGCGACTTCCCGTAAATCCCGGACTCGGCCCGTATAGTCAAAAGTATACAAAGAAAGTACCCAGGGTGTAAACTCATTTCCCGAACAATTTTTTAAATTATTATTTCACCACTAAAGCCCATGAGACTTGTAGTTTTTAAAAATGTTTTTATTTTTGAGGAGACGCTGAATAAAAGAAGTTTAATCGCCGGCAAACGAAAACCTGCGACTTCCCGTAAATCCCGGACTCGGCCCGTATAGTCAAAAGTATACAAAGAAAGTACCCAGGGAGTAAACTCATTTCCCGAACTATTTTTTAAATTATTTTTCACCACTAAAACGCATGAGACTTGTAGTTTTCAGAAATGTTTTCATTTTTGATGAGACGCTTAATGAAAGTGGTTTAATCGTCGGCAAACGAAAACCCGCGATTTCCCGTAAATCCCGGGCTTGGCCCGTATAGTCGAATGTATACAAAGAAAGTACCCTGTGAGTAAACTCATTTCCAAAACGATTTTTTAATTTATCTTTTCACCACTAAAACGCATGAGACTTGTAGTTTTCAAAAATGTTTTCATTTTTGATGAGACGCTGAATAGAAGAAGTTTAATCGCCGGCGAACGAAAACCCGCCATTTCCCGTAAACCCCGGACTCGGCCCGTATAATCAAAAGTATTCAATGAAAGTACCCAGGGAGTAAACTCATTTCCCGAACGATTTTTTAAATTATTTTTTCACCACTGAAACGCATGAGACTTGTAGTTTTCAAAGATGATTTCATTTTTGATGAGACGCTGAATAAAAGAAGTTTAATCGACGGCAAACGAAAACCTGCGATTTCCCGTAAATCTCGGACTCAGCCCGTATAGTCAAAAGTATACAAAGAAAGTACCCAGGGTGTAAACTCATTTCCAGAACGATTTTTTAAATTATTATTTCACCACTAAAGCCCATGAGACTTGTAGTTTTTAAAAATGTTTTCATTTTTGATGAGACGCTGAATAAAAGAAGTTTAATCGCCGGCAAACGAAAACCCGCGACTTCCCATAAATCCCGGACTCGGCCCGTATAGTCAAAAGTATACAAAGAAAGTACCCAGGGTGTAAACTCATTTCCCGAACGATTTTTTAAATTATTATTTCACCATTAAAGCCCATGAGACTTGTAGTTTTCAAAAATGTTTTTATTTTTGATGAGACGCTGAATAAAAGAAGTTTAATCGCCGGCAAACGAAAACCTGCAACTTCCCGTAAATCCCGGACTCGGCCCGTATAGTCAAACGTATACAAAGAAAGTACCCAGGGAGTAAACTCATTTCCCGAACTATTTTTTAAATTATTTTTCACCACTAAAACGCATGAGACTTGTAGTTTTCAGAAATGTTTTCATTTTTGATGAGACGCTTAATGAAAGTGGTTTAATCGTCGGCAAACGAAAACCCGCGATTTCCCGTAAATCCCGGGCTTGGCCCGTATAGTCGAATGTATAAAATGAAAGTACCCTGTGAGTAAACCCATTTCCAAAACGATTTTTTAAATTATCTTTTCACCACTAAAACGCATGAGAATGGTAGTTTTCAAAAATGTTTTCATTTTTGATGAGACACTGAATAAAAGAAGTTTAATCGCCGGCAAACGAAAACCTGCGATTTCCCGTAAATCCCGGACTCGGCCCGTATAGTCAAAAGTATACAAAGAAAGTACCCAGGGAGTAAACTCATTTTCCGAACGATTTTTCATATTATTTTTTCACCACTAAAACACATGAGACTTGTAGTTTTCAAAAATGTTTTCATTTTTGATGAGACGCTGAATAGAAGAAGTTTAATCGCCGGCGAACGAAAACCCGCCATTTCCCGTAAACTCCAGACTCGGCCCGTATAATCAAAAGTATTCAAAGAAAGTACCCAGGGAGTAAACTCATTTCCCGAACGATTTCTTAAATTATTTTTTCACCACTAAAACGCATGAGACTTGTAGTTTTCAAAAATGATTTCATTTTTGATGAGACGCTGAATAAAAGAAGTTTAATCGACGGCAAACGAAAACCTGCGATTTCCCGTAAATATCGGACTCGGCCCGTATAGTCAAAAGTATACAAAGAAAGTACCCAGGGTGTAAACTCATTTCCAGAACGATTTTTTAAATTATTATTTCACCACTAAAGCCCATGAGACCTGTAGTTTTTAAAAATGTTTTCATTTTTGATGAGACGCTGAATAAAAGAAGTTTAATCTCCGGCAAACGAAAACCCGCGACTTCCCATAAATCCCGGACTCGGCCCGTATAGTCAAAAGTATACGAAAAAAGTACCCAGGGTGTAAACTCATTTCCCGAACGATTTTTTAAATTATTATTTCACCACTAAAGCCCATGAAACTTGTAGTTTTTAAAAATGTTTTCATTTTTGATGAGACGCTGAATAAAAGAAGTTTAATCGGCGGCAATCGAAAACTTGCGACTTCCCGTAAATCTACGGGAAATCGCGGGTTTTCGTTTGCCGGCGATTAACCCACTTTCATTAAGCGTCTCATCAAAAATGAAAACATTTCTGAAAACTACAAGTCTCATGCGTTTTAGTGGTGAAAAAATAATTTAAAAAATCGTTCGGGAAATGAGTTTCCTCCCTGGGTACTTTCTTTGTATACTTTTGACTATACGGGCCGAGTCCGGGATTTACGGGAAATCGCGGGTTTTTGTTTGCCGGCGATTAAACTTCTTTTATTCAGCGTCCCATCAAAAATGAAAACATTTTTGAAAACTACAAGTTTTATGCGTTTTAGTGGTGAAAAAATAATATAAAAAATCGTTCGGGAAATGAGTTTACTCCCTCTGTACTTTCTTTGTATACTTTTAACTATACGGGCCAAGCCCGGGATTTACGGGAAATCGCGGGTTTTCGTTTGCCGGCGATTAAACCACTTTCATTAAGCGTCTCATGAAAAATGAAAACATTTCTGAAAACTACAAGTCTCATGCGTTTTAGTGGTGAAAAAATAATATAAAAAATCGTTCGGGAAATGAGTTTACTCACAGGGCTTTTTCTTTGTATACATTCGACTATACGGGCCAAGCCCGGGATTTACGGGAAATCGCGGGTTTTCGTTTGCCGGCGATTAAACCACTTTCATTAAGCGTCTCATGAAAAATGAAAACATTTCTGAAAACTACAAGTCTCATGCGTTTTAGTGGTGAAAAAATAATTTAAAAAATCGTTCGGGAAATGAGTTTACTCCCTGGGTACTTTCTTTGTATACTTTTGACTATACGGGCCGAGTCCGGGATTTACGGGAAATCGCGGGTTTTCGTTTGCCAGCGATTAAACTTCTTTTATTCAGCGTCCCATCAAAAATGAAAACATTTTTGAAAACTACAAGTTTCATGCGTTTTAGTGGTGAAAAAATAATATAAAAAATCGTTCGGGAAATGAGTTTACTCCCTGTGTACTTTCTTTGTATACTTTTGACTATACGGGCCAAGCCCGGAATTTACGGGAAATCGCGGGTTTTCGTTTGCCGGCGATTAAACTTCTTTTATTCAGCGTCCCATCAAAAATGAAAACATTTTTGAAAACTACAAGTTTCATGCGTTTTAGTGGTGAAAAAATAATATAAAAAATCGTTCGGGAAATGAGTTTACTCACGGGGTACTTCCTTTGTATACATTCGACTTCACTCCCTGGGTACTTTCTTTGTATACTTTTGACTATACGGGCCGAGTCCGGGATTTACGGGAATTTGCGGGTTTTCGTTTGCCGGCGATTAAACCACTTTCATTAAGCGTCTCATGAAAAATGAAAACATTTCTGAAAACTACAAGTCTCATGCGTTTTAGTGGTGAAAAAATAATATAAAAAATCGTTCGGGAAATGAGTTTACTCACAGGGCTTTTTCTTTGTATACATTCGACTATACGGGCCAAGCCCGGGATTTACGGGAAATCGCGGGTTTTCGTTTGCCGGCGATTAAACCACTTTCATTAAGCGTCTCATGAAAAATGAAAACATTTCTGAAAACGACAAGTCTCATGCGTTTTAGTGGTGAAAAAATAATTTAAAAAATCGTTCGGGAAATGAGTTTCCTCCCTGGGTACTTTCTTTGTATACTTTTGACTATACGGGCCGAGTCCGGGATTTACGGGAAATCGCGGGTTTTTGTTTGCCGGCGATTAAACTTCTTTTATTCAGCGTCCCATCAAAAATGAAAACATTTTTGAAAACTACAAGTTTCATGCGTTTTAGTGGTGAAAAAATAATATAAAAAATCGTTCGGGAAATGAGTTTACTCCCTCTGTACTTTCTTTGTATACTTTTAACTATACGGGCCAAGCCCGGGATTTACGGGAAATCGCGGGTTTTCGTTTGCCGGCGATTAAACCACTTTCATTAAGCGTCTCATGAAAAATGAAAACATTTCTGAAAACTACAAGTCTCAT
Source organism: Hydractinia symbiolongicarpus (assembly GCF_029227915.1). Lineage (NCBI taxonomy): Eukaryota > Metazoa > Cnidaria > Hydrozoa > Anthoathecata > Hydractiniidae > Hydractinia > Hydractinia symbiolongicarpus. The sequence continues at coordinate 26,575,380 of NC_079881.1, forward strand.
GCGTTTTAGTGGTGAAAAAATAATATAAAAAATCGTTCGGGAAATGAGTTTACTCACAGGGCTTTTTCTTTGTATACATTCGACTATACGGGCCAAGCCCGGGATTTACGGGAAATCGCGGGTTTTCGTTTGCCGGCGATTAAACCACTTTCATTAAGCGTCTCATGAAAAATGAAAACATTTCTGAAAACTACAAGTCTCATGCGTTTTAGTGGTGAAAAAATAATTTAAAAAATCGTTCGGGAAATGAGTTTCCTCCCTGGGTACTTTCTTTGTATACTTTTGACTATACGGGCCGAGTCCGGGATTTACGGGAAATCGCGGGTTTTTGTTTGCCGGCGATTAAACTTCTTTTATTCAGCGTCCCATCAAAAATGAAAACATTTTTGAAAACTACAAGTTTCATGCGTTTTAGTGGTGAAAAAATAATATAAAAAATCGTTCGGGAAATGAGTTTACTCCCTCTGTACTTTCTTTGTATACTTTTAACTATACGGGCCAAGCCCGGGATTTACGGGAAATCGCGGGTTTTCGTTTGCCGGCGATTAAACCACTTTCATTAAGCGTCTCATGAAAAATGAAAACATTTCTGAAAACTACAAGTCTCATGCGTTTTAGTGGTGAAAAAATAATATAAAAAATCGTTCGGGAAATGAGTTTACTCACAGGGCTTTTTCTTTGTATACATTCGACTATACGGGCCAAGCCCGGGATTTACGGGAAATCGCGGGTTTTCGTTTGCCGGCGATTAAACCACTTTCATTAAGCGTCTCATGAAAAATGAAAACATTTCTGAAAACTACAAGTCTCATGCGTTTTAGTGGTGAAAAAATAATTTAAAAAATCGTTCGGGAAATGAGTTTACTCCCTGGGTACTTTCTTTGTATACTTTTGACTATACGGGCCGAGTCCGGGATTTACGGGAAATCGCGGGTTTTCGTTTGCCAGCGATTAAACTTCTTTTATTCAGCGTCCCATCAAAAATGAAAACATTTTTGAAAACTACAAGTTTCATGCGTTTTAGTGGTGAAAAAATAATATAAAAAATCGTTCGGGAAATGAGTTTACTCCCTGTGTACTTTCTTTGTATACTTTTGACTATACGGGCCAAGCCCGGGATTTACGGGAAATCGCGGGTTTTCGTTTGCCGGCGATTAAACCACTTTCATTAAGCGTCTCATGAAAAATGAAAACATTTCTGAAAACTACAAGTTTCATGCGTTTTAGTGGTGAAAAAATAATATAAAAAATCGTTCGGGAAATGAGTTTACTCACGGGGTACTTCCTTTGTATACATTCGACTTCACTCCCTGGGTACTTTCTTTGTATACTTTTGACTATACGGGCCGAGTCCGGGATTTACGGGAATTTGCGGGTTTTCGTTTGCCGGCGATTAAACCACTTTCATTAAGCGTCTCATGAAAAATGAAAACATTTCCAAAAACTACAAGTCTCATGCGTTTTAGTGGTGAAAAAATAATATAAAAAATCGTTCGGGAAATGAGTTTACTCACAGGGCTTTTTCTTTGTATACATTCGACTATACGGGCCAAGCCCGGGATTTACGGGAAATCGCGGGTTTTCGTTTGCCGGCGATTAAACCACTTTCATTAAGCGTCTCATGAAAAATGAAAACATTTCTGAAAACTACAAGTCTCATGCGTTTTAGTGGTGAAAAAATAATTTAAAAAATCGTTCGGGAAATGAGTTTCCTCCCTGGGTACTTTCTTTGTATACTTTTGACTATACGGGCCGAGTCCGGGATTTACGGGAAATCGCGGGTTTTTGTTTGCCGGCGATTAAACTTCTTTTATTCAGCGTCCCATCAAAAATGAAAACATTTTTGAAAACTACAAGTTTCATGCGTTTTAGTGGTGAAAAAATAATTTAAAAAATCGTTCGGGAAATGAGTTTACTCCCTGGGTACTTTCTTTGTATACTTTTGACTATACGGGCCGAGTCCGGGATTTACGGGAAATCGCGGGTTTTCGTTTGCCAGCGATTAAACTTCTTTTATTCAGAGTCCCATCAAAAATGAAAACATTTTTGAAAACTACAAGTTTCATGCGTTTTAGTGGTGAAAAAATAATATAAAAAATCGTTCGGGAAATGAGTTTACTCCCTGTGTACTTTCTTTGTATACTTTTGACTATACGGGCCAAGCCTGGAATTTACGGGAAATCGCGGGTTTTCGTTTGCCGGCGATTAAACTTCTTTTATTCAGCGTCCCATCAAAAATGAAAACATTTTTGAAAACTACAAGTTTCATGCGTTTTAGTGGTGAAAAAATAATATAAAAAATCGTTCGGGAAATGAGTTTACTCACGGGGTACTTCCTTTGTATACATTCGACTTCACTCCCTGGGTACTTTCTTTGTATACTTTTGACTATACGGGCCGAGTCCGGGATTTACGGGAATTTGCGGGTTTTCGTTTGCCGCCGATTAAACTTCTTTTATTCAGCGTCTCATCAAAAATAAAAACATTTTTAAAAACTACAAGTCTCATGGGCTTTAGTGGTGAAATAATAATTTAAAATATCGTTTTGGAAATGAGTTTACTCCCTGGGTACTTTTTTTGTATACTTTTGACTATACGGGCCGAGTCCGGGATTTACGGGAAGTCGCTGCTTTTCGTTTGCCGGCCATTAAACTTCTTTTATACAGCGTCTCATCAAAAATAAAAATATTTTTAAAAACTACAAGTCTCATGGGTTTTAGTGGTGAAATAATAATTTAAGAAATCGTTCGGGAAATGAGTGTACACCCTGGGTACTTTCTTTGTATACTTTTGAATATACGGGCCAAGCCCGGGATTTACGGGAAATGGCGGGTTTTCGTTTGCCGGCGATTAAACTTCTTTTATTCAGTGTCTCATCAAAAATGAAAACATTTTTGAAAAACACAAGTCTCATGCGTTTTAGTGGTGAAAAGATAATTTAAAAAATCGTTTTGGAAATGAGTTTACTCACAGGGTACTTTCTTAGTATACATTCGACTATACGGGCCAAGCCCGGGATTTACGGGAAATCGCCGGTTTTCGTTTGCCGGCGATTAAACCACTTTCATTAAGAGTCTCATCAAAAATGAAAACATTTCTGAAAACTACAAGTCTCATGGGCTTTAGTGGTGAAATGATAATTTAAAAAATCGTTCGGGAAATGAGTTTACACCCTGGGTACTTTCTTTGTATACTATTGACTATACGGGCGGAGTCCGGGATTTACGGGAAATCGCAGGTTTTCGTTTGTCGGCGATTAAACTTCTTTTATTCAGCGTCTCATCAAAGATGAAAACATTTTTGAAAACTACAAGTCTCATGCGTTTTAGTGGTGAAAAAATAATTTAAAAAATCGTTCGGGAAATGAGTTTACTCCCTGGGTACTTTCTTTGTATACTTTTGACTATACGGGCCGACTCCGGGGTTTACGGGAAATGGCGGGTTTTCGTTTGCCGGCGATTAAACTTCTTTTATTCAGCGTCTCATCAAAAATGAAAATATTTTTGAAAACTACAAGTCTCGTGCGTTTTAGTGGTGAAAAAATATTTTAAAAAATCGTTCGGGAAATGAGTTTACTCCCTGTGTACTTTCTTTGTATACTTTTGACTATACGGGCCAAGCCCGGGATTTACGGGAAATCGTGGGTTTTCGTTTGCCGGCGATTAAACTTCTTTTATTCAGCGTCCCATCAAAAATGAAAACATTTTTGAAAACTGCAAGTTTCATGCGTTTTAGTGGTGAAAAAATAATATAAAAAATCGTTCGGGAAATGAGTTTACTCACAGGGTACTTTCTTTGTATACATTCGACTTTACTCCCTGGGTACTTTCTTTGTATACTTTTGACTATACGGACCGAGTCCGGGATTTACGGGAATTTGCGGGTTTTCGTTTGCCGGCGATTAAACTTCTTTTATTCAGCGTCTCATCAAAAATGAAAACATTTTTGAAAACTGCAAGTTTCATGCGTTTTAGTGGTGAAAAAATAATATAAAAAATCGTTCGCGAAATGAGTTTACTCACAGGGTACTTTCTTTGTATACATTCGACTTTACTCCCTGGGTACTTTCTTTGTATGCTTTTGACTATACGGACCGAGTCCGGGATTTACGGGAATTCGCGGGTTTTCGTTTGCCCGCGATTAAACTTCTTTTATTCAGCGTCTCATCAAAAATGAAAACATTTTTGAAAACTACAAGTCTCATGCGTTTTAGTGGTCAAAAGATAATTTAAAAAATCGTTTTGGTAAATGAGTTTACTCACAGGGTACTTTCTTTGTATACATTCGACTATACGGGCCAAGCCCGGGATTTACGGGAAATCGCGGGTTTTCGTTTGCCGGCGATTAAACCACTTTCATTAAGCGTCTCATCAAAAATGAAAACATTTTTGAAAACTACAAGTCTCATGCGTTTTAGTGGTGAAAAAATAATTTAGAAAATCGTTTGGGAAATGAGTTTACTCCCTGGGTACTTTCTTTGTATACTTTTGACTATACAGGCCGAGTCCGGGATTTACGGGAAATCGCGGGTTTTCGTTTGCCGGCGATTAAACTTCTTTTATTCAGCGTGTCATCAAAAATGAAAACATTTTTCAAAACTACAAGTCTCATGGGCTTTAGTGGTGAAATAATAATTTAAAAAATCGTTAGGGAAATGAGTTTACTCCCGGGGTACTTTCTTTGTATACTTTTGACTATACGGGCCGAGTCCGGGATTTACGGGAAGTCGCGGGTTTTCGTTTGCCGGCGATTAAACTTCTTTTATACAGCGTCTCATCAAAAATAAAAACATTTTTAAAAACTACAAGTCTCATGGGCTTTAGTGGTGAAATAATAATTAAAAAAATCGTTCGGGAAATGAGTTTACACCCTGGGTACTTTCTTTGTATACTTTTGACTATACGAGCCGAGTCCGGGATTTACGGAAAATCGCAGGTTTTCGTTTGTCGGCGATTAAACTTCTTTTATTCAGCGTCTCATCAAAAATGAAATCATTTTTGAAAACTACAAGTCTCATGCGTTTTAGTGGTGAAAAAATAATTTAAAAAATCGTTCGGGAAATGAGTTTACTCCCTGGGTACTTTCTTTGTATACTTTTGACTATACAGGCCGAGTCCGGGATTTACGGAAAATCGCGGGTTTTCGTTTGCCGGCGATTAAACTTCTTTTATTCAGCGTCTCATCAAAAATGAAAACATTTTTGAAAACTACAAGTCTCATGGGCTTTAGCGGTGAAATAATAATTTAAAAAAACGTTAGGGAAATGAGTTTACTCCCGGGGTACTTTCTTTGTAAACTTTTGACTATACGGGCCGAGTCCGGGATTTACGGGAAGTCGCGGGTTTTCGTTTGCCGGCGATTAAACTTCTTTTATACAGGGTCTCATCAAAAATCAAAACATTTTTAAAAACTACAAGTCTCATGGGCTTTAGTGGTGAAATAATAATTTAAAAAATCGTTCGAGAAATGAGTTTACACCCTGGGTACTTTCTTTGTATACTTTTGACTATACGGGCCGAGTCCGGGATTTACGGGAAATCGCAGGTTTTCGTTTGTCGGCGATTAAACTTCTTTTATTCAGCGTCTCATCAAAAATGAAAACATTTTTGAAAACTACAAGTCTCGTGCGTTTTAGTGGTGAAAAAATAATTTAAAAAATCGTTCGGGAAATGAGTTTACTCCCTGGGTACTTTCTTTGTATACTTTCGACTATACGGGTCGAGTCCGGGATTTACGGGAAATCGCGGGTTTTCGTTTGCCGGCGATTAAACTTCTTTTATTCAGCGTCTCATCAAAAGTGAAAACATTTTTGAAAACTACAAGTCTCATGCGTTTTAGTGGTGAAAAAATAATTTAAAAAATCGTTCGGGAAATGAGTTTACTCCCAGGGTACTTTCTTTGTATACTTTTGACTATACGGGCCGAGTCCGGGGTTTACGTGAAATGGCGGGTTTTCGTTTGCCAGCGATTAAGCTTCTTTTATTCAGCGTCTCATCAAAAATGAAAACATTTTTGAAAACTACAAGTCTCGTGCGTTTTAGTGGTGAAAAAATAATTTAAAAAATCGTTCGGAAAATGAGTTTACTCCCTGGGTACTTTCTTTGTATACTTTTGACTATACGGGTCGAGTCCGGGATTTACGGGAAATCGCGGGTTTTTGTTTGCCGGCGATTAAACTTCTTTTATTCAGCGTCTCATCAAAAATGAAAACATTTTTGAAAACTACAAGTCTCGTGCGTTTTAGTGGTGAAAAAATAATTTAAAACATCGTTCTGGAAATGAGTTTACTCACAGGGTACTTTCTTTGTATGCATTCGACTATACGGGACAAGCCCGTGATTTACGGGAAATCGCTGGTTTTCGTTTACCGGCGATTAAACCTCTTTCATTAAGCGTCTCATTAAAAATGAAAACATTTTTAAAAACTACAAGTCTCATTCGTTCTAGTGGTGCAAAAATAATTTGAAAAATCGTTCGGGAAATGAGTTTACTCCTTGTGTACTTTCTTTGTATACTTTTGACTATACGGGCCAAGCCCGGATTTACGGGAAATCGCGGGTTTTTGTTTGCCAGCGATTAAACTTCTTTTATTCAGCGTCCCATCAAAAATGAAAACATTTTTGAAAACTGCAAGTTTCATGCGTTTTAGTGGTGAAAAAATAATATAAAAAATCGTTCGGGAAATGAGTTTACTCAAAGGGTCCTTTTTTGTATACATTCGACTTTACTCCCTGGGTGCTTTCTTTGTATACTTTTGACTATACGGACCGAGTCCGGGATTTACGGGAAATCGCGGGTTTTCGTTTGCCGGCGATTAAACTTCTTTTATTCAGCGTCTCATCAAAAGTGAAAACATTTTTGAAAACTACAAGTCTCATGCGTTTTAGTGGTGAAAAAATAATTTAAAAAATCGTTCGGGAAATGAGTTTACTCCCAGGGTACTTTCTTTGTATACTTTTGACTATACGGGCCGAGTCCGGGGTTTACGTGAAATGGCGGGTTTTCGTTTGCCAGCGATTAAGCTTCTTTTATTCAGCGTCTCATCAAAAATGAAAACATTTTTGAAAACTACAAGTCTCGTGCGTTTTAGTGGTGAAAAAATAATTTAAAAAATCGTTCGGAAAATGAGTTTACTCCCTGGGTACTTTCTTTGTATACTTTTGACTATACGGGTCGAGTCCGGGATTTACGGGAAATCGCGGGTTTTTGTTTGCCGGCGATTAAACTTCTTTTATTCAGCGTCTCATCAAAAATGAAAACATTTTTGAAAACTACAAGTCTCGTGCGTTTTAGTGGTGAAAAAATAATTTAAAACATCGTTCTGGAAATGAGTTTACTCACAGGGTACTTTCTTTGTATGCATTCGACTATACGGGACAAGCCCGTGATTTACGGGAAATCGCTGGTTTTCGTTTACCGGCGATTAAACCTCTTTCATTAAGCGTCTCATTAAAAATGAAAACATTTTTAAAAACTACAAGTCTCATTCGTTCTAGTGGTGCAAAAATAATTTGAAAAATCGTTCGGGAAATGAGTTTACTCCTTGTGTACTTTCTTTGTATACTTTTGACTATACGGGCCAAGCCCGGATTTACGGGAAATCGCGGGTTTTTGTTTGCCAGCGATTAAACTTCTTTTATTCAGCGTCCCATCAAAAATGAAAACATTTTTGAAAACTGCAAGTTTCATGCGTTTTAGTGGTGAAAAAATAATATAAAAAATCGTTCGGGAAATGAGTTTACTCAAAGGGTCCTTTTTTGTATACATTCGACTTTACTCCCTGGGTGCTTTCTTTGTATACTTTTGACTATACGGACCGAGTCCGGGATTTACGGGAATTCGCGGGTTTTCGTTTGCCGGCGATTAAACTTCTTTTATTCAGCGTCTCATCAAAAATGAAAACATTTTTGAAAACTGAAAGTTTCATGCGTTTTAGTGGTGAAAAAATAATATAAAAAATCGTTTGGGAAATGAGTTTTCTCACAGGGTACTTTCTTTGTATACATTCGACTTTACTCCCTGGGTACTTTCTTTGTATACTTTTGACTATACGGACCGAGTCCGGGATTTACGGGAATTCGCGGGTTTTCGTTTGCCCGCGATTAAACTTCTTTTATTCAGCGTCTCATCAAAAATGAAATTATTTTTGAAAACTACAAGTCTCATGCGTTTTAGTGGTGAAAAGATAATTTAAAAAATCGTTTTGGAAATGAGTTTACTCACAGGGTACTTTCTTTGTATACATTCGACTATACGGGCCAAGCCCGGGATTTACGGGAAATCGCGGGTTTTCGTTTGCCGGCGATTAAACCACTTTCATTAAGCGTCTCATCAAAAATGAAAACATTTCTGAAAACTAAAAGTCTCATGCGTTTTAGTGGTGAAAAAATAATTTAGAAAATCGTTTGAGAAATGAGTTTACTCCCTGGGTACTTTCTTTGTATACTTTTGACTATACAGGCCGAGTCCGGGATTTACGGGAAATCGCGGGTTTTCGTTTGCCGGCGATTAAACTTCTTTTATTCAGCGTCTCATCAAAAATGAAAACATTTTTAAAAAATACAAGTCTCATTCGTTCTAGTGGTGCAAAAATAATTTGAAAAATCGTTCGGGAAATGAGTTTACTCCTTGTGTACTTTCTTTGTATACTTTTGACTATACGGGCCAAGCCCGGGTTTACGGGAAATCGCGGGTTTTTGTTTGCCAGCGATTAAACTTCTTTTATTCAGCGTCCCATCAAAAGTGAAAACATTTTTGAAAACTGCAAGTTTCATGCGTTTTAGTGGTGAAAAAATAGTATAAAAAATCGTTCGGGAAATGAGTTTACTCACAGGGTACTTTCTTTGTATACATTCGACTTTACTCCCTGGGTGCTTTCTTTGTATACTTTTGACTATACGGACCGAGTCCGGGATTTACGGGAATTCGCGGGTTTTCGTTTGCCGGCGATTAAACTTCTTTTATTCAGCGTCTCATGAAAAATGAAAACATTTTTGAAAACTGCAAGTTTCATGCGTTTTAGTGGTGAAAAAATAATATAAAAAATCGTTCGGGAAATGAGTTTACTCACAGGGTACTTTCTTTGTATACATTCGACTTTACTCCATGGGTACTTTCTTTGTATACTTTTGACTATACGGACCGAGTCCGGGATTTACGGGAATTCGCGGGTTTTCGTTTGCCCGCGATTAAACTTCTTTTATTCAGCGTCTCATCAAAAATGAAAACATTTTTGAAAACTACAAGTCTCATGCGTTTTAGTGGTGAAAAGATAATTTAAAAAATCGTTTTGGAAATGAGTTTACTCACAGGGTACTTTCTTTGTATAAATTCGACTATACGGGCCAAGCCCGGGATTTACGGGAAATCGCGGGTTTTTGTTTGCCGGCGATTAAACCACTTTCATTAAGCGTCTCATCAAAAATGAAAACATTTCTGAAAACTACAAGTCTCATGCGTTTTAGTGGTGAAAAAATAATTTAGAAAATTGTTTGGGAAATGAGTTTACTCCCTGGGTACTTTCTTTGTATACTTTTGACTATACAGGCCGAGTCTGGGATTTACGGGAAATCGCGGGTTTTCGTTTGCCGGCGATTAAACTTCTTTTATTCAGCGTCTCATCAAAAATGAAAACATTTTTGAAAACTACAAGTCTCATGGGCTTTAGCGGTGAAATAATAATTTAAAAAATCGTTAGGGAAATGAGTTTACTCCCAGGGTACTTTCTTTGTATACTTTTGACTATACGGGCCGAGTCCGGGATTTACGGAAAGTCGCGGGTTTTCGTTTGCCGGCGATTAAACTTCTTTTATACAGCGTCTCATCAAAAATCAAAACATTTTTAAAAACTACAAGTCTCATGGGCTTTAGTGGTGAAATAATAATTTAAAAAATCGTTCGGGAAATGAGTTTACACCCTGGCTACTTCCTTTGTATACTTTTGACTATACGGGCCGAGTCCGGGATTTACGGGAAATCGCAGGTTTTCGTTTGTCGGCGATTAAACTTCTTTTATTCAGCGTCTCATCAAAAATGAAAACATTTTTGAAAACTACAAGTCTCATGCGTTTTAGTGGTGAAAAAATAATTTAAAAAATCGTTCGGGAAATGAGTTTACTCCCTGGGTACTTTCTTTGTATACTTTTGACTATACGGGCCGAGTCCGGGGTTTACGGGAAATCGCAGGTTTTCGTTTGCCGGAGATTAAACTTCTTTTATTCAGCGTCTCATCAAAAATGAAAACATTTTTGAAAACTACAAGTCTCGTGCGTTTTAGTGGTGAAAAAATAATTTAAAAAATCGTTCGGGAAATGAGTTTACTCCCTGGGTACTTTCTTTGTATACTTTTGACTATACGGGTCGAGTCCGGGATTTACGGGAAATCGCAGGTTTTCGTTTGCCGGCGATTAAACTTCTTTTATTCAGCGTCTCATCAAAAATGAAAACATTTTTAAAAACTACAAGTCTCATGGGCTTTAGTGGTGAAAAGATGATTTAAAACATCGTTCTGGAAATGAGTTTACTCACAGGGTACTTTCTTTGTATACATTCGACTATACGGGCCGAGTCCGGGATTTACGGGAAATCGCAGGTTTTCGTTTGACGGCGATTAAACTTCTTTTATTCAGCGTCTCATCAAAAATGAAAACATTTTTGAAAACTACAAGTCTCATGGGCTTTAGCGGTGAAATAATAATTTAAAAAATCGTTAGGGAAATGAGTTTACTCCCAGGGTACTTTCTTTGTATACTTTTGACTATACGGGCCGAGTCCGGGATTTACGGAAAGTCGCGGGTTTTCGTTTGCCGGCGATTAAACTTCTTTTATACAGCGTCTCATCAAAAATAAAAACATTTTTAAAAACTACAAGTCTCATGGGCTTTAGTGGTGAAATAATAATTTAAAAAATCGTTCGGGAAATGAGTTTACACCCTGGGTACTTCCTTTGTATACTTTTGACTATACGGGCCGAGTCCGGGATTTACGGGAAATCGCAGGTTTTCGTTTGTCGGCGATTAAACTTCTTTTATTCAGCGTCTCATCAAAAATGAAAACATTTTTGAAAACTACAAGTCTCATGCGTTTTAGTGGTGAAAAAATAATTTAAAAAATCGTTCGGGAAATGAGTTTACTCCCTGGGTACTTTCTTTGTATACTTTTGACTATACGGGCCGAGTCCGGGGTTTACGGGAAATCGCAGGTTTTCGTTTGCCGGAGATTAAACTTCTTTTATTCAGCGTCTCATCAAAAATGAAAACATTTTTGAAAACTACAAGTCTCGTGCGTTTTAGTGGTGAAAAAATAATTTAAAAAATCGTTCGGGAAATGAGTTTACTCCCTGGGTACTTTCTTTGTATACTTTTGACTATACGGGTCGAGTCCGGGATTTACGGGAAATTGCAGGTTTTCGTTTGCCGGCGATTAAACTTCTTTTATTCAGCGTCTCATCAAAAATGAAAACATTTTTGAAAACTACAAGTCTCATGGGCTTTAGTGGTGAAAAGATGATTTAAAACATCGTTCTGGAAATGAGTTTACTCACAGGGTACTTTCTTTGTATACATTCGACTATACGGGCCGAGTCCGGGATTTACGGGAAATCGCAGGTTTTCGTTTGACGGCGATTAAACTTCTTTTATTCAGCGTCTCATCAAAAATGAAAACATTTTTGAAAACTACAAGTCTCATGCGTTTTAGTGGTGAAAAAATAATTTAAAAAATCGTTCGGGAAATGAGTTTACTCCCTGGGTACTTTCTTTGTATACTTTTGACTATACGGGCCGAGTCCGGGGTTTACGGGAAATCGCAGGTTTTCGTTTGCCGGAGATTAAACTTCTTTTATTCAGCGTCTCATCAAAAATGAAAACATTTTTGAAAACTACAAGTCTCGTGCGTTTTAGTGGTGAAAAAATAATTTAAAAAATCGTTCGGGAAATGAGTTTACTCCCTGGGTACTTTCTTTGTATACTTTCGACTATACGGGTCGAGTCCGGGATTTACGGGAAATCGCGGGTTTTCGTTTGCCAGCGATTAAACTTCTTTTATTCAGCGTCTCATCAAAAGTGAAAACATTTTTGAAAACTACAAGTCTCATGCGTTTTAGTGGTGAAAAAATAATTTAAAAAATCGTTCGGGAAATGAGTTTACTTCCTGGGTACTTTCTTTGTATACTTTTGACTATACGGGCCGAGTCCAGGGTTTACGTGAAATGGCGGGTTTTCGTTTTCCAGCGATTAAACTTCTTTTATTCAGCGTCTCATCAAAAATGAAAACATTTTTGAAAACTATAAGTCTCGTGCGTTTTAGTGGTGAAAAAATAATTTAAAAAATCGTTCGGGAAAAGAGTTTACTCCCTGGGTACTTTCTTTGTATACATTCGACTATACGGGCCAAGCCCGGGATTTACGGGAAATCGAGGGTTTTCGTTTGGCGGCGATTAAACCCCTTTCATTAAGCGTCTCATCAAAAATGAAAACATTTTTGAAAACTACAAGTCTCATGTGTTTTAGTGGTGAAAAAAAAATTAAAAAAATCGTTTGGGAAATGAGTTTACTCCCTGGGTACTTTCTTTGTATACTTTTGACTATACGGGTCGAGTCCGGGATTTACGGGAAATCGCGGGTTTTCGTTTGCCGGCGATTAAACTTCTTTTATTCAGCGTCTCATCAAAAATGAAAACATTTTTAAAAACTAAAAGTCTCATGGGCTTTAGTGGTGAAAAGATGATTTAAAACATCGTTCTGGAAATGAGTTTACTCACAGGGTACTTTCTTTGTATACATTCGACTATACAGGACAAGCCCGGGATTTACGGGAAATCGCTGGTTTTCGTTTACCGGCGATTAAACCTCTTTCATTAAGCGTCTCATTAAAAATGAAAAAAAGTTTAAAAACTAAAAGTCTCATGCGTTTTAGTGGTGAAAAAAAAATTTAAAAAATCGTTCGGGAAATGAGTTTACTCCCTGTGTACTTTCTTTGTATACATTTGACTATACGGGTCGAGTCCGGGATTTACGGGAAATCGCGGGTTTTCGTTTGCCGGCGATTAAACTTCTTTTATTCAGCGTCTCATCAAAAATGAAAACATTTTTAAAAACTAAAAGTCTCATGGGCTTTAGTGGTGAAAAGATGATTTAAAACATCGTTCTGGAAATGAGTTTACTCACAGGGTACTTTCTTTGTATACATTCGACTATACAGGACAAGCCCGGGATTTACGGGAAATCGCTGGTTTTCGTTTACCGGCGATTAAACCTCTTTCATTAAGCGTCTCATTAAAAATGAAAAAAAGTTTAAAAACTAAAAGTCTCATGCGTTTTAGTGGTGAAAAAAAAATTTAAAAAATCGTTCGGGAAATGAGTTTACTCCCTGTGTACTTTCTTTGTATACATTTGACTATACGGGCAAAGCCCGGGATTTACGGGAAATCGCGGGTTTTCGTTTGCCGGCGATTAAACTTCTTTTATTCAGCGTCTCATCAAAAATGAAAACATTTTTGAAAACTACAAGTCTTATGCGTTTTAGTGGTGAAGAAGTAATTTAAAAAATCGTTCTGGAAATGAGTTTACTCACAGGGATTTTTCTTTGTATACATTCGACTATACGGGCCAAGCCCGGGATTTACGGGAAATCGAGGGTTTTCGTTTGGCGGCGATTAAACCCCTTTCATTAAGCGTCTCATTAAAAATGAAAACATTTTTGAAAACTACAAGTCTCATGTGTTTTAGTGGTGAAAAAAAAAATTAAAAAAATCGTTTGGGAAATGAGTTTACTCCCTGGGTACTTTCTTTGTATACTTTTGACTATACGGGTCGAGTCCGGGATTTACGGGAAATCGCGGGTTTTCGTTTGCCGGCGATTAAACTTCTTTTATTCAGCGTCTCATCAAAAATGAAAACATTTTTAAAAACTACAAGTCTCATGGGCTTTAGTGGTGAAAAGATGATTTAAAACATCGTTCTGGAAATGAGTTTACTCACAGGGTACTTTCTTTGTATACATTCAACTATACGGGACAAGCCCGGGATTTACGGGAAATCGCTGGTTTTTGTTTACCGGCGATTAAACCTCTTTCATTAAGCGTCTCATTGAAAATGAAAACATTTTTGAAAACTACAAGTCTCATTCGTTCTAGTGCTGCAGAAATAATTTGAAAAATCGTTTGGGAAATCAGTTTACTCCCTGGGTACTTTCTTTGTATACATTCGACTATACGGGACAAGACCGTGATTTACGGGAAATCGCGGGTTTTCGTTTGCCGGCGATTAAACCACTTTCATTAAGCGTCTCATCAAAAATGAAAACATTTCTAAAAACTACAAGTCTCATGGGCTTTAGTGGTGAAATAATAATTTAAAAAATCGTTTGGGAAATGAGTTTACTCCCAGGGTACTTTCTTTGTATACTTTTGACTATACGGGCCGAGTCCGGGATATACGGAAAGTCGCGGGTTTTCGTTTGCCGGCGATTAAACCTCTTTCATTAAGCGTCTCATTAAAAATGAAATCATTTTTGAAAAATACAAGTCTCATCAGTTTTAGTGGTGAAAAAATAATTTAAAAAATCGTTCGGGAAATGAGTTTACTCCCTGGGTACTTTCTTTGTATAGTTTTGACTATACGGGCCGAGTCCGGGGTTTACGGGAAATGGCGGGTTTTCGTTTGCCGGCGATTAAGTTTCTTTTATTCAGCGTCTCATCAAAAATGAAAACATTTTTGAAAATTACAAGTCTCGTGCATTTTAGTGGTGAAAAAATAATTTAAAAAATCGTTCGGGAAATGAGTTTACTCCCTAGGTACTTTCTTTGTATACTTTTAACTATACGGGTCGAGTCCGGGATTTACGGGAAATCGCGGGTTTTCGTTTGCCGGCGATTAAACTTCTTTTATTCAGCGTCTCATCAAAAATGAAAACATTTTTGAAAACTACAAGTCTCGTGCGTTTTAGTGGTGAAAAAATAATTTAAAAAATCGTTCGGGAAATGAGTTTACTCCCTGGGTACTTTCTTTGTATACTTTTGACTATACGGGTCGAGTCCGGGATTTACGGGAAATCGCAGGTTTTCGTTTGCCGGCGATTAAACTTCTTTTATTCAGCGTCTCACCAAAAATGAAAACATTTTTAAAAACTACAAGTCTCATGGGCTTTAGTGGTGAAAAGATGATTTAAAACATCGTTCTGGAAATGAGTTTACTCACAGGGTACTTTCTTTGTATACATTCGACTATACGGGACAAGCCCGGGATTTACGGGAAATCGCTGGTTTTTGTTTACCGGCGATTAAACCTCTTTCATTAAGCGTCTCATTGAAAATGAAAACATTTTTGAAAACTACAAGTCTCATTCGTTCTAGTGCTGCAGAAATAATTTGAAAAATCGTTTGGGAAATCAGTTTACTCCCTAGGTACTTTCTTTGTATACTTTTAACTATACGGGTCGAGTCCGGGATTTACGGGAAATCGCGGGTTTTCGTTTGCCGGCGATTAAACTTCTTTTATTCAGCGTCTCATCAAAAATGAAAACATTTTTGAAAACTACAAGTCTCGTGCGTTTTAGTGGTGAAAAAATAATTTAAAAAATCGTTCGGTAAATGAGTTTACTCCCTGGGTACTTTCTTTGTATACTTTTGACTATACGGGTCGAGTCCGGGATTTACGGGAAATCGCAGGTTTTCGTTTGCCGGCGATTAAACTTCTTTTATTCAGCGTCTCATCAAAAATGAAAACATTTTTAAAAACTACAAGTCTCATGGGCTTTAGTGGTGAAAAGATGATTTAAAACATCGTTCTGGAAATGAGTTTACTCACAGGGTACTTTCTTTGTATACATTCGACTATACGGGACAAGCCCGAGATTTACGGGAAATCGCTGGTTTTCGTTTACCGGCGATTAAACCTCTTTCATTAAGCGTCTCATTGAAAATGAAAACATTTTTGAAAACTACAAGTCTCATTCGTTCTAGTGCTGCAGAAATAATTTGAAAAATCGTTTGGGAAATCAGTTTACTCCCTGGGTACTTTCTTTGTATACATTCGACTATACGGGACAAGCCGGGATATACGGGAAGTCGCGGGTTTTCGTTTGCCGGCGATTAAACCTCTTTCATTAAGCGTCTCATTAAAAATGAAATTATTTTTAAAAAATACAAGTCTCATGCGTTTTAGTGGTGAAAAAATAATTTAAAAAATCGTTCGGGAAATGAGTTTACTCCCTGGGTACTTTCTTTGTATACTTTTGACTATACGGGCCGAGTCCGGGGTTTACGGGAAATGGCGGGTTTTCGTTTGCCGGCGATTAAGTTTCTTTTATTCAGCGTCTCATCAAAAATGAAAACATTTTTAAAAACTACAAGTCTCGTGCGTTTTAGTGGTGAAAAAATAATTTAAAAAATCGTTCGGGAAATGAGTTTACTCCCTGGGTACTTTCTTTGTATACTTTTAACTATACGGGTCGAGTCCGGGATTTACGGGAAATCGCGGGTTTTCGTTTGCCGGCGATTAAACTTCTTTTATTCAGCGTCTCATCAAAAATGAAAACATTTTTGAAAACTACAAGTCTCGTGCGTTTTAGTGGTGAAAAAATAATTTAAAAAATCGTTCGGGAAATGAGTTTACTCCCTGGGTACTTTCTTTGTATACTTTTGACTATACGGGTCGAGTCCGGGATTTACGGGAAATCGCAGGTTTTCGTTTGCCGGCGATTAAACTTCTTTTATTCAGCGTCTCATCAAAAATGAAAACATTTTTAAAAACTACAAGTCTCATGGGATTTAGTGGTGCAAAGATAATTTAAAACATCGTTCTGGAAATGAGTTTACTCACAGGGTACTTTCTTTGTATACATTCGACTATACGGGACAAGCCCGGGATTTACGGGAAATCGCTGGTTTTCGTTTACCGGCGATTAAACCTCTTTCATTAAGCGTCTCATTAAAAATGAAAACATTTTTGAAAACTACAAGTCTCATTCGTTCTAGTGGTGCAGAAATAATTTGAAAAATCGTTCGGAAAATCAGTTTACTCCTTGGGTACTTTCTTTATATACATTCAACTATACGGGCCAAGCCTGGGATTTACGGGAAATCGCGGGTTTTCGTTTGCCGGCGATTAAACTTCTTTTATTCAGCGTCTCATCAAAAATGAAAACATTTTTGAAAACTACAAGTCTTATGCGTTTTAGTGGTGAAGAAGTAATTTAAAAAATCGTTCTGGAAATGAGTTTACTCACAGGGATTTTTCTTTGTATACATTCGACTATACGGGCCAAGCCCGGGATTTACGGGAAATCGAGGGTTTTCGTTTGGCGGCGATTAAACCCCTTTCATTAAGCGTCTCATTAAAAATGAAAACATTTTTGAAAACTACAAGTCTCATGTGTTTTAGTGGTGAAAAAAAAAAATTAAAAAAATCGTTTGGGAAATGAGTTTACTCCCTGGGTACTTTCTTTGTATACTTTTGACTATACGGGTCGAGTCCGGGATTTACGGGAAATCGCGGGTTTTCGTTTGCCGGCGATTAAACTTCTTTTATTCAGCGTCTCATCAAAAATGAAAACATTTTTAAAAACTACAAGTCTCATGGGCTTTAGTGGTGAAAAGATGATTTAAAACATCGTTCTGGAAATGAGTTTACTCACAGGGTACTTTCTTTGTATACATTCAACTATACGGGACAAGCCCGGGATTTACGGGAAATCGCTGGTTTTTGTTTACCGGCGATTAAACCTCTTTCATTAAGCGTCTCATTGAAAATGAAAACATTTTTGAAAACTACAAGTCTCATTCGTTCTAGTGCTGCAGAAATAATTTGAAAAATCGTTTGGGAAATCAGTTTACTCCCTGGGTACTTTCTTTGTATACATTCGACTATACGGGACAAGACCGTGATTTACGGGAAATCGCGGGTTTTCGTTTGCCGGCGATTAAACCACTTTCATTAAGCGTCTCATCAAAAATGAAAACATTTCTAAAAACTACAAGTCTCATGGGCTTTAGTGGTGAAATAATAATTTAAAAAATCGTTTGGGAAATGAGTTTACTCCCAGGGTACTTTCTTTGTATACTTTTGACTATACGGGCCGAGTCCGGGATATACGGAAAGTCGCGGGTTTTCGTTTGCCGGCGATTAAACCTCTTTCATTAAGCGTCTCATTAAAAATGAAATCATTTTTGAAAAATACAAGTCTCATCAGTTTTAGTGGTGAAAAAATAATTTAAAAAATCGTTCGGGAAATGAGTTTACTCCCTGGGTACTTTCTTTGTATAGTTTTGACTATACGGGCCGAGTCCGGGGTTTACGGGAAATGGCGGGTTTTCGTTTGCCGGCGATTAAGTTTCTTTTATTCAGCGTCTCATCAAAAATGAAAACATTTTTGAAAATTACAAGTCTCGTGCATTTTAGTGGTGAAAAAATAATTTAAAAAATCGTTCGGGAAATGAGTTTACTCCCTAGGTACTTTCTTTGTATACTTTTAACTATACGGGTCGAGTCCGGGATTTACGGGAAATCGCGGGTTTTCGTTTGCCGGCGATTAAACTTCTTTTATTCAGCGTCTCATCAAAAATGAAAACATTTTTGAAAACTGCAAGTTTCATGCGTTTTAGTGGTGAAAAAATAATATAAAAAATCGTTCGGGAAATGAGTTTACTCAAAGGGTCCTTTTTTGTATACATTCGACTTTACTCCCTGGGTGCTTTCTTTGTATACTTTTGACTATACGGACCGAGTCCGGGATTTACGGGAATTCGCGGGTTTTCGTTTGCCGGCGATTAAACTTCTTTTATTCAGCGTCTCATCAAAAATGAAAACATTTTTGAAAACTGAAAGTTTCATGCGTTTTAGTGGTGAAAAAATAATATAAAAAATCGTTTGGGAAATGAGTTTTCTCACAGGGTACTTTCTTTGTATACATTCGACTTTACTCCCTGGGTACTTTCTTTGTATACTTTTGACTATACGGACCGAGTCCGGGATTTACGGGAATTCGCGGGTTTTCGTTTGCCCGCGATTAAACTTCTTTTATTCAGCGTCTCATCAAAAATGAAATTATTTTTGAAAACTACAAGTCTCATGCGTTTTAGTGGTGAAAAGATAATTTAAAAAATCGTTTTGGAAATGAGTTTACTCACAGGGTACTTTCTTTGTATACATTCGACTATACGGGCCAAGCCCGGGATTTACGGGAAATCGCGGGTTTTCGTTTGCCGGCGATTAAACCACTTTCATTAAGCGTCTCATCAAAAATGAAAACATTTCTGAAAACTAAAAGTCTCATGCGTTTTAGTGGTGAAAAAATAATTTAGAAAATCGTTTGAGAAATGAGTTTACTCCCTGGGTACTTTCTTTGTATACTTTTGACTATACAGGCCGAGTCCGGGATTTACGGGAAATCGCGGGTTTTCGTTTGCCGGCGATTAAACTTCTTTTATTCAGCGTCTCATCAAAAATGAAAACATTTTTAAAAAATACAAGTCTCATTCGTTCTAGTGGTGCAAAAATAATTTGAAAAATCGTTCGGGAAATGAGTTTACTCCTTGTGTACTTTCTTTGTATACTTTTGACTATACGGGCCAAGCCCGGGTTTACGGGAAATCGCGGGTTTTTGTTTGCCAGCGATTAAACTTCTTTTATTCAGCGTCCCATCAAAAGTGAAAACATTTTTGAAAACTGCAAGTTTCATGCGTTTTAGTGGTGAAAAAATAGTATAAAAAATCGTTCGGGAAATGAGTTTACTCACAGGGTACTTTCTTTGTATACATTCGACTTTACTCCCTGGGTGCTTTCTTTGTATACTTTTGACTATACGGACCGAGTCCGGGATTTACGGGAATTCGCGGGTTTTCGTTTGCCGGCGATTAAACTTCTTTTATTCAGCGTCTCATGAAAAATGAAAACATTTTTGAAAACTGCAAGTTTCATGCGTTTTAGTGGTGAAAAAATAATATAAAAAATCGTTCGGGAAATGAGTTTACTCACAGGGTACTTTCTTTGTATACATTCGACTTTACTCCATGGGTACTTTCTTTGTATACTTTTGACTATACGGACCGAGTCCGGGATTTACGGGAATTCGCGGGTTTTCGTTTGCCCGCGATTAAACTTCTTTTATTCAGCGTCTCATCAAAAATGAAAACATTTTTGAAAACTACAAGTCTCATGCGTTTTAGTGGTGAAAAGATAATTTAAAAAATCGTTTTGGAAATGAGTTTACTCACAGGGTACTTTCTTTGTATAAATTCGACTATACGGGCCAAGCCCGGGATTTACGGGAGATCGCGGGTTTTTGTTTGCCGGCGATTAAACCACTTTCATTAAGCGTCTCATCAAAAATGAAAACATTTCTGAAAACTACAAGTCTCATGCGTTTTAGTGGTGAAAAAATAATTTAGAAAATTGTTTGGGAAATGAGTTTACTCCCTGGGTACTTTCTTTGTATACTTTTGACTATACAGGCCGAGTCTGGGATTTACGGGAAATCGCGGGTTTTCGTTTGCCGGCGATTAAACTTCTTTTATTCAGCGTCTCATCAAAAATGAAAACATTTTTGAAAACTACAAGTCTCATGGGCTTTAGCGGTGAAATAATAATTTAAAAAATCGTTAGGGAAATGAGTTTACTCCCAGGGTACTTTCTTTGTATACTTTTGACTATACGGGCCGAGTCCGGGATTTACGGAAAGTCGCGGGTTTTCGTTTGCCGGCGATTAAACTTCTTTTATACAGCGTCTCATCAAAAATCAAAACATTTTTAAAAACTACAAGTCTCATGGGCTTTAGTGGTGAAATAATAATTTAAAAAATCGTTCGGGAAATGAGTTTACACCCTGGCTACTTCCTTTGTATACTTTTGACTATACGGGCCGAGTCCGGGATTTACGGGAAATCGCAGGTTTTCGTTTGTCGGCGATTAAACTTCTTTTATTCAGCGTCTCATCAAAAATGAAAACATTTTTGAAAACTACAAGTCTCATGCGTTTTAGTGGTGAAAAAATAATTTAAAAAATCGTTCGGGAAATGAGTTTACTCCCTGGGTACTTTCTTTGTATACTTTTGACTATACGGGCCGAGTCCGGGGTTTACGGGAAATCGCAGGTTTTCGTTTGCCGGAGATTAAACTTCTTTTATTCAGCGTCTCATCAAAAATGAAAACATTTTTGAAAACTACAAGTCTCGTGCGTTTTAGTGGTGAAAAAATAATTTAAAAAATCGTTCGGGAAATGAGTTTACTCCCTGGGTACTTTCTTTGTATACTTTTGACTATACGGGTCGAGTCCGGGATTTACGGGAAATCGCAGGTTTTCGTTTGCCGGCGATTAAACTTCTTTTATTCAGCGTCTCATCAAAAATGAAAACATTTTTAAAAACTACAAGTCTCATGGGCTTTAGTGGTGAAAAGATGATTTAAAACATCGTTCTGGAAATGAGTTTACTCACAGGGTACTTTCTTTGTATACATTCGACTATACGGGCCGAGTCCGGGATTTACGGGAAATCGCAGGTTTTCGTTTGACGGCGATTAAACTTCTTTTATTCAGCGTCTCATCAAAAATGAAAACATTTTTGAAAACTACAAGTCTCATGGGCTTTAGCGGTGAAATAATAATTTAAAAAATCGTTAGGGAAATGAGTTTACTCCCAGGGTACTTTCTTTGTATACTTTTGACTATACGGGCCGAGTCCGGGATTTACGGAAAGTCGCGGGTTTTCGTTTGCCGGCGATTAAACTTCTTTTATACAGCGTCTCATCAAAAATAAAAACATTTTTAAAAACTACAAGTCTCATGGGCTTTAGTGGTGAAATAATAATTTAAAAAATCGTTCGGGAAATGAGTTTACACCCTGGGTACTTCCTTTGTATACTTTTGACTATACGGGCCGAGTCCGGGATTTACGGGAAATCGCAGGTTTTCGTTTGTCGGCGATTAAACTTCTTTTATTCAGCGTCTCATCAAAAATGAAAACATTTTTGAAAACTACAAGTCTCATGCGTTTTAGTGGTGAAAAAATAATTTAAAAAATCGTTCGGGAAATGAGTTTACTCCCTGGGTACTTTCTTTGTATACTTTTGACTATACGGGCCGAGTCCGGGGTTTACGGGAAATCGCAGGTTTTCGTTTGCCGGAGATTAAACTTCTTTTATTCAGCGTCTCATCAAAAATGAAAACATTTTTGAAAACTACAAGTCTCGTGCGTTTTAGTGGTGAAAAAATAATTTAAAAAATCGTTCGGGAAATGAGTTTACTCCCTGGGTACTTTCTTTGTATACTTTTGACTATACGGGTCGAGTCCGGGATTTACGGGAAATTGCAGGTTTTCGTTTGCCGGCGATTAAACTTCTTTTATTCAGCGTCTCATCAAAAATGAAAACATTTTTGAAAACTACAAGTCTCATGGGCTTTAGTGGTGAAAAGATGATTTAAAACATCGTTCTGGAAATGAGTTTACTCACAGGGTACTTTCTTTGTATACATTCGACTATACGGGCCGAGTCCGGGATTTACGGGAAATCGCAGGTTTTCGTTTGACGGCGATTAAACTTCTTTTATTCAGCGTCTCATCAAAAATGAAAACATTTTTGAAAACTACAAGTCTCATGCGTTTTAGTGGTGAAAAAATAATTTAAAAAATCGTTCGGGAAATGAGTTTACTCCCTGGGTACTTTCTTTGTATACTTTTGACTATACGGGCCGAGTCCGGGGTTTACGGGAAATCGCAGGTTTTCGTTTGCCGGAGATTAAACTTCTTTTATTCAGCGTCTCATCAAAAATGAAAACATTTTTGAAAACTACAAGTCTCGTGCGTTTTAGTGGTGAAAAAATAATTTAAAAAATCGTTCGGGAAATGAGTTTACTCCCTGGGTACTTTCTTTGTATACTTTCGACTATACGGGTCGAGTCCGGGATTTACGGGAAATCGCGGGTTTTCGTTTGCCAGCGATTAAACTTCTTTTATTCAGCGTCTCATCAAAAGTGAAAACATTTTTGAAAACTACAAGTCTCATGCGTTTTAGTGGTGAAAAAATAATTTAAAAAATCGTTCGGGAAATGAGTTTACTTCCTGGGTACTTTCTTTGTATACTTTTGACTATACGGGCCGAGTCCAGGGTTTACGTGAAATGGCGGGTTTTCGTTTTCCAGCGATTAAACTTCTTTTATTCAGCGTCTCATCAAAAATGAAAACATTTTTGAAAACTATAAGTCTCGTGCGTTTTAGTGGTGAAAAAATAATTTAAAAAATCGTTCGGGAAAAGAGTTTACTCCCTGGGTACTTTCTTTGTATACATTCGACTATACGGGCCAAGCCCGGGATTTACGGGAAATCGAGGGTTTTCGTTTGGCGGCGATTAAACCCCTTTCATTAAGCGTCTCATCAAAAATGAAAACATTTTTGAAAACTACAAGTCTCATGTGTTTTAGTGGTGAAAAAAAAATTAAAAAAATCGTTTGGGAAATGAGTTTACTCCCTGGGTACTTTCTTTGTATACTTTTGACTATACGGGTCGAGTCCGGGATTTACGGGAAATCGCGGGTTTTCGTTTGCCGGCGATTAAACTTCTTTTATTCAGCGTCTCATCAAAAATGAAAACATTTTTAAAAACTAAAAGTCTCATGGGCTTTAGTGGTGAAAAGATGATTTAAAACATCGTTCTGGAAATGAGTTTACTCACAGGGTACTTTCTTTGTATACATTCGACTATACAGGACAAGCCCGGGATTTACGGGAAATCGCTGGTTTTCGTTTACCGGCGATTAAACCTCTTTCATTAAGCGTCTCATTAAAAATGAAAAAAAGTTTAAAAACTAAAAGTCTCATGCGTTTTAGTGGTGAAAAAAAAATTTAAAAAATCGTTCGGGAAATGAGTTTACTCCCTGTGTACTTTCTTTGTATACATTTGACTATACGGGTCGAGTCCGGGATTTACGGGAAATCGCGGGTTTTCGTTTGCCGGCGATTAAACTTCTTTTATTCAGCGTCTCATCAAAAATGAAAACATTTTTAAAAACTAAAAGTCTCATGGGCTTTAGTGGTGAAAAGATGATTTAAAACATCGTTCTGGAAATGAGTTTACTCACAGGGTACTTTCTTTGTATACATTCGACTATACAGGACAAGCCCGGGATTTACGGGAAATCGCTGGTTTTCGTTTACCGGCGATTAAACCTCTTTCATTAAGCGTCTCATTAAAAATGAAAAAAAGTTTAAAAACTAAAAGTCTCATGCGTTTTAGTGGTGAAAAAAAAATTTAAAAAATCGTTCGGGAAATGAGTTTACTCCCTGTGTACTTTCTTTGTATACATTTGACTATACGGGCAAAGCCCGGGATTTACGGGAAATCGCGGGTTTTCGTTTGCCGGCGATTAAACTTCTTTTATTCAGCGTCTCATCAAAAATGAAAACATTTTTGAAAACTACAAGTCTTATGCGTTTTAGTGGTGAAGAAGTAATTTAAAAAATCGTTCTGGAAATGAGTTTACTCACAGGGATTTTTCTTTGTATACATTCGACTATACGGGCCAAGCCCGGGATTTACGGGAAATCGAGGGTTTTCGTTTGGCGGCGATTAAACCCCTTTCATTAAGCGTCTCATTAAAAATGAAAACATTTTTGAAAACTACAAGTCTCATGTGTTTTAGTGGTGAAAAAAAAAATTAAAAAAATCGTTTGGGAAATGAGTTTACTCCCTGGGTACTTTCTTTGTATACTTTTGACTATACGGGTCGAGTCCGGGATTTACGGGAAATCGCGGGTTTTCGTTTGCCGGCGATTAAACTTCTTTTATTCAGCGTCTCATCAAAAATGAAAACATTTTTAAAAACTACAAGTCTCATGGGCTTTAGTGGTGAAAAGATGATTTAAAACATCGTTCTGGAAATGAGTTTACTCACAGGGTACTTTCTTTGTATACATTCAACTATACGGGACAAGCCCGGGATTTACGGGAAATCGCTGGTTTTTGTTTACCGGCGATTAAACCTCTTTCATTAAGCGTCTCATTGAAAATGAAAACATTTTTGAAAACTACAAGTCTCATTCGTTCTAGTGCTGCAGAAATAATTTGAAAAATCGTTTGGGAAATCAGTTTACTCCCTGGGTACTTTCTTTGTATACATTCGACTATACGGGACAAGACCGTGATTTACGGGAAATCGCGGGTTTTCGTTTGCCGGCGATTAAACCACTTTCATTAAGCGTCTCATCAAAAATGAAAACATTTCTAAAAACTACAAGTCTCATGGGCTTTAGTGGTGAAATAATAATTTAAAAAATCGTTTGGGAAATGAGTTTACTCCCAGGGTACTTTCTTTGTATACTTTTGACTATACGGGCCGAGTCCGGGATATACGGAAAGTCGCGGGTTTTCGTTTGCCGGCGATTAAACCTCTTTCATTAAGCGTCTCATTAAAAATGAAATCATTTTTGAAAAATACAAGTCTCATCAGTTTTAGTGGTGAAAAAATAATTTAAAAAATCGTTCGGGAAATGAGTTTACTCCCTGGGTACTTTCTTTGTATAGTTTTGACTATACGGGCCGAGTCCGGGGTTTACGGGAAATGGCGGGTTTTCGTTTGCCGGCGATTAAGTTTCTTTTATTCAGCGTCTCATCAAAAATGAAAACATTTTTGAAAATTACAAGTCTCGTGCATTTTAGTGGTGAAAAAATAATTTAAAAAATCGTTCGGGAAATGAGTTTACTCCCTAGGTACTTTCTTTGTATACTTTTAACTATACGGGTCGAGTCCGGGATTTACGGGAAATCGCGGGTTTTCGTTTGCCGGCGATTAAACTTCTTTTATTCAGCGTCTCATCAAAAATGAAAACATTTTTGAAAACTACAAGTCTCGTGCGTTTTAGTGGTGAAAAAATAATTTAAAAAATCGTTCGGGAAATGAGTTTACTCCCTGGGTACTTTCTTTGTATACTTTTGACTATACGGGTCGAGTCCGGGATTTACGGGAAATCGCAGGTTTTCGTTTGCCGGCGATTAAACTTCTTTTATTCAGCGTCTCACCAAAAATGAAAACATTTTTAAAAACTACAAGTCTCATGGGCTTTAGTGGTGAAAAGATGATTTAAAACATCGTTCTGGAAATGAGTTTACTCACAGGGTACTTTCTTTGTATACATTCGACTATACGGGACAAGCCCGGGATTTACGGGAAATCGCTGGTTTTTGTTTACCGGCGATTAAACCTCTTTCATTAAGCGTCTCATTGAAAATGAAAACATTTTTGAAAACTACAAGTCTCATTCGTTCTAGTGCTGCAGAAATAATTTGAAAAATCGTTTGGGAAATCAGTTTACTCCCTAGGTACTTTCTTTGTATACTTTTAACTATACGGGTCGAGTCCGGGATTTACGGGAAATCGCGGGTTTTCGTTTGCCGGCGATTAAACTTCTTTTATTCAGCGTCTCATCAAAAATGAAAACATTTTTGAAAACTACAAGTCTCGTGCGTTTTAGTGGTGAAAAAATAATTTAAAAAATCGTTCGGTAAATGAGTTTACTCCCTGGGTACTTTCTTTGTATACTTTTGACTATACGGGTCGAGTCCGGGATTTACGGGAAATCGCAGGTTTTCGTTTGCCGGCGATTAAACTTCTTTTATTCAGCGTCTCATCAAAAATGAAAACATTTTTAAAAACTACAAGTCTCATGGGCTTTAGTGGTGAAAAGATGATTTAAAACATCGTTCTGGAAATGAGTTTACTCACAGGGTACTTTCTTTGTATACATTCGACTATACGGGACAAGCCCGAGATTTACGGGAAATCGCTGGTTTTCGTTTACCGGCGATTAAACCTCTTTCATTAAGCGTCTCATTGAAAATGAAAACATTTTTGAAAACTACAAGTCTCATTCGTTCTAGTGCTGCAGAAATAATTTGAAAAATCGTTTGGGAAATCAGTTTACTCCCTGGGTACTTTCTTTGTATACATTCGACTATACGGGACAAGCCGGGATATACGGGAAGTCGCGGGTTTTCGTTTGCCGGCGATTAAACCTCTTTCATTAAGCGTCTCATTAAAAATGAAATTATTTTTAAAAAATACAAGTCTCATGCGTTTTAGTGGTGAAAAAATAATTTAAAAAATCGTTCGGGAAATGAGTTTACTCCCTGGGTACTTTCTTTGTATACTTTTGACTATACGGGCCGAGTCCGGGGTTTACGGGAAATGGCGGGTTTTCGTTTGCCGGCGATTAAGTTTCTTTTATTCAGCGTCTCATCAAAAATGAAAACATTTTTAAAAACTACAAGTCTCGTGCGTTTTAGTGGTGAAAAAATAATTTAAAAAATCGTTCGGGAAATGAGTTTACTCCCTGGGTACTTTCTTTGTATACTTTTAACTATACGGGTCGAGTCCGGGATTTACGGGAAATCGCGGGTTTTCGTTTGCCGGCGATTAAACTTCTTTTATTCAGCGTCTCATCAAAAATGAAAACATTTTTGAAAACTACAAGTCTCGTGCGTTTTAGTGGTGAAAAAATAATTTAAAAAATCGTTCGGGAAATGAGTTTACTCCCTGGGTACTTTCTTTGTATACTTTTGACTATACGGGTCGAGTCCGGGATTTACGGGAAATCGCAGGTTTTCGTTTGCCGGCGATTAAACTTCTTTTATTCAGCGTCTCATCAAAAATGAAAACATTTTTAAAAACTACAAGTCTCATGGGATTTAGTGGTGCAAAGATAATTTAAAACATCGTTCTGGAAATGAGTTTACTCACAGGGTACTTTCTTTGTATACATTCGACTATACGGGACAAGCCCGGGATTTACGGGAAATCGCTGGTTTTCGTTTACCGGCGATTAAACCTCTTTCATTAAGCGTCTCATTAAAAATGAAAACATTTTTGAAAACTACAAGTCTCATTCGTTCTAGTGGTGCAGAAATAATTTGAAAAATCGTTCGGAAAATCAGTTTACTCCTTGGGTACTTTCTTTATATACATTCAACTATACGGGCCAAGCCTGGGATTTACGGGAAATCGCGGGTTTTCGTTTGCCGGCGATTAAACTTCTTTTATTCAGCGTCTCATCAAAAATGAAAACATTTTTGAAAACTACAAGTCTTATGCGTTTTAGTGGTGAAGAAGTAATTTAAAAAATCGTTCTGGAAATGAGTTTACTCACAGGGATTTTTCTTTGTATACATTCGACTATACGGGCCAAGCCCGGGATTTACGGGAAATCGAGGGTTTTCGTTTGGCGGCGATTAAACCCCTTTCATTAAGCGTCTCATTAAAAATGAAAACATTTTTGAAAACTACAAGTCTCATGTGTTTTAGTGGTGAAAAAAAAAATTAAAAAAATCGTTTGGGAAATGAGTTTACTCCCTGGGTACTTTCTTTGTATACTTTTGACTATACGGGTCGAGTCCGGGATTTACGGGAAATCGCGGGTTTTCGTTTGCCGGCGATTAAACTTCTTTTATTCAGCGTCTCATCAAAAATGAAAACATTTTTAAAAACTACAAGTCTCATGGGCTTTAGTGGTGAAAAGATGATTTAAAACATCGTTCTGGAAATGAGTTTACTCACAGGGTACTTTCTTTGTATACATTCAACTATACGGGACAAGCCCGGGATTTACGGGAAATCGCTGGTTTTTGTTTACCGGCGATTAAACCTCTTTCATTAAGCGTCTCATTGAAAATGAAAACATTTTTGAAAACTACAAGTCTCATTCGTTCTAGTGCTGCAGAAATAATTTGAAAAATCGTTTGGGAAATCAGTTTACTCCCTGGGTACTTTCTTTGTATACATTCGACTATACGGGACAAGACCGTGATTTACGGGAAATCGCGGGTTTTCGTTTGCCGGCGATTAAACCACTTTCATTAAGCGTCTCATCAAAAATGAAAACATTTCTAAAAACTACAAGTCTCATGGGCTTTAGTGGTGAAATAATAATTTAAAAAATCGTTTGGGAAATGAGTTTACTCCCAGGGTACTTTCTTTGTATACTTTTGACTATACGGGCCGAGTCCGGGATATACGGAAAGTCGCGGGTTTTCGTTTGCCGGCGATTAAACCTCTTTCATTAAGCGTCTCATTAAAAATGAAATCATTTTTGAAAAATACAAGTCTCATCAGTTTTAGTGGTGAAAAAATAATTTAAAAAATCGTTCGGGAAATGAGTTTACTCCCTGGGTACTTTCTTTGTATAGTTTTGACTATACGGGCCGAGTCCGGGGTTTACGGGAAATGGCGGGTTTTCGTTTGCCGGCGATTAAGTTTCTTTTATTCAGCGTCTCATCAAAAATGAAAACATTTTTGAAAATTACAAGTCTCGTGCATTTTAGTGGTGAAAAAATAATTTAAAAAATCGTTCGGGAAATGAGTTTACTCCCTAGGTACTTTCTTTGTATACTTTTAACTATACGGGTCGAGTCCGGGATTTACGGGAAATCGCGGGTTTTCGTTTGCCGGCGATTAAACTTCTTTTATTCAGCGTCTCATCAAAAATGAAAACATTTTTGAAAACTACAAGTCTCGTGCGTTTTAGTGGTGAAAAAATAATTTAAAAAATCGTTCGGGAAATGAGTTTACTCCCTGGGTACTTTCTTTGTATACTTTTGACTATACGGGTCGAGTCCGGGATTTACGGGAAATCGCAGGTTTTCGTTTGCCGGCGATTAAACTTCTTTTATTCAGCGTCTCACCAAAAATGAAAACATTTTTAAAAACTACAAGTCTCATGGGCTTTAGTGGTGAAAAGATGATTTAAAACATCGTTCTGGAAATGAGTTTACTCACAGGGTACTTTCTTTGTATACATTCGACTATACGGGACAAGCCCGGGATTTACGGGAAATCGCTGGTTTTTGTTTACCGGCGATTAAACCTCTTTCATTAAGCGTCTCATTGAAAATGAAAACATTTTTGAAAACTACAAGTCTCATTCGTTCTAGTGCTGCAGAAATAATTTGAAAAATCGTTTGGGAAATCAGTTTACTCCCTAGGTACTTTCTTTGTATACTTTTAACTATACGGGTCGAGTCCGGGATTTACGGGAAATCGCGGGTTTTCGTTTGCCGGCGATTAAACTTCTTTTATTCAGCGTCTCATCAAAAATGAAAACATTTTTGAAAACTACAAGTCTCGTGCGTTTTAGTGGTGAAAAAATAATTTAAAAAATCGTTCGGTAAATGAGTTTACTCCCTGGGTACTTTCTTTGTATACTTTTGACTATACGGGTCGAGTCCGGGATTTACGGGAAATCGCAGGTTTTCGTTTGCCGGCGATTAAACTTCTTTTATTCAGCGTCTCATCAAAAATGAAAACATTTTTAAAAACTACAAGTCTCATGGGCTTTAGTGGTGAAAAGATGATTTAAAACATCGTTCTGGAAATGAGTTTACTCACAGGGTACTTTCTTTGTATACATTCGACTATACGGGACAAGCCCGAGATTTACGGGAAATCGCTGGTTTTCGTTTACCGGCGATTAAACCTCTTTCATTAAGCGTCTCATTGAAAATGAAAACATTTTTGAAAACTACAAGTCTCATTCGTTCTAGTGCTGCAGAAATAATTTGAAAAATCGTTTGGGAAATCAGTTTACTCCCTGGGTACTTTCTTTGTATACATTCGACTATACGGGACAAGCCGGGATATACGGGAAGTCGCGGGTTTTCGTTTGCCGGCGATTAAACCTCTTTCATTAAGCGTCTCATTAAAAATGAAATTATTTTTAAAAAATACAAGTCTCATGCGTTTTAGTGGTGAAAAAATAATTTAAAAAATCGTTCGGGAAATGAGTTTACTCCCTGGGTACTTTCTTTGTATACTTTTGACTATACGGGCCGAGTCCGGGGTTTACGGGAAATGGCGGGTTTTCGTTTGCCGGCGATTAAGTTTCTTTTATTCAGCGTCTCATCAAAAATGAAAACATTTTTAAAAACTACAAGTCTCGTGCGTTTTAGTGGTGAAAAAATAATTTAAAAAATCGTTCGGGAAATGAGTTTACTCCCTGGGTACTTTCTTTGTATACTTTTAACTATACGGGTCGAGTCCGGGATTTACGGGAAATCGCGGGTTTTCGTTTGCCGGCGATTAAACTTCTTTTATTCAGCGTCTCATCAAAAATGAAAACATTTTTGAAAACTACAAGTCTCGTGCGTTTTAGTGGTGAAAAAATAATTTAAAAAATCGTTCGGGAAATGAGTTTACTCCCTGGGTACTTTCTTTGTATACTTTTGACTATACGGGTCGAGTCCGGGATTTACGGGAAATCGCAGGTTTTCGTTTGCCGGCGATTAAACTTCTTTTATTCAGCGTCTCATCAAAAATGAAAACATTTTTAAAAACTACAAGTCTCATGGGATTTAGTGGTGCAAAGATAATTTAAAACATCGTTCTGGAAATGAGTTTACTCACAGGGTACTTTCTTTGTATACATTCGACTATACGGGACAAGCCCGGGATTTACGGGAAATCGCTGGTTTTCGTTTACCGGCGATTAAACCTCTTTCATTAAGCGTCTCATTAAAAATGAAAACATTTTTGAAAACTACAAGTCTCATTCGTTCTAGTGGTGCAGAAATAATTTGAAAAATCGTTCGGAAAATCAGTTTACTCCTTGGGTACTTTCTTTATATACATTCAACTATACGGGCCAAGCCTGGGATTTACGGGAAATCGCGGGTTTTCGTGTGCCGGCGATTAAACTTCTTTTATTCAGCGTCTCATCAAAAATGAAATCATTTTTGAAAACTACAAGTCTCATGCGTTTTAGTGGTGAAAAAATAATTTAAAAAATCGTTCGGGAAAGGAGTTTACTCCCTGGGTACTTTCTTTGTATACATTCAACTATACGGGCCAAGCCTGGGATTTACGGGAAATCGCGGGTTTTCGTTTGCCGGCGATTAAACTTCTTTTATTCAGCGTCTCATCAAAAATGAAAACAAGTTTGAAAACTAAAAGTCTCATGCGTTTTAGTGGTGAAAAAAAATTTAAAAAATCGTTCGGAAAATGAGTTTACACCCTGGGTACTTTCTTTGTATACTTTTGACTATACGGGAAATCGCAGGTTTTCGTTTGTCGGCGATTAAACTTCTTTTATTCAGCGTCTCATCAAAAATGAAAACATTTTTGAAAACTACAAGTCTCATGCGTTTTAGTGGTGAAGAAATAATTTAAAAAATCGTTCGGGAAATGAGTTTACTCCCTGGGTACTTTCTTTGTATACTTTTGACTATACGGGCCGAGTCCGGGGTTTACGGGAAATCGCAGGTTTTCGTTTGCCGGAGATTAAACTTCTTTTATTCAGCGTCTCATCAAAAATGAAAACATTTTTGAAAACTACAAGTCTCGTGCGTTTTAGTGGTGAAAAAATAATTTAAAAAATCGTTCGGGAAATGAGTTTACTCCCTGGGTACTTTCTTTGTATACTTTTAACTATACGGGTCGAGTCCGGGATTTACGGGAAATCGCGGGTTTTCGTTTGCCGGCGATTAAACTTCTTTTATTCAGCGTCTCATCAAAAATGAAAACATTTTTGAAAACTACAAGTCTCGTGCGTTTTAGTGGTGAAAAAATAATTTAAAAAATCGTTCGGGAAATGAGTTTACTCCCTGGGTACTTTCTTTGTATACTTTTGACTATACGGGTCGAGTCCGGGATTTACGGGAAATCGCAGGTTTTCGTTTGCCGGCGATTAAACTTCTTTTATTCAGCGTCTCATCAAAAATGAAAACATTTTTAAAAACTACAAGTCTCATGGGATTTAGTGGTGCAAAGATAATTTAAAACATCGTTCTGGAAATGAGTTTACTCACAGGGTACTTTCTTTGTATACATTCGACTATACGGGACAAGCCCGGGATTTACGGGAAATCGCTGGTTTTCGTTTACAGGCGATTAAACCTCTTTCATTAAGCGTCTCATTAAAAATGAAAACATTTTTGAAAACTACAAGTCTCATTCGTTCTAGTGGTGCAGAAATAATTTGAAAAATCGTTCGGGAAATCAGTTTACTCCTTGGGTACTTTCTTTATATACATTCAACTATACGGGCCAAGCCTGGGATTTACGGGAAATTGCGGGTTTTCGTTTGCCGGCGATTAAACTTCTTTTATTCAGCGTCTCATCAAAAATGAAAACAAGTTTGAAAACTAAAAGTCTCATGCGTTTTAGTGGTGAAAAAAAATTTAAAAAATCGTTCGGAAAATGAGTTTACACCCTGGGTACTTTCTTTGTATACTTTTGACTATACGGGCCGAGTCCGGGATTTACGGGAAATCGCAGGTTTTCGTTTGTCGGCGATTAAACTTCTTTTATTCAGCGTCTCATCAAAAATGAAAACATTTTTGAAAACTACAAGTCTCATGCGTTTTAGTGGTGAAAAAATAATTTAAAAAATCGTTCGGGAAATGAGTTTACTCCCTGGGTACTTTCTTTGTATACATTCAACTATACGGGCCAAGCCTGGGATTTACGGGAAATCGCGGGTTTTCGTTTGCCGGCGATTAAACTTCTTTTATTCAGCGTCTCATCAAAAATGAAAACAAGTTTGAAAACTAAAAGTCTCATGCGTTTTAGTGGTGAAAAAAAATTTAAAAAATCGTTCGGAAAATGAGTTTACACCCTGGGTACTTTCTTTGTATACTTTTGACTATACGGGCTGAGTCCGGGATTTACGGGAAATCGCAGGTTTTCGTTTGTCGGCGATTAAACTTCTTTTATTCAGCGTCTCATCAAAAATGAAAACATTTTTGAAAACTACAAGTCTCGTGCGTTTTAGTGGTGAAAAAATAATTTAAAAAATCGTTCAGGAAAAGAGTTTACTCCCTGGGTACTTTCTTTGTATACATTCGACTATACGGGCCAAACCCGGGATTTACGGGAAATCGAGGGTTTTCGTTTGGCGGCGATTAAACCCCTTTCATTAAGCGTCTCATCAAAAATGAAAACATTTTTGAAAACTACAAGTCTCATGTGTTTTAGTGGTGAAAAAAAAAATTAAAAAAATCGTTTGGGAAATGAGTTTACTCCCTGGGTACTTTCTTTGTATACTTTTGACTATACGGGTCGAGTCCGGGATTTACGGGAAATCGCGGGTTTTCGTTTGCCGGCGATTAAACTTCTTTTATTCAGCGTCTCATCAAAAATGAAAACATTTTTAAAAACTACAAGTCTCATGGGCTTTAGTGGTGAAAAGATGATTTAAAACATCGTTCTGGAAATGAGTTTACTCACAGGGTACTTTCTTTGTATACATTCGACTATACAGGACAAGCCCGGGATTTACGGGAAATCGCTGGTTTTCGTTTACCGGCGATTAAACCTCTTTCATTAAGCGTCTCATTAAAAATGAAAAAAAGTTTGAAAACTAAAAGTCTCATGCGTTTTAGTGGTGAAAAAAAAATTTAAAAAATCGTTCGGGAAATGAGTTTACTCCCTGTGTACTTTCTTTGTATACTTTTGACTATACGGGCCAAGCCCGGGATTTACGGGAAATCGCGGGTTTTCGTTTGCCGGCGATTAAACTTCTTTTATTCAGCGTCTCATCAAAAATGAAAACATTTTTGAAAACTACAAGTCTCATTCGTTCTAGTGCTGCAGAAATAATTTGAAAAATCGTTTGGGAGATCAGTTTACTCCCTGGGTACTTTCTTTGTATACATTCGACTATACGGGACAAGACCGTGATTTACGGGAAATCGCGGGTTTTCGTTTGCCGGCGATTAAACCACTTTCATTAAGCGTCTCATCAAAAATGAAAACATTTCTAAAAACTACAAGTCTCATGGGCTTTAGTGGTGAAATAATAATTTAAAAAAGTTTGGGAAATGAGTTTACTCCCAGGGTACTTTCTTTGTATACTTTTGACTATACGGGCCGAGTCCGGGATATACGGAAAGTCGCGGGTTTTCGTTTGCCGGCGATTAAACCTCTTTCATTAAGCGTCTCATTAAAAATGAAATCATTTTTGAAAAATACAAGGCTCATGCGTTTTAGTGGTGAAAAATAATTTAAAAAATCGTTCGGAAAATGAGTTTACTCCCTGGGTACTTTCTTTGTATACTTTTGACTATACGGGCCGAGTCCGGGGTTTACGGGAAATGGCGGGTTTTCGTTTGCCGGCGATTAAATTTCTTTTATTCAGCGTCTCATCAAAAATGAAAACATTTTTGAAAACTACAAGTCTCGTGCATTTTAGTGGTGAAAAATAATTTAAAAAATCGTTCGGGAAATGAGTTTACTCCCTAGGTACTTTCTTTGTATACTTTTAACTATACGGGTCGAGTCCGGGATTTACGGGAAATCGCGGGTTTTCGTTTGCCGGCGATTAAACTTCTTTTATTCAGCGTCTCATCAAAAATGAAAACATTTTTAAAAACTACAAGTCTCGTGCGTTTTAGTGGTGAAAAAATAATTTAAAAAATCGTTCGGGAAATGAGTTTACTCCCTGGGTTCTTTCTTTGTATACTTTTGACTATACGGGTCGAGTCCGGGATTTACGGGAAATCGCAGGTTTTCGTTTGCCGGCGATTAAACTTCTTTTATTCAGCGTCTCATCGAAAATGAAAACATTTTTAAAAACTACAAGTCTCATGGGCTTTAGTGGTGAAAAGATGATTTAAAACATCGTTCTGGAAATGAGTTTACTCACAGGGTACTTTCTTTGTATACATTCGACTATACCGGACAAGCCCGGGATTTACGGGAAATCGCTGGTTTTCGTTTACCGGCGATTAAACCTCTTTCATTAAGCGTCTCATTGAAAATGAAAACATTTTTGAAAACTACAAGTCTCATTCGTTCTAGTGCTGCAGAAATAATTTGAAAAATCGTTTGGGAAATCAATTTACTCCCTGGGTACTTTCTTTGTATACATTCGACTATACGGGACAAGCCGGGATGTACGGGAAGTCGCGGGTTTTCGTTTGCCGGCGATTAAACCTCTTTCATTAAGCGTCTCATTAAAAATGAAATCATTTTTGAAAAATACAAGTCTCATGCGTTTTAGTGGTGAACAAAAATTTAAAAAATCGTTCAGGAAATGAGTTTACTCCATGGGTACTTTCTTTGTATACTTTTGACTATACGGGCCGAGTCCGGGGTTTACGGGAAATGGCGGGTTTTTGTTTGCCGGCGATTAAGTTTCTTTTATTCAGCGTCTCATCAAAAATGAAAACATGTTTGAAAACTACAAGTCTCGTGCGTTTTAGTGGTGAAAAAATAATTTAAAAAATCGTTCGGGAAATGAGTTTACTCCCTGGGTACTTTCTTTGTATACTTTTAACTATACCGGTCGAGTCCGGGATTTACGGGAAATCGCGGGTTTTCGTTTGCCGGCAATTAAACTTCTTTTATTCAGCGTCTCATCAAAAATGAAAACATTTTTGAAAACTACAAGTCTCGTGCGTTTTAGTGGTGAAAAAATAATTTAAAAAATCGTTCTGGAAATGAGTTTACTCCCTGGGTACTTTCTTTGTATACTTTTGACTATACGGGTCGAGTCTGGGATTTTCGGGAAATCGCGGGTTTTCGTTTGCCGGCGATTAAACTTCTTTTATTCAGCGTCTCATCAAAAATGAAAACATTTTTAAAAACTACAAGTCTCATGGGCTTTAGTGTTGAAAAGATGATTTAAAACATCGTTCTGGAAATGAGTTTACTCACAGGGTACTTTCTTTGTATACATTCGACTATACGGGACAAGCCCGGGATTTACGGGAAATCGCTGGTTTTCGTTTACCGGCGATTAAACCTGTTTCATTAAGCGTCTCATTGAAAATGAAAACATTTTTGAAAACTACAAGTCTCATTCGTTCTAGTGCTGCAGAAATAATTTGAAAAATCGTTTGGGAGATCAGTTTACTCCCTGGGTACTTTCTTTGTATACATTCGACTATACGGGACAAGACCGTGATTTACGGGAAATCGCGGGTTTTCGTTTGCCGGCGATTAAACCACTTTCATTAAGCGTCTCATCAAAAATGAAAACATTTCTAAAAACTACAAGTCTCATGAGCTTTAGTGGTGAAATAATAATTTAAAAAATCGTTTGGGAAATGAGTTTACTCCCAGGGTACTTTCTTTGTATACTTTTGACTATACGGGCCGAGTCCGGGATATACGGAAAGTCGCGGGTTTTCGTTTGCCGGCGATTAAACCTCTTTCACTAAGCGTCTCATTAAAAATGAAATCATTTTTGAAAAATACAAGTCTCATGCGTTTTAGTGGTGAAAAATAATTTAAAAAATCGTTCGGGAAATGAGTTTACTCCCTGGGTACTTTCTTTGTAAACTTTTGACTATACGGGCCGAGTCCGGGGTTTACGGGAAATGGCGGGTTTTCGTTTGCCGGCGATT
Source organism: Hydractinia symbiolongicarpus (assembly GCF_029227915.1). Taxonomy (NCBI): domain Eukaryota; kingdom Metazoa; phylum Cnidaria; class Hydrozoa; order Anthoathecata; family Hydractiniidae; genus Hydractinia; species Hydractinia symbiolongicarpus. The sequence goes on from NC_079881.1 coordinate 26,612,699, forward strand.
AAATTTCTTTTATTCAGCGTCTCATCAAAAATGAAAACATTTTTGAAAACTACAAGTCTCGTGCATTTTAGTGGTGAAAAATAATTTAAAAAATCGTTCGGGAAATGAGTTTACTCCCTAGGTACTTTCTTTGTATACTTTTAACTATACGGGTCGAGTCCGGGATTTACGGGAAATCGCGGGTTTTCGTTTGCCGGCGATTAAACTTCTTTTATTCAGCGTCTCATCAAAAATGAAAACATTTTTAAAAACTACAAGTCTCGTGCGTTTTAGTGGTGAAAAAATAATTTAAAAAATCGTTCGGGAAATGAGTTTACTCCCTGGGTACTTTCTTTGTATACTTTTGACTATACGGGTCGAGTCCGGGATTTACGGGAAATCGCAGGTTTTCGTTTGCCGGCGATTAAACTTCTTTTATTCAGCGTCTCATCGAAAATGAAAACATTTTTAAAAACTACAAGTCTCATGGGCTTTAGTGGTGAAAAGATGATTTAAAACATCGTTCTGGAAATGAGTTTACTCACAGGGTACTTTCTTTGTATACATTCGACTATACCGGACAAGCCCGGGATTTACGGGAAATCGCTGGTTTTCGTTTACCGGCGATTAAACCTCTTTCATTAAGCGTCTCATTGAAAATGAAAACATTTTTAAAAACTACAAGTCTCATTCGTTCTAGTGCTGCAGAAATAATTTGAAAAATCGTTTGGGAAATCAATTTACTCCCTGGGTACTTTCTTTGTATACATTCGACTATACGGGACAAGCCGGGATGTACGGGAAGTCGCGGGTTTTCGTTTGCCGGCGATTAAACCTCTTTCATTAAGCGTCTCATTAAAAATGAAATCATTTTTGAAAAATACAAGTGTCATGCGTTTTAGTGGTGAACAAAAATTTAAAAAATCGTTCAGGAAATGAGTTTACTCCATGGGTACTTTCTTTGTATACTTTTGACTATACGGGCCGAGTCCGGGGTTTACGGGAAATGGCGGGTTTTCGTTTGCCGGCGATTAAGTTTCTTTTATTCAGCGTCTCATCAAAAATGAAAACATTTTTGAAAACTACAAGTCTCGTGCGTTTTAGTGGTGAAAAAATAATTTAAAAAATCGTTCGGGAAATGAGTTTACTCCCTGGGTACTTTCTTTGTATACTTTTAACTATACGGGTCGAGTCCGGGATTTACGGGAAATCGCGGGTTTTCGTTTGACGGCGATTAAACTTCTTTTATTCAGCGTCTCATCAAAAATGAAAACATTTTTGAAAACTACAAGTCTCGTGCGTTTTAGTGGTGAAAAAATAATTTAAAAAATCGTTCTGGAAATGAGTTTACTCCCTGGGTACTTTCTTTGTATACTTTTGACTATACGGGTCGAGTCCGGGATTTACGGGAAATCGCAGGTTTTCGTTTGCCGGCGATTAAACTTCTTTTATTCAGCGTCTCATCAAAAATGAAAACATTTTTGAAAACTACAAGTCTCATGGGATTTAGTGGTGCAAAGATAATTTAAAACATCGTTCTGGAAATGAGTTTACTCACAGGGTACTTTCTTTGTATACATTCGACTACACGGGACAAGCCCGGGATTTACGGGAAATCGCTGGTTTTCGTTTACCGGCGATTAAACCTCTTTCATTAAGCGTCTCATTAAAAATAAAAACATTTTTGAAAACTACAAGTCTCATTCGTTCTAGTGGTGCAGAAATAATTTGAAAAATCGTTCGGGAAATCAGTTTACTCCTTGGGTACTTTCTTTATATACATTCAACTATACGGGCCAAGTCTGGGATTTACGGGAAATCGCGGGTTTTCGTTTGCCGGCGATTAAACTTCTTTTATTCAGCGTCTCATCAAAAATGAAAACAAGTTTGAAAACTAAAAGTCTCATGCGTTTTAGTGGTGAAAAAAAAAATTAAAAAATCGTTCGGGAAATGAGTTTACTCCCCGTGTACTTTCTTTGTATACTTTTGACTATACGGGCCAAGCCCGGGATTTACGGGAAATCGCGGGTTTTCGTTTGCCGGCGATTAAACTTCTTTTATTCAGCGTCTCATCAAAAATAAAAACATTTTTAAAAACTACAAGTCTCATGGGATTTAGTGGTGCAAAGATAATTTAAAACATTGTTCTAGAAATGAGTTTACTCACAGGGTACTTTCTTTGTATACATTCGACTATACGGGACAAGCCCGGGATTTACGGGAAATCGCTGGTTTTCGTTTACCGGCAATTAAACCTCTTTCATTAAGCGTCTCATTAAAAATGAAAACATTTTTGAAAACTACAAGTCTCATTCGTTCTAGTGGTGCAGAAATAATTTGAAAAATCGTTCGGGAAATCAGTTTACTCCTTGGGTACTTTCTTTATATACATTCAACTATACGGGCCAAGCCTGGGATTTACGGGAAATCGCGGGTTTTCGTTTGCCGGCGATTAAACTTCTTTTATTCAGCGTCTCATCAAAAATGAAAACAAGTTTGAAAACTAAAAGTCTCATGCGTTTTAGTGGTGAAAAAATATTTTAAAAAATCGTTCGGGAAATGAGTTTACTCCCCGTGTACTTTCTTTGTATACTTTTGACTATACGGGCCAAGCCCGGGATTTACGGGAAATCGTGGGTTTTCTTTTGCCGGCGATTAAACTTCTTTTATTCAGCGTCTCATCAAAAAGGAAAACATTTTTGAAAACTACAAGTCTTTTGCGTTTTAGTGGTGAAAAAGTAATTTAAAAAATCGTTCTGGAAATGAGTTTACTCACAGGGCTTTTTCTTTGTATACATTCGACTATACGGGCCAAGCCCGGGATTTACGGGAAATCGCGGGTTTTCGTTTGCCGGCGATTAAACCTCTTTCATTAAGCGTCTCATCAAAAATAAAAACATTTCTGAAAACTACAAGTCTCATGGGCTTTAGTGGTGAAATAATAATTTAAAAAATCGTTTGGGAAATGAGTTTACTCCAGGAGTACTTTCTTTGTATACTTTTGACTATACGGGCCGAGTCCGGGATATACGGGAAGTCGCGGGTTTTTGTTTGCCGGCGATTAAACCTCTTTCATTAAGCGTCTCATTAAAATTGAAATCATTTTTGAAAACTACAAGTCTCATGCGTTTTAGTGGTGAAAAAATAATTTAAAAAATCGTTCGGGAAATGAGTTTACTCCCTGGGTACTTTCTTTGTATACTTTTGACTATATGGGCCGAGTCCGGGATATACGGGAAGTCGCGGGTTTTCGTTTGCCGGCGATTAAACCTTCTTTCATTAAGCGTCTCATTAAAAATGAAATCATTTTTGAAAACTACAAGTCTCATGCGTTTTAGTGGTGAAAAAATAATTTAAAACATCGTTTGGGAAATGAGTTTACTCCCTGGGTACTTTCTTTGTATACTTTTGACTATACGGGCCGAGTCCGGTGTTTACGGGAAATGGCGGGTTTTCGTTTGCCGGCGATTAAGTTTCTTTTATTCAGCGTCTCATCAAAAATGAAAACATTTTTGAAAACTACAAGTCTCGTGCGTTTTAGTGGTGAAAAAATAATTTAAAAAATCGTTCGAGAAATGAGTTTACTCCCTGGGTACTTTCTTTGTATACTTTTAACTATACGGGTCGAGTCCGGGATTTACGGGAAATCGCGGGTTTTCGTTTGCCGGCGATTAAACTTCTTTTATTCAGCGTCTCATCAAAAATGAAAACAAGTTTGAAAACTAAAAGTCTCATGCGTTTTAGTGGTGAAAAGATAATTTAAAAAATCATTTTGGAAATGAGTTTACTCACAGGGTACTTTCTTTGTATACATTCGACTATACGGGCCAAGCCCGGGATTTACGGGAAATGGCGGGTTTTCGTTTGCCGGCGATTAAACCACTTTCATTAAACGTCTCATCAAAAATAAAAACATTTCTGAAAACTACAAGTCTCATGCGTTTTAGTGGTGAAAAAATAATTTAGAAAATCGTTTGGGAAATGAGTTTACTCCCTGGGTACTTTCTTTGTATACTTTTGACTATACAGGCCGAGTCCGGGATTTACGGGAAATCGCGGGTTTTCGTTTGCCGGCGATTAAACTTCTTTTATTCAGCGTCTCATCAAAAATGAAAATTTTTTTGAAAACTACAAGTCTCATGGGCTTTAGCGGTGAAATAATAATTTAAAAAATCGTTAGGGAAATGAGTTTACTCCCGGGGTACTTTCTTTGTATACTTTTGATTATACGGGCCGAGTCCGGGATTTACGGGAAGTCGCGGGTTTTTGTTTGCCGGCGATTAAACCTCTTTCATTAAGCGTCTCATCAAAAATGAAAACATTTCTAAAAACTACAAGTCTCATGGGCTTTAGTGGTGAAATAATAATTTAAAAAATCGTTTGGGAAATGAGTTTACTCCCAGGGTACTTTCTTTGTATACTTTTGACTATACGGGCCGAGTCCGGGATATACGGAAAGTCGCGGGTTTTCGTTTGCCGGCGATTAAACCTCTTTCATTAGGCGTCTCATTAAAAATGAAATCATTTTTGAAAAATACAAGTCTCATGCGTTTTAGTGGTGAAAAAATAATTTAAAAAATCGTTCGGGAAATGAGTTTACTCCCTGGGTACTTTCTTTGTATACTTTTGAATATACGGGCCGAGTCCGGGGTTTACGGGAAATGGCGGGTTTTCGTTTGCCGGCGATTAAATTTCTTTTATTCAGCGTCTCATCAAAAATGAAAACATTTTTGAAAACTACAAGTCTCGTGCATTTTAGTGGTGAAAAAATAATTTAAAAAATCGTTCGGGAAATGAGTTTACTCCCTAGGTACTTTCTTTGTATACTTTTAACTATACGGGTCGAGTCCGGGATTTACGGGAAATCGCGGGTTTTCGTTTGCCGGCGATTAAACTTCTTTTATTCAGCGTCTCATCAAAAATGAAAACATTTTTGAAAACTACAAGTCTCGTGCGTTTTAGTGGTGAAAAAATAATTTAAAAAATCGTTCGGGAAATGAGTTTACTCCCTGGGTACTTTCTTTGTATACTTTTGACTATACGGGTCGAGTCCGGGATTTACGGGAAGTCGCGGGTTTTTGTTTGCCGGCGATTAAACCTCTTTCATTAAGCGTCTCATCAAAAATGAAAACATTTCTAAAAACTACAAGTCTCATGGGCTTTAGTGGTGAAATAATAATTTAAAAAATCGTTTGGGAAATGAGTTTACTCCCAGGGTACTTTCTTTGTATACTTTTGACTATACGGGCCGAGTCCGGGATATACGGAAAGTCGCGGGTTTTCGTTTGCCGGCGATTAAACCTCTTTCATTAGGCGTCTCATTAAAAATGAAATCATTTTTGAAAAATACAAGTCTCATGCGTTTTAGTGGTGAAAAAATAATTTAAAAAATCGTTCGGGAAATGAGTTTACTCCCTGGGTACTTTCTTTGTATACTTTTGAATATACGGGCCGAGTCCGGGGTTTACGGGAAATGGCGGGTTTTCGTTTGCCGGCGATTAAATTTCTTTTATTCAGCGTCTCATCAAAAATGAAAACATTTTTGAAAACTACAAGTCTCGTGCATTTTAGTGGTGAAAAAATAATTTAAAAAATCGTTCGGGAAATGAGTTTACTCCCTAGGTACTTTCTTTGTATACTTTTAACTATACGGGTCGAGTCCGGGATTTACGGGAAATCGCGGGTTTTCGTTTGCCGGCGATTAAACTTCTTTTATTCAGCGTCTCATCAAAAATGAAAACATTTTTGAAAACTACAAGTCTCGTGCGTTTTAGTGGTGAAAAAATAATTTAAAAAATCGTTCGGGAAATGAGTTTACTCCCTGGGTACTTTCTTTGTATACTTTTGACTATACGGGTCGAGTCCGGGATTTACGGGAAATCGCAGGTTTTCGTTTGCCGGCGATTAAACTTCTTTTATTCAGCGTCTCATCAAAAATGAAAACATTTTTAAAAACTACAAGTCTCATGGGCTTTAGTGGTGAAAAGATGATTTAAAACATCGTTCTGGAAATGAGTTTACTCACAGGGTACTTTCTTTGTATACATTCGACTATACGGGACAAGCCCGGGATTTACGGGAAATCGCTGGTTTTCGTTTACCGGCGATTAAACCTCTTTCATTAAGCGTCTCATTGAAAATGAAAACATTTTTGAAAACTACAAGTCTCATTCGTTCTAGTGCTGCAGAAATAATTTGAAAAATCGTTTGGGAAATCAATTTACTCCCTGGGTACTTTCTTTGTATACATTCGACTATATGGGACAAGCCGGGATGTACGGGAAGTCGCGGGTTTTCGTTTGCCGGCGATTAAACCTCTTTCATTAAGCGTCTCATTAAAAATGAAATCTTTTTGAAAAATACAAGTCTCATGCGTTTTAGTGGTGAACAAAAATTTAAAAAATCGTTCGGGAAATGAGTTTACTCCCTGGGTACTTTCTTTGTATACTTTTGACTATACGGGCCGAGTCCGGGGTTTACGGGAAATGGCGGGTTTTCGTTTGCCGGCGATTAAGTTTCTTTTATTCAGCGTCTCATCAAAAATGAAAACATTTTTAAAAACTACAAGTCTCGTGCGTTTTAGTGGTGAAAAAATAATTTAAAAAATCGTTCGGGAAATGAGTTTACTCCCTGGGTACTTTCTTTGTATACTTTTAACTATACGGGTCGAGTCCGGGATTTACGGGAAATCGCGGGTTTTCGTTTGCCGGCGATTAAACTTCTTTTATTCAGCGTCTCATCAAAAATAAAAACATTTTTGAAAACTACAAGTCTCGTGCGTTTTAGTGGTGAAAAAATAATTTAAAAAATCGTTCTGGAAATGAGTTTACTCCCTGGGTACTTTCTTTGTATACTTTTGACTATACAGGTCGAGTCCGGGATTTACGGGAAATCGCAGGTTTTCGTTTGCCGGCGATTAAACTTCTTTTATTCAGCGTCTCATCAAAAATGAAAACATTTTTAAAAACTACAAGTCTCATGGGATTTAGTGGTGCAAAGATAATTTAAAACATCGTTCTGGAAATGAGTTTACTCACAGGGTACTTTCTTTGTATACATTCGACTACACGGGACAAGCCCGGGATTTACGGGAAATCGCTGGTTTTCGTTTACCGGCGATTAAACCTCTTTCATTAAGCGTCTCATTAAAAATAAAAACATTTTTGAAAACTACAAGTCTCATTCGTTCTAGTGGTGCAGAAATAATTTGAAAAATCGTTCGGGAAATCAGTTTACTCCTTGGGTACTTTCTTTATATACATTCAACTATACGGGCCAAGTCTGGGATTTACGGGAAATCACGGGTTTTCGTTTGCCGGCGATTAAACTTCTTTTATTCAGCGTCTCATCAAAAATGAAAACAAGTTTGAAAACTAAAAGTCTCATGCGTTTTAGTGGTGAAAAAAAAAATTAAAAAATCGTTCGGGAAATGAGTTTACTCCCCGTGTACTTTCTTTGTATACTTTTGACTATACGGGCCAAGCCCGGGATTTACGGGAAATCGTGGGTTTTCTTTTGCCGGCGATTAAACTTCTTTTATTCAGCGTCTCATCAAAAAGGAAAACATTTTTGAAAACTACAAGTCTTTTGCGTTTTAGTGGTGAAAAAGTAATTTAAAAAATCGTTCTGGAAATGAGTTTACTCACAGGGCTTTTTCTTTGTATACATTCGACTATACGGGCCAAGCCCGGGATTTACGGGAAATCGCGGGTTTTCGTTTGCCGGCGATTAAACCTCTTTCATTAAGCGTCTCATCAAAAATAAAAACATTTCTGAAAACTACAAGTCTCATGGGCTTTAGTGGTGAAATAATAATTTAAAAAATCGTTTGGGAAATGAGTTTACTCCAGGGGTACTTTCTTTGTATACTTTTGACTATACGGGCCGAGTCCGGGATATACGGGAAGTCGCGGGTTTTCGTTTACCGGCGATTAAACCTCTTTCATTAAGCGTCTCATTAAAAATGAAATCATTTTTGAAAACTACAAGTCTCATGCGTTTTAGTGGTGAAAAAATAATTTAAAAAATCGTTCGGGAGATGAGTTTACTCCCTGGGTACTTTCTTTGTATACTTTTGACTATACGGGCCGAGTCCGGGATATACGGGAAGTCGCGGGTTTTCGTTTGCCGGCGATTAAACTTCTTTTATTCAGCGTCTCATCAAAAATGAAAACATTTTTGAAAACTACAAGTCTCGTGCGTTTTAGTGGTGAAAAAATAATTTAAAAAATCGTTCGGGAAATGAGTTTAATCCCTGGGTAATTTCTTTGTATACTTTTGACTATACGGGTCGAGTCCGGGATTTACGGGAAATCGCGGGCTTTCGTTTGCCGGCGATTAAACTTCTTTTATTCAGCGTCTCATCAAAAATGAAAACATTTTTAAAAACTACAAGTCTCATGGGATTTAGTGGTGCAAAGATAATTTAAAACATTGTTCTAGAAATGAGTTTACTCACAGGGTACTTTCTTTGTATACATTCGACTATACGGGACAAGCCCGGGATTTACGGGAAATCGCTGGTTTTCGTTTACCGGCAATTAAACCTCTTTCATTAAGCGTCTCATTAAAAATGAAAACATTTTTGAAAACTACAAGTCTCATTCGTTCTAGTGGTGCAGAAATAATTTGAAAAATCGTTCGGGAAATCAGTTTACTCCTTGGGTACTTTCTTTATATACATTCAACTATACGGGCCAAGCCTGGGATTTACGGGAAATCGCGGGTTTTCGTTTGCCGGCGATTAAACTTCTTTTATTCAGCGTCTCATCAAAAATGAAAACAAGTTTGAAAACTAAAAGTCTCATGCGTTTTAGTGGTGAAAAAAAAATTTAAAAAATCGTTCGGGAAATGAGTTTACTCCCCGTGTACTTTCTTTGTATACTTTTGACTATACGGGCCAAGCCCGGGATTTACGGGAAATCGTGGGTTTTCTTTTGCCGGCGATTAAACTTCTTTTATTCAGCGTCTCATCAAAAAGGAAAACATTTTTGAAAACTACAAGTCTCATGCGTTTTAGTGGTGAAAAAATAATTTAGAAAATCGTTCGGGAAATGAGTTTACTCCCTGGGTACTTTCTTTGTATACTTTTGACTATACGGGCCGAGTCCGGTGTTTACGGGAAATGGCGGGTTTTCGTTTGCCGGCGATTAAGTTTCTTTTATTCAGCGTCTCATCAAAAATGAAAACATTTTTGAAAACTACAAGTCTCGTGCGTTTTAGTGGTGAAAAAATAATTTAAAAAATCGTTCGGGAAATGAGTTTTCTCCCTGGGTACTTTCTTTGTATACTTTTGACTATACGGGTCGAGTCCGGGATTTACGGGAAATGGCGGGTTTTCGTTTGCCAGCGATTAAACTTCTTTTATTCAGCGTCTCATCAAAAATGAAAACATTTTTAAAAACTACAAGTCTCATGGGATTTAGTGGTGCAAAGATAATTTAAAACATTGTTCCAGAAATGAGTTTACTCACAGGGTACTTTCTTTGTATACATTCGACTATACGGGACAAGCCCGGGATTTACGGGAAATCGTTGGTTTTCGTTTACCGGCGATTAAACCTCTTTCATTAAGCGTCTCATTAAAAATGAAAACATTTTTGAAAACTACAAGTCTCATTCGTTCTAGTGGTGCAGAGATAATTTGAAAAATCGTTCGGGAAATCAGTTTACTCCTTGGGTACTTTCTTTATATACATTCAACTATACGGGCCAAGCCTGGGATTTACGGGAAATCGCGGGTTTTCGTTTGCCGGCGATTAAACTTCTTTTATTCAGCGTCTCATCAAAAATGAAAACAAGTTTGAAAACTAAAAGTCTCATGCGTTTTAGTGGTGAAAAGATAATTTAAAAAATCATTTTGGAAATGAGTTTACTCACAGGGTAATTTCTTTGTATACTTTTGACTATACGGGTCGAGTCCGGGATTTACGGGAAATCGCGGGCTTTCGTTTGCCGGCGATTAAACTTCTTTTATTCAGCGTCTCATCAAAAATGAAAACATTTTTAAAAACTACAAGTCTCATGGGATTTAGTGGTGCAAAGATAATTTAAAACATTGTTCTAGAAATGAGTTTACTCACAGGGTACTTTCTTTGTATACATTCGACTATACGGGACAAGCCCGGGATTTACGGGAAATCGCTGGTTTTCGTTTACCGGCAATTAAACCTCTTTCATTAAGCGTCTCATTAAAAATGAAAACATTTTTGAAAACTACAAGTCTCATTCGTTCTAGTGGTGCAGAAATAATTTGAAAAATCGTTCGGGAAATCAGTTTACTCCTTGGGTACTTTCTTTATATACATTCAACTATACGGGCCAAGCCTGGGATTTACGGGAAATCGCGGGTTTTCGTTTGCCGGCGATTAAACTTCTTTTATTCAGCGTCTCATCAAAAATGAAAACAAGTTTGAAAACTAAAAGTCTCATGCGTTTTAGTGGTGAAAAAAAAATTTAAAAAATCGTTCGGGAAATGAGTTTACTCCCCGTGTACTTTCTTTGTATACTTTTGACTATACGGGCCAAGCCCGGGATTTACGGGAAATCGTGGGTTTTCTTTTGCCGGCGATTAAACTTCTTTTATTCAGCGTCTCATCAAAAAGGAAAACATTTTTGAAAACTACAAGTCTCATGCGTTTTAGTGGTGAAAAAATAATTTAGAAAATCGTTCGGGAAATGAGTTTACTCCCTGGGTACTTTCTTTGTATACTTTTGACTATACGGGCCGAGTCCGGTGTTTACGGGAAATGGCGGGTTTTCGTTTGCCGGCGATTAAGTTTCTTTTATTCAGCGTCTCATCAAAAATGAAAACATTTTTGAAAACTACAAGTCTCGTGCGTTTTAGTGGTGAAAAAATAATTTAAAAAATCGTTCGGGAAATGAGTTTTCTCCCTGGGTACTTTCTTTGTATACTTTTGACTATACGGGTCGAGTCCGGGATTTACGGGAAATGGCGGGTTTTCGTTTGCCAGCGATTAAACTTCTTTTATTCAGCGTCTCATCAAAAATGAAAACATTTTTAAAAACTACAAGTCTCATGGGATTTAGTGGTGCAAAGATAATTTAAAACATTGTTCTAGAAATGAGTTTACTCACAGGGTACTTTCTTTGTATACATTCGACTATACGGGACAAGCCCGGGATTTACGGGAAATCGCTGGTTTTCGTTTACCGGCGATTAAACCTCTTTCATTAAGCGTCTCATTAAAAATGAAAACATTTTTGAAAACTACAAGTCTCATTCGTTCTAGTGGTGCAGAGATAATTTGAAAAATCGTTCGGGAAATCAGTTTACTCCTTGGGTACTTTCTTTATATACATTCAACTATACGGGCCAAGCCTGGGATTTACGGGAAATCGCGGGTTTTCGTTTGCCGGCGATTAAACTTCTTTTATTCAGCGTCTCATCAAAAATGAAAACAAGTTTGAAAACTAAAAGTCTCATGCGTTTTAGTGGTGAAAAGATAATTTAAAAAATCATTTTGGAAATGAGTTTACTCACAGGGTACTTTCTTTGTATACATTCGACTATACGGGCCAAGCCCGGGATTTACGGGAAATCGCGGGTTTTCGTTTGCCGGCGATTAAACCACTTTCATTAAACGTCTCATCAAAAATAAAAACATTTTTGAAAACTACAAGTCTCATGCGTTTTAGTGGTGAAAAAATAATTTAGAAAATCGTTTGGGAAATGAGTTTACTCCCTGGGTACTTTCTTTGTATACTTTTGACTATACAGGCCGAGTCCGGGATTTACGGGAAATCGCGGGTTTTCGTTTGCCGGCGATTAAACTTCTTTTATTCAGCGTCTCATCAAAAATGAAAAATTTTTTGAAAACTACAAGTCTCATGGGCTTTAGCGGTGAAATAATAATTTAAAAAATCGTTAGGGAAATGAGTTTACTCCCGGGGTACTTTCTTTGTATACTTTTGACTATACGGGCCGAGTCCGGGATTTACGGGAAGTCGCGGGTTTTCGTTTGCCGGCGATTAAACTTCTTTTATACAGCGTCTCATCAAAAACAAAAACATTTTTAAAAACTACAAGTCTCATGGACTTTAGTGGTGAAATAATAATTTAAAAAATCGTTCGGGAAATGAGTTTACACCCTGGGTACTTTCTTTGTATACTTTTTACTATACGGGCCGAGTCCGGGATTTACGGGAAATCGCAGGTTTTCGTTTGTCGGCGATTAAACTTCTTTTATTCAGCGTCTCATCAAAAATGAAAACATTTTTGAAAACTACAAGTCTCATGCGTTTTAGTGGTGAAAAAATAATTTAAAAAATCGTTCGGGAAATGAGTTTACTCCCTGGGTACTTTCTTTGTATACTTTTAACTATACGGGTCGAGTCCGGGATTTACGGGAAGTCGCGGGTTTTCGTTTGCCGGCGATTAAACTTCTTTTATTCAGCGTCTCATCAAAAATGAAAACATTTTTAAAAACTACAAGTCTCATGGGCTATAGTGGTGAAAGGATGATTTAAAACATCGTTCTGGAAATGAGTTTACTCACAGGGTACTTTCTTTGTATACATTCGACTATACGGGACAAGCCCAGGATTTACGGGAAATCGCTGGTTTTCGTTTACCGGCGATTAAACCTCTTTCATTAAGCGTCTCATTAAAAATGAAAACATTTTTGAAAACTACAAGTCTCATTCGTTCTAGTGCTGCAGAAATAATTTGAAAAATCGTTTGGGAAATCAGTTTACTCCTTGGGTACTTTCTTTATATACATTCAACTATACGTACCAAGCCTGGGATTGACGGGAAATCGCGGGTTTTCGTTTGCCGGCGATTAAACTTCTTTTATTCAGCGTCTAATCAAAAATGAAAAAAAGTTTGAAAACTAAAAGTCTCATGCGTTTTAGTGGTGAAAAAAAAATTTAAAAAATCGTTTGGGAAATCAGTTTACTCCCTGTGTACTTTCTTTGTATACTTTTGACTATACCGGCCAAGCCCGGGATTTACGGGAAATCGCGGGTTTTCGTTTGCCGGCGATTAAACTTCTTTTATTCAGCGTCTCATCAAAAATGAAAACATTTTTGAAAACTACAAGTCTTATGCGTTTTAGTGGTGAAAAAGTAATTTAAAAAATCGTTCTGGAAATGAGTTTACTCACAGGGCTTTTTCTTTGTATACATTCGACTATACGGGCCAAGCCCGGGATTTACGGGAAATCGCGGGTTTTCGTTTGCCGGCGATTAAACCTCTTTCATTAAGCGTCTCATCAAAAATGGAAACATTTCTAAAAACTACAAGTCTCATGGGCTTTAGTGGTGAAGTAATAATTTAAAAAATCGTTTGGGAAGTGAGTTTACTCCCGGGGTACTTTCTTTGTATACTTTTGACTATACGGGCCGAGTCCGGGATATGCGGGAAGTCGCGGGTTTTCGTTTGCCGGCGATTAAACCTCTTTCATTAAGCGTCTCATTAAAAATGAAATCATTTTTGAAAACTACAAGTCTCATGCGTTTTAGTGGTGAAAAAATAATTTAAAACATCGTTCGGGAAATGAGTTTACTCCCTGGGTACTTTCTTTGTATACTTTTGACTATACGGGCCGAGTCCGGTGTTTACGGGAAATGGCAGGTTTTTGTTTGCCGGCGAATAAGTTTCTTTTATTCAGCGTCTCATCAAAAATGAAAACATTTTTGAAAACTACAAGTCTCGTGCGTTTTAGTGGTGAAAAAATAATTTAAAAAATCGTTCGAGAAATGAGTTTACTCCCTGGGTACTTTCTTTGTATACTTTTAACTATACGGGTCGAGTCCGGGATTTACGGGAAATGGCGGGTTTTGGTTTGCCGGCGATTAAACTTCTTTTATTCAGCGTCTCATCAAAAATGAAAACATTTTTGAAAACTACAAGTCTCGTGCGTTTTAGTGGTGAAAAAATAATTTAAAAAATCGTTCGGGAAATGAGTTTACTCCCTGGGTACTTTCTTTGTATACTTTTGACTATACGGGTCGAGTCCGGGATTTACGGGAAATCGCGGGTTTTCGTTTGCCGGCGATTAAACTTCTTTTATTCAGCGTCTCATCAAAAATGAAAACATTTTTAAAAACTACAAGTCTCATGGGATTTAGTGGTGCAAAGATAATTTCAAACATTGTTCTAGAAATGAGTTTACTCACAGGGTACTTTCTTTGTATACATTCGACTATACGGGACAAGGCCGGGATTTACGGGAAATCGCTGGTTTTCGTTTACCGGCGATTAAACCTCTTTCATTAAGCATCTCATTAAAAATGAAAACATTTTTGAAAACTACAAGTCTCATTCGTTCTAGTGGTGCAGAGATAATTTGAAAAATCGTTCGGGAAATCAGTTTACTCCTTGGGTACTTTCTTTATATACATTCAACTATACGGGCCAAGCCTGGGATTTACGGGAAATCGCGGGTTTTCGTTTGCCGGCGATTAAACTTCTTTTATTCAGCGTCTCATCAAAAATGAAAACAAGTTTGAAAACTAAAAGTCTCATGCGTTTTAGTGGTGAAAAGATAATTTAAAAAATCATTTTGGAAATGAGTTTACTCACAGGGTACTTTCTTTGTATACATTCGACTATACGGGCCAAGCCCGGGATTTACGGGAAATCGCGGGTTTTCGTTTGCCGGCGATTAAACCACTTTCATTAAACGTCTCATCAAAAATAAAAACATTTCTGAAAACTACAAGTCTCATGCGTTTTAGTGGTGAAAAAATAATTTAGAAAATCGTTTGGGAAATGATTTTACTCCCTGGGTACTTTCTTTGTATACTTTTGACTATACAGGCCGAGTCCGGGATTTACGGGAAATCGCGGGTTTTCGTTTGCCGGCGATTAAACTTCTTTTATTCAGCGTCTCATCAAAAATGAAAAATTTTTTGAAAACTACAAGTCTCATGGGCTTTAGCGGTGAAATAATAATTTAAAAAATCGTTAGGGAAATGAGTTTACTCCCGGGGTACTTTCTTTGTATACTTTTGACTATACGGGCCGAGTCCGGGATTTACGGGAAGTCGCGGGTTTTCGTTTGCCGGCGATTAAACTTCTTTTATACAGCGTCTCATCAAAAACAAAAACATTTTTAAAAACTACAAGTCTCATGGACTTTAGTGGTGAAATAATAATTTAAAAAATCGTTCGGGAAATGAGTTTACACCCTGGGTACTTTCTTTGTATACTTTTTACTATACGGGCCGAGTCCGGGATTTACGGGAAATCGCAGGTTTTCGTTTGTCGGCGATTAAACTTCTTTTATTCAGCGTCTCATCAAAAATGAAAACATTTTTGAAAACTACAAGTCTCATGCGTTTTAGTGGTGAAAAAATAATTTAAAAAATCGTTCGGGAAATGAGTTTACTCCCTGGGTACTTTCTTTGTATACTTTTAACTATACGGGTCGAGTCCGGGATTTACGGGAAGTCGCGGGTTTTCGTTTGCCGGCGATTAAACTTCTTTTATTCAGCGTCTCATCAAAAATGAAAACATTTTTAAAAACTACAAGTCTCATGGGCTATAGTGGTGAAAGGATGATTTAAAACATCGTTCTGGAAATGAGTTTACTCACAGGGTACTTTCTTTGTATACATTCGACTATACGGGACAAGCCCAGGATTTACGGGAAATCGCTGGTTTTCGTTTACCGGCGATTAAACCTCTTTCATTAAGCGTCTCATTAAAAATGAAAACATTTTTGAAAACTACAAGTCTCATTCGTTCTAGTGCTGCAGAAATAATTTGAAAAATCGTTTGGGAAATCAGTTTACTCCTTGGGTACTTTCTTTATATACATTCAACTATACGTACCAAGCCTGGGATTGACGGGAAATCGCGGGTTTTCGTTTGCCGGCGATTAAACTTCTTTTATTCAGCGTCTAATCAAAAATGAAAAAAAGTTTGAAAACTAAAAGTCTCATGCGTTTTAGTGGTGAAAAAAAAATTTAAAAAATCGTTTGGGAAATCAGTTTACTCCCTGTGTACTTTCTTTGTATACTTTTGACTATACCGGCCAAGCCCGGGATTTACGGGAAATCGCGGGTTTTCGTTTGCCGGCGATTAAACTTCTTTTATTCAGCGTCTCATCAAAAATGAAAACATTTTTGAAAACTACAAGTCTTATGCGTTTTAGTGGTGAAAAAGTAATTTAAAAAATCGTTCTGGAAATGAGTTTACTCACAGGGCTTTTTCTTTGTATACATTCGACTATACGGGCCAAGCCCGGGATTTACGGGAAATCGCGGGTTTTCGTTTGCCGGCGATTAAACCTCTTTCATTAAGCGTCTCATCAAAAATGGAAACATTTCTAAAAACTACAAGTCTCATGGGCTTTAGTGGTGAAGTAATAATTTAAAAAATCGTTTGGGAAGTGAGTTTACTCCCGGGGTACTTTCTTTGTATACTTTTGACTATACGGGCCGAGTCCGGGATATGCGGGAAGTCGCGGGTTTTCGTTTGCCGGCGATTAAACCTCTTTCATTAAGCGTCTCATTAAAAATGAAATCATTTTTGAAAACTACAAGTCTCATGCGTTTTAGTGGTGAAAAAATAATTTAAAACATCGTTCGGGAAATGAGTTTACTCCCTGGGTACTTTCTTTGTATACTTTTGACTATACGGGCCGAGTCCGGTGTTTACGGGAAATGGCAGGTTTTTGTTTGCCGGCGAATAAGTTTCTTTTATTCAGCGTCTCATCAAAAATGAAAACATTTTTGAAAACTACAAGTCTCGTGCGTTTTAGTGGTGAAAAAATAATTTAAAAAATCGTTCGAGAAATGAGTTTACTCCCTGGGTACTTTCTTTGTATACTTTTAACTATACGGGTCGAGTCCGGGATTTACGGGAAATGGCGGGTTTTGGTTTGCCGGCGATTAAACTTCTTTTATTCAGCGTCTCATCAAAAATGAAAACATTTTTGAAAACTACAAGTCTCGTGCGTTTTAGTGGTGAAAAAATAATTTAAAAAATCGTTCGGGAAATGAGTTTACTCCCTGGGTACTTTCTTTGTATACTTTTGACTATACGGGTCGAGTCCGGGATTTACGGGAAATCGCGGGTTTTCGTTTGCCGGCGATTAAACTTCTTTTATTCAGCGTCTCATCAAAAATGAAAACATTTTTAAAAACTACAAGTCTCATGGGATTTAGTGGTGCAAAGATAATTTCAAACATTGTTCTAGAAATGAGTTTACTCACAGGGTACTTTCTTTGTATACATTCGACTATACGGGACAAGGCCGGGATTTACGGGAAATCGCTGGTTTTCGTTTACCGGCGATTAAACCTCTTTCATTAAGCATCTCATTAAAAATGAAAACATTTTTGAAAACTACAAGTCTCATTCGTTCTAGTGGTGCAGAGATAATTTGAAAAATCGTTCGGGAAATCAGTTTACTCCTTGGGTACTTTCTTTATATACATTCAACTATACGGGCCAAGCCTGGGATTTACGGGAAATCGCGGGTTTTCGTTTGCCGGCGATTAAACTTCTTTTATTCAGCGTCTCATCAAAAATGAAAACAAGTTTGAAAACTAAAAGTCTCATGCGTTTTAGTGGTGAAAAGATAATTTAAAAAATCATTTTGGAAATGAGTTTACTCACAGGGTACTTTCTTTGTATACATTCGACTATACGGGCCAAGCCCGGGATTTACGGGAAATCGCGGGTTTTCGTTTGCCGGCGATTAAACCACTTTCATTAAACGTCTCATCAAAAATAAAAACATTTCTGAAAACTACAAGTCTCATGCGTTTTAGTGGTGAAAAAATAATTTAGAAAATCGTTTGGGAAATGATTTTACTCCCTGGGTACTTTCTTTGTATACTTTTGACTATACAGGCCGAGTCCGGGATTTACGGGAAATCGCGGGTTTTCGTTTGCCGGCGATTAAACTTCTTTTATTCAGCGTCTCATCAAAAATGAAAAATTTTTTGAAAACTACAAGTCTCATGGGCTTTAGCGGTGAAATAATAATTTAAAAAATCGTTAGGGAAATGAGTTTACTCCCGGGGTACTTTCTTTGTATACTTTTGACTATACGGGCCGAGTCCGGGATTTACGGGAAGTCGCGGGTTTTCGTTTGCCGGCGATTAAACTTCTTTTATACAGCGTCTCATCAAAAATAAAAACATTTTTAAAAACTACAAGTCTCATGGGCTTTAGTGGTGAAATAATAATTTAAAAAATCGTTCGGGAAATGAGTTTACACCCTGGGTACTTTCTTTGTATACTTTTGACTATACGGGCCGAGTCCGGGATTTACGGGAAATCGCAGGTTTTCGTTTGTCGGCGATTAAACTTCTTTTATTCAGCGTCTCATCAAAAATGAAAACATTTTTGAAAACTACAAGTCTCATGCGTTTTAGTGGTGAAAAAATAATTTAAAAAATCGTTCGGGAAATGAGTTTACTCCCTGGGTACTTTCTTTGTATACTTTTAACTATACGGGTCGAGTCCGGGATTTACGGGAAATCGCGGGTTTTCGTTTGCCGGCGATTAAACTTCTTTTATTCAGCGTCTCATCAAAAATGAAAACATTTTTAAAAACTACAAGTCTCATGGGATTTAGTGGTGCAAAGATAATTTAAAACATTGTTCTAGAAATGAGTTTACTCACAGGGTACTTTCTTTGTATACATTCGACTATACGGGACAAGCCCGGGATTTACGGGAAATCGCTGGTTTTCGTTTACCGGCGATTAAACCTCTTTCATTAAGCGTCTCATTAAAAATGAAAACATTTTTGAAAACTACAAGTCTCATTCGTTCTAGTGGTGCAGAGATAATTTGAAAAATCGTTCGGGAAATCAGTTTACTCCTTGGGTACTTTCTTTATATACATTCAACTATACGGGCCAAGCCTGGGATTTACGGGAAATCGCGGGTTTTCGTTTGCCGGCGATTAAACTTCTTTTATTCAGCGTCTCATCAAAAATGAAAACAAGTTTGAAAACTAAAAGTCTCATGCGTTTTAGTGGTGAAAAGATAATTTAAAAAATCATTTGGGAAATGAGTTTACTCCCGGGGTACTTTCTTTGTATACTTTTGACTATACGGGACAAGCCCAGAATTTACGGGAAATCGCTGGTTTTCGTTTACCGACGATTAAACCTCTTTCATTAAGCGTCTCATTAAAAATGAAAACATTTTTGAAAACTACAAGTCTCATTCGTTCTAGTGCTGCAGAAATAATTTGAAAAATCGTTTGGGAAATCAGTTTACTCCTTGGGTACTTTCTTTATATACATTCAACTATACGTACCAAGCCTGGGATTGACGGGAAATCGCGGGTTTTCGTTTGCCGGCGATTAAACTTCTTTTATTCAGCGTCTAATCAAAAATGAAAAAAAGTTTGAAAACTAAAAGTCTCATGCGTTTTAGTGGTGAAAAAAAAATTTAAAAAATCGTTTGGGAAATCAGTTTACTCCCTGTGTACTTTCTTTGTATACTTTTGACTATACCGGCCAAGCCCGGGATTTACGGGAAATCGCGGGTTTTCGTTTGCCGGCGATTAAACTTCTTTTATTCAGCGTCTCATCAAAAATGAAAACATTTTTGAAAACTACAAGTCTTATGCGTTTTAGTGGTGAAAAAGTAATTTAAAAAATCGTTCTGGAAATGAGTTTACTCACAGGGCTTTTTCTTTGTATACATTCGACTATACGGGCCAAGCCCGGGATTTACGGGAAATCGCGGGTTTTCGTTTGCCGGCGATTAAACTTCTTTTATACAGCGTCTCATCAAAAATAAAAACATTTTTAAAAACTACAAGTCTCATGGGCTTTAGTGGTGAAATAATAATTTAAAAAATCGTTCGGGAAATGAGTTTACACCCTGGGTACTTTCTTTGTATACTTTTGACTATACGGGCCGAGTCCGGGATTTACGGGAAATCGCAGGTTTTCGTTTGTCGGCGATTAAACTTCTTTTATTCAGCGTCTCATCAAAAATGAAAACATTTTTGAAAACTACAAGTCTCATGCGTTTTAGTGGTGAAAAAATAATTTAAAAAATCGTTCGGGAAATGAGTTTACTCCCTGGGTACTTTCTTTGTATACTTTTAACTATACGGGTCGAGTCCGGGATTTACGGGAAATCGCGGGTTTTCGTTTGCCGGCGATTAAACTTCTTTTATTCAGCGTCTCATCAAAAATGAAAACATTTTTAAAAACTACAAGTCTCATGGGATTTAGTGGTGCAAAGATAATTTAAAACATTGTTCTAGAAATGAGTTTACTCACAGGGTACTTTCTTTGTATACATTCGACTATACGGGACAAGCCCGGGATTTACGGGAAATCGCTGGTTTTCGTTTACCGGCGATTAAACCTCTTTCATTAAGCGTCTCATTAAAAATGAAAACATTTTTGAAAACTACAAGTCTCATTCGTTCTAGTGGTGCAGAGATAATTTGAAAAATCGTTCGGGAAATCAGTTTACTCCTTGGGTACTTTCTTTATATACATTCAACTATACGGGCCAAGCCTGGGATTTACGGGAAATCGCGGGTTTTCGTTTGCCGGCGATTAAACTTCTTTTATTCAGCGTCTCATCAAAAATGAAAACAAGTTTGAAAACTAAAAGTCTCATGCGTTTTAGTGGTGAAAAGATAATTTAAAAAATCATTTGGGAAATGAGTTTACTCCCGGGGTACTTTCTTTGTATACTTTTGACTATACGGGACAAGCCCAGAATTTACGGGAAATCGCTGGTTTTCGTTTACCGGCGATTAAACCTCTTTCATTAAGCGTCTCATTAAAAATGAAAACATTTTTGAAAACTACAAGTCTCATTCGTTCTAGTGCTGCAGAAATAATTTGAAAAATCGTTTGGGAAATCAGTTTACTCCTTGGGTACTTTCTTTATATACATTCAACTATACGTACCAAGCCTGGGATTGACGGGAAATCGCGGGTTTTCGTTTGCCGGCGATTAAACTTCTTTTATTCAGCGTCTAATCAAAAATGAAAAAAAGTTTGAAAACTAAAAGTCTCATGCGTTTTAGTGGTGAAAAAAAAATTTAAAAAATCGTTTGGGAAATCAGTTTACTCCCTGTGTACTTTCTTTGTATACTTTTGACTATACCGGCCAAGCCCGGGATTTACGGGAAATCGCGGGTTTTCGTTTGCCGGCGATTAAACTTCTTTTATTCAGCGTCTCATCAAAAATGAAAACATTTTTGAAAACTACAAGTCTTATGCGTTTTAGTGGTGAAAAAGTAATTTAAAAAATCGTTCTGGAAATGAGTTTACTCACAGGGCTTTTTCTTTGTATACATTCGACTATACGGGCCAAGCCCGGGATTTACGGGAAATCGCGGGTTTTCGTTTGCCGGCGATTAAACCTCTTTCATTAAGCGTCTCATCAAAAATGAAAACATTTCTAAAAACTACAAGTCTCATGGGCTTTAGTGGTGAAATAATAATTTAAAAAATCGTTTGGGAAATGAGTTTACTCCCGGGGTACTTTCTTTGTATACTTTTGACTATACGGGCCGAGTCCGGGATATACGGGAAGTCGCGGGTTTTCGTTTGCCGGCGATTAAACCTCTTTCATTAAGCGTCTCATTAAAAATGAAATCATTTTTGAAAACTACAAGTCTCAAGCGTTTTAGTGGTGAAAAAATAATTCAAAAAATCGTTCGGGAAATGAGTTTACTCCCTGGGTACTTTCTTTGTATACTTTTGACTATACGGGCCGAGTCCGGGATATACGGGAAGTCGCGGGTTTTCGTTTGCCGGCGATTAAACCTCTTTCATTAAGCGTCTCATTAAAAATGAAATCATTTTTAAAAACTACAAGTCTCATGCGTTTTAATGGTGAAAAAATAATTTAAAAAATCGTTCGGGAAATGAGTTTACTCCCTGGGTACTTTCTTTGTATACTGTTGACTATACGGGCCGAGTCCGGGGTTTACGGGAAATGGCAGGTTTTCGTTTGCCGGCGATTAAGTTTCTTTTATTCAGCGTCTCATCAAAAATGAAAACATTTTTGAAAACTACAAGTCTCGTGCGTTTTAGTGGTGAAAAAATAATTTAAAAAATCGTTCGGGAAATGAGTTTACTCCCTGGGTACTTTCTTTGTATACTTTTAACTATACGGGTCGAGTCCGGGATTTACGGGAAATCGCGGGTTTTCGTTTGCCGGCGATTAAACTTCTTTTATTCAGCGTCTCATCAAAAATGAAAACATTTTTGAAAACTACAAGTCTCGTGCGTTTTAGTGGTGAAAAAATAATTTAAAAAATCGTTCCGGAAATGAGTTTACTCCCTGGGTACTTTCTTTGTATACTTTTGACTATACGGGTCGAGTCCGGGATTTACGGGAAATCGCGGGTTTTCGTTTGCCGGAGATTAAACTTCTTTTATTCAGCGTCTCATCAAAAATGAAAACATTTTTGAAAACTACAAGTCTCGTGCGTTTTAGTGGTGAAAAAATAATTTAAAAAATCGTTCGGGAAATGAGTTTACTCCCTGGGTACTTTCTTTGTATACTTTTGACTATACGGGTCGAGTCCGGGATTTACGGGAAATCGCGGGTTTTCGTTTGCCGGCGATTAAACTTCTTTTATTCAGCGTCTCATCAAAAGTGAAAACATTTTTGAAAACTACAAGTCTCATGCGTTTTAGTGGTGAAAAAATAATTTAAAAAATCGTTCGGGAAATGAGTTTACTCCCTGGGTACTTTCTTTGTATACTTTTGACTATACGGGCCGAGTCCGGGGTTTACGTGAAATGGCGGGTTTTCGTTTGCCAGCGATTAAACTTCTTTTATTCAGCGTCTCATCAAAAATGAAAACATTTTTGAAAACTACAAGTCTCGTGCGTTTTAGTGGTGAAAAAATAATTTAAAAAATCGTTCGGGAAATGAGTTTACACCCTGGGTACTTTCTTTGTATACTTTTGACTATACGGGTCGAGTCCGGGATTTACGGGAAATCGCGGGTTTTCGTTTGCCAGCGATTAAACTTCTTTTATTCAGCGTCTCATCAAAAATGAAAACATTTTTAAAAACTACAATTCTCATGGGCTTTAGTGGTGAAAAGATGATTTAAAACATCGTTCTGGAAATGAGTTTACTCACAGGGTACTTTCTTTGTATACATTCGACTATACGGGACAAGCCCGGGATTTACGGGAAATCGCTGGTTTTCGTTTACCGGCGATTAAACCTCTTTCATTGAGCGTCTCATTAAAAATGATAACATTTTTGAAAACTACAAGTCTCATTCGTTCTAGTGCTGCAGAAATAATTTGAAAAATCGTTTGGGAAATCAGTTTACTCCTTGGGTACTTTCTTTATATACATTCAACTATACGTACCAAGCCTGGGATTGACGGGAAATCGCGGGTTTTCGTTTGCCGGCGATTAAACTTCTTTTATTCAGCGTCTAATCAAAAATGAAAAAAAGTTTGAAAACTAAAAGTCTCATGCGTTTTAGTGGTGAAAAAAAAATTTAAAAAATCGTTCGGGAAATGAGTTTACTCCCTGTGTACTTTCTTTGTATATTTTTGACTATACGGGTCAAGCCCGGGATTTACGGGAAATCGCGGGTTTTCGTTTGCCGGCGATTAAACTTCTTTTATTCAGCGTCTCATCAAAAATGAAAACATTTTTGAAAACTACAAGTCTTATGCGTTTTAGTGGTGAAAAAGTAATTAAAAAAATCGTTCTGGAAATGAGTTTACTCACAGGGCTTTTTCTTTGTATACATTCGACTATACGGGCCAAGCCCGGGATTTACGGGAAATCGCGGGTTTTCGTTTGCCGGCGATTAAACCTCTTTCATTAAGCGTCTCATCAAAAATGAAAACATTTCTAAAAGCTACAAGTCTCATGGGCTTTAGTGGTGAAATAATAATTTAAAAAATCGTTTGGGAAATGAGTTTACTCCCGGGGTACTTTCTTTGTATACTTTTGACTATACGGGCCGAGTCCGGGATATACGAGAAGTCGCGGGTTTCGTTTGCCGGCGATTAAACCTCTTTCATTAAGCGTCTCATTAAAAATGAAATCATTTTTGAAAACTACAAGTCTCATGCGTTTTAGTGGTGAAAAAGTAATTAAAAAAATCGTTCTGGAAATGAGTTTACTCACAGGGCTTTTTCTTTGTATACATTCGACTATACGGGCCAAGCCCGGGATTTACGGGAAATCGCGGGTTTTCGTTTGCCGGCGATTAAACCTCTTTCATTAAGCGTCTCATTAAAAATGAAATCATTTTTAAAAACTACAAGTCTCATGCGTTTTAGTGGTGAAAAAATAATTTAAAAAATCGTTCGGGAAATGAGTTTACTCCCTGGGTACTTTCTTTGTATACTGTTGACTATACGGGCCGAGTCCGGGGTTTACGGGAAATCGCGGGTTTTCGTTTGCCGGCGATTAAGTTTCTTTTATTCAGCGTCTCATCAAAAATGAAAACATTTTTGAAAACTACAAGTCTCGTGCGTTTTAGTGGTGAAAAAATAATTTAAAAAATCGTTCGGGAAATGAGTTTACTCCCTGGGTACTTTCTTTGTATACTTTTAACTATACGGGTCGAGTCCGGGATTTACGGGAAATCGCGGGTTTTCGTTTGCCGGTGATTAAACTTCTTTTATTCAGCATCTCATCAAAAATGAAAACATTTTTGAAAACTACAAGTCTCGTGCGTTATAGTGGTGAAAAAATAATTTAAAAAATCGTTCGGGAAATGAGTTTACTCCCTGGGTACTTTCTTTGTATACTTTTGACTATACGGGCCAAGCCCGGGATTTACGGGAAATCGCGGGTTTTCGTTTGCCGGCGATTAAACCTCTTTCATTAAGCGTCTCATCAAAAATGAAAACATTTCTAAAAACTACAAGTCTCATGGGCTTTAGTGGTGAAATAATAATTTAAAAAATCGTTTGGGAAATGAGTTTACTCCCGGGGTACTTTCTTTGTATACTTTTGACTATACGGGCCGAGTCCGGGATATACGGGAAGTCGCGGGTTTTCGTTTGCCGGCGATTAAACCTCTTTCATTAAGCGTCTCATTAAAAATGAAATCATTTTTAAAAACTACAAGTCTCAAGCGTTTTAGTGGTGAAAAAATAATTCAAAAAATCGTTCGGGAAATGAGTTTACTCCCTGGGTACTTTCTTTGTATACTTTTGACTATACGGGCCGAGTCCGGGATATACGGGAAGTCGCGGGTTTTCGTTTGCCGGCGATTAAACCTCTTTCATTAAGCGTCTCATTAAAAATGAAATCATTTTTAAAAACTACAAGTCTCATGCGTTTTAATGGTGAAAAAATAATTTAAAAAATCGTTCGGGAAATGAGTTTACTCCCTGGGTACTTTCTTTGTATACTGTTGACTATACGGGCCGAGTCCGGGGTTTACGGGAAATGGCAGGTTTTCGTTTGCCGGCGATTAAGTTTCTTTTATTCAGCGTCTCATCAAAAATGAAAACATTTTTGAAAACTACAAGTCTCGTGCGTTTTAGTGGTGAAAAAATAATTTAAAAAATCGTTCGGGAAATGAGTTTACTCCCTGGGTACTTTCTTTGTATACTTTTAACTATACGGGTCGAGTCCGGGATTTACGGGAAATCGCGGGTTTTCGTTTGCCGGCGATTAAACTTCTTTTATTCAGCGTCTCATCAAAAATGAAAACATTTTTGAAAACTACAAGTCTCGTGCGTTTTAGTGGTGAAAAAATAATTTAAAAAATCGTTCCGGAAATGAGTTTACTCCCTGGGTACTTTCTTTGTATACTTTTGACTATACGGGTCGAGTCCGGGATTTACGGGAAATCGCGGGTTTTCGTTTGCCGGAGATTAAACTTCTTTTATTCAGCGTCTCATCAAAAATGAAAACATTTTTGAAAACTACAAGTCTCGTGCGTTTTAGTGGTGAAAAAATAATTTAAAAAATCGTTCGGGAAATGAGTTTACTCCCTGGGTACTTTCTTTGTATACTTTTGACTATACGGGTCGAGTCCGGGATTTACGGGAAATCGCGGGTTTTCGTTTGCCGGCGATTAAACTTCTTTTATTCAGCGTCTCATCAAAAGTGAAAACATTTTTGAAAACTACAAGTCTCATGCGTTTTAGTGGTGAAAAAATAATTTAAAAAATCGTTCGGGAAATGAGTTTACTCCCTGGGTACTTTCTTTGTATACTTTTGACTATACGGGCCGAGTCCGGGGTTTACGTGAAATGGCGGGTTTTCGTTTGCCAGCGATTAAACTTCTTTTATTCAGCGTCTCATCAAAAATGAAAACATTTTTGAAAACTACAAGTCTCGTGCGTTTTAGTGGTGAAAAAATAATTTAAAAAATCGTTCGGGAAATGAGTTTACACCCTGGGTACTTTCTTTGTATACTTTTGACTATACGGGTCGAGTCCGGGATTTACGGGAAATCGCGGGTTTTCGTTTGCCAGCGATTAAACTTCTTTTATTCAGCGTCTCATCAAAAATGAAAACATTTTTAAAAACTACAATTCTCATGGGCTTTAGTGGTGAAAAGATGATTTAAAACATCGTTCTGGAAATGAGTTTACTCACAGGGTACTTTCTTTGTATACATTCGACTATACGGGACAAGCCCGGGATTTACGGGAAATCGCTGGTTTTCGTTTACCGGCGATTAAACCTCTTTCATTGAGCGTCTCATTAAAAATGATAACATTTTTGAAAACTACAAGTCTCATTCGTTCTAGTGCTGCAGAAATAATTTGAAAAATCGTTTGGGAAATCAGTTTACTCCTTGGGTACTTTCTTTATATACATTCAACTATACGTACCAAGCCTGGGATTGACGGGAAATCGCGGGTTTTCGTTTGCCGGCGATTAAACTTCTTTTATTCAGCGTCTAATCAAAAATGAAAAAAAGTTTGAAAACTAAAAGTCTCATGCGTTTTAGTGGTGAAAAAAAAATTTAAAAAATCGTTCGGGAAATGAGTTTACTCCCTGTGTACTTTCTTTGTATATTTTTGACTATACGGGTCAAGCCCGGGATTTACGGGAAATCGCGGGTTTTCGTTTGCCGGCGATTAAACTTCTTTTATTCAGCGTCTCATCAAAAATGAAAACATTTTTGAAAACTACAAGTCTTATGCGTTTTAGTGGTGAAAAAGTAATTAAAAAAATCGTTCTGGAAATGAGTTTACTCACAGGGCTTTTTCTTTGTATACATTCGACTATACGGGCCAAGCCCGGGATTTACGGGAAATCGCGGGTTTTCGTTTGCCGGCGATTAAACCTCTTTCATTAAGCGTCTCATCAAAAATGAAAACATTTCTAAAAGCTACAAGTCTCATGGGCTTTAGTGGTGAAATAATAATTTAAAAAATCGTTTGGGAAATGAGTTTACTCCCGGGGTACTTTCTTTGTATACTTTTGACTATACGGGCCGAGTCCGGGATATACGAGAAGTCGCGGGTTTCGTTTGCCGGCGATTAAACCTCTTTCATTAAGCGTCTCATTAAAAATGAAATCATTTTTGAAAACTACAAGTCTCATGCGTTTTAGTGGTGAAAAAGTAATTAAAAAAATCGTTCTGGAAATGAGTTTACTCACAGGGCTTTTTCTTTGTATACATTCGACTATACGGGCCAAGCCCGGGATTTACGGGAAATCGCGGGTTTTCGTTTGCCGGCGATTAAACCTCTTTCATTAAGCGTCTCATTAAAAATGAAATCATTTTTAAAAACTACAAGTCTCATGCGTTTTAGTGGTGAAAAAATAATTTAAAAAATCGTTCGGGAAATGAGTTTACTCCCTGGGTACTTTCTTTGTATACTGTTGACTATACGGGCCGAGTCCGGGGTTTACGGGAAATCGCGGGTTTTCGTTTGCCGGCGATTAAGTTTCTTTTATTCAGCGTCTCATCAAAAATGAAAACATTTTTGAAAACTACAAGTCTCGTGCGTTTTAGTGGTGAAAAAATAATTTAAAAAATCGTTCGGGAAATGAGTTTACTCCCTGGGTACTTTCTTTGTATACTTTTAACTATACGGGTCGAGTCCGGGATTTACGGGAAATCGCGGGTTTTCGTTTGCCGGTGATTAAACTTCTTTTATTCAGCATCTCATCAAAAATGAAAACATTTTTGAAAACTACAAGTCTCGTGCGTTATAGTGGTGAAAAAATAATTTAAAAAATCGTTCGGGAAATGAGTTTACTCCCTGGGTACTTTCTTTGTATACTTTTGACTATACAGGCCGAGTCCGGGATTTACGGGAAATCGCGGGTTTTCGTTTGCCGGCGATTAAACTTCTTTTATTCAGCGTCTCATCAAAAATGAAAATTTTTTTGAAAACTACAAGTCTCATGGGCTTTAGCGGTGAAATAATAATTTAAAAAATCGTTAGGGAAATGAGTTTACTCCCGGGGTACTTTCTTTGTATACTTTTGACTATACGGGCCGAGTCCGGGATTTACGGGAAGTCGCGGGTTTTCGTTTGCCGGCGATTAAATTTCTTTTATACAGCGTCTCATCAAAAATAAAAACATTTTTAAAAACTACAAGTCTCATGGGCTTTAGTGGTGAAATAAAAATTTAAAAAATCGTTCGGGAAATGAGTTTACACCCTGGGTACTTTCTTTGTATACTTTTGACTATACGGGCCGAGTCCGGGATTTACGGGAAATCGCAGGTTTTCGTTTGTCGGCGATTAAACTTCTTTTATTCAGCGTCTAATCAAAAATGAAAAAAAGTTTGAAAACTAAAAGTCTCATGCGTTTTAGTGGTGAAAAAAAAATTTAAAAAATCGTTTGGGAAATCAGTTTACTCCCTGTGTACTTTCTTTGTATACTTTTGACTATACCGGCCAAGCCCGGGATTTACGGGAAATCGCGGGTTTTCGTTTGCCGGCGATTAAACTTCTTTTATTCAGCGTCTCATCAAAAATGAAAACATTTTTGAAAACTACAAGTCTTATGCGTTTTAGTGGTGAAAAAGTAATTTAAAAAATCGTTCTGGAAAGGAGTTTACTCACAGGGCTTTTTCTTTGTATACATTCGACTATACGGGCCAAGCCCGGGATTTACGGGAAATCGCGGGTTTTCGTTTGCCGACGATTAAACCTCTTTCATTAGGCGTCTCATTAAAAATGAAAACATTTTTGAAAACTACAAGTCTCATGCGTTTTAGTGGTGAAAAAAATAATTTAAAAAATCGTTCGGGAAATGAGTTTACTTCCTGGGTACTTTCTTTGTATACTTTTGACTATACGGGCCGAGTCCGGGGTTTACGGGAAATCGCGGGTTTTCGTTTGCTGGCGATTAAACTTCTTTTATTCAGCGCCTCATCAAAAATGAAAACATTTTTAAAAACTACAAGTCTCGTGGGCTTTAGTGGTGAAAAGATAATTTAAAACATCGTTCTGGAAATGAGTTTACTCACAGGGTACTTTCTTTGTATGCATTCGACTTTACGGGACAAGCCCGGGATTTACGGGAAATCGCTGGTTTTCGTTTACCGACGATTAAACCTCTTTCATTAAGCGTCTCATTAAAAATGAAAACATTTTTGAAAACTACAAGTCTCATGCGTTTTAGTGGTGAAAAAAATAATTTAAAAAATCGTTCGGGAAATGAGTTTACTCCCTGGGTACTTTCTTTGTATACTTTTGACTATACGGGCCGAGTCCGGGATTTACGGGAAGTCGCGGGTTTTCGTTTGCGGGCGATTAAATTTCTTTTATACAGCGTCTCATCAAAAATAAAAACATTTTTAAAAACTACAAGTCTCATGGGCTTTAGTGGTGAAATAAAAATTTAAAAAATCGTTCGGGAAATGAGTTTACACCCTGGGTACTTTCTTTGTATACTTTTGACTATACGGGCCGAGTCCGGGATTTACGGGAAATCGCAGGTTTTCGTTTGTCGGCGATTAAACTTCTTTTATTCAGCGTCTAATCAAAAATGAAAAAAAGTTTGAAAACTAAAAGTCTCATGCGTTTTAGTGGTGAAAAAAAAATTTAAAAAATCGTTTGGGAAATCAGTTTACTCCCTGTGTACTTTCTTTGTATACTTTTGACTATACCGGCCAAGCCCGGGATTTACGGGAAATCGCGGGTTTTCGTTTGCCGGCGATTAAACTTCTTTTATTCAGCGTCTCATCAAAAATGAAAACATTTTTGAAAACTACAAGTCTTATGCGTTTTAGTGGTGAAAAAGTAATTTAAAAAATCGTTCTGGAAAGGAGTTTACTCACAGGGCTTTTTCTTTGTATACATTCGACTATACGGGCCAAGCCCGGGATTTACGGGAAATCGCGGGTTTTCGTTTGCCGACGATTAAACCTCTTTCATTAGGCGTCTCATTAAAAATGAAAACATTTTTGAAAACTACAAGTCTCATGCGTTTTAGTGGTGAAAAAAATAATTTAAAAAATCGTTCGGGAAATGAGTTTACTTCCTGGGTACTTTCTTTGTATACTTTTGACTATACGGGCCGAGTCCGGGGTTTACGGGAAATCGCGGGTTTTCGTTTGCCGGCGATTAAACTTCTTTTATTCAGCGCCTCATCAAAAATGAAAACATTTTTAAAAACTACAAGTCTCGTGGGCTTTAGTGGTGAAAAGATAATTTAAAACATCGTTCTGGAAATGAGTTTACTCACAGGGTACTTTCTTTGTATGCATTCGACTTTACGGGACAAGCCCGGGATTTACGGGAAATCGCTGGTTTTCGTTTACCGACGATTAAACCTCTTTCATTAAGCGTCTCATTAAAAATGAAAACATTTTTGAAAACTACAAGTCTCATGCGTTTTAGTGGTGAAAAAAATAATTTAAAAAATCGTTCGGGAAATGAGTTTACTCCCTGGGTACTTTCTTTGTATACTTTTGACTATACGGGCCGAGTCCGGGGTTTACGGGAAATGGCGGGTTTTCGTTTGCCGGCGATTAAACTTCTTTTATTCAGCGTCTCATCAAAAATGAAAACATTTCTGAAAACTACAAGTCTCGTGCGTTTTAGAGGTGAAAAAATAATTTAAAAAATCGTTCGGGAAATGAGTTTACTCCCTGGGTACTTTCTTTGTATACTTTTGACTATACGGGTCGAGTCCGGGATTTACGGGAAATCGCGGGTTTTCGTTTGCCGGCGATTAAACTTCTTTTATTCAGCGTCTCATCAAAAATGAAAACAATTTTAAAAACTACAAGTCTCATGGGATTTAGTGGTGAAAAGATAATTTAAAACATCGTTCTGGAAATGAGTTTACTCACAGGGTACTTTTTTTGTATACATTCGACTATACGGGACAAGCCCGGGATTTACGGGAAATCGCTGGTTTTCGTTTACCGGCGATTAAACCTCTTTCATTAAGCGTCTCATTAAAAATGAAAACATTTTTGAAAACTACAAGTCTCATTCGTTCTAGTGGTGCAGAAATAATTTGAAAAATCGTTCGGGAAATCGGTTTACTCCTTGGGTACTTTTTTTATATAAATTCAACTATACGGGCCAAGCCTGGGATTTACGGGAAATCGCGGGTTTTCGTTTGCCGGCGATTAAACTTCTTTTATTCAGCGTCTCATCAAAAATGAAAACATTTTTGAAAACTACAAGTCTTATGGGTTTTAGTGGTGAAAAAGTAATTTAAAAAATCGTTCTGGAAATGAGTTTACTCACAGGGCTTTTTCTTTGTATACATTCGACTAAACGGGCCAAGCCCGGGATTTACGGGAAATCGCGGGTTTTCGTTTGCCGGCGATTAAACCTCTTTCATTAAGCGTCTCATCAAAAATGAAAACATTTTTGAAAACTACAAGTCTCATGCGTTTTAGTGGTGAAAAAAAAATTAAAAAAATCGTTCGGGAAATGAGTTTACTCCTTAGGTACTTTCTTTGGATACATTCGACTACACGGGCCAAGCCCTGATTTTAGGGGAAATTGCTGGTTTTCGTTTGCCGGCGATTAAACCTCTTTCATTAAACGTCTCATCAAAAATGAAAACAATTTTGAAAACTACAAGTCTCATGCATTTTAGTGGGGAAAAAATAATTTAAAAAATCGTTTGGGAAATAAGTTTACTCCCTGGGTACTTTCTTTGTATACTTTTGACTATACAGGCCGAGTCCGGGGTTTACGGGAAATGGCGGGTTTTCGTTTGCCGGCGATTAAACTTCTTTTATTCAGCGTCTCATCAAAAATGAAAACATTTCTGAAAACTACAAGTCTCGTGCGTTTTAGAGGTGAAAAAATAATTTAAAAAATCGTTCGGGAAATGAGTTTACTCCCTGGGTACTTTCTTTGTATACTTTTGACTATACGGGTCGAGTCCGGGATTTACGGGAAATCGCGGGTTTTCGTTTGCCGGCGATTAAACTTCTTTTATTCAGCGTCTCATCAAAAATGAAAACAATTTTAAAAACTACAAGTCTCATGGGATTTAGTGGTGAAAAGATAATTTAAAACATCGTTCTGGAAATGAGTTTACTCACAGGGTACTTTTTTTGTATACATTCGACTATACGGGACAAGCCCGGGATTTACGGGAAATCGCTGGTTTTCGTTTACCGGCGATTAAACCTCTTTCATTAAGCGTCTCATTAAAAATGAAAACATTTTTGAAAACTACAAGTCTCATTCGTTCTAGTGGTGCAGAAATAATTTGAAAAATCGTTCGGGAAATCGGTTTACTCCTTGGGTACTTTTTTTATATAAATTCAACTATACGGGCCAAGCCTGGGATTTACGGGAAATCGCGGGTTTTCGTTTGCCGGCGATTAAACTTCTTTTATTCAGCGTCTCATCAAAAATGAAAACATTTTTGAAAACTACAAGTCTTATGGGTTTTAGTGGTGAAAAAGTAATTTAAAAAATCGTTCTGGAAATGAGTTTACTCACAGGGCTTTTTCTTTGTATACATTCGACTATACGGGCCAAGACCGGGATTTACGGGAAATCGCGGGTTTTCGTTTGCCGGCGATTAAACCTCTTTCATTAAGCGTCTCATCAAAAATGAAAACATTTTTGAAAACTACAAGTCTCATGCGTTTTAGTGGTGAAAAAAAAATTAAAAAAATCGTTCGGGAAATGAGTTTACTCTTAGGTACTTTCTTTGGATACATTCGACTACACGGGCCAAGCCCTGGATTTAGGGGAAATTGCTGGTTTTCGTTTGCCGGCGATTAAACCTCTTTCATTAAACGTCTCATCAAAAATGAAAAGAATTTTGAAAACTACAAGTCTCATGCGTTTTAGTGGGGAAAAAATAATTTAAAAAATCGTTTGGGAAATAAGTTTACTCCCTGGGTACTTTCTTTGTATACTTTTGACTATACGGGTCGAGTCCGGGATTTACGGGAAATCGCGGGTTTTCGTTTGCCGGCGATTAAACTTCTTTTATTCAGCGTCTCATCAAAAATGAAAACAATTTTAAAAACTACAATTCTCATGGGATTTAGTGGTGAAAAGATAATTTAAAACATCGTTCTGGAAATGAGTTTACTCACAGGGTACTTTTTTTATATAAATTCAACTATACGGGCCAAGCCTGGGATTTACGGGAAATCGCGGGTTTTCGTTTGCCGGCGATTAAACTTCTTTTAGTCAGCGTCTCATCAAAAATGAAAACATTTTTAAAAACTACAAGTCTCGTGGGCTTTAGTGGTGAAAAGATAATTTAAAACATCGTTCTGGAAATGAGTTTACTCACAGGGTACTTTCTTTGTATACATTCGACTATACGGGACAAGCCCGGGATTTACGGGAAATCGCTGGTTTTCGTTTACCGGCGATTAAACCTCTTTCATTAAGCGTCTCATTAAAAATAAAAACATTTTTGAAAACTACAAGTCTCATGCGTTTTAGTGGTGAAAAAATAATTTAAAAAATCGTTCGGGAAATGCGTTTACTCCCTGGGTACTTTCTTTGTATACTTTTGACTATACGGGTCGAGTCCGGGATTTACGGGAAATCGCGGGTTTTCGTTTGCCGGCGATTAAACTTCTTTTATTCAGCGCCTCATCAAAAATGAAAACATTTTTAAAAACTACAAGTCTCGTGGGCTTTAGTGGTGAAAAGATAATTTAAAACATCGTTCTGGAAATGAGTTTACTCACAGGGTACTTTCTTTGTATGCATTCGACTTTACGGGACAAGCCCGGGATTTACGGGAAATCGCTGGTTTTCGTTTACCGACGATTAAACCTCTTTCATTAAGCGTCTCATTAAAAATTAAAA
This sequence comes from Hydractinia symbiolongicarpus, assembly GCF_029227915.1. Taxonomy (NCBI): domain Eukaryota; kingdom Metazoa; phylum Cnidaria; class Hydrozoa; order Anthoathecata; family Hydractiniidae; genus Hydractinia; species Hydractinia symbiolongicarpus. The sequence goes on from NC_079881.1 coordinate 26,646,836, forward strand.
CATTTTTGAAAACTACAAGTCTCATGCGTTTTAGTGGTGAAAAAAATAATTTAAAAAACCGTTCGGGAAATGAGTTTACTCCCTGGGTACTTTCTTTGTATACTTTTGACTATACGGGCCGAGTCCGGGGTTTACGGGAAATGGCGGGTTTTCGTTTGCCGGCGATTAAACTTCTTTTATTCAGCGTCTCATCAAAAATGAAAACATTTCTGAAAACTACAAGTCTCGTGCGTTTTAGAGGTGAAAAAATAATTTAAAAAATCGTTCGGGAAATGAGTTTACTCCCTGGGTACTTTCTTTGTATACTTTTGACTATACGGGTCGAGTCCGGGATTTACGGGAAATCGCGGGTTTTCGTTTGCCGGTGATTAAACTTCTTTTATTCAGCGTCTCATCAAAAAAGAAAACAATTTTAAAAACTACAAGTCTCATGGGATTTAGTGGTGAAAAGATAATTTAAAACATCGTTCTGGAAATGAGTTTACTCACAGGGTACTTTTTTTGTATACATTCGACTATACGGGACAAGCCCGGGATTTACGGGAAATCGCTGGTTTTCGTTTACCGGCGATTAAACCTCTTTCATTAAGCGTCTCATTAAAAATGAAAACATTTTTGAAAACTACAAGTCTCATTCGTTCTAGTGGTGCAGAAATAATTTGAAAAATCGTTCGGGAAATCGGTTTACTCCTTGGGTACTTTTTTTATATAAATTCAACTATACGGGCCAAGCCTGGGATTTACGGAAAATCGCGGGTTTTCGTTTGCCGGCGATTAAACTTCTTTTATTCAGCGTCTCATCAAAAATGAAAACATTTTTGAAAACTACAAGTCTTATGGGTTTTAGTGGTGAAAAAGTAATTTAAAAAATCGTTCTGGAAATGAGTTTACTCACAGGGATTTTTCTTTGTATACATTCGACTATACGGGCCAAGCCCGGGATTTACGGGAAATCGCGGGTTTTCGTTTGCCGGCGATTAAACCTCTTTCATTAAGCGTCTCATCAAAAATGAAAACATTTTTGAAAACTACAATTCTCATGCGTTTTAGTGGTGAAAAAAAAATTAAAAAAATCGTTCGGGAAATGAGTTTACTCCCTAGGTACTTTCTTTGGATACATTCGACTACACGGGCCAAGCCCTGGATTTAGGGGAAATTGCTGGTTTTCGTTTGCCGGCGATTAAACCTCTTTCATTAAACGTCTCATCAAAATGAAAACAATTTTGAAAACTACAAGTCTCATGCGTTTTAGTGGGGAAAAAATAATTTAAAAAATCGTTTGGGAAATAAGTTTACTCCCTGGGTACTTTCTTTGTATACTTTTGACTATACGGGTCGAGTCCGGGATTTACGGGAAATCGCGGGTTTTCGTTTGCCGGCGATTAAACTTCTTTTATTCAGCGTCTCATCAAAAATGAAAACAATTTTAAAAACTACAAGTCTCATGGGATTTAGTGGTGAAAAGATAATTTAAAACATCGTTCTGGAAATGAGTTTACTCACAGGGTACTTTTTTTATATAAATTCAACTATACGGGCCAAGCCTGGGATTTACGGGAAATCGCGGGTTTTCGTTTGCCGGCGATTAAACTTCTTTTATTCAGCGTCTCATCAAAAATGAAAACATTTTTGAAAACTACAAGTCTTATGCGTTTTAGTGGTGAAAAAGTAATTTAAAAAATCGTTCTGGAAATGAGTTTACTCACAGGGCTTTTTCTTTGTATACATTCGACTATACGGGCCAAGCCCGGGATTTACGGGAAATCGCGGGTTTTCGTTTGCCGGCGATTAAACCTCTTTCATTAAGCGTCTCATCAAAATTGAAAACATTTTTGAAAACTACAAGTCTCATGCGTTTTAGTGGTAAAAAAAAAATTAAAAAAATCGTTCGGGAAATGAGTTTACTCCCTAGGTACTTTCTTTGGATACATTCGACTACACGGGCCAAGCCCTGGATTTAGGGGAAATTGCTGGTTTTCGTTTGCCGGCGATTAAACCTCTTTCAATAAACGTCTCATCAAAAATGAAAACAATTTTGAAAACTACAAGTCTCATGCGTTTTAGTGGTGAAAAAATAATTTAAAAAATCGTTCGGGAAATGAGTTTACTCCCTGGGTACTTTCTTTGTATACTTTTGACTATACGGGCCGAGTCCGGGATTTACGGGAAATCGCGGGTTTTCGTTTGCCGGCGATTAAACTTCTTTTATTCAGCGTCCGATCAAAAATGAAAACATTTTTGAAAACTACAAGTCTCATGCGTTTTAGTGGTGAAAAAATAATATAAAAAATCGTTCGGGAAATGAGTTTACTCCCTGGGTACTTTCTTTGTATACTTTTGACTATACGGGTCGAGTCCGGGATTTACGGGAAACCGCGGGTTTTCGTTTGCCGGCGATTAAACTTCTTTTATTCAGCGTCTCATCAAAAATGAAAACATTTTTAAAAACTACAAGTCTCGTGGGCTTTAGTGGTGAAAAGATAATTTAAAACATCGTTCTGGAAATGAGTTTACTCACAGGGTACTTTCTTTGTATACATTCGACTATACGGGACAAGCCCGGGATTTACGGGAAATCGCTGGTTTTCGTTTACCGGCGATTAAACCTCTTTCATTAAGCGTCTCATTAAAAATGAAAACATTTTTGAAAACTACAAGTCTCGTGCGTTTTAGTGGTGAAAAAATAATTTAAAAAATCGTTTGGGAAATGAGTTTACTCCCTGGGTACTTTCTTTGTATACTTTTGACTATACGGGTCGAGTCCGGGATTTACGGGAAATCGCGGGTTTTCGTTTACCGGCGATTAAACTTCTTTTATTCAGCGTCTCATCAAAAATGAAAACATTTTTAAAAACTACAAGTCTCATGGGACTTAGTGGTGAAAGGATAATTTAAAACATCGTTCTGGAAATGAGTTTACTCACAGGGTACTTTCTTTGTATACATTCGACTATACCGGACAAGCCCGGGATTTACGGGAAATCGCTGGTTTTCGTTTACCGGCGATTAAACCTCTTTCATTAAGCGTCTCATCAAAAATGAAAGCAAGTTTGAAAACTAAAAGTCTCATGCGTTTTAGTGGTGAAAAAAAAATTTAAAAAATCGTTCGGGAAATGAGTTTACTCCCTGTGTACTTTCTTTGTATACTTTTGACTATACGGGCCAAGCCCGGGATTTACGGGAAATCGCGGGTTTTCTTTTGCCGGCGATTAAACTTCCTTTATTCAGCGTCTCATCAAAAATGAAAACATTTTTGAAAACTACAAGTCTTATGCGTTTTAGTGGTGAAAAAGTAATTTAAAAAATCGTTCTGGAAATGAGTTCACTCACAGGGCTTTTTCTTTGTATACATTCGACTATACGGGCCAAGCCTGGGATTTACGGAAAATCGCGGGTTTTCATTTGCCGGCGATTAAACCTCTTTCATTAAGCGTCTCATCAAAAATGAAAACATTTTTGAAAACTACAAGTCTCATGCATTTTAGTGGTGAAAAAAAAATTAAAAAATCGTTCGGGAAATGAGTTTACTCCCTGGGTACTTTCTTTGTATACATTCAACTACACGGGCCAAGCCCTGGATTTAGGGGAAATCGCTGGTTTTCGTTTGCCGGCGATTAAACCTCTTTCATTAAGCGTCTCATCAAAAATGAAAACATTTTTGAAAACTACAAGTCTCATGCGTTTTAGTGGTGAAAAAATAATTTAAAAAATCGTTCGGGAAATCAGTTTACTCCTTGGGTACTTTCTTTATATACATTCAACTATACGGGCCAAGCCTGGGATTTACGGGAATTCGCGGGTTTTTGTTTGCCGGCGATTAAACTTCTTTTATTCAGCGTCTCATCAAAAATGAAAACATTTTTGAAAACTGCAAGTTTCATGCGTTTTAGTGGTGAAAAAATAATATAAAAAATCGTTCGGGAAATGAGTTTACTCACAGGGTACTTTCTTTGTATACATTCGACTTTACTCCCTGGGTACTTTCTTTGTATACTTTTGACTATACGGACCGAGTCCGGGATTTACGGGAATTCGCGGGTTTTCGTTTGCCCGTGATTAAACTTCTTTTATTCAGCGTCTCATCAAAAATGAAAACATTTTTGAAAACTACAAGTCTCATGCGTTTTAGTGGTGAAAAGATAATTTAAAAAATCGTTTTGGAAATGAGTTTACTCACAGGGTACTTTCTTTGTATACATTCGACTATACGGGCCAAGCCCGGGATTTACGGGAAATCGCGGGTTTTCGTTTGCCGGCGATTAAACCACTTTCATTAAGCGTCTCATCAAAAATGAAAACATTTCTGAAAACTACAAGTCTCATGCGTTTTAGTGGTGAAAAAATAATTTAGAAAATCGTTTGGGAAATGAGTTTACTCCCTGGGTACTTTCTTTGTATAATTTTGACTATACAGGCCGAGTCCGGGATTTACGGGAAATCGCGGGTTTTCGTTTGCCGGCGATTAAACTTCTTTTATTCAGCGTCTCATCAAAAATGAAAACATTTTTGAAAACTACAAGTCTCATGGGCTTTAGCCGTGAAATAATAATTTAAAAAATCGTTAGGGAAATGAGTTTACTCCCGGGGTACTTCCTTTGTATACTTTTGACTATACGGGCCGAGTCCGGGATTTACGGGAAGTCGCGGGTTTTAGTTTGCCGGCGATTAAACTTCTTTTATACAGCGTCTCATCAAAAATAAAAACATTTTTAAAAACTACAAGTCTCATGGGCTTTAGTGATGAAATAATAATTTAAAAAATCGTTCGGTAAATGAGTTTACACCCTGGGTACTTTCTTTGTATACATTCCACTATACGGGCCGAGTCCGGGATTTACAGGAAATCGCAGGTTTTCGTTTGTCGGCGATTAAACTTCTTTTATTCAGCGTCTCATCAAAAATGAAAACATTTTTGAAAACTACAAGTCTCATGCGTTTTAGTGGTGAAAAGATAATTTAAAAAATCGTTTTGGAAATGAGTTTACTCACAGGGTACTTTCTTTGTATACATTCGACTATACGGGCCAAGCCCGGGATTTACGGGAAATCGCGGGTTTTCGTTTGCCGGCGATTAAACCACTTTCATTAAGCGTCTCATCAAAAATGAAAACATTTCTGAAAACTACAAGTCTCATGCGTTTTAGTGGTGAAAAAATAATTTAGAAAATCGTTTGGGAAATGAGTTTACTCCCTGGGTACTTTCTTTGTATAATTTTGACTATACAGGCCGAGTCCGGGATTTACGGGAAATCGCGGGTTTTCGTTTGCCGGCGATTAAACTTCTTTTATTCAGCGTCTCATCAAAAATGAAAACATTTTTGAAAACTACAAGTCTCATGGGCTTTAGCGGTGAAATAATAATTTAAAAAATCGTTAGGGAAATGAGTTTACTCCCGGGGTACTTCCTTTGTATACTTTTGACTATGCGGGCCGAGTCCGGGATTTACGGGAAGTCGCGGGTTTTAGTTTGCCGGCGATTAAACTTCTTTTATACAGCGTCTCATCAAAAATAAAAACATTTTTAAAAACTACAAGTCTCATGGGCTTTAGTGATGAAATAATAATTTAAGAAATCGTTCGGTAAATGAGTTTACACCCTGGGTACTTTCTTTGTATACATTCCACTATACGGGCCGAGTCCGGGATTTACGGGAAATCGCAGGTTTTCGTTTGTCGGCGATTAAACTTCTTTTATTCAGCGTCTCATCAAAAATGAAAACATTTTTGAAAACTACAAGTCTCATGCGTTTTAGTGGTGAAAAAATAATTTAAAAAATCGTTCGGGAAATGAGTTTACTCCCTGGGTACTTTCTTTGTATACTTTTGACTATACGGGCCGAGTCCGGGGTTTACGGGAAATCGCAGGTTTTCGTTTGCCGGAGATTAAACTTCTTTTATTCAGCGTCTCATCAAAAATGAAAACATTTTTGAAAACTACAAGTCTCGTGCGTTTTAGTGGTGAAAAAATAATTTAAAAAATCGTTCGGCAAATGAGTTTACTCCCTGGGTACTTTCTTTGTATACATTCAACAACACGGGCCAAGCCCTGGATTTAGGGGAAATCGCTGGTTTTCGTTTGCCGGCGATTAAACATCTTTCATTAAGCGTCTCATCAAAAATGAAAACAATTTTGAAAACTGCAAGTCTTATGCGTTTTAGTGGTGAAAAAATAATTTAAAAAATCGTTCGGGAAATGAGTTTACTCCCTGGGTACTTTCTTTGTATACTTTTGACTATACGGGCCGAGTCCGGGATTTACGGGAAATCGCGGGTATTCGTTTGCCGGCGATTAAACTTCTTTTATTCAGAGTCCGATCAAAAATGGAAACATTTTTGAAAACTACAAGTCTCATGCGTTTTAGTGGTGAAAAAATGATATAAAAAATCGTTCTGGAAATGAGTTTACTCACAGGGTACTTTCTTTGTATACATTCGACTATACGGGACAAGCCCGGGATTTACGGGAAATCGCTGGTTTTCGTTTACCGGCGATTAAACCTCTTTCATTAAGCGTCTCAATAAAAATGAAAACATTTTTAAAAACTACAAGTCTCATTCGTTCTAGTGGTGCAGAAATAATTTGAAAAATCGTTCGGGAAATCAGTTTACTCCTTGGGTACTTTCTTTATATACATTCAACTATACGGGCCAAGCCTGGGATTTACGGGAAATCGCGGGTTTTCGTTTGCCGGCGATTAAACTTCTTTTATACAGCGTCTCATCAAAAATAAAAACATTTTTAAAAACTACAAGTCTCATGGGTTTTAGTGGTGAAATAATAATTTAAAAAATCGTTCGGGAAATGAGTTTACACCCTGGGTACTTTCTTTGTATACTTTTGACTATACGGGCCGAGTCCGGGATTTACGGGAAGTTGCGGGTTTTCGTTTGCCGGCGATTAAACTTCTTTTATACAGCGTCTCATCAAAAATAAAAACATTTTTAAAAACTACAAGTCTCATGGGCTTTAGTGGTGAAATAATAATTTAAAAAATCGTTCGGGAAATGAGTTTACACCCTGGGTACTTTCTTTGTATACTTTTGACTATACGGGCCGAGTCCGGGATTTACGGGAAATCGCAGGTTTTCGTTTGTCGGCGATTAAACTTCTTTTATTCAGCGTCTCATCAAAAATGAAAACATTTTTGAAAACTACAAGTCTCATGCGTTTTAGTGGTGAAAAAATAATTTAAAAAATCGTTCGGGAAATTAGTTTACTCCCTGGGTACTTTCTTTGTATACTTTTGACTATACGGGCCGAGTCCGGGGTTTACGTGAAATGGCGGGTTTTCGTTTGCCAGCGATTAAACTTCTTTTATTCAGCGTCTCATCAAAAATGAAAACATTTTTGAAAACTACAAGTCTCGTGCGTTTTAGTGGTGAAAAAATAATTTAAAAAATCGTTCGGGAAATGAGTTTACTCCCTGGGTACTTTCTTTGTATACTTTTGACTATACGGGTCGAGTCCGGGATTTACGGGAAATCGCGGGTTTTTGTTTGCCGGTGATTAAACATCTTTTATTCAGCGTCTCATCAAAAATGAAAACATTTTTAAAAACTACAAGTCTCATTGGCTTTAGTGGTGAAAAGATGATTTAAAACATCGTTCTGGAAATGAGTTTACTCACAGGGTACTTTCTTTGTATACATTCGACTATACGGGACAAGCCCGGGATTTACGGGAAATCGCTGGTTTTTGTTTACCGGCGATTAAACCTCTTTCATTTAGCGTCTCATTAAAAATGAAAACATTTTTGAAAACTACAAGTCTCATTCGTTCTAGTGCTGCAGAAATAATTTGAAAAATCGTTTGGGAAATCAGTTTACTCCTTGGGTACTTTCTTTATGTACCTTCAACTATACGTACCAAGCCTGGGATTGACGGGAAATCGCGGGTTTTCGTTTGCCGGCGATTAAACTTCTTTTATTCAGCGTCTCATCAAAAATGAAAACATTTTTGAAAACTACAAGTCTTATGCGTTTTAGTGGTGAAAAAGTAATTTAAAAAATCGTTCTGGAAATGAGTTTACTCACAGGGCTTTTTCTTTGTATACATTCGACTATACGGGCCAAGCCCGGGATTTACGGGAAATCGAGGGTTTTCGTTTGGCGGCGATTAAACCCCTTTCATTAAGCGTCTCATGAAAAATGAAAACATTTTTGAAAACTACAAGTCTCATGCGTTTTAGTGGTGAAAAAAAAAATTAAAAAAATCGTTGGGGAAATTAGTTTACTCCCTGGGTACTTTCTTTGTATACTTTTGACTATACGGGTCGAGTCCGGGATTTACGGGAAATCGCGGGTTTTCGTTTGCCGGCGATTAAACTTCTTTTATTCAGCGTCTTATCAAAAATGAAAACATTTTTAAAAACTACAAGTCTCATGGGCTTTAGTGGTGAAAAGATGATTTAAAACATCGTTCTGGAATGAGTTTACTCACAGGGTATTTTCTTTGTATACTTTTGACTATACGGGACAAGCCCGGGATTTACGGGAAATCGCTGGTTTTCGTTTACCGGCGATTAAACCTCTTTCATTAAGCGTCTCATTGAAAATGAAATCATTTTTGAAAAATACAAGTCTCATGCGTTTTAGTGGTGAAAAAATAATTTAAAAAATTGTTCGGGAAATGAGTTTACTCCCTGGGTACTTTCTTTGTATACTTTTGACTATACGGGCCGAGTCCGGGATTTACGGGAAATCGCGGGTTTTAGTTTGCCGGCGATTAAACTTCTTTTATACAGCGTCTCATCAAAAATAAAAACATTTTTAAAAACTACAAGTCTCATGGGCTTTAGTGATGAAATAATAATTTAAAAAATCGTTCGGGAAATGAGTTTACTCCCTGGGTACTTTCTTTGTATACTTTTGACTATACGGGCCGAGTCCGGGGTTTACGGGAAATCGCAGGTTTTCGTTTGCCGGAGATTAAACTTCTTTTAGTCAGCGTCTCATCAAAAATGAAAACATTTTTGAAAACTACAAGTCTCGTGCGTTTTAGTGGTGAAAAAATAATTTAAAAAATCGTTCGGCAAATGAGTTTACTCCCTGGGTACTTTCTTTGTATACATTCAACAACACGGGCCAAGCCCTGGATTTAGGGGAAATCGCTGGTTTTCGTTTGCCGGCGATTAAACCTCTTTCATTAAGCGTCTCATCAAAAATGAAAAAAATTTTGAAAACTACAAGTCTTATGCGTTTTAGTGGTGAAAAAATAATTTAAAAAATCGTTCGGGAAATGAGTTTACTCCCTTGGTACTTTCTTTGTATACTTTTGACTATACGGGCCGAGTCCGGGATTTACGGGAAATCGCAGGTTTTCGTTTGTCGGCGATTAAACTTCTTTTATTCAGCGTCTCATCAAAAATGAAAACAATTTTGAAAACTACAAGTCTTATGCGTTTTAGTGGTGAAAAAATAATTTAAAAAATCGTTCGGGAAATGAGTTTACTCCCTGGGTACTTTCTTTGTATACTTTTGACTATACGGGCCGAGTCCGGGATTTACGGGAAATCGCAGGTTTTCGTTTGTCGGCGATTAAACTTCTTTTATTCAGCGTCTCATCAAAAATGAAAACATTTTTGAAAACTACAAGTCTCATGCGTTTTAGTGGTGAAAAAATAATTTAAAAAATCGTTCGGGAAATGAGTTTACTCCCTGGGTACTTTCTTTGTATACTTTTGACTATACGGGCCGAGTCCGGGATTTACGGGAAATCGCAGGTTTTCGTTTGTCGGCGATTAAACTTCTTTTATTCAGCGTCTCATCAAAAATGAAAACATTTTTGAAAACTACAAGTCTCATGCGTTTTAGTGGTGAAAAAATAATTTAAAAAATCGTTCGGGAAATGAGTTTACTCCCTGGGTACTTTCTTTGTATACTTTTGACTATACGGGCCGAGTCCGGGGTTTACGGGAAATCGCAGGTTTTCGTTTGCCGGAGATTAAACTTCTTTTATTCAGCGTCTCATCAAAAATGAAAACATTTTTGAAAACTACAAGTCTCGTGCGTTTTAGTGGTGAAAAAATAATTTAAAAAATCGTTCGGCAAATGAGTTTACTCCATGGTTACTTTCTTTGTATACATTCAACAACACGGGCCAAGCCCTGGATTTAGGGGAAATCGCTGGTTTTCGTTTGCCGGCGATTAAACCTCTTTCATTAAGCGTCTCATCAAAAATGAAAACAATTTTGAAAACTACAAGTCTTATGCGTTTTAGTGGTGAAAAAATAATTTAAAAAATCGTTCGGGAAATGAGTTTACTCCCTGGGTACTTTCTTTGTATACTTTTGACTATACGGGCCGAGTCCGGGATTTACGGGAAATCGCAGGTTTTCGTTTGTCGGCGATTAAACTTCTTTTATTCAGCGTCTCATCAAAAATGAAAACATTTTTGAAAACTACAAGTCTCATGCGTTTTAGTGGTGAAAAAATAATTTAAAAAATCGTTCGGGAAATGAGTTTACTCCCTGGGTACTTTCTTTGTATACTTTTGACTATACGGGCCGAGTCCGGGGTTTACGGGAAATCGCAGGTTTTCGTTTGCCGGAGATTAAACTTCTTTTATTCAGCGTCTCATCAAAAATGAAAACATTTTTGAAAACTACAAGTCTCGTGCGTTTTAGTGGTGAAAAAATAATTTAAAAAATCGTTCGGCAAATGAGTTTACTCCATGGTTACTTTCTTTGTATACATTCAACAACACGGGCCAAGCCCTGGATTTAGGGGAAATCGCTGGTTTTCGTTTGCCGGCGATTAAACCTCTTTCATTAAGCGTCTCATCAAAAATGAAAACAATTTTGAAAACTACAAGTCTTATGCGTTTTAGTGGTGAAAAAATAATTTAAAAAATCGTTCGGGAAATGAGTTTACTCCCTGGGTACTTTCTTTGTATACTTTTGACTATACCGGCCGAGTCCGGGATTTACGGGAAATCGCGGGTTTTAGTTTGCCGGCGATTAAACTTCTTTTATACAGCGTCTCATCAAAAATAAAAACATTTTTAAAAACTACAAGTCTCATGGGCTTTAGTGATGAAATAATAATTTAAAAAATCGTTCGGTAAATGAGTTTACACCCTGGGTACTTTCTTTGTATACTTTTGACTATACGGGCCGAGTCCGGGATTTACGGGAAATCGCAGGTTTTCGTTTGTCGGCGATTAAACTTCTTTTATTCAGCGTCTCATCAAAAATGAAAACATTTTTGAAAACTACAAGTCTCATGCGTTTTAGTGGTGAAAAAAAAATTTAAAAAATCGTTCGGGAAATGAGTTTACTCCCTGGGTACTTTCTTTGTATACTTTTGACTATACGGGCCGAGTCCGGGGTTTACGGGAAATCGCAGGTTTTCGTTTGCCGGAGATTAAACTTCTTTTAGTCAGCGTCTCATCAAAAATGAAAACATTTTTGAAAACTACAAGTCTCGTGCGTTTTAGTGGTGAAAAAATAATTTAAAAAATCGTTCGGCAAATGAGTTTACTCCCTGGGTACTTTCTTTGTATACATTCAACAACACGGGCCAAGCCCTGGATTTAGGGGAAATCGCTGGTTTTCGTTTGCCGGCGATTAAACCTCTTTCATTAAGCGTCTCATCAAAAATGAAAACAATTTTGAAAACTACAAGTCTTATGCGTTTTAGTGGTGAAAAAATAATTTAAAAAATCGTTCGGGAAATGAGTTTACTCCCTTGGTACTTTCTTTGTATACTTTTGACTATACGGGCCGAGTCCGGGATTTACGGGAAATCGCAGGTTTTCGTTTGTCGGCGATTAAACTTCTTTTATACAGCGTCTCATCAAAAATGAAAACAATTTTGAAAACTACAAGTCTTATGCGTTTTAGTGGTGAAAAAATAATTTAAAAAATCGTTCGGGAAATGAGTTTACTCCCTGGGTACTTTCTTTGTATACTTTTGACTATACGGGCCGAGTCCGGGATTTACGGGAAATCGCAGGTTTTCGTTTGTCGGCGATTAAACTTCTTTTATTCAGCGTCTCATCAAAAATGAAAACATTTTTGAAAACTACAAGTCTCATGCGTTTTAGTGGTGAAAAAATAATTTAAAAAATCGTTCGGGAAATGAGTTTACTCCCTGGGTACTTTCTTTGTATACTTTTGACTATACGGGCCGAGTCCGGGATTTACGGGAAAGCGCAGGTTTTCGTTTGTCGGCGATTAAACTTCTTTTATTCAGCGTCTCATCAAAAATGAAAACATTTTTGAAAACTACAAGTCTCATGCGTTTTAGTGGTGAAAAAATAATTTAAAAAATCGTTCGGGAAATGAGTTTACTCCCTGGGTACTTTCTTTGTATACTTTTGACTATACCGGCCGAGTCCGGGATTTACGGGAAATCGCGGGTTTTCGTTTGCCGGCGATTAAACTTCTTTTATTCAGCGTCCGATCAAAAATGAAAACATTTTTGAAAACTACAAGTCTCATGCGTTTTAGTGGTGAAAAAATGATATAAAAAATCGTTCTGGAAATGAGTTTACTCACAGGGTACTTTCTTTGTATACATTCGACTATACGGGACAAGCCCGGGATTTACGGGAAATCGCTGGTTTTCGTTTACCGGCGATTAAACCTCTTTCATTAAGCGTCTCAATAAAAATGAAAACATTTTTGAAAACTACAAGTCTCATTCGTTCTAGTGGTGCAGAAATAATTTGAAAAATCGTTCGGGAAATCAGTTTACTCCTTGGGTACTTTCTTTATATACATTTAACTATACGGGCCAAGCCTGGGATTTACGGGAAATCGCGGGTTTTCGTTTGCCGGCGATTAAACTTCTTTTATACAGCGTCTCATCAAAAATAAAAACATTTTTAAAAACTACAAGTCTCATGGGCTTTAGTGGTGAAATAATAATTTAAAAAATCGTTCGGGAAATGAGTTTACACCCTGGGTACTTTATTTGTATACTTTTGACTATACGGGCCGAGTCCGGGATTTATGGGAAGTCGCGGGTTTTCGTTTGCCGGCGATTAAACTTCTTTTATACAGCGTCTCATCAAAAATAAAAACATTTTTAAAAACTACAAGTCTCATGGGCTTTAGTGGTGAAATAATAATTTAAAAAATCGTTCGGGAAATGAGTTTACACCCTGGGTACTTTCTTTGTATACTTTTGACTATACGGGCCGAGTCCGGGATTTACGGGAAATCGCAGGTTTTCGTTTGTCGGCGATTAAACTTCTTTTATTCAGCGTCTCATCAAAAATGAAAACATTTTTGAAAACTACAAGTCTCATGCGTTTTAGTGGTGAAAAAATAATTTAAAAAATCGTTCGGGAAATGAGTTTACTCCCTGGGTACTTTCTTTGTATACTTTAGACTATACGGGTCGAGTCCGGGATTTTCGGGAAATCGCGGGTTTTTGTTTGCCGGCGATTAAACTTCTTTTATTCAGCGTCTCATCAAAAATGAAAACATTTTTAAAAACTACAAGTCTCATTGGCTTTAGTGGTGAAAAGATGATTTAAAACGTCGTTCTGGAAATGAGTTTACTCACAGGGTACTTTCTTTGTATACATTTGACTATACGGGACAAGCCCGGGATTTACGGGAAATCGCTGGTTTTTGTTTACCGGCGATTAAACCTCTTTCATTAAGCGTCTCATTAAAAATGAAAACATTTTTGAAAACTACAAGTCTCATTCGTTCTAGTGCTGCAGAAATAATTTGAAAAATCGTTTGGGAAATCAGTTTACTCCTTGGGTACTTTCTTTATGTACCTTCAACTATACGTACCAAGCCTGGGATTGACGGGAAATCGCGGGTTTTCGTTTGCCGGCGATTAAACTTCTTTTATTCAGCGTCTCATCAAAAATGAAAACATTTTTGAAAACTACAAGTCTTATGCGTTTTAGTGGTGAAAAAGTAATTTAAAAAATCGTTCTGGAAATGAGTTTACTCACAGGGCTTTTTCTTTGTATACATTCGACTATACGGGCCAAGCCCGGGATTTACGGGAAATCGAGGGTTTTCGTTTGGCGGCGATTAAACCCCTTTCATTAAGCGTCTTATCAAAAATGAAAACATTTTTGAAAACTACAAGTCTCATGCGTTTTAGTGGTGAAAAAAAAAATTAAAAAAATCGTTTGGGAAATGAGTTTACTCCCTGGGTACTTTCTTTGTATACTTTTGACTATACGGGTCGAGTCCGGGATTTACGGGAAATCGCGGGTTTTCGTTTGCCGGCGATTAAACTTCTTTTATTCAGCGTCTCATCAAAAATGAAAACATTTTTAAAAACTACAAGTCTCATGGGCTTTAGTGGTGAAAAGATGATTTAAAACATCGTTCTGGAAATGAGTTTACTCACAGGGTACTTTCTTTGTATACTTTTGACTATACGGGACAAGCCCGGGATTTACGGGAAATCGCTGGTTTTCGTTTACCGGCGATTAAACCTCTTTCATTAAGCGTCTCATTGAAAATGAAATCATTTTTGAAAAATACAAGTCTCATGCGTTTTAGTGGTGAAAAAATAATTTAAAAAATCGTTCGGGAAATGAGTTTACTCCCTGGGTACTTTCTTTGTATACTTTTGACTATACGGGCCGAGTCCGGGGTTTACGGGAAATGGCGGGTTTTCGTTTGCCGGCGATTAAGTTTCTTTTATTCAGCGTCTCATCAAAAATGAAAACATTTTTGAAAACTAAAGTCTCGTGCGTTTTAGTGGTGAAAAAATAATTTAAAAAATCGTTCGGGAAATGAGTTTACTCCCTGGGTACTTTCTTTGTATACTTTTAACTATACGGGTCGAGTCCGGGATTTACGGGAAATCGCGGGTTTTCGTTTGCCGGCGATTAAACTTCTTTTATTCAGCGTCTCATCAAAAATGAAAACATTTTTGAAAACTACAAGTCTCGTGCGTTTTAGTGGTGAAAAAATAATTTAAAAAATCGTTCGGGAAATGAGTTTACTCCCTGGGTACTTTCTTTGTATACTTTTGACTATACGGGTCGAGTCCGGGATTTACGGGAAATCGCAGGTTTTCGTTTGCCGGCGATTAAACTTCTTTTATTCAGCGTCTCATCAAAAATGAAAACATTTTTAAAAACTACAAGTCTCATGGGATTTAGTGGTGCAAAGATAATTTAAAACATCGTTCTGGAAATGAGTTTACTCTCAGGGTACTTTCTTTGTATACATTCGACTATACGGGACAAGCCCGGGATTTACGGGAAATCGCTGGTTTTCGTTTACCGGCGATTAAACCTCTTTCATTAAGCGTCTCATTAAAAATGAAAACATTTTTGAAAACTACAAGTCTCATTCGTTCTAGTGGTGCAGAAATAATTTGAAAAATCGTTCGGGAAATCAGTTTACTCCTTGGGTACTTTCTTTATATACATTCAACTATACGGGCCAAGCCTGGGATTTACAGGAAATCGCGGGTTTTCGTTTGCCGGCGATTAAACTTCTTTTATTCAGCGTCTCATCAAAAATGTAAACAAGTTTGAAAACTACAAGTCTTTTGCGTTTTAGTCGTGAAAAAGTAATTTAAAAAATCGTTCTGGAAATGAGTTTACTCACAGGGCTTTTTCTTTGTATACATTCGACTATACGGGCCAAGCCCGGGATTTACGGGAAATCGCGGGTTTTCGTTTGCCGGCGATTAAACTTCTTTTATTCAGCGTCTCATCAAAAATGAAAACATTTTTAAAAACTACAAGTCTCATGGGCTTTAGTGGTGAAAAGATGATTTAAAACATCGTTCTGGAAATGAGTTTACTCACAGGGTACTTTTTTTGTATACTTTTGACTATACGGGACAAGCCCGGGATTTACGGGAAATCGCTGGTTTTCGTTTACCGGCGATTAAACTTCTTTCATTAAGCGTCTCATTGAAAATGAAATCATTTTTGAAAAATACAAGTCTCATGCGTTTTAGTGGTGAAAAAATAATTTAAAAAATCGTTCGGGAAATGAGTTTACTCCCTGGGTACTTTCTTTGTATACTTTTGACTATACGGGCCGAGTCCGGGGTTTACGGGAAATGGCGGGTTTTCGTTTGCCGGCGATTAAGTTTCTTTTATTCAGCGTCTCATCAAAAATGAAAACATTTTTGAAAACTAAAGTCTCGTGCGTTTTAGTGGTGAAAAAATAATTTAAAAAATCGTTCGGGAAATGAGTTTACTCCCTGGGTACTTTCTTTGTATACTTTTAACTATACGGGTCGAGTCCGGGATTTACGGGAAATCGCGGGTTTTCGTTTGCCGGCGATTAAACTTCTTTTATTCAGCGTCTCATCAAAAATGAAAACATTTTTGAAAACTACAAGTCTCGTGCGTTTTAGTGGTGAAAAAATAATTTAAAAAATCGTTCGGGAAATGAGTTTACTCCCTGGGTACTTTCTTTGTATACTTTTGACTATACGGGTCGAGTCCGGGATTTACGGGAAATCGCAGGTTTTCGTTTGCCGGCGATTAAACTTCTTTTATTCAGCGTCTCATCAAAAATGAAAACATTTTTAAAAACTACAAGTCTCATGGGATTTAGTGGTGCAAAGATAATTTAAAACATCGTTCTGGAAATGAGTTTACTCTCAGGGTACTTTCTTTGTATACATTCGACTATACGGGACAAGCCCGGGATTTACGGGAAATCGCTGGTTTTCGTTTACCGGCGATTAAACCTCTTTCATTAAGCGTCTCATTAAAAATGAAAACATTTTTGAAAACTACAAGTCTCATTCGTTCTAGTGGTGCAGAAATAATTTGAAAAATCGTTCGGGAAATCAGTTTACTCCTTGGGTACTTTCTTTATATACATTCAACTATACGGGCCAAGCCTGGGATTTACGGGAAATCGCGGGTTTTCGTTTGCCGGCGATTAAACTTCTTTTATTCAGCGTCTCATCAAAAATGAAAACAAGTTTGAAAACTACAAGTCTTTTGCGTTTTAGTCGTGAAAAAGTAATTTAAAAAATCGTTCTGGAAATGAGTTTACTCACAGGGCTTTTTCTTTGTATACATTCGACTATACGGGCCAAGCCCGGGATTTACGGGAAATCGCGGGTTTTCGTTTGCCGGCGATTAAACCTCTTTCATTAAGCGTCTCATCAAAAATAAAAGCATTTCTGAAAACTACAAGTCTCATGGGCTTTAGTGGTGAAATAATAATTTAAAAAATCGTTTGGGAAATGAGTTTACTCCAGGGGTACTTTCTTTGTATACATTCGACTATACGGGACAAGCCCGGGATTTACGGGAAATCGCTGGTTTTCGTTTACCGGCGATTAAACCTCTTTCATTAAGCGTCTCATTAAAAATGAAATCATTTTTGAAAACTACAAGTCTCATGCGTTTTAGTGGTGAAAAAATAATTTAAAAAATCGTTCGGGAAATGAGTTTACTCCCTGGGTACTTTCTTTGTATACTTTTGACTATACGGGCCGAGTCCGGGGTTTACGGGAAATGGCGGGTTTTCGTTTGCCGGCGATTAAGTTTCTTTTATTCAGCGTCTCATCAAAAATGAAAACATTTTTGAAAACTAAAGTCTCGTGCGTTTTAGTGGTGAAAAAATAATTTAAAAAATCGTTCGGGAAATGAGTTTACTCCCTGGGTACTTTCTTTGTATACTTTTAACTATACGGGTCGAGTCCGGGATTTACGGGAAATCGCGGGTTTTCGTTTGCCGGCGATTAAACTTCTTTTATTCAGCGTCTCATCAAAAATGAAAACATTTTTGAAAACTACAAGTCTCGTGCGTTTTAGTGGTGAAAAAATAATTTAAAAAATCGTTCGGGAAATGAGTTTACTCCCTGGGTACTTTCTTTGTATACTTTTGACTATACGGGTCGAGTCCGGGATTTACGGGAAATCGCAGGTTTTCGTTTGCCGGCGATTAAACTTCTTTTATTCAGCGTCTCATCAAAAATGAAAACATTTTTAAAAACTACAAGTCTCATGGGATTTAGTGGTGCAAAGATAATTTAAAACATCGTTCTGGAAATGAGTTTACTCTCAGGGTACTTTCTTTGTATACATTCGACTATACGGGACAAGCCCGGGATTTACGGGAAATCGCTGGTTTTCGTTTACCGGCGATTAAACCTCTTTCATTAAGCGTCTCATTAAAAATGAAAACATTTTTGAAAACTACAAGTCTCATTCGTTCTAGTGGTGCAGAAATAATTTGAAAAATCGTTCGGGAAATCAGTTTACTCCTTGGGTACTTTCTTTATATACATTCAACTATACGGGCCAAGCCTGGGATTTACGGGAAATCGCGGGTTTTCGTTTGCCGGCGATTAAACTTCTTTTATTCAGCGTCTCATCAAAAATGAAAACAAGTTTGAAAACTACAAGTCTTTTGCGTTTTAGTCGTGAAAAAGTAATTTAAAAAATCGTTCTGGAAATGAGTTTACTCACAGGGCTTTTTCTTTGTATACATTCGACTATACGGGCCAAGCCCGGGATTTACGGGAAGTCGCGGGTTTTCGTTTGCCGGCGATTAAACCTCTTTCATTAAGCGTCTCATCAAAAATAAAAGCATTTCTGAAAACTACAAGTCTCATGGGCTTTAGTGGTGAAATAATAATTTAAAAAATCGTTTGGGAAATGAGTTTACTCCAGGGGTACTTTCTTTGTATACATTCGACTATACGGGACAAGCCCGGGATTTACGGGAAATCGCTGGTTTTCGTTTACCGGCGATTAAACCTCTTTCATTAAGCGTCTCATTAAAAATGAAATCATTTTTGAAAACTACAAGTCTCATGCGTTTTAGTGGTGAAAAAATAATTTAAAAAATCGTTCGGGAAATGAGTTTACTCCCTGGGTACTTTCTTTGTATACTTCTGAATATACGGGCCGAGTCCGAGGTTTACGGGAAATGGCGGGTTTTCGTTTGCCGGCGATTAAGTTTCTTTTATTCAGCGTCTCATCACAAATGAAAACATTTTTGAAAACTACAAGTCTCGTGCGTTTTAGTGGTGAAAAAATAATTTAAAAAATCGTTCGAGAAATGAGTTTACTCCCTGGGTACTTTCTTTGTATACTTTTAACTATACGGGTCGAGTCCGGGATTTACGGGAAATCGCGGGTTTTCGTTTGCCGGCGATTAAACTTCTTTTATTCAGCGTCTCATCAAAAATGAAAACATTTTTGAAAACTACAAGTCTCGTGCGTTTTTGTGGTGAAAAAATAATTTAAAAAATCGTTCGGGAAATGAGTTTACTCCCTGGGTACTTTCTTTGTATACTTTTGACTATACGGGTCGAGTCCGGGATTTACGGGAAATCGCGGGTTTTCGTTTGCCGGCGATTAAACTTCTTTTATTCAGCGTCTCATCAAAAATGAAAACATTTTTAAAAACTACAAGTCTCATGGGATTTAGTGGTGCAAAGATAATTTGAAAAATCGTTCGGGAAATGAGTTTACTCCCTGGGTACTTTCTTTATATACATTCAACTATACGGGCCAAGCCTGGGATTTACGGGAAATCGCGGGTTTTTGTTTGCCGGCGATTAAACTTCTTTTATTCAGCGTCTCATCAAAAATGAAAACAAGTTTGAAAACTAAAAGTCTCATGCGTTTTAGTGGTGAAAAAAAAATTTAAAAAATCGTTCGGGAAATGAGTTTACTCCCTGTGTACTTTCTTTGTATACTTTTGACCATACGGGCCAAGCCCGGGATTTACCGGAATTCGCGGGTTTTCTTTTGCCGGCGATTGAACTTCTTTTATTCAGCGTCTCATCAAAAATGAAAACATTTTTGAAAACTACAAGTCTCATGCGTTTTAGTGGTGAAAAGATAATTTAAAAAATCGTTTTGGAAATGAGTTTACTCACAGGGTACTTTCTTTGTATACATTCGACTATACGGGCCAAGCCCGGGATTTACGGGAAATCGCGGGTTTTCGTTTGCCGGCGATTAAACCACTTTCATTAAGCGTCTCATCAAAAATAAAAACATTTCTGAAAACTACAAGTCTCATGCGTTCTAGTGGTGCAGAAATAATTTGAAAAATCGTTCGGGAAATCAGTTTACTCCTTGGGTACTTTCTTTATATACATTCAACTATACGGGCCAAGCCTGGGATTTACGGGAAATCGCGGGTTTTCGTTTGTCGGTGATTAAACTTCTTTTATTCAGCGTCTCATCAAAAATGAAAACATTTTTGAAAACTACAAGTCTCATGCGTTTTACTGGTGAAAAAATAATTTAAAAAATCGTTCGGAAAATGAGTTTACTCCCTGGGTACTTTCTTTGTATACTTTTAACTATACGGGTCGAGTCCGGGATTTACGGGAAATCGCGGGTTTTCGTTTGCCGGCGATTAAACTTCTTTTATTCAGCGTCTCATCAAAAATGAAAACATTTTTGAAAACTACAAGTCTCATGCGTTTTAGTGGTGAAAAGATAATTTAAAAAATCGTCTTGGAAATGAGTTTACTCACAGGGTACTTTCTTTGTATACATTCGACTATACGGGCCAAGCCCGGGATTTACGGGAAATCGCGGGTTTTCGTTTGCCGGCGATTAAACCTCTTTCATTAAGCGTCTCATCAAAAATAAAAACATTTCTGAAAACTACAAGTCTCATGCGTTTTAGTGGTGAAAAAATAATTTAGAAAATCGTTTGGGAAATGAGTTTACTCCCTGGGTACTTTCTTTGTATACTTCTGACTATACAGGCCGAGTCCGGGATTTACGGGAAATCGCGGGTTTTCGTTTGCCGGCGATTAAACTTCTTTTATTCAGCGTCTCATTAAAAATGAAAACATTTTTGAAAACTACAAGTCTCATGGGCTTTAGCGGTGAAATAATAATTTAAAAAATCCTTAGGGAAATGAGTTTACACCCGGGGTACTTTCTTTGTATACTTTTGACTATACGGGCCGAGTCCGGGATTTACGGGAAGTCGCGGGTTTTCGTTTGCCGGCGATTAAACCACTTTCATTAAGCGTCTCATCAAAAATAAAAACATTTCTGAAAACTACAAGTCTCATGCGTTTTAGTGGTGAAAAAATAATTTAGAAAATCGTTTGGGAAATGAGTTTACTCCCTGGGTACTTTCTTTGTATACTTTTGACTATACAGGCCGAGTCCGGGATTTAAGGGAAATCGCGGGTTTTCGTTTGCCGGCGATTAAACTTCTTTTATTCAGCTTCTCATCAAAAATGAAAACATTTTTGAAAACTACAAGTCTCATGGGCTTTAGCGGTGAAATAATAATTTAAAAAATCGTTAGGGAAATGAGTTTACTCCCTGGGTACTTTCTTTGTATACTTTTAACTATACGGGTCGAGTCCGGGATTTACGGGAAATCGCGGGTTTTCGTTTGCCGGCGATTAAACTTCTTTTATTCAGCGTCTCATCAAAAATGAAAACATTTTTAAAAACTACAAGTCTCATGCGTTTTAGTGGTGAAAAGATAATTTAAAAAATCGTTTTGGAAATAAGTTTACTCACAGGGTACTTTCTTTGTATACATTCGACTATACGGGCCAAGCCCGGGATTTACGGGAAATCGCGGGTTTTCGTTTGCCGGCGATTAAACCACTTTCATTAAGCGTCTCATCAAAAATAAAAACATTTCTGAAAACTACAAGTCTCATGCGTTTTAGTGGTGAAAAAATAATTTAGAAAATCGTTTGGGAAATGAGTTTACTCCCTGGGTACTTTCTTTGTAAACTTTTGACTATACAGGCCGAGTCCGGGATTTACGGGAAATCGCGGGTTTTCGTTTGCCGGCGATTAAACTTCTTTTATTCAGCGTCTCATTAAAAATGAAAACATTTTTGAAAACTACAAGTCTCATGGGCTTTAGCGGTGAAATAATAATTTAAAAAATCCTTAGGGAAATGAGTTTACTCCCGGGGTACTTTCTTTGTATACTTTTGACTAAACGGGCCGAGTCCGGGATTTACGGGAAGTCGCGGGTTTTCGTTTGCCGGCGATTAAACTTCTTTTATACAGCGTCTCATCAAAAATAAAAACATTTTTAAAAACTACAAGTCTCATGGGCTTTAGTGGTGAAATAATAATTTAAAAAATCGTTCGGGAAATGAGTTTACACCCTGGGTACTTTCTTTGTATACTTTTGACTATACGGGCCGAGTCCTGGATTTACGGGAAATCGCAGGTTTTCGTTTGTCGGCGATTAAACTTCTTTTATTCAGCGTCTCATCAAAAATGAAAACATTTTTGAAAACTACAAGTCTCATGCGTTTTAGTGGTGAAAAAATAATTTAAAAAATCGTTCGGGAAATGAGTTTACTCCCTGGGTACTTTCTTTGTATACTTTTAACTATACGGGTCGAGTCCGGGATTTACGGGAAATCGCGGGTTTTCGTTTGCCGGCGATTAAACTTCTTTTATTCAGCGTCTCATCAAAAATGAAAACATTTTTAAAAACTACAAGTCTCATGGGCTTTAGTGGTGAAAGGATGATTTAAAACATCGTTCTGGAAATGAGTTTACTCACAGGGTACTTTCTTTGTATACATTCGACTATACGGGACAAGCCCGGGATTTACGGGAAATCGCTGGTTTTCGTTTACCGGCTATTAAACCTCTTTCATTAAGCGTCTCATTAAAAATGAAAACATTTTTGAAAACTACAAGTCTCATGCGTTTTAGTGGTGAAAAAATAATTTAGAAAATCGTTTGGGAAATGAGTTTACTCCCTGGGTACTTTCTTTGTATACTTTTGACTATACAGGCCGAGTCCGGGATTTACGGGAAATCGCGGGTTTTCGTTTGCCGGCGATTAAACTTCTTTTATTCAGCGTCTCATCAAAAATGAAAACATTTTTGAAAACTACAAGTCTCATGGGCTTTAGCGGTGAAATAATAATTTAAAAAATCGTTAGGGAAATGAGTTTACTCCCGGGGTACTTTCTTTGTATACTTTTGACTATACGGGCCGAGTCCGGGATTTACGGGAAGTCGCGGGTTTTCGTTTGCCGGCGATTAAACTTCTTTTATACAGCGTCTCATCAAAAATGAAAACATTTTTAAAAACTACAAGTCTCATGGGCTTTAGTGGTGAAATAATAATTTAAAAAATCGTTCGGGAAATGAGTTTACACCCTGGGTACTTTCTTTGTATACTTTTGACTATACGGGCCGAGTCCGGGATTTACGGGAAATCGCAGGTTTTCGTTTGTCGGCGATTAAACTTCTTTTATTCAGCATCTCATCAAAAATGAAAACATTTTTGAAAACTACAAGTCTCATGCGTTTTAGTGGTGAAAAAATAATTTAAAAAATCGTTCGGGAAATGAGTTTACTCCCTGGGTACTTTCTTTGTATACTTTTAACTATACGGGTCGAGTCCGGGATTTACGGGAAATCGCAGGTTTTCGTTTGCCGGCGATTAAACTTCTTTTATTCAGCGTCTCATCAAAAATGAAAACATTTTTAAAAACTACAAGTCTCATGGGCTTTAGTGGTGAAAGGATGATTTAAAACATCGTTCTAGAAATGAGTTTACTCACAGGGTACTTTCTTTGTATACATTCGACTATACGGGACAAGCCCGGGATTTACGGGAAATCGCTGGTTTTCGTTTACCGGCGATTAAACATCTTTCATTAAGCGTCTCATTAAAAATGAAAACATTTTTGAAAACTACAAGTCTCATTCGTTCTAGTGCTGCAGAAATAATTTGAAAAATCATTTGGGAAATCAGTTTACTCCTTGGGTACTTTCTTTATATACATTCAACTATACGTACCAAGCCTGGGATTGACGGGAAATCGCGGGTTTTCGTTTGCCGGCGATTAAACTTCTTTTATTCAGCGTCTAATCAAAAATGAAAGCATTTTTGAAAACTACAAGTCTTATGCGTTTTAGTGGTGAAAAAGTAATTTAAAAAATCGTTCTGGAAATGAGTTTACTCACAGGGCTTTTTCTTTGTATACATTCGACTATACGGGCCAAGCCCGGGATTTACGGGAAATCGCGGGTTTTCGTTTGCCGGCGATTAAACCTCTTTCATTAAGCGTCTCATCAAAAATGAAAACATTTCTGAAAAATACAAGTCTCATGGGCTTTAGTGGTGAAATAATAATTTAAAAAATCGTTTGGGAAATGAGTTTACTCCCGGGGTACTTTCTTTGTATACTTTTGACTATACGGGCCGAGTCCGGGATATACGGGAAGTCGCGGGTTTTCGTTTGCCGGCGATTAAACCTCTTTCATTAAGCGTCTCATTAAAAATGAAATCATTTTTGAAAACTACAAGTCTCATGCGTTTTAGTGGTGAAAAACTAATTTAAAAAATCGTTCGGGAAATGAGTTTACTTCCTGGGTACTTTCTTTGTATACTTTTGACTATACGGGCCGAGTCCGGGATATACGGGAAGTCGCGGGTTTTCGTTTGCCGGCGATTAAGCCTCTTTCATTAAGCGTCTCATTAAAAATAAAATCATTTTTAGAAAATACAAGTCTCATGCGTTTTAGTGGTGAAAAAATAATTTAAAAAATCGTTCGGGAAATGAGTTTACTCCCTGGGTACTTTCTTTGTATACTGTTGACTATACGGGCCGAGTCCGGGGTTTACGGGAAATGGCGGGTTTTCGTTTGCCGGCGATTAAGTTTCTTTTATTCAGCGTCTCATCAAAAATGAAAACATTTTTGAAAACTACAAGTCTCGTGCGTTTTAGTGGTGAAAAAATAATTTAAAAAATCGTTCGGGAAATGAGTTTACTCCCTGGGTACTTTCTTTGTATACTTTTAACTATACGGGTCGAGTCCGGGATTTACGGGAAATCGCGGGTTTTCGTTCGCCGGCGATTAAACTTCTTTTATTCAGCGTCTCATCAAAAATGAAAACATTTTTGAAAACTACAAGTCTCGTGCGTTTTAGTGGTGAAAAAATAATTTAAAACATCGTTCTGGAAATGAGTTTACTCACAGGGTACTTTCTTTGTATACATTCGACTATACGGGACAAGCCCGGGATTTACGGGAAATCGCTGGTTTTCGTTTGTCGGCGATTAAACTTCTTTTATTCAGCGTCTCATCAAAAATGAAAACATTTTTGAAAACTACAAGTCTCATGCGTTTTAGTGGTGAAAAAATAATTTAAAAAATCGTTCGGGAAATGAGTTTACTCCCTGGGTACTTTCTTTGTATACTTTTAACTATACGGGTCGAGTCCGGGATTTACGGGAAATCGCGGGTTTTCGTTTGCCGGCGATTAAACTTCTTTTATTCAGCGTGTCATCAAAAATGAAAACATTTTTAAAAACTACAAGTCTCATGGGCTTTAGTGGTGAAAGGATGATTTAAAACATCGTTCTGGAAATGAGTTTACTCACAGGGTACTTTCTTTGTATACATTCGACTATACGGGACAAGCCCTGGATTTACGGAAAATCGCTGGTTTTCGTTTACCGGCGATTAAACCTCTTTCATTAAGCGTCTCATTAAAAATGAAAACATTTTTGAAAACTACAAGTCTCATTCGTTCTAGTCTCATTCGTTCTAGTGCTGCAGAAATAATTTGAAAAATCGTTTGGGAAATCAGTTTACTCCTTGGGTACTTTCTTTATATACATTCAACTATACGTACCAAGCCTGGGATTGACGGGAAATTGCGGGTTTTCGTTTGCCGGCGATTAAACTTCTTTTATTCAGCGTCTAATTAAAAATGAAAAAAAGTTTGAAAACTAAAAGTCTCATGCGTTTTAGTGGTGAAAAAAAAATTTAAAAAATCGTTTGGGAAATGAGTTTACTCCCTGTGTACTTTCTTTGTATACTTTTGACTATACCGGCCAAGCCCGGGATTTACGGGAAATCGCGGGTTTTCGTTTGCCGGCGATTGAACTACTTTTATTCAGCGTCTCATCAAAAACGAAATCATTTTTGAAAACTACAAGTCTCATGCGTTTTAGTGGTGAAAAAATAATTTAAAAAATCGTTCGGGAAATGAGTTTACTCCCTGGGTACTTTCTTTGTATACTTTTGACTATACGGGCCGAGTCCGGGATATACGGGAAGTCGCGGGTTTTCGTTTGCCGGCGATTAAGCCTCTTTCATTAAGCGTCTCATTAAAAATAAAATCATTTTTAGAAAATACAAGTCTCATGCGTTTTAGTGGTGAAAAAATAATTTAAAAAATCGTTCGGGAAATGAGTTTACTCCCTGGGTACTTTCTTTGTATACTGTTGACTATACGGGCCGAGTCCGGGGTTTACGGGAAATGGCGGGTTTTCGTTTGCCGGCGATTAAGTTTCTTTTATTCAGCGTCTCATCAAAAATGAAAACATTTTTGAAAACTACAAGTCTCGTGCGTTTTAGTGGTGAAAAAATAATTTAAAAAATCGTTCGGGAAATGAGTTTACTCCCTGGGTACTTTCTTTGTATACTTTTAACTATACGGGTCGAGTCCGGGATTTACGGGAAATCGCGGGTTTTCGTTCGCCGGCGATTAAACTTCTTTTATTCAGCGTCTCATCAAAAATGAAAACATTTTTGAAAACTACAAGTCTCGTGCGTTTTAGTGGTGAAAAAATAATTTAAAACATCGTTCTGGAAATGAGTTTACTCACAGGGTACTTTCTTTGTATACATTCGACTATACGGGACAAGCCCGGGATTTACGGGAAATCGCTGGTTTTCGTTTGTCGGCGATTAAACTTCTTTTATTCAGCGTCTCATCAAAAATGAAAACATTTTTGAAAACTACAAGTCTCATGCGTTTTAGTGGTGAAAAAATAATTTAAAAAATCGTTCGGGAAATGAGTTTACTCCCTGGGTACTTTCTTTGTATACTTTTAACTATACGGGTCGAGTCCGGGATTTACGGGAAATCGCGGGTTTTCGTTTGCCGGCGATTAAACTTCTTTTATTCAGCGTGTCATCAAAAATGAAAACATTTTTAAAAACTACAAGTCTCATGGGCTTTAGTGGTGAAAGGATGATTTAAAACATCGTTCTGGAAATGAGTTTACTCACAGGGTACTTTCTTTGTATACATTCGACTATACGGGACAAGCCCTGGATTTACGGAAAATCGCTGGTTTTCGTTTACCGGCGATTAAACCTCTTTCATTAAGCGTCTCATTAAAAATGAAAACATTTTTGAAAACTACAAGTCTCATTCGTTCTAGTCTCATTCGTTCTAGTGCTGCAGAAATAATTTGAAAAATCGTTTGGGAAATCAGTTTACTCCTTGGGTACTTTCTTTATATACATTCAACTATACGTACCAAGCCTGGGATTGACGGGAAATTGCGGGTTTTCGTTTGCCGGCGATTAAACTTCTTTTATTCAGCGTCTAATTAAAAATGAAAAAAAGTTTGAAAACTAAAAGTCTCATGCGTTTTAGTGGTGAAAAAAAAATTTAAAAAATCGTTTGGGAAATGAGTTTACTCCCTGTGTACTTTCTTTGTATACTTTTGACTATACCGGCCAAGCCCGGGATTTACGGGAAATCGCGGGTTTTCGTTTGCCGGCGATTGAACTTCTTTTATTCAGCGTCTCATCAAAAACGAAATCATTTTTGAAAACTACAAGTCTCATGCGTTTTAGTGGTGAAAAAATAATTTAAAAAATCGTTCGGGAAATGAGTTTACTCCCTGGGTACTTTCTTTGTATACTTTTAACTATACGGGTCGAGTCCGGGATTTACGGGAAATCGCAGGTTTTCGTTTGCCGGCGATTAAACTTCTTTTATTCAGCGTCTCATCAAAAATGAAAATATTTTTAAAAACTACAAGTCTCATGGGCTTTAGTGGTGAAAGGATGATTTAAAACATCGTTCTGGAAATGAGTTTACTCACAGGGTACTTTCTTTGTATACATTCGACTATACGGGACAAGCCCGGGATTTACGGGAAATCGCTGGTTTTCGTTTACCGGCGATTAAACATCTTTCATTAAGCGTCTCATTAAAAATGAAAACATTTTTGAAAACTACAAGTCTCATTCGTTCTAGTGCTGCAGAAATAATTTGAAAAATCATTTGGGAAATCAGTTTACTCCTTGGGTACTTTCTTTATATACATTCAACTATACGTACCAAGCCTGGGATTGACGGGAAATCGCGGGTTTTCGTTTGCCGGCGATTAAACTTCTTTTATTCAGCGTCTAATCAAAAATGAAAACATTTTTGAAAACTACAAGTCTTATGCGTTTTAGTGGTGAAAAAGTAATTTAAAAAATCGTTCTGGAAATGAGTTTACTCACAGGGCTTTTTCTTTGTATACATTCGACTATACGGGCCAAGCCCGGGATTTACGGGAAATCGCGGGTTTTCGTTTGCCGGCGATTAAACCTCTTTCATTAAGCGTCTCATCAAAAATGAAAACATTTCTGAAAAATACAAGTCTCATGGGCTTTAGTGGTGAAATAATAATTTAAAAAATCGTTTGGGAAATGAGTTTACTCCCGGGGTACTTTCTTTGTATACTTTTGACTATACGGGCCGAGTCCGGGATATACGGGAAGTCGCGGGTTTTCGTTTGCCGGCGATTAAACCTCTTTCATTAAGCGTCTCATTAAAAATGAAATCATTTTTGAAAACTACAAGTCTCATGCGTTTTAGTGGTGAAAAAATAATTTAAAAAATCGTTCGGGAAATGAGTTTACTCCCTGGGTACTTTCTTTGTATACTTTTGACTATACGGGCCGAGTCCGGGATATACGGGAAGTCGCGGGTTTTCGTTTGCCGGCGATTAAGCCTCTTTCATTAAGCGTCTCATTAAAAATGAAATCATTTTTAAAAAATACAAGTCTCATGCGTTTTAGTGGTGAAAAAATAATTTAAAAAATCGTTCGGGAAATGAGTTTACTCCCTGGGTACTTTCTTTGTATACTGTTGACTATACGGGCCGAGTCCGGGGTTTACGGGAAATGGCGGGTTTTCGTTTGCCGGCGATTAAGTTTCTTTTATTCAGCGTCTCATCAAAAATGAAAACATTTTTGAAAACTACAAGTCTCATGCGTTTTAGTGGTGAACAAATAATTTAAAAAATCGTTCGGGAAATGAGTTTACTCCCTGGGTACTTTCTTTGTATACTTTTAACTATACGGGTCGAGTCCGGGATTTACGGGAAATCGCGGGTTTTCGTTTGCCGGCGATTAAACTTCTTTTATTCAGCGTCTCATCAAAAATGAAAACATTTTTAAAAACTACAAGTCTCATGGGCTTTAGTGGTGAAAGGATGATTTAAAACATCGTTCTGGAAATGAGTTTACTCACAGGGTACTTTCTTTGTATACATTCGACTATACGGGACAAGCCCGGGATTTACGGAAAATCGCTGGTTTTCGTTTACCGGCGATTAAACCTCTTTCATTAAGCGTCTCATTAAAAATGAAAACATTTTTGAAAACTACAAGTCTCATTCGTTCTAGTCTCATTCGTTCTAGTGCTGCAGAAATAATTTGAAAAATCGTTTGGGAAATCAGTTTACTCCTTGGGTACTATCTTTATATACATTGAACTATACGTACCAAGCCTGGGATTGACGGGAAATTGCGGGTTTTCGTTTGCCGGCGATTAAACTTCTTTTATTCAGCGTCTAATTAAAAATGAAAAAAAGTTTGAAAACTAAAAGTCTCATGCGTTTTAGTGGTGAAAAAAAAATTTAAAAAATCGTTTGGGAAATGAGTTTACTCCCTGTGTACTTTCTTTGTATACTTTTGACTATACCGGCCAAGCCCGGGATTTACGGGAAATCGCGGGTTTTCGTTTGCCGGCGATTGAACTTCTTTTATTCAGCGTCTCATCAAAAACGAAATCATTTTTGAAAACTACAAGTCTCATGCGTTTTAGTGGTGAAAAAATAATTTAAAAAATCGTTCGGGAAATGAGTTTACTCCCTGGGTACTTTCTTTGTATACTTTTAACTATACGGGTCGAGTCCGGGATTTACGGGAAATCGCAGGTTTTCGTTTGCCGGCGATTAAACTTCTTTTATTCAGCGTCTCATCAAAAATGAAAACATTTTTAAAAACTACAAGTCTCATGGGCTTTAGTGGTGAAAGGATGATTTAAAACATCGTTCTGGAAATGAGTTTACTCACAGGGTACTTTCTTTGTATACATTCGACTATACGGGACAAGCCCGGGATTTACGGGAAATCGCTGGTTTTCGTTTACCGGCGATTAAACATCTTTCATTAAGCGTCTCATTAAAAATGAAAACATTTTTGAAAACTACAAGTCTCATTCGTTCTAGTGCTGCAGAAATAATTTGAAAAATCATTTGGGAAATCAGTTTACTCCTTGGGTACTTTCTTTATATACATTCAACTATACGTACCAAGCCTGGGATTGACGGGAAATCGCGGGTTTTCGTTTGCCGGCGATTAAACTTCTTTTATTCAGCGTCTAATCAAAAATGAAAACATTTTTGAAAACTACAAGTCTTATGCGTTTTAGTGGTGAAAAAGTAATTTAAAAAATCGTTCTGGAAATGAGTTTACTCACAGGGCTTTTTCTTTGTATACATTCGACTATACGGGCCAAGCCCGGGATTTACGGGAAATCGCGGGTTTTCGTTTGCCGGCGATTAAACCTCTTTCATTAAGCGTCTCATCAAAAATGAAAACATTTCTGAAAAATACAAGTCTCATGGGCTTTAGTGGTGAAATAATAATTTAAAAAATCGTTTGGGAAATGAGTTTACTCCCGGGGTACTTTCTTTGTATACTTTTGACTATACGGGCCGAGTCCGGGATATACGGGAAGTCGCGGGTTTTCGTTTGCCGGCGATTAAACCTCTTTCATTAAGCGTCTCATTCAAAATGAAATCATTTTTGAAAACTACAAGTCTCATGCGTTTTAGTGGTGAAAAAATAATTTAAAAAATCGTTCGGGAAATGAGTTTACTCCCTGGGTACTTTCTTTGTATACTTTTGACTATACGGGCCGAGTCCGGGATATACGGGAAGTCGCGGGTTTTCGTTTGCCGGCGATTAAGCCTCTTTCATTAAGCGTCTCATTAAAAATGAAATCATTTTTAAAAAATACAAGTCTCATGCGTTTTAGTGGTGAAAAAATAATTTAAAAAATCGTTCGGGAAATGAGTTTACTCCCTGGGTACTTTCTTTGTATACTGTTGACTATACGGGCCGAGTCCGGGGTTTACGGGAAATGGCGGATTTTCGTTTGCCGGCGATTAAGTTTCTTTTATTCAGCGTCTCATCAAAAATGAAAACATTTTTGAAAACTACAAGTCTCGTGCGTTTTAGTGGTGAAAAAATAATTTAAAAAATCGTTCGGGAAATGAGTTTACTCCCTGGGTACTTTCTTTGTATACTTTTAACTATACGGGTCGAGTCCGGGATTTACGGGAAATCGCGGGTTTTCGTTCGCCGGCGATTAAACTTCTTTTATTCAGCGTCTCATCAAAAATGAAAACATTTTTGAAAACTACAAGTCTCGTGCGTTTTAGTGGTGAAAAAATAATTTAAAACATCGTTCTGGAAATGAGTTTACTCACAGGGTACTTTCTTTGTATACATTCGACTATACGGGACAAGCCCGGGATTTACGGGAAATCGCTGGTTTTCGTTTGTCGGCGATTAAACTTCTTTTATTCAGCGTCTCATCAAAAATGAAAACATTTTTGAAAACTACAAGTCTCATGCGTTTTAGTGGTGAAAAAATAATTTAAAAAATCGTTCGGGAAATGAGTTTACTCCCTGGGTACTTTCTTTGTATACTTTTAACTATACGGGTCGAGTCCGGGATTTACGGGAAATCGCGGGTTTTCGTTTGCCGGCGATTAAACTTCTTTTATTCAGCGTCTCATCAAAAATGAAAACATTTTTAAAAACTACAAGTCTCATGGGCTTTAGTGGTGAAAGGATGATTTAAAACATCGTTCTGGAAATGAGTTTACTCACAGGGTACTTTCTTTGTATACATTCGACTATACGGGACAAGCCCGGGATTTACGGAAAATCGCTGGTTTTCGTTTACCGGCGATTAAACCTCTTTCATTAAGCGTCTCATTAAAAATGAAAACATTTTTGAAAACTACAAGTCTCATTCGTTCTAGTCTCATTCGTTCTAGTGCTGCAGAAATAATTTGAAAAATCGTTTGGGAAATCAGTTTACTCCTTGGGTACTTTCTTTATATACATTCAACTATACGTACCAAGCCTGGGATTGACGGGAAATTGCGGGTTTTCGTTTGCCGGCGATTAAACTTCTTTTATTCAGCGTCTAATTAAAAATGAAAAAAAGTTTGAAAACTAAAAGTCTCATGCGTTTTAGTGGTGAAAAAAAAATTTAAAAAATCGTTTGGGAAATGAGTTTACTCCCTGTGTACTTTCTTTGTATACTTTTGACTATACCGGCCAAGCCCGGGATTTACGGGAAATCGCGGGTTTTCGTTTGCCGGCGATTGAACTTCTTTTATTCAGCGTCTCATCAAAAATGAAAACATTTTTGAAAACTACAAATCTCATGCGTTTTAGTGGTGAAAAGATAATTTAAAAAATCGTTTTGGAAATGAGTTTTTTCACAGGGTACTTTCTTTGTATACATTCGACTATACGGGGCAAGCCCGGGATTTACGGGAAATCGCGGGTTTTCGTTTGCCGGCGATTAAGCCACTTTCATTAAGCGTCTCATCAAAAATAAAAACATTTCTGAAAACTACAAGTCTCATGCGTTTTAGTGGTGAAAAAATAATTTAGAAAATCGTTTGGGAAATGAGTTTACTCCCTGGGTACTTTCTTTGTATACTTTTAACTATACAGGCCGAGTCCGGGATTTACGGGAAATCGCGGGTTTTCGTTTGCCGGCGATTAAACTTCTTTTATTCAGTGTCTCATCAAAAATGAAAAAAAGTTTGAAAACTAAAAGTCTCATGCGTTTTAGTGGTGAAAAAAAAATTTAAAAAATCGTTTGGGAAATGATTTTACTCCCTGTGTACTTTCTTTGTATACTTTTGACTATACCGGCCAAGCCCGGGATTTACGGGAAATCGCGGGTTTTCGTTTGATGGCGATTAAACTTCTTTTATTCAGCGTCTCATCAAAAATGAAAACATTTTGAAAACTACAAGTCTTATGCGTTTTAATGGTGAAAAAGTAATTTAAAAAATCGTTCTGGAAATGAGTTTACTCACAGGGCTTTTTCTTTGTATACATTCGACTATACGGGCCAAGCCCGGGATTTACGGGAAATCGCGGGTTTTCGTTTGCCGGCGATTAAACCTCTTTCATTAAGCGTCTCATCAAAAATGAAAACATTTCTGAAAACTACAAGTCTCATGGGCTTTAGTGGTGAAATAATAATTTAAAAAATCGTTTGGGAAATGAGTTTACTCCCGGGGTACTTTCTTTGTATACTTTTGACTATACGGGCCGAGTCCGGGATATACGGGAAGTTGCGGGTTTTCGTTTGCCGGCGATTAAACCTCTTTCATTAAGCGTCTCATTAAAAATGAAATCATTTTTGAAAACTACAAGTCTCATGCGTTTTAGTGGTGAAAAAATAATTTAAAAAATCGTTCGGGAAATGAGTTTACTCCCTGGGTACTTTCTTTGTATACTTTTGACTATACGGGCCGAGTCCGGGATATACGGGAAGTCGCGGGTTTTCGTTTGCCGGCGATTAAACCTCTTTCATTAAGCGTCTCATTAAAAATGAAATCATTTTTAAAAAATACAAGTCTCATGCGTTTTAGTGGTGAAAAAATAATTTAAAAAATCGTTCGGGAAATGAGTTTACTCCCTGGGTACTTTCTTTGTATACTGTTGACTATACGGGCCGAGTCCGGGGTTTACGGGAAATGGCGGGTTTTCGTTTGCCGGCGATTAAGTTTCTTTTATTCAGCGTCTCATCAAAAATGAAAACATTTTTGAAAACTACAAGTCTCGTGCGTTTTAGTGGTGAAAAAATAATTTAAAAAATCGTTCGGGAAATGAGTTTACTCCCTGGGTACTTTCTTTGTATACTTTTAACTATACGGGTCGAGTCCGGGATTTACGGGAAATCGCAGGTTTTCGTTTGCCGGCGATTAAACTTCTTTTATTCAGCGTCTCATCAAAAATGAAATCATTTTTGAAAAATACAAGTCTCCTGCGTTTTAGTGGTGAAAAAATAATTTAAAACATCGTTCTGGAAATGAGTTTACTCACAGGGTACTTTCTTTGTATACATTCGACTATACGGGACAAGCCCGGGATTTACGGGAAATCGCTGGTTTTCGTTTGTCGGCGATTAAACTTCTTTTATTCAGCGTCTCATCAAAAATGAAAACATTTTTGAAAACTACAAGTCTCATGCGTTTTAGTGGTGAAAAAATAATTTAAAAAATCGTTCGGGAAATGAGTTTACTCCCTGGGTACTTTCTTTGTATACTTTTAACTATACGGGTCGAGTCCGGGATTTACGGGAAATCGCGGGTTTTCGTTTGCCGGCGATTAAACTTCTTTTATTCAGCGTCTCATCAAAAATGAAAACATTTTTAAAAACTACAAGTGTCATGCGTTTTAGTGGTGAAAAAATAATTTAAAAAATCGTTCGGGAAATGAGTTTACTCCCTAGGTACTTTCTTTGTATACTTTTAACTATACGGGTCGAGTCCGGGATTTACGGGAAATCGCGGGTTTTCGTTTGCCGGCGATTAAACTTCTTTTATTCAGCGTCTCATCAAAAATGAAAACATTTTTAAAAACTACAAGTCTCATGGGCTTTAGTGGTGAAAGGATGATTTAAAACATCGTTCTGGAAATGAGTTTACTCACATGGTACTTTCTTTGTATACATTCGACTATACGGGACAAGCCCGGGATTTACGGGAATTCGCTGGTTTTCGTTTACCGGCGATTAAACCTCTTTCATTAAGCGTCTCATTAAAAATGAAAACATTTTTGAAAACTACAAGTCTCATTCGTTCTAGTGCTGCAGAAATAATTTGAAAAATCGTTTGGGAAATCAGTTTACTCCTTGGGTACTTTCTTTATATACATTCAACTATACGTACCAAGCCTGGGATTGACGGGAAATCGCGGGTTTTCGTTTGCCGGCGATTAAACTTCTTTTATTCAGCGTCTAATCAAAAATGAAAAAAAGTTTGAAAACTAAAAGTCTCGTGCGTTTTAGTGGTGAAAAAAAAATTTAAAAAATCGTTTGGGAAATGAGTTTACTCCCTGTGTACTTTCTTTGTATACTTTTGACTATACCGGCCAAGCCCGGGATTTACGGGAAATCGCGGGTTTTCGTTTGCCGGCGATTAAACTTCTTTTATTCAGCGTCTCATCAAAAATGAAAACATTTTTGAAAACTACAAGTCTTATGCGTTTTAGTGGTGAAAAAGTAATTTAAAAAATCGTTCTGGAAATGAGTTTACTCACAGGGCTTTTTCTTTGTATACATTCGACTATACGGGCCAAGCCCGGGATTTACGGGAAATCGCGGGTTTTCGTTTGCCGGCGATTAAACCTCTTTCATTAAGCGTCTCATCAAAAATGAAATCATTTCTGAAAACTACAAGTCTCATGGGCTTTAGTGGTGAAATAATAATTTAAAAAATCGTTTGGGAAATGAGTTTACTCCCGGGGTACTTTCTTTGTATACTTTTGACTATACGGGCCGAGTCCGGGATATACGGGAAGTCGCGGGTTTTCGTTTGCCGGCGATTAAACCTCTTTTATTAAGAATCTCATTAAAAATGAAATCATTTTTGAAAACTACAAGTCTCATGCGTTTTAGTGGTGAAATGATAATTTAAAAAATCGTTCTGGAAATGAGTTTAATCACAGGGTACTTTCTTTGTATACATTCGACTATACGGGCCAAGCCCGGGATTTACGGGAAATCGCGGGTTTTCGTTTGCCGGCGATTAAACTTCTTTTACTGAGCGTCTCATCAGAAATGAAAACATTTTTGAAAACTACAAGTCTCATGCGTTTTAGTGGTGAAAAAATAATTTAAAAAATCGTTCGGGAAATGAGTTTACTCCCTGGGTACTTTCTTTGTATACTTTTAACTATACGGGTCGAGTCCGGGATTTACGGGAAATCGCAGGTTTTCGTTTGCCGGCGATTAAACTTCTTTTATTCAGCGTCTCATCAAAAATGAAAACATTTTTAAAAACTACAAGTCTCATGGGCTTTAGTGGTGAAAGGATGATTTAAAACATCGTTCTGGAAATGAGTTTACTCACAGGGTACTTTCTTTGTATACATTCGACTATACGGGACAAGCCCGGGATTTACGGGAAATCGCTGGTTTTCGTTTACCGGCGATTAAACATCTTTCATTAAGCGTCTCATTAAAAATGAAAACATTTTTGAAAACTACAAGTCTCATTCGTTCTAGTGCTGCAGAAATAATTTGAAAAATCATTTGGGAAATCAGTTTACTCCTTGGGTACTTTCTTTATATACATTCAACTATACGTACCAAGCCTGGGATTGACGGGAAATCGCGGGTTTTCGTTTGCCGGCGATTAAACTTCTTTTATTCAGCGTCTAATCAAAAATGAAAACATTTTTGAAAACTACAAGTCTTATGCGTTTTAGTGGTGAAAAAGTAATTTAAAAAATCGTTCTGGAAATGAGTTTACTCACAGGGCTTTTTCTTTGTATACATTCGACTATACGGGCCAAGCCCGGGATTTACGGGAAATCGCGGGTTTTCGTTTGCCGGCGATTAAACCTCTTTCATTAAGCGTCTCATCAAAAATGAAAACATTTCTGAAAAATACAAGTCTCATGGGCTTTAGTGGTGAAATAATAATTTAAAAAATCGTTTGGGAAATGAGTTTACTCCCGGGGTACTTTCTTTGTATACTTTTGACTATACGGGCCGAGTCCGGGATATACGGGAAGTCGCGGGTTTTCGTTTGCCGGCGATTAAACCTCTTTCATTAAGCGTCTCATTCAAAATGAAATCATTTTTGAAAACTACAAGTCTCATGCGTTTTAGTGGTGAAAAAATAATTTAAAAAATCGTTCGGGAAATGAGTTTACTCCCTGGGTACTTTCTTTGTATACTTTTGACTATACGGGCCGAGTCCGGGATATACGGGAAGTCGCGGGTTTTCGTTTGCCGGCGATTAAGCCTCTTTCATTAAGCGTCTCATTAAAAATGAAATCATTTTTAAAAAATACAAGTCTCATGCGTTTTAGTGGTGAAAAAATAATTTAAAAAATCGTTCGGGAAATGAGTTTACTCCCTGGGTACTTTCTTTGTATACTGTTGACTATACGGGCCGAGTCCGGGGTTTACGGGAAATGGCGGATTTTCGTTTGCCGGCGATTAAGTTTCTTTTATTCAGCGTCTCATCAAAAATGAAAACATTTTTGAAAACTACAAGTCTCGTGCGTTTTAGTGGTGAAAAAATAATTTAAAAAATCGTTCGGGAAATGAGTTTACTCCCTGGGTACTTTCTTTGTATACTTTTAACTATACGGGTCGAGTCCGGGATTTACGGGAAATCGCGGGTTTTCGTTCGCCGGCGATTAAACTTCTTTTATTCAGCGTCTCATCAAAAATGAAAACATTTTTGAAAACTACAAGTCTCGTGCGTTTTAGTGGTGAAAAAATAATTTAAAACATCGTTCTGGAAATGAGTTTACTCACAGGGTACTTTCTTTGTATACATTCGACTATACGGGACAAGCCCGGGATTTACGGGAAATCGCTGGTTTTCGTTTGTCGGCGATTAAACTTCTTTTATTCAGCGTCTCATCAAAAATGAAAACATTTTTGAAAACTACAAGTCTCATGCGTTTTAGTGGTGAAAAAATAATTTAAAAAATCGTTCGGGAAATGAGTTTACTCCCTGGGTACTTTCTTTGTATACTTTTAACTATACGGGTCGAGTCCGGGATTTACGGGAAATCGCGGGTTTTCGTTTGCCGGCGATTAAACTTCTTTTATTCAGCGTCTCATCAAAAATGAAAACATTTTTAAAAACTACAAGTCTCATGGGCTTTAGTGGTGAAAGGATGATTTAAAACATCGTTCTGGAAATGAGTTTACTCACAGGGTACTTTCTTTGTATACATTCGACTATACGGGACAAGCCCGGGATTTACGGAAAATCGCTGGTTTTCGTTTACCGGCGATTAAACCTCTTTCATTAAGCGTCTCATTAAAAATGAAAACATTTTTGAAAACTACAAGTCTCATTCGTTCTAGTCTCATTCGTTCTAGTGCTGCAGAAATAATTTGAAAAATCGTTTGGGAAATCAGTTTACTCCTTGGGTACTTTCTTTATATACATTCAACTATACGTACCAAGCCTGGGATTGACGGGAAATTGCGGGTTTTCGTTTGCCGGCGATTAAACTTCTTTTATTCAGCGTCTAATTAAAAATGAAAAAAAGTTTGAAAACTAAAAGTCTCATGCGTTTTAGTGGTGAAAAAAAAATTTAAAAAATCGTTTGGGAAATGAGTTTACTCCCTGTGTACTTTCTTTGTATACTTTTGACTATACCGGCCAAGCCCGGGATTTACGGGAAATCGCGGGTTTTCGTTTGCCGGCGATTGAACTTCTTTTATTCAGCGTCTCATCAAAAATGAAAACATTTTTGAAAACTACAAATCTCATGCGTTTTAGTGGTGAAAAGATAATTTAAAAAATCGTTTTGGAAATGAGTTTTTTCACAGGGTACTTTCTTTGTATACATTCGACTATACGGGGCAAGCCCGGGATTTACGGGAAATCGCGGGTTTTCGTTTGCCGGCGATTAAGCCACTTTCATTAAGCGTCTCATCAAAAATAAAAACATTTCTGAAAACTACAAGTCTCATGCGTTTTAGTGGCGAAAAAATAATTTAGAAAATCGTTTGGGAAATGAGTTTACTCCCTGGGTACTTTCTTTGTATACTTTTAACTATACAGGCCGAGTCCGGGATTTACGGGAAATCGCGGGTTTTCATTTGCCGGCGATTAAACTTCTTTTATTCAGTGTCTCATCAAAAATGAAAAAAAGTTTGAAAACTAAAAGTCTCATGCGTTTTAGTGGTGAAAAAAAAATTTAAAAAATCGTTTGGGAAATGATTTTACTCCCTGTGTACTTTCTTTGTATACTTTTGACTATACCGGCCAAGCCCGGGATTTACGGGAAATCGCGGGTTTTCGTTTGATGGCGATTAAACTTCTTTTATTCAGCGTCTCATCAAAAATGAAAACATTTTGAAAACTACAAGTCTTATGCGTTTTAATGGTGAAAAAGTAATTTAAAAAATCGTTCTGGAAATGAGTTTACTCACAGGGCTTT
This sequence comes from Hydractinia symbiolongicarpus, assembly GCF_029227915.1. Classification (NCBI taxonomy): domain Eukaryota; kingdom Metazoa; phylum Cnidaria; class Hydrozoa; order Anthoathecata; family Hydractiniidae; genus Hydractinia; species Hydractinia symbiolongicarpus. The sequence goes on from NC_079881.1 coordinate 26,686,008, forward strand.
TTCTTTGTATACATTCGACTATACGGGCCAAGCCCGGGATTTACGGGAAATCGCGGGTTTTCGTTTGCCGGCGATTAAACCTCTTTCATTAAGCGTCTCATCAAAAATGAAAACATTTCTGAAAACTACAAGTCTCATGGGCTTTAGTGGTGAAATAATAATTTAAAAAATCGTTTGGGAAATGAGTTTACTCCCGGGGTACTTTCTTTGTATACTTTTGACTATACGGGCCGAGTCCGGGATATACGGGAAGTTGCGGGTTTTCGTTTGCCGGCGATTAAACCTCTTTCATTAAGCGTCTCATTAAAAATGAAATCATTTTTGAAAACTACAAGTCTCATGCGTTTTAGTGGTGAAAAAATAATTTAAAAAATCGTTCGGGAAATGAGTTTACTCCCTGGGTACTTTCTTTGTATACTTTTGACTATACGGGCCGAGTCCGGGATATACGGGAAGTCGCGGGTTTTCGTTTGCCGGCGATTAAACCTCTTTCATTAAGCGTCTCATTAAAAATGAAATCATTTTTAAAAAATACAAGTCTCATGCGTTTTAGTGGTGAAAAAATAATTTAAAAAATCGTTCGGGAAATGAGTTTACTCCCTGGGTACTTTCTTTGTATACTGTTGACTATACGGGCCGAGTCCGGGGTTTACGGGAAATGGCGGGTTTTCGTTTGCCGGCGATTAAGTTTCTTTTATTCAGCGTCTCATCAAAAATGAAAACATTTTTGAAAACTACAAGTCTCGTGCGTTTTAGTGGTGAAAAAATAATTTAAAAAATCGTTCGGGAAATGAGTTTACTCCCTGGGTACTTTCTTTGTATACTTTTAACTATACGGGTCGAGTCCGGGATTTACGGGAAATCGCAGGTTTTCGTTTGCCGGCGATTAAACTTCTTTTATTCAGCGTCTCATCAAAAATGAAATCATTTTTGAAAAATACAAGTCTCCTGCGTTTTAGTGGTGAAAAAATAATTTAAAACATCGTTCTGGAAATGAGTTTACTCACAGGGTACTTTCTTTGTATACATTCGACTATACGGGACAAGCCCGGGATTTACGGGAAATCGCTGGTTTTCGTTTGTCGGCGATTAAACTTCTTTTATTCAGCGTCTCATCAAAAATGAAAACATTTTTGAAAACTACAAGTCTCATGCGTTTTAGTGGTGAAAAAATAATTTAAAAAATCGTTCGGGAAATGAGTTTACTCCCTGGGTACTTTCTTTGTATACTTTTAACTATACGGGTCGAGTCCGGGATTTACGGGAAATCGCGGGTTTTCGTTTGCCGGCGATTAAACTTCTTTTATTCAGCGTCTCATCAAAAATGAAAACATTTTTAAAAACTACAAGTGTCATGCGTTTTAGTGGTGAAAAAATAATTTAAAAAATCGTTCGGGAAATGAGTTTACTCCCTAGGTACTTTCTTTGTATACTTTTAACTATACGGGTCGAGTCCGGGATTTACGGGAAATCGCGGGTTTTCGTTTGCCGGCGATTAAACTTCTTTTATTCAGCGTCTCATCAAAAATGAAAACATTTTTAAAAACTACAAGTCTCATGGGCTTTAGTGGTGAAAGGATGATTTAAAACATCGTTCTGGAAATGAGTTTACTCACATGGTACTTTCTTTGTATACATTCGACTATACGGGACAAGCCCGGGATTTACGGGAATTCGCTGGTTTTCGTTTACCGGCGATTAAACCTCTTTCATTAAGCGTCTCATTAAAAATGAAAACATTTTTGAAAACTACAAGTCTCATTCGTTCTAGTGCTGCAGAAATAATTTGAAAAATCGTTTGGGAAATCAGTTTACTCCTTGGGTACTTTCTTTATATACATTCAACTATACGTACCAAGCCTGGGATTGACGGGAAATCGCGGGTTTTCGTTTGCCGGCGATTAAACTTCTTTTATTCAGCGTCTAATCAAAAATGAAAAAAAGTTTGAAAACTAAAAGTCTCGTGCGTTTTAGTGGTGAAAAAAAAATTTAAAAAATCGTTTGGGAAATGAGTTTACTCCCTGTGTACTTTCTTTGTATACTTTTGACTATACCGGCCAAGCCCGGGATTTACGGGAAATCGCGGGTTTTCGTTTGCCGGCGATTAAACTTCTTTTATTCAGCGTCTCATCAAAAATGAAAACATTTTTGAAAACTACAAGTCTTATGCGTTTTAGTGGTGAAAAAGTAATTTAAAAAATCGTTCTGGAAATGAGTTTACTCACAGGGCTTTTTCTTTGTATACATTCGACTATACGGGCCAAGCCCGGGATTTACGGGAAATCGCGGGTTTTCGTTTGCCGGCGATTAAACCTCTTTCATTAAGCGTCTCATCAAAAATGAAATCATTTCTGAAAACTACAAGTCTCATGGGCTTTAGTGGTGAAATAATAATTTAAAAAATCGTTTGGGAAATGAGTTTACTCCCGGGGTACTTTCTTTGTATACTTTTGACTATACGGGCCGAGTCCGGGATATACGGGAAGTCGCGGGTTTTCGTTTGCCGGCGATTAAACCTCTTTTATTAAGAATCTCATTAAAAATGAAATCATTTTTGAAAACTACAAGTCTCATGCGTTTTAGTGGTGAAAAAATAATTTAAAAAATCGTTCGGGAAATGAGTTTACTCCCTGGGTACTTTCTTTGTATACTTTTGACTATACGGGCCGAGTCCGGGATATACGGGAAGTCGCGGGTTTTCGTTTGCCGGCGATTAAACCTCTTTCATTAAGCGTCTCATTAAAAATGAAATCATTTTTAAAAACTACAAGTCTCATGCGTTTTAGTGGTGAAAAAATAATTTAAAAAATCGTTTGGGAAATGAGTTTACTCCCTGGGTACTTTCTTTGTATACTGTTGACTATACGGGCCGAGTCCGGGGTTTACGGGAAATGGCGGGTTTTTGTTTGCCGGCGATTAAGTTTCTTTTATTCAGCGTCTCATCAAAAATGAAAACATTTTTGAAAACTACAAGTCTCGTGCGTTTTAGTGGTGAAAAAATAATTTAAAAAATCGTTCGGGAAATGAGTTTACTCCCTGGGTACTTTCTTTGTATACTTTTAACTATACGGGTCGAGTCCGGGATTTACGGGAAATCGCGGGTTTTCGTTTGCCGGCGATTAAACTTCTTTTATTCAGCGTCTCATCAAAAATAAAAACATTTTTGAAAACTACAAGTCTCGTGCGTTTTAGTGGTGAAAAAATAATTTAAAACATCGTTCTAGAAATGAGTTTACTCACAGGGTACTTTCTTTGTATACATTCGACTATACGGGACAAGCCCGGGATTTACGGGAAATCGCTGGTTTTCGTTTACCGGCGATTAAACCTCTTTCATTAAGCGTCTCATTAAAAATGAAAACATTTTTGAAAACTACAAGTCTCATTCGTTCTAGTGCTGCAGAAATAATTTGAAAAATCGTTTGGGAAATCAGTTTACTCCTTGGGTACTTTCTTTATATACATTCAACTATACGTACCAAGCCTGGGATTGACGGGAAATCGCGGGTTTTCGTTTGCCGGCGATTAAACTTCTTTTATTCAGCGTCTAATCAAAAATGAAAACATTTTTGAAAACTACAAGTCTTATGCGTTTTAGTGGTGAAAAAGTAATTTAAAAAATCGTTCTGGAAATGAGTTTACTCACAGGGCTTTTTCTTTGTATACATTCGACTATACGGGCCAAGCCCGGGATTTACGGGAAATCGCGGGTTTTCGTTTGCCGGCGATTAAACCTCTTTCATTAAGCGTCTCATCAAAAATGAAAACATTTCTGAAAACTACAAGTCTCATGGGCTTTAGTGGTGAAATAATAATTTAAAAAATCGTTCGGGAAATGAGTTTACTCCCTGGGTACTTTCTTTGTATACTTTTGACTATACGGGCCGAGTCCGGGGTTTACGGCAAATGGCGGGTTTTCGCTTGCCGGCGATTAAACTTCTTTTATTCAGCGTGTCATCAAAAATGAAAACATTTTTATAAACTACAAGTCTCATGCGTTTTAGTGGTGAAAAGATAATTTAAAAAATCGTTTTGGAAATGAGTTTACTCCCTGGGTACTTTCTTTGTATACTTTTAACTATACGGGTCGAGTCCGGGATTTACGGGAAATCGCGGGTTTTCGTTTGCCGGCGATTAAACTTCTTTTATTCAGCGTCTCATCAAAAATGAAAACATTTTTGAAAACTACAAGTCTCGTGCGTTTTAGTGGTGAAAAAATAATTTAAAAAATCGTTCGGGAAATGAGTTTACTCCCTGGGTACTTTCTTTGTATACTTTTGACTATACGGGTCGAGTCCGAGATTTACGGGAAATCGCGGGTTTTCGTTTGCCGGCGATTAAACTTCTTTTATTCAGCGTCTCATCAAAAGTGAAAACATTTTTGAAAACTACAAGTCTCATGCGTTTTAGTGGTGAAAAAATAATTTAAAAAATCGTTCGGGAAATGAGTTTACTCCCTGGGTACTTTCTTTGTATATTTTTGACTATACGAGCCGAGTCCGGGGTTTACGTGAAATGGCGGGTTTTCGTTTGCCAGCGATTAAACTTCTTTTATTCAGCGTCTCATCAAAAATGAAAACATTTTTGAAAACTACAAGTCTCGTGCGTTTTAGTGGTGAAAAAATAATTTAAAAAATCGTTCGGGAAATGAGTTTACTCCCTGGGTACTTTCTTTGTATACTTTTGACTATACGGGCCGAGTCCGGGGTTTACGGGAAATCGCGGGTTTTCGTTTGCCGGCGATTAAACTTCTTTTATTCAGCGTCTCATCAAAAATGAAAACATTTTTGAAAACTACAAGTCTCGTGCGTTTTAGTGGTGAAAAAATAATTTAAAAAATCGTTCGGGAAATGAGTTTACTCCCTGGGTACTTTCTTTGTATATTTTTGACTATACGAGCCGAGTCCGGGGTTTACGTGAAATGGCGGGTTTTCGTTTGCCAGCGATTAAACTTCTTTTATTCAGCGTCTCATCAAAAATGAAAACATTTTTGAAAACTACAAGTCTCGTGCGTTTTAGTGGTGAAAAAATAATTTAAAAAATCGTTCGGGAAATGAGTTTACTCCCTGGGTACTTTCTTTGTATACTTTTAACTATACGGGTCGAGTCCGGGATTTACGGGAAATCGCGGGTTTTCGTTTGCCGGCGATTAAACATCTTTTATTCAGCGTCTCATCAAAAATGAAAACATTTTTGAAAACTACAAGTCTCGTGCGTTTTAGTGGTGAAAAAATTATTTAAAAAATCGTTCGGGAAATGAGTTTACTCCCTGGGTACTTTCTTTGTATATTTTTGACTATACGAGCCGAGTCCGGGATTTACGGGAAATCGCGGGTTTTCGTTTGCCGGCGATTAAACTTCTTTTATTCAGCGTCTCATCAAAAATGAAAACATTTTTAAAAACTACAAGTCTCATGGGCTTTAATGGTGGAAAGATGATTTAAAACATCGTTCTGGAAATGAGTTTACTCACAGGGTACTTTCTTTGTATACATTCGACTATACGGGACAAGCCCGGGATTTACGGGAAATCGCTGGTTTTCGTTTACCGGCGATTAAACCTCTTTCATTAAGCGTCTCATTAAAAATGAAAACATTTTTGAAAACTACAAGTCTCATTCGTTCTAGTGCTGCAGAAATAATTTGAAAAATCGTTTGGGAAATCAGTTTACTCCTTGGGTACTTTCTTTATATACATTCAACTATACGTACGAAGCCTGGGATTGACGGGAAATCGCAGGTTTTCGTTTGCCGGCGATTAAACTTCTTTTATTCAGCGTCTAATCAAAAATGAAAAAAAGTTTGAAAACTAAAAGTCTCATGCGTTTTAGTGGTGAAAAAAAAATTTAAAAAATCGTTCGGGAAATGAGTTTACTCCCTGTGTACTTTCTTTGTATACTTTTGACTATACAGGCCAAGCCCGGGATTTACGGGAAATCGCGGGTTTTCGTTTGCCGGCGATTAAACTTCTTTTATTCAGCGTCTCATCAAAAATGAAAACATTTTTGAAAACTACAAGTCTTATGCGTTTTAGTGGTGAAAAAGTAATTTAAAAAATCGTTCTGGAAATGAGTTTACTCACAGGACTTTTTCTTTGTATACATTCGACTATACGGGCCAAGCCCGGGATTTACGGAAAATCGCGGGTTTTCGTTTGCCGGCGATTAAACCTCTTTCATTAAGCGTCTCATCAAAAATGAAAACATTTCTGAAAACTACAAGTCTCATGCGTTTTAGTGGTGAAAAAATAATTTAAAAAATCGTTCGGGAAATGAGTTTACTCCCTGGGTACTTCCTTTGTATACTTTTGACTAAACGGGCCGAGTTCGGGATATGCGGGAAGTCGCGGGTTTTCGTTTGCCGGCGATTAAACCTCTTTCATTAGGCGTCTCATTAAAAATGAAATCATTTTTGAAAACTACAAGTCTCATGCGTTTTAGTGGTGAAAAATAATTTAAAAAATCGTTCGGGAAATGAGTTTACTCCCTGGGTACTTCCTTTGTATACTGTTGACTATACGGGCCGGGTCCGGGGTTTACGGGAAATCGCGGGTTTTCGTTTGCCGGCGATTAAGTTTCTTTTATTCAGCGTCTCATCAAAAATGAAAACATTTTTAAAAACTACAAGTCTCGTGCGTTTTAGTGGTGAAAAAATAATTTAAAAAATCGTTCGGGAAATGAGTTTACTCCCTTGGTACTTTCTTTGTATACTTTTAACTATACGGGTCGAGTCCGGGATTTACGGGAAATCGCGGGTTTTCGTTTGCCGGCGATTAAACTTCTTTTATTCAGCGTCTCATCAAAAATGAAAACATTTTTGAAAACTACAAGTCTCGTGCGTTTTAGTGGTGAAAAAATAATTTAAAAAATCGTTCGGGAAATGAGTTTACTCCCTGGGTACTTTCTTTGTATACTTTTGACTATACGGGTCGAGTCCGGGATTTACGGGAAATCGCGGGTTTTCGTTTGCCGGCGATTAAACTTCTTTTATTCAGCGTCTCATCAAAAGTGAAAACATTTTTGAAAACTACAAGTCTCAAGCGTTTTAGTGGTGAAAAAATAATTTAAAAAATCGTTCGGGAAATGAGTTTACTCCCTGGGTACTTTCTTTGTATATTTTTGACTATACGGGCCGAGTCCGGGGTTTACGTGAAATGGCGGGTTTTCGTTTGCCAGTGATTAAACTTCTTTTATTCAGCGTCTCATCAAAAATGAAAACATTTTTGAAAACTACAAGTCTCGTGCGTTTTAGTGGTGAAAAAATAATTTAAAAAATCGTTCGGGAAATGAGTTTACTCCCTGGGTACTTTCTTTGTATACTTTTGACTATACGGGTCGAGTCCGGGATTTACGGGAAATCGCGGGTTTTCGTTTGCCGGCGATTAAACTTCTTTTATTCAGCGTCTCATCAAAAATGAAAACATTTTTAAAAACTACAAGTCTCATGGGCTTTAGTGGTGAAAAGATGATTTAAAACATCGTTCTGGAAATGAGTTTACTCACAGGGTACTTTCTTTGTATACATTCGACTATACGGGACAAGCCCGGGATTTACGGGAAATCGCTGGTTTTCGTTTACCGGCGATTAAACCTCTTTCATTAAGCGTCTCATTAAAAATGAAAACATTTTTGAAAACTACAAGTCTCATTCGTTCTAGTGCTGCAGAAATAATTTGAAAAATCGTTTGGGAAATCAGTTTACTCCTTGGGTACTTTCTTTATATACATTCAACTATACGTACCAAGCCTGGGATTGACGGGAAATCGCGGGTTTTCGTTTGCCGGCGATTAAACTTCTTTTATTCAGCGTCTAATCAAAAATGAAAAAAAGTTTGAAAACTAAAAGTCTCATGCGTTTTAGTGGTGAAAAAAAAATTTAAAAAATCGTTCGGGAAATGAGTTTACTCCCTGTGTACTTTCTTTGTATACTTTTGACTATACGGGCCAAGCCCGGGATTTACGGGAAATCGCGGGTTTTCGTTTGCCGGCGATTAAACTTCTTTTATTCAGCGTCTCATCAAAAATGAAAACATTTTTGAAAACTACAAGTCTTATGCGTTTTAGTGGTGAAAAAGTAATTTAAAAAATCGTTCTGGAAATGAGTTTACTCACAAGACTTTTTCTTTGTATACATTCGACTATACGGGCCAAGCCCGGGATTTACGGGAAATCGCGGGTTTTCGTTTGCCGGCGATTAAACCTCTTTCATTAAGCGTGTCATCAAAAATGAAAACATTTCTGAAAACTACAAGTCTCATGCGTTTTAATGGTGAAAAAATAATTTAAAAAATCGTTCGGGAAATGAGTTTACTCCCTGGGTACTTCCTTTGTATACTTTTGACTATTCGGGCCGAGTCCGGGATATACGGGAAGTCGCGGGTTTTCGTTTGCCGGCGATTAAACCTCTTTCATTAGGCGTCTCATTAAAAATGAAATCATTTTTGAAAACTACAAGTCTCATGCGTTTTAGTGGTGAAAAAATAATTTAAAAAATCGTTCGGGAAATGAGTTTACTCTCTGGGTACTTCCTTTGTATACTGTTGACTATACGGGCCGAGTCCGGGGTTTACGGGAAATCGCGGGTTTTCGTTTGCCGGCAATTAAGTTTCTTTTATTCAGCGTCTCATCAAAAGTGAAAACATTTTTGAAAACTACAAGTCTCATGCGTTTTAGTGGTGAAAAAATAATTTAAAAAATCGTTCGGGAAATGAGTTTACTCCCTGGGTACTTTCTTTGTATATTTTTGACTATACGGGCCGAGTCCGGGGTTTACGTGAAATGGCGGGTTTTCGTTTGCCAGTGATTAAACTTCTTTTATTCAGCGTCTCATCAAAAATGAAAACATTTTTGAAAACTACAAGTCTCGTGCGTTTTAGTGGTGAAAAAATAATTTAAAAAATCGTTCGGGAAATGAGTTTACTCCCTGGGTACTTTCTTTGTATACTTTTGACTATACGGGTCGAGTCCGGGATTTACGGGAAATCGCGGGTTTTCGTTTGCCGGCGATTAAACTTCTTTTATTCAGCGTCTCATCAAAAATGAAAACATTTTTAAAAACTACAAGTCTCATGGGCTTTAGTGGTGAAAAGATGATTTAAAACATCGTTCTGGAAATGAGTTTACTCACAGGGTACTTTCTTTGTATACATTCGACTATACGGGACAAGCCCGGGATTTACGGGAAATCGCTGGTTTTCGTTTACCGGCGATTAAACCTCTTTCATTAAGCGTCTCATTAAAAATGAAAACATTTTTGAAAACTACAAGTCTCATTCGTTCTAGTGCTGCAGAAATAATTTGAAAAATCGTTTGGGAAATCAGTTTACTCCTTGGGTACTTTCTTTATATACATTCAACTATACGTACCAAGCCTGGGATTGACGGGAAATCGCGGGTTTTCGTTTGCCGGCGATTAAACTTCTTTTATTCAGCGTCTAATCAAAAATGAAAAAAAGTTTGAAAACTAAAAGTCTCATGCGTTTTAGTGGTGAAAAAAAAATTTAAAAAATCGTTCGGGAAATGAGTTTACTCCCTGTGTACTTTCTTTGTATACTTTTGACTATACGGGCCAAGCCCCGGATTTACGGGAAATCGCGGGTTTTCGTTTGCCGGCGATTAAACTTCTTTTATTCAGCGTCTCATCAAAAATGAAAACATTTTTGAAAACTACAAGTCTTATGCGTTTTAGTGGTGAAAAAGTAATTTAAAAAATCGTTCTGGAAATGAGTTTACTCACAAGACTTTTTCTTTGTATACATTCGACTATACGGGCCAAGCCCGGGATTTACGGGAAATCGCGGGTTTTCGTTTGCCGGCGATTAAACCTCTTTCATTAAGCGTCTCATCAAAAATGAAAACATTTCTGAAAACTACAAGTCTCATGCGTTTTAGTGGTGAAAAAATAATTTAAAAAATCGTTCGGGAAATGAGTTTACTCCCTGGGTACTTCCTTTGTATACTTTTGACTATTCGGGCCGAGTCCGGGATATACGGGAAGTCGCGGGTTTTCGTTTGCCGGCGATTAAACCTCTTTCATTAGGCGTCTCATTAAAAATGAAATCATTTTTGAAAACTACAAGTCTCATGCGTTTTAGTGGTGAAAAAATAATTTAAAAAATCGTTCGGGAAATGAGTTTACTCTCTGGGTACTTCCTTTGTATACTGTTGACTATACGGGCCGAGTCCGGGGTTTACGGGAAATCGCGGGTTTTCGTTTGCCGGCAATTAAGTTTCTTTTATTCAGCGTCTCATCAAAAATGAAAACATTTTTGAAAACTACAAGTCTCGTGCGTTTTAGTGGTGAAAAAATAATTTAAAAAATCGTTCGGGAAATGAGTTTACTCCCTGGGTACTTTCTTTGTATACTTTTAACTATACGGGTCGAGTCCGGGATTTACGGGAAATCGCGGGTTTTCGTTTGCCGGCGATTAAACTTCTTTTATTCAGCGTCTCATCAAAAATGAAAACATTTTTAAAAACTACAAGTCTCGTGCGTTTTAGTGGTGAAAAAATAATTTAAAAAATCGTTCGGGAAATGAGTTTACTCCCTGGGTACTTTCTTTGTATACTTTTGACTATACGGGTCGAGTCCGGGATTTACGGGAAATCGCGGGTTTTGGTTTGCCGGCGATTAAACTTCTTTTATTCAGCGTCTCATCAAAAATGAAAACATTTTTGAAAACTACAAGTCTTATGCGTTTTAGTGGTGAAAAAGTAATTTAAAAAATCGTTCTGGAAATGAGTTTACTCACAGGACTTTTTCTTTGTATACATTCGACTATACGGGCCAAGCCCGGGATTTACGGGAAATCGCGGGTTTTCGTTTGCCGGCGATTAAACCTCTTTCATTAAGCGTCTCATCCAAAATGAAAACATTTCTGAAAACTACAAGTCTCATGCGTTTTAGTGGTGAAAAAATAATTTAAAAAATCGTTCGGGAAATGAGTTTACTCCCTGGGTACTTCCTTTGTATACTTTTGACTATACGGGCCGAGTCCGGGATATACGGGAAGTCGCGGGTTTTCGTTTGCCGGCGATTAAACCTCTTTCATTAGGCGTCTCATTAAAAATGAAATCATTTTTGAAAACTACAAGTCTCATGCGTTTTAGTGGTGAAAAAATAATTTAAAAAATCGTTCGGGAAATGAGTTTACTCCCAGGGTACTTCCTTTGTATACTGTTGACTATACGGGCCGAGTCCGGGGTTTACGGGAAATCGCGGGTTTTCGTTTGCCGGCAATTAAGTTTCTTTTATTCAGCGTCTCATCAAAAATGAAAACATTTTTGAAAACTACAAGTCTCGTGCGTTTTAGTGGTGAAAAAATAATTTAAAAAATCGTTCGGGAAATGAGTTTACTCCCTGGGTACTTTCTTTGTATACTTTTAACTATACGGGTCGAGTCCGGGATTTACGGGAAATCGCGGGTTTTCGTTTGCCGGCGATTAAACTTCTTTTATTCAGCGTCTCATCAAAAATGAAAACATTTTTGAAAACTACAAGTCTCGTGCGTTTTAGTGGTGAAAAAATAATTTAAAAAATCGTTCGGGAAATGAATTTACTCCCTGGGTACTTTCTTTGTATACTTTTGACTATACGGGTCGAGTCCGGGATTTACGGGAAATCGCGGGTTTTCGTTTGCCGGCGATTAAACTTCTTTTATTCAGCGTCTCATCAAAAATGAAAACATTTTTAAAAACTACAAGTCTCATGGGATTTAGTGGTGCAAAGATAATTTAAAACATCGTTCTGGAAATGAGTTTACTCACAGGGTACTTTCTTTGTATACATTCGACTATACGGGACAAGCCCGGGATTTACGGGAAATCGCTGGTTTTCGTTTACCGGCGATTAAACCTCTTTCATTAAGCGTCTCATTAAAAATGAAAACATTTTTGAAAACTACAAGTCTCATTCGTTCTAGTGGTGCAGAAATAACTTGAAAAATCGTTCGGGAAATCAGTTTACTCCTTGGGTACTTTCTTTATATACATTCAACTATACGGGCCAAGCCTGGGATTTACGGGAAATCGCGGGTTTTCGTTTGCCGGCGATTAAACTTCTTTTATTCAGCGTCTCATCAAAAATGAAAACAAGTTTGAAAACTAAAAGTCTCATGCGTTTTAGTGGTGCAAAGATAATTTAAAACATCGTTCTGGAAATGAGTTTACTCACAGGGTACTTTCTTTGTATACATTCGACTATACGGGACAAGCCCGGGATTTACGGGAAATCGCTGGTTTTCGTTTACCGGCGATTAAACCTCTTTCATTAAGCGTCTCATTAAAAATGAAAACATTTTTTGAAAACTACAAGTCTCATTCGTTCTAGTGGTGCAGAAATAACTTGAAAAATCGTCCGGGAAATCAGTTTACTCCTTGGGTACTTTCTTTATATACATTCAACTATACGGGCCAAGCCTGGGATTTACGGGAAATCGCGGGTTTTCGTTTGCCGGCGATTAAACTTCTTTTATTCAGCGTCTCATCAAAAATGAAAACAAGTTTAAAAACTAAAAGTCTCATGCGTTTTAGTGGTGAAAAAAAAATTTAAAAATTCGTTCGGGAAATGAGTTTACTCCCTGTGTACTTTCTTTGTATACTTTTGACTATACGGGCCAAGCCCGGGATTTACGGGAAATCGTGGGTTTTCTTTTGCCGGCGATTAAACTTCTTTTATTCAGCGTCTCATCAAAAATGAAAACATTTTTGAAAACTACAAGTCTTATGCGTTTTAGTGGTGAAAAAGTAAATTAAAAAATCGTTCTGGAAATGAGTTTACTCACAGGGCTTTTTCTTTGTATACATTCGACTATACGGGCCAAGCCCGGGATTTACGGGAAATCGCGGGTTTTCGTTTGCCGGCGATTAAACTTCTTTTATTCAGCGTCTCATCAAAAATGAAAACATTTTTAAAAACTACAAGTCTCATGGGATTTAGTGGTGCAAAGATAATTTAAAACATCGTTCTGGAAATGAGTTTACTCACAGGGTACTTTCTTTGTATACATTCGACTATACGGGACAAGCCCGGGATTTACGGGAAATCGCTGGTTTTCGTTTACCGGCGATTAAACCTCTTTCATTAAGCGTCTCATTAAAAATGAAAACATTTTTGAAAACTACAAGTTTCATTCGTTCTAGTGGTGCAGAAATAATTTGAAAACTCGTTCGGGAAATCAGTTTACTCCTTGGGTACTTTCTTTATATACATTCAACTATACGGGCCAAGCCTGGGATTTACGGGAAATCGCGGGTTTTCGTTTGCCGGCGATTAAACTTCTTTTATTCAGCGTCTCATCAAAAATGAAAACAAGTTTGAAAACTAAAAGTCTCATGCGTTTTAGTGGTGAAAAAAAAATTTAAAAAATCGTTCGGGAAATGAGTTTACTCCCTGTGTACTTTCTTTGTATACTTTTGACTATACGGGCCAAGCCTGGGATTTACGGGAAATCGTGGGTTTTCTTTTGCCGGCGATTAAACTTCTTTTATTCAGCGTCTCATCAAAAATGAAAACATTTTTAAAAACTACAAGTCTTATGCGTTTTAGTGGTGAAAAAGTAAATTAAAAAATCGTTCTGGAAATGAGTTTACTCACAGGGCTTTTTCTTTGTATACATTCGACTATACGGGCCAAGCCCGGGATTTACGGGAAATCGCAGGTTTTCGTTTGCCGGCGATTAAACCTCTTTCATTAAGCGTCTCATCAAAAATGAAAACATTTCTGAAAACTTCAAGTCTCATGCGTTTTAGTGGTGAAAAAACAATTTAAAAAATCGTTCGGGAAATGAGTTTACTCCCTGGATACTTTCTTTGTATACTTTTGACTATACGGCTCGAGTCCGGGATTTATGGGAAATCGCGGATTTTCGTTTGCCGGCGATTAAACTTCTTTTAGTCAGCGTCTCATCAAAAATGAAAACATTTTTAAAAACTACAAGTCTCATGGGATTTAGTGGTGCAAAGATAATTTGAAAAATCGTTCGGGAAATCAGTTTACTCCTTGGGTACTTTCTTTATATACATTCAACTATACGGGCCAAGCCTGGGATTTACGGGAAATCGCGGGTTTTCGTTTGCCGGCGATTAAACTTCTTTTATTCAGCGTCTCATCAAAAATGAAAACAAGTGTGAAAACTAAAAGTCTCATGCGTTTTAGTGGTGAAAAAAAAATTTAAAAAATCGTTCGGGAAATGAGTTTACTCCCTGTGTACTTTCTTTGTATACTTTTGACTATACGGGCCAAGCCCGGGATTTACGGGAAATCGTGGGTTTTCTTTTGCCGGCGATTAAACTTCTTTTATTCAGCGTCTCATCAAAAATGAAAACATTTTTGAAAACTACAAGTCTTATGCGTTTTAGTGGTGAAAAAGTAATTTAAAAAATCGTTCTGGAAATGAGTTTACTCACAGGGCTTTTTCTTTGTATACATTCGACTATACGGGCCAAGCCCGGGATTTACGGGAAATCGCGGGTTTTCGTTTGCCGGCGATTAAACCTCTTTCATTAAGCGTCTCATCAAAAATGAAAACATTTTTGAAAACGACAAGTCTCATGCGTTTTAGTGGTGAAAAAAAAATTAAAAAAATCGTTCGGGAAATGAGTTTACTCCCTGGGTACTTTCTTTGTATACATTCGACTACACGGGCCAAGCCCTGGATTTAGGGGAAATCGCTGGTTTTCGTTTGCCGGCGATTAAACTTCTTTTATTCAGCGTCTCATCAAAAATGAAAACATTTTTGAAAACTACAAGTCTTATGCGTTTTAGTGGTGAAAAAGTAAATTAAAAAATCGTTCTGGAAATGAGTTTACTCACAGGGCTTTTTCTTTGTATACATTCGACTATACGGGCCAAGCCCGGGATTTACGGGAAATCGCGGGTTTTCGTTTGCCGGCGATTAAACTTCTTTTATTCAGCGTCTCATCAAAAATGAAAACATTTTTAAAAACTACAAGTCTCATGGGATTTAGTGGTGCAAAGATAATTTAAAACATCGTTCTGGAAATGAGTTTACTCACAGGGTACTTTCTTTGTATACATTCGACTATACGGGACAAGCCCGGGATTTACGGGAAATCGCTGGTTTTCGTTTACCGGCGATTAAACCTCTTTCATTAAGCGTCTCATTAAAAATGAAAACATTTTTGAAAACTACAAGTTTCATTCGTTCTAGTGGTGCAGAAATAATTTGAAAACTCGTTCGGGAAATCAGTTTACTCCTTGGGTACTTTCTTTATATACATTCAACTATACGGGCCAAGCCTGGGATTTACGGGAAATCGCGGGTTTTCGTTTGCCGGCGATTAAACTTCTTTTATTCAGCGTCTCATCAAAAATGAAAACAAGTTTGAAAACTAAAAGTCTCATGCGTTTTAGTGGTGAAAAAAAAATTTAAAAAATCGTTCGGGAAATGAGTTTACTCCCTGTGTACTTTCTTTGTATACTTTTGACTATACGGGCCAAGCCTGGGATTTACGGGAAATCGTGGGTTTTCTTTTGCCGGCGATTAAACTTCTTTTATTCAGCGTCTCATCAAAAATGAAAACATTTTTAAAAACTACAAGTCTTATGCGTTTTAGTGGTGAAAAAGTAAATTAAAAAATCGTTCTGGAAATGAGTTTACTCACAGGGCTTTTTCTTTGTATACATTCGACTATACGGGCCAAGCCCGGGATTTACGGGAAATCGCAGGTTTTCGTTTGCCGGCGATTAAACCTCTTTCATTAAGCGTCTCATCAAAAATGAAAACATTTCTGAAAACTTCAAGTCTCATGCGTTTTAGTGGTGAAAAAACAATTTAAAAAATCGTTCGGGAAATGAGTTTACTCCCTGGATACTTTCTTTGTATACTTTTGACTATACGGCTCGAGTCCGGGATTTATGGGAAATCGCGGATTTTCGTTTGCCGGCGATTAAACTTCTTTTAGTCAGCGTCTCATCAAAAATGAAAACATTTTTAAAAACTACAAGTCTCATGGGATTTAGTGGTGCAAAGATAATTTGAAAAATCGTTCGGGAAATCAGTTTACTCCTTGGGTACTTTCTTTATATACATTCAACTATACGGGCCAAGCCTGGGATTTACGGGAAATCGCGGGTTTTCGTTTGCCGGCGATTAAACTTCTTTTATTCAGCGTCTCATCAAAAATGAAAACAAGTGTGAAAACTAAAAGTCTCATGCGTTTTAGTGGTGAAAAAAAAATTTAAAAAATCGTTCGGGAAATGAGTTTACTCCCTGTGTACTTTCTTTGTATACTTTTGACTATACGGGCCAAGCGTCTCATCAAAAATGAAAACAATTTTGAAAACTACAAGTCTCATGCGTTTTAGTGGTGAAAAAATATTTTAAAAAATCGTTCGGGAAATGAGTTTACTCCCTGGGTACTTTCTTTGTATACTTTTGACTATACGGGCCGAGTCCGGGATTTACGGGAAATCGCGGGTTTTCGTTTGCCGGCGATTAAACTTCTTTTATTCAGCGTCCGATCAAAAATGAAAACATTTTTGAAAACTACAAGTCTCATGCGTTTTAGTGGTGAAAAAATAATATAAAAAATCGTTCGGGAAATGAGTTTACTCCCTGGGTACTTTCTTTGTATACTTTTGACTATACGGGTCGAGTCCGGGATTTACGGGAAATCGCTGGTTTTCGTTTACCGGCGATTAAACCTCTTTCATTAAGCGTCTCATTAAAAATGAAAACATTTTTGAAAACTACAAGTCTCATGCGTTTTAGTGGTGAAAAAATAATTTAAAAAATCGTTCGGGAAATGAGTTTACTCCCTGGGTACTTTCTTTGTATACTTTTGACTATACGGGCCGAGTCCGGGATTTACGGGAAATCGCGGGTTTTCGTTTGCCGGCGATTAAACTTCTTTTATTCAGCGTCTCATCAAAAATGAAAACATTTTTAAAAACTACAAGTCTCGTGCGTTTTAGTGGTGAAAAAATAATTTAAAAAATCGTTCGGGAAATGAGTTTACTCCCTGGGTACTTTCTTTGTATACTTTTGACTATACGGGTCGAGTCCGGGATTTACGGGAAATCGCGGGTTTTCGTTTGCCGGCGATTAAAGTTCTTTTATTCAGCGTCTCATCAAAAATGAAAACATTTTTAAAAACTACATGTCTCATGGGATTTAGTGGTGCAAAGATAATTTAAAACATCGTTCTGGAAATGAGTTTACTCACAGGGTACTTTCTTTGTATACATTCGACTATACGGGACAAGCCCGGGATTTACGGGAAATCGCTGGTTTTCGTTTACCGGCGATTAAACCTCTTTCATTAAGCGTCTCATTAAAAATAAAAACATTTTTGAAAACTACAAGTCTCATTCGTTCTAGTGGTGCAGAAATAATTTGAAAAATCGTTCGGGAAATCAGTTTACTCCTTGGGTACTTTCTTTATATACATTCAACTATACGGGCCAAGCCTGGGATTTACGGGAAATCGCGGGTTTTCGTTTGCCGGCGATTAAACTTCTTTTATTCAGCGTCTCATCAAAAATGAAAACAAGTTTGAAAACTAAAAGTCTCATGCGTTTTAGTGGTGAAAAAAAAATTTAAAAAATCGTTCGGGAAATGAGTTTACTCCCTGTGTACTTTCTTTGTATACTTTTGACTATACGGGCCAAGCCCGGGATTTACGGGAAATCGTGGGTTTTCTTTTGCCGGCGATTAAACTTCTTTTATTCAGCGTCTCATCAAAAATGAAAATATTTTTGAAAACTACAAGTCTTATGCGTTTTAGTGGTGAAAAAGTAAATTAAAAAATCGTTCTGGAAATGAGTTTACTCACAGGGCTTTTTCTTTGTATACATTCGACTATACGGGCCAAGCCCGGGATTTACGGGAAATCGCGGGTTTTCGTTTGCCGGCGATTAAACCTCTTTCATTAAGCGTCTCATCAAAAATGAAAACATTTCTGAAAACTTCAAGTCTCATGGGCTTTAGTGGTGAAATAATAATTTAAAAAATCGTTTGGGAAATGAGTTTACTCCCGGGGTACTTTCTTTGTATACTTTTGACTATACGGGCTGAGTCCGGGATATACGGGAAGTCGCGGGTTTTCGTTTGCCGGCGATTAAACCTCTTTCATTAAGCGCCTCATTAAAAATGAAATCATTTTTGAAAACTACAAGTCTCATGCGTTTTAGTGGTGAAAAAATAATTTAAAAAATCGTTCGGGAAATGAGTTTACTCCCTGGGTACTTTCTTTGTATACTTTTGACTATACGGGCCGAGTCCGGGATATACGGGAAGTCGCGGGTTTTCGTTTGCCGGCGATTAAACCTCTTTCATTAAGCGTCTCATCAAAAATGAAATCATTTTTGAAAACTACAAGTCTCATGCGTTTTAGTGGTGAAAAAATAATTTAAAAAATCGTTCGGGAAATGAGTTTACTCCCTGGGTACTTTCTTTGTATACTTTTGACTATACGGGCCGAGTCCGGGGTTTACGGGAAATGGCGGGTTTTCGTTTGCCGGCGATTAAGTTTCTTTTATTCAGCGTCTCATCAAAAATGAAAACATTTTTGAAAACTACAAGTCTCGTGCGTTTTAGTGGTGAAAAAATAATTTAAAAAATCGTTCGGGAAATGAGTTTACTCCCTGGGTACTTTCTTTGTATACTTTTAACTATACGGGTCGAGTCCGGGATTTATGGGAAATCGCGGGTTTTCGTTTGCCGGCGATTAAACTTCTTTTATTCAGCGTCTCATCAAAAATGAAAACATTTTTGAAAACTACAAGTCTTGTGCGTTTTAGTGGTGAAAAAACAATTTAAAAAATCGTTCGGGAAATGAGTTTACTCCCTGGGTACTTTCTTTGTATACTTTTGACTATACGGCTCGAGTCCGGGATTTACGGGAAATCGCGGATTTTCGTTTGCCGGCGATTAAACTTCTTTTATTCAGCGTCTCATCAAAAATGAAAACATTTTTAAAAACTACAAGTCTCATGGGATTTAGTGGTGCAAAGATAATTTGAAAAATCGTTCGGGAAATCAGTTTACTCCTTGGGTACTTTCTTTATATACATTCAACTATACGGGCCAAGCCTGGGATTTACGGGAAATCGCGGGTTTTCGTTTGCCGGCGATTAAACTTCTTTTATTCAGCGTCTCATCAAAAATGAAAACATTTTTGAAAACTACAAGTCTTATGCGTTTTAGTAGTGAAAAAGTAATTTAAAAAATCGTTCTGGAAATGAGTTTACTCACAGGGCTTTTTCTTTGTATACATTCGACTATACGGGCCAAGCCCGGGATTTACGGGAAATCGCGGGTTTTCGTTTGCCGGCGATTAAACCTCTTTCATTAAGCGTCTCATCAAAAATGAAAACATTTTTGAAAACTACAAGTCTCATGCGTTTTAGTGGTGAAAAAAAAATTAAAAAAATTGTTCGGGAAATGAGTTTACTCCCTGGGTACTTTCTTTGTATACATTCGACTACACGGGCCAAGCCCTGGATTTAGGGGAAATCGCTGGTTTTCGTTTGCCGGCGATTAAACTTCTTTCATTAAGCGTCTCATCAAAAATGAAAACAATTTTGAAAACTACAAGTCTCATGCGTTTTAGTGGTGAAAAAATATTTTAAAAAATAGTTCGGGAAATGAGTTTACTCCCTGGGTACTTTCTTTGTATACTTTGACAATACGGGCCGAGTCCGGGATTCACGGGAAATCGCGGGTTTTCGTTTGCCGGCGATTAAACTTCTTTTATTCAGCGTCCGATCAAAAATGAAAACATTTTTGAAAACTACAAGTCTCATGCGTTTTAGTGGTGAAAAAATAATATAAAAAATCGTTCGGGAAATGAGTTTACTCCCTGGGTACTTTCTTTGTATACTTTTGACTATACGGGTCGAGTCCGGGATTTACGGGAAATCGCTGGTTTTCGTTTACCGGCGATTAAACCTCTTTCATTAAGCGTCTCATTAAAAATGAAAACATTTTTGAAAACTACAAGTCTCGTGCGTTTTAGTGGTGAAAAAATAATTTAAAAAATCGTTCGGGAAATGAGTTTACTCCCTGGGTACTTTCTTTGTATACTTTTGACTATACGGGCCGAGTCCGGGGTTTACGGGAAATGGCGGGTTTTCGTTTGCCGGCGATTAAACTTCTTTTATTCAGCGTCTCATCAAAAATGAAAACATTTTTGAAAACTACAAGTCTCGTGCGTTTTAGAGGTGAAAAAATAATTTAAAAAATCGTTCGGGAAATGAGTTTACTCCCTGGGTACTTTCTTTGTATACTTTTGACCATACGGGTCGAGTCCGGGATTTACGGGAAATCGCGGGTTTTCGTTTGCCGGCGATTAAACTTCTTTTATTCAGCGTCTCGTCAAAAATGAAAACATTTTTAAAAACTACAAGTCTCATGGGATTTAGTGGTGAAAAGATAATTTAAAACATCGTTCTGGAAGTGAGTGTACTCCCTGGGTACTTTCTTTGTATACTTTTGACTATACGGGTCGAGTCCGGGATTTACGGGAAATCGCTGGTTTTCGTTTGCCGGCGATTAAACTTCTTTTATTCAGCGTCTCATAAAAAATGAAAACACTTTTGAAAACTACAAGTCTCGTGCGTTTTAGAGGTGAAAAAATAATTTAAAAAATCGTTCGGGAAATGAGTTTACTCCCTGGGTACTTTCTTTGTATACTTTTGACCATACGGGTCGAGTCCGGGATTTACGGGAAATCGCGGGTTTTCGTTTGCCGGCGATTAAACTTCTTTTATTCAGCGTCTCATCAAAAATGAAAACATTTTTAAAAACTACAAGTCTCATGGGATTTAGTGGTGAAAAGATAATTTAAAACATCGTTCTGGAAATGAGTTTACTCACAGGGTACTTTCTTTGTATACATTCGACTATACGGGACAAGCCCGGGATTTACGGGAAATAGCTGGTTTTCGTTTACCGGCGATTAAACCTCTTTCATTAAGCGTCTCATTAAAAATGAAAACATTTTTGAAAACTACAAGTCTCATTCGTTCTAGTGGTGAGGAAATAATTTGAAAAATCGTTCGGGAAATCAGTTTACTCCTTGGGTACTTTCTTTATATACATTCAACTATACGGGCCAAGCCTGGGATTTACGGGAAATCGCGGGTTTTCGTTTGCCGGCGAATAAACTTTTTTTATTCAGCGTCTCATCAAAAATGAAAACATTTTTGAAAACTACAATTCTCATGCGTTTTAGTGGTGAAAAAAAAATTAAAAAAATCGTTTGGGAATTGAGTTTACTCCCTGGGTACTTTCTTTGTATACATTCGACTACACGGGCCAAGCCCTGGATTTAGGGGAAATCGCTGGTTTTCGTTTCCCGGCTATTAAACCTCTTTCATTAAGCGTCTCATCAAAAATGAAAACAATTTTGAAAACTACAAGTCTCATGCATTTTAGTGGTGAAAAAATATTTTAAAAAATCGTTCGGAAAATGAGTTTACTTCCTGGGTACTTTCTTTGTATACTTTTGACTATACGGGCCGAGTCCGGGATTTACGGGAAATCGCGGGTTTTCGTTTGCCGGCGATTAAACTTCTTTTATTCAGCGTCCGATCAAAAATGAAAACATTTTTGAAAACTACAAGTCTCATGCGTTTTAGTGGTGAAAAAATAATATAAAAAATCGTTCGGGAAATGAGTTTACTCCATGGGTACTTTCTTTGTATACTTTTGACTATACGGGTCGAGTCCGGGATTTACGGGAAATCGCGGGTTTTCGTTTTCCGGCGATTAAACTTCTTTTATTCAGCGTCTCATCAAAAATGAAAAAATTTTTAAAAACTACAAGTCTCATGGGATTTAGTGGTGAAAAGATAATTTAAAACATCGTTCTGGAAATGAGTTTACTCACAGGGTACTTTCTTTGTATACATTCGACTATACGGGACAAGCCCGGGATTTACGGGAAATCGCTGGTTTTCGTTTACCGGCGATTAAACCTCTTTCATTAAGCGTCTCATTAAAAATGAAAACATTTTTGAAAACTACAAGTCTCATTCGTTCTAGTGGTGCGGAAATAATTTGAAAAATCGTTCGGGAAATCAGTTTACTCCTTGGGTACTTTTTTGTATACATTCAACTATACGGGCCAAGCCTGGGATTTACGGGAAATCGCGTGTTTTCGTTTGCCGGCGATTAAACTTCTTTTATTCAGCGTCTCATCAAAAATGAAAACATTTTTGAAAACTACAAGTCTCAGGCGTTTTAGTGGTGAAAAAAAAATAAAAAAAATCGTTCGGGAAATGAGTTTACTCCCTGGGTACTTTCTTTGTATACATTCGACTACACGGGCCAAGCCCTGGATTTAGGGGAAATCGCTGGTTTTCGTTTCCCGGCGATTAAACCTCTTTCATTGAGCGTCTCATTAAAAATGAAAACATTTTTGAAAACTACAAGTCTCATGCGTTTTAGTGGTGAAAAAATTATTTAAAAAATCGTTCGGCAAATGAGTTTACTCCCTGGGTACTTTCTTTGTATACTTTTGACTATACGGGCCGAGTCCGGGGTTTACGGGAAATGGCGGGTTTTCGTTTGCCGGCGATTAAACTTCTTTTATTCAGCGTCTCATCAAAAATGAAAACATTTTTGAAAACTACAAGTCTCGTGCGTTTTAGAGGTGAAAAAATAATTTAAAAAATCGTTCGGGAAATGAGTTTACTCCCTGGGTACTTTCTTTGTATACTTTTGACCATACGGGTCGAGTCCGGGATTTACGGGAAATCGCGGGTTTTCGTTTGCCGGCGATTAAACTTCTTTTATTCAGCGTCTCGTCAAAAATGAAAACATTTTTAAAAACTACAAGTCTCATGGGATTTAGTGGTGAAAAGATAATTTAAAACATCGTTCTGGAAGTGAGTGTACTCCCTGGGTACTTTCTTTGTATACTTTTGACTATACGGGTCGAGTCCGGGATTTACGGGAAATCGCTGGTTTTCGTTTGCCGGCGATTAAACTTCTTTTATTCAGCGTCTCATAAAAAATGAAAACACTTTTGAAAACTACAAGTCTCGTGCGTTTTAGAGGTGAAAAAATAATTTAAAAAATCGTTCGGGAAATGAGTTTACTCCCTGGGTACTTTCTTTGTATACTTTTGACCATACGGGTCGAGTCCGGGATTTACGGGAAATCGCGGGTTTTCGTTTGCCGGCGATTAAACTTCTTTTATTCAGCGTCTCATCAAAAATGAAAACATTTTTAAAAACTACAAGTCTCATGGGATTTAGTGGTGAAAAGATAATTTAAAACATCGTTCTGGAAATGAGTTTACTCACAGGGTACTTTCTTTGTATACATTCGACTATACGGGACAAGCCCGGGATTTACGGGAAATAGCTGGTTTTCGTTTACCGGCGATTAAACCTCTTTCATTAAGCGTCTCATTAAAAATGAAAACATTTTTGAAAACTACAAGTCTCATTCGTTCTAGTGGTGAGGAAATAATTTGAAAAATCGTTCGGGAAATCAGTTTACTCCTTGGGTACTTTCTTTATATACATTCAACTATACGGGCCAAGCCTGGGATTTACGGGAAATCGCGGGTTTTCGTTTGCCGGCGAATAAACTTTTTTTATTCAGCGTCTCATCAAAAATGAAAACATTTTTGAAAACTACAATTCTCATGCGTTTTAGTGGTGAAAAAAAAATTAAAAAAATCGTTTGGGAATTGAGTTTACTCCCTGGGTACTTTCTTTGTATACATTCGACTACACGGGCCAAGCCCTGGATTTAGGGGAAATCGCTGGTTTTCGTTTCCCGGCGATTAAACCTCTTTCATTAAGCGTCTCATCAAAAATGAAAACAATTTTGAAAACTACAAGTCTCATGCGTTTTAGTGGTGAAAAAATATTTTAAAAAATCGTTCGGAAAATGAGTTTACTTCCTGGGTACTTTCTTTGTATACTTTTGACTATACGGGCCGAGTCCGGGATTTACGGGAAATCGCGGGTTTTCGTTTGCCGGCGATTAAACTTCTTTTATTCAGCGTCCGATCAAAAATGAAAACATTTTTGAAAACTACAAGTCTCATGCGTTTTAGTGGTGAAAAAATAATATAAAAAATCGTTCGGGAAATGAGTTTACTCCATGGGTACTTTCTTTGTATACTTTTGACTATACGGGTCGAGTCCGGGATTTACGGGAAATCGCGGGTTTTCGTTTTCCGGCGATTAAACTTCTTTTATTCAGCGTCTCATCAAAAATGAAAAAATTTTTAAAAACTACAAGTCTCATGGGATTTAGTGGTGAAAAGATAATTTAAAACATCGTTCTGGAAATGAGTTTACTCACAGGGTACTTTCTTTGTATACATTCGACTATACGGGACAAGCCCGGGATTTACGGGAAATCGCTGGTTTTCGTTTACCGGCGATTAAACCTCTTTCATTAAGCGTCTCATTAAAAATGAAAACATTTTTGAAAACTACAAGTCTCATTCGTTCTAGTGGTGCGGAAATAATTTGAAAAATCGTTCGGGAAATCAGTTTACTCCTTGGGTACTTTTTTGTATACATTCAACTATACGGGCCAAGCCTGGGATTTACGGGAAATCGCGTGTTTTCGTTTGCCGGCGATTAAACTTCTTTTATTCAGCGTCTCATCAAAAATGAAAACATTTTTGAAAACTACAAGTCTCATGCGTTTTAGTGGTGAAAAAAAAATAAAAAAAATCGTTCGGGAAATGAGTTTACTCCCTGGGTACTTTCTTTGTATACATTCGACTACACGGGCCAAGCCCTGGATTTAGGGGAAATCGCTGGTTTTCGTTTCCCGGCGATTAAACCTCTTTCATTGAGCGTCTCATTAAAAATGAAAACATTTTTGAAAACTACAAGTCTCATGCGTTTTAGTGGTGAAAAAATTATTTAAAAAATCGTTCGGCAAATGAGTTTACTCCCTGGGTACTTTCTTTGTATACTTTTGACTATACGGGCCGAGTCCGGGGTTTACGGGAAATGGCGGGTTTTCGTTTGCCGGCGATTAAACTTCTTTTATTCAGCGTCTCATAAAAAATGAAAACACTTTTGAAAACTACAAGTCTCGTGCGTTTTAGAGGTGAAAAAATAATTTAAAAAATCGTTCGGGAAATGAGTTTACTCCCTGGGTACTTTCTTTGTATACTTTTGACCATACGGGTCGAGTCCGGGATTTACGGGAAATCGCGGGTTTTCGTTTGCCGGCGATTAAACTTCTTTTATTCAGCGTCTCATCAAAAATGAAAACATTTTTAAAAACTACAAGTCTCATGGGATTTAGTGGTGAAAAGATATTTTAAAACATCGTTCTGGAAATGAGTTTACTCACAGGGTACTTTCTTTGTATACATTCGACTATACGGGACAAGCCCGGGATTTACGGGAAATAACTGGTTTTCGTTTACCGGCGATTAAACCTCTTTCATTAAGCGTCTCATTAAAAAAGAAAACATTTTTGAAAACTACAAGTCTCATTCGTTCTAGTGGTGCGGAAATAATTTGAAAAATCGTTCGGGAAATCAGTTTACTCCTTGGGTACTTTCTTTATATACATTCAACTATACGGGCCAAGCCTGGGATTTACGGGAAATCGCGGGTTTTCGTTTGCCGGCGAATAAACTTCTTTTATTCAGCGTCTCATCAAAAATGAAAACATTTTTGAAAACTACAAGTCTCATGCGTTTTAGTGGTGAAAAAAAAATTAAAAAAATCGTTTGGGAAATGAGTTTACTCCCTGGGTACTTTCTTTGTATACATTCGACTACACGGGCCAAGCCCTGGATTTAGGGGAAATCGCTGGTTTTCGTTTCCCGGCGATTAAACGTCTTTCATTAAGCGTCTCATCAAAAATGAAAACAATTTTGAAAACTACAAGTCTCATGCGTTTTAGTGGTGAAAAAATATTTTAAAAAATCGTTCGGGAAATGAGTTTACTCCCTGGGTACTTTCTTTGTATACTTTTGACTATACGGGCCGAGTCCGGGATTTACGGAAAATCGCGGGTTTTCGTTTGCCGGCGATTAAACTTCTTTTATTCAGCGTCCGATCAAAAATGAAAAGATTTTTGAAAACTGCAAGTCTCGTGCGTTTTAGAGGTGAAAAAATAATATAAAAAATCGTTCGGGAAATGAGTTTACACCCTGGGTACTTTCTTTGTATACTTTTGACCATACGGGTCGAGTCCGGGATTTACGGGAAATCGCGGGTTTTCGTTTGCCGGCGATTAAACTTCTTTTATTCAGCGTCTCATCAAAAATGAAAACATTTTTAAAAACTACAAGTCTCATGGGATTTAGTGGTGAAAAGATAATTTAAAACATCGTTCTGGAAATGAGTTTACTCACAGGGTACTTTCTTTGTATACATTCGACTATACGGGACAAGCCCGGGATTTACGGGAAATAGCTGGTTTTCGTTTACCGGCGATTAAACCTCTTTCATTAAGCGTCTCATTAAAAATGAAAACATTTTTGAAAACTACAAGTCTCATGCGTTTTAGTGGTGAAAAAAAAATTAAAAAAATCGTTTGGGAAATGAGTTTACTCCCTGGGTACTTTCTTTGTATACATTTGACTACACGGGCCAAGCCCTGGATTTAGGGGAAATCGCTGGTTTTCGTTTCCCGGCGATTAAACCTCTTTCATTGAGCGTCTCATTAAAAATGAAAACATTTTTGAAAACTACAAGTCTCATGCGTTTTAGTGGTGAAAAAATAATTTAAAAAATCGTTCGGGAAATGAGTTTACTCCCTGGGTACTTTCTTTGTATACTTTTGACCATACGGGTCGAGTCCGGGATTTACGGGAAATCGCGGGTTTTCGTTTGCCGGCGATTAAACTTCTTTTATTCAGCGTCTCATCAAAAATGAAAACATTTTTAAAAACTACAAGTCTCATGGGATTTAGTGGTGAAAAGATAATTTAAAACATCGTTCTGGAAATGAGTTTACTCACAGGGTACTTTCTTTGTATACATTCGACTATACGGGACAAGCCCGGGATTTACGGGAAATAGCTGGTTTTCGTTTACCGGCGATTAAACCTCTTTCATTAAGCGTCTCATTAAAAATGAAAACATTTTTGAAAACTACAAGTCTCATTCGTTCTAGTGGTGAGGAAATAATTTGAAAAATCGTTCGGGAAATCAGTTTACTCCTTGGGTACTTTCTTTATATACATTCAACTATACGGGCCAAGCCTGGGATTTACGGGAAATCGCGGGTTTTCGTTTGCCGGCGAATAAACTTTTTTTATTCAGCGTCTCATCAAAAATGAAAACATTTTTGAAAACTACAATTCTCATGCGTTTTAGTGGTGAAAAAAAAATTAAAAAAATCGTTTGGGAATTGAGTTTACTCCCTGGGTACTTTCTTTGTATACATTCGACTACACGGGCCAAGCCCTGGATTTAGGGGAAATCGCTGGTTTTCGTTTCCCGGCGATTAAACCTCTTTCATTAAGCGTCTCATCAAAAATGAAAACAATTTTGAAAACTACAAGTCTCATGCGTTTTAGTGGTGAAAAAATATTTTAAAAAATCGTTCGGAAAATGAGTTTACTTCCTGGGTACTTTCTTTGTATACTTTTGACTATACGGGCCGAGTCCGGGATTTACGGGAAATCGCGGGTTTTCGTTTGCCGGCGATTAAACTTCTTTTATTCAGCGTCCGATCAAAAATGAAAACATTTTTGAAAACTACAAGTCTCATGCGTTTTAGTGGTGAAAAAATAATATAAAAAATCGTTCGGGAAATGAGTTTACTCCATGGGTACTTTCTTTGTATACTTTTGACTATACGGGTCGAGTCCGGGATTTACGGGAAATCGCGGGTTTTCGTTTTCCGGCGATTAAACTTCTTTTATTCAGCGTCTCATCAAAAATGAAAAAATTTTTAAAAACTACAAGTCTCATGGGATTTAGTGGTGAAAAGATAATTTAAAACATCGTTCTGGAAATGAGTTTACTCACAGGGTACTTTCTTTGTATACATTCGACTATACGGGACAAGCCCGGGATTTACGGGAAATCGCTGGTTTTCGTTTACCGGCGATTAAACCTCTTTCATTAAGCGTCTCATTAAAAATGAAAACATTTTTGAAAACTACAAGTCTCATTCGTTCTAGTGGTGCGGAAATAATTTGAAAAATCGTTCGGGAAATCAGTTTACTCCTTGGGTACTTTTTTGTATACATTCAACTATACGGGCCAAGCCTGGGATTTACGGGAAATCGCGTGTTTTCGTTTGCCGGCGATTAAACTTCTTTTATTCAGCGTCTCATCAAAAATGAAAACATTTTTGAAAACTACAAGTCTCATGCGTTTTAGTGGTGAAAAAAAAATAAAAAAAATCGTTCGGGAAATGAGTTTACTCCCTGGGTACTTTCTTTGTATACATTCGACTACACGGGCCAAGCCCTGGATTTAGGGGAAATCGCTGGTTTTCGTTTCCCGGCGATTAAACCTCTTTCATTGAGCGTCTCATTAAAAATGAAAACATTTTTGAAAACTACAAGTCTCATGCGTTTTAGTGGTGAAAAAATTATTTAAAAAATCGTTCGGCAAATGAGTTTACTCCCTGGGTACTTTCTTTGTATACTTTTGACTATACGGGCCGAGTCCGGGGTTTACGGGAAATGGCGGGTTTTCGTTTGCCGGCGATTAAACTTCTTTTATTCAGCGTCTCATAAAAAATGAAAACACTTTTGAAAACTACAAGTCTCGTGCGTTTTAGAGGTGAAAAAATAATTTA
Organism: Hydractinia symbiolongicarpus; assembly: GCF_029227915.1. Lineage (NCBI taxonomy): Eukaryota > Metazoa > Cnidaria > Hydrozoa > Anthoathecata > Hydractiniidae > Hydractinia > Hydractinia symbiolongicarpus. The sequence continues at coordinate 26,714,731 of NC_079881.1, forward strand.
AAAAATCGTTCGGGAAATGAGTTTACTCCCTGGGTACTTTCTTTGTATACTTTTGACCATACGGGTCGAGTCCGGGATTTACGGGAAATCGCGGGTTTTCGTTTGCCGGCGATTAAACTTCTTTTATTCAGCGTCTCATCAAAAATGAAAACATTTTTAAAAACTACAAGTCTCATGGGATTTAGTGGTGAAAAGATATTTTAAAACATCGTTCTGGAAATGAGTTTACTCACAGGGTACTTTCTTTGTATACATTCGACTATACGGGACAAGCCCGGGATTTACGGGAAATAACTGGTTTTCGTTTACCGGCGATTAAACCTCTTTCATTAAGCGTCTCATTAAAAAAGAAAACATTTTTGAAAACTACAAGTCTCATTCGTTCTAGTGGTGCGGAAATAATTTGAAAAATCGTTCGGGAAATCAGTTTACTCCTTGGGTACTTTCTTTATATACATTCAACTATACGGGCCAAGCCTGGGATTTACGGGAAATCGCGGGTTTTCGTTTGCCGGCGAATAAACTTCTTTTATTCAGCGTCTCATCAAAAATGAAAACATTTTTGAAAACTACAAGTCTCATGCGTTTTAGTGGTGAAAAAAAAATTAAAAAAATCGTTTGGGAAATGAGTTTACTCCCTGGGTACTTTCTTTGTATACATTCGACTACACGGGCCAAGCCCTGGATTTAGGGGAAATCGCTGGTTTTCGTTTCCCGGCGATTAAACGTCTTTCATTAAGCGTCTCATCAAAAATGAAAACAATTTTGAAAACTACAAGTCTCATGCGTTTTAGTGGTGAAAAAATATTTTAAAAAATCGTTCGGGAAATGAGTTTACTCCCTGGGTACTTTCTTTGTATACTTTTGACTATACGGGCCGAGTCCGGGATTTACGGAAAATCGCGGGTTTTCGTTTGCCGGCGATTAAACTTCTTTTATTCAGCGTCCGATCAAAAATGAAAAGATTTTTGAAAACTGCAAGTCTCGTGCGTTTTAGAGGTGAAAAAATAATATAAAAAATCGTTCGGGAAATGAGTTTACACCCTGGGTACTTTCTTTGTATACTTTTGACCATACGGGTCGAGTCCGGGATTTACGGGAAATCGCGGGTTTTCGTTTGCCGGCGATTAAACTTCTTTTATTCAGCGTCTCATCAAAAATGAAAACATTTTTAAAAACTACAAGTCTCATGGGATTTAGTGGTGAAAAGATAATTTAAAACATCGTTCTGGAAATGAGTTTACTCACAGGGTACTTTCTTTGTATACATTCGACTATACGGGACAAGCCCGGGATTTACGGGAAATAGCTGGTTTTCGTTTACCGGCGATTAAACCTCTTTCATTAAGCGTCTCATTAAAAATGAAAACATTTTTGAAAACTACAAGTCTCATGCGTTTTAGTGGTGAAAAAAAAATTAAAAAAATCGTTTGGGAAATGAGTTTACTCCCTGGGTACTTTCTTTGTATACATTTGACTACACGGGCCAAGCCCTGGATTTAGGGGAAATCGCTGGTTTTCGTTCCCCGGCGATTAAACCTCTTTCATTGAGCGTCTCATTAAAAATGAAAACATTTTTGAAAACTACAAGTCTCATGCGTTTTAGTGGTGAAAAAATAATTTAAAAAATCGTTCGGGAAATGAGTTTACTCCCTGGGTACTTTCTTTGTATACTTTTGACTATACGGGCCGAGTCCGGGGTTTACGGGAAATGGCGGGTTTTCGTTTGCCGGCGATTAAACTTCTTTTATTCAGCGTCTCATAAAAAATGAAAACACTTTTGAAAACTACAAGTCTCGTGCGTTTTAGAGGTGAAAAAATAATTTAAAAAATCGTTCGGGAAATGAGTTTACTCCCTGGGTACTTTCTTTGTATACTTTTGACCATACGGGTCGAGTCCGGGATTTACGGGAAATCGCGGGTTTTCGTTTGCCGGCGATTAAACTTCTTTTATTCAGCGTCTCATCAAAAATGAAAACATTTTTAAAAACTACAAGTCTCATGGGATTTAGTGGTGAAAAGATAATTTAAAACATCGTTCTGGAAATGAGTTTACTCACAGGGTACTTTCTTTGTATACATTCGACTATACGGGACAAGCCCGGGATTTACGGGAAATAGCTGGTTTTCGTTTACCGGCGATTAAACCTCTTTCATTAAGCGTCTCATTAAAAATGAAAACATTTTTGAAAACTACAAGTCTCATTCGTTCTAGTGGTGCGGAAATAATTTGAAAAATCGTTCGGGAAATCAGTTTACTCCTTGGGTACTTTCTTTATATACATTCAACTATACGGGCCAAGCCTGGGATTTACGGTAAATCGCGGGTTTTCGTTTGCCGGCGAATAAACTTCTTTTATTCAGCGTCTCATCAAAAATGAAAACATTTTTGAAAACTACAAGTCTCATGCGTTTTAGTGGTGAAAAAAAAATTAAAAAAATCGTTTGGGAAATGAGTTTACTCCCTGGGTACTTTCTTTGTATACATTCGACTACACGGGCCAAGCCCTGGATTTAGGGGAAATCGCTGGTTTTCGTTTCCCGGCGATTAAACCTCTTTCATTAAGCGTCTCATCAAAAATGAAAACAATTTTGAAAACTACAAGTCTCATGCGTTTTAGTGGTGAAAAAATATTTTAAAAAATCGTTCGGGAAATGAGTTTACTTCCTGGGTACTTTCTTTGTATACTTTTGACTATACGGGCCGAGTCCGGGATTTACGGGAAATCGCGGGTTTTCGTTTGCCGGCGATTAAACTTCTTTTATTCAGCGTCCGATCAAAAATGAAAACATTTTTGAAAACTATGCGTTTTAGTGGTGAAAAAATAATATAAAAAATCGTTCGGGAAATGAGTTTACTCCCTGGGTACTTTCTTTGTATACTTTTGACTATACGGGTCGAGTCCGGGATTTACGGGAAATCGCGGGTTTTCGTTTGCCGGCGATTAAACTTCTTTTATTCAGCGTCTCATCAAAACTGAAAACATTTTTAAAAAGTACAAGTCTCATGGGATTTAGTGGTGAAAAGATAATTTAAAACATCGTTCTGGAAATGAGTTTACTCACAGGGTACTTTCTTTGTATACATTCGACTATACGGGACAAGCCCGGGATTTACGGGAAATAGCTGGTTTTCGTTTACCGGCGATTAAACCTCTTTCATTAAGCGTCTCATTAAAAATGAAAACATTTTTGAAAACTACAAGTCTCATTCGTTCTAGTGGTGCGGAAATAATTTGAAAAATCGTTCGGGAAATCAGTTTACTCCTTGGGTACTTTCTTTATATACATTCAACTATACGGGCCAAGCCTGGGATTTACGGGAAATCGCGGGTTTTCGTTTGCCGGCGAATAAACTTCTTTTATTCAGCGTCTCATCAAAAATGAAAACATTTTTGAAAACTACAAGTCTCATGCGTTTAAGTGGTGAAAAATAAATTAAAAAAATCGTTTGGGAAATGAGTTTACTCCCTGGGTACTTTCTTTGTATACATTCGACTACACGGGCCAAGCCCTGGATTTAGGGGAAATCGCTGGTTTTCGTTTCCCGGCGATTAAACCTCTTTCATTAAGCGTCTCATCAAAAATGAAAACAATTTTGAAAACTACAAGTCTCTTGCGTTTTAGTGGTGAAAAAATATTTTAAAAAATCGTTCGGGAAATGAGTTTACTTCCTGGGTACTTTCTTTGTATACTTTTGACTATACGGGCCGAGTCCGGGATTTACGGGAAATCGCGGGTTTTCGTTTGCCGGCGATTAAACTTCTTTTATTCAGCGTCCGATCAAAAATGAAAACATTTTTGAAAACTACAAGTCTCATGCGTTTTAGTGGTGAAAAAATAATATAAAAAATCGTTCGGGAAATGAGTTTAATCCCTGGGTACTTTCTTTGTATACTTTTGACTATACGGGTCGAGTCCGGGATTTACGGGAAATCGCGGGTTTTCGTTTGCCGGCGATTAAACTTCTTTTATTCAGCGTCTCATCAAAAATGAAAACATTTTTAAAAACTACAAGTCTCATGGGATTTAGTGGTGAAAAGATAATTTAAAACATCGTTCTGGAAATGAGTTTACTCACAGGGTACTTTCTTTGTATACATTCGACTATACGGGACAAGCCCGGGATTTACGGGAAATCGCTGGTTTTCGTTTACCGGCGATTAAACCTCTTTCATTAAGCGTCTCATTAAAAATGAAAACATTTTTGAAAACTACAAGTCTCATTCGTTCTAGTGGTGCGGAAATAATTTGAAAAATCGTTCGGCAAATCAGTTTACTCCTTGGGTACTTTCTTTATATACATTCAACTATACGGGCCAAGCCTGGGATTTACGGGAAATCGCGTGTTTTCGTTTGCCGGCGATTAAACTTCTTTTATTCAGCGTCTCATCAAAAATGAAAACATTTTTGAAAACTACAAGTCTCATGCGTTTTAGTGGTGAAAAAAAAATAAAAAAAATCGTTCGGGAAATGAGTTTACTCCCTGGGTACTTTCTTTGTATACATTCGACTACACGGGCCAAGCCCTGGATTTAGGGGAAATCGCTGGTTTTCGTTTCCCGGCGATTAAACCTCTTTCATTAAGCGTCTCATCAAAAATGAAAACAATTTCGAAAACTACAAGTCTCATGCGTTTTAGTGGTGAAAAAATATTTTAAAAAATCGTTCGGGAAATGAGTTTACTTCCTGGGTACTTTCTTTGTATACTTTTGACTATACGGGCCGAGTCCGGGATTTACGGGAAATCGCGGGTTTTCGTTTGCCGGCGATTAAACTTCTTTTATTCAGCGTCCGGTCAAAAATGAAAACATTTTTGAAAACTACAAGTCTCATGCGTTTTAGTGGTGAAAAAATAATATAAAAAATCGTTCGGGAAATGAGTTTACTCCCTGGGTACTTTCTTTGTATACTTTTGACTATACGGGTCGAGTCCGGGATTTACGGGAAATCGCGGGTTTTCGTTTGCCGGCGATTAAATTTCTTTTATTCAGCGTCTCATCAAAAATGAAAACATTTTTAAAAACAAAAAGTCTCATGGGATTTAGTGGTGAAAAGATAATTTAAAACATCGTTCTGGAAATGAGTTTACTCACAGGGTACTTTCTTTGTATACATTCGACTATACGGGACAAGCCCGGGATTTAAGGGAAATCGCTGGTTTTCGTTTACCGGCGATTAAACCTCTTTCATTAAGCGTCTCATTAAAAATGAAAACATTTTTGAAAACTACAAGTCTCATTCGTTCTAGTGGTGCGTAAATAATTTGAAAAATCGTTCGGGAAATCAGTTTACTCCTTGGGTACTTTCTTTATATACATTCAACTATACGGGCCAAGCCTGGGATTTACGGGAAATCGCGTGTTTTCGTTTGCCGGCGATTAAACTTCTTTTATTCAGCGTCTCATCAAAAATGAAAACATTTTTGAAAACTACAAGTCTCATGCGTTTTAGTGGTGAAAAAAAAATTAAAAAAACCGATCGGGAAATGAGTTTACTCCCTGGGTACTTTCTTTGTATACATTCGACTACACGGGCCAAGCCCTGGATTTAGGGGAAATCGCTGGTTTTCGTTTCCCGGCGATTAAACCTCTTTCATTAAGCGTCTCATCAAAAATGAAAACAATTTTGAAAACTACAAGTCTCATGCGTTTTAGTGGTGAAAAAATATTTTAAAAAATCATTCGGGAAATGAGTTTACTTCCTGGGTACTTTCTTTGTATTCTTTTGACTATACGGGCCGAGTCCGGGATTTACGGAAAATCGCGGGTTTTCGTTTGCCGGCGATTAAACTTCTTTTATTCAGCGTCCGATCAAAAATGAAAACATTTTTAAAAACTACAAGTCTCATGGGATTTAGTGGTGAAAAGATAATTTAAAACATCGTTCTGGAAATGAGTTTACTCACAGGGTACTTTCTTTGTATACATTCGACTATACGGGACAAGCCCGGGATTTAAGGGAAATCGCTGGTTTTCGTTTACCGGCGATTAAACCTCTTTCATTAAGCGTCTCATTAAAAATGAAAACATTTTTGAAAACTACAAGTCTCATTCGTTCTAGTGGTGCGTAAATAATTTGAAAAATCGTTCGGGAAATCAGTTTACTCCTTGGGTACTTTCTTTATATACATTCAACTATACGGGCCAAGCCTGGGATTTACGGGAAATCGCGTGTTTTCGTTTGCCGGCGATTAAACTTCTTTTATTCAGCGTCTCATCAAAAATGAAAACATTTTTGAAAACTACAAGTCTCATGCGTTTTAGTGGTGAAAAAAAAATTAAAAAAATCGATCGGGAAATGAGTTTACTCCCTGGGTACTTTCTTTGTATACATTCGACTACACGGGCCAAGCCCTGGATTTAGGGGAAATCGCTGGTTTTCGTTTCCCGGCGATTAAACCTCTTTCATTAAGCGTCTCATCAAAAATGAAAACAATTTTGAAAACTACAAGTCTCATGCGTTTTAGTGGTGAAAAAATATTTTAAAAAATCGTTCGGGAAATGAGTTTACTTCCTGGGTACTTTCTTTGTATTCTTTTGACTATACGGGCCGAGTCCGGGATTTACGGAAAATCGCGGGTTTTCGTTTGCCGGCGATTAAACTTCTTTTATTCAGCGTCCGATCAAAAATGAAAACATTTTTGAAAACTACAAGTCTCATGCGTTTTAGTGGTGAAAAAATAATATAAAAAATCGTTCGGGAAATGAGTTTACTCCCTGGGTACTTTCTTTGTATACTTTTGACTATACGGGTCGAGTCCGGGATTTACGGGAAATCGCGGGTTTTCGTTTGCCGGCGATTAAACTTCTTTTATTCAGCGTCTCATCAAAAATGAAAACATTTTTAAAAACTACAAGTCTCGTGGGCTTTAGTGGTGAAAAGATAATTTAAAACATCGTTCTGGAAATGAGTTTACTCACAGGGTACTTTCTTTGTATGCATTCGACTTTACGGGACAAGCCCGGGATTTACGGGAAATCGCTGGTTTTCGTTTACCGGCGATTAAACCTCTTTCATTAAGCGTCTCATTAAAAATGAAAACATTTTTGAAAACTACAAGTCTCATGCGTTTTAGTGGTGAAAAAATAATTTAAAAAATCGTTCGGGAAATGAGTTTACTCCCTGGGTACTTTCTTTGTATACTTTTGACTATACGGGCCGAGTCCGGGGTTTACGGGAAATGGCGGGTTTTCGTTTGCCGGCGATTAAACTTCTTTTATTCAGCGTCTCATCAAAAATGAAAACATTTCTAAAAACTACAAGTCTCGTGCGTTTTAGAGGTGAAAAAATAATTTAAAAAATCGTTCGGGAAATGAGTTTACTCCCTGGGTACTTTCTTTGTATACTTTTGACTATACCGGTCGAGTCCGGGATTTACAAGAAATCGCGGGTTTTCGTTTGCCGGCGATTAAACTTCTTTTATTCAGCGTCTCATCAAAAATGAAAACAATTTTAAAAACTACAAGTCTCATGGGATTTAGTGGTGAAAAGATAATTTAAAACATCGTTTTGGAAATGAGTTTACTCACAGGGTACTTTTTTGTATACATTCGACTATACGGGACAAGCCCGGGATTTACGGGAAATTGCTGGTTTTCGTTTACCGGCGATTAAACCTCTTTCATTAAGCGTCTCATTAAAAATGAAAACATTTTTGAAAACTACAAGTCTCATTCGTTCTAGTGGTGCAGAAATAATTTGAAAAATCGTTCGGGAAATCGGTTTACTCCTTGGGTACTTTTTTTATATAAATTCAACTACACGGGCCAAGCCTGGGATTTACGGGAAATCGCGGGTTTTCGTTTGCCGGCGATTAAACTTCTTTTATTCAGCGTCTCATCAAAAATGAAAACATTTTTGAAAACTACAAGTCTTATGCGTTTTAGTGGTGAAAAAGTTATTTAAAAAATCGTTCTGGAAATGAGTTTACTCACAGGGCTTTTTCTTTGTATACATTCGACTATACGGGCCAAGCCCGGGATTTACGGGAAATCGCGGGTTTTCGTTTGCCGGCGATTAAACCTCTTTCATTAAGCGTCTCATCAAAAATGAAAACATTTCTGAAAACTACAAGTCTCATGCGTTTTAGTGGTGAAAAAAAAATTAAAAAAATCGTTCGGGAAATGAGTTTACTCCCTAGGTACTTTCTTTGTATACATTCGACTACACGGGCCAAGCCCTGGATTTAGGGGAAATCGCTGGTTTTCGTTTGCCGGCGATTAAACCTCTTTCATTAAACGTCTCATCAAAAATGAAAACAATTTTAAAAACTACAAGTCTCATGCGTTTTAGTGGTGAAAAAATAATTTAAAAAATCGTTCGGGAAATGAGTTTACTCCCTGGGTACTTTCTTTGTATACTTTTGACTATACGGGTCGAGTCCGGGATTTACGGGAAATCGCGGGTTTTCGTTTGCCGGCGATTAAACTTCTTTTATTCAGCGTCCGATCAAAAATGAAAACATTTTTGAAAACTACAAGTCTCATGCGTTTTAGTGGTGAAAAAATAATATAAAAAATCGTTCGGGAAATGAGTTTACTCCCTGGGTACTTTCTTTGTATACTTTTGACTATACGGGTCGAGTCCGGGATTTACGGGAAACCGCGGGTTTTCGTTTGCCGGCGATTAAACTTCTTTTATTCAGCGTCTCATCAAAAATGAAAACATTTTTAAAAACTACAAGTCTCGTGGGCTTTAGTGGTGAAAAGATAATTTAAAACATCGTTCTGGAAATGAGTTTACTCACAGGGTACTTTCTTTGTATACATTCGACTATATGGGACAAGCCCGGGATTTACGGGAAATCGCTGGTTTTCGTTTACCGGCGATTAAACCTCTTTCATTAAGCGTCTCATTAAAAATGAAAACATTTTTGAAAACTACAAGTCTCATTCGTTCTAGTGGTGCGGAAATAATTTGAAAAATCGTTCGGGAAATCAGTTTACTCCCTGGGTACTTACTTTATATACATTCAACTATACGGGCCAAGCCTGGGATTTACGGGAAATCGCGGGTTTTCGTTTGCCGGCGAATAAACTTCTATTATTCAGCGTCTCATCAAAAATGAAAACATTTTTGAAAACTACAAGTCTCATGCGTTTTAGTGGTGAAAAAAAAATTAAAAAAATCGTTTGGGAAATGAGTTTACTCCCTGGGTACTTTCTTTGTATACATTCGACTACACGGGCCAAGCCCTGGATTTAGGGGAAATCGCTGGTTTTCGTTTCCCGGCGATTAAACCTCTTTCATTAAGCGTCTCATCAAAAATGAAAACAATTTCGAAAACTACAAGTCTCATGCGTTTTAGTGGTGAAAAAATATTTTAAAAAATCGTTCGGGAAATGAGTTTACTTCCTGGGTACTTTCTTTGTATACTTTTGACTATACGGGCCGAGTCCGGGATTTACGGGAAATCGCGGGTTTTCGTTTGCCGGCGATTAAACTTCTTTTATTCAGCGTCCGGTCAAAAATGAAAACATTTTTGAAAACTACAAGTCTCATGCATTTTAGTGGTGAAAAAATAATATAAAAAATCGTTCGGGAAATGAGTTTACTCCCTGGGTACTTTCTTTGTATACTTTTGACTATACGGGTCGAGTCCGGGATTTACGGGAAATCGCGGGTTTTCGTTTGCCGGCGATTAAATTTATTTTATTCAGCGTCTCATCAAAAATGAAAACATTTTTAAAAACTACAAGTCTCATGGGATTTAGTGGTGAAAAGATAATTTAAAACATCGTTCTGGAAATGAGTTTACTCACAGGGTACTTTCTTTGTATACATTCGACTATACGGGACAAGCCCGGGATTTAAGGGAAATCGCTGGTTTTCGTTTACCGGCGATTAAACCTCTTTCATTAAGCGTCTCATTAAAAATGAAAACATTTTTGAAAACTACAAGTCTCATTCGTTCTAGTGGTGCGTAAATAATTTGAAAAATCGTTCGGGAAATCAGTTTACTCCTTGGGTACTTTCTTTATATACATTCAACTATACGGGCCAAGCCTGGGATTTACGGGAAATCGCGTGTTTTCGTTTGCCGGCGATTAAACTTCTTTTATTCAGCGTCTCATCAAAAATGAAAACATTTTTGAAAACTACAAGTCTCATGCGTTTTAGTGGTGAAAAAAAAATTAAAAAAATCGATCGGGAAATGAGTTTACTCCCTGGGTACTTTCTTTGTATACATTCGACTACACGGGCCAAGCCCTGGATTTAGGGGAAATCGCTGGTTTTCGTTTCCCGGCGATTAAACCTCTTTCATTAAGCGTCTCATCAAAAATGAAAACAATTTTGAAAACTACAAGTCTCATGCGTTTTAGTGGTGAAAAAATATTTTAAAAAATCGTTCGGGAAATGAGTTTACTTGCTGGGTACTTTCTTTGTATTCTTTTGACTATACGGGCCGAGTCCGGGATTTACGGAAAATCGCGGGTTTTCGTTTGCCGGCGATTAAACTTCTTTTACTCAGCGTCCGATCAAAAATGAAAACATTTTTGAAAACTACAAGTCTCATGCGTTTTAGTGGTGAAAAAATAATATAAAAAATCGTTCGGGAAATGAGTTTACTCCCTGGGTACTTTCTTTGTATACTTTTGACTATACGGGTCGAGTCCGGGTTTTACGGGAAATCGCGGGTTTTCGTTTGCCGGCGATTAAACTTCTTTTATTCAGCGTCTCATCAAAAATGAAAACATTTTTAAAAACTACAAGTCTCGTGGGCTTTAGTGGTGAAAAGATAATTTAAAACATCGTTCTGGAAATGAGTTTACTCACAGGGTACTTTCTTTGTATGCATTCGACTTTACGGGACAAGCCCGGGATTTACGGGAAATCGCTGGTTTTCGTTTACCGGCGATTAAACCTCTTTCATTAAGCGTCTCATTAAAAATGAAAACATTTTTGAAAACTACAAGTCTCATGCGTTTTAGTGGTGAAAAAATAATTTAAAAAATCGTTCGGGAAATGAGTTTACTCCCTGGGTACTTTCTTTGTATACTTTTGACTATACGGGCCGAGTCCGGGGTTTACGGGAAATGGCGGGTTTTCGTTTGCCGGCGATTAAACTTCTTTTATTCAGCGTCTCATCAAAAATGAAAACATTTCTAAAAACTACAAGTCTCATGCGTTTTAGTGGTGAAAAAATAATATAAAAAATCGTTCGGGAAATGAGTTTACTCCCTGGGTACTTTCTTTGTATACTTTTGACTATACGGGTCGAGTCCGGGATTTACGGGAAATCGCGGGTTTTCGTTTGCCGGCGATTAAACTTCTTTTATTCAGCGTCTCATCAAAAATGAAAACATTTTTAAAAACTACAAGTCTCGTGGGCTTTAGTGGTGAAAAGATAATTTAAAACATCGTTCTGGAAATGAGTTTACTCACAGGGTACTTTCTTTGTATGCATTCGACTTTACGGGACAAGCCCGGGATTTACGGGAAATCGCTGGTTTTCGTTTACCGGCGATTAAACCTCTTTCATTAAGCGTCTCATTAAAAATGAAAACATTTTTGAAAACTACAAGTCTCATGCGTTTTAGTGGTGAAAAAATAATTTAAAAAATCGTTCGGGAAATGAGTTTACTCCCTGGGTACTTTCTTTGTATACTTTTGACTATACGGGCCGAGTCCGGGGTTTACGGGAAATGGCGGGTTTTCGTTTGCCGGCGATTAAACTTCTTTTATTCAGCGTCCGATCAAAAATGAAAACATTTTTGAAAACTACAAGTCTCATGCGTTTTAGTGGTGAAAAAATAATATAAAAAATCGTTCGGGAAATGAGTTTACTCCCTGGGTACTTTCTTTGTATACTTTTGACTATACGGGTCGAGTCCGGGATTTACGGGAAATCGCGGGTTTTCGTTTGCCGGCGATTAAACTTCTTTTATTCAGCGTCTCATCAAAAATGAAAACATTTTTAAAAACTACAAGTCTCGTGGGCTTTAGTGGTGAAAAGATAATTTAAAACATCGTTCTGGAAATGAGTTTACTCACAGGGTACTTTCTTTGTATGCATTCGACTTTACGGGACAAGCCCGGGATTTACGGGAAATCGCTGGTTTTCGTTTACCGGCGATTAAACCTCTTTCATTAAGCGTCTCATTAAAAATGAAAACATTTTTGAAAACTACAAGTCTCATGCGTTTTAGTGGTGAAAAAATAATTTAAAAAATCGTTCGGGAAATGAGTTTACTCCCTGGGTACTTTCTTTGTATACTTTTGACTATACGGGCCGAGTCCGGGGTTTACGGGAAATGGCGGGTTTTCGTTTGCCGGCGATTAAACTTCTTTTATTCAGCGTCTCATCAAAAATGAAAACATTTCTAAAAACTACAAGTCTCGTGCGTTTTAGAGGTGAAAAAATAATTTAAAAAATCGTTCGGGAAATGAGTTTACTCCCTGGGTACTTTCTTTGTATACTTTTGACTATACCGGTCGAGTCCGGGATTTACAAGAAATCGCGGGTTTTCGTTTGCCGGCGATTAAACTTCTTTTATTCAGCGTCTCATCAAAAATGAAAACAATTTTAAAAACTACAAGTCTCATGGGATTTAGTGGTGAAAAGATAATTTAAAACATCGTTTTGGAAATGAGTTTACTCACAGGGTACTTTTTTGTATACATTCGACTATACGGGACAAGCCCGGGATTTAAGGGAAATCGCTGGTTTTCGTTTACCGGCGATTAAACCTCTTTCATTAAGCGTCTCATTAAAAATGAAAACATTTTTGAAAACTACAAGTCTCATTCGTTCTAGTGGTGCGTAAATAATTTGAAAAATCGTTCGGGAAATCAGTTTACTCCTTGGGTACTTTCTTTATATACATTCAACTATACGGGCCAAGCCTGGGATTTACGGGAAATCGCGTGTTTTCGTTTGCCGGCGATTAAACTTCTTTTATTCAGCGTCTCATCAAAAATGAAAACATTTTTGAAAACTACAAGTCTCATGCGTTTTAGTGGTGAAAAAAAAATTAAAAAAATCGATCGGGAAATGAGTTTACTCCCTGGGTACTTTCTTTGTATACATTCGACTACACGGGCCAAGCCCTGGATTTAGGGGAAATCGCTGGTTTTCGTTTCCCGGCGATTAAACCTCTTTCATTAAGCGTCTCATCAAAAATGAAAACAATTTTGAAAACTACAAGTCTCATGCGTTTTAGTGGTGAAAAAATATTTTAAAAAATCGTTCGGGAAATGAGTTTACTTGCTGGGTACTTTCTTTGTATTCTTTTGACTATACGGGCCGAGTCCGGGATTTACGGAAAATCGCGGGTTTTCGTTTGCCGGCGATTAAACTTCTTTTACTCAGCGTCCGATCAAAAATGAAAACATTTTTGAAAACTACAAGTCTCATGCGTTTTAGTGGTGAAAAAATAATATAAAAAATCGTTCGGGAAATGAGTTTACTCCCTGGGTACTTTCTTTGTATACTTTTGACTATACGGGTCGAGTCCGGGTTTTACGGGAAATCGCGGGTTTTCGTTTGCCGGCGATTAAACTTCTTTTATTCAGCGTCTCATCAAAAATGAAAACATTTTTAAAAACTACAAGTCTCGTGGGCTTTAGTGGTGAAAAGATAATTTAAAACATCGTTCTGGAAATGAGTTTACTCACAGGGTACTTTCTTTGTATGCATTCGACTTTACGGGACAAGCCCGGGATTTACGGGAAATCGCTGGTTTTCGTTTACCGGCGATTAAACCTCTTTCATTAAGCGTCTCATTAAAAATGAAAACATTTTTGAAAACTACAAGTCTCATGCGTTTTAGTGGTGAAAAAATAATTTAAAAAATCGTTCGGGAAATGAGTTTACTCCCTGGGTACTTTCTTTGTATACTTTTGACTATACGGGCCGAGTCCGGGGTTTACGGGAAATGGCGGGTTTTCGTTTGCCGGCGATTAAACTTCTTTTATTCAGCGTCTCATCAAAAATGAAAACATTTCTAAAAACTACAAGTCTCATGCGTTTTAGTGGTGAAAAAATAATATAAAAAATCGTTCGGGAAATGAGTTTACTCCCTGGGTACTTTCTTTGTATACTTTTGACTATACGGGTCGAGTCCGGGATTTACGGGAAATCGCGGGTTTTCGTTTGCCGGCGATTAAACTTCTTTTATTCAGCGTCTCATCAAAAATGAAAACATTTTTAAAAACTACAAGTCTCGTGGGCTTTAGTGGTGAAAAGATAATTTAAAACATCGTTCTGGAAATGAGTTTACTCACAGGGTACTTTCTTTGTATGCATTCGACTTTACGGGACAAGCCCGGGATTTACGGGAAATCGCTGGTTTTCGTTTACCGGCGATTAAACCTCTTTCATTAAGCGTCTCATTAAAAATGAAAACATTTTTGAAAACTACAAGTCTCATGCGTTTTAGTGGTGAAAAAATAATTTAAAAAATCGTTCGGGAAATGAGTTTACTCCCTGGGTACTTTCTTTGTATACTTTTGACTATACGGGCCGAGTCCGGGGTTTACGGGAAATGGCGGGTTTTCGTTTGCCGGCGATTAAACTTCTTTTATTCAGCGTCCGATCAAAAATGAAAACATTTTTGAAAACTACAAGTCTCATGCGTTTTAGTGGTGAAAAAATAATATAAAAAATCGTTCGGGAAATGAGTTTACTCCCTGGGTACTTTCTTTGTATACTTTTGACTATACGGGTCGAGTTCGGGATTTACGGGAAATCGCGGGTTTTCGTTTGCCGGCGATTAAACTTCTTTTATTCAGCGTCTCATCAAAAATGAAAACATTTTTAAAAACTACAAGTCTCGTGGGCTTTAGTGGTGAAAAGATAATTTAAAACATCGTTCTGGAAATGAGTTTACTCACAGGGTACTTTCTTTGTATGCATTCGACTTTACGGGACAAGCCCGGGATTTACGGGAAATCGCTGGTTTTCGTTTACCGGCGATTAAACCTCTTTCATTAAGCGTCTCATTAAAAATGAAAACATTTTTGAAAACTACAAGTCTCATGCGTTTTAGTGGTGAAAAAATAATTTAAAAAATCGTTCGGGAAATGAGTTTACTCCCTGGGTACTTTCTTTGTATACTTTTGACTATACGGGCCGAGTCCGGGGTTTACGGGAAATGGCGGGTTTTCGTTTGCCGGCGATTAAACTTCTTTTATTCAGCGTCTCATCAAAAATGAAAACATTTCTAAAAACTACAAGTCTCGTGCGTTTTAGAGGTGAAAAAATAATTTAAAAAATCGTTCGGGAAATGAGTTTACTCCCTGGGTACTTTCTTTGTATACTTTTGACTATACCGGTCGAGTCCGGGATTTACAAGAAATCGCGGGTTTTCGTTTGCCGGCGATTAAACTTCTTTTATTCAGCGTCTCATCAAAAATGAAAACAATTTTAAAAACTACAAGTCTCATGGGATTTAGTGGTGAAAAGATAATTTAAAACATCGTTTTGGAAATGAGTTTACTCACAGGGTACTTTTTTGTATACATTCGACTATACGGGACAAGCCCGGGATTTACGGGAAATTGCTGGTTTTCGTTTACCGGCGATTAAACCTCTTTCATTAAGCGTCTCATTAAAAATGAAAACATTTTTGAAAACTACAAGTCTCATTCGTTCTAGTGGTGCAGAAATAATTTGAAAAATCGTTCGGGAAATCGGTTTACTCCTTGGGTACTTTTTTTATATAAATTCAACTACACGGGCCAAGCCTGGGATTTACGGGAAATCGCGGGTTTTCGTTTGCCGGCGATTAAACTTCTTTTATTCAGCGTCTCATCAAAAATGAAAACATTTTTGAAAACTACAAGTCTTATGCGTTTTAGTGGTGAAAAAGTTATTTAAAAAATCGTTCTGGAAATGAGTTTACTCACAGGGCTTTTTCTTTGTATACATTCGACTATACGGGCCAAGCCCGGGATTTACGGGAAATCGCGGGTTTTCGTTTGCCGGCGATTAAACCTCTTTCATTAAGCGTCTCATCAAAAATGAAAACATTTCTGAAAACTACAAGTCTCATGCGTTTTAGTGGTGAAAAAAAAATTAAAAAAATCGTTCGGGAAATGAGTTTACTCCCTAGGTACTTTCTTTGTATACATTCGACTACACGGGCCAAGCCCTGGATTTAGGGGAAATCGCTGGTTTTCGTTTGCCGGCGATTAAACCTCTTTCATTAAACGTCTCATCAAAAATGAAAACAATTTTAAAAACTACAAGTCTCATGCGTTTTAGTGGTGAAAAAATAATTTAAAAAATCGTTCGGGAAATGAGTTTACTCCCTGGGTACTTTCTTTGTATACTTTTGACTATACGGGTCGAGTCCGGGATTTACGGGAAATCGCGGGTTTTCGTTTGCCGGCGATTAAACTTCTTTTATTCAGCGTCCGATCAAACATGAAAACATTTTTGAAAACTACAAGTCTCATGCGTTTTAGTGGTGAAAAAATAATATAAAAAATCGTTCGGGAAATGAGTTTACTCCCTGGGTACTTTCTTTGTATACTTTTGACTATACGGGTCGAGTCCGGGATTTACGGGAAACCGCGGGTTTTCGTTTGCCGGCGATTAAACTTCTTTTATTCAGCGTCTCATCAAAAATGAAAACATTTTTAAAAACTACAAGTCTCGTGGGCTTTAGTGGTGAAAAGATAATTTAAAACATCGTTCTGGAAATGAGTTTACTCACAGGGTACTTTCTTTGTATACATTCGACTATACGGGACAAGCCCGGGATTTACGGGAAATCGCTGGTTTTCGTTTACCGGCGATTAAACCTCTTTCATTAAGCGTCTCATTAAAAATGAAAACATTTTTGAAAACTACAAGTCTCATGCGTTTTAGTGGTGAAAAAATAATTTAAAAAATCGTTCGGGAAATGAGTTTACTCCCTGGGTACTTTCTTTGTATACTTTTGATTATACGGGCCGAGTCCGGGGTTTACGGGAAATGGCGGGTTTTCGTTTGCCGGCGATTAAACTTCTTTTATTCAGCGTCTCATAAAAAATGAAAACATTTTTGAAAACTAAGAGTCTTATGCGTTTTAGTGGTGAAAAAAAAAATTTAAAAAATCGTTTGGGAAATGAGTTTACTCCCTGGGTACTTTCTTTGTATACTTTTAACTATACGGGTCGAGTCCGGGAGTTACAGGAAATCGCGGGTTTTCGTTTGCCGGCGATTAAACTTCTTTTATTCAGCGTCTCATCAAAAATGAAAACATTTTTGAAAACTACAAGTTTCGTGCGTTTTAGTGGTGAAAAAATAATTTAAAAAATCGTTCGGGAAATGAGTTTACTCCCTGGGTACTTTCTTTGTATACTTTTGACTATACGGGTCGAGTCCGGGATTTACGGGAAATCGCGGGTTTTCGTTTGCCGGCGATTAAACTTCTTTTATTCAGCGTCTCATCAAAAATGAAAACATTTTTAAAAACTACAAGTCTCATGGGACTTAGTGGTGAAAAGATAATTTAAAACATCGTTCTGGAAATGAGTTTACTCACAGGGTACTTTCTTTGTATACATTCGACTATACCGGACAAGCCCGGGATTTACGGGAAATCGCTGGTTTTCGTTTACCGGCGATTAAACCTCTTTCATTAAGCGTCTCATTAAAAATGAAAACATTTTTGAAAACTACAAGTCTCATTCGTTCTAGTGGTGCAGAAATAATTTGAAAAATCGTTCGGGAAATCGGTTTACTCCTTGGGTACTTTTTTTATATAAATTCAACTATGCGGGCCAAGCCTGGGATTTACGGGAAATCGCGGGTTTTCGTTTGCCGGCGATTAAACTTCTTTTATTCAGCGTCTCATCAAAAATGAAAACATTTTTAAAAACTACAAGTCTCATGGGACTTAGTGGTGAAAAGATAATTTAAAACATCGTTCTGGAAATGAGTTTACTCACAGGGTACTTTCTTTGTATACATTCGACTATACCGGACAAGCCCGGGATTTACGGGAAATCGCTGGTTTTCGTTTACCGGCGATTAAACCTCTTTCATTAAGCGTCTCATTAAAAATGAAAACATTTTTGAAAACTACAAGTCTCATTCGTTCTAGTGGTGCAGAAATAATTTGAAAAATCGTTCGGGAAATCGGTTTACTCCTTGGGCACTTTTTTTATATAAATTCAACTATGCGGGCCAAGCCTGGGATTTACGGGAAATCGCGGGTTTTCGTTTGCCGGCGATTAAACTTCTTTTATTCAGCGTCTCATCAAAAATGAAAACATTTTTGAAAACTACAAGTCTTATGCGTTTTAGTGGTGAAAAAAAAATTAAAAAAATCGTTCGGGAAATGAGTTTACTCCCTAGGTACTTTCTTTGTATACATTCGACTACACGGGCCAAGCCCTGGATTTAGGGGAAATCGCTGGTTTTCGTTTGCCGGCGATTAAACCTCTTTCATTAAACGTCTCATCAAAAATGAAAACAATTTTGAAAACTACAAGTCTCATGCGCTTTAGTGGTGAAAAAATAATTTAAAAAATCGTTCGGGAAATGAGTTTACTCCCTGGGTACTTTCTTTGTATACTTTTGACTATACGGGTCGAGTCCGGGATTTACGGGATATCGCGGGTTTTCGTTTGCCGGCGATTAAACTTCTTTTATTCATCGTCCGATCAAAAATGAAAACATTTTTGAAAACTACAAGTCTCATGCGTTTTAGTGGTGAAAAAATAATATAAAAAATCGTTCGGGAAATGAGTTTACTCCCTGGGTACTTTCTTTGTATACTTTTGACTATACGGGTCGAGTCCGGGATTTACGGGAAACCGCGGGTTTTCGTTTGCCGGCGATTAAACTTCTTTTATTCAGCGTCTCATCAAAAATGAAAACATTTTTAAAAACTACAAGTCTCGTGGGCTTTAGTGGTGAAAAGATAATTTAAAACATCGTTCTGGAAATGAGTTTACTCACAGGGTACTTTCTTTGTATACATTCGACTATACGGGACAAGCCCGGGATTTACGGGAAATCGCTGGTTTTCGTTTACCGGCGATTAAACCTCTTTCATTAAGCGTCTCATTAAAAATGAAAACATTTTTGAAAACTACAAGTCTCATGCGTTTTAGTGGTGAAAAAATAATTTAAAAAATCGTTCGGGAAATGAGTTTACTCCCTGGGTACTTTCTTTGTATACTTTTGATTATACGGGCCGAGTCCGGGGTTTACGGGAAATGGCGGGTTTTCGTTTGCCGGCGATTAAACTTCTTTTATTCAGCGTCTCATCAAAAATGAAAACATTTTTGAAAACTAAGAGTCTCATGCGTTTTAGTGGTGAAAAAAAAAAATTTAAAAAATCGTTTGGGAAATGATTTTACTCCCTGGGTACTTTCTTTGTATACTTTTAACTATACGGGTCGAGTCCGGGATTTACGGGAAATCGCGGGTTTTCGTTTGCCGGCGATTAAACTTCTTTTATTCAGCGTCTCATCAAAAATGAAAACATTTTTAAAAACTACAAGTCTCATGGGACTTAGTGGTGAAAAGATAATTTAAAACATCGTTCTGGAAATGAGTTTACTCACAGGGTACTTTCTTTGTATACATTCGACTATACCGGACAAGCCCGGGATTTACGGGAAATCGCTGGTTTTCGTTTACCGGCGATTAAACTTCTTTCATTAAGCGTCTCATCAAAAATGAAAACAAGTTTGAAAACTAAAAGTCTCATGCGTTTTAGTGGTGAAAAAAAAATTTAAAAAATCGTTCGGGAAATGAGTTTACTCCCTGTGTACTTTCTTTGTATACTTTTGACTATACGGGCCAATCCCGGGATTTACGGGAAATCGCGGGTTTTCTTTTGCCGGCGATTAAACCTCTTTCATTAAGCGTCTCATCAAAAATGAAAACAATTTTGAAAACTACAAGTCTCATGCGTTTTAGTGGTGAAAAAATAATTTAAAAAATCGTTCGGGAAATGAGTTTACTCCCTGGGTACTTTCTTTGTATACTTTTGACTATACGGGCCGAGTCCGGGATTTACGGGAAATCGCGGGTTTTTGTTTGCCGGCGATTAAACTTCTTTTATTCAGCGTCCGATCAAAAATAAAAACATTTTTGAAAACTACAAGTCTCATGCGTTTTAGTGGTGAAAAAATAATATAAAAAATCGTTCTGGAAATGAGTTTACTCACAGGGTACTTTCTTTGTATACATTCGAATATACGGGACAAGCCCGGGATTTACGGGAAATCGCTGGTTTTCGTTCACCGGCGATTAAACCTCTTTCATTAAGCGTCTCATTAAAAATGAAAACATTTTTGAAAACTACAAGTCTCATGCGTTTTAGTGGTGAAAAAATAATTTAAAAAATCGTTCGGGAAATGAGTTTACTCCCTGGGTACTTTCTTTGTATACTTTTGATTATACGGGCCGAGTCCGGGGTTTACGGGAAATGGCGGGTTTTCGTTTGCCGGCGATTAAACTTCTTTTATTCAGCGTCTCATGAAAAATGAAAACATTTTTGAAAACTAAAAGTCTCATGCGTTTTAGTAGTGAAAAAAAAATTTAAAAAATCGTTTGGGAAATGAGTTTACTCCCTGGGTACTTTCTTTGTATACTTTTAACTATACGGGTCGAGTCCGGGATTTACGGGAAATCGCGGGTTTTCGTTTGCCGGCGATTAAACTTCTTTTATTCAGCGACTCATCAAAAATGAAAACATTTTTAAAAACTACAAGTCTCATGGGACTTAGTGGTGAAAAGATAATTTAAAACATCGTTCTGGAAATGAGTTTACTCACAGGTTACTTTCTTTGTATACATTCGACTATACCGGACAAGCCCGGGATTTACGGGAAATCGCTGGTTTTCGTTTACCGGCGATTAAACCTCTTTCATTAAGCGTCTCAATAAAAAAGAAAACATTTTTGAAAACTACAAGTCTCATTCGTTCTAGTGGTGCAGAAATAATTTGAAAAATCGTTCAGGAAATCAGTTTACTCCTTGGGTACTTTCTTTATATACATTCAACTATACGGGCCAAGCCTGGGATTTACGGGAAATCGCGGGTTTTTGTTTGCCGGCGATTAAACTTCTTTTATTCAGCGTCTCATCAAAAATGAAAACAAGTTTGCAAACTAAAAGTCTCATGCGTTTTAGTGGTGAAAAAAAAAATAAAAAAATCGTTCGGGAAATGAGTTTACTCCCTGTGTACTTTCTTTGTATACTTTTGACTATACGGGCCAAGCCCGGGATTTACGGGAAATCGCGGGTTTTCTTTTGCCGCCGATTAAACTTCTTTTATTCAGCGTCTCATCAAAAATGAAAACATTTTTGAAAACTACAAGTCTTATGCATTTTAGTGGTGAAAAAGTAATTTAAAAAATCGTTATGGAAATGAGTTTACTTACAGGGCTTTTTCTTTGTATACATTCGACTACACGGGCCAAGCCCTGAATTTAGGGGAAATCGCTGGTTTTCGTTTGCCGGCGATTAAACCTCTTTCATTAAGCGTCTCATCAAAAATGAAAACAATTTTGAAAACTACAAGTCTCATGCGTTTTAGTGGTGAAAAAATAATTTAAAAAATCGTTCGGGAAATGAGTTTACTCCCTGGGTACTTTCTTTGTATACTTTTGACTATACGGGCCGAGTCCGGGATTTACGGGAAATCGCGGGTTTTCGTTTGCCGGCGATTAAACTTCTTTTAGTCAGCGTCCGATCAAAAATGAAAACATTTTTAAGAACTACAAGTCTCATGCAATTTAGCGGTGGAAAAATAATATAAAAAATCGTTCGGGAAATGCGTTTACTCCCTGGGTACTTTCTCTGTATACTTTTGACTATACGGGCCAAGCCCGGGATTTACGGGAAATGGCGGGTTTTCGTTTGCCGGCGATTAAACTTCTTTTATTCAGTGTCTCATCAAAAATGAATTTTTTTTTGAAAACTACAAGTCTCATGCGTTTTAGTGGTGAAAAGATAATTTAAAAAATCGTTTTGGAAATGAGTTTGCTCACAGGGTACTTTCTTTGTATACATTCGACTATACCGGACAAGCCCGGGATTTACGGGAAATCGCTGGTTTTCGTTTACCGGCGATTAAACCTCTTTCATTAAGCGTCTCAATAAAAATGAAAACATTTTTGAAAACTACAAGTCTTCTGTGTTTTAGTGGTGAAAAAGTAATTTAAAAAATCGTTATGGAAATGAGTTTACTTACAGGACTTTTTCTTTGTATACATTCGACTATACGGGCCAAGCCTGGGATTTACGGGAAATCACGGGTTTTCGTTTGCCGGCGATTAAACCTCTTTCAATAAGCGTCTCATCAAAAATGAAAACATTTTTGAAAACTACAAGTCTCATGCGTTTTAGTGGTGAAAAAAAAAATAAAAAAATCGTTCGGGAAATGAGTTTACTCCCTGGGTACTTTCTTTGTATACATTCGACTACACGGGCCAAGCCCTGGATTTAGGGGAAATCGCTGGTTTTCGTTTGCCGGCGATTAAACCTCTTTCATTAAGCGTCTCATCAAAAATGAAAACAATTTTGAAAACTACAAGTCTCATGCGTTTTAGTGGTGAAAAAAAAATTTAAAAAATCGTTCGGGAAATGAGTTTACTCCCTGGGTACTTTCTTTGTATACTTTTGACTATACGGGCCGAGTCCGGGATTTACGGGAAATCGCGGGTTTTCGTTTGCCTGGCGATTAAACTTCTTTTAGTCAGCGTCCGATCAAAAATGAAAACATTTTTAAGAACTACAAGTCTCGTGCAATTTAGCGGTGGAAAAATAATATAAAAAATCGTTCGGGAAATGCGTTTACTCCCTGGGTACTTTCTCTGTATACTTTTGAGTATACGGGCCAAGCCCGGGATTTACGGGAAATGGCGGGTTTTCGTTTGCCGGCGATTAAACTTCTTTTATTCAGTGTCTCATCAAAAATGACAATTTTTTTGAAAACTACAAGTCTCATGCGTTTTAGTGGTGAAAAGATAATTTAAAAAATCGTTTTGGAAATGAGTTTGCTCACAGGGTACTTTCTTTGTATACATTCGACTACACGGGCCAAGCCTGAGATTTACGGGAAATCACGGGTTTTCGTTTGCCGGCGATTAAACCTCTTTCAATAAGCGTCTCATCAAAAATGAAAACATTTTTGAAAACTACAAGTCTCATGCGTTTTAGTGGTGAAAAAAAAAATAAAAAAATCGTTCGGGAAATGAGTTTACTCCCTGGGTACTTTCTTTGTATACATTCGACTACACGGGCCAAGCCCTGGATTTAGGGGAAATCGCTGGTTTTCGTTTGCCGGCGATTAAACCTCTTTCATTAAGCGTCTCATCAAAAATGAAAACAATTTTGAAAACTACAAGTCTCATGCGTTTTAGTGGTGAAAAAATAATTTAAAAAATCGTTCGGGAAATGAGTTTACTCCCTGGGTACTTTCTTTGTATACTTTTGACTATACGGGCCAAGCCCGGGATTTACAGGAAATGGCGGGTTTTCGTTTGCCGGCGATTAAACTTCTTTTATTCAGTGTCTCATCAAAAATGAAAATTTTTTTGAAAACTACAAGTCTCATGCGTTTTAGTGGTGAAAAGATAATTTAAAAAATCGTTTTGGAAATGAGTTTGCTCACAGGGTACTTTCTTTGTATACATTCGACTATACGGGCCAAGCCTGGGATTTACGGGAAATCACGGGTTTTCGTTTGCCGGCGATTAAACCTCTTTCAATAAGCGTCTCATCAAATATGAAAACATTTTTGAAAACTACAAGTCTCATGCGTTTTAGTGGTGAAAAAAAAAATAAAAAAATCGTTCGGGAAATGAGTTTACTCCCTGGGTACTTTCTTTGTATACATTCGACTACACGGGCCAAGCCCTGGATTTAGGGGAAATCGCTGGTTTTCGTTTGCCGGCGATTAAACCTCTTTCATTAAGCGTCTCATCAAAAATGAAAACAATTTTGAAAACTACAAGTCTCATGCGTTTTAGTGGTGAAAAAATAATTTAAAAAATCGTTCGGGAAATGAGTTTACTCCCTGGGTACTTTCTTTGTATACTTTTGACTATAC
Source organism: Hydractinia symbiolongicarpus (assembly GCF_029227915.1). Lineage (NCBI taxonomy): Eukaryota > Metazoa > Cnidaria > Hydrozoa > Anthoathecata > Hydractiniidae > Hydractinia > Hydractinia symbiolongicarpus. The sequence continues at coordinate 26,738,739 of NC_079881.1, forward strand.
GGGCTGAGTCCGGGATTTACGGGAAATCGCGGGTTTTCGTTTGCCGGCGATTAAACTTCTTTTAGTCAGCGTCCGATCAAAAATGAAAACATTTTTAAGAACTACAAGTCTCATGCAATTTAGCGGTGGAAAAATAATATAAAAAATCGTTCGGGAAATGCGTTTACTCCCTGGGTACTTTCTCTGTATACTTTTGACTATACGGGCCAAGCCCGGGATTTACGCGAAATGGCGGGTTTTCGTTTGCCGGCGATTAAACTTCTTTTATTCAGTGTCTCATCAAAAATGAAAAATTTTTTGAAAACTACAAGTCTCATGCGTTTTAGTGGTGAAAGGATAATTTAAAAAATCGTTTTGGAAATGAGTTTGCTCACAGGGTACTTTCTTTGTATACATTCGACTATACCGGACAAGCCCGGGATTTACGGGAAATCGCTGGTTTTCGTTTACCGGCGATTAAACCTCTTTCATTAAGCGTCTCAATAAAAATGAAAACATTTTTGAAAACTACAAGTCTCATTCGTTCTAGTGGTGCAGAAATAAATTGAAAAATCGTTCAGGAAATCAGTTTACTCCTTGGGTACTTTCTTTATATACATTCAACTATACGGGCCAAGCCTGGGATTTACGGGAAATCGCGGGTTTTCGTTTGCCGGCGATTATCATTCTTTTATTTAGCGTCTCATCAAAAATGAAAACATTTTTGAAAACTACAAGTCTTCTGCGTTTTAGTGGTGAAAAAGTAATTTAAAAAATCGTTATGGAAATGAGTTTACTTACAGGGCTTTTTCTTTGTATACATTCGACTATACGGGCCAAGCCTGGGATTTACGGGAAATCGCGAGTTTTCGTTTGCCGGCGATTAAACCTCTTTCATTAAGCGTCTCATCAAAAATGAAAACATTTTTGAAAACTACAAGTCTCATGCGTTTTAGTGGTGAAAAAATAAATAAAAAAATCGTTCGGGAAATGAGTTTACTCCCTGGGTACTTTCTTTGTATACATTCGACTACACGGGCCAAGCCCCGGATTTAGGGGAAATCGCTGGTTTTCGTTTGCCGGCGATTAAACCTCTTTCATTAAGCGTCTCATCAAAAATGAAAACAATTTTGAAAACTACAAGTCTCATGCGTTTTAGTGGTAAAAAAATAATTTAAAAAATCGTTCGGGAAATGAGTTTACTCCCTGGGTACTTTCTTTGTATACTTTTGACTATACGGGCCGAGTCCGGGATTTACGGGAAATCGCGGGTTTTCGTTTGCCGGCGAATTAACTTCTTTTAGTCAGCGTCCGATCAAAAATGAAAACATTTTTAAAAACTACAAGTCTCATGCAATTTAGTGGTGAAAAAATAATATAAAAAATCGTTCGGGAAATGAGTTTACTCCCTGGGTACTTTCTCTGTATACTTTTGACTATACGGGCCAAGCCTGGGATTTACGGGAAATCGCGGGTTTTCGTTTGCCAGCGATTATACTTCTTTTATTAAGCGTCTCATCAAAAATGAAAACAATTTTGAAAACTACAAGTCTCATGCGTTTTAGTGGTGAAAAAGTAATTTAAAAAATCGTTATGGAAATGAGTTTACTTACAGGGTACTTTCTTTGTATACATTCGACTATACCGGACAAGCCCGGGATTTACGGGAAATCGCTGGTTTTCGTTTACCGGCGATTAAACCTCTTTCATTAAGCGTCTCAATAAAAATGAAAACATTTTTGAAAACTACAAGTCTCATTCGTTCTAGTGGTGCAGAAGTAAATTGAAAAATCGTTCAGGAAATCAGTTTACTCCTTGGGTACTTTCTTTATATACATTCAACTATACGGGCCAAGCCTGGGATTTACGGGAAATCGCGGGTTTTCGTTTGCCAGCGATTATACTTCTTTTATTCAGCGTCTCATCAAAAATGAAAACATTTTTGAAAACTACAAGTCTTCTGCGTTTTAGTGGTGAAAAAGTAATTTAAAAAATCGTTATGGAAATGAGTTTACTTACAGGGCTTTTTCTTTGTATACATTCGAATATACGGGCCAAGCCTGGGATTTACGGGAAATTGCGGGTTTTCGTTTGCCGGCGATTAAACCTCTTGCATTAAGCGTCTCATCAAAAATGAAAACATTTTTGAAAACTACAAGTCTCATGCGTTTTAGTGGTGAAAAAATAAATAAAAAAATCGTTCGGGAAATGAGTTTACTCCCTGGGTACTTTCTTTGTATACATTCGACTACACGGGCCAAGCCCCGGATTTAGGGGAAATCGCTGGTTTTCGTTTGCCGGCGATTAAACCTCTTTCATTAAGCGTCTCATCAAAAATGAAAACAATTTTGAAAACTACAAGTCTCATGCGTTTTAGTGGTAAAAAAATAATTTAAAAAATCGTTCGGGAAATGAGTTTACTCCCTGGGTACTTTCTTTGTATACTTTTGACTATACGGGCCGAGTCCGGGATTTACGGGAAATCGCGGGTTTTCGTTTGCCGGCGAATTAACTTCTTTTAGTCAGCGTCCGATCAAAAATGAAAACATTTTTAAAAACTACAAGTCTCATGCAATTTAGTGGTGAAAAAATAATATAAAAAATCGTTCGGGAAATGAGTTTACTCCCTGGGTACTTTCTCTGTATACTTTTGACTATACGGGCCAAGCCCGGGATTTACGGGAAATGGCGGGTTTTCGTTTGCCGGCGATTAAACTTCTTTTATTCAGTGTCTCATCAAAAATGAAAATATTTTTGAAAACTACAAGTCTCATGCGTTTTAGTGGTGAAAAGATAATTTAAAAAATCGTTTTGGAAATGAGTTTGCTCACAGGGTACTTTCTTTGTATACATTCGACTATACCGGACAAGCCCGGGATTTACGGGAAATCGCTGGTTTTCGTTTACCGGCGATTAATCCTCTTTCATTAAGCGTCTCAATAAAAATGAAAACATTTTTGAAAACTACAAGTCTCATTCGTTCTAGTGGTGCAGAAATAATTTGAAAAATCGTTCGGGAAATCAGTTTACTCCTTGGGTACTTTCTTTATATACATTCAACTATACGGGCCAAGCCTGGGATTTACGGGAAATCGCGGGTTTTCGTTTGCCGGCGATTAAACTTCTTTTATTCAGCGTCTCATCAAAAATGAAAACATTTTTGAAAACTACAAGTCTTATGCGTTTTAGTGGTGAAAAAGTAATTTAAAAAATCGTTATGGAAATGAGTTTACTTACAGGGCTTTTTCTTTGTATACATTCGACTATACGGGCCAAGCCTGGGATTTACGGGAAATCGCGGGTTTTCGTTTGCCGGCGATTAAACCTCTTTCATTAAGCGTCTCATCAAAAATGAAAACATTTTTGAAAACTACAAGTCTCATGCGTTTTAGTGGTGAAAAAAAAAATAAAAAAATCGTTCGGGAAATGAGTTTACTCCCTGGGTACTTTCTTTGTATACATTCGACTACACGGGCCAAGCCCTGGATTTAGGGGAAATCGCTGGTTTTCGTTTGCCGGCGATTAATCCTCTTTCATTAAGCGTCTCATCAAAAATGAAAACAATTTTGAAAACTACAAGTCTCATGCGTTTTAGTGGTGAAAAAATATTTTAAAAAATCGTTCGGGAAATGAGTTTACTTCCTGGGTACTTTCTTTGTATACTTTTGACTATACGGGCCGAGTCCGGGATTTACGGGAAATCGCGGGTTTTCGTTTGCCGGCGATTAAACTTCTTTTATTCAGAGTCCGATCAAAAATGAAAACATTTTTAAAAACTACAAGTCTTATGCAATTTAGTGGTGAAAAAATAATATAAAAAATCGTTCGGGAAATGAGTTTACTCCCTGGGTACTTTCTCTGTATACTTTTGACTATACGGGCCAAGCCCGGGATTTACGGGAAATGGCGGGTTTTCGTTTGCCGGCGATTTAACTTCTTTTATTCAGTGTCTCATCAAAAATAAAAATATTTTTGAAAACTACAAGTCTCATGCGTTTTAGTGGTGAAAAGATAATTTAAAAAATCGTTTTGGAAATGAGTTTGCTCACAGGGTACTTTCTTTGTATACATTCGACTATACCGGACAAGCCCGGGATTTACGGGAAATCGCTGGTTTTCGTTTACCGGCGATTAAACCTCTTTCATTAAGCGTCTCAATAAAAATGAAAACATTTTTGAAAACTACAAGTCTCATTCGTTCTAGCGGTGCAGAAATAATTTGAAAAATCGTTCGGGAAATCAGTTTACTCCTTGGGTACTTTCTTTATATACATTCAACTATACGGGCCAAGCCTGGGATTTACGGGAAAACGCGGGTTTTCGTTTGCCGGCGATTAAACTTCTTTTATTCAGCGTCTCATTAAAAATGAAAACAAGTTTGAAGACTACAAGTCTCATGCGTTTTAGTGGTGAAAAAATAATATAAAAAATCGTTCGGGAAATGAGTTTACTCCCTGTGTACTTTCTTTGTATACTTTTGACTATACGGGCCAAGCCCGGGATTTACGGGAAATCGCGGGTTTTCTTTTGCCGGCGATTAAACTTCTTTTATTCAGCGTCTCATCAAAAATGAAAACATTTTTGAAAACTACAAGTCTTATGCGTTTTAGTGGTAAAAAAGTAATTTAAAAAATCGTTATGGAAATGAGTTTACTTACAGGGCTTTTTCTTTGTATACATTCGACTATACGGGCCAAGCCTGGGATTTACGGGAAATAGCGGGTTTTCGTTTGCCGGCGATTAAACCTCTTTCATTAAGCGTCTCATCAAAAATGAAAACATTTTTGAAAACTACAAGTCTCATGCGTTTTAGTGGTGAAAAAAAAAATAAAAAAATCGTTCGGGAAATGAGTTTACGCCCTGGGTACTTTCTTTGTATACATTCGACTACACGGGCCAAGCCCTGGATTTAGGGGAAATCGCTGGTTTTCGTTTGCCGGCGATTAAACCTCTTTCATTAAGCGTCTCATCAATAATGAAAACAATTTTGAAAACTACAAGTCTCATGCATTTTAGTGGTGAAAAAATAATTTAAAAAATCGTTCGGGAAATGAGTTTACTCCCTGGGTACTTTCTTTGTATACTTTTGACTATACGGGCCGAGTCCGGGATTTACGGGAAATCGCGGGTTTTCGTTTGCCGGCGAATTAACTTCTTTTAGTCAGCGTCCGATCAAAAATGAAAACATTTTTAAAAACTACAAGTCTCATGCAATTTAGTGGTGAAAAAATAATATAAAAAATCGTTCGGGAAATGAGTTTACTCCCTGCGTACTTTCTCTGTATACTTTTGACTATACGGGCCAAGCCCGGGATTTACGGGAAATGGCGGGTTTTCGTTTGCCGGCGATGAAACTTCTTTTATTCAGTGTCTCATCAAAAATGAAAATATTTTTGAAAACTACAAGTCTCATGCGTTTTAGTGGTGAAAAAATAATTTAAAAAATCGTTCGGGAAATGAGTTTACTCCCTGGGTACTTTCTTTGTATACTTTTGACTATACGGGCCGAGTCCGGGATTTACGGGAAATCGCGGGTTTTCGTTTGCCGGCGAATTAACTTCTTTTAGTCAGCGTCCGATCAAAAATGAAAACATTTTTAAAAACTACAAGTCTTATGCAATTTAGTGGTGAAAAAATAATATAAAAAATCGTTCGGGAAATGAGTTTACTCCCTGGGTACTTTCTCTGTATACTTTTGACTATACGGGCCAAGCCCGGGATTTACGGGAAATGGCGGGTTTTCGTTTGCCGGCGATTAAACTTCTTTTATTCAGTGTCTCATCAAAAATGAAAATATTTTTGAAAACTACAAGTCTCATGCGTTTTAGTGGTGAAAAGATAATTTAAAAAATCGTTTTGGAAATGAGTTTGCTCACAGGGTACTTTCTTTGTATACATTCGACTATACCGGACAAGCCCGGGATTTACGGGAAATCGCTGGTTTTCGTTTACCGGCGATTAAACCTCTTTCATTAAGCGTCTCAATAAAAATGAAAACATTTTTAAAAACTACAAGTCTCATTCGTTCTAGTGGTGCAGAAATAATTTGAAAAATCGTTCGGGAAATCAGTTTACTCCTTGGGTACTTTCTTTATATACATTCAACTATACGGGCCAAGCCTGGGATTTACGGGAAAACGCGGGTTTTCGTTTGCCGGCGATTAAACTTCTTTTATTCAGCGTCTCATCAAAAATGAAAACAAGTTTGAAGACTACAAGTCTCATGCGTTTTAGTGGTGAAAAAATAATATAAAAAATCGTTCGGGAAATGAGTTTACTCCCTGTGTACTTTCTTTGTATACTTTTGACTATACGGGCCAAGCCCGGGATTTACGGGAAATCGCGGGTTTTCTTTTGCCGGCGATTAAACTTCTTTTATTCAGCGTCTCATCAAAAATGAAAACATTTTTGAAAACTACAAGTCTTATGCGTTTTAGTGGTAAAAAAGTAATTTAAAAAATCGTTATGGAAATGAGTTTACTTACAGGGCTTTTTCTTTGTATACATTCGACTATACGGGCCAAGCCTGGGATTTACGGGAAATCGCGGGTTTTCGTTTGCCGGCGATTAAACCTCTTTCATTAAGCGTCTCATCAAAAATGAAAACATTTTTGAAAACTACAAGTCTCATGCGTTTTAGTGGTGAAAAAAAAAATAAAAAAATCGTTCGGGAAATGAGTTTACGCCCTGGGTACTTTCTTTGTATACATTCGACTACACGGGCCAAGCCCTGGATTTAGGGGAAATCGCTGGTTTTCGTTTGCCGGCGATTAAACCTCTTTCATTAAGCGTCTCATCAATAATGAAAACAATTTTGAAAACTACAAGTCTCGTGCGTTTTAGTGGTGAAAAAATAATTTAAAAAATCGTTCGGGAAATGAGTTTATTCCCTGGGTACTTTCTTTGTATACTTTTGACTATACGGGCCGAGTCCGGGATTTACGGGAAATCGCGGGTTTTCGTTTGCCGGCGAATTAACTTCTTTTAGTCAGCGTCCGATCAAAAATGAAAACATTTTTAAAAACTACAAGTCTCATGCAATTTAGTGGTGAAAAAATAATATAAAAAATCGTTCGGGAAATGAGTTTACTCCCTGCGTACTTTCTCTGTATACTTTTGACTATACGGGCCAAGCCCGGGATTTACGGGAAATGGCGGGTTTTCGTTTGCCGGCGATTAAACTTCTTTTATTCAGTGCCTCATCAAAAATGAAAATATTTTTGAAAACTACAAGTCTCATGCGTTTTAGTGGTGAAAAGATAATTTAAAAAATCGTTTTGGAAATGAGTTTGCTCACAGGGTGCTTTCTTTGTATACATTCGACTATACCGGACAAGCCCGGGATTTACGGGAAATCGCTGGTTTTCGTTTACCGGCGATTAAACCTCTTTCATTAAGCGTCTCAATAAAAATGAAAACATTTTTGAAAACTACATGTCTCATTCGTTCTAGTGGTGCAGAAATAATTTGAAAAATCGTTCGGGAAATCAGTTTTCTCCTTGGGTACTTTCTTTATATACATTCAACTATACGGGCCAAGCCTGGGATTTACGGGAATTTGCGGGTTTTCGTTTGCCGGCGATTAAACTTCTTTTATTCAGCGTCACATCCAAAATGAAAACATTTTTGAAAACTACAAGTCTTATGCGTTTTAGTGGTGAAAAAGTAATTTAAAAAATCGTTATGGAAATGAGTTTACTTACAGGGCTTTTTCTTTGTATACATTCGACTATACGGGCCAAGCCTGGGATTTACGGGAAATCGCGGGTTTTCGTTTGCCGGCGATTAAACCTCTTTCATTAAGCGTCTCATCAAAAATGAAAACATTTTTGAAAACTACAAGTCTCATGCGTTTTAGTGGTGAAAAAAAAAATAAAAAAATCGTTCGGGAAATCAGTTTACTCCTTGGGTACTTTCTTTATATACATTCAACTATACAGGCCAAGCCCTGGATTTAGGGGAAATCGCTGGTTTTCGTTTACCGGCGATTAAACCTCTTTCATTAAGCGTCTCAACAAAAATGAAAACATTTTTGAAAACTACAAGTCTCATTCGTTCTAGTGGTGAAAAAATAATTTAAAAAATCGTTCGGGAAATGAGTTTACTCCCTGGGTACTTTCTTTGTATACTTTTGACTATACGGGCCGAGTCCGGGATTTACGGGAAATCGCGGGTTTTCGTTTGCCGGCGAATTAACTTCTTTTAGTCAGCGTCCGATCAAAAATGAAAACATTTTTAAAAACTACAAGTCTCATGCGTTTTAGTGGTGAAAAGATAATTTAAAAAATCGTTTTGGAAATGAGTTTGCTCACAGGGTACTTTCTTTGTATACATTCGACTATGCCGGACAAGCCCGGGATTTACGGGAAATCGCTGGTTTTCGTTTACCGGCGATTAAACCTCTTTCATTAAGCGTCTCAATAAAAATGAAAACATTTTTAAAAACTACAAGTCTCATTCGTTCTAGTGGTGCAGAAATAATTTGAAAAATCGTTCGGGAAATCAGTTTACTCCTTGGGTACTTTCTTTATATACATTCAACTATACGGGCCAAGCCCTGGATTTAGGGGAAATCGCTGGTTTTCGTTTGCCGGCGATTAAACCTCTTTCATTAAGCGTCTCATCAAAAATGAAAACAATTTTGAAAACTACAAGTCTCATGCGTTTTAGTGGTGAAATAATAATTTAAAAAATTGTTCGGGAAATGAGTTTACTCCCTGGGTACTTTCTTTGTATACTTTTGACTATACGGGCCGAGTCCGGGATTTACGGGAAATCGCGGGTTTTTGTTTGCCGGCGAATTAACTTCTTTTAGTCAGCGTCCGATCAAAAATGAAAACATTTTTAAAAACTACAAGTCTCATGCAATTTAGTGGTGAAAAAATAATATAAAAAATCGTTCGGGAAATGAGTTTACTCCCTGGGTACTTTCTCTGTATACTTTTGACTATACGGGCCAAGCCGGGGATTTACGGGAAATGGCGGGTTTTCGTTTGCCGGCGATTAAACTTCTTTTATTCAGTGTCTCATCAAAAATGAAAATATTTTTGAAAACTACAAGTCTCATGCGTTTTAGTGGTGAAAAGATAATTTAAAAAATCGTTTTGGAAATGAGTTTGCTCACAGGGTACTTTCTTTGTATACATTCGACTATACCGGACAAGCCCGGGATTTACGGGAAATCGCTGGTTTTCGTTTACCGGCGATTAAACCTCTTTCATTAAGCGTCTCAATAAAAATGAAAACATTTTTGAAAACTACAAGTCTCATTCGTTCTAGTGGTGCAGAAATAATTTGAAAAATCGTTCGGGAAATCAGTTTACTCCTTAGGTACTTTCTTTATATACATTCAACTATACGGGCCGAGTCCGGGATTTACGGGAAATCGCGGGTTTTCGTTTGCCGGCGAATTAACTTTTTTTAGTCAGCGTCCGATCAAAAATGAAAACATTTTTAAAAACTACAAGTCTCATGCAATTTAGTGGTGAAAAAATAATATAAAAAATCGTTCGGGAAATGAGTTTACTCAATGGGTACTTTCTCTGTATACTTTTGACTATACGGGCCAAGCCCGGGATTTACGGGAAATGGCGGGTTTTCGTTTGCCGGCGATTAAACTTCTTTTATTCAGTGTCTCATCAAAAATGAAAATATTTTTGAAAACTACAAGTCTCATGCGTTTTAGTGGTGAAAAGATAATTTAAAAAATCGTTTTGGAAATGAGTTTGCTCACAGGGTACTTTCTTTGTATACATTCGACTATGCCGGACAAGCCCGGGATTTACGGGAAATCGCTGGTTTTCGTTTACCGGCGATTAAACCTCTTTCATTAAGCGTCTCAATAAAAATGAAAACATTTTTGAAAACTACAAGTCTCATTCGTTCTAGTGGTGCAGAAATAATTTGAAAAATCGTTCGGGAAATCAGTTTACTCCTTGGGTACTTTCTTTATATACATTCAACTATACGGGCCAAGCCTGGGATTTACGGGAAATCGCGGGTTTTCGTTTGCCGGCGATTAAACTTCTTTTATTCAGCGTCTCATCAAAAATGAAAACAAGTTTGAAGACTACAAGTCTCATGCGTTTTAGTTGTCAAAAAATAATTTAAAAAATCGTTCGGGAAATGAGTTTACTCCCTGTGTACTTTCTTTGTATACTTTTGACTATACGGGCCAAGCCCGGGATTTACGGGAAATCGCGGGTTTTCTTTTGCCGGCGATTAAACTTCTTTTATTCAGCGTCTCATCAAAAATGAAAACATTTTTGAAAACTACAAGTCTTATGCGTTTTAGTGGTGAAAAAGTACTTTAAAAAATCGTTATGGAAATGAGTTTACTTACAGGGCTTTTTCTTTGTATACATTCGACTATACGGGCCAAGCCTGGGATTTACGGGAAATCGCGGGTTTTCGTTTGCCGGCGATTAAACCTCTTTCATTAAGCGTCTCATCAAAAATGAAAACATTTTTGAAAACTACAAGTCTCATGCGTTTTAGTGGTGAAAAAAAAAATAAAAAAATCGTTCGGGAAATGAGTTTACGCCTTGGGTACTTTCTTTGTATACATTCGACTACACGGCCCAAGCCCTGGATTTAGGGGAAATCGCTGGTTTTCGTTTGCCGGCGATTAAACCTCTTTCATTAAGCGTCTCATCAAAAATAAAAACAATTTTGAAAACTACATGTCTCATGCGTTTTAGTGGTGAAAAAATAATTTAAAAAATCGTTCGGGAAATGAGTTTACTCCCTGGGTACTTTCTTTGTAAACTTTTGACTATACGGGCCGAGTCCGGGATTTACGGGAAATCGCGGGTTTTCGTTTGCCGGCGATTAAACTTCTTTTAGTCAGCGTCCGATCAAAAATGAAAACATTTTTGAAAACTACAAGTCTCATGCATTTTAGTGGTGAAAAAATAATATAAAAAATCGTTCGGGAAATGAGTTTACTCCCTGGGTACTTTCTCTGTATACTTTTGACTATACGGGCCAAGCCCGGGATTTACGGGAAATCGCGGGTTTTCGTTTGCCGGCGATTAAACTTCTTTTATTCAGTGTCTCATCAAAAATGAAAATATTTTTGAAAACTACAAGTCTCATGCGTTTTAGTGGTAAAAAGATAATTTAAAAAATCGTTTTGGAAATGAGTTTGCTCACAGGGTACTTTCTTTGTATACATTCGACTATACGTGCCAAGCCCGGGATATACGGGAAATCGCGGGTTTTCGTTTGCCGGCGATTAAACCACTTTCATTAAGCGTCTCATCAAAAATGAAAACATTTCTGAAAACTACAAGTCTCATGCGTTTTAGTGGTGAAATAATAATTTAAAAAATCGTTTGGGAAATGAGTTTACTCCCTGGGTACTTTCTTTGTATACTTTTGACTATACGGGCCGGGTCGGGGATTTACGGGAAGACGCGGGTTTTCGTTTGCCGGCGATTAAACTTCTTTTATACAGCGTCTCATCAAAAATAAAAACATTTTTAAAAACTACAAGTCTCATGGGCTTTAGTGGTGAAATAATAATTTAAAAAATCGTTCGGGAAATGAGTTTACATCCTGGGTACTTTCTTTGTATACATTTGACTATACGGACCGAGTCCGGGGTTTACGGGAAATCGCTGGTTTTCGTTTACCGGCGATTAAACCTCTTTCATTAAGCGTCTCAATAAAAATGAAAACATTTTTGAAAACTACAAGTCTCATTCGTTCTAGTGGTGCAGAAATAATTTGAAAAATCGTTCGGGAAATCAGTTTACTCCTTGGGTACTTTCTTTATATACATTCAACTATACGGGCCAAGCCTGGGATTTACGGGAAATCGCGGGTTTTCGTTTGCCGGCGATTAAACTTCTTTTATTCAGCGTCTCATCAAAAATGAAAACAAGTTTGAAGACTACAAGTCTCATGCGTTTTAGTGGTGAAAAAATAATTTAAAAAATCGTTCGGGAAATGAGTTTACTCCCTGTGTACTTTCTTTGTATACTTTTGACTATACGGGCCAAGCCCGGGATTTACGGGAAATCGCGGGTTTTCTTTTGCCGGCGATTAAACTTCTTTTATTCAGCGTCTCATCAAAAATGAAAACATTTTTGAAAACTACAAGTCTTATGCGTTTTAGTGGTGAAAAAGTAATTTAAAAAATCGTTATGGAAATGAGTTTACTTACAGGGCTTTTTCTTTGTATACATTCGACTATACGGGCCAAGCCTGGGATTTACGGGAAATCGCGGGTTTTCGTTTGCCGGCGATTAAACCTCTTTCATTAAGCGTCTCATCAAAAATGAAAACATTTTTGAAAACTACAAGTCTCATGCGTTTTAGTGGTGAAAAAATAATTTAAAAAATCGTTCGGGAAATGAGTTTACTCCCTGGGTACTTTCTTCGTATACTTTTGACTATACGGGCCGAGTCCGGGATTTACGGGAAATCTCGGGTTTTCGTTTGCCGGCGATTAAACTTCTTTTATACAGCGTCTCATCAAAAATAAAAACATTTTTAAAAACTACAAGTCTCATGGGCTTTAGTGGTGAAATAATAATTTAAAAAATCGTTCGGGAAATGAATTTACACCCTGGGTACTTTCTTTGTATACCTTTGACTATACGGGCCGAGTCCGGGATTTACGGGAAATCGCAGGTTTTCGTTTGTCGGCGATTAAACTTCTTTTATTCAGCGTCTCATCAAAAATGGAAACATTTCTGAAAACTACAAGTCTTATGCGTTTTTGTGGTGAAAAATTAATTTAAAAAATCGTTCTGGAAATGAGTTTACTCACAGGGTGCTTTCTTTGTATACATTCGACTATACGGGCCAAGCCCGGGATATACGGGAAATCGCGGGTTTTCGTTTGCCGGCGATTAAACCTCTTTCATTAAGCGTCTCATCAAAAATGAAAACATTTTTAAAAACTACAAGTCTCATGCGTTTTAGTGGTGAAAAAAAAATTTAAAAAATCGTTTTGGAAATGAGTTTGCTCACAGGGTACTTTCTTTGTATACATTCGACTATACGGGCCAAGCCCGGGATATACGGGAAATCGCGGGTTTTCGTTTGCCAGCGATTAAACCACTTTCATTAAGCGTCTCATCAAAAATGAAAACATTTCTGAAAACTACAAGTCCCATGCGTTTTAGTGGTGAAAAAATAATTTAAAAAATCGTTCGGAAAATGAGTTTACTCCCTGGGTACTTTCTTTGTATACTTTTGACTATACGGGCCGAGTCCGGGATTTACGGAAAATCTCGGGTTTTCGTTTGCCGGCGATTAAACTTCTTTTATTCAGCGTCTCATCAAAAATGAAAACATTTTTAAAAACTACAAGTCTCATGGGCTTTAGTGGTGAAATAATAATTTAAAAAATCGTTCGGGAAATGAGTTTACATCCTGGGTACTTTCTTTGTATACCTTTGACTATACGGGCCGAGTCCGGGATTTACGGGAAATCGCAGGTTTTCGTTTGTCGGCGATTAAACTTCTTTTATTCAGCGTCTCATCAAAAATGGAAACATTTTTGAAAACTACAAGTCTTATGCGTTTTTGTGGTGAAAAAATAATTTAAAAAATCGTTCTGGAAATGAGTTTACTCACAGGGTGCTTTCTTTGTATACATTCGACTATACGGGCCAAGCCCGGGATTTACGGGAAATCGCGGGTTTTCGTTTGCCGGCGATTAAACTTTTTTTATTCAGCGTCTCATCAAAAATGAAAACATTTTTAAAAACTACAAGTCTCATGGGCTTTAGTGGTGAAATAATAATTTAAAAAATCGTTCGGGAAATGAGTTTACATCCTGGGTACTTTCTTTGTATACCTTTGACTATACGGGCCGAGTCCGGGATTTACGGGAAATCGCAGGTTTTCGTTTGTCGGCGATTAAACTTCTTTTATTCAGCGTCTCATCAAAAATGGAAACATTTTTGAAAACTACAAGTCTTATGCGTTTTTGTGGTGAAAAAATAATTTAAAAAATCGTTCTGGAAATGAGTTTACTCACAGGGTGCTTTCTTTGTATACATTCGACTATACGGGCCAAGCCCGGGATTTACGGGAAATCGCGGGTTTTCGTTTGCCGGCGATTAAACTTTTTTTATTCAGCGTCTCATCAAAAATGAAAACATTTTTAAAAACTACAAGTCTCATGGGCTTTAGTGGTGAAATAATAATTTAAAAAATCGTTCGGGAAATGAGTTTACATCCTGGGTACTTTCTTTGTATACCTTTGACTATACGGGCCGAGTCCGGGATTTACGGGAAATCGCAGGTTTTCGTTTGTCGGCGATTAAACTTCTTTTATTCAGTGTCTCATCAAAAATGAAAATATTTTTGAAAACTACAAGTCTCATGCGTTTTAGTGGTGAAAAGATAATTTAAAAAATCGTTTTAGAAATGAGTTTGCTCACAGGGTACTTTCTTTGTATACATTCGACTATACCGGACAAGCCCGGGATTTACGGGAAATCGCTGGTTTTCGTTTACCGGCGATTAAACCTCTTTCATTAAGCGTCTCAATAAAAATGAAAACATTTTTGAAAACTACAAGTCTCATTCGTTCTAGTGGTGCAGAAATAATTTGAAAAATCGTTCGGGAAATCAGTTTACTCCTTAGGTACTTTCTTTATATACATTCAACTATACGGGCCGAGTCCGGGATTTACGGGAAATCGCGGGTTTTCGTTTGCCGGCGAATTAACTTCTTTTAGTCAGCGTCCGATCAAAAATGAAAACATTTTTAAAAACTACAAGTCTCATGCAATTTAGTGGTGAAAAAATAATATAAAAAATCGTTCGGGAAATGAGTTTACTCCCTGGGTACTTTCTCTGTATACTTTTGACTATACGGGCCAAGCCCGGGATTTACGGGAAATGGCGGGTTTTCGTTTGCCGGCGATTAAACTTCTTTTATTCAGTGTCTCATCAAAAATGAAAATATTTTTGAAAACTACAAGTCTCATGCGTTTTAGTGGTGAAAAGATAATTTAAAAAATCGTTTTGGAAATGAGTTTGCTCACAGGGTACTTTCTTTGTATACATTCGACTATGCCGGACAAGCCCGGGATTTACGGGAAATCGCTGGTTTTCGTTTACCGGCGATTAAACCTCTTTCATGAAGCGTCTCAATAAAAATGAAAACATTTTTGAAAACTACAAGTCTCATTCGTTCTAGTGGTGCAGAAATAATTTGAAAAATCGTTCGGGAAATCAGTTTACTCCTTGGGTACTTTCTTTATATACATTCAACTATACGGGCCAAGCCTGGGATTTACGGGAAATCGCGGGTTTTCGTTTGCCGGCGATTAAACTTCTTTTATTCAGCGTCTCATCAAAAATGAAAACAAGTTTGAAGACTACAAGTCTCATGCGTTTTAGTGGTGAAAAAATAATTTAAAAAATCGTTCGGGAAATGAGTTTACTCCCTGCGTACTTTCTTTGTATACTTTTGACTATACGGGCCAAGCCCGGGATTTACGGGAAATCGCGGGTTTTCTTTTGCCGGCGATTAAACTTCTTTTATTCAGCGTCTCATCAAAAATGAAAACATTTTTGAAAACTACAAGTCTTATGCGTTTTAGTGGTGAAAAAGTAATTTAAAAAATCGTTATGGAAATGAGTTTACTTACAGGGCTTTTTCTTTGTATACATTCGACTATACGGGCCAAGCCTGGGATTTACGGGAAGTCGCGGGTTTTCGTTTGCCGGCGATTAAACCTCTTTCATTAAGCGTCTCATCAAAAATGAAAACATTTTTGAAAACTACAAGTGTCATGCGTTTTAGTGGTGAAAAAATAATTTAAAAAATCGTTCGGGAAATGAGTTTACTCCCTGGGTACTTTCTTCGTATACTTTTGACTATACGGGCCGAGTCCGGGATTTACGGGAAATCTCGGGTTTTCGTTTGCCGGCGATTAAACTTCTTTTATTCAGCGTCTCATCAAAAATGAAAACATTTTTAAAAACTACAAGTCTCATGGGCTTTAGTGGTGAAATAATAATTTAAAAAATCGTTTGGGAAATGAGTTTACTCCCTGGGTACTTTCTTTGTATACTTTTGACTATACGGGCCGGGTCGGGGATTTACGGGAAGACGCGGGTTTTCGTTTGCCGGCGATTAAACTTCTTTTATACAGCGTCTCATCAAAAATAAAAACATTTTTAAAAACTACAAGTCTCATGGGCTTTAGTGGTGAAATAATAATTTAAAAAATCGTTCGGGAAATGAGTTAACATCCTGGGTACTTTCTTTGTATACCTTTGACTATACGGGCCGAGTCCGGGATTTACGGGAAATCGCAGGTTTTCGTTTGTCGGCGATTAAACTTCTTTTATTCAGCGTCTCATCAAAAATGGAAACATTTTTGAAAACTAAAAGTCTTATGCGTTTTTGTGGTGAAAAAATAATTTAAAAAATCGTTCTGGAAATGAGTTTACTCACAGGGTGCTTTCTTTGTATACATTCGACTATACGGGCCAAGCCCGGGATTTACGGGAAATCGCGGGTTTTCGTTTGCCGGCGATTAAACCTCTTTCATTAAGCGTCTCATCAAAAATGAAAACATTTTTGAAAACTACAAGTCTCATGCGTTTTAGTGGTGAAAAAAAAATTTAAAAAATCGTTTTGGAAATGAGTTTGCTCACAGGGTACTTTCTTTGTATACATTCGACTATACGGGCCAAGCCCGGGATATACGGGAAATCGCGGGTTTTCGTTTGCCGGCGATTAAACCACTTTCATTAAGCGTCTCATCAAAAATGAAAACATTTCTGAAAACTACAAGTCTCATGCGTTTTAGTGGTGAAAAAATAATTTAAAAAATCGTTCGGGAAATGAGTTTACTCCCTGGGTACTTTCTTCGTATACTTTTGACTATACGGGCCGAGTCCGGGATTTACGGGAAATCTCGGGTTTTCGTTTGCCGGCGATTAAACTTCTTTTATTCAGCGTCTCATCAAAAATGAAAACATTTTTAAAAACTACAAGTCTCATGGGCTTTAGTGGTGAAATAATAATTTAAAAAATCGTTTGGGAAATGAGTTTACTCCCTGGGTACTTTCTTTGTATACTTTTGACTATACGGGCCGGGTCGGGGATTTACGGGAAGACGCGGGTTTTCGTTTGCCGGCGATTAAACTTCTTTTATACAGCGTCTCATCAAAAATAAAAACATTTTTAAAAACTACAAGTCTCATGGGCTTTAGTGGTGAAATAATAATTTAAAAAATCGTTCGGGAAATGAGTTAACATCCTGGGTACTTTCTTTGTATACCTTTGACTATACGGGCCGAGTCCGGGATTTACGGGAAATCGCAGGTTTTCGTTTGTCGGCGATTAAACTTCTTTTATTCAGCGTCTCATCAAAAATGGAAACATTTTTGAAAACTAAAAGTCTTATGCGTTTTTGTGGTGAAAAAATAATTTAAAAAATCGTTCTGGAAATGAGTTTACTCACAGGGTGCTTTCTTTGTATACATTCGACTATACGGGCCAAGCCCGGGATTTACGGGAAATCGCGGGTTTTCGTTTGCCGGCGATTAAACCTCTTTCATTAAGCGTCTCATCAAAAATGAAAACATTTTTGAAAACTACAAGTCTCATGCGTTTTAGTGGTGAAAAAAAAATTTAAAAAATCGTTTTGGAAATGAGTTTGCTCACAGGGTACTTTCTTTGTATACATTCGACTATACGGGCCAAGCCCGGGATATACGGGAAATCGCGGGTTTTCGTTTGCCGGCGATTAAACCACTTTCATTAAGCGTCTCATCAAAAATGAAAACATTTCTGAAAACTACAAGTCTCATGCGTTTTAGTGGTAAAAAGATAATTTAAAAAATCGTTTTGGAAATGAGTTTGCTCACAGGGTACTTTTTTTGTATACATTCGACTATACGGGCCAAGCCCGGGATATACGGGAAATCGCGGGTTTTCGTTTGCCGGCGATTAAACCACTTTCATTAAGCGTCTCATCAAAAATGAAAACATTTCTGAAAACTACAAGTCTCATGCGTTTTAGTGGTGAAAAAATAATTTAAAAAATCGTTCGGGAAATGAGTTTACTCCCTGGGTACTTTCTTTGTATACTTTTGACTATTTGGGCCGAATCCGGGATTTACGGGAAATCTCGGGTTTTCGTTTGCCGGCGATTAAACTTCTTTTATTTAGCGTCTCATCAAAAATGAAAACATTTTTAAAAACTACAAGTCTCATGGGCTTTAGTGGTGAAATAATAATTTAAAAAATCGTTTGGGAAATGAGTTTACTCCCTGGGTACTTTCTTTGTATACTTTTGACTATACGGGCCGGGTCGGGGATTTACGGGAAGACGCGGGTTTTCGTTTGCCGGCGATTAAACTTCTTTTATACAGCGTCTCATCAAAAATAAAAACATTTTTAAAAACTACAAGTCTCATGGGCTTTAGTGGTGAAATAATAATTTAAAAAATCGTTCGGGAAATGAGTTTACACCCTGGGTACTTTCTTTGTATACCTTTGACTATACGGGCCGAGTCCGGGATTTACGGGAAATCGCAGGTTTTCGTTTGTCGGCGATTAAACTTCTTTTATTCAGCGTCTCATCAAAAATGGAAACATTTCTGAAAACTACAAGTCTTATGCGTTTTTGTGGTGAAAAATTAATTTAAAAAATCGTTCTGGAAATGAGTTTACTCACAGGGTGCTTTCTTTGTATACATTCGACTATACGGGCCAAGCCCGGGATATACGGGAAATCGCGGGTTTTCGTTTGCCGGCGATTAAACCTCTTTCATTAAGCGTCTCATCAAAAATGAAAACATTTTTAAAAACTACAAGTCTCATGCGTTTTAGTGGTGAAAAAAAAATTTAAAAAATCGTTTTGGAAATGAGTTTGCTCACAGGGTACTTTCTTTGTATACATTCGACTATACGGGCCAAGCCCGGGATATACGGGAAATCGCGGGTTTTCGTTTGCCAGCGATTAAACCACTTTCATTAAGCGTCTCATCAAAAATGAAAACATTTCTGAAAACTACAAGTCCCATGCGTTTTAGTGGTGAAAAAATAATTTAAAAAATCGTTCGGAAAATGAGTTTACTCCCTGGGTACTTTCTTTGTATACTTTTGACTATACGGGCCGAGTCCGGGATTTACGGAAAATCTCGGGTTTTCGTTTGCCGGCGATTAAACTTCTTTTATTCAGCGTCTCATCAAAAATGAAAACATTTTTAAAAACTACAAGTCTCATGGGCTTTAGTGGTGAAATAATAATTTAAAAAATCGTTCGGGAAATGAGTTTACATCCTGGGTACTTTCTTTGTATACCTTTGACTATACGGGCCGAGTCCGGGATTTACGGGAAATCGCAGGTTTTCGTTTGTCGGCGATTAAACTTCTTTTATTCAGCGTCTCATCAAAAATGGAAACATTTTTGAAAACTACAAGTCTTATGCGTTTTTGTGGTGAAAAAATAATTTAAAAAATCGTTCTGGAAATGAGTTTACTCACAGGGTGCTTTCTTTGTATACATTCGACTATACGGGCCAAGCCCGGGATTTACGGGAAATCGCGGGTTTTCGTTTGCCGGCGATTAAACTTTTTTTATTCAGCGTCTCATCAAAAATGAAAACATTTTTAAAAACTACAAGTCTCATGGGCTTTAGTGGTGAAATAATAATTTAAAAAATCGTTCGGGAAATGAGTTTACATCCTGGGTACTTTCTTTGTATACCTTTGACTATACGGGCCGAGTCCGGGATTTACGGGAAATCGCAGGTTTTCGTTTGTCGGCGATTAAACTTCTTTTATTCAGTGTCTCATCAAAAATGAAAATATTTTTGAAAACTACAAGTCTCATGCGTTTTAGTGGTGAAAAGATAATTTAAAAAATCGTTTTAGAAATGAGTTTGCTCACAGGGTACTTTCTTTGTATACATTCGACTATACCGGACAAGCCCGGGATTTACGGGAAATCGCTGGTTTTCGTTTACCGGCGATTAAACCTCTTTCATTAAGCGTCTCAATAAAAATGAAAACATTTTTGAAAACTACAAGTCTCATTCGTTCTAGTGGTGCAGAAATAATTTGAAAAATCGTTCGGGAAATCAGTTTACTCCTTAGGTACTTTCTTTATATACATTCAACTATACGGGCCGAGTCCGGGATTTACGGGAAATCGCGGGTTTTCGTTTGCCGGCGAATTAACTTCTTTTAGTCAGCGTCCGATCAAAAATGAAAACATTTTTAAAAACTACAAGTCTCATGCAATTTAGTGGTGAAAAAATAATATAAAAAATCGTTCGGGAAATGAGTTTACTCCCTGGGTACTTTCTCTGTATACTTTTGACTATACGGGCCAAGCCCGGGATTTACGGGAAATGGCGGGTTTTCGTTTGCCGGCGATTAAACTTCTTTTATTCAGTGTCTCATCAAAAATGAAAATATTTTTGAAAACTACAAGTCTCATGCGTTTTAGTGGTGAAAAGATAATTTAAAAAATCGTTTTGGAAATGAGTTTGCTCACAGGGTACTTTCTTTGTATACATTCGACTATGCCGGACAAGCCCGGGATTTACGGGAAATCGCTGGTTTTCGTTTACCGGCGATTAAACCTCTTTCATGAAGCGTCTCAATAAAAATGAAAACATTTTTGAAAACTACAAGTCTCATTCGTTCTAGTGGTGCAGAAATAATTTGAAAAATCGTTCGGGAAATCAGTTTACTCCTTGGGTACTTTCTTTATATACATTCAACTATACGGGCCAAGCCTGGGATTTACGGGAAATCGCGGGTTTTCGTTTGCCGGCGATTAAACTTCTTTTATTCAGCGTCTCATCAAAAATGAAAACAAGTTTGAAGACTACAAGTCTTATGCGTTTTAGTGGTGAAAAAATAATTTAAAAAATCGTTCGGGAAATGAGTTTACTCCCTGTGTACTTTCTTTGTATACTTTTGACTATACGGGCCAAGCCCGGGATTTACGGGAAATCGCGGGTTTTCTTTTGCCGGCGATTAAACTTCTTTTATTCAGCGTCTCATCAAAAATGAAAACATTTTTGAAAACTACAAGTCTTATGCGTTTTAGTGGTGAAAAAGTAATTTAAAAAATCGTTATGGAAATGAGTTTACTTACAGGGCTTTTTCTTTGTATACATTCGACTATACAGGCCAAGCCCTGGATTTAGGGGAAATCGCTGGTTTTCGTTTGCCGGCGATTAAACCTCTTTTAATCAGCGTCCGATCAAAAATGATAACATTTTTGAAAACTACAAGTCTCATGCATTTTAGTGGTGAAAAAATAATATAAAAAATCGTTCGGGAAATGAGTTTACTCCCTGGGTACTTTCTCTGTATACTTTTGACTATACGGGCCAAGCCCGGGATTTACGGGAAATCGCGGGTTTTCTTTTGCCGGCGATTAAACTTCTTTTATTCAGCGTCTCATCAAAAATGAAAACATTTTTGAAAACTACAAGTCTTATGCGTTTTAGTGGTGAAAAAGTAATTTAAAAAATCGTTATGGAAATGAGTTTACTTACAGGGCTTTTTCTTTGTATACATTCGACTATACGGGCCGAGTCAGGGATTTACGGGAAATCGCGGGTTTTCGTTTGCCGGCGATTAAACTTCTTTTAATCAGCGTCCGATCAAAAATGATAACATTTTTGAAAACTACAAGTCTCATGCATTTTAGTGGTGAAAAAATAATATAAAAAATCGTTCGGGAAATGAGTTTACTCCCTGGGTACTTTCTCTGTATACTTTTGACTATACGGGCCAAGCCCGGGATTTACGGGAAATCGCGGGTTTTCGTTTGCCGGCGATTAAACTTCTTTTATTCAGTGTCTCATCAAAAATAAAAATATTTTTGAAAACTACAAGTCTCATGCGTTTTAGTGGTAAAAAGATAATTTAAAAAATCGTTTTGGAAATGAGTTTGCTCACAGGGTACTTTCTTTGTATACATTCGACTATACGTGCCAAGCCCGGGATATACGGGAAATCGCGGGTTTTCGTTTGCCGGCGATTAAACCACTTTCATTAAGCGTCTCATCGAAAATGAAAACATTTCTGAAAACTACAAGTCTCATGCGTTTTAGTGGTGAAATAATAATTTAAAAAATCGCTTGGGAAATGAGTTTACTCCCTGGGTACTTTCTTTGTATACTTTTGACTATACGGGCCGGGTCGGGGATTTACGGGAAGACGCGGGTTTTCGTTTGCCGGCGATTAAACTTCTTTTATACAGCGTCTCATCAAAAATAAAAACATTTTTAAAAACTACAAGTCTCATGGGCTTTAGTGGTGAAATAATAATTTAAAAAATCGTTCGGGAAATGAGTTTACATCCTGGGTACTTTCTTTGTATACCTTTGACTATACGGACCAAGTCCGGGATTTACGGGAAATCGCTGGTTTTCGTTTACGGGCGATTAAACCTCTTTCATTAAGCGTCTCAATAAAAATGAAAACATTTTTGAAAACTACAAGTCTCATTCGTTCTAGTGGTGCAGAAATAATTTGAAAAATCGTTCGGGAAATCAGTTTACTCCTTGGGTACTTTCTTTATATACATTCAACTATACGGGCCAAGCCTGGGATTTACGGGAAATCGCGGGTTTTCGTTTGCCGGCGATTAAACTTCTTTTATTCAGCGTCTCATCAAAAATGAAAACAAGTTTGAAGACTACAAGTCTCATGCGTTTTAGTGGTGAAAAAATAATTTAAAAAATCGTTCGGGAAATGAGTTTACTCCCTGTGTACTTTCTTTGTATACTTTTGACTATACGGGCCAAGCCCGGGATTTACGGGAAATCGCGGGTTTTCTTTTGCCGGCGATTAAACTTCTTTTATTCAGCGTCTCATCAAAAATGAAAACATTTTTGAAAACTACAAGTCTTATGCGTTTTAGTGGTGAAAAAGTAATTTAAAAAATCGTTATGGAAATGAGTTTACTTACAGGGCTTTTTCTTTGTATACATTCGACTATACGGGCCAAGCCTGGGATTTCAGGAAATCGCGGGTTTTCGTTTGCCGGCGATTAAACCTCTTTCATTAAGCGTCTCATCAAAAATGAAAACATTTTTGAAAACTACAAGTCTCATGCGTTTTAGTGGTGAAAAAAAAAATAAAAAAATCGTTCGGGAAATGAGTTTACGCCCTGGGTACTTTCTTTGTATACATTCGACTACACGGGCCAAGCCCTGGATTTAGGGGAAATCGCTGGTTTTCGTTTGCCGGCGATTAAACCTCTTTCATCAAGCGTCTCATCAAAAATGAAAACAATTTTGAAAACTACATGTCTCATGCGTTTTAGTGGTGAAAAAATAATTTAAAAAATTGTTCGGGAAATGAGTTTACTCCCTGGGTACTTTCTTTGTATACTTTTGACTATACGGGCCGAGTCAGGGATTTACGGGAAATCGCGGGTTTTCGTTTGCCGGCGATTAAACTTCTTTTAATCAGCGTCCGATCAAAAATGATAACATTTTTGAAAACTACAAGTCTCATGCATTTTAGTGGTGAAAAAATAATATAAAAAATCGTTCGGGAAATGAGTTTACTCCCTGGGTACTTTCTCTGTATACTTTTGACTATACGGGCCAAGCCCGGGATTTACGGGAAATCGCGGGTTTTCGTTTGCCGGCGATTAAACTTCTTTTATTCAGTGTCTTATCAAAAATAAAAATATTTTTGAAAACTACAAGTCTCATGCGTTTTAGTGGTAAAAAGATAATTTAAAAAATCGTTTTGGAAATGAGTTTGCTCACAGGGTACTTTCTTTGTATACATTCGACTATACGTGCCAAGCCCGGGATATACGGGAAATCGCGGGTTTTCGTTTGCCGGCGATTAAACCACTTTCATTAAGCGTCTCATCAAAAATGAAAACATTTCTGAAAACTACAAGTCTCATGCGTTTTAGTGGTGAAATAATAATTTAAAAAATCGCTTGGGAAATGAGTTTACTCCCTGGGTACTTTCTTTGTATACTTTTGACTATACGGGCCGGGTCGGGGATTTACGGGAAGACGCGGGTTTTCGTTTGCCGGCGATTAAACTTCTTTTATACAGCGTCTCATCAAAAATAAAAACATTTTTAAAAACTACAAGTCTCATGGGCTTTAGTGGTGAAATAATAATTTAAAAAATCGTTCGGGAAATGAGTTTACATCCTGGGTACTTTCTTTGTATACCTTTGACTATACGGACCAAGTCCGGGATTTACGGGAAATCGCTGGTTTTCGTTTACGGGCGATTAAACCTCTTTCATTAAGCGTCTCAATAAAAATGAAAACATTTTTGAAAACTACAAGTCTCATTCGTTCTAGTGGTGCAGAAATAATTTGAAAAATCGTTCGGGAAATCAGTTTACTCCTTGGGTACTTTCTTTATATACATTCAACTATACGGGCCAAGCCTGGGATTTACGGGAAATCGCGGGTTTTCGTTTGCCGGCGATTAAACTTCTTTTATTCAGCGTCTCATCAAAAATGAAAACAAGTTTGAAGACTACAAGTCTCATGCGTTTTAGTGGTGAAAAAATAATTTAAAAAATCGTTCGGGAAATGAGTTTACTCCCTGTGTACTTTCTTTGTATACTTTTGACTATACGGGCCAAGCCCGGGATTTACGGGAAATCGCGGGTTTTCTTTTGCCGGCGATTAAACTTCTTTTATTCAGCGTCTCATCAAAAATGAAAACATTTTTGAAAACTACAAGTCTTATGCGTTTTAGTGGTGAAAAAGTAATTTAAAAAATCGTTATGGAAATGAGTTTACTTACAGGGCTTTTTCTTTGTATACATTCGACTATACGGGCCAAGCCTGGGATTTCAGGAAATCGCGGGTTTTCGTTTGCCGGCGATTAAACCTCTTTCATTAAGCGTCTCATCAAAAATGAAAACATTTTTGAAAACTACAAGTCTCATGCGTTTTAGTGGTGAAAAAAAAAATAAAAAAATCGTTCGGGAAATGAGTTTACGCCCTGGGTACTTTCTTTGTATACATTCGACTACACGGGCCAAGCCCTGGATTTAGGGGAAATCGCTGGTTTTCGTTTGCCGGCGATTAAACCTCTTTCATCAAGCGTCTCATCAAAAATGAAAACAATTTTGAAAACTACATGTCTCATGCGTTTTAGTGGTGAAAAAATAATTTAAAAAATCGTTCGGGAAATGAGTTTACTCCCTGGGTACTTTCTTTGTATACTTTTGACTATACGGGCCGAGTCCGGGATTTACGGGAAATCGCGGGTTTTCGTTTGCCGGCGATTAAACTTCTTTTAGTCAGCGTCCGATCAAAAATGAAAACATTTTTGAAAACTACAAGTCTCATGCATTTTAGTGGCGAAAAAATAATATAAAAAATCGTTCGGGAAATGAGTTTACTCCCTGGGTACTTTCTCTGTATACTTTTGACTATACGGGCCAAGCCCGGGAATTACGGGAAATCGCGGGTTTTCGTTTGCCGGCGATTAAACTTCTTTTATTCAGTGTCTCATCAAAAATGAAAATATTTTTGAAAACTACAAGTCTCATGCGTTTTAGTGGTAAAAAGATAATTTAAAAAATCGTTTTGGAAATGAGTTTGCTCACAGGGTACTTTCTTTGTATACATTCGACTATACGGGCCAAGCCCGGGATATACGGGAAATCGCGGGTTTTCGTTTGCCGGCGATTAAACCACTTTCATTAAGCGTCTCATCAAAAATGAAAACATTTCTGAAAACTACAAGTCTCATGCGTTTTAGTGGTGAAAAAATAATTTAAAAAATCGTTCGGGAAATGAGTTTACATCCTGGGTACTTTCTTTGGATACCTTTGACTATACGGGCCGAGTCCGGGATTTACGGGAAATCGCAGATTTTCGTTTGTCGGCGATTAAACTTCTTTTATTCAGCGTCTCATCAAAAATGGAAACATTTTTGAAAACTACAAGTCTTATGCGTTTTTGTGGTGAAAAAATAATTTAAAAAATCGTTCTGGAAATGAGTTTACTCACAGGGTGCTTTCTTTGTATACATTCGACTATACGGGCCAAGCCCGGGATTTACGGGAAATCGCGGGTTTTCGTTTGCCGGCGATTAAACCTCTTTCATTAAGCGTCTCATCAAAAATGAAAACATTTTTGAAAACTACAAGTCTCATGCGTTTTAGTGGTGAAAAAAAAATTTAAAAAATCGTTTTGGAAATGAGTTTGCTCACAGGGTACTTTCTTTGTATACATTCGACTATACGGGCCAAGCCCGGGATATACGGGAAATCGCGGGTTTTCGTTTGCCGGCGATTAAACCACTTTCATTAAGCGTCTCATCAAAAATGAAAACATTTCTGAAAACTACAAGTCTCATGCGTTTTAGTGGTAAAAAGATAATTTAAAAAATCGTTTTGGAAATGAGTTTGCTCACAGGGTACTTTCTTTGTATACATTCGACTATACGGGCCAAGCCCGGGATATACGGGAAATCGCGGGTTTTCGTTTGCCGGCGATTAAACCACTTTCATTAAGCGTCTCATCAAAAATGAAAACATTTCTGAAAACTACAAGTCTCATGCGTTTTAGTGGTGAAAAAATAATTTAAAAAATCGTTCGGGAAATGAGTTTACTCCCTGGGTACTTTCTTTGTATACTTTTGACTATACGGGCCGAATCCGGGATTTACGGGAAATCTCGGGTTTTCGTTTGCCGGCGATTAAACTACTTTTATTCAGCGTCTCATCAAAAATGAAAACATTTTTAAAAACTACAAGTCTCATGGGCTTTAGTGGTGAAATAATAATTTAAAAAATCGTTTGGGAAATGAGTTTACTCCCTGGGTACTTTCTTTGTATACTTTTGACTATACGGGCCGGGTCGGGGATTTACGGGAAGACGCGGGTTTTCGTTTGCCGGCGATTAAACTTCTTTTATACAGCGTCTCATCAAAAATAAAAACATTTTTAAAAACTACAAGTCTCATGGGCTTTAGTGGTGAAATAATAATTTAAAAAATCGTTCGGGAAATGAGTTTACACCCTGGGTACTTTCTTTGTATACCTTTGACTATACGGGCCGAGTCCGGGATTTACGGGAAATCGCAGGTTTTCGTTTGTCGGCGATTAAACTTCTTTTATTCAGCGTCTCATTAAAAATGGAAACATTTCTGAAAACTACAAGTCTTATGCGTTTTTGTGGTGAAAAATTAATTTAAAAAATCGTTCTGGAAATGAGTTTACTCACAGGGTGCTTTCTTTGTATACATTCGACTATACGGGCCAAGCCCGGGATATACGGGAAATCGCGGGTTTTCGTTTGCCGGCGATTAAACCTCTTTCATTAAGCGTCTCATCAAAAATGAAAACATTTTTAAAAACTACAAGTCTCATGCGTTTTAGTGGTGAAA
The DNA here is from genome assembly GCF_029227915.1 of Hydractinia symbiolongicarpus. Taxonomy (NCBI): domain Eukaryota; kingdom Metazoa; phylum Cnidaria; class Hydrozoa; order Anthoathecata; family Hydractiniidae; genus Hydractinia; species Hydractinia symbiolongicarpus. Next base: position 26,766,070 of record NC_079881.1, read on the forward strand.
AAAAAATTTAAAAAATCGTTTTGGAAATGAGTTTCCTCACAGGGTACTTTCTTTGTATACATTCGACTATACGGGCCAAGCCCGGGATATACGGGAAATCGCGGGTTTTCGTTTGCCAGCGATTAAACCACTTTCATTAAGCGTCTCATCAAAAATGAAAACATTTCTGAAAACTACAAGTCCCATGCGTTTTAGTGGTGAAAAAATAATTTAAAAAATCGTTCGGGAAATGAGTTTACTCCCTGGGTACTTTCTTTGTATACTTTTGACTATACGGGCCGAGTCCGGGATTTACGGGAAATCTCGGGTTTTCGTTTGCCGGCGATTAAACTTCTTTTATTCAGCGTCTCATCAAAAATGAAAACATTTTTAAAAACTGCAAGTCTCATGGGCTTTAGTGGTGAAATAATAATTTAAAAAATCGTTCGGGAAATGAGTTTACATCCTGGGTACTTTCTATGTATACCTTTGACTATACGGGCCGAGTCCGGGATTTACGGGAAATCGCAGGTTTTCGTTTGTCGGCGATTAAACTTCTTTTATTCAGCGTCTCATCAAAAATGGAAACATTTTTGAAAACTACAAGTCTTATGCGTTTTAGTGGTGAAAAAAAAATTTAAAAAATCGTTTTGGAAATGAGTTTGCTCACAGGGTACTTTCTTTGTATACATTCGACTATACGGGCCAAGCCCGGGATATACGGGAAATCTCGGGTTTTCGTTTGCCGGCGATTAAACCACTTTCATTAAGCGTCTCATCAAAAATGAAAACATTTCTGAAAACTACAAGTCTCATGCGTTTTAGTGGTAAAAAGATAATTTAAAAAATCGTTTTGGAAATGAGTTTGCTCACAGGGTACTTTCTTTGTATACATTCGACTATACGGGCCAAGCCCGGGATATACGGGAAATCGCGGGTTTTCGTTTGCCGGCGATTAAACCACTTTCATTAAGCGTCTCATCAAAAATGAAAACATTTCTGAAAACTACAAGTCTCATGCGTTTTAGTGGTGAAAAAACAATTTAAAAAATCGTTCGGGAAATGAGTTTACTCCCTGGGTACTTTCTTTGTATACTTTTGACTATACGGGCCGAATCCGGGATTTACGGGAAACCTCGGGTTTTCGTTTGCCGGCGATTAAACTTCTTTTATTCAGCGTCTCATCAAAAATGAAAACATTTTTAAAAACTACAAGTCTCATGGGCTTTAGTGGTGAAATAATAATTTAAAAAATCGTTTGTGAAATGAGTTTACTCCCTGGGTACTTTCTTTGTATACCTTTGACTATACGGGCCGAGTCCGGGATTTATGGGAAATCGCAGGTTTTCGTTTGTCGGCGATTAAACTTCTTTTATTCAGCGTCTCATCAAAAATGGAAACATTTTTGAAAACGACAAGTCTTATGCGTTTTTGTGGTGAAAAATTAATTTAAAAAATCGTTCTGGAAATGAGTTTACTCACAGGGTGCTTTCTTTGTATACATTCGACTATACGGGCCAAGCCCGGGATATACGGGAAATCGCGGGTTTTCGTTTGCCGGCGATTAAACCTCTTTCATTAAGCGTCTCATCAAAAATGAAAACATTTTTAAAAACTACAAGTCTCATGCGTTTTAGTGGTGAAAAAAAAATTTAAAAAATCGTTTTGGAAATGAGTTTGCTCACAGGGTACTTTCTTTGTATACATTCGACTATACGGGCCAAGCCCGGGATATACGGGAAATCGCGGGTTTTCGTTTGCCAGCAATTAAACCACTTTCATTAAGCGTCTCATCAAAAATGAAAACATTTCTGAAAACTACAAGTCCCATGCGTTTTAGTGGTGAAAAAATAATTTAAAAAATCGTTCGGGAAATGAGTTTACTCCCTGGGTACTTTCTTTGTATACTTTTGACTATACGGGCCGAGTCCGGGATTTACGGGAAATCTCGGGTTTTCGTTTGCCGGCGATTAAACTTCTTTTATTCAGCGTCTCATCAAAAATGAAAACGTTTTTAAAAACTACAAGTCTCATGGGCTTTAGTGGTGAAATAATAATTTAAAAAATCGTTTGGGAAATGAGTTTACTCCCTGGGTACTTTCTTTGTATACTTTTGACTATACGGGCCGGGTCCGGGATTTACGCGAAGACGCGGGTTTTCGTTTGCCGGCGATTAAACTTCTTTTATACAGCGTCTCATCAAAAATAAAAACATTTTTAAAAACTACAAGTCCCATGGGCTTTAGTGGTGAAATAATAATTTAAAAAATCGTTCGGGAAATGAGTTTACACCCTGGATACTTTCTTGGTATACCTTTGACTATACGGGCCGAGTCCGGGATTTACGGGAAATCGCAGGTTTTCGTTTGTCGGCGATTAAACTTCTTTTATTCAACGTCTCATCAAAAATGGAACCATTTTTGAAAACTACAAGTCTTATGCGTTTTTGTGGTGAAAAAATAATTTAAAAAATCGTTCTGGAAATGAGTTTACTCACAGGGTGCTTTCTTTGTATACATTCGACTATACGGGCTAAGCCCGGGATTTACGGGAAATCGCGGGTTTTCGTTTGCCGGCGATTAAACCTCTTTCATTAAGCGTCTCATCAAAAATAAAAACATTTTTAAAAACTACAAGTCTTATGGGCTTTAGTGGTGAAATAATAATTTAAAAAATCGTTCGGGAAATGAGTTTACACCCTGGTTACTTTCTTTGTATACCTTTGACTATACGGGCCGGGTCGGGGATTTACGGGAAGACGCGGGTTTTCGTTTGCCGGCAATTAAACTTCTTTTATACAGCGTCTCATCAAAAATGAAAACATTTTTAAAAACTACAAGTCTCATGGGCTTTAGTGGTGAAATAATAATTTAAAAAATCGTTTGGGAAATGAATTTACTCCCTGGGTACTTTCTTTGTATACTTTTGACTATACGGGCCGGGTCGGGGATTTACGGGAAGACGCGGGTTTTCGTTTGCCGGCGATTAAACTTCTTTTATACAGCGTCTCATCAAAAATAAAAACATTTTTAAAAACTACAAGTCTCGTGGGCTTTAGTGGTGAAATAATAATTTAAAAAATCGTTCTGGAAATGAGTTTACACCCTGGTTACTTTCTTTGTATACCTTTGACTATACGGGCCGGGTCGGGGATTTATGGGAAGACGCGGGTTTTCGTTTGCCGGCGATTAAACTTCTTTTATACAGCGTCTCATCAAAAATAAAAACATTTTTAAAAACTACAAGTCTCATGGGCTTTAGTGGTGAAATAATAATTTAAAAAATCGTTCGGGAAATGAGTTTACACCCTGGGTACTTTCTTTGTATACCTTTGACTATACGGGCCGAGTCCGGGATTTACGGGAAATCGCAGGTTTTCGTTTGTCGGCGATTAAACTTCTTTTATTCAGCGTCTCATCAAAAATGGAAACATTTTTGAAAACTACAAGTCTTATGCGTTTTTGTGGTGAAATAATAATTTAAAAAATCGTTCGGGAAATGAGTTTACATCCTGGGTACTTTCTATGTATACCTTTGACTATACGGGCCGAGTCCGGGATTTACGGGAAATCGCAGGTTTTCGTTTGTCGGCGATTAAACTTCTTTTATTCAGCGTCTCATCAAAAATGGAAACATTTTTGAAAACTACAAGTCTTATGCGTTTTTGTGGTGAAATAATAATTTAAAAAATCGTTCTGGAAATGAGTTTACTCACAGGGTGCTTTCTTTGTATACATTCGACTATACGGGCCAAGCCCGGCATTTACAGGAAATCGCGGGTTTTCGTTTGCCGGCGATTAAACCTCTTTCATTAAGCGTCTCATCAAAAATGAAAACATTTTTGAAAACTACAAGTCTCATGCGTTTTAGTGGTGAAAAAAAAATTTAAAAAATCGTTTTGGAAATGAGTTTGCTCACAGGGTACTTTCTTTGTATACATTCGACTATACGGGCCAAGCCCGGGATATACGGGAAATCTCGGGTTTTCGTTTGCCGGCGATTAAACCACTTTCATTAAGCGTCTCATCAAAAATGAAAACATTTCTGAAAACTACAAGTCTCATGCGTTTTAGTGGTAAAAAGATAATTTAAAAAATCGTTTTGGAAATGAGTTTGCTCACAGGGTACTTTCTTTGTATACATTCGACTATACGGGCCAAGCCCGGGATATACGGGAAATCGCGGGTTTTCGTTTGCCGGCGATTAAACCACTTTCATTAAGCGTCTCATCAAAAATGAAAACATTTCTGAAAACTACAAGTCTCATGCGTTTTAGTGGTGAAAAAACAATTTAAAAAATCGTTCGGGAAATGAGTTTACTCCCTGGGTACTTTCTTTGTATACCTTTGACTATACGGGCCGAGTCCGGGATTTATGGGAAATCGCAGGTTTTCGTTTGTCGGCGATTAAACTTCTTTTATTCAGCGTCTCATCAAAAATGAAAACATTTTTAAAAACTACAAGTCTCATGGGCTTTAGTGGTGAAATAATAATTTAAAAAATCGTTTGTGAAATGAGTTTACTCCCTGGGTACTTTCTTTGTATACCTTTGACTATACGGGCCGAGTCCGGGATTTATGGGAAATCGCAGGTTTTCGTTTGTCGGCGATTAAACTTCTTTTATTCAGCGTCTCATCAAAAATGGAAACATTTTTGAAAACGACAAGTCTTATGCGTTTTTGTGGTGAAAAATTAATTTAAAAAATCGTTCTGGAAATGAGTTTACTCACAGGGTGCTTTCTTTGTATACATTCGACTATACGGGCCAAGCCCGGGATATACGGGAAATCGCGGGTTTTCGTTTGCCGGCGATTAAACCTCTTTCATTAAGCGTCTCATCAAAAATGAAAACATTTTTAAAAACTACAAGTCTCATGCGTTTTAGTGGTGAAAAAAAAATTTAAAAAATCGTTTTGGAAATGAGTTTGCTCACAGGGTACTTTCTTTGTATACATTCGACTATACGGGCCAAGCCCGGGATATACGGGAAATCGCGGGTTTTCGTTTGCCAGCAATTAAACCACTTTCATTAAGCGTCTCATCAAAAATGAAAACATTTCTGAAAACTACAAGTCCCATGCGTTTTAGTGGTGAAAAAATAATTTAAAAAATCGTTCGGGAAATGAGTTTACTCCCTGGGTACTTTCTTTGTATACTTTTGACTATACGGGCCGAGTCCGGGATTTACGGGAAATCTCGGGTTTTCGTTTGCCGGCGATTAAACTTCTTTTATTCAGCGTCTCATCAAAAATGAAAACGTTTTTAAAAACTACAAGTCTCATGGGCTTTAGTGGTGAAATAATAATTTAAAAAATCGTTTGGGAAATGAGTTTACTCCCTGGGTACTTTCTTTGTATACTTTTGACTATACGGGCCGGGTCCGGGATTTACGCGAAGACGCGGGTTTTCGTTTGCCGGCGATTATACTTCTTTTATACAGCGTCTCATCAAAAATAAAAACATTTTTAAAAACTACAAGTCCCATGGGCTTTAGTGGTGAAATAATAATTTAAAAAATCGTTCGGGAAATGAGTTTACACCCTGGATACTTTCTTGGTATACCTTTGACTATACGGGCCGAGTCCGGGATTTACGGGAAATCGCAGGTTTTCGTTTGTCGGCGATTAAACTTCTTTTATTCAACGTCTCATCAAAAATGGAACCATTTTTGAAAACTACAAGTCTTATGCGTTTTTGTGGTGAAAAAATAATTTAAAAAATCGTTCTGGAAATGAGTTTACTCACAGGGTGCTTTCTTTGTATACATTCGACTATACGGGCCAAGCCCGGGATTTACAGGAAATCGCGGGTTTTCGTTTGCCGGCGATTAAACCTCTTTCATTAAGCGTCTCATCAAAAATGAAAACATTTTTGAAAACTACAAGTCTCATGCGTTTTAGTGGTGAAAAAAAAATTTAAAAAATCGTTTTGGAAATGAGTTTGCTCACAGGGTACTTTCTTTGTATACATTCGACTATACGGGCCAAGCCCGGGATATACGGGAAATCTCGGGTTTTCGTTTGCCGGCGATTAAACCACTTTCATTAAGCGTCTCATCAAAAATGGAAACATTTCTGAAAACTACAAGTCTCATGCGTTTTAGTGGTAAAAAGATAATTTAAAAAATCGTTTTGGAAATGAGTTTGCTCACAGGGTACTTTCTTTGTATACATTCGACTATACGGGCCAAGCCCGGGATATACGGGAAATCGCGGGTTTTCGTTTGCCGGCGATTAAACCACTTTCATTAAGCGTCTCATCAAAAATGAAAACATTTCTGAAAACTACAAGTCTCATGCGTTTTAGTGGTGAAAAAACAATTTAAAAAATCGTTCGGGAAATGAGTTTACTCCCTGGGTACTTTCTTTGTATACTTTTGACTATACGGGCCGAATCCGGGATTTACGGGAAATCTCGGGTTTTCGTTTGCCGGCGATTAAACTTCTTTTATTCAGCGTCTCATCAAAAATGAAAACATTTTTAAAAACTACAAGTCTCATGGGCTTTAGTGGTGAAATAATAATTTAAAAAATCGTTTGTGAAATGAGTTTACTCCCTGGGTACTTTCTTTGTATACCTTTGACTATACGGGCCGAGTCCGGGATTTATGGGAAATCGCAGGTTTTCGTTTGTCGGCGATTAAACTTCTTTTATTCAGCGTCTCATCAAAAATGGAAACATTTTTGAAAACGACAAGTCTTATGCGTTTTTGTGGTGAAAAATTAATTTAAAAAATCGTTCTGGAAATGAGTTTACTCACAGGGTGCTTTCTTTGTATACATTCGACTATACGGGCCAAGCCCGGGATATACGGGAAATCGCGGGTTTTCGTTTGCCGGCGATTAAACCTCTTTCATTAAGCGTCTCATCAAAAATGAAAACATTTTTAAAAACTACAAGTCTCATGCGTTTTAGTGGTGAAAAAAAAATTTAAAAAATCGTTTTGGAAATGAGTTTGCTCACAGGGTACTTTCTTTGTATACATTCGACTATACGGGCCAAGCCCGGGATATACGGGAAATCGCGGGTTTTCGTTTGCCAGCAATTAAACCACTTTCATTAAGCGTCTCATCAAAAATGAAAACATTTCTGAAAACTACAAGTCCCATGCGTTTTAGTGGTGAAAAAATAATTTAAAAAATCGTTCGGGAAATGAGTTTACTCCCTGGGTACTTTCTTTGTATACTTTTGACTATACGGGCCGAGTCCGGGATTTACGGGAAATCTCGGGTTTTCGTTTGCCGGCGATTAAACTTCTTTTATTCAGCGTCTCATCAAAAATGAAAACGTTTTTAAAAACTACAAGTCTCATGGGCTTTCGTGGTGAAATAATAATTTAAAAAATCGTTTGGGAAATGAGTTTACTCCCTGGGTACTTTCTTTGTATACTTTTGACTATACGGGCCGGGTCCGGGATTTACGCGAAGACGCGGGTTTTCGTTTGCCGGCGATTAAACTTCTTTTATACAGCGTCTCATCAAAAATAAAAACATTTTTAAAAACTACAAGTCCCATGGGCTTTAGTGGTGAAATAATAATTTAAAAAATCGTTCGGGAAATGAGTTTACACCCTGGATACTTTCTTGGTATACCTTTGACTATACGGGCCGAGTCCGGGATTTACGGGAAATCGCAGGTTTTCGTTTGTCGGCGATTAAACTTCTTTTATTCAACGTCTCATCAAAAATGGAACCATTTTTGAAAACTACAAGTCTTATGCGTTTTTGTGGTGAAAAAATAATTTAAAAAATCGTTCTGGAAATGAGTTTACTCACAGGGTGCTTTCTTTGTATACATTCGACTATACGGGCTAAGCCCGGGATTTACGGGAAATCGCGGGTTTTCGTTTGCCGGCGATTAAACCTCTTTCATTAAGCGTCTCATCAAAAATAAAAACATTTTTAAAAACTACAAGTCTTATGGGCTTTAGTGGTGAAATAATAATTTAAAAAATCGTTCGGGAAATGAGTTTACACCCTGGTTACTTTCTTTGTATACCTTTGACTATACGGGCCGGGTCGGGGATTTACGGGAAGACGCGGGTTTTCGTTTGCCGGCAATTAAACTTCTTTTATACAGCGTCTCATCAAAAATGAAAACATTTTTAAAAACTACAAGTCTCATGGGCTTTAGTGGTGAAATAATAATTTAAAAAATCGTTTGGGAAATGAGTTTACTCCCTGGGTACTTTCTTTGTATACTTTTGACTATACGGGCCGGGTCGGGGATTTACGGGAAGACGCGGGTTTTCGTTTGCCGGCGATTAAACTTCTTTTATACAGCGTCTCATCAAAAATAAAAACATTTTTAAAAACTACAAGTCTCGTGGGCTTTAGTGGTGAAATAATAATTTAAAAAATCGTTCGGGAAATGAGTTTACACCCTGGTTACTTTCTTTGTATACCTTTGACTATACGGGCCGGGTCGGGGATTTATGGGAAGACGCGGGTTTTCGTTTGCCGGCGATTAAACTTCTTTTATACAGCGTCTCATCAAAAATAAAAACATTTTTAAAAACTACAAGTCTCATGGGCTTTAGTGGTGAAATAATAATTTAAAAAATCGTTCGGGAAATGAGTTTACACCCTGGGTACTTTCTTTGTATACCTTTGACTATACGGGCCGAGTCCGGGATTTACGGGAAATCGCAGGTTTTCGTTTGTCGGCGATTAAACTTCTTTTATTCAGCGTCTCATCAAAAATGGAAACATTTTTGAAAACTACAAGTCTTATGCGTTTTTGTGGTGAAAAATTAATTTAAAAAATCGTTCTGGAAATGAGTTTACTCACAGGGTGCTTTCTTTGTATACATTCGACTATACGGGCCAAGCCCGGGATATACGGGAAATCGCGGGTTTTCGTTTGCCGGCGATTAAACCTCTTTCATTAAGCGTCTCATCAAAAATGAAAACATTTTTAAAAACTACAAGTCTCATGCGTTTTAGTGGTGAAAAAAAAATTTAAGAAATCGTTTTGGAAATGAGTTTGCTCACAGGGTACTTTCTTTGTATACATTCGACTATACGGGCCAAGCCCGGGATATACGGGAAATCGCGGGTTTTCGTTTGCCGGCGATTAAACCACTTTCATTAAGCGTCTCATCAAAAATGAAAACATTTCTGAAAACTACAAGTCCCATGCGTTTTAGTGGTGAAAAAATAATTTAAAAAATCGTTCGGGAAATGAGTTTACTCCCTGGGTACTTTCTTTGTATACTTTTGACTATACGGGCCGAGTCCGGGATTTACGGGAAATCTCGGGTTTTCGTTTGCCGGCGATTAAACTTCTTTTATTCAGCGTCTCATCAAAAATGAAAACATTTTTAAAAACTACAAGTCTCATGGGCTTTAGTGGTGAAATAATAATTTAAAAAATCGTTTGAGAAATGAGTTTACTCCCTGGGTACTTTCTTTGTATACTTTTGACTATACGGGCCGGGTCCGGGATTTACGGGAAGACGCGGGTTTTCGTTTGCCGGCGATTAAACTTCTTTTATACAGCGTCTCATCAAAAATAAAAACATTTTTAAAAACTACAAGTCCCATGGGCTTTAGTGGTGAAATAATAATTTAAAAAATCGTTCGGGAAATGAGTTTACACCCTGGGTACTTTCTTGGTATACCTTTGACTATACGGGCCGAGTCCGGGATTTACGGGAAATCGCAGGTTTTCGTTTGTCGGCGATTAAACTTCTTTTATTCAGCGTCTCATCAAAAATGGAACCATTTTTGAAAACTACAAGTCTTATGCGTTTTTGTGGTGAAAAAATAATTTAAAAAATCGTTCTGGAAATGAGTTTACTCACAGGGTGCTTTCTTTGTATACATTCGACTATACGGGCTAAGCCTGGGATTTACGGGAAATCGCGGGTTTTCGTTTGCCGGCGATTAAACCTCTTTCATTAAGCGTCTCATCAAAAATGAAAACATTTCTGAAAACTACAAGTCTCATGCGTTTTAGTGGTGAAAAAAAAATTTAAAAAATCGTTCGGGAAATGAGTTTACTAACAGGGTACTTTCTTTGTATACATTCGACTATACGGGCCAAGCCTGGGATTTACGGGAAATCACGGGTTTTCGTTTGCCAGCGATTAAACCACTTTCATTAAGCGTCTCATCAAAAATGAAAACATTTCTGAAAACTACAAGTCTCATGCGTTTTAGTGGTGAAAAAATAATTTAAAAAATCGTTCGGGAAATGAGTTTACTCCCTGGGTACTTTCTTTGTATACTTTTGACTATACGGGCCGAATCCGGGATTTACGGGAAATCTGGGGTTTTCATTTGCCGGCGATTAAACTTCTTTTATTCAGCGTCTCATCAAAAATGAAAACATTTTTAAAAACTACAAGTCTCATGGGCTTTAGTGGTGAAATAATAATTTAAAAAATCGTTTGGGAAATGAGTTTACTCCCTGGGTACTTTCTTTGTATACTTTTGACTATACGGGCCGGGTCGGGGATTTACGGGAAGACGCGGGTTTTCGTTTGCCAGCGATTAAACTTCTTTTATACAGCGTCTCATCAAAAATAAAAACATTTTTAAAAACTACAAGTCTCATGGGCTTTAGTGGTGAAATAATAATTTAAAAAATCGTTCGGGAAATGAGTTTACACCCTGGGTACTTTCTTTGTATACCTTTGACTATACGGGCCGAATCCGGGATTTACGGGAAATCTCGGGTTTTCGTTTGCCGGCGATTAAACTTCTTTTATTCAGCGTCTCATCAAAAATGAAAACATTTTTAAAACCTACAAGTCTCATGGGCTTTAGTGGTGAAATAATAATTTAAAAAATCGTTTGGGAAATGAGTTTACTCCCTGGGTACTTTCTTTGTATACTTTTGACTATACGGGCCGGGTCGGGGATTTACGGGAAGACGCGGGTTTTCGTTTGCCAGCGATTAAACTTCTTTTATACAGCGTCTCATCAAAAATAAAAACATTTTTAAAAACTACAAGTCTCATGGGCTTTAGTGGTGAAATAATAATTTAAAAAATCGTTCGGGAAATGAGTTTACACCCTGGGTACTTTCTTTGTATACCTTTGACTATACGGGCCGAATCCGGGATTTACGGGAAATCTCGGGTTTTCGTTTGCCGGCGATTAAACTTCTTTTATTCAGCGTCTCATCAAAAATGAAAACATTTTTAAAACCTACAAGTCTCATGGGCTTTAGTGGTGAAATAATAATTTAAAAAATCGTTTGGGAAATGAGTTTACTCCCTGGGTACTTTCTTTGTATACTTTTGACTATACGGGCCGGGTCGGGGATTTACGGGAAGACGCGGGTTTTCGTTTGCCGGCGATTAAACTTCTTTTATACAGCGTCTCATCAAAAATAAAAACATTTTTAAAAACTACAAGTCTCATGGGCTTTAGTGGTGAAATAATAATTTAAAAAATCGTTCGGGAAATGAGTTTACACCCTGGTTACTTTCTTTGTATACCTTTGACTATACGGGCCGAGTCCGGGATTTACGGGAAATCGCAGGTTTTCGTTTGTCGGCGATTAAACTTCTTTTATTCAGCGTCTCATCAAAAATGGAAACATTTTTGAAAACTACAAGTCTTATGCGTTTTTGTGGTGAAAAATTAATTTAAAAAATCGTTCTGGAAATGAGTTTACTCACAGGGTGCTTTCTTTGTATACATTCGACTATACGGGCCAAGCCCGGGATATACGGGAAATCGCGGGTTTTCGTTTGCCGGCGATTAAACCTCTTTCATTAAGCGTCTCATCAAAAATGAAAACATTTTTGAAAACTACAAGTCTCATGCGTTTTAGTGGTGAAAAAAAAATTTAAAAAATCGTTTTGGAAATGAGTTTACTAACAGGGTACTTTCTTTGTATACATTCGACTATACGGGCCAAGCCTGGGATTTACGGGAAATCGCGGGTTTTCGTTTGCCGGCGATTAAACCTCTTTCATTAAGCGTCTCATCAAAAATGAAAACATTTTTGAAAACTACAAGTCTCATGCGTTTTAGTGGTGAAAAAAAAATTTAAAAAATCGTTTTGGAAATGAGTTTACTAACAGGGTACTTTCTTTGTATACATTCGACTATACGGGCCAAGCCTGGGATTTACGGGAAATCACGGGTTTTCGTTTGCCAGCGATTAAACCACTTTCATTAAGCGTCTCATCAAAAATGAAAACATTTCTGAAAACTACAAGTCTCATGCGTTTTAGTGGTGAAAAAATAATTTAAAAAATCGTTCGGGAAATGAGTTTACACCGTGGGTACTTTTTTGTATACTTATGACTATACGGGCCGAGTCCGGGATTTACGGGAAGTCGCGGGTTTTCGTTTGCCGGCGAATAAACTTCTTTTATTCAGCGTCTCATCAAAAATGAAAACATTTTTAAAAACTACAAGTCTCATGGGCTTTAGTGGTGAAATAATAATTTAAAAAATCGTTCGGGAAATGAGTTTACACCCTGGGTACTTTCTTTGTATACTTTTGACTATACGGGCCGAGTCCGGGATTTACGGGAAATCGCAGGTTTTCGTTTGCCGGCGATTAAATTTCTTTTATTCAGCGTCTCATCAAAAATGAAAACATTTTTAAAAACTACAAGTCTCATGCATTTTAGTGGTGAAAAAATAATTTAATAAATCGTTCGGGAAATGAGTTTACTCCCTTGGTACTTTATTGGATACTTTTGACTATACGGGCCAAGCCCGGGATTTACGGGAAATGGCGGGTTTTCGTTTGCCGGCGATTAAACCCCTTTCATTAAGCGACTCATCAAAAATGAAAACATTTTTGAAAACTACAAGTCTCATGCGTTTTGATGGTGAAAAAATAATTTAAAAAATCGTTCGGGAAATGAGTTTACTCCCTGGGTACTTTCTTTGTATACTTTTGACTATACGGCCAAGCGCGGGATTTACGGGAAATCGCTGGTTTTCGTTTTCCGGCGATTAAACCTCTTTTATTCAGCCTCTCATCAAAAATGAAAACATTTTTGAAAACTACAAGTCTCATGCGTTTTAGTGGTGAAAAAATAATTTATAAAATCGTTCGGGAAATGAGTTTACTCATTGGGTACATTATTGGATACTTTTGACTATACGGGCCAAGCCCGGGATTTACGGGAAATGGCGGGTTTTCGTTTGCCGGCGATTAAACTCCTTTTATTCAGCGTCTTATCAAAAATGAAAACATTTTTAAAAACTGCAAGTCTCATGGACTTTAGTGGTGAAATAATAATTTAAAAAATCGTTCGGGAAATGAGTTTACTCCCTGGGTATTTTCCTTTGTATAGTTTTGACTATACGGGCCGAGTCTGGGATTTACGGGAAATCGCAGGTTTTCGTTTGCCGGCGATTAAACTTCTTTTATTCAGCGTCTCATCAAAAATGGAAACATTTTTGAAAACTACAAGTCTCATGCGATTTAGTGGTGAAAAGATAATTTAAAAAATCGTTCTGGAAATGAGTTTACTCACAGGGTACTTTCTTTGTATACATTCGACCATACGGGACAAGCTCGGAATTTACGGGAAATCGCGGGTTTTCGTTTGCCGACGATTAAACTCCTTTTATTCAGCGTCTCATCAAAAATAAAAACATTTTTGAAAACTACAAGTCTCATGGGATTTAGTGGTGAAATAATAATTTAAAAAATCGTTCGGGAAATGAGTTTCCTCCCTGGGTACTTTCTTTGTATACTTTTGACTATATGAGCCGAGTCTGGGATTTACGGGAAATCGCAGGTTTTCGTTTGCCGGCGATTAAACTTCTTTTATTCAGCGTCTCATCAAAAATGAAAACATTTTTGAAAACTACAAGTCTCATTCGTTCTAGTGGTGCGGAAATAATTTAAAAAATCGTTCGGGAAATCAGTTTACTCCTTGGGTACTTACTTTATATACATTCAACTATACGGGCCAAGCCTGGGATTTACGGGAAATCGCGGGTTTTCGTTTGCCGGCGAATAAACTTCTATTATTCAGCGTCTCATCAAAAATGAAAACATTTTTGAAAACTACAAGTCTCATGCGTTTTAGTGGTGAAAAAAAAATTAAAAAAATCGTTTGGGAAATGAGTTTACTCCCTGGGTACTTTCTTTGTATACATTCGACTACACGGGCCAAGCCCTGGATTTAGGGGAAATCGCTGGTTTTCGTTTCCCGGCGATTAAACCTCTTTCATTAAGCGTCTCATCAAAAATGAAAACAATTTCGAAAACTACAAGTCTCATGCGTTTTAGTGGTGAAAAAATATTTTAAAAAATCGTTCGGGAAATGAGTTTACTTCCTGGGTACTTTCTTTGTATACTTTTGACTATACGGGCCGAGTCCGGGATGTACGGGAAATCGTGGGTTTTCGTTTGCCGGCGATTAAACTTCTTTTATTCAGCGTCCGGTCGAAAATGAAAACATTTTAGAAAACTACAAGTCTCATGCGTTTTAGTGGTGAAAAAATAATATAAAAAATCGTTCGGGAAATGAGTTTACTCCCTGGGTACTTTCTTTGTATACTTTTGACTATACGGGTCGAGTCCGGGATTTACGGGAAATCGCGGGTTTTCGTTTGCCGGCGATTAAATTTCTTTTATTCAGCGTCTCATCAAAAATGAAAACATTTTTAAAAACTACAAGTCTCATGGGATTTAGTGGTGAAAAGATAATTTAAAACATCGTTCTGGAAATGAGTTTACTCACAGGGTACTTTCTTTGTATACATTCGACTATACGGGACAAGCCCGGGATTTAAGGGAAATCGCTGGTTTTCGTTTACCGGCGATTAAACCTCTTTCATTAAGCGTCTCATTAAAAATGAAAACATTTTTGAAAACTACAAGTCTCATTCGTTCTAGTGGTGCGTAAATAATTTGAAAAATCGTTCGGGAAATCAGTTTACTCCTTGGGTACTTTCTTTATATACATTCAACTATACGGGCCAAGCCTGGGATTTACGGGAAATCGCGTGTTTTCGTTTGCCGGCGATTAAACTTCTTTTATTCAGCGTCTCATCAAAAATGAAAACATTTTTGAAAACTACAAGTCTCATGCGTTTTAGTGGTGAAAAAAAAATTAAAAAAATCGATCGGGAAATGAGTTTACTCCCTGGGTACTTTCTTTGTATACATTCGACTACACGGGCCAAGCCCTGGATTTAGGGGAAATCGCTGGTTTTCGTTTCCCGGCGATTAAACCTCTTTCATTAAGCGTCTCATCAAAAATGAAAACAATTTTGAAAACTACAAGTCTCATGCGTTTTAGTGGTGAAAAAATAATATAAAAAATCGTTCGGGAAATGAGTTTACTCCCTGGGTACTTTCTTTGTATACTTTTGACTATACGGGTCGAGTCCGGGATTTACGGGAAATCGCGGGTTTTCGTTTGCCGGCGATTAAACTTCTTTTATTCAGCGTCTCATCAAAAATGAAAACATTTTTAAAAACTACAAGTCTCGTGGGCTTTAGTGGTGAAAAGATAATTTAAAACATCGTTCTGGAAATGAGTTTACTCACAGGGTACTTTCTTTGTATGCATTCGACTTTACGGGACAAGCCCGGGATTTACGGGAAATCGCTGGTTTTCGTTTACCGGCGATTAAACCTCCTTCATTAAGCGTCTCATTAAAAATGAAAACATTTTTGAAAACTACAAGTCTCATGCGTTTTAGTGGTGAAAAAATAATTTAAAAAATCGTTCGGGAAATGAGTTTACTCCCTGGGTACTTTCTTTGTATACTTTTGACTATACGGGCCGACTCCGGGGTTTACGGGAAATGGCGGGTTTTCGTTTGCCGGCGATTAAACTTCTTTTATTCAGCGTCTCATCAAAAATGAAAACATTTCTAAAAACTACAAGTCTCGTGCGTTTTAGAGGTGAAAAAATAATTTAAAAAATCGTTCGGGAAATGAGTTTACTCCCTGGGTACTTTCTTTGTATACTTTTGACTATACCGGTCGAGTCCGGGATTTACAAGAAATCGCGGGTTTTCGTTTGCCGGCGATTAAACTTCTTTTATTCAGCGTCTCATCAAAAATGAAAACAATTTTAAAAACTACAAGTCTCATGGGATTTAGTGGTGAAAAGATAATTTAAAACATCGTTTTGGAAATGAGTTTACTCACAGGGTACTTTTTTGTATACATTCGACTATACGGGACAAGCCCGGGATTTACGGGAAATCGCTGGTTTTCGTTTACCGGCGATTAAACCTCTTTCATTAAGCGTCTCATTAAAAATGAAAACATTTTTGAAAACTACAAGTCTCATTCGTTCTAGTGGTGCAGAAATAATTTGAAAAATCGTTCGGGAAATCGGTTTACTCCTTGGGTACTTTTTTTATATAAATTCAACTACACGGGCCAAGCCTGGGATTTAGGGGAAATCGCTGGTTTTCGTTTCCCGGCGATTAAACCTCTTTCATTAAGCGTCTCATCAAAAATGAAAACAATTTTGAAAACTACAAGTCTCATGCGTTTTAGTGGTGAAAAAATAATATAAAAAATCGTTCGGGAAATGAGTTTACTCCCTGGGTACTTTCTTTGTATACTTTTGACTATACGGGTCGAGTCCGGGATTTACGGGAAATCGCGGGTTTTCGTTTGCCGGCGATTAAACTTCTTTTATTCAGCGTCTCATCAAAAATGAAAACATTTTTAAAAACTACAAGTCTCGTGGGCTTTAGTGGTGAAAAGATAATTTAAAACATCGTTCTGGAAATGAGTTTACTCACAGGGTACTTTCTTTGTATGCATTCGACTTTACGGGACAAGCCCGGGATTTACGGGAAATCGCTGGTTTTCGTTTACCGGCGATTAAACCTCCTTCATTAAGCGTCTCATTAAAAATGAAAACATTTTTGAAAACTACAAGTCTCATGCGTTTTAGTGGTGAAAAAATAATTTAAAAAATCGTTCGGGAAATGAGTTTACTCCCTGGGTACTTTCTTTGTATACTTTTGACTATACGGGCCGAGTCCGGGGTTTACGGGAAATGGCGGGTTTTCGTTTGCCGGCGATTAAACTTCTTTTATTCAGCGTCTCATCAAAAATGAAAACATTTCTAAAAACTACAAGTCTCGTGCGTTTTAGAGGTGAAAAAATAATTTAAAAAATCGTTCGGGAAATGAGTTTACTCCCTGGGTACTTTCTTTGTATACTTTTGACTATACCGGTCGAGTCCGGGATTTACAAGAAATCGCGGGTTTTCGTTTGCCGGCGATTAAACTTCTTTTATTCAGCGTCTCATCAAAAATGAAAACAATTTTAAAAACTACAAGTCTCATGGGATTTAGTGGTGAAAAGATAATTTAAAACATCGTTTTGGAAATGAGTTTACTCACAGGGTACTTTTTTGTATACATTCGACTATACGGGACAAGCCCGGGATTTACGGGAAATCGCTGGTTTTCGTTTACCGGCGATTAAACCTCTTTCATTAAGCGTCTCATTAAAAATGAAAACATTTTTGAAAACTACAAGTCTCATTCGTTCTAGTGGTGCAGAAATAATTTGAAAAATCGTTCGGGAAATCGGTTTACTCCTTGGGTACTTTTTTTATATAAATTCAACTACACGGGCCAAGCCTGGGATTTACGGGAAATCGCGGGTTTTCGTTTGCCGGCGATTAAACTTCTTTTATTCAGCGTCTCATCAAAAATGAAAACATTTTTGAAAACTACAAGTCTTATGCGTTTTAGTGGTGAAAAAGTTATTTAAAAAATCGTTCTGGAAATGAGTTTACTCACAGGGCTTTTTCTTTGTATACATTCGACTATACGGGCCAAGCCCGGGATTTACGGGAAATCGCGGGTTTTCGTTTGCCGGCGATTAAACCTCTTTCATTAAGCGTCTCATCAAAAATGAAAACATTTCTGAAAACTACAAGTCTCATGCGTTTTAGTGGTGAAAAAAAAATTAAAAAAATCGTTCGGGAAATGAGTTTACTCCCTAGGTACTTTCTTTGTATACATTCGACTATACGGGACAAGCCCGGGATTTACGGGAAATCGCTGGTTTTCGTTTACCGGCGATTAAACCTCTTTCATTAAGCGTCTCATTAAAAATGAAAACATTTTTGAAAACTACAAGTCTCATTCGTTCTAGTGGTGCAGAAATAATTTGAAAAATCGTTCGGGAAATCGGTTTACTCCTTGGGTACTTTTTTTATATAAATTCAACTACACGGGCCAAGCCTGGGATTTACGGGAAATCGCGGGTTTTCGTTTGCCGGCGATTAAACTTCTTTTATTCAGCGTCTCATCAAAAATGAAAACATTTTTGAAAACTACAAGTCTTATGCGTTTTAGTGGTGAAAAAGTTATTTAAAAAATCGTTCTGGAAATGAGTTTACTCACAGGGCTTTTTCTTTGTATACATTCGACTATACGGGCCAAGCCCGGGATTTACGGGAAATCGCGGGTTTTCGTTTGCCGGCGATTAAACCTCTTTCATTAAGCGTCTCATCAAAAATGAAAACATTTCTGAAAACTACAAGTCTCATGCGTTTTAGTGGTGAAAAAAAAATTAAAAAAATCGTTCGGGAAATGAGTTTACTCCCTAGGTACTTTCTTTGTATACATTCGACTACACGGGACAAGCCCTGGATTTAGGGGAAATCGCTGGTTTTCGTTTGCCGGCGATTAAACCTCTTTCATTAAACGTCTCATCAAAAATGAAAACAATTTTAAAAACTACAAGTCTCATGCGTTTTAGTGGTGAAAAAATAATTTAAAAAATCGTTCGGGAAATGAGTTTACTCCCTGGGTACTTTCTTTGTATACTTTTGACTATACGGGTCGAGTCCGGGATTTACGGGAAATCGCGGGTTTTCGTTTGCCGGCGATTAAACTTCTTTTATTCAGCGTCCGATCAAAAATGAAAACATTTTTGAAAACTACAAGTCTCATGCGTTTTAGTGGTGAAAAAATAATATAAAAAATCGTTCGGGAAATGAGTTTACTCCCTGGGTACTTTCTTTGTATACTTTTGACTATACGGGTCGAGTCCGGGATTTACGGGAAACCGCGGGTTTTCGTTTGCCGGCGATTAAACTTCTTTTATTCAGCGTCTCATCAAAAATGAAAACATTTTTAAAAACTACAAGTCTCGTGGGCTTTAGTGGTGAAAAGATAATTTAAAACATCGTTCTGGAAATGAGTTTACTCACAGGGTTCTTTCTTTGTATACATTCGACTATACGGGACAAGCCCGGGATTTACGGGAAATCGCTGGTTTTCGTTTACCGGCGATTAAACCTCTTTCATTAAGCGTCTCATTAAAAATGAAAACATTTTTGAAAACTACAAGTCTCATGCGTTTTAGTGGTGAAAAAATAATTTAAAAAATCGTTCGGGAAATGAGTTTACTCCCTGGGTACTTTCTTTGTATACTTTTGATTATACGGGCCGAGTTCGGGGTTTACGGGAAATGGCGGGTTTTCGTTTGCCGGCGATTAAACTTCTTTTATTCAGCGTCTCATCAAAAATGAAAACATTTTTGAAAACTAAGAGTCTTATGCGTTTTAGTGGTGAAAAAAAAAATTTAAAAAATCGTTTGGGAAATGAGTTTACTCCCTGGGTACTTTCTTTGTATACTTTTAACTATACGGGTCGAGTCCGGGAGTTACAGGAAATCGCGGGTTTTCGTTTGCCGGCGATTAAACTTCTTTTATTCAGCGTCTCATCAAAAATGAAAACATTTTTGAAAACTACAAGTCTCGTGCGTCTTAGTGGTGAAAAAATAATTTAAAAAATCGTTCGGGAAATGAGTTTACTCCCTGGGTACTTTCTTTGTATACTTTTGACTATACGGGTCGAGTCCGGGATTTACGGGAAATCGCGGGTTTTCGTTTGCCGGCGATTAAACTTCTTTTATTCAGCGTCTCATCAAAAATGAAAACATTTTTAAAAACTACAAGTCTCATGGGACTTAGTGGTGAAAAGATAATTTAAAACATCGTTCTGGAAATGAGTTTACTCCCTGGGTACTTTCTTTGTATACATTCGACTATACCGGACAAGCCCGGGATTTACGGGAAATCGCTGGTTTTCGTTTACCGGCGATTAAACCTCTTTCATTAAGCGTCTCATTAAAAATGAAAACATTTTTGAAAACTACAAGTCTCATTCGTTCTAGTGGTGCAGAAATAATTTGAAAAATCGTTCGGGAAATCGGTTTACTCCTTGGGTACTTTTTTTATATAAATTCAACTATGCGGGCCAAGCCTGGGATTTACGGGAAATCGCGGGTTTTCGTTTGCCGGCGATTAAACTTCTTTTATTCAGCGTCTCATCAAAAATGAAAACATTTTTAAAAACTGCAAGTCTCATGGGACTTAGTGGTGAAAAGATAATTTAAAACATCGTTCTGGAAATGAGTTTACTCACAGGGTACTTTCTTTGTATACATTCGACTATACCGGACAAGCCCGGGATTTACGGGAAATCGCTGGTTTTCGTTTACCGGCGATTAAACCTCTTTCATTAAGCGTCTCATTAAAAATGAAAACATTTTTGAAAACTACAAGTCTCATTCGTTCTAGTGGTGCAGAAATAATTTGAAAAATCGTTCGGGAAATCGGTTTACTCCTTGGGTACTTTTTTTATATAAATTCAACTATGCGGGCCAAGCCTGGGATTTACGGGAAATCGCGGGTTTTCGTTTGCCGGCGATTAAACTTCTTTTATTCAGCGTCTCATCAAAAATGAAAACATTTTTGAAAACTACAAGTCTTATGCGTTTTAGTGGTGAAAAAAAAATTAAAAAAATCGTTCGGGAAATGAGTTTACTCCCTAGGTACTTTCTTTGTATACATTCGACTACACGGGCCAAGCCCTGGATTTAGGGGAAATCGCTGGTTTTCGTTTGCCGGCGATTAAACCTCTTTCATTAAACGTCTCATCAAAAATGAAAACAATTTTTAAAACTACAAGTCTCATGCGTTTTAGTGGTGAAAAAATAATTTAAAAAATCGTTCGGGAAATGAGTTTACTCCCTGGGTACTTTCTTTGTATACTTTTGACTATACGGGTCGAGTCCGGGATTTACGGGAAATCGCGGGTTTTCGTTTGCCGGCGATTAAACTTCTTTTATTCATCGTCCGATCAAAAATGAAAACATTTTTGAAAACTACAAGTCTCATGCGTTTTAGTGGTGAAAAAATAATATAAAAAATCGTTCGGGAAATGAGTTTACTCCCTGGGTACTTTCTTTGTATACTTTTGACTATACGGGTCGAGTCCGGGATTTACGGGAAACCGCGGGTTTTCGTTTGCCGGCGATTAAACTTCTTTTATTCAGCGTCTCATCAAAAATGAAAACATTTTTAAAAACTACAAGTCTCGTGGGCTTTAGTGGTGAAAAGATAATTTAAAACATCGTTCTGGAAATGAGTTTACTCACAGGGTACTTTCTTTGTATACATTCGACTATACGGGACAAGCCCGGGATTTACGGGAAATCGCTGGTTTTCGTTTACCGGCGATTAAACCTCTTTCATTAAGCGTCTCATTAAAAATGAAAACATTTTTGAAAACTACAAGTCTCATGCGTTTTAGTGGTGAAAAAATAATTTAAAAAATCGTTCGGGAAATGAGTTTACTCCCTGGGTACTTTCTTTGTATACTTTTGATTATACGGGCCGAGTCCGGGGTTTACGGGAAATGGCGGGTTTTCGTTTGCCGGCGATTAAACTTCTTTTATTCAGCGTCTCATCAAAAATGAAAACATTTTTGAAAACTAAGAGTCTCATGCGTTTTAGTGGTGAAAAAAAAAATTTAAAAAATCGTTTGGGAAATGATTTTACTCCCTGGGTACTTTCTTTGTATACTTTTAACTATACGGGTCGAGTCCGGGATTTACGGGAAATCGCGGGTTTTCGTTTGCCGGCGATTAAACTTCTTTTATTCAGCGTCTCATCAAAAATGAAAACATTTTTAAAAACTACAAGTCTCATGGGACTTAGTGGTGAAAAGGTAATTTAAAACATCGTTCTGGAAATGAGTTTACTCACAGGGTACTTTCTTTGTATACATTCGACTATACCGGACAAGCCCGGGATTTACGGGAAATCGCTGGTTTTCGTTTACCGGCGATTAAACTTCTTTCATTAAGCGTCTCATCAAAAATGAAAACAACTTTGAAAACTAAAAGTCTCATGCGTTTTAGTGGTGAAAAAAAAATTTAAAAAATCGTTCGGGAAATGAGTTTACTCCCTGTGTACTTTCTTTGTATACTTTTGACTATACGGGCCAATCCCGGGATTTACGGGAAATCGCGGGTTTTCTTTTGCCGGCGATTAAACTTCCTTTATTCAGCGTCTCATCAAAAATGAAAACATTTTTGAAAACTACAAGTCTTATGCGTTTTAGTGGTGAAAAAGTAATTTAAAAAATCGTTCTGGAAATGAGTTCACTCACAGGGCTTTTTCTTTGAATACATTCGACTATACGGGCCAAGCCTGGGATTTACGGGAAATCACGGGTTTTCGTTTGCCGGCGATTAAACCTCTTTCATTAAGCGTCTCATCAAAAAAGAAAACATTTTTGAAAACTACAAGTCTCATGCGTTTTAGTGGTGAAAAAAAAATTAAAAAAATCGTTCGGGAAATGAGTTTACTCCCTGGGTACTTTCTTTGTATACATTCAACTACACGGGCCAAGCCCTGGATTTAGGGGAAATCGCTGGTTTTCGTTTGCCGGCGATTAAACCTCTTTCATTAAGCGTCTCATCAAAAATGAAAACAATTTTGAAAACTACAAGTCTCATGCGTTTTAGTGGTGAAAAAATAATTTAAAAAATCGTTCGGGAAATGAGTTTACTCCCTGGGTACTTTCTTTGTATACTTTTGACTATACGGGCCGAGTCTGGGATTTACGGGAAATCGCGGGTTTTTGTTTGCCGGCGATTAAACTTCTTTTATTCAGCGTCCGATCAAAAATAAAAACATTTTTGAAAACTACAAGTCTCATGCGTTTTAGTGGTGAAAAAATAATATAAAAAATCGTTCTGGAAATGAGTTTACTCACAGGGTACTTTCTTTGTATACTTTTAACTATACGGGTCGAGTCCGGGATTTACGGGAAATCGCGGGTTTTCGTTTGCCGGCGATTAAACTTCTTTTATTCAGCGACTCATCAAAAATGAAAACATTTTTAAAAACTACAAGTCTCATGGGACTTAGTGGTGAAAAGATAATTTAAAACATCGTTCTGGAAATGAGTTTACTCACAGGTTACTTTCTTTGTATACATTCGACTATACCGGACAAGCCCGGGATTTACTGGAAATCGCTGGTTTTCGTTTACCGGCGATTAAACCTCTTTCATTAAGCGTCTCAATAAAAAAGAAAACATTTTTGAAAACTACAAGTCTCATTCGTTCTAGTGGTGCAGAAATAATTTGAAAAATCGTTCAGGAAATCAGTTTACTCCTTGGGTACTTTCTTTATATACATTCAACTATACGGGCCAAGCCTGGGATTTACGGGAAATCGCGGGTTTTTGTTTGCCGGCGATTAAACTTCTTTTATTCAGCGTCTCATCAAAAATGAAAACAAATTTGCAAACTAAAAGTCTCATGCGTTTTAGTTGTGAAAAAAAAATTTAAAAAATCGTTCGGGAAATGAGTTTACTCCCTGTGTACTTTCTTTGTATACTTTTGACTATACGGGCCAAGCCCGGGATTTACGGGAAATCGCGGGTTTTCTTTTGCCGCCGATTAAACTTCTATTATTCAGCGTCTCATCAAAAATGAAAACATTTTTGAAAACTACAAGTCTTATGCATTTTAGTGGTGAAAAAGTAATTTAAAAAATCGTTATGGAAATGAGTTTACTTACAGGGCTTTTTCTTTGTATACATTCGACTATACGGGCCAAGCCTGGGATTTACGGGAAATCGCGGGTTTTCGTTTGCCGGCGATTAAACCTCTTTCATTAAGCGTCCCATCAAAAATGAAAACATTTTTAAAAACTACAAGTCTCATGCGTTTTAGTGGTGAAAAAAAAAATAAAAAAATCGTTCGGGAAATGAGTTTACTCCCTGGGTACTTTCTTTGTATACATTCGACTACACGGGCCAAGCCCTGAATTTAGGGGAAATCGCTGGTTTTCGTTTGCCGGCGATTAAACCTCTTTCATTAAGCGTCTCGTCAAAAATGAAAACAATTTTGAAAACTACAAGTCTCATGCGTTTTAGTGGTGAAAAAATAATTTAAAAAATCGTTCGGAAACTGAGTTTACTCCCTGGGTACTTTCTTTGTATACTTTTGACTATACGGGCCGAGTCCGGGATTTACGGGAAATCGCGGGTTTTCGTTTGCCGGCGATTAAACTTCTTTTAGTCAGCGTCCGATCAAAAATGAAAACATTTTTAAGAACTACAAGTCTCATGCAATTTAGCGGTGGAAAAATAATATAAAATATCGTTCGGGAAATGCGTTTACTTCCTGGGTACTTTCTCTGTATACTTTTGACTATACGGGCCAAGCCCGGGATTTACGGGAAATGGCGGGTTTTCGTTTGCCGGCGATTAAACTTCTTTTATTCAGTGTCTCATCAAAAATGAATTTTTTTTTGAAAACTACAAGTCTCATGCGTTTTAGTGGTGAAAAGATAATTTAAAAAATCGTTTTGGAAATGAGTTTGCTCACAGGGTACTTTCTTTGTATACATTCGACTATACCGGACAAGCCCGGGATTTACGGGAAATCGCTGGTTTTCGTTTACCGGCGATTAAACCTCTTTCATTAAGCGTCTCAATAAAAATGAAAACATTTTTGAAAACTACAAGTCTTCTGTGTTTTAGTGGTGAAAAAGTAATTTAAAAAATCGTTATGGAAATGAGTTTACTTACAGGACTTTTTCTTTGTATACATTCGACTATACGGGCCAAGCCTGGGATTTACGGGAAATCACGGGTTTTCGTTTGCCGGCGATTAAACCTCTTTCAATAAGCGTCTCATCAAAAATGAAAACATTTTTGAAAACTACAAGTCTCATGCGTTTTAGTGGTGAAAAAAAAAATAAAAAAATCGTTCGGGAAATAAGTTTACTCCCTGGGTACTTTCTTTGTATACATTCGACTACACGGGCCAAGCCCTGGATTTAGGGGAAATCGCTGGTTTTCGTTTGCCGGCGATTAAACCTCTTTCATTAAGCGTCTCATCAAAAATGAAAACAATTTTGAAAACTACAAGTCTCATGCGTTTTAGTGGTGAAAAAATAATTTAAAAAATCGTTCGGGAAATGAGTTTACTCCCTGGGTACTTTCTTTGTATACTTTTGACTATACGGGCCGAGTCCGGGATTTTCGGGAAATCGCGGGTTTTCGTTTGCCGGCGATTAAACTTCTTTTAGTCAGCGTCCGATCAAAAATGAAAACATTTTTAAGAACTACAAGTCTCGTGCAATTTAGCGGTGGAAAAATAATATAAAAAATCGTTCGGGAAATGCGTTTACTCCCTGGGTACTTTCTCTGTATACTTTTGACTATACGGGCCAAGCCCGGGATTTACGGGAAATGGCGGGTTTTCGTTTGCCGGCGATTAAACTTCTTTTATTCAGTGTCTCATCAAAAATGAAAATTTTTTTGAAAACTACAAGTCTCATGCGTTTTAGTGGTGAAAAGATAATTTAAAAAATCGTTTTGGAAATGAGTTTGCTCACAGGGTACTTTCTTTGTATACATTCGACTAAACGGGCCAAGCCTGAGATTTACGGGAAATCACGGGTTTTCGTTTGCCGGCGATTAAACCTCTTTCAATAAGCGTCTCATCAAAAATGAAAACATTTTTGAAAACTACAAGTCTCATGCGTTTTAGTGGTGAAAAAAAAAATAAAAAAATCGTTCGGGAAATGAGTTTACTCCCTGGGTACTTTCTTTGTATACATTCGACTACACGGGCCAAGCCCTGGATTTAGGGGAAATCGCTGGTTTTCGTTTGCCGGCGATTAAACCTCTTTCATTAAGCGTCTCATCAAAAATGAAAACAATTTTGAAAACTACAAGTCTCATGCGTTTTAGTGGTGAAAAAATAATTTAAAAAATCGTTCGGGAAATGAGTTTACTCCCTGGGTACTTTCTTTGTATACTTTTGACTATACGGGCCAAGCCCGGGATTTACGGGAAATGGCGGGTTTTCGTTTGCCGGCGATTAAACTTCTTTTATTCAGTGTCTCATCAAAAATGAAAATTTTTTTGAAAACTACAAGTCTCATGCGTTTTAGTGGTGAAAAGATAATTTAAAAAATCGTTTTGGAAATGAGTTTGCTCACAGGGTACTTTCTTTGTATACATTCGACTATACGGGCCAAGCCTGGGATTTACGGGAAGTCACGGGTTTTCGTTTGCCGGTGATTAAACCTCTTTCAATAAGCGTCTCATCAAAAATGAAAACATTTTTGAAAACTACAAGTCTCATGCGTTTTAGTTGTGAAAAAAAAAATAAAAAAATCGTTCGGGAAATGAGTTTACTCCCTGGGTACTTTCTTTGTAAACATTCGACTACACGGGCCAAGCCCTGAATTTAGGGGAAATCGCTGGTTTTCGTTTGCCGGCGATTAAACCTCTTTCATTAAGCGTCTCATCAAAAATGAAAACAATTTTGAAAACTACAAGTCTCATGCGTTTTAGTGGTGAAAAAATAATTTAAAAAATCGTTCGGGAAATGAGTTTACTCCCTGGGTACTTTCTTTGTATACTTTTGACTATACGGGCCGAGTCCGGGATTTACGGGAAATTGCGGGTTTTCGTTTGCCGGCGATTAAACTTCTTTTAGTCAGCGTCCGATCAAAAATGAAAACATTTTTAAGAACTACAAGTCTCATGCAATTTAGCGGTGGTAAAATAATATAAAAAATCGTTCGGGAAATGCGTTTACTCCCTGGGTACTTTCTCTGTATACTTTTGACTATACGGGCCAAGCCCGGGATTTACGGGAAATGGCGGGTTTTCGTTTGCCGGCGATTAAACTTCTTTTATTCAGTGTCTCATCAAAAATGAATTTTTTTTTGAAAACTACAAGTCTCATGCGTTTTAGTGGTGAAAAGATAATTTAAAAAATCGTTTTGGAAATGAGTTTGCTCACAGGGTACTTTCTTTGTATACATTCGACTATACCGGACAAGCCCGGGATTTACGGGAAATCGCTGGTTTTCGTTTACCGGCGATTAAACCTCTTTCATTAAGCGTCTCAATAAAAATGAAAACATTTTTGAAAACTACAAGTCTTCTGTGTTTTAGTGGTGAAAAAGTAATTTAAAAAATCGTTATGGAAATGAGTTTACTTACAGGACTTTTTCTTTGTATACATTCGACTATACGGGCCAAGCCTGGGATTTACGGGAAATCACGGGTTTTCGTTTGCCGGCGATTAAACCTCTTTCAATAAGCGTCTCATCAAAAATGAAAACATTTTTGAAAACTACAAGTCTCATGCGTTTTAGTGGTGAAAAAAAAAATAAAAAAATCGTTCGGGAAATGAGTTTACTCCCTGGGTACTTTCTTTGTATACATTCGACTACACGGGCCAAGCCCTGGATTTAGGGGAAATCGCTGGTTTTCGTTTGCCGGCGATTAAACCTCTTTCATTAAGCGTCTCATCAAAAATGAAAACAATTTTGAAAACTACAAGTCTCATGCGTTTTAGTGGTGAAAAAATAATTTAAAAAATCGTTCGGGAAATGAGTTTACTCCCTGGGTACTTTCTTTGTATACTTTTGACTATACGGGCCGAGTCCGGGATTTACGGGAAATCGCGGGTTTTCGTTTGCCGGCGATTAAACTTCTTTTAGTCAGCGTCCGATCAAAAATGAAAACATTTTTAAGAACTACAAGTCTCGTGCAATTTAGCGGTGGAAAAATAATATAAAAAATCGTTCGGGAAATGCGTTTACTCCCTGGGTACTTTCTCTGTATACTTTTGACTATACGGGCCAAGCCCGGGATTTACGGGAAATGGCGGGTTTTCGTTTGCCGGCGATTAAACTTCTTTTATTCAGTGTCTCATCAAAAATGAAAATTTTTTTGAAAACTACAAGTCTCATGCGTTTTAGTGGTGAAAAGATAATTTAAAAAATCGTTTTGGAAATGAGTTTGCTCACAGGGTACTTTCTTTGTATACATTCGACTATACGGGCCATACCTGAGATTTACGGGAAATCACGGGTTTTCGTTTGCCGGCGATTAAACCTCTTTCAATAAGCGTCTCATCAAAAATGAAAACATTTTTGAAAACTACAAGTCTCATGCGTTTTAGTGGTGAAAAAAAAAAATAAAAAAATCGTTCGGGAAATGAGTTTACTCCCTGGGTACTTTCTTTGTATACATTCGACTACACGGGCCAAGCCCTGGATTTAGGGGAAATCGCTGGTTTTCGTTTGCCGGCGATTAAACCTCTTTCATTAAGCGTCTCATCAAAAATGAAAACAATTTTGAAAACTACAAGTCTCATGCGTTTTAGTGGTGAAAAAATAATTTAAAAAATCGTTCGGGAAATGAGTTTACTCCCTGGGTACTTTCTTTGTATACTTTTGACTATACGGGCCAAGCCCGGGATTTACGGGAAATGGCGGGTTTTCGTTTGCCGGCGATTAAACTTCTTTTATTCAGTGTCTCATCAAAAATGAAAATTTTTTTGAAAACTACAAGTCTCATGCGTTTTAGTGGTGAAAAGATAATTTAAAAAATCGTTTTGGAAATGAGTTTGCTCACAGGGTACTTTCTTTGTATACATTCGACTATACGGGCCAAGCCTGGGATTTACGGGAAATCACGGGTTTTCGTTTGCCGGCGATTAAACCTCTTTCAATAAGCGTCTCATCAAAAATGAAAACATTTTTGAAAACTACAAGTCTCATGCGTTTTAGTGGTGAAAAAAAAAATAAAAAAATCGTTCGGGAAATGAGTTTACTCCCTGGGTACTTTCTTTGTATACATTCGACTACACGGGCCAAGCCCTGGATTTAGGGGAAATCGCTGGTTTTCGTTTGCCGGCGATTAAACCTCTTTCATTAAGCGTCTCATCAAAAATGAAAACAATTTTGAAAACTACAAGTCTCATGCGTTTTAGTGGTGAAAAAATAATTTAAAAAATCGTTCGGGAAATGAGTTTACTCCCTGGGTACTTTCTTTGTATACTTTTGACTATACGGGCCGAGTCCGGGATTTACGGGAAATCGCGGGTTTTCGTTTGCCGGCGATTAAACTTCTTTTAGTCAGCGTCCGATCAAAAATGAAAACATTTTTAAGAACTACAAGTCTCATGCAATTTAGCGGTGGAAAAATAATATAAAAAATCGTTCGGGAAATGCGTTTACTCCCTGGGTACTTTCTCTGTATACTTTTGACTATACGGGCCAAGCCCGGGATTTACGGGAAATGGCGGGTTTTCGTTTGCCGGCGATTAAACTTCTTTTATTCAGTGTCTCATCAAAAATGAATTTTTTTTTGAAAACTACAAGTCTCATGCGTTTTAGTGGTGAAAAGATAATTTAAAAAATCGTTTTGGAAATGAGTTTGCTCACAGGGTACTTTCTTTGTATACATTCGACTATACCGGACAAGCCCGGGATTTACGGGAAATCGCTGGTTTTCGTTTACCGGCGATTAAACCTCTTTCATTAAGCGTCTCAATAAAAATGAAAACATTTTTGAAAACTACAAGTCTTCTGTGTTTTAGTGGTGAAAAAGTAATTTAAAAAATCGTTATGGAAATGAGTTTACTTACAGGACTTTTTCTTTGTATACATTCGACTATACGGGCCAAGCCTGGGATTTACGGGAAATCACGGGTTTTCGTTTGCCGGCGATTAAACCTCTTTCAATAAGCGTCTCATCAAAAATGAAAACATTTTTGAAAACTACAAGTCTCATGCGTTTTAGTGGTGAAAAAAAAAATAAAAAAATCGTTCGGGAAATGAGTTTACTCCCTGGGTACTTTCTTTGTATACATTCGACTACACGGGCCAAGCCCTGGATTTAGGGGAAATCGCTGGTTTTCGTTTGCCGGCGATTAAACCTCTTTCATTAAGCGTCTCATCAAAAATGAAAACAATTTTGAAAACTACAAGTCTCATGCGTTTTAGTGGTGAAAAAATAATTTAAAAAATCGTTCGGGAAATGAGTTTACTCCCTGGGTACTTTCTTTGTATACTTTTGACTATACGGGCCGAGTCCGGGATTTACGGGAAATCGCGGGTTTTCGTTTGCCGGCGATTAAACTTCTTTTAGTCAGCGTCCGATCAAAAATGAAAACATTTTTAAGAACTACAAGTCTCGTGCAATTTAGCGGTGGAAAAATAATATAAAAAATCGTTCGGGAAATGCGTTTACTCCCTGGGTACTTTCTCTGTATACTTTTGACTATACGGGCCAAGCCCGGGATTTACGGGAAATGGCGGGTTTTCGTTTGCCGGCGATTAAACTTCTTTTATTCAGTGTCTCATCAAAAATGAAAATTTTTTTGAAAACTACAAGTCTCATGCGTTTTAGTGGTGAAAAGATAATTTAAAAAATCGTTTTGGAAATGAGTTTGCTCACAGGGTACTTTCTTTGTATACATTCGACTATACGGGCCATACCTGAGATTTACGGGAAATCACGGGTTTTCGTTTGCCGGCGATTAAACCTCTTTCAATAAGCGTCTCATCAAAAATGAAAACATTTTTGAAAACTACAAGTCTCATGCGTTTTAGTGGTGAAAAAAAAAAATAAAAAAATCGTTCGGGAAATGAGTTTACTCCCTGGGTACTTTCTTTGTATACATTCGACTACACGGGCCAAGCCCTGGATTTAGGGGAAATCGCTGGTTTTCGTTTGCCGGCGATTAAACCTCTTTCATTAAGCGTCTCATCAAAAATGAAAACAATTTTGAAAACTACAAGTCTCATGCGTTTTAGTGGTGAAAAAATAATTTAAAAAATCGTTCGGGAAATGAGTTTACTCCCTGGGTACTTTCTTTGTATACTTTTGACTATACGGGCCAAGCCCGGGATTTACGGGAAATGGCGGGTTTTCGTTTGCCGGCGATTAAACTTCTTTTATTCAGTGTCTCATCAAAAATGAAAATTTTTTTGAAAACTACAAGTCTCATGCGTTTTAGTGGTGAAAAGATAATTTAAAAAATCGTTTTGGAAATGAGTTTGCTCACAGGGTACTTTCTTTGTATACATTCGACTATACGGGCCAAGCCTGGGATTTACGGGAAATCACGGGTTTTCGTTTGCCGGCGATTAAACCTCTTTCAATAAGCGTCTCATCAAAAATGAAAACATTTTTGAAAACTACAAGTCTCATGCGTTTTAGTGGTGAAAAAAAAAATAAAAAAATCGTTCGGGAAATGAGTTTACTCCCTGGGTACTTTCTTTGTATACATTCGACTACACGGGCCAAGCCCTGGATTTAGGGGAAATCGCTGGTTTTCGTTTGCCGGCGATTAAACCTCTTTCATTAAGCGTCTCATCAAAAATGAAAACAATTTTGAAAACTACAAGTCTCATGCGTTTTAGTGGTGAAAAAATAATTTAAAAAATCGTTCGGGAAATGAGTTTACTCCCTGGGTACTTTCTTTGTATACTTTTGACTATACGGGCTGAGTCCGGGATTTACGGGAAATCGCGGGTTTTCGTTTGCCGGCGATTAAACTTCTTTTAGTCAGCGTCCGATCAAAAATGAAAACATTTTTAAGAACTACAAGTCTCATGCAATTTAGCGGTGGAAAAATAATATAAAAAATCGTTCGGGAAATGCGTTTACTCCCTGGGTACTTTCTCTGTATACTTTTGACTATACGGGCCAAGCCCGGGATTTACGCGAAATGGCGGGTTTTCGTTTGCCGGCGATTAAACTTCTTTTATTCAGTGTCTCATCAAAAATGAAAAATTTTTTGAAAACTACAAGTCTCATGCGTTTTAGTGGTGAAAGGATAATTTAAAAAATCGTTTTGGAAATGAGTTTGCTCACAGGGTACTTTCTTTGTATACATTCGACTATACCGGACAAGCCCGGGATTTACGGGAAATCGCTGGTTTTCGTTTACCGGCGATTAAACCTCTTTCATTAAGCGTCTCAATAAAAATGAAAACATTTTTGAAAACTACAAGTCTCATTCGTTCTAGTGGTGCAGAAATAAATTGAAAAATCGTTCAGGAAATCAGTTTACTCCTTGGGTACTTTCTTTATATACATTCAAATATACGGGCCAAGCCTGGGATTTACGGGAAATCGCGGGTTTTCGTTTGCCGGCGATTATCATTCTTTTATTTAGCGTCTCATCAAAAATGAAAACATTTTTGAAAACTACAAGTCTTCTGCGTTTTAGTGGTGAAAAAGTAATTTAAAAAATCGTTATGGAAATGAGTTTACTTACAGGGCTTTTTCTTTGTATACATTCGACTATACGGGCCAAGCCTGGGATTTACGGGAAATCGCGGGTTTTCGTTTGCCGGCGATTAAACCTCTTTCATTAAGCGTCTCATCAAAAATGAAAACATTTTTGAAAACTACAAGTCTCATGCGTTTTAGTGGTGAAAAAATAAATAAAAAAATCGTTCGGGAAATGAGTTTACTCCCTGGGTACTTTCTTTGTATACATTCGACTACACGGGCCAAGCCCCGGATTTAGGGGAAATCGCTGGTTTTCGTTTGCCGGCGATTAAACCTCTTTCATTAAGCGTCTCATCAAAAATGAAAACAATTTTGAAAACTACAAGTCTCATGCGTTTTAGTGGTAAAAAAATAATTTAAAAAATCGTTCGGGAAATGAGTTTACTCCCTGGGTACTTTCTTTGTATACTTTTGACTATACGGGCCGAGTCCGGGATTTACGGGAAATCGCGGGTTTTCGTTTGCCGGCGATTAAACTTCTTTTATTCAGTGTCTCATCAAAAATGAAAATATTTTTGAAAACTACAAGTCTCATGCGTTTTAGTGGTGAAAAGATAATATAAAAAATCGTTTTGGAAATGAGTTTGCTCACAGGGTACTTTCTTTGTATACATTCGACTATACCGGACAAGCCCGGGATTTACGGGAAATCGCTGGTTTTCGTTTACCGGCGATTAATCCTCTTTCATTAAGCGTCTCAATAAAAATGAAAACATTTTTGAAAACTACAAGTCTCATTCGTTCTAGTGGTGCAGAAATAATTTGAAAAATCGTTCGGGAAATCAGTTTACTCCTTGGGTACTTTCTTTATATACATTCAACTATACGGGCCAAGCCTGGGATTTACGGGAAATCGCGGGTTTTCGTTTGCCGGCGATTAAACTTCTTTTATTCAGAGTCTCATCAAAAATGAAAACATTTTTGAAAACTACAAGTCTTATGCGTTTTAGTGGTGAAAAAGTAATTTAAAAAATCGTTATGGAAATGAGTTTACTTACAGGGCTTTTTCTTTGTATACATTCGACTATACGGGCCAAGCCTGGGATTTACGGGAAATCGCGGGTTTTCGTTTGCCGGCGATTAAACCTCTTTCATTAAGCGTCTCATCAAAAATGAAAACATTTTTGAAAACTACAAGTCTCATGCGTTTTAGTGGTGAAAAAAAAAATAAAAAAATCGTTCGGGAAATGAGTTTACTCCCTGGGTACTTTCTTTGTATACATTCGACTACACGGGCCAAGTCCTGGATTTAGGGGAAATCGCTGGTTTTCGTTTGCCGGCGATTAAACCTCTTTCATTAAGCGTCTCATCAAAAATGAAAACAATTTTGAAAACTACAAGTCTCATGCGTTTTAGTGGTGAAAAAATGATTTAAAAAATCGTTCGGGAAATGCGTTTACTCCCTGGGTACTTTCTCTGTATACTTTTGACTATACGGGCCAAGCCCGGGATTTACGGGAAATGGCGGGTTTTCGTTTGCCGGCGATTAAACTTCTTTTATTCAGTGTCTCATCAAAAATGAAAATTTTTTTGAAAACTACAAGTCTCATGCGTTTTAGTGGTGAAAAGATAATTTAAAAAATCGTTTTGGAAATGAGTTTGCTCACAGGGTACTTTCTTTGTATACATTCGACTATACGGGCCATACCTGAGATTTACGGGAAATCACGGGTTTTCGTTTGCCGGCGATTAAACCTCTTTCAATAAGCGTCTCATCAAAAATGAAAACATTTTTGAAAACTACAAGTCTCATGCGTTTTAGTGGTGAAAAAAAAAATAAAAAAATCGTTCGGGAAATGAGTTTACTCCCTGGGTACTTTCTTTGTATACATTCGACTACACGGGCCAAGCCCTGGATTTAGGGGAAATCGCTGGTTTTCGTTTGCCGGCGATTAAACCTCTTTCATTAAGCGTCTCATCAAAAATGAAAACAATTTTGAAAACTACAAGTCTCATGCGTTTTAGTGGTGAAAAAATAATTTAAAAAATCGTTCGGGAAATGAGTTTACTCCCTGGGTACTTTCTTTGTATACTTTTGACTATACGGGCCAAGCCCGGGATTTACGGGAAATGGCGGGTTTTCGTTTGCCGGCGATTAAACTTCTTTTATTCAGTGTCTCATCAAAAATGAAAATTTTTTTGAAAACTACAAGTCTCATGCGTTTTAGTGGTGAAAAGATAATTTAAAAAATCGTTTTGGAAATGAGTTTGCTCACAGGGTACTTTCTTTGTATACATTCGACTATACGGGCCAAGCCTGGGATTTACGGGAAATCACGGGTTTTCGTTTGCCGGCGATTAAACCTCTTTCAATAAGCGTCTCATCAAAAATGAAAACATTTTTGAAAACTACAAGTCTCATGCGTTTTAGTGGTGAAAAAAAAAATAAAAAAATCGTTCGGGAAATGAGTTTACTCCCTGGGTACTTTCTTTGTATACATTCGACTACACGGGCCAAGCCCTGGATTTAGGGGAAATCGCTGGTTTTCGTTTGCCGGCGATTAAACCTCTTTCATTAAGCGTCTCATCAAAAATGAAAACAATTTTGAAAACTACAAGTCTCATGCGTTTTAGTGGTGAAAAAATAATTTAAAAAATCGTTCGGGAAATGAGTTTACTCCCTGGGTACTTTCTTTGTATACTTTTGACTATACGGGCTGAGTCCGGGATTTACGGGAAATCGCGGGTTTTCGTTTGCCGGCGATTAAACTTCTTTTAGTCAGCGTCCGATCAAAAATGAAAACATTTTTAAGAACTACAAGTCTCATGCAATTTAGCGGTGGAAAAATAATATAAAAAATCGTTCGGGAAATGCGTTTACTCCCTGGGTACTTTCTCTGTATACTTTTGACTATACGGGCCAAGCCCGGGATTTACGCGAAATGGCGGGTTTTCGTTTGCCGGCGATTAAACTTCTTTTATTCAGTGTCTCATCAAAAATGAAAATTTTTTTGAAAACTACAAGTCTCATGCGTTTTAGTGGTGAAAGGATAATTTAAAAAATCGTTTTGGAAATGAGTTTGCTCACAGGGTACTTTCTTTGTATACATTCGACTATACCGGACAAGCCCGGGATTTACGGGAAATCGCTGGTTTTCGTTTACCGGCGATTAAACCTCTTTCATTAAGCGTCTCAATAAAAATGAAAACATTTTTGAAAACTACAAGTCTCATTCGTTCTAGTGGTGCAGAAATAAATTGAAAAATCGTTCAGGAAATCAGTTTACTCCTTGGGTACTTTCTTTATATACATTCAACTATACGGGCCAAGCCTGGGATTTACGGGAAATCGCGGGTTTTCGTTTGCCGGCGATTATCATTCTTTTATTTAGCGTCTCATCAAAAATGAAAACATTTTTGAAAACTACAAGTCTTCTGCGTTTTAGTGGTGAAAAAGTAATTTAAAAAATCGTTATGGAAATGAGTTTACTTACAGGGCTTTTTCTTTGTATACATTCGACTATACGGGCCAAGCCTGGGATTTACGGGAAATCGCGGGTTTTCGTTTGCCGGCGATTAAACCTCTTTCATTAAGCGTCTCATCAAAAATGAAAACATTTTTGAAAACTACAAGTCTCATGCGTTTTAGTGGTGAAAAAATAAATAAAAAAATCGTTCGGAAAATGAGTTTACTCCCTGGGTACTTTCTTTGTATACATTCGACTACACGGGCCAAGCCCCGGATTTAGGGGAAATCGCTGGTTTTCGTTTGCCGGCGATTAAACCTCTTTCATTAAGCGTCTCATCAAAAATGAAAACAATTTTGAAAACTACAAGTCTCATGCGTTTTAGTGGTAAAAAAATAATTTAAAAAATCGTTCGGGAAATGAGTTTACTCCCTGGGTACTTTCTTTGTATACTTTTGACTATACGGGCCGAGTCCGGGATTTACGGGAAATCGCGGGTTTTCGTTTGCCGGCGAATTAACTTCTTTTAGTCAGCGTCCGATCAAAAATGAAAACATTTTTAAAAACTACAAGTCTCATGCAATTTAGTGGTGAAAAAATAATATAAAAAATCGTTCGGGAAATGAGTTTACTCCCTGGGTACTTTCTCTGTATACTTTTGACTATACGGGCCAAGCCCGGGATTTACGGGAAATGGCGGGTTTTCGTTTGCCGGCGATTAAACTTCTTTTATTCAGTGTCTCATCAAAAATGAAAATATTTTTGAAAACTACAAGTCTCATGCGTTTTAGTGGTGAAAAGATAATTTAAAAAATCGTTTTGGAAATGAGTTTGCTCACAGGGTACTTTCTTTGTATACATTCGACTATACCGGACAAGCCCGGGATTTACGGGAAATCGCTGGTTTTCGTTTACCGGCGATTAAACCTCTTTCATTAAGCGTCTCAATAAAAATGAAAACATTTTTGAAAACTACAAGTCTCATTCGTTCTAGTGGTGCAGAAGTAAATTGAAAAATCGTTCAGGAAATCAGTTTACTCCTTGGGTACTTTCTTTATATACATTCAACTATACGGGCCAAGCCTGGGATTTACGGGAAATCGCGGGTTTTCGTTTGCCGGCGATTATACTTCTTTTATTCAGCGTCTCATCAAAAATGAAAACATTTTTGAAAACTACAAGTCTTCTGCGTTTTAGTGGTGAAAAAGTAATTTAAAAAATCGTTATGGAAACGAGTTTACTTACAGGGCTTTTTCTTTGTATACATTCGACTATACGGGCCAAGCCTGGGATTTACGGGAAATCGCGGGTTTTCGTTTGCCGGCGATTAAACCTCTTTCATTAAGCGTCTCATCAAAAATGAAAACATTTTTGAAAACTACAAGTCTCATGCGTTTTAGTGGTGAAAAAATAAATAAAAAAATCGTTCGGGAAATGAGTTTACTCCCTGGGTACTTTCTTTGTATACATTCGACTACACGGGCCAAGCCCCGGATTTAGGGGAAATCGCTGGTTTTCGTTTGCCGGCGATTAAACCTCTTTCATTAAGCGTCTCATCAAAAATGAAAACAATTTTGAAAACTACAAGTCTCATGCGTTTTAGTGGTAAAAAAATAATTTAAAAAATCGTTCGGGAAATGAGTTTACTCCCTGGGTACTTTCTTTGTATACTTTTGACTATACGGGCCGAGTCCGGGATTTACGGGAAATCGCGGGTTTTCGTTTGCCGGCGAATTAACTTCTTTTAGTCAGCGTCCGATCAAAAATGAAAACATTTTTAAAAACTACAAGTCTCATGCAATTTAGTGGTGAAAAAATAATATAAAAAAATCGTTCGGGAAATGAGTTTACTACCTGGGTACTTTCTTTGTATACATTCGACTACACGGGCCAAACCCTGGATTTAGGGGAAATCGCTGGTTTTCGTTTGCCGGCGATTAAGCCTCTTTCATTAAGCGTCTCATGAAAAATGAAAACAATTTTGAAAACTACAAGTCTCATGCGTTTTAGTGGTGAAAAAATAATTTAAAAAATCGTTCGGGAAATGAGTTTACTCCCTGGGTACTTTCTTTGTATACTTTTGACTATACGGGTCGAGTCCGGGATTTACGGGAAATCGCGGGTTTTCGTTTGCCGGCGAATTAACTTCTTTTAGTCAGCGTCCGATCAAAAATGATAACATTTTTAAAAACTACAAGTCTCATGCAATTTAGTGGTGAAAAAATAATATAAAAAATCGTTCGGGAAATGAGTTTACTCTCTGGGTACTTTCTCTGTATACTTTTGACTATACGGGCCAAGCCCGGGATTTACGGGAAATGGCGGGTTTTCGTTTGCCGGCGATTAAACTTCTTTTATTCAGTGTCTCATCAAAAATGAAAATATTTTTGAAAACTACAAGTCTCATGCGTTTTAGTGGTGAAAAGATAATATAAAAAATCGTTTTGGAAATGAGTTTGCTCACAGGGTACTTTCTTTGTATACATTCGACTATACCGGACAAGCCCGGGATTTACGGGAAATCGCTGGTTTTCGTTTACCGGCGATTAATCCTCTTTCATTAAGCGTCTCAATAAAAATGAAAACATTTTTGAAAACTACAAGTCTCATTCGTTCTAGTGGTGCAGAAATAATTTGAAAAATCGTTCGGGAAATCAGTTTACTCCTTGGGTACTTTCTTTATATACATTCAACTATACGGGCCAAGCCTGGGATTTACGGGAAATCGCGGGTTTTCGTTTGCCGGCGATTAAACTTCTTTTATTCAGAGTCTCATCAAAAATGAAAACATTTTTGAAAACTACAAGTCTTATGCGTTTTAGTGGTGAAAAAGTAATTTAAAAAATCGTTATGGAAATGAGTTTACTTACAGGGCTTTTTCTTTGTATACATTCGACTATACGGGCCAAGCCTGGGATTTACGGGAAATCGCGGGTTTTCGTTTGCCGGCGATTAAACCTCTTTCATTAAGCGTTTCATCAAAAATGAAAACATTTTTGAAAACTACAAGTCTCATGCGTTTTAGTGGTGAAAAAAAAAATAAAAAAATCGTTCGGGAAATGAGTTTACTCCCTGGGTACTTTCTTTGTATACATTCGACTACACGGGCCAAGTCCTGGATTTAGGGGAAATCGCTGGTTTTCGTTTGCCGGCGATTAAACCTCTTTCATTAAGCGTCTCATCAAAAATGAAAACAATTTTGAAAACTACAAGTCTCATGCGTTTTAGTGGTGAAAAAATGATTTAAAAAATCGTTCGGGAAATGAGTTTACTCCCTGGGTACTTTCTTTGTATACTTTTGACTATACGGGCCGAGTCCGGGATTTACGGGAAATCGCGGGTTTTCGTTTGCCGGCGAATTAACTTCTTTTAGTCAGAGTCCGATCAAAAATGAAAACATTTTTAAAAACTACAAGTCTTATGCAATTTAGTGGTGAAAAAATAATATAAAAAATCGTTCGGGAAATGAGTTTACTCCCTGGGTACTTTCTCTGTATACTTTTGACTATACGGGCCAAGCCCGGGATTTACGGGAAATGGCGGGTTTTCGTTTGCCGGCGATTAAACTTCTTTTATTCAGTGTCTCATCAAAAATAAAAATATTTTTGAAAACTACAAGTCTCATGCGTTTTAGTGGTGAAAAGATAATTTAAAAAATCGTTTTGGAAATGAGTTTGCTCACAGGGTACTTTCTTTGTATACATTCGACTATACCGGACAAGCCCGGGATTTACGGGAAATCGCTGGTTTTCGTTTACCGGCGATTAAACCTCTTTCATTAAGCGTCTCAATAAAAATGAAAACATTTTTGAAAACTACAAGTCTCATTCGTTCTAGCGGTGCAGAAATAATTTGAAAAATCGTTCGGGAAATCAGTTTACTCCTTGGGTACTTTCTTTATATACATTCAACTATACGGGCCAAGCCTGGGATTTACGGGAAAACGCGGGTTTTCGTTTGCCGGCGATTAAACTTCTTTTATTCAGCGTCTCATTAAAAATGAAAACAAGTTTGAAGACTACAAGTCTCATGCGTTTTAGTGGTGAAAAAATAATATAAAAAATCGTTCGGGAAATGAGTTTACTCCCTGTGTACTTTCTTTGTATACTTTTGACTATACGGGCCGAGTCCGGGATTTACGGGAAATCGCGGGTTTTCGTTTGCCGGCGAATTAACTTCTTTTAGTCGGAGTCCGATCAAAAATGAAAACATTTTTAAAAACTACAAGTCTTATGCAATTTAGTGGTGAAAAAATAATATAAAAAATCGTTCGGGAAATAAGTTTACTCCCTGGGTACTTTCTCTGTATACTTTTGACTATACGGGCCAAGCCCGGGATTTACGGGAAATGGCGTGTTTTCGTTTGCCGGCGATTAAACTTCTTTTATTCAGTGTCTCATCAAAAATAAAAATATTTTTGAAAACTACAAGTCTCATGCGTTTTAGTGGTGAAAAGATAATTTAAAAAATCGTTTTGGAAATGAGTTTGCTCACAGGGTACTTTCTTTGTATACATTCGACTATACCGGACAAGCCCGGGATTTACGGGAAATCGCTGGTTTTCGTTTACCGGCGATTAAACCTCTTTCATTAAGCGTCTCAATAAAAATGAAAACATTTTTGAAAACTACAAGTCTCATTCGTTCTAGCGGTGCAGAAATAATTTGAAAAATCGTTCGGGAAATCAGTTTACTCCTTGGGTACTTTCTTTATATACATTCAACTATACGGGCCAAGCCTGGGATTTACGGGAAAACGCGGGTTTTCGTTTGCCGGCGATTAAACTTCTTTTATTTAGCGTCTCATTAAAAATGAAAACAAGTTTGAAGACTACAAGTCTCATGCGTTTTAGTGGTGAAAAAATAATATAAAAAATCGTTCGGGAAATGAGTTTACTCCCTGTGTACTTTCTTTGTATACTTTTGACTATACGGGCCAAGCCCGGGATTTACGGGAAATCGCGGGTTTTCTTTTGCCGGCGATTAAACTTCTTTTATTCAGCGTCTCATCAAAAATGAAAACATTTTTGAAAACTACAAGTCTTATGCGTTTTAGTGGTAAAAAAGTAATTTAAAAAATCGATATGGAAATGAGTTTACTTACAGGGCTTTTTCTTTGTATACATTCGACTATACGGGCCAAGCCTGGGATTTACGGGAAATCGCGGGTTTTCGTTTGCCGGCTATTAAACCTCTTTCATTAAGCGTCTCATCAAAAATGAAAACATTTTTGAAAACTACAAGTCTCATGCGTTTTAGTGGTGAAAAAAAAATAAAAAAATCGTTCGGGAAATGAGTTTACGCCCTGGGTACTTTCTTTGTATACATTCGACTACACGGGCCAAGCCCTGGATTTAGGGGAAATCGCTGGTTTTCGTTTGCCGGCGATTAAACCTCTTTCATTAAGCGTCTCATCAATAATGAAAACAATTTTGAAAACTACAAGTCTCATGCATTTTAGTGGTGAAAAAATAATTTAAAAAATCGTTCGGGAAATGAGTTTACTCCCTGGGTACTTTCTTTGTATACTTTTGACTATACGGGCCGAGTCCGGGATTTACGGGAAATCGCGGGTTTTCGTTTGCCGGCGAATTAACTTCTTTTAGTCAGCGTCCGATCAAAAATGAAAACATTTTTAAAAACTACAAGTCTCATGCAATTTAGTGGTGAAAAAATAATATAAAAAATCGTTCGGGAAATGAGTTTACTCCCTGCGTACTTTCTCTGTATACTTTTGACTATACGGGCCAAGCCCGGGATTTACGGGAAATGGCGGGTTTTCGTTTGCCGGCGATGAAACTTCTTTTATTCAGTGTCTCATCAAAAATGAAAATATTTTTGAAAACTACAAGTCTCATGCGTTTTAGTGGTGAAAAGATAATTTAAAAAATCGTTTTGGAAATGAGTTTGCTCACAGGGTACTTTCTTTGTATACATTCGACTATACCGGACAAGCCCGGGATTTACGGGAAATCGCTGGTTTTCGTTTACCGGCGATTAAACCTCTTTCATTAAGCGTCTCAATAAAAATGAAAACATTTTTGAAAACTACAAGTCTCATTCCTTCTAGCGGTGCAGAAATAATTTGAAAAATCGTTCGGGAAATCAGTTTACTCCTTGGGTACTTTCTTTATATACATTCAACTATACGGGCCAAGCCTGGGATTTACGGGAAAACGCGGGTTTTCGTTTGCCGGCGATTAAACTTCTTTTATTCAGCGTCTCATTAAAAATGAAAACAAGTTTGAAGACTACAAGTCTCATGCGTTTTAGTGGTGAAAAAATAATATAAAAAATCGTTCGGGAAATGAGTTTACTCCCTGTGTACTTTCTTTGTATACTTTTGACTATACGGGCCGAGTCCGGGATTTACGGGAAATCGCGGGTTTTCGTTTGCCGGCGAATTAACTTCTTTTAGTCAGAGTCCGATCAAAAATGAAAACATTTTTAAAAACTACAAGTCTTATGCAATTTAGTGGTGAAAAAATAATATAAAAAATCGTTCGGGAAATAAGTTTACTCCCTGGGTACTTTCTCTGTATACTTTTGACTATACGGGCCAAGCCCGGGATTTACGGGAAATGGCGGGTTTTCGTTTGCCGGCGATTAAACTTCTTTTATTCAGTGTCTCATCAAAAATAAAAATATTTTTGAAAACTACAAGTCTCATGCGTTTTAGTGGTGAAAAGATAATTTAAAAAATCGTTTTGGAAATGAGTTTGCTCACAGGGTACTTTCTTTGTATACATTCGACTATACCGGACAAGCCCGGGATTTACGGGAAATCGCTGGTTTTCGTTTACCGGCGATTAAACCTCTTTCATTAAGCGTCTCAATAAAAATGAAAACATTTTTGAAAACTACAAGTCTCATTCGTTCTAGCGGTGCAGAAATAATTTGAAAAATCGTTCGGGAAATCAGTTTACTCCTTGGGTACTTTCTTTATATACATTCAACTATACGGGCCAAGCCTGGGATTTACGGGAAAACGCGGGTTTTCGTTTGCCGGCGATTAAACTTCTTTTATTTAGCGTCTCATTAAAAATGAAAACAAGTTTGAAGACTACAAGTCTCATGCGTTTTAGTGGTGAAAAAATAATATAAAAAATCGTTCGGGAAATGAGTTTACTCCCTGTGTACTTTCTTTGTATACTTTTGACTATACGGGCCAAGCCCGGGATTTACGGGAAATCGCGGGTTTTCTTTTGCCGGCGATTAAACTTCTTTTATTCAGCGTCTCATCAAAAATGAAAACATTTTTGAAAACTACAAGTCTTATGCGTTTTAGTGGTAAAAAAGTAATTTAAAAAATCGATATGGAAATGAGTTTACTTACAGGGCTTTTTCTTTGTATACATTCGACTATACGGGCCAAGCCTGGGATTTACGGGAAATCGCGGGTTTTCGTTTGCCGGCGATTAAACCTCTTTCATTAAGCGTCTCATCAAAAATGAAAACATTTTTGAAAACTACAAGTCTCATGCGTTTTAGTGGTGAAAAAAAAATAAAAAAATCGTTCGGGAAATGAGTTTACGCCCTGGGTACTTTCTTTGTATACATTCGACTACACGGGCCAAGCACTGGATTTAGGGGAAATCGCTGGTTTTCGTTTGCCGGCGATTAAACCTCTTTCATTAAGCGTCTCATCAATAATGAAAACAATTTTGAAAACTACAAGTCTCATGCATTTTAGTGGTGAAAAAATAATTTAAAAAATCGTTCGGGAAATGAGTTTACTCCCTGGGTACTTTCTTTGTATACTTTTGACTATACGGGCCGAGTCCGGGATTTACGGGAAATCGCGGGTTTTCGTTTGCCGGCGAATTAACTTCTTTTAGTCAGCGTCCGATCAAAAATGAAAACATTTTTAAAAACTACAAGTCTCATGCAATTTAGTGGTGAAAAAATAATATAAAAAATCGTTCGGGAAATGAGTTTACTCCCTGCGTACTTTCTCTGTATACTTTTGACTATACGGGCCAAGCCCGGGATTTACGGGAAATGGCGGGTTTTCGTTTGCCGGCGATGAAACTTCTTTTATTCAGTGTCTCATCAAAAATGAAAATATTTTTGAAAACTACAAGTCTCATGCGTTTTAGTGGTGAAAAAATAATTTAAAAAATCGTTCGGGAAATGAGTTTACTCCCTGGGTACTTTCTTTGTATACTTTTGACTATACGGGCCGAGTCCGGGATTTACGGGAAATCGCGGGTTTTCGTTTGCCGGCGAATTAACTTCTTTTAGTCAGCGTCCGATCAAAAATGAAAACATTTTTAAAAACTACAAGTCTTATGCAATTTAGTGGTGAAAAAATAATATAAAAAATCGTTCGGGAAATGAGTTTACTCCCTGGGTACTTTCTCTGTATACTTTTGACTATACGGGCCAAGCCCGGGATTTACGGGAAATGGCGGGTTTTCGTTTGCCGGCGATTAAACTTCTTTTATTCAGTGTCTCATCAAAAATGAAAATATTTTTGAAAACTACAAGTCTCATGCGTTTTAGTGGTGAAAAGATAATTTAAAAAATCGTTTTGGAAATGAGTTTGCTCACAGGGTACTTTCTTTGTATACATTCGACTATACCGGACAAGCCCGGGATTTACGGGAAATCGCTGGTTTTCGTTTACCGGCGATTAAAACTCTTTCATTAAGCGTCTCAATAAAAATGAAAACATTTTTAA
Source organism: Hydractinia symbiolongicarpus (assembly GCF_029227915.1). NCBI lineage: Eukaryota > Metazoa > Cnidaria > Hydrozoa > Anthoathecata > Hydractiniidae > Hydractinia > Hydractinia symbiolongicarpus. The sequence continues at coordinate 26,810,492 of NC_079881.1, forward strand.
AAACTACAAGTCTCATTCGTTCTAGTGGTGCAGAAATAATTTGAAAAATCGTTCGGGAAATCAGTTTACTCCTTGGGTACTTTCTTTATATACATTCAACTATACGGGCCAAGCCTGGGATTTACGGGAAAACGCGGGTTTTCGTTTGCCGGCGATTAAACTTCTTTTATTCAGCGTCTCATCAAAAATGAAAACAAGTTTGAAGACTACAAGTCTCATGCGTTTTAGTGGTGAAAAAATAATATAAAAAATCGTTCGGGAAATGAGTTTACTCCCTGTGTACTTTCTTTGTATACTTTTGACTATACGGGCCAAGCCCGGGATTTACGGGAAATCGCGGGTTTTCTTTTGCCGGCGATTAAACTTCTTTTATTCAGCGTCTCATCAAAAATGAAAACATTTTTGAAAACTACAAGTATTATGCGTTTTAGTGGTAAAAAAGTAATTTAAAAAATCGTTATGGAAATGAGTTTACTTACAGGGCTTTTTCTTTGTATACATTCGACTATACGTGCCAAGCCTGGGATTTACGGGAAATCGCGGGTTTTCGTTTGCCGGCGATTAAACCTCTTTCATTAAGCGTCTCATCAAAAATGAAAACATTTTTGAAAACTACAAGTCTTATGCGTTTTAGTGGTGAAAAAAAAAATAAAAAAATCGTTCGGGAAATCAGTTTACTCCTTGGGTACTTTCTTTATATACATTCAACTATACGGGCCAAGCCCTGGATTTAGGGGAAATCGCTGGTTTTCGTTTACCGGCGATTAAACCTCTTTCATCAAGCGTCTCAACAAAAATGAAAACATTTTTGAAAACTACAAGTCTCATTCGTTCTAGTGGTGAAAAAATAACTTAAAAAATCGTTCGGGAAATGAGTTTACTCCCTGGGTACTTTCTTTGTATACTTTTGACTATACGGGCCGAGTCCGGGATTTACGGGAAATCGCGGGTTTTCGTTTGCCGGCGAATTAACTTCTTTTAGTCAGCGTCCGATCAAAAATGAAAACATTTTTAAAAACTACAAGTCTCATGCGTTTTAGTGGTGAAAAGATAATTTAAAAAATCGTTTTGGAAATGAGTTTGCTCACAGGGTACTTTCTTTGTATACATTCGACTATGCCGGACAAGCCCGGGATTTACGGGAAATCGCTGGTTTTCGTTTACCGGCGATTAAACCTCTTTCATTAAGCGTCTCAATAAAAATGAAAACATTTTTAAAAACTACAAGTCTCATTCGTTCTAGTGGTGCAGAAATAATTTGAAAAATCGTTCGGGAAATCAGTTTACTCCTTGGGTACTTTCTTTATATACATTCAACTATACGGGCCAAGCCCTGGATTTAGGGGAAATCGCTGGTTTTCGTTTGCCGGCGATTAAACCTCTTTCATTAAGCGTCTCATCAAAAATGAAAACAATTTTGAAAACTACAAGTCTCATGCGTTTTAGTGGTGAAAAAATAATTTAAAAAATTGTTCGGGAAATGAGTTTACTCCCTGGGTACTTTCTTTGTATACTTTTGACTATACGGGCCGAGTCCGGGATTTACGGGAAATCGCGGGTTTTTGTTTGCCGGCGAATTAACTTCTTTTAGTCAGCGTCCGATCAAAAATGAAAACATTTTTAAAAACTACAAGTCTCATGCAATTTAGTGGTGAAAAAATAATATAAAAAATCGTTCGGGGAATGAGTTTACTCCCTGGGTACTTTCTCTGTATACTTTTGACTATACGGGCCAAGCCCGGGATTTACGGGAAATGGCGGGTTTTCGTTTGCCGGCGATTAAACTTCTTTTATTCAGTGTCTCATCAAAAATGAAAATATTTTTGAAAACTACAAGTCTCATGCGTTTTAGTGGTGAAAAGATAATTTAAAAAATCGTTTTGGAAATGAGTTTGCTCACAGGGTACTTTCTTTGTATACATTCGACTATACCGGACAAGCCCGGGATTTACGGGAAATCGCTGGTTTTCGTTTACCGGCGATTAAACCTCTTTCATTAAGCGTCTCAATAAAAATGAAAACATTTTTGAAAACTACAAGTCTCATTCGTTCTAGTGGTGCAGAAATAATTTGAAAAATCGTTCGGGAAATCAGTTTACTCCTTAGGTACTTTCTTTATATACATTCAACTATACGGGCCGAGTCCGGGATTTACGGGAAATCGCGGGTTTTCGTTTGCCGGCGAATTAACTTTTTTTAGTCAGCGTCCGATCAAAAATGAAAACATTTTTAAAAACTACAAGTCTCATGCAATTTAGTGGTGAAAAAATAATATAAAAAATCGTTCGGGAAATGAGTTTACTCCCTGGGTACTTTCTCTGTATACTTTTGACTATACGGGCCAAGCCCGGGATTTACGGGAAATGGCGGGTTTTCGTTTGCCGGCGATTAAACTTCTTTTATTCAGTGTCTCATCAAAAATGAAAATATTTTTGAAAACTACAAGTCTCATGCGTTTTAGTGGTGAAAAGATAATTTAAAAAATCGTTTTGGAAATGAGTTTGCTCACAGGGTACTTTCTTTGTATACATTCGACTATGCCGGACAAGCCCGGGATTTACGGGAAATCGCTGGTTTTCGTTTACCGGCGATTAAACCTCTTTCATTAAGCGTCTCAATAAAAATGAAAACATTTTTGAAAACTACAAGTCTCATTCGTTCTAGTGGTGCAGAAATAATTTGAAAAATCGTTCGGGAAATCAGTTTACTCCTTGGGTACTTTCTTTATATACATTCAACTATACGGGCCAAGCCTGGGATTTACGGGAAATCGCGGGTTTTCGTTTGCCGGCGATTAAACTTCTTTTATTCAGCGTCTCATCAAAAATGAAAACAAGTTTGAAGACTACAAGTCTCATGCGTTTTAGTGGTGAAAAAATAATTTAAAAAATCGTTCGGGAAATGAGTTTACTCCCTGTGTACTTTCTTTGTATACTTTTGACTATACGGGCCAAGCCCGGGATTTACGGGAAATCGCGGGTTTTCTTTTGCCGGCGATTAAACTTCTTTTATTCAGCGTCTCATCAAAAATGAAAACATTTTTGAAAACTACAAGTCTTATGCGTTTTAGTGGTGAAAAAGTAATTTAAAAAATCGTTATGGAAATGAGTTTACTTACAGGGCTTTTTCTTTGTATACATTCGACTATACGGGCCAAGCCTGGGATTTACGGGAAATCGCGGGTTTTCGTTTGCCGGCGATTAAACCTCTTTCATTAAGCGTCTCATCAAAAATGAAAACATTTTTGAAAACTACAAGTCTCATGCGTTTTAGTGGTGAAAAAAAAAAAAAAAAAATCGTTCGGGAAATGAGTTTACACCCTGGGTACTTTCTTTGTATACATTCGACTACACGGGCCAAGCCCTGGATTTAGGGGAAATCGCTGGTTTTCGTTTGCCGGCGATTAAACCTCTTTCATTAAGCGTCTCATCAAAAATGAAAACAATTTTGAAAACTACATGTCTCATGCGTTTTAGTGGTGAAAAAATAATTTAAAAAATCGTTCGGGAAATGAGTTTACTCCCTGGGTACTTTCTTTGTAAACTTTTGACTATACGGGCCGAGTCCGGGATTTACGGGAAATCGCGGGTTTTCGTTTGCCGGCGATTAAACTTCTTTTAGTCAGCGTCCGATCAAAAATGAAAACATTTTTGAAAACTACAAGTCTCATGCATTTTAGTGGTGAAAAAATAATATAAAAAATCGTTCGGGAAATGAGTTTACTCCCTGGGTACTTTCTCTGTATACTTTTGACTATACGGGCCAAGCCCGGGATTTACGGGAAATCGCGGGTTTTCGTTTGCCGGCGATTAAACTTCTTTTATTCAGTGTCTCATCAAAAATGAAAATATTTTTGAAAAATACAAGTCTCATGCGTTTTAGTGGTAAAAAGATAATTTAAAAAATCGTTTTGGAAATGAGTTTGCTCACAGGGTACTTTCTTTGTATACATTCGACTATACGTGCCAAGCCCGGGATATACTGGAAATCGCGGGTTTTCGTTTGCCGGCGATTAAACCACTTTCATTAAGCGTCTCATCAAAAATGAAAACATTTCTGAAAACTACAAGTCTCATGCGTTTTAGTGGTGAAATAATAATTTAAAAAATCGTTTGGGAAATGAGTTTACTCCCTGGGTACTTTCTTTGTATACTTTTGACTATACGGGCCGGGTCGGGGATTTACGGGAAGACGCGGGTTTTCGTTTGCCGGCGATTAAACTTCTTTTATACAGCGTCTCATCAAAAATAAAAACATTTTTAAAAACTACAAGTCTCATGGGCTTTAGTGGTGAAATAATAATTTAAAAAATCGTTCGGGAAATGAATTTACATCCTGGGTACTTTCTTTGTATACCTTTGACTATACGGACCGAGTCCCGGATTTACGGGAAATCGCTGGTTTTCGTTTACCGGCGATTAAACCTCTTTCATTAAGCGTCTCAATAAAAATGAAAACATTTTTGAAAACTACAAGTCTCATTCGTTCTAGTGGTGCAGAAATAATTTGAAAAATCGTTCGGGAAATCAGTTTACTCCTTGGGTACTTTCTTTATATACATTCAACTATACGGGCAAAGCCTGGGATTTACGGGAAATCGCGGGTTTTCGTTTGCCGGCGATTAAACTTCTTTTATTCAGCGTCTCATCAAAAATGAAAACAAGTTTGAAGACTACAAGTCTCATGCGTTTTAGTGGTGAAAAAATAATTTAAAAAATCGTTCGGGAAATGAGTTTACTCCCTGTGTACTTTCTTTGTATACTTTTGACTATACGGGCCAAGCCCGGGATTTACGGGAAATCGCGGGTTTTCTTTTGCCGGCGATTAAACTTCTTTTATTCAGCGTCTCATCAAAAATGAAAACATTTTTGAAAACTACAAGTCTTATGCGTTTTAGTGGTGAAAAAGTAATTTAAAAAATCGATATCGAAATGAGTTTACTTACAGGGCTTTTTCTTTGTATACATTCGACTATACGGGCCAACCCTGGGATTTACGGGAAATCGCGGGTTTTCGTTTGCCGGCGATTAAACCTCTTTCATTAAGCGTCTCATCAAAAATGAAAACATTTTTGAAAACTACAAGTCTCATGCGTTTTAGTGGTGAAAAAATAATTTAAAAAATCGTTCGGGAAATGAGTTTACTCCCTGGGTACTTTCTTCGTATACTTTTGACTATACGGGCCTAGTCCGGGATTTACGGGAAATCTCGGGTTTTCGTTTGCCGGCGATTAAACTTCTTTTATTCAGCGTCTCATCAAAAATGAAAACATTTTTAAAAACTACAAGTCTCATGGGCTTTAGTGGTGAAATAATAATTTAAAAAATCGTTTGGGAAATGAGTTTACTGCCTGGGTACTTTCTTTGTATACTTTTGACTATACGGGCCGGGTCGGGGATTTACGGGAAGACGCGGGTTTTCGTTTGCCGGCGATTAAACTTCTTTTATACAGCGTCTCATCAAAAATAAAAACATTTTTAAAAACTACAAGTCTCATGGGCTTTAGTGGTGAAATAATAATTTAAAAAATCGTTCGGGAAATGAGTTTACATCCTGGGTACTTTCTTTGTATACCTTTGACTATACGGGCCGAGTCCGGGATTTACGGGAAATCGCAGGTTTTCGTTTGTCGGCGATTAAACTTCTTTTATTCAGCGTCTCATCAAAAATGGAAACATTTTTGAAAACTAAAAGTCTTATGCGTTTTTGTGGTGAAAAAATAATTTAAAAAATCGTTCTGGAAATGAGTTTACTCACAGGGTGCTTTCTTTGTATACATTCGACTATACGGGCCAAGCCCGGGATTTACGGGAAATCGCGGGTTTTCGTTTGCCGGCGATTAAACCTCTTTCATTAAGCGTCTCATCAAAAATGAAAACATTTTTGAAAACTACAAGTCTCATGCGTTTTAGTGGTGAAAAAAAAATTTAAAAAATCGTTTTGGAAATGAGTTTGCTCACAGGGTACTTTCTTTGTATACATTCGACTATACGGGCCAAGCCCGGGATATACGGGAAATCGCGGGTTTTCGTTTGCCGGCGATTAAACCACTTTCATTAAGCGTCTCATCAAAAATGAAAACATTTCTGAAAACTACAAGTCTCATGCGTTTTAGTGGTAAAAAGATAATTTAAAAAATCGTCTTGGAAATGAGTTTGCTCACAGGGTACTTTTTTTGTATACATTCGACTATACGGGCCAAGCCCGGGATATACGGGAAATCGCGGGTTTTCGTTTGCCGTCGATTAAACCACTTTCATTAAGCGTCTCATCAAAAATGAAAACATTTCTGAAAACTACAAGTCTCATGCGTTTTAGTGGTGAAAAAATAATTTAAAAAATCGTTCGGGAAATGAGTTTACTCCCTGGGTACTTTCTTTGTATACTTTTGACTATTTGGGCCGAATCCGGGATTTACGGGAAATCTCGGGTTTTCGTTTGCCGGCGATTAAACTTCTTTTATTCAGCGTCTCATCAAAAATGAAAACATTTTTAAAAACTACAAGTCTCATGGGCTTTAGTGGTGAAATAATAATTTAAAAAATCGTTTGGGAAATGAGTTTACTCCCTGGGTACTTTCTTTGTATACTTTTGACTATACGGGCCGGGTCGAGGATTTACGGGAAGACGCGGGTTTTCGTTTGCCGGCGATTAAACTTCTTTTATACAGCGTCTCATCAAAAATAAAAACATTTTTAAAAACTACAAGTCTCATGGGCTTTAGTGGTGAAATAATAATTTAAAAAATCGTTCGGGAAATGAGTTTACACCCTGGGTACTTTCTTTGTATACCTTTGACTATACGGGCCGAGTCCGGGATTTACGGGAAATCGCAGGTTTTCGTTTGTCGGCGATTAAACTTCTTTTATTCAGCGTCTCATCAAAAATGGAAACATTTCTGAAAACTACAAGTCTTATGCGTTTTTGTGGTGAAAAATTAATTTAAAAAATCGTTCTGGAAATGAGTTTACTCACAGGGTGCTTTCTTTGTATACATTCGACTATACGGGCCAAGCCCGGGATATACGGGAAATCGCGGGTTTTCGTTTGCCGGCGATTAAACCTCTTTCATTAAGCGTCTCATCAAAAATGAAAACATTTTTAAAAACTACAAGTCTCATGCGTTTTAGTGGTGAAAAAAAAATTTAAAAAATCGTTTTGGAAATGAGTTTGCTCACAGGGTACTTTCTTTGTATACATTCGACTATACGGGCCAAGCCCGGGATATACGGGAAATCGCGGGTTTTCGTTTGCCAGCGATTAAACCACTTTCATTAAGCGTCTCATCAAAAATGAAAACATTTCTGAAAACTACAAGTCCCATGCGTTTTAGTGGTGAAAAAATAATTTAAAAAATCGTTCGGGAAATGAGTTTACTCCCTGGGTACTTTCTTTGTATACTTTTGACTATACGGGCCGAGTCCGGGATTTACGGAAAATCTCGGGTTTTCGTTTGCCGGCGATTAAACTTCTTTTATTCAGCGTCTCATCAAAAATGAAAACATTTTTAAAAACTACAAGTCTCATGGGCTTTAGTGGTGAAATAATAATTTAAAAAATCGTTCGGGAAATGAGTTTACATCCTGGGTACTTTCTTTGTATACCTTTGACTATACGGGCCGAGTCCGGGATTTACGGGAAATCGCAGGTTTTCGTTTGTCGGCGATTAAACTTCTTTTATTCAGCGTCTCATCAAAAATGGAAACATTTTTGAAAACTACAAGTCTTATGCGTTTTTGTGGTGAAAAAATAATTTAAAAAATCGTTCTGGAAATGAGTTTACTCACAGGGTGCTTTCTTTGTATACATTCGACTATACGGGCCAAGCCCGGGATTTACGGGAAATCGCGGGTTTTCGTTTGCCGGCGATTAAACTTTTTTTATTCAGCGTCTCATCAAAAATGAAAACATTTTTAAAAACTACAAGTCTCATGGGCTTTAGTGGTGAAATAATAATTTAAAAAATCGTTCGGGAAATGAGTTTACATCCTGGGTACTTTCTTTGTATACCTTTAACTATACGGGCCGAGTCCGGGATTTACGGGAAATCGCAGGTTTTCGTTTGTCGGCGATTAAACTTCTTTTATTCAGTGTCTCATCAAAAATGAAAATATTTTTGAAAACTACAAGTCTCATGCGTTTTAGTGGTGAAAAGATAATTTAAAAAATCGTTTTAGAAATGAGTTTGCTCACAGGGTACTTTCTTTGTATACATTCGACTATACCGGACAAGCCCGGGATTTACGGGAAATCGCTGGTTTTCGTTTACCGGCGATTAAACCTCTTTCATTAAGCGTCTCAATAAAAATGAAAACATTTTTGAAAACTACAAGTCTCATTCGTTCTAGTGGTGCAGAAAAAATTTGAAAAATCGTTCGGGAAATCAGTTTACTCCTTAGGTACTTTCTTTATATACATTCAACTATACGGGCCGAGTCCGGGATTTACGGGAAATCGCGGGTTTTCGTTTGCCGGCGAATTAACTTCTTTTAGTCAGCGTCCGATCAAAAATGAAAACATTTTTAAAAACTACAAGTCTCATGCAATTTAGTGGTGAAAAAATAATATAAAAAATCGTTCGGGAAATGAGTTTACTCCCTGGGTACTTTCTCTGTATACTTTTGACTATACGGGCCAAGCCCGGGATTTACGGGAAATGGCGGGTTTTCGTTTGCCGGCGATTAAACTTCTTTTATTCAGTGTCTCATCAAAAATGAAAATATTTTTGAAAACTACAAGTCTCATGCGTTTTAGTGGTGAAAAGATAATTTAAAAAATCGTTTTGGAAATGAGTTTGCTCACAGGGTACTTTCTTTGTATACATTCGACTATGCCGGACAAGCCCGGGATTTACGGGAAATCGCTGGTTTTCGTTTACCGGCGATTAAACCTCTTTCATGAAGCGTCTCAATAAAAATGAAAACATTTTTGAAAACTACAAGTCTCATTCGTTCTAGTGGTGCAGAAATAATTTGAAAAATCGTTCGGGAAATCAGTTTACTCCTTGGGTACTTTCTTTATATACATTCAACTATACGGGCCAAGCCTGGGATTTACGGGAAATCGCGGGTTTTCGTTTGCCGGCGATTAAACTTCTTTTATTCAGCGTCTCATCAAAAATGAAAACAAGTTTGAAGACTACAAGTCTTATGCGTTTTAGTGGTGAAAAAATAATTTAAAAAATCGTTCGGGAAATGAGTTTACTCCCTGTGTACTTTCTTTGTATACTTTTGACTATACGGGCCAAGCCCGGGATTTACGGGAAATCGCGGGTTTTCTTTTGCCGGCGATTAAACTTCTTTTATTCAGCGTCTCATCAAAAATGAAAACATTTTTGAAAACTACAAGTCTTATGCGTTTTAGTGGTGAAAAAGTAATTTAAAAAATCGTTATGGAAATGAGTTTACTTACAGGGCTTTTTCTTTGTATACATTCGACTATACGGGCCAAGCCTAGGATTTACGGGAAATCGCGGGTTTTCGTTTGCCGGCGATTAAACCTCTTTCATTAAGCGTCTCATCAAAAATGAAAACATTTTTGAAAACTACAAGTCTCATGCGTTTTAGTGGTGAAAAAAAAAATAAAAAAATCGTTCGGGAAATGAGTTTACGCCCTGGGTACTTTCTTTGTATACATTCGACTACACGGGCCAAGCCCTGGATTTAGGGGAAATCGCTGGTTTTCGTTTGCCGGCGATTAAACCTCTTTCATTAAGCGTCTCATCAAAAATGAAAACAATTTTGAAAACTACATGTCTCATGCGTTTTAGTGGTGAAAAAATAATTTAAAAAATCGTTCGGGAAATGAGTTTACTCCCTGGGTACTTTCTTTGTATACTTTTGACTATACGGGCCGAGTCCGGGATTTACGGGAAATCGCGGGTTTTCGTTTGCCGGCGATTAAACTTCTTTTAGTCAGCGTCCGATCAAAAATGAAAACATTTTTGAAAACTACAAGTCTCATGCATTTTAGTGGTGAAAAAATAATATAAAAAATCGTTCGGGAAATGAGTTTACTCCCTGGGTACTTTCTCTGTATACTTTTGACTATACGGGCCAAGTCCGGGATTTACGGGAAATCGCGGGTTTTCGTTTGCCGGCGATTAAACTTCTTTTATTCAGTGTCTCATCAAAAATGAAAATATTTTTGAAAACTACAAGTCTCATGCGTTTTAGTGGTAAAAAGATAATTTAAAAAATCGTTTTGGAAATGAGTTTGCTCACAGGGTACTTTCTTTGTATACATTCGACTATACGTGCCAAGCCCGGGATATACGGGAAATCGCGGGTTTTCGTTTGCCGGCGATTAAACCACTTTCATTAAGCGTTTCATCAAAAATGAAAACATTTCTGAAAACTACAAGTCTCATGCGTTTTAGTGGTGAAATAATAATTTAAAAAATCGTTTGGGAAATGAGTTTACTCCCTGGGTACTTTCTTTGTATACTTTTGACTATACGGGCCGGGTCGGGGATTTACGGGAAGACGCGGGTTTTCGTTTGCCGGCGATTAAACTTCTTTTATACAGCGTCTCATCAAAAATAAAAACATTTTTAAAAACTACAAGTCTCATGGGCTTTAGTGGTGAAATAATAATTTAAAAAATCGTTCGGGAAATGAGTTTACATCCTGGGTACTTTCTTTGTATACCTTTGACTATACGGACCAAGTCCGGGATTTACGGGAAATCGCTGGTTTTCGTTTACCGGCGATTAAACCTCTTTCATTAAGCGTCTCAATAAAAATGAAAACATTTTTGAAAACTACAAGTCTCATTCGTTCTAGTGGTGCAGAAATAATTTGAAAAATCGTTCGGGAAATCAGTTTACTCCTTGGGTACTTTCTTTATATACATTCAACTATACGGGCCAAGCCTGGGATTTACGGGAAATCGCGGGTTTTCGTTTGCCGGCGATTAAACTTCTTTTATTCAGCGTCTCATCAAAAATGAAAACAAGTTTGAAGACTACAAGTCTCATGCGTTTTAGTGGTGAAAAAATAATTTAAAAAATCGTTCGGGAAATGAGTTTACTCCCTGTGTACTTTCTTTGTATACTTTTGACTATACGGGCCAAGCCCGGGATTTACGGGAAATCGCGGGTTTTCTTTTGCCGGCGATTAAACTTCTTTTATTCAGCGTCTCATCAAAAATGAAAACATTTTTGAAAACTACAAGTCTTATGCGTTTTAGTGGTGAAAAAGTAATTTAAAAAATCGTTATGGAAATGAGTTTACTTACAGGGCTTTTTCTTTGTATACATTCGACTATACGGGCCAAGCCTGGGATTTCAGGAAATCGCGGGTTTTCGTTTGCCGGCGATTAAACCTCTTTCATTAAGCGTCTCATCAAAAATGAAAACATTTTTGAAAACTACAAGTCTTATGCGTTTTAGTGGTGAAAAAAAAAATAAAAAAATCGTTCGGGAAATGAGTTTACGCCCTGGGTACTTTCTTTGTATACATTCGACTACACGGGCCAAGCCCTGGATTTAGGGGAAATCGCTGGTTTTCGTTTGCCGGCGATTAAACCTCTTTCATCAAGCGTCTCATCAAAAATGAAAACAATTTTGAAAACTACATGTCTCATGCGTTTTAGTGGTGAAAAAATAATTTAAAAAATCGTTCGGGAAATGAGTTTACTCCCTGGGTACTTTCTTTGTATACTTTTGACTATACGGGCCGAGTCCGGGATTTACGGGAAATCGCGGGTTTTCGTTTGCCGGCGATTAAACTTCTTTTAGTTAGCGTCCGATCAAAAATGAAAACATTTTTGAAAACTACAAGTCTCATGCATTTTAGTGGCGAAAAAATAATATAAAAAATCGTTCGGGAAATGAGTTTACTCCCTGGGTACTTTCTCTGTATACTTTTGACTATACGGGATAAGCCCGGGATTTACGGGAAATCGCGGGTTTTCGTTTGCCGGCGATTAAACTTCTTTTATTCAGTGTCTCATCAAAAATGAAAATATTTTTGAAAACTACAAGTCTCATGCGTTTTAGTGGTAAAAAGATAATTTAAAAAATCGTTTTGGAAATGAGTTTGCTCACAGGGTACTTTCTTTGTATACATTCGACTATACGGGCCAAGCCCGGGATATACGGGAAATCGCGGGTTTTCGTTTGCCGGCGATTAAACCACTTTCATTAAGCGTCTCATCAAAAATGAAAACATTTCTGAAAACTACAAGTCTCATGCGTTTTAGTGGTGAAAAAATAATTTAAAAAATCGTTCGGGAAATGAGTTTACTCCCTGGGTACTTTCTTCGTATACTTTTGACTATACGGGCCGAGTCCGGGATTTACGGGAAATCTCGGGTTTTCGTTTGCCGGCGATTAAACTTCTTTTATTCAGCGTCTCATCAAAAATGAAAACATTTTTAAAAACTACAAGTCTCATGGGCTTTAGTGGTGAAATAATAATTTAAAAAATCGTTTGGGAAATGAGTTTACTCCCTGGGTACTTTCTTTGTATACTTTTGACTATACGGGCCGAGTCCGGGATTTACGGGAAATCGCAGATTTTCGTTTGTCGGCGATTAAACTTCTTTTATTCAGCGTCTCATCAAAAATGGAAACATTTTTGAAAACTACAAGTCTTATGCGTTTTTGTGGTGAAAAAATAATTTAAAAAATCGTTCTGGAAATGAGTTTACTCACAGGGTGCTTTCTTTGTATACATTCGACTATACGGGCCAAGCCCGGGATTTACGGGAAATCGCGGGTTTTCGTTTGCCGGCGATTAAACCTCTTTCATTAAGCGTCTCATCAAAAATGAAAACATTTTTGAAAACTACAAGTCTCATGCGTTTTAGTGGTGAAAAAAAAATTTAAAAAATCGTTTTGGAAATGAGTTTGCTCACAGGGTACTTTCTTTGTATACATTCGACTATACGGGCCAAGCCCGGGATATACGGGAAATCGCGGGTTTTCGTTTGCCGGCGATTAAACCACTTTCATTAAGCGTCTCATCAAAAATGAAAACATTTCTGAAAACTACAAGTCTCATGCGTTTTAGTGGTAAAAAGATAATTTAAAAAATCGTTTTGGAAATGAGTTTGCTCACAGGGTACTTTCTTTGTATACATTCGACTATACGGGCCAAGCCCGGGATATACGGGAAATCGCGGGTTTTCGTTTGCCGGCGATTAAACCACTTTCATTAAGCGTCTCATCAAAAATGAAAACATTTCTGAAAACTACAAGTCTCATGCGTTTTAGTGGTGAAAAAATAATTTAAAAAATCGTTCGGGAAATGAGTTTACTCCCTGGGTACTTTCTTTGTATACTTTTGACTATACGGGCCGAATCCGGGATTTACGGGAAATCTCGGGTTTTCGTTTGCCGGCGATTAAACTTCTTTTATTCAGCGTCTCATCAAAAATGAAAACATTTTTAAAAACTACAAGTCTCATGGGCTTTAGTGGTGAAATAATAATTTAAAAAATCGTTTGGGAAATGAGTTTACTCCCTGGGTACTTTCTTTGTATACTTTTGACTATACGGGCCGGGTCGGGGATTTACGGGAAGACGCGGGTTTTCGTTTGCCGGCGATTAAACTTCTTTTATACAGCGTCTCATCAAAAATAAAAACATTTTTAAAAACTACAAGTCTCATGGGCTTTAGTGGTGAAATAATAATTTAAAAAATCGTTCGGGAAATGAGTTTACACCCTGGGTACTTTCTTTGTATACCTTTGACTATACGGGCCGAGTCCGGGATTTACGGGAAATCGCAGGTTTTCGTTTGTCGGCGATTAAACTTCTTTTATTCAGCGTCTCATCAAAAATGGAAACATTTCTGAAAACTACAAGTCTTATGCGTTTTTGTGGTGAAAAATTAATTTAAAAAATCGTTCTGGAAATGAGTTTACTCACAGGGTGCTTTCTTTGTATACATTCGACTATACGGGCCAAGCCCGGGATATACGGGAAATCGCGGGTTTTCGTTTGCCGGCGATTAAACCTCTTTCATTAAGCGTCTCATCAAAAATGAAAACATTTTTAAAAACTACAAGTCTCATGCGTTTTAGTGGTGAAAAAAAAATTTAAAAAATCGTTTTGGAAATGAGTTTCCTCACAGGGTACTTTCTTTGTATACATTCGACTATACGGGCCAAGCCCGGGATATACGGGAAATCGCGGGTTTTCGTTTGCCAGCGATTAAACCACTTTCATTAAGCGTCTCATCAAAAATGAAAACATTTCTGAAAACTACAAGTCCCATGCGTTTTAGTGGTGAAAAAATAATTTAAAAAATCGTTCGGGAAATGAGTTTACTCCCTGGGTACTTTCTTTGTATACTTTTGACTATACGGGCCGAGTCCGGGATTTACGGGAAATCTCGGGTTTTCGTTTGCCGGCGATTAAACTTCTTTTATTCAGCGTCTCATCAAAAATGAAAACATTTTTAAAAACTACAAGTCTCATGGGCTTTAGTGGTGAAATAATAATTTAAAAAATCGTTCGGGAAATGAGTTTACATCCTGGGTACTTTCTTTGTATACCTTTGACTATACGGGCCGAGTCCGGGATTTACGGGAAATCGCAGGTTTTCGTTTGTCGGCGATTAAACTTCTTTTATTCAGCGTCTCATCAAAAATGGAAACATTTTTGAAAACTACAAGTCTTATGCGTTTTTGTGGTCAAAAAATAATTTAAAAAATCGTTCTGGAAATGAGTTTACTCACAGGGTGCTTTCTTTGTATACATTCGACTATACGGGCCAAGCCCGGGATTTACAGGAAATCGCGGGTTTTCGTTTGCCGGCGATTAAACCTCTTTCATTAAGCGTCTCATCAAAAATGAAAACATTTTTGAAAACTACAAGTCTCATGCGTTTTAGTGGTGAAAAAAAAATTTAAAAAATCGTTTTGGAAATGAGTTTGCTCACAGGGTACTTTCTTTGTATACATTCGACTATACGGGCCAAGCCCGGGATATACGGGAAATCTCGGGTTTTCGTTTGCCGGCGATTAAACCACTTTCATTAAGCGTCTCATCAAAAATGAAAACATTTCTGAAAACTAAAGTCTCATGCGTTTTAGTGGTAAAAAGATAATTTAAAAAATCGTTTTGGAAATGAGTTTGCTCACAGGGTACTTTCTTTGTATACATTCGACTATACGGGCCAAGCCCGGGATATACGGGAAATCGCGGGTTTTCGTTTGCCGGCGATTAAACCACTTTCATTAAGCGTCTCATCAAAAATGAAAACATTTCTGAAAACTACAAGTCTCATGCGTTTTAGTGGTGAAAAAATAATTTAAAAAATCGTTCGGGAAATGAGTTTACTCCCTGGGTACTTTCTTTGTATACTTTTGACTATACGGGCCGAATCCGGGATTTACGGGAAATCTCGGGTTTTCGTTTGCCGGCGATTAAACTTCTTTTATTCAGCGTCTCATCAAAAATGAAAACATTTTTAAAAACTACAAGTCTCATGGGCTTTAGTGGTGAAATAATAATTTAAAAAATCGTTTGTGAAATGAGTTTACTCCCTGGGTACTTTCTTTGTATACCTTTGACTATACGGGCCGAGTCCGGGATTTATGGGAAATCGCAGGTTTTCGTTTGTCGGCGATTAAACTTCTTTTATTCAGCGTCTCATCAAAAATGGAAACATTTTTGAAAACTACAAGTCTTATGCGTTTTTGTGGTGAAAAATTAATTTAAAAAATCGTTCTGGAAATGAGTTTACTCACAGGGTGCTTTCTTTGTATACATTCGACTATACGGGCCAAGCCCGGGATATACGGGAAATCGCGGGTTTTCGTTTGCCGGCGATTAAACCTCTTTCATTAAGCGTCTCATCAAAAATGAAAACATTTTTAAAAACTACAAGTCTCATGCGTTTTAGTGGTGAAAAAAAAATTTAAAAAATCGTTTTGGAAATGAGGTTGCTCACAGGGTACTTTCTTTGTATACATTCGACTATACGGGCCAAGCCCGGGATATACGGGAAATCGCGGGTTTTCGTTTGCCAGCAATTAAACCACTTTCATTAAGCGTCTCATCAAAAATGAAAACATTTCTGAAAACTACAAGTCCCATGCGTTTTAGTGGTGAAAAAATAATTTAAAAAATCGTTCGGGAAATGAGTTTACTCCCTGGGTACTTTCTTTGTATACTTTTGACTATACGGGCCGAGTCCGGGATTTACGGGAAATCTCGGGTTTTCGTTTGCCGGCGATTAAACTTCTTTTATTCAGCGTCTCATCAAAAATGAAAACGTTTTTAAAAACTACAAGTCTCATGGGCTTTAGTGGTGAAATAATAATTTAAAAAATCGTTTGGGAAATGAGTTTACTCCCTGGGTACTTTCTTTTTATACTTTTGACTATACGGGCCGGGTCCGGGATTTACGCGAAGACGCGGGTTTTCGTTTGCCGGCGATTAAACTTCTTTTATACAGCGTCTCATCAAAAATAAAAACATTTTTAAAAACTACAAGTCCCATGGGCTTTAGTGGTGAAATAATAATTTAAAAAATCGTTCGGGAAATGAGTTTACACCCTGGATACTTTCTTGGTATACCTTTGACTATACGGGCCGAGTCCGGGATTTACGGGAAATCGCAGGTTTTCGTTTGTCGGCGATTAAACTTCTTTTATTCAGCGTCTCATCAAAAATGGAACCATTTTTGAAAAATACAAGTCTTATGCGTTTTTGTGGTGAAAAAATAATTTAAAAAATCGTTCTGGAAATGAGTTTACTCACAGGGTGCTTTCTTTGTATACATTCGACTATACGGGCTAAGCCCGGGATTTACGGGAAATGGCGGGTTTTCGTTTGCCGGCGATTAAACCTCTTTCATTAAGCGTCTCATCAAAAATAAAAACATTTTTAAAAACTACAAGTCTTATGGGCTTTAGTGGTGAAATAATAATTTAAAAAATCGTTCGGGAAATGAGTTTACTCCCTGGGTACTTTCTTTGTATACTTTTGACTATACGGGCCGAATCCGGGATTTACGGGAAATCTCGGGTTTTCGTTTGCCGGCGATTAAACTTCTTTTATTCAGCGTCTCATCAAAAATGAAAACATTTTTAAAAACTACAAGTCTCATGGGCTTTAGTGGTGAAATAATAATTTAAAAAATCGTTTGGGAAATGAGTTTACTCCCTGGGTACTTTCTTTGTATACTTTTGACTATACGGGCCGGTCGGGGATTTACGGGAAGACGCGGGTTTTCGTTTGCCGGCGATTAAACTTCTTTTATACAGCGTCTCATCAAAAATAAAAACATTTTTAAAAACTACAAGTCTCATGGGCTTTAGTGGTGAAATAATAATTTAAAAAATCGTTCGGGAAATGAGTTTACACCCTGGGTACTTTCTTTGTATACCTTTGACTATACGGGCCGAGTCCGGGATTTACGGGAAATCGCAGGTTTTCGTTTGTCGGCGATTAAACTTCTTTTATTCAGCGTCTCATCAAAAATGGAAACATTTCTGAAAACTACAAGTCTTATGCGTTTTTGTGGTGAAAAATTAATTTAAAAAATCGTTCTGGAAATGAGTTTACTCACAGGGTGCTTTCTTTGTATACATTCGACTATACGGGCCAAGCCCGGGATATACGGGAAATCGCGGGTTTTCGTTTGCCGGCGATTAAACCTCTTTCATTAAGCGTCTCATCAAAAATGAAAACATTTTTAAAAACTACAAGTCTCATGCGTTTTAGTGGTGAAAAAAAAATTTAAAAAATCGTTTTGGAAATGAGTTTCCTCACAGGGTACTTTCTTTGTATACATTCGACTATACGGGCCAAGCCCGGGATATACGGGAAATCGCGGGTTTTCGTTTGCCAGCGATTAAACCACTTTCATTAAGCGTCTCATCAAAAATGAAAACATTTCTGAAAACTACAAGTCCCATGCGTTTTAGTGGTGAAAAAATAATTTAAAAAATCGTTCGGGAAATGAGTTTACTCCCTGGGTACTTTCTTTGTATACTTTTGACTATACGGGCCGAGTCCGGGATTTACGGGAAATCTCGGGTTTTCGTTTGCCGGCGATTAAACTTCTTTTATTCAGCGTCTCATCAAAAATGAAAACATTTTAAAAACTACAAGTCTCATGGGCTTTAGTGGTGAAATAATAATTTAAAAAATCGTTCGGGAAATGAGTTTACATCCTGGGTACTTTCTTTGTATACCTTTGACTATACGGGCCGAGTCCGGGATTTACGGGAAATCGCAGGTTTTCGTTTGTCGGCGATTAAACTTCTTTTATTCAGCGTCTCATCAAAAATGGAAACATTTTTGAAAACTACAAGTCTTATGCGTTTTTGTGGTGAAAAAATAATTTAAAAAATCGTTCTGGAAATGAGTTTACTCACAGGGTGCTTTCTTTGTATACATTCGACTATACGGGCCAAGCCCGGGATTTACAGTAAATCGCGGGTTTTCGTTTGCCGGCGATTAAACCTCTTTCATTAAGCGTCTCATCAAAAATGAAAACATTTTTGAAAACTACAAGTCTCATGCGTTTTAGTGGTGAAAAAAAAATTTAAAAAATCGTTTTGCAAATGAGTTTGCTCACAGGGTACTTTCTTTGTATACATTCGACTATACGGGCCAAGCCCGGGATATACGGGAAATCTCGGGTTTTCGTTTGCCGGCGATTAAACCACTTTCATTAAGCGTCTCATCAAAAATGAAAACATTTCTGAAAACTACAAGTCTCATGCGTTTTAGTGGTAAAAAGATAATTTAAAAAATCGTTTTGGAAATGAGTTTGCTCACAGGGTACTTTCTTTGTATACATTCGACTATACGAGCCAAGCCCGGGATATACGGGAAATCGCGGGTTTTCGTTTGCCGGCGATTAAACCACTTTCATTAAGCGTCTCATCAAAAATGAAAACATTTCTGAAAACTACAAGTCTCATGCGTTTTAGTGGTGATAAAATAATTTAAAAAATCGTTCGGGAAATGAGTTTACTCCCTGGGTACTTTCTTTGTATACTTTTGACTATACGTGCCGAATCCGGGATTTACGGGAAATCTCGGGTTTTCGTTTGCCGGCGATTAAACTTCTTTTATTCAGCGTCTCATCAAAAATGAAAACATTTTTAAAAACTACAAGTCTCATGGGCTTTAGTGGTGAAATAATAATTTAAAAAATCGTTTGTGAAATGAGTTTACTCCCTGGGTACTTTCTTTGTATACCTTTGACTATACGGGCCGAGTCCGGGATTTATGGGAAATCGCAGGTTTTCGTTTGTCGGCGATTAAACTTCTTTTATTCAGCGTCTCATCAAAAATGGAAACATTTTTGAAAACTACAAGTCTTATGCGTTTTTGTGGTGAAAAATTAATTTAAAAAATCGTTCTGGAAATGAGTTTACTCACAGGGTGCTTTCTTTGTATACATTCGACTATACGGGCCAAGCCCGGGATATACGGGAAATCGCGGGTTTTCGTTTGCCGGCGATTAAACCTCTTTCATTAAGCGTCTCATCAAAAATGAAAACATTTTTAAAAACTACAAGTCTCATGCGTTTTAGTGGTGAAAAAAAAATTTAAAAAATCGTTTTGGAAATGAGTTTGCTCACAGGGTACTTTCTTTGTATACATTCGACTATACGGGCCAAGCCCGGGATATACGGGAAATCGCGGGTTTTCGTTTGCCAGCAATTAAACCACTTTCATTAAGCGTCTCATCAAAAATGAAAACATTTCTGAAAACTACAAGTCCCATGCGTTTTAGTGGTGAAAAAATAATTTAAAAAATCGTTCGGGAAATGAGTTTACTCCCTGGGTACTTTCTTTGTATACTTTTGACTATACGGGCCGAGTCCGGGATTTACGGGAAATCTCGGGTTTTCGTTTGCCGGCGATTAAACTTCTTTTATTCAGCGTCTCATCAAAAATGAAAACGTTTTTAAAAACTACAAGTCTCATGGGCTTTAGTGGTGAAATAATAATTTAAAAAATCGTTTGGGAAATGAGTTTACTCCCTGGGTACTTTCTTTGTATACTTTTGACTATACGGGCCGGGTCCGGGATTTACGCGAAGACGCGGGTTTTCGTTTGCCGGCGATTAAACTTCTTTTATACAGCGTCTCATCAAAAATAAAAACATTTTTAAAAACTACAAGTCCCATGGGCTTTAGTGGTGAAATAATAATTTAAAAAATCGTTCGGGAAATGAGTTTACACCCTGGATACTTTCTTGGTATACCTTTGACTATACGGGCCGAGTCCGGGATTTACGGGAAATCGCAGGTTTTCGTTTGTCGGCGATTAAACTTCTTTTATTCAGCGTCTCATCAAAAATGGAACCATTTTTGAAAACTACAAGTCTTATGCGTTTTTGTGGTGAAATAATAATTTAAAAAATCGTTCGGGAAATGAGTTTACACCCTGGTTACTTTCTTTGTATACCTTTGACTATACGGGCCGGGTCGGGGATTTACGGGAAGACGCGGGTTTTCGTTTGCCGGCAATTAAACTTCTTTTATACAGCGTCTCATCAAAAATGAAAACATTTTTAAAAACTACAAGTCTCATGGGTTTTAGTGGTGAAATAATAATTTAAAAAATCGTTTGGGAAATGAGTTTACTCCCTGGGTACTTTCTTTGTATACTTTTGACTATACGGGCCGGGTCGGGGATTTACGGGAAGACGCGGGTTTTCGTTTGCCGGCGATTAAACTTCTTTTATACAGCGTCTCATCAAAAATAAAAACATTTTTAAAAACTACAAGTCTCGTGGGCTTTAGTGGTGAAATAATAATTTAAAAAATCGTTCGGGAAATGAGTTTACACCCTGGTTACTTTCTTTGTATACCTTTGACTATACGGGCCGGGTCGGGGATTTATGGGTAGACGCGGGTTTTCGTTTGCCGGCGATTAAACTTCTTTTATACAGCGTCTCATCAAAAATAAAAACATTTTTAAAAACTACAAGTCTCATGGGCTTTAGTGGTGAAATAATAATTTAAAAAATCGTTCGGGAAATGAGTTTACACCCTGGGTACTTTCTTTGTATACCTTTGACTATACGGGCCGAGTCCGGGATTTACGGGAAATCGCAGGTTTTCGTTTGTCGGCGATTAAACTTCTTTTATTCAGCGTCTCATCAAAAATGGAAACATTTTTGAAAACTACAAGTCTTATGCGTTTTTGTGGTGAAAAATTAATTTAAAAAATCGTTCTGGAAATGAGTTTACTCACAGGGTGCTTTCTTTGTATACATTCGACTATGCGGGCCAAGCCCGGGATATACGGGAAATCGCGGGTTTTCGTTTGCCGGCGATTAAACCTCTTTCATTAAGCGTCTCATCAAAAATGAAAACATTTTTAAAAACTACAAGTCCCATGCGTTTTAGTGGTGAAAAAATAATTTAAAAAATCGTTCGGGAAATGAGTTTACTCCCTGGGTACTTTCTTTGTATACTTTTGACTATACGGGCCGAGTCCGGGATTTACGGGAAATCTCGGGTTTTCGTTTGCCGGCGATTAAACTTCTTTTATTCAGCGTCTCATCAAAAATGAAAACATTTCTGAAAACTACAAGTCCCATGCGTTTTAGTGGTGAAAAAATAATTTAAAAAATCGTTCGGGAAATGAGTTTACTCCCTGGGTACTTTCTTTGTATACTTTTGACTATACGGGCCGAGTCCGGGATTTACGGGAAATCTCGGGTTTTCGTTTGCCGGCGATTAAACTTCTTTTATTCAGCGTCTCATCAAAAATGAAAACATTTTTAAAAACTACAAGTCTCATGGGCTTTAGTGGTGAAATAATAATTTAAAAAATCGTTTGAGAAATGAGTTTACTCCCTGGGTACTTTCTTTGTATACTTTTGACTATACGGGCCGGGTCCGGGATTTACGGGAAGACGCGGGTTTTCGTTTGCCGGCGATTAAACTTCTTTTATACAGCGTCTCATCAAAAATAAAAACATTTTTAAAAACTACAAGTCCCATGGGTTTTAGTGGTGAAATAATAATTTAAAAAATCGTTCGGGAAATGAGTTTACACCCTGGGTACTTTCTTGGTATACCTTTGACTATACGGGCCGAGTCCGGGATTTACGGGAAATCGCAGGTTTTCGTTTGTCGGCGATTAAACTTCTTTTATTCAGCGTCTCATCAAAAATGGAACCATTTTTGAAAACTACAAGTCTTATGCGTTTTTGTGGTGAAAAAATAATTTAAAAAATCGTTCTGGAAATGAGTTTACTCACAGGGTGCTTTCTTTGTATACATTCGACTATACGGGCTAAGCCTGGGCTTTACGGGAAATCGCGGGTTTTCGTTTGCCGGCGATTAAACCTCTTTCATTAAGCGTCTCATCAAAAATGAAAACATTTCTGAAAACTACAAGTCTCATGCGTTTTAGTGGTGAAAAAAAAATTTAAAAAATCGTTCGGGAAATGAGTTTACTAACAGGGTACTTTCTTTGTATACATTCGACTATACGGGCCAAGCCTGGGATTTACGGGAAATCACGGGTTTTCGTTTGCCAGCGATTAAACCACTTTCATTAAGCGTCTCATCAAAAATGAAAACATTTCTGAAAACTACAAGTCTCATGGGCTTTAGTGGTGAAATAATAATTTAAAAAATCGTTTGGGAAATGAGTTTACTCCCTGGGTACTTTCTTTGTATACTTTTGACTATACGGGCCGGGTCGGGGATTTACGGGAAATCTCGGGTTTTCGTTTGCCGGCGATTAAACTTCTTTTATTCAGCGTCTCATCAAAAATGAAAACATTTTTAAAACCTACAAGTCTCATGGGCTTTAGTGGTGAAATAATAATTTAAAAAATCGTTTGGGAAATGAGTTTACTCCCTGGGTACTTTCTTTGTATACTTTTGACTATACGGGCCGGGTCGGGGATTTACGGGAAGACGCGGGTTTTCGTTTGCCAGCGATTAAACTTCTTTTATACAGCGTCTCATCAAAAATAAAAACATTTTTAAAAACTACAAGTCTCATGGGCTTTAGTGGTGAAATAATAATTTAAAAAATCGTTCGGGAAATGAGTTTACACCCTGGGTACTTTCTTTGTATACCTTTGACTATACGGGCCGAATCCGGGATTTACGGGAAATCTCGGGTTTTTGTTTGCCGGCGATTAAACTTCTTTTATTCAGCGTCTCATCAAAAAAGAAAACATTTTTAAAACCTACAAGTCTCATGGGCTTTAGTGGTGAAATAATAATTTAAAAAATCGTTTGGGAAATGAGTTTACTCCCTGGGTACTTTCTTTGTATACTTTTGACTATACGGGCCGGGTCGGGGATTTACGGGAAGACGCGGGTTTTCGTTTGCCGGCGATTAAACTTCTTTTATACAGCGTCTCATCAAAAATAAAAACATTTTTAAAAACTACAAGTCTCATGGGCTTTAGTGGTGAAATAATAATTTAAAAAATCGTTCGGGAAATGAGTTTACACCCTGGTTACTTTCTTTGTATACCTTTGACTATACGGGCCGAGTCCAGGATTTACGGGAAATCGCAGGTTTTCGTTTGTCGGCGATTAAACTTCTTTTATTCAGCGTCTCATTAAAAATGGAAACATTTTTGAAAACTACAAGTCTTATGCGTTTTTGTGGTGAAAAATTAATTTAAAAAATCGTTCTGGAAATGAGTTTACTCACAGGGTGCTTTCTTTGTATACATTCGACTATACGGCCAAGCCCGGGATATACGGGAAATCGCGGGTTTTCGTTTGCCGGCGATTAAACCTCTTTCATTAAGCGTCTCATCAAAAATGAAAACATTTTTGAAAATTACAAGTCTCATGCGTTTTAGTGGTGAAAAAAAAATTTAAAAAATCGTTTTGGAAATGAGTTTACTAACAGGGTACTTTCTTTGTATACATTCGACTATACGGGCCAAGCCTGGGATTTACGGGAAATCGCGGGTTTTCGTTTGCCGGCGATTAAACCTCTTTCATTAAGCGTCTCATCAAAAATGAAAACATTTTTGAAAACTACAAGTCTCATGCGTTTTAGTGGTGAAAAAAAAATTTAAAAAATCGTTTTGGAAATGAGTTTACTAACAGGGTACTTTCTTTGTATACTTTTGACTATACGGGCCGAGTCCGGGATTTACGGGAAGTCGCGGGTTTTCGTTTGCCGGCGAATAAACTTCTTTTATTCAGCGTCTCATCAAAAATGAAAACATTTTTAAAAACTACAAGTCTCATGGGCTTTAGTGGTGAAATAATAATTTAAAAAATCGTTCGGGAAATGAGTTTACACCCTGGGTACTTTCTTTGTATACTTTTGACTATACGGGCCGAGTCCGGGATTTACGGGAAATCGCAGGTTTTCGTTTGCCGGCGATTAAATTTCTTTTATTCAGCGTCTCATCAAAAATGAAAACATTTTTAAAAACTACAAGTCTCATGCATTTTAGTGGTGAAAAAATAATTTAATAAATCGTTCGGGAAATGAGTTTACTCCCTGGGTACTTTATTGGATACTTTTGACTATACGGGCCAAGCCCGGATTTACGGGAAATGGCGGGTTTTCGTTTGCCGGCGATTAAACCCCTTTCATTAAGCGACTCATCAAAAATGAAAACATTTTTGAAAACTACAAGTCTCATGCGTTTTGATGGTGAAAAAATAATTTAAAAAATCGTTCGGGAAATGAGTTTACTCCCTGGGTACTTTCTTTGTATACTTTTGACTATACGGCCAAGCGCGGGATTTACGGGAAATCGCTGGTTTTCGTTTTCCGGCGATTAAACCTCTTTTATTCAGCCTCTCATCAAAAATGAAAACATTTTTGAAAACTACAAGCCTCATGCGTTTTAGTGGTGAAAAAATAATGTAAAAAATCGTTCGGGAAATGAGTTTACTCCCTGGGTACTTTCTTTGTATACTTTTGACTATACGGGCCGAGTCCGGGGTTTACGGGAAATGGCGGGTTTTCGTTTGCCGGCGATTAAACTCCTTTTATTCAGCGTCTTATCAAAAATGAAAACATTTTTAAAAACTGCAAGTCTCATGGACTTTAGTGGTGAAATAATAATTTAAAAAATCGTTCGGGAAATGAGTTTACTCCCTGGGTATTTTCCTTTGTATACTTTTGACTATACGGGCCGAGTCTGGGATTTACGGGAAATCGCAGGTTTTCGTTTGCCGGCGATTAAACTTCTTTTATTCAGCGCCTCATCAAAAATGAAAACATTTTTAAAAACTGCAAGTCTCATGGACTTTAGTGGTGAAATAATAATTTAAAAAATCGTTCGGGAAATGAGTTTACTCCCTGGGTATTTTCCTTTGTATACTTTTGACTATACGGGCCGAGTCTGGGATTTACGGGAAATCGCAGGTTTTCGTTTGCCGGCGATTAAACTTCTTTTATTCAGCGTCTCATCAAAAATGAAAACATTTTTAAAAACTACAAGTCTCATGCGTTTTAGTGGTGAAAAAATAATTTATAAAATCGTTCGGGAAATGAGTTTACTCATTGGGTACATTATTGGATACTTTTGACTATACGGGCCAAGCCCGGGATTTACGGGAAATGGCGGGTTTTCGTTTGCCGGCGATTAAACTCCTTTTATTCAGCGTCTTATCAAAAATGAAAACATTTTTAAAAACTGCAAGTCTCATGGACTTTAGTGGTGAAATAATAATTTAAAAAATCGTTCGGGAAATGAGTTTACTCCCTGGGTATTTTCCTTTGTATACTTTTGACTATACGGGCCGAGTCTGGGATTTACGGGAAATCGCAGGTTTTCGTTTGCCGGCGATTAAACTTCTTTTATTCAGCGTCTCATCAAAAATGGAAACATTTTTGAAAACTACAAGTCTCATGCGATTTAGTGGTGAAAAGATAATTTAAAAAATCGTTCAGGAAATGAGTTTACTCACAGGGTACTTTCTTTGTATACATTCGACCATACGGGACAAGCTCGGAATTTACGGGAAATCGCGGGTTTTCGTTTGCCGGCGATTAAACTTCTTTTATTCAGCGTCTCATCAAAAATGAAAACATTTTTGAAAACTACAAGTCTCATGCGTTTTAGTGGTGAAAAAATAATGTAAAAAATCGTTCGGGAAATGAGTTTACACCCTGGGTACTTTCTTTGTATACTTTTGACTATACGGGCCAAGTCCGGGGTTTACGGGAAATGGCGGGTTTTCGTTTGCCGGCGATTAAACTCCTTTTATTCAGCGTCTCAGCAAAAATAAAAACATTTTTGAAAACTACAAGTCTCATGGGATTTAGTGCTGAAATAATAATTTAAAAAATCGTTCGGGAAATGAGTTTCCTCCCTGGGTACTTTCTTTGTATACTTTTGACTATACGGGCCGAGTCTGGGATTTACGGGAAATCGCAGGTTTTCGTTTGCCGGCGATTAAACTTCTTTTATTCAGCGTCTCATCAAAAATGAAAACATTTTTGAAAACTACAAGTCTCATGCGATTTAGTGGTGAAAAGATAATTTAAAAAATCGTTCTGGAAATGAGTTTACTCACAGGGTACTTTCTTTGTATACATTCGACTATACGGGACAAGCCCGGGATTTACGGGAAATCGCGGGTTTTCCTTTGCCGG
Organism: Hydractinia symbiolongicarpus; assembly: GCF_029227915.1. Classification (NCBI taxonomy): domain Eukaryota; kingdom Metazoa; phylum Cnidaria; class Hydrozoa; order Anthoathecata; family Hydractiniidae; genus Hydractinia; species Hydractinia symbiolongicarpus. The sequence continues at coordinate 26,837,028 of NC_079881.1, forward strand.
CGATTAAACCTCTTTCATTAGGCGTCTCATTAAAAATGAAAACATTTTTGAAAACTACAAGTCTCATTCGTTCTAGTGGTGCAGAAATAATTTGAAAAATCGTTCGGGAAATCAGTTTACCCCTTGGGTATTTTCTTTATATACATTCAACTATACGGGCCAAGCCCGGGATTTACGGGAAATCGCGGGTTTTCGTTTGCCGGCGATTAAACTTCTTTTATTCAGCGTCTCATCAAAAATGAAAACAAGTTTGAAAACTACAAGTCTCATGCGTTTTAGTGGTGAAAAAATAATTTAAAAAATCGTTCGGGAAATGAGTTTACTTCCTGGGTACTTTCTTTGTATACATTCGACGATACGGGCCAATCCCGGGATTTGCGGGAAATCGCGGGTTTTCGTTTGCCGGTGATTAAACCTCTTTCATTAAGAGTCTCATCAAAAATGAAAACATTTTTAAAAACTACAAGTCTCATGGGCTTTAGTGGTGAAATAATAATTTAAAAAATCGTTCGGGAAATGAGTTTACACCCTGGGTACTTTCTTTGTATACTTTTGACTATACGGGCCGAGTCAGGGATTTACGGGAAATCGTGGGTTTTCGTTTGCCGGCGATTAAATTTCTTTTATTCAGCGTCTCATCAAAAATGAAAATATTTTTGAAAACTACAAGTCTCATGCGTTTTAGTGGTGAAAAAATAATTTAAAAAATCGTTCGGGAAATGAGTTTACTCCCTGGGTACTTTATTGGATACTTTTGACTATACGGGCCAAGCCCGGCATTTACGGGAAATGGCGGGTTTTCGTTTGCCGGCGATTAAACCCCTTTCATTAAGAGTCTCATCAAAAATGAAAACATTTTTGAAAACTACAAGTCTCATGCGTTTTGATGGTGAAAAAATAATTTTAAAAATCGTTCGGGAAATGAGTTTACTCCCTGGGTACTTTCTTTGTATACATTTGACTATACGGCCAAGCGCGGGATTTACGGGAAATCGCTGGTTTTCGATTTCCGGCGATTAAACCTCTTTTATTCAGCCTCTCATCAAAAATGAAAACATTTTTGAAAACTACAAGTCTCATGCGTTTTAGTGGTGAAAAAATAATTTATAAAATCGTTCGGGAAATGAGTTTACTCCCTGGGTACATTATTGGATACTTTTGACTATACGGGCCAAGCCCGGGATTTACGGGAAATGGCGGGTTTTCGTTTGCCGGCGATTAAACTCCTTTTATTCAGCGTTTTATCAAAAATGAAAACATTTTTAAAAACTGCAAGTCTCATGGACTTTAGTGGTGAAATAATAATTTAAAAAATCGTTCGGGAAATGAGTTTACTCCCTGGGTATTTTCCTTTGTATACTTTTGACTATACGGGCCGAGTCTGGGATTTACGGGAAATCGCAGTTTTTCGTTTGCCGGCGATTAAACTTCTTTTATTCAGCGTCTCATCAAAAATGAAAATATTTTTGAAAACTACAAGTCTCATGCGTTTTAGTGGTGAAAAAATAATTTAAAAAATCGTTCGGGAAATGAGTTTACTCCCTGGGTACTTTATTGGATACTTTTGACTATACGGGCCAAGCCCGGCATTTACGGGAAATGGCGGGTTTTCGTTTGCCGGCGATTAAACCCCTTTCATTAAGAGTCTCATCAAAAATGAAAACATTTTTGAAAACTACAAGTCTCATGCGTTTTGATGGTGAAAAAATAATTTTAAAAATCGTTCGGGAAATGAGTTTACTCCCTGGGTACTTTCTTTGTATACATTTGACTATACGGCCAAGCGCGGGATTTACGGGAAATCGCTGGTTTTCGATTTCCGGCGATTAAACCTCTTTTATTCAGCCTCTCATCAAAAATGAAAACATTTTTGAAAACTACAAGTCTCATGCGTTTTAGTGGTGAAAAAATAATTTATAAAATCGTTCGGGAAATGAGTTTACTCCCTGGGTACATTATTGGATACTTTTGACTATACGGGCCAAGCCCGGGATTTACGGGAAATGGCGGGTTTTCGTTTGCCGGCGATTAAACTCCTTTTATTCAGCGTTTTATCAAAAATGAAAACATTTTTAAAAACTGCAAGTCTCATGGACTTTAGTGGTGAAATAATAATTTAAAAAATCGTTCGGGAAATGAGTTTACTCCCTGGGTATTTTCCTTTGTATACTTTTGACTATACGGGCCGAGTCTGGGATTTACGGGAAATCGCAGTTTTTCGTTTGCCGGCGATTAAACTTCTTTTATTCAGCGTCTCATCAAAAATGGAAACATTTTTGAAAACTACAAGTCTCATGCGATTTAGTGGTGAAAAGATAATTTAAAAAATCGTTCTGGAAATGAGTTTACTCACAGGGTACTTTCTTTGTATACATTCGACCATACGGGACAAGCTCGGAATTTACGGGAAATCGCGGGTTTTCGTTTGCCGGCGATTAAACTGCTTTTATTCAGCGTCTCATCAAAAATGAAAACATTTTTGAAAACTACAAGTCTCATGCGTTTTAGTGGTGAAAAAATAATGTAAAAAATCGTTCGGGAAATGAGTTTACTCCCTGGGTACTTTCTTTGTATACTTTTGACTATACGGGCCGAGTCCGGGGTTTACGGAAAATGGCGGGTTTTCGTTTGCCGGCGATTAAACTCCTTTTATTCAGCGTCTCATCAAAAATAAAAACATTTTTGAAAACTACAAGTCTCATGGGATTTAGTGGTGAAATAATAATTTAAAAAATCGTTCGGGAAATGAGTTTCCTCCCTGGGTACTTTCTTTGTATACTTTTGACTATACGAGCCGAGTCTGGGATATACGGGAAATCGCGGGTTTTCGTTTGCCGGCGATTAAACCTCTTTCATTAAGCGTCTCATCAAAAATGAAAACATTTTTAAAAACTACAAGTCTCATGCGTTTTAGTGGTGAAAAAAAAAATTAAAAAATCGTTTTGGAAATGAGTTTGCTCACAGGGTACTTTCTTTGTATACATTCGACTATACGGGCCAAGCCCGGGATATACGGGAAATCGCGGGTTTTCGTTTGCCGGCGATTAAACCACTTTCATTAAGCGTCTCATCAAAAATGAAAACATTTCTGAAAACTACAAGTCCCATGCGTTTTAGTGGTGAAAAAATAATTTAAAAAATCGTTTGGGAAATGAGTTTACTCCCTGGGTACTTTCTTTGTATACTTTTGACTATACGGGCCGGGTCCGGGATTTACGGGAAGACGCGGGTTTTCGTTTGCCGGCGATTAAACTTCTTTTATACAGCGTCTCATCAAAAATAAAAACATTTTTAAAAACTACAAGTCCCATGGGCTTTAGTGGTGAAATAATAATTTAAAAAATCGTTCGGGAAATGAGTTTACACCCTGGGTACTTTCTTGGTATACCTTTGACTATACGGGCCGAGTCCGGGATTTACGGGAAATCGCAGGTTTTCGTTTGTCGGCGATTAAACTTCTTTTATTTAGCGTCTCATCAAAAATGGAACCATTTTTGAAAACTACAAGTCTTATGCGTTTTTGTGGTGAAAAAATAATTTAAAAAATCGTTCTGGAAATGAGTTTACTCACAGGGTGCTTTCTTTGTATACATTCGACTATACGGGCTAAGCCCGGGATTTACGGGAAATCGCGGGTTTTCGTTTGCCGGCGATTAAACCTCTTTCATTAAGAGTCTCATCAAAAATGAAAACATTTTTGAAAACTACAAGTCTCATGCGTTTTAGTGGTGAAAAAAAAATTTAAAAAATCGTTTTGGAAATGAGTTTACTAACAGGGTACTTTCTTTGTATACATTCGACTATACGGGCCAAGCCTGGGATTTACGGGAAATCACGGGTTTTCGTTTGCCAGCGATTAAACCACTTTCATTAAGCGTCTCATCAAAAATGAAAACATTTCTGAAAACTACAAGTCTCATGCGTTTTAGTGGTGAAAAAATAATTTAAAAAATCGTTCGGGAAATGAGTTTACTCCCTGGGTACTTTCTTTGTATACATTCGACTATACGGGCCACGCCCGGGATTTGCGGGAAATCGCGGGTTTTCGTTTGCCGGCGATTAAACTTCTTTTATACAGCGTCTCATCAAAAATAAAAACATTTTTAAAAACTACAAGTCCCATGGGCTTTAGTGGTGAAATAATAATTTAAAAAATCGTTCGGGAAATGAGTTTACACCCTGGGTACTTTCTTGGTATACCTTTGACTATACGGGCCGAGTCCGGGATTTACGGGAAATCGCAGGTTTTCGTTTGTCGGCGATTAAACGTCTTTTATTCAGCGTCTCATCAAAAATGGAACCATTTTTGAAAACTACAAATCTTATGCGTTTTTGTGGTGAAAAAATAATTTAAAAAATCGTTCTGGAAATGAGTTTACTCACAGGGTGCTTTCTTTGTATACTTTTGACTATACGGGCCGAGTCCGGGATTTACGGGAAGTCGCGGGTTTTCGTTTGCCGGCGAATAAACTTCTTTTATTCAGCGTCTCATCAAAAATGAAAACATTTTTAAAAACTACAAGTCTCATGGGCTTTAGTGGTGAAATAATAATTTAAAAAATCGTTCGGGAAATGAGTTTACACCCTGGGTACTTTCTTTGTATACTTTTGACTATACGGGCCGAGTCAGGGATTTACGGGAAATCGTGGGTTTTCGTTTGCCGGCGATTAAATTTCTTTTATTCAGCGTCTCATCAAAAATGAAAATATTTTTGAAAACTACAAGTCTCATGCGTTTTAGTGGTGAAAAAATAATTTAAAAAATCGTTCGGGAAATGAGTTTACTCCCTGGGTACTTTATTGGATACTTTTGACTATACGGGCCAAGCCCGGCATTTACGGGAAATGGCGGGTTTTCGTTTGCCGGCGATTAAACCCCTTTCATTAAGAGTCTCATCAAAAATGAAAACATTTTTGAAAACTACAAGTCTCATGCGTTTTGATGGTGAAAAAATAATTTTAAAAATCGTTCGGGAAATGAGTTTACTCCCTGGGTACTTTCTTTGTATACATTTGACTATACGGCCAAGCGCGGGATTTACGGGAAATCGCTGGTTTTCGATTTCCGGCGATTAAACCTCTTTTATTCAGCCTCTCATCAAAAATGAAAACATTTTTGAAAACTACAAGTCTCATGCGTTTTAGTGGTGAAAAAATAATTTATAAAATCGTTCGGGAAATGAGTTTACTCCCTGGGTACATTATTGGATACTTTTGACTATACGGGCCAAGCCCGGGATTTACGGGAAATGGCGGGTTTTCGTTTGCCGGCGATTAAACTCCTTTTATTCAGCGTTTTATCAAAAATGAAAACATTTTTAAAAACTGCAAGTCTCATGGACTTTAGTGGTGAAATAATAATTTAAAAAATCGTTCGGGAAATGAGTTTACTCCCTGGGTATTTTCCTTTGTATACTTTTGACTATACGGGCCGAGTCTGGGATTTACGGGAAATCGCAGTTTTTCGTTTGCCGGCGATTAAACTTCTTTTATTCAGCGTCTCATCAAAAATGAAAATATTTTTGAAAACTACAAGTCTCATGCGTTTTAGTGGTGAAAAAATAATTTAAAAAATCGTTCGGGAAATGAGTTTACTCCCTGGGTACTTTATTGGATACTTTTGACTATACGGGCCAAGCCCGGCATTTACGGGAAATGGCGGGTTTTCGTTTGCCGGCGATTAAACCCCTTTCATTAAGAGTCTCATCAAAAATGAAAACATTTTTGAAAACTACAAGTCTCATGCGTTTTGATGGTGAAAAAATAATTTTAAAAATCGTTCGGGAAATGAGTTTACTCCCTGGGTACTTTCTTTGTATACATTTGACTATACGGCCAAGCGCGGGATTTACGGGAAATCGCTGGTTTTCGATTTCCGGCGATTAAACCTCTTTTATTCAGCCTCTCATCAAAAATGAAAACATTTTTGAAAACTACAAGTCTCATGCGTTTTAGTGGTGAAAAAATAATTTATAAAATCGTTCGGGAAATGAGTTTACTCCCTGGGTACATTATTGGATACTTTTGACTATACGGGCCAAGCCCGGGATTTACGGGAAATGGCGGGTTTTCGTTTGCCGGCGATTAAACTCCTTTTATTCAGCGTTTTATCAAAAATGAAAACATTTTTAAAAACTGCAAGTCTCATGGACTTTAGTGGTGAAATAATAATTTAAAAAATCGTTCGGGAAATGAGTTTACTCCCTGGGTATTTTCCTTTGTATACTTTTGACTATACGGGCCGAGTCTGGGATTTACGGGAAATCGCAGTTTTTCGTTTGCCGGCGATTAAACTTCTTTTATTCAGCGTCTCATCAAAAATGGAAACATTTTTGAAAACTACAAGTCTCATGCGATTTAGTGGTGAAAAGATAATTTAAAAAATCGTTCTGGAAATGAGTTTACTCACAGGGTACTTTCTTTGTATACATTCGACCATACGGGACAAGCTCGGAATTTACGGGAAATCGCGGGTTTTCGTTTGCCGGCGATTAAACTGCTTTTATTCAGCGTCTCATCAAAAATGAAAACATTTTTGAAAACTACAAGTCTCATGCGTTTTAGTGGTGAAAAAATAATGTAAAAAATCGTTCGGGAAATGAGTTTACTCCCTGGGTACTTTCTTTGTATACTTTTGACTATACGGGCCGAGTCCGGGGTTTACGGAAAATGGCGGGTTTTCGTTTGCCGGCGATTAAACTCCTTTTATTCAGCGTCTCATCAAAAATAAAAACATTTTTGAAAACTACAAGTCTCATGGGATTTAGTGGTGAAATAATAATTTAAAAAATCGTTCGGGAAATGAGTTTCCTCCCTGGGTACTTTCTTTGTATACTTTTGACTATACGAGCCGAGTCTGGGATATACGGGAAATCGCGGGTTTTCGTTTGCCGGCGATTAAACCTCTTTCATTAAGCGTCTCATCAAAAATGAAAACATTTTTAAAAACTACAAGTCTCATGCGTTTTAGTGGTGAAAAAAAAAATTAAAAAATCGTTTTGGAAATGAGTTTGCTCACAGGGTACTTTCTTTGTATACATTCGACTATACGGGCCAAGCCCGGGATATACGGGAAATCGCGGGTTTTCGTTTGCCGGCGATTAAACCACTTTCATTAAGCGTCTCATCAAAAATGAAAACATTTCTGAAAACTACAAGTCCCATGCGTTTTAGTGGTGAAAAAATAATTTAAAAAATCGTTTGGGAAATGAGTTTACTCCCTGGGTACTTTCTTTGTATACTTTTGACTATACGGGCCGGGTCCGGGATTTACGGGAAGACGCGGGTTTTCGTTTGCCGGCGATTAAACTTCTTTTATACAGCGTCTCATCAAAAATAAAAACATTTTTAAAAACTACAAGTCCCATGGGCTTTAGTGGTGAAATAATAATTTAAAAAATCGTTCGGGAAATGAGTTTACACCCTGGGTACTTTCTTGGTATACCTTTGACTATACGGGCCGAGTCCGGGATTTACGGGAAATCGCAGGTTTTCGTTTGTCGGCGATTAAACTTCTTTTATTTAGCGTCTCATCAAAAATGGAACCATTTTTGAAAACTACAAGTCTTATGCGTTTTTGTGGTGAAAAAATAATTTAAAAAATCGTTCTGGAAATGAGTTTACTCACAGGGTGCTTTCTTTGTATACATTCGACTATACGGGCTAAGCCCGGGATTTACGGGAAATCGCGGGTTTTCGTTTGCCGGCGATTAAACCTCTTTCATTAAGAGTCTCATCAAAAATGAAAACATTTTTGAAAACTACAAGTCTCATGCGTTTTAGTGGTGAAAAAAAAATTTAAAAAATCGTTTTGGAAATGAGTTTACTAACAGGGTACTTTCTTTGTATACATTCGACTATACGGGCCAAGCCTGGGATTTACGGGAAATCACGGGTTTTCGTTTGCCAGCGATTAAACCACTTTCATTAAGCGTCTCATCAAAAATGAAAACATTTCTGAAAACTACAAGTCTCATGCGTTTTAGTGGTGAAAAAATAATTTAAAAAATCGTTCGGGAAATGAGTTTACTCCCTGGGTACTTTCTTTGTATACTTTTGACTATACGGGCCGAGTCCGGGATTTACGGGAAATCTCGGGTTTTCGTTTGCCGGCGATTAAACTTCTTTTATTCAGCGTCTCAACAAAAATGAAAACATTTTTAAAAACTACAAGTCTCATGGGCTTTAGTGGTGAAATAATAATTTAAAAAATCGTTTGGGAAATGAGTTTACTCCCTGGGTACTTTCTTTGTATACTTTTGACTATACGGGCCGGGTCGGGGATTTACGGAAAGACGCGGGTTTTCGTTTGCCGGCGATTAAACTTCTTTTATACAGCGTCTCATCAAAAATAAAAACATTTTTAAAAACTACAAGTCTCATGGGCTTTAGTGGTGAAATAATAATTTAAAAAATCGTTCGGGAAATGAGTTTACACCCTGGGTACTTTCTTTGTATACCTTTGACTATACGGGCCGAGTCCGGGATTTACGGGAAATCGCAGGTTTTCGTTTGTCGGCGATTAAACTTCTTTTATTCAGCGTCTCATCAAAAATGGAAACATTTTTGAAAACTACAAGTTTTATGCGTTTTTGTGGTGAAAAATTAATTTAAAAAATCGTTCTGGAAATGAGTTTACTCACAGGGTGCTTTCTTTGTATACATTCGACTATACGGGCCAAGCCCGGGATATACGGGAAATCGCGGGTTTTCGTTTGCCGGCGATTAAACCTCTTTCATTAAGCGTCTCATCAAAAATGAAAACATTTTTAAAAACTAAAAGTCTCATGCGTTTTAGTGGTGAAAAAAAAATTTAAAAAATCGTTTTGGAAATGAGTTTGCTCACAGGGTACTTTCTTTGTATACATTTGACTATACGGGCCGAGTCCGGGATTTACGGGAAATCTCGGGTTTTCGTTTGCCGGCGATTAAACTTCTTTTATTCAGCGTCTCATCAAAAATGAAAACATTTTTAAAAACTACAAGTCTCGTGGGCTTTAGTGGTGAAATAATAATTTAAAAAATCGTTTGGGAAATGAGTTTACTCCCTGGGTACTTTCTTTGTATACTTTTGACTATACGGGCCGGGGCCGGGATTTACGGGAAGACGCGGGTTTTCGTTTGCCGGCGATTAAACTTCTTTTATACAGCGTCTCATCAAAAATAAAAACATTTTTAAAAACTACAAGTCCCATGGGCTTTAGTGGTGAAATAATAATTTAAAAAATCGTTCGGGAAATGAGTTTACACCCTGGGTACTTTCTTGGTATACCTTTGACTATACGGGCCGAGTCCGGGATTTACGGGAAATCGCAGGTTTTCGTTTGTCGGCGATTAAACTTCTTTTATTCAGCGTCTCATCAAAAATGGAACCATTTTTGAAAACTACAAGTCTTATGCGTTTTTGTGGTGAAAAAATAATTTAAAAAATCGTTCTGGAAATGAGTTTACTCACAGGGTGCTTTCTTTGTATACATTCCACTATACGGGCTAAGCCCGGGATTTACGGGAAATCGCGGGTTTTCGTTTGCCGGCGATTAAACCTCTTTCATTAAGCGTCTCATCAAAAATGAAAACATTTTTAAAAACTACAAGTCTCATGCGTTATAGTGGTGAAAAAAAAATTTAAAAAATCGTTTTGGAAATGAGTTTACTAACAGGGTACTTTCTTTGTATACATTCGACTATACGGGCCAAGCCTGGGATTTACGGGAAATCACGGGTTTTCGTTTGCCAGCGATTAAACCACTTTCAATAAGCGTCTCATCAAAAATGAAAACATTTCTGAAAACTACAAGTCTCATGCGTTTTAGTGGTGAAAAAATAATTTAAAAAATCGTTCGGGAAATGAGTTTACACCGTGGGTACTTTTTTGTATACTTTTGACTATACGGTCCGAGTCCGGGATTTACGGGAAGTCGCGGGTTTTCGTTTGCCGGCGAATAAACTTCTTTTATTCAGCGTCTCATCAAAAATGAAAACATTTTTAAAAACTACAAGTCTCATGGGCTTTAGTGGTGAAATAATAATTTAAAAAATCGTTCGGGAAATGAGTTTACACCCTGGGTACTTTCTTTGTATACTTTTGACTATACGGGCCGAGTCCGGGATTTACCGGAAATCGCAGGTTTTCGTTTGCCGGCGATTAAATTTCTTTTATTCAGCGTCTCATCAAAAATGAAAACATTTTTGAAAACTACAAGTCTCATGCGTTTTAGTGGTGAAAAAATAATTTAAAAAATCGTTCGGGAAATGGGTTTACTCCCTGGGTACTTTATTGGATACTTTTGACTATACGGGCCAAGCCCGGGATTTACGGGAAATGGCGGGTTTTCGTTTGCCGGCGATTAAACCCCTTTCATTAAGCGTCTCATGAAAAATGAAAACATTTTTGAAAACTACAAGTCTCATGCGTTTTGATGGTGAAAAAATAATTTAAAAAATCGTTCGGGAAATGAGTTTACTCCCTGGGTACTTTCTTTGTATACTTTTGACTATACGGCCAAGCGCGGGATTTAGGGGAAATCGCTGGTTTTCGTTTTCCGGCGATTAAACCTCTTTTATTCAGCCTCTCATCAAAAATGAAAACATTTTTGAAAACTACAAGTCTCATGCGTTTTAGTGGTGAAAAAATAATTTATAAAATCGTTCGGGAAATGAGTTTACTCATTGGGTACATTATTGGATACTTTTGACTATACGGGCCAAGCCCGGGATTTACGGGAAATGGCGGGTTTTCGTTTGCCGGCGATTAAACTCCTTTTATTCAGCGTCTTATCAAAAATGAAAACATTTTTAAAAACTGCAAGTCTCATGGACTTTAGTGGTGAAATAATAATTTAAAAAATCGTTCGGGAAATGAGTTTACTCCCTGGGTATTTTCCTTTGTATACTTTTGACTATACGGGCCGAGTCTGGGATTTACGGGAAATCGCAGGTTTTCGTTTGCCGGAGATTAAACTTCTTTTATTCAGCGTCTCATCAAAAATGGAAACATTTTTGAAAACTACAAGTCTCATGCGATTTAGTGGTGAAAAGATAAATTAAAAAATCGTTCTGGAAATGAGTTTACTCACAGGGTACTTTCTTTGTATACATTCGACCATACGGGACAAGCTCGGAATTTACGGGAAATCGCGGGTTTTCGTTTGCCGGCGATTAAACTTCTTTTATTCAGCGTCTCATCAAAATTGAAAACATTTTTAAAAACTACAAGTCTCATGCGTTTTAGTGGTGAAAAAATAATGTAAAAAATCGTTCGGGAAATGAGTTTACTCCCTGGGTACTTTCTTTGTATACTTTTGACTATACGGGCCGAGTCCGGGGTTTACGGGAAATGGCGGGTTTTCGTTTGCCGGCGATTAAACTCCTTTTATTCAGCGTTTCATCAAAAATAAAAACATTTTTGAAAACTACAAGTCTCATTCGTTCTAGTGGTGCAGAAATAATTTGAAAAATCGTTCGGGAAATCAGTTTACCCCTTGGGTACTTTCTTTATATACATTCAACTATACGGGCCAAGCCCGGGATTTACGGGAAATCGCGGGTTTTCGTTTGCCGGCGAGTAAACTCCTTTTATTCAGGGTCTTATCAGAAATGAAAACATTTTTAAAAACTGCAAGTCTCATGGACTTTAGTGGTGAAATAATAATTTAAAAAATCGTTCGGGAAATGAGTTTACTCCCTAGGTATTTTCCTTTGTATACTTTTGACTATACGGCCGAGTCTGGGATTTACGGGAAATCGCAGGTTTTCGTTTGCCGGCGATTAAACTTCTTTTATTCAGCGTCTCATCAAAAATGGAAACATTTTTGAAAACTACAAGTCTCATGCGATTTAGTGGTGAAAAGATAATTTAAAAAATCGTTCTGGAAATGAGTTTACTCACAGGGTACTTTCCTTGTATACATTCGACTATACGGGACAAGCTCAGGATTTACGGGAAATCGCGGGTTTTCGTTTGCCGGCGATTAAACTTCTTTTATTCAGCGTCTCATCAAAAATGAAAACATTTTTGAAAACTACAAGTCTCATGCGTTTTAGTGGTGAAAAAATAATGTAAAAAATCGTTCGGGAAATGAGTTTACTCCCTGGGTACTTTCTTTGTATACTTTTGACTATACGGCCGAGTCCGGGGTTTACGGGAAATGGCGGGTTTTCGTTTGCCGGCGATTAAACTCCTTTTATTCAGCGTCTCATCAAAAATAAAAACATTTTTGAAAACTACAAGTCTCATGGGATTTAGTGGTGAAATAATAATTTAAAAAATCGTTCGGGAAATGAGTTTCCTCCCTGGGTACTTTCTTTCTATACTTTTGACTATACAGGCCGAGTCTGGGATTTACGGGAAATCGCAGGTTTTCGTTTGCCGGCGATTAAACTTCTTTTATTCAACGTCTCATCAAAAATGAAAACATTTTTGAAAACTACAAGTCTCATGCGATTTAGTGGTGAAAAGATAATTTAAAAAATCGTTCTGGAAATGAGTTTACTCACAGGGTACTTTCTTTGTATACATTCGACTATACGGGACAAGCCCGGGATTTACGGGAAATCGCGGGTTTTCGTTTGCCGGCGATTAAACCTCTTTCATTAGGCGTCTCATTAAAAATGAAAACATTTTTGAAAACTACAAGTCTCATTCGTTCTAGTGGTGCAGAAGTAATTTGAAAAATCGTTCGGGAAATCAGTTTACTCCCTGGGTACTTTCTTTGTATACATTCAACTATACGGGACAATCCCGGGATTTGCGGGAAATCGCGGGTTTTCGTTTGCCGGTGATTAAACCTCTTTCATTAAGAGTCTCATCAAAAATGAAAACATTTTTGAAAACTAAAAGTCTCGTGGGTTTTAGTGGTGAAAAAAAATTTTAAAAAATCGTTCGGGAAATGAGTTTACTCTCTAAGTACTTTCTTTGTATACATTCGACTACACGGGCCAAGCCTGGGATTTGGGGGAAATCGCAGGTTTTCGTTTGCCGACGATTAAACCTCTTTCATTAAGCGTCTCATCAAAAATGAAAACATTTTTGAAAACTACAAGTCTTATGCGTTTTAGTGGCGAAAAAATAATTTAAAAAATCGTTACGGAAATGAGTTTACTCCCTGGGTACTTTATTGGATACTTTTGACTATACGGGCCAATCCCGGGATTTACGGGAAATGGAGGGTTTTCGTTTGCCGGCGATTAAACCTCTTTCATTAAGCGTCTCATCAAAAATGAAAACATTTTTGAAAACTACAAGTCTCATGCGTTTTAGTGGTGAAAAAATAATTTAAAAAATCGTTCGGGAAATGAGTTTACTCCCTGGGTACTTTCTTTGTATACATTCGACTATACGGGCCACGCCCGGGATTTGCGGGAAATCGCGGGTTTTCGTTTGCCGGCGATTAAACTTCTTTTATACAGCGTCTCATCAAAAATAAAAACATTTTTAAAAACTACAAGTCCCATGGGCTTTAGTGGGGAAATAATAATTTAAAAAATCGTTCGGGAAATGAGTTTACACCCTGGGTACTTTCTTGGTATACCTTTGACTATACGGGCCGAGTCCGGGATTTACGGGAAATCGCAGGTTTTCGTTTGTCGGCGATTAAACTTCTTTTATTCAGCGTCTCATCAAAAATGGAACCATTTTTGAAAACTACAAGTCTTATGCGTTTTTGTGGTAAAAAAATAATTTAAAAAATCGTTCTGGAAATGAGTTTACTCACAGGGTGCTTTCTTTGTATACATTCGACTATACGGGCTAAGCCCGGGATTTACGGGAAATCGCGGGTTTTCGTTTGCCGGCGATTAAACCTCTTTCATTAAGCGTCTCATCAAAAATGAAAACATTTTTGAAAACTACAAGTCTCATGCGTTTTAGTGGTGAAAAAAAAATTTAAAAAATCGTTTTGGAAATGAGTTTACTAACAGGGTACTTTCTTTTTATACATTCGACTATACGGGCCAAGCCTGGGATTTACGGGAAATCACGGGTTTTCGTTTGCCAGCGATTAAACCACTTTCATTAAGCGTCTCATCAAAAATGAAAACATTTCTGAAAACTACAAGTCTCATGCGTTTTAGTGGTGAAAAAATAATTTAAAAAATCGTTCGGGAAATGAGTTTACACCGTGGGTACTTTTTTGTATACTTTTGACTATACAGGCCGAGTCCGGGATTTACGGGAAGTCGCGGGTTTTCGTTTGCCGGCGAATAAACTTCTTTTATTCAGCGTCTCATCAAAAATGAAAACATTTTTAAAAACTACAAGTCGCATGGGCTTTAGTGGTGAAATAATAATTTAAAAAATCGTTCGGGAAATGAGTTTACACCCTGGGTACTTTCTTTGTATACTTTTGACTATACGGGCCGAGTCCGGGATTTACGGGAAATCGCAGGTTTTCGTTTGCCGGCGATTAAATTTCTTTTATTCAGCGTCTCATCAAAAATGAAAATATTTTTGAAAACTACAAGTCTCATGCGTTTTAGTGGTGAAAAAATAATTTAAAAAATCGTTCGGGAAATGAGTTTACTCCCTGGGTACTTTATTGGATACTTTTGACTATACGGGCCAAGCCCGGGATTTACGGGAAATGGCGGGTTTTCGTTTGCCGGCGATTAAACCCCTTTCATTAAGCGTCTCATCAAAAATGAAAACATTTTTGAAAACTACAAGTCTCATGCGTTTTGATGGTGAAAAAATAATTTAAAAAATCGTTCGGGAAATGAGTTTACTCCCTGGGTACTTTCTTTGTATACTTTTGACTATACGGCCAAGCGCGGGATTTACGGGAAATCGCTGGTTTTCGTTTTCCGGCGATTAAACCTCTTTTATTCAGCCTCTCATCAAAAATGAAAACATTTTTAAAAACTACAAGTCTCATGCGTTTTAGTGGTGGAAAAATAATTTAAAAAATCGTTCTGGAAATGGGTTTACTCACAGGGTGCTTTCTTTGTATACATTCGACTATATGGGCTAAGCCCGGGATTTACGGGAAATCGCGGGTTTTCGTTTGCCGGCGATTAAACCTCTTTCATTAAGCGTCTCATCAAAAATGAAAACATTTTTGAAAACTACAAGTCTCATGCGTTTTAGTGGTGAAAAAAAAATTTAAAAAATCGTTTTGGAAATGAGTTTACTAACAGGGTACTTTCTTTTTATACATTCGACTATACGGGCCAAGCCTGAGATTTACGGGAAATCACGGGTTTTCGTTTGCCAGCGATTAAACCACTTTCATTAAGCGTCTCATCAAAAATGAAAACATTGCTGAAAACTACAAGTCTCATGCGTTTTAGTGGTGAAAAAATAATTTAAAAAATCGTTCGGGAAATGAGTTTACACCGTGGGTACTTTTTTGTATACTTTTGACTATACAGGCCGAGTCCGGGATTTACGGGAAGTCGCGGGTTTTCGTTTGCCGGCGAATAAACTTCTTTTATTCAGCGTCTCATCAAAAATGAAAACATTTTTAAAAACTACAAGTCGCATGGGCTTTAGTGGTGAAATAATAATTTAAAAAATCGTTCGGGAAATGAGTTTACACCCTGGGTACTTTCTTTGTATACTTTTGACTATACGGGCCGAGTCCGGGATTTACGGGAAATCGCAGGTTTTCGTTTGCCGGCGATTAAATATCTTTTATTCAGCGTCTCATCAAAAATGAAAATATTTTTGAAAACTACAAGTCTCATGCGTTTTAGTGGTGAAAAAATAATTTAAAAAATCGTTCGGGAAATGAGTTTACTCCCTGGGTACTTTATTGGATACTTTTGACTATACGGGCCAAGCCCGGGATTTACGGGAAATGGCGAGTTTTCGTTTGCCGGCGATTAAACCCCTTTCATTATGCGTCTCATCAAAAATGAAAACATTTTTGAAAACTACAAGTCTCATGCGTTTTGATGGTGAAAAAATAATTTAAAAAATCGTTCGGGAAATGAGTTTACTCCCTGGGTACTTTCTTTGTATACTTTTGACTATACGGCCAAGCGCGGGATTTACGGGAAATCGCTGGTTTTCGTTTTCCGGCGATTAAACCTCTTTTATTCAGCCTTTCATCAAAAATGAAAACATTTTTGAAAACTACAAGTCTCATGCGTTTTAGTGGTGAAAAAATAATTTATAAAGTCGTTCGAGAAATGAGTTTACTCCCTGGGTACATTATTGGATACTTTTGACTATACGGGCCAAGCCCGGGATTTACGGGAAATGGCGGGTTTTCGTTTGCCGGCGATTAAACTCCTTTTATTCAGCGTCTTATCAAAAATGAAAACATTTTTAAAAACTGCAAGTCTCATGGACTTTAGTGGTGAAATAATAATTTAAAAAATCGTTCGGGAAATGAGTTTACTCCCTGGGTATTTTCCTTTGTATACTTTTGACTATACGGGCCGAGTGCGGGGTTTACGGGAAATGGCAGGTTTTCGTTTGCCGGCGATTAAACTTCTTTTATTCAGCGTCTCATCAAAAATGAAAACATTTTTGAAAACTACAAGTCTCATGCGATTTAGTGGTGTAAAGATAATTTAAAAAATCGTTCTGGAAATGAGTTTACTCACAGGGTACTTTCTTTGTATACATTCGACCATACGGGACAAGCTCGGAATTTACGGGAAATCGCGGGTTTTCGTTTGCCGGCGATTAAACTTCTTTTATTCAGCGTCTCAACAAAAATGAAAACCTTTTTGAAAACTACAAGTCTCATGCGTTTTAGTGGTGGAAAAATAATGTAAAAAATCGTTCGGGAAATGAGTTTACTCCCTGGGTACTTTCTTTGTATACTTTTGACTATACGGGCCGAGTCCGGGGTTTACGGGAAATGGCGGGTTTTCGTTTGCCGGCGATTAAACCCCTTTTATTAAGCGTCTCATCAAAAATGAAAACATTTTTGAAAACTACAAGTCTCATGCGTTTTGATGGTGAAAAAATAATTTAAAAAATCGTTCGGGAAATGAGTTTACTCCCTGGGTACTTTCTTTGTATACTTTTGACTATACGGCCAAGCGCGGGATTTACGGGAAATCGCTGGTTTTCGTTTTCCGGCGATTAAACCTCTTTTATTCAGCCTCTCATCAAAAATGAAAACATTTTTAAAAACTACAAGTCTCATGCGTTTTAGTGGTGAAAAAATAATTTAAAAAATCGTTCTGGAAATGAGTTTACTCACAGGGTGCTTTCTTTGTATACATTCGACTATACGGGCTAAGCAAGGGATTTACGGGAAATCGCGGGTTTTCGTTTGCCGGCGATTAAACCTCTTTCATTAAGCGTCTCATCAAAAATGAAAACATTTTTGAAAACTACAAGTCTCATGCGTTTTAGTGGTGAAAAAAAAATTTAAAAAATCGTTTTGGAAATGAGTTTACTAACAGGGTACTTTCTTTTTATACATTCGACTATACGGGCCAAGCCTGAGATTTACGGGAAATCACGGGTTTTCGTTTGCCAGCGATTAAACCACTTTCATTAAGCGTCTCATCAAAAATGAAAACATTTCTGAAAACTACAAGTCTCATGCGTTTTAGTGGTGAAAAAATAATTTAAAAAATCGTTCGGGAAATGAGTTTACACCGTGGGTACTTTTTTGTATACTTTTGACTATACAGGCCGAGTCCGGGATTTACGGGAAGTCGCGGGTTTTCGTTTGCCGGCGAATAAACTTCTTTTATTCAGCGTCTCATCAAAAATGAAAATATTTTTGAAAACTACAAGTCTCATGCGTTTTAGTGGTGAAAAAATAATTTAAAAAATCGTTCCGGAAATGAGTTTACTTCCTGGGTACTTTATTGGATACTTTTGACTATACGGGCCAAGCGCGGGATTTACGGGAAATCGCTGGTTTTCGTTTTCCGGCGATTAAACCTCTTTTATTCAGCCTTTCATCAAAAATGAAAACATTTTTGAAAACTACAAGTCTCATGCGTTTTAGTGGTGAAAAAATAATTTATAAAGTCGTTCGGGAAATGAGTTTACTCCCTGGGTACATTATTGGATACTTTTGACTATACGGGCCAAGCCCGGGATTTACGGGAAATGGCGGGTTTTCGTTTGCCGGCGATTAAACTCCTTTTATTCAGCGTCTTATCAAAAATGAAAACATTTTTAAAAACTGCAAGTCTCATGGACTTTAGTGGTGAAATAATAATTTAAAAAATCGTTCGGGAAATGAGTTTACTCCCTGGGTATTTTCCTTTGTATACTTTTGACTATACGGGCCGAGTCCGGGGTTTACGGGAAATGGCAGGTTTTCGTTTGCCGGCGATTAAACTTCTTTTATTCAGCGTCTCATCAAAAATGAAAACATTTTTGAAAACTACAAGTCTCATGCGATTTAGTGGTGTAAAGATAATTTAAAAAATCGTTCTGGAAATGAGTTTACTCACAGGGTACTTTCTTTGTATACATTCGACCATACGGGACAAGCTCGGAATTTACGGGAAATCGCGGGTTTTCGTTTGCCGGCGATTAAACTTCTTTTATTCAGCGTCTCAACAAAAATGAAAACATTTTTGAAAACTACAAGTCTCATGCGTTTTAGTGGTGAAAAAATAATGTAAAAAATCGTTCGGGAAATGAGTTTACTCCCTGGGTACTTTCTTTGTATACTTTTGACTATACGGGCCGAGTCCGGGGTTTACGGGAAATGGCGGGTTTTCGTTTGCCGGCGATTAAACTCCTTTTATTCAGCGTCTCATCAAAAATAAAAACATTTTTGAAAACTACAAGTCTCATGGGATTTAGTGGTGAAATAATAATTTAAAAAATCGTTCGGGAAATGAGTTTCCTCCCTGGGTACTTTCTTTGTATACTTTTGACTATACGAGCCAAGTCTGGGATTTACGGGAAATCGCAGGTTTTCGTTTGCCGGCGATTAAACTTTTTTTATTCAGCGTCTCATCAAAAATGAAAACATTTTTAAAAACTACAAGTCTCATGCGATTTAGTGGTGTAAAGATAATTTAAAAAATCGTTCTGGAAATGAGTTTACTCACAGGGTACTTTCTTTGTATACATTCGACTATACGGGACAAGCCCGGGATTTACGGGATATCGCGGGTTTTCGTTTGCCGGCGATTAAACCTCTTTCATTAGGCGTCTCATTAAAAATTAAAACATTTTTGAAAACTACAAGTCTCATTCGTTCTAGTGGTGCCGAAATAATTTGAAAAATCGTTCGGGAAATCAGTTTACCCCTTGGGTACTTTCTTTATATACATTCAACTATACGGGCCAAGCCCGGGATTTACGGGAAATCGCGGGTTTTCGTTTGCCGGCGATTAAACTCCTTTTATTCAGCGTCTTATCAGAAATGAAAACATTTTTAAAAACTGCAAGTCTCATGGACTTTAGTGGTGAAATAATAATTTAAAAAATCGTTCGGGAATTGAGTTTACTCCCTAGGTATTTTCCTTTGTATACTTTTGACTATACGGGCCGAGTCTGGGATTTACGGGAAATCGCAGGTTTTCGTTTGCCGGCGATTAAACTTCTTTTATTCAGCGTCTCATCAAAAATGGAAACATTTTTGAAAACTACAAGTCTCATGCGATTTAGTGGTGAAAAGATAATTTAAAAAATCGTTCTGGAAATGAGTTTACTCAAAGGGTACTTTCCTTGTATACATTCGACTATACGGGACAAGCTCAGGATTTACGGGAAATCGCGGGTTTTCGTTTGCCGGCGATTAAACTTCTTTTATTCAGCGTCTCATCAAAAATGAAAACATTTTTGAAAACTACAAGTCTCATGCGTTTTAGTGGTGAAAAAATAATGTAAAAAATCGTTCGGGAAATGAGTTTACTCCCTGGGTACTTTCTTTGTATACTTTTGACTATACGGGCCGAGTCCGGGGTTTACGTGAAATGGCGGGTTTCCGTTTGCCGGCGATTAAACTCCTTTTATCTAGCGTCTCTTCAAAAATGAAAACATTTTTGAAAACTACAAGTCTCATGCGATTTAGTGGTGAAAAGATAATTTAAAAAATCGTTCTGGAAATGAGTTTACTCACAGGGTACTTTCTTTGTATACATTCGACTATACGGGCCACGCCCGGGATTTGCGGGAAATCGCGGGTTTTCGTTTGCCGGCGATTAAACTTCTTTTATACAGCGTCTCATCAAAAATAAAAACATTTTTAAAAACTACAAGTCCCATGGGCTTTAGTGGTGAAATAATAATTTAAAAAATCGTTCGGGAAATGAGTTTACACCCTGGGTACTTTCTTGGTATACCTTTGACTATACGGGCCGAGTCCGGGATTTACGGGAAATCGCAGGTTTTCGTTTGTCGGCGATTAAACTTCTTTTATTCAGCGTCTCATCAAAAATGGAACCATTTTTGAAAACTACAAGTCTTATGCGTTTTTGGGGTGAAAAAATAATTTAAAAAATCGTTCTGGAAATGAGTTTACTCACAGGGTGCTTTCTTTGTATACATTCGACTATACGGGCTAAGCCCAGGATTTACGGGAAATCGCGGGTTTTCGTTTGCCGGCGATTAAACCTCTTTCATTAAGCGTCTCATCAAAAATGAAAACATTTTTGAAAACTACAAGTCTCATGCGTTTTAGTGGCGAAAAAAAAATTTAAAAAATCGTTTTGGAAATGAGTTTACTAACAGGGTACTTTCTTTGTATACATTCGACTATACGGGCCAAGCCTGGGATTTACGGGAAATCACGGGTTTTCGTTTGCCAGCGATTAAACCACTTTCATTAAGCGTCTCATCAAAAATGAAAACATTTCTGAAAACTACAAGTCTCATGCGTTTTAGTGGTGAAAAAATAATTTAAAAAATCGTTCGGGAAATGAGTTTACACCGTTGGTACTTTTTTGTATACTTTTGACTATACAGGCCGAGTCCGGGATTTACGGGAAGTCGCGGGATTTCGTTTGCCGGCGAATAAACTTCTTTTATTCAGCGTCTCATCAAAAATGGAAACATTTTTGAAAACTACAAGTCTCATGCGATTTAGTGGTGAAAAGATAATTTAAAAAATCGTTCTGGAAATGAGTTTACTCAAAGGGTACTTTCCTTGTATACATTCGACTATACGGGACAAGCTCAGGATTTACGGGAAATCGCGGGTTTTCGTTTGCCGGCGATTAAACTTCTTTTATTCAGCGTCTCATCAAAAATGAAAACATTTTTGAAAACTACAAGTCTCATGCGTTTTAGTGGTGAAAAAATAATGTAAAAAATCGTTCGGGAAATGAGTTTACTCCCTGGGTACTTTCTTTGTATACTTTTGACTATACGGGCCGAGTCCGGGGTTTACGTGAAATGGCGGGTTTTCGTTTGCCGGCGATTAAACTCCTTTTATCTAGCGTCTCTTCAAAAATGAAAACATTTTTGAAAACTACAAGTCTCATGCGATTTAGTGGTGAAAAGATAATTTAAAAAATCGTTCTGGAAATGAGTTTACTCACAGGGTACTTTCTTTGTATACATTCGACTATACGGGCCACGCCCGGGATTTGCGGGAAATCGCGGGTTTTCGTTTGCCGGCGATTAAACTTCTTTTATACAGCGTCTCATCAAAAATAAAAACATTTTTAAAAACTACAAGTCCCATGGGCTTTAGTGGTGAAATAATAATTTAAAAAATCGTTCGGGAAATGAGTTTACACCCTGGGTACTTTCTTGGTATACCTTTGACTATACGGGCCGAGTCCGGGATTTACGGGAAATCGCAGGTTTTCGTTTGTCGGCGATTAAACTTCTTTTATTCAGCGTCTCATCAAAAATGGAACCATTTTTGAAAACTACAAGTCTTATGCGTTTTTGGGGTGAAAAAATAATTTAAAAAATCGTTCTGGAAATGAGTTTACTCACAGGGTGCTTTCTTTGTATACATTCGACTATACGGGCTAAGCCCAGGATTTACGGGAAATCGCGGGTTTTCGTTTGCCGGCGATTAAACCTCTTTCATTAAGCGTCTCATCAAAAATGAAAACATTTTTGAAAACTACAAGTCTCATGCGTTTTAGTGGCGAAAAAAAAATTTAAAAAATCGTTTTGGAAATGAGTTTACTAACAGGGTACTTTCTTTGTATACATTCGACTATACGGGCCAAGCCTGGGATTTACGGGAAATCACGGGTTTTCGTTTGCCAGCGATTAAACCACTTTCATTAAGCGTCTCATCAAAAATGAAAACATTTCTGAAAACTACAAGTCTCATGCGTTTTAGTGGTGAAAAAATAATTTAAAAAATCGTTCGGGAAATGAGTTTACACCGTTGGTACTTTTTTGTATACTTTTGACTATACAGGCCGAGTCCGGGATTTACGGGAATTCGCGGGATTTCGTTTGCCGGCGAATAAACTTCTTTTATTCAGCGTCTCATCAAAAATGAAAACATTTTTAAAAACTACAAGTCTCATGGGCTTTAGTGGTAAAATAATAATTTAAAAAATCGTTCGGGAAATGAATTTACACCCTGGGTACTTTCTTTGTATACTTTTGACTATACGGGCCGAGTCCGGGATTTACGGGAAATCGCAGGTTTTCGTTTGCCGGCGATTAAATTTCTTTTATTCAGCGTCTCATCAAAAATGAAAATATTTTTGAAAACTACAAGTCTCATGCGTTTTAGTGGTGAAAAAATAATTTAAAAAATCGTTCGGGAAATGAGTTTACTCCCTGGGTACTTTATTGGATACTTTTGACTATACGGGCCAAGCCCGGGATTTACGGGAAATGGCGGGTTTTCGTTTGCCGGCGATTAAACCCCTTTCATTAAGCGTCTCATCAAAAATGAAAACATTTTTGAAAACTACAAGTCTCATGCGTTTTGATGGTGAAAAAATAATTTAAAAAATCGTTCGGGAAATGAGTTTACTCCCTGGGTACTTTCTTTGTATACTTTTGACTATACGGCCAAGCGCGGGATTTACGGGAAATCGCTGGTTTTCGTTTTCCGGCAATTAAACCTCTTTTATTCAGCCTCTCATCAAAAATGAAAACATTTTTGAAAACTACAAGTCTCATGCGTTTTAGTGGTGAAAAAATAATTTATAAAATCGTTCGGGAAATGAGTTTACTCCCTGAGTACATTATTGGATACTTTTGACTATACGGGCCAAGCCCGGGATTTACGGGAAATGGCGGGTTTTCGTTTGCCGGCGATTAAACTCCTTTTATTCAGCGTCTTATCAAAAATGAAAACATTTTTAAAAACTGCAAGTCTCATGGACTTTAGTGGTGAAATAATAATTTAAAAAATCGTTCGGGAAATGAGTTTACTCTCTGGGTATTTTCCTTTGTATACTTTTGACTATACGGGCCGAGTCTGGGATTTACGGGAAATCGCAGGTTTTCGTTTGCCGGCGATTAAACTTCTTTTATTCAGCGTCTCATCAAAAATGGAAACATTTTTGAAAACTACAAGTCTCATGCGTTTTAGTGGTGAAAAAATAATTTAAAAAATCGTTCGGGAAATGAGTTTACACCGTTGGTACTTTTTTGTATACTTTTGACTATACAGGCCGAGTCCGGGATTTACGGGAAGTCGCGGGATTTCGTTTGCCGGCGAATAAACTTCTTTTATTCAGCGTCTCATCAAAAATGAAAACATTTTTAAAAACTACAAGTCTCATGGGCTTTAGTGGTAAAATAATAATTTAAAAAATCGTTCGGGAAATGAATTTACACCCTGGGTACTTTCTTTGTATACTTTTGACTATACGGGCCGAGTCCGGGATTTACGGGAAATCGCAGGTTTTCGTTTGCCGGCGATTAAATTTCTTTTATTCAGCGTCTCATCAAAAATGAAAATATTTTTGAAAACTACAAGTCTCATGCGTTTTAGTGGTGAAAAAATAATTTAAAAAATCGTTCGGGAAATGAGTTTACTCCCTGGGTACTTTATTGGATACTTTTGACTATACGGGCCAAGCCCGGGATTTACGGGAAATGGCGGGTTTTCGTTTGCCGGCGATTAAACCCCTTTCATTAAGCGTCTCATCAAAAATGAAAACATTTTTGAAAACTACAAGTCTCATGCGTTTTGATGGTGAAAAAATAATTTAAAAAATCGTTCGGGAAATGAGTTTACTCCCTGGGTACTTTCTTTGTATACTTTTGACTATACGGCCAAGCGCGGGATTTACGGGAAATCGCTGGTTTTCGTTTTCCGGCAATTAAACCTCTTTTATTCAGCCTCTCATCAAAAATGAAAACATTTTTGAAAACTACAAGTCTCATGCGTTTTAGTGGTGAAAAAATAATTTATAAAATCGTTCGGGAAATGAGTTTACTCCCTGGGTACATTATTGGATACTTTTGACTATACGGGCCAAGCCCGGGATTTACGGGAAATGGCGGGTTTTCGTTTGCCGGCGATTAAACTCCTTTTATTCAGCGTCTTATCAAAAATGAAAACATTTTTAAAAACTGCAAGTCTCATGGACTTTAGTGGTGAAATAATAATTTAAAAAATCGTTCGGGAAATGAGTTTACTCCCTGGGTATTTTCCTTTGTATACTTTTGACTATACGGGCCGAGTCTGGGATTTACGGGAAATCGCAGGTTTTCGTTTGCCGGCGATTAAACTTCTTTTATTCAGCGTCTCATCAAAAATGGAAACATTTTTGAAAACTACAAGTCTCATGCGTTTTAGTGGTGAAAAAATAATGTAAAAAATCGTTCGGGAAATGAGTTTACTCCCTGGGTACTTTCTTTGTATACTTTTGACTATACGGGCCGAGTCCGGGGTTTACGGGAAATGGCGGGTTTTCGTTTGCCGGCGATTAAACTCCTTTTATTCAGCGTCTCATCAAAAATAAAAACATTTTTGAAAACTACAAGTCTCATGGGATTTAGTGGTGAAATAATAATTTAAAAAATCGTTCGGGAAATGAGTTTCCTTCCTGGGTACTTTCTTTGTATACTTTTGACTATACGAGCCGAGTCTGGGATTTACGGGAAATCGCAGGTTTTCGTTTGCCGGCGATTAAACTTCTTTTATTCAGCTTCTTATCAGAAATGAAAACATTTTTAAAAACTGCAAGTCTCATGGACTTTAGTGGTGAAATAATAATTTAAAAAATCGTTCGGGAAATGAGTTTACTCCCTAGGTATTTTCCTTTGTATACTTTTGACTATACGGGCCGAGTCTGGGATTTACGGGAAATCGCAGGTTTTCGTTTGCCGGCGATTAAACTTCTTTTATTCAGCGTCTCATCAAAAATGGAAACATTTTTGAAAA
Source organism: Hydractinia symbiolongicarpus (assembly GCF_029227915.1). Taxonomy (NCBI): domain Eukaryota; kingdom Metazoa; phylum Cnidaria; class Hydrozoa; order Anthoathecata; family Hydractiniidae; genus Hydractinia; species Hydractinia symbiolongicarpus. The sequence goes on from NC_079881.1 coordinate 26,862,227, forward strand.
CTACAAGTCTCATGCGATTTAGTGGTGAAAAGATAATTTAAAAAATCGTTCTGGAAATGAGTTTACTTACAGGGTACTTTCCTTGTATACATTCGACTATACGGGACAAGCTCAGGATTTTCGGGAAATCGCGGGTTTTCGTTTGCCGGCGATTAAACTTCTTTTATTCAGCGTCTCATCAAAAATGAAAACATTTTTGAAAACTACAAGTCTCATGCGTTTTAGTGGTGAAAAAATAATGTAAAAAATCGTTCGGGAAATGAGTTTACTCCCTGGGTACTTTCTTTGTATACTTTTGATTATACGGGCCGAGTCCGGGGTTTACGGGAAATGGCGGGTGTTCGTTTGCCGGCGATTAAACTCCTTTTATTCAGCGTCTCATCAAAAATAAAAACATTTTTGAAAACTACAAGTCTCATGGGATTTAGTGGTGAAATAATAATTTAAAAAATCGTTCGGGAAATGAGTTTCCTCCCTGGGTACTTTCTTTGTATACTTTTGACTATACGGGCCGAGTCTGGGATTTACGGGAAATCGCAGGTTTTCGTTTGCCGGCGATTAAACTTCTTTTATTCAGCGTCTCATCAAAAATAAAAACATTTTTGAAAACTACAAGTCTCAAGCGATTTAGTGGTGAAAAGATAATTTAAAAAATCGTTCTGGAAATGAGTTTACTCACAGGGTACTTTCTTTGTATACATTCGACTATACGGGACAAGCCAGGGATTTACGGGAAATCGCGGGTTTTCGTTTGCCGGCGATTAAACCTCTTTCATTAGGCGTCTCATTAAAAATGAAAACATTTTTGAAAACTAAAAGTCTCATTCGTTCTAGTGGTGCAGAAATAATTTGAAAAATCGTTCGGGAAATCAGTTTACCCCTTGGGTACTTTCTTTATATACATTCAACTATACGGGCCAAGCCCGGGATTTACGGGAAATCGCGGGTTTTCGTTTGCCGGCGATTAAACTTCTTTTATTCAGCGTCTCATCAAAAATGAAAACAAGTTTGAAAACTACAAGTCTCATGCGTTTTAGTGGTGAAAAAATAATTTAAAAAATCGTTCGGGAAATCAGTTTACTCATTGGGTACTTTCTTTATATACATTCAACTATACGTGCCAAGCCCGGGATTTACGGGAAATCGCGGGTTTTCGTTTGCCGGCGATTAAACCTCTTTCATTAGGCGTCTCATTAAAAATGAAAACATTTTTGAAAACTACAAGTCTTATGCGTTTTAGTGGCGAAAAAATAATTTAAAAAATCGTTACGGAAATGAGTTTACTCCCTGGGTACTTTATTGGATACTTTTGACTATACGGGCCAATCCCGGGATTTACGGGAAATGGAGGGTTTTCGTTTGCCGGCGATTAAACCTCTTTCATTAAGCGTCTCATCAAAAATGAAAACATTTTTGAAAACTACAAGTCTCATGCGTTTTAGTGGTGAAAAAATAATTTAAAAAATCGTTCGGGAAATGAGTTTACTCCCTGGGTACTTTCTTTGTATACATTCGACTTTACGGGCCACGCCCGGGATTTGCGGGAAATCGCGGGTTTTCGTTTGCCGGTGATTAAACCTCTTTCATTAAGAGTCTCATCAAAAATGAAAACATTTTTGAAAACTACAAGTCTCGTGCGTTTTAGTGGTGAAAAAAATTTTTAAAAAATCGTTCGGGAAATGAGTTTACTCTCTGGGTACTTTCTTTGTATACATTCGACTACACGGGCCAAGCCTGGCATTTAGGGGAAATCGCGGGTTTTCGCTTGCCGGCGATTAAACCTCTTTCATTAAGCGTCTCATCAAAAATGAAAACATTTTTGAAAACTACAAGTCTCATGCGTTTTAGTGGTGAAAAAATAATTTAAAAAATCGTTCGGGAAATGAGTTTACTCCCTGGGTACTTTCTTTGTATACATTCAACTATACGGGCCACGCCCGGGATTTGCGGGAAATCGCGGGTTTTCGTTTGCCGGTGATTAAACCTCTTTCATTAAGAGTCTCATCAAAAATGAAAACATTTTTGAAAACTACAAGTCTCGTGCGTTTTAGTGGTGAAAAAAAATTTTAAAAAATCGTTCGGGAAATGAGTTTACTCTCTGGGTACTTTCTTTGTATACATTCGACTACCCGGGCCAAGCATGGGATTTAGGGGAAATCGCGGGTTTTCGCTTGCCGGCGATTAAACCTCTTTCATTAAGCGTCTCATCAAAAATGAAAACATTTTTGAAAACTACAAGTCTCATGCGTTTTAGTGGTAAAAAAATAATTTAAAAAATCGTTACGGAAATGAGTTTACTCCCTGGGTACTTTATTGGATGCTTTTGACTATACGGGCCAAGCCCGGGATTTACGGGAAATGGAGGGTTTTCGTTTGCCGGCGATTAAACCTCTTTCATTAAGCGTCTCATCACAAGTCTCATGCGTTTTAATGGTGAAAAAATAATTTATAAAATCGTTCGGAAAATGAGTTTACTCCCTGGGTACATTATTGGATACTTTTGACTATACGGGCCAAACCCGGGATTTACGGGAAATGGCGGGTTTTCGTTTGCCGGCGATTAAACTCCTTTTGTTCAGCGTCTTATCAAAAATGAAAACATTTTTAAAAACTGCAAGTCTCATGGACTTTAGTGGTGAAATAATAATTTAAAAAATCGTTCGGGAAATGAGTTTCCTTCCTGGGTACTTTCTTTGTATACTTTTGACTATACGAGCCGAGTCTGGGATTTACGGGAAATCGCAGGTTTTCGTTTGCCGGCGATTAAACTTCTTTTATTCAGCGTCTTATCAGAAATGAAAACATTTTTAAAAACTGCAAGTCTCATGGACTTTAGTGGTGAAATAATAATTTAAAAAATCGTTCGGGAAATGAGTTTACTCCCTAGGTATTTTCCTTTGTATACTTTTGACTATACGGGCCGAGTCTGGGATTTACGGGAAATCGCAGGTTTTCGTTTGCCGGCGATTAAACTTCTTTTATTCAGCGTCTCATCAAAAATGGAAACATTTTTGAAAACTACAAGTCTCATGCGATTTAGTGGTGAAAAGATAATTTAAAAAATCGTTCTGGAAATGAGTTTACTCACAGGGTACTTTCCTTGTATACATTCGACTATACGGGACAAGCTCAGGATTTTCGGGAAATCGCGGGTTTTCGTTTGCCGGCGATTAAACTTCTTTTATTCAGCGTCTCATCAAAAATGAAAACATTTTTGAAAACTACAAGTCTCATGCGTTTTAGTGGTGAAAAAATAATGTACAAAATCGTTCGGAAATGAGTTTACTCCCTGGGTACTTTCTTTGTATACTTTTGACTATACGGGCCGAGTCCGGGGTTTACGGGAAATGGCGGGTGTTCGTTTGCCGGCGATTAAACTCCTTTTATTCAGCGTCTCATCAAAAATAAAAACATTTTTGAAAACTACAAGTCTCATGGGATTTAGTGGTGAAATAATAATTTAAAAAATCGTTCGGGAAATGAGTTTCCTCCCTGGGTACTTTCTTTGTATACTTTTGACTATACGGGCCGAGTCTGGGATTTACGGGAAATCGCAGGTTTTCGTTTGCCGGCGATTAAACTTCTTTTATTCAGCGTCTCATCAAAAATAAAAACATTTTTGAAAACTACAAGTCTCAAGCGATTTAGTGGTGAAAAGATAATTTAAAAAATCGTTCTGGAAATGAGTTTACTCACAGGGTACTTTCTTTGTATACATTCGACTATACGGGACAAGCCAGGGATTTACGGGAAATCGCGGGTTTTCGTTTGCCGGCGATTAAACCTCTTTCATTAGGCGTCTCATTAAAAATGAAAACATTTTTGAAAACTAAAAGTCTCATTCGTTCTAGTGGTGCAGAAATAATTTAAAAAATCGTTCGGGAAATCAGTTTACCCCTTGGGTACTTTCTTTATATACATTCAACTATACGGGACAAGCCAGGGATTTACGGGAAATCGCGGGTTTTCGTTTGCCGGCGATTAAACTTCTTTTATTCAGCGTCTCATCAAAAATGAAAACAACTTTGAAAACTACAAGTCTCATGCGTTTTAGTGGTGAAAAAATAATTTAAAAAATCGTTCGGGAAATGAGTTTACTCCCTGGGTACTTTCTTTGTATACATTCGACTATACGGGCCAATCCCGGGATTTGCGGGAAATCGCGGGTTTTCGTTTGCCGGTGATTAAACCTCTTTCATTAAGAGTCTCATCAAAAATGAAAACATTTTTGAAAACTACAAGTCTCGTGGGTTTTAGTGGTGAAAAAAAATTTTAAAAAATCGTTCGGGAAATGAGTTTACTCTCTAAGTACTTTCTTTGTATACATTCGACTACACGGGCCAAGCCTGGGATTTAGGGGAAATCGCAGGTTTTCGTTTGCCGACGATTAAACCTCTTTCATTAAGCGTCTCATCAAAAATGAAAACATTTTTGAAAACTACAAGTCTTATGCGTTTTAGTGGCGAAAAAATAATTTAAAAAATCGTTACGGAAATGAGTTTACTCCCTGGGTACTTTATTGGATACTTTTGACTATACGGGCCAATCCCGGGATTTACGGGAAATGGAGGGTTTTCGTTTGCCGGCGATTAAACCTCTTTCATTAAGCGTCTCATCAAAAATGAAAACATTTTTGAAAACTACAAGTCTCATGCGTTTTAGTGGTGAAAAAATAATTTAAAAAATCGTTCGGGAAATGAGTTTACTCCCTGGGTACTTTCTTTGTATACATTCGACTATACGGGCCACGCCCGGGATTTGCGGGAAATCGCGGGTTTTCGTTTGCGGTGATTAAACCTCTTTCATTAAGAGTCTCATCAAAAATGAAAACATTTTTGAAAACTACAAGTCTCGTGCGTTTTAGTGGTGAAAAAAATTTTTAAAAAATCGTTCGGGAAATGAGTTTACTCTCTGGGTACTTTCTTTGTATACATTCGACTACACGGGCCAAGCCTGGGATTTAGGGGAAATCGCGGGTTTTCGCTTGCCGGCGATTAAACCTCTTTCATTAAGCGTCTCATCAAAAATGAAAACATTTTTGAAAACTACAAGTCTCATGCGTTTTAGTGGTAAAAAAATAATTTAAAAAATCGTTACGGAAATGAGTTTACTCCCTGGGTACTTTATTGGATGCTTTTGACTATACGGGCCAAGCCCGGGATTTACGGGAAATGGAGGGTTTTCGTTTGCCGGCGATTAAACCTCTTTCATTAAGCGTCTCATCACAAGTCTCATGCGTTTTAGTGGTGAAAAAATAATTTATAAAATCGTTTGGAAAATGAGTTTACTCCCTGGGTACATTATTGGATACTTTTGACTATACGGGCCAATCCCGGGATTTACGGGAAATGGCGGGTTTTCGTTTGCCGGCGATTAAACTCCTTTTGTTCAGCGTCTTATCAAAAATGAAAACATTTTTAAAAACTGCAAGTCTCATGGACTTTAGTGGTGAAATAATAATTTAAAAAATCGTTCGGGAAATGAGTTTACTCCCTGGGTATTTTCCTTTGTATACTTTTGACTATACGGGCCGAGTCTGGGATTTACGGGAAATCGCAGGTTTTCGTTTGCCGGCGATTAAACTTCTTTTATTCAGCGTCTCATCAAAAATGGAAACATTTTTAAAAACTACAAGTCTCATGCGATTTAGTGGTGAAAAGATAATTTAAAAAATCGTTCTGGAAATAAGTTTACTCACAGGGTACTTTCTTTGTATACATTCGACCATACGGGACAAGCTCGGAATTTACGGGAAATCGCGGGTTTTCGTTTGCCGGCGATTAAACTTCTTTTATTCAGCGTCTCATCAAAAATGAAAACATTTTTGAAAACTACAAGTCTCATGCGTTTTAGTGGTGAAAAAATAATGTAAAAAATCGTTCGGGAAATGAGTTTACTCCCTGGGTACTTTCTTTGTATACTTTTGACTATACGGGCCGAGTCCGGGGTTTACGGGAAATGGCGGGTTTTCGTTTGCCGGCGATTAAACTCCTTTTATTCAGCGTCTCATCAAAAATAAAAACATTTTTGAAAACTACAAGTCTCATGGGATTTAGTGGTGAAATAATAATTTAAAAAATCGTTCGGGAAATGAGTTTACTCCCTAGGTATTTTCCTTTGTATACTTTTGACTATACGGGCCGAGTCTGGGATTTACGGGAAATCGCAGGTTTTCGTTTGCCGGCGATTAAACTTCTTTTATTCAGCGTCTCATCAAAAATGGAAACATTTTTGAAAACTACAAGTCTCATGCGATTTAGTGGTGAAAAGATAATTTAAAAAATCGTTCTGGAAATGAGTTTACTCACAGGGTACTTTCCTTGTATACATTCGACTATACGGGACAAGCTCAGGATTTACGGGAAATCGCGGGTTTTCGTTTGCCGGCGATTAAACTTCTTTTATTCAGCGTCTCATCAAAAATGAAAACATTTTTGAAAACTACAAGTCTCATGCGTTTTAGTGGTGAAAAAATAATGTAAAAAATCGTTCGGGAAATGAGTTTACTCCCTGGGCACTTTCTTTGTATACTTTTGACTATACGGGCCGAGTCCGGGGTTTACGGGAAATGGCGGGTTTTCGTTTGCCGGCGATTAAACTCCTTTTATTCAGCGTCTCATCAAAAATAAAAACATTTTTGAAAACTACAAGTCTCATGGGATTTAGTGGTGAAATAATAATTTAAAAAATTGTTCGGGAAATGAGTTTCCTTCCTGGGTACTTTCTTTGTATACTTTTGACTATACGGGCCGAGTCTGGGATTTTCGGGAAATCGCAGGTTTTCGTTTGCCGGCGATTAAACTTCTTTTATTTAGCGTCTCATCAAAAATGAAAACATTTTTGAAAACTACAAGTCTCATGCGTTTTAGTGGTAAAAAAATAATTTAACACATCGTTACGGAAATGAGTTTACTCCCTGGGTACTTTATTGGATGCTTTTGACTATACGGGCCAAGCCCGGGATTTACGGGAAATGGAGGGTTTTCGTTTGCCGGCGATTAAACCTCTTTCATTAAGCGTCTCATCACAAGTCTCATGCGTTTTAGTGGTGAAAAAATAATTTATAAAATCGTTCGGAAAATGAGTTTACTCCCTGGGTACATTATTGGATACTTTTGATTATACGGGCCAAGCCCGGGATTTACGGGAAATGGCGGGTTTTCGTTTGCCGGCGATTAAACTCCTTTTGTTCAGCGTCTTATCAAAAATGAAAACATTTTTAAAAACTGCAAGTCTCATGGACTTTAGTGGTGAAATAATAATTTAAAAAATCGTTCGGGAAATGAGTTTACTCCCTGGGTATTTTCCTTTGTATACTTTTGACTATACGGGCCGAGTCTGGGATTTACGGGAAATCGCAGGTTTTCGTTTGCCGGCGATTAAACTTCTTTTATACAGCGTCTCATCAAAAATGGAAACATTTTTGAAAACTACAAGTCTCATGCGATTTAGTGGTGAAAAGATAATTTAAAAAATCGTTCTGGAAATGAGTTTACTCACAGGGTACTTTCTTTGTATACATTCGACCATACGGGACAAGCTCGGAATTTACGGGAAATGGCGGGTTTTCGTTTGCCGGCGATTAAACTTCTTTTAATCAGCGTCTCATCAAAAATGAAAACATTTTTGAAAACTACAAATCTCATCGGCTCTAATGGTTAAATAATAATTTAAAAAATCGTTCGGGAAATGAGTTTACTCCCTGGGTACTTTTTTTGTATACTTTTGACTTTAAAGGCCGAGTCCGGGATTTACGGGAAATAGCAGGTTTTCGTTTGCCGGCGATTAAACTTCTTTTATTCAGCCTCTCATCAAAAATGAAAACATTTTTGAAAATTACAAGTCTCATGCGTTTTAGTGGTGACAAAGTAGTTTAAAAAATCGTTCTGGAAATGAGTTTACTCCCTGGGTACTTTCTTTGTATACTTTTGACTATACGGGCCGAGTCCGGGGTTTACGGGAAATGGCAGGTTTTCGTTTGCCGGCGAATAAACTCATTTTATTCAGCGTCTCATCAAAAATGAAAACATTTTAAAAACTGCAAGTCTCATGGGCTTTAGTGGTGAAATAATAATTTAAAATATCGTTCGGGAAATGAGTTTACTTCCTGGGTATTTTCTTTGTATACTTTTGACTATACCGGCCGAGTCTGGGATTTACGGGAAATCGCAGGTTTTCGTTTGCCGGCGATTAAACTTCTTTTATTCAGCGTCTCATCAAAAATGAAAACATTTTTGAAAACTACAAGTCTCATGCGATTTAGTGGTGAAAAGATAATTTAAAAAATCGTTCTGGAAATGCGTTTACTCACAGGGTACTTTCTTTATATACATTCAACTATACGGGCCAAGCCCAGGATTTAGGGGAAATCGCGGGTTTTCGTTTGCCGGCGATTAAACTTCTTTTATTCAGCGTCTCATCAAAAATGAAAACAAGTTTGAAAACTATAAGTCTCATGCGTTTTAGTGGTGAAAAAATAATTTAAAAAATCATTCGGGAAATGAGTTTACTCCCTGGGTACTTTCTTTGTATACATTCGACTACACGGGCCAAGCCCGGGATTTAGGGAAATCGCGGGTTTTCGTTTGCAGGCGTATAAACCTCTTTCATTAAGCGTCTCATCAAAAATGAAAACATTTTTGAAAACTACAAGTCTCATGCTTTTTAGTGGTGAAAAAATAATTTAAAAAATCGTTCGGGAAATGAGTTTACTCCCTGGGTACTTTCTTTGTATACTTTTGACTATACGGGCGGAGTCCGGGATTTACGGGAAATCGCGGGTTTTCGTTTGCCGGCGATTAAACTTCTTTTATTCAGCGTCCCATCAAAAATGAAAACATTTTTGAAAACTACAAGTCTCATGCGTTTTAGTGGTAAAAAAATAATATAAAAAATCGTTCGGGAAATGAGTTTACTCCCTGGGTACTTTCTTTGTATACTTTTGACTATACGGGCGGAGTCCGGGATTTACGGGAATTCGCGGGTTTTCGTTTGCCGGCGATTAAACTTCTTTTATTCAGCGTCCCATCAAAAATGAAAACATTTTTGAAAACTACAAGTCTCATGCTTTTTAGTGGTGAAAAAATAATTTAAAAAATCGTTCGGGAAATGAGTTTACTCCCTGGGTACTTTCTTTGTATACTTTTGACTATACGGGCGGAGTCCGGGATTTACGGGAAATCGCGGGTTTTCGTTTGCCGGCGATTAAACTTCTTTTATTCAGCGTCTCATCAAAAATGAAAACATTTTTGAAAACTACAAGTCTCATGCGTTTTAGTGGTAAAAAAATAATATAAAAAATCGTTCGGGAAATGAGTTTACTCCCTGGGTACTTCCTTTGTATACTTTTAACTATACGTCCAAGCCCGGGATTTACGGGAAATGGCGGGTTTTCGTTTGCCGGCGATTAAACTTCTTTTATTCAGTGTCTCATCAAAAATGAAAACATTTTTGAAAACTACAAGTCTCATGCGTTTTAGTGGTGAAAAAAAAATTTAAAAAATCATTCGGGAAATGAGTTTACTCCCTGGGTACTTTCTTTGTATACATTTGACTACACGGGCCAGGCCCGGGATTTATAAGAAATGGCTTGCTTTCGTTTGCCGGCGATTAAACCTCTTTCATTAAGCGTCTCATCAAAAATGAAAACATTTTCGAAAACTACAAGTCTCATGCGTTTTAGTGGTGAAGAAATAATTTAAAAAATCGTTCGGGAAATGAGTTTACTCCCTGGGTAATTTCTTTGTATACTTTTGACTATACGGGCCGAGTCCGGGATTTACGGAAATCACGGGTTTTCGTTTGCCGGCGATTAAACTTCTTTTATTCAGCGTCCCATCAAAAATGAAAACATTTTTGAAAACTACAAGTCTCATGCTTTTTAGTGGTGAAAAAATAATTTAAAAAATCGTTCGGGAAATGAGTTTACTCCCTGGGTACTTTCTTTGTATACTTTTGACTATACGGGCGGAGTCCGGGATTTACGGGAAATCGCGGGTTTTCGTTTGCCGGCGATTAAACTTCTTTTATTCAGCGTCTCATCAAAAATGAAAACATTTTTGAAAACTACAAGTCTCATGCGTTTTAGTGGTAAAAAAATAATATAAAAAATCGTTCGGGAAATGAGTTTACTCCCTGGGTACTTCCTTTGTATACTTTTAACTATACGTCCAAGCCCGGGATTTACGGGAAATGGCGGGTTTTCGTTTGCCGGCGATTAAACTTCTTTTATTCAGTGTCTCATCAAAAATGAAAACATTTTTAAAAACTACAAGTCTCATGCGTTTTAGTGGTGAAAAAAAAATTTAAAAAATCATTCGGGAAATGAGTTTACTCCCTGGGTACTTTCTTTGTATACATTTGACTACACGGGCCAGGCCCGGGATTTATAAGAAATGGCTTGCTTTCGTTTGCCGGCGATTAAACCTCTTTCATTAAGCGTCTCATCAAAAATGAAAACATTTTCGAAAACTACAAGTCTCATGCGTTTTAGTGGTGAAGAAATAATTTAAAAAATCGTTCGGGAAATGAGTTTACTCCCTGGGTAATTTCTTTGTATACTTTTGACTATACGGGCCGAGTCCGGGATTTACGGAAATCACGGGTTTTCGTTTGCCGGCGATTAAACTTCTTTTATTCAGCGTCCCATCAAAAATAAAAACATTTTTGAAAACTACAAGTCTCATGGGATTTAGTGGTGAAATAATAATTTAAAAAATTGTTCGGGAAATGAGTTTCCTTCCTGGGTACTTTCTTTGTATACTTTTGACTATACGGGCCGAGTCTGGGATTTTCGGGAAATCGCAGGTTTTCGTTTGCCGGCGATTAAACTTCTTTTATTTAGCGTCTCATCAAAAATGAAAACATTTTTGAAAACTACAAGTCTCATGCGTTTTAGTGGTAAAAAAATAATTTAACACATCGTTACGGAAATGAGTTTACTCCCTGGGTACTTTATTGGATGCTTTTGACTATACGGGCCAAGCCCGGGATTTACGGGAAATGGAGGGTTTTCGTTTGCCGGCGATTAAACCTCTTTCATTAAGCGTCTCATCACAAGTCTCATGCGTTTTAGTGGTGAAAAAATAATTTATAAAATCGTTCGGAAAATGAGTTTACTCCCTGGGTACATTATTGGATACTTTTGATTATACGGGCCAAGCCCGGGATTTACGGGAAATGGCGGGTTTTCGTTTGCCGGCGATTAAACTCCTTTTGTTCAGCGTCTTATCAAAAATGAAAACATTTTTAAAAACTGCAAGTCTCATGGACTTTAGTGGTGAAATAATAATTTAAAAAATCGTTCGGGAAATGAGTTTACTCCCTGGGTATTTTCCTTTGTATACTTTTGACTATACGGGCCGAGTCTGGGATTTACGGGAAATCGCAGGTTTTCGTTTGCCGGCGATTAAACTTCTTTTATACAGCGTCTCATCAAAAATGGAAACATTTTTGAAAACTACAAGTCTCATGCGATTTAGTGGTGAAAAGATAATTTAAAAAATCGTTCGGGAAATGAGTTTACTCCCTGGGTAATTTCTTTGTATACTTTTGACTATACGGGCCGAGTCCGGGATTTACGGAAATCACGGGTTTTCGTTTGCCGGCGATTAAACTTCTTTTATTCAGCGTCCCATCAAAAATAAAAACATTTTTGAAAACTACAAGTCTCATGGGATTTAGTGGTGAAATAATAATTTAAAAAATTGTTCGGGAAATGAGTTTCCTTCCTGGGTACTTTCTTTGTATACTTTTGACTATACGGGCCGAGTCTGGGATTTTCGGGAAATCGCAGGTTTTCGTTTGCCGGCGATTAAACTTCTTTTATTTAGCGTCTCATCAAAAATGAAAACATTTTTGAAAACTACAAGTCTCATGCGTTTTAGTGGTAAAAAAATAATTTAACACATCGTTACGGAAATGAGTTTACTCCCTGGGTACTTTATTGGATGCTTTTGACTATACGGGCCAAGCCCGGGATTTACGGGAAATGGAGGGTTTTCGTTTGCCGGCGATTAAACCTCTTTCATTAAGCGTCTCATCACAAGTCTCATGCGTTTTAGTGGTGAAAAAATAATTTATAAAATCGTTCGGAAAATGAGTTTACTCCCTGGGTACATTATTGGATACTTTTGATTATACGGGCCAAGCCCGGGATTTACGGGAAATGGCGGGTTTTCGTTTGCCGGCGATTAAACTCCTTTTGTTCAGCGTCTTATCAAAAATGAAAACATTTTTAAAAACTGCAAGTCTCATGGACTTTAGTGGTGAAATAATAATTTAAAAAATCGTTCGGGAAATGAGTTTACTCCCTGGGTATTTTCCTTTGTATACTTTTGACTATACGGGCCGAGTCTGGGATTTACGGGAAATCGCAGGTTTTCGTTTGCCGGCGATTAAACTTCTTTTATACAGCGTCTCATCAAAAATGGAAACATTTTTGAAAACTACAAGTCTCATGCGATTTAGTGGTGAAAAGATAATTTAAAAAATCGTTCTGGAAATGAGTTTACTCACAGGGTACTTTCTTTGTATACATTCGACCATACGGGACAAGCTCGGAATTTACGGGAAATGGCGGGTTTTCGTTTGCCGGCGATTAAACTTCTTTTAATCAGCGTCTCATCAAAAATGAAAACATTTTTGAAAACTACAAATCTCATCGGCTCTAATGGTTAAATAATAATTTAAAAAATCGTTCGGGAAATGAGTTTACTCCCTGGGTACTTTTTTTGTATACTTTTGACTTTAAAGGCCGAGTCCGGGATTTACGGGAAATAGCAGGTTTTCGTTTGCCGGCGATTAAACTTCTTTTATTCAGCGTCCCATCAAAAATGAAAACATTTTTGAAAACTACAAGTCTCATGCTTTTTAGTGGTGAAAAAATAATTTAAAAAATCGTTCGGGAAATGAGTTTACTCCCTGGGTACTTTCTTTGTATACTTTTGACTATACGGGCGGAGTCCGGGATTTACGGGAATTCGCGGGTTTTCGTTTGCCGGCGATTAAACTTCTTTTATTCAGCGTCCCATCAAAAATGAAAACATTTTTGAAAACTACAAGTCTCATGCTTTTTAGTGGTGAAAAAATAATTTAAAAAATCGTTCGGGAAATGAGTTTACTCCCTGGGTACTTTCTTTGTATACTTTTGACTATACGGGCGGAGTCCGGGATTTACGGGAAATCGCGGGTTTTCGTTTGCCGGCGATTAAACTTCTTTTATTCAGCGTCTCATCAAAAATGAAAACATTTTTGAAAACTACAAGTCTCATGCGTTTTAGTGGTAAAAAAATAATATAAAAAATCGTTCGGGAAATGAGTTTACTCCCTGGGTACTTCCTTTGTATACTTTTAACTATACGTCCAAGCCCGGGATTTACGGGAAATGGCGGGTTTTCGTTTGCCGGCGATTAAACTTCTTTTATTCAGTGTCTCATCAAAAATGAAAACATTTTTGAAAACTACAAGTCTCATGCGTTTTAGTGGTGAAAAAAAAATTTAAAAAATCATTCGGGAAATGAGTTTACTCCCTGGGTACTTTCTTTGTATACATTTGACTACACGGGCCAGGCCCGGGATTTATAAGAAATGGCTTGCTTTCGTTTGCCGGCGATTAAACCTCTTTCATTAAGCGTCTCATCAAAAATGAAAACATTTTCGAAAACTACAAGTCTCATGCGTTTTAGTGGTGAAGAAATAATTTAAAAAATCGTTCGGGAAATGAGTTTACTCCCTGGGTAATTTCTTTGTATACTTTTGACTATACGGGCCGAGTCCGGGATTTACGGAAATCACGGGTTTTCGTTTGCCGGCGATTAAACTTCTTTTATTCAGCGTCCCATCAAAAATGAAAACATTTTTGAAAACTACAAGTCTCATGCGTTTTAGTGGTAAAAAAATAATATAAAAAATCGTTCGGGAAATGAGTTTACTCCCTGGGTACTTCCTTTGTATACTTTTAACTAAACGTCCAAGCCCGGGATTTACGGGAAATGGCGGGTTTTCGTTTGCCGGCGATTAAACTTCTTTTATTCAGTGTCTCAGCAAAAATGAAAACATTTTTGAAAACTACAAGTCTCATGCGTTTTAGTGGTGAAAAAAAAATTTAAAAAATCATTTGGGAAATGAGTTTACTCCCTGGGTACTTTCTTTGTATACATTTGACTACACGGGCCAAGCCCGGGATTTATAAGAAATGGCTGGCTTTCGTTTGCCGGCGATTAAAACTCTTTCATTAAGCGTCTCATCAAAAATGAAAACATTTTCGAAAACTACAAGTCTCATGCGTTTTAGTGGTGAAAAAATAATTTAAAAAATCGTTCGGGAAATGAGTTTACTCCCTGGGTAATTTCTTTGTATACTTTTGACTATACGGGCCGAGTCCGGGATTTACGGGAAATCGCGGGTTTTCGTTTGCCGGCGATTAAACTTCTTTTATTCAACGTCCCATCAAAAATGAAAACATTTTTGAAAACTACAAGTCTCATGCGTTTTAGTGGTGAAAAAATAATATAAAAAATCGTTTGGGAAATGAGTTTACTCCCTGGGTACTTTCTTTGTATACTTTTGACTATACGGGCCAAGCTCGGGATTTACGGGAAATGGCGGGTTTTCGTTTGCCGGCGATTAAACTTCTTTTATTCAGTGTCTCATCAAAAATGAAAACATTTTTGAAAACTACAAGTCTCATGTGTTTTAGTGGTGAAAAGATAATTTAAAAAATCGTTTTGGAAATGAGTTTACTCACAGAGTACCTTCTTTGTATACATTCGACTATACGGGCCGAGCCCGGGATTTACGGGAAATCGCGGTTTTCGTTTGCCGGCGATTAAACCACTTTCATTAAGCCTCTCATTAAAAATGAAAACATTTCTGAAAACTACAAGTCTGATGCGTTTTAGTGGTGAAAAAAAAATTTAAAAAATCATTCGGGAAATGAGTTTACTCCCTGAGTACTTTCTTTGTATACATTTGACTACACGGGCCAAGCCTGGGATTTATAAGAAATGGCTGGCTTTCGTTTGCCGGCGATTAAACCTCTTTCATTAAGCGTTTCATCAAAAATAAAAACATTTTCGAAAACTACAAGTCTCATGCGTTTTAGTGGTGAAAAAATAATTTAAAAAATCGTTCGGGAAATGAGTTTACTCCCTGGGTAATTTCTTTGTATACTTTTGACTATACGGGCCGAGTCCGGGATTTACTGGAAATCGCGGGTTTTCGTTTGCCGGCGATTAAACCTCTTTTATTCAACGTCCCATCAAAAATGAAAACATTTTTGAAAACTACAAGTCTCATGCGTTTTAGTGGTGAAAAAATAATATAAAAAATCGTTTGGGAAATGAGTTTACTCCCTGGGTACTTTCTTTGTATACTTTTGACTATACGGGCCAAGCTCGGGATTTACGGGAAATGGCGGGTTTTCGTTTGCCGGCGATTAAACTTCTTTTATTCAGTGTCTCATCAAAAATGAAAACATTTTTGAAAACTACAAGTCTCATGTGTTTTAGTGGTGAAAAGATAATTTAAAAAATCGTTTTGGAAATGAGTTTACTCACAGAGTGCCTTCTTTGTATACATTCGACTATACGGGCCGAGCCCGGGATTTACGGGAAATCGCAGTTTTCGTTTGCCGGCGATTAAACCACTTTCATTAAGCCTCTCATTAAAAATGAAAACATTTCTGAAAACTACAAGTCTCATGCGTTTTAGTGGTGAAAAAAAAAATTAAAAAATCATTCGGGAAATGAGTTTACTCCCTGGGTACTTTCTTTGTATACATTTGACTATACGGGCGGAGTCCGGGATTTACGGGAAATCGCGGGTTTTCGTTTGCCGGCGATTAAACTTCTTTTATTCAACGTCCCATCAAAAATGAAAACATTTTTGAAAACTACAAGTCTCATGCGTTTTAGTGGTGAAAAAATAATATAAAAAATCGTTCGGGAAATGAGTTTACTCCCTGGGTACTTTCTTTGTATACTTTTGACTATACGGGCCAAGCTCGGGATTTACGGGAAATGGCGGGTTTTCGTTTGCCGGCGATTAAACTTCTTTTATTCAGTGTCTCATCAAAAATGAAAACATTTTTGAAAACTACAAGTCTCATGTGTTCTAGTGGTGAAAAGATAATTTAAAAAATCGTTTTGGAAATGAGTTTACTCACAGAGTACTTTCTTTGTATACATTCGACTATACGGGCCAAGCCCGGGATTTACGGGAAATCGCGGTTTTCGTTTGCCGGCGATTAAACCACTTTCATTAAGCCTCTCATTAAAAATGAAAACATTTCTGAAAACTACAAGTCTCATGCGTTTTAGTGGTGAAAAAAAAAAATTAAAAAATCATTCGAGAAATGAGTTTACTCCCTGGGTACTTTCTTTGTATACATTTGACTACATGGGCCAAGCCCAGGATTTATAGGAAATGGCTGTTTTTCGTTTGCCGGCGATTAAACTACTTTTATTCAGCGTCCCATCAAAAATGAAAACATTTTTGAAAACTACAAGTCTCATGCGTTTTAGTGGTGAAAAAAAAAATTAAAAAATCATTCGGGAAATGAGTTTACTCCCTGGGTACTTTCTTTGTATACATTTGACTATACGGGCGGAGTCCGGGATTTACGGGAAATCGCGGGTTTTCGTTTGCCGGCGATTAAACTTCTTTTATTCAACGTCCCATCAAAAATGAAAACATTTTTGAAAACTACAAGTCTCATGCGTTTTAGTGGTGAAAAAATAATATAAAAAATCGTTTGGGAAATGAGTTTACTCCCTGGGTACTTCCTTTGTATACTTTTAACTATACGTCCAAGCCCGGGATTTACGGGAAATGGCGGGTTTTCGCTTGCCGGCGATTAAACTTCTTTTATTCAGTGTCTCGTCAAAAATGAAAACATTTTTGAAAACTACAAGTCTCATGCGTTTTAGTGGTGAAAAAATAATATAAAAAATCGTTCGGGAAATGAGTTTACTCCCTGGGTACTTTCTTTGTATACTTTTGACTATACGGGCCAAGCTCGGGATTTACGGGAAATGGCGGGTTTTCGTTTGCCGGCGATTAAACTTCTTTTATTCAGTGTCTCATCAAAAATGAAAACATTTTTGAAAACTACAAGTCTCATGTGTTCTAGTGGTGAAAAGATAATTTAAAAAATCGTTTTGGAAATGAGTTTACTCACAGAGTACTTTCTTTGTATACATTCGACTATACGGGCCAAGCCCGGGATTTACGGGAAATCGCGGTTTTCGTTTGCCGGCGATTAAACCACTTTCATTAAGCCTCTCATTAAAAATGAAAACATTTCTGAAAACTACAAGTCTCATGCGTTTTAGTGGTGAAAAAAAAAAATTAAAAAATCATTCGAGAAATGAGTTTACTCCCTGGGTACTTTCTTTGTATACATTTGACTACATGGGCCAAGCCCAGGATTTATAGGAAATGGCTGTTTTTCGTTTGCCGGCGATTAAACTACTTTTATTCAGCGTCCCATCAAAAATGAAAACATTTTTGAAAACTACAAGTCTCATGCGTTTTAGTGGTAAAAAAATAATATAAAAAATCGTTCAGGAAATGAATTTACTCCCTGGGTACTTTCTTTGTATACTTTTAACTATACGTCCAAGCCCGGGATTTACGGGAAATGGCGGGTTTTCGTTTGCCGGCGATTAAACTTCTTTTATTCAGTGTCTCATCAAAAATGAAAACATTTTTGAAAACTACAAGTCTCATGCGTTTTAGTGGTGAAAAAAAAATTTAAAAAATCATTCGGGAAATGAGTTTACTCCCTGGGTACTTTCTTTGTATACATTTGACTACACGGGCCAAGCCCGGGATTTATAGGAAATGGCTGGTTTTCGTTTGCCGGCGATTAAACCTCTTTCATTAAGCGTCTCATCAAAAATGAAAACATTTTTGAAAACTACAAGTCTCATGCGTTTTAGTGGTGAAAAAATAAATTAAAAAATCGTTCGGGAAATGAGTTTACTTCCTGGGTACTTTCTTTGTATACTTTTGACTATACGGGCCGAGTCCATGGATTTATAGGAAATGGCTGGCTTTCGTTTGCCGGCGAATAAACCTCTTTCATTAAGCGTCTCATCAAAAATGAAAACATTTTTGAAAACTACAAGTCTCATGCGTTTTAGTGGTGAAAAAATAATTTAAAAATCGTATGGGAAATGAGTTTACTCCCTGGGTACTTTCTTTGTATACTTTTGACTATACGGGCCGAGTCCGGGATTTACGGGAAATCGCGGGTTTTCGTTTGCCGGCGATTAAACTTCTTTTATTCAACGTCCCATCAAAAATGAAAACATTTTTGAAAACTACAAATCTCATGCGTTTTAGTGGTAAAAAAATAATATAAAAAATCGTTCGGGAAATGAGTTTACTCCCTGGGTACTTTCTTTGTATACTTTTGACTATACGGGCCAAGCTCGGAATTTACGGGAAATGGCGGGTTTTCGTTTGCCGGCGATTAAACGTCTTTTATTCAGTGTCTCATCAAAAATGAAAACATTTTTGAAAACTACAAGTCTCATGTGTTTTAGTGGTGAAAAGATAATTTAAAAAATCGTTTTGGAAATGAGTTTACTCACAGAGTACTTTCTTTGTATACATTCGACTATACGGGCCAAGCCCAGGATTTACGGGAAATCGCGGTTTTCGTTTGCCGGCGATTAAACCACTTTCATTAAGCCTCTAATTAAAAATGAAAACATTTCTGAAAACTACAAGTCTCATGCGTTTTAGTGGTGAAAAAAGAAAATTAAAAAATCATTCGGGAAATGAGTTTACTCCCTGGGTACTTTCTTTGTATACATTTGAGTACACGGGCCAAGCCCAGGATTTATAGGAAATGGCTGTTTTTCGTTTGCCGGCGATTAAACTACTTTTATTCAGCGTCCCATCAAAAATGAAAACATTTTTGAAAACTACAAGTCTCATGCGTTTTAGTGGTAAAAAAATAATATAAAAAATCGTTCGGGAAATGAATTTACTACCTGGGTACTTTCTTTGTATACTTTTAACTATACGTCCAAGCCCGGGATTTACGGGAAATGGCGGGTTTTCGTTTGCCGGCGATTAAACTTCTTTTATTCAGTGTCTCATCAAAAATGAAAACATTTTTGAAAACTACAAGTCTCATGCGTTTTAGTGGTGAAAAAAAAATTTAAAAAATCATTCGGGAAATGAGTTTACTCCCTGGGTACTTTCTTTGTATACATTTGACTACACGGGCCAAGCCCGGGATTTATAGGAAATGGCTGGTTTTCGTTTGCCGGCGATTAAACCTCTTTCATTAAGCGTCTCATCAAAAATGAAAACATTTTTGAAAACTACAAGTCTCATGCGTTTTAGTGGTGAAAAAATAAATTAAAAAATCGTTCGGGAAATGAGTTTACTTCCTGGGTACTTTCTTTGTATACTTTTGACCATACGGGCCGAGTCCATGAGTTACGGGAAATCGCGGGTTTTCGTTTGCCGGCGATTAAACTTCTTTTATTCAACGTCCCATCAAAAATGAAAACATTTTTGAAAACTACAAGTCTTATGCGTTTTAGTGGTGAAAAAATAATATAAAAAATCGTTCGGGAAATGAGTTTACTCCCTGGGTACTTTCTTTGTATACTTTTGACTATACGGGCCAAGCACGGGATTTACGGGAAATTGCGGGTTTTCGTTTGCCGGCGATTAAACTTCTTTTATTCAGTGTCTCATCAAAGATGAAAACATTTTTGAAAACTACAAGTCTCATGTGTTTTAGTGGTGAAAAGATAATTTAAAAAATCGTTTTGGAAATGAGTTTACTCACAGGGTACTTTCTTTGTATACATTCGACTATACGGGCCAAGCCCGGGGTTTACGGGAAATCGCGGTTTTCGTTTGCCGGCGATTAAACCACTTTCATTAAGCCTCTCATCAAAAATTAAAACATTTCTGAAAACTACAAGTCTCATGCGTTTTAGTGGTGAAAAAAAAAAAAAAAAAAATCATTCGGGAAATGAGTTTACTCCCTGGGTACTTTCTTTGTATACATTTGACTACACGGGCCAAGCCCAGGATTTATAGGAAATGGCTGGTTTTCGATTGCCGGCGATTAAACTTCTTTTATTCAGCGTCCCATCAAAAATGAAAACATTTTTGAAAACTACAAGTCTCATGCGTTTTACTGGTAAAAAAATAATATAAAAAATCGTTCGGGAAATGAGTTTACTCCCTGGGAACTTTCTTTGTATACTTTTAACTATACGTCCAAGCCTGGGATTTACGGGAAATGGCGGGTTTTCGTTTGCCGGCGATTAAACTTCTTTTATTCAGTGTCTCATCAAAAATGAAAACATTTTTGAAAACTACAAGTCTCATGCGTTTTAGTGGTGAAAAAAAAATTTAAAAAATCATTCGGGAAATGAGTTTACTCCCTGGGTACTTTCTTTGTATACATTTGACTACACGGGCAAATCCCGGGATTTATAGGAAATGGCTGGTTTTCGTTTGCCGGCGATTAAACCTCTTTCATTAAGCGTCTCATCAAAAATAAAAACATTTTTGAAAACTACAAGTCTCATGGGATTTAGTGGTGAAATAATAATTTAAAAAATTGTTCGGGAAATGAGTTTCCTTCCTGGGTACTTTCTTTGTATACTTTTGACTATACGGGCCGAGTCTGGGATTTTCGGGAAATCGCAGGTTTTCGTTTGCCGGCGATTAAACTTCTTTTATTTAGCGTCTCATCAAAAATGAAAACATTTTTGAAAACTACAAGTCTCATGCGTTTTAGTGGTAAAAAAATAATTTAACACATCGTTACGGAAATGAGTTTACTCCCTGGGTACTTTATTGGATGCTTTTGACTATACGGGCCAAGCCCGGGATTTACGGGAAATGGAGGGTTTTCGTTTGCCGGCGATTAAACCTCTTTCATTAAGCGTCTCATCACAAGTCTCATGCGTTTTAGTGGTGAAAAAATAATTTATAAAATCGTTCGGAAAATGAGTTTACTCCCTGGGTACATTATTGGATACTTTTGATTATACGGGCCAAGCCCGGGATTTACGGGAAATGGCGGGTTTTCGTTTGCCGGCGATTAAACTCCTTTTGTTCAGCGTCTTATCAAAAATGAAAACATTTTTAAAAACTGCAAGTCTCATGGACTTTAGTGGTGAAATAATAATTTAAAAAATCGTTCGGGAAATGAGTTTACTCCCTGGGTATTTTCCTTTGTATACTTTTGACTATACGGGCCGAGTCTGGGATTTACGGGAAATCGCAGGTTTTCGTTTGCCGGCGATTAAACTTCTTTTATACAGCGTCTCATCAAAAATGGAAACATTTTTGAAAACTACAAGTCTCATGCGATTTAGTGGTGAAAAGATAATTTAAAAAATCGTTCTGGAAATGAGTTTACTCACAGGGTACTTTCTTTGTATACATTCGACCATACGGGACAAGCTCGGAATTTACGGGAAATGGCGGGTTTTCGTTTGCCGGCGATTAAACTTCTTTTAATCAGCGTCTCATCAAAAATGAAAACATTTTTGAAAACTACAAATCTCATCGGCTCTAATGGTTAAATAATAATTTAAAAAATCGTTCGGGAAATGAGTTTACTCCCTGGGTACTTTTTTTGTATACTTTTGACTTTAAAGGCCGAGTCCGGGATTTACGGGAAATAGCAGGTTTTCGTTTGCCGGCGATTAAACTTCTTTTATTCAGCCTCTCATCAAAAATGAAAACATTTTTGAAAATTACAAGTCTCATGCGTTTTAGTGGTGACAAAGTAGTTTAAAAAATCGTTCTGGAAATGAGTTTACTCCCTGGGTACTTTCTTTGTATACTTTTGACTATACGGGCCGAGTCCGGGGTTTACGGGAAATGGCAGGTTTTCGTTTGCCGGCGAATAAACTCATTTTATTCAGCGTCTCATCAAAAATGAAAACATTTTAAAAACTGCAAGTCTCATGGGCTTTAGTGGTGAAATAATAATTTAAAATATCGTTCGGGAAATGAGTTTACTTCCTGGGTATTTTCTTTGTATACTTTTGACTATACCGGCCGAGTCTGGGATTTACGGGAAATCGCAGGTTTTCGTTTGCCGGCGATTAAACTTCTTTTATTCAGCGTCTCATCAAAAATGAAAACATTTTTGAAAACTACAAGTCTCATGCGATTTAGTGGTGAAAAGATAATTTAAAAAATCGTTCTGGAAATGCGTTTACTCACAGGGTACTTTCTTTATATACATTCAACTATACGGGCCAAGCCCAGGATTTAGGGGAAATCGCGGGTTTTCGTTTGCCGGCGATTAAACTTCTTTTATTCAGCGTCTCATCAAAAATGAAAACAAGTTTGAAAACTATAAGTCTCATGCGTTTTAGTGGTGAAAAAATAATTTAAAAAATCATTCGGGAAATGAGTTTACTCCCTGGGTACTTTCTTTGTATACATTCGACTACACGGGCCAAGCCCGGGATTTAGGGAAATCGCGGGTTTTCGTTTGCAGGCGTATAAACCTCTTTCATTAAGCGTCTCATCAAAAATGAAAACATTTTTGAAAACTACAAGTCTCATGCTTTTTAGTGGTGAAAAAATAATTTAAAAAATCGTTCGGGAAATGAGTTTACTCCCTGGGTACTTTCTTTGTATACTTTTGACTATACGGGCGGAGTCCGGGATTTACGGGAAATCGCGGGTTTTCGTTTGCCGGCGATTAAACTTCTTTTATTCAGCGTCCCATCAAAAATGAAAACATTTTTGAAAACTACAAGTCTCATGCGTTTTAGTGGTAAAAAAATAATATAAAAAATCGTTCGGGAAATGAGTTTACTCCCTGGGTACTTTCTTTGTATACTTTTGACTATACGGGCGGAGTCCGGGATTTACGGGAATTCGCGGGTTTTCGTTTGCCGGCGATTAAACTTCTTTTATTCAGCGTCCCATCAAAAATGAAAACATTTTTGAAAACTACAAGTCTTATGCGTTTTAGTGGTGAAAAAATAATTTAAAAAATCGTTCGGGAAATGAGTTTACTCCCTGGGTACTTTCTTTGTATACTTTTGACTATACGGGCGGAGTCCGGGATTTACGGGAAATCGCGGGTTTTCGTTTGCCGGCGATTAAACTTCTTTTATTCAGCGTCCCATCAAAAATGAAAACATTTTTGAAAACTACAAGTCTCATGCGTTTTAGTGGTAAAAAAATAATATAAAAAATCGTTCGGGAAATGAGTTTACTCCCTGGGTACTTTCTTTGTATACTTTTGACTATACGGGCGGAGTCCGGGATTTACGGGAATTCGCGGGTTTTCGTTTGCCGGCGATTAAACTTCTTTTATTCAGCGTCCCATCAAAAATGAAAACATTTTTGAAAACTACAAGTCTCATGCTTTTTAGTGGTGAAAAAATAATTTAAAAAATCGTTCGGGAAATGAGTTTACTCCCTGGGTACTTTCTTTGTATACTTTTGACTATACGGGCGGAGTCCGGGATTTACGGGAAATCGCGGGTTTTCGTTTGCCGGCGATTAAACTTCTTTTATTCAGCGTCTCATCAAAAATGAAAACATTTTTGAAAACTACAAGTCTCATGCGTTTTAGTGGTAAAAAAATAATATAAAAAATCGTTCGGGAAATGAGTTTACTCCCTGGGTACTTCCTTTGTATACTTTTAACTATACGTCCAAGCCCGGGATTTACGGGAAATGGCGGGTTTTCGTTTGCCGGCGATTAAACTTCTTTTATTCAGTGTCTCATCAAAAATGAAAACATTTTTGAAAACTACAAGTCTCATGCGTTTTAGTGGTGAAAAAAAAATTTAAAAAATCATTCGGGAAATGAGTTTACTCCCTGGGTACTTTCTTTGTATACATTTGACTACACGGGCCAGGCCCGGGATTTATAAGAAATGGCTTGCTTTCGTTTGCCGGCGATTAAACCTCTTTCATTAAGCGTCTCATCAAAAATGAAAACATTTTCGAAAACTACAAGTCTCATGCGTTTTAGTGGTGAAGAAATAATTTAAAAAATCGTTCGGGAAATGAGTTTACTCCCTGGGTAATTTCTTTGTATACTTTTGACTATACGGGCCGAGTCCGGGATTTACGGAAATCACGGGTTTTCGTTTGCCGGCGATTAAACTTCTTTTATTCAGCGTCCCATCAAAAATGAAAACATTTTTGAAAACTACAAGTCTCATGCTTTTTAGTGGTGAAAAAATAATTTAAAAAATCGTTCGGGAAATGAGTTTACTCCCTGGGTACTTTCTTTGTATACTTTTGACTATACGGGCGGAGTCCGGGATTTACGGGAAATCGCGGGTTTTCGTTTGCCGGCGATTAAACTTCTTTTATTCAGCGTCTCATCAAAAATGAAAACATTTTTGAAAACTACAAGTCTCATGCGTTTTAGTGGTAAAAAAATAATATAAAAAATCGTTCGGGAAATGAGTTTACTCCCTGGGTACTTCCTTTGTATACTTTTAACTATACGTCCAAGCCCGGGATTTACGGGAAATGGCGGGTTTTCGTTTGCCGGCGATTAAACTTCTTTTATTCAGTGTCTCATCAAAAATGAAAACATTTTTGAAAACTACAAGTCTCATGCGTTTTAGTGGTGAAAAAAAAATTTAAAAAATCATTCGGGAAATGAGTTTACTCCCTGGGTACTTTCTTTGTATACATTTGACTACACGGGCCAGGCCCGGGATTTATAAGAAATGGCTTGCTTTCGTTTGCCGGCGATTAAACCTCTTTCATTAAGCGTCTCATCAAAAATGAAAACATTTTCGAAAACTACAAGTCTCATGCGTTTTAGTGGTGAAGAAATAATTTAAAAAATCGTTCGGGAAATGAGTTTACTCCCTGGGTAATTTCTTTGTATACTTTTGACTATACGGGCCGAGTCCGGGATTTACGGAAATCACGGGTTTTCGTTTGCCGGCGATTAAACTTCTTTTATTCAGCGTCCCATCAAAAATAAAAACATTTTTGAAAACTACAAGTCTCATGGGATTTAGTGGTGAAATAATAATTTAAAAAATTGTTCGGGAAATGAGTTTCCTTCCTGGGTACTTTCTTTGTATACTTTTGACTATACGGGCCGAGTCTGGGATTTTCGGGAAATCGCAGGTTTTCGTTTGCCGGCGATTAAACTTCTTTTATTTAGCGTCTCATCAAAAATGAAAACATTTTTGAAAACTACAAGTCTCATGCGTTTTAGTGGTAAAAAAATAATTTAACACATCGTTACGGAAATGAGTTTACTCCCTGGCTACTTTATTGGATGCTTTTGACTATACGGGCCAAGCCCGGGATTTACGGGAAATGGAGGGTTTTCGTTTGCCGGCGATTAAACCTCTTTCATTAAGCGTCTCATCACAAGTCTCATGCGTTTTAGTGGTGAAAAAATAATTTATAAAATCGTTCGGAAAATGAGTTTACTCCCTGGGTACATTATTGGATACTTTTGATTATACGGGCCAAGCCCGGGATTTACGGGAAATGGCGGGTTTTCGTTTGCCGGCGATTAAACTCCTTTTGTTCAGCGTCTTATCAAAAATGAAAACATTTTTAAAAACTGCAAGTCTCATGGACTTTAGTGGTGAAATAATAATTTAAAAAATCGTTCGGGAAATGAGTTTACTCCCTGGGTATTTTCCTTTGTATACTTTTGACTATACGGGCCGAGTCTGGGATTTACGGGAAATCGCAGGTTTTCGTTTGCCGGCGATTAAACTTCTTTTATACAGCGTCTCATCAAAAATGGAAACATTTTTGAAAACTACAAGTCTCATGCGATTTAGTGGTGAAAAGATAATTTAAAAAATCGTTCGGGAAATGAGTTTACTCCCTGGGTAATTTCTTTGTATACTTTTGACTATACGGGCCGAGTCCGGGATTTACGGAAATCACGGGTTTTCGTTTGCCGGCGATTAAACTTCTTTTATTCAGCGTCCCATCAAAAATAAAAACATTTTTGAAAACTACAAGTCTCATGGGATTTAGTGGTGAAATAATAATTTAAAAAATTGTTCGGGAAATGAGTTTCCTTCCTGGGTACTTTCTTTGTATACTTTTGACTATACGGGCCGAGTCTGGGATTTTCGGGAAATCGCAGGTTTTCGTTTGCCGGCGATTAAACTTCTTTTATTTAGCGTCTCATCAAAAATGAAAACATTTTTGAAAACTACAAGTCTCATGCGTTTTAGTGGTAAAAAAATAATTTAACACATCGTTACGGAAATGAGTTTACTCCCTGGGTACTTTATTGGATGCTTTTGACTATACGGGCCAAGCCCGGGATTTACGGGAAATGGAGGGTTTTCGTTTGCCGGCGATTAAACCTCTTTCATTAAGCGTCTCATCACAAGTCTCATGCGTTTTAGTGGTGAAAAAATAATTTATAAAATCGTTCGGAAAATGAGTTTACTCCCTGGGTACATTATTGGATACTTTTGATTATACGGGCCAAGCCCGGGATTTACGGGAAATGGCGGGTTTTCGTTTGCCGGCGATTAAACTCCTTTTGTTCAGCGTCTTATCAAAAATGAAAACATTTTTAAAAACTGCAAGTCTCATGGACTTTAGTGGTGAAATAATAATTTAAAAAATCGTTCGGGAAATGAGTTTACTCCCTGGGTATTTTCCTTTGTATACTTTTGACTATACGGGCCGAGTCTGGGATTTACGGGAAATCGCAGGTTTTCGTTTGCCGGCGATTAAACTTCTTTTATACAGCGTCTCATCAAAAATGGAAACATTTTTGAAAACTACAAGTCTCATGCGATTTAGTGGTGAAAAGATAATTTAAAAAATCGTTCTGGAAATGAGTTTACTCACAGGGTACTTTCTTTGTATACATTCGACCATACGGGACAAGCTCGGAATTTACGGGAAATGGCGGGTTTTCGTTTGCCGGCGATTAAACTTCTTTTAATCAGCGTCTCATCAAAAATGAAAACATTTTTGAAAACTACAAATCTCATCGGCTCTAATGGTTAAATAATAATTTAAAAAATCGTTCGGGAAATGAGTTTACTCCCTGGGTACTTTTTTTGTATACTTTTGACTTTAAAGGCCGAGTCCGGGATTTACGGGAAATAGCAGGTTTTCGTTTGCCGGCGATTAAACTTCTTTTATTCAGCCTCTCATCAAAAATGAAAACATTTTTGAAAATTACAAGTCTCATGCGTTTTAGTGGTGACAAA
Organism: Hydractinia symbiolongicarpus; assembly: GCF_029227915.1. NCBI lineage: Eukaryota > Metazoa > Cnidaria > Hydrozoa > Anthoathecata > Hydractiniidae > Hydractinia > Hydractinia symbiolongicarpus. Next base: position 26,889,430 of record NC_079881.1, read on the forward strand.
GTAGTTTAAAAAATCGTTCTGGAAATGAGTTTACTCCCTGGGTACTTTCTTTGTATACTTTTGACTATACGGGCCGAGTCCGGGGTTTACGGGAAATGGCAGGTTTTCGTTTGCCGGCGAATAAACTCATTTTATTCAGCGTCTCATCAAAAATGAAAACATTTTAAAAACTGCAAGTCTCATGGGCTTTAGTGGTGAAATAATAATTTAAAATATCGTTCGGGAAATGAGTTTACTTCCTGGGTATTTTCTTTGTATACTTTTGACTATACCGGCCGAGTCTGGGATTTACGGGAAATCGCAGGTTTTCGTTTGCCGGCGATTAAACTTCTTTTATTCAGCGTCTCATCAAAAATGAAAACATTTTTGAAAACTACAAGTCTCATGCGATTTAGTGGTGAAAAGATAATTTAAAAAATCGTTCTGGAAATGCGTTTACTCACAGGGTACTTTCTTTATATACATTCAACTATACGGGCCAAGCCCAGGATTTAGGGGAAATCGCGGGTTTTCGTTTGCCGGCGATTAAACTTCTTTTATTCAGCGTCTCATCAAAAATGAAAACAAGTTTGAAAACTATAAGTCTCATGCGTTTTAGTGGTGAAAAAATAATTTAAAAAATCATTCGGGAAATGAGTTTACTCCCTGGGTACTTTCTTTGTATACATTCGACTACACGGGCCAAGCCCGGGATTTAGGGAAATCGCGGGTTTTCGTTTGCAGGCGTATAAACCTCTTTCATTAAGCGTCTCATCAAAAATGAAAACATTTTTGAAAACTACAAGTCTCATGCTTTTTAGTGGTGAAAAAATAATTTAAAAAATCGTTCGGGAAATGAGTTTACTCCCTGGGTACTTTCTTTGTATACTTTTGACTATACGGGCGGAGTCCGGGATTTACGGGAAATCGCGGGTTTTCGTTTGCCGGCGATTAAACTTCTTTTATTCAGCGTCCCATCAAAAATGAAAACATTTTTGAAAACTACAAGTCTCATGCGTTTTAGTGGTAAAAAAATAATATAAAAAATCGTTCGGGAAATGAGTTTACTCCCTGGGTACTTTCTTTGTATACTTTTGACTATACGGGCGGAGTCCGGGATTTACGGGAATTCGCGGGTTTTCGTTTGCCGGCGATTAAACTTCTTTTATTCAGCGTCCCATCAAAAATGAAAACATTTTTGAAAACTACAAGTCTCATGCTTTTTAGTGGTGAAAAAATAATTTAAAAAATCGTTCGGGAAATGAGTTTACTCCCTGGGTACTTTCTTTGTATACTTTTGACTATACGGGCGGAGTCCGGGATTTACGGGAAATCGCGGGTTTTCGTTTGCCGGCGATTAAACTTCTTTTATTCAGCGTCTCATCAAAAATGAAAACATTTTTGAAAACTACAAGTCTCATGCGTTTTAGTGGTAAAAAAATAATATAAAAAATCGTTCGGGAAATGAGTTTACTCCCTGGGTACTTCCTTTGTATACTTTTAACTATACGTCCAAGCCCGGGATTTACGGGAAATGGCGGGTTTTCGTTTGCCGGCGATTAAACTTCTTTTATTCAGTGTCTCATCAAAAATGAAAACATTTTTGAAAACTACAAGTCTCATGCGTTTTAGTGGTGAAAAAAAAATTTAAAAAATCATTCGGGAAATGAGTTTACTCCCTGGGTACTTTCTTTGTATACATTTGACTACACGGGCCAGGCCCGGGATTTATAAGAAATGGCTTGCTTTCGTTTGCCGGCGATTAAACCTCTTTCATTAAGCGTCTCATCAAAAATGAAAACATTTTCGAAAACTACAAGTCTCATGCGTTTTAGTGGTGAAGAAATAATTTAAAAAATCGTTCGGGAAATGAGTTTACTCCCTGGGTAATTTCTTTGTATACTTTTGACTATACGGGCCGAGTCCGGGATTTACGGAAATCACGGGTTTTCGTTTGCCGGCGATTAAACTTCTTTTATTCAGCGTCCCATCAAAAATGAAAACATTTTTGAAAACTACAAGTCTCATGCGTTTTAGTGGTAAAAAAATAATATAAAAAATCGTTCGGGAAATGAGTTTACTCCCTGGGTACTTCCTTTGTATACTTTTAACTAAACGTCCAAGCCCGGGATTTACGGGAAATGGCGGGTTTTCGTTTGCCGGCGATTAAACTTCTTTTATTCAGTGTCTCAGCAAAAATGAAAACATTTTTGAAAACTACAAGTCTCATGCGTTTTAGTGGTGAAAAAATAATATAAAAAATCGTTCGGGAAATGAGTTTACTCCCTGGGTACTTCCTTTGTATACTTTTAACTAAACGTCCAAGCCCGGGATTTACGGGAAATGGCGGGTTTTCGTTTGCCGGCGATTAAACTTCTTTTATTCAGTGTCTCAGCAAAAATGAAAACATTTTTGAAAACTACAAGTCTCATGCGTTTTAGTGGTGAAAAAAAAATTTAAAAAATCATTCGGGAAATGAGTTTACTCCCTGGGTACTTTCTTTGTATACATTTGACTACACGGGCCAAGCCCGGGATTTATAAGAAATGGCTGGCTTTCGTTTGCCGGCGATTAAAACTCTTTCATTAAGCGTCTCATCAAAAATGAAAACATTTTCGAAAACTACAAGTCTCATGCGTTTTAGTGGTGAAAAAATAATTTAAAAAATCGTGCGGGAAATGAGTTTACTCCCTGGGTAATTTCTTTGTATACTTTTGACTATACGGGCCGAGTCCGGGATTTACGGGAAATCGCGGGTTTTCGTTTGCCGGCGATTAAACTTCTTTTATTCAACGTCCCATCAAAAATGAAAACATTTTTGAAAACTACAAGTCTCATGCGTTTTAGTGGTGAAAAAATAATATAAAAAATCGTTTGGGAAATGAGTTTACTCCCTGGGTACTTTCTTTGTATACTTTTGACTATACGGGCCAAGCTCGGGATTTACGGGAAATGGCGGGTTTTCGTTTGCCGGCGATTAAACTTCTTTTATTCAGTGTCTCATCAAAAATGAAAACATTTTTGAAAACTACAAGTCTCATGTGTTTTAGTGGTGAAAAGATAATTTAAAAAATCGTTTTGGAAATGAGTTTACTCACAGAGTACCTTCTTTGTATACATTCGACTATACGGGCCGAGCCCGGGATTTACGGGAAATCGCGGTTTTCGTTTGCCGGCGATTAAACCACTTTCATTAAGCCTCTCATTAAAAATGAAAACATTTCTGAAAACTACAAGTCTGATCCGTTTTAGTGGTGAAAAAAAAATTTAAAAAATCATTCGGGAAATGAGTTTACTCCCTGAGTACTTTCTTTGTATACATTTGACTACACGGGCCAAGCCCGGGATTTATAAGAAATGGCTGGCTTTCGTTTGCCGGCGATTAAACCTCTTTCATTAAGCGTTTCATCAAAAATAAAAACATTTTCGAAAACTACAAGTCTCATGCGTTTTAGTGGTGAAAAAATAATTTAAAAAATCGTTCGGGAAATGAGTTTACTCCCTGGGTAATTTCTTTGTATACTTTTGACTATACGGGCCGAGTCCGGGATTTACTGGAAATCGCGGGTTTTCGTTTGCCGGCGATTAAACTTCTTTTATTCAACGTCCCATCAAAAATGAAAACATTTTTGAAAACTACAAGTCTCATGCGTTTTAGTGGTGAAAAAATAATATAAAAAATCGTTTGGGAAATGAGTTTACTCCCTGGGTACTTTCTTTGTATACTTTTGACTATACGGGCCAAGCTCGGGATTTACGGGAAATGGCGGGTTTTCGTTTGCCGGCGATTAAACTTCTTTTATTCAGTGTCTCATCAAAAATGAAAACATTTTTGAAAACTACAAGTCTCATGTGTTTTAGTGGTGAAAAGATAATTTAAAAAATCGTTTTGGAAATGAGTTTACTCACAGAGTGCCTTCTTTGTATACATTCGACTATACGGGCCGAGCCCGGGATTTACGGGAAATCGCAGTTTTCGTTTGCCGGCGATTAAACCACTTTCATTAAGCCTCTCATTAAAAATGAAAACATTTCTGAAAACTACAAGTCTCATGCGTTTTAGTGGTGAAAAAAAAAATTAAAAAATCATTCGGGAAATGAGTTTACTCCCTGGGTACTTTCTTTGTATACATTTGACTATACGGGCGGAGTCCGGGATTTACGGGAAATCGCGGGTTTTCGTTTGCCGGCGATTAAACTTCTTTTATTCAACGTCCCATCAAAAATGAAAACATTTTTGAAAACTACAAGTCTCATGCGTTTTAGTGGTGAAAAAATAATATAAAAAATCGTTCGGGAAATGAGTTTACTCCCTGGGTACTTTCTTTGTATACTTTTGACTATACGGGCCAAGCTCGGGATTTACGGGAAATGGCGGGTTTTCGTTTGCCGGCGATTAAACTTCTTTTATTCAGTGTCTCATCAAAAATGAAAACATTTTTGAAAACTACAAGTCTCATGTGTTCTAGTGGTGAAAAGATAATTTAAAAAATCGTTTTGGAAATGAGTTTACTCACAGAGTACTTTCTTTGTATACATTCGACTATACGGGCCAAGCCCGGGATTTACGGGAAATCGCGGTTTTCGTTTGCCGGCGATTAAACCACTTTCATTAAGCCTCTCATTAAAAATGAAAACATTTCTGAAAACTACAAGTCTCATGCGTTTTAGTGGTGAAAAAAAAAAATTAAAAAATCATTCGAGAAATGAGTTTACTCCCTGGGTACTTTCTTTGTATACATTTGACTACATGGGCCAAGCCCAGGATTTATAGGAAATGGCTGTTTTTCGTTTGCCGGCGATTAAACTACTTTTATTCAGCGTCCCATCAAAAATGAAAACATTTTTGAAAACTACAAGTCTCATGCGTTTTAGTGGTGAAAAAAAAAATTAAAAAATCATTCGGGAAATGAGTTTACTCCCTGGGTACTTTCTTTGTATACATTTGACTATACGGGCGGAGTCCGGGATTTACGGGAAATCGCGGGTTTTCGTTTGCCGGCGATTAAACTTCTTTTATTCAACGTCCCATCAAAAATGAAAACATTTTTGAAAACTACAAGTCTCATGCGTTTTAGTGGTGAAAAAATAATATAAAAAATCGTTTGGGAAATGAGTTTACTCCCTGGGTACTTCCTTTGTATACTTTTAACTATACGTCCAAGCCCGGGATTTACGGGAAATGGCGGGTTTTCGCTTGCCGGCGATTAAACTTCTTTTATTCAGTGTCTCGTCAAAAATGAAAACATTTTTGAAAACTACAAGTCTCATGCGTTTTAGTGGTGAAAAAATAATATAAAAAATCGTTCGGGAAATGAGTTTACTCCCTGGGTACTTTCTTTGTATACTTTTGACTATACGGGCCAAGCTCGGGATTTACGGGAAATGGCGGGTTTTCGTTTGCCGGCGATTAAACTTCTTTTATTCAGTGTCTCATCAAAAATGAAAACATTTTTGAAAACTACAAGTCTCATGTGTTCTAGTGGTGAAAAGATAATTTAAAAAATCGTTTTGGAAATGAGTTTACTCACAGAGTACTTTCTTTGTATACATTCGACTATACGGGCCAAGCCCGGGATTTACGGGAAATCGCGGTTTTCGTTTGCCGGCGATTAAACCACTTTCATTAAGCCTCTCATTAAAAATGAAAACATTTCTGAAAACTACAAGTCTCATGCGTTTTAGTGGTGAAAAAAAAAAATTAAAAAATCATTCGAGAAATGAGTTTACTCCCTGGGTACTTTCTTTGTATACATTTGACTACATGGGCCAAGCCCAGGATTTATAGGAAATGGCTGTTTTTCGTTTGCCGGCGATTAAACTACTTTTATTCAGCGTCCCATCAAAAATGAAAACATTTTTGAAAACTACAAGTCTCATGCGTTTTAGTGGTAAAAAAATAATATAAAAAATCGTTCAGGAAATGAATTTACTCCCTGGGTACTTTCTTTGTATACTTTTAACTATACGTCCAAGCCCGGGATTTACGGGAAATGGCGGGTTTTCGTTTGCCGGCGATTAAACTTCTTTTATTCAGTGTCTCATCAAAAATGAAAACATTTTTGAAAACTACAAGTCTCATGCGTTTTAGTGGTGAAAAAAAAATTTAAAAAATCATTCGGGAAATGAGTTTACTCCCTGGGTACTTTCTTTGTATACATTTGACTACACGGGCCAAGCCCGGGATTTATAGGAAATGGCTGGTTTTCGTTTGCCGGCGATTAAACCTCTTTCATTAAGCGTCTCATCAAAAATGAAAACATTTTTGAAAACTACAAGTCTCATGCGTTTTAGTGGTGAAAAAATAATTTAAAAATCGTATGGGAAATGAGTTTACTCCCTGGGTACTTTCTTTGTATACTTTTGACTATACGGGCCGAGTCCGGGATTTACGGGAAATCGCGGGTTTTCGTTTGCCGGCGATTAAACTTCTTTTATTCAACGTCCCATCAAAAATGAAAACATTTTTGAAAACTACAAATCTCATGCGTTTTAGTGGTAAAAAAATAATATAAAAAATCGTTCGGCAAATGAGTTTACTCCCTGGGTACTTCCTTTGTATACTTTTAACTATACGTCCAAGCTCGGGATTTACGGGAAATGGCGGGTTTTCGTTTGCCGGCGATTGAACTTCTTTTATTCAGTGTCTCGTCAAAAATGAAAACATTTTTGAAAACTACAAGTCTCATGCGTTTTAGTGGTGAAAAAAAAATTTAAAAAATCATTCGGGAAATGAGTTTACTCCCTGGGTACTTTCTTTGTATACATTTGACTACACGGGCCAAGCCCGGGATTTATAAGAAATGGCTGGCTTTCGTTTGCCGGCGATTAAACCTCTTTCATTAAGCGTCTCATCAAAAATAAAAACATTTTCGAAAACTACAAGTCTCATGCGTTTTAGTGGTGAAAAAATAATTTAAAAAATCGTTCGGGAAATGAGTTTACTCCCTGGGTACTTTCTTTGTATACTTTTGACTATACGGGCCGAGTCCGGGATTTACGGGAAATCGCGGGTTTTCGTTTGCCGGCGATTAAACTTCTTTTATTCAACGTCCCATCAAAAATGAAAACATTTTTGAAAACTACAAGTCTCATGCGTTTTAGTGGTGAAAAAATAATATAAAAAATCGTTCGGGAAATGAGTTTACTCCCTGGGTACTTTCTTTGTATACTTTTGACTATACGGGCCAAGCTCGGAATTTACGGGAAATGGCGGGTTTTCGTTTGCCGGCGATTAAACGTCTTTTATTCAGTGTCTCATCAAAAATGAAAACATTTTTGAAAACTACAAGTCTCATGTGTTTTAGTGGTGAAAAGATAATTTAAAAAATCGTTTTGGAAATGAGTTTACTCACAGAGTACTTTCTTTGTATACATTCGACTATACGGGCCAAGCCAAGGATTTACGGGAAATCGCGGTTTTCGTTTGCCGGCGATTAAACCACTTTCATTAAGCCTCTAATTAAAAATGAAAACATTTCTGAAAACTACAAGTCTCATGCGTTTTAGTGGTGAAAAAAGAAAATTAAAAAATCATTCGGGAAATGAGTTTACTCCCTGGGTACTTTCTTTGTATACATTTGAGTACACGGGCCAAGCCCAGGATTTATAGGAAATGGCTGTTTTTCGTTTGCCGGCGATTAAACTACTTTTATTCAGCGTCCCATCAAAAATGAAAACATTTTTGAAAACTACAAGTCTCATGCGTTTTAGTGGTAAAAAAATAATATAAAAAATCGTTCGGGAAATGAATTTACTACCTGGGTACTTTCTTTGTATACTTTTAACTATACGTCCAAGCCCGGGATTTACGGGAAATGGCGGGTTTTCGTTTGCCGGCGATTAAACTTCTTTTATTCAGTGTCTCATCAAAAATGAAAACATTTTTGAAAACTACAAGTCTCATGCGTTTTAGTGGTGAAAAAAAAATTTAAAAAATCATTCGGGAAATGAGTTTACTCCCTGGGTACTTTCTTTGTATACATTTGACTACACGGGCCAAGCCCGGGATTTATAGGAAATGGCTGGTTTTCGTTTGCCGGCGATTAAACCTCTTTCATTAAGCGTCTCATCAAAAATGAAAACATTTTTGAAAACTACAAGTCTCATGCGTTTTAGTGGTGAAAAAATAAATTAAAAAATCGTTCGGGAAATGAGTTTACTTCCTGGGTACTTTCTTTGTATACTTTTGACCATACGGGCCGAGTCCATGAGTTACGGGAAATCGCGGGTTTTCGTTTGCCGGCGATTAAACTTCTTTTATTCAACGTCCCATCAAAAATGAAAACATTTTTGAAAACTACAAGTCTTATGCGTTTTAGTGGTGAAAAAATAATATAAAAAATCGTTCGGGAAATGAGTTTACTCCCTGGGTACTTTCTTTGTATACTTTTGACTATACGGGCCAAGCACGGGATTTACGGGAAATTGCGGGTTTTCGTTTGCCGGCGATTAAACTTCTTTTATTCAGTGTCTCATCAAAAATGAAAACATTTTTGAAAACTACAAGTCTCATGTGTTTTAGTGGTGAAAAGATAATTTAAAAAATCGTTTTGGAAATGAGTTTACTCACAGGGTACTTTCTTTGTATACATTCGACTATACGGGCCAAGCCCGGGGTTTACGGGAAATCGCGGTTTTCGTTTGCCGGCGATTAAACCACTTTCATTAAGCCTCTCATCAAAAATTAAAACATTTCTGAAAACTACAAGTCTCATGCGTTTTAGTGGTGAAAAAAAAAAAAAAAAAAATCATTCGGGAAATGAGTTTACTCCCTGGGTACTTTCTTTGTATACATTTGACTACACGGGCCAAGCCCAGGATTTATAGGAAATGGCTGGTTTTCGATTGCCGGCGATTAAACTTCTTTTATTCAGCGTCCCATCAAAAATGAAAACATTTTTGAAAACTACAAGTCTCATGCGTTTTACTGGTAAAAAAATAATATAAAAAATCGTTCGGGAAATGAGTTTACTCCCTGGGAACTTTCTTTGTATACTTTTAACTATACGTCCAAGCCTGGGATTTACGGGAAATGGCGGGTTTTCGTTTGCCGGCGATTAAACTTCTTTTATTCAGTGTCTCATCAAAAATGAAAACATTTTTGAAAACTACAAGTCTCATGCGTTTTAGTGGTGAAAAAAAAATTTAAAAAATCATTCGGGAAATGAGTTTACTCCCTGGGTACTTTCTTTGTATACATTTGACTACACGGGCAAATCCCGGGATTTATAGGAAATGGCTGGTTTTCGTTTGCCGGCGATTAAACCTCTTTCATTAAGCGTCTCATCAAAAATGAAAACATTTTTGAAAACTACAAGTCTCATTCGTTTTAGTGGTGAAAAAATAATTTAAAAAATCGTTCGGGAGATGAGTTTACTCCCAGGGTACTTTCTTTGTATACTTTTGACCATACGGGCCGAGTCCATGAGTTACGGGAAATCGCGGGTTTTCGTTTGCCGGCGATTAAACTTCTTTTATTCAACGTCCCATCAAAAATGAAAACATTTTTGAAAACTACAAGTCTTATGCGTTTTAGTGGTGAAAAAATAATATAAAAAATCGTTCGGGAAATGAGTTTACTCCCTGGGTACTTTCTTTGTATACTTTTGACTATACGGGCCAAGCACGGGATTTACGGGAAATGGCGGGTTTTCGTTTGCCGGCGATTAAACTTCTTTTATTCAGTGTCTCATCAAAAATGAAAACATTTTTGAAAACTACAAGTCTCATGTGTTTTAGTGGTGAAAAGATAATTTAAAAAATCGTTTTGGAAATGAGTTTACTCACAGGGTACTTTCTTTGTATACATTCGACTATACGGGCCAAGCCCGGGGTTTACGGGAAATCGCGGTTTTCGTTTGCCGGCGATTAAACCACTTTCATTAAGCCTCTCATCAAAAATTAAAACATTTCTGAAAACTACAAGTCTCATGCGTTTTAGTGGTGAAAAAAAAAAAAAAAAAATCATTCGGGAAATGAGTTTACTCCCTGGGTACTTTCTTTGTATACATTTGACTACACGGGCCAAGCCCAGGATTTATAGGAAATGGCTGGTTTTCGATTGCCGGCGATTAAACTTCTTTTATTCAGCGTCCCATCAAAAATGAAAACATTTTTGAAAACTACAAGTCTCATGCGTTTTACTGGTAAAAAAATAATATAAAAAATCGTTCGGGAAATGAGTTTACTCCCTGGGAACTTTCTTTGTATACTTTTAACTATACGTCCAAGCCTGGGATTTACGGGAAATGGCGGGTTTTCGTTTGCCGGCGATTAAACTTCTTTTATTCAGTGTCTCATCAAAAATAAAAACATTTTTGAAAACTACAAGTCTCATGCGTTTTAGTGGTGAAAAAAAAATTTAAAAAATCATTCGGGAAATGAGTTTACTCCCTGGGTACTTTCTTTGTATACATTTGACTACACGGGCAAATCCCGGGATTTATAGGAAATGGCTGGTTTTCGTTTGCCGGCGATTAAACCTCTTTCATTAAGCGTCTCATCAAAAATGAAAACATTTTTGAAAACTACAAGTCTCATTCGTTTTAGTGGTGAAAAAATAATTTAAAAAATCGTTCGGGAGATGAGTTTACTCCCAGGGTACTTTCTTTGTATACTTTTGACTATACGGGCCGAGTCCATGATTTACGGGAAATCGCGGGTTTTCGTTTGCCGGCGATTAAACTTCTTTTATTCAACGTCCCATCAAAAATGAAAACATTTTTGAAAACTACAAGTCTCATGCGTTTTAGTGGTGAAAAAATAATATCAAAACTCGTTCGGGAAATGAGTTTACTGCCTGGGTACTTTCTTTGTATACTTTTGACTATACGGGCCAAGCACGGGATTTACGGGAAATGGCGGGTTTTCGTTTGCCGGCGATTAAACTTCTTTTATTCAGTGTCTCATCAAAAATGAAAACATTTTTGAAAACTACAAGTCTCATGTGTTTTAGTGGTGAAAAGATAATTTAAAAAATCGTTTTGGAAATGAGTTTACTCACAGGGTACTTTCTTTGTATACATTCGACTATACGGGCCAAGCCCGGTATTTACGGGAAATGGCGGGTTTTCGTTTGCCGGCGATTAAACTTCTTTTATTCAGTGTCTCATCAAAAATGAAAACATTTTTGAAAACTACAAGTCTCATGCGTTTTAGTGGTGAAAAAAAAATTTAAAAAATCATTCGGGAAATGAGTTTACTCCCTGGGTACTTTCTTTGTATACATTTGACTACACGGGCCAAGCCCGGGATTTATAGGAAATGGCTGGTTTTCGTTTGCCGGCGATTAAACTTCTTTTATTCAACGTCCCATCAAAAATGAAAACATTTTTGAAAACTACAAATCTCATGCGTTTTAGTGGTAAAAAAATAATATAAAAAATCGTTCGGGAAATGAGTTTACTCCCTGGGTACTTCCTTTGTATACTTTTAACTATACGTCCAAGCTCGGGATTTACGGGAAATGGCGGGTTTTCGTTTGCCGGCGATTAAACTTCTTTTATTCAGTGTCTCGTCAAAAATGAAAACATTTTTGAAAACTACAAGTCTCATGCGTTTTAGTGGTGAAAAAAAAATTTAAAAAATCATTCGGGAAATGAGTTTACTCCCTGGGTACTTTCTTTGTATACATTTGACTACACGGGCCAAGCCCGGGATTTATAAGAAATGGCTGGCTTTCGTTTGCCGGCGATTAAACCTCTTTCATTAAGCGTCTCATCAAAAATAAAAACATTTTCGAAAACTACAAGTCTCATGCGTTTTAGTGGTGAAAAAATAATTTAAAAAATCGTTCGGGAAATGAGTTTACTCCCTGGGTACTTTCTTTGTATACTTTTGACTATACGGGCCGAGTCCGGGATTTACGGGAAATCGCGGGTTTTCCTTTGCCGGCGATTAAACTTCTTTTATTCAACGTCCCATCAAAAATGAAAACATTTTTGAAAACTACAAGTCTCATGCGTTTTAGTGGTGAAAAAATAATATAAAAAATCGTTCGGGAAATGAGTTTACTCCCTGGGTACTTTCTTTGTATACTTTTGACTATACGGGCCAAGCTCGGAATTTAAGGGAAATGGCGGGTTTTCGTTTGCCGGCGATTAAACTTCTTTTATTCAGTGTCTCATCAAAAATGAAAACATTTTTGAAAACTACAAGTCTCATGTGTTTTAGTGGTGAAAAGATAATTTAAAAAATCGTTTTGGAAATGAGTTTACTCACAGAGTACTTTCTTTGTATACATTCGACTATACGGGCCAAGCCCAGGATTTACGGGAAATCGCGGTTTTCGTTTGCCGGCGATTAAACCACTTTCATTAAGCCTCTAATTAAAAATGAAAACATTTCTGAAAACTACAAGTCTCATGCGTTTTAGTGGTGAAAAAAGAAAATTAAAAAATCATTCGGGAAATGAGTTTACTCCCTGGGTACTTTCTTTGTATACATTTGAGTACACGGGCCAAGCCCAGGATTTATAGGAAATGGCTGTTTTTCGTTTGCCGGCGATTAAACTACTTTTATTCAGCGTCCCATCAAAAATGAAAACATTTTTGAAAACTACAAGTCTCATGCGTTTTAGTGGTAAAAAAATAATATAAAAAATCGTTCGGGAAATGAATTTACTACCTGGGTACTTTCTTTGTATACTTTTAACTATACGTCCAAGCCCGGGATTTACGGGAAATGGCGGGTTTTCGTTTGCCGGCGATTAAACTTCCTTTATTCAGTGTCTCATCAAAAATGAAAACATTTTTGAAAACTACAAGTCTCATGCGTTTTAGTGGTGAAAAAAAAATTTAAAAAATCATTCGGGAAATGAGTTTACTCCCTGGGTACTTTCTTTGTATACATTTGACTACACGGGCAAATCCCGGGATTTATAGGAAATGGCTGGTTTTCGTTTGCCGGCGATTAAACCTCTTTCATTAAGCGTCTCATCAAAAATGAAAACATTTTTGAAAACTACAAGTCTCATTCGTTTTAGTGGTGAAAAAATAATTTAAAAAATCGTTCGGGAAATGAGTTTACTTCCTGGGTACTTTCTTTGTATACTTTTGACCATACGGGCCGAGTCCATGAGTTACGGGAAATCGCGGGTTTTCGTTTGCCGGCGATTAAACTTCTTTTATTCAACGTCCCATCAAAAATGAAAACATTTTTGAAAACTACCAGTCTTATGCGTTTTAGTGGTGAAAAAATAATATAAAAAATCGTTCGGGAAATGAGTTTACTCCCTGGGTACTTTCTTTGTATACTTTTGACTATACGGGCCAAGCACGGGATTTACGGGAAATGGCGGGTTTTCGTTTGCCGGCGATTAAACTTCTTTTATTCAGTGTCTCATCAAAAATGAAAACATTTTTGAAAACTACAAGTCTCATGTGTTTTAGTGGTGAAAAGATAATTTAAAAAATCGTTTTGGAAATGAGTTTACTCACAGGGTACTTTCTTTGTATACATTCGACTATACGGGCCAAGCCCGGGGTTTACGGGAAATCGCGGTTTTCGTTTGCCGGCGATTAAACCACTTTCATTAAGCCTCTCATCAAAAATTAAAACATTTCTGAAAACTACAAGTCTCATGCGTTTTAGTGGTGAAAAAAAAAAAAAAAAATCATTCGGGAAATGAGTTTACTCCCTGGGTACTTTCTTTGTATACATTTGACTACACGGGCCAAGCCCAGGATTTATAGGAAATGGCTGGTTTTCGATTGCCGGCGATTAAACTTCTTTTATTCAGCGTCCCATCAAAAATGAAAACATTTTTGAAAACTACAAGTCTCATGCGTTTTACTGGTAAAAAAATAATATAAAAAATCGTTCGGGAAATGAGTTTACTCCCTGGGAACTTTCTTTGTATACTTTTAACTATACGTCCAAGCCTGGGATTTACGGGAAATGGCGGGTTTTCGTTTGCCGGCGATTAAACTTCTTTTATTCAGTGTCTCATCAAAAATGAAAACATTTTTGAAAACTACAAGTCTCATGCGTTTTAGTGGTGAAAAAAAAATTTAAAAAATCATTCGGGAAATGAGTTTACTCCCTGGGTACTTTCTTTGTATACATTTGACTACACGGGCAAATCCCGGGATTTATAGGAAATGGCTGGTTTTCGTTTGCCGGCGATTAAACCTCTTTCATTAAGCGTCTCATCAAAAATGAAAACATTTTTGAAAACTACAAGTCTCATGCGTTTTAGTGGTGAAAAAATAATTTAAAAAATCGTTCGGGAGATGAGTTTACTCCCAGGGTACTTTCTTTGTATACTTTTGACTATACGGGCCGAGTCCATGATTTACGGGAAATCGCGGGTTTTCGTTTGCCGGCGATTAAACTTCTTTTATTCAACGTCCCATCAAAAATGAAAACATTTTTGAAAACTACAAGTCTCATGCGTTTTAGTGGTGAAAAAATAATATCAAAACTCGTTCGGGAAATGAGTTTACTGCCTGGGTACTTTCTTTGTATACTTTTGACTATACGGGCCAAGCACGGGATTTACGGGAAATGGCGGGTTTTCGTTTGCCGGCGATTAAACTTCTTTTATTCAGTGTCTCATCAAAAATGAAAACATTTTTGAAAACTACAAGTCTCATGTGTTTTAGTGGTGAAAAGATAATTTAAAAAATCGTTTTGGAAATGAGTTTACTCACAGGATACTTTCTTTGTATACATTCGACTATACGGGCCAAGCCCGGTATTTACGGGAAATGGCGGGTTTTCGTTTGCCGGCGATTAAACTTCTTTTATTCAGTGTCTCATCAAAAATATAAACATTTTTGAAAACTACAAGTCTCATGCGTTTTAGTGGTGAAAAAAAAATTTAAAAAATCATTCGGGAAATGAGTTTACTCCCTGGGTACTTTCTTTGTATACATTTGACTACATGGGCCAAGCCCGGGATTTATAGGAAATGGCTGGTTTTCGTTTGCCGGCGATTAAACCTCTTTCATTAAGCGTCTCATCAAAAATGAAAACATTTTTGAAAACTACAAGTCTCATGCGTTTTAGTGGTGAAAAAATAAATTAAAAAATCGTTCGGGAAATGAGTTTACTTCCTGGGTACTTTCTTTGTATACTTTTGAGCATACGGGCCGAGTCCATGAGTTACGGGAAATCGCGGGTTTTCGTTTGCCGGCGATTAAACTTCTTTTATTCAACGTCCCATCAAAAATGAAAACATTTTTGAAAACTACAAGTCTTATGCGTTTTAGTGGTGAAAAAATAATATAAAAAATCGTTCGGGAAATGAGTTTACTCCCTGGGTACTTTCTTTGTATACTTTTGACTATACGGGCCAAGCACGGGATTTACGGGAAATGGCGGGTTTTCGTTTGCCGGCGATTAAACTTCTTTTATTCAGTGTCTCATCAAAAATGAAAACATTTTTGAAAACTGCAAGTCTCATGTGTTTTAGTGGTGAAAAGATAATTTAAAAAATCGTTTTGGAAATGAGTTTACTCACAGGGTACTTTCTTTGTATACATTCGACTATGCGGGCCAAGCCCGGGGTTTACGGGAAATCGCGGTTTTCGTTTGCCGGCGATTAAACCACTTTCATTAAGCCTCTCATCAAAAATTAAAACATTTCTGAAAACTACAAGTCTCATGCGTTTTAGTGGTGAAAAAAAAAAAAAAAATCATTCGGGAAATGAGTTTACTCCCTGGGTACTTTCTTTGTATACATTTGACTACACGGGCCAAGCCCAGGATTTATAGGAAATGGCTGGTTTTCGATTGCCGGCGATTAAACTTCTTTTATTCAGCGTCCCATCAAAAATGAAAACATTTTTGAAAACTACAAGTCTCATGCGTTTTACTGGTAAAAAAATAATATAAAAAATCGTTCGGGAAATGAGTTTACTCCCTGGGAACTTTCTTTGTATACTTTTAACTATACGTCCAAGCCTGGGATTTACGGGAAATGGCGGGTTTTCGTTTGCCGGCGATTAAACTTCTTTTATTCAGTGTCTCATCAAAAATGAAAACATTTTTGAAAACTACAAGTCTCATGCGTTTTAGTGGTGAAAAAAAAATTTAAAAAATCATTCGGGAAATGAGTTTACTCCCTGGGTACTTTCTTTGTATACATTTGACTACACGGGCAAATCCCGGGATTTATAGGAAATGGCTGGTTTTCGTTTGCCGGCGATTAAACCTCTTTCATTAAGCGTCTCATCAAAAATGAAAACATTTTTGAAAACTACAAGTCTCATGCGTTTTAGTGGTGAAAAAATAATTTAAAAAATCGTTCGGGAGATGAGTTTACTCCCAGGGTACTTTCTTTGTATACTTTTGACTATACGGGCCGAGTCCATGATTTACGGGAAATCGCGGGTTTTCGTTTGCCGGCGATTAAACTTCTTTTATTCAACGTCCCATCAAAAATGAAAACATTTTTGAAAACTACAAGTCTCATGCGTTTTAGTGGTGAAAAAATAATATCAAAACTCGTTCGGGAAATGAGTTTACTGCCTGGGTACTTTCTTTGTATACTTTTGACTATACGGGCCAAGCACGGGATTTACGGGAAATGGCGGGTTTTCGTTTGCCGGCGATTAAACTTCTTTTATTCAGTGTCTCATCAAAAATGAAAACATTTTTGAAAACTACAAGTCTCATGTGTTTTAGTGGTGAAAAGATAATTTAAAAAATCGTTTTGGAAATGAGTTTACTCACAGGATACTTTCTTTGTATACATTCGACTATACGGGCCAAGCCCGGTATTTACGGGAAATGGCGGGTTTTCGTTTGCCGGCGATTAAACTTCTTTTATTCAGTGTCTCATCAAAAATATAAACATTTTTGAAAACTACAAGTCTCATGCGTTTTAGTGGTGAAAAAAAAATTTAAAAAATCATTCGGGAAATGAGTTTACTCCCTGGGTACTTTCTTTGTATACATTTGACTACACGGGCCAAGCCCAGGATTTATAGGAAATGGCTGGTTTTCGATTGCCGGCGATTAAACTTCTTTTATTCAGCGTCCCATCAAAAATGAAAACATTTTTGAAAACTACAAGTCTCATGCGTTTTACTGGTAAAAAAATAATATAAAAAATCGTTCGGGAAATGAGTTTACTCCCTGGGAACTTTCTTTGTATACTTTTAACTATACGTCCAAGCCTGGGATTTACGGGAAATGGCGGGTTTTCGTTTGCCGGCGATTAAACTTCTTTTATTCAGTGTCTCATCAAAAATGAAAACATTTTTGAAAACTACAAGTCTCATGCGTTTTAGTGGTGAAAAAAAAATTTAAAAAATCATTCGGGAAATGAGTTTACTCCCTGGGTACTTTCTTTGTATACATTTGACTACACGGGCAAATCCCGGGATTTATAGGAAATGGCTGGTTTTCGTTTGCCGGCGATTAAACCTCTTTCATTAAGCGTCTCATCAAAAATGAAAACATTTTTGAAAACTACAAGTCTCATGCGTTTTAGTGGTGAAAAAATAATTTAAAAAATCGTTCGGGAGATGAGTTTACTCCCAGGGTACTTTCTTTGTATACTTTTGACTATACGGGCCGAGTCCATGATTTACGGGAAATCGCGGGTTTTCGTTTGCCGGCGATTAAACTTCTTTTATTCAACGTCCCATCAAAAATGAAAACATTTTTGAAAACTACAAGTCTCATGCGTTTTAGTGGTGAAAAAATAATATCAAAACTCGTTCGGGAAATGAGTTTACTGCCTGGGTACTTTCTTTGTATACTTTTGACTATACGGGCCAAGCACGGGATTTACGGGAAATGGCGGGTTTTCGTTTGCCGGCGATTAAACTTCTTTTATTCAGTGTCTCATCAAAAATGAAAACATTTTTCAAAACTACAAGTCTCATGTGTTTTAGTGGTGAAAAGATAATTTAAAAAATCGTTTTGGAAATGAGTTTACTCACAGGATACTTTCTTTGTATACATTCGACTATACGGGCCAAGCCCGGTATTTACGGGAAATGGCGGGTTTTCGTTTGCCGGCGATTAAACTTCTTTTATTCAGTGTCTCATCAAAAATATAAACATTTTTGAAAACTACAAGTCTCATGCGTTTTAGTGGTGAAAAAAAAATTTAAAAAATCATTCGGGAAATGAGTTTACTCCCTGGGTACTTTCTTTGTATACATTTGACTACACGGGCCAAGCCCGGGATTTATAGGAAATGGCTGGTTTTCGTTTGCCGGCGATTAAACCTCTTTCATTAAGCGTCTCATCAAAAATGAAAACATTTTTGAAAACTACAAGTCTCATGCGTTTTAGTGGTGAAAAAATAAATTAAAAAATCGTTCGGGAAATGAGTTTACTTCCTGGGTACTTTCTTTGTATACTTTTGAGCATACGGGCCGAGTCCATGAGTTACGGGAAATCGCGGGTTTTCGTTTGTCGGCGATTAAACTTCTTTTATTCAACGTCCCATCAAAAATGAAAACATTTTTGAAAACTACAAGTCTTATGCGTTTTAGTGGTGAAAAAATAATATAAAAAATCGTTCGGGAAATGAGTTTACTCCCTGGGTACTTTCTTTGTATACTATTGACTATACGGGCCAAGCACGGGATTTACGGGAAATGGCGGGTTTTCGTTTGCCGGCGATTAAACTTCTTTTATTCAGTGTCTCATCAAAAATGAAAACATTTTTGAAAACTACAAGTCTCATGTGTTTTAGTGGTGAAAAGATAATTTAAAAAATCGTTTTGGAAATGAGTTTACTCACAGGGTACTTTCTTTGTATACATTCGACTATGCGGGCCAAGCCCGGGGTTTACGGGAAATCGCGGTTTTCGTTTGCCGGCGATTAAACCACTTTCATTAAGCCTCTCATCAAAAATTAAAACATTTCTGAAAACTACAAGTCTCATGCGTTTTAGTGGTGAAAAAAAAAAAAAAAAATCATTCGGGAAATGAGTTTACTCCCTGGGTACTTTCTTTGTATACATTTGACTACACGGGCCAAGCCCAGGATTTATAGGAAATGGCTGGTTTTCGATTGCCGGCGATTAAACTTCTTTTATTCAGCGTCCCATCAAAAATGAAAACATTTTTGAAAACTACAAGTCTCATGCGTTTTACTGGTAAAAAAATAATATAAAAAATCGTTCGGGAAATGAGTTTACTCCCTGGGAACTTTCTTTGTATACTTTTAACTATACGTCCAAGCCTGGGATTTACGGGAAATGGCGGGTTTTCGTTTGCCGGCGATTAAACTTCTTTTATTCAGTGTCTCATCAAAAATGAAAACATTTTTGAAAACTACAAGTCTCATGCGTTTTAGTGGTGAAAAAAAAATTTAAAAAATCATTCGGGAAATGAGTTTACTCCCTGGGTACTTTCTTTGTATACATTTGACTACACGGGCAAATCCCGGGATTTATAGGAAATGGCTGGTTTTCGTTTGCCGGCGATTAAACCTCTTTCATTAAGCGTCTCATCAAAAATGAAAACATTTTTGAAAACTACAAGTCTCATGCGTTTTAGTGGTGAAAAAATAATTTAAAAAATCGTTCGGGAGATGAGTTTACTCCCAGGGTACTTTCTTTGTATACTTTTGACTATACGGGCCGAGTCCATGATTTACGGGAAATCGCGGGTTTTCGTTTGCCGGCGATTAAACTTCTTTTATTCAACGTCCCATCAAAAATGAAAACATTTTTGAAAACTACAAGTCTCATGCGTTTTAGTGGTGAAAAAATAATATCAAAACTCGTTCGGGAAATGAGTTTACTGCCTGGGTACTTTCTTTGTATACTTTTGACTATACGGGCCAAGCACGGGATTTACGGGAAATGGCGGGTTTTCGTTTGCCGGCGATTAAACTTCTTTTATTCAGTGTCTCATCAAAAATGAAAACATTTTTGAAAACTACAAGTCTCATGTGTTTTAGTGGTGAAAAGATAATTTAAAAAATCGTTTTGGAAATGAGTTTACTCACAGGATACTTTCTTTGTATACATTCGACTATACGGGCCAAGCCCGGTATTTACGGGAAATGGCGGGTTTTCGTTTGCCGGCGATTAAACTTCTTTTATTCAGTGTCTCATCAAAAATATAAACATTTTTGAAAACTACAAGTCTCATGCGTTTTAGTGGTGAAAAAAAAATTTAAAAAATCATTCGGGAAATGAGTTTACTCCCTGGGTACTTTCTTTGTATACATTTGACTACACGGGCCAAGCCCGGGATTTATAGGAAATGGCTGGTTTTCGTTTGCCGGCGATTAAACTTCTTTTATTCAACGTCCCATCAAAAATGAAAACATTTTTGAAAACTACAAATCTCATGCGTTTTAGTGGTAAAAAAATAATATAAAAAATCGTTCGGGAAATGAGTTTACTCCCTGGGTACTTCCTTTGTATACTTTTAACTATACGTCCAAGCTCGGGATTTACGGGAAATGGCGGGTTTTCGTTTGCCGGCGATTAAACTTCTTTTATTCAGTGTCTCGTCAAAAATGAAAACATTTTTGAAAACTACAAGTCTCATGCGTTTTAGTGGTGAAAAAAAAATTTAAAAAATCATTCGGGAAATGAGTTTACTCCCTGGGTACTTTCTTTGTATACATTTGACTACACGGGCCAAGCCCGGGATTTATAAGAAATGGCTGGCTTTCGTTTGCCGGCGATTAAACCTCTTTCATTAAGCGTCTCATCAAAAATAAAAACATTTTCGAAAACTACAAGTCTCATGCGTTTTAGTGGTGAAAAAATAATTTAAAAAATCGTTCGGGAAATGAGTTTACTCCCTGGGTACTTTCTTTGTATACTTTTGACTATACGGGCCGAGTCCGGGATTTACGGGAAATCGCGGGTTTTCGTTTGCCGGCGATTAAACTTCTTTTATTCAACGTCCCATCAAAAATGAAAACATTTTTGAAAACTACAAGTCTCATGCGTTTTAGTGGTGAAAAAATAATATAAAAAATCGTTCGGGAAATGAGTTTACTCCCTGGGTACTTTTTTGTATACTTTTGACTATACGGGCCAAGCTCGGAATTTAAGGGAAATGGCGGGTTTTCGTTTGCCGGCGATTAAACTTCTTTTATTCAACGTCCCATCAAAAATGAAAACATTTTTGAAAACTACAAGTCTTATGCGTTTTAGTGGTGAAAAAATAATATAAAAAATCGTTCGGGAAATGAGTTTACTTCCTGGGTACTTTCTTTGTATACTTTTGACCATACGGGCCGAGTCCATGAGTTACGGGAAATCGCGGGTTTTCGTTTGCCGGCGATTAAACTTCTTTTATTCAACGTCCCATCAAAAATGAAAACATTTTTGAAAACTACAAGTCTTATGCGTTTTAGTGGTGAAAAAATAATATAAAAAATCGTTCGGGAAATGAGTTTACTCCCTGGGTACTTTCTTTGTATACTTTTGACTATACGGGCCAAGCACGGGATTTACGGGAAATGGCGGGTTTTCGTTTGCCGGCGATTAAACTTCTTTTATTCAGTGTCTCATCAAAAATGAAAACATTTTTGAAAACTACAAGTCTCATGTGTTTTAGTGGTGAAAAGATAATTTAAAAAATCGTTTTGGAAATGAGTTTACTCACAGGGTACTTTCTTTGTATACATTCGACTATACGGGCCAAGCCCGGGGTTTACGGGAAATCGCGGTTTTCGTTTGCCGGCGATTAAACCACTTTCATTAAGCCTCTCATCAAAAATTAAAACATTTCTGAAAACTACAAGTCTCATGCGTTTTAGTGGTGAAAAAAAAAAAAAAAAAATCATTCGGGAAATGAGTTTACCCCTGGGTACTTTCTTTGTATACATTTGACTACACGGGCCAAGCCCAGGATTTATAGGAAATGGCTGGTTTTCGATTGCCGGCGATTAAACTTCTTTTATTCAGCGTCCCATCAAAAATGAAAACATTTTTGAAAACTACAAGTCTCATGCGTTTTACTGGTAAAAAAATAATATAAAAAATCGTTCGGGAAATGAGTTTACTCCCTGGGAACTTTCTTTGTATACTTTTAACTATACGTCCAAGCCTGGGATTTACGGGAAATGGCGGGTTTTCGTTTGCCGGCGATTAAACTTCTTTTATTCAGTGTCTCATCAAAAATGAAAACATTTTTGAAAACTACAAGTCTCATGCGTTTTAGTGGTGAAAAAAAAATTTAAAAAATCATTCGGGAAATGAGTTTACTCCCTGGGTACTTTCTTTGTATACATTTGACTACACGGTCAAATCCCGGGATTTATAGGAAATGGCTGGTTTTCGTTTGCCGGCGATTAAACCTCTTTCATTAAGCGTCTCATCAAAAATGAAAACATTTTTGAAAACTACAAGTCTCATGCGTTTTAGTGGTGAAAAAATAATTTAAAAAATCGTTCGGGAGATGAGTTTACTCCCAGGGTACTTTCTTTGTATACTTTTGACTATACGGGCCGAGTCCATGATTTACGGGAAATCGCGGGTTTTCGTTTGCCGGCGATTAAACTTCTTTTATTCAACGTCCCATCAAAAATGAAAACATTTTTGAAAACTACAAGTCTCATGCGTTTTAGTGGTGAAAAAATAATATCAAAACTCGTTCGGGAAATGAGTTTACTGCCTGGGTACTTTCTTTGTATACTTTTGACTATACGGGCCAAGCACGGGATTTACGGGAAATGGCGGGTTTTCGTTTGCCGGCGATTAAACTTCTTTTATTCAGTGTCTCATCAAAAATGAAAACATTTTTGAAAACTACAAGTCTCATGTGTTTTAGTGGTGAAAAGATAATTTAAAAAATCGTTTTGGAAATGAGTTTACTCACAGGGTACTTTCTTTGTATACATTCGACTATACGGGCCAAGCCCGGTATTTACGGGAAATGGCGGGTTTTCGTTTGCCGGCGATTAAACTTCTTTTATTCAGTGTCTCATCAAAAATGAAAACATTTTTGAAAACTACAAGTCTCATGCGTTTTAGTGGTGAAAAAAAAATTTAAAAAATCATTCGGGAAATGAGTTTACTCCCTGGGTACTTTCTTTGTATACATTTGACTACACGGGCCAAGCCCGGGATTTATAGGAAATGGCTGGTTTTCGTTTGCCGGCGATTAAACCTCTTTCATTAAGCGTCTCATGAAATATGAAAACATTTTTAAAAACTACAAGTCTCATGCGTTTTAGTGGTGAAAAAATAATTTAAAAAATCGTTCGGGAGATGAGTTTACTACCTGGGTACTTTCTTTGTATACTTTTGACTATACGGGCCGAGTCCATGATTTACGGGAAATCGCGGGTTTTCGTTTGCCGGCGATTAAACTTCTTTTATTCAACGTCCCATCAAAAATGAAAACATTTTTGAAAACTACAAGTCTCATGCGTTTTAGTGGTGAAAAGATAATTTAAAAAATCGTTTTGGAAATGAGTTTACTCACAGGGTACTTTCTTTGTATACATTCGACTATACGGGCCAAGCCCGGTATTTACGGGAAATGGCGGGTTTTCGTTTGCCGGCGATTAAACTTCTTTTATTCAGTGTCTCATCAAAAATAAAAACATTTTTGAAAACTACAAGTCTCATGCGTTTTAGTGGTGAAAAAAAAATTTAAAAAATCATTCGGGAAATGAGTTTACTCCCTGGGTACTTTCTTTGTATACATTTGACTACACGGGCCAAGCCCGGGATTTATAGGAAATGGCTGGTTTTCGTTTGCCGGCGATTAAACCTCTTTCATTAAGCGTCTCATCAAAAATGAAAACATTTTTGAAAACTACAAGTCTCATGCGTTTTAGTGGTGAAAAAATAATTTAAAAAATCGTTCGGGAGATGAGTTTACTACCTGGGTACTTTCTTTGTATACTTTTGACTATACGGGCCGAGTCCATGATTTACGGGAAATCGCGGGTTTTCGTTTGCCGGCGATTAAACTTCTTTTATTCAACGTCCCATCAAAAATGAAAACATTTTTGAAAACTACAAGTCTCATGCGTTTTAGTGGTGAAAAAATAATATAAAAAATCGTTCGGGAAATGAGTTTACTGCCTGGGTACTTTCTTTGTATACTTTTGACTATACGGGCCAAGCACGGGATTTACGGGAAATGGCGGGTTTTCGTTTGCCGGCGATTAAACTTCTTTTATTCAGTGTCTCATCAAAAATGAAAACATTTTTGAAAACTACAAGTCTCATGTGTTTTAGTGGTGAAAAGATAATTTAAAAAATCGTTTTGGAAATGAGTTTACTCACAGGGTACTCTCTTTGTATACATTCGACTATACGGGCCAAGCCCGGTATTTACGCGAAAGGGCGGGTTTTCGTTTGCCGGCGATTAAACTTCTTTTATTCAGTGTCTCATCAAAAATGAAAACATTTTTGAAAACTACAAGTCTCATGCGTTTTAGTGGTGAAAAAAAAATTTAAAAAATCATTCGGAAAATGAGTTTACTCCCTGGGTACTTTCTTTGTATACATTTGACTACACGGGCCAAGCCCGGGATTTATAGGAAATGGCTGGTTTTCGTTTGCCGGCGATTAAACCACTTTCATTAAGCCTCTCATCAAAAATTAAAACATTTCTGAAAACTACAAGTCTCATGCGTTTTAGTGGTGAAAAAAAAAAAAAAAAATCATTCGGGAAATGAGTTTACTCCCTGGGTACTTTCTTTGTATACATTTGACTACACGGGCGAAGCCCAGGATTTATAGGAAATGGCTGGTTTTCGATTGCCGGCGATTAAACTTCTTTTATTCAGCGTCCCATCAAAAATGAAAACATTTTTAAAAACTACAAGTCTCATGCGTTTTAGTGGTAAAAAAATAATATAAAAAATCGTTCGGGAAATGAGTTTACTCCCTGGGAACTTTCTTTGTATACTTTTAACTATACGTCCAAGCCCGGGATTTACGGGAAATGGCGGGTTTTCGTTTGCCGGCGATTAAACTTCTTTTATTCAGTGTCTCATCAAAAATGAAAACATTTTTGAAAACTACAAGTCTCATGCGTTTTAGTGGTGAAAAAAAAATTTAAAAAATCATTCGGGAAATGAGTTTACTCCCTGGGTACTTTCTTTGTATACATTTGACTACACGGGCAAAGCCCGGGATTTATAGGAAATGGCTGGTTTTCGTTTGCCGGCGATTAAACCTCTTTCATTAAGCGTCTCATCAAAAATGAAAACATTTTTGAAAACTACAAGTCTCATGCGTTTTAGTGGTGAAAAAATAATTTAAAAAATCGTTCGGGAGATGAGTTTACTCCCTGGGTACTTTCTTTGTATACTTTTGACTATACGGGCCGAGTCCATGATTTACGGGAAATCGCGGGTTTTCGTTTGCCGGCGATTAAACTTCTTTTATTCAACGTCCCATCAAAAATGAAAACATTTTTGAAAACTACAAGTCTCATGCGTTTTAGTGGTGAAAAAATAATATAAAAACTCGTTCGGGAAATGAGTTTACTGCCTGGGTACTTTCTTTGTATACTTTTGACTATACGGGCCAAGCACGGGATTTACGGGAAATGGCGGGTTTTCGTTTGCCGGCGATTAAACTTCTTTTATTCAGTGTCTCATCAAAAATGAAAACATTTTTGAAAACTACAAGTCTCATGTGTTTTAGTGGTGAAAAGATAATTTAAAAAATCGTTTTTGAAATGAGTTTACTCACAGGGTACTTTCTTTGTATACATTCGACTATACGGGCCAAGCCCGGTATTTACGGGAAATGGCGGGTTTTCGTTTGCCGGCGATTAAACTTCTTTTATTCAGTGTCTCATCAAAAATGAAAACATTTTTGAAAACTACAAGTCTCATGCGTTTTAGTGGTGAAAAAAAAATTTAAAAAATCATTCGGGAAATGAGTTTACTCCCTGGGTACTTTCTTTGTATACATTTGACTACACGGGCCAAGCCCGGGATTTATAGGAAATGGCTGGTTTTCGTTTGCCGGCGATTAAACCTCTTTCATTAGGCGTCTCATCAAAAATGAAAACATTTTTGAAAACTACAAGTCTCATGCGTTTTAGTGGTGAAAAAATAATTTAAAAAATCGTTCGGGAGATGAGTTTACTACCTGGGTACTTTCTTTGTATACTTTTGACTATACGGGCCGAGTCCATGATTTACGGGAAATCGCGGGTTTTCGTTTGCCGGCGATTAAACTTCTTTTATTCAACGTCCCATCAAAAATGAAAACATTTTTGAAAACTACAAGTCTCATGCGTTTTAGTGGTGAAAAAATAATATAAAAAATCGTTTGGGAAATGAGTTTACTGCCTGGGTACTTTCTTTGTATACTTTTGACTATACGGGCCAAGCACGGGTTTTACGGGAAATGGCGGGTTTTCGTTTGCCGGCGATTAAACTTCTTTTATTCAGTGTCTCATCAAAAATGAAAACATTTTTGAAAACTAAAAGTCTCATGTGTTTTAGTGGTGAAAAGATAATTTAAAAAATCGTTTTGGAAATGAGTTTACTCCCTGGGTACTTTCTTTGTATACATTTGACTACACGGGCCAAGCCCGGGATTTATAGTAAATGGCTGGTTTTCGTTTGCCGGCGATTAAACCTCTTTCATTAAGCGTCTCATCAAAAATGAAAACATTTTTGAAAACTACAAGTCTCATGCGTTTTAGTGGTGAAAAAATAATTTAAAAAATCGTTCGGGAGATGAGTTTACTACATGGGTACTTTCTTTGTATACTTTTGACTATACGGGCCGAGTCGATGATTTACGGGAAATCGCGGGTTTTCCTTTGCCGGCGATTAAACTTCTTTTATTCAACGTCCCATCAAAAATGAAAACATTTTTGAAAACTACAAGTCTCATGCGTTTTAGTGGTGAAAAAATAATATAAAAAATCGTTCGGGAAATGAGTTTACTGCCTGGGTACTTTCTTTTTATACTTTTGACTATACGGGCCAAGCACGGGATTTACGGGAAATGGCGGGTTTTCGTTTGCCGGCGATTAAACTTCTTTTATTCAGTGTCTCATCAAAAATGAAAACATTTTTGAAAACTACAAGTCTCATGTGTTTTAGTGGTAAAAAGATAATTTAAAAAATCGTTTTGGAAATGAGTTTACTCACAGGGCACTTTCTTTGTATACTTTTGACTATACGGGCCAAGCACGGGATTTACTGAAAATGGCGGGTTTTCGTTTGCCGGCGATTAAACTTCTTTTATTCAGTGTCTCATCAAAAATGAAAACATTTTTGAAAACTGCAAGTCTCATGTATTTTAGTGGTGAAAAGATAATTTAAAAAATCGTTTTGGAAATGAATTTACTCACAGGGTACTTTCTTTGTATACATTCGACTATACGGGCCAAGCCCGGTATTTACGGGAAATGGCGGGTTTTCGTTTGTCGGCGATTAAACTTCTTTTATTCAGTGTCTCATCAAAAATGAAAACATTTTTGAAAACTACAAGTCTCATGCGTTTTAGTGGTGAAAAAATAATTTAAAAAATCGTTCGGGAGATGAGTTTACTACCTGGGTACTTTCTTTGTATACTTTTGACTATACGGGCCGAGTCGATGATTTACGGGAAATCGCGGGTTTTCCTTTGCCGGCGATTAAACTTCTTTTATTCAACGTCCCATCAAAAATGAAAACATTTTTGAAAACTACAAGTCTCATGCGTTTTAGTGGTGAAAAAATAATATAAAAAATCGTTCGGGAAATGAGTTTACTGCCTGGGTACTTTCTTTTTATACTTTTGACTATACGGGCCAAGCACGGGATTTACGGGAAATGGCGGGTTTTCGTTTGCCGGCGATTAAACTTCTTTTATTCAGTGTCTCATCAAAAATGAAAACATTTTTGAAAACTACAAGTCTCATGTGTTTTAGTGGTAAAAAGATAATTTAAAAAATCGTTTTGGAAATGAGTTTACTCACAGGGCACTTTCTTTGTATACTTTTGACTATACGGGCCAAGCACGGGATTTACGGGAAATGGCGGGTTTTCGTTTGCCGGCGATTAAACTTCTTTTATTCAGTGTCTCATCAAAAATGAAAACATTTTTGAAAACTGCAAGTCTCATGTATTTTAGTGGTGAAAAGATAATTTAAAAAATCGTTTTGGAAATGAATTTACTCACAGGGTACTTTCTTTGTATACATTCGACTATACGGGCCAAGCCCGGTATTTACGGGAAATGGCGGGTTTTCGTTTGTCGGCGATTAAACTTCTTTTATTCAGTGTCTCATCAAAAATGAAAACATTTTTGAAAACTACAAGTCTCATGTGTTTTAGTGGTGAAAAGATAATTTAAAAAATCGTTTTGGAAATGAGTTTACTCACAGGGTACTTTCTTTGTATACATTCGACTATACGGGCCAAGCCCGGTATTTACGGGAAATAGCGGGTTTTCGTTTGCCGGCGATTGAACTTCTTTTATTCAGTGTCTCATCAAAAATGAAAACATTTTTGAAAACTACAAGTCTCATGCGTTTTAGTGGTGAAAAAAAAATTTAAAAAATCATTCGGGAAATGAGTTTACTCCCTGGGTACTTTCTTTGTATACATTTGACTACACGGGCCAAGCCCGGGATTTATAGGAAATGGCTGGTTTTCGTTTGCCGGCGATTAAACCTCTTTCATTAAGCGTCTCATCAAAAATGAAAACATTTTTGAAAACTACAAGTCTCATGCGTTTTAGTGGTGAAAAAATAATTTAAAAAATCGTTCTGGAGATGAGTTTACTACCTGGGTACTTTCTTTGTATACTTTTGACTATACGGGCCGAGTCCATGATTTACGGGAAATCGCGGGTTTTCGTTTGCCGGCGATTAAACTTCTTTTATTCAACGTCCCATCAAAAATGAAAACATTTATGAAAACTACAAGTCTCATGCGTTTTAGTGGTGAAAAAAAAATTTAAAAAATCATTCGGGAAATGAGTTTACTCCCTGGGTACTTTCTTTGTATACATTTGACTACACGGGCCAAGCCCGGGATTTATAGGAAATGGCTGGTTTTCGTTTGCCGGCGATTAAACCTCTTTCATTAAGCGTCTCATCAAAAATGAAAACATTTTTGAAAACTACAAGTCTCATGCGTTTTAGTGGTGAAAAAATAATTTAAAAAATCGTTCTGGAGATGAGTTTACTACCTGGGTACTTTCTTTGTATACTTTTGACTATACGGGCCGAGTCCATGATTTACGGGAAATCGCGGGTTTTCGTTTGCCGGCGATTAAACTTCTTTTATTCAACGTCCCATCAAAAATGAAAACATTTATGAAAACTACAAGTCTCATGCGTTTTAGTGGTGAAAAAATAATATAAAAAATCGTTCGGGAAATGAGTTTACTGCCTGGGTACTTTCTTTGTATACTTTTAACTATACGGGCCAAGCACGGGATTTACGGGAAATGGCGGGTTTTCGTTTGCCGGCGATTAAACGTTTTTTATTCAGTGTCTCATCAAAAATGAAAACATTTTTGAAAACTACAAGTCTCATGTGTTTTAGTGGTAAAAAGATAATTTAAAAAATCGTTTTGGAAATGAGTTTACTCACAGGGCACTTTCTTTGTATACTTTTGACTATACGGGCCAAGCACGGGATTTACGGGAAATGGCGGGTTTTCGTTTGCCGGCGATTAAACTTCTTTTATTCAGTGTCTCATCAAAAATGAAAACATTTTTGAAAACTACAAGTCTCATGTGTTTTATTGGTGAAAAGATAATTTTAAAAAATCGTTTTGGAAATGAGTTTACTCACAGGGTACTTTCTTTGTATACTTTTGACTATACTGCCAAGCACGGGATTTACGGGAAATGGCGGGTTTTCGTTTGCCGGCGATTAAACTTCTTTTATTCAGTGTCTCATCAAAAATGAAAACATTTTTGAAAACTACAAGTCTCATGTGTTTTATTGGTGAAAAGATAATTTAAAAAATCGTTTTGGAAATGAGTTTACTCACAGGGTACTTTCTTTGTATACATTCGACTATACGGGCCAAGCCCGGTATTTACGGAAAATGGCGGGTTTTCGTTTGCCGGCGATTAAACTTCTTTTATTCAGTGTCTCATCAAAAATGAAAACATTTTTGAAAACTACAAGTGTCATGCGTTTTAGTGGTGAAAAAAAAAAAAAAAAAATCATTCGGGAAATGAGTGTACTCCCTGGGTACTTTCTTTGTATACATTTGACTACACGGGCCAAGCCCGGGATTTATAGGAAATGGCTGGTTTTCGTTTGCCGGCGATTAAACTTCTTTTATTCAACGTCCCATCAAAAATGAAAACATTTTTGAAAACTACAAGTCTCATGCGTTTTAGTGGTGAAAAAATAATATAAAAAATCGTTCGGGAAATGAGTTTACTGCCTGGGTACTTTCTTTGTATACTTTTGACTATACGGGCCAAGCACGGGATTTACGGGAAATGGCGGGTTTTCGTTTGCCGGCGATTAAACTTCTTTTATTCAGTGTCTCATCAAAAATGAAAACATTTTTGAAAACTACAAGTCTCATGTGTTTTAGTGGTAAAAAGATAATTTAAAAAATCGTTTTGGAAATGAGTTTACTCACAGGGCACTTTCTTTGTATACTTTTGACTATACGGGCCAAGCACGGGATTTACGGGAAATGGCGGGTTTTCGTTTGCCGGCGATTAAACTTCTTTTATTCAGTGTCTCATCAAAAATGAAAACATTTTTGAAAACTACAAGTCTCATGTGTTTTATTGGTGAAAAGATAATTTAAAAAATCGTTTTGGAAATGAGTTTACTCACAGGGTACTTTCTTTGTATACTTTTGACTATACGGGCCAAGCACGGGATTTACGGGAAATGGCGGGTTTTCGTTTGCCGGCGATTAAACTTCTTTTATTCAGTGTCTCATCAAAAATGAAAACATTTTTGAAAACTACAAGTCTCATGTGTTTTATTGGTGAAAAGATAATTTAAAAAATCGTTTTGGAAATGAGTTTACTCACAGGGTACTTTCTTTGTATACATTCGACTATACGGGCCAAGCCCGGTATTTACGGAAAATGGCGGGTTTTCGTTTGCCGGCGATTAAACTTCTTTTATTCAGTGTCTCATCAAAAATGAAAACCTTTTTGAAAACTACAAGTCTCATGCGTTTTAGTGGTGAAAAAAAAAATTAAAAAATCATTCGGGAAATGAGTGTACTCCCTGGGTACTTTCTTTGTATACATTTGACTACACGGGCCAAGCCCGGGATTTATAGGAAATGGCTGGTTTTCGTTTGCCGGCGATTAAACCTCTTTCATTAAGCGTGTCATCAAAAATGAAAACATTTTTGAAAACTACAAGTCTCATGCGTTTTAGTGGTGAAAAAATAATTTAAAAAATCGTTCGGGAGATGAGTTTACTCCCTGGGTACTTTCTTTGTATACTTTTGACTATACGGGCCGAGTCCATGATTTACGGGAAATCGCGGGTTTTCGTTTGCCGGCGATTAAACTTCTTTTATTCAACGTCCCATCAAAAATGAAAACATTTTTGAAAACTACAAGTCTCATGCGTTTTAGTGGTGAAAAAATAATATAAAAAATCGTTCGGGAAATGAGTTTACTGCCTGGGTACTTTCTTTGTATACTTTTGACTATACGGGCCAAGCACGGGATTTACGGGAAATGGCGGGTTTTCGTTTGCCGGCGATTAAACTTCTTTTATTCAGTGTCTCATCAAAAATGAAAACATTTTTAAAAACTACAAGTCTCATGTGTTTTAGTGGTGAAAAGATAATTTAAAAAATCGTTTTGGAAATGAATTTACTCACAGGGTACTTTCTTTGTATACATTCGACTATACGGGCCAAGCCCGGTATTTACGGGAAATGGCGGGTTTTCGTTTGCCGGCGATTAAACTTCTTTTATTCAGTGTCTCATCAAAAATGAAAACATTTTTGAAAACTACAAGTCTCATGCGTTTTAGTGGTGAAAAAATAATTTAAAAAATCGTTCGGGAGATGAGTTTACTCCCTGGGTAGTTTCTTTGTATACATTTGACTACACGGGCCAAGCCCGGGATTTATAGGAAATGGCTGGTTTTCGTTTGCCGGCGATTAAACCTCTTTCATTAAGCGTCTCATCAAAAATGAAAACATTTTTGAAAACTACAAGTCTCATGCGTTTTAGTGGTGAAAAAATAATTTAAAAAATCGTTCGGGAGATGAGTTTACTACCTGGGTACTTTCTTTGTATACTTTTGACTATACGGGCCGAGTCCATGATTTACGGGAAATCGCGGGTTTTCGTTTGCCGGCGATTAAACTTCTTTTATTCAACGTCCCATCAAAAATGAAAACATTTTTGAAAACTACAAGTCTCATGCGTTTTAGTGGTGAAAAAATAATATAAAAAATCGTTCGGGAAATGAGTTTACTGCCTGGGTACTTTCTTTGTATACTTTTGACTATACGGGCCAAGCACGGGATTTACGGGAAATGGCGGGTTTTCGTTTGCCGGCGATTAAACTTCTTTTATTCAGTGTCTCATCAAAAATGAAAACATTTTTGAAAACTACAAGTCTCATGTGTTTTAGTGGTGAAAAGATAATTTAAAAATCGTTTTGGAAATGAGTTTACTCACAGGGTACTTTCTTTGTATACATTCGACTATACGGGCCAAGCCCGGTATTTACGGGAAATCGCGGTTTTCGTTTGCCGGCGATTAAACCACTTTCATTAAGCCTCTCATCAAAAATGAAAACATTTCTGAAAACTACAAGTCTCATGCGTTTTAGTGGTGAAAAAATAACTAAAAAAATCATTCGGGAAATGAGTTTACTCCCTGGGTACTTTCTTTGTATACATTTGACTACACGGGCCAAGCCCGGGATTTATAGGAAATGGCTGGTTTTCGTTTGCCGGCGATTAAACCTCTTTCATTAAGCGTCTCATCAAAAATGAAAACATTTTTGAAAACTACAAGTCTCATGCGTTTTAGTGGTGAAAAAATAATTTAAAAAATCGTTCGGGAGATGAGTTTACTCCCTGGGTACTTTCTTTGTATACTTTTGACTATACGGGCCGAGTCCATGATTTACGGGAAATCGCGGGTTTTCGTTTGCCGGCGATTAAACTTCTTTTATTCAACGTCCCATCAAAAATGAAAACATTTTTGAAAACTACAAGTCTCATGCGTTTTAGTGGTGAAAAAATAATATAAAAAATCGTTCGGGAAATGAGTTTACTGCCTGGGTACTTTCTTTGTATACTTTTGACTATACGGGCCAAGCACGGGATTTACGGGAAATGGCGGGTTTTCGTTTGCCGGCGATTAAAATTCTTTTATTCAGTGTCTCATCAAAAATGAAAACATTTTTGAAAACTACAAGTCTCATGTGTTTTAGTGGTGAAAAGATAATTTAAAAATCGTTTTGGAAATGAGTTTACTCACAGGGTACTTTCTTTGTATACATTCGACTATACGGGCCAAGCCCGGAATTTACGGGAAATCGCGGTTTTCGTTTGCCGGCGATTAAACCACTTTCATTAAACCTCTCATCAAAAATGAAAACATTTCTGAAAACTACAAGTCTCATGCGTTTTAGTGGTGAAAAAATAACTAAAAAAATCGTTCGGGAAATGAGTTTACTCCCTGGGTACTTTCTTTGTATACTTTTGACTATACGGGCGGAGTCCGGGATTAACGGGAAGTTGCGGGTTTTCGTTTGCCGGCGATTAAACTTCTTTTATTCAGCGTCCCATCAAAAATGAAAACATTTTTGAAAACTACAAGTCTCATGCGTTTTAGTGGTAAAAAAATAATATAAAAAATCGTTCGGGAAATGAGTTTACTCCCTGGGTACTTTCTTTGTATACTTTTAACTATACGTCAAAGCCCGTGATTTACGGGAAATGGCGGGTTTTCGTTTGCCGGCGATTAAACTTCTTTTATTCAGTGTCTCATCAAAAATGAAAACATTTTTGAGAACTACAAGTCTCATGCGTTTTAGTGGTAAAAAAATAATATAAAAAATCGTTCGGGAAATGAGTTTACTCCCTGGGTACTTTCTTTGTATACTTTTAACTATACGTCCAAGCCCGGGATTTACGGGAAATGGCGGGTTTTCGTTTGCCGGCGATTAAACTTCTTTTATTCAGTGTCTCATCAAAAATGAAAACATTTTTGAAAACTACAAGTCTCATGCGTTTTAGTGGTGAAAAAAAAATTTAAAAAATCATTCGGGAAATGAGTTTACTCCCTGGGTACTTTCTTTGTATACATTTGACTACACTGGCCAAGCCCGGGATTTATAGGAAATGGCTGGTTTTCGTTTGCCGGCGATTAAACTTCTTTTATTCAGTGTCTCATCAAAAATGAAAACATTTTTGAAAACTTCAAGTCTCATGTGTTTTAGTGGTGAAAAGATAATTTAAAAATTCGTTTTGGAAATGAGTTTACTCACAGGGTACTTTCTTTGTATACATTCGACTATACGGGCCAAGCCCGGGATTTACGGGAAATCCGGGTTTTGGTTTGCCGGCGATTAAACCACTTTCATTAAGCCTCTCATCAAAAATGAAAACATTTGTGAAAACTACAAGTCTCATGCGTTTTAGTGGTGAAAAAATAATATAAAAAATCGTTCGGGAAATGAGTTTACTGCCTGGGTACTTTCTTTGTATACTTTTGACTATACGGGCCAAGCACGGGATTTACGGGAAATGGCGGGTTTTCGTTTGCCGGCGATTAAAATTCTTTTATTCAGTGTCTCATCAAAAATGAAAACATTTTTGAAAACTACAAGTCTCATGTGTTTTAGTGGTGAAAAGATAATTTAAAAATCGTTTTGGAAATGAGTTTACTCACAGGGTACTTTCTTTGTATACATTCGACTATACGGGCCAAGCCCGGAATTTACGGGAAATCGCGGTTTTCGTTTGCCGGCGATTAAACCACTTTCATTAAACCTCTCATCAAAAATGAAAACATTTCTGAAAACTACAAGTCTCATGCGTTTTAGTGGTGAAAAAATAACTAAAAAAATCGTTCGGGAAATGAGTTTACTCCCTGGGTACTTTCTTTGTATACTTTTGACTATACGGGCGGAGTCCGGGATTAACGGGAAGTTGCGGGTTTTCGTTTGCCGGCGATTAAACTTCTTTTATTCAGCGTCCCATCAAAAATGAAAACATTTTTGAAAACTACAAGTCTCATGCGTTTTAGTGGTAAAAAAATAATATAAAAAATCGTTCGGGAAATGAGTTTACTCCCTGGGTACTTTCTTTGTATACTTTTAACTATACGTCAAAGCCCGTGATTTACGGGAAATGGCGGGTTTTCGTTTGCCGGCGATTAAACTTCTTTTATTCAGTGTCTCATCAAAAATGAAAACATTTTTGAGAACTACAAGTCTCATGCGTTTTAGTGGTAAAAAAATAATATAAAAAATCGTTCGGGAAATGAGTTTACTCCCTGGGTACTTTCTTTGTATACTTTTAACTATACGTCCAAGCCCGGGATTTACGGGAAATGGCGGGTTTTCGTTTGCCGGCGATTAAACTTCTTTTATTCAGTGTCTCATCAAAAATGAAAACATTTTTGAAAACTACAAGTCTCATGCGTTTTAGTGGTGAAAAAAAAATTTAAAAAATCATTCGGGAAATGAGTTTACTCCCTGGGTACTTTCTTTGTATACATTTGACTACACTGGCCAAGCCCGGGATTTATAGGAAATGGCTGGTTTTCGTTTGCCGGCGATTAAACTTCTTTTATTCAGTGTCTCATCAAAAATGAAAACATTTTTGAAAACTTCAAGTCTCATGTGTTTTAGTGGTGAAAAGATAATTTAAAAATTCGTTTTGGAAATGAGTTTACTCACAGGGTACTTTCTTTGTATACATTCGACTATACGGGCCAAGCCCGGGATTTACGGGAAATCCGGGTTTTGGTTTGCCGGCGATTAAACCACTTTCATTAAGCCTCTCATCAAAAATGAAAACATTTGTGAAAACTACAAGTCTCATGCGTTTTAGTGGTGAAAAAATAGTTTAAAAAATCGTTCGGGAAATGAGTTTACTCCCTGGGTACTTTCTTTGTATACTTTTGACTATACAGGCCGAGTCCGGGATTAACGGGAAGTTGCGGGTTTTCGTTTGCCGGCGATTAAACTTCTTTTGTTCAGCGTCTCATCAAAAATGAAAACATTTTTGAAAACTACAAGTCTTATGCGTTTAAGTGGTGAAAAAAAAATTTAAAAAATCATTCGGGAAACGAGTTTACTCCCTGGGTACTTTCTTTGTATACATTTGACTACACTGGCCAAGCCCGGGATTTATAGGAAATGGCTGGTTTTCGTTTGCCTGCGATTAAACTTCTTTTATTCAGTGTCTCATCAAAAATAAAAACATTTTTGAAAACTTCAAGTCTCATGTGTTTTAGTGGTGAAAAGAGAATTTAAAAATCGTTTTGGAAATGAGTTTACTCACAGGGTACTTTCTTTGTATACATTCGACTATACGGGCCAAGCCCGGGATTTACGGGAAATCCGGGTTTTGGTTTGCCGGCGATTAAACCACTTTCATTAAGCCTCTCATCAAAAATGAAAACATTTCTGAAAACTACAAGTCTCATGCGTTTTAGTGGTGAAAAAATAATTTAAAAAATCGTTCGGGAAATGAGTTTACTCCCTGGGTACTTTCTTTGTATACTTTTGACTATACGGGCTGAGTCCGGGATTAACGGGAAGTTGCGGGTTTTCGTTTGCCGGCGATTAAACTTCTTTTATTCAGCGTCTCATCAAAAATGAAAATATTTTTGAAAACTACAAGTCTCATGCGTTTTAGTGGTGAAAAAATAATTTAAAAAATCCTTCGGAAAATGAGTTTACTCCCTGGGTACTTTCTTTGTATACTTTTGACTATACGGGCTGAGTCCGGGATTAACAAGAAGTTGCGGGTTTTCGTTTGCCGGCGATTAAACTTCTTTTATTCAGCGTCTCGTCAAAAATGAAAATATTTTTGAAAACTACAAGTCTCATGCGTTTTAGTGGTGAAAAAATAATTTAAAAAATCCTTCGGAAAATGAGTTTACTCCCTGGGTACTTTCTTTGTATACTTTTGACTATACGGGCCGAGTCCGGGATTAACGGGAAGTTGCGGGTTTTCGTTTGCCGGCGATTAAACTTCTTTTGTTCAGCGTCTCATCAAAAATGAAAACATTTTTGAAAACTACAAGTCTTATGCGTTTTAGTGGTGAAAAAATAATTTAAAAAATCGTTCTGGAAATGAGTTTACTCACAGGGCACTTTCTTTGTATACATTCGACTATACGGACCAAGCCAGGTATTTACGGGAAATCGCGGGTTTTCGTTTGCCGGCAATTAAATCTCTTTCATTAAGCGTCTCATCAAAAATGAAAACCTTTTTGTATACTACAAGTCTCATGCGTTTTAGTGGTGAAAAAAAAATTTAAAAAATCGTTCGGGAAATGAGTTTACTCCCTGGGTACTTTCTCTGTATACATTCGACTACACGGGCCAAGCCCGGGATTTAGGGGAAATCGCTGGTTTTCGTTTGCCGGCGATTAAACCTCTTTCATTAAGCGTCTCATCAAAAATGAAAACATTTTTGAAAACTACAAGTCTCATGCGTTTTAGTGGTGAAAAAATAATTTAAAAAATCGGTCGGAAAATGAGTTTACTCCCTGGGTACTTTCTTTGTATACTTTTGACTATACGGGCCGAGTCCGGGATTTACGGGAAATCGCGGGTTTTCGTTTGCCGGCGATTAAACTTCTTTTATTCAGCGTCCCATTAAAAATGAAAATATTTTTGAAAACTACGAGTCTCATGCGTTTTATTTGTGAAAAAATAATATAAAAAATCGCTCGGGAAATGAGTTTACTCCCTGGGTACTTTCTTTGTATACTTTTGACTATACGGGCCGAGTCCGGGATTTACGGGAAGTCGCAGGTTTTCGTTTGCCGGCGATTAAACTTCTTTTATTCAGCGTCTCATCAAAAATGAAAACATTTTTAAAAACTACAAGTCTCATGGGATATAGTGGTGAAATAATAATTTAAAAAATCGTTCGGGAAATGAGTTTACACCCTGGGTACTTTCTTTGTATACTTTTGACTATACGGGCCGAGTCCGGGATTTATGGGAAATCTCAGGTATTCGTTTGCCAGCGATTAAACTTCTTTTATTCAGCGTCTCATCAAAAATGAAAACATTTTTGAAAACTACAAGTCTCATGCGTTTTAGTGGTGAAAAAATAATTTAAAAAATCGTTCGGGAAATGAGTTTACTCCCTGGGTGCTTTCTTTGTTTACTTTTGACTTTACAGGCCGAGTCCGGGATTTACGGGAAATCGCAGGTTTTCGTTTGCCGGCGTTTAAACGTCTTTTATTCAGCGTCTCATCAAAAATGAAAACAAGTTTGAAGACTACAAGTCTCATGCGTTTTAGTGGTGAAAAAATAATTTAAAAAATCGTTCGGGAAATGAGTTTACTCCCTGGGTGCTTTCTTTGTTTACTTTTGACTTTACAGGCCGAGTCCGGGATTTACGGGAAATCGCAGGTATTCGTTTGCCAGCGATTGAACTTCTTTTATTCAGCGTCTCATCAAAAATGAAAACAAGTTTGAAGACTACAAGTCTCATGCGTTTTAGTGGTGAAAAAATAATTTAAAAAATCGTTCGGGAAATGAGTTTACTCCCTGGGTACTTTCTTTGTATACTTTTGACTATACGGGCCAAGCCCGGGATTTACGGGAAATCGCGGGTTTACGTTTGCAGGCGTTTAAACGTCTTTTATTCAGCGTCTCATCAAAAATGAAAACAAGTTTGAAGACTACAAGTCTCATGCGTTTTAGTGGTGAAAAAATAATTTAAAAAATCGTTCGGGAAATGAGTTTACTCCCTGGGTACTTTCTTTGTATACATTCGACTATACGGGCCAAGCCCGGGATTTACGGGAAATCGCGGGTTTTCGTTTGCCGGTGATTAAACCTCTTTCATTAGGCGTCTCATCAAAAATGAAAACATTTTTGAAAACTACAAGTCTCATGCGTTTTAGTGGTGAAAAAAAAATTTAAAAATCGTTCGGGAAATGAGTTTACTACCTGGGTACTTTCTTTGTATACTTTTGACTATACGGGCCGAGTCCGGGATTTACGGGAAGTCGCAGGTTTTCGTTTGCCGGCGATTAAACTTCTTTTTCTCAGCGTCTCATCAAAAATGAAAACATTTTTAAAAACTACAAGTCTCATGGGCTTTAATGGTGAATTAATAATTTAAAAAATTGTTCGGGAAATGAGTTTAAACCCTGGGTACTTTCTTTGTATACTTTTGACTATACGGGCCGAGTCCGGGTTTTACGGGAAATCTCAGGTTTTCGTTTGCCAGCGATTAAACTTCTTTTATTCAGCGTCTCATCAAAAATGAAAACATTTTTGAAAACTACAAATCTCATGCGTTTTAGTGGTGAAAAAATAATTTAAAAAATCGTTCGGGAAATGACTTTTCTCCCTGGGTACTTTCTTTGTATACTTTTGATTATACGGGCCGAGTCCGGGGTTTACGGGAAATGGCGGGTTTTCGTTTGCTGGCGATTAAACTTCTTCTATTCAGCGTCTCAGCAAAATTGAAAACAAGTTTGAAGACTACAAGTCTCATGCGTTTTAGTGGTTAAGAAATAATTTAAAAAATCGTTCGGGAAATGAGTTTCCTCCCTGGGTACTTTCTTTGTTTACTTTTGACTTTACAGGCCGAGTCCGGGATTTACGGGAAATCGCAGGTTTTCGTTTGCCGGCGTTTAAACGTCTTTTATTCAGCGTCTCATCAAAAATGAAAACAAGTTTGAAGACTACAAGTCTCATGCGTTTTAGTGGTGAAAAAATAATTTAAAAAATCGTTCGGGAAATGAGTTTACTCCCTGGGTACTTTCTTTGTATACTTTTGACTATACGGGCCAAGCCCGGGATTTACGGGAAATCGCGGGTTTTCGTTTGCCGGCGGTTAAACTTCTTTTATTCAGTGTCTCATCAAAAATGAAAACATTTTTGAAAACAACAAGTCTCATGCGTTTTAATGGTGGAAAGATAATTTAAAAAATCGTTTTGGAAATGAGTTTAGTCACAGGGTACTTTCTTTGTATACATTCGACTATACGGGCCAAGCCCGGGATTTACGGGAAATCGCGGGTTTTCGTTTGCCGGCGATTAAACCACTTTCATTCAGCGTCTCATCAAAAATGAAAACATTTTTAAAAACTACAAGTCTCATGGGCTTTAGTGGTGAAATATTAATTTAAAAAATCGTTCGGGAAATGAGTTTACACCCTGGGTACTTTCTTTGTATACTTTTGACTATACGGGCCGAGTCCGGGATTTACGGAAAATCTCAGGTTTTCGTTTGCCAGTGATTAAACTTCTTTTATTCAGCGTCTCATCAAAAATGAAAACATTTTTGAAAACTACAAGTCTCATGCGTTTTAGTGGTGAAAAAATAATTTAAAAAATCGTTCGGGAAATGAGTTTTCTCCCTGGGTAGTTTCTTTGTATACTTTTGATTATACGGGCCGAGTCCGGGGTTTACGGGAAATGGCGGGTTTTCGTTTGCTGGCGATTAAACTTCTTTTATTCAGCGTCTCAGCAAAAATGAAAACAAGTTTGAAGACTACAAGTCCCATGCGTTTTAGTGGTGAAGAAATAATTTAAAAAATCGTTCGGGAAATGAGTTTACTCCCTGGGTGCTTTCTTTGTTTACTTTTGACTTTACAGGCCGAGCCGGGATTTACGGGAAATCGCAGGTTTTCGTTTGCCGGCGTTTAAACGTCTTTTATTCAGCGTCTCATCAAAAATGAAAACAAGTTTGAAGACTACAAGTCTCATGCGTTTTAGTGGTGAAAAAATAATTTAAAAAATCGTTCGGGAAATGAGTTTACTCCCTGGGTACTTTCTTTGTATACTTTTGACTATACGGGCCAAGCCCGGGAGTTACGGGAAATCGCGGGTTTTCGTTTGCCGGCGTTTAAACGTCTTTTATTCAGCGTCTCATCAAAAATGGAAACAAGTTTGAAGACTACAAGTCTCATGCGTTTTAGTGGTGAAAAAATAATTTAAAAAATCGTTCGGGAAATGAGTTTACTCCCTGGGTACTTTCTTTGTATACATATGACTATACGGGCCAAGCCCGGGATTTACGGGAAATCGCGGGTTTTCGTTTGCCGGCGATTAAACCTCTTTCATTAAGCGTCTCATCAAAAATGAAAACATTTTTGAAAACTACAAGTCTCATGCGTTTTAGTGGTGAAAAAATAATTTAAAAAATCGTTCGGGAAATGAGTTTTCTCCCTGGGTAGTTTCTTTGTATACTTTTGATTATACGGGCCGAGTCCGGGGTTTACGGGAAATGGCGGGTTTTCGTTTGCTGGCGATTAAACTTCTTTTATTCAGCGTCTCAGCAAAAATGAAAACAAGTTTGAAGACTACAAGTCCCATGCGTTTTAGTGGTGAAGAAATAATTTAAAAAATCGTTCGGGAAATGAGTTTACTCCCTGGGTGCTTTCTTTGTTTACTTTTGACTTTACAGGCCGAGCCGGGATTTACGGGAAATCGCAGGTTTTCGTTTGCCGGCGTTTAAACGTCTTTTATTCAGCGTCTCAGCAAAAATGAAAACAAGTTTGAAGACTACAAGTCCCATGCGTTTTAGTGGTGAAGAAATAATTTAAAAAATCGTTCGGGAAATGAGTTTACTCCCTGGGTGCTTTCTTTGTTTACTTTTGACTTTACAGGCCGAGCCGGGATTTACGGGAAATCGCAGGTTTTCGTTTGCCGGCGTTTAAACGTCTTTTATTCAGCGTCTCATCAAAAATGAAAACAAGTTTGAAGACTACAAGTCTCATGCGTTTTAGTGGTGAAAAAATAATTTAAAAAATCGTTCGGGAAATGAGTTTACTCCCTGGGTACTTTCTTTGTATACTTTTGACTATACGGGCCAAGCCCGGGAGTTACGGGAAATCGCGGGTTTTCGTTTGCCGGCGTTTCAACGTCTTTTATTCAGCGTCTCATCAAAAATGAAAACAAGTTTGAAGACTACAAGTCTCATGCGTTTTAGTGGTGAAAAAATAATTTAAAAAATCGTTCGGGAAATGAGTTTACTCCCTGGGTACTTTCTTTGTATACATATGACTA
Source organism: Hydractinia symbiolongicarpus (assembly GCF_029227915.1). Taxonomy (NCBI): domain Eukaryota; kingdom Metazoa; phylum Cnidaria; class Hydrozoa; order Anthoathecata; family Hydractiniidae; genus Hydractinia; species Hydractinia symbiolongicarpus. Next base: position 26,931,464 of record NC_079881.1, read on the forward strand.
TACGGGCCAAGCCCGGGATTTACGGGAAATCGCGGGTTTTCGTTTGCCGGCGATTAAACCTCTTTCATTAAGCGTCTCATCAAAAATGAAAACATTTTTGAAAACTACAAGTCTCATGCGTTTTAGTGGTGAAAAAAAAATTTAAAAATCGTTCGGGAAATGAGTTTACTCCCTGGGTACTTTCTTTGTATACTTTTGACTATACGGGCCGAGTCCGGGATTTACGGGAAGTGGCAGGTTTTCGTTTGCCGGCGATTAAACTTCTTTTTCTCAGCGTCTCATCAAAAATGAAAACATTTTTAAAAACTACAAGTCTCATGGGCTTTAATGGTGAAATAATAGTTTAAAAAATTGTTCGGGAAATGAGTTTACACCCTGGGTACTTTCTTTGTATACTTTTGACTATACGGGCCGAGTCCGGGCTTTACGGGAAATCTCAGGTTTTCGTTTGCCAGCGATTAAACTTCTTTTATTCAGCGTCTCATCAAAAATGAAAACATTTTTGAAAACTACAAATCTCATGCGTTTTAGTGGTGAAAAAATAATTTAAAAAATCGTTCGGGAAATGAGTTTTCTCCCCGGGTACTTCCTTTGTATACTTTTGATTATACGGGCCGAGTCCGGGGTTTACGGGAAATGGCGGGTTTTCGTTTGCTGGCGATTAAACTTCTTTTATTCAGCGTCTCAGCAAAAATGAAAACAAGTTTGAAGACTACAAGTCTCATGCGTTTTAGTGGTGAAGAAATAATTTAAAAAATCGTTCGGGAAATGAGGTTACTCCCTGGGTACTTTCTTTGTTTACTTTTGACTTTACAGGCCGAGTCCGGGATTTACGGGAAATCGCAGGTTTTCGTTTGCCGGCGATTAAACTTCTTTTATTCAGCGTTTCATCAAAAATGAAAACAAGTTTGAAGACTACAACTCTCATGCGTTTTAGTGGTGAAAAAATAATTTAAAAAATCGTTCGGAAAATGAGTTTACTCCCTGGGTACTTTCTTTTTATACGTTTGACTATACGGGCCAAGCCCGGGATTTACGGGAAATCGCGGGTTTTCGTTTGCCGGCGATTAAACTTCTTTTATTCAGCGTCTCATCAAAAATAAACACATTTTTGAAAACTACAAGTCTTATGCGTTTTAGTGGTGAAAAAATAATTTAAAAAATCGTTCGGGAAATGAGTTTCCTCCCTGGGTACTTCCTTTGTATACATTCGACTACACGGGCCAAGCCCGGATTTACGGGAAATGGCGGGTTTTCGTTTGTCGGCGATTAAACTTCTTTTATTCAGTGTCTCATCAAAAATAAAAAACATTTTAGAAAACTACAAGTCTCATGCGTTTTAGTGGTGAAAAGATAATTTAAAAAATCTTTTTGGAAATGAGTTTACTCACAGGGTACTTTCTTTGTATACATTCGACTATACGGGCCAAGCCCGGGATTTACGGGAAATCTCAGGTTTTCGTTTGCCCGCGATTAAACTTCTTTTATTCAGCGTCTCATCAAAAATGAAAACATTTTTGAAAACTACAAATCTCATGCGTTTTAGTGGTGAAAAAATAATTTATAAAATCGTTCGGGAAATGAGTTTTCTCCCTGGGTACTTTCTTTGTATACTTTTGATTATACGGGCCGAGTCCGGGGTTTACGGGAAATGGCGGGTTTTTGTTTGCTGGCGATTAAACTTCTTTTACTCAGCGTCTCATCAAAAATGAAAACATTTTTAAAAACTACAAGTCTCATGGGCTTTAGTGGTGAAAAAATAATTGAAAAAATCGTTCGGGAAATGAGTTTACTCCCTGTGTACTTTCTTTGTATACTTTTGACTATACGGGCCAAGCCCGGGATTTACGGGAAATCGCGGGTTTTCGTTTGCCGGCGATTAAACTTCTTTTATTCAGCGTCTCATCAAAAATGAAAACATTTTTGAAAACTACAAGTCTCATGCGATTTAGTGGTGAAAAGATAATTTAAAAAATCGTTCGGGAAATCAGTTAACTCATTGGGTACTTTCTTTGTATACTTTTGACTATACGGGCCGAGTCCGGGATTTACGGGAAATTGCGGGTTTTCGTTTGCCGGCGATTAAACCACTTTCATTAAGCGTCTCATCAAAAATGAAAACATTTCTGAAAACTACAAGTCTCATGCGTTTTAGTGGTGAAATAATAATTTAAAAATCGTTCGGGAAATGAGTTTACACCCTGGGTACTTTCTTTGTATACTTTTGACTATACGGGCCGAGTCCGGGATTTACGGGAAATCGCGGGTTTTCGTTTGCTGGCGATTAAACTTCTTTTATTCAGCGTCTCGTCAAAAATAAAAACATTTTTGAAAACTACAAGTCTCATGCGTTTTAGTGGTGAAAAAATAATTTAAAAGATCGTTCGGGGAATGAGTTTACTCCCTGGGTACTTTCTTTGTATACTTTTGACTATACGGGCCGAGTCCGGGATTTACGGGAAATCGCGGGTTTTCGTTTGCCGGCGATTAAACTTCTTTTATTCAGCGTCTCGTCAAAAATAAAAACATTTTTGAAAACTACAAGTCTCATGCGTTTTAGTGGTGAAAAAATAATTTAAAAGATCGTTCGGGGAATGAGTTTACTCCCTGGGTACTTTCTTTGTATACTTTTGACTATACGGGCCGAGTCCGGGGTTTACGTGAAATGGCGGCTTTTTGTTTGCCGGCGATTAAGCTCCTTTTATTCAACGTCTCATGAAGAATGAAATCATTTTTATAAACTACAAGTCTCATGGGATTTAGTGGTGAAATAATAATTTAAAAAATCGTTCGGGAAATGAGTTTACTCCCTGGGTACTTTCTTTGTATACTTTTGACTATACGGGCCGAGTCTGGGATTTACGGGAAATCGCAGTTTTTCGATTGCCGGCGATTAAACTTCTTTTATTCAGCGTCTCATCAAAAATGAAAACATTTTTGAAAACTACAAGTCTCATGCGATTTAGTGGTGAAAAGATAATTTAAAAAATCGTTCTGGAAATGAGTTTACTCACAGGGTACTTTCTTTGTATACATTCGACTATACGGGACAAGCCCGGGATTTACGGGAAATTGCGGGTTTTCGTTTGCTGGCGATTAAACCTCTTTCATTAAGCGTCTCATTAAAAATGAAAACATTTTTGAGAACTACAAGTCTCATTCGTTCTAGTGGTGCAGAAATAATTTGAAAAATCGTTCTGGAAATGAGTTTACTCACAGGGTACTTTCTTTGTATCATTCGACTATGCGGGCCAAGCCCGGGATTTACGGGAAATCGCGGGTTTTCGTTTGCCGGCGATTAAACTTCTTTTATTCAGCGTCTCGTCAAAAATAAAAACATTTTTGAAAACTACAAGTCTCATGCGTTTTAGTGGTGAAAAAATAATTTAAAAGATCGTTCGGGGAATGAGTTTACTCCCTGGGTACTTTCTTTGTATACTTTTGACTATACGGGCCGAGTCCGGGGTTTACGTGAAATGGCGGCTTTTTGTTTGCCGGCGATTAAGCTCCTTTTATTCAGCGTCTCATGAAGAATGAAATCATTTTTATAAACTACAAGTCTCATGGGATTTAGTGGTGAAATAATAATTTAAAAAATCGTGCGGGAAATGAGTTTACTCCCTGGGTACTTTCTTTGTATACTTTTGACTATACGGGCCGAGTCTGGGATTTACGGGAAATCGCAGGTTTTCGATTGCCGGCGATTAAACTTCTTTTATTCAGCGTCTCATCAAAAATGAAAACATTTTTGAAAACTACAAGTCTCATGCGATTTAGTGGTGAAAAGATAATTTAAAAAATCGTTCTGGAAATGAGTTTACTCACAGGGTACTTTCTTTGTATACTTTTGACTATACGGGCCGAGTCCGGGATTTACGGGAAATCGCGGGTTTTCGTTTGCCGGCGATTAAACTTCTTTTATTCAGCGTCTCGTCAAAAATAAAAACATTTTTGAAAACTACAAGTCTCATGCGTTTTAGTGGTGAAAAAATAATTTAAAAGATCGTTCGGGGAATGAGTTTACTCCCTGGGTACTTTCTTTGTATACTTTTGACTATACGGGCCGAGTCCGGGGTTTACGTGAAATGGCGGCTTTTTGTTTGCCGGCGATTAAGCTCCTTTTATTCAGCGTCTCATGAAGAATGAAATCATTTTTATAAACTACAAGTCTCATGGGATTTAGTGGTGAAATAATAATTTAAAAAATCGTGCGGGAAATGAGTTTACTCCCTGGGTACTTTCTTTGTATACTTTTGACTATACGGGCCGAGTCTGGGATTTACGGGAAATCGCAGGTTTTCGATTGCCGGCGATTAAACTTCTTTTATTCAGCGTCTCATCAAAAATGAAAACATTTTTGAAAACTACAAGTCTCATGCGATTTAGTGGTGAAAAGATAATTTAAAAAATCGTTCTGGAAATGAGTTTACTCACAGGGTACTTTCTTTGTATACTTTTGACTATACGGGCCGGGTCCGGGATTTACGGGAAATCGCGGGTTTTCGTTTGCCGGCGATTAAACTTCTTTTATTCAGCGTCTCGTCAAAAATAAAAACATTTTTGAAAACTACAAGTCTCATGCGTTTTAGTGGTGAAAAAATAATTTAAAAGATCGTTCGGGGAATGAGTTTACTCCCTGGGTACTTTCTTTGTATACTTTTGACTATACGGGACGAGTCCGGGGTTTACGTGAAATGGCGGCTTTTTGTTTGCCGGCGATTAAGCTCCTTTTATTCAACGTCTCATGAAGAATGAAATCATTTTTATAAACTACAAGTCTCATGGGATTTAGTGGTGAAATAATAATTTAAAAAATCGTTCGGGAAATGAGTTTACTCCCTGGGTACTTTCTTTGTATACTTTTGACTATACGGGCCGAGTCTGGGATTTACGGGAAATCGCAGGTTTTCGATTGCCGGCGATTAAACTTCTTTTATTCAGCGTCTCATCAAAGATGAAAACATTTTTGAAAACTACAAGTCTCATGCGATTTAGTGGTGAAAAGATAATTTAAAAAATCGTTCTGGAAATGAGTTTACTCACAGGGTACTTTCTTTGTATACATTCGACTATACGGGACAAGCCCGGGATTTACGGGAAATTGCGGGTTTTCGTTTGCTGGCGATTAAACCTCTTTCATTAAGCGTCTCATTAAAAATGAAAACATTTTTGAGAACTACAAGTCTCATTCGTTCTAGTGGTGCAGAAATAATTTGAAAAATCGTTCTGGAAATGAGTTTACTCACAGGGTACTTTCTTTGTATCATTCGACTATGCGGGCCAAGCCCGGGATTTGCGGGAAATCGTGGGTTTTCGTTTGCCGGCGATTAAACCTCTTTCATTAAGCGTCTCATCAAAAATGAAAACTTTTTTAAAAACTACAAGTCTCATGGGCTTTAGTGGTGAAATAATAATTTAAAAAATCGTTCGGGAAATGAGTTTACTCCCTGGGTACTTTCTTTGTAAACTTTTGACTATACGGGGCGAGTCTGGGATTTACGGGAAATCGCAGGTTTTCGTTTGCCGGCGATTAAACTTCTTTTATTCAGCGTCTCATCAAAAATGAAAACATTTTTGAAAACTACAAGTCTCATGCGATTTAGTGGTGAAAAGTTAATTTAAAAAATCGTTCTGGAAATGAGTTTACTCACAGGGTACTTTCTTTGTATACATTCGACTATACGGGCCAAGCCCGGGATTTGCGGGAAATCGCGGGTTTTCGTTTGCCGGCGATTAAACCTCTTTCATTAAGCGTCTCATCAAAAATGAAAACATTTTTAAAAACTACAAGTCTCATGGGCTTTAGTGGTGAAATAATAATTTAAAAAATCGTTCGGGAAATGAGTTTACTCCCTGGGTACTTTCTTTGTAAACTTTTGACTATACGGGCCGAGTCTGGGATTTACTGGAAATCGCAAGTTTTCGTTTGCCGGCGATTAAACTTCTTTTATTCAGCGTCTCATCAAAAATCAAAACATTTTTGAAAACTACAAGTCTCATGCGATTTAGTGGTGAAAAGATAATTTAAAATATCGTTCTGGAAATGAGTTTACTCACAGGGTACTTTCTTTGTATACATTCCACTATACGGGACAAGCCCGGGATTTACGGGAAATCGCGGGTTTTCGTTTGCCGGCGATTAAACCTCTTTCATTAAGCGTCTCATCAAAAATGAAAACATTTTTAAAAACTACAAGTCTCATGGGCTTTAGTGGTGAAAAGATAATTTAAAAAATCGTTGTGGAAATGAGTTTACTCACAGGGTACTTTCTTTGTATACATTCCACTATACGGGACAAGCCCGGGATTTACGGGAAATCGCGGGTTTTCGTTTGCCGGCGATTAAACCGCTTTCATTAAGCGTCTCATTAAAAATGAAAACATTTTTGAAAACTACGAGTCTCATACGTTCTAGTGGTGCAGAAATAATTTGTAAAATCGTTTGGGAAATCAGTTTACTCATTGGGTACTTTCTTTATATACATTCAACTACACGTGCCAAGCCCGGGATTTACGGGAAATTGCGGGTTTTCGTTTGCCGGCGATTAAACTTCTTTTACTCAGCGTCTCATCAAAAATGAAAACATTTTTAAAAACTACAAGTCTCATGGGCTTTAGTGGTGAAAAAATAATTGAAAAAATCGTTCGGGAAATGAGTTTACTCCCTTTGTACTTTCTTTGTATACTTTTGACTATACGGGCCAAGCCCGGGATTTACGGGAAATCGCGGGTTTTCGTTTGCCGGCGATTAAACTTCTTTTATTCAGCGTCTCATCAAAAATGAAAACATTTTTGAAAACTACATGTCTCATGCGATTTAGTGGTGAAAAGATAATTTAAAAAATCGTTCGGGAAATCAGTTTACTCATTGGGTACTTTCTTTGTATACATTCCACTATACGTGCCAAGCCCGGGATTTACGGGAAATCGCGGGTTTTCGTTTGCCGGCGATTAAACCTCTTTCATTAAGCGTCTCATTAAAAATGAAAACATTTTTAAAAACTACAAGTCTCATGCGTTTTAGTGGTGAAAAAATAATTGAAAAAATCGTTCGGGAAATGAGTTTGCTGCCTGTGTACTTTCTTTGTATACTTTTGACTATACGGGCCAAGCCCGGGATTTACGGGAAATCACGGGTTTTCGTTTGCCGGCGATTAAACTTCTTTTATTCAGCGTCTCATCAAAAATGAAATCGTTTTTGAAAACTACAAGTCTTATGCGTTTTAGTGGTGAAAAAATAATTTAAAAAATCGTTCGGGAAATGAGTTTACTCCCTGGGTACTTTTTTTGTATACTTTTGACTATGCGGGCCAAGCCCGGGATTTACGGGAAATCGCGGGTTTTCGTTTGCCGGCGATTAAACTTCTTTTATTCAGCGTCTCATCAAAAATGAAAACATTTTTGAAAACTACAAGTCTTATGCGTTTTAGTGGTGAAAAAATAATTTAAAAAATTGCTCTGGAAATGAGTTTGCTCACAGGGTACTTTCTTTGTATACATTCGACTATGCAGGCCAAGCCAGGGATTTGTGGGAAATCGCGCGTTTTCGTTTGCCGGCGATTAAACCTCTTTCATTAAGCGTCTCATCAAAAATGAAAACATTTTTAAAAACTACAAGTCTCATGGGCTTTAGTGGTGAAATAATAATTTAAAAAATCGTTCGGGAAATCAGTTTACTCCCTGGGTACTTTCTTTGTATACTTTTGACTATACGGGCCGAGTCTGGGATTTACGGGAAATAGCAGGTTTTCGTTTGCCGGCGATTAAACTTCTTTTATTCAGGGTCTCATCAAAAATAAAAACATTTTTAAAAACTACAAGTCTCATGCGATTTAGTGGTGAAAAGATAATTTAAAAAATCGTTCTTGAAATGAGTTTACTCACAGGGTACTTTCTTTGTATACATTCGACTATACGGGCCGAGTCCGGGATTTACGGGAAATCGCGGGTTTTCGTTTGCCGGCGATTAAACCTCTTTCATTAAGCGTCTCATTAAAAATGAAAACATTTTTGAGAACTACAAGTCTCATTCGTTCTAGTGGTGCAGAAATAATTTGAAAAATCGTTCGGGAAATCAGTTTACTTCTTGGGTACTTTCTTTATATACATTCAACTATACGGGCCAAGCCCGGGATTTACGGGAAATCGCTGGTTTTCGTTTGCCGGCGATTAAACTTCTTTTATTCAGCGTCTCATCAAAAATGAAAACAAGTTTTAAAACTACAAGTCTCATGCGTTTTAGTGGTGAAAAAATAATTTAAAAAATCTTTCGGGAAATGAGTTTACTCCCTGGGTACTTTCTTTGTATACTTTTGACTATACGGGCCAAGCCCGGGATTTACGGGAAAACGCGGGTTTTCGTTTGCCGGCGATTAAACTTCTTTTATTCAGCGTCTCATCAAAAATGAAAACATTTTTGAAAACTACAAGTCTCATGCGTTTTAGTGGTGAAAAAATAATTTAACAAATCGCTCTGGAAATGAGTTTGCTCACAGGGTACTTTCTTTGTATACATTCGACTATGCGGGCCAAGCCCGGGATTTGCGGGAAATCGCGGGTTTTCGTTTGCCGGCGATTAAACCTCTTTCATTAAGCGTCTCATCAAAAATGAAAACATTTTTAAAAACTGCAAGTCTCATGGGCTTTAGTGGTGAAATAATAATTTAAAAAATCGTTCTGGAAATGAGTTTACTCACAGGGTACTTTCTTTGTATACATTCCACTATACGGGACAAGCCCGGGATTTACGGGAAATCGCGGGTTTTCGTTTGCCGGCGATTAAACCCCTTTCATTAAGCGTCTCATTAAAAATGAAAACATTTTTGAAAACTACAAGTCTCATGCGATTTAGTGGTGAAAAGATAATTTAAAAAATCGCTCTGGAAATGAGTTTGCTCACAGGGTACTTTCTTTGTATACAATCGACTATGCGGGCCAAGCCCGGGATTTGCGGGAAATCGCGGGTTTTCGTTTGCCGGCGATTAAACCTCTTTCATTAAGCGTCTCATCAAAAATGAAAACATTTTTAAAAACTGCAAGTCTCATGGGCTTTAGTGGTGAAATAATAATTTAAAAAATCGTTCTGGAAATGAGTTTACTCACAGGGTACTTTCTTTGTATACATTCCACTATACGGGACAAGCCCGGGATTTACGGGAAATCGCGGGTTTTCGTTTGCCGGCGATTAAACCCCTTTCATTAAGCGTCTCATTAAAAATGAAAACATTTTTGAAAACTACAAGTCTCATTCGTTCTAGTGGTGCAGAAATAATTTGAAAAATCCTTCGGGAAATCAGTTTACTCATTGGGTACTTTCTTTATATACATTCAACTATACGTGCCAAGCCCGGGATTTACGGGAAAACGCGGGTTTTCGTTTGCCGGCGATTAAACTTCTTTTATTGAGGGTCTCATCAAAAATAAAAACAAGTTTGAAAACTACAAGTCTCATGCGTTTTAGTGGTGAAAAAATAATTTAAAAAATCGTTCGGGAAATAAGTTTACTCCCTGGGTACTTTCTTTGTATACTTTTGACTATGCGGGCCAGGCCCGGGATTTACGGGAAATCGCGGGTTTTCGTTTGCCGGCGATTAAACTTCTTTTATTCAGCGTCTCATCAAAAATGAAAACATTTTTGAAAACTACAAGTCTTATGCATTTTAGTGGTGAAAAAATAATTTAAAAAATCGTTCTGGAAATGAGTTTACTCACAGGGTACTTTCTTTGTATACATTCGACTATACGGGCCAAGCCCGGGATTTGCGGGAAATCGCGGGTTTTCGTTTACAGGCGATTAAACCTCTTTCATTAAGCGTCTCATCAAAAATGAAAACATTTTTGAAAACTACAAGTCTCATGGGCTTTAGTGGTGAAATAATAATTTAAAAAATCGTTCGGGAAATGAGTTTACTCCCTGTGTACTTTCTTTGTATACTTTTGACTATACGGCCGAGTCTGGGATTTACGGGAAATAGCAGGTTTTCGTTTGCCGGCGATTAAACTTCTTTTATTCAGTGTCTCATCAAAAATGAAAACATTTTTGAAAACTACAAGTCTCATGCGATTTAGCGGTGAAAAGATAATTTAAAAAATCGTTCTGGAAATGAGTTTACTCACAGGGTACTTTCTTTGTATACATTCCACTATACGGGACAAGCCCGGGATTTACGGGAAATCGCGGGTTTTCGTTTGCCGGCGATTAAACCCCTTTCATTAAGCGTCTCATCAAAAATGAAAACATTTTTGAAAACTACAAGTCTCCTGCGTTTTAGTGGTGAAAAAATAATTTAAAAAATCGTTCGGGAAATAAGTTTACTCCCTGGGTACTTTCTTTGTATACTTTTGACTATGCGGGCCAAGCCCGGGATTTACGGAAAATCGCGGGTTTTCGTTTGCCGGCGATTAAACTTCTTTTATTCAGCGTCTCATCAAAAATGAAAACATTTTTGAAAACTACAAGTCTTATGCGTTTTAGTGGTGAAAAAATAATTTAAAAAATCGTTCTGGAAATGAGTTTACTCACAGGGTACTTTCTTTGTATACATTCGACTATACGGGCCAAGCCCGGGATTTGCGGGAAATCGCGGGTTTTCGTTTGCCGGCGATTAAACCTCTTTCATTAAGCGTCTCATCAAAAATAAAAACATTTTTGAAAACTACAAGTCTTATGCGTTTTAGTGGTGAAAAAATAATTTAAAAAATCGCTCTGGAAATGAGTTCGCTCACAGGGTACTTTCTTTGTATACATTCGACTATACGTGCCAAGCCCGGGATTTACGGGAAAACGCGGGTTTTTGTTTGCCGGCGATTAAACTTCTTTTATTGAGCGTCTCATCAAAAATGAAAAGAAGTTTGAAAACTACAAGTCTCATGCGTTTTAGTGGTGAAAAAATAATTTAAAAAATCCTTCGGGAAATCAGTTTACTCATTGGGTACTTTCTTTATATACATTCAACTATACGTGCCAAGCCCGGGATTTACGGGAAAACGCGGGTTTTCGTTTGCTGGCGATTAAACTTCTTTTATTCAGCGTCTCATCAAAAATGAAAACATTTTTGAAAACTACAAGTCTCATGCGATTTAGTGGTGAAAAGATAATTTAAAAAATCGTTCTGGAAATGAGTTTACTCACAGGGTACTTTCTTTGTATACATTCCACTATACGGGACAAGCCCGGCATTTACGGGAAATCGCGGGTTTTCGTTTGCCGGCGATTAAACCCCTTTCATTAAGCGTCTCATCAAAAATGAAAACATTTTTGAAAACTACAAGTCTCCTGCGTTTTAGTGGTGAAAAAATAATTTAAAAAAACGTTCGGGAAATAAGTTTACTCCCTGGGTACTTTCTTTGTATACTTTTGACTATGCGGGCCAAGCCCGGGATTTACGGGAAATCGCGGGTTTTCGTTTGCCGGCGATTAAACCCCTTTCATTAAGCGTCTCATCAAAAATGAAAACATTTTTGAAAACTACAAGTCTCCTGCGTTTTAGTGGTGAAAAAATAATTTAAAAAATCGTTCGGGAAATAAGTTTACTCCCTGGGTACTTTCTTTGTATACTTTTGACTATGCGGGCCAAGCCCGGGATTTACGGAAAATCGCGGGTTTTCGTTTGCCGGCGATTAAACTTCTTTTATTCAGCGTCTCATCAAAAATGAAAACATTTTTGAAAACTACAAGTCTTATGCGTTTTAGTGGTGAAAAAATAATTTAAAAAATCGTTCTGGAAATGAGTTTACTCACAGGGTACTTTCTTTGTATACATTCGACTATACGGGCCAAGCCCGGGATTTGCGGGAAATCGCTGGTTTTCGTTTGCCGGCGATTAAACTTCTTTTATTCAGCGTCTCATCAAAAATGAAAACAAGTTTTAAAACTACAAGTCTCATGCGTTTTAGTGGTGAAAAAATAATTTAAAAAATCTTTCGGGAAATGAGTTTACTCCCTGGGTACTTTCTTTGTATACTTTTGACTATACGGGCCAAGCCCGGGATTTACGGGAAAACGCGGGTTTTCGTTTGCCGGCGATTAAACTTCTTTTATTCAGCGTCTCATCAAAAATGAAAACATTTTTGAAAACTACATGTCTCATGCGCTTTAGTGGTGAAAAAATAATTTAAAAAATCGCTCTGGAAATGAGTTTGCTCACAGGGTACTTTCTTTGTATACATTCGACTATGCGGGCCAAGCCCGGGATTTGCGGGAAATCGCGGGTTTTCGTTTGCCGGCGATTAAACCTCTTTCATTAAGCGTCTCATCAAAAATGAAAACATTTTTAAAAACTGCAAGTCTCATGGGCTTTAGTGGTGAAATAATAATTTAAAAAATCGTTCTGGAAATGAGTTTACTCACAGGGTACTTTCTTTGTATACATTCCACTATACGGGACAAGCCCGGGATTTACGGGAAATCGCGGGTTTTCGTTTGCCGGCGATTAAACCCCTTTCATTAAGCGTCTCATTAAAAATGAAAACATTTTTGAAAACTACAAGTCTCATTCGTTCTAGTGGTGCAGAAATAATTTGAAAAATCCTTCGGGAAATCAGTTTACTCATTGGGTACTTTCTTTATATACATTCAACTATACGTGCCAAGCCCGGGATTTACGGGAAAACGCGGGTTTTCGTTTGCCGGCGATTAAACTTCTTTTATTGAGGGTCTCATCAAAAATAAAAACAAGTTTGAAAACTACAAGTCTCATGCGTTTTAGTGGTGAAAAAATAATTTAAAAAATCGTTCGGGAAATAAGTTTACTCCCTGGGTACTTTCTTTGTATACTTTTGACTATGCGGGCCAGGCCCGGGATTTACGGGAAATCGCGGGTTTTCGTTTGCCGGCGATTAAACTTCTTTTATTCAGCGTCTCATCAAAAATAAAAACATTTTTAAAAACTACAAGTCTTATGCGTTTTAGTGGTGAAAAAATAATTTAAAAAATCGTTCTGGAAATGAGTTTACTCACAGGGTACTTTCTTTGTATACATTCGACTATACGGGCCAAGCCCGGGATTTGCTGGAAATCGCGGGTTTTCGTTTGCCGGCGATTAAACCTCTTTCATTAAGCGTCTCATCAAAAATGAAAACATTTTTAAAAACTACAAGTCTCATGGGCTTTAGTGGTGAAATAATAATTTAAAAAATCGTTGGGGAAATGAGTTTACTCCCTGTGTACTTTCTTTGTATACTTTTGACTATACGGGCCGAGTCTGGGATTTACGGGAAATAGCAGGTTTTCGTTTGCCGGCGATTAAACTTCTTTTATTCAGCGTCTCATCAAAAATGAAAACATTTTTGAAAACTACAAGTCTCATGCCATTTAGCGGTGAAAAGATAATTTAAAAAATCGTTCTGGAAATGAGTTTACTCACAGGGTACTTTCTTTGTATACATTCGACTATGCGGGCCAAGCCCGGGATTTGCGGGAAATCGCGGGTTTTCGTTTGCCGGCGATTAAACCTCTTTCATTAAGCGTCTCATCAAAAATGAAAACATTTTTAAAAACTACAAGTCTCATGCGTTTTAGTGGTGAAAAAATAATTTAAAAAATCGTTCGGGAAATAAGTTTACTCCCTGGGTACTTTCTTTGTATACTTTTGACTATGCGGGCCAGGCCCGGGATTTACGGGAAATCGCGGGTTTTCGTTTGCCGGCGATTAAACTTCTTTTATTCAGCGTCTCATCAAAAATAAAAACATTTTTAAAAACTACAAGTCTTATGCGTTTTAGTGGTGAAAAAATAATTTAAAAAATCGTTCTGGAAATGAGTTTACTCACAGGGTACTTTCTTTGTATACATTCGACTATACGGGCCAAGCCCGGGATTTGCTGGAAATCGCGGGTTTTCGTTTGCCGGCGATTAAACCTCTTTCATTAAGCGTCTCATCAAAAATGAAAACATTTTTAAAAACTACAAGTCTCATGGGCTTTAGTGGTGAAATAATAATTTAAAAAATCGTTGGGGAAATGAGTTTACTCCCTGTGTACTTTCTTTGTATACTTTTGACTATACGGGCCGAGTCTGGGATTTACGGGAAATAGCAGGTTTTCGTTTGCCGGCGATTAAACTTCTTTTATTCAGCGTCTCATCAAAAATGAAAACATTTTTGAAAACTACAAGTCTCATGCCATTTAGCGGTGAAAAGATAATTTAAAAAATCGTTCTGGAAATGAGTTTACTCACAGGGTACTTTCTTTGTATACATTCGACTATGCGGGCCAAGCCCGGGATTTGCGGGAAATCGCGGGTTTTCGTTTGCCGGCGATTAAACCTCTTTCATTAAGCGTCTCATCAAAAATGAAAACATTTTTAAAAACTACAAGTCTCATGGGCTTTAGTGGTGAAGTAATAATTTAAAAAATCGTTCTGGAAATGAGTTTACTCACAAGGTACTTTCTTTGTATACATTCCACTATACGGGACAAGCCCGGGATTTACGGGAAATCGCGGGTTTTCGTTTGCTGGCGATTAAACCCCTTTCATTAAGCGTCTCATTAAAAATGAAAACATTTTTGAAAACTACAAGTCTCATTCGTTCTAGTGGTGCAGAAATAATTTGAAAAATCCTTCGGGAAATCAGTTTACTCATTGGGTACTTTCTTTATATACATTTAACTATACGTGCCAAGCCCGGGATTTACGGGAAAACGCGGGTTTTCGTTTGCCGGCGATTAAACTTCTTTTATTGAGGGTCTCATCAAAAATAAAAACAAGTTTGAAAACTACAAGTCTCATGCGTTTTAGTGGTGAAAAAATAATTTAAAAAATCGTTCGGGAAATAAGTTTACTCCCTGGGTACTTTTCTTTGTATACTTTTGACTATGCGGGCCAGGCCCGGGATTTACGGGAAATCGCGGGTTTTCGTTTGCCGGCGATTAAACTTCTTTTATTCAGCGTCTCATCAAAAATAAAAACATTTTTAAAAACTACAAGTCTTATGCGTTTTAGTGGTGAAAAAATAATTTAAAAAATCGTTCTGGAAATGAGTTTACTCACAGGGTACTTTCTTTGTATACATTCGACTATACGGGCCAAGCCCGGGATTTGCGGGAAATCGCGGGTTTTCGTTTGCCGGCGATTAAACTTCTTTTATTGAGGGTCTCATCAAAAATAAAAACAAGTTTGAAAACTACAAGTCTCATGCGTTTTAGTGGTGAAAAAATAATTTAAAAAATCGTTCGGGAAATAAGTTTACTCCCTGGGTACTTTTCTTTGTATACTTTTGACTATGCGGGCCAGGCCCGGGATTTACGGGAAATCGCGGGTTTTCGTTTGCCGGCGATTAAACTTCTTTTATTCAGCGTCTCATCAAAAATAAAAACATTTTTAAAAACTACAAGTCTTATGCGTTTTAGTGGTGAAAAAATAATTTAAAAAATCGTTCTGGAAATGAGTTTACTCACAGGGTACTTTCTTTGTATACATTCGACTATACGGGCCAAGCCCGGGATTTGCTGGAAATCGCGGGTTTTCGTTTGCCGGCGATTAAACCTCTTTCATTAAGCGTCTCATCAAAAATGAAAACATTTTTAAAAACTACAAGTCTCATGGGCTTTAGTGGTGAAATAATAATTTAAAAAATCGTTGGGGAAATGAGTTTACTCCCTGTGTACTTTCTTTGTATACTTTTGACTATACGGGCCGAGTCTGGGATTTACGGGAAATAGCAGGTTTTCGTTTGCCGGCGATTAAACTTCTTTTATTCAGCGTCTCATCAAAAATGAAAACATTTTTGAAAACTACAAGTCTCATGCGATTTAGCGGTGAAAAGATAATTTAAAAAATCGTTCTGGAAATGAGTTTACTCACAGGGTACTTTCTTTGTATACATTCGACTATGCGGGCCAAGCCCGGGATTTGCGGGAAATCGCGGGTTTTCGTTTGCCGGCGATTAAACCTCTTTCATTAAGCGTCTCATCAAAAATGAAAACATTTTTAAAAACTACAAGTCTCATGGGCTTTAGTGGTGAAATAATAATTTAAAAAATCGTTCTGGAAATGAGTTTACTCACAAGGTACTTTCTTTGTATACATTCCACTATACTGGACAAGCCCGGGATTTACGGGAAATCGCGGGTTTTCGTTTGCCGGCGATTAAACCCCTTTCATTAAGCGTCTCATTAAAAATGAAAACATTTTTGAAAACTACAAGTCTCATTCGTTCTAGTGGTGCAGAAATAATTTGAAAAATCCTTCGGGAAATCAGTTTACTCATTGGGTACTTTCTTTATATACATTTAACTATACGTGCCAAGCCCGGGATTTACGGGAAAACGCGGGTTTTCGTTTGCCGGCGATTAAACTTCTTTTATTGAGGGTCTCATCAAAAATAAAAACAAGTTTGAAAACTACAAGTCTCATGCGTTTTAGTGGTGAAAAAATAATTTAAAAAATCGTTCGGGAAATAAGTTTACTCCCTGGGTACTTTCTTTGTATACTTTTGACTATGCGGGCCAGGCCCGGGATTTACGGGAAATCGCGGGTTTTCGTTTGCCGGCGATTAAACTTCTTTTATTCAGCGTCTCATCAAAAATGAAAACATTTTTGAAAACTACAAGTCTTATGCATTTTAGTGGTGAAAAAATAATTTAAAAAATCGTTCTGGAAATGAGTTTACTCACAGGGTACTTTCTTTGTATACATTCGACTATACGGGCCAAGCCCGGGATTTGCGGGAAATCGCGGGTTTTCGTTTGCCCGCGATTAAACCTCTTTCATTAAGCGTCTCATCAAAAATGAAAACATTTTTGAAAACTACAAGTCTCATGGGCTTTAGTGGTGAAATAATAATTTAAAAAATCGTTCGGGAAATGAGTTTACTCACTGTGTACTTTCTTTGTATACTTTTGACTATACGGCCGAGTCTGGGATTTACGGGAAATAGCAGGTTTTCGTTTGCCGGCGATTAAACTTCTTTTATTCAGTGTCTCATCAAAAATGAAAACATTTTTGAAAACTACAAGTTTCATGCGATTTAGCGGTGAAAAGATAATTTAAAAAATCGTTCTGGAAATGAGTTTACTCACAGGGTACTTTCTTTGTATACATTCCACTATACGGGACAAGCCCGGGATTTACGGGAAATCGCGGGTTTTCGTTTGCCGGCGATTAAACCCCTTTCATTAAGCGTCTCATCAAAAATGAAAACATTTTTGAAAACTACAAGTCTCCTGCGTTTTAGTGGTGAAAAAATAATTTAAAAAATCGTTCGGGAAATAAGTTTACTCCCTGGGTACTTTCTTTGTATACTTTTGACTATGCGGGCCAAGCCTGGGATTTACGGAAAATCGCGGGTTTTCGTTTGCCGGCGATTAAACTTCTTTTATTCAGCGTCTCATCAAAAATGAAAACATTTTTGAAAACTACAAGTCTTATGCGTTTTAGTGGTGAAAAAATAATTTAAAAAATCGTTCTGGAAATGAGTTTACTCACAGGGTACTTTCTTTGTATACATTCGACTATACGGGCCAAGCCCGGGATTTGCGGGAAATCGCGGGTTTTCGTTTGCCGGCGATTAAACCTCTTTCATTAAGCGTCTCATCAAAAATAAAAACATTTTTGAAAACTACAAGTCTTATGCGTTTTAGTGGTGAAAAAATAATTTAAAAAATCGCTCTGGAAATGAGTTCGCTCACAGGGTACTTTCTTTGTATACATTCGACTATACGTGCCAAGCCCGGGATTTACGGGAAAACGCGGGTTTTTGTTTGCCGGCGATTAAACTTCTTTTATTGAGCGTCTCATCAAAAATGAAAAGAAGTTTGAAAACTACAAGTCTCATGCGTTTTAGTGGTGAAAAAATAATTTAAAAAAATCCTTCGGGAAATCAGTTTACTCATTGGGTACTTTCTTTATATACATTCAACTATACGTGCCAAGCCCGGGATTTACGGGAAAACGCGGGTTTTCGTTTGCCGGCGATTAAACTTCTTTTATTCAGCGTCTCATCAAAAATGAAAACATTTTTGAAAACTACAAGTCTCATGCGATTTAGTGGTGAAAAGATAATTTAAAAAATCGTTCTGGAAATGAGTTTACTCACAGGGTACTTTCTTTGTATACATTCCACTATACGGGACAAGCCCGGGATTTACGGGAAATCGCGGGTTTTCGTTTGCCGGCGATTAAACCCCTTTCATTAAGCGTCTCATCAAAAATGAAAACATTTTTGAAAACTACAAGTCTCCTGCGTTTTAGTGGTGAAAAAATAATTTAAAAAAACGTTCGGGAAATAAGTTTACTCCCTGGGTACTTTCTTTGTATACTTTTGACTATGCGGGCCAAGCCCGGGATTTACGGGAAATCGCGGGTTTTCGTTTGCCGGCGATTAAACCCCTTTCATTAAGCGTCTCATCAAAAATGAAAACATTTTTGAAAACTACAAGTCTCCTGCGTTTTAGTGGTGAAAAAATAATTTAAAAAATCGTTCGGGAAATAAGTTTACTCCCTGGTTACTTTCTTTGTATACTTTTGACTATGCGGGCCAAGCCCGGGATTTACGGAAAATCGCGGGTTTTCGTTTGCCGGCGATTAAACTTCTTTTATTCAGCGTCTCATCAAAAATGAAAACATTTTTGAAAACTACAAGTCTTATGCGTTTTAGTGGTGAAAAAATAATTTAAAAAATCGTTCTGGAAATGAGTTTACTCACAGGGTACTTTCTTTGTATACATTCGACTATACGGGCCAAGCCCGGGATTTGCGGGAAATCGCGGGTTTTCGTTTGCCGGCGATTAAACCTCTTTCATTAAGCGTCTCATCAAAAATAAAAACATTTTTGAAAACTACAAGTCTTATGCGTTATAGTGGTGAAAAAATAATTTAAAAAATCGTTCTGGAAATGAGTTTACTCACAGGGTACTTTCTTTGTATACATTCGACTATACGGGCCAAGCCCTGGATTTGCGGGAAATCGCGGGTTTTCGTTTGCCGGCGATTAAACCTCTTTCATTAAGCGTCTCATCAAAAATAAAAACATTTTTGAAAACTACTAGTCTTATGCGTTTTAGTGGTGAAAAAATAATTTAAAAAATCGCTCTGGAAATGAGTTCGCTCACAGGGTACTTTCTTTGTATACATTCGACTATACGTGCCAAGCCCGGGATTTACGGGAAAACGCGGGTTTTTGTTTGCCGGCGATTAAACTTCTTTTATTGAGCGTCTCATCAAAAATGAAAAGGAGTTTGAAAACTACAAGTCTCATGCGTTTTAGTGGTGAAAAAATAATTTAAAAAATCCTTCGGGAAATCAATTTACTCATTGGGTACTTTCTTTATATACATTCAACTATACGTGCCAAGCCCGGGATTTACGGGAAAACGCGGGTTTTCGTTTGCCGGCGATTAAACTTCTTTTATTCAGCGTCTCATCAAAAATGAAAACATTTTTGAAAACTACAAGTCTCATGCGATTTAGTGGTGAAAAGATAATTTAAAAAATCGTTCTGGAAATGAGTTTACTCACAGGGTACTTTCTTTGTATACATTCCACTATACGGGACAAGCCGGGGATTTACGGGAAATCGCGGGTTTTCGTTTGCCGGCGATTAAACCCCTTTCATTAAGCGTCTCATCAAAAATGAAAACATTTTTGAAAACTACAAGTCTCCTGCGTTTTAGTGGTGAAAAAATAATTTAAAAAAACGTTCGGGAAATAAGTTTACTCCCTGGGTACTTTCTTTGTATACTTTTGACTATGCGGGCCAAGCCCGGGATTTACGGGAAATCGCGGGTTTTCGTTTGCCGGCGATTAAACCCCTTTCATTAAGCGTCTCATCAAAAATGAAAACATTTTTGAAAACTACAAGTCTCCTGCGTTTTAGTGGTGAAAAAATAATTTAAAAAATCGTTCGGGAAATAAGTTTACTCCCTGGGTACTTTCTTTGTATACTTTTGACTATGCGGGCCAAGCCCGGGATTTACGGAAAATCGCGGGTTTTCGTTTGCCGGCGATTAAACTTCTTTTATTCAGCGTCTCATCAAAAATGAAAACATTTTTGAAAACTACAAGTCTTATGCGTTTTAGTGGTGAAAAAATAATTTAAAAAATCGTTCTGGAAATGAGTTTACTCACAGGGTACTTTCTTTGTATACATTCGACTATACGGGCCAAGCCCGGGATTTGCGGGAAATCGCGGGTTTTCGTTTGCCGGCGATTAAACCTCTTTCATTAAGCCTCTCATCAAAAATAAAAACATTTTTGAAAACTACAAGTCTTATGCGTTTTAGTGGTGAAAAAATAATTTAAAAAATCGCTCTGGAAATGAGTTTGCTCACAGGGTACTTTCTTTGTATACATTCGACTATACGTGCCAAGCCCGGGATTTACGGGAAAACGCGGGTTTTTGTTTGCCGGCGATTAAACTTCTTTTATTGAGCGTCTCATCAAAAATGAAAAGAAGTTTGAAAACTACAAGTCTCATGCGTTTTAGTGGTGAAAAAATAATTTAAAAAATCCTTCGGGAAATCAGTTTACTCATTGGGTACTTTCTTTATATACATTCAACTATACGTGCCAAGCCCGGGATTTACGGGAAAACGCGGGTTTTCGTTTGCCGGCGATTAAACTTCTTTTATTCAGCGTCTCATCAAAAATGAAAACATTTTTGAAAACTACAAGTCTCATGCGATTTAGTGGTGAAAAGATAATTTAAAAAATCGTTCTGGAAATGAGTTTACTCACAGGGTACTTTCTTTGTATACATTCCACTATACGGGACAAGCCGGGGACTTACGGGAAATCGCGGGTTTTCGTTTGCCGGCGATTAAACCCCTTTCATCAAGCGTCTCATCAAAAATGAAAACATTTTTGAAAACTACAAGTCTCCTGCGTTTTAGTGGTGAAAAAATAATTTAAAAAAACGTTCGGGAAATAAGTTTACTCCCTGGGTACTTTCTTTGTATACTTTTGACTATGCGGGCCAAGCCCGGGATTTACGGGAAATCGCGGGTTTTCGTTCGCAGGCGATAAAACTTCTTTTATTCAGCGTCTCATCAAAAATGAAAACATTTTTGAAAACTACAAGTCTTATGCGTTTTAGTGGTGAAAAAATAATTTAAAAAATCGTTCTGGAAATGAGTTTACTCACAGGGTACTTTCTTTGTATACATTCGACTATACGGGCCAAGCCCGGGATTTGCGGGAAATCGCGGGTTTTCGTTTGCCGGCGATTAAACCTCTTTCATTAAGCGTCTCATCAAAAATAAAAACATTTTTGAAAACTACAAGTCTTATGCGTTTTAGTGGTGAAAAAATAAATTAAAAAATCGCTCTGGAAATGAGTTTGCTCACAGGGTACTTTCTTTGTATACATTCGACTATACGGGCCGAGTCTGGGATTTGCGGGAAATAGCAGGTTTTCGTTTGCCGGCGATTAAACTTCTTTTATTCAGCGTCTCATTAAAAATGAAAACATTTTTGATAACTACAAGTCTTATTTGTTCTAGTGGTGCAGAAATAATTTGAAAAATCCTTCGGGAAATCAGTTTACTCATTGGGTACTTTCTTTATATACATTCAACTATACGTGCCAAGCCCCGGATTTACGGGAAAACGCGGGTTTTCGTTTGCCGGCGATTAAACTTCTTTTATTCAGTGTCTCATCAAAAATGAAAACAAGTTTGAAAACTACAAGTCTCATGCGTTTTAGTGGTGAAAAAATAATTTAAAAAATAGTTCGAGAAATGAGTTTACTCCCTGGGTACTTTCTTTGTATGCTTTTGACTATACGGGCCAACCCCGGGATTTACGGGAAATCGCGGGTTTTCGTTTGCCGGCGATTAAACTTCTTTTATTCAGCGTCTCATTAAAAATGAAAACATTTTTGAAAACTACAAGTCTTATGCGTTTTAGTGGTGAAAAAAAAATTTAAAAAATCGTTCGGGAAATGAGTTTACTCCCTGGGTACTTTCTTCGTATACATTCGACTACACGGGCCAAGCCCGGGATTTAGGGGAAATCGCTGGTTTTCGTTTGCCGGCAATTAAACCTCTTTCATTAAGCGTCTCATTAAAAATGAAAACATTTTTGACAACTACAAGTCTCATTCGTTCTAGTGGTGCAGAAATAATTTGAAAAATCGTTCGGGAAATCAGTTTACTCCTTGGGTACTTTCTTTATATACATTTAACTATACGGGCCAAGCCCGGGATTTACGGGAAATCGCGGGTTTTCGTTTGCCGGCGATTAAACTTCTTTTTTTCAGCGTCTCATCAAAAATGAAAACAAGTTTAAAAACTACAAGTCTCATGCGTTTTAGTGGTGAAAAAATAATTTAAAAAATCGCTCTGGAAACGAGTTTGCTCACAGGGTACTTTCTTTGTATACATTCGACTATACGGGCCAAGCCCGGGATTTGCGGGAAATCGCGGGTTTTCGTTTGCCGGCGATTAAACCTCTTTCATTAAGCGTCTCATCAAAAATGAAAACATTTTTAAAAACTACATGTCTCATGGGCTTTAGTGGTGAAATAATAATTTAAAAAATCGTTAGGGAAATGTGTTTACTCCCTGGGTACTTTCTTTGTATACTTTTGACTATACGGGTTGAGTCTGGGATTTACGGGAAATCGCAGGTTTTCGTTTGCCGGCGAATAAACTTCTTTTATTCCGCGTCTCATCAAAAATGAAAACATTTTTGAAAACTACAAGTCTCATGCGATTTAGTGGTGAAAAGATAATTTAAAAAATCGCTCTGGAAACGAGTTTGCTCACAGGGTACTTTCTTTGTATACATTCCACTATGCGGGCCAAGCCCGGGATTTGCGGGAAATCGCGGGTTTTCGTTTGCCGGCGATTAAACCTCTTTCATTAAGCGTCTCATCAAAAATGAAAACATTTTTAAAAACTACAAGTCTCATGGGCTTTAGTGGTGAAATAATAATTTAAAAAATCGTTAGGGAAATGTGTTTACTCCCTGGGTACTTTCTTTGTGTACTTTTGACTATACGGGTTGAGTCTGGGATTTACGGGAAATCGCAGGTTTTCGTTTGCCGGCGAATAAACTTCTTTTATTCAGCGTCTCATCAAAAATGAAAACATTTTTGAAAACTACAAGTCTCATGCGATTTAGTGGTAAAAAGATAATTTAAAAAATCGTTCTGGAAATGAGTTTACTCACAGGGTACTTTCTTTGTATACATTCGACTATACGGGCCAAGCCCGGGATTTGCGGAAAATCGCGGTTTTCGTTTGCCGGCGATTAAACCTCTTTCATTAAGCGTCTCATCAAAAATAAAAACATTTTTGAAAACTTCAAGTCTTATGCGTTTTAGTGGTGAAAAAATAATTTAAAAAATCGTTCGGAAAATGAGTTTACTCCCTGGGTACTTTCTTTGTATACTTTTGACTATACGGGCCGAGTCCGGGATTTACGGGAACTCGCGGGTTTTCGTTTGCCGGCGATTAAACTTCTTTTATTCAGCGTCCCATCAAAAATGAAAACATTTTTGAAAACTACAAGTCTCATGCGTTTTAGTGGTCAAAAAATAATATCAAAAATCGTTCGGGAAATGAGTTTACTTCCTGGGTACTTTCTTTGTATACTTTTGACTATACGGGCCAAGCCGGGGATTTACGGGAAATCGCTGGTTTTCGTTTGCCGGCGATTAAACCTCTTTCATTAAGCGCTTCAGCAAAAATGAAAACATTTTTGAAAACTACAAGTCTTATGCGTTTTAGTGGTGAAAAAATAATTTAAAAAATCGTTCTGGAAATGAGTTTACTCACAGGGTACTTTCTTTGTATACATTCGACTATACGGGCCAAGCCCGGGATTTGCGGGAAATCGCGGGTTTTCGTTTGCCGGCGATTAAACCTCTTTCATTAAGCGTCTCATCAAAAATAAAAACATTTTTGAAAACTACAAGTCTTATGCGTTTTAGTGGTGAAAAAATAAATTAAAAAATCGCTCTGGAAATGAGTTTGCTCACAGGGTACTTTCTTTGTATACATTCGACTATACGGGCCGAGTCTGGGATTTGCGGGAAATAGCAGGTTTTCGTTTGCCGGCGATTAAACTTCTTTTATTCAGCGTCTCATTAAAAATGAAAACATTTTTGATAACTACAAGTCTTATTTGTTTTAGTGGTGCAGAAATAATTTGAAAAATCCTTCGGGAAATCAGTTTACTCATTGGGTACTTTCTTTATATACATTCAACTATACGTGCCAAGCCCCGGATTTACGGGAAAACGCGGGTTTTCGTTTGCCGGCGATTAAACTTCTTTTATTCAGTGTCTCATCAAAAATGAAAACAAGTTTGAAAACTACAAGTCTCATGCGTTTTAGTGGTGAAAAAATAATTTAAAAAATAGTTCGAGAAATGAGTTTACTCCCTGGGTACTTTCTTTGTATGCTTTTGACTATACGGGCCAACCCCGGGATTTACGGGAAATCGCGGGTTTTCGTTTGCCGGCGATTAAACTTCTTTTATTCAGCGTCTCATTAAAAATGAAAACATTTTTGAAAACTACAAGTCTTATGCGTTTTAGTGGTGAAAAAAAAATTTAAAAAATCGTTCGGGAAATGAGTTTACTCCCTGGGTACTTTCTTCGTATACATTTGACTACACGGGCCAAGCCCGGGATTTAGGGGAAATCGCTGGTTTTCGTTTGCCGGCAATTAAACCTCTTTCATTAAGCGTCTCATTAAAAATGAAAACATTTTTGACAACTACAAGTCTCATTCGTTCTAGTGGTGCAGAAATAATTTGAAAAATCGTTCGGGAAATCAGTTTACTCCTTGGGTACTTTCTTTATATACATTTAACTATACGGGCCAAGCCCGGGATTTACGGGAAATCGCGGGTTTTCGTTTGCCGGCGATTAAACTTCTTTTTTTCAGCGTCTCATCAAAAATGAAAACAAGTTTAAAAACTACAAGTCTCATGCGTTTTAGTGGTGAAAAAATAATTTAAAAAATCGCTCTGGAAACGAGTTTGCTCACAGGGTACTTTCTTTGTATACATTCGACTATACGGGCCAAGCCCGGGATTTGCGGGAAATCGCGGGTTTTCGTTTGCCGGCGATTAAACCTCTTTCATTAAGCGTCTCATCAAAAATGAAAACATTTTTAAAAACTACATGTCTCATGGGCTTTAGTGGTGAAATAATAATTTAAAAAATCGTTAGGGAAATGTGTTTACTCCCTGGGTACTTTCTTTGTATACTTTTGACTATACGGGTTGAGTCTGGGATTTACGGGAAATCGCAGGTTTTCGTTTGCCGGCGAATAAACTTCTTTTATTCCGCGTCTCATCAAAAATGAAAACATTTTTGAAAACTACAAGTCTCATGCGATTTAGTGGTGAAAAGATAATTTAAAAAATCGCTCTGGAAACGAGTTTGCTCACAGGGTACTTTCTTTGTATACATTCCACTATGCGGGCCAAGCCCGGGATTTGCGGGAAATCGCGGGTTTTCGTTTGCCGGCGATTAAACCTCTTTCATTAAGCGTCTCATCAAAAATGAAAACATTTTTAAAAACTACAAGTCTCATGGGCTTTAGTGGTGAAATAATAATTTAAAAAATCGTTAGGGAAATGTGTTTACTCCCTGGGTACTTTCTTTGTGTACTTTTGACTATACGGGTTGAGTCTGGGATTTACGGGAAATCGCAGGTTTTCGTTTGCCGGCGAATAAACTTCTTTTATTCAGCGTCTCATCAAAAATGAAAACATTTTTGAAAACTACAAGTCTCATGCGATTTAGTGGTAAAAAGATAATTTAAAAAATCGTTCTGGAAATGAGTTTACTCACAGGGTACTTTCTTTGTATACATTCGACTATACGGGCCAAGCCCGGGATTTGCGGAAAATCGCGGTTTTCGTTTGCCGGCGATTAAACCTTTTTCATTAAGCGTCTCATCAAAAATAAAAACATTTTTGAAAACTTCAAGTCTTATGCGTTTTAGTGGTGAAAAAATAATTTAAAAAATCGTTCGGGAAATGAGTTTACTCCCTGGGTACTTTCTTTGTATACTTTTGACTATACGGGCCGAGTCCGGGATTTACGGGAACTCGCGGGTTTTCGTTTGCCGGCGATTAAACTTCTTTTATTCAGCGTCCCATCAAAAATGAAAACATTTTTGAAAACTACAAGTCTCATGCGTTTTAGTGGTCAAAAAATAATATCAAAAATCGTTTGGGAAATGAGTTTACTTCCTGGGTACTTTCTTTGTATACTTTTGACTATACGGGCCAAGCCGGGGATTTACGGGAAATCGCTGGTTTTCGTTTGCCGGCGATTAAACCTCTTTCATTAAGCGCTTCAGCAAAAATGAGAACATTTTTGAAAACTACAAGTCTCATGCGTTTTAGTGGTGAAAAAATAATTTAAAAAATCGCTCTGGAAACGAGTTTGCTCACAGGGTACTTTCTTTGTATACATTCCACTATGCGGGCCAAGCCCGGGATTTGCGGGAAATCGCGGGTTTTCGTTTGCCGGCGATTAAACCTCTTTCATTAAGCGTCTCATCAAAAATGAAAACATTTTTAAAAACTACAAGTCTCATGGGCTTTAGTGGTGAAATAATAATTTAAAAAATCGTTAGGGAAATGTGTTTACTCCCTGGGTACTTTCTTTGTGTACTTTTGACTATACGGGTTGAGTCTGGGATTTACGGGAAATCGCAGGTTTTCGTTTGCCGGCGAATAAACTTCTTTTATTCAGCGTCTCATCAAAAATGAAAACATTTTTGAAAACTACAAGTCTCATGCGATTTAGTGGTGAAAAGATAATTTAAAAAATCGTTCTGGAAATGAGTTTACTCACAGGGTACTTTCTTTGTATACATTCGACTATACGGGCCAAGCCCGGGATTTGCGAAAAATCGCGGTTTTCGTTTGCCGGCGATTAAACCTCTTTCATTAAGCGTCTCATCAAAAATAAAAACATTTTTGAAAACTTCAAGTCTTATGCGTTTTAGTGGTGAAAAAATAATTTAAAAAATCGTTCGGGAAATGAGTTTACTCCCTGGGTACTTTCTTTGTATACTTTTGACTATACGGGCCGAGTCCGGGATTTACGGGAAATCGCGGGTTTTCGTTTGCCGGCGATTAAACTTCTTTTATTCAGCGTCCCATCAAAAATGAAAACATTTTTGAAAACTACAAGTCTCATGCGTTTTAGTGGTCAAAAAATAATATCAAAAATCGTTCGGGAAATGAGTTTACTCACAGGGTACTTTCTTTGTATACATTCGACTATACGGGCCAAGCCCGGGATTTGCGGAAAATCGCGGTTTTCGTTTGCCGGCGATTAAACCTTTTTCATTAAGCGTCTCATCAAAAATAAAAACATTTTTGAAAACTTCAAGTCTTATGCGTTTTAGTGGTGAAAAAATAATTTAAAAAATCGTTCGGGAAATGAGTTTACTCCCTGGGTACTTTCTTTGTATACTTTTGACTATACGGGCCGAGTCCGGGATTTACGGGAACTCGCGGGTTTTCGTTTGCCGGCGATTAAACTTCTTTTATTCAGCGTCCCATCAAAAATGAAAACATTTTTGAAAACTACAAGTCTCATGCGTTTTAGTGGTGAAAAAATAATTTAAAAAATCGCTCTGGAAACGAGTTTGCTCACAGGGTACTTTCTTTGTATACATTCCACTATGCGGGCCAAGCCCGGGATTTGCGGGAAATCGCGGGTTTTCGTTTGCCGGCGATTAAACCTCTTTCATTAAGCGTCTCATCAAAAATGAAAACATTTTTAAAAACTACAAGTCTCATGGGCTTTAGTGGTGAAATAATAATTTAAAAAATCGTTAGGGAAATGTGTTTACTCCCTGGGTACTTTCTTTGTGTACTTTTGACTATACGGGTTGAGTCTGGGATTTACGGGAAATCGCAGGTTTTCGTTTGCCGGCGAATAAACTT
This sequence comes from Hydractinia symbiolongicarpus, assembly GCF_029227915.1. Classification (NCBI taxonomy): domain Eukaryota; kingdom Metazoa; phylum Cnidaria; class Hydrozoa; order Anthoathecata; family Hydractiniidae; genus Hydractinia; species Hydractinia symbiolongicarpus. The sequence goes on from NC_079881.1 coordinate 26,959,329, forward strand.
CTTTTATTCAGCGTCTCATCAAAAATGAAAACATTTTTGAAAACTACAAGTCTCATGCGATTTAGTGGTGAAAAGATAATTTAAAAAATCGTTCTGGAAATGAGTTTACTCACAGGGTACTTTCTTTGTATACATTCGACTATACGGGCCAAGCCCGGGATTTGCGAAAAATCGCGGTTTTCGTTTGCCGGCGATTAAACCTCTTTCATTAAGCGTCTCATCAAAAATAAAAACATTTTTGAAAACTTCAAGTCTTATGCGTTTTAGTGGTGAAAAAATAATTTAAAAAATCGTTCGGGAAATGAGTTTACTCCCTGGGTACTTTCTTTGTATACTTTTGACTATACGGGCCGAGTCCGGGATTTACGGGAAATCGCGGGTTTTCGTTTGCCGGCGATTAAACTTCTTTTATTCAGCGTCCCATCAAAAATGAAAACATTTTTGAAAACTACAAGTCTCATGCGTTTTAGTGGTCAAAAAATAATATCAAAAATCGTTCGGGAAATGAGTTTACTTCCTGGGTACTTTCTTTGTATACTTTTGACTATACGGGCCAAGCCGGGGATTTACGGGAAATCGCTGGTTTTCGTTTGCCGGCGATTAAACCTCTTTCATTAAGCGCTTCATCAAAAATGAAAACATTTTTGAAAACTACAAGTCTCATGCGTTTTAGTGGTGAAAAAATAATTTAAAAAATCGTTCGGAAAATGAGTTTACTCCCTGGGTACTTTCTTTGTATACTTTTGACTATACGGGCCGAGTCCGGGGTTTACGGGAAATTGCGGGTTTTCGTTTGCCGGCGATTAAACTTCTTTTATTCAGCGTCTCATAAAAAATCAAAACATTTTTGAAAACTACAAGTCTCATGCGATTTAGTGGTGAAAAGATAATTTAAAAAATCGTTTTGGAAATGAGTTTACTCACAGGGTACTTTCTTTGTATACATTCGACTATACGGGACAAGCCCAGGATTTACGGGAAATCGCGGGTTTTCGTTTGCCGGCGATTAAACCTCTTTCATTAAGCGTCTCATTAAAAATGAAAACATTTTTAAAAACTACAAGTCTCATTCGTTCTAGTGGTGCAGAAATAATTTGAAAAATCGTTCGGGAAATCAGTTTACTCCTTGGGTACTTTCTTTATACACATTCAACTATACGGGCCAAGCCCGGGATTTACGGGAAATCGCGGGTTTTCGTTTGCCGGCGATTAAACTTCTTTTATTCAGCGTCTCATCAAAAATGAAAACAAGTTTTAAAACTACAAGTCTCATGGGCTTTAGTGGTGAAATAATAATTTAAAAAATATTTCGGGAAATGAGTTTACTCCCTGGGTATTTTCTTTGTATACCTTTGACTATACGGGCCGAGTCTGGGATTTACGGGAAATCGCAGGTTTTCGTTTGCCGGCGATTAAATTTCTTTCATTCAGCGTCTCGTGAAAAATGAAAACATTTTTGAAAACTACAAGTCTCATGCGATTTAGTGGTGAAAAGATAATTTAAAAAATCGTTCTGGAAATGAGTTTACTCACGGGGTACTTTCTTTGTATACATTCGACTATACGGGACAAGCCCGGGATTTACGGGAAATCGCGGGTTTCCGTTTGCCGGCGATTAAACCTCTTTCATTAAGCGTCTCATCAAAAATAAAAACATTTTTGAAAACTTCAAGTCTTATGCGTTTTAGTGGTGAAAAAATAATTTAAAAAATCGTTCGGGAAATGAGTTTACTCCCTGGGTACTTTCTTTGTATACTTTTGACTATACGGGCCGAGTCCGGGATTTACGGGAAATCGCGGGTTTTCGTTTGCCGGCGATTAAACTTCTTTTATTCAGCGTCCCATCAAAAATGAAAACATTTTTGAAAACTACAAGTCTCATGCGTTTTATTGGTCAAAAAATAATTTAAAAAATCGCTCTGGAAACGAGTTTGCTCACAGGGTACTTTCTTTGTATACATTCCACTATGCGGGCCAAGCCCGGGATTTGCGGGAAATCGCGGGTTTTCGTTTGCCGGCGATTAAACCTCTTTCATTAAGCGTCTCATCAAAAATGAAAACATTTTTAAAAACTACAAGTCTCATGGGCTTTAGTGGTGAAATAATAATTTAAAAAATCGTTAGGGAAATGTGTTTACTCCCTGGGTACTTTCTTTGTGTACTTTTGACTATACGGGTTGAGTCTGGGATTTACGGGAAATCGCAGGTTTTCGTTTGCCGGCGAATAAACTTCTTTTATTCAGCGTCTCATCAAAAATGAAAACATTTTTGAAAACTACAAGTCTCATGCGATTTAGTGGTGAAAAGATAATTTAAAAAATCGTTCTGGAAATGAGTTTACTCACAGGGTACTTTCTTTGTATACATTCGACTATACGGGCCAAGCCCGGGATTTGCGGAAAATCGCGGTTTTCGTTTGCCGGCGATTAAACCTCTTTCATTAAGCGTCTCATCAAAAATAAAAACATTTTTGAAAACTTCAAGTCTTATGCGTTTTAGTGGTGAAAAAATAATTTAAAAAATCGTTCGGGAAATGAGTTTACTCCCTGGGTACTTTCTTTGTATACTTTTGACTATACGGGCCGAGTCCAGGATTTACGGGAAATCGCGGGTTTTCGTTTGCCGGCGATTAAACTTCTTTTATTCAGCGTCCCATCAAAAATGAAAACATTTTTGAAAACTACAAGTCTCATGCGTTTTAGTGGTCAAAAAATAATATCAAAAATCGTTCGGGAAATGAGTTTACTTCCTGGGTACTTTCTTTGTATACTTTTGACTATACGGGCCAAGCCGGGGATTTACGGGAAATCGCTGGTTTTCGTTTGCCGGCGATTAAACCTCTTTCATTAAGCGCTTCATCAAAAATGAAAACATTTTTGAAAACTACAAGTCTCATGCGTTTTAGTGGTGAAAAAATAATTTAAAAAATCGTTCGGAAAATGAGTTTACTCCCTGGGTACTTTCTTTGTATACTTTTGACTATACGGGCCGAGTCCGGGGTTTACGGGAAATGGCGGGTTTTCGTTTGCCGGCGATTAAACTTCTTTTATTCAGCGTCTCATAACAAATCAAAACATTTTTGAAAACTACAAGTCTCATGCGATTTAGTGGTGAAAAGATAATTTAAAAAATCGTTTTGGAAATGAGTTTACTCACAGGGTACTTTCTTTGTATACATTCGACTATACGGGACAAGCCCAGGATTTACGGGAAATCGCGGGTTTTCGTTTGCCGGCGATTAAACCTCTTTCATTAAGCGTCTCATTAAAAATGAAAACATTTTTAAAAACTACAAGTCTCATTCGTTCTAGTGGTGCAGAAATAATTTGAAAAATCGTTCGGGAAATCAGTTTACTCCTTGGGTACTTTCTTTATACACATTCAACTATACGGGCCAAGCCCGGGATTTACGGGAAATCGCGGGTTTTCGTTTGCCGGCGATTAAACTTCTTTTATTCAGCGTCTCATCAAAAATGAAAACAAGTTTTAAAACTACAAGTCTCATGGGCTTTAGTGGTGAAATAATAATTTAAAAAATCTTTCGGGAAATGAGTTTACTTCCTGGGTATTTTCTTTGTATACCTTTGACTATACGGGCCGAGTCTGGGATTTACGGGAAATCGCAGGTTTTCGTTTGCCGGCGATTAAATTTCTTTCATTCAGCGTCTCGTGAAAAATGAAAACATTTTTGAAAACTACAAGTCTCATGCGATTTAGTGGTGAAAAGATAATTTAAAAAATCGTTCTGGAAATGAGTTTACTCACGGGGTACTTTCTTTGTATACATTCGACTATACGGGACAAGCCCGGGATTTACGGGAAATCGCGGGTTTCCGTTTGCCGGCGATTAAACCTCCTTCATTAAGCGTCTCATCAAAAATAAAAACATTTTTGAAAACTTCAAGTCTTATGCGTTTTAGTGGTGAAAAAATAATTTAAAAAATCGTTCGGGAAATGAGTTTACTCCCTGGGTACTTTCTTTGTATACTTTTGACTATACGGGCCGAGTCCGGGATTTACGGGAAATCGCGGGTTTTCGTTTGCCGGCGATTAAACTTCTTTTATTCAGCGTCCCATCAAAAATGAAAACATTTTTGAAAACTACAAGTCTCATGCGTTTTAGTGGTCAAAAAATAATATCAAAAATCGTTCGGGAAATGAGTTTACTTCCTGGGTACTTTCTTTGTATACTTTTGACTATACGGGCCAAGCCGGGGATTTACGGGAAATCGCTGGTTTTCGTTTGCCGGCGATTAAACCTCTTTCATTAAGCGCTTCATCAAAAATGAAAACATTTTTGAAAACTACAAGTCTCATGCGTTTTAGTGGTGACAAAATAATTTAAAAAATCGTTCGGAAAATGAGTTTACTCCCTGGGTACTTTCTTTGTATACTTTTGACTATACGGGCCGAGTCCGGGGTTTACGGGAAATGGCGGGTTTTCGTTTGCCGGCGATTAAACTTCTTTTATTCAGCGTCTCATAAAAAATCAAAACATTTTTGAAAACTACAAGTCTCATGCGATTTAGTGGTGAAAAGATAATTTAAAAAATCGTTTTGGAAATGAGTTTACTCACAGGGTACTTTCTTTGTATACATTCGACTATACGGGACAAGCCCAGGATTTACGGGAAATCGCGGGTTTTCGTTTGCCGGCGATTAAACCTCTTTCATTAAGCGTCTCATTAAAAATGAAAACATTTTTAAAAACTACAAGTCTCATTCGTTCTAGTGGTGCAGAAATAATTTGAAAAATCGTTCGGGAAATCAGTTTACTCCTTGGGTACTTTCTTTATACACATTCAACTATACGGGCCAAGCCCGGGATTTACGGGAAATCGCGGGTTTTCGTTTGCCGGCGAATAAACTTCTTTTATTCAGCGTCTCATCAAAAATGAAAACAAGTTTTAAAACTACAAGTCTCATGGGCTTTAGTGGTGAAATAATAATTTAAAAAATCTTTCGGGAAATGAGTTTACTCCCTGGGTATTTTCTTTGTATACCTTTGACTATACGGGCCGAGTCTGGGATTTACGGGAAATCGCAGGTTTTCGTTTGCCGGCGATTAAATTTCTTTCATTCAGCGTCTCGTGAAAAATGAAAACATTTTTGAAAACTACAAGTCTCATGCGATTTAGTGGTGAAAAGATAATTTAAAAAATCGTTCTGGAAATGAGTTTACTCACGGGGTACTTTCTTTGTATACATTCGACTATACGGGACAAGCCCGGGATTTACGGGAAATCGCGGGTTTCCGTTTGCCGGCGATTAACCCTCATTCATTAAGCGTCGCATTAAAAATGAAAACATTTTTAAAAACTACAAGTCTCATTCGTTCTAATGGTGCAGAAATAAGTTGAAAAATCGTTCGGGAAATCAGTTTACTCCTTGGGTACTTTCTTTATATACATTCAACTATACGGGCCAAGCCCGGGATTTACGGGAAATCGCGGGTTTTTGCTTGCCGGCGATTAAACTTCTTTTATTCAGCGTCTCATCAAAAATGAAAACAAGTTTGAATACTACAAGTCTCATGCGTTTTAGTGGTGAAAAAATAATATAAAAAATCGTTCGGGAAATGAGTTTACTCCCTGGGTACTTTCTTTGTATACTTTTGACTATACGGGCCAAGCCTGGGATTTACGGGAAATCGCGGGTTTTCGTTTGCCGGCGATTAAACTTTTTTTAATCAGCGTCTCATCAAAAATGAAAACATTTTTGAAAACTACAAGTCTCATGGGCTTTAGTGGTGAAATAATAATTTAAAAAATCGTTCGGGAAATGAGTTTAATCCCTGGGTATTTTCTTTGTATACCTTTGACTATACGGGCCGAGTCTGGGATTTACAGGAAATCGCAGGTTTTCGTTTGCCGGCGATTAAACTTCTTTTATTCAGCGTCTCATAAAAAATGAAAACAAGTTTTAACACTACAAGTCTCATGGGCTTTAGTGGTGAAATAATAATTTAAAAAATCGTTCGGGAAATGAGTTTACTCCCTGGGTATTTTCTTTGTATACCTTTGACTATACGGGCCGAGTCTGGGATTTACGGGAAATCGCAGGTTTTCGTTTGCCGGCGATTAAACTTCTTTCATTCAGCGTCTCGTGAAAAATGAAAACATTTTTGAAAACTACAAGTCTCATGCGATTTAGTGGTGAAAAGATAATTTAAAAAATCGTTCTGGAAATGAGTTTACTCACAGGGTACTTTCTTTGTATACATTCGACTATACGGGACAAGCCCGGGATTTACGGGAAATCGCGGGTTTTCGTTTGCCGGCGATTAAACCTCATTCATTAAACGTCTCATTAAAAATGAAAACATTTTTAAAAACTACAAGTCTCATTCGTTCTAATGGTGCAGAAATAAGTTTAAAAATCGTTCGGGAAATCAGTTTACTCCTTGGTTACTTTCTTTATATACATTCAACTATACGGGCCAAGCCCGGGATTTACGGGAAATCGCGGGTTTTCGCTTGCCGGCGATTAAACTTCTTTTATTCAGCGTCTCATCAAAAACGAAAACAAGTTTGAATACTACAAGTCTCATGCGTTTTAGTGGTGAAAAAATAATATAAAAAATCGTTCGGGAAATGAGTTTACTCCCTGGGTACTTTCTTTGTATACTTTTGACTATACGGGCCAAGCCCGGGATTTACGGGAAATGGCGGGTTTTCGTTTGCCGGCGATTAAACTTCTTTTAATCAGCGTCTCATCAAAAATGAAAACATTTTTGAAAACTACAAGTCTCCTGGGCTTTAGTGGTTAAATCATAATTTAAAAAATCGTTCTGGAAATGAGTTTACTCACAGGGTACTTTCTTTGTATACATTCGACTATACGGGACAAGCCCGGGATTTACGGGAAATCGCGGGTTTTCGTTTGCCGGCGATTAAACCTCATTCATTAAACGTCTCATTAAAAATGAAAACATTTTTAAAAACTACAAGTCTCATTCGTTCTAATGGTGCAGAAATAAGTTTAAAAATCGTTCGGGAAATCAGTTTACTCCTTGGTTACTTTCTTTATATACATTCAACTATACGGGCCAAGCCCGGGATTTACGGGAAATCGCGGGTTTTCGCTTGCCGGCGATTAAACTTCTTTTATTCAGCGTCTCATCAAAAACGAAAACAAGTTTGAATACTACAAGTCTCATGCGTTTTAGTGGTGAAAAAATAATATAAAAAATCGTTCGGGAAATGAGTTTACTCCCTGGGTACTTTCTTTGTATACTTTTGACTATACGGGCCAAGCCCGGGATTTACGGGAAATGGCGGGTTTTCGTTTGCCGGCGATTAAACTTCTTTTAATCAGCGTCTCATCAAAAATGAAAACATTTTTGAAAACTACAAGTCTCCTGGGCTTTAGTGGTTAAATCATAATTTAAAAAATCGTTCTGGAAATGAGTTTACTCACAGGGTACTTTCTTTGTATACATTCGACTATACGGGACAAGCCAAGGATTTACGGGAAATCGCGGGTTTTCGTTTGCCGGCGATTAAACCTCTTTCATTAAGCGTCTCATTAAAAATGAAAACATTTTTGAAAACTAGAACTCTCATTCGTTCCAGTAGAGCAGATATAATTTGAAAAATCGTTCGGGAAATCAGTTTACTCCTTGGGTACTTTCTTTATATACATTCAACTATACGGGCCAAGACCGGGATTTACGGGAAATCGCAGGTTTTCGTTTGCCGCCGATTAAACTTTTTTTATTCAGCGTCTCATCAAAAAAGAAAGCATTTTTGAAAACTACAAGTCTTATGCGTTTTAGTGGTGAAAAAATAATTTAAAAAATCGTTCGGAAAATGAGTTTACTCCCTGGGTACTTTCTTTGTATACTTTTGACTATACGGGCCGAGTCCGGGGTTTACGGGAAATGGCGGGTTTTCGTTTGCCGGCGATTAAACTCCTTTTATTCAGCGTCTCATCAAAAATGAAAACATTTTTAAAAACTACAAGTCTCATGGGCTTTAGTGGTGAAATAATAATTTAAAAAATCGTTCGGGAAATGAGTTTAATCCCTTTGTATTTTCTTTGTATACCTTTGTCTATACGGGCCGAGTCTGGGATTTACAGGAAATCGCAGGTTTTCGTTTGCCGGCGATTAAACTTCTTTTATTCAGCGTCTCATAAAAAATGAAAATATTTTTGAAAACTACAAGTCTCATGCGATTTAGTGGTGAAAAGATAGTTTAAAAAATCGTTCTGGAAATGAGTTTACTCACAGGGTACTTTCTTTGTATACATTCGACTATACGGGACAAGCCCAGGATTTACAGAAAATCGCGGGTTTTCGTTTGCCGGCGATTAAACCTCTTTCATTAAGCGTCTCATTAAAAATGAAAACATTTTTGAAAACTAGAAGTCTCATTCGTTCCAGTAGTGCAGATATAATTTGAAAAATCGTTCGGGAAATCAGTTTACTCCTTGGGTACTTTCTTTATATACATTCAACTATACGGGCCAAGCCCGGGATTTACGGGAAATCGCGGGTTTTCGTTTGCCGGCGATTAAACTTCTTTTATTCAGCGTCTCATCAAAAATGAAAACAAGTTTTAAAACTACAAGTCTCATGCGTTTTAGTGGTGAAAAAATAATTTAAAAAATCGTTCGGAATATGAGTTTACTCCCTGGGTACTTTCTTTGTATACTTTTGACTATACGGGCCAAGCCCGGGATTTACGGGAAATCGCGGGTTTTCGTTTGCCGGCGATTAAACTTCTTTTATTCAGCTTCTTATCAAAAATGAAAACATTTTTGAAAACTACAAGTCTCATGGGCTTTAGTGGTGAAATAATAATTTAAAAAATCGTTCGGGAAATGAGTTTACTCCCTGGGTATTTTCTTTGTATACCTTTGACTATACGGGCCGAGTCTGGGATTTACGGGAAATCGCAGGTTTTCGTTTGCCGGCGATTAAACTTTTTTTATTCAGCGTCTCATCAAAAAAGAAAGCATTTTTGAAAACTACAAGTCTTATGCGTTTTAGTGGTGAAAAAATAATTTAAAAAATCGTTCGGAAAATGAGTTTACTCCCTGGGTACTTTCTTTGTATACTTTTGACTATACGGGCCGAGTCTGGGATTTACAGGAAATCGCAGGTTTTCGTTTGCCGGCGATTAAACTTCTTTTATTCAGCGTCTCATAAAAAATGAAAACATTTTTAAAAACTACAAGTCTCATGGGCTTTAGTGGTGAAATAATAATTTAAAAAATCGTTCGGGAAATGAGTTTAATCCCTTTGTATTTTCTTTGTATACCTTTGTCTATACGGGCCGAGTCTGGGATTTACAGGAAATCGCAGGTTTTCGTTTGCCGGCGATTAAACTTCTTTTATTCAGCGTCTCATAAAAAATGAAAATATTTTTGAAAACTACAAGTCTCATTCGTTCCAGTAGTGCAGATATAATTTGAAAAATCGTTCGGGAAATCAGTTTACTCCTTGGGTACTTTCTTTATATACATTCAACTATACGGGCCAAGCCCGGGATTTACGGGAAATCGCGGGTTTTCGTTTGCCGGCGATTAAACTTCTTTTATTCAGCGTCTCATCAAAAATGAAAACAAGTTTTAAAACTACAAGTCTCATGCGTTTTAGTGGTGAAAAAATAATTTAAAAAATCGTTCGGAAAATGAGTTTACTCCCTGGGTACTTTCTTTGTATACTTTTGACTATACGGGCCAAGCCCGGGATTTACGGGAAATCGCGGGTTTTCGTTTGCCGGCGATTAAACTTCTTTTATTCAGCTTCTTATCAAAAATGAAAACATTTTTAAAAACTACAAGTCTCATGGGCTTTAATGGTGAAATAATAATTTAAAAAATCGTTCGGGAAATGAGTTTACTCCCTGGGTATTTTCTTTGTATACCTTTGACTATACGGGCCGAGTCTGGGATTTACGGGAAATCGCAGGTTTTCGTTTGCCGGCGATTAAACTTCTTTTATTCAGCGTCTCATCAAAAATGAAAACAAGTTTGAAAACTACAAGTCTCATGCGTTTTAGTGGTGAAAAAATAATTTAAAAAATCGTTCGGGAAATGAGTTTAATCCCTTTGTATTTTCTTTGTATACCTTTGTCTATACGGGCCGAGTCTGGGATTTACAGGAAATCGCAGGTTTTCGTTTGCCGGCGATTAAACTTCTTTTATTCAGCGTCTCATAAAAAATGAAAACATTTTTGAAAACTACAAGTCTCATGCGATTTAGTAGTGAAAGATAACTTAAAAAATCGTTCTGGAAATGAGTTTACTCACAGGGTACTTTCTTTGTATGCATTCGACTATACGGGACAAGCCCGGGATTTACGAGAAATCGCGGGTTTTCGTTTGCCGGCGATTAAACTTCTTTTATTCAGCGTCTCATCAAAAATGAAAACAAGTTTGAAAACTACCAGTCTCATGCGTTTTAGTGGTGAAAAAATAATTTAAAAAATCGTTCGGGAAATGAGTTTACTCCCTGGGTACTTTCTTTGTATACTTTTGACTATACGGGCCGAGTCCGGGGTTTACGGGAAATGGCGGGTTTTCGTTTGCCGGCGATTAAACTCCTTTTATTCAGCGTCTCATCAAAAATGAAAACATTTTTAAAAACTACAAGTCTCATGGGCTTTAGTGGTGAAATAATAATTTAAAAAATCGTTCGGGAAATGAGTTTAATCCCTTTGTATTTTCTTTGTATACCTTTGTCTATACGGGCCGAGTCTGGGATTTACAGGAAATCGCAGGTTTTCGTTTGCCGGCGATTAAACTTCTTTTATTCAGCGTCTCATAAAAAATGAAAACATTTTTGAAAACTACAAGTCTCATGCGTTTTAGTGGTGAAAAAATAATTTAAAAAATCGTTCGGAAAATGAGTTTACTCCCTGGGTACTTTCTTTGTATACTTTTGACTATACGGGCCAAGCCCGGGATTTACGGGAAATCGCAGGTTTCCGTTTGCCGGCGATTAAACGTCTTTTATTTAGCTTCTTATCAAAAATGAAAACATTTTTGAAAACTAAAAGTCTCATGGGCTTTAGTGGTGAAATAATAATTTAAAAAATCGTTCGGGAAATGAGTTTACTCCCTGGGTATTTTCTTTGTATACCTTTGACTATACGGGCCGAGTCTGGGATTTACGGGAAATCGCAGGTTTTCGTTTACCGGCGATTAAACTTCTTTTATTCAGCGTCTCATAAAAAATGAAAACATTTTTGAAAACTACAAGTCTCATGCGATTTAGTAGTGAAAGATAACTTAAAAAATCGTTCTGGAAATGAGTTTACTCACAGGGTACTTTCTTTGTATGCATTCGACTATACGGGACAAGCCCGGGATTTACGAGAAATCGCGGGTTTTCGTTTGCCGGCGATTAAACTTCTTTTATTCAGCGTCTCATCAAAAATGAAAACAAGTTTGAAAACTACCAGTCTCATGCGTTTTAGTGGTGAAAAAATAATTTAAAAAATCGTTCGGGAAATGAGTTTACTCCCTGGGTACTTTCTTTGTATACTTTTGACTATACGGGCCGAGTCCGGGGTTTACGGGAAATGGCGGGTTTTCGTTTGCCGGCGATTAAACTCCTTTTATTCAGCGTCTCATCAAAAATGAAAACATTTTTAAAAACTACAAGTCTCATGGGCTTTAGTGGTGAAATAATAATTTAAAAAATCGTTCGGGAAATGAGTTTAATCCCTTTGTATTTTCTTTGTATACCTTTGTCTATACGGGCCGAGTCTGGGATTTACAGGAAATCGCAGGTTTTCGTTTGCCGGCGATTAAACTTCTTTTATTCAGCGTCTCATAAAAAATGAAAACATTTTTGAAAACTACAAGTCTCATGCGATTTAGTAGTGAAAGATAACTTAAAAAATCGTTCTGGAAATGAGTTTACTCACAGGGTACTTTCTTTGTATGCATTCGACTATACGGGACAAGCCCGGGATTTACGAGAAATCGCGGGTTTTCGTTTGCCGGCGATTAAACTTCTTTTATTCAGCGTCTCATCAAAAATGAAAACAAGTTTGAAAACTACCAGTCTCATGCGTTTTAGTGGTGAAAAAATAATTTAAAAAATCGTTCGGGAAATGAGTTTACTCCCTGGGTACTTTCTTTGTATACTTTTGACTATACGGGCCGAGTCCGGGGTTTACGGGAAATGGCGGGTTTTCGTTTGCCGGCGATTAAACTCCTTTTATTCAGCGTCTCATCAAAAATGAAAACATTTTTAAAAACTACAAGTCTCATGGGCTTTAGTGGTGAAATAATAATTTAAAAAATCGTTCGGGAAATGAGTTTAATCCCTTTGTATTTTCTTTGTATACCTTTGTCTATACGGGCTGAGTCTGGGATTTACAGGAAATCGCAGGTTTTCGTTTGCCGGCGATTAAACTTCTTTTATTCAGCGTCTCATAAAAAATGAAAACATTTTTGAAAACTACAAGTCTCATGCGTTTTAGTGGTGAAAAAATAATTTAAAAAATCGTTCGGAAAATGAGTTTACTCCCTGGGTACTTTCTTTGTATACTTTTGACTATACGGGCCAAGCCCGGGATTTACGGGAAATCGCAGGTTTCCGTTTGCCGGCGATTAAACTTCTTTTATTTAGCTTCTTATCAAAAATGAAAACATTTTTGAAAACTAAAAGTCTCATGGGCTTTAGTGGTGAAATAATAATTTAAAAAATCGTTCGGGAAATGAGTTTACTCCCTGGGTATTTTCTTTGTATACCTTTGACTATACGGGCCGAGTCTGGGATTTACGGGAAATCGCAGGTTTTCGTTTACCGGCGATTAAACTTCTTTTATTCAGCGTCTCATAAAAAATGAAAACATTTTTGAAAACTACAAGTCTCATGCGATTTAGTAGTGAAAGATAACTTAAAAAATCGTTCTGGAAATGAGTTTACTCACAGGGTACTTTCTTTGTATGCATTCGACTATACGGGACAAGCCCGGGATTTACGAGAAATCGCGGGTTTTCGTTTGCCGGCGATTAAACTTCTTTTATTCAGCGTCTCATCAAAAATGAAAACAAGTTTGAAAACTACCAGTCTCATGCGTTTTAGTGGTGAAAAAATAATTTAAAAAATCGTTCGGGAAATGAGTTTACTCCCTGGGTACTTTCTTTGTATACTTTTGACTATACGGGCCGAGTCCGGGGTTTACGGGAAATGGCGGGTTTTCGTTTGCCGGCGATTAAACTCCTTTTATTCAGCGTCTCATCAAAAATGAAAACATTTTTAAAAACTACAAGTCTCATGGGCTTTAGTGGTGAAATAATAATTTAAAAAATCGTTCGGGAAATGAGTTTAATCCCTTTGTATTTTCTTTGTATACCTTTGTCTATACGGGCCGAGTCTGGGATTTACAGGAAATCGCAGGTTTTCGTTTGCCGGCGATTAAACTTCTTTTATTCAGCGTCTCATAAAAAATGAAAACATTTTTGAAAACTACAAGTCTCATGCGATTTAGTAGTGAAAGATAACTTAAAAAATCGTTCTGGAAATGAGTTTACTCACAGGGTACTTTCTTTGTATGCATTCGACTATACGGGACAAGCCCGGGATTTACGAGAAATCGCGGGTTTTCGTTTGCCGGCGATTAAACTTCTTTTATTCAGCGTCTCATCAAAAATGAAAACAAGTTTGAAAACTACCAGTCTCATGCGTTTTAGTGGTGAAAAAATAATTTAAAAAATCGTTCGGGAAATGAGTTTACTCCCTGGGTACTTTCTTTGTATACTTTTGACTATACGGGCCGAGTCCGGGGTTTACGGGAAATGGCGGGTTTTCGTTTGCCGGCGATTAAACTCCTTTTATTCAGCGTCTCATCAAAAATGAAAACATTTTTAAAAACTACAAGTCTCATGGGCTTTAGTGGTGAAATAATAATTTAAAAAATCGTTCGGGAAATGAGTTTAATCCCTTTGTATTTTCTTTGTATACCTTTGTCTATACGGGCCGAGTCTGGGATTTACAGGAAATCGCAGGTTTTCGTTTGCCGGCGATTAAACTTCTTTTATTCAGCGTCTCATAAAAAATGAAAATATTTTTGAAAATTACAAGTCTCATGCGATTTAGTGGTGAAAAGATAGTTTAAAAAATCGTTCTGGAAATGAGTTTACTCACAGGGTACTTTCTTTGTATACATTCGACTATACGGGACAAGCCCAGGATTTACAGGAAATCGCGGGTTTTCGTTTGCCGGCGATTAAACCTCTTTCATTAAGCGTCTCATTAAAAATGAAAACATTTTTGAAAACTAGAAGTCTCATTCGTTCCAGTAGTGCAGATATAATTTGAAAAATCGTTCGGGAAATCAGTTTACTCCTTGGGTACTTTCTTTATATACATTCAACTATACGGGCCAAGCCCGGGATTTACGGGAAATCGCGGGTTTTCGTTTGCCGGCGATTAAACTTCTTTTATTCAGCGTCTCATCAAAAATGAAAACAAGTTTTAAAACTACAAGTCTCATGCGTTTTAGTGGTGAAAAAATAATTTAAAAAATCGTTCGGAAAATGAGTTTACTCCCTGGGTACTTTCTTTGTATACTTTTGACTATACGGGCCAAGCCCGGGATTTACGGGAAATCGCGGGTTTTCGTTTGCCGGCGATTAAACTTCTTTTATTCAGCTTCTTATCAAAAATGAAAACATTTTTGAAAACTACAAGTCTCATGGGCTTTAATGGTGAAATAATAATTTAAAAAATCGTTCGGGAAATGAGTTTACTCCCTGGGTATTTTCTTTGTATACCTTTGACTATACGGGCCGAGTCTGGGATTTACGGGAAATCGCAGGTTTTCGTTTGCCGGCGATTAAACTTCTTTTATTCAGCGTCTCATCAAAAATGAAAACAAGTTTGAAAACTACAAGTCTCATGCGTTTTAGTGGTGAAAAAATAATTTAAAAAATCGTTCGGGAAATGAGTTTACTCCCTGGGTACTTTCTTTGTATACTTTTGACTATACGGGCCGAGTCCGGGGTTTACGGGAAATGGCGGGTTTTCGTTTGCCGGCGATTAAACTCCTTTTATTCAGCGTCTCATCAAAAATGAAAACATTTTTAAAAACTACAAGTCTCATGGGCTTTAGTGGTGAAATAATAATTTAAAAAATCGTTCGGGAAATGAGTTTAATCCCTTTGTATTTTCTTTGTATACCTTTGTCTATACGGGCCGAGTCTGGGATTTACAGGAAATCGCAGGTTTTCGTTTGCCGGCGATTAAACTTCTTTTATTCAGCGTCTCATAAAAAATGAAAACATTTTTGAAAACTACAAGTCTCATGCGTTTTAGTGGTGAAAAAATAATTTAAAAAATCGTTCGGAAAATGAGTTTACTCCCTGGGTACTTTCTTTGTATACTTTTGACTATACGGGCCAAGCCCGGGATTTACGGGAAATCGCAGGTTTCCGTTTGCCGGCGATTAAACTTCTTTTATTTAGCTTCTTATCAAAAATGAAAACATTTTTGAAAACTAAAAGTCTCATGGGCTTTAGTGGTGAAATAATAATTTAAAAAATCGTTCGGGAAATGAGTTTACTCCCTGGGTATTTTCTTTGTATACCTTTGACTATACGGGCCGAGTCTGGGATTTACGGGAAATCGCAGGTTTTCGTTTACCGGCGATTAAACTTCTTTTATTCAGCGTCTCATAAAAAATGAAAACATTTTTGAAAACTACAAGTCTCATGCGATTTAGTAGTGAAAGATAACTTAAAAAATCGTTCTGGAAATGAGTTTACTCACAGGGTACTTTCTTTGTATGCATTCGACTATACGGGACAAGCCCGGGATTTACGAGATATCGCGGGTTTTCGTTTGCCGGCGATTAAACTTCTTTTATTCAGCGTCTCATCAAAAATGAAAACAAGTTTGAAAACTACCAGTCTCATGCGTTTTAGTGGTGAAAAAATAATTTAAAAAATCGTTCGGGAAATGAGTTTACTCCCTGGGTACTTTCTTTGTATACTTTTGACTATACGGGCCGAGTCCGGGGTTTACGGGAAATGGCGGGTTTTCGTTTGCCGGCGATTAAACTCCTTTTATTCAGCGTCTCATCAAAAATGAAAACATTTTTAAAAACTACAAGTTTCATGGGCTTTAGTGGTGAAATAATAATTTAAAAAATCGTTCGGGAAATGAGTTTAATCCCTTTGTATTTTCTTTGTATACCTTTGTCTATACGGGCCGAGTCTGGGATTTACAGGAAATCGCAGGTTTTCGTTTGCCGGCGATTAAACTTCTTTTATTCAGCGTCTCATAAAAAATGAAAACATTTTTGAAAACTACAAGTCTCATGCGATTTAGTAGTGAAAGATAACTTAAAAAATCGTTCTGGAAATGAGTTTACTCACAGGGTACTTTCTTTGTATGCATTCGACTATACGGGACAAGCCCGGGATTTACGAGAAATCGCGGGTTTTCGTTTGCCGGCGATTAAACTTCTTTTATTCAGCGTCTCATCAAAAATGAAAACAAGTTTGAAAACTACCAGTCTCATGCGTTTTAGTGGTGAAAAAATAATTTAAAAAATCGTTCGGGAAATGAGTTTACTCCCTGGGTACTTTCTTTGTATACTTTTGACTATACGGGCCGAGTCCGGGGTTTACGGGAAATGGCGGGTTTTCGTTTGCCGGCGATTAAACTCCTTTTATTCAGCGTCTCATCAAAAATGAAAACATTTTTAAAAACTACAAGTCTCATGGGCTTTAGTGGTGAAATAATAATTTAAAAAATCGTTCGGGAAATGAGTTTAATCCCTTTGTATTTTCTTTGTATACCTTTGTCTATACGGGCCGAGTCTGGGATTTACAGGAAATCGCAGGTTTTCGTTTGCCGGCGATTAAACTTCTTTTATTCAGCGTCTCATAAAAAATGAAAATATTTTTGAAAACTACAAGTCTCATGCGATTTAGTGGTGAAAAGATAGTTTAAAAAATCGTTCTGGAAATGAGTTTACTCACAGGGTACTTTCTTTGTATACATTCGACTATACGGGACAAGCCCAGGATTTACAGGAAATCGCGGGTTTTCGTTTGCCGGCGATTAAACCTCTTTCATTAAGCGTCTCATTAAAAATGAAAACATTTTTGAAAACTAGAAGTCTCATTCGTTCCAGTAGTGCAGATATAATTTGAAAAATCGTTCGGGAAATCAGTTTACTCCTTGGGTACTTTCTTTATATACATTCAACTATACGGGCCAAGCCCGGGATTTACGGGAAATCGCGGGTTTTCGTTTGCCGGCGATTAAACTTCTTTTATTCAGCGTCTCATCAAAAATGAAAACAAGTTTTAAAACTACAAGTCTCATGCGTTTTAGTGGTGAAAAAATAATTTAAAAAATCGTTCGGAAAATGAGTTTACTCCCTGGGTACTTTCTTTGTATACTTTTGACTATACGGGCCAAGCCCGGGATTTACGGGAAATCGCGGGTTTTCGTTTGCCGGCAATTAAACTTCTTTTATTCAGCTTCTTATCAAAAATGAAAACATTTTTGAAAACTACAAGTCTCATGGGCTTTAATGGTGAAATAATAATTTAAAAAATCGTTCGGGAAATGAGTTTACTCCCTGGGTATTTTCTTTGTATACCTTTGACTATACGGGCCGAGTCTGGGATTTACGGGAAATCGCAGGTTTTCGTTTGCCAGCGATTAAACTTCTTTTATTCAGCGTCTCATCAAAAATGAAAACAAGTTTGAAAACTACAAGTCTCATGCGTTTTAGTGGTGAAAAAATAATTTAAAAAATCGTTCGGAAAATGAGTTTACTCCCTGGGTACTTTCTTTGTATACTTTTGACTATACGGGCCAAGCCCGGGATTTACGGGAAATCGCGGGTTTCCGTTTGCCGGCGATTAAACTTCTTTTATTCAGCTTCTTATCAAAAATGAAAACATTTTTGAAAACTAAAAGTCTCATGGGCTTTAGTGGTGAAATAATAATTTAAAAAATCGTTCGGGAAATGAGTTTACTCCCTGGGTATTTTCTTTGTATACCTTTCACTATACGGGCCGAGTCTGGGATTTACGGGAAATCGCAGGTTTTCGTTTGCCGGCGATTAAACTTCTTTTATTCAGCGTCTCATAAAAAATGAAAACATTTTTAAAAACTACAAGTCTCATGCGTTTTAGTGGTGAAAAAATAATTTAAAAAATCGTTCGGAAAATGAGTTTACTCCCTGGGTACTTTCTTTGTATACTTTTGACTATACGGGCCAAGCCCGGGATTTACGGGAAATCGCAGGTTTCCGTTTGCCGGCGATTAAACTTCTTTTATTTAGCTTCTTATCAAAAATGAAAACATTTTTGAAAACTAAAAGTCTCATGGGCTTTAGTGGTGAAATAATAATTTAAAAAATCGTTCGGGAAATGAGTTTACTCCCTGGGTATTTTCTTTGTATACCTTTGACTATACGGGCCGAGTCTGGGATTTACGGGAAATCGCAGGTTTTCGTTTACCGGCGATTAAACTTCTTTTATTCAGCGTCTCATAAAAAATGAAAACATTTTTGAAAACTACAAGTCTCATGCGATTTAGTAGTGAAAGATAACTTAAAAAATCGTTCTGGAAATGAGTTTACTCACAGGGTACTTTCTTTGTATGCATTCGACTATACGGGACAAGCCCGGGATTTACGAGAAATCGCGGGTTTTCGTTTGCCGGCGATTAAACCTCTTTCATTAAGCGTCTCATTAAAAATGAAAACATTTTTAAAAAATACAAGTCTCATTCGTTCTAATGGTGGAGAAATAAGTTGAAAAATCGTTCGGGAAATCAGTTTACTCCTTGAGTACTTTCTTTATATACATTCAACTATACGGGCAAAGCCCGGGATTTACGGGAAATCGCGGGTTTTCGCTTGCCGGCGATTAAACTTCTTTTATTCAGCGTCTCATCAAAAATGAAAACAAGTTTGAAAACTACAAGTCTCATGCGTTTTAGTGGTGAAAAAATAATTTAAAAAATCGTTCGGAAAATGAGTTTACTCCCTGGGTACTTTCTTTGTATACTTTTGACTATACGGGCCAAGCCCTGGATTTACGGGAAATCGCGGGTTTTCGTTTGCCGGCGATTAAACTTCTTTTATTCAGCTTCTTATCAAAAATGAAAACATTTTTGAAAACTACAAGTCTCATGGGCTTTAGTGGTGAAATAATAATTTAAAAAATCGTTCGGGAAATGAGTTTACTCCCTGGGTATTTTCTTTGTATACCTTTGACTATACGGGCCGAGTCTGAGATTTACGGGAAATCGCAGGTTTTCGTTTGCCGGCGATTAAACTTCTTTTATTCAGCGTCTCATGAAGAATGAAAACAAGTTTTAAAACTGCAAGTCTCATGCGTTTTAGTGGTGAAAAAATAATTTAAAAAATCGTTCGGAAAATGAGTTTACTCCCTTGGTACTTTCTTTGTATACTTTTGACTATACAGGCCAAGCCCGGGATCTACGGGAAATCGCAGGTTTTCGTTTGCCGGTGATTAAACTTCTTTCATTCAGCGTCTCATCAAAAATAAAAACATTTTTGAAAACTACAAGTCTCATGCGATTTAGTGGTGAAAAAAAAATTTAAAAAATCGTTCGGAAAATGAATTTACTCCCTGGGTACTTTCTTCGTATACATTCGACTACACGGGCCAAGCCGGGATTTAGGGGAAATCGCTGGTTTTCGTTTGCCAGCGAATAAACCTCTTTCATTAAACGTCTCATCAAAAATGAAAACATTTTTGAAAACTACAAGTCTCATGCGTTTTAGTGGTGAAAAAATAATTTAAAAAATCGTTCGGGAAATGAGTTTACTCCCTGGTACTTTCTTTGTATACTTTTGACTATACGGGCCGAGTCCGGAATTTACGGGAAATCGCGGGTTTTTGTTTGCCGACGATTAAACTTCTTTTATTCAGCGTCCCATCAAAAATGAAAACATTTTTGAAAACTACAAGTCTCATGCGTTTTAGTGGTGAAAAGTAATTTAAAAAATCGTTCGGGAAATGAGTTTACTCCCTGGGTATTTTCTTTGTATACCTTTGTCTATACGGGCCGAGTCTGGGATTTACAGGAAATCGCAGGTTTTCGTTTGCCGGCGATTAAACTTCTTTTATTCAGCGTCTCATAAAAAATGAAAATATTTTTGAAAACTACAAGTCTCATGCGATTTAGTGGTGAAAAAAAAATTTAAAAAATCGTTCGGAAAATGAATTTACTCCCTGGGTACTTTCTTCGTATACATTCGACTACACGGGCCAAGCCCGGGATTTAGGGGAAATCGCTGGTTTTCGTTTGCCAGCGAATAAACCTCTTTCATTAAACGTCTCATCAAAAATGAAAACATTTTTGAAAACTACAAGTCTCATGCGTTTTAGTGGTGAAAAAATAATTTAAAAAATCGTTCGGGAAATGAGTTTACTCCCTGGTACTTTCTTTGTATACTTTTGACTATACGGGCCGAGTCCGGAATTTACGGGAAATCGCGGGTTTTTGTTTGCCGGCGATTAAACTTCTTTTATTCAGCGTCCCATCAAAAATGAAAACATTTTTGAAAACTACAAGTCTCATGCGTTTTAGTGGTGAAAAGTAATTTAAAAAATCGTTCGGGAAATGAGTTTACTCCCTGGGTATTTTCTTTGTATACCTTTGTCTATACGGGCCGAGTCTGGGATTTACAGGAAATCGCAGGTTTTCGTTTGCCGGCGATTAAACTTCTTTTATTCAGCGTCTCATAAAAAATGAAAATATTTTTGAAAACTACAAGTCTCATGCGATTTAGTGGTGAAAAGATAATTTAAAAAATCGTTCTGGAAATGAGTTTACTCACAGGGTACTTTCTTTGTATACATTAGACTATACGGGACAAGCCCAGGATTTACAGGAAATCGCGGGTTTTCGTTTGCCGGCGATTAAACCTCTTTCATTAAGCGTCTCATTAAAAATGAAAACATTTTTGAAAACTAGAAGTCTCATTCGTTCCAGTAGTGCAGATATAATTTGAAAAATCGTTCGGGAAATCAGTTTACTCCTTGGGTACTTTCTTTATATACATTCAACTATACGGGCCAAGCCCGGGATTTACGGGAAATCGCGGGTTTTCGTTTGCCGGCGATTAAACTTCTTTTATTCAGCGTCTCATCAAAAATGAAAACAAATTTTAAAACTACAAGTCTCATGCGTTTTAGTGGTGAAAAAATAATTTAAAAAATCGTTCGGAAAATGAGTTTACTCCCTGGGTACTTTCTTTGTATACATTCGACTATACGGGACAAGCCCAGGATTTACGGGAAATCGCGGGTTTTCGTTTGCCGGCGATTAAACCTCTTTCATTAAGCGTCTCATTAAAAATGAAAACATTTTTGAAAACTAGAAGTCTCATTCGTTCCAGTAGAGCAGATATAATTTGATTATTCAGCGTCTCCTCAAAAATGAAAACATTTTTAAAAACTACAAGTCTCATGGGCTTTAGTGGTGAAATAATAATTTAAAAAATCGTTCGGGAAATGAGTTTAATCCCTTTGTATTTTCTTTGTATACCTTTGTCTATACGGGCCGAGTCTGGGATTTACAGGAAATCGCAGGTTTTCGTTTGCCGGCGATTAAACTTCTTTTATTCAGCGTCTCATAAAAAATGAAAATATTTTTGAAAACTACAAGTCTCATGCGATTTAGTGGTGAAAAGATAATTTAAAAAATCGTTCTGGAAATGAGTTTACTCACAGGGTACTTTCTTTGTATACATTCGACTATACGGGACAAGCCCAGGATTTACAGGAAATCGCGGGTTTTCGTTTGCCGGCGATTAAACCTCTTTCATTAAGCGTCTCATTAAAAATGAAAACATTTTTGAAAACTAGAAGTCTCATTCGTTCCAGTAGTGCAGATATAATTTGAAAAATCGTTCGGGAAATCAGTTTACTCCTTGGGTACTTTCTTTATATACATTCAACTATACGGGCCAAGCCCGGGATTTACGGGAAATTGCGGGTTTTCGTTTGCCGGCGATTAAACTTCTTTTATTCAGCGTCTCATCAAAAATGAAAACAAATTTTAAAACTACAAGTCTCATGCGTTTTAGTGGTGAAAAAATAATTTAAAAAATCGTTCGGAAAATGAGTTTACTCCCTGGGTACTTTCTTTGTATACTTTTGACTATACGGGCCAAGCCCGGGATTTACGGGAAATCGCGGGTTACCGTTTGCCGGCGATTAAACTTCTTTTATTCAGCTTCTTATCAAAAATGAAAACATTTTTGAAAACTAAAAGTCTCATGGGCTTTAGTGGTGAAATAATAATTTAAAAAATCGTTCGGGAAATGAGTTTACTCCCTGGGTATTTTCTTTGTATACCTTTGACTATACGGGCCGAGTCTGGGATTTACGGGAAATCGCAGGTTTTCGTTTGCCGGCGATTAAACTTCTTTTATTCAGCGTCTCATAAAAAATGAAAACATTTTTGAAAACTACAAGTCTCATGCGATTTAGTAGTGAAAGATAACTTAAAAAATCGTTCTGGAAATGAGTTTACTCACAGGGTACTTTCTTTGTATGCATTCGACTATACGGGACAAGCCCGGGATTTACGAGAAATCGCGGGTTTTCGTTTGCCGGCGATTAAACCTCTTTCATTAAGCGTCTCATTAAAAATGAAAACATTTTTAAAAACTACAAGTCTCATTCGTTCTAATGGTGGAGAAATAAGTTGAAAAATCGTTCGGGAAATCAGTTTACTCCTTGGGTACTTTCTTTATATACATTCAACTATACGGGCCAAGCCCGGGATTTACGGGAAATCGCGGGTTTTCGCTTGCCGGCGATTAAACTTCTTTTATTCAGCGTCTCATCAAAAATGAAAACAAGTTTGAAAACTACAAATCTCATGCGTTTTAGTGGTGAAAAAATAATTTAAAAAATCGTTCGGAAAATGAGTTTACTCCCTGGGTACTTTCTTTGTATACTTTTGACTATACGGGCCAAGCCCGGGATTTACGGGAAATCGCGGGTTTTCGTTTGCCGGCGATTAAACTTCTTTTATTCAGCTTCTTATCAAAAATGAAAACATTTTTGAAAACTACAAGTCTCATGGGCTTTAGTGGTGAAATAATAATTTAAAAAATCGTTCGGGAAATGAGTTTACTCCCTGGGTATTTTCTTTGTATACCTTTGACTATACGGGCCGAGTCTGAGATTTACGGGAAATCGCAGGTTTTCGTTTGCCGGCGATTAAACTTCTTTTATTCAGCGTCTCATAAAGAATGAAAACAAGTTTTTAAAACTGCAAGTCTCATGCGTTTTAGTGGTGAAAAAATAATTTAAAAAATCGTTCGGAAAATGAGTTTACTCCCTTGGTACTTTCTTTGTATACTTTTGACTATACAGGCCAAGCCCGGGATTTACGGGAAATCGCGGGTTTTCGTTTGCCGGCGATTAAACTTCCTTTATTCATCTTCTTATCAAAAATGAAAACATTTTTGAAAACTACAAGTCTCATGGGCTGTAGTGGTGAAATAATAATTTAAAAAATCGTTCGGGAAATGAGTTTACTCCCTGGGTATTTTCTTTGTATACCTTTGACTATACGGGCCGAGTCTGGGATTTACGGGAAATCGCAGGTTTTCGTTTGCCGGTGATTAAACTTCTTTCATTCAGCGTCTCATCAAAAATAAAAACATTTTTGAAAACTACAAGTCTCATGCGATTTAGTGGTGAAAAAAAAATTTAAAAAATCGTTCGGAAAATGAATTTACTCCCTTGGTACTTTCTTCGTATACATTCGACTACACGGGCCAAGCCCGGGATTTAGGGGAAATCGCTGGTTTTCGTTTGCCAGCGATTAAACCTCTTTCATTAAGCGTCTCATCAAAAATGAAAACATTTTTGAAAACTACAAGTCTAATGCGTTTTAGTGGTGAAAAAATAATTTAAAAAATCGTTCGGGAAATGAGTTTACTCCCTGGGTACTTTCTTTGTATACTTTTGACTATACGGGCCGAGTCCGGAATTTACGGGAAATCGCGGGTTTTTGTTTGCCGGCGATTAAACTTCTTATATTCAGCATCCCATCAAAAATGAAAACATTTTTGAAAACTACAAGTCTCATGCGTTTTAGTGGTCAAAAAATAATATCAAAAATCCTTCGGGAAATGAGTTTACTCCCTGGGTACTTTCTTTGTATACTTTTGACTATACGGAGCAAGCCCGGGATTTACGGGAAATCGCTGGTTTTCGTTTGCCGGCGATTAAACCTCTTTCATTAAGCGCTTCATAGAAAATGAAAACATTTTTGAAAACTACAAGTCTCATGCGTTTTAGTGGTGAAAAAATAATTTAAAATATCGTTCGGAAAATGAGTTTACTCCCTGGGTACTTTTTTTGTATACTTTTGACTATAGAGGCCGAGTCCGGGGTTTACGGGAAATGGCGATTTTTCGTTTGCCGGCGATTAAACTCCTTTTATTCAGCGTCTCATCAAAAATGAAAACATTTTTAAAAACTACAAGTCTCATGGGCTTTAGTGGTGAAATAATAATTTAAAAAATCGTTCGGGAAATGAGTTTAATCCCTTTGTATTTTCTTTGTATACCTTTGTCTATACGGGCCGAGTCTGGGATTTACAGGAAATCGCAGGTTTTCGTTTGCCGGCGATTAAACTTCTTTTATTCAGCGTCTCATAAAAAATGAAAATATTTTTGAAAACTACAAGTCTCATGCGATTTAGTGGTGAAAAGATAATTTAAAAAATCGTTCTGGAAATGAGTTTACTCACAGGGTACTTTCTTTGTATGCATTCGACTATACGGGACAAGCCCGGGATTTACGAGAAATCGCGGGTTTTCGTTTGCCGGCGATTAAACTTCTTTTATTTAGCTTCTTATCAAAAATGAAAACATTTTTGAAAACTAAAAGTCTCATGGGCTTTAGTGGTGAAATAATAATTTAAAAAATCGTTCGGGAAATGAGTTTACTCCCTGGGTATTTTCTTTGTATACCTTTGACTATACGGGCCGAGTCTGGGATTTACGGGAAATCGCAGGTTTTCGTTTACCGGCGATTAAACTTCTTTTATTCAGCGTCTCATAAAAAATGAAAACATTTTTGAAAACTACAAGTCTCATGCGATTTAGTAGTGAAAGATAACTTAAAAAATCGTTCTGGAAATGAGTTTACTCACAGGGTACTTTCTTTGTATGCATTCGACTATACGGGACAAGCCCGGGATTTACGAGAAATCGCGGGTTTTCGTTTGCCGGCGATTAAACTTCTTTTATTCAGCGTCTCATCAAAAATGAAAACAAGTTTGAAAACTACCAGTCTCATGCGTTTTAGTGGTGAAAAAATAATTTAAAAAATCGTTCGGGAAATGAGTTTACTCCCTGGGTACTTTCTTTGTATACTTTTGACTATACGGGCCGAGTCCGGGGTTTACGGGAAATGGCGGGTTTTCGTTTGCCGGCGATTAAACTCCTTTTATTCAGCGTCTCATCAAAAATGAAAACATTTTTAAAAACTACAAGTCTCATGGGCTTTAGTGGTGAAATAATAATTTAAAAAATCGTTCGGGAAATGAGTTTAATCCCTTTGTATTTTCTTTGTATACCTTTGTCTATACGGGCCGAGTCTGGGATTTACAGGAAATCGCAGGTTTTCGTTTGCCGGCGATTAAACTTCTTTTATTCAGCGTCTCATAAAAAATGAAAACATTTTTGAAAACTACAAGTCTCATGCGATTTAGTAGTGAAAGATAACTTAAAAAATCGTTCTGGAAATGAGTTTACTCACAGGGTACTTTCTTTGTATGCATTCGACTATACGGGACAAGCCCGGGATTTACGAGAAATCGCGGGTTTTCGTTTGCCGGCGATTAAACTTCTTTTATTCAGCGTCTCATCAAAAATGAAAACAAGTTTGAAAACTACCAGTCTCATGCGTTTTAGTGGTGAAAAAATAATTTAAAAAATCGTTCGGGAAATGAGTTTACTCCCTGGGTACTTTCTTTGTATACTTTTGACTATACGGGCCGAGTCCGGGGTTTACGGGAAATGGCGGGTTTTCGTTTGCCGGCGATTAAACTCCTTTTATTCAGCGTCTCATCAAAAATGAAAACATTTTTAAAAACTACAAGTCTCATGGGCTTTAGTGGTGAAATAATAATTTAAAAAATCGTTCGGGAAATGAGTTTAATCCCTTTGTATTTTCTTTGTATACCTTTGTCTATACGGGCCGAGTCTGGGATTTACAGGAAATCGCAGGTTTTCGTTTGCCGGCGATTAAACTTCTTTTATTCAGCGTCTCATAAAAAATGAAAACATTTTTGAAAACTACAAGTCTCATGCGATTTAGTAGTGAAAGATAACTTAAAAAATCGTTCTGGAAATGAGTTTACTCACAGGGTACTTTCTTTGTATGCATTCGACTATACGGGACAAGCCCGGGATTTACGAGAAATCGCGGGTTTTCGTTTGCCGGCGATTAAACTTCTTTTATTCAGCGTCTCATCAAAAATGAAAACAAGTTTGAAAACTACCAGTCTCATGCGTTTTAGTGGTGAAAAAATAATTTAAAAAATCGTTCGGGAAATGAGTTTACTCCCTGGGTACTTTCTTTGTATACTTTTGACTATACGGGCCGAGTCCGGGGTTTACGGGAAATGGCGGGTTTTCGTTTGCCGGCGATTAAACTCCTTTTATTCAGCGTCTCATCAAAAATGAAAACATTTTTAAAAACTACAAGTCTCATGGGCTTTAGTGGTGAAATAATAATTTAAAAAATCGTTCGGGAAATGAGTTTAATCCCTTTGTATTTTCTTTGTATACCTTTGTCTATACGGGCCGAGTCTGGGATTTACAGGAAATCGCAGGTTTTCGTTTGCCGGCGATTAAACTTCTTTTATTCAGCGTCTCATAAAAAATGAAAATATTTTTGAAAACTACAAGTCTCATGCGATTTAGTGGTGAAAAGATAGTTTAAAAAATCGTTCTGGAAATGAGTTTACTCACAGGGTACTTTCTTTGTATACATTCGACTATACGGGACAAGCCCAGGATTTACAGGAAATCGCGGGTTTTCGTTTGCCGGCGATTAAACCTCTTTCATTAAGCGTCTCATTAAAAATGAAAACATTTTTGAAAACTAGAAGTCTCATTCGTTCCAGTAGTGCAGATATAATTTGAAAAATCGTTCGGGAAATCAGTTTACTCCTTGGGTACTTTCTTTATATACATTCAACTATACGGGCCAAGCCCGGGATTTACGGGAAATCGCGGGTTTTCGTTTGCCGGCGATTAAACTTCTTTTATTCAGCGTCTCATCAAAAATGAAAACAAGTTTTAAAACTACAAGTCTCATGCGTTTTAGTGGTGAAAAAATAATTTAAAAAATCGTTCGGAAAATGAGTTTACTCCCTGGGTACTTTCTTTGTATACTTTTGACTATACGGGCCAAGCCCGGGATTTACGGGAAATCGCGGGTTTTCGTTTGCCGGCGATTAAACTTCTTTTATTCAGCTTCTTATCAAAAATGAAAACATTTTTGAAAACTACAAGTCTCATGGGCTTTAATGGTGAAATAATAATTTAAAAAATCGTTCGGGAAATGAGTTTACTCCCTGGGTATTTTCTTTGTATACCTTTGACTATACGGGCCGAGTCTGGGATTTACGGGAAATCGCAGGTTTTCGTTTGCCAGCGATTAAACTTCTTTTATTCAGCGTCTCATCAAAAATGAAAACAAGTTTGAAAACTAGAAGTCTCATGCGTTTTAGTGGTGAAAAAATAATTTAAAAAATCGTTCGGAAAATGAGTTTACTCCCTGGGTACTTTCTTTGTATACTTTTGACTATACGGGCCAAGCCCGGGATTTACGGGAAATCGCGGGTTTCCGTTTGCCGGCGATTAAACTTCTTTTATTCAGCTTCTTATCAAAAATGAAAACATTTTTGAAAACTAAAAGTCTCATGGGCTTTAGTGGTGAAATAATAATTTAAAAAATCGTTCGGGAAATGAGTTTACTCCCTGGGTATTTTCTTTGTATACCTTTCACTATACGGGCCGAGTCTGGGATTTACGGGAAATCGCAGGTTTTCGTTTGCCGGCGATTAAACTTCTTTTATTCAGCGTCTCATAAAAAATGAAAACATTTTTGAAAACTACAAGTCTCATGCGTTTTAGTGGTGAAAAAATAATTTAAAAAATCGTTCGGAAAATGAGTTTACTCCCTGGGTACTTTCTTTGTATACTTTTGACTATACGGGCCAAGCCCGGGATTTACGGGAAATCGCAGGTTTCCGTTTGCCGGCGATTAAACTTCTTTTATTTAGCTTCTTATCAAAAATGAAAACATTTTTGAAAACTACAAGTCTCATGGGCTTTAGTGGTGAAATAATAATTTAAAAAATTGTTCGGGAAATGAGTTTACTCCCTGGGTATTTTCTTTGTATACCTTTGACTATACGGGCCGAGTCTGGGATTTACGGGAAATCGCAGGTTTTCGTTTGCCGGCGATTAAACTTCTTTTATTCAGCGTCTCATAAAGAATGAAAACAAGTTTTAAAACTGCAAGTCTCATGCGTTTTAGTGGTGAAAAAATAATTTAAAAAATCGTTCGGAAAATGAGTTTACTCCCTTGGTACTTTCTTTGTATACTTTTGACTATACAGGCCAAGCCCGGGATCTACGGGAAATCGCAGGTTTTGGTTTGCCGGTGATTAAACTTCTTTCATTCAGCGTCTCATCAAAAATAAAAACATTTTTGAAAACTACAAGTCTCATGCGATTTAGTGGTGAAAAAAAAATTTAAAAAATCGTTCGGAAAATGAATTTACTCCCTGGGTACTTTCTTCGTATACATTCGACTACATGGGCCAAGCCCGGGATTTAGGGGAAATCGCTGGTTTTCGTTTGCCAGTGAATAAACCTCTTTCATTAAACGTCTCATCAAAAATGAAAACATTTTTGAAAACTACAAGTCTCATGCGTTTTAGTGGTGAAAAAATAATTTAAAAAATCGTTCGGGAAATGAGTTTACTCCCTGGTACTTTCTTTGTATACTTTTGACTATACGGGCCGAGTCCGGAATTTACGGGAAATCGCGGGTTTTTGTTTGCCGGCGATTAAACTTCTTTTATTCAGCGTCCCATCAAAAATGAAAACATTTTTGAAAACTACAAGTCTCATGCGTTTTAGTGGTGAAAAGTAATTTAAAAAATCGTTCGGGAAATGAGTTTACTCCCTGGGTATTTTCTTTGTATACCTTTGTCTATACGGGCCGAGTCTGGGATTTACAGGAAATCGCAGGTTTTCGTTTGCCGGCGATTAAACTTCTTTTATTCAGCGTCTCATAAAAAATGAAAATATTTTTGAAAACTACAAGTCTCATGCGATTTAGTGGTGAAAAGATAATTTAAAAAATCGTTCTGGAAATGAGTTTACTCACAGGGTACTTTCTTTGTATACATTAGACTATACGGGACAAGCCCAGGATTTACAGGAAATCGCGGGTTTTCGTTTGCCGGCGATTAAACCTCTTTCATTAAGCGTCTCATTAAAAATGAAAACATTTTTGAAAACTAGAAGTCTCATTCGTTCCAGTAGTGCAGATATAATTTGAAAAATCGTTCGGGAAATCAGTTTACTCCTTGGGTACTTTCTTTATATACATTCAACTATACGGGCCAAGCCCGGGATTTACGGGAAATCGCGGGTTTTCGTTTGCCGGCGATTAAACTTCTTTTATTCAGCGTCTCATCAAAAATGAAAACAAATTTTAAAACTACAAGTCTCATGCGTTTTAGTGGTGAAAAAATAATTTAAAAAATCGTTCGGAAAATGAGTTTACTCCCTGGGTACTTTCTTTGTATACATTCGACTATACGGGACAAGCCCAGGATTTACGGGAAATCGCGGGTTTTCGTTTGCCGGCGATTAAACCTCTTTCATTAAGCGTCTCATTAAAAATGAAAACATTTTTGAAAACTAGAAGTCTCATTCGTTCCAGTAGAGCAGATATAATTTGATTATTCAGCGTCTCCTCAAAAATGAAAACATTTTTAAAAACTACAAGTCTCATGGGCTTTAGTGGTGAAATAATAATTTAAAAAATCGTTCGGGAAATGAGTTTAATCCCTTTGTATTTTCTTTGTATACCTTTGTCTATACGGGCCGAGTCTGGGATTTACAGGAAATCGCAGGTTTTCGTTTGCCGGCGATTAAACTTCTTTTATTCAGCGTCTCATAAAAAATGAAAATATTTTTGAAAACTACAAGTCTCATGCGATTTAGTGGTGAAAAGATAATTTAAAAAATCGTTCTGGAAATGAGTTTACTCACAGGGTACTTTCTTTGTATACATTCGACTATACGGGACAAGCCCAGGATTTACAGGAAATCGCGGGTTTTCGTTTGCCGGCGATTAAACCTCTTTCATTAAGCGTCTCATTAAAAATGAAAACATTTTTGAAAACTAGAAGTCTCATTCGTTCCAGTAGTGCAGATATAATTTGAAAAATCGTTCGGGAAATCAGTTTACTCCTTGGGTACTTTCTTTATATACATTCAACTATACGGGCCAAGCCCGGGATTTACGGGAAATTGCGGGTTTTCGTTTGCCGGCGATTAAACTTCTTTTATTCAGCGTCTCATCAAAAATGAAAACAAATTTTAAAACTACAAGTCTCATGCGTTTTAGTGGTGAAAAAATAATTTAAAAAATCGTTCGGAAAATGAGTTTACTCCCTGGGTACTTTCTTTGTATACTTTTGACTATACGGGCCAAGCCCGGGATTTACGGGAAATCGCGGGTTACCGTTTGCCGGCGATTAAACTTCTTTTATTCAGCTTCTTATCAAAAATGAAAACATTTTTGAAAACTACAAGTCTCATGGGCTTTAGTGGTGAAATAATAATTTAAAAAATCGTTCGGGAAATGAGTTTACTCCCTGGGTATTTTCTTTGTATACCTTTGACTATACGGGCCGAGTCTGAGATTTACGGGAAATCGCAGGTTTTCGTTTGCCGGCGATTAAACTTCTTTTATTCAGCGTCTCATAAAGAATGAAAACAAGTTTTTAAAACTGCAAGTCTCATGCGTTTTAGTGGTGAAAAAATAATTTAAAAAATCGTTCGGAAAATGAGTTTACTCCCTTGGTACTTTCTTTGTATACTTTTGACTATACAGGCCAAGCCCGGGATTTACGGGAAATCGCGGGTTTTCGTTTGCCGGCGATTAAACTTCCTTTATTCAGCTTCTTATCAAAAATGAAAACATTTTTGAAAACTACAAGTCTCATGGGCTGTAGTGGTGAAATAATAATTTAAAAAATCGTTCGGGAAATGAGTTTACTCCCTGGGTATTTTCTTTGTATACCTTTGACTATACGGGCCGAGTCTGGGATTTACGGGAAATCGCAGGTTTTCGTTTGCCGGTGATTAAACTTCTTTCATTCAGCGTCTCATCAAAAATAAAAACATTTTTGAAAACTACAAGTCTCATGCGATTTAGTGGTGAAAAAAAAATTTAAAAAATCGTTCGGAAAATGAATTTACTCCCTGGGTACTTTCTTCGTATACATTCGACTACACGGGCCAAGCCCGGGATTTAGGGGAAATCGCTGGTTTTCGTTTGCCAGCGATTAAACCTCTTTCATTAAGCGTCTCATCAAAAATGAAAACATTTTTGAAAACTACAAGTCTAATGCGTTTTAGTGGTGAAAAAATAATTTAAAAAATCGTTCGGGAAATGAGTTTACTCCCTGGGTACTTTCTTTGTATACTTTTGACTATACGGGCCAAGCCCGGGATTTACGGGAAATCGCGGGTTTTCGTTTGCCGGCGATTAAACTTCTTTTATTCAGCTTCTTATCAAAAATGAAAACATTTTTGAAAACTACAAGTCTCATGGGCTTTAATGGTGAAATAATAATTTAAAAAATCGTTCGGGAAATGAGTTTACTCCCTGGGTATTTTCTTTGTATACCTTTGACTATACGGGCCGAGTCTGGGATTTACGGGAAATCGCAGGTTTTCGTTTGCCAGCGATTAAACTTCTTTTATTCAGCGTCTCATCAAAAATGAAAACAAGTTTGAAAACTACAAGTCTCATGCGTTTTAGTGGTGAAAAAATAATTTAAAAAATCGTTCGGAAAATGAGTTTACTCCCTGGGTACTTTCTTTGTATACTTTTGACTATACGGGCCAAGCCCGGGATTTACGGGAAATCGCGGGTTTCCGTTTGCCGGCGATTAAACTTCTTTTATTCAGCTTCTTATCAAAAATGAAAACATTTTTGAAAACTAAAAGTCTCATGGGCTTTAGTGGTGAAATAATAATTTAAAAAATCGTTCGGGAAATGAGTTTACTCCCTGGGTATTTTCTTTGTATACCTTTCACTATACGGGCCGAGTCTGGGATTTACGGGAAATCGCAGGTTTTCGTTTGCCGGCGATTAAACTTCTTTTATTCAGCGTCTCATAAAAAATGAAAACATTTTTGAAAACTACAAGTCTCATGCGTTTTAGTGGTGAAAAAATAATTTAAAAAATCGTTCGGAAAATGAGTTTACTCCCTGGGTACTTTCTTTGTATACTTTTGACTATACGGGCCAAGCCCGGGATTTACGGGAAATCGCAGGTTTCCGTTTGCCGGCGATTAAACTTCTTTTATTTAGCTTCTTATCAAAAATGAAAACATTTTTGAAAACTACAAGTCTCATGGGCTTTAGTGGTGAAATAATAATTTAAAAAATCGTTCGGGAAATGAGTTTACTCCCTGGGTATTTTCTTTGTATACCTTTGACTATACGGGCCGAGTCTGGGATTTACGGGAAATCGCAGGTTTTCGTTTGCCGGCGATTAAACTTCTTTTATTCAGCGTCTCATAAAGAATGAAAACAAGTTTTAAAACTGCAAGTCTCATGCGTTTTAGTGGTGAAAAAATAATTTAAAAAATCGTTCGGAAAATGAGTTTACTCCCTTGGTACTTTCTTTGTATACTTTTGACTATACAGGCCAAGCCCGGGATCTACGGGAAATCGCAGGTTTTGGTTTGCCGGTGATTAAACTTCTTTCATTCAGCGTCTCATCAAAAATAAAAACATTTTTGAAAACTACAAGTCTCATGCGATTTAGTGGTGAAAAAAAAATTTAAAAAATCGTTCGGAAAATGAATTTACTCCCTGGGTACTTTCTTCGTATACATTCGACTACATGGGCCAAGCCCGGGATTTAGGGGAAATCGCTGGTTTTCGTTTGCCAGCGAATAAACCTCTTTCATTAAACGTCTCATCAAAAATGAAAACATTTTTGAAAACTACAAGTCTCATGCGTTTTAGTGGTGAAAAAATAATTTAAAAAATCGTTCGGGAAATGAGTTTACTCCCTGGTACTTTCTTTGTATACTTTTGACTATACGGGCCGAGTCCGGAATTTACGGGAAATCGCGGGTTTTTGTTTGCCGGCGATTAAACTTCTTTTATTCAGCGTCCCATCAAAAATGAAAACATTTTTGAAAACTACAAGTCTCATGCGTTTTAGTGGTGAAAAGTAATTTAAAAAATCGTTCGGGAAATGAGTTTACTCCCTGGGTATTTTCTTTGTATACCTTTGTCTATACGGGCCGAGTCTGGGATTTACAGGAAATCGCAGGTTTTCGTTTGCCGGCGATTAAACCTCTTTTATTCAGCGTCTCATAAAAAATGAAAATATTTTTGAAAACTACAAGTCTCATGCGATTTAGTGGTGAAAAGATAATTTAAAAAATCGTTCTGGAAATGAGTTTACTCACAGGGTACTTTCTTTGTATACATTAGACTATACGGGACAAGCCCAGGATTTACAGGAAATCGCGGGTTTTCGTTTGCCGGCGATTAAACCTCTTTCATTAAGCGTCTCATTAAAAATGAAAACATTTTTGAAAACTAGAAGTCTCATTCGTTCCAGTAGTGCAGATATAATTTGAAAAATCGTTCGGGAAATCAGTTTACTCCTTGGGTACTTTCTTTATATACATTCAACTATACGGGCCAAGCCCGGGATTTACGGGAAATCGCGGGTTTTCGTTTGCCGGCGATTAAACTTCTTTTATTCAGCGTCTCATCAAAAATGAAAACAAATTTTAAAACTACAAGTCTCATGCGTTTTAGTGGTGAAAAAATAATTTAAAAAATCGTTCGGAAAATGAGTTTACTCCCTGGGTACTTTCTTTGTATACATTCGACTATACGGGACAAGCCCAGGATTTACGGGAAATCGCGGGTTTTCGTTTGCCGGCGATTAAACCTCTTTCATTAAGCGTCTCATTAAAAATGAAAACATTTTTGAAAACTAGAAGTCTCATTCGTTCCAGTAGAGCAGATATAATTTGATTATTCAGCGTCTCCTCAAAAATGAAAACATTTTTAAAAACTACAAGTCTCATGGGCTTTAGTGGTGAAATAATAATTTAAAAAATCGTTCGGGAAATGAGTTTAATCCCTTTGTATTTTCTTTGTATACCTTTGTCTATACGGGCCGAGTCTGGGATTTACAGGAAATCGCAGGTTTTCGTTTGCCGGCGATTAAACTTCTTTTATTCAGCGTCTCATAAAAAATGAAAATATTTTTGAAAACTACAAGTCTCATGCGGTTTAGTGGTGAAAAGATAATTTAAAAAATCGTTCTGGAAATGAGTTTACTCACAGGGTACTTTCTTTGTATACATTCGACTATACGGGACAAGCCCAGGATTTACAGGAAATCGCGGGTTTTCGTTTGCCGGCGATTAAACCTCTTTCATTAAGCGTCTCATTAAAAATGAAAACATTTTTGAAAACTAGAAGTCTCATTCGTTCCAGTAGTGCAGATATAATTTGAAAAATCGTTCGGGAAATCAGTTTACTCCTTGGGTACTTTCTTTATATACATTCAACTATACGGGCCAAGCCCGGGATTTACGGGAAATTGCGGGTTTTCGTTTGCCGGCGATTAAACTTCTTTTATTCAGCGTCTCATCAAAAATGAAAACAAATTTTAAAACTACAAGTCTCATGCGTTTTAGTGGTGAAAAAATAATTTAAAAAATCGTTCGGAAAATGAGTTTACTCCCTGGGTACTTTCTTTGTATACTTTTGACTATACGGGCCAAGCCCGGGATTTACGGGAAATCGCGGGTTACCGTTTGCCGGCGATTAAACTTCTTTTATTCAGCTTCTTATCAAAAATGAAAACATTTTTGAAAACTACAAGTCTCATGGGCTTTAGTGGTGAAATAATAATTTAAAAAATCGTTCGGGAAATGAGTTTACTCCCTGGGTATTTTCTTTGTATACCTTTGACTATACGGGCCGAGTCTGAGATTTACGGGAAATCGCAGGTTTTCGTTTGCCGGCGATTAAACTTCTTTTATTCAGCGTCTCATAAAGAATGAAAACAAGTTTTTAAAACTGCAAGTCTCATGCGTTTTAGTGGTGAAAAAATAATTTAAAAAATCGTTCGGAAAATGAGTTTACTCCCTTGGTACTTTCTTTGTATACTTTTGACTATACAGGCCAAGCCCGGGATTTACGGGAAATCGCGGGTTTTCGTTTGCCGGCGATTAAACTTCCTTTATTCAGCTTCTTATCAAAAATGAAAACATTTTTGAAAACTACAAGTCTCATGGGCTGTAGTGGTGAAATAATAATTTAAAAAATCGTTCGGGAAATGAATTTACTCCCTGGGTACTTTCTTCGTATACATTCGACTACACGGGCCAAGCCCGGGATTTAGGGGAAATCGCTGGTTTTCGTTTGCCAGCGATTAAACCTCTTTCATTAAGCGTCTCATCAAAAATGAAAACATTTTTGAAAACTACAAGTCTAATGCGTTTTAGTGGTGAAAAAATAATTTAAAAAATCGTTCGGGAAATGAGTTTACTCCCTGGGTACTTTCTTTGTATACTTTTGACTATACGGGCCGAGTCCGGAATTTACGGGAAATCGCGGGTTTTTGTTTGCCGGCGATTAAACTTCTTATATTCAGCATCCCATCAAAAATGAAAACATTTTTGAAAACTACAAGTCTCATGCGTTTTAGTGGTCAAAAAATAATATCAAAAATCCTTCGGGAAATGAGTTTACTCCCTGGGTACTTTCTTTGTATACTTTTGACTATACGGAGCAAGCCCGGGATTTACGGGAAATCGCTGGTTTTCGTTTGCCGGCGATTAAACCTCTTTCATTAAGCGCTTCATAGAAAATGAAAACATTTTTGAAAACTACAAGTCTCATGCGTTTTAGTGGTGAAAAAATAATTTAAAAAATCGTTCGGAAAATGAGTTTACTCCCTGGGTACTTTTTTTGTATACTTTTGACTATAGAGGCCGAGTCCGGGGTTTACGGGAAATGGCGATTTTTCGTTTGCCGGCGATTAAACTCCTTTTATTCAGCGTCTCATCAAAAATGAAAACATTTTTAAAAACTACAAGTCTCATGGGCTTTAGTGGTGAAATAATAATTTAAAAAATCGTTCGGGAAATGAGTTTAATCCCTTTGTATTTTCTTTGTATACCTTTGTCTATACGGGCCGAGTCTGGGATTTACAGGAAATCGCAGGTTTTCGTTTGCCGGCGATTAAACTTCTTTTATTCAGCGTCTCATAAAAAATGAAAATATTTTTGAAAACTACAAGTCTCATGCGATTTAGTGGTGAAAAGATAATTTAAAAAATCGTTCTGGAAATGAGTTTACTCACAGGGTACTTTCTTTGTATGCATTCGACTATACGGGACAAGCCCGGGATTTACGAGAAATCGCAGGTTTTCGTTTGCCGGCGATTAAACCTCTTTCATTAAGCGTCTCATTAAAAATGAAAACATTTTTAAAAACTACAAGTCTCATTCGTTCTAATGGTGGAGAAATAAGTTGAAAAATCGTTCGGGAAATCAGTTTACTCCTTGGGTACTTTCTTTATATACATTCAACTATACGGGCCAAGCCCGGGATTTACGGGAAATCGCGGGTTTTCGCTTGCCGGCGATTAAACTTCTTTTATTCAGCGTCTCATCAAAAATGAAAACAAGTTTGAAAACTACAAATCTCATGCGTTTTAGTGGTGAAAAAATAATTTAAAAAAACGTTCGGAAAATAAGTTTACTCCCTGGGTACTTTCTTTGTATACTTTTGACTATACGGGCCAAGCCCGGGATTTACGGGAAATCGCGGGTTTTCGTTTGCCGGCGATTAAACTTCTTTTATTCAGCTTCTTATCAAAAATGAAAACATTTTTGAAAACTACAAGTCTCATGGGCTTTAGTGGTGAAATAATAATTTAAAAAATCGTTCGGGAAATGAGTTTACTCCCTGGGTATTTTCTTTGTATACCTTTGACTATACGGGCCGAGTCTGAGATTTACGGGAAATCGCAGGTTTTCGTTTGCCGGCGATTAAACTTCTTTTATTCAGCGTCTCATAAAGAATGAAAACAAGTTTTTAAAACTGCAAGTCTCATGCGTTTTAGTGGTGAAAAAATAATTTAAAAAATCGTTCGGAAAATGAGTTTACTCCCTTGGTACTTTCTTTGTATACTTTTGACTATACAGGCCAAGCCCGGGATTTACGGGAAATCGCGGGTTTTCGTTTGCCGGCGATTAAACTTCCTTTATTCAGCTTCTTATCAAAAATGAAAACATTTTTGAAAACTACAAGTCTCATGGGCTGTAGTGGTGAAATAATAATTTAAAAAATCGTTCGGGAAATGAGTTTACTCCCTGGGTATTTTCTTTGTATACCTTTGACTATACGGGCCGAGTCTGGGATTTACGGGAAATCGCAGGTTTTCGTTTGCCGGTGATTAAACTTCTTTCATTCAGCGTCTCATCAAAAATAAAAACATTTTTGAAAACTACAAGTCTCATGCGATTTAGTGGTGAAAAAAAAATTTAAAAAATCGTTCGGAAAATGAATTTACTCCCTGGGTACTTTCTTCGTATACATTCGACTACACGGGCCAAGCCCGGGATTTAGGGGAAATCGCTGGTTTTCGTTTGCCAGCGATTAAACCTCTTTCATTAAGCGTCTCATCAAAAATGAAAACATTTTTGAAAACTACAAGTCTAATGCGTTTTAGTGGTGAAAAAATAATTTAAAAAATCGTTCGGGAAATCAGTTTACTCCTTGGGTACTTTCTTTATATACATTCAACTATACGGGCCAAGCCCGGGATTTACGGGAAATCGCGGGTTTTCGCTTGCCGGCGATTAAACTTCTTTTATTCAGCGTCTCATCAAAAATGAAAACAAGTTTGAAAACTACAAATCTCATGCGTTTTAGTGGTGAAAAAATAATTTAAAAAATCGTTCGGAAAATGAGTTTACTCCCTGGGTACTTTCTTTGTATACTTTTGACTATACGGGCCAAGCCCGGGATTTACGGGAAATCGCGGGTTTTCGTTTGCCGGCGATTAAACTTCTTTTATTCAGCTTCTTATCAAAAATGAAAACATTTTTGAAAACTACAAGTCTCATGGGCTTTAGTGGTGAAATAATAATTTAAAAAATCGTTCGGGAAATGAGTTTACTCCCTGGGTATTTTCTTTGTATACCTTTGACTATACGGGCCGAGTCTGAGATTTACGGGAAATCGCAGGTTTTCGTTTGCCGGCGATTAAACTTCTTTTAGTCAGCGTCTCATAAAGAATGAAAACAAGTTTTTAAAACTGCAAGTCTCATGCGTTTTAGTGGTGAAAAAATAATTTAAAAAATCGTTCGGAAAATGAGTTTACTCCCTTGGTACTTTCTTTGTATACTTTTGACTATACAGGCCAAGCCCGGGATTTACGGGAAATCGCGGGTTTTCGTTTGCCGGCGATTAAACTTCCTTTATTCAGCTTCTTATCAAAAATGAAAACATTTTTGAAAACTACAAGTCTCATGGGCTGTAGTGGTGAAATAATAATTTAAAAAATCGTTCGGGAAATGAGTTTACTCCCTGGGTATTTTCTTTGTATACCTTTGACTATACGGGCCGAGTCTGGGATTTACGGGAAATCGCAGGTTTTCGTTTGCCGGTGATTAAACTTCTTTCATTCAGCGTCTCATCAAAAATAAAAACATTTTTGAAAACTACAAGTCTCATGCGATTTAGTGGTGAAAAAAAAATTTAAAAAATCGTTCGGAAAATGAATTTACTCCCTGGGTACTTTCTTCGTATACATTCGACTACACGGGCCAAGCCCGGGATTTAGAGGAAATCGCTGGTTTTCGTTTGCCAGCGATTAAACCTCTTTCATTAAGCGTCTCATCAAAAATGAAAACATTTTTGAAAACTACAAGTCTAATGCGTTTTAGTGGTGAAAAAATAATTTAAAAAATCGTTCGGGAAATGAGTTTACTCCCTGGGTACTTTCTTTGTATACTTTTGACTATACGGGCCGAGTCCGGAATTTACGGGAAATCGCGGGTTTTTGTTTGCCGGCGATTAAACTCCTTTTATTCAGCGTCTCATCAAAAATGAAAACATTTTTAAAAACTACAAGTCTCATGGGCTTTAGTGGTGAAATAATAATTTAAAAAATCGTTCGGGAAATGAGTTTAATCCCTTTGTATTTTCTTTGTATACCTTTGTCTATACGGGCCGAGTCTGGGATTTACAGGAAATCGCAGGTTTTCGTTTGCCGGCGATTAAACTTCTTTTATTCAGCGTCTCATAAAAAATGAAAATATTTTTGAAAACTACAAGTCTCATGCGATTTAGTGGTGAAAAGATAATTTAAAAAATCGTTCTGGAAATGAGTTTACTCACAGGGTACTTTCTTTGTATACATTCGACTATACGGGACAAGCCCAGGATTTACAGGAAATCGCGGGTTTTCGTTTGCCGGCGATTAAACCTCTTTCATTAAGCGTCTCATCAAAAATGAAAACAAGTTTTAAAACTACAAGTCTCATGCGTTTTAGTGGTGAAAAAATAATTTAAAAAATCGTTCGGAAAATGAGTTTACTCCCTGGGTACTTTCTTTGTATACTTTTGACTATACGGGCCAAGCCCGGGATTTACGGGAAATCGCGGGTTTTCGTTTGCCGGCGATTAAACTTCTTTTATTCAGCTTCTTGTCAAAAATGAAAACATTTTTGAAAACTACAAGTCTCATGGGCTTTAGTGGTGAAATAATAATTTAAAAAATCGTTCGGGAAATGAGTTTACTCCCTGGGTATTTTCTTTGTATACCTTTGACTATACGGGCCGAGTCTGAGATTTACGGGAAATCGCAGGTTTTCGTTTGCCGGCGATTAAACTTCTTTTATTCAGCGTCTCATAAAGAATGAAAACAAGTTTTTAAAACTGCAAGTCTCATGCGTTTTAGTGGTGAAAAAATAATTTAAAAAATCGTTCGGAAAATGAGTTTACTCCCTTGGTACTTTCTTTGTATACTTTTGACTATACAGGCCAAGCCCGGGATTTACGGGAAATCGCGGGTTTTCGTTTGCCGGCGATTAAACTTCCTTTATTCAGCTTCTTATCAAAAATGAAAACATTTTTGAAAACTACAAGTCTCATGGGCTGTAGTGGTGAAATAATAATTTAAAAAATCGTTCGGGAAATGAGTTTACTCCCTGGGTATTTTCTTTGTATACCTTTGACTATACGGGCCGAGTCTGGGATTTACGGGAAATCGCAGGTTTTCGTTTGCCGGTGATTAAACTTCTTTCATTAAGCGTCTCATCAAAAATGAAAACATTTTTGAAAACTACAAGTCTAATGCGTTTTAGTGGTGAAAAAATAATTTAAAAAATCGTTCGGGAAATGAGTTTACTCCCTGGGTACTTTCTTTGTATACTTTTGACTATACGGGCCGAGTCCGGAATTTACGGGAAATCGCGGGTTTTTGTTTGCCGGCGATTAAACTTCTTATATTCAGCATCCCATCAAAAATGAAAACATTTTTGAAAACTACAAGTCTCATGCGTTTTAGTGGTCAAAAAATAATATCAAAAATCCTTCGGGAAATGAGTTTACTCCCTGGGTACTTTCTTTGTATACTTTTGACTATACGGAGCAAGCCCGGGATTTACGGGAAATCGCTGGTTTTCGTTTGCCGGCGATTAAACCTCTTTCATTAAGCGCTTCATAGAAAATGAAAACATTTTTGAAAACTACAAGTCTCATGCGTTTTAGTGGTGAAAAAATAATTTAAAAAATCGTTCGGAAAATGAGTTTACTCCCTGGGTACTTTTTTTGTATACTTTTGACTATACGGGCCGAGTCCGGGGTTTACGGGAAATGGCGATTTTTCGTTTGCCGGCGATTAAACTCCTTTTATTCAGCGTCTCATCAAAAATGAAAACATTTTTAAAAACTACAAGTCTCATGGGATATAGTGGTGAAATAATAATTTAAAAAATCGTTCGGGAAATGAGTTTAATCCCTTTGTATTTTCTTTGTATACCTTTGACTATACGGGCCGAGTCTGGGATTTACGGGAAATCGCAGGTTTTCGTTTGCCGGTGATTAAACTTCTTTCATTAAGCGTCTCATCAAAAATGAAAACATTTTTGAAAACTACAAGTCTAATGCGTTTTAGTGGTGAAAAAATAATTTAAAAAATCGTTCGGGAAATGAGTTTACTCCCTGGGTACTTTCTTTGTATACTTTTGACTATACGGGCCGAGTCCGGAATTTACGGGAAATCGCGGGTTTTTGTTTGCCGGCGATTAAACTTCTTATATTCAGCATCCCATCAAAAATGAAAACATTTTTGAAAACTACAAGTCTCATGCGTTTTAGTGGTCAAAAAATAATATCAAAAATCCTTCGGGAAATGAGTTTACTCCCTGGGTACTTTCTTTGTATACTTTTGACTATACGGAGCAAGCCCGGGATTTACGGGAAATCGCTGGTTTTCGTTTGCCGGCGATTAAACCTCTTTCATTAAGCGCTTCATAGAAAATGAAAACATTTTTGAAAACTACAAGTCTCATGCGTTTTAGTGGTGAAAAAATAATTTAAAAAATCGTTCGGAAATGGAGTTTACTCCCTGGGTACTTTTTTTGTATACTTTTGACTATACGGGCCGAGTCCGGGGTTTACGGGAAATGGCGATTTTTCGTTTGCCGGCGATTAAACTCCTTTTATTCAGCGTCTCATCAAAAATGAAAACATTTTTAAAAACTACAAGTCTCATGGGATATAGTGGTGAAATAATAATTTAAAAAATCGTTCGGGAAATGAGTTTAATCCCTTTGTATTTTCTTTGTATACCTTTGTCTATACGGGCCGAGTCTGGGATTTACAGGAAATCGCAGGTTTTCGTTTGCCGGCGATTAAACTTCTTTTATTCAGCGTCTCATAAAAAATGAAAATATTTTTGAAAACTACAAGTCTCATGCGATTTAGTGGTGAAAAGATAATTTAAAAAATCGTTCTGGAAATGAGTTTACTCACAAGGTACTTTCTTTGTATACATTCGACTATACGGGACAAGCCCAGGATTTACAGGAAATCGCGGGTTTTCGTTTGCCGGCGATTAAACCTCTTTCATTAAGCGTCTCATTAAAAATGAAAACATTTTTGAAAACTAGAAGTCTCATTCGTTCCAGTAGTGCAGATATAATTTGAAAAATCGTTCGGGAAATCAGTTTACTCCTTGGGTACTTTCTTTATATACATTCAACTATACGGGCCAAGCACGGAATTTACGGGAAATCGCGGGTTTTCGTTTGCCGGCGATTAAACTTCTTTTATTCAGCGTCTCATCAAAAATGAAAACAAGTTTTAAAACTACAAGTCTCATGCGTTTTAGTGGTGAAAAAATAATTTAAAAAATCGTTCGGAAAATGAGTTTACTCCCTGGGTACTTTCTTTGTATACTTTTGACTATACGGGCCAAGCCCGGGATTTACGGGAAATCGCGGGTTTTCGTTTGCCGGCGATTAAACTTCTTTTATTCAGCTTCTTGTCAAAAATGAAAACATTTTTGAAAACTACAAGTCTCATGGGCTTTAGTGGTGAAATAATAATTTAAAAAATCGTTCGGGAAATGAGTTTACTCCCTGGGTATTTTCTTTGTATACCTTTGTCTATACGGGCCGAGTCTGAGATTTACGGGAAATCGCAGGTTTTCGTTTGCCGGCGATTAAACTTCTTTTATTCAGCGTCTCATAAAGAATGAAAACAAGTTTTTAAAACTGCAAGTCTCATGCGTTTTAGTGGTGAAAAAATAATTTAAAAAATCGTTCGGAAAATGAGTTTACTCCCTTGGTACTTTCTTTGTATACTTTTGACTATACAGGCCAAGCCCGGGATTTACGGGAAATCGCGGGTTTTCGTTTGCCGGCGATTAAACTTCCTTTATTCAGCTTCTTATCAAAAATGAAAACATTTTTGAAAACTACAAGTCTCATGGGCTGTAGTGGTGAAATAATAATTTAAAAAATCGTTCGGG
Organism: Hydractinia symbiolongicarpus; assembly: GCF_029227915.1. Lineage (NCBI taxonomy): Eukaryota > Metazoa > Cnidaria > Hydrozoa > Anthoathecata > Hydractiniidae > Hydractinia > Hydractinia symbiolongicarpus. The sequence goes on from NC_079881.1 coordinate 27,002,689, forward strand.
AAATGAGTTTACTCCCTGGGTATTTTCTTTGTATACCTTTGACTATACGGGCCGAGTCTGGGATTTACGGGAAATCGCAGGTTTTCGTTTGCCGGTGATTAAACTTCTTTCATTCAGCGTCTCATCAAAAATAAAAACATTTTTGAAAACTACAAGTCTCATGCGATTTAGTGGTGAAAAAAAAATTTAAAAAATCGTTCGGAAAATGAATTTACTCCCTGGGTACTTTCTTCGTATACATTCGACTACACGGGCCAAGCCCAGGATTTAGGGGAAATCGCTGGTTTTCGTTTGCCAGCGATTAAACCTCTTTCATTAAGCGTCTCATCAAAAATGAAAACATTTTTGAAAACTACAAGTCTCATGCGTTTTAGTGGTGAAAAAATAATTTAAAAAATCGTTCGGGAAATGAGTTTACTCCCTGGGTACTTTCTTTGTATACTTTTGACTATACGGGCCGAGTCCGGAATTTACGGGAAATCGCGGGTTTTTGTTTGCCGGCGATTAAACTTCTTTTATTCAGCGTCCCATCAAAAATGAAAACATTTTTGAAAACTACAAGTCTCATGCGTTTTAGTGGTCCAAAAATAATATCAAAAATCCTTCGGGAAATGAGTTTACTCCCTGGGTACTTTCTTTGTATACTTTTGACTATACGGAGCAAGCCCGGGATTTACGGGAAATCGCTGGTTTTCGTTTGCCGGCGATTAAACCTCTTTCATTAAGCGCTTCATAGAAAATGAAAACATTTTTGAAAACTACAAGTCTCATGCGTTTTAGTGGTGAAAAAATAATTTAAAAAATCGTTCGGAAAATGAGTTTACTCCCTGGGTACTTTTTTTGTATACTTTTGACTATACGGGCCGAGTCCGGGGTTTACGGGAAATGGCGGGTTTTCGTTTGCCGGCGATTAAACTCCTTTTATTCAGCGTCTCATCAAAAATGAAAACATTTTTAAAAACTACAAGTCTCATGGGCTTTAGTGGTGAAATAATAATTTAAAAAATCGTTCGGGAAATGAGTTTAATCTCTTCGTATTTTCTTTGTATACCTTTGTCTATACGGGCCGAGTCTGGGATTTACAGGAAATCGCAGGTTTTCGTTTGCCGGCGATTAAACTTCTTTTATTCAGCGTCTCATAAAAAATGAAAATATTTTTGAAAACTACAAGTCTCATGCGATTTAGTGGTGAAAAGATAATTTAAAAAATCGTTCTGGAAATGAGTTTACTCACAGGGTACTTTCTTTGTATACATTCGACTATACGGGACAAGCCCAGGATTTACAGGAAATCGCGGGTTTTCGTTTGCCGGCGATTAAACCTCTTTCATTAAGCGTCTCATTAAAAATGAAAACATTTTTGAAAACTACAAGTCTCATTCGTTCCAGTAGTGCAGATATAATTTGAAAAATCGTTCGGAAAATCAGTTTACTCCTTGGGTACTTTCTTTATATACATTCAACTATACGGGCCAAGCCCGGGATTTACGGGAAATCGCGGGTTTTCGTTTGCCGGCGATTAAACTTCTTTTATTCAGCGTCTCATCAAAAATGAAAACAAGTTTTAAAACTACAAGTCTCATGCGTTTTAGTGGTGAAAAAATAATTTAAAAAATCGTTCGGAAAATGAGTTTACTCCCTGGGTACTTTCTTTGTATACTTTTGACTATACGGGCCAAGCCCGGGACATACGGGAAATCGCGGGTTTTCGTTTGCCGGCGATTAAACTTCTTTTATTCAGCTTCTTGTCAAAAATGAAAACATTTTTGAAAACTACAAGTCTCATGGGCTTTAGTGGTGAAATAATAATTTAAAAAATCGTTCGGGAAATGAGTTTACTCCCTGGGTATTTTCTTTGTATACCTTTGACTATACGGGCCGAGTCTGAGATTTACCGGAAATCGCAGGTTTTTGTTTGCCGGCGATTAAACTTCTTTTATTCAGCGTCTCATAAAGAATGAAAACAAGTTTTTAAAACTGCAAGTCTCATGCGTTTTAGTGGTGAAAAAATAATTTAAAAAATCGTTCGGAAAATGAGTTTACTCCCTTGGTACTTTCTTTGTATACTTTTGACTATACAGGCCAAGCCCGGGATTTACGGGAAATCGCGGGTTTTCGTTTGCCGGCGATTAAACTTCCTTTATTCAGCTTCTTATCAAAAATGAAAACATTTTTGAAAACTACAAGTCTCATGGGCTGTAGTGGTGAAATAATAATTTAAAAAATCGTTCGGGAAATGAGTTTACTCCCTGGGTATTTTCTTTGCATACCTTTGACTATACGGGCCGAGTCTGGGATTTACGGGAAATCGCAGGTTTTCGTTTGCCGGTGATTAAACTTCTTTCATTCAGCGTCTCATCAAAAATAAAAACATTTTTGAAAACTACAAGTCTCATGCGATTTAGTGGTGTAAAAAAAATTTAAAAAATCGTTCGGAAAATGAATTTACTCCCTGGGTACTTTCTTCGTATACATTCGACTACACGGGCCAAGCCCGGGATTTAGGGGAAATCGCTGGTTTTCGTTTGCCAGTGATTAAACCTCTTTCATTAAGCGTCTCATCAAAAATGAAAACATTTTTGAAAACTACAAGTCTCATGCGTTTTAGTGGTGAAAAAATAATTTAAAAAATCGTTCGGGAAATGAGTTTACTCCCTGGGTACTTTCTTTGTTTACTTTTGACTATACGGGCCAAGTCCGGAATTTACGGGAAATCGCGGGTTTTTGTTTGCCGGCGATTAAACTTCTTATATTCAGCGTCCCATCAAAAATGAAAACATTTTTGAAAACTACAAGTCTCATGCGTTTTAGTGGTCAAAAAATAATATCAAAAATCCTTCGGGAAATGAGTTTACTCCCTGGGTACTTTCTTTGTATACTTTTGACTATACGGAGCAAGCCCGGGATTTACGGGAAATCGCTGGTTTTCGTTTGCCGGCGATTAAACCTCTTTCATTAAGCGCTTCATAGAAAATGAAAACATTTTTGAAAACTACAAGTCTCATGCGTTTTAGTGGTGAAAAAATAATTTAAAAAATCGTTCGGAAAATGAGTTTACTCCCTGGGTACTTTTTTTGTATACTTTTGACTATACGGGCCGAGTCCGGGGTTTACGGGAAATGGCGGGTTTTCGTTTGCCGGCGATTAAACTCCTTTTATTCAGCGTCTCATCAAAAATGAAAACATTTTTAAAAACTACAAGTCTCATGGGCTTTAGTGGTGAAATAATAATTTAAAAAATCGTTCGGGAAATGAGTTTAATCCCTTTGTATTTTCTTTGTATACCTTTGTCTATACGGGCCGAGTCTGGGATTTACAGGAAATCGCAGGTTTTCGTTTGCCGGCGATTAAACTTCTTTTATTCAGCGTCTCATAAAAAATGAAAATATTTTTGAAAACTAAAAGTCTCATGCGATTTAGTGGTGAAAAGATAATTTAAAAAATCGTTCTGGAAATGAGTTTACTCACAGGGTACTTTCTTTGTATACATTCGACTATACGGGACAAGCCCAGGATTTACAGGAAATCGCGGGTTTTCGTTTGCCGGCGATTAAACCTCTTTCATTAAGCGTCTCATTAAAAATGAAAACATTTTTGAAAACTAGAAGTCTCATTCGTTCCAGTAGTGCAGATATAATTTGAAAAATCGTTCGGGAAATCAGTTTACTCCTTGGGTACTTTCTTTATATACATTCAACTATACGGGCCAAGCCCGGGATTTACGGGAAATCGCGGGTTTTCGTTTGCCGGCGATTAAACTTCTTTTATTCAGCGTCTCATCAAAAATGAAAACAAGTTTTAAAACTACAAGTCTCATGCGTTTTAGTTGTGAAAAAATAATTTAAAAAATCGTTCGGAAAATGAGTTTACTCCCTGGGTACTTTCTTTGTATACTTTTGACTATACGGGCCAAGCCCGGGATTTACGGGAAATCGCGGGTTTTCGTTTGCCGGCGATTAAACTTCTTTTATTCAGCTTCTTATCAAAAATGAAAACATTTTTGAAAACTAAAAGTCTCATGGGCTTTAGTGGTGAAATAATAATTTAAAAAATCGTTCGGGAAATAAGTTTACTCCCTGGGTATTTTCTTTGTATACCTTTGACTATACGGGCCGAGTCTGGGATTTACGGGAAATCGCAGGTTTTTGTTTGCCGGCGATTAAACTTCTTTTATTCAGCGTCTCATCAAAAATGAAAACAAGTTTGAAAACTACAAGTCTCATGCGTTTTAGTGGTGAAAAAATAATTTAAAAAATCGTTCGGAAAATGAGTTTACTCCCTGGGTACTTTCTTTGTATACTTTTGACTATACGGGCCAAGCCCGGGATTTACGGGAAATCGCGGGTTTCCGTTTGCCGGCGATTAAACTTCTTTTATTCAGCTTCTTATCAAAAATGAAAACATTTTTGAAAACTAAAAGTCTCATGGGCTTTAGTGGTGAAATAATAATTTAAAAAATCGTTCGGGAAATGAGTTTACTCCCTGGGTATTTTCTTTGTATACCTTTGACTATACGGGCCGAGTCTGGGATTTACGGGAAATCGCAGGTTTTCGTTTGCCGGCGATTAAACTTCTTTTATTCAGCGTCTCATAAAAAATGAAAACATTTTTGAAAACTACAAGTCTCATGCGATTCAGTAGTGAAAGATAACTTAAAAAATCGTTCTGGAAATGAGTTTACTCACAGGGTACTTTCTTTGTATGCATTCGACTATACGGGACAAGCCCGGGATTTACGAGAAATCGCGGGTTTTCGTTTGCCGGCGATTAAACCTCTTTCATTAAGCGTCTCATTAAAAATGAAAACATTTTTAAAAACTACAAGTCTCATTCGTTCTAATGGTGGAGAAATAAGTTGAAAAATCGTTCGGGAAATCAGTTTACTCCTTGGGTACTTTCTTTATATACATTTAACTATACGGGCCAAGCCCGGGATTTACGGGAAATCGCGGGTTTTCGTTTGCCGGCGATTAAACTTCCTTTATTCAGCTTCTTATCAAAAATGAAAACATTTTTGAAAACTAAAAGTCTCATGGGCTTTAGTGGTGAAATAATAATTTAAAAAATCGTTCGGGAAATAAGTTTACTCCCTGGGTATTTTCTTTGTATACCTTTGACTATACGGGCCGAGTCTGGGATTTACGGGAAATCGCAGGTTTTCGTTTGCCGGCGATTAAACTTCTTTTATTCAGCGTCTCATCAAAAATGAAAACAAGTTTGAAAACTACAAGTCTCATGCGTTTTAGTGGTGAAAAAATAATTTAAAAAATCGTTCGGAAAATGAGTTTACTCCCTGGGTACTTTCTTTGTATACTTTTGACTATACGGGCCAAGCCCGGGATTTACGGGAAATCGCGGGTTTCCGTTTGCCGGCGATTAAACTTCTTTTATTCAGCTTCTTATCAAAAATGAAAACATTTTTGAAAACTAAAAGTCTCATGGGCTTTAGTGGTGAAATAATAATTTAAAAAATCGTTCGGGAAATGAGTTTACTCCCTGGGTATTTTCTTTGTATACCTTTGACTATACGGGCCGAGTCTGGGATTTACGGGAAATCGCAGGTTTTCGTTTGCCGGCGATTAAACTTCTTTTATTCAGCGTCTCATAAAAAATGAAAACATTTTTGAAAACTACAAGTCTCATGCGATTCAGTAGTGAAAGATAACTTAAAAAATCGTTCTGGAAATGAGTTTACTCACAGGGTACTTTCTTTGTATGCATTCGACTATACGGGACAAGCCCGGGATTTACGAGAAATCGCGGGTTTTCGTTTGCCGGCGATTAAACCTCTTTCATTAAGCGTCTCATTAAAAATGAAAACATTTTTAAAAACTACAAGTCTCATTCGTTCTAATGGTGGAGAAATAAGTTGAAAAATCGTTCGGGAAATCAGTTTACTCCTTGGGTACTTTCTTTATATACATTTAACTATACGGGCCAAGCCCGGGATTTACGGGAAATCGCGGGTTTTCGTTTGCCGGCGATTAAACTTCCTTTATTCAGCTTCTTATCAAAAATGAAAACATTTTTGAAAACTACAAGTCTCATGGACTGTAGTGGTGAAATAATAATTTAAAAAATCGTTCGGGAAATGAGTTTACTCCCTGGGTATTTTCTTTGTAAACCTTTGACTATACGGGCCGAGTCTGGGATTTACGGGAAATCGCAGGTTTTCGTTTGCCGGTGATTAAACTTCTTTCATTCAGCGTCTCATCAAAAATAAAAACATTTTTGAAAACTACAAGTCTCATGCGATTTAGTGGTGAAAAAAAAATTTAAAAAATCGTTCGGAAAATGAATTTACTCCCTGGGTACTTTCTTCGTATACATTCGACTACACGGGCCAAGCCCGGGATTTAGGGGAAATCGCTGGTTTTCGTTTGCCAGCGATTAAACCTCTTTCATTAAGCGTCTCATCAAAAATGAAAACATTTTTGAAAACTACAAGTCTTATGCGTTTTAGTGGTGAAAAAATAATTTAAAAAATCGTTCGGAAAATGAGTTTACTCCCTGGGTACTTTCTTTGTATACTTTTGACTATACGGGCCAAGCCCGGGATTTACGGGAAATCGCGGGTTTCCGTTTGCCGGCGAGTAAACTTCTTTTATTCAGCTTCTTATCAAAAATGAAAACATTTTTGAAAACTAAAAGTCTCATGGGCTTTAGTGGTGAAATAATAATTTAAAAAATCGTTCGGGAAATGAGTTTACTCCCTGGGTATTTTCTTTGTATACCTTTGACTATACGGGCCGAGTCTGGGATTTACGGGAAATCGCAGGTTTTAGTTTGCCGGCGATTAAACTTCTTTTATTCAGCGTCTCATCAAAAATGAAAACATTTTTGAAAACTACAAGTCTCATGCGATTTAGTAGTGAAAGATAACTTAAAAAATCGTTCTGGAAATGAGTTTACTCACAGGGTACTTTCTTTGTATGCATTCGACTATACGGGACAAGCCCGGGATTTACGAGAAACCGCGGGTTTTCGTTTGCCGGCGATTAAACCTCTTTCATTAAGCGTCTCATTAAAAATGAAAACATTTTTAAAAACTACAAGTCTCATTCGTTCTAATGGTGGAGAAATAAGTTGAAAAATCGTTCGGGAAATCAGTTTACTCCTTGGGTACTTTCTTTATATACATTCAACTATACGGGCCAAGCCCGGGATTTACGGGAAATCGCGGGTTTTCACTTGCCGGCGATTAAACTTTTTTTATTCAGCGTCTCATCAAAAATGAAAACAAGTTTGAAAACTACAAGTCTCATGCGTTTTAGTGGTGAAAAAATAATTTAAAAAATCGTTCGGAAAATGAGTTTACTCCCTGGGTACTTTCTTTGTATACTTTTGACTATACGGGCCAAGCCCGGGATTTACGGGAAATCGCGGGTTTTCGTTTGCCGGCGATTAAACTTCTTTTATTCAGCTTCTTATCAAAAATGAAAACATTTTTGAAAACTACAAGTCTCATGGGCTTTAGTGGTGAAATAATAATTTAAAAAATCGTTCGGGAAATGAGTTTACTCCCTGGGTATTTTCTTTGTATACCTTTGACTATACGGGCCGAGTCTGAGATTTACGGGAAATCGCAGGTTTTCGTTTGCCGGCGATTAAACTTCTTTTATTCAGCGTCTCATAAAGAATGAAAACAAGTTTTAAAACTGCAAGTCTCATGCGTTTTAGTGGTGAAAAAATAATTTAAAAAATCGTTCGGAAAATGAGTTTACTCCCTTGGTACTTTCTTTGTATACTTTTGACTATACAGGCCAAGCCCGGGATTTACGGGAAATCGCGGGTTTTCGTTTGCCGGCGATTAAACTTCCTTTATTCAGCTTCTTATCAAAAATGAAAACATTTTTGAAAACTACAAGTCTCATGGGCTGTAGTGGTGAAATAATAATTTAAAAAATCGTTCGGGAAATGAGTTTACTCCCTGGGTATTTTCTTTGCATACCTTTGACTATACGGGCCGAGTCTGGGATTTACGGGAAATCGCAGGTTTTCGTTTGCCGGTGATTAAACTTCTTTCATTCAGCGTCTCATCAAAAATAAAAACATTTTTGAAAACTACAAGTCTGATGCGATTTAGTGGTGAAAAAAAAATTTAAAAAATCGTTCGGAAAATGAATTTACTCCCTGGGTACTTTCTTCGTATACATTCGACTACACGGGCCAAGCCCGGGATTTAGGGGAAATCGCTGGTTTTCGTTTGCCAGCGATTAAACCTCTTTCATTAAGCGTCTCATCAAAAACGAAAACATTTTTGAAAACTACAAGTCTCATGCGTTTTAGTGGTGAAAAAATAATTTAAAAAATCGTTCGGGAAATGAGTTTACTCCCTGGGTACTTTCTTTGTATACTTTTGACTATACGGGCCGAGTCCGGAATTTACGGGAAATCGCGGGTTTTTGTTTGCCGGCGATTAAACTTCTTATATTCAGCGTCCCATCAAAAATGAAAACATTTTTGAAAACTACAAGTCTCATGCGTTTTAGTGGTCAAAAAATAATATCAAAAATCCTTCGGGAAATGAGTTTACTCCCTGGGTACTTTCTTTGTATACTTTTGACTATACGGAGCAAGCCCGGGATTTACGGGAAATCGCTGGTTTTCGTTTGCCGGCGATTAAACCTCTTTCATTAAGCGCTTCATAGAAAATGAAAACATTTTTAAAAACTACAAGTCTCATGCGTTTTAGTGGTGAAAAAATAATTTAAAAAATCCTTCGGAAAATGAGTTTACTCCCTGGGTACTTTTTTTGTATACTTTTGACTATACGGGCCGAGTCCGGGGTTTACGGGAAATGGCGGGTTTTCGTTTGCCGGCGATTAAACTCCTTTTATTCAGCGTCTCATCAAAAATGAAAACATTTTTAAAAACTACAAGTCTCATGGGCTTTAGTGGTGAAATAATAATTTAAAAAATCGTTTGGGAAATGAGTTTAATCCCTTTGTATTTTCTTTGTATACCTTTGTCTATACGGGCCGAGTCTGGGATTTACAGGAAATCGCAGGTTTTCGTTTGCCGGCGATTAAACTTCTTTTATTCAGCGTCTCATAAAAAATGAAAATATTTTTGAAAACTACAAGTCTCATGCGATTTAGTGGTGAAAAGATAATTTAAAAAATCGTTCTGGAAATGAGTTTACTCCTTGGGTACTTTCTTTATATACATTCAACTATACGGGCCAAGCCCGGGATTTACGGGAAATCGCGGGTTTTCGTTTGCCGGCGATTAAACTTCTTTTATTCAGCGTCTCATCAAAAATGAAAACAAGTTTTAAAACTACAAGTCTCATGCGTTTTAGTGGTGAAAAAATAATTTAAAAAATCGTTCGGAAAATGAGTTTACTCCCTGGGTACTTTCTTTGTATACTTTTGACTATACGGGCCAAGCCCGGGATTTACGGGAAATCGCGGGTTTTCGTTTGCCGGCGATTAAACTTCTTTTATTCAGCTTCTTATCAAAAATGAAAACATTTTTGAAAACTAAAAGTCTCATGGGCTTTAGTGGTGAAATAATAATTTAAAAAATCGTTCGGGAAATAAGTTTACTCCCTGGGTATTTTCTTTGTATACCTTTGACTATACGGGCCGAGTCTGGGATTTACGGGAAATCGCAGGTTTTCGTTTGCCGGCGATTAAACTTCTTTTATTCAGCGTCTCATAAAAAATGAAAACATTTTTGAAAACTACAAGTCTCATGCGATTCAGTAGTGAAAGATAACTTAAAAAATCGTTCTGGAAATGAGTTTACTCACAGGGTACTTTCTTTGTATGCATTCGACAATACGGGACAAGCCCGGGATTTACGAGAAATCGCGGGTTTTCGTTTGCCGGCGATTAAACCTCTTTCATTAAGCGTCTCATTAAAAATGAAAACATTTTTAAAAACTACAAGTCTCATTCGTTCTAATGGTGGAGAAATAAGTTGAAAAATCGTTCGGGAAATCAGTTTACTCCTTGGGTACTTTCTTTATATACATTTAACTATACGGGCCAAGCCCGGGATTTACGGGAAATCGCGGGTTTTCGCTTGCCGGCGATTAAACTTCTTTTATTCAGCGTCTCATCAAAAATGAAAACAAGTTTGAAAACTACAAGTCTCATGGGCTTTAGTGGTGAAATAATAATTTAAAAAATCGTTCGGGAAATGAGTTTACTCCCTGGGTATTTTCTTTGTATACCTTTGACTATACGGGACAAGCCCGGGATTTACGGGAAATCGCGGGTTTTCGTTTGCCGGCGATTAAACTTCTTTTATTCAGCTTCTTATCAAAAATGAAAACATTTTTGAAAACTAAAAGTCTCATGGGCTTTAGTGGTGAAATAATAATTTAAAAAATCGTTCGGGAAATAAGTTTACTCCCTGGGTATTTTCTTTGTATACCTTTGACTATACGGGCCGAGTCTGGGATTTACGGGAAATCGCAGGTTTTCGTTTGCCGGCGATTAAACTTCTTTTATTCAGCGTCTCATCAAAAATGAAAACAAGTTTGAAAACTACAAGTCTCATGCGTTTTAGTGGTGAAAAAATAATTTAAAAAATCGTTCGGAAAATGAGTTTACTCCCTGGGTACTTTCTTTGTATACTTTTGACTATACGGGCCAAGCCCGGGATTTACGGGAAATCGCGGGTTTCCGTTTGCCGGCGATTAAACTTCTTTTATTCAGCTTCTTATCAAAAATGAAAACATTTTTGAAAACTAAAAGTCTCATGGGCTTTAGTGGTGAAATAATAATTTAAAAAATCGTTCGGGAAATGAGTTTACTCCCTGGGTATTTTCTTTGTATACCTTTGACTATACGGGCCGAGTCTGGGATTTACGGAAAATCGCAGGTTTTCGTTTGCCGGCGATTAAACTTCTTTTATTCAGCGTCTCATAAAAAATGAAAACATTTTTGAAAACTACAAGTCTCATGCGATTCAGTAGTGAAAGATAACTTAAAAAATCGTTCTGGAAATGAGTTTACTCACAGGGTACTTTCTTTGTATGCATTCGACAATACGGGACAAGCCCGGGATTTACGAGAAATCGCGGGTTTTCGTTTGCCGGCGATTAAACCTCTTTCATTAAGCGTCTCATTAAAAATGAAAACATTTTTAAAAACTACAAGTCTCATTCGTTCTAATGGTGGAGAAATAAGTTGAAAAATCGTTCGGGAAATCAGTTTACTCCTTGGGTACTTTCTTTATATACATTTAACTATACGGGCCAAGCCGGGGTTTACGGGAAATCGCGGGTTTTCGCTTGCCGGCGATTAAACTTCTTTTATTCAGCGTCTCATAAAGAATGAAAACAAGTTTTAAAACTGCAAGTCTCATGCGTTTTAGTGGTGAAAAAATAATTTAAAAAATCGGTCGGAAAATGAGTTTACTCCCTTGGTACTTTCTTTGTATACTTTTGACTATACAGGCCAAGCCCGGGATTTACGGGAAATCGCGGGTTTTCGTTTGCCGGCGATTAAACTTCCTTTATTCAGCTTCTTATCAAAAATGAAAACATTTTTGAAAACTACAAGTCTCATGGACTGTAGTGGTGAAATAATAATTTAAAAAATCGTTCGGGAAATGAGTTTACTCCCTGGGTATTTTCTTTGTAAACCTTTGACTATACGGGCCGAGTCTGGGATTTACGGGAAATCGCAGGTTTTCGTTTGCCGGTGATTAAACTTCTTTCATTCAGCGTCTCATCAAAAATAAAAACATTTTTGAAAACTACAAGTCTCATGCGATTTAGTGGTGAAAAAAAAATTTAAAAAATCGTTCGGAAAATGAATTTACTCCCTGGGTACTTTCTTCGTATACATTCGACTACACGGGCCAAGCCTGGGATTTAGGGGAAATCGCTGGTTTTCGTTTGCCAGCGATTAAACCTCTTTCATTAAGCGTCTCATCAAAAATGAAAACATTTTTGAAAACTACAAGTCTCATGCGTTTTAGTGGTGAAAAAATAATTTAAAAAATCGTTCGGAAAATGAGTTTACTCCCTGGGTACTTTCTTTGTATACTTTTGACTATACGGGCCAAGCCCGGGATTTACGGGAAATCGCGGGTTTCCGTTTGCCGGCGATTAAACTTCTTTTATTCAGCTTCTTATCAAAAATGAAAACATTTTTGAAAACTAAAAGTCTCATGGGCTTTAGTGGTGAAATAATAATTTAAAAAATCGTTCGGGAAATGAGTTTACTCCCTGGGTATTTTCTTTGTATACCTTTGACTATACGGGCCGAGTCTGGGATTTACGGAAAATCGCAGGTTTTCGTTTGCCGGCGATTAAACTTCTTTTATTCAGCGTCTCATAAAAAATGAAAACATTTTTGAAAACTACAAGTCTCATGCGATTCAGTAGTGAAAGATAACTTAAAAAATCGTTCTGGAAATGAGTTTACTCACAGGGTACTTTCTTTGTATGCATTCGACAATACGGGACAAGCCCGGGATTTACGAGAAATCGCGGGTTTTCGTTTGCCGGCGATTAAACCTCTTTCATTAAGCGTCTCATTAAAAATGAAAACATTTTTAAAAACTACAAGTCTCATTCGTTCTAATGGTGGAGAAATAAGTTGAAAAATCGTTCGGGAAATCAGTTTACTCCTTGGGTACTTTCTTTATATACATTTAACTATACGGGCCAAGCCGGGGTTTACGGGAAATCGCGGGTTTTCGCTTGCCGGCGATTAAACTTCTTTTATTCAGCGTCTCATCAAAAATGAAAACAAGTTTGAAAACTACAAGTCTCATGGGCTTTAGTGGTGAAATAATAATTTAAAAAATCGTTCGGGAAATGAGTTTACTCCCTGGGTATTTTCTTTGTATACCTTTGACTATACGGGACAAGCCCGGGATTTACGGGAAATCGCGGGTTTTCGTTTGCCGTCGATTAAACTTCTTTTATTCAGCGTCTCATAAAGAATGAAAACAAGTTTTAAAACTGCAAGTCTCATGCGTTTTAGTGGTGAAAAAATAATTTAAAAAATCGGTCGGAAAATGAGTTTACTCCCTTGGTACTTTCTTTGTATACTTTTGACTATACAGGCCAAGCCCGGGATTTACGGGAAATCGCGGGTTTTCGTTTGCCGGCGATTAAACTTCCTTTATTCAGCTTCTTATCAAAAATGAAAACATTTTTGAAAACTACAAGTCTCATGGACTGTAGTGGTGAAATAATAATTTAAAAAATCGTTCGGGAAATGAGTTTACTCCCTGGGTATTTTCTTTGTAAACCTTTGACTATACGGGCCGAGTCTGGGATTTACGGGAAATCGCAGGTTTTCGTTTGCCGGTGATTAAACTTCTTTCATTCAGCGTCTCATCAAAAATAAAAACATTTTTGAAAACTACAAGTCTCATGCGATTTAGTGGTGAAAAAAAAATTTAAAAAATCGTTCGGAAAATGAATTTACTCCCTGGGTACTTTCTTCGTATACATTCGACTACACGGGCCAAGCCTGGGATTTAGGGGAAATCGCTGGTTTTCGTTTGCCAGCGATTAAACCTCTTTCATTAAGCGTCTCATCAAAAATGAAAACATTTTTGAAAACTACAAGTCTCATGCGTTTTAGTGGTGAAAAAATAATTTAAAAAATCGTTCGGAAAATGAGTTTACTCCCTGGGTACTTTCTTTGTATACTTTTGACTATACGGGCCAAGCCCGGGATTTACGGGAAATCGCGGGTTTCCGTTTGCCGGCGATTAAACTTCTTTTATTCAGCTTCTTATCAAAAATGAAAACATTTTTAAAAAATAACAAGTCTCATTCGTTCTAATGGTGGAGAAATAAGTTGAAAAATCGTTCGGGAAATCAGTTTACTCCTTGGGTACTTTCTTTATATACATTCAACTATACGGGCCAAGCCCGGGATTTACGGGAAATCGCGGGTTTTCACTTGCCGGCGATTAAACTTTTTTTATTCAGCGTCTCATCAAAAATGAAAACAAGTTTGAAAACTACAAGTCTCATGCGTTTTAGTGGTGAAAAAATAATTTAAAAAATCGTTCGGAAAATGAGTTTACTCCCTGGGTACTTTCTTTGTATACTTTTGACTATACGGGCCAAGCCCGGGATTTACGGGAAATCGCGGGTTTTCGTTTGCCGGCGATTAAACTTCTTTTATTCAGCTTCTTATCAAAAATGAAAACATTTTTGAAAACTACAAGTCTCATGGGCTTTAGTGGTGAAATAATAATTTAAAAAATCGTTCGGGAAATGAGTTTACTCCCTGGGTATTTTCTTTGTATACCTTTGACTATACGGGCCGTGTCTGAGATTTACGGGAAATCGCAGGTTTTCGTTTGCCGGCGATTAAACTTCTTTTATTCAGCGTCTCATAAAGAATGAAAACAAGTTTTAAAACTGCAAGTCTCATGCGTTTTAGTGGTGAAAAAATAATTTAAAAAATCGTTCGGAAAATGAGTTTACTCCCTTGGTACTTTCTTTGTATACTTTTGACTATACAGGCCAAGCCCGGGATTTACGGGAAATCGCGGGTTTTCGTTTGCCGGCGATTAAACTTCCTTTATTCAGCTTCTTATCAAAAATGAAAACATTTTTGAAAACTACAAGTCTCATGGGCTGTAGTGGTGAAATAATAATTTAAAAAAACGTTCGGGAAATGAGTTTACTCCCTGGGTATTTTCTTTGTATACCTTTGACTATACGGGCCGAGTCTGGGATTTACGGAAAATCGCAGGTTTTCGTTTGCCGGCGATTAAACTTCTTTTATTCAGCGTCTCATAAAAAATGAAAACATTTTTGAAAACTACAAGTCTCATGCGATTCAGTAGTGAAAGATAACTTAAAAAATCGTTCTGGAAATGAGTTTACTCACAGGGTACTTTCTTTGTATGCATTCGACAATACGGGACAAGCCCGGGATTTACGAGAAATCGCGGGTTTTCGTTTGCCGGCGATTAAACCTCTTTCATTAAGCGTCTCATTAAAAATGAAAACATTTTTAAAAACTACAAGTCTCATTCGTTCTAATGGTGGAGAAATAAGTTGAAAAATCGTTCGGGAAATCAGTTTACTCCTTGGGTACTTTCTTTGTATACCTTTGACTATACGGGCCGAGTCTGGGATTTACGGGAAATCGCGGGTTTTCGCTTGCCGGCGATTAAACTTCTTTTATTCAGCGTCTCATAAAAAATGAAAACATTTTTGAAAACTACAAGTCTCATGCGATTCAGTAGTGAAAGATAACTTAAAAAATCGTTCTGGAAATGAGTTTACTCACAGGGTACTTTCTTTGTATGCATTCGACAATACGGGACAAGCCCGGGATTTACGAGAAATCGCGGGTTTTCGTTTGCCGGCGATTAAACCTCTTTCATTAGGCGTCTCATTAAAAATGAAAACATTTTTAAAAACTACAAGTCTCATTCGTTCTAATGGTGGAGAAATAAGTTGAAAAATCGTTCGGGAAATCAGTTTACTCCTTGGGTACTTTCTTTATATACATTTAACTATACGGGCCAAGCCCGGGATTTACGGGAAATCGCGGGTTTTCGCTTGCCGGCGATTAAACTTCTTTTATTCAGCGTCTCATCAAAAATGAAAACAAGTTTGAAAACTACAAGTCTCATGGGCTTTAGTGGTGAAATAATAATTTAAAAAATCGTTCGGGAAATGAGTTTACTCCCTGGGTATTTTCTTTGTATACCTTTGACTATACGGGACAAGCCCGGGATTTACGGGAAATCGCGGGTTTTCGTTTGCCGTCGATTAAACTTCTTTTATTCAGCGTCTCATAAAGAATGAAAACAAGTTTTAAAACTGCAAGTCTCATGCGTTTTAGTGGTGAAAAAATAATTTAAAAAATCGGTCGGAAAATGAGTTTACTCCCTTGGTACTTTCTTTGTATACTTTTGACTATACAGGCCAAGCCCGGGATTTACGGGAAATCGCGGGTTTTCGTTTGCCGGCGATTAAACTTCCTTTATTCAGCTTCTTATCAAAAATGAAAACATTTTTGAAAACTACAAGTCTCATGGACTGTAGTGGTGAAATAATAATTTAAAAAATCGTTCGGGAAATGAGTTTACTCCCTGGGTATTTTCTTTGTAAACCTTTGACTATACGGGCCGAGTCTGGGATTTACGGGAAATCGCAGGTTTTCGTTTGCCGGTGATTAAACTTCTTTCATTCAGCGTCTCATCAAAAATAAAAACATTTTTGAAAACTACAAGTCTCATGCGATTTAGTGGTGAAAAAAAAATTTAAAAAATCGTTCGGAAAATGAATTTACTCCCTGGGTACTTTCTTCGTATACATTCGACTACACGGGCCAAGCCTGGGATTTAGGGGAAATCGCTGGTTTTCGTTTGCCAGCGATTAAACCTCTTTCATTAAGCGTCTCATCAAAAATGAAAACATTTTTGAAAACTACAAGTCTCATGCGTTTTAGTGGTGAAAAAATAATTTAAAAAATCGTTCGGAAAATGAGTTTACTCCCTGGGTACTTTCTTTGTATACTTTTGACTATACGGGCCAAGCCCGGGATTTACGGGAAATCGCGGGTTTCCGTTTGCCGGCGATTAAACTTCTTTTATTCAGCTTCTTATCAAAAATGAAAACATTTTTGAAAACTAAAAGTCTCATGGGCTTTAGTGGTGAAATAATAATTTAAAAAATCGTTCGGGAAATGAGTTTACTCCCTGGGTATTTTCTTTGTATACCTTTGACTATACGGGCCGAGTCTGGGATTTACGGGAAATCGCAGGTTTTCGTTTGCCGGCGATTAAACTTCTTTTATTCAGCGTCTCATAAAAAATGAAAACATTTTTGAAAACTACAAGTCTCTTGCGATTCAGTAGTGAAAGATAACTTAAAAAATCGTTCTGGAAATGAGTTTACTCACAGGGTACTTTCTTTGTATGCATTCGACAATACGGGACAAGCCCGGGATTTACGAGAAATCGCGGGTTTTCGTTTGCCGGCGATTAAACCTCTTTCATTAAGCGTCTCATTAAAAATGAAAACATTTTTAAAAACTACAAGTCTCATTCGTTCTAATGGTGGAGAAATAAGTTGAAAAATCGTTCGGGAAATCAGTTTACTCCTTGGGTACTTTCTTTATATACATTTAACTATACGGGCCAAGCCCGGGATTTACGGGAAATCGCGGGTTTTCGCTTGCCGGCGATTAAACTTCTTTTATTCAGCGTCTCATCAAAAATGAAAACAAGTTTGAAAACTACAAGTCTCATGGGCTTTAGTGGTGAAATAATAATTTAAAAAATCGTTCGGGAAATGAGTTTACTCCCTGGGTATTTTCTTTGTATACCTTTGACTATACGGGACAAGCCCGGGATTTACGGGAAATCGCGGGTTTTCGTTTGCCGTCGATTAAACTTCTTTTATTCAGCGTGTTATAAAGAATGAAAACAAGTTTTAAAACTGCAAGTCTCATGCGTTTTAGTGGTGAAAAAATAATTTAAAAAATCGGTCGGAAAATGAGTTTACTCCCTTGGTACTTTCTTTGTATACTTTTGACTATACAGGCCAAGCCCGGGATTTACGGGAAATCGCGGGTTTTCGTTTGCCGGCGATTAAACTTCCTTTATTCAGCTTCTTATCAAAAATGAAAACATTTTTGAAAACTAC
Source organism: Hydractinia symbiolongicarpus (assembly GCF_029227915.1). Lineage (NCBI taxonomy): Eukaryota > Metazoa > Cnidaria > Hydrozoa > Anthoathecata > Hydractiniidae > Hydractinia > Hydractinia symbiolongicarpus. Next base: position 27,020,291 of record NC_079881.1, read on the forward strand.
AAGTCTCATGGACTGTAGTGGTGAAATAATAATTTAAAAAATCGTTCGGGAAATGAGTTTACTCCCTGGGTATTTTCTTTGTAAACCTTTGACTATACGGGCCGAGTCTGGGATTTACGGGAAATCGCAGGTTTTCGTTTGCCGGTGATTAAACTTCTTTCATTCAGCGTCTCATCAAAAATAAAAACATTTTTGAAAACTACAAGTCTCATGCGATTTAGTGGTGAAAAAAAAATTTAAAAAATCGTTCGGAAAATGAATTTACTCCCTGGGTACTTTCTTCGTATACATTCGACTACACGGGCCAAGCCTAGGATTTAGGGGAAATCGCTGGTTTTCGTTTGCCAGCGATTAAACCTCTTTCATTAAGCGTCTCATCAAAAATGAAAACATTTTTGAAAACTACAAGTCTCATGCGTTTTAGTGGTGAAAAAATAATTTAAAAAATCGTTCGGAAAATGAGTTTACTCCCTGGGTACTTTCTTTGTATACTTTTGACTATACGGGCCAAGCCCGGGATTTACGGGAAATCGCGGGTTTCCGTTTGCCGGCGTTTAAACTTCTTTTATTCAGCTTCTTATCAAAAATGAAAACATTTTTAAAAAATAACAAGTCTCATTCGTTCTAATGGTGGAGAAATAAGTTGAAAAATCGTTCGGGAAATCAGTTTACTCCTTGGGTACTTTCTTTATATACATTCAACTATACGGGCCAAGCCCGGGATTTACGGGAAATCGCGGGTTTTCACTTGCCGGCGATTAAACTTTTTTTATTCAGCGTCTCATCAAAAATGAAAACAAGTTTGAAAACTACAAGTCTCATGCGTTTTAGTGGTGAAAAAATAATTTAAAAAATCGTTCGGAAAATGAGTTTACTCCCTGGGTACTTTCTTTGTATACTTTTGACTATACGGGCCAAGCCCGGGATTTACGGGATATCGCGGGTTTTCGTTTGCCGGCGATTAAACTTCTTTTATTCAGCTTCTTATCAAAAATGAAAACATTTTTGAAAACTACAAGTCTCATGGGCTTTAGTGGTGAAATAATAATTTAAAAAATCGTTCGGGAAATGAGTTTACTCCCTGGGTATTTTCTTTGTATACCTTTGACTATACGGGCCGTGTCTGAGATTTACGGGAAATCGCAGGTTTTCGTTTGCCGGCGATTAAACTTCTTTTATTCAGCGTCTCATAAAGAATGAAAATAAGTTTTAAAACTGCAAGTCTCATGCGTTTTAGTGGTGAAAAAATAATTTAAAAAATCGTTCGGAAAATGAGTTTACTCCCTTGGTACTTTCTTTGTATTCTTTTGACTATACAGGCCAAGCCCGGGATTTACGGGAAATCGCGGGTTTTCGTTTGCCGGCGATTAAACTTCCTTTATTCAGCTTCTTATCAAAAATGAAAACATTTTTAAAAACTACAAGTCTCATGGGCTGTAGTGGTGAAATAATAATTTAAAAAATCGTTCGGGAAATGAGTTTACTCCCTGGGTATTTTCTTTGTATACCTTTGACTATACGGGCCGAGTCTGGGATTTACGGGAAATCGCAGGTTTTCGTTTGCCGGTGATTAAACTTCTTTCATTCAGCGTCTCATCAAAAATAAAAACATTTTTGAAAACTACAAGTCTCATGCAATTTAGTGGTGAAAAAAAAATTTTAAAAATCGTTCGGAAAATGAATTTACTCCCTGGGTACTTTCTTTGTATACTTTTGACTATACGGGCCAAGCCCGGGATTTACGGGAAATCGCGGGTTTCCGTTTGCCGGCGATTAAACTTCTTTTATTCAGCTTCTTATCAAAAATGAAAACATTTTTGAAAACTAAAAGTCTCATGGGCTTTGGTGGTGAAATAATAATTTAAAAAATCGTTCGGGAAATGAGTTTACTCCCTGGGTATTTTCTTTGTATACCTTTGACTATACGGGCCGAGTCTGGGATTTACGGGAAATCGCAGGTTTTCGTTTGCCGGCGATTAAACTTCTTTTATTCAGCGTCTCATAAAAAATGAAAACATTTTTGAAAACTACAAGTCTCATGCGATTTAGTAGTGAAAGATAACTTAAAAAATCGTTCTGGAAATGAGTTTACTCACAGGGTACTTTCTTTGTATGCATTCGACTATACGGGACAAGCCCGGGATTTACGAGAAACCGCGGGTTTTCGTTTGCCGGCGATTAAACCTCTTTCATTAAGCGTCTCATTAAAAATGAAAACATTTTTAAAAACTACAAGTCTCATTCGTTCTAATGGTGGAGAAATAAGTTGAAAAATCGTTCGGGAAATCAGTTTACTCCTTGGGTACTTTCTTTATATACATTCAACTATACGGGCCAAGCCCGGGATTTACGGGAAATCGCGGGTTTTCGCTTGCCGGCGATTAAACTTTTTTTATTCAGCGTCTCATCAAAAATGAAAACAAGTTTGAAAACTACAAGTCTCATGCGTTTTAGTGGTGAAAAAATAATTTAAAAAACCGTTCGGAAAATCAGTTTACTCCCTGGGTACTTTCTTTGTATACTTTTGACTATACGGGCCAAGCCCGGGATTTACGGGAAATCGCGGGTTTTCGTTTGCCGGCGATTAAACTTCTTTTATTCAGCTTCTTATCAAAAATGAAAACATTTTTGAAAACTACAAGTCTCATGGGCTTTAGTGGTGAAATAATAATTTAAAAAATCGTTCGGGAAATGAGTTTACTCCCTGGGTATTTTCTTTGTATACCTTTGACTATACGGGCCGAGTCTGAGATTTACGGGAAATCGCAGGTTTTCGTTTGCCGGCGATTAAACTTCTTTTATTCAGCGTCTCATAAAGAATGAAAACAAGTTTTAAAACTGCAAGTCTCATGCGTTTTAGTGGTGAAAAAATAATTTAAAAAATCGTTCGGAAAATGAGTTTACTCCCTTGGTACTTTCTTTGTATACTTTTGACTATACAGGCCAAGCCCGGGATTTACGGGAAATCGCGGGTTTTCGTTTGCCGGCGATTAAACTTCCTTTATTCAGCTTCTTATCAAAAATGAAAACATTTTTGAAAACTACAAGTCTCATGGGCTGTAGTGGTGAAATAATAATTTAAAAAATCTTTCGGGAAATGAGTTTACTCCCTGGGTATTTTCTTTGTATACCTTTGACTATACGGGCCGAGTCTGGGATTTACGGGAAATCGCAGGTTTTCGTTTGCCGGTGATTAAACTTCTTTCATTCAGCGTCTCATCAAAAATAAAAACATTTTTAAAAACTACAAGTCTCATGCGATTTAGTGGTGAAAAAAAAATTTAAAAAATCGTTCGGAAAATGAATTTACTCCCTGGGTACTTTCTTCGTATACATTCGACTACACGGGCCAAACCCGGGATATAGGGGAAATCGCTGCTTTTCGTTTGCCAGCGATTAAACCTCTTTCATTAAGCGTCTCATCACAAATGAAAACATTTTTAAAAACTACAAGTCTCATGCGTTTTAGTGGTGAAAAAATAATTTAAAAAATCGTTCGGGAAATGAGTTTACTCCCTGGGTACTTTCTTTGTATACTTTTGACTATACGGGCCGAGTCCGGAAATTACGGGAAATCGCGGGTTTTCGTTTGCCGGCGATTAAACTTCTTTTATTCAGCGTCCCATCAAAAATGAAAACATTTTTGAAAACTACAAGTCTCATGCGTTTTAGTGGTCAAAAAATAATATCAAAAATCCTTCGGGAAATGAGTTTACTCCCTGGGTACTTTCTTTGTATACTTTTGACTATACGGACCAAGCCCGGGATTTACGGGAAATCGCTGGTTTTCGTTTGCCGGCGATTAAACCTCTTTCATTAAGCGCTTCATAGAAAATGAAAACATTTTTGAAAACTACAAGTCTCATGCGTTTTAGTGGTGAAAAAATAATTTAAAAAATTGTTCTGGAAAATGAGTTTACTCCCTGGGTACTTTCTTTGTATACTTTTGACTATACGGGCCAAGCCCGGGATTTACGGGAAATGGCGGGTTTTCGTTTGCCGGCGATTAAACTTCTTTTAATCAGCGTCTCATCAAAAATGAAAACATTTTTGAAAACTACTAGTCTCATGGGCTTTAGTGGTTAAATAATAATTTAAAAAATCGTTCGGGAAATGAGTTTACTCCCTGGTTACTTTTTTGTATACTTTTGACTTTACAGGCTGAGTCCGAGATTTACGGGAAATCGCAGGTTTTCGTTTGCCGGCGATTAAACTTCTTTTAATCAGCGTTTCATCAAAAATGAAAACATTTTTGAAAACTACAAGTCTCATGGGCTTTAGTGGTTAAATAATAATTTAAAAAATCGTTCGGGAAATGAGTTTACTCTCTGGGTACTTTTTAGTATACTTTTGACTTTACAGGCTGAGTCCGGGGTTTACGGGAAATGGCGGGTTTTCGTTTGCCGGCGATTGAACTCCTTTTATTCAGCGTCTCATCAAAAATGAAAACATTTTTAAAAACTACAAGTCTCATGGACTTTAGTGGTGAAATAATAATTTAAAAAATCGTTCGGGAAATGAGTTTAATCCCTGGGTATTTTCTTTGTATACCTTTGACTATACGGACCGAGTCTGGGATTTACAGGAAATCGCAGGTTTTCGTTTGCCGGCGATTAAACTTCTTTTATTCAGCGTCTCATCAAAAATGAAAACATTTTTAAAAATTACAAGTCTCATGCGTTTTAGTGGTGAAAAAATAATATAAAAAATCGTTCGGAAAATGAGTTTACTCCCTGGGTACCTTCTTTGTATACTTTTGACTATACGGGCTAAGCCCGGGATTTACAGGAAATGGCGGATTTTGTTTGCCGGCGATTAAACTTCTTTTAATCAGCGTTTCATAAAAAATGAAAACATTTTTGAGAACTACAAGTCTCATGGGCTTTAGTGGTGAAATAATAATTTAAAAAATCGTTCGGGAAATGAGTTTACTCCCTGGGTATTTTCTTTGTATACCTTTGACTATACGGGCCGAGTCTGAGATTTACGGGAAATCGCAGGTTTTCGTTTGCCGGCGATTAAACTTCTTTTAATCAGCGTTTCATCAAAAATGAAAACATTTTTGAAAACTACAAGTCTCATGGGCTTTAGTGGTTAAATAATAATTTAAAAAATCGTTCGGGAAATGAGTTTAGTCTCTGGGTACTTTTTAGTATACTTTTGACTTTACAGGCTGAGTCCGGGATTTACGGGAAATCGCAGGTTTTCGTTTGCCGGAGATTAAACTTCTTTCATTCAGCGTCTCATCAAAAATGAAAACATTTTTGAAAACTACAGGTCTCATGCGTTTTAGTGGTGAAAAAAAAATTTAAAAAATCGTTCGGAAAATGAGTTTACTCCCTGGGTACCTTCTTTGTATACTTTTGACTATACGGGCTAAGCCCGGGATTTACAGGAAATGGCGGATTTTGTTTGCCGGCGATTAAACTTCTTTTAATCAGCGTTTCATAAAAAATGAAAACATTTTTGAGAACTACAAGTCTCATGGGCTTTAGTGGTGAAATAATAATTTAAAAAATCGTTCGGGAAATGAGTTTACTCCCTGGGTATTTTCTTTGTATACCTTTGACTATACGGGCCGAGTCTGAGATTTACGGGAAATCGCAGGTTTTCGTTTGCCGGCGATTAAACTTCTTTTAATCAGCGTTTCATCAAAAATGAAAACATTTTTGAAAACTACAAGTCTCATGGGCTTTAGTGGTTAAATAATAATTTAAAAAATCGTTCGGGAAATGAGTTTAGTCTCTGGGTACTTTTTAGTATACTTTTGACTTTACAGGCTGAGTCCGGGATTTACGGGAAATCGCAGGTTTTCGTTTGCCGGAGATTAAACTTCTTTCATTCAGCGTCTCATCAAAAATGAAAACATTTTTGAAAACTACAGGTCTCATGCGTTTTAGTGGTGAAAAAAAAATTTAAAAAATCGTTCGGAAAATGAGTTTACTCCCTGGGTACTTTCTTTGTATACTTTTGACTATACGGGCCGAGTCCGGGGTTTACGGGAAATGGCGGGTTTTCGTTTGCCGGCGATTGAACTTCTTTTATTCAGCGTCTCATCAAAAATGAAAACATTTTTAAAAACTACAAGTCTCATAGACTTTAGTGGTGAAATAATAATTTAAAAAATCGTTCGGGAAATGAGTTTACTCCCTGGTTACTTTTTTGTATACTTTTGACTTTACAGGCTGAGTCCGAGATTTACGGGAAATCGCAGGTTTTCGTTTGCCGGCGATTAAACTTCTTTTAATCAGCGTTTCATCAAAAATGAAAACATTTTTGAAAACTACAAGTCTCATGGGCTTTAGTGGTTAAATAATAATTTAAAAAATCGTTCGGGAAATGATTTTAGTCCCTGGGTACTTTTTAGTATACTTTTGACTTTACAGGCTGAGTCCGGGATTTACGGGAAATCGCAGGTTTTCGTTTGCCGGAGATTAAACTTCTTTCATTCAGCGTCTCATCAAAAATGAAAACATTTTTGAAAACTACAGGTCTCATGCGTTTTAGTGGTGAAAAAAAAATTTAAAAAATCGTTCGGAAAATGAGTTTACTCCCTGGGTACTTTCTTTGTATACTTTTGACTATACGGGCCGAGTCCGGGGTTTACGGGAAATGGCGGGTTTTCGTTTGCCGGCGATTGAACTCCTTTTATTCAGCGTCTCATCAAAAATGAAAACATTTTTAAAAACTACAAGTCTCATGGACTTTAGTGGTGAAATAATAATTTAAAAAATCGTTCGGGAAATGAGTTTAATCCCTGGGTATTTTCTTTGTATACCTTTGACTATACGGACCGAGTCTGGGATTTACAGGAAATCGCAGGTTTTCGTTTGCCGGCGATTAAACTTCTTTTATTCAGCGTCTCATCAAAAATGAAAACATTTTTAAAAATTACAAGTCTCATGCGTTTTAGTGGTGAAAAAATAATATAAAAAATCGTTCGGAAAATGAGTTTACTCCCTGGGTACCTTCTTTGTATACTTTTGACTATACGGGCTAAGCCCGGGATTTACAGGAAATGGCGGATTTTGTTTGCCGGCGATTAAACTTCTTTTAATCAGCGTTTCATAAAAAATGAAAACATTTTTGAGAACTACAAGTCTCATGGGCTTTAGTGGTGAAATAATAATTTAAAAAATCGTTCGGGAAATGAGTTTACTCCCTGGGTATTTTCTTTGTATACCTTTGACTATACGGGCCGAGTCTGAGATTTACGGGAAATCGCAGGTTTTCGTTTGCCGGCGATTAAACTTCTTTTAATCAGCGTTTCATCAAAAATGAAAACATTTTTGAAAACTACAAGTCTCATGGGCTTTAGTGGTTAAATAATAATTTAAAAAATCGTTCGGAAAATGAGTTTACTCCCTTGGTACTTTCTTTGTATACTTTTGACTATACAGGCCAAGCCCGGGATTTACGGGAAATCGCGGGTTTTCGTTTGCCGGCAATTAAACTTCCTTTATTCAGCTTCTTATCAAAAATGAAAACATTTTTGAAAACTACAAGTCTCATGGGCTGTAGTGGTGAAATAATAATTTAAAAAATCGTTCGGGAAATGAGTTTACTCCCTGGGTATTTTCTTTGTATACCTTTGACTATACGGGCCGAGTCTGGGATTTGCGGGAAATCGCAGGTTTTCGTTTGCCGGTGATTAAACTTCTTTCATTCAGCGTCTCATCAAAAATAAAAACATTTTTGAAAACTACAAGTCTCATGCGATTTAGTGGTGAAAAAAAAATTTAAAAAATCGTTCGGAAAATGAATTTACTCCCTGGGTACTTTCTTCGTATACATTCGACTACACGGGCCAAACCCGGGATATAGGGGAAATCGCTGCTTTTCGTTTGCCAGCGATTAAACCTCTTTCATTAAGCGTCTCATCAAAAATGAAAACATTTTTGAAAACTACAAGTCTCATGCGTTTTAGTGGTGAAAAAATAATTTAAAAAATCGTTCGGGAAATGAGTTTACTCCCTGGGTACTTTCTTTGTATACTTTTGACTATACGGGCCGAGTCCGGAAATTACGGGAAATCGCGGGTTTTCGTTTGCCGGCGATTAAACTTCTTTTATTCAGCGTCCCATCAAAAATGAAAACATTTTTGAAAACTACAAGTCTCATGCGTTTTAGTGGTCAAAAAATAATATCAAAAATCCTTCGGGAAATGAGTTTACTCCCTGGGTACTTTCTTTGTATACTTTTGACTATACGGACCAAGCCCGGGATTTACGGGAAATGGCTGGTTTTCGTTTGCCGGCGATTAAACCTCTTTCATTAAGCGCTTCATAGAAAATGAAAACATTTTTGAAAACTACAAGTCTCATGCGTTTTAGTGGTGAAAAAATAATTTAAAAAATTGTTCTGGAAAATGACTTTACTCCCTGGGTACTTTCTTTGTATACTTTTGACTATACGGGCCAAGCCCGGGATTTACGGGAAATGGCGGGTTTTCGTTTGCCGGCGATTAAACTTCTTTTAATCAGCGTCTCATCCAAAATGAAAACATTTTTGAAAACTACTAGTCTCATGGGCTTTAGTGGGTAAATAATAATTTAAAAAATCGTTCGGGAAATGAGTTTACTCCCTGGTTACTTTTTTGTATACTTTTGACTTTACAGGCTGAGTCCGAGATTTACGGGAAATCGCAGGTTTTCGTTTGCCGGCGATTAAACTTCTTTTAATCAGCGTTTCATCAAAAATGAAAACATTTTTGAAAACTACAAGTCTCATGGGCTTTAGTGGTTAAATAATAATTTAAAAAATCGTTCGGGAAATGAGTTTAGTCCCTGGGTACTTTTTAGTATACTTTTGACTTTACAGGCTGAGTCCGGGATTTACGGGAAATCGCAGGTTTTCGTTTGCCGGAGATTAAACTTCTTTCATTCAGCGTCTCATCAAAAATGAAAACATTTTTGAAAACTACAGGTCTCATGCGTTTTAGTGGTGAAAAAAAAATTTAAAAAATCGTTTGGAAAATGAGTTTACTCCCTGGGTACTTTCTTTGTATACTTTTGACTATACGGGCCGAGTCCGGGGTTTACGGGAAATGGCGGGTTTTCGTTTGCCGGCGATTGAACTCCTTTTATTCAGCGTCTCATCAAAAATGAAAACATTTTTAAAAACTACAAGTCTCATGGACTTTAGTGGTGAAATAATAATTTAAAAAATCCTTCGGGAAATGAGTTTACTCCCTGGGTACTTTATTTGTATACTTTTGACTATACGGGCCAAGCCCGGGATTTACAGGAAATGGCGGGTTTTTGTTTGCCGGCGATTAAACTTCTTTTAATCAGCGTTTCATCAAAAATGAAAACATTTTTGAAAACTACAAGTCTCATGGGCTTTAGTGGTTAAATAATAATTTAAAAAATCGTTCGGGAAATGAGTTTACTCCCTGGGTACTTTTTTGTATACTTTTGACTTTACAGGCTGAGTCCGGGATTTACGGGAAATTGCAGGTTTTCGTTTGTCGGAGATTAAACTTCTTTCATTCAGCGTCTCATCAAAAATGAAAACATTTTTGAAAACTACAGGTCTCATGCATTTTAGTGGTGAAAAAATAATTTAAAAAATCGTTCGGAAAATGAGTTTACTCCCTGGGTACTTTCTTTGTATACTTTTGACTATACGGGCCGAGTCCGGGGTTTACGGGAAATGGCGGGTTTTCGTTTGCCGGCGATTAAACTCCTTTTATTCAGCGTCTCATCAAAAATGAAAACATTTTTAAAAACTACAAGTCTCATGGGCTTTAGTGCTGAATTAATAATTTAAAAAATCGTTCGGGAAATGAGTTTAATCCCTGGGTATTTTCTTTGTATACCTTTGACTATACGGACCGAGTCTGGGATTTACAGGAAATCGCAGGTTTTCGTTTGCCGGCGATTAAACTTCTTTTATTCAGCGTCTCATCAAAAATGAAAACATTTTTGAAAATTACAAGTCTCATGCGTTTTAGTGGTGAAAAAATAATATAAAAAATCGTTCGGGAAATGAGTTTACTCCCTGGGTACTTTCTTTGTATACTTTTGACTATACGGGCCAAGCCCGGGATTTACAGGAAATGGCGGGTTTTTGTTTGCCGGCGATTAAACTTCTTTTAATCAGCGTTTCATCAAAAATGAAAACATTTTTGAAAACTACAAGTCTCATGGGCTTTAGTGGTTAAATAATAATTTAAAAAATCGTTCGGAAAATGAGTTTACTCCCTGGGTACTTTCTTTGTATACTTTTGACTATACGGGCCGAGTCCGGGGTTTACGGGAAATGGCGGGTTTTCGTTTGCCGGCGATTAAACTCCTTTTATTCAGCGTCTCATCAAAAATGAAAACATTTTTAAAAACTACAAGTCTCATGGGCTTTAGTGGTGAAATAATAATTTAAAAAATCGTTCGGGAAATGAGTTTAATCCCTGGGTATTTTCTTTGTATACCTTTGACTATACGGACCGAGTCTGGGATTTACAGGAAATCGCAGGTTTTCGTTTGCCGGCGATTAAACTTCTTTTATTCAGCGTCTCATCAAAAATGAAAACATTTTTGAAAATTACAAGTCTCATGCGTTTTAGTGGTGAAAAAATAATATAAAAAATCGTTCGGGAAATGAGTTTACTCCCTGGGTACTTTCTTTGTATACTTTTGACTATACGGGCCAAGCCCGGGATTTACAGGAAATGGCGGGTTTTTGTTTGCCGGCGATTAAACTTCTTTTAATCAGCGTTTCATCAAAAATGAAAACATTTTTGAAAACTACAAGTCTCATGGGCTTTAGTGGTTAAATAATAATTTAAAAAATCGTTCGGGAAATGAGTTTAGTCCCTGGGTACTTTTTAGTTTACTTTTGACTTTACAGGCTGAGTCCGGGATTTACGGGAAATCGCAGGTTTTCGTTTGCTGGAGATTAAACTTCTTTCATTCAGCGTCTCATCAAAAATGAAAACATTTTTGAAAACTACAGGTCTCATGCGTTTTAGTGGTAAAAAAAAAATTTAAAAAATCGTTCGGAAAATGAGTTTACTCCCTGGGTACTTTCTTTGTATACTTTTGACTATACGGGCCGAGTCCGGGGTTTACGGGAAATGGCGGGTTTTCGTTTGCCGGCGATTGAACTCCTTTTATTCAGCGTCTCATCAAAAATGAAAACATTTTTAAAAACTACAAGTCTCATGGACTTTAGTGGTGAAATAATAATTTAAAAAATCGTTCGGGAAATGAGTTTACTCCCTGGTTACTTTTTTGTATACTTTTGACTTTATAGGCTGAGTCCGAGATTTACGGGAAATCGCAGGTTTTCGTTTGCCGGCGATTAAACTTCTTTTAATCAGCGTTTCATCAAAAATGAAAACATTTTTGAAAACTACAAGTCTCATGGGCTTTAGTGGTTAAATAATAATTTAAAAAATCGTTCGGGAAATGAGTTTAGTCCCGGGGTACTTTTTAGTATACTTTTGACTTTACAGGCTGAGTCCGGGATTTACGGGAAATCGCAGGTTTTCGTTTGCCGGAGATTAAACTTCTTTCATTCAGCGTCTCATCAAAAATGAAAACATTTTTGAAAACTACAGGTCTCATGCGTTTTAGTGGTGAAAAAAAAATGTAAAAAATCGTTCGGAAGATGAGTTTACTCCCTGGGTACTTTCTTTGTATACTTTTGACTATACGGGCCGAGTCCGGGGTTTACAGGAAATGGCGGGTTTTCGTTTGCCGGCGATTGAACTCCTTTTATTCAGCGTCTCATCAAAAATGAAAACATTTTTAAAAACTACAAGTCTCATGGACTTTAGTGGTGAAATAATAATTTAAAAAATTGTTCGGGAAATGAGTTTAATCCCTGGGTATTTTCTTTGTATACCTTTGACTATACGGACCGAGTCTGGGATTTACAGGAAATCGCAGGTTTTCGTTTGCCGGCGATTAAACTTCTTTTATTCAGCGTCTCATCAAAAATGAAAACATTTTTAAAAATTACAAGTCTCATGCGTTTTAGTGGTGAAAAAATAATATAAAAAATCGTTCGGGAAATGAGTTTACTCCCTGGGTACCTTCTTTGTATACTTTTGACTATACGGGCCAAGCCCGGGATTTACAGGAAATGGCGGGTTTTTGTTTGCCGGCGATTAAACTTCTTTTAATCAGCGTTTCATCAAAAATGAAAACATTTTTGAAAACTACAAGTCTCATGGGCTTTAGTGGTTAAATAATAATTTAAAAAATCGTTCGGGAAATAAGTTTACTCCCTGGGTACTTTTTAGTATACTTTCGACTTTACAGGCTGAGTCCGGGATTAACGGGAAATCGCAGGTTTTCGTTTGCCGGAGATTAAACTTCTTTTATTCAGCGTCTCATCAAAAATGAAAACATTTTTGAAAACTACAAGTCTCATGCGTTTTAGTGGTGAAAAAATAGTTTAAAAAATCGTGCGGAAAATGAGTTTACTCCCTGGGTACTTTCTTTGTATACTTTTGACTATACGCGCCGGGTCCGGGGTTTACGGGAAATGGCGGGTTTTCGTTTGCCGGCGATTAAACTCCTTTTATTCAGCGTCTCATCAAAAATGAAAACATTTTTAAAAACTACAAGTCCCATGGACTTTAGTGGTGAAAAAATAATATAAAAAATCCTTCGGGAAATGAGTTTACTCCCTGGGTACTTTATTTGTATACTTTTGACTATACGGGCCAAGCCCGGGATTTACAGGAAATGGCGGGTTTTTGTTTGCCGGCGATTAAACTTCTTTTAATCAGCGTTTCATCAAAAATGAAAACATTTTTGAAAACTACAAGTCTCATGGGCTTTAGTGGTTAAATAATAATTTAAAAAATCGTTCGGGAAATGAGTTTACTCCCTGGGTACTTTTTAGTATACTTTTGACTTTACAGGCTGAGTCCGGGATTTGCGGGAAATTGCAGGTTTTCGTTTGTCGGAGATTAAACTTCTTTCATTCAGCGTCTCATCAAAAATGAAAACATTTTTGAAAACTACAGGTCTCATGCGTTTTAGTGGTAAAAAAATAATTTAAAAAATCGTTCGGAAAATGAGTTTACTCCCTGGGTACTTTATTTGTATACTTTTGACTATACGGGCCAAGCCCGGGATTTACAGGAAATGGCGGGTTTTTGTTTGCCGGCGATTAAACTTCTTTTAATCAGCGTTTCATCAAAAATGAAAACATTTTTGAAAACTACAAGTCTCATGGGCTTTAGTGGTTAAATAATAATTTAAAAAATCGTTCGGGAAATGAGTTTACTCCCTGGGTACTTTTTAGTATACTTTTGACTTTACAGGCTGAGTCCGGGATTTACGGGAAATTGCAGGTTTTCGTTTGTCGGAGATTAAACTTCTTTCATTCAGCGTCTCATCAAAAATGAAAACATTTTTGAAAACTACAGGTCTCATGCGTTTTAGTGGTGAAAAAATAATTTAAAAAATCGTTCGGAAAATGAGTTTACTCCCTGGGTACTTTCTTTGTATACTTTTGACTATACGGGCCGAGTCCGGGGTTTACGGGAAATGGCGGGTTTTCGTTTGCCGGCGATTAAACTCCTTTTATTCAGCGTCTCATCAAAAATGAAAACATTTTTAAAAACTACAAGTCTCATGGGCTTTAGTGGTGAAATAATAATTTAAAAAAATCGTTCGGGAAATGAGTTTAATCCCTGGGTATTTTCTTTGTATACCTTTGACTATACGGACCGAGTCTGGGATTTACAGGAAATCGCAGGTTTTCGTTTGCCGGCGATTAAACTTCTTTTATTCAGCGTCTCATCAAAAATGAAAACATTTTTGAAAATTACAAGTCTCATGCGTTTTAGTGGTGAAAAAATAATATAAAAAATCGTTCGGGAAATGAGTTTACTCCCTGGGTACTTTCTTTGTATACTTTTGACTATACGGGCCAAGCACGGGATTTACAGGAAATGGCGGGTTTTTGTTTGCCGGCGATTAAACTTCTTTTAATCAGCGTTTCATCAAAAATGAAAACATTTTTGAAAACTACAAGTCTCATGGGCTTTAGTGGTTAAATAATAATTTAAAAAATCGTTCGGGAAATGAGTTTACTCCCTGGGTACTTTTTAGTATACTTTTGACTTTACAGGCTGAGTCCGGGATTTACGGGAAATCGCAGGTTTTCGTTTGCCGGAGATTAAACTTCTTTTATTCAGCGTCTCATCAAAAATGAAAACATTTTTGAAAATTACAAGTCTCATGCGTTTTAGTGGTGAAAAAATAATATAAAAAATCGTTCGGGAAATGAGTTTACTACCTGGGTACTTTCTTTGTATACTTTTGACTATACGGGCCAAGCCCGAGATTTACAGGAAATGGCGGGTTTTTGTTTGCTGGCGATTAAACTTCTTTTAATCAGCGTTTCATCAAAAATGAAAACATTTTTGAAAACTACAAGTCTCATGGGCTTTAGTGGTTAAATAATAATTTAAAAAATCGTTCGGGAAATGAGTTTACTCCCTGGGTACTTTTTAGTATACTTTTGACTTTACAGGCTGAGTCCGGGATTTACGGGAAATCGCAGGTTTTCGTTTGCCGGAGATTAAACTTCTTTTATTCAGCGTCTCATCAAAAATGAAAACATTTTTGAAAACTACAAGTCTCATGCGTTTTAATGGTGAAAAATTAATTTAAAAAATCGTGCGGAAAATGAGTTTACTCCCTGGGTACTTTCTTTGTATACTTTTGACTATACGGGCCGAGTCCGGGGTTTACGGGAAATGGCGGGTTTTCGTTTGCCGGCGATTAAACTCCTTTTATTCAGCGTCTCATCAAAAATGAAAACATTTTTAAAAACTACAAGTCTCATGGACTTTAGTGGTGAAATAATAATTTAAAAAATCGTTCGGGAAATGAGTTTAATCCCTGGGTATTTTCTTTGTATACCTTTGACTATACGGACCGAGCCTGGGATTTACAGGAAATCGCAGGTTTTCGTTTGCCGGCGATTAAACTTCATTTATTCAGCGTCTCATAAAAAATGAAAACATTTTTGAAAACTACAAGTCTCATGCGATTTAGTGGTGAAAAGATAATTTAAAAAATCGTTTTGAAAATGAGTTTACTTACAGGGTACTTTCTTTGTATACATTCGACTATACGGGACAAGCCCAGGATTTACGGGAAATCGCGGGTTTTCGTTTGCCGGAGATTAAACCTCTTTCATTAAGCGTCTCATTAAAAATGAAAACATTTTTTTAAACTACAAGTTTCATTCGTTCTGGTGGTGCAGAAATAATTTGAAAAATCGTTAGGGAAATCAGTTTACTCCTTGGGTACTTTCTTTATATACATTCAACTATACGGGCCAAGCCCGAGATTTACGGGAAATTGCGGGTTTTCGTTTGCCGGCGATTAAACTTCTTTTATTCAGCGTCTCATCAAAAATGAAAACAAGTTTTAAAACTACAAGTCTCATGCGTTTTAGTGGTGAAAAAATAATTTAAAAAATCGTTCGGAAAATGGGTTTACTCCCTGGGTACTTTCTTTGTATAGTTTTGACTATACGGGCCAAGCCCGGGATTTACGGGAAATCGCGGGTTTTCGTTTGCCGGCGATTAAACTTCTTTTATTCAGCTTTTTATCAAAAATGAAAACATTTTTGAAAACTACAAGTCTCATGGGCTTTAGTGGTGAAATAAAAATTTAAAAAATCGTTCGGGAAATGAGTTTTCTCCCCGGGTATTTTCTTTGTATACCTTTGACTATACGGATCGAGTCTGGGATTTACAGGAAATCGCAGGTTTTCGTTTGCCGGCGATTAAACTTCTTTTATTCAGCGTCTCATCAAAAATGAAAACATTTTTGAAAATTACAAGTCTCATGCGTTTTAGTGGTGAAAAAATAATATAAAAAATCGTTCGGGAAATGAGTTTACTCCCTGGGTACTTTCTTTGTATACTTTTGACTATACGGGCCAAGCCCGGGATTTACAGGAAATGGCGGGTTTTTGTTTGCCGGCGATTAAACTTCTTTTAATCAGCGTTTCATCAAAAATGAAAACATTTTTGAAAACTACAAGTCTCATGGGCTTTAGTGGTTAAATAATAATTTAAAAAATCGTTCGGGAAATGAGTTTACTCCCTGGGTACTTTTTAGTATACTTTTGACTTTACAGGCTGAGTCCGGGATTTACGGGAAATCGCAGGTTTTCGTTTGCCGGAGATTAAACTTCTTTTATTCAGCGTCTCATCAAAAATGAAAACATTTTTGAAAATTACAAGTCTCATGCGTTTTAGTGGTGAAAAAATAATATAAAAAATCGTTCGGGAAATGAGTTTACTACCTGGGTACTTTCTTTGTATACTTTTGACTATACGGGCCAAGCCCGGGATTTACAGGAAATGGCGGGTTTTTGTTTGCTGGCGATTAAACTTCTTTTAATCAGCGTTTCATCAAAAATGAAAACATTTTTGAAAACTACAAGTCTCATGGGCTTTAGTGGTTAAATAATAATTTAAAAAATCGTTCGGGAAATGAGTTTACTCCCTGGGTACTTTTTAGTATACTTTTGACTTTACAGGCTGAGTCCGGGATTTACGGGAAATCGCAGGTTTTCGTTTGCCGGAGATTAAACTTCTTTTATTCAGCGTCTCATCAAAAATGAAAACATTTTTGAAAACTACAAGTCTCATGCGTTTTAATGGTGAAAAATTAATTTAAAAAATCGTGCGGAAAATGAGTTTACTCCCTGGGTACTTTCTTTGTATACTTTTGACTATACGGGCCGAGTCCGGGGTTTACGGGAAATGGCGGGTTTTCGTTTGCCGGCGATTAAACTCCTTTTATTCAGCGTCTCATCAAAAATGAAAACATTTTTAAAAACTACAAGTCTCATGGACTTTAGTGGTGAAATAATAATTTAAAAAATCGTTCGGGAAATGAGTTTAATCCCTGGGTATTTTCTTTGTATACCTTTGACTATACGGACCGAGCCTGGGATTTACAGGAAATCGCAGGTTTTCGTTTGCCGGCGATTAAACTTCATTTATTCAGCGTCTCATAAAAAATGAAAACATTTTTGAAAACTACAAGTCTCATGCGATTTAGTGGTGAAAAGATAATTTAAAAAATCGTTTTGAAAATGAGTTTACTTACAGGGTACTTTCTTTGTATACATTCGACTATACGGGACAAGCCCAGGATTTACGGGAAATCGCGGGTTTTCGTTTGCCGGCGATTAAACCTCTTTCATTAAGCGTCTCATTAAAAATGAAAACATTTTTTTAAAGTACAAGTTTCATTCGTTCTGGTGGTGCAGAAATAATTTGAAAAATCGTTAGGGAAATCAGTTTACTCCTTGGGTACTTTCTTTATATACATTCAACTATACGGGCCAAGCCCGAGATTTACGGGAAATCGCGGGTTTTCGTTTGCCGGCGATTAAACTTCTTTTATTCAGCGTCTCATCAAAAATGAAAACAAGTTTTAAAACTACAAGTCTCATGCGTTTTAGTGGTGAAAAAATAATTTAAAAAATCGTTCGGAAAATGGGTTTACTCCCTGGGTACTTTCTTTGTATAGTTTTGACTATACGGGCCAAGCCCGGGATTTACGGGAAATCGCGGGTTTTCGTTTGCCGGCGATTAAACTTCTTTTATTCAGCTTTTTATCAAAAATGAAAACATTTTTGAAAACTACAAGTCTCATGGGCTTTAGTGGTGAAATAAAAATTTAAAAAATCGTTCGGGAAATGAGTTTTCTCCCCGGGTATTTTCTTTGTATACCTTTGACTATACGGGCGGAGTTTGTGATTTACGGGAAATCGCAGGTTTTCGTTTGCCGGCGATTAAACTTCTTTTATTCAGCGTCTCATAAAAAATGAAAACAAGTTTTAAAACTACAAGTCTCATGCGTTTTAGTGGTGAAAAAATAATTTAAAAAATCGTTCGGGAAATGAGTTTACTCCCTTGGTACTTTCTTTGTATACTTTTGACTATACGGGACAAGCCCGGGATTTACGGGAAATCGCGGGTTTTTGTTTGCCGGCGATTAAACCTCGTTCATTAAGCGTCTCATTAAAAATGAAAACATTTTTAAAAACTACAAGTCTCATTCGTTCTAATGGTGCAAAAATAAGTTGAAAAATCGTTCGGGAAATCAGTTTACTCCTTGGTTACTTTCTTTATATACATTCAACTACACGGGCCAAGCCCGGGATTTATGGGAAATCGCGGGTTTTTGCTTGCCGGCAATTAAACTTCTTTTATTCAGCGTCTCATCAAAAATGAAAACAAGTTTTAAACCTACAAGTCTCATGCGTTTTAGTGGTGAAAAAATAATTTAAAAAATCGTTCGGAAAATGGGTTTACTCCCTGGGTACTTTCTTTGTATACTTTTGACTATACGGGCCAAGCCCGGGATTTACGGGAAATCGCGGGTTTTCGTTTGCCGGCGATTAAACTTCTTTTATTCAGCTTCTTATCAAAAATGAAAACATTTTTGAAAATTACAAGTCTCATGCGTTTTAGTGGTGAAAAAATAATATAAAAAATCGTTCGGGAAATGAGTTTACTCCCTGGGTACTTTCTTTGTATACTTTTGACTATACGGGCCAAGCCCGGGATTTACAGGAAATGGCGGGTTTTTGTTTGCCGGCGATTAAACTTCTTTTAATCAGCGTTTCATCAAAAATGAAAACATTTTTGAAAACTACAAGTCTCATGGGCTTTAGTGGTTAAATAATAATTTAAAAAATCGTTCGGGAAATGAGTTTACTCCCTGGGTACTTTTTAGTATACTTTTGACTTTACAGGCTGAGTCCGGGATTTACGGGAAATCGCAGGTTTTCGTTTGCCGGAGATTAAACTTCTTTTATTCAGCGTCTCATCAAAAATGAAAACATTTTTGAAAATTACAAGTCTCATGCGTTTTAGTGGTGAAAAAATAATATAAAAAATCGTTCGGGAAATGAGTTTACTACCTGGGTACTTTCTTTGTATACTTTTGACTATACGGGCCAAGCCCGGGATTTACAGGAAATGGCGGGTTTTTGTTTGCTGGCGATTAAACTTCTTTTAATCAGCGTTTCATCAAAAATGAAAACATTTTTGAAAACTACAAGTCTCATGGGCTTTAGTGGTTAAATAATAATTTAAAAAATCGTTCGGGAAATGAGTTTACTCCCTGGGTACTTTTTAGTATACTTTTGACTTTACAGGCTGAGTCCGGGATTTACGGGAAATCGCAGGTTTTCGTTTGCCGGAGATTAAACTTCTTTTATTCAGCGTCTCATCAAAAATGAAAACATTTTTGAAAACTACAAGTCTCATGCGTTTTAATGGTGAAAAATTAATTTAAAAAATCGTGCGGAAAATGAGTTTACTCCCTGGGTACTTTCTTTGTATACTTTTGACTATACGGGCCGAGTCCGGGGTTTACGGGAAATGGCGGGTTTTCGTTTGCCGGCGATTAAACTCCTTTTATTCAGCGTCTCATCAAAAATGAAAACATTTTTAAAAACTACAAGTCTCATGGACTTTAGTGGTGAAATAATAATTTAAAAAATCGTTCGGGAAATGAGTTTAATCCCTGGGTATTTTCTTTGTATACCTTTGACTATACGGACCGAGCCTGGGATTTACAGGAAATCGCAGGTTTTCGTTTGCCGGCGATTAAACTTCATTTATTCAGCGTCTCATAAAAAATGAAAACATTTTTGAAAACTACAAGTCTCATGCGATTTAGTGGTGAAAAGATAATTTAAAAAATCGTTTTGAAAATGAGTTTACTTACAGGGTACTTTCTTTGTATACATTCGACTATACGGGACAAGCCCAGGATTTACGGGAAATCGCGGGTTTTCGTTTGCCGGCGATTAAACCTCTTTCATTAAGCGTCTCATTAAAAATGAAAACATTTTTTTAAACTACAAGTTTCATTCGTTCTGGTGGTGCAGAAATAATTTGAAAAATCGTTAGGGAAATCAGTTTACTCCTTGGGTACTTTCTTTATATACATTCAACTATACGGGCCAAGCCCGAGATTTACGGGAAATCGCGGGTTTTCGTTTGCCGGCGATTAAACTTCTTTTATTCAGCGTCTCATCAAAAATGAAAACAAGTTTTAAAACTACAAGTCTCATGCGTTTTAGTGGTGAAAAAATAATTTAAAAAATCGTTCGGAAAATGGGTTTACTCCCTGGGTACTTTCTTTGTATAGTTTTGACTATACGGGCCAAGCCCGGGATTTACGGGAAATCGCGGGTTTTCGTTTGCCGGCGATTAAACTTCTTTTATTCAGCTTTTTATCAAAAATGAAAACATTTTTGAAAACTACAAGTCTCATGGGCTTTAGTGGTGAAATAAAAATTTAAAAAATCGTTCGGGAAATGAGTTTTCTCCCCGGGTATTTTCTTTGTATACCTTTGACTATACGGGCGGAGTTTGTGATTTACGGGAAATCGCAGGTTTTCGTTTGCCGGCGATTAAACTTCTTTTATTCAGCGTCTCATAAAAAATGAAAACAAGTTTTAAAACTACAAGTCTCATGCGTTTTAGTGGTGAAAAAATAATTTAAAAAATCGTTCGGGAAATGAGTTTACTCCCTTGGTACTTTCTTTGTATACTTTTGACTATACGGGACAAGCCCGGGATTTACGGGAAATCGCGGGTTTTTGTTTGCCGGCGATTAAACCTCGTTCATTAAGCGTCTCATTAAAAATGAAAACATTTTTAAAAACTACAAGTCTCATTCGTTCTAATGGTGCAAAAATAAGTTGAAAAATCGTTCGGGAAATCAGTTTACTCCTTGGTTACTTTCTTTATATACATTCAACTACACGGGCCAAGCCCGGGATTTATGGGAAATCGCGGGTTTTTGCTTGCCGGCAATTAAACTTCTTTTATTCAGCGTCTCATCAAAAATGAAAACAAGTTTTAAACCTACAAGTCTCATGCGTTTTAGTGGTGAAAAAATAATTTAAAAAATCGTTCGGAAAATGGGTTTACTCCCTGGGTACTTTCTTTGTATACTTTTGACTATACGGGCCAAGCCCGGGATTTACGGGAAATCGCGGGTTTTCGTTTGCCGGCGATTAAACTTCTTTTATTCAGCTTCTTATCAAAAATGAAAACATTTTTGAAAACTACAAGTCTCATGGGCTTTAGTGGTGAAATAATAATTTAAAAAATCGTTCGGGAAATGAGTTTTCTCCCTGGGTATTTTCTTTGTATACCTTTGACTATACGGGCCGAGTTTGAGATTTACGGGAAATCGCAGGTTTTCTTTTGCCGGCGATTAAACTTCTTTTATTCAGCGTCTCATAAAAAATGAAAACAAGTTTTAAAACTACAAGTCTCATGCGTTTTAGTGGTGAAAAAATAATTTAAGAAATCGTTCGGAAAATGAGTTTACTCCCTTGGTACTTTCTTTGTATACTTTTGACTATACGGGCCAAGCCCGTGATTTACGGAAAATCGCGGGTTTTCGTTTGCCGGCAATTAAACTTCTTTTATTCAGCTTCTTTTCAAAAATGAAAACATTTTTGAAAACTACAAGTCTCATGGGCTTTAGTGGTGAAATAATAATTTAAAAAATCGTTCGGGAAATGAGTTTTCTCCCTGGGTATTTTCTTTGTATACCTTTGACTATACGGGCCGAGTTTGAGATTTACGGGAAATCGCAGGTTTTCGTTTGCCGGCGATTAAACTTCTTTTATTCAGCGTCTCATAAAAAATGAAAACAAGTTTTAAAACTACAAGTCTCATGCGTTTTAGTGGTGAAAAAATAATTTAAAAAATCGTTCGGAAAATGAGTTTACTCCCTTGGTACTTTCTTTGTATACTTTTGACTATACGGGCCAAGCCCGGGATTTACGGGAAGTCGCGGCTTTTCGTTTGCCGGCGGTTAAACTTCTTTTATTCAGCTTCTTATCAAAAATGAAAACATTTTTGAAAACTACAAGTCTCATGGGCTTTAGTGGTGAAATAATAATTTGAAAAATTGTTCGGGAAATGAGTTTACTCCCTGGGAATTTTCTTTGTATACCTTTGACTATACGGGCCGAGTCTGGGATTTACGGGAAATCGCATGTTTTCGTTTGCCGGCGATTAAACTTCTTTCATTCAGCGTCTCGTGAAAAATGAAAACATTTTTGAAAACAACAAGTCTCATTCGTTCTAATGGTGCAGAAATAAGTTGAAAAATCGTTCGGAAAATCAGTTTACTCCTTGGGTACTTTCTTTATATACATTCAACTATACGGGCCAAGCCCGGGATTTACGGGAAATCGCGGATTTTCGCTTGCCGGCGATTAAACTTCTTTTATTAAGCGTCTCATCAAAAATGAAAACAAGTTTTAAACCTACAAGTCTCATGCGTTTTAGTGGTGACAAAATAATTTAAAAAATCGTTCGGAAAATGGGTTTACTCCCTGGGTACTTTCTTTGTATACTTTTGACTATACGGGCCAAGCCCGGGATTTACGGGAAATCGCGGGTTTTCGTTTGCCGGCGATTAAACTTCTTTTATTCAGCTTCTTATCAAAAATGAAAACATTTTTGAAAACTACAAGTCTCATGGGCTTTAGTGGTGAAATAATAATTTAAAAAATCGTTCGGGAAATGAGTTTTCTCCCTGGGTATTTTCTTTGTATACCTTTGACTATACGGGCCGAGTTTGAGATTTACGGGAAATCGCAGGTTTTCGTTTGCCGGCGATTAAACTTCTTTTATTCAGCGTCTCATAAAAATGAAAACAAGTTTTAAAACTACAAGTCTCATGCGTTTTAGTGGTGAAAAAATAATTTAAAAAATCGTTCGGAAAATGAGTTTACTCCCTTGGTACTTTCTTTGTATACTTTTGACTATACGGGCCAAGCCCGGGATTTACGGGAAGTCGCGGCTTTTCATTTGCCGGCGGTTAAACTTCTTTTATTCAGCTTCTTATCAAAAATGAAAACATTTTTTTAAACTACAAGTTTCATTCGTTCTGGTGGTGCAGAAATAATTTGAAAAATCGTTAGGGAAATCAGTTTACTCCTTGGGTACTTTCTTTATATACATTCAACTATACGGGCCAAGCCCGAGATTTACGGGAAATCGCGGGTTTTCGTTTGCCGGCGATTAAACTTCTTTTATTCAGCGTCTCATCAAAAATGAAAACAAGTTTTAAAACTACAAGTCTCATGCGTTTTAGTGGTGAAAAAATAATTTAAAAAATCGTTCGGAAAATGGGTTTACTCCCTGGGTACTTTCTTTGTATAGTTTTGACTATACGGGCCAAGCCCGGGATTTACGGGAAATCGCGGGTTTTCGTTTGCCGGCGATTAAACTTCTTTTATTCAGCTTTTTATCAAAAATGAAAACATTTTTGAAAACTACAAGTCTCATGGGCTTTAGTGGTGAAATAAAAATTTAAAAAATCGTTCGGGAAATGAGTTTTCTCCCCGGGTATTTTCTTTGTATACCTTTGACTATACGGGCGGAGTTTGTGATTTACGGGAAATCGCAGGTTTTCGTTTGCCGGCGATTAAACTTCTTTTATTCAGCGTCTCATAAAAAATGAAAACAAGTTTTAAAACTACAAGTCTCATGCGTTTTAGTGGTGAAAAAATAATTTAAAAAATCGTTCGGGAAATGAGTTTACTCCCTTGGTACTTTCTTTGTATACTTTTGACTATACGGGACAAGCCCGGGATTTACGGGAAATCGCGGGTTTTTGTTTGCCGGCGATTAAACCTCGTTCATTAAGCGTCTCATTAAAAATGAAAACATTTTTAAAAACTACAAGTCTCATTCGTTCTAATGGTGCAAAAATAAGTTGAAAAATCGTTCGGGAAATCAGTTTACTCCTTGGTTACTTTCTTTATATACATTCAACTACACGGGCCAAGCCCGGGATTTATGGGAAATCGCGGGTTTTTGCTTGCCGGCAATTAAACTTCTTTTATTCAGCGTCTCATCAAAAATGAAAACAAGTTTTAAACCTACAAGTCTCATGCGTTTTAGTGGTGAAAAAATAATTTAAAAAATCGTTCGGAAAATGGGTTTACTCCCTGGGTACTTTCTTTGTATACTTTTGACTATACGGGCCAAGCCCGGGATTTACGGGAAATCGCGGGTTTTCGTTTGCCGGCGATTAAACTTCTTTTATTCAGCTTCTTATCAAAAATGAAAACATTTTTGAAAACTACAAGTCTCATGGGCTTTAGTGGTGAAATAATAATTTAAAAAATCGTTCGGGAAATGAGTTTTCTCCCTGGGTATTTTCTTTGTATACCTTTGACTATACGGGCCGAGTTTGAGATTTACGGGAAATCGCAGGTTTTCTTTTGCCGGCGATTAAACTTCTTTTATTCAGCGTCTCATAAAAAATGAAAACAAGTTTTAAAACTACAAGTCTCATGCGTTTTAGTGGTGAAAAAATAATTTAAGAAATCGTTCGGAAAATGAGTTTACTCCCTTGGTACTTTCTTTGTATACTTTTGACTATACGGGCCAAGCCCGTGATTTACGGAAAATCGCGGGTTTTCGTTTGCCGGCAATTAAACTTCTTTTATTCAGCTTCTTATCAAAAATGAAAACATTTTTGAAAACTACAAGTCTCATGGGCTTTAGTGGTGAAATAATAATTTAAAAAATCGTTCGGGAAATGAGTTTTCTCCCTGGGTATTTTCTTTGTATACCTTTGACTATACGGGCCGAGTTTGAGATTTACGGGAAATCGCAGGTTTTCGTTTGCCGGCGATTAAACTTCTTTTATTCAGCGTCTCATAAAAAATGAAAACAAGTTTTAAAACTACAAGTCTCATGCGTTTTAGTGGTGAAAAAATAATTTAAAAAATCGTTCGGAAAATGAGTTTACTCCCTTGGTACTTTCTTTGTATACTTTTGACTATACGGGCCAAGCCCGGGATTTACGGGAAGTCGCGGCTTTTCGTTTGCCGGCGGTTAAACTTCTTTTATTCAGCTTCTTATCAAAAATGAAAACATTTTTGAAAACTACAAGTCTCATGGGCTTTAGTGGTGAAATAATAATTTGAAAAATTGTTCGGGAAATGAGTTTACTCCCTGGGAATTTTCTTTGTATACCTTTGACTATACGGGCCGAGTCTGGGATTTACGGGAAATCGCATGTTTTCGTTTGCCGGCGATTAAACTTCTTTCATTCAGCGTCTCGTGAAAAATGAAAACATTTTTGAAAACAACAAGTCTCATTCGTTCTAATGGTGCAGAAATAAGTTGAAAAATCGTTCGGAAAATCAGTTTACTCCTTGGGTACTTTCTTTATATACATTCAACTATACGGGCCAAGCCCGGGATTTACGGGAAATCGCGGATTTTCGCTTGCCGGCGATTAAACTTCTTTTATTAAGCGTCTCATCAAAAATGAAAACAAGTTTTAAACCTACAAGTCTCATGCGTTTTAGTGGTGACAAAATAATTTAAAAAATCGTTCGGAAAATGGGTTTACTCCCTGGGTACTTTCTTTGTATACTTTTGACTATACGGGCCAAGCCCGGGATTTACGGGAAATCGCGGGTTTTCGTTTGCCGGCGATTAAACTTCTTTTATTCAGCTTCTTATCAAAAATGAAAACATTTTTGAAAACTACAAGTCTCATGGGCTTTAGTGGTGAAATAATAATTTAAAAAATCGTTCGGGAAATGAGTTTTCTCCCTGGGTATTTTCTTTGTATACCTTTGACTATACGGGCCGAGTTTGAGATTTACGGGAAATCGCAGGTTTTCGTTTGCCGGCGATTAAACTTCTTTTATTCAGCGTCTCATAAAAATGAAAACAAGTTTTAAAACTACAAGTCTCATGCGTTTTAGTGGTGAAAAAATAATTTAAAAAATCGTTCGGAAAATGAGTTTACTCCCTTGGTACTTTCTTTGTATACTTTTGACTATACGGGCCAAGCCCGGGATTTACGGGAAGTCGCGGCTTTTCATTTGCCGGCGGTTAAACTTCTTTTATTCAGCTTCTTATCAAAAATGAAAACATTTTTGAAAACTACAAGTCTCATGGGCTTTAGTGGTGAAATAATAATTTAAAAAATTGTTCGGGAAATGAGTTTACTCCCTGGGTATTTTTTTTGTATACCTTTGACTATACGGGCCGAGTCTGGGATTTACGGGAAATCGCATGTTTTCGTTTGCCGGCGATTAAACTTCTTTCATTCAGCGTCTCGTGAAAAATGAAAACATTTTTGAAAACAACAAGTCTCATTCGTTCTAATGGTGCAGAAATAAGTTGAAAAATCGTTCGGGAAATCAGTTTACTCCTTGGGTACTTTCTTTATATACATTTAACTATACGGGCCAAGCCCGGGATTTACGGGAAATCGCGGGTTTTCGCTTGCCGGCGATTAAACTTCTTTTATTCAGCGTCTCATCAAAAATGAAAACAAGTTTGAAAACTACAAGTCTCATGCGTTTTAGTGGTGAAAAAATAATATGAAAAATCGTTCGGGAAATGAGTTTACTCCCTGGGTACTTTCTTTGTATACTTTTGACTATACGAGCCAAGCCCGGGATTTACAGGAAATGGCGGGTTTTCGTTTGCCGGCGATTAAACTTCTTTTAATCAGCGTCTCATCAAAAATGAAAACATTTTTGAAAACTACAAGTCTCATGGGCTTTAGTGGTTAAATAATAATTCAAAAAATCGTTCGGGAAATGAGTTTACTCCCTGGGTACTTTTTAGTATACTTTTGACTTTACAGGCTGAGTCCAGGATTTACGGGAAATCGCAGGTTTTCGTTTGCCGGCGATTAAACTTTTTTTATTCAGCGTCTCATCAAAAATGAAAACATTTTTGAAAACTACAAGTCTCATGCGTTTTAGTGGTGAAAAAATAATTTAAAAAATCGTTCGGAAAATGAGTTTACTCCCTGGGTACTTTCTTTGTATACTTTTGACTATACGGGCCGAGTCCGGGGTTTACGGGAAATGGCGGGTTTTCGTTTGCCGGAGATTAAATTCCTTTTATTCAGCGTCTCATCAAAAATGAAAACATTTTTAAAAACTACAAGTCACATGGGCTTTAGTGGTGAAATAATAATTTAAAAAATAGTTCGGAAAATGAGTTTACTCCCTGGGTACTTTCTTTGTATGCCTTTGTCTATACGGGCCGAGTCTGGGATTTACAGGAAATCGCAGGTTTTCGTTTGCCGGCGATTAAACTTCTTTTATTCAGCGTCTCATAAAAATGAAAACATTTTTGAAAACTACAAGTCTCATGCGATTTAGTGGTGAAAAGATAATTTAAAAAATCGTTCTGGAAATGAGTTTACTCACAGGGTACTTTCTTTATATACATTCAACTATACGGGCCAAGCCCGGGATTCACGGGAAATCGCGGGATTCCGTTTGCCGGCGATTAAACTTCTTATATTCAGCGTCTCATCAAAAATGAAAACAAGTTTTAAAACTACAAGTCTCATGCGTTTTAGTGGTGAAAAAATAATTTAAAAAATCGTTCGGAAAATCAGTTTACTCCCTTGGTACTTTCTTTGTATACTTTTGACTATACGGGCCAAGCCCGGGATTTACGGGAAATCGCGGGTTTTCGCTTGCCGGCGATTAAACTTCTTTTATTCAGCGTCTCATCAAAAATGAAAACAAGTTTTAAACCTACAAGTCTCATGCGTTTTAGTGGTGAAAAAATAATTTAAAAAATTGTTCGGAAAATGGGTTTACTCCCTGGGTACTTTCTTTGTATACTTTTGACTATACGGGCCAAGCCCGGGATTTACGGGAAATCGCGGGTTTTCGTTTGCCGGCGATTAAACTTCTTTTATTCAGCTTCTTATCAAAAATGAAAACATTTTTGAAAACTACAAGTCTCATGGGCTTTAGTGGTGAAATAATAATTTAAAAAATCGTTCGGGAAATGAGTTTTCTCCCTGGGTATTTTCTTTGTATACCTTTGACTATACGGGCCGAGTTTGAGATTTACGGGAAATCGCAGGTTTTCGTTTGCCGGCGATTAAACTTCTTTTATTCAGCGTCTCATAAAAAATGAAAACAAGTTTTAAAACTACAAGTCTCATGCGTTTTAGTGGTGAAAAAATAATTTAAAAAATCGTTCTGAAAATGAGTTTACTCCCTTGGTACTTTCTTTGTATACTTTTGACTATACGGGCCAAGCCCGGGATTTACGGGAAGTCGCGGCTTTTCGTTTGCCGGCGGTTAAACTTCTTTTATTCAGCTTCTTATCAAAAATGAAAACATTTTTGAAAACTACAAGTCTCATGGGCTTTAGTGGTGAAATAATAATTTAAAAAATTGTTCGGGAAATGAGTTTACTCCCTGGGAATTTTCTTTGTATACCTTTGACTATACGGGCCGAGTCTGGGATTTACGGGAAATCGCATGTTTTCGTTTGCCGGCGATTAAACTTCTTTCATTCAGCGTCTCGTGAAAAATGAAAACATTTTTGAAAACAACAAGTCTCATTCGTTCTAATGGTGCAGAAATAAGTTGAAAAATCGTTCGGAAAATCAGTTTACTCCTTGGGTACTTTCTTTATATACATTCAACTATACGGACCAAGCCCGGGATTTACGGGAAATCGCGGGTTTTCGCTTGCCGGCGATTAAACTTCTTTTATTCAGCGTCTCATCAAAAATGAAAACAAGTTTTAAACCTACAAGTCTCATGCGTTTTAGTGGTGACAAAATAATTTAAAAAATCGTTCGGAAAATGGGTTTACTCCCTGGGTACTTTCTTTGTATACTTTTGACTATACGGGCCAAGCCCGGGATTTACGGGAAATCGCGGGTTTTCGTTTGCCGGCGATTAAACTTCTTTTATTCAGCTTCTTATCAAAAATGAAAACATTTTTGAAAACTACAAGTCTCATGGGCTTTAGTGGTGAAATAATAATTTAAAAAATCGTTCGGGAAATGAGTTTTCTCCCTGGGTATTTTCTTTGTATACCTTTGACTATACGGGCCGAGTTTGAGATTTACGGGAAATCGCAGGTTTTCGTTTGCCGGCGATTAAACTTCTTTTATTCAGCGTCTCATAAAAAATGAAAACAAGTTTTAAAACTACAAGTCTCATGCGTTTTAGTGGTGAAAAAATAATTTAAAAAATCGTTCGGAAAATGAGTTTACTCCCTTGGTACTTTCTTTGTATACTTTTGACTATACGGGCCAAGCCCGGGATTTACGGGAAGTCGCGGCTTTTCGTTTGCCGGCGGTTAAACTTCTTTTATTCAGCTTCTTATCAAAAATGAAAACATTTTTGAAAACTACAAGTCTCATGGGCTTTAGTGGTGAAATAATAATTTAAAAAATTGTTCGGGAAATGAGTTTACTCCCAGGGTATTTTCTTTGTATACCTTTGACTATACGGGCCGAGTCTGGGATTTACGGGAAATCGCATGTTTTCGTTTGCCGGCGATTAAACTTCTTTCATTCAGCGTCTCGTGAAAAATGAAAACATTTTTGAAAACAACAAGTCTCATTCGTTCTAATGGTGCAGAAATAAGTTGAAAAATCGTTCGGAAAATCAGTTTACTCCTTGGGTACTTTCTTTATATACATTCAACTATACGGACCAAGCCCGGGATTTACGGGAAATCACGGGTTTTCGCTTGCCGGCGATTAAACTTCTTTTATTCAGCGTCTCATCAAAAATGAAAACAAGTTTTAAACCTACAAGTCTCATGCGTTTTAGTGGTGACAAAATAATTTAAAAAATCGTTCGGAAAATGGGTTTACTCCCTGGGTACTTTCTTTGTATACTTTTGACTATACGGGCCAAGCCCGGGATTTACGGGAAATCGCGGGTTTTCGTTTGCCGGCGATTAAACTTCTTTTATTCAGCTTCTTATCAAAAATGAAAACATTTTTGAAAACTACAAGTCTCATGGGCTTTAGTGGTGAAATAATAATTTAAAAAATCGTTCGGGAAATGAGTTTTCTACCTGGGTATTTTCTTTGTATACCTTTGACTATACGGGCCGAGTTTGAGATTTACGGGAAATCGCAGGTTTTCGTTTGCCGGCGATTAAACTTCTTTTATTCAGCGTCTCATAAAAAATGAAAAAAAGTTTTAAAACTACAAGTCTCATGCGTTTTAGTGGTGAAAAAATAATTTAAAAAATCGTTCGGAAAATGACTTTACTCCCTTGGTACTTTCTTTGTATACTTTTGACTATACGGGCCAAGCCCGGGATTTACGGGAAGTCGCGGCTTTTCGTTTGCCGGCGGTTAAACTTCCTTTATTCAGCTTCTTATCAAAAATGAAAACATTTTTGAAAACTACAAGTCTCATGGGCTTTAGTGGTGAAATAATAATTTAAAAAATTGTTCGGGAAATGAGTTTACTCCCTGGGTATTTTCTTTGTATACCTTTGACTATACGGGCCGAGTCTGGGATTTACGGGAAATCGCATGTTTTCGTTTGCCGGCGATTAAACTTCTTTCATTCAGCGTCTCGTGAAAAATGAAAACATTTTTGAAAACAACAAGTCTCATTCGTTCTAATGGTGCAGAAATAAGTTGAAAAATCGTTCGGGAAATCAGTTTACTCCTTGGGTACTTTCTTTATATACATTTAACTATACGGGCCAAGCCCGGGATTTACGGGAAATCGCGGGTTTTCGCTTGCCGGCGATTAAACTTCTTTTATTCAGCGTCTCATCAAAAATGAAAACAAGTTTGAAAACTACAAGTCTCATGCGTTTTAGTGGTGAAAAAATAATATAAAAAATCGTTCGGGAAATGAGTTTACTCCCTGGGTACTTTCTTTGTATACTTTTGACTATACGAGCCAAGCCCGGGATTTACAGGAAATGGCGGGTTTTCGTTTGCCGGCGATTAAACTTCTTTTAATCAGCGTCTCATCAAAAATGAAAACATTTTTGAAAACTACAAGTCTCATGGGCTTTAGTGGTTAAATAATAATTCAAAAAATCGTTCGGGAAATGAGTTTACTCCCTGGGTACTTTTTAGTATACTTTTGACTTTACAGGCTGAGTCCGGGATTTACGGGAAATCGCAGGTTTTCGTTTGCCGGCGATTAAACTTTTTTTATTCAGCGTCTCATCAAAAATGAAAACATTTTTGAAAACTACAAGTCTCATGCGTTTTAGTGGTGAAAAAATAATTTAAAAAATCGTTCGGAAAATGAGTTTACTCCCTGGGTACTTTCTTTGTATACTTTTGACTATACGGGCCGAGTCCGGGGTTTACGGGAAATGGCGGGTTTTCGTTTGCCGGAGATTAAATTCCTTTTATTCAGCGTCTCATCAAAAATGAAAACATTTTTAAAAACTACAAGTCACATGGGCTTTAGTGGTGAAATAATAATTTAAAAAATAGTTCGGAAAATGAGTTTACTCCCTGGGTACTTTCTTTGTATACCTTTGTCTATACGGGCCGAGTCTGGGATTTACAGAAAATCGCAGGTTTTCGTTTGCCGGCGATTAAACTTCTTTTATTCAGCGTCTCATAAAAATGAAAACATTTTTGAAAACTACAAGTCTCATGCGATTTAGTGGTGAAAAGATAATTTAAAAAATCGTTCTGGAAATGAGTTTACTCACAGGGTACTTTCTTTATATACATTCAACTATACGGGCCAAGCCCGGGATTTACGGGAAATCGCGGGATTCCGTTTGCCGGCGATTAAACTTCTTTTATTCAGCGTCTCATCAAAAATGAAAACAAGTTTTAAAACTACAAGTCTCATGCGTTTTAGTGGTGAAAAAATAATTTAAAAAATCGTTCGGAAAATCAGTTTACTCCCTGGGTACTTTCTTTGTATACTTTTGACTATACGGGCCAAGACCGGGATTTACTGGAAATCGCGGGTTTTCGTTTGCCGGCGATTAAACTTCTTTTATTCAGCTTCTTATCAAAAATGAAAACATTTTTGAAAACTACAAGTCTCATGGGCTTTAGTGGTGAAATAATAATTTAAAAAATCGTTCGGGAAATGAGTTTACTCCCTGGGTATTTTCTTTGTATACCTTTGACTATACGGGCCGAGTCTAGGATTTACGGGAAATCGCAGGTTTTCGTTTGCGGGCGATTAAACTTCTTTTATTCAGCGTCTTATAAAAAATGAAAAGATTTTTAAAAACTACAAGTCTTATGCGATTTAGTGGTGAAAAGATATTTTAAAAAATCGTTCTGGAAATGAGTTTACTCACAGGGTACTTTCTTTGTATACATTCGACTATACGGGACAAGCCCGGGATTTACGGGAAATCGCGGGTTTTCGTTTGCCGGCGATTAAACCTCTTTCATTAAGCGTCTCATTAAAAATGAAAACATTTTTAAAAACTACAAGACTCATTCGTTCTAATGGTGCAGAAATAAGTTGAAAAATCGTTCAGGAAATCAGTTTACTTCTTGGGTACTTTCTTTATATACATTCAACTATACGGGCCAAGCCCGGCATTTACGGGAAATCGCGGGTTTTCGTTTGCCGGCGATTAAACTTCTTTTATTCAGCGTCTCATCAAAAATGAAAACATTTTTGAAAACTACAAGTCTCATTCGTTCTAATGGTGCAGAAATAAGTTGAAAAATCGTTCGGGAAATCAGTTTACTCCTTGGGTACTTTCTTTATATACATTTAACTATACGGGCCAAGCCCGGGATTTACGGGAAATCGCGGGTTTTCGCTTGCCGGCGATTAAACTTCTTTTATTCAGCGTCTCATCAAAAATGAAAACAAGTTTGAAAACTACAAGTCTCATGCGTTTTAGTGGTGAAAAAATAATATAAAAAATCGTTCGGGAAATGAGTTTACTCCCTGGGTACTTTCTTTGTATACTTTTGACTATACGAGCCAAGCCCGGGATTTACAGGAAATGGCGGGTTTTCGTTTGCCGGCGATTAAACTTCTTTTAATCAGCGTCTCATCAAAAATGAAAACATTTTTGAAAACTACAAGTCTCATGGGCTTTAGTGGTTAAATAATAATTCAAAAAATCGTTCGGGAAATGAGTTTACTCCCTGGGTACTTTTTAGTATACTTTTGACTTTACAGGCTGAGTCCGGGATTTACGGGAAATCGCAGGTTTTCGTTTGCCGGCGATTAAACTTTTTTTATTCAGCGTCTCATCAAAAATGAAAACATTTTTGAAAACTACAAGTCTCATGCGTTTTAGTGGTGAAAAAATAATTTAAAAAATCGTTCGGAAAATGAGTTTACTCCCTGGGTACTTTCTTTGTATACTTTTGACTATACGGGCCGAGTCCGGGGTTTACGGGAAATGGCGGGTTTTCGTTTGCCGGAGATTAAATTCCTTTTATTCAGCGTCTCATCAAAAATGAAAACATTTTTAAAAACTACAAGTCACATGGGCTTTAGTGGTGAAATAATAATTTAAAAAATAGTTCGGAAAATGAGTTTACTCCCTGGGTACTTTCTTTGTATACCTTTGTCTATACGGGCCGAGTCTGGGATTTACAGGAAATCGCAGGTTTTCGTTTGCCGGCGATTAAACTTCTTTTATTCAGCGTCTCATCAAAAATGAAAACATTTTTGAAAACAACAAGTCTCATTCGTTCTAATGGTGCAGAAATAAGTTGAAAAATCGTTCGGGAAATCAGTTTACTCCTTGGGTACGTTCTTTATATACATTTAACTATACGGGCCAAGCCCGGGATTTACGGGAAATTGCGGGTTTTCGCTTGCCGGCGATTAAACTTCTTTTATTCAGCGTCTCATCAAAAATGAAAACAAGTTTGAAAACTACAAGTCTCATGCGTTTTAGTGGTGAAAAAATAATATAAAAAATCGTTCGGGAAATGAGTTTACTCCCTGGGTACTTTCTTTGTATACTTTTGACTATACGAGCCAAGCCCGGGATTTACAGGAAATGGCGGGTTTTCGTTTGCCGGCGATTAAACTTCTTTTAATCAGCGTCTCATCAAAAATGAAAACATTTTTGAAAACTACAAGTCTCATGGGCTTTAGTGGTTAAATAATAATTCAAAAAATCGTTCGGGAAATGAGTTTACTCCCTGGGTACTTTTTAGTATACTTTTGACTTTACAGGCTGAGTCCGGGATTTACGGGAAATCGCAGGTTTTCGTTTGCCGGCGATTAAACTTTTTTTATTCAGCGTCTCATCAAAAATGAAAACATTTTTGAAAACTACAAGTCTCATGCGTTTTAGTGGTGAAAAAATAATTTAAAAAATCGTTCGGAAAATGAGTTTACTCCCTGGGTACTTTCTTTGTATACTTTTGACTATACGGGCCGAGTCCGGGGTTTACGGGAAATGGCGGGTTTTCGTTTGCCGGAGATTAAATTCCTTTTATTCAGCGTCTCATCAAAAATGAAAACATTTTTAAAAACTACAAGTCACATGGGCTTTAGTGGTGAAATAATAATTTAAAAAATAGTTCGGAAAATGAGTTTACTCCCTGGGTACTTTCTTTGTATACCTTTGTCTATACGGGCCGAGTCTGGGATTTACAGGAAATCGCAGGTTTTCGTTTGCCGGCGATTAAACTTCTTTTATTCAGCGTCTCATAAAAATGAAAACATTTTTGAAAACTACAAGTCTCATGCGATTTAGTGGTGAAAAGATAATTTAAAAAATCGTTCTGGAAATGAGTTTACTCACAGGGTACTTTCTTTATATACATTCAACTATACGGGCCAAGCCCGGGATTTACGGGAAATCGCGGGATTCCGTTTGCCGGCGATTAAACTTCTTTTATTCAGCGTCTCATCAAAAATGAAAACAAGTTTTAAAACTACAAGTCTCATGCGTTTTAGTGGTGAAAAAATAATTTAAAAAATCGTTCGGAAAATCAGTTTACTCCCTGGGTACTTTCTTTGTATACTTTTGACTATACGGGCCAAGACCGGGATTTACGGGAAATCGCGGGTTTTCGTTTGCCGGCGATTAAACTTCTTTTATTCAGCTTCTTATCAAAAATGAAAACATTTTTGAAAACTACAAGTCTCATGGGCTTTAGTGGTGAAATAATAATTTAAAAAATCGTTCGGGAAATGAGTTTACTCCCTGGGTATTTTCTTTGTATACCTTTGACTATACGGGCCGAGTCTAGGATTTACGGGAAATCGCAGGTTTTCGTTTGCAGGCGATTAAACTTCTTTTATTCAGCGTCTTATAAAAAATGAAAAGATTTTTAAAAACTACAAATCTTATGCGATTTAGTGGTGAAAAGATAATTTAAAAAATCGTTCTGGAAATGAGTTTACTCACAGGGTACTTTCTTTGTATACATTCGACTATACGGGACAAGCCCGGGATTTACGGGAAATCGCGGGTTTTCGTTTGCCGGCGATTAAACCTCTTTCATTAAGCGTCTCATTAAAAATGAAAACATTTTTAAAAACTACAAGACTCATTCGTTCTAATGGTGCAGAAATAAGTTGAAAAATCGTTCAGGAAATCAGTTTACTTCTTGGGTACTTTCTTTATATACATTCAACTATACGGGCCAAGCCCGGCATTTACGGGAAATCGCGGGTTTTCGTTTGCCGGCGATTAAACTTCTTTTATTCAGCGTCTCATCAAAAATGAAAACATTTTTGAAAACTACAAGTCTCATTCGTTCTAATGGTGCAGAAATAAGTTGAAAAATCGTTCGGGAAATCAGTTTACTCCTTGGGTACTTTCTTTATATACATTTAACTATACGGGCCAAGCCCGGGATTTACGGGAAATCGCGGGTTTTCGCTTGCCGGCGATTAAACTTCTTTTATTCAGCGTCTCATCAAAAATGAAAACAAGTTTGAAAACTAAAAGTCTCATGGGCTTTAGTGGTGAAATAAAAATTTAAAAAATCATTCGGGAAATAAGTTTACTCCCTGGGTATTTTCTTTGTATACCTTTGACTATACGGGCCGAGTCTGGGATTTACGGGAAATCGCAGGTTTTCGTTTGCCGGCGATTAAACTTCTTTTATTCAGCGTCTCATCAAAAATGAAAACAAGTTTGAAAACTACAAGTCTCATGCGTTTTAGTGGTGAAAAAATAATTTAAAAAATCGTTCGGAAAATGAGTTTACTCCCTGGGTACTTTCTTTGTATACTTTTGACTATACGGGCCAAGCCCGGGATTTACGGGAAATCGCGGGTTTCCGTTTGCCGGCGATTAAACTTCTTTTATTCAGCTTCTTATCAAAAATGAAAACATTTTTGAAAACTAAAAGTCTCATGGGCTTTAGTGGTGAAATAATAATTTAAAAAATCGTTCGGGAAATGAGTTTACTCCCTGGGTATTTTCTTTGTATACCTTTGACTATACGGGCCGAGTCTGGGATTTACGGGAAATCGCAGGTTTTCGTTTGCCGGCGATTAAACTTCTTTTATTCAGCGTCTCATAAAAAATGAAAACATTTTTGAAAACTACAAGTCTCATGCGATTCAGTAGTGAAAGATAACTTAAAAAATCGTTCTGGAAATGAGTTTACTCACAGGGTACTTTCTTTGTATGCATTCGACTATACGGGACAAGCCCGGGATTTACGAGAAATCGCGGGTTTTCGTTTGCCGGCGATTAAACCTCTTTCATTAAGCGTCTCATCAAAAATGAAAACATTTTTAAAAACTACAAGTCACATGGGCTTTAGTGGTGAAATAATAATTTAAAAAATAGTTCGGAAAATGAGTTTACTCCCTGGGTACTTTCTTTGTATACCTTTGTCTATACGGGCCGAGTCTGGGATTTACAGGAAATCGCAGGTTTTCGTTTGCCGGCGATTAAACTTCTTTTATTCAGCGTCTCATAAAAATGAAAACATTTTTGAAAACTACAAGTCTCATGCGATTTAGTGGTGAAAAGATAATTTAAAAAATCGTTCTGGAAATGAGTTTACTCACAGGGTACTTTCTTTATATACATTCAACTATACGGGCCAAGCCCGGGATTTACGGGAAATCGCGGGATTCCGTTTGCCGGCGATTAAACTTCTTTTATTCAGCGTCTCATCAAAAATGAAAACAAGTTTTAAAACTACAAGTCTCATGCGTTTTAGTGGTGAAAAAATAATTTAAAAAATCGTTCGGAAAATCAGTTTACTCCCTGGGTACTTTCTTTGTATACTTTTGACTATACGGGCCAAGCCCGGGATTTACGGGAAATCGCGGGTTTTCGTTTGCCGGCGATTAAACTTCTTTTATTCAGCTTCTTATCAAAAATGAAAACATTTTTAAAAACTACAAGTCTCATGGGCTTTAGTGGTGAAATAATAATTTAAAAAATCGTTCGGGAAATGAGTTTACTCCCTGGGTATTTTCATTGTATACCTTTGACTATACGGGCCGAGTCTAGGATTTACGGGAAATCGCAGGTTTTCGTTTGCGGGCGATTAAACTTCTTTTATTCAGCGTCTTATAAAAAATGAAAAGATTTTTAAAAACTACAAGTCTCATGCGATTTAGTGGTGAAAAGATAATTTAAAAAATCGTTCTGGAAATGAGTTTACTCACAGGGTACTTTCTTTGTATACATTCGACTATACGGGACAAGCCCGGGATTTACGGGAAATCGCGGGTTTTCGTTTGCCGGCGATTAAACCTCTTTCATTAAGCGTCTCATTAAAAATGAAAACATTTTTAAAAACTACAAGACTCATTCGTTCTAATGGTGCAGAAATAAGTTGAAAAATCGTTCAGGAAATCAGTTTACTTCTTGGGTACTTTCTTTACATACATTCAACTATACGGGCCAAGCCCGGCATTTACGGGAAATCGCGGGTTTTCGTTTGCCGGCGATTAAACTTCTTTTATTCAGCGTCTCATCAAAAATGAAAACAAGTTTGAAAACTACAAGTCTCATGCGATTTAGTGGTGAAAAGATAATTTAAAAAATCGTTCTGGAAATGAGTTTACTCACAGGGTACTTTCTTTATATACATTCAACTATACGGGCCAAGCCCGGGATTTACGGGAAATCGCGGGATTCCGTTTGCCGGCGATTAAACTTCTTTTATTCAGCGTCTCATGAAAAATGAAAACAAGTTTTAAAACTACAAGACTCATGCGTTTTAGTGGTGAAAAAATAATTTAAAAAGTCGTTCGGAAAATCAGTTTACTCCCTGGGTACTTTCTTTGTATACTTTTGACTATTCGGGCCAAGCCCGGGATTTACGGGAAATCGCGGGTTTTCGTTTGCCGGCGATTAAACTTCTTTTATTCAGCTTCTTATCAAAAATGAAAACATTTTTGAAAACTACAAGTCTCATGGGCTTTAGTGGTGAAATAATAATTTAAAAAATCGTTCGGGAAATGAGTTTACTCCCTGGGTATTTTCTTTGTATACCTTTGACTATACGGGCCGAGTCTGGGATTTACAGAAAATCGCAGGTTTTCGTTTGCGGGCGATTAAACTTCTTTTATTCAGCGTCTTATAAAAAATGAAAAGATTTTTAAAAACTACAAGTCTCATGCGATTTAGTGGTGAAAAGATAATTTAAAAAATCGTTCTGGAAATGAGTTTACTCACAGGGTACTTTCTTTGTATACATTTGACTATACGGGACAAGCCCGGGATTTACGGGAAATCGCGGGTTTTCGTTTGCCGGCGATTAAACCTCTTTCATTAAGCGTCTCATTAAAAATGAAAACATTTTTAAAAACTACAAGACTCATTCGTTCTAATGGTGCAGAAATAAGTTGAAAAATCGTTCAGGAAATCAGTTTACTTCTTGGGTACTTTCTTTATATACATTCAACTATACGGGCCAAGCCCGGCATTTACGGGAAATCGCGGGTTTTCGTTTGCCGGCGATTAAACTTCTTTTATTCAGCGTCTCATCAAAAATGAAAACAAGTTTGAAAACTACAAGTCTCATGCGTTTTAGTGGTGAAAAAATAATTTAAAAAATCGTTCGGAAAATGAGTTTACTCCCTGGGTACTTTCTTTGTATACTTTTGACTATACGGGCCAAGCCCGGGATTTACAGGAAATCGCGGGTTTTCGTTTGCCGGCGATTAAACTTCTTTTATTCAGCTTCTTATCAAAAATGAAAACATTTTTGAAAACTACAAGTCTCATGGGCTTTAGTAGTGAAATAATAATTGAAAAAATCGTTCAAGAAATGAGTTTACTACCTGGGTATTTTCTTTGTATACCTTTGACTATACGGGCCGAGTCTGGGATTTACGGGAAATCGCGGGTTTGCGTTTGCCGGCGATTAAACTTCTTTTATTCAGCGTCTCATCAAAAATGAAAACAAGTTTTAAAACTACAAGTCTCATGCGTTTTAGTGGTGAAAAAATAATTTAAAAAATCGTTCGGAAAATCAGTTTACTCCCTGGGTACTTTCTTTGTATACTTTTGACTATACGGGCCAAG
The DNA here is from genome assembly GCF_029227915.1 of Hydractinia symbiolongicarpus. Lineage (NCBI taxonomy): Eukaryota > Metazoa > Cnidaria > Hydrozoa > Anthoathecata > Hydractiniidae > Hydractinia > Hydractinia symbiolongicarpus. The sequence continues at coordinate 27,059,544 of NC_079881.1, forward strand.
CCCGGGATTTACGGGAAATCGCGGGTTTTCGTTTGCCGGCGATTAAACTTCTTTTATTCAGCTTCTTATCAAAAATGAAAACATTTTTAAAAACTACAAGTCTCATGGGCTTTAGTGGTGAAATAATAATTTAAAAAATCGTTCGGGAAATGAGTTTACTCCCTGGGTATTTTCATTGTATACCTTTGACTATACGGGCCGAGTCTAGGATTTACGGGAAATCGCAGGTTTTCGTTTGCGGGCGATTAAACTTCTTTTATTCAGCGTCTTATAAAAAATGAAAAGATTTTTAAAAACTACAAGTCTCATGCGATTTAGTGGTGAAAAGATAATTTAAAAAATCGTTCTGGAAATGAGTTTACTCACAGGGTACTTTCTTTGTATACATTCGACTATACGGGACAAGCCCGGGATTTACGGGAAATCGCGGGTTTTCGTTTGCCGGCGATTAAACCTCTTTCATTAAGCGTCTCATTAAAAATGAAAACATTTTTAAAAACTACAAGACTCATTCGTTCTAATGGTGCAGAAATAAGTTGAAAAATCGTTCAGGAAATCAGTTTACTTCTTGGGTACTTTCTTTACATACATTCAACTATACGGGCCAAGCCCGGCATTTACGGGAAATCGCGGGTTTTCGTTTGCCGGCGATTAAACTTCTTTTATTCAGCGTCTCATCAAAAATGAAAACAAGTTTGAAAACTACAAGTCTCATGCGATTTAGTGGTGAAAAGATAATTTAAAAAATCGTTCTGGAAATGAGTTTACTCACAGGGTACTTTCTTTATATACATTCAACTATACGGGCCAAGCCCGGGATTTACGGGAAATCGCGGGATTCCGTTTGCCGGCGATTAAACTTCTTTTATTCAGCGTCTCATCAAAAATGAAAACAAGTTTTAAAACTACAAGACTCATGCGTTTTAGTGGTGAAAAAATAATTTAAAAAGTCGTTCGGAAAATCAGTTTACTCCCTGGGTACTTTCTTTGTATACTTTTGACTATTCGGGCCAAGCCCGGGATTTACGGGAAATCGCGGGTTTTCGTTTGCCGGCGATTAAACTTCTTTTATTCAGCTTCTTATCAAAAATGAAAACATTTTTGAAAACTACAAGTCTCATGGGCTTTAGTGGTGAAATAATAATTTAAAAAATCGTTCGGGAAATGAGTTTACTCCCTGGGTATTTTCTTTGTATACCTTTGACTATACGGGCCGAGTCTGGGATTTACAGAAAATCGCAGGTTTTCGTTTGCGGGCGATTAAACTTCTTTTATTCAGCGTCTTATAAAAAATGAAAAGATTTTTAAAAACTACAAGTCTCATGCGATTTAGTGGTGAAAAGATAATTTAAAAAATCGTTCTGGAAATGAGTTTACTCACAGGGTACTTTCTTTGTATACATTTGACTATACGGGACAAGCCCGGGATTTACGGGAAATCGCGGGTTTTCGTTTGCCGGCGATTAAACCTCTTTCATTAAGCGTCTCATTAAAAATGAAAACATTTTTAAAAACTACAAGACTCATTCGTTCTAATGGTGCAGAAATAAGTTGAAAAATCGTTCAGGAAATCAGTTTACTTCTTGGGTACTTTCTTTATATACATTCAACTATACGGGCCAAGCCCGGCATTTACGGGAAATCGCGGGTTTTCGTTTGCCGGCGATTAAACTTCTTTTATTCAGCGTCTCATCAAAAATGAAAACAAGTTTGAAAACTACAAGTCTCATGCGTTTTAGTGGTGAAAAAATAATTTAAAAAATCGTTCGGAAAATGAGTTTACTCCCTGGGTACTTTCTTTGTATACTTTTGACTATACGGGCCAAGCCCGGGATTTACAGGAAATCGCGGGTTTTCGTTTGCCGGCGATTAAACTTCTTTTATTCAGCTTCTTATCAAAAATGAAAACATTTTTGAAAACTACAAGTCTCATGGGCTTTAGTAGTGAAATAATAATTGAAAAAATCGTTCAAGAAATGAGTTTACTACCTGGGTATTTTCTTTGTATACCTTTGACTATACGGGCCGAGTCTGGGATTTACGGGAAATCGCGGGTTTGCGTTTGCCGGCGATTAAACCTCATTCATTAAGCGTCTCATTAAAAATGAAAACATTTTTAAAAACTACAAGTCTCATTCGTTCTAATGGTGCAGAAATAAGTTGAAAAATCGTTCGGGAAATCAGTTTACTCCTTGGGTACTTTCTTTATATACATTCAACTATACGGGCCAAGCCCGGGATTTACGGGAAATCGCGGGTTTTCGTTTGCCGGCGATTAAACTTCTTTTATTCAGCGTCTCATCAAAAATGAAAACAAGTTTGAAAACTACAAGTCTCATGCGTTTTAATGGTGAAAAAATAATTTAAAAAATCGTTCGGAAAATGAGTTTACTCCCTGGGTACTTTCTTTGTATAGTTTTGACTATACGGGCCAAGCCCGGGATTTACGGGAAATCGCGGGTTTTCGTTTTCCGGCGATTAAACTTCTTTTATCCAGCGTCTTATCAAAAATGTAAACATTTTTGAAAACTACAAGTCTGCGTTTTAGTAGTGAAAAAATAATTTAAAAAATCGTTCGGGAAATGAGTTTACTGCCTGGGTACTTTCTTTGTATACTTTTGACTATACGGGCCGAGTCTGGGATTTACGGGAAATCCCAGGTTTTCGTTTGCCGGCGATTAAACTTCTTTTATTCAGCGTCTCATCAAAAATGAAAACATTTTTGAAAACTACAAGTCTCATGCGATTTAGTGGTGAAAAAATAATTTAAAAAATCGTTCGGAAAATGAGTTTACTCCCTGGGTACTTTCTTTGTATACTTTTGACTATACGGGCCAAGCCCGGGATTTACGGGAAATTGCGGGTTTTCGTTTGCCGGCGATTAAACTTCTTTTATTCAACGTCTTATCAAAAATGTAAACATTTTTAAAAACTACAAGTCTTATGCGTTTTAGTGGTGAAAAAATAATTTAAAAAATCGTTCTGGAAATGAGTTTACTCACAGGGTACTTTCTTTGTATTCATTCGACTATACGGGCCAAGCCCGGGATTTACGGGAATTAGCGGGTTTTCGCTTGCCGGCGATTAAACCTCTTTCATTAAGCGTCTCATCAAAAATGAAAACATTTTTGAAAAATACAAGTCTCCTGCGTTTTAGTGGTGAAAAAAAAATTTAAAAAATCATTCGGGAATTGAGTTTATTCCCTGGGTACTTTCTTTATATACATTCAACTATACGGGCCAAGCCCGGGATTTACGGGAAATCGCGGGATTCCGTTTGCCGGCGATTAAACTTCTTTTATTCAGCGTCTCATCAAAAATGAAAACAAGTTTTAAAACTACAAGTCTCATGCGTTTTAGTGGTGAAAAAATAATTTAAAAAATCGTTCGGAAAATCAGTTTACTCCCTGGGTACTTTCTTTGTAAACTTTTGACTATACGGGCCAAGCCCGGGATTTACGGGAAATCGCGGGTTTTCGTTTGCCGGCGATTAAACTTCTTTTATTCAGCTTCTTATCAAAAATGAAAACATTTTTGAAAACTACAAGTCTCATGGGCTTTAGTGGTGAAATAATAATTTAAAAAATCGTTCGGGAAATGAGTTTACTCCCTGGGTATTTTCTTTGTATACCTTTGACTATACGGGCCGAGTCTGGGATTTACGGGAAATCGCAGGTTTTCGTTTGCGGGCGATTAAACTTCTTTTATTCAGCGTCTTATAAAAAATGAAAAGATTTTTAAAAACTACAAGTCTCATGCGATTTAGTGGTGAAAAGATAATTTAAAAAATCGTTCTGGAAATGAGTTTACTCACAGGGTACTTTCTTTGTATACATTCGACTATACGGGACAAGCCCGGGATTTACGGGAAATCGCGGGTTTTCGTTTGCCGGCGATTAAACTTCTTTTATTCAGCGTCTCATCAAAAATGAAAACAAGTTTGAAAACTACAAGTCTCATGCGTTTTAGTGGTGAAAAAATAATTTAAAAAATCGTTCGGAAAATCAGTTTACTCCCTGGGTACTTTCTTTTTATAGTTTTGACTATACGGGCCAAGCCCGGGATTTACGGGAAATCGCGGGTTTTCGTTTGCCGGCGATTAAACTTCTTTTATCCAGCGTCTTATCAAAAATGTAAACATTTTTGAAAACTACAAGTCTGCGTTTTAGTGGTGAAAAAATAATTTAAAAAATCGTTCGGGAAATGAGTTTACTGCCTGGGTACTTTCTTTGTATACTTTTGACTATACGGGCCGAGTCTGGGATTTACGGGAAATCCCAGGTTTTCGTTTGCCGGCGATTAAACTTCTTATATTCAGCGTCTCATCAAAAATGAAAACATTTTTGAAAACTACAAGTCTCATGCGATTTAGTGGTGAAAAAATAATTTAAAAAATCGTTCGGAAAATGAGTTTACTCCCTGGGTACTTTCTTTGTATACTTTTGACTATACGGGCCAAGCCCGGGATTTACGGGAAATCGCGGGTTTTCGTGTGCCGGCGATTAAACTTCTTTTATTCAACGTCTTATCAAAAATGTAAACATTTTTAAAAACTACAAGTCTTATGCGTTTTAGTGGTGAAAAAATAATTTAAAAAATCGTTCTGGAAATGAGTTTACTCACAGGGTACTTTCTTTGTATTCATTCGACTATACGGGCCAAGCCCGGGATTTACGGGAATTAGCGGGTTTTCGCTTGCCGGCGATTAAACCTCTTTCATTAAGCGTCTCATCAAAAATGAAAACATTTTTGAAAAATACAAGTCTCCTGCGTTTTAGTGGTGAAAAAAAAATTTAAAAAATCATTCGGGAATTGAGTTTATTCCCTGGGTACTTTCTTTGTATACATTCGACTACACGGGCCAGGCCCGGGATTTAGGGAAAATCGCAGGTTTTCGTTTGCCGGCGATTAAACTTCTTTTATTCAGCGTCTCATCAAAAATGAAAACATTTTTGAAAACTACAAGTCTTATGCGTTTTAGTGGTGAAAAAATAATTTAAAAAATCGTTCTGGAAATGAGTTTACTCACAGGGTACTTTCTTTGTACACATTCGACTATACGGGCCAAGCCCGGGATTTGCGGGAAATCGCGGGTTTTCGTTTGCCGGCGATTAAACCTCTTTCATTAAGCGTCTCATCAAAAATGAAAACATTTTTAAAAACTACAAGTCTCATGGGCTTTAGTGGTGAAATAATAATTTAAAAAATCGTTCGGGAAATGAGTTTACTCCCTGGGTACTTTCTTTGTATACTTTTGACTATACGGGCCGAGTCTGGGATTTACGGGAAATCGCAGGTTTTCGTTTGCCGGCGATTAAACTTCTTTTATTCAGCTTCTTATCAAAAATGAAAACATTTTTGAAAACTACAAGTCTCATGGGCTTTAGTGGTGAAATAATAATTTAAAAAATCGTTCGGGAAATGAGTTTACTCCCTGGGTACTTTCTTTGTATACCTTTGACTATACGGGCCGAGTCTGGGATTTACGGAAAATCGCAGGTTTTCGTTTGCCGGCGATTAAACTTCTTTTATTCCGCGTCTCATAAAAAATGAAAACATTTTTGAAAACTACAAGTCTCATGCGATTTAGTGGTGAAAAGATAATTTAAAAAATCGTTCTGGAAATGAGTTTACTCACAGGGTACTTTCTTTGTATACTTTTGACTATACGGGCCAAGCCCGGGATTTACAGGAAATGGCGGGTTTTCGTTTGCCGGCGATTAAACTTCTTTTAATCAGCGTCTCATCAAAAATGAAAACATTTTTGAAAACTACAAGTGTCATGGGCTTTAGTGGTTAAATAATAATTTAAAAAATCGTTCGGGAAATGAGTTTACTCCCTGGGTACTTTTTAGTATACTTTTGACTTTACAGGCTGAGTCCGGGATTTACTGGAAATCGCAGGTTTTCGTGTAACGGCGATTAAACTTCTTTTATTCAGCGTCTCATCAAAAATGAAAACATTTTTGAAAACTACAAGTCTCATGCGTTTTAGTGGTGAAAAAATAATTTAAGAAATCGTTCGGAAAATGAGTTTACTCCCTGGGTACTTTCTTTGTATACTTTTGACTATACGGGCCGAGTTCGGGGTTTACGGGAAATGGCGGGTTTTCGTTTGCCGGAGATTAAATTCCTTTTATTCAGCGTCTCATCAAAAATGAAAACATTTTTAAAAACTACAAGTCTCATGCGATTTAGTGGTGAAAAGATAATTTAAAAAATCGTTCTGGAAATGAGTTTACTCACAGGGTACTTTCTTTGTATACATTCGACTATACGGGACAAGCCGGGATTTACGGGAAATCGCGGGTTTTCGTTTGCCGGCGATTAAACCTCTTTCATTAAGCGTCTCATTAAAAATGAAAACAATTTTAAAAACTACAAGTCTCATTCGTTCTAATGGTGCAGAAATAAGTTGAAAAATCGTTCGGGAAATCAATTTACTCCTTGGGTACTTTCTTTATATACATTCAACTATACGGGCCAAGCCCGGGATTTACGGGAAATCGCGGGTTTTCGTTTGCCGGCGATTAAACTTCTTTTATTCAGCGTCTCATCAAAAATGAAAACAAGTTTAAAAACTACAAGTCTCATGCGTTTTAGTGGTGAAAAAATAATTTAAAAAATCGTTCTGGAAATGAGTTTACTCACAGGGTACTTTCTTTGTATTCATTCGACTATACGGGCCAAGCCCGGGATTTACGGGAATTAGCGGGTTTTCGCTTGCCGGCGATTAAACCTCTTTCATTTAGCGTCTCATCAAAAATGAAAACATTTTTGAAAAATACAAGTCTCCTGCGTTTTAGTGGTGAAAAAAAAATTTAAAAAATCATTCGGGAATTGAGTTTATTCCCTGGGTACTTTCTTTGTATACATTCGACTACACGGGCCAGGCCCGTGATTTAGGGAAATCGCAGGTTTTCGTTTGCCGGCGATTAAACTTCTTTTATTCAGCGTCTCATCAAAAATGAAAACATTTTTGAAAACTACAAGTCTTATGCGTTTTAGTGGTGAAAAAATAATTTAAAAAATCGTTCTGGAAATGAGTTTACTCACAGGGTACTTTCTTTGTACACATTCGACTATACGGGCCAAGCCCGGGATTTACGGGAAATCGCGGGTTTTCGTTTGCCGGCGATTAAACCTCTTTCATTAAGCGTCTCATCAAAAATGAAAACATTTTTAAAAACTACAAGTCTCATGGGCTTTAGTGGTGAAATAATAATTTAAAAAATCGTTCGGGAAATGAGTTTACTCCCTGGGTACTTTCTTTGTATACTTTTGACTATACGGGCCGAGTCTGGGATTTACGGGAAATCGCAGGTTTTCGTTTGCCGGCGATTAAACTTCTTTTATTCAGCTTCTTATCAAAAATGAAAACATTTTTGAAAACTACAAGTCTCATGTGCTTTAGTGGTGAAATAATAATTTAAAAAATCGTTCGGGAAATGAGTTTACTCCCTGGGTATTTTCTTTGTATACCTTTGACTATACGGGCCGAGTCTGGGATTTACGGAAAATCGCAGGTTTTCGTTTGCCGGCGATTAAACTTCTTTTATTCCGCGTCTCATAAAAAATGAAAACATTTTTGAAAACTACAAGTCTCATGCGATTTAGTGGTGAAAAGATAATTTAAAAAATCGTTCTGGAAATGAGTTTACTCACAGGGTACTTTCTTTGTATACTTTTGACTATACGGGCCAAGCCCGGGATTTACAGGAAATGGCGGGTTTTCGTTTGCCGGCGATTAAACTTCTTTTAATCAGCGTCTCATCAAAAATGAAAACATTTTTAAAAACTACAAGTCTCATGGGCTTTAGTGGTTAAATAATAATTTAAAAAATCGTTCGGGAAATGAGTTTACTCCCTGGGTACTTTTTAGTATACTTTTGACTTTACAGGCTGAGTCCGGGATTTACGGGAAATCGCCGGTTTTCGTGTAACGGCGATTAAACTTCTTTTATTCAGCGTCTCATCAAAAATGAAAACATTTTTGAAAACTACAAGTCTCATGCGTTTTAGTGGTGAAAAAATAATTTAAAAAATCGTTCGGAAAATGAGTTTACTCCCTGGGTACTTTCTTTGTATACTTTTGACTATACGGGCCGAGTCCGGGGTTTACGGGAAATGGCGGGTTTTCGTTTGCCGGAGAATAAATTCCTTTTATTCAGCGTCTCATCAAAAATGAAAACATTTTTAAAAACTACAAGTCTCATGCGATTTAGTGGTGAAAAGATAATTTAAAAAATCGTTCTGGAAATGAGTTTACTCACAGGGTACTTTCTTTGTATACATTCGACTATACGGGACAAGCCGGGATTTACGGGAAATCGCGGGTTTTCGTTTGCCGGCGATTAAACCTCTTTCATTAAGCGTCTCATTAAAAATGAAAACAATTTTAAAAACTACAAGTCTCATTCGTTCTAATGGTGCAGAAATAAGTTGAAAAATCGTTCGGGAAATCAATTTACTCCTTGGGTACTTTCTTTATATACATTCAACTATACGGGCCAAGCCCGGGATTTACGGGAAATCGCGGGTTTTCGTTTGCCGGCGATTAAACTTCTTTTATTCAGCGTCTCATCAAAAATGAAAACAAGTTTGAAAACTACAAGTCTCATGCGTTTTAGTGGTGAAAAAATAATTTAAAAAATCGTTCTGGAAATGAGTTTACTCACAGGGTACTTTCTTTGTATTCATTCGACTATACGGGCCAAGCCCGGGATTTACGGGAATTAGCGTGTTTTCGCTTGCCGGCGATTAAACCTCTTTCATTAAGCGTCTCATCAAAAATGAAAACATTTTTGAAAACTACAAGTCTCCTGCGTTTTAGTGGTGAAAAAAAAATTTAAAAAATCATTCAGGAATTGAAATTATCCCCTGGGTACTTTCTTTGTATACATTCGACTACACGGGCCAGGCCCGGGATTTAGGGGAAATCGCAGGTTTTCGTTCGCCGGCGATTAAACTTCTTTTATTCAGCGTCTCATCAAAAATGAAAACATTTTTGAAAACTACAAGTCTTATGCGTTTTAGTGGTGAAAAAATAATTTAAAAAATCGTTCTGGAAATGAGTTTACTCACAGGGTACTTTCTTTGTACACATTCGACTACACGGGCCAAGCCCGGGATTTACGGGAAATCGCGGGTTTTCGTTTGCCGGCGATTAAACCTCTTTCATTAAGCGTCTCATCAAAAATGAAAACATTTTTAAAAACTACAAGTCTCATGGGCTTTAGTGGTGAAATAATAATTTAAAAAATCGTTCGGGAAATGAGTTTACTCCCTGGGTATTTTCTTTGTATACCTTTGACTATACGGGCCGAGTCTGGGATTTACGGAAAATCGCAGGTTTTCGTTTGCCGGCGATTAAACTCCTTTTATTCAGCGTCTCATAAAAAATGAAAACATTTTTGAAAACTACAAGTCTCATGCGATTTGGTGGTGAAAAGATAATTTAAAAAATCGTTCTGGAAATGAGTTTACTCACAGGGTACTTTCTTTGTATACTTTTGACTATACGGGCCAAGCCCGGGATTTACAGGAAATGGCGGGTTTTCGTTTGCCGGCGATTAAACTTCTTTTAATCAGCGTTTCATCAAAAATGAAAACATTTTTGAAAACTACAAGTCTCATGGGCTTTTAATGGTTAAATAATAATTTAAAAAATCGTTCGGGAAATGAGTTTACTCCCTGGGTACTTTTTAGTATACTTTTGACTTTACAGGCTGAGTCCGGGATTTATGGGAAATCGCAGGTTTTCGTTTGCCGGCGATTAAACTTCTTTTATTTAGCGTCTCATCAAAAATGAAAACATTTTTGAAAACTACAAGTCTCTTGCGTTTTAGTGGTGAAAAAATAATTTAAAAAATCGTTCGGAAAATGAGTTTACTCCCTGGGTACTTTCTTTGTATACTTTTGACTATACGGGCCGAGTCCGGGGTTTACGGGAAATGGCGGGTTTTCGTTTGCCGGAGATTAAATTCCTTTTATTCAGCGTCTCATCAAAAATGAAAACATTTTTAAAAACTACAAGTCTCATGGGCTTTAGTGGTGAAATAATAATTTAAAAAATCGTTCGGAAAATGAGTTTAATCCCTTTGTATTTTCTTTGTATACCTTTGTCTAGACGGGCCGAGTCTGGGATTTACAGGAAATCGCAGGTTTTCGTTTGCCGGCGATTAAACTTCTTTTATTCAGCGTCTCATAAAAAATGAAAACATTTTTGAAAACTGGAAGTCTCATTCGTTCCAGTAGTGCAGATATAATTTGAAAGATCGTTCGGGAAATCAGTTTACTCCTTGTGTACTTTCTTTATATACATTCAACTATACGGGCCAAGCCCGGGATTTACGGGAAATCGCGGGTTTTCGTTTGCCGGCGATTAAACTTCTTTTATTCAGAGTCTCATCAAAAATGAAAACAAGTTTTAAAACTACAAGTCTCATGCGTTTTAGTGGTGAAAAAAAAATTTAAAAAATCGTTCGGAAAATCAGTTTACTCCCTGGGTACTTTCTTTGTATACTTTTGACTATACGGGCCAAGCCCGGGATTTACGGGATATCGCGGGTTTTCGTTTGCCGGCGATTAAACTTCTTTTATTCAGCTTCTTATCAAAAATGAAAACACTTTTGAAAACTACAAGTCTCATGGGCTTTAGTGGTGAAATAATAATTTAAGAAATCGTTCGGGAAATGAGTTTACTCCCTGGGTATTTTCTTTGTATACCTTTGACTATACGGGCCGAGTCTGGGATTTACGGGAAATCGCAGGTTTTCGTTTGCCGGCGATTAAACTTCTTTTATTCAGCGTCTCATAAAAAATGAAAACATTTTTGAAAACTACAAGTCTCATGCGATTTAGTGGTGAAAAGATAATTTAAAAAATCGTTCTGGAAATGAGTTTACTCACAGGGTACTTTCTTTGTATACATTCGACTATACGGGACAAGCCTGGGATTTACGGGAAATCGCGGGTTTTCGTTTGCCGGCGATTAAACCTCTTTCATTAAGCGTCTCATTAAAAATGAAAACATTTTTTAAAACTACAAGACTCATTCCTTCTAATGGTGCAGAAATAAGTTGAAAAATCGTTCGGGAAATCAGTTTACTTCTTAGGTACTTTCTTTATATACATTCAACTATACGGGCCAAGCCCGGCATTTACGGGAAATCGCGGGTTTTCGTTTGCCGGCGATTAAACTTCTTTTATTCAGCGTCTCATCAAAAATGAAAACAAGTTTGAAAACTACAAGTCTCATGCGTTTTAGTGGTGAAAAATAATTTAAAAAATCGTTCGGAAAATGAGTTTACTCCCTGGGTACTTTCTTTGTATACTTTTGACTATACGGGCCAAGCCCGGGATTTACAGGAAATCGCCGGTTTTCGTTTGCCGGCGATTAAACTTCTTTTATTCAGCTTCTTATCAAAAATGAAAACATTTTTGAAAACTACAAGTCTCATGGGCTTTAGTGGTGAAATAATAATTGAAAAAATCGTTCGGGAAATGAGTTTACTCTCTGGGTACTTTCTTTGTATACTTTTGACTATACGGGCCGAGTCTGGGATTTACGGGAAATCGCAGGTTTTCGTTTGCCGGCGATTAAACTTCTTTTATTCAGCGTCTCATCAAAAATGAAAACATTTTTGAAAACTACAAGTCTCATGCGATTTAGTGGTGAAAAGATAATTTAAAAAATCGTTCTGGAAATGAGTTTACTCACAGGGTACTTTTTTTGTATACATTCGACTATACGGGACAAGCCGGGATTTACGGGAAATCGCGGGTTTTCGTTTGCCGGCGATTAAACTTCTTTTATTCAGCGTCTTATCAAAAATGTAAACATTTTTGAAAACTACAAGTCTTATTCGTTTTAGTGGTGAAAAAATAATTTAAAAAATCGTTCTGGAAATGAGTTTACTCACAGGGTACTTTCTTTGTATTCATTCGACTATACGGGCCAAGCCCGGGATTTACGGGAATTAGCGGGTTTTCGCTTGCCGGCGATTAAACCTCTTTCATTAAGCGTCTCATCAAAAATGAGAACATTTTTGAAAACTACAAGTCTCCTGCGTTTTAGTGATGAAAAAAAAATTTAAAAAATCATTCGGGAATTGAGTTTATTCCCTGGGTACTTTCTTTGTATACATTCGACTACACGGGCCAGGCCCGGGATTTAGGGGAAATCGCAGGTTTTCGTTTGCCGGCGATTAAACTTCTTTTATTCAGCGTCTCATCAAAAATGAAAACATTTTTGAAAACTACAAGTCTTATGCGTTTTAGTGGTGAAAAAATAATTTAAAAAATCGTTCTGGAAATGAGTTTACTCACAGGGTACTTTCTTTGTACACATTCGACTATGCGGGCCAAGCCCCGGATTTGCGGGAAATCGCGGGTTTTCGTTTGCCGGCGATTAAACTTCTTTTATCCAGCGTCTTATCAAAAATGTAAACATTTTTGAAAACTACAAGTCTTATGCGTTTTAGTGGTGAAAAAATAATTTAAATAATCGTTCGGGAAATGAGTTAACTCCCTGGGTACTTACTTTGTATACTTTTGACTATACGGGCCGAGTCTGGGATTTACGGGAAATCGCAGGTTTTCGTTTGCCGGCGATTAAACCTCTTTCATTAAGCGTCTCATTAAAAATGAAAACATTTTTAAAAACTACAAGTCTCATTCGTTTTAATGGTGCAGAAATAAGTTGAAAAATCGTTCGGGAAATCAGTTTACTCCTTGGGTACTTTCTTTATATACATTTAACTATACGGGCCAAGCCCGGGATTTACGGGAAATCGCGGGTTTTCGTTTGCCGGCGATTAAACTTCTTTTATTCAGCGTCTCATTAAAAATGAAAACATTTTTAAAAACTACAAGTCTCATTCGTTCTAATGGTGCAGAAATAAGTTGAAAAATCGTTCGGCAAATCAGTTTACTCCTTGGGTACTTTCTTTATATACATTCAACTATACGGGCCAAGCCCGGGATTTACGGGAAATCGCGGGTTTTCGTTTGCCGGCGATTAAACTTCTTTTATTCAGCGTCTCATCAAAAATGAAAACAAGTTTGAAAACTACAAGTCTCATGCGTTTTAGTGGTGAAAAAATGATTTAAAAAATCGTTCTGGAAATGAGTTTACTCACAGGGTACTTTCTTTGTATTCATTCGACTATACGGGCCAAGCCCGGGATTTACGGGAATTAGCGGGTTTTCGCTTGCCGGCGATTAAACCTCTTTCATTTAGCGTCTCATCAAAAATGAGAACATTTTTGAAAACTACAAGTCTCCTGCGTTTTAGTGGTGAAAAAAAAATTTAAAAAATCCTTCGGGAATTGAGTTTATTTACTGGGTACTTTCTTTGTATACATTCGACTACACGGGCCAGGCCCGGGATTTAGGGGAAATCGCAGGTTTTCGTTTGCCGGCGATTAAACTTCTTTTATTCAGCGTCTCATCAAAAATGAAAACTTTTTTGAAAACTACAAGTCTCATGCGATTTAGTGGTGAAAAGATAATTTAAAAAATCGTTCTGGAAATGAGTTTACTCACAGGGTACTTTCTTTGTATACATTCGACTATACGGGACAAGCCGGGATTTACGGGAAATCGCGGGTTTTCGTTTGCCGGCGATTAAACCTCTTTCATTAAGCGTCTCATTAAAAATGAAAACATTTTTAAAAACTACAAGTCTCATTCGTTCTAATGGTGCAGAAATAAGTTGAAAAATCGTTCGGGAAATCAGTTTACTCCTTGGGTACATTCTTTATATACATTCAACTATACGGGCCAAGCCCGGGATTTACGGGAAATCGCGGATTTTCGTTTGCCGGCGATTAAACTTCTTTTATTCAGCGTCTCATCAAAAATGAAAACAAGTTTGAAAACTACAAGTCTCATGCGTTTTAGTGGTGAAAAAATAATTTAAAAAATCGTTCAGAAAATGAGTTTACTCCCTGGGTACTTTCTTTGTATACTTTTGACTATACGGGCCAAGCCCGGGATTTACGGGAAATCGCGGGTTTTCGTTTGCCGGCGATTAAACTTCTTTTATCCAGCGTCTTATCAAAAATGTAAACATTTTTGAAAACTACAAGTCTTATGCGTTTTAGTGGTGAAAAAATAATTTAAAAAATCGTTCGGGAAATGAGTTTACTCCCTGGGTACTTTCTTTGTATACTTTTGACTATACGGGCCGAGTCTGGGATTTACGGGAAATCGCAGGTTTTCGTTTGCCGGCGATTAAACCTCTTTCATTAAGCGTCTCATTAAAAATGAAAACATTTTTAAAAACTACAAGTCTCATTCGTTCTAATGGTGCAGAAATAAGTTGAAAAATCGTTCGGGAAATCAGTTTACTCCTTGGGTACTTTCTTTATATACATTCAACTATACGGGCCAAGCCCGGGATTTACGGGAAATCGCGGGTTTTCGTTTGCCGGCGATTAAACTTCTTTTATTCAGCGTCTCATTAAAAATGAAAACATTTTTAAAAACTACAAGTCTCATTCGTTCTAATGGTGCAGAAATAAGTTGAAAAATCGTTCGGGAAATCAGTTTACACCTTGGGTATTTTTTTTATATACATTCAACTATACGGGCCAAGCCCGGGATTTACGGGAAATCGCGGGTTTTCGTTTGCCGGCGATTAAACTTCTTTTATTCAGCGTCTCATCAAAAATGAAAACAAGTTTGAAAACTACAAGTCTCATGCGTTTTAGTGGTGAAAAAATAATTTAAAAAATCGTTCGGAAAATGAGTTTACTCCTTGGGTACTTTCTTTGTATACTTTTGACTATACGGGCCAAGCCGGGATTTACGGGAAATCGCGGGTTTTCGTTTGCCGGCGATTAAACTTCTTTTATTCAGCGTCTTATCAAAAATGTAAACATTTTTGAAAACTACAAGTCGCATGCGTTTTAGTGGTGAAAAAATAATTAAAAAAATCGTTCTGGAAATGAGTTTACTCACAGGGTACTTTCTTTGTATACTTTTGACTATACGGGCCAAGCCCGGGATTTACGGGAAATCGCGGGTTTTCGTTTGCCGGCGATTAAACTTCTTTTATCCAGCGTCTTATCAAAAATGTAAACATTTTTGAAAACTACAAGTCTTATGCGTTTTAGTGGTGAAAAAATAATTTAAAAAATCGTTCGGGAAATGAGTTTACTCCCTGGGTACTTTCTTTGTATACTTTTGACTATACGGGCCGAGTCTGGGATTTACGGGAAATCGCAGGTTTTCGTTTGCCGGCGATTAAACCTCTTTCATTAAGCGTCTCATTAAAAATGAAAACATTTTTAAAAACTACAAGTCTCATTCGTTCTAATGGTGCAGAAATAAGTTGAAAAATCGTTCGGGAAATCAGTTTACTCCTTGGGTACTTTCTTTATATACATTCAACTATACGGGCCAAGCCCGGGATTTACGGGAAATCGCGGGTTTTCGTTTGCCGGCGATTAAACTTCTTTTATTCAGCGTCTCATTAAAAATGAAAACATTTTTAAAAACTACAAGTCTCATTCGTTCTAATGGTGCAGAAATAAGTTGAAAAATCGTTCGGGAAATCAGTTTACACCTTGGGTATTTTTTTTATATACATTCAACTATACGGGCCAAGCCCGGGATTTACGGGAAATCGCGGGTTTTCGTTTGCCGGCGATTAAACTTCTTTTATTCAGCGTCTCATCAAAAATGAAAACAAGTTTGAAAACTACAAGTCTCATGCGTTTTAGTGGTGAAAAAATAATTTAAAAAATCGTTCGGAAAATGAGTTTACTCCTTGGGTACTTTCTTTGTATACTTTTGACTATACGGGCCAAGCCGGGATTTACGGGAAATCGCGGGTTTTCGTTTGCCGGCGATTAAACTTCTTTTATTCAGCGTCTTATCAAAAATGTAAACATTTTTGAAAACTACAAGTCGCATGCGTTTTAGTGGTGAAAAAATAATTAAAAAAATCGTTCTGGAAATGAGTTTACTCACAGGGTACTTTCTTTGTATTCATTCGACTATACGGGCCAAGCCCGGGATTTACGGGAATTAGCGGGTTTTCGCTTGCCGGCGATTAAACCTCTTTCATTTAGCGTCTCATCAAAAATGAGAACATTTTTGAAAACTACAAGTCTCCTGCGTTTTAGTGGTGAAAAAAAAATTTAAAAAATCCTTCGGGAATTGAGTTTATTCCCTGGGTACTTTCTTTGTATACATTCGACTACACGGGCCAGGCCCGGGATTTAGGGGAAATCGCAGGTTTTGGTTTGCCGGCGATTAAACTTCTTTTATTCAGCGTCTCATCAAAAATGAAAACATTTTTGAAAACTACAAGTCTTATGCGTTTTAGTGGTGAAAAATAATTTAAAAAATTGTTCTGGAATTGAGTTTACTCACAGGGTACTTTCTTTGTACACATTCGACTATACGGCCCAAGCCCGGGATTTGCGGGAAATCACGGGTTTTCGTTTGCAGGCGATTAAACCTCTTTTATTAAGCGTCTCATCAAAAATGAAAACATTTTTAAAAACTACAAGTCTCATGCGATTTAGTGGTGAAAAGATAATTTAAAAAATCCTTCGGAAAATGAGTTTACTCCCTGGGTACTTTCTTTGTATACTTTTGACTATACGGGCCAAGACCGGGATTTACGGGAAATCGCGGGTTTTCGTTTGCCGGCAATTAAACCTCTTTCATTAAGCGTCTCATTAAAAATGAAAACATTTTTAAAAACTACAAGTCTCATTCGTTCTAATGGTGCAGAAATAAGTTGAAAAATCGTTCGGGAAATCAGTTTACTCCTTGGGTACTTTCTTTTTGTACATTCAACTATACGGGCCAAGCCCGGGATTTACGGGAAATCGCGGGTTTTCGTTTGCCGGCAATTAAACTTCTTTTATTCAGCGTCTCATTAAAAATATAAACATTTTTGAAAACTACAAGTCTCATGCGTTTTAGTGGTGGAAAAATAATTTAAAAAATCGTTCTGGAAATGAGTTTACTCACAGGGTACTTTCTTTGTATTCA
The DNA here is from genome assembly GCF_029227915.1 of Hydractinia symbiolongicarpus. Lineage (NCBI taxonomy): Eukaryota > Metazoa > Cnidaria > Hydrozoa > Anthoathecata > Hydractiniidae > Hydractinia > Hydractinia symbiolongicarpus. The sequence goes on from NC_079881.1 coordinate 27,076,560, forward strand.
TTCGACTGTACGGGCCAAGCCCGGGATTTACGGGAATTAGCGGGTTTTCGCTTGCCGGCGATTAAACCTCTTTCATTTAGCGTCTCATCAAAAATGAGAACATTTTTGAAAACTACAAGTCTCCTGCGTTTTAGTGGTGAAAAATAATTTAAAAAATCGTTCTGGAAATGAGTTTACTCACAGGGTACTTTCTTTGTATTCATTCGACTATACGGGCCAAGCCCGGGATTTACGGGAATTAGCGGGTTTTCGCTTGCCGGCGATTAAACCTCTTTCATTTAGCGTCTCATCAAAAATGAGAACATTTTTGAAAACTACAAGTCTCCTGCGTTTTAGTGGTGAAAAAAAAATTTAAAAAATCCTTCGGGAATTGAGTTTATTCCCTGGGTACTTTCTTTGTATACATTCGACTACACGGGCCAGGCCCGGGATTTAGGGGAAATCGCAGGTTTTCGTTTGCCGGCGATTAAACTTCTTTTATTCAGCGTCTCATCAAAAATGAAAACATTTTTGAAAACTACAAGACTCATTCCTTCTAATGGTGCAGAAATAAGTTGAAAAATCGTTCGGGAAATCAGTTTACTTCTTAGGTACTTTCTTTATATACATTCAACTATACGGGCCAAGCCCGGCATTTACGGGAAATCGCGGGTTTTCGTTTGCCGGCGATTAAACTTCTTTTATTCAGCGTCTCATCAAAAATGAAAACAAGTTTGAAAACTACAAGTCTCATGCGTTTTAGTGGTGAAAAATAATTTAAAAAATCGTTCGGAAAATGAGTTTACTCCCTGGGTACTTTCTTTGTATACTTTTGACTATACGGGCCAAGCCCGGGATTTACAGGAAATCGCCGGTTTTCGTTTGCCGGCGATTAAACTTCTTTTATTCAGCTTCTTATCAAAAATGAAAACATTTTTGAAAACTACAAGTCTCATGGGCTTTAGTGGTGAAATAATAATTGAAAAAATCGTTCGGGAAATGAGTTTACTCTCTGGGTACTTTCTTTGTATACTTTTGACTATACGGGCCGAGTCTGGGATTTACGGGAAATCGCAGGTTTTCGTTTGCCGGCGATTAAACTTCTTTTATTCAGCGTCTCATCAAAAATGAAAACATTTTTGAAAACTACAAGTCTCATGCGATTTAGTGGTGAAAAGATAATTTAAAAAATCGTTCTGGAAATGAGTTTACTCACAGGGTACTTTTTTTGTATACATTCGACTATACGGGACAAGCCGGGATTTACGGGAAATCGCGGGTTTTCGTTTGCCGGCGATTAAACTTCTTTTATTCAGCGTCTTATCAAAAATGTAAACATTTTTGAAAACTACAAGTCTTATTCGTTTTAGTGGTGAAAAAATAATTTAAAAAATCGTTCTGGAAATGAGTTTACTCACAGGGTACTTTCTTTGTATTCATTCGACTATACGGGCCAAGCCCGGGATTTACGGGAATTAGCGGGTTTTCGCTTGCCGGCGATTAAACCTCTTTCATTAAGCGTCTCATCAAAAATGAGAACATTTTTGAAAACTACAAGTCTCCTGCGTTTTAGTGATGAAAAAAAAATTTAAAAAATCATTCGGGAATTGAGTTTATTCCCTGGGTACTTTCTTTGTATACATTCGACTACACGGGCCAGGCCCGGGATTTAGGGGAAATCGCAGGTTTTCGTTTGCCGGCGATTAAACTTCTTTTATTCAGCGTCTCATCAAAAATGAAAACATTTTTAAAAACTACAAGTCTTATGCGTTTTAGTGGTGAAAAAATAATTTAAAAAATCGTTCTGGAAATGAGTTTACTCACAGGGTACTTTCTTTGTACACATTCGACTATGCGGGCCAAGCCCCGGATTTGCGGGAAATCGCGGGTTTTCGTTTGCCGGCGATTAAACTTCTTTTATCCAGCGTCTTATCAAAAATGTAAACATTTTTGAAAACTACAAGTCTTATGCGTTTTAGTGGTGAAAAAATAATTTAAATAATCGTTCGGGAAATGAGTTAACTCCCTGGGTACTTACTTTGTATACTTTTGACTATACGGGCCGAGTCTGGGATTTACGAGAAATCGCAGGTTTTCGTTTGCCGGCGATTAAACCTCTTTCATTAAGCGTCTCATTAAAAATGAAAACATTTTTAAAAACTACAAGTCTCATTCGTTTTAATGGTGCAGAAATAAGTTGAAAAATCGTTCGGGAAATCAGTTTACTCCTCGGGTACTTTCTTTATATACATTTAACTATACGGGCCAAGCCCGGGATTTACGGGAAATCGCGGGTTTTCGTTTGCCGGCGATTAAACTTCTTTTATTCAGCGTCTCATTAAAAATGAAAACATTTTTAAAAACTACAAGTCTCATTCGTTCTAATGGTGCAGAAATAAGTTGAAAAATCGTTCGGCAAATCAGTTTACTCCTTTGGTACTTTCTTTATATACATTCAACTATACGGGCCAAGCCCGGGATTAACGGGAAATCGCGGGTTTTCGTTTGCCGGCGATTAAACTTCTTTTATTCAGCGTCTCATCAAAAATGAAAACAAGTTTGAAAACTACAAGTCTCATGCGTTTTAGTGGTGAAAAAATAATTTAAAAAATCGTTCTGGAAATGAGTTTACTCACAGGGTACTTTCTTTGTATTCATTCGACTATACGGGCCAAGCCCGGGATTTACGGGAATTAGCGGGTTTTCGCTTGCCGGCGATTAAACCTCTTTCATTTAGCGTCTCATCAAAAATGAGAACATTTTTGAAAACTACAAGTCTCCTGCGTTTTAGTGGTGAAAAAAAAATTTAAAAAATCCTTCGGGAATTGAGTTTATTTACTGGGTACTTTCTTTGTATACATTCGACTACACGGGCCAGGCCCGGGATTTAGGGGAAATCGCAGGTTTTCGTTTGCCGGCGATTAAACTTCTTTTATTCAGCGTCTCATCAAAAATGAAAACTTTTTTGAAAACTACAAGTCTCATGCGATTTAGTGGTGAAAAGATAATTTAAAAAATCGTTCTGGAAATGAGTTTACTCACAGGGTACTTTCTTTGTATACATTCGACTATACGGGACAAGCCGGGATTTACGGGAAATCGCGGGTTTTCGTTTGCCGGCGATTAAACCTCTTTCATTAAGCGTCTCATTAAAAATGAAAACATTTTTAAAAACTACAAGTCTCATTCGTTCTAATGGTGCAGAAATAAGTTGAAAAATCGTTCGGGAAATCAGTTTACTCCTTGGGTACATTCTTTATATACATTCAACTATACGGGCCAAGCCCGGGATTTACGGGAAATCGCGGATTTTCGTTTGCCGGCGATTAAACTTCTTTTATTCAGCGTCTCATCAAAAATGAAAACAAGTTTGAAAACTACAAGTCTCATGCGTTTTAGTGGTGAAAAAATAATTTAAAAAATCGTTCAGAAAATGAGTTTACTCCCTGGGTACTTTCTTTGTATACTTTTGACTATACGGGCCAAGCCCGGGATTTACGGGAAATCGCGGGTTTTCGTTTGCCGGCGATTAAACTTCTTTTATCCAGCGTCTTATCAAAAATGTAAACATTTTTGAAAACTACAAGTCTTATGCGTTTTAGTGGTGAAAAAATAATTTAAAAAATCGTTCGGGAAATGAGTTTACTCCCTGGGTACTTTCTTTGTATACTTTTGACTATACGGGCCGAGTCTGGGATTTACGGGAAATCGCAGGTTTTCGTTTGCCGGCGATTAAACCTCTTTCATTAAGCGTCTCATTAAAAATGAAAACATTTTTAAAAACTACAAGTCTCATTCGTTCTAATGGTGCAGAAATAAGTTGAAAAATCGTTCGGGAAATCAGTTTACTCCTTGGGTACTTTCTTTATATACATTCAACTATACGGGCCAAGCCCGGGATTTACGGGAAATCGCGGGTTTTCGTTTGCCGGCGATTAAACTTCTTTTATTCAGCGTCTCATTAAAAATGAAAACATTTTTAAAAACTACAAGTCTCATTCGTTCTAATGGTGCAGAAATAAGTTGAAAAATCGTTCGGGAAATCAGTTTACACCTTGGGTATTTTTTTTATATACATTCAACTATACGGGCCAAGCCCGGGATTTACGGGAAATCGCGGGTTTTCGTTTGCCGGCGATTAAACTTCTTTTATTCAGCGTCTCATCAAAAATGAAAACAAGTTTGAAAACTACAAGTCTCATGCGTTTTAGTGGTGAAAAAATAATTTAAAAAATCGTTCGGAAAATGAGTTTACTCCTTGGGTACTTTCTTTGTATACTTTTGACTATACGGGCCAAGCCGGGATTTACGGGAAATCGCGGGTTTTCGTTTGCCGGCGATTAAACTTCTTTTATTCAGCGTCTTATCAAAAATGTAAACATTTTTGAAAACTACAAGTCTCATGCGTTTTAGTGGTGAAAAAATAATTAAAAAAATCGTTCTGGAAATGAGTTTACTCACAGGGTACTTTCTTTGTATTCATTCGACTATACGGGCCAAGCCCGGGATTTACGGGAATTAGCGGGTTTTCGCTTGCCGGCGATTAAACCTCTTTCATTTAGCGTCTCATCAAAAATGAGAACATTTTTGAAAACTACAAGTCTCCTGCGTTTTAGTGGTGAAAAAAAAATTTAAAAAATCCTTCGGGAATTGAGTTTATTCCCTGGGTACTTTCTTTGTATACATTCGACTACACGGGCCAGGCCCGGGATTTAGGGGAAATCGCAGGTTTTGGTTTGCCGGCGATTAAACTTCTTTTATTCAGCGTCTCATCAAAAATGAAAACATTTTTGAAAACTACAAGTCTTATGCGTTTTAGTGGTGAAAAAATAATTTAAAAAATTGTTCTGGAATTGAGTTTACTCACAGGGTACTTTCTTTGTACACATTCGACTATACGGCCCAAGCCCGGGATTTGCGGGAAATCACGGGTTTTCGTTTGCAGGCGATTAAACCTCTTTTATTAAGCGTCTCATCAAAAATGAAAACATTTTTAAAAACTACAAGTCTCATGCGATTTAGTGGTGAAAAGATAATTTAAAAAATCCTTCGGAAAATGAGTTTACTCCCTGGGTACTTTCTTTGTATACTTTTGACTATACGGGCCAAGACCGGGATTTACGGGAAATCGCGGGTTTTCGTTTGCCGGCAATTAAACCTCTTTCATTAAGCGTCTCATTAAAAATGAAAACATTTTTAAAAACTACAAGTCTCATTCGTTCTAATGGTGCAGAAATAAGTTGAAAAATCGTTCGGGAAATCAGTTTACTCCTTGGGTACTTTCTTTTTGTACATTCAACTATACGGGCCAAGCCCGGGATTTACGGGAAATCGCGGGTTTTCGTTTGCCGGCGATTAAACTTCTTTTATTCAGCGTCTCATTAAAAATATAAACATTTTTGAAAACTACAAGTCTCATGCGTTTTAGTGGTGGAAAAATAATTTAAAAAATCGTTCTGGAAATGAGTTTACTCACAGGGTACTTTCTTTGTATTCATTCGACTGTACGGGCCAAGCCCGGGATTTACGGGAATTAGCGGGTTTTCGCTTGCCGGCGATTAAACCTCTTTCATTTAGCGTCTCATCAAAAATGAGAACATTTTTGAAAACTACAAGTCTCCTGCGTTTTAGTGGTGAAAAATAATTTAAAAAATCGTTCTGGAAATGAGTTTACTCACAGGGTACTTTCTTTGTATTCATTCGACTATACGGGCCAAGCCCGGGATTTACGGGAATTAGCGGGTTTTCGCTTGCCGGCGATTAAACCTCTTTCATTTAGCGTCTCATCAAAAATGAGAACATTTTTGAAAACTACAAGTCTCCTGCGTTATAGTGGTGAAAAAAAAATTTAAAAAATCCTTCGGGAATTGAGTTTATTCCCTGGGTACTTTCTTTGTATACATTCGACTACACGGGCCAGGCCCGGGATTTAGGGGAAATCGCAGGTTTTCGTTTGCCGGCGATTAAACTTCTTTTATTCAGCGTCTCATCAAAAATGAAAACATTTTTGAAAACTACAAATCTTATGCGTTTTAGTGGTGAAAAAATAATTTAAAAAATCGTTCTGGAAATGAGTTTACTCACAGGGTACTTTCTTTGTACACATTCGACTATACGGCCCAAGCCCGGGATTTGCGGGAAATCACGGGTTTTCGTTTGCAGGCGATTAAACCTCTTTCATTAAGCGTCTCATCAAAAATGAAAACATTTTTAAAAACTACAAGTCTCATGGACTTTAGTGGTGAAATAATAATTTAAAAAATCGTTCGGGAAATGAGTTTACTCCCTTGATACTTTCTTTGTATACTTTTGACTATACGCGCCGAGTCTAGGATTTACGGGAAATCGCAGGTTTTCGTTTACCGGCGATTAAACTTCTTTTATTCAGCGTCTCATCAAAAATGAAAACTTTTTTGAAAACTACAAGTCTCATGCGTTTTAGTGGTGAAAAAATAATTTAAAAAATCGTTCGGAAAATGAGTTTACTCCCTGGGTACTTTCTTTGTATACTTTTGACTATACGGCCCAAGCCCGGGATTTACGGGAAATCGCGGGTTTTCGTTTGCCGGCGATTAAACTTCTTTTATCCAGCGTCTTATCAAAAATGTAAACATTTTTGAAAACTACAAGTCTTATGCGTTTTAGTGGTGAAAAAATAATTTAAAAAATCGTTCGGGAAATGAGTTTACTCCCTGGGTACTTTCTTTGTATACTTTTGACTATACGGGCCGAGTCTGGGATTTACGGGAAATCGCAGGTTTTCGTTTGCCGGCGATTAAACCTCTTTCATTAAGCGTCTCATTAAAAATGAAAACATTTTTAAAAAATACAAGTCTCATTCGTTCTAATGGTGCAGAAATAAGTTGAAAAATTGTTCGGGAAATCAGTTTACACCTTGGGTATTTTTTTTATATACATTCAACTATACGGGCCAAGCCCGGGATTTACGGGAAATCGCGGGTTTTCGTTTGCCGGCGATTAAACTTCTTTTATTAAGCGTCTCATCAAAAATGAAAACAAGTTTGAAAACTACAAGTCTCATGCGTTTTAGTGGTGAAAAAATAATTTAAAAAATTGTTCTGGAATTGAGTTTACTCACAGGGTACTTTCTTTGTACACATTCGACTATACGGCCCAAGCCCGGGATTTGCGGGAAATCGCAGGTTTTCGTTTGCCGGCGATTAAACTTCTTTTATTCAGCGTCTCATCAAAAATGAAAACTTTTTTGAAAACTACAAGTCTCATGTGATTTAGTGGTGAAAAGATAATTTAAAAAATCGTTCGGAAAATGAGTTTACTCCCTGGGTACTTTCTTTGTATACTTTTGACTATACGGGCCAAGCCCGAGATTTACGGGAAATTGCGGGTTTTCGTTTGCCGGCGATTAAACTTCTTTTATCCAGCGTCTTATCAAAAATGTAAACACTTTTGAAAACTACAAGTCATATGCGTTTTAGTGGTGAAAAAATAATTTAAATAATCGTTCGGGGAATGAGTTAACTCCCTGGGTACTTACTTTGTATACTTTTGACTATACGGGCCGAGTCTGGGATTTACGGGAAATCGCAGGTTTTCGTTTGCCGGCGATTAAACCTCTTTCATTAAGCGTCTCATTAAAAATGAAAACATTTTTAAAAACTACAAGTCTCATTCGTTCTAATGGTGCAGAAATAAGTTGAAAAATCGTTCGGAAAATCAGTTTACTCCTTGGGTACTTTCTTTATATACATTCAACTATACGGGCCAAGCCCGGGATGTACGGGAAATCGCGGGTTTTCGTTTGCCGGCGATTAAACTTCTTTTATTCAGCGTCTCATCAAAAATGAAAACAAGTTTGAAAACTACAAGTCTCATGCGTTTTAGTGGTGAAAAAATAATTTAAAAAATCGTTCGGAAAATGAGTTTACTCCCTGGGTACTTTCTTTGTATACTTTTGACTATACGGGCCAAGCCCGAGATTTACGGGAAATCGCGGGTTTTCGTTTGCCGGCGATTAAACTTCTTTTATCCAGCGTCTTATCAAAAATGTAAACATTTTTGAAAACTACAAGTCTTATGCGTTTTAGTGGTGAAAAAATAATTTAAATAATCGTTCGGGAAATGAGTTAACTCCCTGGGTACTTACTTTGTATACTTTTGACTATACGGGCCGAGTCTGGGATTTACGGGAAATCGCAGGTTTTCGTTTGCCGACGATTAAACCTCTTTCATTAAGCGTCTCATTAAAAATGAAAACATTTTTAAAAACTACAAGTCTCATTCGTTCTAATGGTGCAGAAATAAGTTGAAAAATCGTTCGGAAAATCAGTTTACTCCTTGGGTACTTTCTTTATATACATTCAACTATACGGGCCAAGCCCGGGATTTACGGGAAATCGCGGGTTTTCGTTTGCCGGCGATTAAACTTCTTTTATTCAGCGTCTCATTAAAAATGAAAACATTTTTAAAAACTACAAGTCTCATTCGTTCTAATGGTGCAGAAATAAGTTGAAAAATCGTTCGGGAAATCAGTTTACTCCTTGGGTACTTTCTTTATATACATTCAACTATACGGGCCAAGCCCGGGATTTACGGGAAATCGCGGGTATTCGTTTGCCGGCGATTAAACGTCTTTTATTCAGCGTCTCATCAAAAATGAAAACAAGTTTGAAAACTACAAGTCTCATGCGTTTTAGTGGTGAAAAAATAATTTAAAAAATCGTTCGGAAAATGAGTTTACTCCTTGGGTACTTTCTTTGTATACTTTTGACTATACGGGCCAAGCCCGGAATTTAGGGGAAATCGCGGGTTTTCGTTTGCCGGCGATTAAACTTCTTTTATTCAGCGTCTTATCAAAAATGTAAACATTTTTGAAAACTACAAGTCTCATGCGTTTTAGTGGTGAAAAAATAATTTAAAAAATCGTTCTGGAAATGAGCTAACTCACAGGGTACTTTCTTTGTATTCATTCGACTATACGGGCCAAGCCCGGGATTTACGGGAATTAGCGGGTTTTCGCTTGCCGGCGATTAAACCTCTTTCATTTAGCGTCTCATCAAAAATGAGAACATTTTTGAAAACTACAAGTCTCCTGCGTTTTAGTGGTGAAAAAAAAATTTAAAAAATCCTTCGGGAATTGAGTTTATTTCCTGGGTACTTTCTTTGTATACATTCGACTACACGGGCCAGGCCCGGGATTAAGGGGAAATCGCAGGTTTTCGTTTGCCGGCGATTAAACTTCTTTTATTCAGCGTCTCATCAAAAATGAAAACTTTTTTGAAAACTACAAGTCTCATGCGATTTAGTGGTGAAAAGATAATTTAAAAAATCGTTCTGGAAATGAGTTTACTCACAGGGCACTTTCTTTGTATACATTCGACTATACGGGACAAGCCGGGATTTACGGGAAATCGCGGGTTTTAGTTTGCCGGTGATTAAACCTCTTTCATTAAGCGTCTCATTAAAAATGAAAACATTTTTAAAAACTACAAGTCTCATTCGTTCTAATGGTGCAGAAATAAGTTGAAAAATCGTTCGGGAAATCAGTTTACTCCTTGGGTACTTTCTTTATATACATTCAACTATACGGGCCAAGCCCGGGATTTACAAGAAATCGCGGGTTTTCGTTTGCCGGCGATTAAACTTCTTTTATTCAGCGTCTCATCAAAAATGAAAACAAGTTTGAAAACTACAAGTCTCATGCGTTTTAGTGGTGAAAAAATAATTTAAAAAATCGTTCGGAAAATGAGTTTACTCCCTGGGTACTTTCTTTGTATACTTTTGACTATACGGGCCAAGCCCGGGATTTACGGGAAATCGCGGGTTTTCGTTTGCCGGCGATTAAACTTCTTTTATCCAGCGTCGTATCAAAAATGTAAACATTTTTGAAAACTACAAGTCTTATGCGTTTTAGTGGTGAAAAAATAATTTAAAAAATCGTTCGGGAAATGAGTTTACTCCCTGGGTACTTTCTTTGTATACTTTTGACTATACGGGCCGAGTCTGGGATTTACGGGAAATCGCAGGTTTTCGTTTACCGGCGATTAAACCTTTTTCATTAAGCGTCTCATTAAAAATGAAAACATTTTTAAAAACTACAAGTCTCATTCGTTCTAAGGTGCAGAAATAAGTTGAAAAATCGTTCGGGAAATCAGTTTACTCCTTGGGTACTTTCTTTATATACATTCAACTATACGGGCCAAGCCCGGGATTTACGGGAAATCGTGGGTTTTCGTTTGCCGGCGATTAAACTTCTTTTATTCAGCGTCTCATCAAAAATGAAAACATTTTTAAAAACTACAAGTCTCATGGACTTTAGTGGTGAAATAATAATTTAAAAAATCGTTCGGGAAATGAGTTTACTCCCTTGGTACTTTCTTTGTATACTTTTGACTATACGCGCCGAGTCTGGGATTTACGGGAAATCGCAGGTTTTCGTTTAGCGGCGATTAAACTTCTTTTATTCAGCGTCTCATCAAAAATGAAAACTTTTTTGAAAACTACAAGTCTCATGCGATTTAGTGGTGAAAAGATAATTTAAAAAATCGTTCTGGAAATGAGTTTACTCACAGGGTACTTTCTTTATATACATTCAACTATACGGGCCAAGCCCGGGATTTACGGGAAATCGCGGGTTTTCGTTTGCCGGCGATTAAACTTCTTTTATTCAGCGTCTCATCAAAAATGAAAACAAGTTTGAAAACTACAAGTCTCATGCGTTTTAGTGGTGAAAAAATAATTTAAAAAATCGTTCGGAAAATGAGTTTACTCCCTGGGTACTTTCTTTGTATACTTTTGACTATACGGCCCAAGCCCGGGATTTACGGGAAATCGCGGGTTTTCGTTTGCCGGCGATTAAACTTCTTTTATCCAGCGTCTTATCAAAAATGTAAACATTTTTGAAAACTACAAGTCTTATGCGTTTTAGTGGTGAAAAAATAATTTAAAAAATCGTTCGGGAAATGAGTTTACTCCCTGGGTACTTTCTTTGTATACTTTTGACTATACGGGCCGAGTCTGGGATTTACGGGAAATCGCAGGTTTTCGTTTGCCGGCGATTAAACCTCTTTCATTAAGCGTCTCATTAAAAATGAAAACATTTTTAAAAAATACAAGTCTCATTCGTTCTAATGGTGCAGAAATAAGTTGAAAAATTGTTCGGGAAATCAGTTTACACCTTGGGTATTTTTTTTATATACATTCAACTATACGGGCCAAGCCCGGGATTTACGGGAAATCGCGGGTTTTCGTTTGCCGGCGATTAAACTTCTTTTATTCAGCGTCTCATCAAAAATGAAAACGAGTTTGAAAACTACAAGTCTCATGCGTTTTAGTGGTGAAAAAATAATTTAAAAAATTGTTCTGGAATTGAGTTTACTCACAGGGTACTTTCTTTGTACACATTCGACTATACGGCCCAAGCCCGGGATTTGCGGGAAATCGCAGGTTTTCGTTTGCCGGCGATTAAACTTCTTTTATTCAGCGTCTCATCAAAAATGAAAACTTTTTTGAAAACTACAAGTCTCATGTGATTTAGTGGTGAAAAGATAATTTAAAAAATCGTTCGGAAAATGAGTTTACTCCCTGGGTACTTTCTTTGTATACTTTTGACTATACGGGCCAAGCCCGAGATTTACGGGAAATTGCGGGTTTTCGTTTGCCGGCGATTAAACTTCTTTTATCCAGCGTCTTATCAAAAATGTAAACATTTTTGAAAACTACAAGTCATATGCGTTTTAGTGGTGAAAAAATAATTTAAATAATCGTTCGGGGAATGAGTTAACTCCCTGGGTACTTACTTTGTATACTTTTGACTATACGGGCCGAGTCTGGGATTTACGGGAAATCGCAGGTTTTCGTTTGCCGGCGATTAAACCTCTTTCATTAAGCGTCTCATTAAAAATGAAAACATTTTTAAAAACTACAAGTCTCATTCGTTCTAATGGTGCAGAAATAAGTTGAAAAATCGTTCGGAAAATCAGTTTACTCCTTGGGTACTTTCTTTATATACATTCAACTATACGGGCCAAGCCCGGGATGTACGGGAAATCGCGGGTTTTCGTTTGCCGGCGATTAAACTTCTTTTATTCAGCGTCTCATCAAAAATGAAAACAAGTTTGAAAACTACAAGTCTCATGCGTTTTAGTGGTGAAAAAATAATTTAAAAAATCGTTCGGAAAATGAGTTTACTCCCTGGGTACTTTCTTTGTATACTTTTGACTATACGGGCCAAGCCCGAGATTTACGGGAAATCGCGGGTTTTCGTTTGCCGGCGATTAAACTTCTTTTATCCAGCGTCTTATCAAAAATGTAAACATTTTTGAAAACTACAAGTCTTATGCGTTTTAGTGGTGAAAAAATAATTTAAATAATCGTTCGGGAAATGAGTTAACTCCCTGGGTACTTACTTTGTATACTTTTGACTATACGGGCCGAGTCTGGGATTTACGGGAAATCGCAGGTTTTCGTTTGCCGACGATTAAACCTCTTTCATTAAGCGTCTCATTAAAAATGAAAACATTTTTAAAAACTACAAGTCTCATTCGTTCTAATGGTGCAGAAATAAGTTGAAAAATCGTTCGGAAAATCAGTTTACTCCTTGGGTACTTTCTTTATATACATTCAACTATACGGGCCAAGCCCGGGATTTACGGGAAATCGCGGGTTTTCGTTTGCCGGCGATTAAACTTCTTTTATTCAGCGTCTCATTAAAAATGAAAACATTTTTAAAAACTACAAGTCTCATTCGTTCTAATGGTGCAGAAATAAGTTGAAAAATCGTTCGGGAAATCAGTTTACTCCTTGGGTACTTTCTTTATATACATTCAACTATACGGGCCAAGCCCGGGATTTACGGGAAATCGCGGGTATTCGTTTGCCGGCGATTAAACGTCTTTTATTCAGCGTCTCATCAAAAATGAAAACAAGTTTGAAAACTACAAGTCTCATGCGTTTTAGTGGTGAAAAAATAATTTAAAAAATCGTTCGGAAAATGAGTTTACTCCTTGGGTACTTTCTTTGTATACTTTTGACTATACGGGCCAAGCCCGGAATTTACGGGAAATCGCGGGTTTTCGTTTGCCGGCGATTAAACTTCTTTTATTCAGCGTCTTATCAAAAATGTAAACATTTTTGAAAACTACAAGTCTCATGCGTTTTAGTGGTGAAAAAATAATTTAAAAAATCGTTCTGGAAATGAGCTAACTCACAGGGTACTTTCTTTGTATTCATTCGACTATACGGGCCAAGCCCGGGATTTACGGGAATTAGCGGGTTTTCGCTTGCCGGCGATTAAACCTCTTTCATTTAGCGTCTCATCAAAAATGAGAACATTTTTGAAAACTACAAGTCTCCTGCGTTTTAGTGGTGAAAAAAAAATTTAAAAAATCCTTCGGGAATTGAGTTTATTTCCTGGGTACTTTCTTTGTATACATTCGACTACACGGGCCAGGCCCGGGATTAAGGGGAAATCGCAGGTTTTCCTTTGCCGGCGATTAAACTTCTTTTATTCAGCGTCTCATCAAAAATGAAAACTTTTTTGAAAACTACAAGTCTCATGCGATTTAGTGGTGAAAAGATAATTTAAAAAATCGTTCTGGAAATGAGTTTACTCACAGGGCACTTTCTTTGTATACATTCGACTATACGGGACAAGCCGGGATTTACGGGAAATCGCGGGTTTTAGTTAGCCGGTGATTAAACCTCTTTCATTAAGCGTCTCATTAAAAATGAAAACATTTTTAAAAACTACAAGTCTCATTCGTTCTAATGGTGCAGAAATAAGTTGAAAAATCGTTCGGGAAATCAGTTTACTCCTTGGGTACTTTCTTTATATACATTCAACTATCCGGGCCAAGCCCGGGATTTACAAGAAATCGCGGGTTTTCGTTTGCCGGCGATTAAACTTCTTTTATTCAGCGTCTCATCAAAAATGAAAACAAGTTTGAAAACTACAAGTCTCATGCGTTTTAGTGGTGAAAAAATAATTTAAAAAATCGTTCGGAAAATGAGTTTACTCCCTGGGTACTTTCTTTGTATACTTTTGACTATACGGGCCAAGCCCGGGATTTACGGGAAATCGCGGGTTTTCGTTTGCCGGCGATTAAACTTCTTTTATCCAGCGTCGTATCAAAAATGTAAACATTTTTGAAAACTACAAGTCTTATGCGTTTTAGTGGTGAAAAAATAATTTAAAAAATCGTTCGGGAAATGAGTTTACTCCCTGGGTACTTTCTTTGTATACTTTTGACTATACGGGCCGAGTCTGGGATTTACGGGAAATCGCAGGTTTTCGTTTGCCGGCGATTAAACCTTTTTCATTAAGCGTCTCATTAAAAATGAAAACATTTTTAAAAACTACAAGTCTCATTCGTTCTAAGGTGCAGAAATAAGTTGAAAAATCGTTCGGGAAATCAGTTTACTCCTTGGGAACTTTCTTTATATACATTCAACTATACGGGCCAAGCCCGGGATTTACGGGAAATCGTGGGTTTTCGTTTGCCGGCGATTAAACTTCTTTTATTCAGCGTCTCATTAAAAATGAAAACATTTTTAAAAACTACAAGTCTCATTCGTTCTAATGGTGCAGAAATAAGTTGAAAAATCGTTCGGGAAATCAGTTTACACCTTTGGTATTTTTTTTATATACATTCAACTATACGGGCCAAGCCCGGGATTTACGGGAAATCGCGGGTTTTCGTTTGCCGGCGATTAAACTTCTTTTATTCAGCGTCTCATCAAAAATGAAAACAAGTTTGAAAACTACAAGTCTCCTGCGTTTTAGTGGTGAAAAAAAAATTTAAAAAATCCTTCGGGAATTGAGTTTATTTCCTGGGTACTTTCTTTGTATACATTCGACTACACGGGCCAGGCCCGGGATTAAGGGGAAATCGCAGGTTTTCGTTTGCCGACGATTAAACTTTTTTATTCAGCGTCTCATCAAAAATGAAAACTTTTTTGAAAACTACAAGTCTCATGCGATTTAGTGGTGAAAAGATAATTTAAAAAATCGTTCTGGAAATGAGTTTACTCACAGGGCACTTTCTTTGTATACATTCGACTATACGGGACAAGCTGGGATTTACGGGAAATCGCGGGTTTTCGTTTGCCGGTGATTAAACCTCTTTCATTAAGCGTCTCATTAAAAATGAAAACATTTTTAAAAACTACAAGTCTCATTCGTTCTAATGGTGCAGAAATAAGTTGAAAAATCGTTCGGGAAATCAGTTTACTCCTTGGGTACTTTCTTTATATACATTCAACTATACGGGCCAAGCCCGGGATTTACGGGAAATCGTGGGTTTTCGTTTGCCGGCGATTAAACTTCTTTTATCCAGCGTCTTATCAAAAATGTAAACATTTTTGAAAACTACAAGTCTTATGCGTTTTAGTGGTGAAAAAATAATTTAAAAAATCGTTCGGAAAATGAGTTTACTCCCTGGGTACTTTCTTTGTATACTTTTGACTATACGGGCCAAGCCCGGGATTTACGGGAAATCGCGGGTTTTCGTTTGCCGGCGATTAAACTTCTTTTATCCAGCGTCTTATCAAAAATGTAAACATTTTTGAAAACTACAAGTCTTATGCGTTTTAGTGGTGAAAAAATAATTTAAAAAATCGTTCGGGAAATGAGTTTACTCCCTGGGTACTTTCTTTGTATACTTTTGACTATACGGGCCGAGTCTGGGATTTACGGGAAATCGCAGGTTTTCGTTTGCCGGCGATTAAACCTCTTTCATTAAGCGTCTCATTAAAAATGAAAACATTTTTAAAAACTACAAGTCTCATTCTTTCTAATGGTGCAGAAATAAGTTGAAAAATCGTTCGGGAAATCAGTGTACTCCTTGGGTACTTTCTTTATATACATTCAACTATACGGGCCAAGCCCGGGATTTACGGGAAATCGCGGGTTTTCGTTTGCCGGCGATTAAACTTCTTTTATTCAGCGTCTCATTAAAAATGAAAACATTTTTAAAAATTACAAGTCTCATTCGTTCTAATGGTGCAGAAATAAGTTGAAAAATCGTTCGGGAAATCAGTTTACTCCTTGGGTATTTTTTTTATATACATTCAACTATACGGGCCAAGCCCGGGATTTACGGGAAATCGCGGGTTTTCGTTTGCCGGCGATTAAACTTCTTTTATTCAGCGTCTCATCAAAAATGAAAACAAGTTTGAAAACTACAAGTCTCATGCGTTTTAGTGGTGAAAAAATAATTTAAAAAATCGTTCGGAAAATGAGTTTACTCCTTGGGTACTTTCTTTGTATACTTTTGACTATACGGGCCAAGCCCGGGATTTACGGGAAATCGCGGGTTTTCGTTTGCCGGCGATTAAACTTCTTTTATTCAGCGTCTTATCAAAAATGTAAACATTTTTGAAAACTACAAGTCTCATGCGTTTTAGTGGTGAAAAAATAATTTAAAAAATCGTTCTGGAAATGAGTTTACTCACAGGGTACTTTCTTTGTATTCATTCGACTATACGGGCCAAGCCCGGGATTTACGGGAATTAGCGGGTTTTCGCTTGCCGGCGATTAAACCTCTTTCATTTAGCGTCTCATCAAAAATGAGAACATTTTTGAAAACTACAAGTCTCCTGCGTTTTAGTGGTGAAAAAAAAATTTAAAAAATCCTTCGGGAATTGAGTTTATTCCCTGGGTACTTTCTTTGTATACATTCGACTACACGGACCAGGCCCGGGATTTAGGGGAAATCGCAGGTTTTCGTTTGCCGGCGATTAAACTTCTTTTATTCAGCGTCTCATCAAAAATGAAAACATTTTTGAAAACTACAAGTCTCATGCGTTTTAATGGTGAAAAAATAATTTAAAAAATCGTTCTGGAAATGAGTTTACTCACAGGGTACTTTCTTTGTATTCATTCGACTATACGGGCCAAGCCCGGGATTTACGGGAATTAGCGGGTTTTCGCTTGCCGGCGATTAAACCTCTTTCATTTAGCGTCTCATCGAAAATGAGAACATTTTTGAAAACTACAAGTCTTATGCGTTTTAGTGGTGAAAAAATAATTTAAAAAATCGTTCTGGAATTGAGTTTACTCACAGGGTACTTTCTTTGTTCACATTCGACTATACGGCCCAAGCCCGGGATTTGCGGGAAATCACGGGTTTTCGTTTGCAGGCGATTAAACCTCTTTCATTAAGCGTCTCATCAAAAATGAAAACATTTTTAAAAACTACAAGTCTCATGGGCTTTAGTGGTGAAATAATAATTTAAAAAATCGTTCGGGAAATGAGTTTACTCCCTGGGTACTTTCTTTGTATACTTTTGACTATACGCGCCGAGTCTGGGATTTACGAGAAATCGCAGGTTTTCGTTTGCCGGCGATTGAACTTCTTTTATTCAGCGTCTCATCATAAATGAAAACTTTTTTGAAAACTACAAGTCTCATGCGATTTAGTGGTGAAAAGATAATTTAAAAAATCGTTCGGAAAATGAGTTTACTCCCTGGGTACTTTCTTTGTATACTTTTGACTATACGGGCCAAGCCCGGGATTTACGGGAAATCGCGGGTTTTCGTTTGCCGGCGATTAAACTTCTTTTATTCAGCGTCTTATCAAAAATGTAAACATTTTTGAAAACTACAAGTCTTATGCGTTTTAGTGGTGAAAAAATAATTTAAAAAATCGTTCTGGAAATGAGTTTACTCACAGGGTACTTTCTTTGTATACATTCGACTATACGGGCCAAGCCCGGGATTTTCGGGAAATCGCGGGTTTTCGTTTGCCGGCGATTAAACCTCTTTCATTAAGCGTCTCATCAAAAATGAAAACATTTTTAAAAACTACAAGTCTCATGGGCTTTAGTGATGAAATAATAATTTAAAAAATCGTTCGGGAAATGAGTTTACTCCCTGGGTACTTTCTTTGTATACTTTTGGCTATAAGGGCCGAGTCTGGGATTTACGGGAAATCGCGGGTTTTCGTTTGCCGGCGATTAAACCTCTTTCATTAAGCGTCTCATTAAAAATGAAAACAAGTTTGAAAACTACAAGTCTCATGCGTTTTAGTGGTGAAAAAATAATTTAAAAAATCGTTCTGGAAATGAGTTTACTCACAGGGTACTTTCTTTGTGTTCATTCGACTATACGGGCCAAGCCCGGGATTTACGGGAATTAGCGGGTTTCCCTTGCCGGCGATTAAACCTCTTTCATTAGGCGTCTTATCAAAAATGAGAATATTTTTGAAAACTACAAGTCTCCTGCGTTTTAGTGGTGAAAAAAAAATTTAAAAAATCATTCGGGAATTGAGTTTATTCCCTGGGTACTTTCTTTGTATACATTCGACTACACGGGCCAGGCCCGTGATTTAGGGGAAATCGCAGGTTTTCGTTTGCCGGCGATTAAACTTCTTTTATTCAGCGTCTCATCAAAAATGAAAACATTTTTGAAAATTACAAGTCTCATTTGTTCTAGTGGTGCAGAAATAATTTGAAAAATCGTTCGGGAAATCAGTTTACTCATTGGGTACTTTCTTTATATACATTCAACTATACGTGCCAAGCCCGGGATTTACGTGAAATCGCGGGTTTTCGTTTGCCGGCGATTAAACTTCTTTTATTCAGCGTCTCATCAAAAATGAAAACAAGTTTGAAAACTACAAGTCTCATGCGCTTTAGTGGTGAAAAAATAATTTAAAAAATCGTTCGGGAAATGAGTTTAATCCCTGGGTACTTTCTTTGTATACTTTTGACTATACGGGACAAGCCGGGGATTTACGGTAAATCGCGGGTTTTCGTTTGCCGGCGATTAAAATTCTTTTATTCAGCGTCTCATCAAGAATGAAAACATTTTTGAAAACTACAATTCTTATGCGTTTTAGTGGTGAAAAAATAATTTAAAAAATCGTTCTGGAAATGAGTTTACTCACAGGGTATTTTCTTTGTATACATTCGACTATACGGGACAAGCCCGGGATTTACGAGAAATCGCAGGTTTTAGTTTGGCGGCGATTAAACTTCTTTTATTCAGCGTCTCATCAAAAATGAAAACATTTTTGAAAACTACAAGTCTCATTTGTTCTAGTGGTGCAGAAATAATTTGAAAAATCGTTCGGGAAATCAGTTTACTCATTGGGTACTTTCTTTATATACATTCAACTATACGTGCCAAGCCCGGGATTTACGTGAAATCGCGGGTTTTCGTTTGCCGGCGATTAAACTTCTTTTATTCAGCGTCTCATCAAAAATGAAAACAGGTTTGAAAACTACAAGTCTCATGCGCTTTAGTGGTGAAAAAATAATTTAAAAAATCATTCGGGAAATGAGTTTAATCCCTGGGTACTTTCTTTGTATACTTTTGACTATACGGGTCAAGCCCGGGATTTACGGTAAATCGCGGGTTTTCGTTTGCCGGCGATTAAACTTCTTTTATTCAGCGTCTCATCAAAAATAAAAACATTTTTAAAAACTACAAGTCTTATGCGTTTTAGTGGTGAAAAAATAATTTAAAAAATCGTTCGGGAAATGAGTTTACTCCCTGGGTACTTTCTTTGTATACTTTTCACTTTACGGGCCGAGTCTGGGATTTACGGGAAATCGCAGGTTTTCGTTTGCCGGCGATTAAACTTCTTTTATTCACCGTCTCATCAAAAATGAAAACATTTTTGAAAACTACAAGTCTTATGCGTTTTAGTGGTGACAAAATAATTTACAAAATCGTTCTGGAAATGAGTTTACTCACAGGGTACTTTCTTTGTATACATTCGACTATACGGGACTAGCCCGGGATTTACGGGAAATCGCAGGTGTTCGTTTGCCGGCGATTAAACTTCTTTTATTCAGCGTCTCATCAAAAATGAAAACATTTTTGAAAACTACAAGTCTCATTTGTTCTAGTGGTGCAGAAATAATTTGAAAAATCGTTCGCGAAATCAGTTTACGCATTGGGTACTTTCTTTATATACATTCAACTATACGTGCCAAGCCCGGGATTTACGTGAAATTGCGGGTCTTCGTTTGCCGGCGGTTAAACTTCTTTTATTCAGCGTCTCATCAAAAATGAAAACAAGTTTGAAAACTACAAGTCTCATGCGCTTTAGTGGTGAAAAAATAATTTAAAAAATCGTTCGGGAAATGAGTTTAATCCCTGGGTACTTTCTTTGTATACTTTTGACTATACGGGCCAAGCCCGGGATTTACGGTAAATCGCGGGTTTTCGTTTGCCGGCGATTAAACTTCTTTTATTCAGCGTCTCATCAAAAATGAAAACATTTTTGAAAACTACAAGTCTTATGCGTTTTAGTGGTGAAAAAATAATTTAAAAAATCGTTCGGGAAATGAGTTTACTCCCTGGGTACTTTCTTTGTATGCTTTTCACTATACGGGCCGAGTCTGGGAGTTACGGGAAATCGCAGGTTTTCGTTTGCCGGCGATTAAACTTCTTTTATTCAGCGTCTCATCAAAAATGAAAACATTTTTGAAAACTACAAGTCTAATGCGTTTTAGTGGTGAAAAAATAATTTAAAAAATCGTTTTGGAAATGAGTTTACTCACAGGGTACTTTCTTTGCATACATTCGACTATACGGGCCAAGACCGGGATTTTCGGGAAATCGCGGGTTTTCGTTTGCCGGCGATTAAACCTCTTTTATTAAGAGTCTCATCAAAAATGAAAACATTTTTAAAAACTACAAGTTTTATGCGCTTTAGTGGTGAAAAAATAATTTAAAAAATCGTTCGGAAAATGAGTTTACTCCCTGGGTACTTTCTTTGTATACTTTTGACTATACGGGCCAAGCCCGGGATTTACGGGAAATCGCGGGTTTTCGTTTGCCGGCGATTAAACTTCTTTTATTCAGCGTCTCATCAAAAATGAAAACATTTTTGAAAACTACAAGTCTTATGCGTTTTAGTGGTGAAAAAATAATTTAAAAAATCGTTCGGAAATGAGTTTACTCCCTGGGTACTTTCTTTGTATACTTTTCACTATACGGGCCGAGTCTGGGATTTACGGGAAATCGCAGGTTTTTGTTTGCCGGCGATTAAACTTCTTTTATTCAGCGTCTCATCAAAAATGAAAACATTTTTGAAAACTACAAGTCTTATGCGTTTTAGTGGTGAAAAAATAATTTAAAAAATCGTTCTGGAAATGAGTTTACTCACAGGGTACTTTCTTTGCATACATTCGACTATACGGGCCAAGCCCGGGATTTGCGGGAAATCGCGGGTTTTCGTTTGCCGGCGATTAAACCTCTTTCATTAAGCGTCTCATCAAAAATGAAAACATTTTTAAAAACTACAAGTCTCCTGCGTTTTAGTGGTGAAAAAAAAATTTAAAAAATCCTTCGGGAATTGAGTTTATTCACTGGGTACTTTCTTTGTATACATTCGACTACACGGGCCAGGCCTGGGATTTAGGGGAAATAGCAGGTTTTCGTTTGCCGGCGATTAAACTTCTTTTATTCAGCGTCTCATCAAAAATGAAAACTTTTTTGAAAACTACAAGTCTCATGCGATTTAGTGGTGAAAAGATAATTTAAAAAATCGTTCTGGAAATGAGTTTACTCACAGGGTACTTTCTTTGTATACATTCGACTATACGGGACAAGCCGGGATTTACGGGAATTCGCGGGTTTTCGTTTGCCGGCGATTAAACGTCTTTCATTAAGCGTCTCATTAAAAATGAAAACAGTTTTAAAAACTACAAGTCTCATTCGTTCTAATGGTGCAGAAATAAGTTGAAAAATCGTTCGGGAAATCAGTTTACTCCTTGGGTACATTCTTTATATACATTCAACTATACGGGCCAAGCCCGGGATTTACGGGAAATCGCGGATTTTCGTTTGCCGGCGATTAAACTTCTTTTATTCAGCGTCTCATCAAAAATGAAAACTTTTTTGAAAACTACAAGTCTCATGCGATTTAGTGGTGAAAAGATAATTTAAAAAATCGTTCTGGAAATGAGTTTACTCACAGGGTACTTTCTTTGTATACATTCGACTATACGGGACAAGCCGGGATTTACGGGAATTCGCGGGTTTTCGTTTGCCGGCGATTAAACCTCTTTCATTAAGCGTCTCATTAAAAATGAAAACATTTTTAAAAACTACAAGTCTCATTCGTTCTAATGGTGCAGAAATAAGTTGAAAAATCGTTCGGGAAATCAGTTTACTCCTTGGGTACTTTCTTTATATACATTCAACTATACGGGCCAAGCCCGGGATTTACGGGAAATCGCGGGTTTTCGTTTGCCGGCGATTAAACTTCTTTTATTCAGCGTCTCATTAAAAATGAAAACATTTTTAAAAACTACAAGTCTCATTCGTTCTAATGGTGCAGAAATAAGTTGAAAAATCGTTCGGGAAATCAGTTTACACCTTGGGTATTTTTTTTATATACATTCAACTATACGGGCCAAGCCCGGGATTTACGGGAAATCGCGGGTTTTCGTTTGCCGGCGATTAAACTTCTTTTATTCAGCGTCTCATGAAAAATGAAAACAAGTTTGAAAACTACAAGTCTCATGCGTTTTAGTGGTGAAAAAATAATTTAAAAAATCGTTCGGAAAATGAGTTTACTCCTTGGGTACTTTCTTTGTATACTTTTGACTATACGGGCCAAGCCCAGGATTTACGGGAAATCGCGGGTTTTCGTTTGCCGGCGATTAAACTTCTTTTATTCAGCGTCTTATCAAAAATGTAAACATTTTTGAAAACTACAAGTCTCATGCGTTTTAGTGGTGAAAAAATAATTGAAAAAATCGTTCTGGAAATGAGTTTACTCACAGGGTACTTTCTTTGTATTCATTCGACTATACGGGCCAAGCCCGGGATTTACGGGAATTAGCGGGTTTTTGCTTGCCGGCGATTAAACCTCTTTCATTTAGCGTCTCATCAAAAATGAGAACATTTTTGAAAACTACAAGTCTCCTGCGTTTTAGTGGTGAAAAAAAAAATTAAAAAATCCTCCGGGAATTGAGTTTATTCCCTGGGTACTTTCTTTGTATACATTCGACTACACGGGCCAGGCCCGGGATTTAGGGGAAATCGCAGGTTTTGGTTTGCCGGCGATTAAACTTCTTTTATTCAGCGTCTCATCAGAAATGAAAACATTTTTGAAAACTACAAGTCTTATGCGTTTTAGTGGTGAAAAAATAATTTAAAAAATTGTTCTGGAATTGAGTTTACTCACAGGGTACTTTCTTTGTACACATTCGACTATACGGCCCAAGCCCGGGATTTGCGGGAAATCACGGGTTTTCGTTTGCAGGCGATTAAACCTCTTTTATTAAGCGTCTCATCAAAAATGAAAACATTTTTAAAAACTACAAGTCTCATGCGATTTAGTGGTGAAAAGATAATTTAAAAAATCCTTCGGAAAATGAGTTTACTCCCTGGGTACTTTCTTTGTATACTTTTGACTATACGGGCCAAGACCGGGATTTACGGGAAATCGCGGGTTTTCGTTTGCCGGCAATTAAACCTCTTTCATTAAGCGTCTCATTAAAAATGAAAACATTTTTAAAAACTACAAGTCTCATTCGTTCTAATGGTGCAGAAATAAGTTGAAAAATCGTTCGGGAAATCAGTTTACTCCTTGGGTACTTTCTTTTTATACATTCAACTATACGGGCCAAGCCCGGGATTTACGGGAAATCGCGGGTTTTCGTTTGCCGGCGATTAAACTTCTTTTATTCAGCGTCTCATTAAAAATGTAAACATTTTTGAAAACTACAAGTCTCATGCGTTTTAGTGGTGGAAAAATAATTTAAAAAATCGTTCTGGAAATGAGTTTACTCACAGGGTACTTTCTTTGTATTCATTCGACTATACGGGCCAAGCCCGGGATTTACGGGAATTAGCGGGTTTTCGCTTGACGGCGATTAAACCTCTTTCATTTAGCGTCTCATCAAAAATGAGAACATTTTTGAAAACTACAAGTCTCCTGCGTTTTAGTGGTGAAAAAAAAATTTAAAAAAACCTTCGGGAATTGAGTTTAAATCCTGGGTACTTTCTTTGTATACATTCGACTACACGGGCCAGGCCCGGGATTAAGGGGAAATCGCAGGTTTTCGTTTGCCGGCGATTAAACTTCTTTTATTCAGCGTCTCATCAAAAATGAAAACTTTTTTGAAAACTACAAGTCTCATGCGATTTAGTGGTGAAAAGATAATTTAAAAAATCGTTCTGGAAATGAGTTTACTCACAGGGCACTTTCTTTGTATACATTCGACTATACGGGACAAGCCGGGATTTACGGGAAATCGCGGGTTTTCGTTTGCCGGTGATTAAACCTCTTTCATTAAGCGTCTCATTAAAAATGAAAACATTTTTAAAAACTACAAGTCTCATTCGTTCTAATGGTGCAGAAATAAGTTGAAAAATCGTTCGGGAAATCAGTTTACTCCTTGGGTACTTTCTTTATATACATTCAACTATACGGGCCAAGCCCGGGATTTACGGGAAATCGCGGGTTTTCGTTTGCCGGCGATTAAACTTCTTTTATTCAGCGTCTCATGAAAAATGAAAACAAGTTTGAAAACTACAAGTCTCATGCGTTTTAGTGGTGAAAAAATAATTTAAAAAATCGTTCGGAAAATGAGTTTACTCCTTGGGTACTTTCTTTGTATACTTTTGACTATACGGGCCAAGCCCAGGATTTACGGGAAATCGCGGGTTTTCGTTTGCCGGCGATTAAACTTCTTTTATTCAGCGTCTTATCAAAAATGTAAACATTTTTGAAAACTACAAGTCTCATGCGTTTTAGTGGTGAAAAAATAATTGAAAAAATCGTTCTGGAAATGAGTTTACTCACAGGGTACTTTCTTTGTATTCATTCGACTATACGGGCCAAGCCCGGGATTTACGGGAATTAGCGGGTTTTCGCTTGCCGGCGATTAAACCTCTTTCATTTAGCGTCTCATCAAAAATGAGAACATTTTTGAAAACTACAAGTCTCCTGCGTTTTAGTGGTGAAAAAAAAAATTAAAAAATCCTCCGGGAATTGAGTTTATTCCCTGGGTACTTTCTTTGTATACATTCGACTACACGGGCCAGGCCCGGGATTTAGGGGAAATCGCAGGTTTTGGTTTGCCGGCGATTAAACTTCTTTTATTCAGCGTCTCATCAGAAATGAAAACATTTTTGAAAACTACAAGTCTTATGCGTTTTAGTGGTGAAAAAATAATTTAAAAAATTGTTCTGGAATTGAGTTTACTCACAGGGTACTTTCTTTGTACACATTCGACTATACGGCCCAAGCCCGGGATTTGCGGGAAATCACGGGTTTTCGTTTGCAGGCGATTAAACCTCTTTTATTAAGCGTCTCATCAAAAATGAAAACATTTTTAAAAACTACAAGTCTCATGCGATTTAGTGGTGAAAAGATAATTTAAAAAATCCTTCGGAAAATGAGTTTACTCCCTGGGTACTTTCTTTGTATACTTTGACTATACGGGCCAAGACCAGGATTTACGGGAAATCGCGGGTTTTCGTTTGCCGGCAATTAAACCTCTTTCATTAAGCGTCTCATTAAAAATGAAAACATTTTTAAAAACTACAAGTCTCATTCGTTCTAATGGTGCAGAAATAAGTTGAAAAATCGTTCGGGAAATCAGTTTACTCCTTGGGTACTTTCTTTTTATACATTCAACTATACGGGCCAAGCCCGGGATTTACGGGAAATCGCGGGTTTTCGTTTGCCGGCGATTAAACTTCTTTTATTCAGCGTCTCATTAAAAATGTAAACATTTTTGAAAACTACAAGTCTCATGCGTTTTAGTGGTGGAAAAATAATTTAAAAAATCGTTCTGGAAATGAGTTTACTCACAGGGTACTTTCTTTGTATTCATTCGACTATACGGGCCAAGCCCGGGATTTACGGGAATTAGCGGGTTTTCGCTTGACGGCGATTAAACCTCTTTCATTTAGCGTCTCATCAAAAATGAGAACATTTTTGAAAACTACAAGTCTCCTGCGTTTTAATGGTGAAAAAAAAAATTTAAAAAAACCTTCGGGAATTGAGTTTAAATCCTGGGTACTTTCTTTGTATACATTCGACTACACGGGCCAGGCCCGGGATTAAGGGGAAATCGCAGGTTTTCGTTTGCCGGCGATTAAACTTCTTTTATTCAGCGTCTCATCAAAAATGAAAACTTTTTTGAAAACTACAAGTCTCATGCGATTTAGTGGTGAAAAGATAATTTAAAAAATCGTTCTGGAAATGAGTTTACTCACAGGGCACTTTCTTTGTATACATTCGACTATACGGGACAAGCCGGGATTTACGGGAAATCGCGGGTTTTCGTTTGCCGGTGATTAAACCTCTTTCATTAAGCGTCTCATTAAAAATGAAAACATTTTTAAAAACTACAAGTCTCATTCGTTCTAATGGTGCAGAAATAAGTTGAAAAATCGTTCGGGAAATCAGTTTACTCCTTGGGTACTTTCTTTATATACATTCAACTATACGGGCCAAGCCCGGGATTTACAAGAAATCGCGGGTTTTCGTTTGCCGGCGATTAAACTTCTTTTATCCAGCGTCGTATCAAAAATGTAAACATTTTTGAAAACTACAAGTCTTATGCGTTTTAGTGGTGAAAAAATAATTTAAAAAATCGTTCGGGAAATGAGTTTACTCCCTGGGTACTTTCTTTGTATACTTTTGACTATACGGGCCGAGTCTGGGATTTACGGGAAATCGCAGGTTTTCGTTTGCCGGCGATTAAACCTTTTTCATTAAGCGTCTCATTAAAAATGAAAACATTTTTAAAAACTACAAGTCTCATTCGTTCTAAGGTGCAGAAATAAGTTGAAAAATCGTTCGGGAAATCAGTTTACTCCTTGGGTACTTTCTTTATATACATTCAACTATACGGGCCAAGCCCGGGATTTACGGGAAATCGTGGGTTTTCGTTTGCCGGCGATTAAACTTCTTTTATTCAGCGTCTCATTAAAAATGAAAACATTTTTAAAAACTACAAGTCTCATTCGTTCTAATGGTGCAGAAATAAGTTGAAAAATCGTTCGGGAAATCAGTTTACTCCTTGGGTATTTTTTTTATAAACATTCAACTATACGGGCCAAGCCCGGGATTTACGGGAAATCGCGGGTTTTCGTTTGCCGGCGATTAAACTTCTTTTATTCAGCGTCTCATCAAAAATGAAAACAAGTTTGAAAACTACAAGTCTCCTGCGTTTTAGTGGTGAAAAAAAAATTTAAAAAATCCTTCGGGAATTGAGTTTATTTCCTGGGTACTTTCTTTGTATACATTCGAGTACACGGGCCAGGCCCGGGATTAAGGGGAAATCGCAGGTTTTCGTTTGCCGACGATTAAACTTTTTTATTCAGCGTCTCATCAAAAATGAAAACTTTTTTAAAAACTACAAGTCTCATGCGATTTAGTGGTGAAAAGATAATTTAAAAAATCGTTCTGGAAATGAGTTTACTCACAGGGCACTTTCTTTGTATACATTCGACTATACGGGACAAGCCGGGATTTACGGGAAATCGCGGGTTTTCGTTTGCCGGTGATTAAACCTCTTTCATTAAGCGTCTCATTAAAAATGAAAACATTTTTAAAAACTACAAGTCTCATTCGTTCTAATGGTGCAGAAATAAGTTGAAAAATCGTTCGGGAAATCAGTTTACTCCTTGGGTACTTTCTTTATATACATTCAACTATACGGGCCAAGCCCGGGATTTACGGGAAATCGCGGGTTTTCGTTTGCCGGCGATTAAACTTCTTTTATTCAGCGTCTCATCAAAAATGAAAACAAGTTTGAAAACTACAAGTCTCATGCGTTTTAGTGGTGAAAAAATAATTTAAAAAATCGTTCGGAAAATGAGTTTACTCCCTGGATACTTTCTTTGTATACTTTTGACTATACGGGCCAAGCCCGGGATTTACGGGAAATCGCGGGTTTTCGTTTGCCGGCGATTAAACTTCTTTTATCCAGCGTCTTATCAAAAATGTAAACATTTTTGAAAACTACAAGTCTTATGCGTTTTAGTGGTGAAAAAATAATTTAAAAAATCGTTCGGGAAATGAGTTTACTCCCTGGGTACTTTCTTTGTATACTTTTGACTATACGGGACGAGTCTGGGATTTACGGGAAATCGCAGGTTTTCGTTTGCCGGCGATTAAACCTCTTTCATTAAGCGTCTCATTAAAAATGAAAACATTTTTAAAAACTACAAGTCTCATTCGTTCTAATGGTGCAGAAATAAGTTGAAAAATCGTTCGGGAAATCAGTGTACTCCTTGGGTACTTTCTTTATATACATTCAACTATACGGGCCAAGCCCGGGATTTACGGGAAATCGCGGGTTTTCGTTTGCCGGCGATTAAACTTCTTTTATTCAGCGTCTCATTAAAAATGAAAACATTTTTAAAAACTACAAGTCTCATTCGTTCTAATGGTGCAGAAATAAGTTGAAAAATCGTTCGGGAAATCAGTTTACTCCTTGAATATTTTTTTTATATACATTCAACTATACGGGCCAAGCCCGGGATTTACGGGAAATCGCGGGTTTTCGTTTGCCGGCGATTAAACTTCTTTTATTCAGCGTCTCATCAAAAATGAAAACAAGTTTGAAAACTACAAGTCTCATGCGTTTTAGTGGTGAAAAAATAATTTAAAAAATCGTTCGGAAAATGAGTTTACTCCTTGGGTACTTTCTTTGTATACTTTTGACTATACGGATCAAGCCCGGGATTTACGGGAAATCGCGGGTTTTCGTTTGCCGGCGATTAAACTTCTTTTATTCAGCGTCTTATCAAAAATGTAAACATTTTTGAAAACTACAAGTCTCATGCGTTTTAATGGTGAAAAAATAATTTAAAAAATCGTTCTGGAAATGAGTTTACTCACAGGGTACTTTCTTTGTATTCATTCGACTATACGGGCCAAGCCCGGGATTTTCCGGAATTAGCGGGTTTTCGCTTGCCGGCGATTAAACCTCTTTCATTTAGCGTCTCATCGAAAATGAGAACATTTTTGAAAACTACAAGTCTTATGCGTTTTAGTGGTGAAAAAATAATTTAAAAAATCGTTCTGGAATTGAGTTTACTCACAGGGTACTTTCTTTGTTCACATTCGACTATACAGCCCAAGCCCGGGATTTGCGGGAAATCACGGGTTTTCGTTTGCAGGCGATTAAACCTCTTTCATTAAGCGTCTCATCAAAAATGAAAACATTTTTAAAAACTACAAGTCTCATGGGCTTTAGTGGTGAAATAATAATTTAAAAAATCGTTCGGGAAATGAGTTTACTCCCTGGGTACTTTCTTTGTATACTTTTGACTATACGCGCCGAGTCTGGGATTTACGAGAAATCGCAGGTTTTCGTTTGCCGACGATTAAACTTTTTTATTCAGCGTCTCATCAAAAATGAAAACTTTTTTGAAAACTACAAGTCTCATGCGATTTAGTGGTGAAAAGATAATTTAAAAAATTGTTCTGGAAATGAGTTTACTCACAGGGCACTTTCTTTGTATACATTCGACTATACGGGACAAGCCGGGATTTACGGGAAATCGCGGGTTTTCGTTTGCCGGTGATTAAACCTCTTTCATTAAGCGTCTCATTAAAAATGAAAACATTTTTAAAAACTACAAGTCTCATTCGTTCTAATGGTGCAGAAATAAGTTGAAAAATCGTTCGGGAAATCAGTTTACTCCTTGGGTACTTTCTTTATATACATTCAACTATACGGGCCAAGCCCGGGATTTACGGGAAATCGCGGGTTTTCGTTTGCCGGCGATTAAACTTCTTTTATTCAGCGTCTCATCAAAAATGAAAACAAGTTTGAAAACTACAAGTCTCATGCGTTTTAGTGGTGAAAAAATAATTTAAAAAATCGTTCGGAAAATGAGTTTACTCCCTGGATACTTTCTTTGTATACTTTTGACTATACGGGCCAAGCCCGGGATTTACGGGAAATCGCGGGTTTTCGTTTGCCGGCGATTAAACTTCTTTTATCCAGCGTCTTATCAAAAATGTAAACATTTTTGAAAGCTACAAGTCTTATGCGTTTTAGTGGTGAAAAAATAATTTAAAAAATCGTTCGGGAAATGAGTTTACTCCCTGGGTACTTTCTTTGTATACTTTTGACTATACGGGACGAGTCTGGGATTTACGGGAAATCGCAGGTTTTCGTTTGCCGGCGATTAAACCTCTTTCATTAAGCGTCTCATTAAAAATGAAAACTTTTTAAAAAACTACAAATCTCATTCGTTCTAATGGTGCAGAAATAAGTTGAAAAATCGTTCGGGAAATCAGTGTACTCCTTCGGTACTTTCTTTATATACATTCAACTATACGGGCCAAGCCCGGGATTTACGGGAAATCGCGGGTTTTCGTTTGCCGGCGATTAAACTTCTTTTATTCAGCGTCTCATTAAAAATGAAAACATTTTTAAAAACTACAAGTCTCATTCGTTCTAATGGTGCAGAAATAAGTTGAAAAATCGTTCGGGAAATCAGTTTACTCCTTGAATATTTTTTTTATATACATTCAACTATACGGGCCAAGCCCGGGATTTACGGGAAATCGCGGGTTTTCGTTTGCCGGCGATTAAACTTCTTTTATTCAGCGTCTCATCAAAAATGAAAACAAGTTTGAAAACTACAAGTCTCCTGCGTTTTAGTGGTGAAAAAAAAATTTAAAAAATCCTTCGGGAATTGAGTTTATTCCCTGGGTACTTTCTTTGTATACATTCGACTACACGGACCAGGCCCGGGATTTAGGGGAAATCGCAGGTTTTCGTTTGCCGGCGATTAAACTTCTTTTATTCAGCGTCTCATCAAAAATGAAAACATTTTTGAAAACTACAAGTCTCATGCGTTTTAATGGTGAAAAAATAATTTAAAAAATCGTTCTGGAAATGAGTTTACTCACAGGGTACTTTCTTTGTATTCATTCGACTATACGGGCCAAGCCCGGGATTTTCCGGAATTAGCGGGTTTTCGCTTGCCGGCGATTAAACCTCTTTCATTTAGCGTCTCATCAAAAATGAAAACAAGTTTGAAAACTACAAGTCTCATGCGTTTTAGTGGTGAAAAAATAATTTAAAAAATCGTTCGGAAAATGAGTTTACTCCCTGGATACTTTCTTTGTATACTTTTGACTATACGGGCCAAGCCCGGGATTTACGGGAAATCGCGGGTTTTCGTTTGCCGGCGATTAAACTTCTTTTATCCAGCGTCTTATCAAAAATGTAAACATTTTTGAAAGCTACAAGTCTTATGCGTTTTAGTGGTGAAAAAATAATTTAAAAAATCGTTCGGGAAATGAGTTTACTCCCTGGGTACTTTCTTTGTATACTTTTGACTATACGGGACGAGTCTGGGATTTACGGGAAATCGCAGGTTTTCGTTTGCCGGCGATTAAACCTCTTTCATTAAGCGTCTCATTAAAAATGAAAACTTTTTAAAAAACTACAAATCTCATTCGTTCTAATGGTGCAGAAATAAGTTGAAAAATCGTTCGGGAAATCAGTGTACTCCTTGGGTACTTTCTTTATATACATTCAACTATACGGGCCAAGCCCGGGATTTACGGGAAATCGCGGGTTTTCGTTTGCCGGCGATTAAACTTCTTTTATTCAGCGTCTCATTAAAAATGAAAACATTTTTAAAAACTACAAGTCTCATTCGTTCTAATGGTGCAGAAATAAGTTGAAAAATCGTTCGGGAAATCAGTTTACTCCTTGAATATTTTTTTTATATACATTCAACTATACGGGCCAAGCCCGGGAATTACGGGAAATCGCGGGTTTTCGTTTGCCGGCGATTAAACTTCTTTTATCCAGCGTCTTATCAAAAATGTAAACATTTTTGAAAGCTACAAGTCTTATGCGTTTTAGTGGTGAAAAAATAATTTAAAAAATCGTTCGGGAAATGAGTTTACTCCCTGGGTACTTTCTTTGTATACTTTTGACTATACGGGACGAGTCTGGGATTTACGGGAAATCGCAGGTTTTCGTTTGCCGGCGATTAAACCTCTTTCATTAAGCGTCTCATTAAAAATGAAAACTTTTTAAAAAACTACAAATCTCATTCGTTCTAATGGTGCAGAAATAAGTTGAAAAATCGTTCGGGAAATCAGTGTACTCCTTCGGTACTTTCTTTATATACATTCAACTATACGGGCCAAGCCCGGGATTTACGGGAAATCGCGGGTTTTCGTTTGCCGGCGATTAAACTTCTTTTATTCAGCGTCTCATTAAAAATGAAAACATTTTTAAAAACTACAAGTCTCATTCGTTCTAATGGTGCAGAAATAAGTTGAAAAATCGTTCGGGAAATCAGTTTACTCCTTGAATATTTTTTTTATATACATTCAACTATACGGGCCAAGCCCGGGATTTACGGGAAATCGCGGGTTTTCGTTTGCCGGCGATTAAACTTCTTTTATTCAGCGTCTCATCAAAAATGAAAACAAGTTTGAAAACTACAAGTCTCCTGCGTTTTAGTGGTGAAAAAAAAATTTAAAAAATCCTTCGGGAATTGAGTTTATTCCCTGGGTACTTTCTTTGTATACATTCGACTACACGGACCAGGCCCGGGATTTAGGGGAAATCGCAGGTTTTCGTTTGCCGGCGATTAAACTTCTTTTATTCAGCGTCTCATCAAAAATGAAAACATTTTTGAAAACTACAAGTCTCATGCGTTTTAATGGTGAAAAAATAATTTAAAAAATCGTTCTGGAAATGAGTTTACTCACAGGGTACTTTCTTTGTATTCATTCGACTATACGGGCCAAGCCCGGGATTTTCCGGAATTAGCGGGTTTTCGCTTGCCGGCGATTAAACCTCTTTCATTTAGCGTCTCATCAAAAATGAAAACAAGTTTGAAAACTACAAGTCTCATGCGTTTTAGTGGTGAAAAAATAATTTAAAAAATCGTTCGGAAAATGAGTTTACTCCCTGGATACTTTCTTTGTATACTTTTGACTATACGGGCCAAGCCCGGGATTTACGGGAAATCGCGGGTTTTCGTTTGCCGGCGATTAAACTTCTTTTATCCAGCGTCTTATCAAAAATGTAAACATTTTTGAAAGCTACAAGTCTTATGCGTTTTAGTGGTGAAAAAATAATTTAAAAAATCGTTCGGGAAATGAGTTTACTCCCTGGGTACTTTCTTTGTATACTTTTGACTATACGGGACGAGTCTGGGATTTACGGGAAATCGCAGGTTTTCGTTTGCCGGCGATTAAACCTCTTTCATTAAGCGTCTCATTAAAAATGAAAACTTTTTAAAAAACTACAAATCTCATTCGTTCTAATGGTGCAGAAATAAGTTGAAAAATCGTTCGGGAAATCAGTGTACTCCTTGGGTACTTTCTTTATATACATTCAACTATACGGGCCAAGCCCGGGATTTACGGGAAATCGCGGGTTTTCGTTTGCCGGCGATTAAACTTCTTTTATTCAGCGTCTCATTAAAAATGAAAACATTTTTAAAAACTACAAGTCTCATTCGTTCTAATGGTGCAGAAATAAGTTGAAAAATCGTTCGGGAAATCAGTTTACTCCTTGAATATTTTTTTTATATACATTCAACTATACGGGCCAAGCCCGGGAATTACGGGAAATCGCGGGTTTTCGTTTGCCGGCGATTAAACTTCTTTTATTCAGCGTCTCATCAAAAATGAAAACAAGTTTGAAAACTACAAGTCTCCTGCGTTTTAGTGGTGAAAAAAAAATTTAAAAAATCCTTCGGGAATTGAGTTTATTCCCTGGGTACTTTCTTTGTATACATTCGACTACACGGACCAGGCCCGGGATTTAGGGGAAATCGCAGGTTTTCGTTTGCCGGCGATTAAACTTCTTTTATTCAGCGTCTCATCAAAAATGAAAACATTTTTGAAAACTACAAGTCTCATGCGTTTTAATGGTGAAAAAATAATTTAAAAAATCGTTCTGGAAATGAGTTTACTCACAGGGTACTTTCTTTGTATTCATTCGACTATACGGGCCAAGCCCGGGATTTTCCGGAATTAGCGGGTTTTCGCTTGCCGGCGATTAAACCTCTTTCATTTAGCGTCTCATCGAAAATGAGAACATTTTTGAAAACTACAAGTCTTATGCGTTTTAGTGGTGAAAAAATAATTTAAAAAATCGTTCTGGAATTGAGTTTACTCACAGGGTACTTTCTTTGTTCACATTCGACTATACGGCCCAAGCCCGGGATTTGCGGGAAATCACGGGTTTTCGTTTGCAGGCGATTAAACCTCTTTCATTAAGCGTCTCATCAAAAATGAAAACATTTTTAAAAACTACAAGTCTCATGGGCTTTAGTAGTGAAATAATAATTTAAAAAATCGTTCGGGAAATGAGTTTACTCCCTGGGTACTTTCTTTGTATACTTTTGACTATACGCGCCGAGTCTGGGATTTACGAGAAATCGCAGGTTTTCGTTTGCCGACGATTAAACTTTTTTATTCAGCGTCTCATCAAAAATGAAAACTTTTTTGAAAACTACAAGTCTCATGCGATTTAGTGGTGAAAAGATAATTTAAAAAATTGTTCTGGAAATGAGTTTACTCACAGGGCACTTTCTTTGTATACATTCGACTATACGGGACAAGCCGGGATTTACGGGAAATCGCGGGTTTTCGTTTGCCGGTGATTAAACCTCTTTCATTAAGCGTCTCATTAAAAATGAAAACATTTTTAAAAACTACAAGTCTCATTCGTTCTAATGGTGCAGAAATAAGTTGAAAAATCGTTCGGGAAATCAGTTTACTCCTTGGGTACTTTCTTTATATACATTCAACTATACGGGCCAAGCCCGGGATTTACGGGAAATCGCGGGTTTTCGTTTGCCGGCGATTAAACTTCTTTTATTCAGCGTCTCATCAAAAATGAAAACAAGTTTGAAAACTACAAGTCTCATGCGTTTTAGTGGTGAAAAAATAATTTAAAAAATCGTTCGGAAAATGAGTTTACTCCCTGGGTACTTTCTTTGTATACTTTTGACTATACGGGCCAAGCCCGGGATTTACGGGAAATCGCGGGTTTTCGTTTGCCGGCGATTAAACTTCTTTTATCCAGCGTCTTATCAAAAATGTAAACATTTTTGAAAACTACAAGTCTTATGCGTTTTAGTGGTGAAAAAATAATTTAAAAAATCGTTCGGGAAATGAGTTTACTCCCTGGGTACTTTCTTTGTATACTTTTGACTATACGGGCCGAGTCTGGGATTTACGGGAAATCGCAGGTTTTCGTTTGCCGGCGATTAAACCTCTTTCATTAAGCGTCTCATTAAAAATGAAAACATTTTTAAAAACTACAAGTCTCATTCGTTCTAATGGTGCAGAAATAAGTTGAAAAATCGTTCGGGAAATCAGTGTACTCCTTGGGTACTTTCTTTATATACATTCAACTATACGGGCCAAGCCCGGGATTTACGGGAAATCGCGGGTTTTCGTTTGCCGGCGATTAAACTTCTTTTATTCAGCGTCTCATTAAAAATGAAAACATTTTTAAAAACTACAAGTCTCATTCGTTCTAATGGTGCAGAAATAAGTTGAAAAATCGTTCGGGAAATCAGTTTACTCCTTGAATATTTTTTTTATATACATTCAACTATACGGGCCAAGCCCGGGATTTACGGGAAATCGCGGGTTTTCGTTTGCCGGCGATTAAACTTCTTTTATTCAGCGTCTCATCAAAAATGAAATAAGTTTAAAAACTACAAGTCTCATGCGTTTTAGTGGTGAAAAAATAATTTAAAAAATCGTTCGGAAAATGAGTTTACTCCTTGGGTACTTTCTTTGTATACTTTTGACTATACGGGCCAAGCCCGGGATTTACGGGAAATCGCGGGTTTTCGTTTGCCGGCGATTAAACTTCTTTTATTCAGCGTCTTATCAAAAATGTAAACATTTTTGAAAACTACAAGTCTCATACGTTTTAGTGGTGAAAAAATAATTTAAAAAATCGTTCTGGAAATGAGTTTACTCACAGGGTACTTTCTTTGTATTCATTCGACTATACGGGCCAAGCCCGGGATTTACGGGAATTAGCGGGTTTTCGCTTGCCGGCGATTAAACCTCTTTCATTTAGCGTCTCATCAAAAATGAGAACATTTTTGAAAACTACAAGTCTCCTGCGTTTTAGTGGTGAAAAAAAAATTTAAAAAGTCCTTCGGGAATTGAGTTTATTCCCTGGGTACTTTCTTTGTATACATTCGACTACACGGACCAGGCCCGGGATTTAGGGGAAATCGCAGGTTTTCGTTTGCCGGCGATTAAACTTCTTTTATTCAGCGTCTTATCAAAAATGTAAACATTTTTGAAAACTACAAGTCTCATACGTTTTAGTGGTGAAAAAATAATTTAAAAAATCGTTCTGGAAATGAGTTTACTCACAGGGTACTTTCTTTGTATTCATTCGACTATACGGGCCAAGCCCGGGATTTACGGGAATTAGCGGGTTTTCGCTTGCCGGCGATTAAACCTCTTTCATTTAGCGTCTCATCAAAAATGAGAACATTTTTGAAAACTACAAGTCTCCTGCGTTTTAGTGGTGAAAAAAAAATTTAAAAAGTCCTTCGGGAATTGAGTTTATTCCCTGGGTACTTTCTTTGTATACATTCGACTACACGGACCAGGCCCGGGATTTAGGGGAAATCGCAGGTTTTCGTTTGCCGGCGATTAAACTTCTTTTATTCAGCGTCTTATCAAAAATGTAAACATTTTTGAAAACTACAAGTCTCATACGTTTTAGTGGTGAAAAAATAATTTAAAAAATCGTTCTGGAAATGAGTTTACTCACAGGGTACTTTCTTTGTATTCATTCGACTATACGGGCCAAGCCCGGAATTTACGGGAATTAGCGGGTTTTCGCTTGCCGGCGATTAAACCTCTTTCATTTAGCGTCTCATCAAAAATGAGAACATTTTTGAAAACTACAAGTCTCCTGCGTTTTAGTGGTGAAAAAAAAATTTAAAAAGTCCTTCGGGAATTGAGTTTATTCCCTGGGTACTTTCTTTGTATACATTCGACTACACGGACCAGGCCCGGGATTTAGGGGAAATCGCAGGTTTTCGTTTGCCGGCGATTAAACTTCTTTTATTCAGCGTCTCATCAAAAATGAAAACATTTTTGAAAACTACAAGTCTCATGCGTTTTAATGGTGAAAAAATAATTTAAAAAATCGTTCTGGAAATGAGTTTACTCACAGGGTACTTTCTTTGTATTCATTCGACTATACGGGCCAAGCCCGGGATTTACGGGAATTAGCGGGTTTTCGCTTGCCGGCGATTAAACCTCTTTCATTTAGCGTCTCATCGAAAATGAGAAAATTTTTGAAAACTACAAGTCTTATGCGTTTTAGTGGTGAAAAAATAATTTAAAAAATCGTTCTGGAATTGAGTTTACTCACAGGGTACTTTCTTTGTTCACATTCGACTATACGGCCCAAGCCCGGGATTTGCGGGAAATCACGGGTTTTCGTTTGCAGGCGATTAAACCTCTTTCATTAAGCGTCTCATCAAAAATGAAAACATTTTTAAAAACTACAAGTCTCATGGGCTTTAGTGGTGAAATAATAATTTAAAAAATCGTTCGGGAAATGAGTTTACTCCCTGGGTACTTTCTTTGTATACTTTTGACTATACGCGCCGAGTCTGGGATTTACGAGAAATCGCAGGTTTTCGTTTGCCGGCGATTGAACTTCTTTTATTCAGCGTCTCATCATAAATGAAAACTTTTTTGAAAACTACAAGTCTCATGCGATTTAGTGGTGAAAAAATAATTTAAAAAATCGTTCGGAAAATGAGTTTACTCCCTGGGTACTTTCTTTGTATACTTTTGACTATACGGGCCAAGCCCGGGATTTACGGGAAATCGCGGGTTTTCGTTTGCCGGCGATTAAACTTCTTTTATTCAGCGTCTTATCAAAAATGTAAACATTTTTGAAAACTACAAGTCTTATGCGTTTTAGTGGTGAAAAAATAATTTAAAAAATCGTTCTGGAAATGAGTTTGCTCACAGGGTACTTTCTTTGTATACATTCGACTATACGGGCCAAGCCCGGGATTTTCGGGAAATCGCGGGTTTTCGTTTGCCGGCGATTAAACCTCTTTCATTAAGCGTCTCATCAAAAATGAAAACATTTTTAAAAAACTACAAGTCTCATGGGCTTTAGTGATGAAATAATAATTTAAAAAATCGTTCGGGAAATGAGTTTACTCCCTGGGTACTTTCTTTGTATACTTTTGGCTATTCGGGCCGAGTCTGGGATTTACGGGAAATCGCGGGTTTTCGTTTGCCGGCGATTAAACCTCTTTCATTAAGCGTCTCATTAAAAATGAAAACAAGTTTGAAAACTACAAGTCTCATGCGTTTTAGTGGTGAAAAAATAATTTAAAAAATCGTTCGGAAAATGAGTTTACTCTCTGGGTACTTTCTTTGTATACTTTTGACTATACGGGCCAAGCCCGGGATTTACGGGAAATCGCGGGTTTTCGTTTGCCGGCGATTAAACTTCTTTTATTCAGCGTCTTATCAAAAATGTAAACATATTTGAAAACTACAAGTCTTATGCGTTTTAATGGTGAAAAAATAATTTAAAAAATCGTTCTGGAAATGAGTTTACTCACAGGGTACTTTCTTTGTGTTCATTCGACTATACGGGCCAAGCCCGGGATTTACGGGAATTAGCGGGTTTCCCTTGCCGGCGATTAAACCTCTTTCATTAGGCGTCTTATCAAAAATGAGAATATTTTTGAAAACTACAAGTCTCCTGCGTTTTAGTGGTGAAAAAAAAATTTAAAAAATCATTCGGGAATTGAGTTTATTCCCTGGGTACTTTCTTTGTATACATTCGACTACACGGGCCAGGCCCGTGATTTAGGGGAAATCGCAGGTTTTCGTTTGCCGGCGATTAAACTTCTTTTATTCAGCGTCTCATCAAAAATGAAAACATTTTTGAAAATTACAAGTCTCATTTGTTCTAGTGGTGCAGAAATAATTTGAAAAATCGTTCGGGAAATCAGTTTACTCATTGGGTACTTTCTTTATATACATTCAACTATACGTGCCAAGCCCGGGATTTACGTGAAATCGCGGGTTTTTGTTTGCCGGCGATTAAACTTCTTTTATTCAGCGTCTCATCAAAAATGAAAACAAGTTTGAAAACTACAAGTCTCATGCGCTTTAGTGGTGAAAAAATAACTTAAAAAATCGTTCGGGAAATGAGTTTAATCCCTGGGTACTTTCTTTGTATACTTTTGACTATACGGGACAAGCCGGGGATTTACGGTAAATCGCGGGTTTTCGTTTGCCGGCAATTAAACTTCTTTTATTCAGCGTCTCATCAAAAATGAAAACATTTTTGAAAACTACAATTCTTATGCGTTTTAGTGGTGAAAAAATAATTTAAAAAATCGTTCTGGAAATGAGTTTACTCACAGGGTATTTTCTTTGTATACATTCGACTATACGGGACAAGCCCGGGATTTACGAGAAATCGCAGGTTTTAGTTTGCCGGCGATTAAACTTCTTTTATTCAGCGTCTCATCAAAAATGAAAACATTTTTGAAAACTACAAGTCTCATTTGTTCTAGTGGTGCAGAAATAATTTGAAAAATCGTTCGGGAAATCAGTTTACTCATTGGGTACTTTCTTTATATACATTCAACTATACGTGCCAAGCCCGGGATTTACGTGAAATCGCGGGTTTTCGTTTGCCGGCGATTAAACTTCTTTTATTCAGCGTCTCATCAAAAATGAAAACAGGTTTAAAAACTACAAGTCTCATGCGCTTTAGTGGTGAAAAAATAATTTAAAAAATCGTTCGGGAAATGAGTTTAATCCCTGGGTACTTTCTTTGTATACTTTTGACTATACGGGCCAAGCCCGGGATTTACGGTAAATCGCGGGTTTTCGTTTGCCGGCGATTAAACTTCTTTTATTCAGCGTCTCATCAAAAATAAAAACATTTTTAAAAACTACAAGTCTTATGCGTGTTAGTGGTGAAAAAATAATTTAAAAAATCGTTCGGGAAATGAGTTTACTCCCTGGGTACTTTCTTTGTATACTTTTCACTTTACGGGTCGAGTCTGGGATTTACGGGAAATCGCAGGTTTTCGTTTGCCGGCGATTAAACTTCTTTTATTCAGTGTCTCATCAAAAATGAAAACACTTTTGAAAACTACAAGTCTTATGCGTTTTAGTGGTGAAAAAATAATTTAAAAAATCGTTCGGGAAATGAGTTTACTCCCTGGGTACTTTCTTTGTATGCTTTTCACTATACGGGCCGAGTCTGGGATTTACGGGAAATCGCAGGTTTTCGTTTGCCGGCGATTAAACTTCTTTTATTAGGCGTCTCATCAAAAATGAAAACATTTTTGAAAACTACAAGTCTAATGCGTTTTAGTGGTGAAAAAATAATTTAAAAAATCGTTTTGGAAATGAGTTTACTCACAGGGTACTTTCTTTGCATACATTCGACTATACGGGCCAAGACCGGGATTTGCGGGAAATCGCGGGTTTTCGTTTGCCGGCGATTAAACCTCTTTCATTAAGAGTCTCATCAAAAATGAAAACATTTTTAAAAACTACAAGTTTTATGCGCTTTAGTGGTGAAAAAATAATTTAAAAAATCGTTCGGAAAATGAGTTTACTCCCTGGGTACTTTCTTTGTATACTTTTGACTATACGGGCCAAGCCCGGGATTTACGGGAAATCGCGGGTTTTCGTTTGCCGGCGATTAAACTTCTTTTATTCAGCGTCTCATCAAAAATGAAAACATTTTTGAAAACTACAAGTCTTATGCGTTTTAGTGGTGAAAAAATAATTTAAAAAATCGTTCGGGAAATGAGTTTACTCCCTGGGTACTTTCTTTGTATACTTTTCACTATACGGGCCGAGTCTGGGATTTACGGGAAATCGCAGGTTTTTGTTTGCCGGCGATTAAACTTCTTTTATTCAGCGTCTCATCAAAAATGAAAACATTTTTGAAAACTACAAGTCTTATGCGTTTTAGTGGTGAAAAAATAATTTAAAAAATCGTTCTGGAAATGAGTTTACTCACAGGGTACTTTCTTTGCATACATTCGACTATACGGGCCAAGCCCGGGATTTGCGGGAAATCGCAGGTTTTTGTTTGCCGGCGATTAAACCTCTTTCATTAAGCGTCTCATCAAAAATGAAAACATTTTTAAAAACTACAAGTCTCATGGGCTTTAGTGGTGAAAAGATAATTTAAAAAATCGTTCTGGAAATGAGTTTACTCACAGGGTACTTTCTTTGTATACATTCGACTATACGGGACAAGCCGGGATTTACGGGAAATTGCGGGTTTTCGTTTGCCGGCGATTAAACCTCTTTCATTAAGCGTCTCATTAAAAATGAAAACATTTTTAAAAACTACAAGTCTCATTCGTTCTAATGGTGCAGAAATAAGTTGAAAAATCGTTCGGGAAATCAGTTTACTCCTTGGGTACTTTCTTTATATACATTCAACTATACGGGCCAAGCCCGGGATTTACGGGAAATCGCGGGTTTTCGTTTGCCGGCGATTAAACTTCTTTTATTCAGCGTCTCATCAAAAATGAAAACAAGTTTGAAAACTACAAGTCTCATGCGTTTTAGTGGTGAAAAAATAATTTAAAAAATCGTTCGGAAAATGAGTTTACTCCCTGGGTACTTTCTTTGTATACTTTTGACTATACGGGCCAAGCCCGGGATTTACGGGAAATCGCGGGTTTTCGTTTGCCGGCGATTAAACTTCTTTTATTCAGCGTCTTATCAAAAATGTAAACATTTTTGAAAACTACAAGTCTTATGCGTTTTAGTGGTGAAAAAATAATTTAAAAAATCGTTCGGGAAATGAGTTTACTCCCTGGGTACTTTCTTTGTATACTTTTCACTATACGGGCCGAGTCTGGGATTTACGGGAAATCGCAGGTTTTCGTTTGCCGGCGATTAAACTTCTTTTATTCAGCGTCTCATCAAAAATGAAAACATTTTTAAAAACTACAAGTCTCATTCGTTCTAATGGTGCAGAAATAAGTTGAAAAATCGTTCGGGAAATCAGTTTACTCCTTGGGTACTTTCTTTATATACATTCAACTATACGGGCCAAGCCCGGGATTTGCGGGAAATCGCGGGTTTTCGTTTGCCGGCGATTAAACCTCTTTCATTAAGCGTCTCATCAAAAATGAAAACAAGTTTGAAAACTACAAGTCTCATGCGTTTTAGTGGTGAAAAAATACTTTAAAAAATCGTTCGGAAAATGAGTTTACTCCCAGGGTACTTTCTTTGTATACTTTTGACTATACGGGCCAAGCCCGGGATTTACAGGAAATTGCGGGTTTTCGTTTGCCGGCGATTAAACTTCTTTTATTCAGCGTCTCATCAAAAATGAAAACATTTTTGAAAACTACAAGTCTCATGCGATTTAGTGATGAAAAGATAATTTAAAAAATCGTTCTGGAAATGAGTTTACTCACAGGGTACTTTCTTTGTATACATTCGACTATACGGGACAAGCCGGGATTTACGGAAAATCGCGGGTTTTCGTTTGCCGGCGATTAAACCTCTTTCATTAAGCGTCTCATTAAAAATGAAAACATTTTTAAAAACTACAAGTCTCATTCGTTCTAATGGTGCAGAAATAAGTTGAAAAATCGTTCGGGAAATCAGTTTACTCCTTGGGTACTTTCTTTATATACATTCAACTATACGGGCCAAGCCCGGGATTTGCGGGAAATCGCGGGTTTTCGTTTGCCGGCGATTAAACCTCTTTCATTAAGCGTCTCATCAAAAATGAAAACAAGTTTGAAAACTACAAGTCTCATGCGTTTTAGTGGTGAAAAAATACTTTAAAAAATCGTTCGGAAAATGAGTTTACTCCCAGGGTACTTTCTTTGTATACTTTTGACTATACGGGCCAAGCCCGGGATTTACAGGAAATTGCGCGTTTTCGTTTGCCGGCGATTAAACTTCTTTTATTCAGCGTCTTATCAAAAATGTAAACATTTTTGAAAACTACAAGTCTTATGCGTTTTAGTGGTGAAAAAATAATTTAAAAAATCGTTCTGGAAATGAGTTTACTCACAGGGTACTTTCTTTGTATACATTCGACTATACGGGCCAAGCCCGGGATTTGCGGGAAATCGCGGGTTTTCGTTTGCCGGCGATTAAACCTCTTTCATTAAGCGTCTCATCAAAAATGAAAACATTTTTGAAGACTACAAGTCTCATGCGATTTAGTGGTGAAAAGATAATTTGAAAAATCGTTCTGGAAATCAGTTTATGCATTGGGTACTTTCTTTATATACATTCAACTATACGTGCCAAGCCCGGGATTTACGTGAAATCGCGGGTTTTCGTTTGCCGGCGATTAAACTTCTTTTATTCAGCGTCTCATCAAAAATGAAAACAAGTTTGGAAACTACAAGTCTTATGCGCTTTAGTGGTGAAAAAATAATTTAAAAAATCGTTCGGAAAATCAGTTTACTCCTTGGGTACTTTCTTTATATACATTCAACTATACGGGCCAAGCCCGGGATTTACGGGAAATCGCGGGTTTTCGATTGCCGGCGATTAAACTTCTTTTATTCAGCGTCTCATCAAAAATGAAAACAAGTTTGAAAACTACAAGTCTCATGCGTTTTAGTGGTGAAAAAATAATTTAAAAAATCGTTCGGAAAATGAGTTTACTCCCTGGGTACTTTCTTTGTATACTTTTGACTATACGGGCCAAGCCCGGGATTTGCGGGAAATCGCGGGTTTTCGTTTGCCGGCGATTAAACTTCTTTTATTCAGCGTCTTATCAAAAATGTAAACATTTTTGAAAACTACAAGTCTTATGCGTTTTAGTGGTGAAAAAATAATTTAAAAAATCGTTCGGGAAATGAGTTTACTCCCTGGGTACTTTCTTTGTATACTTTTCACTATACGGGCCGAGTCTGGGATTTACGGGAAATCGCAGGTTTTCGTTTGCCGTCGATTAAACTTCTTTTATTCAGCGTCTCATCAAAAATGAAAACATTTTTGAAAACTAC
Source organism: Hydractinia symbiolongicarpus (assembly GCF_029227915.1). Lineage (NCBI taxonomy): Eukaryota > Metazoa > Cnidaria > Hydrozoa > Anthoathecata > Hydractiniidae > Hydractinia > Hydractinia symbiolongicarpus. The sequence continues at coordinate 27,120,496 of NC_079881.1, forward strand.
AAGTCTTATGCGTTTTAGTGGTGAAAAAATAATTTAAAAAATCGTTCTGGAAATGAGTTTACTCACAGGGTACTTTCTTTGCATACATTCGACTATACGGGCCAAGCCCGGGATTTGCGAGAAATCGCGGGTTTTCGTTTGCCGGCGATTAAACCTCTTTCATTAGGCGTCTCATCAAAAATGAAAACATTTTTAAAAACTACAAGTCTCATGGGCTTTAGTGGTGAAATAATAATTTAAAAAATCGTTCGGGAAATGAGTTTACTCCTTGGGTACTCTCTTTGTATACTTTTGACTATACGGGCCGAGTCTGGGATTTACGGGAAATCGCAGGTTTTCGTTTGCCAGCCATTAAACTTCTTTTATTCAGCGTCTTATCAAAAATGTAAACATTTTTGAAAACTACAAGTCTCATGCGTTTTAGTGGTGAAAAAATACTTTAAAAAATCGTTCGGAAAATGAGTTTACTCACAGGGTACTTTCTTTGTATACTTTTGACTATACGGGCCAAGCCCGGGATTTACAGGAAATTGCGGGTTTTCGTTTGCCGGCGATTAAACTTCTTTTATTCAGCGTCTTATCAAAAATGTAAACATTTTTGAAAACTACAAGTCTTATGCGTTTTAGTGGTGAAAAAATAATTTAAAAAATCGTTCTGGAAATGAGTTTACTCACAGGGTACTTTCTTTGTATACATTCGACTATACGGGCCAAGCCCGGGATTGGCGGGAAATCGCGGGTTTTCGTTTGCCGGCGATTAAACCTCTTTCATTAAGCGTCTCATCAAAAATGAAAACATTTTTAAAAACTACAAGTCTCATGGGCTTTAGTAGTGAAATAATAATTTAAAAAATCGTTCGGGAAATGAGTTTACTCCCTGGGTACTTTCTTTATAAACATTCAACTATACGGGTCAAGCCCGGGATTTACGGGAAATCGCGGGTTTTCGTTTGCCGGCAAATAAACGTCTTTTATTCAGCGTCTCATCAAAAATGAAAAAAAGTTTGAAAACTACAAGTCTCATGCGTTTTAGTGGTGAAAAAATAATTTAAAAAATCGTTCTGGAAATGAGTTTACTCACAGGGTACTTTCTTTGTATACATTCGACTATACGGGCCAAGCCCGGGATTTGCGGGAAATCGCGGGTTTTCGTTTGCCGGCGATTAAACCTCTTTCATTAAGCGTCTCATCAAAAATGAAAACATTTTTGAAAACTACAAGTCTCATGCGATTTAGTGGTGAAAAGATAATTTGAAAAATCGTTCTGGAAATCAGTTTACGCATTGGGTACTTTCTTTATATACATTCAACTATACGTGCCAAGCCCGGGATTTACGTGAAATCGCGGGTTTTCGTTTGCCGGCGATTAAACTTCTTTTATTCAGCGTCTCATCAAAAATGAAAACAAGTTTGGAAACTACAAGTCTTATGCGCTTTAGTGGTGAAAAAATAATTTAAAAAATCGTTCGGAAAATGAGTTTACTCCCTGGGAACTTTCTTTGTATACTTTTGACTATACGGGCCAAGCCCGGGATTTACGGTAAATCGCGGGTTTTCGTTTGCCGGCGATTAAACTTCTTTTATTCAGCGTCTCATCAAAAATGAAAACATTTTTGAAAACTACAAGTCTCATGGGCTTTAGTGGTGAAATAATAATTTAAAAAATCGTTCGGGAAATGAGTTTACTCCCTGGGTACTTTCTTTGTATACTTTTGACTATACGGGCCGAGTCTGGGATTTACGGGAAGTCGCAGGTTTTTGTTTGCCGGCGATTAAACTTCTTTTATTCAGCGTCTCATCAAAAATGAAAACATTTTTGAAAACTACAAGTCTCATGCGATTTAGTGGTGAAAAGATAATTTAAAAAATCGTTCTGGAAATGAGTTTACTCACAGGGTACTTTCTTTGTATACATTCGACTATACGGGACAAGCCGGGATTTACGGGAAATCGCGGGTTTTCGTTTGCCGGCGATTAAACCTCTTTCATTAAGCGTCTCATTAAAAATGAAAACATTTTTAAAAACTACAAGTCTCATTCGTTCTAATGGTGCAGAAATAAGTTGAAAAATCGTTCGGGAAATCAGTTTACTCCTTGGGTACTTTCTTTATATACATTCAACTATCCCGGGCCAAGCCCGGGATTTACGGGAAATCGCGGGTTTTCGTTTGCCGGCGATTAAACTTCTTTTATTCAGCGTCTTATCAAAAATGTAAACATTTTTGAAAACTACAAGTCTTATGCGTTTTAGTGGTGAAAAAATAATTTAAAAAATCGTTCGGGAAATGAGTTTACTCCCTGGGTACTTTCTTTGTATACTTTTCACTACACGGGCCGAGTCTGGGATTTACGGGAAATCGCAGGTTTTCGTTTGCCGGCGATTAAACTTCTTTTATTCAGCGTCTTATCAAAAATGTAAACATTTTTGAAAACTACAAGTCTTATGCGTTTTAGTGGTGAAAAAATAATTTAAAAAATCGTTCGGGAAATGAGTTTACTCCCTGGGTACTTTCTTTGTATACTTTTCACTACACGGGCCGAGTCTGGGATTTACGGGAAATCGCAGGTTTTCGTTTGCCGGCGATTAAACTTCTTTTATTCAGCGTCTCATCAAAAATGAAAACATTTTTGAAAACTACAAGTCTTATGCGTTTTAGTGGTGAAAAAATAATTTAAAAAATCGTTCTGGAAATGAGTTTACTCACAGGGTATTTTCTTTGCATACATTCGACTATACGGGCCAAGCCCGGGATTTGCGAGAAATCGCGGGTTTTCGTTTGCCGGCGATTAAACCTCTTTCATTAAGCGTCTCATCAAAAATGAAAACATTTTTAAAAACTACAAGTCTCATGGGCTTTAGTGGTGAAATAATAATTTAAAAAATCGTTCAGGAAATGAGTTTACTCCTTGGGTACTCTCTTTGTATACTTTTGACTATACGGGCCGAGTCTGGGATTTACGGGAAATCGCAGGTTTTCGTTTGCCGGCGATTAAACTTCTTTTATTCAGCGTCTCATAAAAAATGAAAACATTTTTGAAAACTACAAGTCTCATGCGATTTAGTGATGAAAAGATAATTTAAAAAATCGTTCTGGAAATGAGTTTACTCACAGGGTACTTTCTTTGTATACATTCGACTATACGGGACAAGCCGGGATTTACGGGAAATCGCGGGTTTTCGTTTGCCGGCGATTAAACCTCTTTCATTAAGCGTCTCATTAAAAATGAAAACATTTTTAAAAACTACAAGTCTCATTCGTTCTAATGGTGCAGAAATAAGTTGAAAAATCGTTCGGGAAATCAGTTTACTCCTTGGGTACTTTCTTTATATACATTCAACTATACGGGCCAAGCCCGGGATTTGCGGGAAATCGCGGGTTTTCGTTTGCCGGCGATTAAACCTCTTTCATTAAGCGTCTCATCAAAAATGAAAACAAGTTTGAAAACTACAAGTCTCATGCGTTTTAGTGGTGAAAAAATACTTTAAAAAATCGTTCGGAAAATGAGTTTACTGCCAGGGTACTTTCTTTGTATACTTTTGACTATACGGGCCAAGCCCGGGATTTACAGGAAATCGCGGGTTTTCGTTTGCCGGCGATTAAACTTCTTTTATTCAGCGTCTTATCAAAAATGTAAACATTTTTGAAAACTACAAGTCTTATGCGTTTTAGTGGTGAAAAAATAATTTAAAAAATCGTTCTGGAAATGAGTTTACTCACAGGGTACTTTCTTTGTATACATTCGACTATACGGGCCAAGCCCGGGATTTGCGGGAAATCGCGGGTTTTCGTTTGCCGGCCATTAAACCTCTTTCATTAAGCGTCTCATCAAAAATGAAAACATTTTTAAAAACTACAAGTCTCATGGGCTTTAGTAGTGAAATAATAATTTAAAAAATTGTTCGGGAAATGAGTTTACTCCCTGGGTACCTTCTTTATATACATTCAACTATACGGGCCAAGCCCGGGATTTACGGGAAATCGCGGGTTTTCGTTTGCCGGCAAATAAACGTCTTTTATTCAGCGTCTCATCAAAAATGAAAACAAGTTTGAAAACTACAAGTCTCATGCGTTTTAGTGGTGAAAAAATAATTTAAAAAATCGTTCTGGAAATGAGTTTACTCACAGGGTATTTTCTTTGTATACATTCGACTATACGGGCCAAGCCCGGGATTTGCGGGAAATCGCGGGTTTTCGTTTGCCGGCGATTAAACCTCTTTCATTAAGCGTCTCATCAAAAATGAAAACATTTTTAAAAACTACAAGTCTCATGGGCTTTAGTAGTGAAATAATAATTTAAAAAATCGTTCGGGAAATGAGTTTACTCCCTGGGTACTTTCTTTGTATACATTCGACTATACGGGACAAGCCCGGGATTTACGGGAAATCGCGGGTTTTCGTTTGCCGGCGATTAAACCTCTTTCATTAAGCGTCTCATTAAAAATGAGAACATTTTTAAAAACTACAAGTCTCATTCGTTCTAATGGTGCAGAAATAAGTTGAAAAATCGTTCGGGAAATCAGTTTACTCCTTGGGTACTTTCTTTATAAACATTCAACTATACGCGCCAAGCCCGGGATTTACGGGAAATCGCGGGTTTTCGTTTGCCGGCGATTAAACGTCTTTTATTCAGCGTCTCATCAAAAATGAAAACAAGTTTGAAAACTACAGGTCTCATGCGTTTTAGTGGTAAAAAAATAATTTAAAAAATTGTTTGGGAAATGAGTTTACTCCTTGGGTACTTTCTTTGTATACTTTTGACTATACGGGCCGAGTCTGGGATTTACCGGAAATCGCAGGTTTTCGTTTGCCGGCGATTAAACTTCTTTTATTCAGCGTCTCATCAAAAATGAAAACATTTTTGAAAACTACAAGTCTCATGCGATTTAGTGATGAAAAGATAATTTAAAAAATCGTTCTGGAAATGAGTTTACTCACAGGGTACTTTCTTTGTATACATTCCACTATACGGGACAAGCCCGGGATTTACGGGAAATCGCGGGTTTTCGTTTGCCGGCGATTAAACTTCTTTTATTCAGCGTCTCATCAAAAATGGAACCATTTTTGAAAACTACAAGTCTTATGCGTTTTTGTGGTGAAAAAATAATTTAAAAAATCGTTCTGGAAATGAGTTTACTCACAGGGTGCTTTCTTTGTATACATTCGACTATACGGGACAAGCCGGGATTTACGGGAAATCGCGGGTTTTCGTTTGCCGGCGATTAAACCTCTTTCATTAAGCGTCTCATTAAAAATGAAAACATTTTTAAAAACTACAAGTCTCATGCGTTTTAGTGGTGAAAAAATAATTTAAAAAATCGTTCTGGAAATGAGTTTACTCACAGGGTGCTTTCTTTGTATACATTCGACTATACGGGACAAGCCGGGATTTACGGGAAATCGCGGGTTTTCGTTTGCCGGCGATTAAACCTCTTTCATTAAGCGTCTCATTAAAAATGAAAACATTTTTAAAAACTACAAGTCTCATTCGTTCTAATGGTGCAGAAATAAGTTGAAAAATCGTTCGGGAAATCAGTTTACTCCTTGGGTACTTTCTTTATATACATTCAACTATACGGGCCAAGCCCGGGATTTACGGGAAATCGCGAGTTTTCGTTTGCCGGCGATTAAACTTCTTTTATTCGGCGTCTCATCAAAAATGAAAACAAGTTTGAAAACTACAAGTTTCATGCGTTTTAGTGGTGAAAAAATACTTTAAAAAATCGTTCGGAAAATGAGTTTACTCCCTGGGTACTTTCTTTGTATACTTTTGACTATACGGGCCAAGCCCGGGATTTACGGGAAATCGCGGGTTTTCGTTTGCCGGCGATTAAACTTCTTTTATTCAGCGTCTTATCAAAAATGTAAACATTTTTGAAAACTACAAGTCTTATGCGTTTTAGTGGTGAAAAAATAATTTAAAAAATCGTTCTGGAAATGAGTTTACTCACAGGGTACTTTCTTTGTATACATTCGACTATACGGGCCAAGCCCGGGATTTGCGGGAAATCGCGGGTTTTCGTTTGCCGGCGATTAAACCTCTTTCATTAAGCGTCTCATCAAAAATGAAAACAAGTTTGAAAACTACAAGTCTCATGCGTTTTAGTGGTGAAAAAATACTTTAAAAAATCGTTCGGAAAATGAGTTTACTCCCTGGGTACTTTCTTTGTATACTTTTGACTATACGGGCCAAGCCCGGGATTTACGGGAAATCGCGGGTTTTCGTTTGCCGGCGATTAAACTTCTTTTATTCAGCGTCTTATCAAAAATGTAAACATTTTTGAAAACTACAAGTCTTATGCGTTTTAGTGGTGAAAAAATAATTTAAAAAATCGTTCTGGAAATGAGTTTACTCACATGGTACTTTCTTTGTATACATTCGACTATACGGGCCAAGCCCGGGATTTGCGGGAAATAGCGGGTTTTCGTTTGCAGGCGATTAAACCTCTTTCATTAAGCGTCTCATCAAAAATGAAAACATTTTTAAAAACTACAAGTCTCATGGGCTTTAGTAGTGAAATAATAATTTAAAAAATCGTTCTGGAAATGAGTTTACTCACAGGGTACTTTCTTTGTATACATTCGACTATACGGGACAAGCCCGGGATTTACGGGAAATCGCGGGTTTTCGTTTGCCGGCGATTAAACCTCTTTCATTAAGCGTCTCATTAAAAATGAAAACATTTTTAAAAACTACAAGTCTCATTCGTTCTAATGGTGCAGAAATAAGTTGAAAAATCGTTCGGGAAATCAGTTTACTCCTTGGGTACTTTCTTTATATACATTCAACTATACGGGCCAAGCCCGGGATTTACGGGAAATCGCGGGTTTTCGTTTGCCGGCGATTAAACTTCTTTTATTCAGCGTCTCATCAAAAATGAAAACAAGTTTGAAAACTACAAGTCTCATGCGCTTTAGTGGTGAAAAAATAATTTAAAAAATCGTTCGGGAAATGAGTTTACTCCCTGGGTACTTTTTTTGTATACTTTTGACTATACGGGCCAAGCCCGGGATTTACGGTAAATCGCGGGTTTTCGTTTGCCGGCGATTAAACTTCTTTTATTCAGCGTCTCATCAAAAATGAAAACATTTTTAAAAACTACAAGTCTTATGCGTTTTAGTGGTGAAAAAATAATTTAAAAAATCGTTCGGGAAATGAGTTTACTCCCTGGGTACTTTCTTTGTATACTTTTCACTATACGGGCCGAGTCTGGGATTTACGGGAAATCGCAGGTTTTCGTTTGCCGGCGATTAAACTTCTTTTATTCAGCGTCTCATCAAAAATGAAAACATTTTTGAAAACTACAAGTCTCATGCGTTTTAGTGGTGAAAAAATAATTTAAAAAATCGTTTGGGAAATGAGTTTACTCCCTGGGTACTTTCTTTGTATACTTTTGACTATACGGGCCAAGCCCGGGATTTACGGTAAATCGCGGGTTTTCGTTTGCCGGCGATTAAACTTCTTTTATTCAGCGTCTCATCAAAAATGAAAACATTTTTGAACACTACAAGTCTTATGCGTTTTAGTGGTGAAAAAATAATTTAAAAAATCGTTCGGGAAATGAGTTTACTCCCTGGGTACTTTGTTTGTATACTTTTCACTATACGGGCCGAGTCTGGGATTTACTGGAAATCGCAGGTTTTCGTTTGCCGGCGATTAAACTTCTTTTATTCAGCGTCTCATCAAAAATGAAAACATTTTTGAAAACTACAAGTCTCATGCGATTTAGTGGTGAAAAGATAATTTAAGAAATCGTTCGAGAAATCAGTTTACTCATTGGGTAGTTTCTTTATATACATTCAACTATACGGGCCAAGCCCGGGATTTACGGGAAATCGCGGGTTTTCGTTTGCCGGCGATTAAACTTCTTTTATTCAGCGTCTCATCAAAAATGAAAACAAGTTTGAAAACTACAAGTCTCATGCGCTTTAGTGGTGAAAAAATAATTTAAAAAATCGTTCGGGAAATGAGTTTACTCCCTGGGTACTTTTTTTGTATACTTTTGACTATACGGGCCAAGCCCGGGATTTACGGTAAATCGCGGGTTTTCGTTTGCCGGCGATTAAACTTCTTTTATTCAGCGTCTCATCAAAAATGAAAACATTTTTGAAAACTACAAGTCTTATGCGTTTTAGTGGTGAAAAAATAATTTAAAAAATCGTTCGGGAAATGAGTTTACTCCCTGGGTACTTTCTTTGTATACTTTTCACTATACGGGCCGAGTCTGGGATTTACGGGAAATCGCAGGTTTTCGTTTGCCGGCGATTAAACTTCTTTTATTCAGCGTCTCATCAAAAATGAAAACATTTTTGAAAACTACAAGTCTCATGCGTTTTAGTGGTGAAAAAATAATTTAAAAAATCGTTTGGGAAATGAGTTTACTCCCTGGGTACTTTCTTTGTATACTTTTGACTATACGGGCCAAGCCCGGGATTTACGGTAAATCGCGGGTTTTCGTTTGCCGGCGATTAAACTTCTTTTATTCAGCGTCTCATCAAAAATGAAAACATTTTTGAACACTACAAGTCTTATGCGTTTTAGTGGTGAAAAAATAATTTAAAAAATCGTTCGGGAAATGAGTTTACTCCCTGGGTACTTTCTTTGTATACTTTTCACTATACGGGCCGAGTCTGGGATTTACTGGAAATCGCAGGTTTTCGTTTGCCGGCGATTAAACTTCTTTTATTCAGCGTCTCATCAAAAATGAAAACATTTTTGAAAACTACAAGTCTCATGCGATTTAGTGGTGAAAAGATAATTTAAGAAATCGTTCGGGAAATCAGTTTACTCATTGGGTACTTTCTTTATATACATTCAACTATACGTGCCAAGCCCGGGATTTACGGGAAATCGTGGGTTTTCGTTTGCCGGCGATTAAACTTCTTTTATTCAGCGTCTCATCAAAAATGAAAACATTTTTGAAAACTACAAGTCTTATGCGTTTTAGTGGTGAAAAAATAATTTAAAAAATCGTTCGGGAAATGAGTTTACTCCCTGGGTACTTTTTTTGTATACTTTTCACTATACGGGCCGAGTCTGGGATTTAATGGAAATCGCAGGTTTTCGTTTGCCGGCGATTAAACCTCTTTCATTAAGCGTCTCATTAAAAATGAAAACATTTTTGAAAACTACAAGTCTCATTCGTTCTAGTGGTGCAGAAGTAATTTGAAAAATCGTTCGGGAAATCAGTTTACTCAATGGGTACTTTCTTTATATACATTCAACTATACGTGCCAAGCCCGGGATTTACGGGAAATCGTGGGTTTTCGTTTGCCGGCGATTAAACTTCTTTTATTCAGCGTCCCATCAAAAATGAAAACATTTTTGAAAACTACAAGTCTCATGCGTTTTAGTGGTGAAAAAATAATTTAAAAAATCGTTCGGAAATTGAGTTTACTCCCTGGGTACTTTCTTTGTATACTTTTGACTATACGTGCCAAGCCCGGGATTTACGGGAAATCGCGGGTTTTCGTTTGCCGGCGATTAAACATTTCTTATTCAGCGTCTCATCAAAAATGAAAACAAGTTTGAAAACTACAAGTCTCATGCGTTGTAGTGGTGAAAAAATAATATAAAAAATCGTTCGGAAATTGAGTTTACTCCCTGGGTACTTTCTTTGTATACTTTTGACTATACGGGCCAAGCCCGGGATTTACGGGAAATCGCGGGTTTTCGTTTGCCGGCGATTAAACTTCTTTTATTCAGCGTCTTATCAAAAATGAAAACATTTTTGAAAACTACAAGTCTTATGCGTTTTAGTGGTGAAAAAATAATTTAAAAAAACGTTCTGGAAATGAGTTTACTCACAGGGTACTTTCTTTGTATTCATTCGACTATACGGGCCAAGCCCGGGATTTACAGGAAATCGCGGGTTTTCGTTTGCCGGCGATTAAACCTCTTTCATTAAGCGTCTCATCAAAAATGAGAACATTTTTGAAAACTACAAGTCTCCTGCGTTTTAGTAGTGAAAAAAAAATTTAAAAAATCATTCGGAAAATGAGTTTATTCCCTGGGTACTTTCTTTGTATACATTCGACTACACGGGCCAGGCCCGGGATTTAAGGGAAATCGCTGGTTTTCGTTTGCCGGCGATTAAACTTCTTTTATTCAGCGTCTCATCAAAAATGAAAACATTTTTGAAAACTACAAGTCTCATGCGTTTTAGTGGTGAAAAAATAATTTAAAAAATCGTTCTGGAAATGAGTTTACTCACAGTGTACTTTCTTTGTATACACAATTTGAGTTTACTCCCTGGGTACTTTCTTTGTATACTTTTGACTATACGGGACAAGCCCGGGATTTACGGGAAATCGCTGGTTTTCGTTTGCCGGCGATTAAACTTCTTTTATTCAGCGTCTCATCAAAAATGAAAACAAGTTTGAAAACTACAAGTCTCATGCGTTTTAGTGGTGAAAAAATAATATAAAAAATCGTTCTGAAATTGAGTTTACTCCCTGGGTACTTTCTTTGTATACTTTTGACTATACGGGCCAAGCCCGGGATTTACGGGAAATCGCGGGTTTTCGTTTGCCGGCGATTAAACTTCTTTTATTCAGCGTCTTATCAAAAATGAAAACATTTTTGAAAACTACAAGTCTTATGCGTTTTAGTGGTGAAGAAATAATTTAAAAAATCGTTCTGGAAATGAGTTTACTCACAGGGTACTTTCTTTGTATTCATTCGACTATACGGGCCAAGCCCGGGATTTACAGGAAATCGGGGGTTTTCGTTTGCCGGCGATTAAACCTCTTTCATTAAGCGTCTCATCAAAAATGAGAACATTTTTGAAAACTACAAGTCTCCTGCGTTTTAGTGGTGAAAAAAAAATTTAAAAAATCATTCGGGAAATGAGTTTATTCCCTGGGTACTTTCTTTGTATACATTCGACTACACGGGCCAGGCCCGGGATTTAGGGGAAATCGCTGGTTTTCGTTTGCCGGCGATTAAACTTCTTTTATTCAGCGTCTCATCAAAAACGAAAACATTTTTGAAAACTACAAGTCTCATGCGTTTTAGTGGTGAAAAAATAATTTAAAAAATCGTTCTGAAAATGAGTTTACTCACAGGGTACTTTCTTTGTATACACAATTTGAGTTTACTCCCTGGGTACTTTCTTTGTATACTTTTGACGATACGGGCCAAGCCCGGGATTTACGGGAAATCGCGGGTTTTCGTTTGCCGGCGATTAAACTTCTTTTATTCAGCGTCTTATCAAAAATGAAAACATTTTTGAAAACTACAAGTCTTATGCGTTTTAGTGGTGAAAAAATAATTTAAAAAAACGTTCTGGAAATGAGTTTACTCACAGGGTACTTTCTTTGTATTCATTCGACTATACGGGCCAAGCCCCGGATTTACAGGGAATCGCGGGTTTTCGTTTGCCGGCGATTAAACCTCTTTCATTAAGCGTCTCATCAAAAATGAGAACATTTTTGAAAACTACAAGTCTCCTGCGTTTTAGTAGTGAAAAAAAAATTTAAAAAATCATTCGGGAAATGAGTTTATTCCCTGGGTACTTTCTTTGTATACATTCGACTACACGGGCCAGGCCCGGGATTTAAGGGAAATCGCTGGTTTTCGTTTGCCGGCGATTAAACTTCTTTTATTCAGCGTCTCATCAAAAATGAAAACATTTTTGAAAACTACAAGTCTCATGCGTTTTAGTGGTGAAAAAATAATTTAAAAAATCGTTCTGGAAATGAGTTTACTCACAGTGTACTTTCTTTGTATACACAATTTGAGTTTACTCCCTGGGTACTTTCTTTGTATACTTTTGACTATACGGGACAAGCCCGGGATTTACGGGAAATCGCTGGTTTTCGTTTGCCGGCGATTAAACTTCTTTTACTCAGCGTCTCATCAAAAATGAAAACAAGTTTGAAAACTACAAGTCTCATGCGTTTTAGTGGTGAAAAAATAATATAAAAAATCGTTCTGAAATTGAGTTTACTCCCTGGGTACTTTCTTTGTATACTTTTGACTATACGGGCCAAGCCCGGGATTTACGGGAAATCGCGGGTTTTCGTTTGCCGGCGATTAAACTTCTTTTATTCAGCGTCTTATCAAAAATGAAAACATTTTTGAAAACTACAAGTCTTATGCGTTTTAGTGGTGAAGAAATAATTTAAAAAATCGTTCTGGAAATGAGTTTACTCACAGGGTACTTTCTTTGTATTCATTCGACTATATGGCCAAGCCCGGGATTTACAGGAAATCGGGGGTTTTCGTTTGCCGGCGATTAAACCTCTTTCATTAAGCGTCTCATCAAAAATGAGAACATTTTTGAAAACTACAAGTCTCCTGCGTTTTAGTGGTGAAAAAAAAATTTAAAAAATCATTCGGGAAATGAGTTTATTCCCTGGGTACTTTCTTTGTATACATTCGACTACACGGGCCAGGCCAGGGATTTAGGGGAAATCGCTGGTTTTCGTTTGCCGGCGATTAAACTTCTTTTATTCAGCGTCTCATCAAAAACGAAAACATTTTTGAAAACTACAAGTCTCATGCGTTTTAGTGGTGAAAAAATAATTTAAAAAATCGTTCTGGAAATGAGTTTACTCACAGGGTACTTTCTTTGTATACACAATTTGAGTTTACTCCCTGGGTACTTTCTTTGTATACTTTTGACGATACGGGCCAAGCCCGGGATTTACGGGAAATCGCGGGTTTTCGTTTGCCGGCGATTAAACTTCTTTTATTCAGCGTCTTATCAAAAATGAAAACATTTTTGAAAACTACAAGTCTTATGCGTTTTATTGGTGAAAAAATAAGTTAAAAAATCGTTCTGGAAATGAGTTTACTCACAGGGTACTTTCTTTGTATACATTCGACTATACGGGCCAAGCCCGGGATTTACGGGAAATCGCGGGTTTTCGTTTGCCGGCCATTAAACTTCTTTTATTCAGCGTCTTATCAAAAATGAAAACATTTTTAAAAACTACAAGTCTTATGCGTTTTAGTGGTGAAGAAATAATTTAAAAAATCGTTCTGGAAATGAGTTTACTCACAGGGTACTTTCTTTGTATTCATTCGACTATACGGGCCAAGCCCGGGATTTACAGGAAATCGGGGGTTTTCGTTTGCCGGCGATTAAACTTCTTTTATTCAGCGTCTTATCAAAAATGAAAACATTTTTGAAAACTACAAGTCTCATGCGTTTTAGTGGTGAAAAAATAATTTAAAAAATCGTTCTGGAAATGAGTTTACTCACAGGGTACTTTCTTTGTATACACAATTTGAGTTTACTCCCTGGGTACTTTCTTTGTATACTTTTGACGATACGGGCCAAGCCCGGGATTTACGGGAAATCGCTGGTTTTCGTTTGCCGGCGATTAAACTTCTTTTATTCAGCGTCTTATCAAAAATGAAAACATTTTTGAAAACTACAAGTCTTATGCGTTTTATTGGTGAAAAAATAAGTTAAAAAATCGTTCTGGAAATGAGTTTACTCACAGGGTACTTTCTTTGTATACATTCGACTATACGGACCAAGCCCGGGATTTACGGGAAATCGCGGGTTTTCGTTTGCCGGCGATTAAACTTCTTTCAATAAGCGTCTCATCAAAAATGAGAACATTTTTGAAAACTACAAGTCTTATGCGTTTAAGTGGTGAAAAAATATTTTAAAAAATCGTTCTGGAAATGAGTTTACTCACAGGGTACATTCTTTGTATACATTCGACTATACGGGCCAAGCCCGGGATTTGCGGGAAATCGCGGGTTTTCGTTTGCCGGCGATTAAACCTCTTTCATTAAGCGTCTCATCAAAAATGAAAACATTTTTAAAAACTACAAGTCTCCTGGGCTTTAGTGGTGAAATAATAATTTAAAAAATCGTGCGGGAAATGAGTTTACTCTCTGGGTACTTTCTTTGTATACTTTTGACTATACGGGCCGAGTCTGGGATTTACGGGAAATCGCAGGTTTTCGTTTGCCGGCGATTAAACTTCTTTTATTCAGCGTCTCATCAAAAATGAAAACATTTTTGAAAACTACAAGTCTCATGCGATTTAGTGGTGAAAAGGTAATTTAAAAAATCGTTCTGGAAATGAGTTTACTCACAGGGTACTTTCTTTGTATACATTCGACTATACGGAAAAAGCCCGGGATTTACGGGAAATCGCGGTTTTTCGTTTGCCGGCGATTAAACTTCTTTTATTCAGCGTCTCATCAAAAATGAAAACAAGTTTAAAAACTACAAGTCTCATGCGTTTTAGTGGTGAAAAAATAATATAAAAAATCGTTCGGAAATTGAGTTTACTCCCTGGGTACTTTCTTTGTATACTTTTGACTATACGGGCAAAGTCTGGGATTTACGGGAAATCGCAGGTTTTCGTTTGCCGGCGATTAAACTTCTTTTATTCAGCGTCTCATCAAAAATGAAAACATTTTTAAAAACTACAAGTCTCATGCGATTTAGTGGTGAAAAGATAATTTAAAAAATCGTTCTGGAAATGAGTTTACTCACAGGGTACTTTCTTTGTATACATTCGACTATACGGGACAAGCCCGGAATTTACGGGAAATCGCGGGTTTTCGTTTGCCGGCGATTAAACCTCTTTCATTAGGCGTCTCATTAAAAGTGAAAACATTTTTGAAAACTACAAGTCTCATTCGTTCTAGTGGTGCAGAAATAATTTGAAAAATCGTTCGGGAAATCAGTTTACTCACAGGGTACTTTCTTTGTATACATTCGACTATACGGGCCAAGCCCGGGATTTACGGGAAATCGCGGGTTTTCGTTTGCCGGCGATTAAACTTCTTTCAATAAGCGTCTCATCAAAAATGAGAACATTTTTGAAAACTACAAGTCTTATGCGTTTAAGTGGTGAAAAAATATTTTAAAAAATCGTTCTGGAAATGAGTTTACTCACAGGGTACTTTCTTTGTATACATTCGACTATACGGGCCAAGCCCGGGATTTGCGGGAAATCGCGGGTTTTCGTTTGCCGGCGATTAAACCTCTTTCATTAAGCGTCTCATCAAAAATGAAAACATTTTTAAAAACTACAAGTCTCCTGGGCTTTAGTGGTGAAATAATAATTTAAAAAATCGTGCGGGAAATGAGTTTACTCTCTGGGTACTTTCTTTGTATACTTTTGACTATACGGGCCGAGTCTGGGATTTACGGGAAATCGCAGGTTTTCGTTTGCCGGCGATTAAACTTCTTTTATTCAGCGTCTCATCAAAAATGAAAACAAGTTTGAAAACTACAAGTCTCATGCGTTTTAGTGGTGAAAAAATAATATAAAAAATCGTTCGGAAATTGAGTTTACTCCCTGGGTACTTTCTTTGTATACTTTTGACTATACGGGCAAAGTCTGGGATTTACGGGAAATCGCAGGTTTTCGTTTGCCGGCGATTAAACTTCTTTTATTCAGCGTCTCATCAAAAATGAAAACATTTTTAAAAACTACAAGTCTCATGCGATTTAGTGGTGAAAAGATAATTTAAAAAATCGTTCTGGAAATGAGTTTACTCACAGGGTACTTTCTTTGTATACATTCGACTATACGGGACAAGCCCGGAATTTACGGGAAATCGCGGGTTTTCGTTTGCCGGCGATTAAACCTCTTTCATTAGGCGTCTCATTAAAAGTGAAAACATTTTTGAAAACTACAAGTCTCATTCGTTCTAGTGGTGCAGAAATAATTTGAAAAATCGTTCGGGAAATCAGTTTACTCATTGGTTACTTTCTTTATATACATTCAACTATACGTACCAAGCCCGGGATTTACGGGAAATCGCGGGTTTTCGTTTGCCGGCGATTAAACTTCTTTTATTCAGCGTCTCATCAAAAATGAAAACAAGTTTGAAAACTACAAGTCTCATGCGTTTTAGTGGTGAAAAAATAATTTAAAAAATCGTTCGGGAAATGAGTTTACTCCCTGGGTACTTTCTTTGTATACTTTTGACTATACGGGCCAAGCCCGGGATTTACGGGAAATCGCGGGTTTTCGTTTGCCGGCGATTAAACTTCTTTTATTCAGCGTCTCATCAAAAATGAAAACATTTTTGAAAACTACAAGTCTTATGCGTTTTAGTGGTGAAAAAATAATTTCAAAAATCGTTCGAGAAATGAGTTTACTCCCTGGGTACTTTCTTTGTATACTTTTGACTATACGGGCCGAGTCTGGGATTTACGGGAAATCGCAGGTTTTCGTTTGCCGGCGATTAAACCTCTTTCCTTAGGCGTCTCATTAAAGATGAAAACATTTTTGAAAACTACAAGTCTCATTCGTTCTAGTGGTGCAGAAATACTTTGAAAAATCGTTCGGGAAATCAGTTTACTCATTGGGTACTTTCTTTATATACATTCAATTATACGTACCAAGCCCGGGATTTACGGGAAATCGCGGGTTTTCGTTTACCGGCGATTAAACTTCTTTTATTCAGCGTCTCATCAAAAATGAAAACAAGTTTGAAAACTACCAGTCTCATGCGTTTTAGTGGTGAAAAAATAATTTAAAAAATCGTTCGGGAAATGAGTTTACTCCCTGGGTACTTTCTTTGTATACTTTTGACTATACGGGCCAAGCCCGGGATTTACGGGAAAACGCGGGTTTTCGTTTGTCGGCGATTAAATTTCTTTTATTCAGCGTCTCATCAAAAATGAAAACATTTTTGAAAACTACAAGTCTCATTCGTTCTAGTGGTGCAGAAATAATTTGAAAAATCGTTCGGGAAATCAGTTTACTCATTGGGTACTTTCTTTATATACATTCAACTATACGTACCAAGCCCGGGATTTACGGGAAATCGCGGGTTTTCGTTTGCCGGCGATTAAACTTCTTTTATTCAGCGTCTCATCAAAAATGAAAACAAGTTTGAAAACTACAAGTCTCATGCGTTTTAGTGGTGAAAAAATAGTTTAAAAAATCGTTCGGGAAATGAGTTTACTCCCTGGGTACTTTCTTTGTATTCATTCGACTATACGGGCCAAGCCCGGGATTTACAGGAAATCGGGGGTTTTCGTTTGCCGGCGATTAAACTTCTTTTATTCAGCGTCTTATCAAAAATGAAAACATTTTTGAAAACTACAAGTCTCATGCATTTTAGGGGTGAAAAAATAATTTAAAAAATCGTTCTGGAAATGAGTTTACTCACAGGGTACTTTCTTTGTATACACAATTTGAGTTTACTCCCTGGGTACTTTCTTTGTATACTTTTGACGATACGGGCCAAGCCCGGGATTTACGGGAAATCGCGGGTTTTCGTTTGCCGGCGATTAAACTTCTTTTATTCAGCGTCTTATCAAAAATGAAAACATTTTTGAAAACTACAAGTCTTATGCGTTTTATTGGTGAAAAAATAAGTTAAAAAATCGTTCTGGAAATGAGTTTACTCACAGGGTACTTTCTTTGTATACATTCGACTATACGGGCCAAGCCCGGGATTTACGGGAAATCGCGGGTTTTCGTTTGCCGGCGATTAAACTTCTTTCAATAAGCGTCTCATCAAAAATGAGAACATTTTTGAAAACTACAAGTCTTATGCGTTTAAGTGGTGAAAAAATATTTTAAAAAATCGTTCTGGAAATGAGTTTACTCACAGGGTACTTTCTTTGTATACATTCGACTATACGGGCCAAGCCCGGGATTTGCGGGAAATCGCGGGTTTTCGTTTGCCGGCGATTAAACCTCTTTCATTAAGCGTCTCATCAAAAATGAAAACATTTTTAAAAACTACAAGTCTCCTAGGCTTTAGTGGTGAAATAATAATTTAAAAAATCGTGCGGGAAATGAGTTTACTCTCTGGGTACTTTCTTTGTATACTTTTGACTATACGGGCCGAGTCTGGGATTTACGGGAAATCGCAGGTTTTCGTTTGCCGGCGATTAAACTTCTTTTATTCAGCGTCTCATCAAAAATGAAAACATTTTTGAAAACTACAAGTCTCATGCGATTTAGTGGTGAAAAGGTAATTTAAAAAATCGTTCTGGAAATGAGTTTACTCACAGGGTACTTTCTTTGTATACACAATTTGAGTTTACTCCCTGGGTACTTTCTTTGTATACTTTTGACGATACGGGCCAAGCCCGGGATTTACGGGATATCGCGGGTTTTCGTTTGCCGGCGATTAAACTTCTTTTATTCAGCGTCTTATCAAAAATGAAAACATTTTTGAAAACTACAAGTCTTATGCGTTTTATTGGTGAAAAAATAAGTTAAAAAATCGTTCTGGAAATGAGTTTACTCACAGGGTACTTTCTTTGTATACATTCGACTATACGGGCCAAGCCCGGGATTTACGGGAAATCGCGGGTTTTCGTTTGCCGGCGATTAAACTTCTTTTATTCAGCGTCTTATCAAAAATGAAAACATTTTTAAAAACTACAAGTCTTATGCATTTTAGTGGTGAAGAAATAATTTAAAAAATCGTTCTGGAAATGAGTTTACTCACAGGGTACTTTCTTTGTATTCATTCGACTATACGGGCCAAGCCCGGGATTTACAGGAAATCGGGGGTTTTCGTTTGCCGGCGATTAAACTTCTTTTATTCAGCGTCTTATCAAAAATGAAAACATTTTTGAAAACTACAAGTCTCATGCGTTTTAGTGGTGAAAAAATAATTTAAAAAATTGTTCTGGAAATGAGTTTACTCACAGGGTACTTTCTTTGTATACACAATTTGAGTTTACTCCCTGGGTACTTTCTTTGTATACTTTTGACGATACGGGCCAAGCCCGGGATTTACGGGAAATCGCGGGTTTTCGTTTGCCGGCGATTAAACTTCTTTTATTCAGCGTCTTATCAAAAATGAAAACATTTTTGAAAACTACAAGTCTTATGCGTTTTATTGGTGAAAAAATAAGTTAAAAAATCGTTCTGGAAATGAGTTTACTCACAGGGTACTTTCTTTGTATACATTCGACTATACGGGCCAAGCCCGGGATTTACGGGAAATCGCGGGTTTTCGTTTGCCGGCGATTAAACTTCTTTCAATAAGCGTCTCATCAAAAATGAGAACATTTTTGAAAACTACAAGTCTTATGCGTTTAAGTGGTGAAAAAATATTTTAAAAAATCGTTCTGGAAATGAGTTTACTCACAGGGTACTTTCTTTGTATACATTCGACTATACGGGCCAAGCCCGGGATTTGCGGGAAATCGCGGGTTTTCGTTTGCCGGCGATTAAACCTCTTTCATTAAGCGTCTCATCAAAAATGAAAACATTTTTAAAAACTACAAGTCTCCTGGGCTTTAGTGGTGAAATAATAATTTAAAAAATCGTGCGGGAAATGAGTTTACTCTCTGGGTACTTTCTTTGTATACTTTTGACTATACGGGCCGAGTCTGGGATTTACGGGAAATCGCAGGTTTTCGTTTGCCGGCGATTAAACTTCTTTTATTCAGCGTCTCATCAAAAATGAAAACATTTTTGAAAACTACAAGTCTCATGCGATTTAGTGGTGAAAAGGTAATTTAAAAAATCGTTCTGGAAATGAGTTTACTCACAGGGTACTTTCTTTGTATACATTCGACTATACGGAAAAAGCCCGGGATTTACGGGAAATCGCGGTTTTTCGTTTGCCGGCGATTAAACTTCTTTTATTCAGCGTCTCATCAAAAATGAAAACAAGTTTGAAAACTACAAGTCTCATGCGTTTTAGTGGTGAAAAAATAATATAAAAAATCGTTCGGAAATTGAGTTTACTCCCTGGGTACTTTCTTTGTATACTTTTGACTATACGGGCAAAGTCTGGGATTTACGGGAAATCGCAGGTTTTCGTTTGCCGGCGATTAAACTTCTTTTATTCAGCGTCTCATCAAAAATGAAAACATTTTTAAAAACTACAAGTCTCATTTGATTTAGTGGTGAAAAGATAATTTAAAAAATCGTTCTGGAAATGAGTTTACTCACAGGGTACTTTCTTTGTATACATTCGACTATACGGGACAAGCCCGGAATTTACGGGAAATCGCGGGTTTTCGTTTGCCGGCGATTAAACCTCTTTCATTAGGCGTCTCATTAAAAGTGAAAACATTTTTGAAAACTACAAGTCTCATTCGTTCTAGTGGTGCAGAAATAATTTGAAAAATCGTTCGGGAAATCAGTTTACTCATTGGGTACTTTCTTTATATACATTCAACTATACGTACCAAGCCCGGGATTTACGGGAAATCGCGGGTTTTCGTTTGCCGGCGATTAAACTTCTTTTATTCAGCGTCTCATCAAAAATGAAAACAAGTTTGAAAACTACAAGTCTCATGCGTTTTAGTGGTGAAAAAATAGTTTAAAAAATCGTTCGGGAAATGAGTTTACTCCCTGGGTACTTTCTTTGTATTCATTCGACTATACGGGCCAAGCCCGGGATTTACAGGAAATCGGGGGTTTTCGTTTGCCGGCGATTAAACTTCTTTTATTCAGCGTCTTATCAAAAATGAAAACATTTTTGAAAACTACAAGTCTCATGCATTTTAGTGGTGAAAAAATAATTTAAAAAATCGTTCTGGAAATGAGTTTACTCACAGGGTACTTTCTTTGTATACACAATTTGAGTTTACTCCCTGGGTACTTTCTTTGTATACTTTTGACGATACGGGCCAAGCCCGGGATTTACGGGAAATCGCGGGTTTTCGTTTGCCGGCGATTAAACTTCTTTTATTCAGCGTCTTATCAAAAATGAAAACATTTTTGAAAACTACAAGTCTTATGCGTTTTATTGGTGAAAAAATAAGTTAAAAAATCGTTCTGGAAATGAGTTTACTCACAGGGTACTTTCTTTGTATACATTCGACTATACGGGCCAAGCCCGGGATTTACGGGAAATCGCGGGTTTTCGTTTGCCGGCGATTAAACTTCTTTCAATAAGCGTCTCATCAAAAATGAGAACATTTTTGAAAACTACAAGTCTTATGCGTTTAAGTGGTGAAAAAATATTTTAAAAAATCGTTCTGGAAATGAGTTTACTCACAGGGTACTTTCTTTGTATACATTCGACTATACGGGCCAAGCCCGGGATTTGCGGGAAATCGCGGGTTTTCGTTTGCCGGCGATTAAACCTCTTTCATTAAGCGTCTCATCAAAAATGAAAACATTTTTAAAAACTACAAGTCTCCTGGGCTTTAGTGGTGAAATAATAATTTAAAAAATCGTGCGGGAAATGAGTTTACTCTCTGGGTACTTTCTTTGTATACTTTTGACTATACGGGCCGAGTCTGGGATTTACGGGAAATCGCAGGTTTTCGTTTGCCGGCGATTAAACTTCTTTTATTCAGCGTCTCATCAAAAATGAAAACATTTTTGAAAACTACAAGTCTCATGCGATTTAGTGGTGAAAAGGTAATTTAAAAAATCGTTCTGGAAATGAGTTTACTCACAGGGTACTTTCTTTGTATACACAATTTGAGTTTACTCCCTGGGTACTTTCTTTGTATACTTTTGACGATACGGGCCAAGCCCGGGATTTACGGGAAATCGCGGGTTTTCGTTTGCCGGCGATTAAACTTCTTTTATTCAGAGTCTTATCAAAAATGAAAACATTTTTGAAAACTACAAGTCTTATGCGTTTTATTGGTGAAAAAATAAGTTAAAAAATCGTTCTGGAAATGAGTTTACTCACAGGGTACTTTCTTTGTATACATTCGACTATACGGGCCAAGCCCGGGATTTACGGGAAATCGCGGGTTTTCGTTTGCCGGCGATTAAACTTCTTTTATTCAGCGTCTTATCAAAAATGAAAACATTTTTAAAAACTACAAGTCTTATGCATTTTAGTGGTGAAGAAATAATTTAAAAAATCGTTCTGGAAATGAGTTTACTCACAGGGTACTTTCTTTGTATTCATTCGACTATACGGGCCAAGCCCGGGATTTACAGGAAATCGGGGGTTTTCGTTTGCCGGCGATTAAACTTCTTTTATTCAGCGTCTTATCAAAAATGAAAACATTTTTGAAAACTACAAGTCTCATGCGTTTTAGTGGTGAAAAAATAATTTAAAAAATCGTTCTGGAAATGAGTTTACTCACAGGGTACTTTCTTTGTATACACAATTTGAGTTTACTCCCTGGGTACTTTCTTTGTATACTTTTGACGATACGGGCCAAGCCCGGGATTTACGGGAAATCGCGGGTTTTCGTTTGCCGGCGATTAAACTTCTTTTATTCAGCGTCTTATCAAAAATGAAAACATTTTTGAAAACTACAAGTCTTATGCGTTTTATTGGTGAAAAAATAAGTTAAAAAATCGTTCTGGAAATGAGTTTACTCACAGGGTACTTTCTTTGTATACATTTGACTATACGGGCCAAGCCCGGGATTTACGGGAAATCGCGGGTTTTCGTTTGCCGGCGATTAAACTTCTTTCAATAAGCGTCTCATCAAAAATGAGAACATTTTTGAAAACTACAAGTCTTATGCGTTTAAGTGGTGAAAAAATATTTTAAAAAATCGTTCTGGAAATGAGTTTACTCACAGGGTACTTTCTTTGTATACATTCGACTATACGGGCCAAGCCCGGGATTTGCGGGAAATCGCGGGTTTTCGTTTGCCGGCGATTAAACCTCTTTCATTAAGCGTCTCATCAAAAATGAAAACATTTTTAAAAACTACAAGTCTCCTGGGCTTTAGTGGTGAAATAATAATTTAAAAAATCGTGCGGGAAATGAGTTTACTCTCTGGGTACTTTCTTTGTATACTTTTGACTATACGGGCCGAGTCTGGGATTTACGGGAAATCGCAGGTTTTCGTTTGCCGGCGATTAAACTTCTTTTATTCAGCGTCTCATCAAAAATGAAAACATTTTTGAAAACTACAAGTCTCATGCGATTTAGTGGTGAAAAGGTAATTTAAAAAATCGTTCTGGAAATGAGTTTACTCACAGGGTACTTTCTTTGTATACATTCGACTATACGGAAAAAGCCCGGGATTTACGGGAAATCGCGGTTTTTCGTTTGCCGGCGATTAAACTTCTTTTATTCAGCGTCTCATCAAAAATGAAAACAAGTTTGAAAACTACAAGTCTCATGCGTTTTAGTGGTGAAAAAATAATATAAAAAATCGTTCGGAAATTGAGTTTACTCCCTGGGTACTTTCTTTGTATACTTTTGACTATACGGGCAAAGTCTGGGATTTACGGGAAATCGCAGGTTTTCGTTTGCCGGCGATTAAACTTCTTTTATTCAGCGTCTCATCAAAAATGAAAACATTTTTAAAAACTACAAGTCTCATGCGATTTAGTGGTGAAAAGATAATTTAAAAAATCGTTCTGGAAATGAGTTTACTCACAGGGTACTTTCTTTGTATACATTCGACTATACGGGACAAGCCCGGAATTTACGGGAAATCGCGGGTTTTCGTTTGCCGGCGATTAAACCTCTTTCATTAGGCGTCTCATTAAAAGTGAAAACATTTTTGAAAACTACAAGTCTCATTCGTTCTAGTGGTGCAGAAATAATTTGAAAAATCGTTCGGGAAATCAGTTTACTCACAGGGTACTTTCTTTGTATACATTCGACTATACGGGCCAAGCCCGGGATTTACGGGAAATCGCGGGTTTTCGTTTGCCGGCGATTAAACTTCTTTCAATAAGCGTCTCATCAAAAATGAGAACATTTTTGAAAACTACAAGTCTTATGCGTTTAAGTGGTGAAAAAATATTTTAAAAAATCGTTCTGGAAATGAGTTTACTCACAGGGTACTTTCTTTGTATACATTCGACTATACGGGCCAAGCCCGGGATTTGCGGGAAATCGCGGGTTTTCGTTTGCCGGCGATTAAACCTCTTTCATTAAGCGTCTCATCAAAAATGAAAACATTTTTAAAAACTACAAGTCTCCTGGGCTTTAGTGGTGAAATAATAATTCAAAAAATCGTGCGGGAAATGAGTTTACTCTCTGGGTACTTTCTTTGTATACTTTTGACTATACGGACCGAGTCTGGGATTTACGGGAAATCGCAGGTTTTCGTTTGCCGGCGATTAAACTTCTTTTATTCAGCGTCTCATCAAAAATGAAAACAAGTTTGAAAACTACAAGTCTCATGCGTTTTAGTGGTGAAAAAATAATATAAAAAATCGTTCGGAAATTGAGTTTACTCCCTGGGTACTTTCTTTGTATACTTTTGACTATACGGGCCAAGTCTGGGATTTACGGGAAATCGCAGGTTTTCGTTTGCCGGCGATTAAACTTCTTTTATTCAGCGTCTCATCAAAAATGAAAACATTTTTAAAAACTACAAGTCTCATGCGATTTAGTGGTGAAAAGATAATTTAAAAAATCGTTCTGGAAATGAGTTTACTCACAGGGTACTTTCTTTGTATACATTCGACTATACGGGACAAGCCCGGAATTTACGGGAAATCGCGGGTTTTCGTTTGCCGGCGATTAAACCTCTTTCATTAGGCGTCTCATTAAAAGTGAAAACATTTTTGAAAACTACAAGTCTCATTCGTTCTAGTGGTGCAGAAATAATTTGAAAAATCGTTCGGGAAATCAGTTTACTCATTGGTTACTTTCTTTATATACATTCAACTATACGTACCAAGCCCGGGATTTACGGGAAATCGCTGGTTTTCGTTTGCCGGCGATTAAACTTCTTTTATTCAGCGTCTCATCAAAAATGAAAACAAGTTTGAAAACTACAAGTCTCATGCGTTTTAGTGGTGAAAAAATAATTTAAAAAATCGTTCGGGAAATGAGTTTACTCCCTGGGTACTTTCTTTGTATACTTTTGACTATACGGGCCAAGCCCGGGATTTACGGGAAATCGCGGGTTTTCGTTTGCCGGCGATTAAACTTCTTTTATTCAGCGTCTCATCAAAAATGAAAACATTTTTGAAAACTACAAGTCTTATGCGTTTTAGTGGTGAAAAAATAATTTAAAAAATCGTTCGAGAAATGAGTTTACTCCCTGGGTACTTTCTTTGTATACTTTTGACTATACGGGCCGAGTCTGGGATTTACGGGAAATCGCAGGTTTTCGTTTGCCGGCGATTAAACCTCTTTCCTTAGGCGTCTCATTAAAGATGAAAACATTTTTGAAAACTACAAGTCTCATTCGTTCTAGTGGTGCAGAAATAATTTGAAAAATCGTTCGGGAAATCAGTTTACTCATTGGGTACTTTCTTTATATACATTCAATTATACGTACCAAGCCCGGGATTTACGGGAAATCGCGGGTTTTCGTTTACCGGCGATTAAACTTCTTTTATTCAGCGTCTCATCAAAAATGAAAACAAGTTTGAAAACTACCAGTCTCATGCGTTTTAGTGGTGAAAAAATAATTTAAAAAATCGTTCGGGAAATGAGTTTACTCCCTGGGTACTTTCTTTGTATACTTTTGACTATACGGGCCAAGCGCGGGATTTACGGGAAAACGCGGGTTTTCGTTTGTCGGCGATTAAATTTCTTTTATTCAGCGTCTCATCAAAAATGAAAACATTTTTGAAAACTACAAGTCTCATTCGTTCTAGTGGTGCAGAAATAATTTAAAAAATCGTTCTGGAAATGAGTTTACTCACAGGGTACTTTCTTTGTATTCATTCGACTATACGGGCCAAGCCCGGGATTTACAGGAAATCGGGGGTTTTCGTTTGCCGGCGATTAAACTTCTTTTATTCAGCGTCTTATCAAAAATGAAAACATTTTTGAAAACTACAAGTCTCATGCGTTTTAGTGGTGAAAAAATAATTTAAAAAATCGTTCTGGAAATGAGTTTACTCACAGGGTACTTTCTTTGTATACACAATTTGAGTTTACTCCCTGGGTACTTTCTTTGTATACTTTTGACGATACGGGCCAAGCCCGGGATTTACGGGAAATCGCGGGTTTTCGTTTGCCGGCGATTAAACTTCTTTTATTCAGCGTCTTATCAAAAATGAAAACATTTTTGAAAACTACAAGTCTTATGCGTTTTATTGGTGAAAAAATAAGTTAAAAAATCGTTCTGGAAATGAGTTTACTCACAGGGTACTTTCTTTGTATACATTCGACTATACGGGCCAAGCCCGGGATTTACGGGAAATCGCGGGTTTTCGTTTGCCGGCGATTAAACTTCTTTCAATAAGCGTCTCATCAAAAATGAGAACATTTTTGAAAACTACAAGTCTTATGCGTTTAAGTGGTGAAAAAATATTTTAAAAAATCGTTCTGGAAATGAGTTTACTCACAGGGTACTTTCTTTGTATACATTCGACTATACGGGCCAAGCCCGGGATTTGCGGGAAATCGCGGGTTTTCGTTTGCCGGCGATTAAACCTCTTTCATTAAGCGTCTCATCAAAAATGAAAACATTTTTAAAAACTACAAGTCTCCTGGGCTTTAGTGGTGAAATAATAATTTAAAAAATCGTGCGGGAAATGAGTTTACTCTCTGGGTACTTTCTTTGTCTACTTTTGACTATACGGGCCGAGTCTGGGATTTACGGGAAATCGCAGGTTTTCGTTTGCCGGCGATTAAACTTCTTTTATTCAGCGTCTCATCAAAAATGAAAACATTTTTGAAAACTACAAGTCTCATGCGATTTAGTGGTGAAAAGGTAATTTAAAAAATCGTTCTGGAAATGAGTTTACTCACAGGGTACTTTCTTTGTATACATTCGACTATACGGAAAAAGCCCGGGATTTACGGGAAATCGCGGTTTTTCGTTTGCCGGCGATTAAACTTCTTTTATTCAGCGTCTCATCAAAAATGAAAACAAGTTTGAAAACTACAAGTCTCATGCGTTTTAGTGGTGAAAAAATAATATAAAAAATCGTTCGGAAATTGAGTTTACTCCCTGGGTACTTTCTTTGTATACTTTTGACTATACGGGCAAAGTCTGGGATTTACGGGAAATCGCAGGTTTTCGTTTGCCGGCGATTAAACTTCTTTTATTCAGCGTCTCATCAAAAATGAAAACATTTTTAAAAACTACAAGTCTCATGCGATTTAGTGGTGAAAAGATAATTTAAAAAATCGTTCTGGAAATGAGTTTACTCACAGGGTACTTTCTTTGTATACATTCGACTATACGGGACAAGCCCGGAATTTACGGGAAATCGCGGGTTTTCGTTTGCCGGCGATTAAACCTCTTTCATTAGGCGTCTCATTAAAAGTGAAAACATTTTTGAAAACTACAAGTCTCATTCGTTCTAGTGGTGCAGAAATAATTTGAAAAATCGTTCGGGAAATCAGTTTACTCACAGGGTACTTTCTTTGTATACATTCGACTATACGGGCCAAGCCCGGGATTTACGGGAAATCGCGGGTTTTCGTTTGCCGGCGATTAAACTTCTTTCAATAAGCGTCTCATCAAAAATGAGAACATTTTTGAAAACTACAAGTCTTATGCGTTTAAGTGGTGAAAAAATATTTTAAAAAATCGTTCTGGAAATGAGTTTACTCACAGGGTACTTTCTTTGTATACATTCGACTATACGGGCCAAGCCCGGGATTTGCGGGAAATCGCGGGTTTTCGTTTGCCGGCGATTAAACCTCTTTCATTAAGCGTCTCATCAAAAATGAAAACATTTTTAAAAACTACAAGTCTCCTGGGCTTTAGTGGTGAAATAATAATTCAAAAAATCGTGCGGGAAATGAGTTTACTCTCTGGGTACTTTCTTTGTATACTTTTGACTATACGGGCCGAGTCTGGGATTTACGGGAAATCGCAGGTTTTCGTTTGCCGGCGATTAAACTTCTTTTATTCAGCGTCTCATCAAAAATGAAAACAAGTTTGAAAACTACAAGTCTCATGCGTTTTAGTGGTGAAAAAATAATATAAAAAATCGTTCGGAAATTGAGTTTACTCCCTGGGTACTTTCTTTGTATACTTTTGACTATACGGGCCAAGTCTGGGATTTACGGGAAATCGCAGGTTTTCGTTTGCCGGCGATTAAACTTCTTTTATTCAGCGTCTCATCAAAAATGAAAACATTTTTAAAAACTACAAGTCTCATGCGATTTAGTGGTGAAAAGATAATTTAAAAAATCGTTCTGGAAATGAGTTTACTCACAGGGTACTTTCTTTGTATACATTCGACTATACGGGACAAGCCCGGAATTTACGGGAAATCGCGGGTTTTCGTTTGCCGGCGATTAAACCTCTTTCATTAGGCGTCTCATTAAAAGTGAAAACATTTTTGAAAACTACAAGTCTCATTCGTTCTAGTGGTGCAGAAATAATTTGAAAAATCGTTCGGGAAATCAGTTTACTCATTGGTTACTTTCTTTATATACATTCAACTATACGTACCAAGCCCGGGATTTACGGGAAATCGCTGGTTTTCGTTTGCCGGCGATTAAACTTCTTTTATTCAGCGTCTCATCAAAAATGAAAACAAGTTTGAAAACTACAAGTCTCATGCGTTTTAGTGGTGAAAAAATAATTTAAAAAATCGTTCGGGAAATGAGTTTACTCCCTGGGTACTTTCTTTGTATACTTTTGACTATACGCGCCAAGCCCGGGATTTACGGGAAATCGCGGGTTTTCGTTTGCCGGCGATTAAACTTCTTTTATTCAGCGTCTCATCAAAAATGAAAACATTTTTGAAAACTACAAGTCTTATGCGTTTTAGTGGTGAAAAAATAATTTAAAAAATCGTTCGAGAAATGAGTTTACTCCCTGGGTACTTTCTTTGTATACTTTTGACTATACGGGCCGAGTCTGGGATTTACGGGAAATCGCAGGTTTTCGTTTGCCGGCGATTAAACCTCTTTCCTTAGGCGTCTCATTAAAGATGAAAACATTTTTGAAAACTACAAGTCTCATTCGTTCTAGTGGTGCAGAAATAATTTGAAAAATCGTTCGGGAAATCAGTTTACTCATTGGGTACTTTCTTTATATACATTCAATTATACGTACCAAGCCCGGGATTTACGGGAAATCGCGGGTTTTCGTTTACCGGCGATTAAACTTCTTTTATTCAGCGTCTCCTCAAAAATGAAAACAAGTTTGAAAACTACAAGTCTCATGCGTTTTAGTGGTGAAAAAATAGTTTAAAAAATCGTTCGGGAAATGAGTTTACTCCCTGGGTACTTTCTTTGTATACTTTTGACTATACGGGCCAAGCCCGGGATTTACGGGAAATCGCGGGTTTTCGTTTGCCGGCGATTAAACTTCTTTTATTCAGCCTCTTATCAAAAATGAAAACATTTTTGAAAACTACAAGTCTTATGCGTTTTAGTGGTGAAAAAATAATTTAAAAAATCGTTCGAGAAATGAGTTTACTCCCTGGGTACTTTCTTTGTATACTTTTCACTATACGGGCCGAGTCTGGGATTTCCGCGAAATCGCAGGTTTTCGTTTGCCGGCGATTAAACTTCTTTTATTCAGCGTCTCATCAAAAATGAAAACATTTTTGAAAACTACAAGTCTCATGCGATTTAGTGGTGAAAAGATAATTTAAAAAATCGTTCTGGAAATGAGTTTACTCACAGGGTACTTTCTTTGTATACATTCGACTATACGGGACAAGCCCAGGATTTACGGGAAATCGCGGGTTTTCGTTTGCCGGCGATTAAACCTCTTTCATTAAGCGTCTCATTAAAAATGAAAACATTTTTGAAAACTACAAGTCTCATTCGTTCTAGTGGTGCAGAAATAATTTGAAAAATCGTTCGGGAAATGAGTTTACTCCCTGGGTACTTTCTTTGTATAGTTTTCACTATACGGGCCGAGTCTGGGATTTACTGGAAATCGCAGGTTTTCGTTTGCCGGCGATTAAACTATTTTTATTAAGCGTCTCATCAAAAATGAAAACAAGTTTGAAAACTACGAGTCTCATGCGTTTTAGTGGTGAAAAAATAATTTAAAAAATCGTTCGGGAAATGAGTTTACTCCCTGGGTACTTTCTTTGTATACTTTTGACTATACGGGCCGGGTCTGGGATTTACGGTAAATCGCGGGTTTTCGTTTGCCGGCGATTAAACTTCTTTTATTCAGCGTCTCATCAAAAATGAAAACATTTTTAAAAAATACAAGTCTCATGCGATTTAGTGGTGAAAAGATAATTTAAAAAATCGTTCTGGAAATGAGTTTACTCACAGGGTACTTTCTTTGTATACATTCGACTATACGGGACAAGCCCGGGATTTACGGGAAATCGCGGGTTTTCGTTTGCCGGCGATTAAACCTCTTTCATTAAGCGTCTCATTAAAAATGAAAACATTTTTGAAAACTACAAGTCTCATTCGTTCTAGTGGTGCAGAAGTAATTTGAAAAATCGTTCGGGAAATCAGTTTACTCATTGGGTACTTTCTTTATATACATTCAACTATACGTGCCAAGCCCGGGATTTACGGGAAATCGCGGGTTTTCGTTTGCCGGCGATTAAACTTTTCTTATTCAGCGTCTCATCAAAAATGAAAACAAGTTTGAAAACTACAAGTCTCATGCGTTTTAGTGGTGAAAAAATAACATAAAAAATCGTTCGGAAATTGAGTTTACTCCCTGGCTACTTTCTTTGTATACTTTTGACTATACGGGCCAAGCCCGGGATTTACGGGAAATCGCGGGTTTTTGTTTGCCGGCGATTAAACCTCTTTCATTAAGCGTCTCATTAAAAATGAAAACATTTTTGAAAACTACAAGTCTCATTCGTTCTAGTGGTGCAGAAGTAATTTGAAAAATCGTTCGGGAAATCAGTTTACTCATTGGGTACCGGCCCGGGATTTACGGGAAATCGCTGGTTTTCGTTTGCCGGCGATTAAACTTCTTTTATTCAGCGTCTCATCAAAAATGAAAACATTTTTGAAAACTACAAGTCTCATGCGATTTAGTGGTGAAAAGATAATTTAAAAAATCGTTCTGGAAATGAGTTTACTCACAGGGTACTTTCTTTGTATACATTCGACTATACGGGACAAGCCCGGGATTTACGGGAAATCGCAGGTTTTCGTTTGCCGGCGATTAAACTTCTTTTATTCAGCGTCTCATCAAAAATGAAAACATTTTTGAAAACTACAAGTCTCATGCGATTTAGTGGTGAAAAGATAATTTAAAAAATCGTTCTGGAAATGAGTTTACTCACAGGGTACTTTCTTTGTATACATTCGACTATACGGGACAAGCCCGGAAATTACGGGAAATCGCGGGTTTTCGTTTGCCGGCGATTAAACCTCTTTCATTAGGCGTCTCATTAAAAGTGAAAACATTTTTGAAAACTACAAGTCTCATTCGTTCTAGTGGTGCAGAAATAATTTGAAAAATCGTTCGGGAAATCAGTTTACTCACAGGGTACTTTCTTTGTATACATTCGACTATACGGGCCAAGCCCGGGATTTACGGGAAATCGCGGGTTTTCGTTTGCCGGCGATTAAACTTCTTTCAATAAGCGTCTCATCAAAAATGAGAACATTTTTGAAAACTACAAGTCTTATGCGTTTAAATGGTGAAAAAATATTTTAAAAAATCGTTCTGGAAATGAGTTTACTCACAGGGTACTTTCTTTGTATACATTCGACTATACGGGCCAAGCCCGGGATTTGCGGGAAATCGCGGGTTTTCGTTTGCCGGCGATTAAACCTCTTTCATTAAGCGTCTCATCAAAAATGAAAACATTTTTAAAAACTACAAGTCTCCTGGGCTTTAGTGGTGAAATAATAATTCAAAAAATCGTGCGGGAAATGAGTTTACTCTCTGGGTACTTTCTTTGTATACTTTTGACTATACGGGCCGAGTCTGGGATTTACGGGAAATCGCAGGTTTTCGTTTGCCGGCGATTAAACTTCTTTTATTCAGCGTCTCATCAAAAATGAAAACAAGTTTGAAAACTACAAGTCTCATGCGTTTTAGTGGTGAAAAAATAATATAAAAAATCGTTCGGAAATTGAGTTTACTCCCTGGGTACTTTCTTTGTATACTTTTGACTATACGGGCCAAGTCTGGGATTTACGGGAAATCGCAGGTTTTCGTTTGCCGGCGATTAAACTTCTTTTATTCAGCGTCTCATCAAAAATGAAAACATTTTTAAAAACTACAAGTCTCATGCGATTTAGTGGTGAAAAGATAATTTAAAAAATCGTTCTGGAAATGAGTTTACTCACAGGGTACTTTCTTTGTATACATTCGACTATACGGGACAAGCCCGGAATTTACGGGAAATCGCGGGTTTTCGTTTGCCGGCGATTAAACCTCTTTCATTAGGCGTCTCATTAAAAGTGAAAACATTTTTGAAAACTACAAGTCTCATTCGTTCTAGTGGTGCAGAAATAATTTGAAAAATCGTTCGGGAAATCAGTTTACTCATTGGTTACTTTCTTTATATACATTCAACTATACGTACCAAGCCCGGGATTTACGGGAAATCGCTGGTTTTCGTTTGCCGGCGATTAAACTTCTTTTATTCAGCGTCTCATCAAAAATGAAAACAAGTTTGAAAACTACAAGTCTCATGCGTTTTAGTGGTGAAAAAATAATTTAAAAAATCGTTCGGGAAATGAGTTTACTCCCTGGGTACTTTCTTTGTATACTTTTGACTATACGGGCCAAGCCCGGGATTTACGGGAAATCGCGGGTTTTCGTTTGCCGGCGATTAAACTTCTTTTATTCAGCGTCTCATCAAAAATGAAAACATTTTTGAAAACTACAAGTCTTATGCGTTTTAGTGGTGAAAAAATAATTTAAAAAATCGTTCGAGAAATGAGTTTACTCCCTGGGTACTTTCTTTGTATACTTTTGACTATACGGGCCGAGTCTGGGATTTACGGGAAATCGCAGGTTTTCGTTTGCCGGCGATTAAACCTCTTTCCTTAGGCGTCTCATTAAAGATGAAAACATTTTTGAAAACTACAAGTCTCATTCGTTCTAGTGGTGCAGAAATAATTTGAAAAATCGTTCGGGAAATCAGTTTACTCATTGGGTACTTTCTTTATATACATTCAATTATACGTACCAAACCCGGGATTTACGGGAAATCGCGGGTTTTCGTTTACCGGCGATTAAACTTCTTTTATTCAGCGTCTCATCAAAAATGAAAACAAGTTTGAAAACTACCAGTCTCATGCGTTTTAGTGGTGAAAAAATAATTTAAAAAATCGTTCGGGAAATGAGTTTACTCCCTGGGTACTTTCTTTGTATACTTTTGACTATACGGGCCAAGCCCGGGATTTACGGGAAAACGCGGGTTTTCGTTTGTCGGCGATTAAATTTCTTTTATTCAGCGTCTCATCAAAAATGAAAACATTTTTGAAAACTACAAGTCTCATTCGTTCTAGTGGTGCAGAAATAATTTGAAAAATCGTTCGGGAAATTAGTTTACTCATTGGGTACTTTCTTTATATACATTCAACTATACGTACCAAGCCCGGGATTTACGGGAAATCGCGGGTTTTCGTTTGCCGGCGATTAAACTTCTTTTATTCAGCGTCTCCTCAAAAATGAAAACAAGTTTGAAAACTACAAGTCTCATGCGTTTTAGTGGTGAAAAAATAGTTTAAAAAATCGTTCGGGAAATGAGTTTACTCCCTGGGTACTTTCTTTGTATACTTTTGACTATACGGGCCAAGCCCGGGATTTACGGGAAATCGCGGGTTTTCGTTTGCCGGCGATTAAACTTCTTTTATTCAGCCTCTTAT
The DNA here is from genome assembly GCF_029227915.1 of Hydractinia symbiolongicarpus. Classification (NCBI taxonomy): domain Eukaryota; kingdom Metazoa; phylum Cnidaria; class Hydrozoa; order Anthoathecata; family Hydractiniidae; genus Hydractinia; species Hydractinia symbiolongicarpus. The sequence continues at coordinate 27,153,991 of NC_079881.1, forward strand.
CAAAAATGAAAACATTTTTGAAAACTACAAGTCTTATGCGTTTTAGTGGTGAAAAAATAATTTAAAAAATCGTTCGAGAAATGAGTTTACTCCCTGGGTACTTTCTTTGTATACTTTTCACTATACGGGCCGAGTCTGGGATTTCCGCGAAATCGCAGGTTTTCGTTTGCCGGCGATTAAACTTCTTTTATTCAGCGTCTCATCAAAAATGAAAACATTTTTGAAAACTACAAGTCTCATGCGATTTAGTGGTGAAAAGATAATTTAAAAAATCGTTCTGGAAATGAGTTTACTCACAGGGTACTTTCTTTGTATACATTCGACTATACGGGACAAGCCCAGGATTTACGGGAAATCGCGGGTTTTCGTTTGCCGGCGATTAAACCTCTTTCATTAAGCGTCTCATTAAAAATGAAAACATTTTTGAAAACTACAAGTCTCATTCGTTCTAGTGGTGCAGAAATAATTTGAAAAATCGTTCGGGAAATGAGTTTACTCCCTGGGTACTTTCTTTGTATAGTTTTCACTATACGGGCCGAGTCTGGGATTTACTGGAAATCGCAGGTTTTCGTTTGCCGGCGATTAAACTTTTTTTATTAAGCGTCTCATCAAAAATGAAAACAAGTTTGAAAACTACGAGTCTCATGCGTTTTAGTGGTGAAAAAATAATTTAAAAAATCGTTCGGGAAATGAGTTTACTCCCTGGGTACTTTCTTTGTATACTTTTGACTATACGGGCCGGGTCTGGGATTTACGGTAAATCGCGGGTTTTCGTTTGCCGGCGATTAAACTTCTTTTATTCAGCGTCTCATCAAAAATGAAAACATTTTTAAAAAATACAAGTCTCATGCGATTTAGTGGTGAAAAGATAATTTAAAAAATCGTTCTGGAAATGAGTTTACTCACAGGGTACTTTCTTTGTATACATTCGACTATACGGGACAAGCCCGGGATTTACGGGAAATCGCGGGTTTTCGTTTGCCGGCGATTAAACCTCTTTCATTAAGCGTCTCATTAAAAATGAAAACATTTTTGAAAACTGCAAGTCTCATTCGTTCTAGTGGTGCAGAAGTAATTTGAAAAATCGTTCGGGAAATCAGTTTACTCATTGGGTACTTTCTTTATATACATTCAACTATACGTGCCAAGCCCGGGATTTACGGGAAATCGCGGGTTTTCGTTTGCCGGCGATTAAACTTTTCTTATTCAGCGTCTCATCAAAAATGAAAACAAGTTTGAAAACTACAAGTCTCATGCGTTTTAGTGGTGAAAAAATAACATAAAAAATCGTTCGGAAATTGAGTTTACTCCCTGGCTACTTTCTTTGTATACTTTTGACTATACGGGCCAAGCCCGGGATTTACGGGAAATCGCGGGTTTTTGTTTGCCGGCGATTAAACCTCTTTCATTAAGCGTCTCATTAAAAATGAAAACATTTTTGAAAACTACAAGTCTCATTCGTTCTAGTGGTGCAGAAGTAATTTGAAAAATCGTTCGGGAAATCAGTTTACTCATTGGGTACCGGCCCGGGATTTACGGGAAATCGCTGGTTTTCGTTTGCCGGCGATTAAACTTCTTTTATTCAGCGTCTCATCAAAAACGAAAACATTTTTGAAAACTACAAGTCTCATTCGTTCTAGTGGTGCAGAAATAATTTGAAAAATCGTTCGGGAAATTAGTTTACTCATTGGGTACTTTCTTTATATACATTCAACTATACGTACCAAGCCCGGGATTTACGGGAAATCGCGGGTTTTCGTTTGCCGGCGATTAAACTTCTTTTATTCAGCGTCTCCTCAAAAATGAAAACAAGTTTGAAAACTACAAGTCTCATGCGTTTTAGTGGTGAAAAAATAGTTTAAAAAATCGTTCGGGAAATGAGTTTACTCCCTGGGTACTTTCTTTGTATACTTTTGACTATACGGGCCAAGCCCGGGATTTACGGGAAATCGCGGGTTTTCGTTTGCCGGCGATTAAACTTCTTTTATTCAGCCTCTTATCAAAAATGAAAACATTTTTGAAAACTACAAGTCTTATGCGTTTTAGTGGTGAAAAAATAATTTAAAAAATCGTTCGAGAAATGAGTTTACTCCCTGGGTACTTTCTTTGTATACTTTTCACTATACGGGCCGAGTCTGGGATTTCCGCGAAATCGCAGGTTTTCGTTTGCCGGCGATTAAACTTCTTTTATTCAGCGTCTCATCAAAAATGAAAACATTTTTGAAAACTACAAGTCTCATGCGATTTAGTGGTGAAAAGATAATTTAAAAAATCGTTCTGGAAATGAGTTTACTCACAGGGTACTTTCTTTGTATACATTCGACTATACGGGACAAGCCCAGGATTTACGGGAAATCGCGGGTTTTCGTTTGCCGGCGATTAAACCTCTTTCATTAAGCGTCTCATTAAAAATGAAAACATTTTTGAAAACTACAAGTCTCATTCGTTCTAGTGGTGCAGAAATAATTTGAAAAATCGTTCGGGAAATGAGTTTACTCCCTGGGTACTTTCTTTGTATAGTTTTCACTATACGGGCCGAGTCTGGGATTTACTGGAAATCGCAGGTTTTCGTTTGCCGGCGATTAAACTTTTTTTATTAAGCGTCTCATCAAAAATGAAAACAAGTTTGAAAACTACGAGTCTCATGCGTTTTAGTGGTGAAAAAATAATTTAAAAAATCGTTCGGGAAATGAGTTTACTCCCTGGGTACTTTCTTTGTATACTTTTGACTATACGGGCCGGGTCTGGGATTTACGGTAAATCGCGGGTTTTCGTTTGCCGGCGATTAAACTTCTTTTATTCAGCGTCTCATCAAAAATGAAAACATTTTTAAAAAATACAAGTCTCATGCGATTTAGTGGTGAAAAGATAATTTAAAAAATCGTTCTGGAAATGAGTTTACTCACAGGGTACTTTCTTTGTATACATTCGACTATACGGGACAAGCCCGGGATTTACGGGAAATCGCGGGTTTTCGTTTGCCGGCGATTAAACCTCTTTCATTAAGCGTCTCATTAAAAATGAAAACATTTTTGAAAACTGCAAGTCTCATTCGTTCTAGTGGTGCAGAAGTAATTTGAAAAATCGTTCGGGAAATCAGTTTACTCATTGGGTACTTTCTTTATATACATTCAACTATACGTGCCAAGCCCGGGATTTACGGGAAATCGCGGGTTTTCGTTTGCCGGCGATTAAACTTTTCTTATTCAGCGTCTCATCAAAAATGAAAACAAGTTTGAAAACTACAAGTCTCATGCGTTTTAGTGGTGAAAAAATAACATAAAAAATCGTTCGGAAATTGAGTTTACTCCCTGGCTACTTTCTTTGTATACTTTTGACTATACGGGCCAAGCCCGGGATTTACGGGAAATCGCGGGTTTTTGTTTGCCGGCGATTAAACCTCTTTCATTAAGCGTCTCATTAAAAATGAAAACATTTTTGAAAACTACAAGTCTCATTCGTTCTAGTGGTGCAGAAGTAATTTGAAAAATCGTTCGGGAAATCAGTTTACTCATTGGGTACCGGCCCGGGATTTACGGGAAATCGCTGGTTTTCGTTTGCCGGCGATTAAACTTCTTTTATTCAGCGTCTCATCAAAAACGAAAACATTTTTGAAAACTACAAGTCTCATGCGTTTTAGTGGTGAAAAAATAATTTAAAAAATCGTTCTGGAAATGAGTTTACTCACAGGGTATTTTCTTTGTATACATTCGACTATACGGGCCAAGCCCGGGATTTGCAGGAAATCGCGGGTTTTCGTTTGCCGGCGATTTAACCTCTTTCATTAAGCGTCTCATCAAAAATGAAAACATTTTTAAAAACTATAAGTCTCATGGGCTTTAGTGGTGAAATAATAATTTAAAAAATCGTTCGGGAAATGAGTTTACTCCCTGGGTACTTTCTTTGTATACTTTTGACTATACGGGCCGAGTCTGGGATTTACGGGAAATCGCAGGTTTTCGTTTGCCGGCGATTAAACTTCTTTTATTCAGCGTCTCATCAAAAATGAAAACATTTTTGAAAACTACAAGTCTCATGCGATTTAGTGGTGAAAAGATAATTTAAAAAATCGTTCTGGAAATGAGTTTACTCACAGGGTACTTTCTTTGTATACATTCGACTATACGGGACAAGCCCGGGATTTACGGGAAATCGCGGGTTTTCGTTTGCCGGCGATTAAACTTCTTTTATTCAGCGTCTCATCAAAAATGAAAACAAGTTTAAAAACTACAAGTCTCATGCGTTTTAGTGGTGAAAAAATAATATAAAAAATCGTTCGGAAATTGAGTTTACTCCCTGGGTACTTTCTTTGTTTACTTTTGACTATACGGGCCAAGCCCGGGATTTACGGGAAATCGCGGGTTTTCGTTTGCCGGCGATTAAACTTCTTTTATTCAGCGTCTTATCAAAAATGAAAAAATTTTTGAAAACTACAAGTCTTATGCGTTTTAGTGGTGAAAAAATAATTTAAAAAATCGTTCTGGAAATGAGTTTACTCACAGGGTACTTTCTTTGTATACATTCGACTATACGGGCCAAGCCCGGGATTTACGGGAAATCGCGGGTTTTCGTTTGCCGGCGATTAAACTTCTTTCAATAAGCGTCTCATCAAAAATGAAAACATTTTTAAAAACTACAAGTCTCATGGGCTTTAGTGGTGAAATAATAATTTAAAAAATCGTTCGGGAAATGAGTTTACTCCCTGGGTACTTTCTTTGTATACTTTTGACTATACGGGCCAAGCCCGGGATTTACGGGAAAACGCGGGTTTTCGTTTGTCGGCGATTAAATTTCTTTTATTCAGCGTCTCATCAAAAATGAAAACATTTTTGAAAACTACAAGTCTCATTCGTTCTAGTGGTGCAGAAATAATTTGAAAAATCGTTCAGGAAATCAGTTTACTCATTGGGTACTTTCTTTATATACATTCAACTATACGTACCAAGCCCGGGATTTACGGGAAATCGCGGGTTTTCGTTTGCCGGCGATTAAACTTCTTTTATTCAGCGTCTCATCAAAAATGAAAACAAGTTTGAAAACTACAAGTCTCATGCGTTTTAGTGGTGAAAAAATAGTTTAAAAAATCGTTCGGGAAATGAGTTTACTCCCTGGGTACTTTCTTTGTATACTTTTCACTATACGGGCCGAGTCTGGGATTTACTGGAAATCGCAGGTTTTCGTTTGCCGGCGATTAAACTTTTTTTATTAAGCGTCTCATCAAAAATGAAAACAAGTTTGAAAACTACGAGTCTCATGCGTTTTAGTGGTGAAAAAATAATTTAAAAAATCGTTCGGGAAATGAGTTTACTCCCTGGGTACTTTCTTTGTATACTTTTGACTATACGGGCCGGGTCTGGGATTTACGGTAAATCGCGGGTTTTCGTTTGCCGGCGATTAAACTTCTTTTATTCAGCGTCTCATCAAAAATGAAAACATTTTTAAAAAATACAAGTCTCATGCGATTTAGTGGTGAAAAGATAATTTAAAAAATCGTTCTGGAAATGAGTTTACTCACAGGGTACTTTCTTTGTATACATTCGACTATACGGGACAAGCCCGGGATTTACGGGAAATCGCGGGTTTTCGTTTGCCGGCGATTAAACCTCTTTCATTAAGCGTCTCATTAAAAATGAAAACATTTTTGATAACTACAAGTCTCATTCGTTCTAGTGGTGCAGAAGTAATTTGAAAAATCGTTCGGGAAATCAGTTTACTCATTGGGTACTTTCTTTATATACATTCAACTATACGTGCCAAGCCCGGGATTTACGGGAAATCGCGGGTTTTCGTTTGCCGGCGATTAAACTTTTCTTATTCAGCGTCTCATCAAAAATGAAAACAAGTTTGAAAACTACAAGTCTCATGCGTTTTAGTGGTGAAAAAATAACATAAAAAATCGTTCGGAAATTGAGTTTACTCCCTGGCTACTTTCTTTGTATACTTTTGACTATACGGGCCAAGCCCGGGATTTACGGGAAATCGCGGGTTTTTGTTTGCCGGCGATTAAACCTCTTTCATTAAGCGTCTCATTAAAAATGAAAACATTTTTGAAAACTACAAGTCTCATTCGTTCTAGTGGTGCAGAAGTAATTTGAAAAATCGTTCGGGAAATCAGTTTACTCATTGGGTACCGGCCCGGGATTTACGGGAAATCGCTGGTTTTCGTTTGCCGGCGATTAAACTTCTTTTATTCAGCGTCTCATCAAAAACGAAAACATTTTTGAAAACTACAAGTCTCATGCGTTTTAGTGGTGAAAAAATAATTTAAAAAATCGTTCTGGAAATGAGTTTACTCACAGGGTACTTTCTTTGTATACATTCGACTATACGGGCCAAGCCCGGGATTTGCAGGAAATCGCGGGTTTTCGTTTGCCGGCGATTTAACCTCTTTCATTAAGCGTCTCATCAAAAATGAAAACATTTTTAAAAACTATAAGTCTCATGGGCTTTAGTGGTGAAATAATAATTTAAAAAATCGTTCGGGAAATGAGTTTACTCCCTGGGTACTTTCTTTGTATACTTTTGACTATACGGGCCGAGTCTGGGATTTACGGGAAATCGCAGGTTTTCGTTTGCCGGCGATTAAACTTCTTTTATTCAGCGTCTCATCAAAAATGAAAACATTTTTGAAAACTACAAGTCTCATGCGATTTAGTGGTGAAAAGATAATTTAAAAAATCGTTCTGGAAATGAGTTTACTCACAGGGTACTTTCTTTGTATACATTCGACTATACGGGACAAGCCCGGGATTTACGGGAAATCGCGGGTTTTCGTTTGCCGGCGATTAAACTTCTTTTATTCAGCGTCTCATCAAAAATGAAAACAAGTTTAAAAACTACAAGTCTCATGCGTTTTAGTGGTGAAAAAATAATATAAAAAATCGTTCGGAAATTGAGTTTACTCCCTGGGTACTTTCTTTGTTTACTTTTGACTATACGGGCCAAGCCCGGGATTTACGGGAAATCGCGGGTTTTCGTTTGCCGGCGATTAAACTTCTTTTATTCAGCGTCTTATCAAAAATGAAAACATTTTTGAAAACTACAAGTCTTATGCGTTTTAGTGGTGAAAAAATAATTTAAAAAATCGTTCTGGAAATGAGTTTACTCACAGGGTACTTTCTTTGTATACATTCGACTATACGGGCCAAGCCCGGGATTTACGGGAAATCGCGGGTTTTCGTTTGCCGGCGATTAAACTTCTTTCAATAAGCGTCTCATCAAAAATGAAAACATTTTTAAAAACTACAAGTCTCATGGGCTTTAGTGGTGAAATAATAATTTAAAAAATCGTTCGGGAAATGAGTTTACTCCCTGGGTACTTTCTTTGTATACTTTTGACTATACGGGCCAAGCCCGGGATTTACGGGAAAACGCGGGTTTTCGTTTGTCGGCGATTAAATTTCTTTTATTCAGCGTCTCATCAAAAATGAAAACATTTTTGAAAACTACAAGTCTCATTCGTTCTAGTGGTGCAGAAATAATTTGAAAAATCGTTCAGGAAATCAGTTTACTCATTGGGTACTTTCTTTATATACATTCAACTATACGTACCAAGCCCGGGATTTACGGGAAATCGCGGGTTTTCGTTTGCCGGCGATTAAACTTCTTTTATTCAGCGTCTCATCAAAAATGAAAACAAGTTTGAAAACTACAAGTCTCATGCGTTTTAGTGGTGAAAAAATAGTTTAAAAAATCGTTCGGGAAATGAGTTTACTCCCTGGGTACTTTCTTTGTATACTTTTGACTATACGGGCCAAGCCCGGGATTTACGGGAAATCGCGGGTTTTCGTTTGCCGGCGATTAAACTTCTTTTATTCAGCCTCTTATCAAAAATGAAAACATTTTTGAAAACTACAAGTCTTATGCGTTTTAGTGGTGAAAAAATAATTTAAAAAATCGTTCGAGAAATGAGTTTACTCCCTGGGTACTTTATTTGTATACTTTTCACTATACGGGCCGAGTCTGGGATTTCCGCGAAATCGCAGGTTTTCGTTTGCCGGCGATGAAACTTCTTTTATTCAGCGTCTCATCAAAAATGAAAACATTTTTGAAAACTGCAAGTCTCATGCGATTTAGTGGTGAAAAGATAATTTAAAAAATCGTTCTGGAAATGAGTTTACTCACAGGGTACTTTCTTTGTATACATTCGACTATACGGGACAAGCCCAGGATTTACGGGAAATCGCGGGTTTTCGTTTGCCGGCGATTAAACCTCTTTCATTAAGCGTCTCATTAAAAATGAAAACATTTTTGAAAACTACAAATCTCATTCGTTCTAGTGGTGCAGAAATAATTTGAAAAATCGTTCGGGAAATGAGTTTACTCCCTGGGTACTTTCTTTGTATAGTTTTCACTATACGGGCCGAGTCTGGGATTTACTGGAAATCGCAGGTTTTCGTTTGCCGGCGATTAAACTTTTTTTATTAAGCGTCTCATCAAAAATGAAAACAAGTTTGAAAACTACGAGTCTCATGCGTTTTAGTGGTGAAAAAATAATTTTAAAAATCGTTCGGGAAATGAGTTTACTCCCTGGGTACTTTCTTTGTATACTTTTGACTATACGGGCCGGGTCTGGGATTTACGGTAAATCGCGGGTTTTCGTTTGCCGGCGATTAAACTTCTTTTATTCAGCGTCTCATCAAAAATGAAAACATTTTTGAAAACTACAAGTCTCATGCGATTTAGTGGTGAAAAGATAATTTAAAAAATCGTTCTGGAAATGAGTTTACTCACAGGGTACTTTCTTTGTATACATTCGACTATACGGGACAAGCCCGGGATTTACGGGAAATCGCGGGTTTTCGTTTGCCGGCGATTAAACCTCTTTCATTAAGCGTCTCATTAAAAATGAAAACATTTTTGAAAACTACAAGTCTCATTCGTTCTAGTGGTGCAGAAGTAATTTGAAAAATCGTTCGGGAAATCAGTTTACTCATTGGGTACTTTCTTTATATACATTCAACTATACGTGTCAAGCCCGGGATTTACGGGAAATCGCGGGTTTTCGTTTGCCGGCGATTAAACTTTTCTTATTCAGCGTCTCATCAAAAATGAAAACAAGTTTGAAAACTACAAGTCTCATGCGTTTTAGTGGTGAAAAAATAACATAAAAAATCGTTCGGAAATTGAGTTTACTCCCTGGCTACTTTCTTTGTATACTTTTGACTATACGGGCCAAGCCCGGGATTTACGGGAAATCGCGGGTTTTTGTTTGCCGGCGATTAAACCTCTTTCATTAAGCGTCTCATTAAAAATGAAAACATTTTTGAAAACTACAAGTCTCATTCGTTCTAGTGGTGCAGAAGTAATTTGAAAAATCGTTCGGGAAATCAGTTTACTCATTGGGTACCGGCCCGGGATTTACGGGAAATCGCTGGTTTTCGTTTGCCGGCGATTAAACTTCTTTTATTCAGCGTCTCATCAAAAACGAAAACATTTTTGAAAACTACAAGTCTCATGCGTTTTAGTGGTGAAAAAATAATTTAAAAAATCGTTCTGGAAATGAGTTTACTCACAGGGTACTTTCTTTGTATACATTCGACTATACGGGCCAAGCCCGGGATTTGCAGGAAATCGCGGGTTTTCGTTTGCCGGCGATTTAACCTCTTTCATTAAGCGTCTCATCAAAAATGAAAACATTTTTAAAAACTATAAGTCTCATGGGCTTTAGTGGTGAAATAATAATTTAAAAAATCGTTCGGGAAATGAGTTTACTCCCTGGGTACTTTCTTTGTATACTTTTGACTATACGGGCCGAGTCTGGGATTTACGGGAAATCGCAGGTTTTCGTTTGCCGGCGATTAAACTTCTTTTATTCAGCGTCTCATCAAAAATGAAAACATTTTTGAAAACTACAAGTCTCATGCGATTTAGTGGTGAAAAGATAATTTAAAAAATCGTTCTGGAAATGAGTTTACTCACAGGGTACTTTCTTTGTATACATTCGACTATACGGGACAAGCCCGGGATTTACGGGAAATCGCGGGTTTTCGTTTGCCGGCGATTAAACTTCTTTTATTCAGCGTCTCATCAAAAATGAAAACAAGTTTAAAAACTACAAGTCTCATGCGTTTTAGTGGTGAAAAAATAATATAAAAAATCGTTCGGAAATTGAGTTTACTCCCTGGGTACTTTCTTTGTTTACTTTTGACTATACGGGCCAAGCCCGGGATTTACGGGAAATCGCGGGTTTTCGTTTGCCGGCGATTAAACTTCTTTTATTCAGCGTCTTATCAAAAATGAAAACATTTTTGAAAACTACAAGTCTTATGCGTTTTAGTGGTGAAAAAATAATTTAAAAAATCGTTCTGGAAATGAGTTTACTCACAGGGTACTTTCTTTGTATACATTCGACTATACGGGCCAAGCCCGGGATTTACGGGAAATCGCGGGTTTTCGTTTGCCGGCGATTAAACTTCTTTCAATAAGCGTCTCATCAAAAATGAAAACATTTTTAAAAACTACAAGTCTCATGGGCTTTAGTGGTGAAATAATAATTTAAAAAATCGTTCGGGAAATGAGTTTACTCCCTGGGTACTTTCTTTGTATACTTTTGACTATACGGGCCGAGTCTGGGATTTACGGGAAATCGCAGGTTTTCGTTTGCCGGCGATTAAACTTCTTTTATTCAGCGTCTCATCAAAAATGAAAACATTTTTGAAAACTACAAGTCTCATGCGATTTAGTGGTGAAAAGATAATTTAAAAAATCGTTCTGGAAATGAGTTTACTCACAGGGTACTTTCTTTGTATACATTCGACTATACGGGACAAGCCCGGGATTTACGGGAAATCGCGGATTTTCGTTTGCCGGCGATTAAACTTCTTTTATTCAGCGTCTCATCAAAAATGAAAACAAGTTTAAAAACTACAAGTCTCATGCGTTTTAGTGGTGAAAAAATAATATAAAAAATCGTTCGGAAATTGAGTTTACTCCCTGGGTACTTTCTTTGTTTACTTTTGATTATACGGGCCAAGCCCGGGATTTACGGGAAATCGCGGGTTTTCGTTTGCCGGCGATTAAACTTCTTTTATTCAGCGTCTTATCAAAAATGAAAACATTTTTGAAAACTACAAGTCTTATGCGTTTTAGTGGTGAAAAAATAATTTAAAAAATCGTTCTGGAAATGAGTTTACTCACAGGGTACTTTCTTTGTATACATTCGACTATACGGGCCAAGCCCGGGATTTACGGGAAATCGCGGGTTTTCGTTTGCCGGCGATTAAACTTCTTTCAATAAGCGTCTCATCAAAAATGAAAACATTTTTAAAAACTACAAGTCTCATGGGCTTTAGTGGTGAAATAATAATTTAAAAAATCGTTCGGGAAATGAGTTTACTCCCTGGGTACTTTCTTTTTATACTTTTGACTATACGGGCCGAGTCTGGGATTTGCGGGAAATCGCAGGTTTTCGTTTGCCGGCGATTAAACTTCTTTTATTCAGCGTCTCATCAAAAATGAAAACATTTTTGAAAACTACAAGTCTCATGCGATTTAGTGGTGAAAAGATAATTTAAAAAATCGTTCTGGAAATGAGTTTACTCACAGGGTACTTTCTTTGTATACATTCGACTATACGGGACAAGCCCGGGATTTACGGGAAATCGCGGGTTTTCGTTTGCCGGCGATTAAACTTCTTTTATTCAGCGTCTCATCAAAAATGAAAACAAGTTTAAAAACTACAAGTCTCATGCGTTTTAGTGGTGAAAAAATAATATAAAAAATCGTTCGGAAATTGAGTTTACTCCCTGGGTACTTTCTTTGTTTACTTTTGACTATACGGGCCAAGCCCGGGATTTACGGGAAATCGCGGGTTTTCGTTTGCCGGCGATTAAACTTCTTTTATTCAGCGTCTTATCAAAAATGAAAACATTTTTAAAAACTACAAGTCTTATGCGTTTTAGTGGTGAAAAAATAATTTAAAAAATCGTTCTGGAAATGAGTTTACTCACAGGGTACTTTCTTTGTATACATTCGACTATACGGGCCAAGACCGGGATTTACGGGAAATCGCGGGTTTTCGTTTGCCGGCGATTAAACTTCTTTCAATAAGCGTCTCATCAAAAATGAGAACGTTTTTGAAAACTACAAGTCTCCTGCGTTTTAGTGGTGAAAAAAAAATTTAAAAAATCATTCGGGAAATGAGTTTATTCCCTGGGTACTTTCTTTGTATACATCCGACTACACGGGCCAGGCCCGGGATTTAGGGGAAATCGCTGGTTTTCGTTTGCCGGCGATTAAACTTCTTTTATTCAGCGTCTCATCAAAAACGAAAACATTTTTGAAAACTACAAGTCTCATGCGTTTTAGTGGTGAAAAAATAATTTAAAAAATCGTTCTGGAAATGAGTTTACTCACAGGGTACTTTCTTTGTATACATTCGACTATACGGGCCAAGCCCGGGATTTGCGGGAAATCGCGGGTTTTCGTTTGCCGGCGATTTAACCTCTTTCATTAAGCGTCTCATCAAAAATGAAAACATTTTTAAAAACTACAAGTCTCATGGGCTTTAGTGGTGAAATAATAATTTAAAAAATCGTTCGGGAAATGAGTTTACTCCCTGGGTACTTTCTTTGTATACTTTTGACTATACGGGCCAAGCCTGGGATTTACGGGAAATCGCGGGTTTTCGTTTGCCGGCGATTAAACTTCTTTTATTCAGCGTCTTATCAAAAATGAAAAATTTTTTGAAAACTAAAAGTCTTCTGCGTTTTAGTGGTGAAAAAATAATTTAAAAAATCGTTCTGGAAATAAGTTTACACACAGGGTACTTTCTTTGTATACATTCGACTATACGGGACAAGCTCGGGATTTACGGGAAATCCCGGGTTTTCGTTTGCCGGCGATTAAACTTCTTTTATTCAGCGTCTCATCAAAAACGAAAACATTTTTGAAAACTACAAGTCTCATGCGTTTTAGTGGTGAAAAAATAATTTAAAAAATCGTTCTGGAAATGAGTTTACTCACAGGGTACTTTTTTTGTATACATTCGACCATACGGGCCAAGCCCGGGATTTACGGAAAATCGCGGGTTTTCGTTTGACGCCGATTAAACTTCTTTCAATAAGCGTCTCATCAAAAATGAGAACATTTTTGACAACTACAAGTCTCCTGCGTTTTAGTGGTGAAAAAAAAATTTAAAAAATCATTCGGGAAATGAGTTTATTCCTTGGGTACTTTCTTTGTATACATCCGACTACACGGGCCAGGCCCGGGATTTACGGGAAATCGCTGGTTTTCGTTTGCCGGCGATTAAACTTCTTTTATTCAGCGTCTCATCAAAAACGAAAACATTTTTGAAAACTACAGGTCTCATGCGTTTTATTGGTGAAAAAATAATTTAAAAAATCGTTCTGGAAATGAGTTTACTCACAGCGTACTTTCTTTGTATACATTCGACTATACGGGCCAAGCCCGGGATTTGCGGAAATCGCGGGTTTTCGTTTGCCGGCGATTTAACCTCTTTCATTAAGCGTCTCATCAAAAATGAAAACATTTTTAAAAACTACAAGTCTCATGGGCTTTAGTGGTGAAATAATAATTTAAAAAATCGTTCGGGAAATGAGTTTACTCCCTGGGTACTTTCTTTGTATACTTTTGACTATACGGGCTGAGTCTGGGATTTACGGGAAATCGCAGATTTTCATTTGCCGGCGATTAAACTTCTTTTATTCAGCGTCTCATCAAAAATGAAAACATTTTTGAAAACTACAAGTCTCATGCGATTTAGTGGTGAAAAGATAATTTAAAAAATCGTTCTGGAAATGAGTTTACTCACAGGGTACTTTCTTTGTATACATTCGACTATACGGGACAAGCCTGGGATTTACGGGAAATCGCGGGTTTTCGTTTGCCGGCGATTAAACTTCTTTTATTCAGCGTCTCATCAAAAATGAAAACAAGTTTGAAAACTACAAGTCTCATGCGTTTTAGTGGTGAAAAAATAATATGAAAAATCGTTCGGAAATTGAGTTTATTCCCTGGGTACTTTCTTTGTATACTTTTGACTATACGGGCCAAGCCCGGGATTTACGGGAAATCGCGGGTTTTCGTTTGCCGGCGATTAAACTTCTTTTATTCAGCGTCTTATCAAAAATGAAAACATTTTTGAAAACTACAAGTCTTATGCGTTTTAGTGGTGAAAAAATAATTTAAAAAATCGTTCTGGAAATGAGTTTACTCACAGGGTACTTTCTTTGTATACATTCGACTATACGGGCCAAGCCCGGGATTTACGGAAAATCGCGGGTTTTCGTTTGCCGGCGATTAAACTTCTTTCAATAAGCGTCTCATCAAAAATGAGAACATTTTTGAAAACTACAAGTCTCCTGCGTTTTAGTGGTGAAAAAAAAATTTAAAAAATCATTCGGGAAATGAGTTTATTCCCTGGGTACTTTCTTTGTATACATCCGACTACACGGGCCAGGCCCGGGATTTAGGGGAAATCGCTGGTTTTCGTTTGCCGGCGTATAAACTTCTTTTATTCAGCGTCTCATCAAAAACGAAAACATTTTTGAAAACTACAAGTCTCATGCGTTTTAGTGGTGAAAAAATAATTTAAAAAATCGTTCTGGAAATGAGTTTACTCACAGGGTACTTTCTTTGTATACATTCGACTATACGGGCCAAGTCTGGGATTTACGGGAAATCGCAGGTTTCCGTTTGCCGGCGATTAAACTTCTTTTATTCAGCGTCTCATCAAAAATGAAAACAGTTTTTGAAAACTACAAGTCTCATGCGATTTAGTGGTGAAAAGATAATTTAAAAAATCGTTCTGGAAATGAGTTTACTCACAGGGTACTTTCTTTGTATACATTCGACTATACGGGACAAGCCCGGGATTTACGGGAAATCACGGGTTTTCGTTTGCCGGCGATTAAACTTCTTTTATTCAGCGTCTCATCAAAAATGAAAACAAGTTTGAAAACTACAAGTCTCATGCGTTTTAGTGGTGAAAAAATAATATAAAAAATCGTTCGGAAATTGAGTTTACTCCCTGGGTACTTTCTTTGTATACTTTTGACTATACGGGCCAAGCCCGGGATTTACGGGAAATCGCGGGTTTTCGTTTGCCGGCGATTAAACTTCTTTTATTCAGCGTCTTATCAAAAATGAAAACATTTTTGAAAACTACAAGTCTTATGCGTTTTAGTGGTGAAAAAATAATTTAAAAAATCGTTCTGGAAATGAGTTTACTCACAGGGTACTTTCTTTGTATACATTCGACTATACGGGCCAAGCCCGGGATTTACGGGAAATCGCGGGTTTTCGTTTGCCGGCGATTAAACTTCTTTCAATAAGCGTCTCATCAAAAATGAGAACATTTTTGAAAACTACAAGTCTCCTGCGTTTTAGTGGTGAAAAAATAATTTAAAAAATCGTTCTGGAAATGAGTTTACTCACAGGGTACTTTCTTTGTATACATTCGACTATACGGGCCAAGCCCGGGATTTGCGGGAAATCGCGGGTTTTCGTTTGCCGGCGATTTAACCTCTTTCATTAAGCGTCTCATCAAAAATGAAAACATTTTTAAAAACTACAAGTCTCATGGGCTTTAGTGGTGAAATAATAATTTAAAAAATCGTTCGGGAAATGAGTTTACTCCCTGGGTACTTTCTTTGTATACTTTTGACTATACGGGCCGAGTCTGGGATTTACGGGAAATCGCAGGTTTTCGTTTGCCGGCGATTAAACTTCTTTTATTCAGCGTCTCATCAAAAATGAAAACATTTTTGAAAACTACAAGTCTCATGCGATTTAGTGCTGAAAAGATAATTTAAAAAATCGTTCTGGAAATGAGTTTACTCACAGGGTACTTTCTTTGTATACATTCGACTATACGGGACAAGCCCGGGATTTACGGGAAATCGCGGGTTTTCGTTTGCCGGCGATTAAACTTCTTTTATTCAGCGTCTCATCAAAAATGAAAACAAGTTTGAAAACTACAAGTCTCATGCGTTTTAGTGGTGAAAAAATAATATAAAAAATCGTTCGGAAATTGAGTTTACTCCCTGGGTACTTTCTTTGTATACTTTTGACTATACGGGCCAAGCCCGGGATTTACGGGAAATCGCGGGTTTTCATTTGCCGGCGATTAAACTTCTTTTATTCAGCGTCTTATCAAAAATGAAAACATTTTTGAAAACTACAAGTCTTATGCGTTTTAGTGGTGAAAAAATAATTTAAAAAATCGTTCTGAAAATGAGTTTACTCACAGGGTACTTTCTTTCTATACATTCGACTATACGGGCCAAGCCCGGGATTTACGGGAAATCGCGGGTTTTCGTTTGCCGGCGATTAAACTTCTTTCAATAAGCGTCTCATCAAAAATGAGAACATTTTTGAAAACTACAAGTCTCCTGCGTTTTAGTGGTAAAAAAAAAATTTAAAAAATCATTCGGGAAATGAGTTTATTCCCTGGGTACTTTCTTTGTATACATCCGACTACACGGGCCAGGCCCGGGATTTAGGGGAGATCGCTAGTTTTCGTTTGCCGGCGATTAAACTTCTTTTATTCAGCGTCTCATCAAAAACGAAAACATTTTTGAAAACTACAAGTCTCATGCGTTTTAGTGGTGAAAAAATAATTTAAAAAATCGTTCTGGAAATGAGTTTACTCACAAGGTACTTTCTTTGTATACATTGGACTATACGGGCCAAGCCCGGGATTTACGGGAAATCGCGGGTTTTCGTTTGCCGGCGATTAAACTTCTTTCAATAAGCGTCTCATCAAAAAATGAGAAAATTTTTGAAAACTACAAGTCTCCTGCGTTTTAGTGGGGAAAAAAAAATTTAAAAAATAATTCGGGAAATGAGTATATTCCCTGGGTACTTTCTTTGTATACATCCGACTACACGGGCCAGGCCCGGGATTTAGGGGAAATCGCTGGTTTTTGTTTGCCGGCGATTAAACTTCTTTTATTCAGCGAATCATCAAAAACGAAAACATTTTTGAAAACTACAAGTCTCATGCGTTTTAGTGGTGAAAAAATAATTTAAAAAATCGTTCTGGAAATGAGTTTAATTACAGGGTACTTTCTTTGTATACATTCGACTATACCGGCCAAGCCCGGGATTTGCGGGAAATCGCGGGTTTTCGTTTGCCGGCGATTTAACCTCTTTCATTAGGCGTCTCATCAAAAATGAAAACATTTTTAAAAACTACAAGTCTCATGGGCTTTAGTGGTGAAATAATAACTTAAAAAATCGTTCGGGAAATGAGTTTACTCCCTGGGTACTTTCTTTGTATACTTTTGACTATACGGGCCGAGTCTGGGATTTACGGGAAATCGCAGGTTTTCGTTTGCCGGCGATTAAACTTCTTTTATTCAGCGTCTCATCAAAAATGAAAACATTTTTGAAAACTACAAGTCTAATGCGATTTAGTGGTGAAAAGATAATTTAAAAAATCGTTCTGGAAATGAGTTTACTCACAGGGTACTTTCTTTGTATACATTCGACTATACGGGACAAGCCCGGGATTTACGGGAAATCGCGGGTTTTCGTTTGCCGGCGATTAAACTTCTTTTATTCAGCGTCTCATCAAAAATGAAAACAAGTTTGAAAACTACAAGTCTCATGCGTTTTAGTGGTGAAAAAATAATATAAAAAATCGTTCGGAAATTGAGTTTACTCCCTGGGTACTTTCTTTGTATACTTTTGACTATACGGGCCAAGCCCGGGATTTACGGGAAATCGCGGGTTTTCGTTTGCCGGCGATTAAACTTCTTTTATTCAGTGTCTTATCAAAAATGAGAACATTTTTGAAAACTACAAGTCTTATGCGTTTTAGTGGTGAAAAAAAAAATTAAAAAATCATTCGGGAAATGAGTTTATTCCCTGGGTACTTTCTTTGTATACATCCCACTACACGGGCCAGGCCCGGGAGTTAGGGGAAATCGCTAGTTTTCGTTTGCCGGCGATTAAACTTCTTTTATTCAGCGTCTCATCAAAAACGAAAACATTTTTGAAAACTACAAGTCTCATGCGTTTTAGTGGTGAAAAGATAATTTTAAAAATCGTTCTGGAAATGAGTTTACTCACAGGGTACTTTCTTTGTATACATTCGACTATACGGGACAAGCCCGGGATTTACGGGAAATCACGGGTTTTCGTTTGCCGGCGATTAAACTTCTTTTATTCAGCGTCTCATCAAAAATGAAAACAAGTTTGAAAACTACAAGTCTCATGCGTTTTAGTGGTGAAAAAATAATATAAAAAATCGTTCGGAAATTGAGTTTACTCCCTGGGTACTTTCTTTGTATACTTTTGACTATACGGGCCAAGCCCGGGATTTACGGGAAATCACGGGTTTTCGTTTGCCGGCGATTAAACTTCTTTTATTCAGCGTCTTATCAAAAATGAAAACATTTTTGAAAACTACAAGTCTCCTGCGTTTTAGTGGTGAAAAAAAAATTTAAAAAATCATTCGGGAAATGAGTATATTCCCTGGGTACTTTCTTTGTATACATCCGACTACACGGGCCAGGCCCGGGATTTAGGGGAAATCGCTGGTTTTTGTTTGCCGGCGATTAAACTTCTTTTATTCAGCGAATCATCAAAAACGAAAACATTTTTGAAAACTACAAGTCTCATGCGTTTTAGTGGTGAAAAAATAATTTAAAAAATCGTTCTGGAAATGAGTTTAATTACAGGGTACTTTCTTTGTATACATTCGACTATACCGGCCAAGCCCGGGATTTGCGGGAAATCGCGGGTTTTCGTTTGCCGGCGATTTAACCTCTTTCATTAGGCGTCTCATCAAAAATGAAAACATTTTTAAAAACTACAAGTCTCATGGGCTTTAGTGGTGAAATAATAACTTAAAAAATCGTTCGGGAAATGAGTTTACTCCCTGGGTACTTTCTTTGTATACTTTTGACTATACGGGCCGAGTCTGGGATTTACGGGAAATCGCAGGTTTTCGTTTGCCGGCGATTAAACTTCTTTTATTCAGCGTCTCATCAAAAATGAAAACATTTTTGAAAACTACAAGTCTAATGCGATTTAGTGGTGAAAAGATAATTTAAAAAATCGTTCTGGAAATGAGTTTACTCACAGGGTACTTTCTTTGTATACATTCGACTATACGGGACAAGCCCGGGATTTACGGGAAATCGCGGGTTTTCGTTTGCCGGCGATTAAACTTCTTTTATTCAGCGTCTCATCAAAAATGAAAACAAGTTTGAAAACTACAAGTCTCATGCGTTTTAGTGGTGAAAAAATAATATAAAAAATCGTTCGGAAATTGAGTTTACTCCCTGGGTACTTTCTTTGTATACTTTTGACTATACGGGCCAAGCCCGGGATTTACGGGAAATCGCGGGTTTTCGTTTGCCGGCGATTAAACTTCTTTTATTCAGTGTCTTATCAAAAATGAAAACATTTTTGAAAACTACAAGTCTTATGCGTTTTAGTGGTGAAAAAATAATTTAAAAAATCGTTCTGAAAATGAGTTTACTCACAGGGTACTTTCTTTCTATACATTCGACTATACGGGCCAAGCCCGGGATTTACGGGAAATCGCGGGTTTTCGTTTGCCGGCAATTAAACTTCTTTTATTCAGCGTCTCATCAAAAACGAAAACATTTTTGAAAACTACAAGTCTCATGCGATTTAGTGGTGAAAAGATAATTTAAAAAATCGTTCTGGAAATGAGTTTACTCACAGGGTACTTTCTTTGTATACATTCGACTATACGGGACAAGCCCGGGATTTACGGGAAATCGCGGGTTTTCGTTTGCCGGCGATTAAACTTCTTTTATTCAGCGTCTCATCAAAAATGAAAACAAGTTTGAAAACTACAAGTCTCATGCGTTTTAGTGGTGAAAAAATAATATAAAAAATCGTTCGGAAAATGAGTTTACTCACAGGGTACTTTCTTTCTATACATTCGACTATACGGGCCAAGCCCGGGATTTACGGGAAATCGCGGGTTTTCGTTTGCCGGCAATTAAACTTCTTTCAATAAGCGTCTCATCAAAAATGAGAACATTTTTGAAAACTACAAGTCTCTTGCGTTTTAGTGGTGAAAAAAAAAATTAAAAAATCATTCGGGAAATGAGTTTATTCCCTGGGTACTTTCTTTGTATACATCCCACTACACGGGCCAGGCCCGGGAGTTAGGGGAAATCGCTAGTTTTCGTTTGCCGGCGATTAAACTTCTTTTATTCAGCGTCTCATCAAAAACGAAAACATTTTTGAAAACTACAAGTCTCATGCGTTTTAGTGGTGAAAAGATAATTTTAAAAATCGTTCTGGAAATGAGTTTACTCACAGGGTACTTTCTTTGTATACATTCGACTATACGGGACAAGCCCGGGATTTACGGGAAATCACGGGTTTTCGTTTGCCGGCGATTAAACTTCTTTTATTCAGCGTCTCATCAAAAATGAAAACAAGTTTGAAAACTACAAGTCTCATGCGTTTTAGTGGTGAAAAAATAATATAAAAAATCGTTCGGAAATTGAGTTTACTCCCTGGGTACTTTCTTTGTATACTTTTGACTATACGGGCCAAGCCCGGGATTTACGGGAAATCACGGGTTTTCGTTTGCCGGCGATTAAACTTCTTTTATTCAGCGTCTTATCAAAAATGAAAACATTTTTGAAAACTACAAGTCTCCTGCGTTTTAGTGGTGAAAAAAAAATTTAAAAAATCATTCGGGAAATGAGTATATTCCCTGGGTACTTTCTTTGTATACATCCGACTACACGGGCCAGGCCCGGGATTTAGGGGAAATCGCTGGTTTTCGTTTGCCGGCGATTAAACTTCTTTTATTCAGCGTCTCATCAAAAACGAAAACATTTTTGAAAACTACAAGTCTCATGCGTTTTAGTGGTGAAAAAATAATTTAAAAAATCGTTCTGGAAATGAGTTTACTCACAGGGTACTTTCTTTGTATACATTCGACTATACGGGCCAAGCCCGGGATTTGCGGGAAATCGCGGGTTTTCGTTTGCCGGCGATTTAACCTCTTTCATTAAGCGTCTCATCAAAAATGAAAACATTTTTAAAAACTACAAGTCTCATGGGCTTTAGTGGTGAAATAATAATTTAAAAAATCGTTCGGGAAATGAGTTTACTCCCTGGGTACTTTCTTTGTATACTTTTGACTATACGGGCCGAGTCTGGGATTTACGGGAAATCGCAGGTTTTCGTTTGCCGGCGATTAAACTTCTTTTATTCAGCGTCTCATCAAAAATGAAAACATTTTTGAAAACTACAAGTCTCATGCGATTTAGTGGTGAAAAGATAATTTAAAAAAGCGTTCTGGAAATGAGTTTACTCACAGGGTACTTTCTTTGTATACATTCGACTACACGGGACAAGCCCGGGATTTACGGGAAATCGCGGGTTTTCGTTTGCCGGCGATTAAACTTCTTTTATTCAGCGTCTCATCAAAAATGAAAACAAGTTTGAAAACTACAAGTCTCATGCGTTTTAGTGGTGAAAAAATAATATAAAAAATCGTTCGGAAATTGAGTTTACTCCCTGGGTACTTTCTTTGTATACTTTTGACTATACGGGCCAAGCCCGGGATTTACGGGAAATCGCGGGTTTTCGTTTGCCGGCGATTAAACTTCTTTTATTCAGCGTCTTATCAAAAATGAAAACATTTTTGAAAACTGCAAGTCTTATGCGTTTTAGTGGTGAAAAAATAATTTAAAAAATCGTTCTGAAAATGAGTTTACTCACAGGGTACTTTCTTTCTATACATTCGACTATACGGGCCAAGCCCGGGATTTACGGGAAATCGCGGGTTTTCGTTTGCCGGCGATTAAACTTCTTTCAATAAGCGTCTCATCAAAAATGAGAACATTTTTGAAAACTACAAGTCTCCTGCGTTTTAGTGGTGAAAAAAAAATTTAAAAAATCATTCGGGAAATGAGTTTATTCCCTGGGTACTTTCTTTGTATACATCCGACTACACGGGCCAGGCCCGGGATTTAGGGGAAATCGCTAGTTTTCGTTTGCCGGCGATTAAACTTCTTTTATTCAGCGTCTCATCAAAAACGAAAACATTTTTGAAAACTACAAGTCTCATGCGTTTTAGTGGTGAAAAGATAATTTAAAAAATCGTTCTGGAAATGAGTTTACTCACAGGGTACTTTCTTTGTATACATTCGACTATACGGGACAAGCCCGGGATTTACGGGAAATCACGGGTTTTCGTTTGCCGGCGATTAAACTTCTTTTATTCAGCGTCTCATCAAAAATGAAAACAAGTTTGAAAACTACAAGTCTCATGCGTTTTAGTGGTGAAAAAATAATATAAAAAATCGTTCGGAAATTGAGTTTACTCCCTGGGTACTTTCTTTGTATACTTTTGACTATACGGGCCAAGCCCGGGATTTACGGGAAATCGCGGGATTTCGTTTGCCGGCGATTAAACTTCTTTTATTCAGCGTCTTATCAAAAATGAAAACATTTTTGAAAACTACAAGTCTTATGCGTTTTAGTGGTGAAAAAATAATTTACAAAATCGTTCTGGAAATGAGTTTACTCACAGGGTACTTTCTTTGTATACATTCGACTATACGGGCCAAGCCCGGGATTTACGGGAAATCGCGGGTTTTCGTTTGCCGGCGATTAAACTTCTTTCAATAAGCGTCTCATCAAAAATGAGAACATTTTTGAAAACTACAAGTCTCCTGCGTTTTAGTGGTGAAAAAAAAATTTAAAAAATCATTCGGGAAATGAGTATATTCCCTGGGTACTTTCTTTGTATACATCCGACTACACGGGCCAGGCCCGGGATTTAGGGGAAATCGGTGGTTTTCGTTTGCCGGCGATTAAACTTCTTTTATTCAGCGTCTCATCAAAAACGAAAACATTTTTGAAAACTACAAGTCTCATGCGTTTTAGTGGTGAAAAAATAATTTAAAAAATCGTTCTGGAAATGAGTTTACTCACAGGGTACTTTCTTTGTATACATTCGACTATATGGGCCAAGCCCGGGATTTGCGGGAAATCGCGGGTTTTTGTTTGCCGGCGATTTAACCTCTTTCATTAAGCGTCTCATCAAAAATGAAAACATTTTTAAAAACTACAAGTCTCATGGGCTTTAGTAGTGAAATAATAATTTAAAAAATCGTTCGGGAAATGAGTTTACTCCCTGAGTACTTTCTTTGTATACTTTTGACTATACGGGCCGAGTCTGGGATTTACGGGAAATCGCAGGTTTTCGTTTGCCCGCGATTAAACTTCTTTTATTCAGCGTCTCATCAAAAATGAAAACATTTTTGAAAACTACAAGTCTCATGCGATTTAGTGGTGAAAAGATAATTTAAAAAATCGTTCTGGAAATGAGTTTACTCACAGGGTACTTTCTTTGTATACATTCGACTATACGGGACAAGCCCGGGATTTACGGGAAATCGCGGGTTTTCGTTTGCCGGCGATTAAACTTCTTTTATTCAGCGTCTCATCAAAAATGAAAACAAGTTTGAAAACTACAAGTCTCATGCGTTTTAGTGGTGAAAAAATAACATAAAAAATCGTTCGGAAATTGAGTTTACTCCCTGGGTACTTTCTTTGTATACTTTTGACTATACGGGCCAAGCCCGGGATTTACGGGAAATCGCGGGTTTTCGTTTGCCGGCGATTAAACTTCTTTTATTCAGCGTCTTATCAAAAATGAAAACATTTTTGAAAACTACCAGTCTTATGCGTTTTAGTGGTGAAAAAATAATTTAAAAAATCGTTCTGAAAATGAGTTTACTCACAGGGTACTTTCTTTCTATACATTCGATTATACGGGCCAAGCCCGGGATTTACGGGAAATCGCGGGTTTTCGTTTGCCGGCGATTAAACTTCTTTCAATAAGCGTCTCATCAAAAATGAGAACATTTTTGAAAACTACAAGTCTCCTGCGTTTTAGTGGTGAAAAAAAAATTTAAAAAATCATTCGGGAAATGAGTTTATTCCCTGGGTACTTTCTTTGTATACATCCGACTACACGGGCCAGGCCCGGGATTTAGGGGAAATCGCTAGTTTTCGTTTGCCGGCGATTAAACTTCTTTTATTCAGCGTCTCATCAAAAACGAAAACATTTTTGAAAACTACAAGTCTCATGCGTTTTAGTGGTGAAAAAATAATTTAAAAAATCGTTCTGGAAATGAGTTTACTCACAAGGTACTTTCTTTGTATACATTGGACTATACGGGCCAAGCCCGGGATTTACGGGAAATGGCGGGTTTTCGTTTGCCGGCGATTAAACTTCTTTCAATAAGCGTCTCATCAAAAAATGAGAACATTTTTGAAAACTACAAGTCTCCTGCGTTTTAGTGGTGAAAAAAAAATTTAAAAAATAATTAGGGAAATGAGTATATTCCCTGGGTACTTTCTTTGTATACATCCGACTACACGGGCCAGGCCCGGGATTTAGGGGAAATCGCTGGTTTTCGTTTGCCGGCGATTAAACTTCTTTTATTCAGCGTCTCATCAAAAACGAAAACATTTTTGAAAACTACAAGTCTCATGCGTTTTAGTGGTGAAAAAATAATTTAAAAAATCGTTCTGGAAATGAGTTTAATTACAGGGTACTTTCTTTGTATACATTCGACTATACGGGCCAAGCCCGGGATTTGCGGGAAATCGCGGGTTTTCGTTTGCCGGCGATTTAACCTCTTTCATTAAGCGTCTCATCAAAAATGAAAACATTTTTAAAAACTACAAGTCTCATGGGCTTTAGTGGTGAAATAATAATTTAAAAAATCGTTCGGGAAATGAGTTTACTCCCTGGGTACTTTCTTTGTATACTTTTGACTATACGGGCCGAGTCTGGGATTTACGGGAAATCGCAGGTTTTCGTTTGCCGGCGATTAAACTTCTTTTATTCAGCGTCTCATCAAAAATGAAAACATTTTTGAAAACTACAAGTCTCATGCGATTTAGTGGTGAAAAGATAATTTAAAAAATCGTTCTGGAAATGAGTTTACTCACAGGGTACTTTCTTTGTATACATTCGACTATACGGGACAAGCCCGGGATTTACGGGAAATCGCGGGTTTTTGTTTGCCGGCGATTAAACTTCTTTTATTCAGCGTCTTATCAAAAATGAAAACATTTTTGAAAACTACCAGTCTTATGCGTTTTAGTGGTGAAAAAATAATTTAAAAAATCGTTCTGAAAATGAGTTTACTCACAGGGTACTTTCTTTCTATACATTCGATTATACGGGCCAAGCCCGGGATTTACGGGAAATCGCGGGTTTTCGTTTGCCGGCGATTAAACTTCTTTCAATAAGCGTCTCATCAAAAATGAGAACATTTTTGAAAACTACAAGTCTCCTGCGTTTTAGTGGTGAAAAAAAAATTTAAAAAATCATTCGGGAAATGAGTTTATTCCCTGGGTACTTTCTTTGTATACATCCGACTACACGGGCCAGGCCCGGGATTTAGGGGAAATCGCTAGTTTTCGTTTGCCGGCGATTAAACTTCTTTTATTCAGCGTCTCATCAAAAACGAAAACATTTTTGAAAACTACAAGTCTCATGCGTTTTAGTGGTGAAAAAATAATTTAAAAAATCGTTCTGGAAATGAGTTTACTCACAAGGTACTTTCTTTGTATACATTGGACTATACGGGCCAAGCCCGGGATTTACGGGAAATGGCGGGTTTTCGTTTGCCGGCGATTAAACTTCTTTCAATAAGCGTCTCATCAAAAAATGAGAACATTTTTGAAAACTACAAGTCTCCTGCGTTTTAGTGGTGAAAAAAAAATTTAAAAAATAATTAGGGAAATGAGTATATTCCCTGGGTACTTTCTTTGTATACATCCGACTACACGGGCCAGGCCCGGGATTTAGGGGAAATCGCTGGTTTTCGTTTGCCGGCGATTAAACTTCTTTTATTCAGCGTCTCATCAAAAACGAAAACATTTTTGAAAACTACAAGTCTCATGCGTTTTAGTGGTGAAAAAATAATTTAAAAAATCGTTCTGGAAATGAGTTTAATTACAGGGTACTTTCTTTGTATACATTCGACTATACGGGCCAAGCCCGGGATTTGCGGGAAATCGCGGGTTTTCGTTTGCCGGCGATTTAACCTCTTTCATTAAGCGTCTCATCAAAAATGAAAACATTTTTAAAAACTACAAGTCTCATGGGCTTTAGTGGTGAAATAATAATTTAAAAAATCGTTCGGGAAATGAGTTTACTCCCTGGGTACTTTCTTTGTATACTTTTTACTATACGGGCCGAGTCTGGGATTTACGGGAAATCGCAGGTTTTCGTTTGCCGGCGATTAAACTTCTTTTATTCAGCGTCTCATCAAAAATGAAAACATTTTTGAAAACTACAAGTCTCATGCGATTTAGTGGTGAAAAGATAATTTAAAAAATCGTTCTGGAAAACTCACAGGGTACTTTCTTTGTATACATTCGACTATACGGGACAAGCCCGGGATTTACGGGAAATCGCGGGTTTTCGTTTGCCGGCGATTAAACTTCTTTTATTCAGCGTCTCATCAAAAATGAAAACAAGTTTGAAAACTACAAGTCTCATGCGTTTTAGTGGTGAAAAAATAATATAAAAAATCGTTCGGAAATTGAGTTTACTCCCTGGGTACTTTCTTTGTATACTTTTGACTATACGGGCCAAGCCCGGGATTTACGGGAAATCGCGGGTTTTCGTTTGCCGGCGATTAAACTTCTTTTATTCAGCGTCTTATCAAAAATGAAAACATTTTTGAAAACTACAAGTCTTATGCGTTTCAGTGGTGAAAAAATAATTTAAAAAATCGTTCTGAAAATGAGTTTACTCACAGGGTACTTTCTTTCTATACATTCGACTATACGGGCCAAGCCCGGGATTTACGGGAAATCGCGGGTTTTCGTTTGCCGGCGATTAAACTTCTTTCAATAAGCGTCTCATCAAAAATGAGAACATTTTTGAAAACTACAAGTCTCCTGCGTTTTAGTGGTGAAAAAAAAATTTAAAAAATCATTCGGGAAATGAGTTTATTCCCTGGGTACTTTCTTTGTATACATCCCACTACACGGGCCAGGCCCGGGATTTAGGGGAAATCGCTAGTTTTCGTTTGCCGGCGATTAAACTTCTTTTATTCAGCGTCTCATCAAAAACGAAAACATTTTTGAAAACTACAAGTCTCATGCGTTTTAGTGTTGCAAAAATAATTTAAAAAATCGTTCTGGAAATGAGTTTACTCACAGGGTACTTTCTTTGTATACATTCGACTATACGGGCCAAGCCCGGGATTTGCGGGAAATCGCGGGTTTTCGTTTGCCGGCGATTTAACCTCTTTCATTAAGCGTCTCATCAAAAATGAAAACATTTTTAAAAACTACAAGTCTCATGGGCTTTAGTGGTGAAAAAAAAATTTAAAAAATCATTCGGGAAATGAGTTTATTCCCTGGGTACTTTCTTTGTATACATCCGACTACACGGGCCAGGCCCGGGATTTAGGGGAAATCGCTGGTTTTCGTTTGCCGGCGATTAAACTTCTTTTATTCAGCGTCTCATCAAAAACGAAAACATTTTTGAAAACTACAAGTCTCATGCGTTTTAGTGGTGAAAAAATATTTTAAAAAATCGTTCTGGAAATGAGTTTACTCACAGGGTACTTTCTTTGTATACATTCGACTATACGGGCCAAGCCCGGGATTTGCGGGAAATCGCGGGTTTTCGTTTGCCGGCGATTTAACCTCTTTCATTAAGCGTCTCATCAAAAATGAAAACATTTTTAAAAACTGCAAGTCTCATGGGCTTTAGTGGTGAAATAATAATTTAAAAAATCGTTCGGGAAATGAGTTTATTCCCTGGGTACTTTCTTTGTATACATCCGACTACACGGGCCAGGCCCGGGATTTAGGGGAAATCGCTCGTTTTCGTTTGCCGGCGATTAAACTTCTTTTATTCAGCGTCTCATCAAAAACGAAAACATTTTTGAAAACTACAAGTCTCATGCGTTTTAGTGGTGAAAAAATAATTTAAAAAATCGTTCTGGAAATGAGTTTACTCACAGGGTACTTTCTTTGTATACATTCGACTATACGGGCCAAGCCCGGGATTTGCGGGAAATCGCGGGTTTTCGTTTGCCGGCGATTTAACCTCTTTCATTAAGCGTCTCATCAAAAATGAAAACATTTTTAAAAACTGCAAGTCTCATGGGCTTTAGTGGTGAAATAATAATTTAAAAAATCGTTCGGGAAATGAGTTTATTCCCTGGGTACTTTTTTTGTATACATCCGACTACACGGGCCAGGCCCGGGATTTAGGGGAAATCGCTGGTTTTCGTTTGCCGGCGATTAAACTTCTTTTATTCAGCGTCTCATCAAAAACGAAAACATTTTTGAAAACTACAAGTCTCATGCGTTTTAGTGGTGAAAAAATAATTTAAAAAATCGTTCTGGAAATGAGTTTACTCACAGGGTACTTTCTTTGTATACATTCGACTATATGGGCCAAGCCCGGGATTTGCGGGATATCGCGGGTTTTCGTTTGCCGGCGATTTAACCTCTTTCATTAAGCGTCTCATCAAAAATGAAAACATTTTTAAAAACTGCAAGTCTCATGGGCTTTAGTGGTGAAATAATAATTTAAAAAATCGTTCGGGAAATGAGTTTACTCCCTGGGTACTTTCTTTATATACTTTTGACTATACGGTCCGAGTCTGGGATTTACGGGAAATCGCAGGTTTTCGTTTGCCGGCGATTAAACTTCTTTTATTCAGCGTCTCATCAAAAATGAAAACATTTTTGAAAACTACAAGTCTAATGCGATTTAGTGATGAAAAGATAATTTAAAAAATCGTTCGGGAAATGAGTTTACTCCCTGGGTACTTTCTTTGTATACTTTTGACTATACGGGCCGAGTCTGGGATTTACGGGAAATCGGAGGTTTTCGTTTGCCGGCGATTAAACTTCTTTTATTCAGCGTCTCATCAAAAATGAAAACATTTTTGAAAACTACAAGTCTCATGCGATTTAGTGGTGAAAAGATAATTTAAAAAATCGTTCTGGAAATGAGTTTACTCACAGGGTACTTTCTTTGTATACATTCGACTATACGGGACAAGCCCGGGATTTACGGGAAATCGCGGGTTTTCGTTTGCCGGCGATTAAACTTCTTTTATTCAGCGTCTCATCAAAAATGAAAACAAGTTTGAAAACTACAAGTCTCATGCGTTTTAGTGGTGAAAAAATAATATAAAAAATCGTTCGGAAATTGAGTTTACTCCCTGGGTACTTTCTTTGTATACTTTTGACTATACGGGCCAAGCCCGGGATTTACGGGAAATCGCGGGTTTTCGTTTGCCGGCGATTAAACTTCTTTTATTTAGCGTCTTATCAAAAATGAAAACATTTTTGAAAACTACAAGTCTTATGCGTTTTAGTGGTGAAAAAATAATTTAAAAAATCGTTCTGAAAATGAGTTTACTCACAGGGTACTTTCTTTCTATACATTCGACTATACGGGCCAAGCCTGGGATTTACGGGAAATCGCGGGTTTTCGTTTGCCGGCGATTAAACTTCTTTCAATAAGCGTCTCATCAAAAATGAGAACATTTTTGAAAACTACAAGTCTCCTGCGTTTTAGTGGTGAAAAAAAAATTTAAAAAATCATTCGGGAAATGAGTTTATTCCCTGGGTACTTTCTTTGTATACATCCCACTACACGGGCCAGGCCCGGGATTTAGGGGAAATCGCTAGTTTTCGTTTGCCGGCGATTAAACTTCTTTTATTCAGCGTCTCATCAAAAACGAAAACATTTTTGAAAACTACAAGTCTCATGGGCTTTAGTGGTGAAATAATAATTTAAAAAATCGTTCGGGAAATGAGTTTACTCCCTGGGTACTTTCTTTGTATACTTTTGACTATACGGGCCGAGTCTGGGATTTACGGGAAATCGCAGGTTTTCGTTTGCCGGCGATTAAACTTCTTTTATTCAGCGTCTCATCAAAAATGAAAACATTTTTGAAAACTACAAGTCTCATGCGATTTAGTGGTGAAAAGATAATTTAAAAAATCGTTCTGGAAATGAGTTTACTCACAGGGTACTTTCTTTGTATACATTCGACTATACGGGACAAGCCCGGGATTTACGGGAAATCGCGGGTTTTTGTTTGCCGGCGATTAAACTTCTTTTATTCAGCGTCTTATCAAAAATGAAAACATTTTTGAAAACTACCAGTCTTATGCGTTTTAGTGGTGAAAAAATAATTTAAAAAATCGTTCTGAAAATGAGTTTACTCACAGGGTACTTTCTTTCTATACATTCGATTATACGGGCCAAGCCCGGGATTTACGGGAAATCGCGGGTTTTCGTTTGCCGGCGATTAAACTTCTTTCAATAAGCGTCTCATCAAAAATGAGAACATTTTTGAAAACTACAAGTCTCCTGCGTTTTAGTGGTGAAAAAAAAATTTAAAAAATCATTCGGGAAATGAGTTTATTCCCTGGGTACTTTCTTTGTATACATCCGACTACACGGGCCAGGCCCGGGATTTAGGGGAAATCGCTAGTTTTCGTTTGCCGGCGATTAAACTTCTTTTATTCAGCGTCTCATCAAAAACGAAAACATTTTTGAAAACTACAAGTCTCATGCGTTTTAGTGGTGAAAAAATAATTTAAAAAATCGTTCTGGAAATGAGTTTACTCACAAGGTACTTTCTTTGTATACATTGGACTATACGGGCCAAGCCCGGGATTTACGGGAAATGGCGGGTTTTCGTTTGCCGGCGATTAAACTTCTTTCAATAAGCGTCTCATCAAAAAATGAGAACATTTTTGAAAACTACAAGTCTCCTGCGTTTTAGTGGTGAAAAAAAAATTTAAAAAATAATTAGGGAAATGAGTATATTCCCTGGGTACTTTCTTTGTATACATCCGACTACACGGGCCAGGCCCGGGATTTAGGGGAAATCGCTGGTTTTCGTTTGCCGGCGATTAAACTTCTTTTATTCAGCGTCTCATCAAAAACGAAAACATTTTTGAAAACTACAAGTCTCATGCGTTTTAGTGGTGAAAAAATAATTTAAAAAATCGTTCTGGAAATGAGTTTAATTACAGGGTACTTTCTTTGTATACATTCGACTATACGGGCCAAGCCCGGGATTTGCCGGAAATCGCGGGTTTTCGTTTGCCGGCGATTTAACCTCTTTCATTAAGCGTCTCATCAAAAATGAAAACATTTTTAAAAACTACAAGTCTCATGGGCTTTAGTGGTGAAATAATAATTTAAAAAATCGTTCGGGAAATGAGTTTACTCCCTGGGTACTTTCTTTGTATACTTTTTACTATACGGGCCGAGTCTGGGATTTACGGGAAATCGCAGGTTTTCGTTTGCCGGCGATTAAACTTCTTTTATTCAGCGTCTCATCAAAAATGAAAACATTTTTGAAAACTACAAGTCTCATGCGATTTAGTGGTGAAAAGATAATTTAAAAAATCGTTCTGGAAAACTCACAGGGTACTTTCTTTGTATACATTCGACTATACGGGACAAGCCCGGGATTTACGGGAAATCGCGGGTTTTCGTTTGCCGGCGATTAAACTTCTTTTATTCAGCGTCTCATCAAAAATGAAAACAAGTTTGAAAACTACAAGTCTCATGCGTTTTAGTGGTGAAAAAATAATATAAAAAATCGTTCGGAAATTGAGTTTACTCCCTGGGTACTTTCTTTGTATACTTTTGACTATACGGGCCAAGCCCGGGATTTACGGGAAATCGCGGGTTTTCGTTTGCCGGCGATTAAACTTCTTTTATTCAGCGTCTTATCAAAAATGAAAACATTTTTGAAAACTACAAGTCTTATGCGTTTCAGTGGTGAAAAAATAATTTAAAAAATCGTTCTGAAAATGAGTTTACTCACAGGGTACTTTCTTTCTATACATTCGACTATACGGGCCAAGCCCGGGATTTACGGGAAATCGCGGGTTTTCGTTTGCCGGCGATTAAACTTCTTTCAATAAGCGTCTCATCAAAAATGAGAACATTTTTGAAAACTACAAGTCTCCTGCGTTTTAGTGGTGAAAAAAAAATTTAAAAAATCATTCGGGAAATGAGTTTATTCCCTGGGTACTTTCTTTGTATACATCCCACTACACGGGCCAGGCCCGGGATTTAGGGGAAATCGCTAGTTTTCGTTTGCCGGCGATTAAACTTCTTTTATTCAGCGTCTCATCAAAAACGAAAACATTTTTGAAAACTACAAGTCTCATGCGTTTTAGTGTTGCAAAAATAATTTAAAAAATCGTTCTGGAAATGAGTTTACTCACAGGGTACTTTCTTTGTATACATTCGACTATACGGGCCAAGCCCGGGATTTGCGGGAAATCGCGGGTTTTCGTTTGCCGGCGATTTAACCTCTTTCATTAAGCGTCTCATCAAAAATGAAAACATTTTTAAAAACTACAAGTCTCATGGGCTTTAGTGGTGAAAAAAAAATTTAAAAAATCATTCGGGAAATGAGTTTATTCCCTGGGTACTTTCTTTGTATACATCCGACTACACGGGCCAGGCCCGGGATTTAGGGGAAATCGCTGGTTTTCGTTTGCCGGCGATTAAACTTCTTTTATTCAGCGTCTCATCAAAAACGAAAACATTTTTGAAAACTACAAGTCTCATGCGTTTTAGTGGTGAAAAAATATTTTAAAAAATCGTTCTGGAAATGAGTTTACTCACAGGGTACTTTCTTTGTATACATTCGACTATACGGGCCAAGCCCGGGATTTGCGGGAAATCGCGGGTTTTCGTTTGCCGGCGATTTAACCTCTTTCATTAAGCGTCTCATCAAAAATGAAAACATTTTTAAAAACTGCAAGTCTCATGGGCTTTAGTGGTGAAATAATAATTTAAAAAATCGTTCGGGAAATGAGTTTATTCCCTGGGTACTTTCTTTGTATACATCCGACTACACGGGCCAGGCCCGGGATTTAGGGGAAATCGCTCGTTTTCGTTTGCCGGCGATTAAACTTCTTTTATTCAGCGTCTCATCAAAAACGAAAACATTTTTGAAAACTACAAGTCTCATGCGTTTTAGTGGTGAAAAAATAATTTAAAAAATCGTTCTGGAAATGAGTTTACTCACAGGGTACTTTCTTTGTATACATTCGACTATACGGGCCAAGCCCGGGATTTGCGGGAAATCGCGGGTTTTCGTTTGCCGGCGATTTAACCTCTTTCATTAAGCGTCTCATCAAAAATGAAAACATTTTTAAAAACTGCAAGTCTCATGGGCTTTAGTGGTGAAATAATAATTTAAAAAATCGTTCGGGAAATGAGTTTATTCCCTGGGTACTTTTTTTGTATACATCCGACTACACGGGCCAGGCCCGGGATTTAGGGGAAATCGCTGGTTTTCGTTTGCCGGCGATTAAACTTCTTTTATTCAGCGTCTCATCAAAAACGAAAACATTTTTGAAAACTACAAGTCTCATGCGTTTTAGTGGTGAAAAAATAATTTAAAAAATCGTTCTGGAAATGAGTTTACTCACAGGGTACTTTCTTTGTATACATTCGACTATATGGGCCAAGCCCGGGATTTGCGGGATATCGCGGGTTTTCGTTTGCCGGCGATTTAACCTCTTTCATTAAGCGTCTCATCAAAAATGAAAACATTTTTAAAAACTGCAAGTCTCATGGGCTTTAGTGGTGAAATAATAATTTAAAAAATCGTTCGGGAAATGAATTTACTCCCTGGGTACTTTCTTTATATACTTTTGACTATACGGTCCGAGTCTGGGATTTACGGGAAATCGCAGGTTTTCGTTTGCCGGCGATTAAACTTCTTTTATTCAGCGTCTCATCAAAAATGAAAACATTTTTGAAAACTACAAGTCTAATGCGATTTAGTGATGAAAAGATAATTTAAAAAATCGTTCGGGAAATGAGTTTACTCCCTGGGTACTTTCTTTGTATACTTTTGACTATACGGGCCGAGTCTGGGATTTACGGGAAATCGCAGGTTTTCGTTTGCCGGCGATTAAACTTCTTTTATTCAGCGTCTCATCAAAAATGAAAACATTTTTGAAAACTACAAGTCTCATGCGATTTAGTGGTGAAAAGATAATTTAAAAAATCGTTCTGGAAATGAGTTTACTCACAGGGTACTTTCTTTGTATACATTCGACTATACGGGACAAGCCCGGGATTTACGGGAAATCGCGGGTTTTCGTTTGCCGGCGATTAAACTTCTTTTATTCAGCGTCTCATCAAAAATGAAAACAAGTTTGAAAACTACAAGTCTCATGCGTTTTAGTGGTGAAAAAATAATATAAAAAATCGTTCGGAAATTGAGTTTACTCCCTGGGTACTTTCTTTGTATACTTTTGACTATACGGGCCAAGCCCGGGATTTACGGGAAATCGCGGGTTTTCGTTTGCCGGCGATTAAACTTCTTTTATTTAGCGTCTTATCAAAAATGAAAACATTTTTGAAAACTACAAGTCTTATGCGTTTTAGTGGTGAAAAAATAATTTAAAAAATCGTTCTGAAAATGAGTTTACTCACAGGGTACTTTCTTTCTATACATTCGACTATACGGGCCAAGCCTGGGATTTACGGGAAATCGCGGGTTTTCGTTTGCCGGCGATTAAACTTCTTTCAATAAGCGTCTCATCAAAAATGAGAACATTTTTGAAAACTACAAGTCTCCTGCGTTTTAGTGGTGAAAAAAAAATTTAAAAAATCATTCGGGAAATGAGTTTATTCCCTGGGTACTTTCTTTGTATACATCCCACTACACGGGCCAGGCCCGGGATTTAGGGGAAATCGCTAGTTTTCGTTTGCCGGCGATTAAACTTCTTTTATTCAGCGTCTCATCAAAAACGAAAACATTTTTGAAAACTACAAGTCTCATGCGTTTTAGTGTTGCAAAAATAATTTAAAAAATCGTTCTGGAAATGAGTTTACTCACAGGGTACTTTCTTTGTATACATTCGACTATACGGGCCAAGCCCGGGATTTGCGGGAAATCGCGGGTTTTCGTTTGCCGGCGATTTAACCTCTTTCATTAAGCGTCTCATCAAAAATGAAAACATTTTTAAAAACTACAAGTCTCATGGGCTTTAGTGGTGAAAAAAAAATTTAAAAAATCATTCGGGAAATGAGTTTATTCCCTGGGTACTTTCTTTGTATACATCCGACTACACGGGCCAGGCCCGGGATTTAGGGGAAATCGCTGGTTTTCGTTTGCCGGCGATTAAACTTCTTTTATTCAGCGTCTCATCAAAAACGAAAACATTTTTGAAAACTACAAGTCTCATGCGTTTTAGTGGTGAAAAAATAATTTAAAAAATCGTTCTGGAAATGAGTTTACTCACAGGGTACTTTCTTTGTATACATTCGACTATACGGGCCAAGCCCGGGATTTGCGGGAAATCGCGGGTTTTCGTTTGCCGGCGATTTAACCTCTTTCATTAAGCGTCTCATCAAAAATGAAAACATTTTTAAAAACTACAAGTCTCATGGGCTTTAGTGGTGAAATAATAATTTAAAAAATCGTTCGGGAAATGAGTTTACTCCCTGGGTACTTTCTTTATATACTTTTGACTATACGGGCCGAGTCTGGGATTTACGGGAAATCGCAGGTTTTCGTTTGCCGGCGATTAAACTTCTTTTATTCAGCGTCTCATCAAAAATGAAAACATTTTTGAAAACTACAAGTCTCATGCGATTTAGTGATGAAAAGATAATTTAAAAAATCGTTCTGGAAATGAGTTTACTCACAGGGTACTTTCTTTGTATACATTCGACTATACGGGACAAGCCCGGGATTTACGGGAAATCACGGGTTTTCGTTTGCCGGCAATTAAACTTCTTTTATTCAGCGTCTCATCAAAAATGAAAACAAGTTTGAAAACTACAAGTCTCATGCGTTTTAGTGGTGAAAAAATAATATAAAAAATCGTTCGGAAATTGAGTTTACTCCCTGGGTACTTTCTTTGTATATTTTTGACTATACGGGCCAAGCCCGGGATTTACGGGAAATCGCGGGTTTTCGTTTGCCGGCGTTTAAACTTCTTTTATTCAGCGTCTCATCAAAAACGAAAACATTTTTGAAAACTACAAGTCTTATCCGTTTTAGTAGTGAAAAAATAATTTAAAAAATCGTTCGAGAAATGAGTTTACTCCCTGGGTACTTTCTTTGTATACTTTTGACTATACGGCCGAGTCTGGGATTTACGGGAAATCGCAGGTTTTCGTTTGCCGGCGATTAAACTTCTTTTATTCAGCGTCTCATCAAAAATGAAAACATTTTTGAAAACTACAAGTCTTATGCGTTTTAGTGGTGAAAAAATAATTTAAAAAATCGTTCTGGAAATGAGTTTACTCACAGGGTACTTTCTTTGTATACATTCGACTATACGGGCCAAGCCCGGGATTTACGGGAAATCGCGCGTTTTCGTTTGCCGGCGATTAAACCTCTTTCAATAAGCGTCTCATCAAAAATGAGAACATTTTTGAAAACTACAAGTCTCCTGCGTTTTAGTGGTGAAAAAAAACTTTAAAAAATCATTCGGGAAATAAGTTTATTCCCTGGGTACTTTCTTTGTATACATTCGACTACACGGGCCAGGCCCGGGATTTAGGGGAAATCGCTGGTTTTCGTTTGCCGGCGATTAAACTTCTTTTATTCAGCGTCTCATCAAAAATGAAAACATTTTTGAAAACTACAAGTCTTATGCGTTTTAGTGGTGAAAAAATAATTTAAAAAATCGTTCTGGAAATGAGTTTACTCACAGGGTACTTTCTTTGTATACATTCGACTATACGGGCCAAGCCCGGGATTTGCGGGAAATCGCGGGTTTTCGTTTGCCGGCGATCAAACCTCTTTCATTAAGCGTCTCATCAAAAATGAAAACATTTTTAAAAACTACAAGTCTCATGGGCTTTAGTGGTGAAATAATAATTTAAAAAATCGTTCGGGAAATGAGTTTACTCCCTGGGTACTTTCTGTGTATACTTTTGACTATACGGGCCGAGTCTGGGATTTACGGGAAATCGCAGGTTTTCGTTTGCCGGCGATTAAACTTCTTTTATTCAGCGTCTCATCAAAAATGAAAACATTTTTGAAAACTACAAGTCTTATGCGTTTTAGTGGTGAAAAAATAATTTAAAAAATCGTTCTGGAAATGAGTTTACTCACAGGGTACTTTCTTTGTATACATTCGACTATACGGGCCAAGCCCGGGATTTACGGGAAATCGCGGGTTTTCGTTTGCCGGCGATTAAACCTCTTTCAATAAGCGTCTCATCAAAAATGAGGACATTTTTGAAAACTACAAGTCTCCTGCGTTTTAGTGGTGAAAAAAAACTTTAAAAAATCATTCGGGAAATAAGTTTATTCCCTGGGTACTTTCTTTGTATACATTCGACTACACGGGCCAGGCCCGGGATTTAGGGGAAATCGCTGGTTTTCGTTTGCCGGCGATTAAACTTCTTTTATTCAGCGTCTCATCAAAAATGAAAACATTTTTGAAAACTACAAGTCTTATGCGTTTTAGTGGTGAAAAAATAATTTAAAAAATCGTTCTGGAAATGAGTTTACTCACAGGGTACTTTCTTTGTATACATTCGACTATACGGGCCAAGCCCGGGATTTGCGGGAAATCACGGGTTTTCGTTTGCCGGCAATTAAACTTCTTTTATTCAGCGTCTCATCAAAAATGAAAACAAGTTTGAAAACTACAAGTCTCATGCGTTTTAGTGGTGAAAAAATAATATAAAAAATCGTTCGGAAATTGAGTTTACTCCCTGGGTACTTTCTTTGTATATTTTTGACTATACGGGCCAAGCCCGGGATTTACGGGAAATCGCGGGTTTTCGTTTGCCGGCGTTTAAACTTCTTTTATTCAGCGTCTCATCAAAAACGAAAACATTTTTGAAAACTACAAGTCTTATCCGTTTTAGTAGTGAAAAAATAATTTAAAAAATCGTTCGAGAAATGAGTTTACTCCCTGGGTACTTTCTTTGTATACTTTTGACTATACGGCCGAGTCTGGGATTTACGGGAAATCGCAGGTTTTCGTTTGCCGGCGATTAAACTTCTTTTATTCAGCGTCTCATCAAAAATGAAAACATTTTTGAAAACTACAAGTCTTATGCGTTTTAGTGGTGAAAAAATAATTTAAAAAATCGTTCTGGAAATGAGTTTACTCACAGGGTACTTTCTTTGTATACATTCGACTATACGGGCCAAGCCCGGGATTTACGGGAAATCGCGCGTTTTCGTTTGCCGGCGATTAAACCTCTTTCAATAAGCGTCTCATCAAAAATGAGAACATTTTTGAAAACTACAAGTCTCCTGCGTTTTAGTGGTGAAAAAAAACTTTAAAAAATCATTCGGGAAATAAGTTTATTCCCTGGGTACTTTCTTTGTATACATTCGACTACACGGGCCAGGCCCGGGATTTAGGGGAAATCGCTGGTTTTCGTTTGCCGGCGATTAAACTTCTTTTATTCAGCGTCTCATCAAAAATGAAAACATTTTTGAAAACTACAAGTCTTATGCGTTTTAGTGGTGAAAAAATAATTTAAAAAATCGTTCTGGAAATGAGTTTACTCACAGGGTACTTTCTTTGTATACATTCGACTATACGGGCCAAGCCCGGGATTTGCGGGAAATCGCGGGTTTTCGTTTGCCGGCGATCAAACCTCTTTCATTAAGCGTCTCATCAAAAATGAAAACATTTTTAAAAACTACAAGTCTCATGGGCTTTAGTGGTGAAATAATAATTTAAAAAATCGTTCGGGAAATGAGTTTACTCCCTGGGTACTTTCTGTGTATACTTTTGACTATACGGGCCGAGTCTGGGATTTACGGGAAATCGCAGGTTTTCGTTTGCCGGCGATTAAACTTCTTTTATTCAGCGTCTCATCAAAAATGAAAACATTTTTGAAAACTACAAGTCTTATGCGTTTTAGTGGTGAAAAAATAATTTAAAAAATCGTTCTGGAAATGAGTTTACTCACAGGGTACTTTCTTTGTATACATTCGACTATACGGGCCAAGCCCGGGATTTACGGGAAATCGCGGGTTTTCGTTTGCCGGCGATTAAACCTCTTTCAATAAGCGTCTCATCAAAAATGAGGACATTTTTGAAAACTACAAGTCTCCTGCGTTTTAGTGGTGAAAAAAAACTTTAAAAAATCATTCGGGAAATAAGTTTATTCCCTGGGTACTTTCTTTGTATACATTCGACTACACGGGCCAGGCCCGGGATTTAGGGGAAATCGCTGGTTTTCGTTTGCCGGCGATTAAACTTCTTTTATTCAGCGTCTCATCAAAAATGAAAACATTTTTGAAAACTACAAGTCTTATGCGTTTTAGTGGTGAAAAAATAATTTAAAAAATCGTTCTGGAAATGAGTTTACTCACAGGGTACTTTCTTTGTATACATTCGACTATACGGGCCAAGCCCGGGATTTGCGGGAAATCGCGGGTTTTCGTTTGCCGGCGATCAAACCTCTTTCATTAAGCGTCTCATCAAAAATGAAAACATTTTTAAAAACTACAAGTCTCATGGGCTTTAGTGGTGAAATAATAATTTAAAAAATCGTTCGGGAAATGAGTTTACTCCCTGGGTACTTTCTGTGTATACTTTTGACTATACGGGCCGAGTCTGGGATTTACGGAAAATCGCAGGTTTTCGTTTGCCGGCGATTAAACTTCTTTTATTCAGCGTCTCATCAAAAATGAAAACAAGTTTGAAAACTACAAGTCTCATTCGTTTTAGTGGTGAAAAAATAATATAAAAAATCGTTAGGATATTGAGTTTACTCCCTGGGTAATTTCTTTGTATACTTTTGACTATACGGGCCAAGCCCGGGATTTACGGGAAATTGCGGGTTTTCGTTTGCCGGCGATTAAACTTCTTTTATTCAGCGACTTATCAAAAATGAAAACATTTTTGAAAACTACAAGTCTTTTGCGTTTTAGTGGTGAAAAAATAATTTAAAAAATCGTTCGGGAAATGAGTTTACTCCCTGGGTACTTTCTTTGTATACTTTTGACTATACGGGCCAAGCCCGGGATTTACGGGAAATCGCGGGTTTTCGTTTGCCGGCGATTAAACTTCTTTTATTCAGCGTCTCATCAAAAATGAAAACATTTTTGAAAACTACAAGTCTTATGCGTTTTAGTGGTGAAAAAATAATTTAAAAAATCGTTCGAGAAATGAGTTTACTCCCTGGGTACTTTCTTTGTATACTTTTGACTATACGGGCCGAGTCTGGGATTTACGGGAAATCGCAGGTTTTCGTTTGCCGGCGATTAAACTTCTTTTATTCAGCCTCTCATCAAAAATGAAAACATTTTTGAAAACTACAAGTCTCATGCGATTTAATGGTGAAAAGTTAATTTAAACAATCGTTCTGGAAATGAGTTTACTCACAGGGTACTTTCTTTGTATACATTCGACTATACGGGACAAGCCCGGGATTTACGGGAAATCGCGGGTTTTCGTTTGCCGGCGATTAAACCTCTTTCATTAAGCTTCTCATTAAAAATGAAAACATTTTTGAAAACTACAAGTCTCATTCGTTCTAGTGGTGCAGAAATAATTTGAAAAATCGTTCGGGAAATCAGTTTACTCATTGGGTACTTTCTTTATATACATTCAACTATACGTACTAAGCCCGGGATTTACGGGAAATCGCGGGTTTTCGTTTGCCGGCGATTAAACTTCTTTTATTCAGCGTCTCATCAAAAATGAAAACAAGTTTGAAAACTACAAGTCTCATGCGATTTAATGGTGAAAAGTTAATTTAAAAAATTGTTCTGGAAATGAGTTTACTCACAGGGTACTTTCTTTGTATACATTCGACTATACGGGACAAGCCCTGGATTTACGGGAAATCCCGGGTTTTCGTTTGCCGGCGATTAAACTTCTTTCATTAAGCTTCTCATTAAAAATGAAAACAAGTTTGAAAACTACAAGTCTCATGCGTTTTAGTGGTGAAAAAATAATTTAAAAAATCGTTCGGGAAATGAGTTTACTCCCTGGGTACTTTCTTTGTATATTTTTGACTATACGGGCCAAGCCCGGGATTTACGGGAAATCGCGGGTTTTCGTTTGCCGGCGTTTAAACTTCTTTTATTCAGCGTCTCATCAAAAACGAAAACATT
Organism: Hydractinia symbiolongicarpus; assembly: GCF_029227915.1. Taxonomy (NCBI): domain Eukaryota; kingdom Metazoa; phylum Cnidaria; class Hydrozoa; order Anthoathecata; family Hydractiniidae; genus Hydractinia; species Hydractinia symbiolongicarpus. The sequence goes on from NC_079881.1 coordinate 27,195,084, forward strand.
TTTGAAAACTACAAGTCTTATCCGTTTTAGTGGTGAAAAAATAATTTAAAAAATCGTTCGAGAAATGAGTTTACTCCCTGGGTACTTTCTTTGTATACTTTTGACTATACGGGCCGAGTCTGGGATTTACGGGAAATCGCAGGTTTTCGTTTGCCGGCGATTAAACTTCTTTTATTCAGCGTCTCATCAAAAATGAAAACATTTTTGAAAATTACAAGTCTTATGCGTTTTAGTGGTGAAAAAATAATTTAAAAAATCGTTCAGGAAATGAGTTTACTCACAGGGTACTTTCTTTGTATACATTCGACTATACGGGCCAAGCCCGGGATTTACGGGAAATCGCGGGTTTTCGTTTGCCGGCGATTAAACCTCTTTCAATAAGCGTCTCATCAAAAATGAGAACATTTTTGAAAACTACAAGTCTCCTGCGTTTTAGTGGTGAAAAAAAACTTTAAAAAATCATTCGGGAAATAAGTTTATTCCCTGGGTACTTTCTTTGTATACATTCGACTACACGGGCCAGGCCCGGGATTTAGGGGAAATCGCTGGTTTTCGTTTGCCGGCGATTAAACTTCTTTTATTCAGCGTCTCATCAAAAATGAAAACATTTTTGAAAACTACAAGTCTTATGCGTTTTAGTGGTGAAAAAATAATTTAAAAAATCGTTCTGGAAATGAGTTTACTCACAGGGTACTTTCTTTGTATACATTCGACTATACGGGCCAAGCCCGGGATTTGCGGGAAATCGCGGGTTTTCGTTTGCCGGCGATCAAACCTCTTTCATTAAGCGTCTCATCAAAAATGAAAACATTTTTAAAAACTACAAGTCTCATGGGCTTTAGTGGTGAAATAATAATTTAAAAAATCGTTCGGGAAATGAGTTTACTCCCTGGGTACTTTCTGTGTATACTTTTGACTATACGGGCCGAGTCTGGGATTTACGGGAAATCGCAGGTTTTCGTTTGCCGGCGATTAAACTTCTTTTATTCAGCGTCTCATCAAAAATGAAAACATTTTTGAAAACTACAAGTCTTATGCGTTTTAGTGGTGAAAAAATAATTTAAAAAATCGTTCTGGAAATGAGTTTACTCACAGGGTACTTTCTTTGTATACATTCGACTATACGGGCCAAGCCCAGGATTTACAAAAAATCGCGGGTTTTCGTTTGCCGGCGATTAAACCTCTTTCAATAAGCGTCTCATCAAAAATGAGGACATTTTTGAAAACTACAAGTCTCCTGCGTTTTAGTGGTGAAAAAAAACTTTAAAAAATCATTCGGGAAATAAGTTTATTCCCTGGGTACTTTCTTTGTATACATTCGACTACACGGGCCAGGCCCGGGATTTAGGGGAAATCGCTGGTTTTCGTTTGCCGGCGATTAAACTTCTTTTATTCAGCGTCTCATCAAAAATGAAAACATTTTTGAAAACTACAAGTCTTATGCGTTTTAGTGGTGAAAAAATAATTTAAAAAATCGTTCTGGAAATGAGTTTACTCACAGGGTACTTTCTTTGTATACATTTGACTATACGGGCCAAGCCCGGGATTTGCGGCAAATCGCGGGTTTTCGTTTGCCGGCGATCAAACCTCTTTCATTAAGCGTCTCATCAAAAATGAAAACATTTTTAAAAACTACAAGTCTCATGGGCTTTAGTGGTGAAATAATAATTTAAAAAATCGTTCGGGAAATGAGTTTACTCCCTGGGTACTTTCTTTGTATACTTTTGACTATACGGGCCAAGCCCGGGATTTACGGGAAATCGCGGGTTTTCGTTTGCCGGCGATTAAACTTCTTTTATTCAGCGTCTCATCAAAAATGAAAACATTTTTGAAAACTACAAGTCTTCTGCGTTTTAGTGGTGAAAAAATAATTTAAAAAATCGTTCGAGAAATGAGTTTACTCCCTGGGTACTTTCTTTGTATACTTTTGACTATACGGGCCGAGTCTGGGATTTACGGGAAATCGCAGGTTTTCGTTTGCCGGCGATTAAACTTCTTTTATTCAGCCTCTCATCAAAAATGAAAACATTTTTGAAAACTACAAGTCTCATGCGATTTAATGGTGAAAAGTTACTTTAAACAATCGTTCTGGAAATGAGTTTACTCACAGGGTACTTTCTTTGTATACATTCGACTATACGGGACAAGCCCGGGATTTACGGGAAATCGCGGGTTTTCGTTTGCCGGCGATTAAACCTCTTCCATTAAGCTTCTCATTAAAAATGAAAACATTTTTGAAAACTACAAGTCTCATTCGTTCTAGTGGTGCAGAAATAATTTAAAAAATCGTTCGGGAAATCAGTTTACTCATTGGGTACTTTCTTTATATACATTCAACTATACGTACCAAGCCCGGGATTTACGGGAAATCGCGGGTTTTCGTTTGCCGGCGATTAAACTTCTTTTATTCAGCGTCTCATCAAAAATGAAAACAAGTTTGAAAACTACAAGTCTCATGCGATTTAATGGTGAAAAGTTAATTTAAAAAATCGTTCTGGAAATGAGTTTACTCACAGGGTACTTTCTTTGTATACATTCGACTATACGGGACAAGCCCTGGATTTACGGGAAATCGCGGGTTTTCGTTTGCCGGCGATTAAACCTCTTTCATTAAGCTTCTCATTAAAAATGAAAACAAGTTTGAAAACTACAAGTCTCATGCGTTTTAGTGGTGAAAAAATAATTTAAAAAATCGTTCGGGAAATGAGTTTACTCCCTGGGTACTTTCTTTGTATATTTTTGACTATACGGGCCAAGCCCGGGATTTACGGGAAATCGCGGGTTTTCGTTTGCCGGCGTTTAAACTTCTTTTATTCAGCGTCTCATCAAAAACGAAAACATTTTTGAAAACTACAAGTCTTATCCGTTTTAGTGGTGAAAAAATAATTTAAAAAATCGTTCGAGAAATGAGTTTACTCCCTGGGTAATTTCTTTGTATACTTTTGACTATACGGGCCGAGTCTGGGATTTACGGGAAATCGCAGGTTTTCGTTTGCCGGCGATTAAACTTCTTTTATTCAGCGTCTCATCAAAAATGAAAACATTTTTGAAAATTACAAGTCTTATGCGTTTTAGTGGTGAAAAAATAATTTAAAAAATCGTTCTGGAAATGAGTTTACTCACAGGGTACTTTCTTTGTATACATTCGACTATACGGGCCAAGCCCGGGATTTACGGGAAATCGCGGGTTTTCGTTTGCCGGCGATTAAACCTCTTTCAATAAGCGTCTCATCAAAAATGAGAACATTTTTGAAAACTACAAGTCTCCTGCGTTTTAGTGGTGAAAAAAAACTTTAAAAAATCATTCGGGAAATAAGTTTATTCCCTGGGTACTTTCTTTGTATACATTCGACTACACGGGCCAGGCCCGGGATTTAGGGGAAATCGCTGGTTTTCGTTTGCCGGCGATTAAACTTCTTTTATTCAGCGTCTCATCAAAAATGAAAACATTTTTGAAAACTACAAGTCTTATGCGTTTTAGTGGTGAAAAAATAATTTAAAAAATCGTTCTGGAAATGAGTTTACTCACAGGGTACTTTCTTTGTATACATTCGACTATACGGGCCAAGCCCGGGATTTGCGGGAAATCGCGGGTTTTCGTTTGCCGGCGATCAAACCTCTTTCATTAAGCGTCTCATCAAAAATGAAAACATTTTTAAAAACTACAAGTCTCATGGGCTTTAGTGGTGAAATAATAATTTAAAAAATCGTTCGGGAAATGAGTTTACTCCCTGGGTACATTCTGTGTATACTTTTGACTATACGGGCCGAGTCTGGGATTTACGGAAAATCGCAGGTTTTCGTTTGCCGGCGATTAAACTTCTTTTATTCAGCGTCTCATCAAAAATGAAAACAAGTTTGAAAACTACAAGTCTCATTCGTTTTAGTGGTGAAAAAATAATATAAAAAATCGTTCGGAAATTGAGTTTACTCCCTGGGTAATTTCTTTATATACTTTTGACTATACGGGCCAAGCCCGGGATTTACGGGAAATCGCGGGTTTTCGTTTGCCGGCGATTAAACTTCTTTTATTCAGCGACTTATCAAAAATGAAAACATTTTTGAAAACTACAAGTCTTTTGCGTTTTAGTGGTGAAAAAATTATTTAAAAAATCGTTCGGGAAATGAGTTTACTCCCTGGGTACTTTCTTTGTATACTTTTGACTATACGGGCCAAGCCCGGGATTTACGGGAAATCGCGGGTTTTCGTTTGCCGGCGATTAAACTTCTTTTATTCAGCGTCTCATCAAAAATGAAAACATTTTTGAAAACTACAAGTCTTATGCGTTTTAGTGGTGAAAAAATAATTTAAAAAATCGTTCGAGAAATGAGTTTACTCCCTGGGTACTTTCTTTGTATACTTTTGACTATACGGGCCGAGTCTGGGATTTACGGGAAATCGCAGGTTTTCGTTTGCCAGCGATTAAACTTCTTTTATTCAGCCTCTCATCAAAAATGAAAACATTTTTGAAAACTACAAGTCTCATGCGATTTAATGGTGAAAAGTTAATTTAAACAATCGTTCTGGAAATGAGTTTACTCACAGGGTACTTTCTTTGTATACATTCGACTATACGGGACAAGCCCGGGATTTACGGGAAATCGCGGGTTTTCGTTTGCCGGCGATTAAACCTCTTTCATTAAGCTTCTCATTAAAAATGAAAACATTTTTGAAAACTACAAGTCTCATTCGTTCTAGTGGTGCAGAAATAATTTGAAAAATCGTTCGGGAAATCAGTTTACTCATTGGGTACTTTCTTTATATACATTCAACTATACGTACCAAGCCCGGGATTTACGGGAAATCGCGGGTTTTCGTTTGCCGGCGATTAAACTTCTTTTATTCAGCGTCTCATCAAAAATGAAAACAAGTTTGAAAACTACAAGTCTCATGCGATTTAATCGTGAAAAGTTAATTTAAAAAATCGTTCTGGAAATGAGTTTACTCACAGGGTACTTTCTTTGTATACATTCGACTATACGGGACAAGCCCTGGATTTACGGGAAATCGCGGGTTTTCGTTTGCCGGCGATTAAACCTCTTTCATTAAGCTTCTCATTAAAAATGAAAACAAGTTTGAAAACTACAAGTCTCATGCGTTTTAGTGGTGAAAAAATAATTTAAAAAATCGTTCGGGAAATGAGTTTACTCCCTGGGTACTTTCTTTGTATATTTTTGACTATACGGGCCAAGCCCGGGATTTACGGGAAATCGCGGGTTTTCGTTTGCCGGCGTTTAAACTTCTTTTATTCAGCGTCTCATCAAAAACGAAAACATTTTTGAAAACTACAAGTCTTATCCGTTTTAGTGGTGAAAAAATAATTTAAAAAATCGTTCGAGAAATGAGTTTACTCCCTGGGTACTTTCTTTGTATACTTTTGACTATACGGGCCAAGCCCGGGATTTACGGGAAATCGCGGGTTTTCGTTTGCCGGCGATTAAACCTCTTTCAATAAGCGTCTCATCAAAAATGAGAACATTTTTGAAAACTACAAGTCTCCTGCGTTTTAGTGGTGAAAAAAAACTTTAAAAAATCATTCGGGAAATAAGTTTATTCCCTGGGTACTTTCTTTGTATACATTCGACTACACGGGCCAGGCCCGGGATTTAGGGGAAATCGCTGGTTTTCGTTTGCCGGCGATTAAACTTCTTTTATTCAGCGTCTCATCAAAAATGAAAACATTTTTGAAAACTACAAGTCTTATGCGTTTTAGTGGTGAAAAAATAATTTAAAAAATCGTTCTGGAAATGAGTTTACTCACAGGGTACTTTCTTTGTATACATTCGACTATACGGGCCAAGCCTGGGATTTGCGGGAAATCGCGGGTTTTCGTTTGCCGGCGATCAAACCTCTTTCATTAAGCGTCTCATCAAAAATGAAAACATTTTTTAAAACTACAAGTCTCATGGGCTTTAGTGGTGAAATAATAATTTAAAAAATCGTTCGGGAAATGAGTTTACTCCCTGGGTACTTTCTGTGTATACTTTTGACTATACGGGCCGAGTCTGGGATTTACGGGAAATCGCAGGTTTTCGTTTGCCGGCGATTAAACTTCTTTTATTCAGCGTCTCATCAAAAATGAAAACATTTTTGAAAACTACAAGTCTTATGCGTTTTAGTGGTGAAAAAATAATTTAAAAAATCGTTCTGGAAATGAGTTTACTCACAGGGTACTTTCTTTGTATACATTCGACTATACGGGCCAAGCCCGGGATTTACGGGAAATCGCGGGTTTTCGTTTGCCGGCGATTAAACCTCTTTCAATAAGCGTCTCATCAAAAATGAGGACATTTTTGAAAACTACAAGTCTCCTGCGTTTTAGTGGTGAAAAAAAACTTTAAAAAATCATTCGGGAAATAAGTTTATTCCCTGGGTACTTTCTTTGTATACATTCGACTACACGGGCCAGGCCCGGGATTTAGGGGAAATCGCTGGTTTTCGTTTGCCGGCGATTAAACTTCTTTTATTCAGCGTCTCATCAAAAATGAAAACATTTTTGAAAACTACAAGTCTCCTGCGTTTTAGTGGTGAAAAAAAACTTTAAAAAATCATTCGGGAAATAAGTTTATTCCCTGGGTACTTTCTTTGTATACATTCGACTACACGGGCCAGGCCCGGGATTTAGGGGAAATCGCTGGTTTTCGTTTGCCGGCGATTAAACTTCTTTTATTCAGCGTCTCATCAAAAATGAAAACATTTTTGAAAACTACAAGTCTTATGCGTTTTAGTGGTGAAAAAATAATTTAAAAAATCGTTCTGGAAATGAGTTTACTCACAGGGTACTTTCTTTGTATACATTCGACTATACGGGCCAAGCCCGGGATTTGCAGGAAATCGCGGGTTTTCGTTTGCCGGCGATCAAACCTCTTTCATTAAGCGTCTCATCAAAAATGAAAACATTTTTAAAAACTACAAGTCTCATGGGCTTTAGTGGTGAAATAATAATTTAAAAAATCGTTCGGGAAATGAGTTTACTCCCTGGGTACATTCTGTGTATACTTTTGACTATACGGGCCGAGTCTGGGATTTACGGAAAATCGCAGGTTTTCGTTTGCCGGCGATTAAACTTCTTTTATTCAGCGTCTCATCAAAAATGAAAACAAGTTTGAAAACTACAAGTCTCATTCGTTTTAGTGGTGAAAAAATAATATAAAAAATCGTTCGGAAATTGAGTTTACTCCCTGGGTAATTTCTTTGTATACTTTTGACTATACGGGCCAAGCCCGGGATTTACGGGAAATCGCGGGTTTTCGTTTGCCGGCGATTAAACTTTTTTTATTCAGCGACTTATCAAAAATGAAAACATTTTTGAAAACTACAAGTCTTTTGCGTTTTAGTGGTGAAAAAATAATTTAAAAAATCGTTCGGGAAATGAGTTTACTCCCTGGGTACTTTCTTTGTATACTTTTGACTATACGGGCCAAGCCCGGGATTTACGGGAAATCGCGTGTTTTCGTTTGCCGGCGATTAAACTTCTTTTATTCAGCGTCTCATCAAAAATGAAAACATTTTTGAAAACTACAAGTCTTATGCGTTTTAGTGGTGAAAAAATAATTTAAAAAATCGTTCGAGAAATGAGTTTACTCCCTGGGTACTTTCTTTGTATACTTTTGACTATACGGGCCGAGTCTGGGATTTACGGGAAATCGCAGGTTTTCGTTTGCCGGCGATTAAACTTCTTTTATTCAGCCTCTCATCAAAAATGAAAACATTTTTGAAAACTACAAGTCTCATGCGATTTAATGGTGAAAAGTTAATTTAAACAATCGTTCTGGAAATGAGTTTACTCACAGGGTACTTTCTTTGTATACATTCGACTATACGGGACAAGCCCGGGATTTACGGGAAATCGCGGGTTTTCGTTTGCCGGCGATTAAACCTCTTTCATTAAGCTTCTCATTAAAAATGAAAACATTTTTAAAAACTACAAGTCTCATGGGCTTTAGTGGTGAAATAATAATTTAAAAAATCGTTCGGGAAATGAGTTTCCTCCCTGGGTACTTTCTTTATATACTTTTGACTATACGGGCCGAGTCTGGGATTTACGGGAAATCGCAGGTTTTCGTTTGCCGGCGATTAAACTTCTTTTATTCAGCGTCTCATCAAAAATGAAAACATTTTTGAAAACTACAAGTCTCATGCGATTTAGTGATGAAAAGATAATTTAAAAAATCGTTCTGGAAATGAGTTTACTCACAGGGTACTTTCTTTGTATACATTCGACTATACGGGACAAGCCCGGGATTTACGGGAAATCACGGGTTTTCGTTTGCCGGCAATTAAACTTCTTTTATTCAGCGTCTCATCAAAAATGAAAACAAGTTTGAAAACTACAAGTCTCATGCGTTTTAGTGGTGAAAAAATAATATAAAAAATCGTTCGGAAATTGAGTTTACTCCCTGGGTACTTTCTTTGTATACTTTTGACTATACGGGCCAAGCCTGGGATTTACGGGAAATCGCGGGTTTTCGTTTACCGGCGATTAAACTTCTTTTATTCAGCGTCTCATTAAAAATGAAAACAAGTTTCAAAACTACAAGTTTCATGCGTTTTAGTGGTGAAAAAATAATTTAAAAAATCGTTCGGGAAATGAGTTTACTCCCTGGGTACTTTCTTTGCATACTTTTGACTATACGGGCCAAGTCCGGGATTTACGGGAAATCGCGGGTTTTCGTTTGCCGGCGATTAAACTTCTTTTTTTCAGCGTCTCATCAAAAATGAAAACATTTTTGAAAACTACAAGTCTTATGCGTTTTAGTGGTGAAAAAATAATTTAAAAAATCGTTCGAGAAATGAGTTTACTCCCTGGGTACTTTCTTTGTATACTTTTGACTGTACGGGCCGAGTCTGGGATTTACGGGAAATCGCAGGTTTTCGTTTGCCGGCGATTAAACTTCTTTTATTCAGCCTCTCATCAAAAATGAAAACATTTTTGAAAACTACAAGTCTCATGCGATTTAATGGTGAAAAGTTAATTTAAAAAATCGTTCTGGAAATGAGTTTACTCACAGGGTACTTTCTTTGTATACATTCGACTATACGGGACAAGCCCGGGATTTACGGGAAATCGCGGGTTTTCGTTTGCCGGCGATTAAACCTCTTTCATTAAGCTTCTCATTAAAAATGAAAACAAGTTTGAAAACTACAAGTCTCATGCGTTTTAGTGATGAAAAAATAATTTAAAAAATCGTTCGGGAAATGAGTTTACTCCCTGGGTACTTTCTTTGTATATTTTTGACTATACGGGCCAAGCCCGGGATTTACGGGAAATCGCGGGTTTTCGTTTGCCGGCGTTTAAACTTCTTTTATTCAGCGTCTCATCAAAAACGAAAACATTTTTGAAAACTACAAGTCTTATCCGTTTTAGTGGTGAAAAAATAATTTAAAAAATCGTTCGAGAAATGAGTTTACTCCCTGGGTACTTTCTTTGTATACTTTTGACTATACGGGCCGAGTCTGGGATTTACGGGAAATTGCAGGTTTTCGTTTGCCGGCGATTAAACTTCTTTTATTCAGCGTCTCATCAAAAATGAAAACATTTTTGAAAACTACAAGTCTTATGCGTTTTAGTGGTGAAAAAATAATTTAAAAAATCGTTCTGGAAATGAGTTTACTCACAGGGTACTTTCTTTGTATACATTCGACTATACGGGCCAAGCCCGGGATTTACGGGAAATCGCGGGTTTTCGTTTGCCGGCGATTAAACCTCTTTCAATAAGCGTCTCATCAAAAATGAGGACATTTTTGAAAACTACAAGTCTCCTGCGTTTTAGTGGTGAAAAAAAACTTTAAAAAATCATTCGGGAAATAAGTTTATTCCCTGGGTACTTTCTTTGTATACATTCGACTACACGGGCCAGGCCCGGGATTTAGGGGAAATCGCTGGTTTTCGTTTGCCGGCGATTAAACTTCTTTTATTCAGCGTCTCATCAAAAATGAAAACATTTTTGAAAACTACAAGTCTCATGCGATTTAGTGATGAAAAGATAATTTAAAAAATCGTTCTGGAAATGAGTTTACTCACAGGGTACTTTCTTTGTATACATTCGACTATACGGGACAAGCCCGGGATTTACGGGAAATCACGGGTTTTCGTTTGCCGGCAATTAAACTTCTTTTATTCAGCGTCTCATCAAAAATGAAAACAAGTTTGAAAACTACAAGTCTCATGCGTTTTAGTGGTGAAAAAATAATATAAAAAATCGTTCGGAAATTGAGTTTACTCCCTGGGTACTTTCTTTGTATACTTTTGACTATACGGGCCAAGCCTGGGATTTACGGGAAATCGCGGGTTTTCGTTTACCGGCGATTAAACTTCTTTTATTCAGCGTCTCATTAAAAATGAAAACAAGTTTCAAAACTACAAGTTTCATGCGTTTTAGTGGTGAAAAAATAATTTAAAAAATCGTTCGGGAAATGAGTTTACTCCCTGGGTACTTTCTTTGCATACTTTTGACTATACGGGCCAAGCCCGGGATTTACGGGAAATCGCGGGTTTTCGTTTGCCGGCGATTAAACTTCTTTTTTTCAGCGTCTCATCAAAAATGAAAACATTTTTGAAAACTACAAGTCTTATACGTTTTAGTGGTGAAAAAATAATTTAAAAAATCGTTCGAGAAATGAGTTTACTCCCTGGGTACTTTCTTTGTATACTTTTGACTGTACGGGCCGAGTCTGGGATTTACGGGAAATCGCAGGTTTTCGTTTGCCGGCGATTAAACTTCTTTTATTCAGCCTCTCATCAAAAATGAAAACATTTTTGAAAACTACAAGTCTCATGCGATTTAATGGTGAAAAGTTAATTTAAAAAATCGTTCTGGAAATGAGTTTACTCACAGGGTACTTTCTTTGTATACATTCGACTATACGGGACAAGCCCGGGATTTACGGGAAATCGCGGGTTTTCGTTTGCCGGCGATTAAACCTCTTTCATTAAGCTTCTCATTAAAAATGAAAACAAGTTTGAAAACTACAAGTCTCATGCGTTTTAGTGATGAAAAAATAATTTAAAAAATCGTTCGGGAAATGAGTTTACTCCCTGGGTACTTTCTTTGTATATTTTTGACTATACGGGCCAAGCCCGGGATTTACGGGAAATCGCGGGTTTTCGTTTGCCGGCGTTTAAACTTCTTTTATTCAGCGTCTCATCAAAAACGAAAACATTTTTGAAAACTACAAGTCTTATCCGTTTTAGTGGTGAAAAAATAATTTAAAAAATCGTTCGAGAAATGAGTTTACTCCCTGGGTACTTTCTTTGTATACTTTTGACTATACGGGCCGAGTCTGGGATTTACGGGAAATCGCAGGTTTTCGTTTGCCGGCGATTAAACTTCTTTTATTCAGCGTCTCATCAAAAATGAAAACATTTTTGAAAACTACAAGTCTTATGCGTTTTAGTGGTGAAAAAATAATTTAAAAAATCGTTCTGGAAATGAGTTTACTCACAGGGTACTTTCTTTGTATACATTCGACTATACGGGCCAAGCCCGGGATTTACGGGAAATCGCGGGTTTTCGTTTGCCGGCGATTAAACCTCTTTCAATAAGCGTCTCATCAAAAATGAGGACATTTTTGAAAACTACAAGTCTCCTGCGTTTTAGTGGTGAAAAAAAACTTTAAAAAATCATTCGGGAAATAAGTTTATTCCCTGGGTACTTTCTTTGTATACATTCGACTACACGGGCCAGGCCCGGGATTTAGGGGAAATCGCTGGTTTTCGTTTGCCGGCGATTAAACTTCTTTTATTCAGCGTCTCATCAAAAATGAAAACATTTTTGAAAACTACAAGTCTTATGCGTTTTAGTGGTGAAAAAATAATTTAAAAAATCGTTCTGGAAATGAGTTTACTCACAGGGTACTTTCTTTGTATACATTCGACTATACGGGCCAAGCCCGGGATTTGCGGGAAATCGCGGGTTTTCGTTTGCCGGCGATCAAACCTCTTTCATTAAGCGTCTCATCAAAAATGAAAACATTTTTAAAAACTACAAGTCTCATGGGCTTTAGTGGTGAAATAATAATTTAAAAAATCGTTCGGGAAATGAGTTTACTCCCTGGGTACTTTCTGTGTATACTTTTGACTATACGGGCCGAGTCTGGGATTTACGGAAAATCGCAGGTTTTCGTTTGCCGGCGATTAAACTTCTTTTATTCAGCGTCTCATCAAAAATGAAAACAAGTTTGAAAACTACAAGTCTCATTCGTTTTAGTGGTGAAAAAATAATATAAAAAATCGTTCGGAAATTGAGTTTACTCCCTGGGTAATTTCTTTGTATACTTTTGACTATACGGGCCAAGCCCGGGATTTACGGGAAATCGCGGGTTTTCGTTTGCCGGCGATTAAACTTCTTTTATTCAGCGACTTATCAAAAATGAAAACATTTTTGAAAACTACAAGTCTTTTGCGTTTTAGTGGTGAAAAAATAATTTAAAAAATCGTTCGGGAAATGAGTTTACTCACTGGGTACTTTCTTTGTATACTTTTGACTATACGGGCCAAGCCCGGGATTTACGGGAAATCGCGGGTTTTCGTTTGCCGGCGATTAAACTTCTTTTATTCAGCGTCTCATCAAAAATGAAAACATTTTTGAAAACTACAAGTCTTATGCGTTTTAGTGGTGAAAAAATAATTTAAAAAATCGTTCGAGAAATGAGTTTACTCCCTGGGTACTTTCTTTGTATACTTTTGACTATACGGGCCGAGTCTGGGATTTACGGGAAATCGCAGGTTTTCGTTTGCCGGCGATTAAACTTCTTTTATTCAGCCTCTCATCAAAAATGAAAACATTTTTGAAAACTACAAGTCTCATGCGATTTAATGGTGAAAAGTTAATTTAAACAATCGTTCTGGAAATGAGTTTACTCACAGGGTACTTTCTTTGTATACATTCGACTATACGGGACAAGCCCGGGATTTACGGGAAATCGCGGGTTTTCGTTTGCCGGCGATTAAACCTCTTTCATTAAGCTTCTCATTAAAAATGAAAACATTTTTGAAAACTACAAGTCTCATTCGTTCTAGTGGTGCAGAAATAATTTGAAAAATCGTTCGGGAAATCAGTTTACTCATTGGGTACTTTCTTTATATACATTCAACTATACGTACCAAGCCCGGGATTTACGGGAAATCGCGGGTTTTCGTTTGCCGGCGATTAAACTTCTTTTATTCAGCGTCTCATCAAAAATGAAAACAAGTTTGAAAACTACAAGTCTCATGCGATTTAATGGTGAAAAGTTAATTTAAAAAATCGTTCTGGAAATGAATTTACTCACAGGGTACTTTCTTTGTATACATTCGACTATACGGGACAAGCCCGGGATTTACGGGAAATCGCGGGTTTTCGTTTGCCGGCGATTAAACCTCTTTCATTAAGCTTCTCATTAAAAATGAAAACAAGTTTGAAAACTACAAGTCTCATGCGTTTTAGTGGTGAAAAAATAATTTAAAAAATCGTTCGGGAAATGAGTTTACTCCCTGGGTACTTTCTTTGTATATTTTTGACTATACGGGCCAAGCCCGGGATTTACGGGAAATCGCGGGTTTTCGTTTGCCGGCGTTTAAACTTCTTTTATTCAGCGTCTCATCAAAAACGAAAACATTTTTGAAAACTACAAGTCTTATCCGTTTTAGTGGTGAAAAAATAATTTAAAAAATCGTTCGAGAAATGAGTTTACTCCCTGGGTACTTTCTTTGTATACTTTTGACTATACGGGCCGAGTCTGGGATTTACGGGAAATCGCAGGTTTTCGTTTGCCGGCGATTAAACTTCTTTTATTCAGCGTCTCATCAAAAATGAAAACATTTTTGAAAACTACAAGTCTTATGCGTTTTAGTGGTGAAAAAATAATTTAAAAAATCGTTCTGGAAATGAGTTTACTCACACGGTACTTTCTTTGTATACATTCGACTATACGGGCCAAGCCCGGGATTTACGGGAAATCGCGGGTTTTCGTTTGCCGGCGATTAAACCTCTTTCAATAAGCGTCTCATCAAAAATGAGAACATTTTTGAAAACTACAAGTCTCCTGCGTTTTAGTGGTGAAAAAAAACTTTAAAAAATCATTCGGGAAATAAGTTTATTCCCTGGGTACTTTCTTTGTATACATTCGACTACACGGGCAAGGCCCGGGATTTACGGGAAATCGCGGGTTTTCGTTTGCCGGCGATTAAACTTCTTTTATTCAGCGTCTCATCAAAAATGAAAACAAGTTTGAAAACTACAAGTCTCATGCGATTTAATGGTGAAAAGTTAATTTAAAAAATCGTTCTGGAAATGAGTTTACTCACAGGGTACTTTCTTTGTATACATTCGACTATACGGGACAAGCCCGGGATTTACGGGAAATCGCGGGTTTTCGTTTGCCGGCGATTAAACCTCTTTCATTAAGCTTCTCATTAAAAATGAAAACAAGTTTGAAAACTACAAGTCTCATGCGTTTTAGTGGTGAAAAAATAATTTAAAAAATCGTTCGGGAAATGAGTTTACTCCCTGGGTACTTTCTTTGTATATTTTTGACTATACGGGCCAAGCCCGGGATTTACGGGAAATCGCGGGTTTTCGTTTGCCGGCGTTTAAACTTCTTTTATTCAGCGTCTCATCAAAAACGAAAACATTTTTGAAAACTACAAGTCTTATCCGTTTTAGTGGTGAAAAAATAATTTAAAAAATCGTTCGAGAAATGAGTTTACTCCCTGGGTACTTTCTTTGTATACTTTTGACTATACGGGCCGAGTCTGGGATTTACGGGAAATCGCAGGTTTTCGTTTGCCGGCGATTAAACTTCTTTTATTCAGCGTCTCATCAAAAATGAAAACATTTTTGAAAACTACAAGTCTTATGCGTTTTAGTGGTGAAAAAATAATTTAAAAAATCGTTCTGGAAATGAGTTTACTCACAGGGTACTTTCTTTGTATACATTCGACTATACGGGCCAAGCCCGGGATTTACGGGAAATCGCGGGTTTTCGTTTGCCGGCGATTAAACCTCTTTCAATAAGCGTCTCATCAAAAATGAGAACATTTTTGAAAACTACAAGTCTCCTGCGTTTTAGTGGTGAAAAAAAACTTTAAAAAATCATTCGGGAAATAAGTTTATTCCCTGGGTACTTTCTTTGTGTACATTCGACTACACGGGCCAGGCCCGGGATTTAGGGGAAATCGCTGGTTTTCGTTTGCCGGCGATTAAACTTCTTTTATTCAGCGTCTCATCAAAAATGAAAACATTTTTGAAAACTACAAGTCTTATGCGTTTTAGTGGTGAAAAAATAATTTAAAAAATCGTTCTGGAAATGAGTTTACTCACAGGGTACTTTCTTTGTATACATTCGACTATACGGGCCAAGCCCGGGATTTGCGGGAAATCGCGGGTTTTCGTTTGCCGGCGATCAAACCTCTTTCATTAAGCGTCTCATCAAAAATGAAAACATTTTTAAAAACTACAAGTCTCATGGGCTTTAGTGGTGAAATAATAATTTAAAAAATCGTTCGGGAAATGAGTTTACTCCCTGGGTACTTTCTGTGTATACTTTTGACTATACGGGCCGAGTCTGGGATTTACGGGAAATCGCAGGTTTTCGTTTGCCGGCGATTAAACTTCTTTTATTCAGCGTCTCATCAAAAACGAAAACATTTTTGAAAACTACAAGTCTTATCCGTTTTAGTGGTGAAAAAATAATTTAAAAAATCGTTCGAGAAATGAGTTTACTCCCTGGGTACTTTCTTTGTATACTTTTGACTATACGGGCCGAGTCTGGGATTTACGGGAAATCGCAGGTTTTCGTTTGCCGGCGATTAAACTTCTTTTATTCAGCGTCTCATCAAAAATGAAAACATTTTTGAAAACTACAAGTCTTATGCGTTTTAGTGGTGAAAAAATAATTTAAAAAATCGTTCTGGAAATGAGTTTACTCACAGGGTACTTTCTTTGTATACATTCGACTATACGGGCCAAGCCCGGGATTTACGGGAAATCGCGGGTTTTCGTTTGCCGGCGATTAAACCTATTTCAATAAGCGTCTCATCAAAAATGAGAACATTTTTGAAAACTACAAGTCTCCTGCGTTTTAGTGGTGAAAAAAAACTTTAAAAAATCATTCGGGAAATAAGTTTATTCCCTGGGTACTTTCTTTGTATACATTCGACTACACGGGCCAGGCCCGGGATTTAGGGGAAATCGCTGGTTTTCGTTTGCCGGCGATTAAACTTCTTTTATTCAGCGTCTCATCAAAAATGAAAACATTTTTGAAAACTACAAGTCTTATGCGTTTTAGTGGTGAAAAAATAATTTAAAAAATCGTTCTGGAAATGAGTTTACTCACAGGGTACTTTCTTTGTATACATTCGACTATACGGGCCAAGCCCGGGATTTGCGGGAAATCGCGGGTTTTCGTTTGCCGGCGATCAAACCTCTTTCATTAAGCGTCTCATCAAAAATGAAAACATTTTTAAAAACTACAAGTCTCATGGGCTTTAGTGGTGAAATAATAATTTAAAAAATCGTTCGGGAAATGAGTTTACTCCCTGGGTACTTTCTGTGTATACTTTTGACTATACGGGCCGAGTCTGGGATTTACGGGAAATCGCAGGTTTTCGTTTGCCGGCGATTAAACTTCTTTTATTCAGCGTCTCATCAAAAATGAAAACATTTTTGAAAACTACAAGTCTTATGCGTTTTAGTGGTGAAAAAATAATTTAAAAAATCGTTCTGGAAATGAGTTTACTCACAGGGTACTTTCTTTGTATACATTCGACTATACGGGCCAAGCCCGGGATTTACGGGAAATCGCGGGTTTTCGTTTGCCGGCGATTAAACCTCTTTCAATAAGCGTCTCATCAAAAATGAGGACATTTTTGAAAACTACAAGTCTCCTGCGTTTTAGTGGTGAAAAAAAACTTTAAAAAATCATTCGGGAAATAAGTTTATTCCCTGGGTACTTTCTTTGTATACATTCGACTACACGGGCCAGGCCCGGGATTTAGGGGAAATCGCTGGTTTTCGTTTGCCGGCGATTAAACTTCTTTTATTCAGCGTCTCATCAAAAATGAAAACATTTTTGAAAACTACAAGTCTTATGCGTTTTAGTGGTGAAAAAATAATTTAAAAAATCGTTCTGGAAATGAGTTTACTCACAGGGTACTTTCTTTGTATACATTCGACTATACGGGCCAAGCCCGGGATTTGCGGGAAATCGCGGGTTTTCGTTTGCCGGCGATCAAACCTCTTTCATTAAGCGTCTCATCAAAAATGAAAACATTTTTAAAAACTACAAGTCTCATGGGCTTTAGTGGTGAAATAATAATTTAAAAAATCGTTCGGGAAATGAGTTTACTCCTTGGGTACTTTCTGTGTATACTTTTGACTATACGGGCCGAGTCTGGGATTTACGGAAAATCGCAGGTTTTCGTTTGCCGGCGATTAAACTTCTTTTATTCAGCGTCTCATCAAAAATGAAAACAAGTTTGAAAACTACAAGTCTCATTCGTTTTAGTGGTGAAAAAATAATATAAAAAATCGTTCGGAAATTGAGTTTACTCCCTGGGTAATTTCTTTGTATACTTTTGACTATACGGGCCAAGCCCGGGATTTACGGGAAATCGCGGGTTTTCGTTTGCCGGCGATTAAACTTCTTTTATTCAGCGACTTATCAAAAATGAAAACATTTTTGAAAACTACAAGTCTTTTGCGTTTTAGTGGTGAAAAAATAATTTAAAAAATCGTTCGGGAAATGAGTTTACTCCCTAGGTACTTTCTTTGTATACTTTTGACTATACGGGCCAAGCCCGGGATTTACGGGAAATCGCGGGTTTTCGTTTGCCGGCGATTAAACTTCTTTTATTCAGCGTCTCATCAAAAATGAAAACATTTTTGAAAACTACAAGTCTTATGCGTTTTAGTGGTGAAAAAATAATTTAAAAAATCGTTCGAGAAATGAGTTTACTCCCTGGGTACTTTCTTTGTATACTTTTGACTATACGGGCCGAGTCTGGGATTTACGGGAAATCGCAGGTTTTTGTTTGCCGGCGATTAAACTTCTTTTATTCAGCCTCTTATCAAAAATGAAAACATTTTTGAAAACTACAAGTCTCATGCGATTTAATGGTGAAAAGTTAATTTAAACAATCGTTCTGGAAATGAGTTTACTCACAGGGTACTTTCTTTGTATACATTCGACTATACGGGACAAGCCCGGGATTTACGGGAAATCGCGGGTTTTCGTTTGCCGGCGATTATACCTCTTTCATTAAGCTTCTCATTAAAAATGAAAACATTTTTGAAAACTACAAGTCTCATTCGTTCTAGTGGTGCAGAAATAATTTGAAAAATCGTTCGGGAAATCAGTTTACTCATTGGGTACTTTCTTTATATACATTCAACTATACGTACCAAGCCCGGGATTTACGGGAAATCGCGGGTTTTCGTTTGCCGGCGATTAAACTTCTTTTATTCAGCGTCTCATCAAAAATGAAAACAAGTTTGAAAACTACAAGTCTCATGCGATTTAATGGTGAAAAGTTAATTTAAAAAATCGTTCTGGAAATGAGTTTACTCACAGGGTACTTTCTTTGTATACATTCGACTATACGGGACAAGCCCGGGATTTACGGGAAATCGCGGGTTTTCGTTTGCCGGCGATTAAACTTCTTTTATTCAGCGTCTCATCAAAAATGAAAACAAGTTTGAAAACTACAAGTCTCATTCGTTTTAGTGGTGAAAAAATAATATAAAAAATCGTTCGGAAATTGAGTTTACTCCCTGGGTAATTTCTTTGTATACTTTTGACTATACGGGCCAAGCCCGGGATTTACGGGAAATCGCGGGTTTTCGTTTGCCGGCGATTAAACTTCTTTTATTCAGCGACTTATCAAAAATGAAAACATTTTTGAAAACTACAAGTCTTTTGCGTTTTAGTGGTGAAAAAATAATTTAAAAAATCGTTCGGGAAATGAGTTTACTCCCTAGGTACTTTCTTTGTATACTTTTGACTATACGGGCCAAGCCCGGGATTTACGGGAAATCGCGGGTTTTCGTTTGCCGGCGATTAAACTTCTTTTATTCAGCGTCTCATCAAAAATGAAAACATTTTTGAAAACTACAAGTCTTATGCGTTTTAGTGGTGAAAAAATAATTTAAAAAATCGTTCGAGAAATGAGTTTACTCCCTGGGTACTTTCTTTGTATACTTTTGACTATACGGGCCGAGTCTGGGATTTACGGGAAATCGCAGGTTTTTGTTTGCCGGCGATTAAACTTCTTTTATTCAGCCTCTTATCAAAAATGAAAACATTTTTGAAAACTACAAGTCTCATGCGATTTAATGGTGAAAAGTTAATTTAAACAATCGTTCTGGAAATGAGTTTACTCACAGGGTACTTTCTTTGTATACATTCGACTATACGGGACAAGCCCGGGATTTACGGGAAATCGCGGGTTTTCGTTTGCCGGCGATTATACCTCTTTCATTAAGCTTCTCATTAAAAATGAAAACATTTTTGAAAACTACAAGTCTCATTCGTTCTAGTGGTGCAGAAATAATTTGAAAAATCGTTCGGGAAATCAGTTTACTCATTGGGTACTTTCTTTATATACATTCAACTATACGTACCAAGCCCGGGATTTACGGGAAATCGCGGGTTTTCGTTTGCCGGCGATTAAACTTCTTTTATTCAGCGTCTCATCAAAAATGAAAACAAGTTTGAAAACTACAAGTCTCATGCGATTTAATGGTGAAAAGTTAATTTAAAAAATCGTTCTGGAAATGAGTTTACTCACAGGGTACTTTCTTTGTATACATTCGACTATACGGGACAAGCCCGGGATTTACGGGAAATCGCGGGTTTTCGTTTGCCGGCGATTAAACCTCTTTCATTAAGCTTCTCATTAAAAATGAAAACAAGTTTGAAAACTACAAGTCTCATGCGTTTTAGTGGTGAAAAAATAATTTAAAAAATCGTTCGGGAAATGAGTTTACTCCCTGGGTACTTTCTTTGTATATTTTTGACTATACGGGCCAAGCCCGGGATTTGCGGGAAATCGCGGGTTTTCGTTTGCCGGCGATCAAACCTCTTTCATTAAGCGTCTCATCAAAAATGAAAACATTTTTAAAAACTACAAGTCTCATGGGCTTTAGTGGTGAAATAATAATTTAAAAAATCGTTCGGGAAATGAGTTTACTCCCTGGGTACTTTCTGTGTATACTTTTGACTATACGGGCCGAGTCTGGGATTTACGGGAAATCGCAGGTTTTCGTTTGCCGGCGATTAAACTTCTTTTACTCAGCGTCTCATCAAAAATGAAAACATTTTAGAAAACTACAAGTCTCATTCGTTCTAGTGGTGCAGAAATAATTTGAAAAATCGTTAGGGAAATCAGTTTACTCATTGGGTACTTTCTTTATATACATTCAACTATACGTGCCAAGCCCGGGATTTACGGGAAATCGCGGGTTTTCGTTTGCCGGCGATTAAACTTCTTTTATTCAGCGTCTCATCAAAAATGAAAACAAGTTTGAAAACTACAAGTCTTATGCGTTTTAGTGGTGAAAAAATAATATAAAAAATCGTTCGGAAATTGAGTTTACTCCCTGGGTAATTTCTTTGTATACTTTTGACTATACGGGCCAAGCCCGGGATTTACGGGAAATCGCGGGTTTTCGTTTGCCGGCGATTAAACTTCTTTTATTCAGCGTCTTATCAAAAATGAAAACATTTTTGAAAACTACAAGTCTCATTCGTTCTAGTGGTGCAGAAATAATTTGAAAAATCGTTCGGGAAATCAGTTTACTCATTGGGTACTTTCTTTATATACATTCAACTATACGTACCAAGCCCGGGATTTACGGGAAATCGCGGGTTTTCGTTTGCCGGCGATTAAACTTCTTTTATTCAGCGTCTCATCAAAAATGAAAACATTTTAGAAAACTACAAGTCTCATTCGTTCTAGTGGTGCAGAAATAATTTGAAAAATCGTTAGGGAAATCAGTTTACTCATTGGGTACTTTCTTTATATACATTCAACTATACGTGCCAAGCCCGGGATTTACGGGAAATCGCGGGTTTTCGTTTGCCGGCGATTAAACTTCTTTTATTCAGCGTCTCATCAAAAATGAAAACAAGTTTGAAAACTACAAGTCTTATGCGTTTTAGTGGTGAAAAAAGAATTTAAAAAATCGTTCGGGAAATGAGTTTACTCCCTGGGTAATTTCTTTGTATACTTTTGACTATACGGGCCAAGCCCGGGATTTACGGGAAATCGCGGGTTTTCGTTTGCCGGCGATTAAACTTCTTTTATTCAGCGTCTTATCAAAAATGAAAACATTTTTGAAAACTACAAGTCTTATGCGTTTTAGTGGTGAAAAAATAATTTAAAAAATCGTTCTGGAAATGAGTTTACTCACAGAGTACTTTCTTTGTATACATTCGACTATACACGCCAAGCCCGGGATTTACGGGAAATCGCGGGTTTTCGTTTGCCGGCGATTAAACCTCTTTCAATAAGCGTCTCATCAAAAATGAGAACATTTTTGAAAACTACAAGTCTCCTGCGTTTTAGTGGTGAAAAAAAACTTTAAAAAATCATTCGGGAAATGAGTTTATTCCCTGGGTACTTTCTTTGTATACATTCGAATACACGGGCCAGGCCCGGGATTTAGGGGAAATCGCTGGTTTTCGTTTGCCGGCGATTAAACCTCTTTTATTCAGCCTCTCATCAAAAATGAAAACATTTTTGAAAACTACAAGTCTTATGCGTTTTAGTGGTGAAAAAATAATTTAAAAAATCGTTCTGGAAATGAGTTTACTCACAGAGTACTTTCTTTGTATACATTCGACTATACACGCCAAGCCCGGGATTTACGGGAAATCGCGGGTTTTCGTTTGCCGGCGATTAAACCTCTTTCAATAAGCGTCTCATCAAAAATGAGAACATTTTTGAAAACTACAAGTCTCCTGCGTTTTAGTGGTGAAAAAAAACTTTAAAAAATCATTCGGGAAATGAGTTTATTCCCTGGGTACTTTCTTTGTATACATTCGAATACACGGGCCAGGCCCGGGATTTAGGGGAAATCGCTGGTTTTCGTTTGCCGGCGATTAAACCTCTTTTATTCAGCCTCTCATCAAAAATGAAAACATTTTTGAAAACTACAAGTCTTATGCGTTTTAGTGGTGAAAAAATAATTTAAAAAATCGTTCTGGAAATGAGTTTACTCACAGGGTACTTTCTTTGTATACATTCGACTATACGGGCCAAGCCCGGGATTTGCGGGAAATCGCGGGTTTTCGTTTGCCGGCGATCAAACCTCTTTCATTAAGCGTCTCATCAAAAATGAAAACATTTTTGAAAACTACAAGTCTCATGGGCTTTAGTGGTGAAATAATAATTTAAAAAATCGTTCGGGAAATGAGTTTACTCCCTGGGTACTTTCTGTGTATACTTTTGACTATACGGGCCGAGTCTGGGATTTACGGGAAATCGCAGGTTTTCGTTTGCCGCCGATTAAACTTCTTTTATTCAGCGTCTCATCAAAAATGAAAACATTTTTAAAAACTACAAGTCTCATGCGATTTAGTGGTGAAAAGATAATTTAAAAAATCGTTCTGGAAATGAGTTTACTCACAGGGTACTTTCTTTGTATACATTCGACTATACGGGACAAGCCCGGGATTTACGGGAAATTGCGGGTTTTCGTTTGCCGGCGATTAAACCTCTTTCATTAAGCGTCTCATTAAAAATGAAAACATTTTTAAAAACTACAAGACTCATTCGTTCTAATGGTGCAGAAATAAGTTGAAAAATCGTTCAGGAAATCAGTTTACTTC
Source organism: Hydractinia symbiolongicarpus (assembly GCF_029227915.1). NCBI lineage: Eukaryota > Metazoa > Cnidaria > Hydrozoa > Anthoathecata > Hydractiniidae > Hydractinia > Hydractinia symbiolongicarpus. Next base: position 27,217,897 of record NC_079881.1, read on the forward strand.
TTGGGTACTTTCTTTATATACATTCAACTATACGGGCCAAGCCCGGCATTTACGGGAAATCGCGGGTTTTCGTTTGCCGGCGATTAAATTTCTTTTATTCAGCGTCTTATCAAAAATGAAAACATTTTTGAAAACTACAAGTCTTATGCGTTTTAGTGGTGAAAAAATAATTTAAAAAATCGTTCTGGAAATGAGTTTACTCACAGAGTACTTTCTTTGTATACATTCGACTATACACGCCAAGCCCGGGATTTACGGGAAATCGCGGGTTTTCGTTTGCCGGCGATTAAACCTCTTTTATTCAGCGTCTCATCAAAAATGAAAACATTTTTAAAAACTACAAGTCTTATGCGTTTTAGTGGTGAAAAAATAATTTAAAAAATCGTTCTGGAAATGAGTTTACTCACAGGGTACTTTCTTTGTATACATTCGATTATACGGGCCAAGCCCGGGATTTGCGGGAAATCGCGGATTTTCGTTTGCCGGCGATCAAACCTCTTTCATTAAGCGTCTCATCAAAAATGAAAACATTTTTGAAAACTACAAGTCTCCTGGGCTTTAGTGGTGAAATAATAATTTAAAAAATCGTTCGGGAAATGAGTTTACTCCCTGGGTACTTTCTGTGTATACTTTTGACTATACGGGCCGAGTCTGGGATTTACGGGAAATCGCAGGTTTTCGTTTGCCGGCGATTAAACTTCTTTTATTCAGCGTCTCATCAAAAATGAAAACATTTTTAAAAACTACAAGTCTCATGCGATTTAGTGGTGAAAAGATAATTTAAAAAATCGTTCTGGAAATGAGTTTACTCACAGGGTACTTTCTTTGTATACATTCGACTATACGGGAAAAGCCCGGGATTTACGGGAAATCGCGGGTTTTCGTTTGCCGGCGATTAAACCTCTTTCATTAAGCGTCTCATTAAAAATGAAAACATTTTTGAAAACTACAAATCTCATTCGTTCTAGTGGTGCAGAAATAATTTAAAAAATTGTTCGGGAAATCAGTTTACTCATTGGGTACTTTCTTTATATACATTCAACTATACGTGCCAAGCCCGGGATTTACGGGAAATCGCGGGTTTTCGTTTGCCGGCGATTAAACTTCTTTTATTCAGCGTCACGTCAAAAATGAAAACCAGTTTGAAAACTACAAGTCTCATGCGTTTTAGTGGTGAAAACATAATTTAAAAATCGTTCGAGAAATGAGTTTACTCCCTGGGTACTTTCTTTGTATACTTTTGACTATACGGGCCGAGTCTGGGATTTACGGGAAATCGCAGGTTTTCGTTTGCCGGCGATTAAACTTCTTTTATTCAGCGTCTCATCAAAAATGAAAACATTTTTGAAAACTACAAGTCTCATTTGTTCTAGTGGTGCAGAAATAATTTGAAAAATCGTTCGGGAAATCAGTTTACTCATTTACGGGATTTACGGGAAATCGCGGGTTTTCGTTTGCCGGCGATTAAACCTCTTTCAATAAGCGTCTCATCAAAAATGAGAACATTTTTGAAAACTACAAGTCTCCTGTGTTTTAGTGGTGAAAAAAAACTTTAAAAAATCATTCGGGAAATGAGTTTATTCCCTGGGTACTTTCTTTCTTTACATTCGACTACACGGGCCAGGCCCGGGATTTAGGGGAAATCGCTTGTTTTCGTTTGGCGGCGATTAAACTTCTTTTATTCAGCGTCTCATCAAAAATGAAAACATTTTTGAAAACTACAAGTCTTATGCGTTTTAGTGGTGAAAAAATAATTTAAAAAATCGTTCTTGAAATGAGCTTACTCACAGGGTACTTTCTTTGTATACATTCGACTATACGGGCCAAGCCCGGGATTTGCGGGAAATCGCGGGTTTTCGTTTGCCGGCGATCAAACCTCTTTCATTAAGCGTCTCATCAAAAATGAAAACATTTTTAAAAACTACAAGTCTCATGGGCTTTAGTGGTGAAAAAAAACTTTAAAAAATCATTCGGGAAATGAGTTTATTCCCTGGGTACTTTCTTTGTATACATTCGAATACACGGGCCAGGCCCGGGATTTAGGGGAAATCGCTGGTTTTCGTTTGCCGGCGATTAAACCTCTTTTATTCAGCCTCTCATCAAAAATGAAAACATTTTTGAAAACTACAAGTCTTATGCGTTTTAGTGGTGAAAAAATAATTTAAAAAATCGTTCTGGAAATGAGTTTACTCACAGGGTACTTTCTTTGTATACATTCGACTATACGGGCCAAGCCCGGGATTTGCGGGAAATCGCGGGTTTTCGTTTGCCGGCGATCAAACCTCTTTCATTAAGCGTCTCATCAAAAATGAAAACATTTTTGAAAACTACAAGTCTCATGGGCTTTAGTGGTGAAATAATAATTTAAAAAATCGTTCGGGAAATGAGTTTACTCCCTGGGTACTTTCTGTGTATACTTTTGACTATACGGGCCGAGTCTGGGATTTACGGGAAATCGCAGATTTCGTTTGCCGCCGATTAAACTTCTTTTATTCAGCGTCTCATCAAAAATGAAAACATTTTTAAAAACTACAAGTCTCATGCGATTTAGTGGTGAAAAGATAATTTAAAAAATCGTTCTGGAAATGAGTTTACTCACAGGGTACTTTCTTTGTATACATTCGACTATACGGGACAAGCCCGGGATTTACGGGAAATTGCGGGTTTTCGTTTGCCGGCGATTAAACCTCTTTCATTAAGCGTCTCATTAAAAATGAAAACATTTTTAAAAACTACAAGACTCATTCGTTCTAATGGTGCAGAAATAAGTTGAAAAATCGTTCAGGAAATCAGTTTACTTCTTGGGTACTTTCTTTATATACATTCAACTATACGGGCCAAGCCCGGCATTTACGGGAAATCGCGGGTTTTCGTTTGCCGGCGATTAAATTTCTTTTATTCAGCGTCTTATCAAAAATGAAAACATTTTTGAAAACTACAAGTCTTATGCGTTTTAGTGGTGAAAAAATAATTTAAAAAATCGTTCTGGAAATGAGTTTACTCACAGAGTACTTTCTTTGTATACATTCGACTATACACGCCAAGCCCGGGATTTACGGGAAATCGCGGGTTTTCGTTTGCCGGCGATTAAACCTCTTTTATTCAGCGTCTCATCAAAAATGAAAACATTTTTAAAAACTACAAGTCTTATGCGTTTTAGTGGTGAAAAAATAATTTAAAAAATCGTTCTGGAAATGAGTTTACGCACAGGGTACTTTCTTTGTATACATTCGATTATACGGGCCAAGCCCGGGATTTGCGGGAAATCGCGGGTTTTCGTTTGCCGGCGATCAAACCTCTTTCATTAAGCGTCTCATCAAAAATGAAAACATTTTTGAAAACTACAAGTCTCCTGGGCTTTAGTGGTGAAATAATAATTTAAAAAATCGTTCGGGAAATGAGTTTACTCCCTGGGTACTTTCTGTGTATACTTTTGACTATACGGGCCGAGTCTGGGATTTACGGGAAATCGCAGGTTTTCGTTTGCCGGCGATTAAACTTCTTTTATTCAGCGTCTCATCAAAAATGAAAACATTTTTAAAAACTACAAGTCTCATGCGATTTAGTGGTGAAAAGATAATTTAAAAAATCGTTCTGGAAATGAGTTTACTCACAGGGTACTTTCTTTGTATACATTCGACTATACGGGAAAAGCCCGGGATTTACGGGAAATCGCGGGTTTTCGTTTGCCGGCGATTAAACCTCTTTCATTAAGCGTCTCATTAAAAATGAAAACATTTTTGAAAACTACAAATCTCATTCGTTCTAGTGGTGCAGAAATAATTTAAAAAATTGTTCGGGAAATCAGTTTACTCATTGGGTACTTTCTTTATATACATTCAACTATACGTGCCAAGCCCGGGATTTACGGGAAATCGCGGGTTTTCGTTTGCCGGCGATTAAACTTCTTTTATTCAGCGTCACGTCAAAAATGAAAACCAGTTTGAAAACTACAAGTCTCATGCGTTTTAGTGGTGAAAACATAATTTAAAAATCGTTCGAGAAATGAGTTTACTCCCTGGGTACTTTCTTTGTATACTTTTGACTATACGGGCCGAGTCTGGGATTTACGGGAAATCGCAGGTTTTCGTTTGCCGGCGATTAAACTTCTTTTATTCAGCGTCTCATCAAAAATGAAAACATTTTTGAAAACTACAAGTCTCATTTGTTCTAGTGGTGCAGAAATAATTTGAAAAATCGTTCGGGAAATCAGTTTACTCATTTACGGGATTTACGGGAAATCGCGGGTTTTCGTTTGCCGGCGATTAAACCTCTTTCAATAAGCGTCTCATCAAAAATGAGAACATTTTTGAAAACTACAAGTCTCCTGTGTTTTAGTGGTGAAAAAAAACTTTAAAAAATCATTCGGGAAATGAGTTTATTCCCTGGGTACTTTCTTTCTTTACATTCGACTACACGGGCCAGGCCCGGGATTTAGGGGAAATCGCTTGTTTTCGTTTGGCGGCGATTAAACTTCTTTTATTCAGCGTCTCATCAAAAATGAAAACATTTTTGAAAACTACAAGTCTTATGCGTTTTAGTGGTGAAAAAATAATTTAAAAAATCGTTCTTGAAATGAGCTTACTCACAGGGTACTTTCTTTGTATACATTCGACTATACGGGCCAAGCCCGGGATTTGCGGGAAATCGCATGTTTTCGTTTGCCGGCGATCAAACCTCTTTCATTAAGCGTCTCATCAAAAATGAAAACATTTTTAAAAACTACAAGTCTCATTCGTTCTAGTGGTGCAGAAATAATTTGAAAAATTGTTCGGGAAATCAGTTTACTCATTGGGTACTTTCTTTATATACATTCAACTATACGTGCCAAGCCCGGGATTTACGGGAATGCTCGGGTTTTCGTTTGCCGGCGATTAAACTTCTTTTATTTAGCGTATCATCAAAAATGAAAACAAGTTTGAAAACTACAAGTCTCATGCGTTTTAGTAGTGAAAAAATAATTTAAAAAACCGTTCTGGAAATGATTTTACTCACAGGGTACTTTCTTTGTATACATTCGACTATACGGGCCAAGCCCGGGATTTGCGGGAAATCGCGGGTTTTTGTTTGCCGGCGATCAAACCTCTTTCATTAAGCGTCTCATCAAAAATGAAAACATTTTTAAAAACTACAAGTCTCATGGGCTTTAGTGGTGAAATAATAATTTAAAAAATCGTTCGGGAAATGAGTTTAATCCCTAGGTACTTTCTTTGTACACTTTTGACTATACGGGCCGAGTCTGCGATTTACGGGAAATCGCAGGTTTTCGTTTGCCGGCGATTAAACTTCTTTTATTCAGCGTCTCATCAAAAATGAAAACATTTTTGAAAACTACAAGTCTCGTGCGATTTAGCGGTGAAAAGATAATTTAAAAAATCGTTCTGGAAATGATTTTACTCACAGGGTACTTTCTTTGTATACATTCGACTATACGGGCCAAGCCCGGGATTTGCGGGAAATCGCGGGTTTTTGTTTGCCGGCGATCAAACCTCTTTCATTAAGCGTCTCATCAAAAATGAAAACATTTTTAAAAACTACAAGTCTCATGGGCTTTAGTGGTGAAATAATAATTTAAAAAATCGTTCGGGAAATGAGTTTAATCCCTAGGTACTTTCTTTGTACACTTTTGACTATACGGGCCGAGTCTGGGATTTACGGGAAATCGCAGGTTTTCGTTTGCCGGCGATTAAAATTCTTTTATTCAGCGTCTCATCAAAAATGAAAACATTTTTGAAAACTACAAGTCTCGTGCGATTTAGCGGTGAAAAGATAATTTAAAAAATCGTTCTGGAAATAAGTTTACTCACAGGATACTTTCTTTGTATACATTCGACTATACGGGACAAGCCCGGGATTTACGGGAAATCGCGGGTTTTCGTTTGCCGGCGATTAAACCTCTTTCATTAAGCGTCTCATTAAAAATGAAAACATTTTTGAAAACTACAAGTCTCATTCGTTCTAGTGGTGCAGAAATAATTTGAAAGATTGTTCGGCTAATCAGTTTACTCATTGGGTACTTTCTTTATATACATTCAACTATACGTGCCAAGCCCGGGATTTACGGGAATGCTCGGGTTTTCGTTTGCCGGCGATTAAACTTCTTTTATTTAGCGTATCATCAAAAATGAAAACATTTTTAAAAACTACAAGTCTCATGGGCTTTAGTGGTGAAATAATAATTTAAAAAATCGTTCGGGAAATGAGTTTAATCCCTAGGTACTTTCTTTGTACACTTTTGACTATACGGGCCGAGTTTGGGATTTACGGGAAATCGCAGGTTTTCGTTTGCCGGCGATTAAACTTCTTTTATTCAGCGTCTCATCAAAAATGAAAACATTTTTGAAAACTACAAGTCTCGTGCGATTTAGCGGTGAAAAGATAATTTAAAAAATCGTTCTGGAAATAAGTTTACTCACAGGATACTTTCTTTGTATACATTCGACTATACGGGACAAGCCCGGGATTTACGGGAAATCGCGGGTTTTCGTTTGCCGGCGATTAAACCTCTTTCATTAAGCGTCTCATTAAAAATGAAAACATTTTTGAAAACTACAAGTCTCATTCGTTCTAGTGGTGCAGAAATAATTTGAAAGATTGTTCGGCTAATCAGTTTACTCATTGGGTACTTTCTTTATATACATTCAACTATACGTGCCAAGCCCGGGATTTACGGGAATGCTCGGGTTTTCGTTTGCCGGCGATTAAACTTCTTTTATTTAGCGTATCATCAAAAACTGGGATTTACGGGAAATCGCAGGTTTTCGTTTGCCGGCGATTAAACTTCTTTTATTCAGCGTCTCATCAAAAATGAAAACATTTTTAAAAACTACAAGTCTCATGCGATTTAGTGGTGAAAAGATAATTTAAAAAATCGTTCTGGAAATGAGTTTACTCACAGGGTACTTTCTTTGTATACATTCGACTGTACGGGACAAGCCCGGGATTTACGGGAAATCGCGGGTTTTCGTTTGCCGGCGATTAAACCTCTTTCATTAAGCGCCTCATTAAAAATGAAAACATTTTTAAAAACTACAAGTCTCATTCGTTCTAGTGGTGCAGAAATAATTTGAAAAATCGTTCGGGAAATGAGTTTACTCCCTGGGTACGTTCCTTTTATACTTTTGACTATACGGGCCAAGCCCGGGATTTACGGGAAATCGCGGGTTTTCGTTTGCCGGCGATTAAACTTCTTTTATTCAGCGTCTCATCAAAAATGAAAACATTTTTGAAAACTACAAGTCTTATGCGCTTTAGTGGTGAAATAATAATTTAAAAAATCGTTCGGGAAATGAGTTTAATCCCTAGGTACTTTCTTTGTACACTTTTGACTATACGGGCCGAGTCTGGGATTTACGGGAAATCGCAGGTTTTCGTTTGCCGGCGATTAAACTTCTTTTATTCAGCGTCTCATCAAAAATGAAAACATTTTTGAAAACTACAAGTCTCGTGCGATTTAGCGGTGAAAAAATAATATAAAAAATCGTTCGGAAATTGAGTTCACTCCCTGGGTAATTTCTTTGTATACTTTTGACTATACGGGCCAAGCCCGGGATTTACGGGAAATCGCGGGTTTTCGTTTGCCGGCGATTAAACTTCTTTTATTCAGCGTCTTATCAAAAATGAAAACATTTTTGAAAACTACAAGTCTTATGCGTTTTAGTGGTGAAAAAATAATTTAAAAAATCGTTCTGGAAATGACTTTACTCACAGGGTACTTTCTTTGTATACATTCGACTATACGGACAAGCCCGGGATTTACGGGAAATTGCGTGTTTTCGTTTGCCGGCGATTAAACCTCTTTCAATAAGCGTCTCATCAAAAATGAGAACATTTTTGAAAACTACAAGTCTCCTGCGTTTTAGTGGTGAAAAAAAACTTTAAAAAATCATTCGGCAAATGAGTTTATTCCCTGGGTACTTTCTTTGTATACATTCGACTACACGGGCCAGGCCCGGGATTTAGGGGAAATCGCTGGTTTTCGTTTGCCGGCGATTAAACTTCTTTTATTCAGCGTCTCATCAAAAATGAAAACATTTTTGAAAACTACAAGTCTTATGCGCTTTAGTGGTGAAAAAATAATTTAAAAAATCGTTCTAGAAATGAGTTTACTCACAGGGTACTTTCTTTGTATACATTCGACTATACGGGCCAAGCCCGGGATTTGCGGGAAACCGCGGGTTTTCGTTTGCCGGCGATCAAACCTCTTTCATTAAGCGTCTCATCAAAAATGAAAACATTTTTAAAAACTACAAGTCTCATGGGCTTTAGTGGTGAAATAATAATTTAAAAAATCGTTCGGGAAATGAGTTTACTCCCTAGGTACTTTCTTTGTACACTTTTGACTATACGGGCCGAGTCTGGGATTTACGGGAAGTCGCAGGTTTTCGTTTGCCGGCGATTAAACTTCTTTTATTCAGCGTCTCATCAAAAATGAAAACATTTTTGAAAACTACAAGTCTCGTGCGATTTAGCGGTGAAAAGATAATTTAAAAAATCGTTCTGGAAATGAGTTTACTCACAGGATACTTTCTTTGTATACATTCGACTATACGGGACAAGCCCGGGATTTACGGGAAATCGCAGGTTTTCGTTTGCCGGCGATTAAACCTCTTTCATTAATCGTCTCATTAAAAATGAAAACATTTTTGAAAACTACAAGTCTCATTCGTTCTAGTGGTGCGGAAATAATTTGAAAAATTGTTCGGGAAATCAGTTTACTCATTGGGTACTTTCTTTATATACATTCAACTATACGTGCCAAGCCCGGGATTTACGGGAATGCTCGGGTTTTCGTTTGCCGGCGATTAAACTTCTTTTATTTAGCGTATCATCAAAAATGAAAACAAGTTTGAAAACTACAAGTCTCATGCGTTTTAGTAGTGAAAAAATAATTTAAAAAACCGTTCTGGAAATGAGTTTACTCACAGGGTACTTTCTTTGTATACATTCGACTATACCGGCCAAGCCCGGGATTTGCGGGAAATCGCGGGTTTTCGTTTGCCGGCGATCAAACCTCTTTCATTAAGCGTCTCATCAAAAATGAAAACATTTTTAAAAACTACAAGTCTCATGGGCTTTAGTGGTGAAATAATAATTTAAAAAATCGTTCGGGAAATGAGTTTAATCCCTAGGTACTTTCTTTGTACACTTTTGACTATACGGGCCGAGTCTGGGATTTACGGGAAATCGCAGGTTTTCGTTTGCCGGCGATTAAACTTCTTTTATTCAGCGTCTCATCAAAAATGAAAACATTTTTGAAAACTACAAGTCTCGTGCGATTTAGCGGTAAAAAGATAATTAAAAAAATCGTTCTGGAAATAAGTTTACTCACAGGATACTTTCTTTGTATACATTCGACTATACGGGACAAGCCCGGGATTTACGGGAAATCGCGGGTTTTCGTTTGCCGGCGATTAAACCTCTTTCATTAAGCGTCTCATTAAAAATGAAAACATTTTTGAAAACTACAAGTCTCATTCGTTCTAGTGGTGCAGAAATAATTTGAAAAATTGTTCGGTTAATCAGTTTACTCAATGGGTACTTTCTTTATATACATTCAACTATACGTGCCAAGCCCGGGATTTACGGGAATGCTCGGGTTTTCGTTTGCCGGCGATTAAACTTCTTTTATTTAGCGTATCATCAAAAATGAAAACAAGTTTGAAAACTACAAGTCTTATGCGCTTTGGTGGTGAAAAAATAATTTAAAAAATCGTTCTAGAAATGAGTTTACTCACAGGGTACTTTCTTTGTATACATTCGACTATACGGGCCAAGCCCTGGATTTGCGGGAAATCGCGGGTTTTCGTTTGCCGGCGATCAAACCTCTTTCATTAAGCGTCTCATCAAAAATAAAAACATTTTTAAAAACTACAAGTCTCATGGGCTTTAGTGGTGAAATAATAATTTAAAAAATCGTTCGGGAAATGAGTTTAATCCCTAGGTACTTTCTTTGTACACTTTTGACTATACGGGCCGAGTCTGGGATTTACGGGAAATCGCAGGTTTTCGTTTGCCGGCGATTAAACTTCTTTTATTCAGCGTCTCATCAAAAATGAAAACATTTTTGAAAACTACAAGTCTCGTGCGATTTAGCGGTAAAAAGATAATTAAAAAAATCGTTCTGGAAATAAGTTTACTCACAGGATACTTTCTTTGTATACATTCGACTATACGGGACAAGCCCGGGATTTACGGGAAATCGCGGGTTTTCGTTTGCCGGCGATTAAACCTCTTTCATTAAGCGTCTCATTAAAAATGAAAACATTTTTGAAAACTACAAGTCTCATTCGTTCTAGTGGTGCAGAAATAATTTGAAAAATTGTTCGGTTAATCAGTTTACTCAATGGGTACTTTCTTTATATACATTCAACTATACGTGCCAAGCCCGGGATTTACGGGAATGCTCGGGTTTTCGTTTGCCGGCGATTAAACTTCTTTTATTTAGCGTATCATCAAAAATGAAAACAAGTTTGAAAACTACAAGTCTTATGCGCTTTGGTGGTGAAAAAATAATTTAAAAAATCGTTCTAGAAATGAGTTTACTCACAGGGTACTTTCTTTGTATACATTCGACTATACGGGCCAAGCCCTGGATTTGCGGGAAATCGCGGGTTTTCGTTTGCCGGCGATCAAACCTCTTTCATTAAGCGTCTCATCAAAAATAAAAACATTTTTAAAAACTACAAGTCTCATGGGCTTTAGTGGTGAAATAATAATTTAAAAAATCGTTCGGGAAATGAGTTTAATCCCTAGGTACTTTCTTTGTACACTTTTGACTATACGGGCCGAGTCTGGGATTTACGGGAAATCGCAGGTTTTCGTTTGCCGGCGATTAAACTTCTTTTATTCAGCGTCTCATCAAAAATGAAAACATTTTTGAAAACTACAAGTCTCGTGCGATTTAGCGGTGAAAAGATAATTTAAAAAATCGTTCTGGAAATAAGTTTACTCACAGGATACTTTCTTTGTATACATTCGACTATACGGGACAAGCCCGGGATTTACGGGAAATCGCGGGTTTTCGTTTGCCGGCGATTAAACCTCTTTCATTAAGCGTCTCATTAAAAATGAAAACATTTTTGAAAACTACAAGTCTCATTCGTTCTAGTGGTGCAGAAATAATTTGAAAAATTGTTCGGGAAATCAGTTTACTCATTGGGTACTTTCCTTATATACATTCAACTATACGTGCCAAGCCCGGGATTTAGGGGAAATCGCTGGTTTTCGTTTGCCGGCGATTAAACTTCTTTTATTCAGCGTCTCATCAAAAATGAAAACATTTTTGAAAACTACAAGTCTTATGCGCTTTAGTGGTGAAAAAATAATTTAAAAAATCGTTCTAGAAATGAGTTTACTCACAGGGTACTTTCTTTGTATACATTCGACTATACGGGCCAAGCCCGGGATTTGCGGGAAACCGCGGGTTTTCGTTTGCCGGCGATCAAACCTCTTTCATTAAGCGTCTCATCAAAAATGAAAACATTTTTAAAAACTACAAGTCTCATGGGCTTTAGTGGTGAAATAATAATTTAAAAAATCGTTCGGGAAATGAGTTTACTCCCTAGGTACTTTCTTTGTACACTTTTGACTATACGGGCCGAGTCTGGGATTTACGGGAAATCGCAGGTTTTCGTTTGCCGGCGACTAAACTTCTTTTATTCAGCGTCTCATCAAAAATGAAAACATTTTTGAAAACTACAAGTCTCGTGCGATTTAGCGGTGAAAAGATAATTTAAAAAATCGTTCTGGAAATGAGTTTACTCACAGGATACTTTCTTTGTAAACATTCGACTATACGGGACAAGCCCGGGATTTACGGGAAATCGCGGGTTTTCGTTTGCCGGCGATTAAACCTCTTTCATTAAGCGTCTCATTAAAAATGAAAACATTTTTAAAAACTACAAGTCTCATTCGTTCTAGTGGTGCAGAAATAATTTGAAAAATTGTTCGGGAAATCAGTTTACTCATTGGGTACTTTCTTTATATACATTCAACTATACGTGCCAAGCCCGGGATTTACGGGAATGCTCGGGTTTTCGTTTGCCGGCGATTAAACTTCTTTTATTTAGCGTATCATCAAAAATGAAAACAAGTTTGAAAACTACAAGTCTCATGCGTTTTAGTAGTGAAAAAATAATTTAAAAAACCGTTCTGGAAATGATTTTACTCACAGGGTACTTTCTTTGTATACATTCGACTATACGGGCCAAGCCCGGGATTTGCGGGAAATCGCGGGTTTTTGTTTGCCGGCGATCAAACCTCTTTCATTAAGCGTCTCATCAAAAATGAAAACATTTTTAAAAACTACAAGTCTCATGGGCTTTAGTGGTGAAATAATAATTTAAAAAATCGTTCGGGAAATATGTTTAATCCCTAGGTACTTTCTTTGTACACTTTTGACTATACGGGCCGAGTCTGGGATTTACGGGAAATCGCAGGTTTTCGTTTGCCGGCGATTAAACTTCTTTTATTCAGCGTCTCATCAAAAATGAAAACATTTTTGAAAACTACAAGTCTCGTGCGATTTAGCGGTGAAAAGATAATTTAAAAAATCGTTCTGGAAATAAGTTTACTCACAGGATACTTTCTTTGTATACATTCGACTATACGGGACAAGCCCGGGATTTACGGGAAATCGCGGGTTTTCGTTTGCCGGCGATTAAACCTCTTTCATTAAGCGTCTCATTAAAAATGAAAACATTTTTGAAAACTACAAGTCTCATTCGTTCTAGTGGTGCAGAAATAATTTGAAAAATTGTTCGGGAAATCAGTTTACTCATTGGGTACTTTCTTTATATACATTCAACTATACGTGCCAAGCCCGGGATTTACGGGAATGCTCGGGTTTTCGTTTGCCGGCGATTAAACTTCTTTTATTTAGCGTATCATCAAAAATGAAAACAAGTTTGAAAACTACAAGTCTCATGCGTTTTAGTAGTGAAAAAATAATTTAAAAAACCGTTCTGGAAATGATTTTACTCACAGGGTACTTTCTTTGTATACATTCGACTATACGGGCCAAGCCCGGGATTTGCGGGAAATCGCGGGTTTTTGTTTGCCGGCGATCAAACCTCTTTTATTCAGCGTCTCATCAAAAATGAAAACATTTTTGAAAACTACAAGTCTCGTGCGATTTAGCGGTGAAAAGATAATTTAAAAAATCGTTCTGGAAATAAGTTTACTCACAGGATACTTTCTTTGTATACATTCGACTATACGGGACAAGCCCGGGATTTACGGGAAATCGCGGGTTTTCGTTTGCCGGCGATTAAACTTCTTTTATTTAGCGTATCATCAAAAATGAAAACAAGTTTGAAAACTACAAGTCTCATGCGTTTTAGTAGTGAAAAAATAATTTAAAAAACCGTTCTGGAAATGATTTTACTCACAGGGTACTTTCTTTGTATACATTCGACTATACGGGCCAAGCCCGGGATTTGCGGGAAATCGCGGGTTTTTGTTTGCCGGCGATCAAACCTCTTTCATTAAGCGTCTCATCAAAAATGAAAACATTTTTAAAAACTACAAGTCTCATGGGCTTTAGTGGTGAAATAATAATTTAAAAAATCGTTCGGGAAATGAGTTTAATCCCTAGGTACTTTCTTTGTACACTTTTGACTATACGGGCCGAGTCTGGGATTTACGGGAAATCGCAGGTTTTCGTTTGCCGGCGATTAAACTTCTTTTATTCAGCGTCTCATCAAAAATGAAAACATTTTTGAAAACTACAAGTCTCGTGCGATTTAGCGGTGAAAAGATAATTTAAAAAATCGTTCTGGAAATAAGTTTACTCACAGGATACTTTCTTTGTATACATTCGACTATACGGGACAAGCCCGGGATTTACGGGAAATCGCGGGTTTTCGTTTGCCGGCGATTAAACCTCTTTCATTAAGCGTCTCATTAAAAATGAAAACATTTTTGAAAACTACAAGTCTCATTCGTTCTAGTGGTGCAGAAATAATTTGAAAGATTGTTCGGCTAATCAGTTTACTCATTGGGTACTTTCTTTATATACATTCAACTATACGTGCCAAGCCCGGGATTTACGGGAATGCTCGGGTTTTCGTTTGCCGGCGATTAAACTTCTTTTATTTAGCGTATCATCAAAAACTGGGATTTACGGGAAATCGCAGGTTTTCGTTTGCCGGCGATTAAACTTCTTTTATTCAGCGTCTCATCAAAAATGAAAACATTTTTAAAAACTACAAGTCTCATGCGATTTAGTGGTGAAAAGATAATTTAAAAAATCGTTCTGGAAATGAGTTTACTCACAGGGTACTTTCTTTGTATACATTCGACTATACGGGACAAGCCCGGGATTTACGGGAAATCGCGGGTTTTCGTTTGCCGGCGATTAAACCTCTTTCATTAATCGCCTCATTAAAAATGAAAACATTTTTAAAAACTACAAGTCTCATTCGTTCTAGTGGTGCAGAAGTAATTTGAAAAATCGTTCGGGAAATGAGTTTACTCCCTGGGTACGTTCCTTGTATACTTTTGACTATACGGGCCAAGCCCGGGATTTACGGGAAATCGCGGGTTTTCGTTTGCCGGCGATTAAACTTCTTTTATTCAGCGTCTCATCAAAAATGAAAATATTTTTGAAAACTACAAGTCTTATGCGTTTTAGTGGTAAAAAAATAATTTAAAGAATCGTTCGGGAAATGAGTTTACTCCCTGGGTACTTTCTTTGTATACTTTTGACTATACGGGCCGAGTCTGGGATTTACGGGAAATCGCAGGTTTTCGTTTGCCGGCGATTAAACTTCTTTTATTCAGCGTCTCATCAAAATGAAAACATTTTTGAAAACTACAAGTCTCATTCGTTCAAGTAGTGCAGAAATAATTTGAAAAATCGTTCGGGAAATCAGTTTACTTATTGGGTACTTTCTTTATATACATTCAACTATACGTGCCAAGCCCGGGATTTACGGAAAATCGCGGTTTTTCGTTTGCCGGCGATTAAACTTCTTTTATTCAGCGTCTCATCAAAAATGAAAATATTTTTGAAAACTACAAGTCTTATGCGTTTTAGTGGTAAAAAAATAATTTAAAGAATCGTTCGGGAAATGAGTTTACTCCCTGGGTACTTTCTTTGTATACTTTTGACTATACGGGCCGAGTCTGGGATTTACGGGAAATCGCAGGTTTTCGTTTGCCGGCGATTAAACTTCTTTTATTCAGCGTCTCATCAAAATGAAAACATTTTTGAAAACTACAAGTCTCATTCGTTCAAGTAGTGCAGAAATAATTTGAAAAATCGTTCGGGAAATCAGTTTACTTATTGGGTACTTTCTTTATATACATTCAACTATACGTGCCAAGCCCGGGATTTACGGAAAATCGCGGTTTTTCGTTTGCCGGCGATTAAACTTCTTTTATTCAGCGTCTCATCAAAAATAAAAACAAGTTTGAAAACTACAAGTCTCATGCGTTTTAGTGGTGAAAAAATACTATAAAAAATCGTTCGGAAATTGAGTTCACTCCCTGGGTAATTTCTTTGTATACTTTTGACTATACGGGCCAAGCCCGGGATTTACGGGAAATCGCGGGTTTTCGTTTGCCGGCGATTAAACTTCTTTTATTCAGCGTCTTATGAAAAATGAAAACATTTTTGAAAACTACAAGTCTTATGCGTTTTAGTGGTGAAAAAATAATTTAAAAAATCGTTCTGGAAATGACTTTACTCACAGGGTACTTTCTTTGTATACATTCGACTATACGGGCCAAGCCCGGGATTTACGGGAAATCGCGGGTTTTCGTTTGCCGGCGATTAAACCTCTTTCAATAAGCATCTCATCAAAAATGAGAACATTTCTGAAAACTACAGGTCTCCTGCGTTTTAGTGATGAAAAAAAACTTTAAAAAATCATTCGGGAAATGAGTTTATTCCCTGGGTACTTTCTTTGTATACTTTTGACTATACGGGCCAAGCCCGGGATTTACGGGAAATCGCGGGTTTTCGTTTGCCGGCGATTAAACTTCTTTTATTTAGCGTCTCATCAAAAATGAAAACATTTTTAAAAACTACAAGTCTTATGCGTTTTAGTGGTGAAAAAATAATTTAAAAAATCGTTCGGGAAATGAGTTTACTCCCTGGGTACTTTCTTTGTATACATTCCACTATACGTGCCAAGCCCGGGATTTACGGGAAATCGCGGGTTTTCGTTTGCCGGCGATTAAACTTCTTTTATTTAGCGTATCATCAAAAATGAAAACAAGTTTGAAAACTACAAGTCTCATGCGTTTTAGTGGTGAAAAAATACTATAAAAAATCGTTCGGAAATTGAGTTCACTCCCTGGGTAATTTCTTTGTATACTTTTGACTATACGGGCCAAGCCCGGGATTTACGGGAAATCGCGGGTTTTCGTTTGCCGGCGATTAAACTTCTTTTATTTAGCGTCTCATCAAAAATGAAAACATTTTTGAAAACTACAAGTCTTATGCGTTTTAGTGGTGAAAAAATAATTTAAAAAATCGTTCGGGAAATGAGTTTACTCCCTGGGTACTTTCTTTGTATACTTTTGACTATACCGGCCGAGTCTGGGATTTACGGGAAATCGCAGGTTTTCGTTTGCCGGCGATTAAACTTCTTTTATTCAGCGTCTCATCAAAAATGAAAACATTTCGGAAAACTAAAAGTCTCATGCGATTTAGTGGTGAAAAGATAATTTAAAAAATCGTTCTGGAAATGAGTTTACTCACAGGGTACTTTCTTTGTATACATTCGACTATACGGGACAAGCCCGGGATTTGCGGGAAATCGCGGGTTTTCGTTTGCCGGCGATTAAACCTCTTTCATTAAGCGTCTCATTAAAAATGAAAACATTTTTGAAAACTACAAGTCTCATTCGTTCTAATGGTGCAGAAGTAATTTGAAAAATTGTTCGGGAAATCAGTTTACTCATTGGGTACTTTCTTTGTATACTTTTGACTATACGGGCCAAGCCCGGGATTTACGGGAAATCGCAGGTTTTCGTTTGCCGGCGATTAAACTTCTTTTATTCAGCGTCTTATCAAAAATGAAAACATTTTTAAAAACTACAAGTCTCATGCGTTTTAGTGGTGAAAAAATACTATAAAAAATCGTTCGGAAATTGAGTTCACTCCCTGGGTAATTTCTTTGTATACTTTTGACTATACGGGCCAAGCCCGGGATTTACGGGAAATCGCGGGTTTTCGTTTGCCGGCGATTAAACCTCTTTCAATAAGCATCTCATCAAAAATGAGAACATTTCTGAAAACTACAGGTCTCCTGCGTTTTAGTGGTGAAAAAAAACTTTAAAAAATCATTCGGGAAATGAGTTTATTCCCTGGGTACTTTCTTTGTATACTTTTGACTATACGGGCCAAGCCCGGGATTTACGGGAAATCGCGGGTTTTCGTTTCTTTTATTTAGCGTCTCATTAAAAATGAAAACATTTTTAAAAACTACAAGTCTTATGCTTTTTAGTGGTGAAAAAATAATTTAAAAAATCGTTCGGGAAATGAGTTTACTCCCTGGGTACTTTCTTTGTATACATTCCACTATACGTGCCAAGCCCGGGATTTACGGGAAATCGCGGGTTTTCGTTTGCCGGCGATTAAACTTCTTTTATTTAGCGTATCATCAAAAATGAAAACAAGTTTGAAAACTACAAGTCTCATGCGTTTTAGTAGTGAAAAAATAATTTAAAAAATCGTTCGGGAAATGAGTTTACTCCCTGGGTACTTTCTTTGTATACTTTTGACTATACGGGCCAAGCCCGGGATTTACGGGAAATCGCGGGTTTTCGTTTGCCGGCGATTAAACTTCTTTTATTTAGCGTCTCATCAAAAATGAAAACATTTTTGAAAACTACAAGTCTTATGCGTTTTAGTGGTGAAAAAATAATTTAAAAAATCGTTCGGGAAATGAGTTTACTCCCTGGGTACTTTCTTTGTATACTTTTGACTATACCGGCCGAGTCTGGGATTTACGGGAAATCGCAGGTTTTCGTTTGCCGGCGATTAAACTTCTTTTATTCAGCGTCTCATCAAAAATGAAAACATTTCGGAAAACTAAAAGTCTCATGCGATTTAGTGGTGAAAAGATAATTTAAAAAATCGTTCTGGAAATGAGTTTACTCACAGGGTACTTTCTTTGTATACATTCGACTATACGGGCCAAGCCCGGGATTTACGGGAAATCGCGGGTTTTCGTTTGCCGGCGATTAAACCTCTTTCATTAAGCGTCTCATCAAAAATGAAAACATTTTTGAAAACTACAAGTCTCATGCGTTTTAGTGGTGAAAAAAAAATTTAAAAAATCATTGGGAAAATGAGTTTACTCCCTGGGTACTTTCTTTGCATACATTCGACACACGGGCCAAGCCCAGGATTTAGAGGAAATCGCTGGTTTTCGTTTGCCGGCGATTAAACCTCTTTCATTAAGCGTCTCATCAAAAATGAAAACATTTTTGAAAACTACAAGTCTCATGCGTTTTAGTGGTGAAAAAATAATTTAAAAAATCGTTCGGGAAATGAGTTTACTCCCTGGGTACTTTCTTTGTATACTTTTGACTATACGGGCCGAGTCCGGGATTTACGGGAAATCGCGGGTTTTCGTTTGCCGACGATTAAACTTCTTTTATTTAGCGTCCCATCAAAAATGAAAACATTTTTGAAAACTACAAGTCTTTTGCGTTTTAGTGGTGAAAAAATAATATGAAAAATCGTTCGGGAAATGAGTTTACTCCCTGGGTACTTTCTTTGTATACTTTTGACTATACGGGCCAAGCCCGGGATTTACGGGAAATCGCTGGTTTTCGTTTGCCGGCGATTAAACCTCTTTCATTAAGCGTCTCATCGAAAATGAAAACATTTTTGAAAACTACAAGTCTCATGCGTTTTAGTGGTGAAAAAATAATTTAAAAAATCGTTCGGGAAATGAGTTTACTCCCTGGGTACTTTCTTTGTATACTTTTAACTGTACGGGCCGAGTTCGGGAGTTACGGGAAGTCGCCGGTTTTCGTTTGCAGGCGATTAAACTTCTTTTATTCAGCGTCTCATCAAAAATGAAAACATTTTTAAAAACTACAAGTCTTATGCGTTTTAGTGGTGAAAAAATAATATGAAAAATCGTTCGGGAAATGAGTTTACTCCCTGGGTACTTTCTTTGTATACTTTTGACTATACGGGCCAAGCCCGGGATTTACGGGAAATCGCTGGTTTTCGTTTGCCGGCGATTAAACCTCTTTCATTAAGCGTCTCATCGAAAATGAAAACATTTTTGAAAACTACAAGTCTCATGCGTTTTAGTGGTGAAAAAATAATTTAAAAAATCGTTCGGGAAATGAGTTTACTCCCTGGGTACTTTCTTTGTATACTTTTAACTATACGGGCCGAGTTCGGGAGTTACGGGAAGTCGCCGGTTTTCGTTTGCAGGCGATTAAACTTCTTTTATTCAGCGTCTCATCAAAAATGAAAACATTTTTAAAAACTACAAGTCTCATGGGCTTTTGTGGTGAAACAATAATTTGAAAAATCGTTCGGAAAATGACTTTACTCACAGGGTACTTTCTTTGTATACATTCGACTATACGGGCCAAGCCCGGGATTTACGGGAAATCGCGGGTTTTCGTTTGCCGGCGATTAAACCTCTTTCAATAAGCGTCTCATCAAAAATGAGAACATTTTTGAAAACTACAAGTCTCCTGCGTTTTAGTGGTGAAAAAAAACTTTAAGAAATCATTCGGGAAATTAGTTTATTCCCTGGGTACTTTCTTTGTATACATTCGACTACACGGGCCAGGCCCGGGATTTAGGGGAAATCGCTGGTTTTCGTTTGCCGGCGATTAAACTTCTTTTATTCAGCGTCTCATCAAAAATGAAAACATTTCGGAAAACTAAAAGTCTCATGCGATTTAGTGGTGAAAAGATAATTTAAAAAATCGTTCTGGAAATGAGTTTACTCACAGGGTACTTTCTTTGTATACATTCGACTATACGGGACAAGCCCGGGATTTGCGGGAAATCGCGGGTTTTCGTTTGCCGGCGATTAAACCTCTTTCATTAAGCGTCTCATTAAAAATGAAAACATTTTTGAAAACTACAAGTCTCATGCGTTTTAGTGGTGAAAAAATAATTTAAAAAATCGTTCGGGAAATGAGTTTACTCCCTGGGTACTTTCTTTGTATACTTTTAACTATACGGGCCGAGTTCGGGAGTTACGGGAAGTCGCCGGTTTTCGTTTGCAGGCGATTAAACTTCTTTTATTCAGCGTCTCATCAAAAATGAGAACATTTTTGAAAACTACAAGTCTCCTGCGTTTTAGTGGTGAAAAAAAACTTTAAGAAATCATTCGGGAAATTAGTTTATTCCCTGGGTACTTTCTTTGTATACATTCGACTACACGGGCCAGGCCCGGGATTTAGGGGAAATCGCTGGTTTTCGTTTGCCGGCGATTAAACTTCTTTTATTCAGCGTCTCATCAAAAATGAAAACATTTTTGAAAACTACAAGTCTCATGCGTTTTAGTGGTGAAAAAATAATTTAAAAAATCGTTCGGGAAATGAGTTTACTCCCTGGGTACTTTCTTTGTATACTTTTGACTATACGGGCCGAGTCCGGGATTTACGGGAAATCGCGGGTTTTCGTTTGCCGGCGATTAAACTTCTTTTATTCAGCGTCCCATCAAAAATGAAAACATTTTTGAAAACTACAAGTCTTATGCGTTTTAGTGGTGAAAAAATAATATGAAAAATCGTTCGGGAAATGAGTTTACTCCCTGGGTACTTTCTTTGTATACTTTTGACTATACGGGCCAAGCCCGGGATTTACGGGAAATCGCTGGTTATCGTTTGCCGGCGATTAAACCTCTTTCATTAAGCGTCTCATCGAAAATGAAAACATTTTTAAAAACTACAAGTCTCATGCGTTTTAGTGGTGAAAAAATAATTTAAAAAATCGTTCGGGAAATGAGTTTACTCCCTGGGTACTTTCTTTGTATACTTTTAACTATACGGGCCGAGTTCGGGAGTTACGGGAAGTCGCCGGTTTTCGTTTGCAGGCGATTAAACTTCTTTTATTCAGCGTCTCATCAAAAATGAAAACATTTTTAAAAACTACAAGTCTCATGGGCTTTTGTGGTGAAACAATAATTTGAAAAATCGTTCGGAAAATGACTTTACTCACAGGGTACTTTCTTTGTATACATTCGACTATACGGGCCAAGCCCGGGATTTACGGGAAATCGCGGGTTTTCGTTTGCCGGCGATTAAACCTCTTTCAATAAGCGTCTCATCAAAAATGAGAACATTTTTGAAAACTACAAGTCTCCTGCGTTTTAGTGGTGAAAAAAAACTTTAAGAAATCATTCGGGAAATTAGTTTATTCCCTGGGTACTTTCTTTGTATACATTCGACTACACGGGCCAGGCCCGGGATTTAGGGGAAATCGCTGGTTTTCGTTTGCCGGCGATTAAACTTCTTTTATTCAGCGTCTCATCAAAAATGAAAACATTTTTGAAAACTACAAGTCTTATGCGTTTTAGTGGTGAAAAAATTATTTAAAAAATCGTTCTGGAAATGAGTTTACTCACAGGGTACTTTCTTTGTATACATTCGACTATACGGGCCAAGCCCGGGATTTGCGGGAAATCGCGAGTTTTCGTTTGCCGGCGATCAAACCTCTTTCATTAAGCGTCTCATCAAAAATGAAAACATTTTTAAAAACTACAAGTCTCATGGGCTTTAGTGGTGAAATAATAACTTAAAAAATCGTTCGGGAAATGAGTTTACTCCCTGGGTACTTTCTTTGTACACTTTTGACTATACGGGCCGAGTCTGGGATTTACGGGAAATCGCAGGTTTTCGTTTCCGGCGATTAAACTTCTTTTATTCAGAGTCTCATCAAAAATGAAAACATTTTTGAAAACTACAAGTCTCATGCGTTTTAGTGGTGAAAAAATATATTAAAAAATCGTTCTGGAAATGAGTTTACTTCCTGGGTACTTTCTTTGTACACTTTTGACTATACGGGCCGAGTCTGGGATTTACGGGAAATCGCGGGTTTTTGTTTGCCGGCGATTAAACCTCTTTCATTAAGCGTCTCATCAAAAATGAAAACATTTTTGAAAAGTACAAGTCTCATGCGTTTTAGTGGTGAAAAAAAAATTTAAAAAATCATTGGGAAAATGAGTTTACTCCCTGGGTACTTTCTTTGCATACATTCGACACACGGGCCAAGCCCGGGATTTAGAGGAAATCGCTGGTTTTCGTTTGCAGCCGATTAAACTTCTTTTATTCAGCGTCTCATCAAAAATGAAAACATTTTTAAAAACTACAAGTCTCATGGGCTTTTGTGGTGAAACAATAATTTGAAAAATCGTTCGGAAAATGACTTTACTCACAGGGTACTTTCTTTGTATACATTCGACTATACGGGCCAAGCCCGGGATTTACGGGAAATCGCGGGTTTTCGTTTGCCGGCGATTAAACCTCTTTCAATAAGCGTCTCATCAAAAATGAAAACATTTTTGAAAACTACAAGTCTCCTGCGTTTTAGTGGTGAAAAAAAACTTTAAGAAATCATTCGGGAAATTAGTTTATTCCCTGGGTACTTTCTTTGTATACATTCGACTACACGAGCCAGGCCCGGGATTTAGGGGAAATCGCTGGTTTTCGTTTGCCGGCGATTAAACTTCTTTTATTCAGCGTCTCATCAAAAATGAAAACATTTCGGAAAACTAAAAGTCTCATGCGATTTAGTGGTGAAAAGATAATTTAAAAAATCGTTCTGGAAATGAGTTTACTCACAGGGTACTTTCTTTGTATACATTCGACTATACGGGACAAGCCCGGGATTTGCGGGAAATCGCGGGTTTTCGTTTGCCGGCGATTAAACCTCTTTCATTAAGCGTCTCATTAAAAATGAAAACATTTTTGAAAACTACAAGTCTCATGCGTTTTAGTGGTGAAAAAATAATTTAAAAAATCGTTCGGGAAATGAGTTTACTCCCTGGGTACTTTCTTTGTATACTTTTAACTATACGGGCCGAGTTCGGGAGTTACGGGAAGTTGCCGGTTTTCGTTTGCAGGCGATTAAACTTCTTTTATTCAGCGTCTCATCAAAAATGAGAACATTTTTGAAAACTACAAGTCTCCTGCGTTTTAGTGGTGAAAAAAAACTTTAAGAAATCATTCGGGAAATTAGTTTATTCCCTGGGTACTTTCTTTGTATACATTCGACTACACGGGCCAGGCCCGGGATTTAGGGGAAATCGCTGGTTTTCGTTTGCCGGCGATTAAACTTCTTTTATTCAGCGTCTCATCAAAAATGAAAACATTTTTGAAAACTACAAGTCTCATGCGTTTTAGTGGTGAAAAAATAATTTAAAAAATCGTTCGGGAAATGAGTTTACTCCCTGGGTACTTTCTTTGTATACTTTTGACTATACGGGCCGAGTCCGGGATTTACGGGAAATCGCGGGTTTTCGTTTGCCGGCGATTAGACTTCTTTTATTCAGCGTCCCATCAAAAATGAAAACATTTTTGAAAACTACAAGTCTTATGCGTTTTAGTGGTGAAAAAATAATATGAAAAATCGTTCGGGAAATGAGTTTACTCCCTGGGTACTTTCTTTGTATACTTTTGACTATACGGGCCAAGCCCGGGATTTACGGGAAATCGCTGGTTTTCGTTTGCCGGCGATTAAACCTCTTTCATTAAGCGTCTCATCGAAAATGAAAACATTTTTAAAAACTACAAGTCTCATGCGTTTTAGTGGTGAAAAAATAATTTAAAAAATCGTTCGGGAAATGAGTTTACTCCCTGGGTACTTTCTTTGTATACTTTTAACTATACGGGCCGAGTTCGGGAGTTACGGGAAGTCGCCGGTTTTCGTTTGCAGGCGATTAAACTTCTTTTATTCAGCGTCTCATCAAAAATGAAAACATTTTTAAAAACTACAAGTCTCATGGGCTTTTGTGGTGAAACAATAATTTGAAAAATCGTTCGGAAAATGACTTTACTCACAGGGTACTTTCTTTGTATACATTCGACTATACGGGCCAAGCCCGGGATTTACGGGAAATCGCGGGTTTTCGTTTGCCGGCGATTAAACCTCTTTCAATAAGCGTCTCATCAAAAATGAGAACATTTTTGAAAACTACAAGTCTCCTGCGGTTTAGTGGTGAAAAAAAACTTTAAGAAATCATTCGGGAAATTAGTTTATTCCCTGGGTACTTTCTTTGTATACATTCGACTACACGGGCCAGGCCCGGGATTTAGGGGAAATCGCTGGTTTTCGTTTGCCGGCGATTAAACTTCTTTTATTCAGCGTCTCATCAAAAATGAAAACATTTTTGAAAACTACAAGTCTTATGCGTTTTAGTGGTGAAAAAATTATTTAAAAAATCGTTCTGGAAATGAGTTTACTCACAGGGTACTTTCTTTGTATACATTCGACTATACGGGCCAAGCCCGGGATTTGCGGGAAATCGCGAGTTTTCGTTTGCCGGCGATCAAACCTCTTTCATTAAGCGTCTCATCAAAAATGAAAACATTTTTAAAAACTACAAGTCTCATGGGCTTTAGTGGTGAAATAATAACTTAAAAAATCGTTCGGGAAATGAGTTTACTCCCTGGGTACTTTCTTTGTATACTTTTGACTATACGGGCCAAGCCCGGGATTTACGGGAAATCGCTGGTTTTCGTTTGCCGGCGATTAAACCTCTTTCATTAAGCGTCTCATCGAAAATGAAAACATTTTTAAAAACTACAAGTCTCATGCGTTTTAGTGGTGAAAAAATAATTTAAAAAATCGTTCGGGAAATGAGTTTACTCCCTGGGTACTTTCTTTGTATACTTTTAACTATACGGGCCGAGTTCGGGAGTTACGGGAAGTCGCCGGTTTTCGTTTGCAGGCGATTAAACTTCTTTTATTCAGCGTCTCATCAAAAATGAAAACATTTTTAAAAACTACAAGTCTCATGGGCTTTTGTGGTGAAACAATAATTTGAAAAATCGTTCGGAAAATGACTTTACTCACAGGGTACTTTCTTTGTATACATTCGACTATACGGGCCAAGCCCGGGATTTACGGGAAATCGCGGGTTTTCGTTTGCCGGCGATTAAACCTCTTTCAATAAGCGTCTCATCAAAAATGAGAACATTTTTGAAAACTACAAGTCTCCTGCGGTTTAGTGGTGAAAAAAAACTTTAAGAAATCATTCGGGAAATTAGTTTATTCCCTGGGTACTTTCTTTGTATACATTCGACTACACGGGCCAGGCCCGGGATTTAGGGGAAATCGCTGGTTTTCGTTTGCCGGCGATTAAACTTCTTTTATTCAGCGTCTCATCAAAAATGAAAACATTTTTGAAAACTACAAGTCTTATGCGTTTTAGTGGTGAAAAAATTATTTAAAAAATCGTTCTGGAAATGAGTTTACTCACAGGGTACTTTCTTTGTATACATTCGACTATACGGGCCAAGCCCGGGATTTGCGGGAAATCGCGAGTTTTCGTTTGCCGGCGATCAAACCTCTTTCATTAAGCGTCTCATCAAAAATGAAAACATTTTTAAAAACTACAAGTCTCATGGGCTTTAGTGGTGAAATAATAACTTAAAAAATCGTTCGGGAAATGAGTTTACTCCCTGGGTACTTTCTTTGTACACTTTTGACTATACGGGCCGAGTCTGGGATTTACGGGAAATCGCAGGTTTTCGTTTCCGGCGATTAAACTTCTTTTATTCAGAGTCTCATCAAAAATGAAAACATTTTTGAAAACTACAAGTCTCATGGGCTTTTGTGGTGAAACAATAATTTGAAAAATCGTTCGGAAAATGACTTTACTCACAGGGTACTTTCTTTGTATACATTCGACTATACGGGCCAAGCCCGGGATTTACGGGAAATCGCGGGTTTTCGTTTGCCGGCGATTAAACCTCTTTCAATAAGCGTCTCATCAAAAATGAGAACATTTTTGAAAACTACAAGTCTCCTGCGTTTTAGTGGTGAAAAAAAACTTTAAGAAATCATTCGGGAAATTAGTTTATTCCCTGGGTACTTTCTTTGTATACATTCGACTACACGGGCCAGGCCCGGGATTTAGGGGAAATCGCTGGTTTTCGTTTGCCGGCGATTAAACTTCTTTTATTCAGCGTCTCATCAAAAATGAAAACATTTTTGAAAACTACAAGTCTTATGCGTTTTAGTGGTGAAAAAATTATTTAAAAAATCGTTCTGGAAATGAGTTTACTCACAGGGTACTTTCTTTGTATACATTCGACTATACGGGCCAAGCCCGGGATTTGCGGGAAATCGCGAGTTTTCGTTTGCCGGCGATCAAACCTCTTTCATTAAGCGTCTCATCAAAAATGAAAACATTTTTAAAAACTACAAGTCTCATGGGCTTTAGTGGTGAAATAATAACTTAAAAAATCGTTCGGGAAATGAGTTTACTCCCTGGGTACTTTCTTTGTACACTTTTGACAATACGGGCCGAGTCTGGGATTTACGGGAAATCGCAGGTTTTCGTTTCCGGCGATTAAACTTCTTTTATTCAGAGTCTCATCAAAAATGAAAACATTTTTGAAAACTACAAGTCTCATGCGTTTTAGTGGTGAAAAAATATATTAAAAAATCGTTCTGGAAATGAGTTTACTTCCTGGGTACTTTCTTTGTACACTTTTGACTATACGGGCCGAGTCTGGGATTTACGGGAAATCGCGGGTTTTTGTTTGCCGGCGATTAAACCTCTTTCATTAAGCGTCTCATCAAAAATGAAAACATTTTTGAAAACTACAAGTCTCATGCGTTTTAGTGGTGAAAAAAAAATTTAAAAAATCATTGGGAAAATGAGTTTACTCCCTGGGTACTTTCTTTGCATACATTCGACACACGGGCCAAGCCCGGGATTTAGAGGAAATCGCTGGTTTTCGTTTGCCGGCGATTAAACCTCTTTCATTAAGCGTCTCATCAAAAATGAAAACATTTTTGAAAACTACAAGTCTCATGCGTTTTAGTGGTGAAAAAATAATTTAAAAAATCGTTCGGGAAATGAGTTTACTCCCTTGGTACTTTCTTTGTATACTTTTGACTATACGGGCCGAGTCCGGGATTTACGGGAAATCGCAGGTTTTCGTTTGCCGGCGATTAAACTTCTTTTATTCAGCGTCCCATCAAAAATGAAAACATTTTTGAAAACTACAAGTCTTATGCGTTTTAGTGGTGAAAAAATAATATAAAAAATCGTTCGGGAAATGAGTTTACTCCCTGGGTACTTTCTTTGTATACTTTTTACTATACGGGCCAAGCCCGGGATTTACGGGAAATCGCGGGTTTTCGTTTGCCGGCGATTAAACCTCTTTCATTGAGCGTCTCATCGAAAATGAAAACATTTTAGAAAACTACAGGTCTCATGTGTTTTAGTGGTGAAAAAATAATTTAAAAAATCGTTCGGGAAATGAGTTTACTCCCTGGGTACTTTCTTTGTATACTTTTGACTATACGGGCCGAGTTCGGGAGTTACGGGAAGTCGCGGGTTTTCGTTTGCCGGCGATTAAACTTCTTTTATTCAGTGTCTCATCAAAAATGAAAACATTTTTAAAAACTACAAGTCTCATGGGCTTTTGTGGTGAAACAATAATTTGAAAAATCGTTCGGAAAATGACTTTACTCACAAGGTACTTTCTTTGTATACATTCGACTATACGGGCCGAGTCTGGGATTTACGGGAAATCGCAGGTTTTCGTTTGCCGGCGATCAAACCTCTTTCATTAAGCGTCTCATCAAAAATGAAAACATTTTTAAAAACTACAAGTCTCATGCGTTTTAGTGGTGAAAAAAAAATTTAAAAAATCATTGGGAAAATGAGTTTACTCCCTGGGTACTTTCTTTGCATACATTCGACACACGGGCCAAGCCCGGGATATAGAGGAAATCGCTGGTTTTCGTTTGCCGGCGATTAAACCTCTTTCATTAAGCGTCTCATCAAAAATGAAAACATTTTTAAAAACTACAAGTCTCATGCGTTTTAGTGGTGAAAAAATAATTTAAAAAATCGTTTGGGAAATGAGTTTACTCCCTGGGTACTTTCTTTGTATACTTTTGACTATACGGGCCGAGTCCGGGATTTACGGGAAATCGCGGGTTTTCGTTTGCCGGCGATTAAACTTCTTTTATTCAGCGTCCCATCAGAAATGAAAACATTTTTGAAAACTACAAGTCTTATGCGTTTTAGTGGTGAAAAAATAATATAAAAAATCGTTCGGGAAATGAGTTTACTCCCTGGGTACTTTCTTTGTATACTTTTGACTATACGGGCCAAGCCCGGGATTTACGGGAAATCGCTGGTTTTCGTTTGCCAGCGATTAAACCTCTTTCATTAAGCGTCTCATCGAAAATGAAAACATTTTTGAAAACTACAGGTCTCATGCGTTTTAGTGGTGAAAAAATAATTTAAAAAATCGTTCGGGAAATGAGTTTACTTCCTGGGTACTTTCTTTGTATACTTTTGACTATACGGGCCGAGTTCGGGAGTTACGGGAAGTCGCGGGTTTTCGTTTGCCGGCGATTAAACTTCTTTTATTCAGCGTCTCATCAAAAATGAAAACATTTTTAAAAACTACAAGTCTCATGGGCTTTTGTGGTGAAACAATAATTTGAAAAATCGTTCGGAAAATGACTTTACTCACAAGGTACTTTCTTTGTATACATTCGACTATACGGGCCGAGTCTGGGATTTACGGGAAATCGCAGGTTTTCGTTTGCCGGCGATCAAACCTCTTTCATTAAGCGTCTCATCAAAAATGAAAACATTTTTAAAAACTACAAGTCTCATGGGCTTTAGTGGTGAAATAATAATTTAAAAAATCGTTCGGGAAATGAGTTTACTCCCTGGGTACTTTCTTTGTACACTTTTGACTATACGGGCCGAGTCTGGGATTTATGGGAAATCGCAGGTTTTCGTTTGCCGGCGATTAAACTTCTTTTATTCAGAGTCTCATCAAAAATGAAAACATTTTTGAAAACTACAAGTCTCATGCGATTTAGTGGTGAAAAGATAATTTAAAAAATCGTTCTGGAAATGAGTTTACTCACAGGGTACTTTCTTTGTATACATTCGACTATACGGGACAAGCCCGGGATTTACGGGAAATCGCGGGTTTTCGTTTGCCGGCGGTTAAACCTCTTTCATTAAGCGTCTCATTAAAAATGAAAACATTTTCGAAAACTACAAGTCTCATTCGTTCTAGTGGTGCAGAAATAATTTGAAAAATTGTTCGGTCAATCAGTTTACTCATTGGGTACTTTCTTTATATACATTCAACTGTACGTGCTAAGCCCGGGATTTACGGGAAATCGCGGGTTTTCGTTTGCCGGCGATTAAACTTCTTTTATTCAGCGTCTCATCAAAAATGAAAACAAGTTTGAAAACTACAAGTCTCATGCGTTTTAGTGGTGAAAAAATAATTTAAAAAATCGTTCGGGAAATGAGTTTACTCCCTGGGTACTTTCTTTGTATACTTTTGACTATACGGGCCAAGCCCGGGATTTACGGGAAATCGCGTGTTTTCGTTTGCCGGCGATTAAACTTCTTTTATTCAGCGTCTCGTCAAAAATGAAAACATTTTTGAAAACTAAAAGTCTTATGCGTTTTAGTGGTGAAAACATAATTTAAAAAATCGTTCGGGAAATGAGTTTACTCCCTGGGTACTTTCTTTGTATACTTTTGACTATACCGGCCGAGTCTGGGATTTACGGGAAATCGCAGGTTTTCGTTTGCCGGCGATTAAACTTCTTGTATTCAGCGTCTCATCAAAAATGAAAACATTTTTGAAAACTACAAGTCTCATGCAATTTAGTGGTGAAAAGATAATTTAAAAAATCGTTCTGGAAATGAGTTTACTAACAGGGTACTTTCTTTGTATACATTCGACTATACGGGCCAAGCCCGGGATTTACGGGAAATCGCGGGTTTTCCTTTGCCGGCGATTAAACCTCTTTCATTAAGCGTCTCATTAAAAATGAAAACATTTTTGAAAACTACAAGTCTCATTCGTTCTAGTGGTGCAGAAGTAATTTGAAAAATCGTTCGGGAAATCAGTTTACTCATTGGGTACTTTCTTTGTATACTTTTGACTATACGGGCCAAGCCCGGGATTTACGGGAAATCGCGGGTTTTCGTTTGCCGGCGATTAAACTTCTTTTATTCAGCGTCTCATCAAAAATGAAAACAAGTTTGAAAACTACAAGTCTCATGCGTTTTAGTGGTGAAAAAATAATTTAAAAAATCGTTCTGGAAATGAGTTTACTCACAGGGTACTTTCTTTGTATACATTCGACTATACGGGCCAAGCCCGGGATTTACGGGAAATCGCGGGTTTTCGTTTGCCGGCGATTAAACCTCTTTCATTAAGCGTCTCATCAAAAATGAAAACATTTTTGAAAACTACAAGTCTCATGCGTTTTAGTGGTGAAAAAAAAATTTAAAAAATCATTGGGAACATGAGTTTACTCCCTGGGTACTTTCTTTGTATACATTCGACACACGGGCCAAGCCCGGGATTTAGGGGTTTTTGTTTGCCGGCGATTAAACCTCTTTCATTAAGCGTCTCATCAAAAATGAAAACATTTTTGAAAACTACAAGTCTCATGCGTTTTAGTGGTGAAAAAAAAATTTAAAAAATCATTGGGAAAATGAGTTTACTCCCTGGGTACTTTCTTTGCATACATTCGACACACGGGCCAAGCCCGGGATTTAGAGGAAATCGCTGGTTTTCGTTTGCCGGCGATTAAACCTCTTTCATTAAGCGTCTCATCAAAAATGAAAACATTTTTGAAAACTACAAGTCTCATGCGTTTTAGTGGTGAAAAAATAATTTAAAAAATCGTTCGGGAAATGAGTTTACTCCCTTGGTACTTTCTTTGTATACTTTTGACTATACGGGCCGAGTCCGGGATTTACGGGAAATCGCAGGTTTTCGTTTGCCGGCGATTAAACTTCTTTTATTCAGCGTCCCATCAAAAATGAAAACATTTTTGAAAACTACAAGTCTTATGCGTTTTAGTGGTGAAAAAATAATATAAAAAATCGTTCGGGAAATGAGTTTACTCCCTGGGTACTTTCTTTGTATACTTTTTACTATACGGGCCAAGCCCGGGATTTACGGGAAATCGCGGGTTTTCGTTTGCCGGCGATTAAACCTCTTTCATTGAGCGTCTCATCGAAAATGAAAACATTTTAGAAAACTACAGGTCTCATGTGTTTTAGTGGTGAAAAAATAATTTAAAAAATCGTTCGGGAAATGAGTTTACTCCCTGGGTACTTTCTTTGTATACTTTTGACTATACGGGCCGAGTTCGGGAGTTACGGGAAGTCGCGGGTTTTCGTTTGCCGGCGATTAAACTTCTTTTATTCAGTGTCTCATCAAAAATGAAAACATTTTTAAAAACTACAAGTCTCATGGGCTTTTGTGGTGAAACAATAATTTGAAAAATCGTTCGGAAAATGACTTTACTCACAAGGTACTTTCTTTGTATACATTCGACTATACGGGCCGAGTCTGGGATTTACGGGAAATCGCAGGTTTTCGTTTGCCGGCGATCAAACCTCTTTCATTAAGCGTCTCATCAAAAATGAAAACATTTTTAAAAACTACAAGTCTCATGCGTTTTAGTGGTGAAAAAAAAATTTAAAAAATCATTGGGAAAATGAGTTTACTCCCTGGGTACTTTCTTTGCATACATTCGACACACGGGCCAAGCCCGGGATATAGAGGAAATCGCTGGTTTTCGTTTGCCGGCGATTAAACCTCTTTCATTAAGCGTCTCATCAAAAATGAAAACATTTTTAAAAACTACAAGTCTCATGCGTTTTAGTGGTGAAAAAATAATTTAAAAAATCGTTTGGGAAATGAGTTTACTCCCTGGGTACTTTCTTTGTATACTTTTGACTATACGGGCCGAGTCCGGGATTTACGGGAAATCGCGGGTTTTCGTTTGCCGGCGATTAAACTTCTTTTATTCAGCGTCCCATCAGAAATGAAAACATTTTTGAAAACTACAAGTCTTATGCGTTTTAGTGGTGAAAAAATAATATAAAAAATCGTTCGGGAAATGAGTTTACTCCCTGGGTACTTTCTTTGTATACTTTTGACTATACGGGCCAAGCCCGGGATTTACGGGAAATCGCTGGTTTTCGTTTGCCGGCGATTAAACCTCTTTCATTAAGCGTCTCATCGAAAATGAAAACATTTTTGAAAACTACAGGTCTCATGCGTTTTAGTGGTGAAAAAATAATTTAAAAAATCGTTCGGGAAATGAGTTTACTTCCTGGGTACTTTCTTTGTATACTTTTGACTATACGGGCCGAGTTCGGGAGTTACGGGAAGTCGCGGGTTTTCGTTTGCCGGCGATTAAACTTCTTTTATTCAGCGTCTCATCAAAAATGAAAACATTTTTAAAAACTACAAGTCTCATGGGCTTTTGTGGTGAAACAATAATTTGAAAAATCGTTCGGAAAATGACTTTACTCACAAGGTACTTTCTTTGTATACATTCGACTATACGGGCCGAGTCTGGGATTTACGGGAAATCGCAGGTTTTCGTTTGCCGGCGATCAAACCTCTTTCATTAAGCGTCTCATCAAAAATGAAAACATTTTTAAAAACTACAAGTCTCATGGGCTTTAGTGGTGAAATAATAATTTAAAAAATCGTTCGGGAAATGAGTTTACTCCCTGGGTACTTTCTTTGTACACTTTTGACTATACGGGCCGAGTCTGGGATTTATGGGAAATCGCAGGTTTTCGTTTGCCGGCGATTAAACTTCTTTTATTCAGAGTCTCATCAAAAATGAAAACATTTTTGAAAACTACAAGTCTCATGCGATTTAGTGGTGAAAAGATAATTTAAAAAATCGTTCTGGAAATGAGTTTACTCACAGGGTACTTTCTTTGTATACATTCGACTATACGGGACAAGCCCGGGATTTACGGGAAATCGCGGGTTTTCGTTTGCCGGCGGTTAAACCTCTTTCATTAAGCGTCTCATTAAAAATGAAAACATTTTCGAAAACTACAAGTCTCATTCGTTCTAGTGGTGCAGAAATAATTTGAAAAATTGTTCGGTCAATCAGTTTACTCATTGGGTACTTTCTTTATATACATTCAACTGTACGTGCTAAGCCCGGGATTTACGGGAAATCGCGGGTTTTCGTTTGCCGGCGATTAAACTTCTTTTATTCAGCGTCTCATCAAAAATGAAAACAAGTTTGAAAACTACAAGTCTCATGCGTTTTAGTGGTGAAAAAATAATTTAAAAAATCGTTCGGGAAATGAGTTTACTCCCTGGGTACTTTCTTTGTATACTTTTGACTATACGGGCCAAGCCCGGGATTTACGGGAAATCGCGTGTTTTCGTTTGCCGGCGATTAAACTTCTTTTATTCAGCGTCTCGTCAAAAATGAAAACATTTTTGAAAACTACAAGTCTTATGCGTTTTAGTGGTGAAAACATAATTTAAAAAATCGTTCGGGAAATGAGTTTACTCCCTGGGTACTTTCTTTGTATACTTTTGACTATACCGGCCGAGTCTGGGATTTACGGGAAATCGCAGGTTTTCGTTTGCCGGCGATTAAACTTCTTGTATTCAGCGTCTCATCAAAAATGAAAACATTTTTGAAAACTACAAGTCTCATGCAATTTAGTGGTGAAAAGATAATTTAAAAAATCGTTCTGGAAATGAGTTTACTAACAGGGTACTTTCTTTGTATACATTCGACTATACGGGCCAAGCCCGGGATTTACGGGAAATCGCGGGTTTTCCTTTGCCGGCGATTAAACCTCTTTCATTAAGCGTCTCATTAAAAATGAAAACATTTTTGAAAACTACAAGTCTCATTCGTTCTAGTGGTGCAGAAGTAATTTGAAAAATCGTTCGGGAAATCAGTTTACTCATTGGGTACTTTCTTTGTATACTTTTGACTATACGGGCCAAGCCCGGGATTTACGGGAAATCGCGGGTTTTCGTTTGCCGGCGATTAAACTTCTTTTATTCAGCGTCTCATCAAAAATGAAAACAAGTTTGAAAACTACAAGTCTCATGCGTTTTAGTGGTGAAAAAATAATTTAAAAAATCGTTCTGGAAATGAGTTTACTCACAGGGTACTTTCTTTGTATACATTCGACTATACGGGCCAAGCCCGGGATTTACGGGAAATCGCGGGTTTTCGTTTGCCGGCGATTAAACCTCTTTCATTAAGCGTCTCATCAAAAATGAAAACATTTTTGAAAACTACAAGTCTCATGCGTTTTAGTGGTGAAAAAAAAATTTAAAAAATCATTGGGAACATGAGTTTACTCCCTGGGTACTTTCTTTGTATACATTCGACACACGGGCCAAGCCCGGGATTTAGGGGAAATCGCTGGTTTTCGTTTGTCGGCGATTAAACCTCTTTCATTAAGCGTCTCATTAAAAATGAAAACATTTTTGAAAACTACAAGTCTCATGCGTTTTAGTGGTGAAAAAATAATTTAAAAAATCGTTCGGGAAATAAGTTTACTCCCTGGGTACTTTCTTTGTATACTTTTGACTATACGGGCCAAGCCCGGGATTTACGTGAAATCGCTGGTTTTCGTTTGCCGGCAATTAAACCTCTTTCATTAAGGGTCTCATCAAAAATGAAAACATTTTTGAAAACTACAAGTCTCATGCGTTTTAGTGGTGAAAAAATAATTCAAAAAATCGTTCGGGAAATGGGTTTACTCCCTGGGTACTTTCTTTGTATACTTTTGAATATACGGGCCGAGTTCGGGAGTTACGGGGAGTCGCGGGTTTTCGTTTGCCGGCGATTAAACTTCTTTTATTCAGCGTCTCATCAAAAATGAAAACATTTTTAAAAACTACAAGTGTCATGGGCTTTAGTGGTGAAACAATCATTTGAAAAATCGTTCGGGAAATGAGTTTACTCCCTGGGTACTTTTTTTGTATACTTTTGACTTTAAAGGCCGAGTCCGGGATTTACGGGAAATCGCAGGTTTTCGTTTGCCGGCGATTAAACTTCTTTTATTCAGCGTCTCATCAAAAATAAAAACATTTTTGAAAACTACAAGTCTCATGCGTTTTCGTGGTGAAAAAATAATTTAGAAGATCGTTCGGGAAATGATTTTACTTTCTGGGTACTTTCTTTGTATACTTTTGACTATACGGGCCGAGTTTGGGAGTTACGGGAAGTCGCGGGTTTTCGTTTGCCGGCGATTAAACTTCTTTTATTCAGCGACTCATCAAAAATGAAAACATTCTTAAAAACTACAAGTCTCATGGGCTTTAGTGGTGAAACAATAATTTAAAAAATCGTTCGGGAAATGAGTTTACTCCCTGGGTACTTTTTTTGTATACTTTTGACTTTAAAGGCCGAGTCCGGGATTTACGGGAAATCGCAGGTTTTCGTTTGCCGGCGATTAAACTTCTTTTATTCAGCGTCTCATCAAAAATAAAAACATTTTTGCAAACTACAAGTCTCATGCGTTTTAGTGGTGAAAAAATAATTTAAAAGATCGTTCGGGAAATGAGTTTACTCCCTGGTTACTTTCTTTGTATACTTTTGACTATACGGGCCGAGTCCGGGGTTTACGTGAAATGGCGGCTTTTCGTTTGCCGGCTAATAAACTCCTTTTATTCAGCGTCTCAGCAAAAATGAAAACATTTTTATAAACTACAAGTCTCATGGGATTTAGTGGTGAAATAATAATTTAAAAAATCGTTCGGGGAATGAGTTTACTCCCTGGGTACTTTCTTTGTATACATTCGACTATACGGGCCGAGCCCGGGATTTACGGGAAATCGCGGGTTTTCGTTTGCCGGCGATTAAACTTTCTTTATTCAGCGTCTCATCAAAAATGAAAACATTTTTAAAAACTACAAGTCTCATGGGCTTTAGTGGTGAAACAATCATTTGAAAAATCGTTCGGGAAATGAGTTTACTCCCTGGGTACTTTTTTTGTATACTTTTGACTTTAAAGGCCGAGTCCGGGATTTACGGGAAATCGCAGGTTTTCGTTTGCCGGCGATTAAACTTCTTTTATTCAGCGTCTCATCAAAAATAAAAACATTTTTGAAAACTACAAGTCTCATGCGTTTTAGTGGTGAAAAAATAATTTAGAAGATCGTTCGGGAAATGAGTTTACTTTCTGGGTACTTTCTTTGTATACTTTTGACTATACGGGCCGAGTTTGGGAGTTACGGGAAGTCGCGGGTTTTCGTTTGCCGGCGATTAAACTTCTTTTATTCAGCGACTCATCAAAAATGAAAACATTCTTAAAAACTACAAGTCTCATGGGCTTTAGTGGTGAAACAATAATTTAAAAAATCGTTCGGGAAATGAGTTTACTCCCTGGGTACTTTTTTTGTATACTTTTGACTTTAAAGGCCGAGTCCGGGATTTACGGGAAATCGCAGGTTTTCGTTTGCCGGCGATTAAACTTCTTTTATTCAGCGTCTCATCAAAAATAAAAACATTTTTGCAAACTACAAGTCTCATGCGTTTTAGTGGTGAAAAAATAATTTAAAAGATCGTTCGGGAAATGAGTTTACTCCCTGGGTACTTTCTTTGTATACTTTTGACTATACGGGCCGAGTCCGGGGTTTACGTGAAATGGCGGCTTTTCGTTTGCCGGCTAATAAACTCCTTTTATTCAGCGTCTCAGCAAAAATGAAAACATTTTTATAAACTACAAGTCTCATGGGATTTAGTTGTGAAATAATAATTTAAAAAATCGTTCGGGGAATGAGTTTACTCCCTGGGTACTTTCTTTGTATACATTCGACTATACGGGCCGAGCCCGGGATTTACGGGAAATCGCGGGTTTTCGTTTGCCGGCGATTAAACTTTCTTTATTCAGCGTCTCATCAAAAATAAAAACATTTTCGAAAACTACAAGTCTCATGCGTTTAAGTGGTGAAAAAATAATTTAAAAGATCGTTCGGGAAATGAGTTTACTCCCTGAGTACTTTCTTTGTATACTTTTGACTATACGGGCCAAGCCCGGGATTTACGGTAAATCGCGGGTTTTCGTTTGCCGGCGATTAAACTTCCTTTATTCAGCGTCTCATCAAAAATGAAAACATTTTTGAAAACTACAAGTCTTATGCGTTTTAGTGGTGAAAAAATAATTTAAAAAATCGTTCTGGAAATGAGTTTACTCACAGGGTACTCTCTTTGTATACATTCGACTATGCGGGCCAAGCCCGGGATTTGCGGGAAATCGCGGGTTTTCGTTTGCCGGCGATTAAACCTCTTTCATTAAGCGTCTCATCAAAAATGAAAACAAGTTTAAAAACTACAAGTCTCATGCGTTTTAGTGGTGAAAAAATAATTGAAAAAATCGTTCTGAAAATGATTTTACTCCCTGTGTACTTTCTTTGTATACATTTGACTATACGGGCCAAGCCCGGGATTTACAGGAAATCGCGGGTTTTCGTTTGCCGGCGATTAAACTTCTTTTATTCAGCGTCTCATCAAAAATGAAAACATTTTTAAAAACTACAAGTCTCATGGGCTTTAGTGGTGAAACAATAATTTGAAAAATCGTTCGGGAAATGAGTTTACTCCCTGGGTACTTTTTTTGTATACTTTTGACTTTAAAGGCCGAGTCCGGGATTTACGGGAAATTGCAGGTTTTCGTTTGCCGGCGATTAAACTTCTTTTATTCAGCGTCTCATCAAAAATAAAAACATTTTTGAAAACTACAAGTCTTATGCGTTTTAGTGGTGAAAAAATAATTTAAAAAATCGTTCTGGAAATGAGTTTACTCACAGGGTACTCTCTTTGTATACATTCGACTATGCGGGCCAAGCCCGGGATTTGCGGGAAATCGCGGGTTTTCGTTTGCCGGCGATTAAACCTCTTTCATTAAGCGTCTCATCAAAAATGAAAACAAGTTTAAAAACTACAAGTCTCATGCGTTTTAGTGGTGAAAAAATAATTGAAAAAATCGTTCTGGAAATGATTTTACTCCCTGTGTACTTTCTTTGTATACATTTGACTATACGGGCCAAGCCCGGGATTTACAGGAAATCGCGGGTTTTCGTTTGCCGGCGATTAAACTTCTTTTATTCAGCGTCTCATCAAAAATGAAAACATTTTTGAAAACTACAAGTCTCATTCGTTCTAGTGGTGCCGAAATAATTTGAAATATCGTTCGGGAAATCAGTTTACTCATTGGGTAGTTTCTTTATATACATTCAACTATACGTGCCAAGCCCGGGATTCACGGGAAATTGCGGGTTTTCGTTTGCCGGCGATTAAACTTCTTTTGTTCAGCGTCTCATCAAAAATGAAAACAAGTTTGAAAACTACAAGTCTCATGCGTTTTAGTGGTGAAAAAATAATTTAAAAAATAGTTCGGGAAATAAGTTTACTCCCTGGGTACTTTCTTTGTATACTTTTGACTATACGGGCCAAGCCCGGGATTTACGGGAAATCGCGGGTTTTCGTTTGCCGGCGATTAAACTTCTTTTATTCAGCCTCTCAACAAAAATGAAAACATTTTTGAAAACTACAAGTCTTATGCGTTTTAATGGTGAAAAGATAATTTAAAAAATCGTTCTGGAAATGAGTTTACTCACAGGGTACTTTCTTTGTATACATTGGACTATACGGGTTGAGCCCGAGATTTGCGGGAAATCGCGGGTTTTCGCTTGCCGGCGATTAAACCTCTTTCATTAAGCGTCTCATCAAAAATGAAAACTTTTTTGAAAACTACAAGTCTCATGCGTTTTAGTGGTGAAAAAAAAATTTAAAAAATCATTGGGAAAATGAGTTTACTCCCTGGGTACTTTCTTTGTATACATTCGACACACGGGCCAAGCCCGGGATTTAGGGGAAATCGCTGGTTTTCGTTTGCCGGCGATTAAACCTCTTTCATTAACCGTCTCATCAAAAATGAAAACATTTTTGAAAACTACAAGTCTCATGCGTTTTAGTGGTGAAAAAATAATTTAAAAAATCGTTCGGGAAATGGGTTTACTCCCTGGGTACTTTTTTTGTATACTTTTGAATATACGGGCCGAGTTCGGGAGTTACGGGAAGTCGCGGGTTTTCGTTTGCCGGCGATTAAACTTCTTTTATTCAGCGTCTCATCAAAAATGAAAACATTTTTAAAAACTACAAGTCTCATGGGCTTTAGTGGTGAAACAATAATTTGAAAAATCGTTCGGGAAATGAGTTTACTCCCTGGGTACTTTTTTTGTATACTTTTGACTTTAAAGGCCGAGTCCGGGATTTACGGGAAATCGCAGGTTTTCGTTTGCCGGCGATTAAACTTCTTTTATTCAGCGTCTCATCAAAAATAAAAACATTTTTGAAAACTACAAGTCTCATGCGTTTTAGTGGTGAAAAAATAATTTAGAAGATCGTTCGGGAAATGAGTTTACTTCCTGGGTACTTTCTTTGTATACTTTTGACTATACGGGCCGAGTCCGGGGTTTACGTAAAATGGCGGCTTTTCGTTTGCCGGCTATTAAACTCCTTTTATTCAGCGTCTTAGCAAAAATGAAAACATTTTTATCAACTACAAGTCTCATGGGATTTAGTGGTGAAAAAATAATTTAAAAAATAGTTCGGGAAATAAGTTTACTCCCTGGGTACTTTCTTTGTATACTTTTGACTATACGGGCCAAGCCCGGGATTTACGGGAAATCGCGGGTTTTCGTTTGCCGGCGATTAAACTTCTTTTATTCAGCCTCTCAACAAAAATGAAAACATTTTTGAAAACTACAAGTCTTATGCGTTTTAATGGTGAAAAGATAATTTAAAAAATCGTTCTGGAAATGAGTTTACTCACAGGGTACTTTCTTTGTATACATTGGACTATACGGGTTGAGCCCGAGATTTGCGGGAAATCGCGGGTTTTCGCTTGCCGGCGATTAAACCTCTTTCATTAAGCGTCTCATCAAAAATGAAAACTTTTTTGAAAACTACAAGTCTCATGCGTTTTAGTGGTGAAAAAAAAATTTAAAAAATCATTGGGAAAATGAGTTTACTCCCTGGGTACTTTCTTTGTATACATTCGACACACGGGCCAAGCCCGGGATTTAGGGGAAATCGCTGGTTTTCGTTTGCCGGCGATTAAACCTCTTTCATTAACCGTCTCATCAAAAATGAAAACATTTTTGAAAACTACAAGTCTCATGCGTTTTAGTGGTGAAAAAATAATTTAAAAAATCGTTCGGGAAATGGGTTTACTCCCTGGGTACTTTTTTTGTATACTTTTGAATATACGGGCCGAGTTCGGGAGTTACGGGAAGTCGCGGGTTTTCGTTTGCCGGCGATTAAACTTCTTTTATTCAGCGTCTCATCAAAAATGAAAACATTTTTAAAAACTACAAGTCTCATGGGCTT
This sequence comes from Hydractinia symbiolongicarpus, assembly GCF_029227915.1. Taxonomy (NCBI): domain Eukaryota; kingdom Metazoa; phylum Cnidaria; class Hydrozoa; order Anthoathecata; family Hydractiniidae; genus Hydractinia; species Hydractinia symbiolongicarpus. Next base: position 27,258,269 of record NC_079881.1, read on the forward strand.
TAGTGGTGAAACAATAATTTGAAAAATCGTTCGGGAAATGAGTTTACTCCCTGGGTACTTTTTTTGTATACTTTTGACTTTAAAGGCCGAGTCCGGGATTTACGGGAAATCGCAGGTTTTCGTTTGCCGGCGATTAAACTTCTTTTATTCAGCGTCTCATCAAAAATAAAAACATTTTTGAAAACTACAAGTCTCATGCGTTTTAGTGGTGAAAAAATAATTTAGAAGATCGTTCGGGAAATGAGTTTACTTCCTGGGTACTTTCTTTGTATACTTTTGACTATACGGGCCGAGTCCGGGGTTTACGTAAAATGGCGGCTTTTCGTTTGCCGGCTATTAAACTCCTTTTATTCAGCGTCTTAGCAAAAATGAAAACATTTTTATCAACTACAAGTCTCATGGGATTTAGTGGTGAAATAATAATTTAAAAAATCGTTCGGGGAATGAGTTTACTCCCTGGGTACTTTCTTTGTATTCTTTTGACTATACGGGCCAAGCCCGGGATTTACGGGAAATCGCCGGTTTTCGTTTGCCGGCGATTAAACTTCTTTTATTCAGCCTCTCAACAAAAATGAAAACATTTTTGAAAACTACAAGTCTTATGCGTTTTAGTGGTGAAAAGATAATTTAAAAAATCGTTCTGGAAATGACTTTACTCACAGGGTACTTTCTTTGTATACATTGGACTATACGGGTTGAGCCCGAGATTTGCGGGAAATCGCGGGTTTTCGTTTGCCGGCGATTAAACCTCTTTCATTAAGCGTCTCATCAAAAATGAAAACTTTTTTGAAAACTACAAGTCTCATGCGTTTTAGTGGTGAAAAAAAAATTTAAAAAATCATTGGGAAAATGAGTTTACTCCCTGGGTACTTTCTTTGTATACATTCGACACACGGGCCAAGCCCGGGATTTAGGGGAAATCGCTGGTTTTCGTTTGCCGGCGATTAAACCTCTTTCATTAACCGTCTCATCAAAAATGAAAACATTTTTGAAAACTACAAGTCTCATGCGTTTTAGTGGTGAAAAAATAATTTAAAAAATCGTTCGGGAAATGGGTTTACTCCCTGGGTACTTTCTTTGTATACTTTTGAATATACGGGCCGAGTTCGGGAGTTACGGGAAGTCGCGGGTTTTCGTTTGCCGGCGATTAAACTTCTTTTATTCAGCGTCTCATCAAAAATGAAAACATTTTTAAAAACTACAAGTCTCATGGGCTTTAGTGGTGAAACAATAATTTGAAAAATCGTTCGGGAAATGAGTTTACTCCCTGGGTACTTTTTTTGTATACTTTTGACTTTAAAGGCCGAGTCCGGGATTTACGGGAAATCGCAGGTTTTCGTTTGCCGGCGATTAAACTTCTTTTATTCAGCGTCTCATCAAAAATAAAAACATTTTTGAAAACTACAAGTCTTATGCGTTTTAGTGGTGAAAAAATAATTTAGAAGATCGTTCGGGAAATGAGTTTACTTCCTGGGTACTTTCTTTGTATACTTTTGACTATACGGGCCGAGTTCGGGAGTTACGGGAAGTCGCGGGTTTTCGTTTGCCGGCGATTAAACTTCTTTTATTCAGCGTCTCATCAAAAATGAAAACATTTTTAAAAACTACAAGTCTCATGGGCTTTAGTGGTGAAACAATAATTTGAAAAATCGTTCGGGAAATGAGTTTACTCCCTGGGTACTTTTTTTGTATACTTTTGACTTTAAAGGCCGAGTCCGGGATTTACGGGAAATCGCAGGTTTTCGTTTGCCGGCGATTAAACTTCTTTTATTCAGCGTCTCATCAAAAATAAAAACATTTTTGAAAACTACAAGTCTCATGCGTTTTAGTGGTGAAAAAATAATTTAGAAGATCGTTCGGGAAATGAGTTTACTTCCTGGGTACTTTCTTTGTATACTTTTGACTATACGGGCCGAGTTCGGGAGTTACGGGAAGTCGCGGGTTTTCGTTTGCCGGCGATTAAACTTCTTTTATTCAGCGTCTCATCAAAAATGAAAACATTCTTAAAAACTACAAGTCTCATGGGCTTTAGTGGTGAAACAATAATTTGAAAAATCGTTCGGGAAATGAGTTTACTCCCTGGGTACTTTTTTTGTATACTTTTGACTTTAAAGGCCGAGTCCGGGATTTACGGGAAATCGCAGGTTTTCGTTTGCCGGCGATTAAACTTCTTTTATTCAGCGTCTCATCAAAAATGAACACATTTTTGAAAACTACAAGTCTTATGCGTTTTAGTGGTGAAAAAATAATTTAAAAAATCGTTCTGGAAATGAGTTTACTCACAGGGTACTCTCTTTGTATACATGCGACTATGCGGGCCAAGCCCGGGATTTGCGGGAAATCGCGGGTTTTCGTTTGCCGGCGATTAAACCTCTTTCATTAGGCGTCTCATCAAAAATGAAAACAAGTTTAAAAACTACAAGTCTCATGCGTTTTAGTGGTGAAAAAATAATTGAAAAAATCGTTCTGAAAATGATTTTACTCCCTGTGTACTTTCTTTGTATACATTTGACTATACGGGCCAAGCCCGGGATTTACAGGAAATCGCGGGTTTTCGTTTGCCGGCGATTAAACTTCTTTTATTCAGCGTCTCATCAAAAATGAAAACATTTTTAAAAACTACAAGTCTCATGGGCTTTAGTGGTGAAACAATAATTTGAAAAATCGTTCGGGAAATGAGTTTACTCCCTGGGTACTTTTTTTGTATACTTTTGACTTTAAAGGCCGAGTCCGGGATTTACGGGAAATCGCGGGTTTTCGTTTGCCGGCGATTAAACTTCTTTTATCCAGCCTCTCAACAAAAATGAAAACATTTTTGAAAACTACAAGTCTTATGCGTTTTAGTGGTGAAAAGATAATTTAAAAAATCGTTCTGGAAATGAGTTTACTCACAGGGTACTTTCTTTGTATACATTGGACTATACGGGTTGAGCCCGAGATTTGCGGGAAATCGCGGGTTTTCGTTTGCCGGCGATTAAACCTCTTTCATTAAGCGTCTCATCAAAAATGAAAACTTTTTTGAAAACTACAAGTCTCATGCGTTTTAGTGGTGAAAAAAAAATTTAAAAAATCATTGGGAAAATGAGTTTACTCCCTGGGTACTTTCTTTGTATACATTCGACACACGGGCCAAGCCCGGGATTTACGGGAAATCGCAGGTTTTCGTTTGCCGGCGATTAAACTTCTTTTATTCAGCGTCTCATCAAAAATGAAAACATTTTTAAAAACTACAAGTCTCATGGGCTTTAGTGGTGAAACAATAATTTGAAAAATCGTTCGGGAAATGAGTTTACTCCCTGGGTACTTTTTTTGTATACTTTTGACTTTAAAGGCCGAGTCCGGGATTTACGGGAAATCGCAGGTTTTCGTTTGCCGGCGATTAAACTTCTTTTATTCAGCGTCTCATCAAAAATAAAAACATTTTTGAAAACTACAAGTCTCATGCGTTTTAGTGGTGAAAAAATAATTTAGAAGATCGTTCGGGAAATGAGTTTACTTCCTGGGTACTTTCTTTGTATACTTTTGACTATACGGGTCGAGTTCGGGAGTTACGGGAAGTCGCGGGTTTTCGTTTGCCGGCGATTAAACTTCTTTTATTCAGCGTCTCATCAAAAATGAAAACATTCTTAAAAACTACAAGTCTCATGGGCTTTAGTGGTGAAACAATAATTTGAAAAATCGTTCGGGAAATGAGTTTACTCCCTGGGTACTTTTTTTGTATACTTTTGACTTTAAAGGCCGAGTCCGGGATTTACGGGAAATCGCAGGTTTTCGTTTGCCGGCGATTAAACTTCTTTTATTCAGCGTCTCATCAAAAATAAAAACATTTTTGCAAACTACAAGTCTCATGCGTTTTAGTGGTGAAAAAATAATTTAAAAGATCGTTCGGGAAATGAGTTTACTCCCTGGCTACTTTCTTTGTATACTTTTGACTATACGGGCCGAGTCCGGGGTTTACGTGAAATGGCGGCTTTTCGTTTGCCGGCTATTAAACTCCTTTTATTCAGCGTCTTAACAAAAATGAAAACATTTTTATAAACTACAAGTCTCATGGGCTTTAGTGGTGAAACAAGAATTTGAAAAATCGTTCGGGAAATGAGTTTACTCCCTGGGTACTTTTTTTGTATACTTTTGACTTTAAAGGCCGAGTCCGGGATTTACGGGAAATCGCAGGTTTTCGTTTGCCGGCGATTAAACTTCTTTTATTCAGCGTCTCATCAAAAATAAAAACATTTTTGAAAACTACAAGTCTCATGCGTTTTAGTGGTGAAAAAATAATTTAGAAGATCGTTCGGGAAATGAGTTTACTTCCTGGGTACTTTCTTTGTATACTTTTGACTATACGGGCCGAGTTCGGGAGTTACGGGAAGTCGCGGATTTTCGTTTGCCGGCGATTAAACTTCTTTTATTCAGCGTCTCATCAAAAATGAAAACATTCTTAAAAACTACAAGTCTCATGGGCTTTAGTGGTGAAACAATAATTTGAAAAATCGTTCGGGAAATGAGTTTACTCCCTGGGTACTTTTTTTGTATACTTTTGACTTTAAAGGCCGAGTCCGGGATTTACGGGAAATCGCAGGTTTTCGTTTGCCGGCGATTAAACTTCTTTTATTCAGCGTCTCATCAAAAATAAAAACATTTTTGCAAACTACAAGTCTCATGCGTTTTAGTGGTGAAAAAATAATTTAAAAGATCGTTCGGGAAATGAGTTTACTCCCTGGGTACTTTCTTTGTATACTTTTGACTATACGGGCCGAGTCCGGGGTTTACGTGAAATGGCGGCTTTTCGTTTGCCGGCTATTAAACTCCTTTTATTCAGCGTCTTAGCAAAAATGAAAACATTTTTATCAACTACAAGTCTCATGGGTTTTAGTGGTGAAATAATAATTTAAAAAATCGTTCGGGGAATGAGTTTACTCCCTGGGTACTTTCTTTGTATACATTCGACTATACGGGCCAAGCCCGGGATTTACGGGAAATCGCGGGTTTTCGTTTGCCGGCGATTAAACTTCCTTTGTTCAGCGTCTCATCAAAAATGAAAACAAGTTTGAAAACTACAAGTCTCATGCGTTTTAGTGGTGAAAAAATAATTTAAAAAATAGTTCGGGAAATAAGTTTACTCCCTGGGTACTTTCTTTGTATACTTTTGACTATACGGGCCAAGCCCGGGATTTACGGGAAATCGCGGGTTTTCGTTTGCCGGCGATTAAACTTCTTTTATTCAGCCTCTCAACAAAAATGAAAACATTTTTGAAAACTACAAGTCTTATGCGTTTTAGTGGTGAAAAGATAATTTAAAAAATCGTTCTGGAAATGAGTTTACTCACAGGGTACTTTCTTTGTATACATTGGACTATACGGGTTGAGCCCGAGATTTGCGGGAAATCGCGGGTTTTCGTTTGCCGGCGATTAAACCTCTTTCATTAAGCGTCTCATCAAAAATGAAAACTTTTTTGAAAACTACAAGTCTCATGCGTTTTAGTGGTGAAAAAAAAATTTAAAAAATCATTGGGAAAATGAGTTTACTTCCTGGGTACTTTTTTTGTATACATTCGACACACGGGCCAAGCCCGGGATTTAGGGGAAATCGCTGGTTTTCGTTTGCCGGCGATTAAACCTCTTTCATTAACCGTCTCATCAAAAATGAAAACATTTTTGAAAACTACAAGTCTCATGCGTTTTAGTGGTGAAAAAATAATTTAAAAAATCGTTCGGGAAATGGGTTTACTCCCTGGGTACTTTCTTTGTATACTTTTGAATATACGGGCCGAGTTCGGGAGTTACGGGAAGTCGCGAGTTTTCGTTTGCCGGCGATTAAACTTCTTTTATTCAGCGTCTCATCAAAAATGAAAACATTTTTAAAAACTACAAGTCTCATGGGCTTTAGTGGTGAAACAATAATTTGAAAAATCGTTCGGGAAATGAGTTTACTCCCTGGGTACTTTTTTTGTATACTTTTGACTTTAAAGGCCGAGTCCGGGATTTACGGGAAATCGCAGGTTTTCGTTTGCCGGCGATTAAACTTCTTTTATTCAGCGTCTCATCAAAAATAAAAACATTTTTGAAAACTACAAGTCTCATGCGTTTTAGTGGTGAAAAAATAATTTAGAAGATCGTTCGGGAAATGAGTTTACTTCCTGGGTACTTTCTTTGTATACTTTTGACTATACGGGCCGAGTTCGGGAGTTACGGGAAGTCGCGGGTTTTCGTTTGCCGGCGATTAAACTTCTTTTATTCAGCGTCTCATCAAAAATGAAAACATTTTTAAAAACTACAAGTCTCATGGGCTTTAGTGGTGAAACAATAATTTGAAAAATCGTTCGGGAAATGAGTTTACTCCCTGGGTACTTTTTTGTATACTTTTGACTTTAAAGGCCGAGTCCGGGATTTACGGGAAATCGCAGGTTTTCGTTTGCCGGCGATTAAACTTCTTTTATTCAGCGTCTCATCAAAAATAAAAACATTTTTGAAAACTACAAGTCTCATGCGTTTTAGTGGTGAAAAAATAATTTAGAAGATCGTTCGGGAAATGAGTTTACTTCCTGGGTACTTTCTTTGTATACTTTTGACTATACGGGCCGAGTTCGGGAGTTACGGGAAGTCGCGGGTTTTCGTTTGCCGGCGATTAAACTTCTTTTATTCAGCGTCTCATCAAAAATGAAAACATTCTTAAAAACTACAAGTCTCATGGGCTTTAGTGGTGAAACAATAATTTGAAAAATCGTTCGGGAAATGAGTTTACTCCCTGGGTACTTTTTTTGTATACTTTTGACTTTAAAGGCCGAGTCCGGGATTTACGGGAAATCGCAGGTTTTCGTTTGCCGGCGATTAAACTTCTTTTATTCAGCGTCTCATCAAAAATAAAAACATTTTTGCAAACTACAAGTCTCATGCGTTTTAGTGGTGAAAAAATAATTTAAAAGATCGTTCGGGAAATGAGTTTACTTCCTGGGTACTTTCTTTGTATACTTTTGACTATACGGGCCGAGTCCGGGGTTTACGTGAAATGGCGGCTTTTCGTTTGCCGGCTATTAAACTCCTTTTATTCAGCGTCTTAACAAAAATGAAAACATTTTTATAAACTACAAGTCTCATGGGCTTTAGTGGTGAAACAATAATTTGAAAAATCGTTCGGGAAATGAGTTTACTCCCTGGGTACTTTTTTTGTATACTTTTGACTTTAAAGGCCGAGTCCGGGATTTACGGGAAATCGCAGGTTTTCGTTTGCCGGCGATTAAACTTCTTTTATTCAGCGTCTCATCAAAAATAAAAACATTTTTGAAAACTACAAGTCTCATGCGTTTTAGTGGTGAAAAAATAATTTAGAAGATCGTTCGGGAAATGAGTTTACTTCCTGGGTACTTTCTTTGTATACTTTTGACTATACGGGCCGAGTTCGGGAGTTACGGGAAGTCGCGGGTTTTCGTTTGCCGGCGATTAAACTTCTTTTATTCAGCGTCTCATCAAAAATGAAAACATTCTTAAAAACTACAAGTCTCATGGGCTTTAGTGGTGAAACAATAATTTGAAAAATCGTTCGGGAAATGAGTTTACTCCCTGGGTACTTTTTTTGTATACTTTTGACTTTAAAGGCCGAGTCCGGGATTTACGGGAAATCGCAGGTTTTCGTTTGCCGGCGATTAAACTTCTTTTATTCAGCGTCTCATCAAAAATAAAAACATTTTTGCAAACTACAAGTCTCATGCGTTTTAGTGGTGAAAAAATAATTTAAAAGATCCTTCGGGAAATGAGTTTACTCCCTGGGTACTTTCTTTGCATACTTTTGACTATACGGGCCGAGTCCGGGGTTTACGTGAAATGGCGGCTTTTCGTTTGCCGGCTATTAAACTCCTTTTATTCAGCGTCTTAGCAAAAATGAAAACATTTTTATAAACTACAAGTCTCATGGGATTTAGTGGTGAAATAATAATTTAAAAAATCGTTCGGGGAATGAGTTTACTCCCTGGGTACTTTCTTTGTATACATTCGACTATACGGGCCAAGCCCGGGATTTACGGGAAATCGCGGGTTTTCGTTTGCCGGCGATTAAACTTCCTTTATTCAGCGTCTCATCAAAAATAAAAACATTTTTATAAACTACAAGTCTCATGCGTTTTAGTGGTGAAATAATAATTTAAAAAATCGTTCGGGAAATGAGTTTACTCCCTGGGTACTTTCTTTGTATACTTTTGACTATACGGGCCAAGCCCGGGATTTACGGTAAATCGCGGGTTTTCGTTTGCCGGCGATTAAACTTCCTTTATTCAGCGTCTCATCAAAAATGAAAACATTTTTATAAACTACAAGTCTCATGGGCTTTAGTGGTGAAACAATAATTTGAAAAATCGTTCGGGAAATGAGTTTACTCCCTGGGTACTTTTTTTGTATACTTTTGACTTTAAAGGCCGAGTCCGGTATTTACGGGAAATCGCAGGTTTTCGTTTGCCGGCGATTAAACTTCTTTTATTCAGCGTCTCATCAAAAATAAAAACATTTTTGCAAACTACAAGTCTCATGCGTTTTAGTGGTGAAAAAATAATTTAAAAGATCGTTCGGGAAATGAGTTTACTCCCTGGGTACTTTCTTTGTATACTTTTGACTATACGGGCCGAGTCCGGGGTTTACGTGAAATGGCGGCTTTTCGTTTGCCGGCTATTAAACTCCTTTTATTCAGCGTCTTAACAAAAATGAAAACATTTTTATAAACTACAAGTCTCATGGGCTTTAGTGGTGAAACAATAATTTGAAAAATCGTTCGGGAAATGAGTTTACTCCCTGGGTACTTTTTTTGTATACTTTTGACTTTAAAGGCCGAGTCCGGGATTTACGGGAAATCGCAGGTTTTCGTTTGCCGGCGATTAAACTTCTTTTATTCAGCGTCTCATCAAAAATGAAAACATTTTTAAAAACTACAAGTCTCATGGGCTTTAGTGGTGAAACAATAATTTGAAAAATCGTTCGGGAAATGAGTTTACTCCCTGGGTACTTTTTTTGTATTATTTTGACTTTAAAGGCCGAGTCCGGGATTTACGGGAAATCGCAGGTTTTCGTTTGCCGGCGATTAAACTTCTTTTATTCAGCGTCTCATCAAAAATAAAAACATTTTTGAAAACTACAAGTCTCATGCGTTTTAGTGGTGAAAAAATAATTTAGAAGATCGTTCGGGAAATGAGTTTACTTCCTGGGTACTTTCTTTGTATACTTTTGACTATACGGGCCGAGTTCGGGAGTTACGGGAAGTCGCGGGTTTTCGTTTGCCGGCGATTAAACTTCTTTTATTCAGCGTCTCATCAAAAATGAAAACATTCTTAAAACCTACAAGTCTCATGGGCTTTAGTGGTGAAACAATAATTTGAAAAATCGTTCGGGAAATGAGTTTACTCCCTGGGTACTTTTTTTGTATACTTTTGACTTTAAAGGCCGAGTCCGGGATTTACGGGAAATCGCAGGTTTTCGTTTGCCGGCGATTAAACTTCTTTTATTCAGCGTCTCATCAAAAATAAAAACATTTTTGCAAACTACAAGTCTCATGCGTTTTAGTGGTGAAAAAATAATTTAAAAGATCGTTCGGGAAATGAGTTTACTCCCTGGGTACTTTCTTTGTATACTTTTGACTATACGGGCCGAGTCCGGGGTTTACGTGAAATGGCGGCTTTTCGTTTGCCGGCTATTAAACTCCTTTTATTCAGCGTCTTAACAAAAATGAAAACATTTTTATAAACTACAAGTCTCATGGGCTTTAGTGGTGAAACAATAATTTGAAAAATCGTTCGGGAAATGAGTTTACTCCCTGGGTACTTTTTTTGTATACTTTTGACTTTAAAGGCCGAGTCCGGGATTTACGGGAAATCGCAGGTTTTCGTTTGCCGGCGATTAACTTTCTTTTATTCAGCGTCTCATCAAAAATAAAAACATTTTTGAAAACTACAAGTCTCATGCGTTTTAGTGGTGAAAAAATAATTTAGAAGATCGTTCGGGAAATGAGTTTACTTCCTGGGTACTTTCTTTGTATACTTTTGACTATACGGGCCGAGTTCGGGAGTTACGGGAAGTCGCGGGTTTTCGTTTGCCGGCGATTAAACTTCTTTTATTCAGCGTCTCATCAAAAATGAAAACATTCTTAAAAACTACAAGTCTCATGGGCTTTAGTGGTGAAACAATAATTTGAAAAATCGTTCGGGAAATGAGTTTACTCCCTGGGTACTTTTTTTGTATACTTTTGACTTTAAAGGCCGAGTCCGGTATTTACGGGAAATCGCAGGTTTTCGTTTGCCGGCGATTAAACTTCTTTTATTCAGCGTCTCATCAAAAATAAAAACATTTTTGCAAACTACAAGTCTCATGCGTTTTAGTGGTGAAAAAATAATTTAAAAGATCGTTCGGGAAATGAGTTTACTCCCTGGGTACTTTCTTTGTATACTTTTGACTATACGGGCCGAGTCCGGGGTTTACGTGAAATGGCGGCTTTTCGTTTGCCGGCTATTAAACTCCTTTTATTCAGCGTCTTAACAAAAATGAAAACATTTTTATAAACTACAAGTCTCATGGGCTTTAGTGGTGAAACAATAATTTGAAAAATCGTTCGGGAAATGAGTTTACTCCCTGGGTACTTTTTTTGTATACTTTTGACTTTAAAGGCCGAGTCCGGGATTTACGGGAAATCGCAGGTTTTCGTTTGCCGGCGATTAAACTTCTTTTATTCAGCGTCTCATCAAAAATGAAAACATTTTTAAAAACTACAAGTCTCATGGGCTTTAGTGGTGAAACAATAATTTGAAAAATCGTTCGGGAAATGAGTTTACTCCCTGGGTACTTTTTTTGTATTATTTTGACTTTAAAGGCCGAGTCCGGGATTTACGGGAAATCGCAGGTTTTCGTTTGCCGGCGATTAAACTTCTTTTATTCAGCGTCTCATCAAAAATAAAAACATTTTTGAAAACTACAAGTCTCATGCGTTTTAGTGGTGAAAAAATAATTTAGAAGATCGTTCGGGAAATGAGTTTACTTCCTGGGTACTTTCTTTGTATACTTTTGACTATACGGGCCGAGTTCGGGAGTTACGGGAAGTCGCGGGTTTTCGTTTGCCGGCGATTAAACTTCTTTTATTCAGCGTCTCATCAAAAATGAAAACATTCTTAAAAACTACAAGTCTCATGGGCTTTAGTGGTGAAACAATAATTTGAAAAATCGTTCGGGAAATGAGTTTACTCCCTGGGTACTTTTTTTGTATACTTTTGACTTTAAAGGCCGAGTCCGGGATTTACGGGAAATCGCAGGTTTTCGTTTGCCGGCGATTAAACTTCTTTTATTCAGCGTCTCATCAAAAATAAAAACATTTTTGCAAACTACAAGTCTCATGCGTTTTAGTGGTGAAAAAATAATTTAAAAGATCGTTCGGGAAATGAGTTTACTCCCTGGGTACTTTCTTTGTATACTTTTGACTATACGGGCCGAGTCCGGGGTTTACGTGAAATGGCGGCTTTTCGTTTGCCGGCTATTAAACTCCTTTTATTCAGCGTCTTAACAAAAATGAAAACATTTTTATAAACTACAAGTCTCATGGGCTTTAGTGGTGAAACAATAATTTGAAAAATCGTTCGGGAAATGAGTTTACTGCCTGGGTACTTTTTTTGTATACTTTTGACTTTAAAGGCCGAGTCCGGGATTTACGGGAAATCGCAGGTTTTCGTTTGCCGGCGATTAACTTTCTTTTATTCAGCGTCTCATCAAAAATAAAAACATTTTTGAAAACTACAAGTCTCATGCGTTTTAGTGGTGAAAAAATAATTTAGAAGATCGTTCGGGAAATGAGTTTACTTCCTGGGTACTTTCTTTGTATACTTTTGACTATACGGGCCGAGTTCGGGAGTTACGGGAAGTCGCGGGTTTTCGTTTGCCGGCGATTAAACTTCTTTTATTCAGCGTCTCATCAAAAATGAAAACATTCTTAAAAACTACAAGTCTCATGGGCTTTAGTGGTGAAACAATAATTTGAAAAATCGTTCGGGAAATGAGTTTACTCCCTGGGTACTTTTTTTGTATACTTTTGACTTTAAAGGCCGAGTCCGGGATTTACGGGAAATCGCAGGTTTTCGTTTGCCGGCGATTAAACTTCTTTTATTCAGCGTCTCATCAAAAATAAAAACATTTTTGCAAACTACAAGTCTCATGCGTTTTAGTGGTGAAAAAATAATTTAAAAGATCCTTCGGGAAATGAGTTTACTCCCTGGGTACTTTCTTTGTATACTTTTGACTATACGGGCCGAGTCCGGGGTTTACGTGAAATGGCGGCTTTTCGTTTGCCGGCTATTAAACTCCTTTTATTCAGCGTCTTAGCAAAAATGAAAACATTTTTATAAACTACAAGTCTCATGGGATTTAGTGGTGAAATAATAATTTAAAAAATCGTTCGGGGAATGAGTTTACTCCCTGGGTACTTTCTTTGTATACATTCGACTATACGGGCCAAGCCCGGGATTTACGGGAAATCGCGGGTTTTCGTTTGCCGGCGATTAAACTTCCTTTATTCAGCGTCTCATCAAAAATAAAAACATTTTTATAAACTACAAGTCTCATGCGTTTTAGTGGTGAAATAATAATTTAAAAAATCGTTCGGGAAATGAGTTTACTCCCTGGGTACTTTCTTTGTATACTTTTGACTATACGGGCCAAGCCCGGGATTTACGGTAAATCGCGGGTTTTCGTTTGCCGGCGATTAAACTTCCTTTATTCAGCGTCTCATCAAAAATGAAAACATTTTTATAAACTACAAGTCTCATGGGCTTTAGTGGTGAAACAATAATTTGAAAAATCGTTCGGGAAATGAGTTTACTCCCTGGGTACTTTTTTTGTATACTTTTGACTTTAAAGGCCGAGTCCGGGATTTACGGGAAATCGCAGGTTTTCGTTTGCCGGCGATTAAACTTCTTTTATTCAGCGTCTCATCAAAAATAAAAACATTTTTGCAAACTACAAGTCTCATGCGTTTTAGTGGTGAAAAAATAATTTAAAAGATCGTTCGGGAAATGAGTTTACTCCCTGGGTACTTTCTTTGTATACTTTTGACTATACGGGCCGAGTCCGGGGTTTACGTGAAATGGCGGCTTTTCGTTTGCCGGCTATTAAACTCCTTTTATTCAGCGTCTTAACAAAAATGAAAACATTTTTATAAACTACAAGTCTCATGGGCTTTAGTGGTGAAACAATAATTTGAAAAATCGTTCGGGAAATGAGTTTACTCCCTGGGTACTTTTTTTGTATACTTTTGACTTTAAAGGCCGAGTCCGGGATTTACGGGAAATCGCAGGTTTTCGTTTGCCGGCGATTAAACTTCTTTTATTCAGCGTCTCATCAAAAATAAAAACATTTTTGAAAACTACAAGTCTCATGCGTTTTAGTGGTGAAAAAATAATTTAGAAGATCGTTCGGGAAATGAGTTTACTTCCTGGGTACTTTCTTTGTATACTTTTGACTATACGGGCCGAGTTCGGGAGTTACGGGAAGTCGCGGGTTTTCGTTTGCCGGCGATTAAACTTCTTTTATTCAGCGTCTCATCAAAAATGAAAACATTCTTAAAAACTACAAGTCTCATGGGCTTTAGTGGTGAAACAATAATTTGAAAAATCGTTCGGGAAATGAGTTTACTCCCTGGGTACTTTTTTTGTATACTTTTGACTTTAAAGGCCGAGTCCGGGATTTACGGGAAATCGCAGGTTTTCGTTTGCCGGCGATTAAACTTCTTTTATTCAGCGTCTCATCAAAAATAAAAACATTTTTGCAAACTACAAGTCTCATGCGTTTTAGTGGTGAAAAAATAATTTAAAAGATCCTTCGGGAAATGAGTTTACTCCCTGGGTACTTTCTTTGTATACTTTTGACTATACGGGCCGAGTCCGGGGTTTACGTGAAATGGCGGCTTTTCGTTTGCCGGCTATTAAACTCCTTTTATTCAGCGTCTTAGCAAAAATGAAAACATTTTTATAAACTACAAGTCTCATGGGATTTAGTGGTGAATTAATAATTTAAAAAATCGTTCGGGGAATGAGTTTACTCCCTGGGTACTTTCTTTGTATACATTCGACTATACGGGCCAAGCCCGGGATTTACGGGAAATCGCGGGTTTTCGTTTGCCGGCGATTAAACTTCCTTTATTCAGCGTCTCATCAAAAATAAAAACATTTTTATAAACTACAAGTCTCATGCGTTTTAGTGGTGAAATAATAATTTAAAAAATCGTTCGGGAAATGAGTTTACTCCCTGGGTACTTTCTTTGTATACTTTTGACTATACGGGCCAAGCCCGGGATTTACGGTAAATCGCGGGTTTTCGTTTGCCGGCGATTAAACTTCCTTTATTCAGCGTCTCATCAAAAATGAAAACATTTTTATAAACTACAAGTCTCATGGGATTTAGTGGTGAAATAATAATTTAAAAAATCGTTCGGGAAATGAGTTTACTCCCTGGGTACTTTCTTTGTATACTTTTGACTATACGGGCCAAGCCCGGGATTTGCGGGAAATCGCGGGTTTTCGTTTACCGGCGATTAAACCTCTTTCATTAAGCGTCTCATCAAAAATGAAAACATTTTTATAAACTACAAGTCTCATGGGATTTAGTGGTGAATTAATAATTTAAAAAATCGTTCGGGGAATGAGTTTACTCCCTGGGTACTTTCTTTGTATACATTCGACTATACGGGCCAAGCCCGGGATTTACGGGAAATCGCGGGTTTTCGTTTGCCGGCGATTAAACTTCCTTTATTCAGCGTCTCATCAAAAATAAAAACATTTTTATAAACTACAAGTCTCATGCGTTTTAGTGGTGAAATAATAATTTAAAAAATCGTTCGGGAAATGAGTTTACTCCCTGGGTACTTTCTTTGTATACTTTTGACTATACGGGCCAAGCCCGGGATTTACGGTAAATCGCGGGTTTTCGTTTGCCGGCGATTAAACTTCCTTTATTCAGCGTCTCATCAAAAATGAAAACATTTTTATAAACTACAAGTCTCATGGGATTTAGTGGTGAAATAATAATTTAAAAAATCGTTCGGGAAATGAGTTTACTCCCTGGGTACTTTCTTTGTATACTTTTGACTATACGGGCCAAGCCCGGGATTTGCGGGAAATCGCGGGTTTTCGTTTACCGGCGATTAAACCTCTTTCATTAAGCGTCTCATCAAAAATGAAAACATTTTTAAAAACTACAAGTCTCATGGGCTTTAGTGGTGAAATAATAATTTAAAAAATCGTTCGGGAAATGAGTTTACTCCCTGGGTACTTTCTTTGTATACTTTTGACTATACGGGCCGAGTCTGGGATTTACGGGAAATCGCAGGTTTTCGTTTGCTGGCGATTAAACTTCTTTTATTCAGCGTCTCATCAAAAATGAAAACATTTTTGAAAACTACAAGTCTCATGCGATTTAGTGGTGAAAAGGTAATTTAAAAAATCGTTCTGGAAATGAGTTTACTCACAGGGTACTTTCTTTGTATACATTCCACTATACGGGACAAGCCCGGGATTTACGGGAAATCGCGGGTTTTCGTTTGCCGGCGATTAAACCTCTTTCATTAAGCGCCTCTTTAAAAATGAAAACATTTTTGAAAACTACGAGTCTCATACGTTCTAGTGGTGCAGAAATAATTGGAAAAACGTTCGGGAAATCAGTTTACTCATTGGGTACTTTCTTTATATACATTCAACTATACGTGCCAAGCCAGGGATTTACGGGAAATCGCGGGTTTTCGTTTGCCGGCGATTAAACTTCTTTTACTCAGCGTCTCATCAAAAATGAAAACAAGTTTGAAAACTACAAGTCTCATGCGTTTTAGTGGTGAAAAAATAATTGAAAAAATCGTTCTGGAAATGAGTTTACTCCCTGTGTACTTTCTTTGTATACATTTGACTATACGGGCCAAGCCCGGGATTTACGGGAAATCGCGGGTTTTTGTTTGCCGGCGATTAAACTTCTTTTATTCAGCGTCTCATCAAAAATGAAAACATTTTTGAAAACTACAAGTCTCATTCGTTCTAGTGGTGCCGAAATAATTTGAAAAATCGTTCGGGAAATCAGTTTACTCATTGGGTAGTTTCTTTATATACATTCAACTATACGTGCCAAGCCCGGGATTCACGGGAAATCGCGGGTTTTCGTTTGCCGGCGATTAAACTTCTTTTGTTCAGCGTCTCATCAAAAATAAAAACAAGTTTGAAAACTACAAGTCTCATGCGTTTTAGTGGTGAAAAAATAATTTAAAACATAGTTCGGGAAATAAGTTTACTCCCTGGGTACTTTCTTTGTATACTTTTGACTATACGGGCCAAGCCCGGGATTTACGGGAAATCGCGGGTTTTCGTTTGCCGGCGATTAAACTTCTTTTATTCAGCCTCTCATCAAAAATGAAAACATTTTTGAAAACTACAAGTCTTATGCGTTTTAGTGGTGAAAAGATAATTTAAAAAATCGTTCTGGAAATGAGTTTACTCACAGGGTACTTTCTTTGTATACATTGGACTATACGGGCCGAGCCCGAGTTTTGCGGAAAATCGCGGGTTTTCGTTTGCCGGCGATTAAACCTCTTTCAATAAGCGTCTCATCAAAAATAAAAACATTTTTGAAAACTACAAGTCTTATGCGTTTTAGTGGTGAAAAAAAAATTTAAAAAATCGTTCGGGAAATGAGTTTACTCCCTGGGTACTTTCTTCGTATACATTCGACTACACGGGCCAAGCCCGGGATTTAGGGGAAATCGCTGGTTTTCGTTTGCCGCCGATTAAACCTCTTTCATTAAGCGTCTCATCAAAAATGAAAACACTTTTGAAAACTACAAGTCTCATGCGTTTTAGTGGTGAAAAAATAATTCAAAAAATCGTTCGGGAAATGAGTTCACTCCCTGGGTACTTTCTTTGTATACTTTTGACTATACGGGCCGAGTCCGGGATTTACGGGAAATCGCGGGTTTTCGTTTGACGGCGATTAAACTTCTTTTATTCAGCGTCCCATCAAAAATGAAAACATTTTTGAAAACTACAAGTCTCATGCGTTTTAGTGGTGAAAAAAATAATATCAAAAATCGTTCGGGAAATGAGTTTACTCCCTGGGTACTTTCTTTTTATACTTTTGACTATACGGGCCAAGCCGGGATTTACGGGAAATCGCTGGTTTTTGTTTGCTGACGATTAAACCTCTTTCATTAAGCGTTTCATCAAAAATGAAAACACTTTTGAAAACTACAAGTCTCATGCGATTTAGTGGTGAAAAGGTAATTTAAAAAATCGTTCTGGAAATGAGTTTACTCACAGGGTACTTTCTTTGTATACATTCCACTATACGGGACAAGCCCGGGATTTACGGGAAATCGCGGGTTTTCGTTTGCCGGCGATTAAACCTCTTTCATTAAGCGCCTCATTAAAAATGAAAACATTTTTGAAAACTACGAGTCTCATACGTTCTAGTGGTGCCGAAATAATTTGAAAAATCGTTCGGGAAATCAGTTTACTCATTGGGTAGTTTCTTTATATACATTCAACTATACGTGCCAAGCCCGGGATTCACGGGAAATCGCGGATTTTCGTTTGCCGGCGATTAAACTCCTTTTGTTCAGCGTCTCATCAAAAATGAAAACAAGTTTGAAAACTACAAGTCTCATGCGTTTTAGTGGTGAAAAAATAATTTAAAAAATAGTTCGGGAAATAAGTTTACTCCCTGGGTACTTTCTTTGTATACTTTTGACTATACGGGCCAAGCCCGGGATTTACGGGAAATCGCGGGTTTTCGTTTGCCGGCGATTAAACTTCTTTTATTCAGCCTCTCATCAAAAATGAAAACATTTTTGAAAACTACAAGTCTTATGCGTTTTAGTGGTGAAAAGATAATTTAAAAAATCGTTCTGGAAATGAGTTTACTCACAGGGTACTTTCTTTGTATACATTGGACTATACGGGCCGAGCCCGAGTTTTGCGGAAAATCGCGGGTTTTCGTTTGCCGGCGATTAAACCTCTTTCAATAAGCGTCTCATCAAAAATAAAAACATTTTTGAAAACTACAAGTCTTATGCGTTTTAGTGGTGAAAAAAAAATTTAAAAAATCGTTCGGGAAATGAGTTTACTCCCTGGGTACTTTCTTCGTATACATTCGACTACACGGGCCAAGCCCGGGATTTAGGGGAAATCGCTGGTTTTCGTTTGCCGCCGATTAAACCTCTTTCATTAAGCGTCTCATCAAAAATGAAAACATTTTTGAAAACTACAAGTCTCATGCGTTTTAGTGGTGAAAAAATAATTCAAAAAATCGTTCGGGAAATGAGTTCACTCCCTGGGTACTTTCTTTGTATACTTTTGACTATACGGGCCGAGTCCGGGATTTACGGGAAATCGCGGGTTTTCGTTTGCCGGCGATTAAACTTCTTTTATTCAGCGTCCCATCAAAAATGAAAACATTTTTGAAAACTACAAGTCTCATGCGTTTTAGTGGTGAAAAAAATAATATCAAAAATCGTTCGGGAAATGAGTTTACTCCCTGGGTACTTTCTTTTTATACTTTTGACTATACGGGCCAAGCCGGGATTTACGGGAAGTCGCTGGTTTTTGTTTGCTGACGATTAAACCTCTTTCATTAAGCGTTTCATCAAAAATGAAAACACTTTTGAAAACTACAAGTCTCATGCGTTTTAGTGGTGAAAAAATAATTTAAAAAATCGTTCGGAAAATGAGTTTACTCCCTGGGTACTTTCTTTGTATACTTTTGACTATACGGGCCAAGCCCGGGATTTACGGGAAATGGCGGGTTTTCGTTTCCCGGCGATTAAATTTCTTTTAATCAGCGTCTCATCAAAAATGAAAACATTTTTGAAAACTACAAGTCTCATGGGCTTTAGTGGTTAAATAATAATTTAAAAAATCGTTCGGGAAATGAGTTTACTCCCTGGGTACTTTTTTGTATACTTTTGACTTTACAGGCTGAGTCCGGGATTTACGGGAAATCGCAGGTTTTCGTTTGCCGGCGATTAAACTTCTTTTATTCAGCGTCTCATCAAAAATGAAAACATTTTTAAAAACTACAAGTCTCATGGGCTTTAGTGGTGAAATATAATATAAAAAATCGTTCGGGAAATGAGTTTACTCCCTGGGTACTTTCTTTGTATACTTTTGACTATACGGGCCGAGTCTGGGATTTACGGGAAATCGCAGGTTTTCGTTTGCCGGCGATTAAACCTCTTTCATTAAGCGTCTCATTAAAAATGAAAACATTTTTGAAAACTACAAGTCTCATTCGTTCTAGTGGTGCAGAAATAATTTGAAAAATCGTTCGGGAAATCAGTTTACTCATTGGGTACCTTCTTTATATACATTCAACTATACGTGCCAAGCCCGGGATTTACGGGAAATCGCGGGTTTTCGTTTGCCGGCGAATAAACTTCTTTTATTCAGCGTGTCATCAAAAATGAAAACAAGTTTGAAAACTACAAGTCTCATGCGTTTTAGTGGTGAAAAAATAATTTAAAAAATCGTTCGGGAAATGAGTTTACTCCCTGGGTACTTTCTTTGTATACTTTTGACTATACGGGCCGAGTCCGGGATTTACGGGAAATCGCGGGTTTTCGTTTGCCGGCGATTAAACTTCTTTTTTTCAGCGTCCCATCAAAAATGAAAACATTTTTGAAAACTACAAGTCTCATGCGTTTTAGTGGTGAAAAAAATAATATCAAAAATCGTTCGGGAAATGAGTTTACTCCCTGGGTACTTTCTTTGTATACTTTTGACTATACGGGCCAAGCCGGGATTTACGGGAAATCGCTGGTTTTCATTTGCTGACGATTAAACCTCTTTCATTAAGCGTTTCATCAGAAATGAAAACACTTTTGAAAACTACAAGTCTCATTCGTTCTAGTGGTGCCGAAATAATTTGAAAAATCGTTCGGGAAATCAGTTTACTCATTGGGTAGTTTCTTTATATACATTCAACTATACGTGCCAAGCCCAGGATTCACGGGAAATCGCGGGTTTTAGTTTGCCGGCGATTAAACTTCTTTTGTTCAGCGTCTCATCAAAAATGAAAACAAGTTTGAAAACTACAAGTCTCATGCGTTTTAGTGGTGAAAAAATAATTTAAAAAATAGTTCGGTAAATAAGTTTACTCCCTGGGTACTTTCTTTGTATACTTTTGACTATACGCGCCAAGCCCGGGATTTACGGGAAATCGCGGGTTTTCGTTTGCCGGCGATTAAACTTCTTTTATTCAGCCTCTCATCAAAAATGAAAACATTTTTGAAAACTACAAGTCTTATGCGTTTTAGTGGTGAAAAGATAATTTAAAAAATCGTTCTGGAAATGAGTTTACTCACAGGTTACTTTCTTTGTATACATTGGACTATACGGGCCGAGCCCGAGTTTTGCGGAAAATCGCGGGTTTTCGTTTGCCGGCGATTAAACCTCTTTCAATAAGCGTCTCATCAAAAATAAGAACATTTTTGAAAACTACAAGTCTTATGCGTTTTAGTGGTGAAAAAAAAATTTAAAAAATCGTTCGGGAAATGAGTTTACTCCCTGGGTACTTTCTTCGTATACATTCGACTACACGGGCCAAGCCCGGGATTTAGGGGAAATCGCTGATTTTTGTTTGCCGCCGATTAAACCTCTTTCATTAAGCGTCTCATCAAAAATGAAAACATTTTTGAAAACTACAAGTCTCATGCGTTTTAGTGGTGAAACAAATAATATCAAAAATCGTTCGGGAAATGAGTTTACTCCCTGGGTACTTTCTTTTTATACTTTTGACTATACGGGCCAAGCCGGGATTTACGGGAAATCGCTGGTTTTTGTTTGCTGACGATTAAACCTCTTTCATTAAGCGTTTCATCAAAAATGAAAACACTTTTGAAAACTACAAGTCTCATGCGTTTTAGTGGTGAAAAAATAATTTAAAAAATCGTTCGGAAAATGAGTTTACTCCCTGGGTACTTTCTTTGTATACTTTTGACTATACGGGCCAAGCCCGGGATTTACGGGAAATGGCGGGTTTTCGTTTCCCGGCGATTAAATTTCTTTTAATCAGCGTCTCATCAACAATGAAAACATTTTTGAAAACTACAAGTCTCATGGGCTTTAGTGGTTAAATAATAATTTAAAAAATCGTTCGGGAAATGAATTTACTCCCTGGGTACTTTTTTGTATACTTTTGACTTTACAGGCTGAGTCCGGGATTTACGGGAAATCGCAGGTTTTCGTTTGCCGGCGATTAAACTTTTTTTATTCAGCGTCTCATCAAAAATGAAAACATTTTTAAAAACTACAAGTCTCATGGGCTTTAGTGGTGAAATATAATATAAAAAATCGTTCGGGAAATGAGTTTACTCCCTGGGTACTTTCTTTGTATACTTTTGACTATACGGGCCGAGTCGGTGATTTACGGGAAATCGCAGGTTTTCGTTTGCCGGCGATTAAACCTCTTTCATTAAGCGTCTCATTAAAAATGAAAATATTTTTGAAAACTACAAGTCTCATGCGTTTTAGTGGTGAAGAAATAATATAAAAAATCGTTCGGAAAATGAGTTTACTCCCTGGGTACTTTCTTTGTATACTTTTGACTATACGGGCCAAGCCGGGATTTACGGGAAATCGCTGGTTTTCATTTGCTGACGATTAAACCTCTTTCATTAAGCGTTTCATCAGAAATGAAAACACTTTTGAAAACTACAAGTCTCATTCGTTCTAGTGGTGCCGAAATAATTTGAAAAATCGTTCGGGAAATCAGTTTACTCATTGGGTAGTTTCTTTATATACATTCAACTATACGTGCCAAGCCCAGGATTCACGGGAAATCGCGGGTTTTAGTTTGCCGGCGATTAAACTTCTTTTGTTCAGCGTCTCATCAAAAATGAAAACAAGTTTGAAAACTACAAGTCTCATGCGTTTTAGTGGTGAAAAAATAATTTAAAAAATAGTTCGGGAAATAAGTTTACTCCCTGGGTACTTTCTTTGTATACTTTTGACTATACGGGCCAAGCCCGGGATTTACGGGAAATCGCGGGTTTTCGTTTGCCGCCGATTAAACCTCTTTCATTAAGCGTCTCATCAAAAATGAAAACATTTTTGAAAACTACAAGTCTCATGCGTTTTAGTGGTGAAACAAATAATATCAAAAATCGTTCGGGAAATGAGTTTACTCCCTGGGTACTTTCTTTTTATACTTTTGACTATACGGGCCAAGCCGGGATTTACGGGAAATCGCTGGTTTTTGTTTGCTGACGATTAAACCTCTTTCATTAAGCGTTTCATCAAAAATGAAAACACTTTTGAAAACTACAAGTCTCATGCGTTTTAGTGGTGAAAAAATAATTTAAAAAATCGTTCGGAAAATGAGTTTACTCCCTGGGTACTTTCTTTGTATACTTTTGACTATACGGGCCAAGCCCGGGATTTACGGGAAATGGCGGGTTTTCGTTTCCCGGCGATTAAATTTCTTTTAATCAGCGTCTCATCAACAATGAAAACATTTTTGAAAACTACAAGTCTCATGGGCTTTAGTGGTTAAATAATAATTTAAAAAATCGTTCGGGAAATGAATTTACTCCCTGGGTACTTTTTTGTATACTTTTGACTTTACAGGCTGAGTCCGGGATTTACGGGAAATCGCAGGTTTTCGTTTGCCGGCGATTAAACTTTTTTTATTCAGCGTCTCATCAAAAATGAAAACATTTTTAAAAACTACAAGTCTCATGGGCTTTAGTGGTGAAATATAATATAAAAAATCGTTCGGGAAATGAGTTTACTCCCTGGGTACTTTCTTTGTATACTTTTGACTATACGGGCAGAGTCTGGGATTTACGGGAAATCGCAGGTTTTCGTTTGCCGGCGATTAAACCTCTTTCATTAAGCGTCTCATTAAAAATGAAAATATTTTTGAAAACTACAAGTCTCATTCGTTCTAGTGGTGCAGAAATAATTTGAAAAATCGTTCGGGAAATCAGTTTACTTATTGGGTACCTTCTTTATATACATTCAACTATACGTGCCAAGCCCGGGATTTACGGGAAATCGCGGGTTTTCGTTTGCCGGCGAATAAACTTCTTTTATTCAGCGTCTCATCAAAAATGAAAACATTTTTGAAAACTAAAAGTCTCATGGGCTTTAGTGGTTAAATAATAATTTAAAAAATCGTTCGGGAAATGAGTTTACTCCCTGGGTACTTTTTTGTATACTTTTCACTTTACAGGCTGAGTCCGGGATTTACGGGAAATCGCAGGTTTTCGTTTGCCGGCGATTAAACTTCTCTTTTTCAGCGTCCCATCAAAAATGAAAACATTTTTGAAAACTACAAGTCTCATGCGTTTTAGTGGTGAAAAAAATAATATCAAAAATCGTTCGGGAACTGAGTTTACTCCCTGGGTACTTTCTTTGTATACTTTTGACTATACGGGCCAAGCCCGGGATTTACGGGAAATGGCGGGTTTTCGTTTGCCGGCGATTAAATTTCTTTTAATCAGCGTCTCATCAAAAATGAAAACATTTTTGAAAACTAAAAGTCTCATGGGCTTTAGTGGTTAAATAATAATTTAAAAAATCGTTCGGGAAATGAGTTTACTCCCTGGGTACTTTTTTGTATACTTTTCACTTTACAGGCTGAGTCCGGGATTTACGGGAAATCGCAGATTTTCGTTTGCCGGCGATTAAACTTCTTTTATTCAGCGTCTCATCAAAAATGAAAACATTTTTAAAAACTACAAGTCTCATGGGCTTTAGTGGTGAAATATAATATAAAAAATCCTTCGGGAAATGAGTTTACTTCCTGGGTACTTTCTTTGTATACTTTTGACTATACGGGCCGAGTCTGGGATTTACGGGAAATCGCAGGTTTTCGTTTGCCGGCGATTAAACCTCTTTCATTAAGCGTCTCATTAAAAATGAAAACATTTTTGAAAACTACAAGTCTCATTCGTTCTAGTGGTGCAGAAATAATTTGAAAAATCGTTCGGGAAATCAGTTTACTCCTTGGGTACCTTCTTTATATACATTCAACTATACGTGCCAAGCCCGGGATTTACGGGAAATCACGGGTTTTCGTTTGCCGGCGAATAAACTTCTTTTATTCAGCGTCTTATCAAAAATGAAAACAAGTTTGAAAACTACAAGTCTCATGCGTTTTAGTGGTGAAAAAAATAATATCAAAAATCGTTCGGGAAATGAGTTTACTCCCTGGGTACTTTCTTTGTATACTTTTGACTATACGGGCCAAGCCGGGATTTACGGGAAATCGCTGGTTTTCATTTGCTGGCAATTAAACCTCTTTCATTAAGCGTTTCATCAAAAATGAAAACACTTTTGAAAACTACAAGTCTCATGCGTTTTAGTGGTGCAGAAATAATTTGAAAAATCGTTCGGGAAATCAGTTTACTCTTTGGGTACCTTCTTTGTATACTTTTGACTATACGTGCCAAGCCCGGGATTTACGGGAAATCACGGGTTTTCGTTTGCCGGCGAATAAACTTCTTTTATTCAGCGTCTTATCAAAAATGAAAACAAGTTTGAAAACTACAAGTCTCATGCGTTTTAGTGGTGAAAAAAATAATATCAAAAATCGTTCGGGAAATGAGTTTACTCCCTGGGTACTTTCTTTGTATACTTTTGACTATACGGGCCAAGCCGGGATTTACGGGAAATCGCTGGTTTTCATTTGCTGGCAATTAAACCTCTTTCATTAAGCGTTTCATCAAAAATGAAAACACTTTTGAAAACTACAAGTCTCATGCGTTTTAGTGGTGCAGAAATAATTTGAAAAATCGTTCGGGAAATCAGTTTACTCTTTGGGTACCTTCTTTGTATACTTTTGACTATACGTGCCAAGCCCGGGATTTACGGGAAATCGCAGGTTTTCGTTTGCCGGCGATTAAATTTCTTTTAATCAGCGTCTCATCAAAAATGAAAACATTTTTGAAAACTACAAGTCTCATGCGTTTTAGTGGTGAAAAAAAAATTTAAAAAATCGTTCGGGAAATAAGTTTACACCCTGGGTACTTTCTTTGTATACTTTTGACTATACGGGCCAAGCCCGGGATTTACGGGAAATCGCGGGTTTTCGTTTGCCGGCGATTAAACTTCTTTTATTCAGCCTCTCATCAAAAATGAAAACATTTTTGAAAACTACAAGTCTCATGCGTTTTAGTGGTGAAAAAAATAATATCAAAAATCGTTCGGGAAATGAGTTTACTCCCTGGGTACTTTCTTTGTATACTTTTGACTATACGGGCCAAGCCGGGATTTACGGGAAATCGCTGGTTTTCATTTGCTGGCAATTAAACCTCTTTCATTAAGCGTTTCATCAAAAATGAAAACACTTTTGAAAACTACAAGTCTCATGCGTTTTAGTGGTGCAGAAATAATTTGAAAAATCGTTCGGGAAATCAGTTTACTCTTTGGGTACCTTCTTTGTATACTTTTGACTATACGTGCCAAGCCCGGGATTTACGGGAAATCGTAGGTTTTCGTTTGCCGGCGATTAAATTTCTTTTAATCAGCGTCTCATCAAAAATGAAAACATTTTTGAAAACTACAAGTCTCATGCGTTTTAGTGGTGAAAAAAAAATTTAAAAAAACGGTCGGGAAATAAGTTTACTCCCTGGGTACTTTCTTTGTATACTTTTGACTATACGGGCCAAGCCCGGGATTTACGGGAAATCGCGGGTTTTCGTTTGCCGGCGATTAAACTTCTTTTATTCAGCCTCTCATCAAAAATGAAAACATTTTTGAAAACTACAAGTCTTATGCGTTTTAGTGGTGAAAAAATAATTTAAAAAATCGTTCGGAAAATGAGTTTACTCCCTGGGTACTTTCTTTGTATACTTTTGACTATACGGGCCAAGCCCGGGATTTACGGGAAATGGCGGGTTTTCGTTTGCCGGCGATTAAATTTCTTTTAATCAGCGTCTCATCAAAAATGAAAACATTTTTGAAAACTAAAAGTCTCATGGGCTTTAGTTGTTAAATAATAATTTAAAAAATCGTTCGGGAAATGAGTTTACTCCCTGGGTACTTTTTTGTATACTTTTGACTTTACAGGCTGAGTCCGGGATTTACGGGAAATCGCAGGTTTTCGTTTGCCGGCGATTAAACTTCTTTTATTCAGCGTCTCATCAAAAATGAAAACATTTTTAAAAACTACAAGTCTCATGGGCTTTAGTGGTGAAATATAATATAAAAAATCGTTCGGGAAATGAGTTTACTCCCTGGGTACTTTCTTTGTATACTTTTGACTATACGGGTCGAGTCTGGGATTTACGGGAAATCGCAGGTTTTCGTTTGCCGGCGATTAAACCTCTTTCATTAAGCGTCTCATTAAAAATGAAAACATTTTTGAAAACTACAAGTCTCATTCGTTCTAGTGGTGCAGAAATAATTTGAAAAATCGTTCGGGAAATCAGTTTACTCATTGGGTACCTTCTTTATATACATTCAACTATACGTGCCAAGCCCGGGATTTACGGGAAATCGCGGGTTTTCGTTTGCCGGCGAATAAACTTCTTTTATTCAGCGTCTTATCAAAAATGAAAACAAGTTTGAAAACTACAAATCTCATGCGTTTTAGTGGTGAAAAAATAATTTAAAAAATCGTTCGGGAAATGAGTTTACTCCCTGGGTACTTTCTTTGTATACTTTTGACTATACGGGCCGAGTCCGGGATTTACGGGAAATCGCGGGTTTTCGTTTGCCGGCGAATAAACTTCTTTTTTTCAGCGTCCCATCAAAAATGAAAACATTTTTAAAAACTACAAGTCTCATGCGTTTTAGTGGTGAAAAAAATAATATCAAAAATCGTTCGGGAAATGAGTTTACTCCCTGGGTACTTTCTTTGTATACTTTTGACTATACGGGCCAAGCCGGGATTTACGGGAAATCGCTGGTTTTCGTTTGCTGGCGATTAAACCTCTTTCATTAAGCGTTTCATCAAAAATGAAAACACTTTTGAAAACTACAAGTCTCATGCGTTTTAGTGGTGCAGAAATAATTTGAAAAATCGTTCGGGAAATCAGTTTACTCTTTGGGTACCTTCTTTGTATACTTTTGACTATACGTGCCAAGCCCGGGATTTACGGGAAATCGCAGGATTTCGTTTGCCGGCGATTAAATTTTTTTTAATCAGCGTCTCATCAAAAATGAAAACATTTTTGAAAACTACAAGTCTCATGCGTTTTAGTGGTGAAAAAAAAATTTAAAAAATCGTTCGGGAAATAAGTTTACTCCCTGGGTACTTTCTTTGTATACTTTTGACTATACGGGCCAAGCCCGGGATTTACGGGAAATCGCGGGTTTTCGTTTGCCGGCGATTAAACTTCTTTTATTCAGCCTCTCATCAAAAATGAAAACATTTTTAAAAACTACAAGTCTTATGCGTTTCAGTGGTGAAAAAAAAATTTAAAAAATCGTTCGGGAAATGAGTTTACTCCCTGGGTACTTTCTTCGTATACCTTCGACTACACGGGCCAAGCCCGGGATTTAGGGGAAATCGCTGGTTTTCGTTTGCCGGCGATTAAACTTCTTTTATTCAGCGTCCCATCAAAAATGAAAACATTTTTGAAAACTACAAGTCTCATGCGTTTTAGTGGTGGAAAAATAATATCAAAAATCGTTCGGGAAATGAGTTTACTCCTTGGGTACTTTCTTTGTGTACTTTTGACTATACGCCCCGGATTTACGGGAAATCGCTGGTTTTCGTTTGCCGACGATTAAACCTCTTTCATTAAGCGTTTCATCAAAAATGAAAACACTTTTGAAAACTACAAGTCTCATGCGTTTTAGTGGTGAAAAAATAATTTAAAAAATCGTTCGGAAAATGAGTTTACTCCCTGGGTACTTTCTTTGTATACTTTTGACTATACGGGCCAAGCCCGGGATTTACGGGAAATGGCGGGTTTTCGTTTGCCGGCGATTAAACTTCTTTTAATCAGCGTCTCATCAAAAATGAACACATTTTTGAAAACTACAAGTCTCATGGGCTTTAGTGGTTAAATAATAATTAAAAAAATCGTTCGGGAAATGAGTTTACTCCCTGGGTACTTTTTTTGTATACTTTTGACTATACGGGCCGAGTCTGGGATTTACAGGAAATAGCAGGTTTTCGTTTGCCGGCGATTAAACTTCTTTTATTCAGCGTCTCATCAAAAATGAAAACATTTTTGAAAACTACAAGTCTAATGCGATTTAGTGGTGAAAAGATAATTTAAAAAATCGTTCTGGAAATGAGTTTACTCACAGGGTACTTTCTTTGTATACATTCGACTATACGGGACAAGCCGGGATTTACGGGAAATAGCAGGTTTTCGTTTGCCGGCCATTAAACCTCTTTCATTAAGGGTCTCATTAAAAATGAAAACATTTTTGAGAACTACAAGTCTCATTCGTTCTAGTGGTGCAGAAATAATTTGAAAAATCGTTCGGGAAATCAGTTTACTCCTTGGGTACTTTCTTTATATACATTCAACTATACGGGCCAAGCCCGGGATTTACGGGAAATGGCGGGTTTTCGTTTGCCGGCGATTAAACTTCTTTTAATCAGCGTCTCATCAAAAATGAAAACATTTTTGAAAACTAAAAGTCTCATGGGCTTTAGTGGTTAAATAATAATTTAAAAAATCGTTCGGGAAATGAGTTTACTCCCTGGGTACTTTCTTTGTATACTTTTGACTATACGGGCCGAGTCTGGGATTTACGGGAAATCGCAGGTTTTCGTTTGCCGGCGATTAAACTTCTTTTATTCAGCGTTTCATCAAAAATGAAAACATTTTTGAAAACAACAAGTCTCATGCGATTTAGTGGTGAAAAGATAATTTAAAAAATCGTTCTGGAAATGAGTTTACTCACAGAGTACTTTATTTGTATACATTCGACTATACGGGACAAGCCCGGGATTTACGGGAAATAGCAGGTTTTCGTTTGCCGGCGATTAAACCTCTTTCATTAGGCGTCTCATTAAAAATGAAAACATTTTTGAGAACTACAAGTCTCATTTGTTCTAGTGGTGCAAAAATAATTTGAAAAATCGTTCGGGAAATCAGTTTACTCCTTGGGTACTTTCTTTATATACATTCAACTATACGGGCCAAGCCCGGGATTTACGGGAAATCGCGGGTTTTCGTTTGCCGGCGATTAAACTTCTTTTATTCAGCGTCTCATCAAAAATGAAAACAAGTTTAAAAACTACAAGTCTCATGCGTTTTAGTGGTGAAAAAATAATTTAAAAAATCAATCGGGAAATGAGTTTACTCCCTGGGTACTTTCTTTTTATACTTTTGACTATACGGGCCAAGCCCGAGATTTACGGGAAATCGCGGGTTTTCGTTTGCCGGCGATTAAACTTCTTTTATTCAGCGTCTCATCAAAAATGAAAACATTTTTGAAAACTACAAGTCTTATGCGTTTTAGTGGTGAAAAAATAATTTAAAAAATCGTTCGGGAAATGAGTTTACTCCCTGGGTACTTTCTTTTTATACTTTTGACTATACGGGCCAAGCCCGGGATTTACGGGAAATCGCTGGTTTTCATTTGCCGACGATTAAACCTCTTTTATTAAGCGTTTCATCAAAAATGAAAACACTTTTGAAAACTACAAGTCTCATGCGTTTTACACGTTAGTTTCATTCCGCTGAAAACACGGAATGTTTTTATGCGCATGCGCAAAATTTAAATTCTGCGGTTCCTCATTTCCGCCTCCCGGGCGAGCACCAGCGTGGCTGCACAACCCCTATTTATTTACTGAATTGTAGTAAATATTATCATAGAGCTAACTCTGGATTCTTTTAAATGACGCAAGTGTGACCAGGGCATCAGAAAATAAAAAAAACATGGACTTTGAACGCTCAGGGAAATTTATAGCGCGAAATTCAAAACGAGTCTAAGAGACTGAAACAACACCAACTTTAAGGCCCCAAAACAGCACAAAAAATTTTTTTGCATATTAAAAGTGGACTTTTTAACCATAATTGATCTATTTTCTGAGCAAATCAAAAGAAATCAGGAGCCTAACAGTTTTTTTTCAAAAAATATAAGCGAAATTGAAGAGGAGGGCTAGCTACAGGATATTCAAGATGGCTGACCAGACGCACACAAACAACCTAACTAAGTTTTGTCGTATTTGTGCCAAAAAATTAGGGAAAGACAAAATGGACGTACGGAAATTGAGTGAAAGAATTAAGATTGCATTCTATATAGATCCAGTAAATGACGAAACCTGTGTACATCCCACCAAAATGTGCCTAAACTGCTATTCAAAAATGAGAAATACTGAAACTAGAAAATCAACACTCTCAGCAGACTTTAAAGTGGCAGAATGGACCCCACATTCCTCCCTAAACTGTGTTACATGTGATCCCATGAAACGTGGCAGACACATTAAAAAAACCAATCCAGGTGGTAGGACAAAATTAGAAAACGCCAAATGGACACGAGATATTTTGCAAAAAATTCAGGACAATTACATTGACACTTTTCCACACAATATATACAATGTAGAAAATTTGGATAATGAAATAAATCCTCATCTTAAATTGTGCATATGCAATATTTGTAATAACATACAAAAAATTCCTGTATACATTCAAGAATGCCAGCATTCATTTTGCATGAACTGCATCCTGCCCAAGATTGAGGGAAAACTATTGACTAGGACTATGTGTCCAGTGTGTGGCACTAATTTTCAAAAAATTGAAAAATCTGTAAACGTAGCTGACATGCTAAAGTGTATTGTGATTGCCTGCAAAAATTCATGTGGTTCTACATTTATTGTGCATGATGAAAAGAGCAAACAAGAACATGAAAGTCTTTGCTTTCAAAAAACACCAACTGCCATCACTGTTAATGACATCTTCAGAATTAATGATGTTGAATCGATTCCAAGGGAAGTTGAAGATGCGACTCTGCATATTATTAAGAAGAAATTAGCCAGTAGCAGCTCGAAAATTGCAGAATTCAAATCTGGTGGTCCTCGGGTAAGCAGTTCTAAATTACAATAATTATATTTTCAAAATCATAAAACATTAAACTTGTATATACCTTAATTTTTCAGACAATGTTTTTAAAAATGAATATTTATTACAGCATTAAATTTTACTTTAGCCAATTTACATTACATCAACACCGAAAGCATACAAAGCCAGTAGCATTGCATCACAACGTACCCTCAGAAATAGGAATAAACATGTTCAAAAAAACATAATGAATATTTCTGGCAGTGATGAAGTATCTGCTGTAAGCCAGACTGCTGTTCTGATACAGTCATTTGAACAAAAACAGAGAGTGGAAATTATAAAAAAGTCACAGATCCCACCAGTGGAGATATCTGAAGAAACCATGGTTGCTTTGAAAGCAGATATTGGAATACCATGGGAAAAACTGAAAACAATGGCTCGGTAATTTCCATTTTAAACTATTTCTTAAAAACAAATTCATTTTATGATCATCTGCATGTATTACAAATGTAAATATTTTGATTACAAACATGTTTTAATCCCTTTAGTTGGTTAAGGACATTCAACATTAAACCAGCTGCAATCAACAAACAACGACATGTAGCACAACCATGGGCTGGCAATGAATACATTGTTGAGGATACACCTTTTACAATGGAATCAAATGACCACAAAGGAGTATATGAAGTTAGAACAGCACCCTGGTCATATGTAGCAGATCTTAAATCACACATCTTAGATCGTATGGATAAACTTCATGAGTAAACTTTTTTTATCTCTATTTATAAAAATTGTTGTTAAATTAAATTTTTGAATTAATTTCTTATTGTACTTATAGCGAGATATTAACAACCAAGACAAGAATTATATATAATTCCTATTTTAATTAGGAGCAACTTTGTGACGCATCCTAAAGAATTTCAGAAAGAAATACATTTAAAGATTGGTGGAGATCATGGTGGTAAATCTTTTAAAATGAGTTACCAAGTTTGTAATGTGGAGAAACCAAACAAGAAAAGAAATACAGTGGTGTTTTCATACTTTGAGGCAAAGGATTACCGTGTTAATCTTAAAGTTGGTTTACAAACATTCAAAAGTCAAATTGACGAGCTTCAACTGAGCCACTGGAGGTAGATTTAACTTCATGTAAATCAAACCATCATGTAAATATTTTTTTAGATCATTCAAGTTTGTTTTCTTATTAGGGGATATCCAATCAGAGTTTTCATGTTTGGTGACTATGAATTTTTGTGTGCCGTTTATGGCCTTACTGGAGCAAATGGTAAATCTTATTACTTAATCGAAAGTGTTAAGCATATACCTGAAAACAGATGGAATTCAAAATGTAAGTTTTATTTTTAGGACGCCACTGTTGTTTATTTTGTAACATCACTTCAACTGAGATGCAGTTAGCAGATCGTGGAGCTTCAGAGTTTCGAACTTTAGATACTTTGAAGCGAGACTTTGAAAATTTCAATGAGGATGGTGGCAATATTAAGAAGGCAAAGTTTTTCAACAATGTCATTGGTCAGCCTATGTTCAATATTCCAATAGATCAGGTATGTTAAAGTTGTTGAAAATTCAATCTAATAAAATATACAAAGGTTATTAACTCACTGTTTTTACAACCAGGTTGCTCTCCCTGTACTCCATATCTCTCTTGGAACTTTTTTGAAATTCTTCAACATGCTAGAAGAAAAGTGTAGAATCATTGATTTAAAAATTTCAAAAAAGATTGCTGGTGTCTTCACCAGCAAAAACGATATTGAGGAATACAACATGCTGCACCAGAAGGCCAAAGATCTGGAACATTGTATTGTTGATTGCACAGAAAAAATTGAATTGGTGAATGATGCTATTGCAAGATCTGTGATTGACAATCCAGACAATGAAGAATTCATCAAAAAGACATATGAACCAAGACTAGAGTATCTTCAAACCAAATTAGTAAATAAGGTAAGTTTACAGTTACAAAGCTTAGTCTGAATGCTAACCCCCTTATTGGAAAAAACTTTTTATAAAAAAAATTAAAAAATAAAATCTAAATGAAAAAAAATATTTTGTAGGAAAAAGAAATGGAAAAACTTTTAAGATCACCATGTTTCAAAAAAAGTTATGGGCCTTGTGTAAAAAAGTTGGATGAAATTTTGTCAA
This sequence comes from Hydractinia symbiolongicarpus, assembly GCF_029227915.1. Lineage (NCBI taxonomy): Eukaryota > Metazoa > Cnidaria > Hydrozoa > Anthoathecata > Hydractiniidae > Hydractinia > Hydractinia symbiolongicarpus. The sequence goes on from NC_079881.1 coordinate 27,291,378, forward strand.
AGTTAAAAGTACAGCGGCAAGCGTATCATGGGAAGAGTTTTGTGGGAAACCACGTTCATAAAATGTTGAAGGTATATATATCATTATTATTTGGATTAAAATGTCAATTAGTATGTTTTCATACCCTTCTCCTATATATATTTTCTTTGTATAGGTTGAAAACATTATCACACTGTGCAATTCATTGCCAATATTAATTGTTGGCCTTGGTTTTGCAAGTACAGAAATTCATATGGAAGCCATTGAAGTGTGCCAATCATTTAAACTCTTATTCCACAAATATTCGAAGTGCCACAATTTGATTAACGATTCACAAGTATTTGACAAAGAACGACTCAGTGAATTAGGTAGACTTATTGTCACACTTTCAAATATTTCATATTGTTATCACATATAGCTAGCTATTTATTAGTTATGTTGCTTTAGCTAGTTAGTATCATGGTCTGCCAGTAGTATAGTCTGTGAATGTATATATGTATTTGAGTTCCTAAGATTTTTACAGCTGGCAAAATGTAAAAAACTGTGTAACACTGTTAAGGTCATCTAGGCAATGGAGCCAGCTATAGGATAAGTTTTAAGAATGCAATAAAAGTTTAAAGCTAGCTATACTCATTGGATATTATCATTTCAGACCAAAGTATCATTGACTTAATGGCATACCTTAGAAATACGTGGCCAAAAGAAAGCATCACCCCAAAACTTCATTTACTGGAGGATCATGTTCTTCCATTCCTTAAAAGATGGAAAACAGGTCTTGGGGTGTATGGAGAGCAAGGAGGTGAAGGTATTCATGCAGAATTTAATTCAATAAAAGCGATTTACTGCAGAATGCCATCTTCGGTTGCCCGAGTTCACAGCATTCTCAAGGAACACTACATTCGCGTGCATCCAAGGTGTATAGAGATGAAGCCAGAGGCAAAAAAACGAAAGAAAATAGAATAACAATATATATAATATATATATACACAAGTTATATGGTTATTTATTAGTATCATTTGCATAAAATTTTCTAATTTTACGTACCTTTGACTTTCACCATGTTCTTTTCCGATTTTTTCAGCAAAAAAATAGCCACAGCTAGCATGCATCTGCCTGTTGTCATAAACTGTTAGGACTTTGAGCTTGATGTTATCGCAAAGGTACATGTTTAAAGATGATAATAAAACTTGAGTTAGCATCTGATTAATTTTTTTACACCCTTATTCCACATTTTCTCTACACCTGTAAATTTTAAGGAAAAAATGTGCTCCTCGCCTCCGGCTTGATATTGTTCTGTCGCGTGGACTTGAATGTGATCTGTGGCTGCACTTGCCTTGGCAAGTCATAGGGCTGCCAGACCATTAGGTCAGCGGATTTAATAATAATGATGTAATGTTTTAAAGGGTCGATAAAGTCAGCGAAAAAAACGTTTTTTATAAACATGAGAAACGTGCGCGCGCGCCATTTTAAAATGTAACAATGAACACGTTGATTTCGCGCATGCGCATAATAACATTCCACTGCGAAATGAACGTGTTTAGTGGTGAAAAAATAATTTAAAAAATCGTTCGGAAAATGAGTTTACTCCCTGGGTACTTTCTTTGTATACTTTTGACTATACGGGCCAAGCCCGGGATTTACGGGAAATGGCGGGTTTTCGTTTGCCGGCGATTAAACTTCTTTTAATCAGCGTCTCATCAAAAATGAAAACATTTTTGAAAACTACAAGTCTCATGGGCTTTAGTGGTTAAATAATAATTTAAAAAATCGTTTGGGAAATGAGTTTACTCCCTGGGTACTTTCTTTGTATACTTTTGACTATACGGGCCGAGTCTGGGATTTACGGGAAATCGCAGGTTTTCGTTTGCCGGCGATTAAACTTCTTTTATTCAGCCTCTCATCAAAAATGAAAACATTTTTGAAAACAACAAGTCTCATGCGATTTAGTGGTGAAAAGATAATATAAAAAATCGTTCTGGAAATGAGTTTACTCACAGGGTACTTTCTTTGTATACTTTTGACTATACGGGCCAAGCCCGGGATTTACGGGAAATGGCGGGTTTTCGTTTGCCGGCGATTAAACTTCTTTTATTCAGCGTCTCATCAAAAATGAAAACATTTTTGAAAACTACAAATCTCATGGGCTTTAGTGGTTAAATAATAATTTAAAAAATCGTTCGGGAAATGAGTTGACTTCCTGGGTACTTTCTTTGTATACTTTTGACTATACGGGCCAAGCCCGGGATTTACGGGAAATCGCGGGTTTTCGTTTGCCGGCGATTAAACTTCTTTTATTCAGCCTCTCATCAAAAATGAAAACATTTTTAAAAACTACAAGTCTTATGCGTTTCAGTGGTGAAAAAAAAATTTAAAAAATCGTTCGGGAAATGAGTTTACTCCCTGGGTACTTTCTTCGTGTACCTTCGACTACACGGGCCAAGCCCGGGATTTAGGGGAAATCGCTGGTTTTCGTTTGCCGGCGATTAAACTTCTTTTATTCAGCGTCTCCTCAAAAATGAAAACAAGTTTGAAAACTACAAGTCTCATGCGTTTTAGTGGTGAAAATATAATTTAAAAAATCGTTCTGGAAATGAGTTTACTCACAGAGTACTTTCTTTGTATACATTCGACTATACGGGACAAGCCCGGGATTTACGGGAAATCGCAGGTTTTCGTTTGCCGGCGATTAAACCTCTTTCATTAGGCGTCTCATTAAAAATGAAAACATTTTTGAGAACTACAAGTCTCATTTGTTCTAGTGGTGCAGAAATAATTTGAAAAATCGTTCGGGAAATCAGTTTACTCCTTGGGTACTTTCTTTATATACATTCAACTATACGGGCCAAGCCCGGGATTTACGGGAAATCGCGGGTTTTCGTTTGCCGGCGATTAAACTTCTTTTATTCAGCGTCTCATCAAAAATGAAAACAAGTTTAAAAACTACAAGTCTCATGCGTTTTAGTGGTGAAAAAATAATTTAAAAAATCAATCGGGAAATGAGTTTACTCCCTGGGTACTTTCTTTTTATACTTTTGACTATACGGGCCAAGCCCGAGATTTACGGGAAATCGCGGGTTTTCGTTTGCCGGCGATTAAACTTCTTTTATTCAGCGTCTCATCAAAAATGAAAACATTTTTGAAAACTACAAGTCTTATGCGTTTTAGTGGTGAAAAAATAATTTAAAAAATCGTTCGGGAAATGAGTTTACTCCCTGGGTACTTTCTTTTTATACTTTTGACTATACGGGCCAAGCCCGGGATTTACGGGAAATCGCTGGTTTTCATTTGCCGACGATTAAACCTCTTTTATTAAGCGTTTCATCAAAAATGAAAACACTTTTGAAAACTACAAGTCTCATGCGTTTTAGTGGTGAAAAAATAATTTAAAAAATCGTTCGGAAAATGAGTTTACTCCCTGGGTACTTTCTTTGTATACTTTTGACTATACGGGCCAAGCCCGGGATTTACGGGAAATGGCGGGTTTTCGTTTGCCGGCGATTAAACTTCTTTTAATCAGCGTCTCATCAAAAATGAAAACATTTTTGAAAACTACAAGTCTCATGGGCTTTAGTGGTTAAATAATACTTTAAAAAATCGTTCGGGAAATGAGTTTACTCCCTGGGTACTTTCTTTGTATACTTTTGACTATACGGGCCGAGTCTGGGATTTACGGGAAATCGCAGGTTTTCGTTTGCCGGCGATTAAACTTCTTTTATTCAGCCTCTCATCAAAAATGAAAACATTTTTGAAAACAACAAGTCTCATGCGATTTAGTGGTGAAAAGATAATATAAAAAATCGTTCTGGAAATGAGTTTACTCACAGGGTACTTTCTTTGTATACTTTTGACTATACGGGCCAAGCCCGGGATTTACGGGAAATGGCGGGTTTTCGTTTGCCGGCGATTAAACTTCTTTTAATCAGCGTCTCATCAAAAATGAAAACATTTTTGAAAACTACAAGTCTCATGGGCTTTAGTGGTTAAATAATAATTTAAAAAATCGTTCGGGAAATGAGTTGACTTCCTGGGTACTTTCTTTGTATACTTTTGACTATACGGGCCAAGCCCGGGATTTACGGGAAATCGCGGGTTTTCGTTTGCCGGCGATTAAACTTCTTTTATTCAGCCTCTCATCAAAAATGAAAACATTTTTAAAAACTACAAGTCTTATGCGTTTCAGTGGTGAAAAAAAAATTTAAAAAATCGTTCGGGAAATGAGTTTACTCCCTGGGTACTTTCTTCGTATACCTTCGACTACACGGGCCAAGCCCGGGATTTATGGGAAATCGCTGGTTTTCGTTTGCCGTCGATTAAACCTCCTTCATTAAGCGTCCCATCAAAAATGAAAACATTTTTGAAAACTACAAGTCTCATGCGTTTTAGTGGTGAAAAAATAATTTAAAAAATCGTTCGGGAAATGAGTTTACTCCCTGGGTACTTTCTTTGTATACTTTTGACTATACGGGCCGAGTCCGGGATTTACGGGAAATCGCGGGTTTTCGTTTGCCGGCGATTAAACTTCTTTTATTCAGCGTCCCATCAAAAATGAAAACATTTTTGAAAACTACAAGTCTCATGCGTTTTAGTGGTGAAAAAATAATATCAAAAATCGTTCGGGAAATGAGTTTACTCCTTGGGTACTTTCTTTGTGTACTTTTGACTATACGGGCCAAGCCCGGGATTTACGGGAAATCGCTGGTTTTCGTTTGCCGACGATTAAACCTCTTTCATTAAGCGTTTCATCAAAAATGAAAACACTTTTGAAAACTACAAGTCTCATGCGTTTTAGTGGTGAAAAAATAATTTAAAAAATCGTTCGGAAAATGAGTTTACTCCCTGGGTACTTTCTTTGTATACTTTTGACTATACGGGCCAAGCCCGGGATTTACGGGAAATGGCGGGTTTTCGTTTGCCGGCGATTAAACTTCTTTTAATCAGCGTCTCATCAAAAATGAACACATTTTTGAAAACTACAAGTCTCATGGGCTTTAGTGGTTAAATAATAATTAAAAAAATTGTTCGGGAAATGAGTTTACTCCCTGGGTACTTTTTTTGTATACTTTTGACTATACGGGCCGAGTCTGGGATTTACGGGAAATAGCAGGTTTTCGTTTGCCGGCGATTAAACTTCTTTTATTCAGCGTCTCATCAAAAATGAAAACATTTTTGAAAACTACAAGTCTAATGCGATTTAGTGGTGAAAAGATAATTTAAAAAATCGTTCTGGAAATGAGTTTACTCACAGGGCACTTTCTTTGTATACATTCGACTATACGGGACAAGCCGGGATTTACGGGAAATCGCAGGTTTTCGTTTGCCGGCCATTAAACCTCTTTCATTAAGGGTCTCATTAAAAATGAAAACATTTTTGAGAACTACAAGTCTCATTCGTTCTAGTGGTGCAGAAATAATTTGAAAAATCGTTCGGGAAATCAGTTTACTCCTTGGGTACTTTCTTTATGTACATTCAACTATACGGGCCAAGCCCGGGATTTACGGGAAATGGCGGGTTTTCGTTTGCCGGCGATTAAACTTCTTTTAATCAGCGTCTCATCAAAAATGAAAACATTTTTGAAAACTATAAGTCTCATGGGCTTTAGTGGTTAAATAATAATTTAAAAAATCGTTCGGGAAATGAGTTTACTCCCTGGGTACTTTCTTTGTATACTTTTGACTATACGGGCCGAGTCTGGGATTTACGGGAAATCGCAGGTTTTCGTTTGCCGGCGATTAAACTTCTTTTATTCAGCGTCTCATCAAAAATGAAAACATTTTTGAAAACAACAAGTCTCATGCGGGTTAGTGGTGAAAAGATAATTTAAAAAATCGTTCTGGAAATGAGTTTACTCACAGGGTACTTTCTTTGTATACATTCGACTATACGGGACAAGCCCGGAATTTACGGGAAATCGCAGGTTTTCGTTTGCCGGCGATTAAACCTCTTTCATTAAGCGTCTCATTAAAAATGAAAACATTTTTGAGAACTACAAGTCTCATTCGTTCTAGTGGTGCAGAAATAATTTGAAAAATCGTTCGGGAAATCAGTTTACTCCTTGGGTACTTTCTTTATATACATTCAACTATACGGGCCAAGCCCGGGATTTACGGGAAATCGCAGTTTTCGTTTGCCGGCGATTAAACTTCTTTTATTCAGCGTCTCATCAAAAATGAAAACAAGTTTAAAAACTACAAGTCTCATGCGTTTTAGTGGTGAAAAAATAATTTAAAAAATCGTTCGGGAAATGAGTTTACTCCCTGGGTACTTTCTTTTTATACTTTTGACTATACAGGCCAAGCCCGGGATTTACGGGAAATCGCGGGTTTTCGTTTGCCGGCGATTAAACTTCTTTTATTCAGCGTCTCATCAAAAATGAAAACATTTTTGAAAACTACAAGTCTCATGCGTTTTAGTGGTGAAAAAATAATTTAAAAAATCGTTCTGGAAATGAGTTTACTCACAGGGTACTTTCTTTGTATACATTCGACTATGCGGGCCAAGCCCGGGATTTACGGGAAATCGCGAGTTTTCGTTTGCCGGCGATTAAACTTCTTTTTTTCAGCGTCCCATCAAAAATGAAAACATTTTTGAAAACTACAAGTCTCATGCGTTTTAGTGGTGAAAAAAATAATATCAAAAATCGTTCGGGAAATGAGTTTACTCCCTGGGTACTTTCTTTGTATACTTTTGACTATACGGGCCAAGCCGGGATTTACGGGAAATCGCTGGTTTTCGTTTGCTGGCGATTAAACCTCTTTCATTAAGCGTTTCATCAAAAATGAAAACACTTTTGAAAACTACAAGTCTCATGCGTTTTAGTGGTGAAAAAATAATTTAAAAAATCGTTCGGAAAATGAGTTTACTTCCTGGGTACTTTCTTTGTATACTTTTGACTATACGGGCCAAGCCCGGGATTTACGGGAAATGGCGGGTTTTCGTTTGCCGGCGATTAAACTTCTTTTAATCAGCGTCTCATCAAAAATGAAAACATTTTTGAAAACTACAAGTCTCATGGGCTTTAGTGGTTAAATAATAATTTAAAAAATCGTTCGGGAAATGAGTTTACTCCCTGGGTACTTTCTTTGTATATTTTTGACTATACGGGCCGAGTCTGGGATTTACGGGAAATCGCAGGTTTTCGTTTGCCGGCGATTAAACTTCTTTTATTCAGCCTCTCATCAAAAATGAAAACATTTTTGAAAACAACAAGTCTCATGCGATTTAGTGGTGAAAAGATAATATAAAAAATCGTTCTGGAAATGAGTTTACTCACAGGGTACTTTCTTTGTATACTTTTGACTATACGGGCCAAGCCCGGGATTTACGGGAAATGGCGGGTTTTCGTTTGCCGGCGATTAAACTTCTTTTAATCAGCGTCTCATCAAAAATGAAAACATTTTTGAAAACTACAAGTCTCATGGGCTTTAGTGGTTAAATAATAATTTAAAAAATCGTTCGGGAAATGAGTTTACTTCCTGGGTACTTTCTTTGTATACTTTTGACTATACGGGCCGAGTCTGGGATTTACGGGAAATCGCAGGTTTTCGTTTGCCGGCGATTAAACTTCTTTTATTCAGCGTCTCATCAAAAATGAAAACATTTTTGAAAACTACAAGTCTTATGCGTTTTAGTGGTGAAAAAATAATTTAAAAAATCGTTCGGGAAATGAGTTTACTCCCTGGGTACTTTCTTTTTATACTTTTGACTATACGGGCCAAGCCCGGGATTTACGGGAAATCGCTGGTTTTCATTTGCCGACGATTAAACCTCTTTTATTAAGCGTTTCATCAAAAATGAAAACACTTTTGAAAACTACAAGTCTCATGCGTTTTAGTGGTGAAAAAATAATTTAAAAAATCGTTCGGAAAATGAGTTTACTTCCTGGGTACTTTCTTTGTATACTTTTGACTATACGGGCCAAGCCCGGGATTTACGGGAAATGGCGGGTTTTCGTTTGCCGGCGATTAAACTTCTTTTAATCAGCGTCTCATCAAAAATGAAAACATTTTTGAAAACTACAAGTCTCATGGGCTTTAGTGGTTAAATAATAATTTAAAAAATCGTTCGGGAAATGAGTTTACTCCCTGGGTACTTTCTTTGTATATTTTTGACTATACGGGCCGAGTCTGGGATTTACGGGAAATCGCAGGTTTTCGTTTGCCGGCGATTAAACTTCTTTTATTCAGCCTCTCATCAAAAATGAAAACATTTTTGAAAACTACAAGTCTCATGCGTTTTAGTGGTGAAAAAATAATATCAAAAATCGTTCGGGAAATGAGTTTACTCCCTGGGTACTTTCTTTGTATATTTTTGACTATACGGGCCGAGTCTGGGATTTACGGGAAATCGCAGGTTTTCGTTTGCCGGCGATTAAACTTCTTTTATTCAGCCTCTCATCAAAAATGAAAACATTTTTGAAAACTACAAGTCTCATGCGTTTTAGTGGTGAAAAAATAATATCAAAAATCGTTCGGGAAATGAGTTTACTCCTTGGGTACTTTCTTTGTGTACTTTTGACTATACGGGCCAAGCCCGGGATTTACGGGAAATCGCTGGTTTTCGTTTGCCGACGATTAAACCTCTTTCATTAAGCGTTTCATCAAAAATGAAAACACTTTTGAAAACTACAAGTCTCATGCGTTTTAGTGGTGAAAAAATAATTTAAAAAATCGTTCGGAAAATGAGTTTACTCCCTGGGTACTTTCTTTGTATACTTTTGACTATACGGGCCAAGCCCGGGATTTACGGGAAATGGCGGGTTTTCGTTTGCCGGCGATTAAACTTCTTTTAATCAGCGTCTCATCAAAAATGAACACATTTTTGAAAACTACAAGTCTCATGGGCTTTAGTGGTTAAATAATAATTAAAAAAATTGTTCGGGAAATGAGTTTACTCCCTGGGTACTTTTTTTGTATACTTTTGACTATACGGGCCGAGTCTGGGATTTACGGGAAATAGCAGGTTTTCGTTTGCCGGCGATTAAACTTCTTTTATTCAGCGTCTCATCAAAAATGAAAACATTTTTGAAAACTACAAGTCTAATGCGATTTAGTGGTGAAAAGATAATTTAAAAAATCGTTCTGGAAATGAGTTTACTCACAGGGCACTTTCTTTGTATACATTCGACTATACGGGACAAGCCGGGATTTACGGGAAATCGCAGGTTTTCGTTTGCCGGCCATTAAACCTCTTTCATTAAGGGTCTCATTAAAAATGAAAACATTTTTGAGAACTACAAGTCTCATTCGTTCTAGTGGTGCAGAAATAATTTCAAAAATCGTTCGGGAAATCAGTTTACTCCTTGGGTACTTTCTTTATGTACATTCAACTATACGGCCCAAGCCCGGGATTTACGGGAAATGGCGGGTTTTCGTTTGCCGGCGATTAAACTTCTTTTAATCAGCGTCTCATCAAAAATGAAAACATTTTTGAAAACTACAAGTCTCATGGGCTTTAGTGGTTAAATAATAATTTAAAAAATCGTTCGGGAAATGAGTTTACTCCCTGGGTACTTTCTTTGTATACTTTTGACTATACGGGCCGAGTCTGGGATTTACGGGAAATCGCAGGTTTTCGTTTGCCGGCGATTAAACTTCTTTTATTCAGCGTTTCATCAAAAATGAAAACATTTTTGAAAACAACAAGTCTCATGCGATTTAGTGGTGAAAAGATAATTTAAAAAATCGTTCTGGAAATGAGTTTACTCACAGAGTACTTTCTTTGTATACATTCGACTATACGGGACAAGCCCGGGATTTACTGGAAATCGCAGGTTTTCGTTTGCCGGCGATTAAACCTCTTTCATTAGGCGTCTCATTAAAAATGAAAACATTTTTGAGAACTACAAGTCTCATTTGTTCTAGTGGTGCAGAAATAATTTGAAAAATCGTTCGGGAAATCAGTTTACTCCTTGGGTACTTTCTTTATATACATTCAACTATACGGGCCAAGCCCGGGATTTACGGGAAATCGCGGGTTTTCGTTTGCCGGCGATTAAACTTCTTTTATTCAGCGTCTCATCAAAAATGAAAACAAGTTTAAAAACTACAAGTCTCATGCGTTTTAGTGGTGAAAAAATAATTTAAAAAATCAATCGGGAAATGAGTTTACTCCCTGGGTACTTTCTTTTTATACTTTTGACTATACGGGCCAAGCCCGGGATTTACGGGAAATCGCGGGTTTTCGTTTGCCGGCGATTAAACTTCTTTTATTCAGCGTCTCATCAAAAATGAAAACAAGTTTAAAAACTACAAGTCTCATGCGTTTTAGTGGTGAAAAAATAATTTAAAAAATCAATCGGGAAATGAGTTTACTCCCTGGGTACTTTCTTTTTATACTTTTGACTATACGGGCCAAGCCCGGGATTTACGGGAAATCGCGGGTTTTCGTTTGCCGGCGATTAAACTTCTTTTATTCAGCGTCTCATCAAAAATGAAAACATTTTTGAAAACTACAAGTCTTATGCGTTTTAGTGGTGAAAAAATAATTTAAAAAATCGTTCGGGAAATGAGTTTACTCCCTGGGTACTTTCTTTTTATACTTTTGACTATACGGGCCAAGCCCGGGATTTACGGGAAATGGCTGGTTTTCATTTGCCGACGATTAAACCTCTTTTATTAAGCGTTTCATCAAAAATGAAAACACTTTTGAAAACTACAAGTCTCATGCGTTTTAGTGGTGAAAAAATAATTTAAAAAATCGTTCGGAAAATGAGTTTACTTCCTGGGTACTTTCTTTGTATACTTTTGACTATACGGGCCAAGCCCGGGATTTACGGGAAATGGCGGGTTTTCGTTTGCCGGCGATTAAACTTCTTTTAATCAGCGTCTCATCAAAAATGAAAACATTTTTGAAAACTACAAGTCTCATGGGCTTTAGTGGTTAAATAATAATTTAAAAAATCGTTCGGGAAATGAGTTTACTCCCTGGGTACTTTCTTTGTATATTTTTGACTATACGGGCCGAGTCTGGGATTTACGGGAAATCGCAGGTTTTCGTTTGCCGGCGATTAAACTTCTTTTATTCAGCCTCTCATCAAAAATGAAAACATTTTTGAAAACAACAAGTCTCATGCGATTTAGTGGTGAAAAGATAATATAAAAAATCGTTCTGGAAATGAGTTTACTCACAGGGTACTTTCTTTGTATACTTTTGACTATACGGGCCAAGCCCGGGATTTACGGGAAATGGCGGGTTTTCGTTTGCCGGCGATTAAACTTCTTTTAATCAGCGTCTCATCAAAAATGAAAACATTTTTGAAAACTACAAGTCTCATGGGCTTTAGTGGTTAAATAATAATTTAAAAAATCGTTCGGGAAATGAGTTTACTTCCTGGGTACTTTCTTTGTATACTTTTAACTATACGGGCCGAGTCTGGGATTTACGGGAAATCGCAGGTTTTCGTTTGCCGGCGATTAAACTTCTTTTATTCAGCGTCTCATCAAAAATGAAAACATTTTTGAAAACAACAAGTCTCATGCGGGTTAGTGGTGAAAAGATAATTTAAAAAATCGTTCTGGAAATGAGTTTACTCACAGGGTACTTTCTTTGTATACATTCGACTATACGGGACAAGCCCGGAATTTACGGGAAATCGCAGGTTTTCGTTTGCCGGCGATTAAACCTCTTTCATTAAGCGTTTCATCAAAAATGAAAACACTTTTGAAAACTACAAGTCTCATGCGTTTTAGTGGTGCAGAAATAATTTGAAAAATCGTTCGGGAAATCAGTTTACTCATTGGGTACCTTCTTTGTATACTTTTGACTATACGTGCCAAGCCCGGGATTTACGGGAAATCGCAGGTTTTCGTTTGCCGGCGATTAAATTTCTTTTAAACAGCGTCTCATCAAAAATGAAAACATTTTTGAAAACTACAAGTCTCATGCGTTTTAGTGGTGAAAAAAAAATTTAAAAAATCGTTCGGGAAATAAGTTTACTCCCTGGGTACTTTCTTTGTATACTTTTGACTATACGGGCCAAGCCCGGGATTTACGGGAAATCGCGGGTTTTCGTTTGCCGGCGATTAAACTTCTTTTATTCAGCCTCTCATCAAAAATGAAAACATTTTTAAAAACTACAAGTCTTATGCGTTTCAGTGGTGAAAAAGAAATTTAAAAAATCGTTCGGGAAATGAGTTTACTCCCTGGGTACTTTCTTCGTATACATTCGACTACATGGGCCAAGCCCGGGATTTAGGGGAAATCGCTGGTTTTCGTTTGCCGGCGATTAAACCTCCTTCATTAAGCGTCCCATCTAAAATGAAAACATTTTTGAAAACTACAAGTCTCATGCGTTTTAGTGGTGAAAAAATAATTTAAAAAATCGTTCGGGAAATGAGTTTACTCCCTGGGTACTTTCTTTGTATACTTTTGACTATACGGGCCAAGTCCGGGATTTAAGGGAAATCGCGGGTTTTCGTTTGCTGGCGATTAAACCTCTTTCATTAAGCGTTTCATCAAAAATGAAAACACTTTTGAAAACTACAAGTCTCATGCGTTTTAGTGGTGAAAAAATAATTTAAAAAATCGTTCGGAAAATGAGTTTACTCCCTGGGTACTTTCTTCGTATACTTTTGACTATACGGGCCAAGCCCGGGATTTACGGGAAATCGCGGGTTTTGGTTTGCCGGCGATTAAACTTCTTTTATTCAGCGTCTCATCAAAAATGAAAACATTTTTGAAAACTACAAGTCTCATGCGTTTTAGTGGTGAAAAAAAAATTTAAAAAATCGTTCGGGAAATAAGTTTACTCCCTGGGTACTTTCTTTGTATACTTTTGACTATACGGGCCAAGTCCGGGATTTACGGGAAATCGCGGGTTTTCGTTTGCCGGCGATTAAACTTCTTTTATTCAGCCTCTCATCAAAAATGAAAACATTTTTAAAAACTACAAGTCTCATGCGTTTTAGTGGTGAAAAAATAATTTAAAAAATCGTTCGGAAAATGAGTTTACTCCCTGGGTACTTTCTTTGTATACTTTTGACTATACGGGCCAAGCCCGGGATTTACGGGAAATGGCGGGTTTTCGTTTGCCGGCGATTAAACTTCTTTTAATCAGCGTCTCATCAAAAATGAAAACATTTTTGAAAACTACAAGTCTCAGGGGCTTTAGTGGTTAAATAATAATTTAAAAAATCGTTCGGGAAATGAGTTTACTCCCTGGGTACTTTCTTTGTATACTTTTGACTATACGGGCCGAGTCTGGGATTTACGGGAAATCGCAGGTTTTCGTTTGCCGGCGATTAAACTTCTTTTATTCAGCCTCTCATCAAAAATGAAAACATTTTTGAAAACAACAAGTCTCATGCGATTTAGTGGTGAAAAGATAATATAAAAAATCGTTCTGGAAATGAGTTTACTCCCTGGGTACTTTCTTCGTATACATTCGACTACATGGGCCAAGCCCGGGATTTAGGGGAAATCGCTGGTTTTCGTTTGCCGGCGATTAAACCTCCTTCATTAAGCGTCCCATCTAAAATGAAAACATTTTTGAAAACTACAAGTCTCATGCGTTTTAGTGGTGAAAAAATAATTTAAAAAATCGTTCGGGAAATGAGTTTACTCCCTGGGTACTTTCTTTGTATACTTTTGACTATACGGGCCAAGTCCGGGATTTACGGGAAATCGCGGGTTTTCGTTTGCCGACGATTAAACCTCTTTCATTAAGCGTTTCATCAAAAATGAAAACACTTTTGAAAACTACAAGTCTCATGCGTTTTAGTGGTGAAAAAATAATTTAAAAAATCGTTCGGAAAATGAGTTTACTCCCTGGGTACTTTCTTTGTATACTTTTGACTATACGGGCCAAGCCCGGGATTTAAGGGAAATCGCGGGTTTTGGTTTGCCGGCGATTAAACTTCTTTTATTCAGCGTCTCATCAAAAATGAAAACATTTTTGAAAACTACAAGTCTCATGCGTTTTAGTGTTGAAAAAAAAATTTAAAAAATCGTTCGGGAAATAAGTTTACTCCCTGGGTACTTTCTTTGTATACTTTTGACTATACGGGCCAAGTCCGGGATTTACGGGAAATCGCGGGTTTTCGTTTGCCGGCGATTAAACTTCTTTTATTCAGCCTGTCATCAAAAATGAAAACATTTTTAAAAACTACAAGTCTTATGCGTTTTAGTGGTGAAAAAATAATTTAAAAAATCGTTCGGGAAATGAGTTTACTCCCTGGGTACTTTCTTTTTATACTTTTGACTATACGGGCCAAGCCCGGGATTTACGGGAAATCGCTGGTTTTCATTTGCCGACGATTAAACCTCTTTTATTAAGCGTTTCATCAAAAATGAAAACACTTTTGAAAACTACAAGTCTCATGCGTTTTAGTGGTGAAAAAATAATTTAAAAAATCGTTCGGAAAATGAGTTTACTCCCTGGGTACTTTCTTTGTATACTTTTGACTATACGGGCCAAGCCCGGGATTTACGGGAAATGGCGGGTTTTCGTTTGCCGGCGATTAAACTTCTTTTAATCAGCGTCTCATCAAAAATGAAAACATTTTTGAAAACTACAAGTCTCAGGGGCTTTAGTGGTTAAATAATAATTTAAAAAATCGTTCGGGAAATGAGTTTACTCCCTGGGTACTTTCTTTGTATACTTTTGACTATACGGGCCGAGTCTGGGATTTACGGGAAATCGCAGGTTTTCGTTTGCCGGCGATTAAACTTCTTTTATTCAGCCTCTCATCAAAAATGAAAACATTTTTGAAAACAACAAATCTCATGCGATTTAGTGGTGAAAAGATAATATAAAAAATCGTTCTGGAAATGAGTTTACTCACAGGGTACTTTCTTTGTATACTTTTGACTATACGGGCCAAGCCCGGGATTTACGGGAAATGGCGGGTTTTCGTTTGCCGGCGATTAAACTTCTTTTAATCAGCGTCTCATCAAAAATGAAAACATTTTTGAAAACTACAAGTTTCATGGGCTTTAGTGGTTAAATAATAATTTAAAAAATCGTTCGGGAAATGAGTTTACTTCCTGGGTACTTTCTTTGTATACTTTTGACTATACGGGCCGAGTCTGGGATTTACGGGAAATGGCAGGTTTTCGTTTGCCGGCGATTAAACTTCTTTTATTCAGCGTCTCATCAAAAATGAAAACATTTTTGAAAACAACAAGTCTCATGCGGGTTAGTGGTGAAAAGATAATTTAAAAAATCGTTCTGGAAATGAGTTTACTCACAGGGTACTTTCTTTGTATACATTCGACTATACGGGACAAGCCCGGAATTTACGGGAAATCGCAGGTTTTCGTTTGCCGGCGATTAAACCTCTTTCATTAAGCGTCTCATTAAAAATGAAAACATTTTTGAGAACTACAAGTCTCATTCGTTCTAGTGGTGCAGAAATAATTTGAAAAATCGTTCGGGAAATCAGTTTACTCCTTGGGTACTTTCTTTATATACATTCAACTATACGGGCCAAGCCCGGGATTTACGGGAAATCGCAGTTTTCGTTTGCCGGCGATTAAACTTCTTTTATTCAGCGTCTCATCAAAAATGAAAACAAGTTTAAAAACTACAAGTCTCATGCGTTTTAGTGGTGAAAAAATAATTTAAAAAATCGTTCGGGAAATGAGTTTACTCCCTGGGTACTTTCTTTTTATACTTTTGACTATACAGGCCAAGCCCGGGATTTACGGGAAATCGCGGGTTTTCGTTTGCCGGCGATTAAACTTCTTTTATTCAGCGTCTCATCAAAAATGAAAACATTTTTGAAAACTACAAGTCTTATGCGTTTTAGTGGTGAAAAAATAATTTAAAAAATCGTTCTGGAAATGAGTTTACTCACAGGGTACTTTCTTTGTATACATTCGACTATGCGGGCCAAGCCCGGGATTTACGGGAAATCGCGAGTTTTCGTTTGCCGGCGATTAAACTTCTTTTTTTCAGCGTCCCATCAAAAATGAAAACATTTTTGAAAACTACAAGTCTCATGCGTTTTAGTGGTGAAAAAAATAATATCAAAAATCGTTCGGGAAATGAGTTTACTCCCTGGGTACTTTCTTTGTATACTTTTGACTATACGGGCCAACCCGGGATTTACGGGAAATCGCTGGTTTTCGTTTGCTGGCGATTAAACCTCTTTCATTAAGCGTTTCATCAAAAATGAAAACACTTTTGAAAACTACAAGTCTCATGCGTTTTAGTGGTGCAGAAATAATTTGAAAAATCGTTCGGGAAATCAGTTTACTCATTGGGTACCTTCTTTGTATACTTTTGACTATACGTGCCAAGCCCGGGATTTACGGGAAATCGCAGGTTTTCGTTTGCCGGCGATTAAATTTCTTTTAATCAGCGTCTCATCAAAAATGAAAACATTTTTGAAAACTACAAGTCTCATGCGTTTTAGTGGTGAAAAAAAAATTTAAAAAATCGTTCGGGAAATAAGTTTACTCCCTGGGTACTTTCTTTGTATACTTTTGACTATACGGGCCAAGCCTGGGATTTACGGGAAATCGCGGGTTTTCATTTGCCGGCGATTAAACTTCTTTTATTCAGCCTCTCATCAAAAATGAAAACATTTTTAAAAACTACAAGTCTTATGCGTTTCAGTGGTGAAAAAAAAATTTAAAAAATCGTTCGGGAAATGAGTTTACTCCCTGGGTACTTTCTTCGTATACATTCGACTACATGGGCCAAGCCCGGGATTTAGGGGAAATCGCTGGTTTTCGTTTGCCGGCGATTAAACCTCCTTCATTAAGCGTCCCATCTAAAATGAAAACATTTTTGAAAACTACAAGTCTCATGCGTTTTAGTGGTGAAAAAATAATTTAAAAAATCGTTCGGGAAATGAGTTTACTCCCTGGGTACTTTCTTTGTATACTTTTGACTATACGGGCCAAGTCCGGGATTTACGGGAAATCGCGGGTTTTCGTTTGCCGACGATTAAACCTCTTTCATTAAGCGTTTCATCAAAAATCAAAACACTTTTGAAAACTACAAGTCTCATGCGTTTTAGTGGTGAAAAAATAATTTAAAAAATCGTTCGGAAAATGAGTTTACTCCCTGGGTACTTTCTTCGTATACTTTTGACTATACGGGCCAAGCCCGGGATTTACGGGAAATCGCGGGTTTTGGTTTGCCGGCGATTAAACTTCTTTTATTCAGCGTCTCATCAAAAATGAAAACATTTTTGAAAACTACAAGTCTCATGCGTTTTAGTGGTGAAAAAAAAATTTAAAAAATCGTTCGGGAAATAAGTTTACTCCCTGGGTACTTTCTTTGTATACTTTTGACTATACGGGCCAAGTCCGGGATTTACGGGAAATCGCGGGTTTTCGTTTGCCGGCGATTAAACTTCTTTTATTCAGCCTCTCATCAAAAATGAAAACATTTTTAAAAACTACAAGTCTCATGCGTTTTAGTGGTGAAAAAATAATTTAAAAAATCGTTCGGAAAATGAGTTTACTCCCTGGGTACTTTCTTTGTATACTTTTGACTATACGGGCCAAGCCCGGGATTTACGGGAAATGGCGGGTTTTCGTTTGCCGGCGATTAAACTTCTTTTAATCAGCGTCTCATCAAAAATGAAAACATTTTTGAAAACTACAAGTCTCAGGGGCTTTAGTGGTTAAATAATAATTTAAAAAATCGTTCGGGAAATGAGTTTACTCCCTGGGTACTTTCTTTGTATACTTTTGACTATACGGGCCGAGTCTGGGATTTACGGGAAATCGCAGGTTTTCGTTTGCCGGCGATTAAACTTCTTTTATTCAGCCTCTCATCAAAAATGAAAACATTTTTGAAAACAACAAGTCTCATGCGATTTAGTGGTGAAAAGATAATATAAAAAATCGTTCTGGAAATGAGTTTACTCCCTGGGTACTTTCTTCGTATACATTCGACTACATGGGCCAAGCCCGGGATTTAGGGGAAATCGCTGGTTTTCGTTTGCCGGCGATTAAACCTCCTTCATTAAGCGTCCCATCTAAAATGAAAACATTTTTGAAAACTACAAGTCTCATGCGTTTTAGTGGTGAAAAAATAATTTAAAAAATCGTTCGGGAAATGAGTTTACTCCCTGGGTACTTTCTTTGTATACTTTTGACTATACGGGCCAAGTCCGGGATTTACGGGAAATCGCGGGTTTTCGTTTGCCGACGATTAAACCTCTTTCATTAAGCGTTTCATCAAAAATGAAAACACTTTTGAAAACTACAAGTCTCATGCGTTTTAGTGGTGAAAAAATAATTTAAAAAATCGTTCGGAAAATGAGTTTACTCCCTGGGTACTTTCTTTGTATACTTTTGACTATACGGGCCAAGCCCGGGATTTAAGGGAAATCGCGGGTTTTGGTTTGCCGGCGATTAAACTTCTTTTATTCAGCGTCTCATCAAAAATGAAAACATTTTTGAAAACTACAAGTCTCATGCGTTTTAGTGTTGAAAAAAAAATTTAAAAAATCGTTCGGGAAATAAGTTTACTCCCTGGGTACTTTCTTTGTATACTTTTGACTATACGGGCCAAGTCCGGGATTTACGGGAAATCGCGGGTTTTCGTTTGCCGGCGATTAAACTTCTTTTATTCAGCCTCTCATCAAAAATGAAAACATTTTTAAAAACTACAAGTCTTATGCGTTTTAGTGGTGAAAAAATAATTTAAAAAATCGTTCGGGAAATGAGTTTACTCCCTGGGTACTTTCTTTTTATACTTTTGACTATACGGGCCAAGCCCGGGATTTACGGGAAATCGCTGGTTTTCATTTGCCGACGATTAAACCTCTTTTATTAAGCGTTTCATCAAAAATGAAAACACTTTTGAAAACTACAAGTCTCATGCGTTTTAGTGGTGAAAAAATAATTTAAAAAATCGTTCGGAAAATGAGTTTACTCCCTGGGTACTTTCTTTGTATACTTTTGACTATACGGGCCAAGCCCGGGATTTACGGGAAATGGCGGGTTTTCGTTTGCCGGCGATTAAACTTCTTTTAATCAGCGTCTCATCAAAAATGAAAACATTTTTGAAAACTACAAGTCTCAGGGGCTTTAGTGGTTAAATAATAATTTAAAAAATCGTTCGGGAAATGAGTTTACTCCCTGGGTACTTTCTTTGTATACTTTTGACTATACGGGCCGAGTCTGGGATTTACGGGAAATCGCAGGTTTTCGTTTGCCGGCGATTAAACTTCTTTTATTCAGCCTCTCATCAAAAATGAAAACATTTTTGAAAACAACAAATCTCATGCGATTTAGTGGTGAAAAGATAATATAAAAAATCGTTCTGGAAATGAGTTTACTCACAGGGTACTTTCTTTGTATACTTTTGACTATACGGGCCAAGCCCGGGATTTACGGGAAATGGCGGGTTTTCGTTTGCCGGCGATTAAACTTCTTTTAATCAGCGTCTCATCAAAAATGAAAACATTTTTGAAAACTACAAGTTTCATGGGCTTTAGTGGTTAAATAATAATTTAAAAAATCGTTCGGGAAATGAGTTTACTTCCTGGGTTCTTTCTTTGTATACTTTTGACTATACGGGCCGAGTCTGGGATTTACGGGAAATGGCAGGTTTTCGTTTGCCGGCGATTAAACTTCTTTTATTCAGCGTCTCATCAAAAATGAAAACATTTTTGAAAACAACAAGTCTCATGCGGGTTAGTGGTGAAAAGATAATTTAAAAAATCGTTCTGCAAATGAGTTTACTCACAGGGTACTTTCTTTGTATACATTCGACTATACGGGACAAGCCCGGAATTTACGGGAAATCGCAGGTTTTCGTTTGCCGGCGATTAAACCTCTTTCATTAAGCGTCTCATTAAAAATGAAAACATTTTTGAGAACTACAAGTCTCATTCGTTCTAGTGGTGCAGAAATAATTTGAAAAATCGTTCGGGAAATCAGTTTACTCCTTGGGTACTTTCTTTATATACATTCAACTATACGGGCCAAGCCCGGGATTTACGGGAAATCGCAGTTTTCGTTTGCCGGCGATTAAACTTCTTTTATTCAGCGTCTCATCAAAAATGAAAACAAGTTTAAAAACTACAAGTCTCATGCGTTTTAGTGGTGAAAAAATAATTTAAAAAATCGTTCGGGAAATGAGTTTACTCCCTGGGTACTTTCTTTTTATACTTTTGACTATACAGGCCAAGCCCGGGATTTACGGGAAATCGCGGGTTTTCGTTTGCCGGCGATTAAACTTCTTTTATTCAGCGTCTCATCAAAAATGAAAACATTTTTGAAAACTACAAGTCTTATGCGTTTTAGTGGTGAAAAAATAATTTAAAAAATCGTTCTGGAAATGAGTTTACTCACAGGGTACTTTCTTTGTATACATTCGACTATGCGGGCCAAGCCCGGGATTTACGGGAAATCGCGAGTTTTCGTTTGCCGGCGATTAAACTTCTTTTTTTCAGCGTCCCATCAAAAATGAAAACATTTTTGAAAACTACAAGTCTCATGCGTTTTAGTGGTGAAAAAAATAATATCAAAAATCGTTCGGGAAATGAGTTTACTCCCTGGGTACTTTCTTTGTATACTTTTGACTATACGGGCCAAGCCGGGATTTACGGGAAATCGCTGGTTTTCGTTTGCTGGCGATTAAACCTCTTTCATTAAGCGTTTCATCAAAAATGAAAACACTTTTGAAAACTACAAGTCTCATGCGTTTTAGTGGTGCAGAAATAATTTGAAAAATCGTTCGGGAAATCAGTTTACTCATTGGGTACCTTCTTTGTATACTTTTGACTATACGTGCCAAGCCCGGGATTTACGGGAAATCGCAGGTTTTCGTTTGCCGGCGATTAAATTTCTTTTAATCAGCGTCTCATCAAAAATGAAAACATTTTTGAAAACTACAAGTCTCATGCGTTTTAGTGGTGAAAAAAAAATTTAAAAAATCGTTCGGGAAATAAGTTTACTCCCTGGGTACTTTCTTTGTATACTTTTGACTATACGGGCCAAGCCTGGGATTTACGGGAAATCGCGGGTTTTCATTTGCCGGCGATTAAACTTCTTTTATTCAGCGTCTCATCAAAAATGAAAACATTTTTGAAAACAACAAGTCTCATGCGGGTTAGTGGTGAAAAGATAATTTAAAAAATCGTTCTGGAAATGAGTTTACTCACAGGGTACTTTCTTTGTATACATTCGACTATACGGGACAAGCCCGGAATTTACGGGAAATCGCAGGTTTTCGTTTGCCGGCGATTAAACCTCTTTCATTAAGCGTCTCATTAAAAATGAAAACATTTTTGAGAACTACAAGTCTCATTCGTTCTAGTGGTGCAGAAATAATTTGAAAAATCGTTCGGGAAATCAGTTTACTCCTTGGGTACTTTCTTTATATACATTCAACTATACGGGCCAAGCCCGGGATTTACGGGAAATCGCAGTTTTCGTTTGCCGGCGATTAAACTTCTTTTATTCAGCGTCTCATCAAAAATGAAAACAAGTTTAAAAACTACAAGTCTCATGCGTTTTAGTGGTGAAAAAATAATTTAAAAAATCGTTCGGGAAATGAGTTTACTCCCTGGGTACTTTCTTTTTATACTTTTGACTATACAGGCCAAGCCCGGGATTTACGGGAAATCGCGGGTTTTCGTTTGCCGGCGATTAAACTTCTTTTATTCAGCGTCTCATCAAAAATGAAAACATTTTTGAAAACTACAAGTCTTATGCGTTTTAGTGGTGAAAAAATAATTTAAAAAATCGTTCTGGAAATGAGTTTACTCACAGGGTACTTTCTTTGTATACATTCGACTATGCGGGCCAAGCCCGGGATTTACGGGAAATCGCGAGTTTTCGTTTGCCGGCGATTAAACTTCTTTTTTTCAGCGTCCCATCAAAAATGAAAACATTTTTGAAAACTACAAGTCTCATGCGTTTTAGTGGTGAAAAAAATAATATCAAAAATCGTTCGGGAAATGAGTTTACTCCCTGGGTACTTTCTTTGTATACTTTTGACTATACGGGCCAAGCCGGGATTTACGGGAAATCGCTGGTTTTCGTTTGCTGGCGATTAAACCTCTTTCATTAAGCGTTTCATCAAAAATGAAAACACTTTTGAAAACTACAAGTCTCATGCGTTTTAGTGGTGCAGAAATAATTTGAAAAATCGTTCGGGAAATCAGTTTACTCATTGGGTACCTTCTTTGTATACTTTTGACTATACGTGCCAAGCCCGGGATTTACGGGAAATCGCAGGTTTTCGTTTGCCGGCGATTAAATTTCTTTTAATCAGCGTCTCATCAAAAATGAAAACATTTTTGAAAACTACAAGTCTCATGCGTTTTAGTGGTGAAAAAAAAATTTAAAAAATCGTTCGGGAAATGAGTTTACTCCCTGGGTACTTTCTTTTTATACTTTTGACTATACAGGCCAAGCCCGGGATTTACGGGAAATCGCGGGTTTTCGTTTGCCGGCGATTAAACTTCTTTTATTCAGCGTCTCATCAAAAATGAAAACATTTTTGAAAACTACAAGTCTTATGCGTTTTAGTGGTGAAAAAATAATTTAAAAAATCGTTCTGGAAATGAGTTTACTCACAGGGTACTTTCTTTGTATACATTCGACTATGCGGGCCAAGCCCGGGATTTACGGGAAATCGCGAGTTTTCGTTTGCCGGCGATTAAACTTCTTTTTTTCAGCGTCCCATCAAAAATGAAAACATTTTTGAAAACTACAAGTCTCATGCGTTTTAGTGGTGAAAAAAATAATATCAAAAATCGTTCGGGAAATGAGTTTACTCCCTGGGTACTTTCTTTGTATACTTTTGACTATACGGGCCAAGCCGGGATTTACGGGAAATCGCTGGTTTTCGTTTGCTGGCGATTAAACCTCTTTCATTAAGCGTTTCATCAAAAATGAAAACACTTTTGAAAACTACAAGTCTCATGCGTTTTAGTGGTGCAGAAATAATTTGAAAAATCGTTCGGGAAATCAGTTTACTCATTGGGTACCTTCTTTGTATACTTTTGACTATACGTGCCAAGCCCGGGATTTACGGGAAATCGCAGGTTTTCGTTTGCCGGCGATTAAATTTCTTTTAATCAGCGTCTCATCAAAAATGAAAACATTTTTGAAAACTACAAGTCTCATGCGTTTTAGTGGTGAAAAAAAAATTTAAAAAATCGTTCGGGAAATAAGTTTACTCCCTGGGTACTTTCTTTGTATACTTTTGACTATACGGGCCAAGCCTGGGATTTACGGGAAATCGCGGGTTTTCATTTGCCGGCGATTAAACTTCTTTTATTCAGCCTCTCATCAAAAATGAAAACATTTTTAAAAACTACAAGTCTTATGCGTTTCAGTGGTGAAAAAAAAATTTAAAAAATCGTTCGGGAAATGAGTTTACTCCCTGGGTACTTTCTTCGTATACATTCGACTACATGGGCCAAGCCCGGGATTTAGGGGAAATCGCTGGTTTTCGTTTGCCGGCGATTAAACCTCCTTCATTAAGCGTCCCATCTAAAATGAAAACATTTTTGAAAACTACAAGTCTCATGCGTTTTAGTGGTGAAAAAATAATTTAAAAAATCGTTCGGGAAATGAGTTTACTCCCTGGGTACTTTCTTTGTATACTTTTGACTATACGGGCCAAGTCCGGGATTTACGGGAAATCGCGGGTTTTCGTTTGCCGACGATTAAACCTCTTTCATTAAGCGTTTCATCAAAAATGAAAACACTTTTGAAAACTACAAGTCTCATGCGTTTTAGTGGTGAAAAAATAATTTAAAAAATCGTTCGGAAAATGAGTTTACTCCCTGGGTACTTTCTTTGTATACTTTTGACTATACTGGCCAAGTCCGGGATTTACGGGAAATCGCGGGTTTTCGTTTGCCGGCGATTAAACTTCTTTTATTCAGCCTCTCATCAAAAATGAAAACATTTTTAAAAACTACAAGTCTTATGCGTTTCAGTGGTGAAAAAAAAATTTAAAAAATCGTTCGGGAAATGAGTTTACTCCCTGGGTACTTTCTTCGTATACATTCGACTACACGGGCCAAGCCCGGGATTTACGGGAAATGGCGGGTTTTCGTTTGCCGGCGATTAAACTTCTTTTAATCAGCGTCTCATCAAAAATGAACACATTTTTGAAAACTACAAGTCTCATGGGCTTTAGTGGTTAAATAATAATTAAAAAAATCGTTCGGGAAATGAGTTTACTCCCTGGGTACTTTCTTTGTATACTTTTGACTATACGGGCCGAGTCTGGGATTTACGGGAAATAGCAGGTTTTCGTTTGCCGGCGATTAAACTTCTTTTATTCAGCCTCTCATCAAAAATGAAAACATTTTTAAGAACTACAAGTCTTATGCGTTTCAGTGGTGAAAAAAAAATTTAAAAAATCGTTCGGGAAATGAGTTTACTCCCTGGGTACTTTCTTCGTATATATTCGACTACATGGGCCAAGCCCGGGATTTAGGGGAAATCGCTGGTTTTCGTTTGCCGGCGATTAAACCTCCTTCATTAAGCGTCCCATCTAAAATGAAAACATTTTTGAAAACTACAAGTCTCATGCGTTTTAGTGGTGAAAAAATAATTTAAAAAATCGTTCGGGAAATGAGTTTACTCCCTGGGTACTTTCTTTGTATACTTTTGACTATACGGGCCAAGTCCGGGATTTACGGGAAATCGCGGGTTTTCGTTTGCCGACGATTAAACCTCTTTCATTAAGCGTTTCATCAAAAATGAAAACACTTTTGAAAACTACAAGTCTCATGCGTTTTAGTGGTGAAAAAATAATTTAAAAAATCGTTCGGAAAATGAGTTTACTCCCTGGGTACTTTCTTTGTATACTTTTGACTATACGGGCCAAGCCCGGGATTTACGGGAAATCGCGGGTTTTCGTTTGCCGGCGATTAAACTTCTTTTATTCAGCGTCTCATCAAAAATGAAAACATTTTTGAAAACTACAAGTCTCATGCGTTTTAGTGGTGAAAAAAAAATTTAAAAAATCGTTCGGGAAATAAGTTTACTCCCTGGGTACTTTCTTTGTATACTTTTGACTATACGGGCCAAGTCCGGGATTTACGGTAAATCGCGGGTTTTCGTTTGCCGGCGATTAAACTTCTTTTATTCAGCCTCTCATCAAAAATGAAAACATTTTTAAAAACTACAAGTCTTATGCGTTTCAGTGGTGAAAAAAAAATTTAAAAAATCGTTCGGGAAATGAGTTTACTCCCTGGGTACTTTCTTCGTATACATTCGACTACACGGGCCAAGCCCGGAATTTACGGGAAATGGCGGGTTTTCGTTTGCCGGCGATTAAACTTCTTTTAATCAGCGTCTCATCAAAAATGAACACATTTTTGAAAACTACAAGTCTCATGGGCTTTAGTGGTTAAATAATAATTAAAAAAATCGTTCGGGAAATGAGTTTACTCCCTGGGTACTTTCTTTGTATACTTTTGACTATACGGGCCGAGTCTGGGATTTACGGGAAATAGCAGGTTTTCGTTTGCCGGCGATTAAACTTCTTTTATTCAGCGTCTCATCAAAAATGAAAACATTTTTGAAAACTACAAGTCTAATGCGATTTAGTGGTGAAAAGATAATTTAAAAAATCGTTCTGGAAATGAGTTTACTCACAGGGTACTTTCTTTGTATACATTCGACTATACGGGACAAGCCGGGATTTACGGGAAATCGCAGGTTTTCGTTTGCCGGCCATTAAACCTCTTTCATTAAGGGTCTCATTAAAAATGAAAACATTTTTGAGAACTACAAGTCTCATTCGTTCTAGTGGTGCAGAAATAATTTGAAAAATCGTTCGGGAAATCAGTTTACTCCTTGGGTACTTTCTTTATATACATTCAACTATACGGGCCAAGCCCGGGATTTACGGGAAATGGCGGGTTTTCGTTTGCCGGCGATTAAACTTCTTTTAATCAGCGTCTCATCAAAAATGAAAACATTTTTGAAAACTACAAGTCTCATGGGCTTTAGTGGTTAAATAATAATTTAAAAAATCGTTCGGGAAATGAGTTTACTCCCTGGGTACTTTCTTTGTATACTTTTGACTATACGGGCCGAGTCTGGGATTTACGGGAAATCGCAGGTTTTCGTTTGCCGGCGATTAAACTTCTTTTATTCAGCGTTTCATCAAAAATGAAAACATTTTTGAAAACAACAAGTCTCATGCGATTTAGTGGTGAAAAGATAATTTAAAAAATCGTTCTGGAAATGAGTTTACTCACAGAGTACTTTCTTTGTATACATTCGACTATACGGGACAAGCCCGGGATTTACGGGAAATCGCAGGTTTTCGTTTGCCGGCGATTAAACCTCTTTCATTAGGCGTCTCATTAAAAATGAAAACATTTTTGAGAACTACAAGTCTCATTTGTTCTAGTGGTGCAGAAATAATTTGAAAAATCGTTCGGGAAATCAGTTTACTCCTTGGGTACTTTCTTTATATACATTCAACTATACGGGCCGAGCCCGGGATTTACGGGAAATCGCGGGTTTTCGTTTGCCGGCGAATTAACTTCTTTTATTCAGCGTCTCATCAAAAATGAAAACAAGTTTAAAAACTACAAGTCTCATGCGTTTTAGTGGTGAAAAAATAATTTAAAAAATCAATCGGGAAATGAGTTTACTCCCTGGGTACTTTCTTTTTATACTTTTGACTATACGGGCCAAGCCCGGGATTTACGGGAAATCGCGGGTTTTCGTTTGCCGGCGATTAAACTTCTTTTATTCAGCGTCTCATCAAAAATGAAAACATTTTTGAAAACTACAAGTCTTATGCGTTTTAGTGGTGAAAAAATAATTTAAAAAATCGTTCGGGAAATGAGTTTACTCCCTGGGTACTTTCTTTTTATACTTTTGACTATACGGGCCAAGCCCGGGATTTACGGGAAATCGCTGGTTTTCGTTTGCCGACGATTAAACCTCTTTCATTAAGCGTTTCATCAAAAATGAAAACACTTTTGAAAACTACAAGTCTCATGCGTTTTAGTGGTGAAAAAATAATTTAAAAAATCGTTCGGAAAATGAGTTTACTCCCTGGGTACTTTCTTTGTATACTTTTGACTATACGGGCCAAGCCCGGGATTTACGGGAAATGGCGGGTTTTCGTTTGCCGGCAATTAAACTTCTTTTAATCAGCGTCTCATCAAAAATGAAAACATTTTTGAAAACTACAAGTCTCATGGGCTTTAGTGGTTAAATAATAATTTAAAAAATCGTTCGGGAAATGAGTTTACTCCCTGGGTACTTTCTTTGTATACTTTTGACTATACGGGCCGAGTCTGGGATTTACGGAAAATCGCAGGTTTTCGTTTGCCGGCCATTAAACTTCTTTTATTCAGCGTCTCATCAAAAATGAAAACAAGTTTAAAAACTACAAGTCTCATGCGATTTAGTGGTGAAAAGATAATATAAAAAATCGTTCTGGAAATGAGTTTACTCACAGGGTACTTTCTTTGTATACTTTTGACTATACGGGCCGAGTCTGGGATTTACGGGAAATCGCAGGTTTTCGTTTGCCGGCGATTAAACTTCTTTTATTCAGCGTCTCATCAAAAATGAAAACATTTTTGAAAACAACAAGTCTCATGCGATTTAGTGGTGAAAAGATAATTTAAAAAATCGTTCTGGAAATGAGTTTACTCACTGGGTACTTTCTTTGTATACATTCGACTATACGGGACAAGACCGGAATTTACGGGGAATAGCAGGTTTTCGTTTGCCGGCGATTAAACCTCTTTCATTAAGCGTCTCATTAAAAATGAAAACATTTTTGAGAACTACAAGTCTCATTCGTTCTAGTGGTGCAGAAATAGTTTGAAAAATCGTTCGGGAAATCAGTTTACTCCTTGGGTACTTTCTTTATATACATTCAACTATACAGGCCAAGCCCGGGATTTACGGGAAATCGCGGGTTTTCGTTTGCCGGCGATTAAACTTCTTTTATTCAGCGTCTCATCAAAAATGAAAACAAGTTTAAAAACTACAAGTCTCATGCGTTTTAGTGGTGAAAAAATAATTTGAAAAATCGTTCGGGAAATGGGTTTACTCCCTGGGTACTTTCTTTTTATACTTTTGACTATACGGGCCAAGCCCGGGATTTACGGGAAATCGCGTGTTTTCGTTTGCCGGCGATTAAACTTTTTTTATTCAGCGTCTCATCAAAAATGAAAACATTTTTAAAAAGTACAAGTCTTATGCGTTTTAGTGGTGAAAAAATAATTTAAAAAATCGTTCTGGAAATGAGTTTACTCACAGGGTACTTTCTTTGTAAACATTCGACTATGCGGGCCAATCCCGGGATTTGCGGGAAATCGCGGGTTTTCGTTTGCCGGCGATTAAACCTCTTTCATTAAGGGTCTCATCAAAAATGAAAACATTTTTAAAAACTACAAGTCTCATGGGCTTTAGTGGTGGAATAATAATTTAAAAAATCGTTCGGGAAATGAGTTTACTCCCTGGGTACTTTCTTTATATACATTCAACTATACGGGCCAAGCCCGGGATTTACGGGAAATGGCGGGTTTTCGTTTGCCGGCGATTAAACATCTTTTAATCAGCGTCTCATCAAAAATGAAAACATTTTTGAAAACTACAAGTCTCATGGGTTTTAGTGGTTAAATAATAATTTAAAAAATCGTTCTGGAAATGAGTTTACTCCCTGGGTACTTTCTTCGTATATATTCGACTACATGGGCCAAGCCCGGGATTTAGGGGAAATCGCTGGTTTTCGTTTGCCGGCGATTAAACCTCCTTCATTAAGCGTCCCATCTAAAATGAAAACATTTTTGAAAACTACAAGTCTCATGCGTTTTAGTGGTGAAAAAATAATTTAAAAAATCGTTCGGGAAATGAGTTTACTCCCTGGGTACTTTCTTTGTATACTTTTGACTATACGGGCCAAGTCCGGGATTTACGGGAAATCGCGGGTTTTCGTTTGCCGACGATTAAACCTCTTTCATTAAGCGTTTCATCAAAAATGAAAACACTTTTGAAAACTACAAGTCTCATGCGTTTTAGTGGTGAAAAAATAATTTAAAAAATCGTTCGGAAAATGAGTTTACTCCCTGGGTACTTTCTTTGTATACTTTTGACTATACGGGCCAAGCCCGGGATTTACGGGAAATCGCGGGTTTTCGTTTGCCGGCGATTAACTTCTTTTATTCAGCGTCTCATCAAAAATGAAAACATTTTTGAAAACTACAAGTCTCATGCGTTTTAGTGGTGAAAAAAAAATTTAAAAAATCGTTCGGGAAATAAGTTTACTCCCTGGGTACTTTCTTTGTATACTTTTGACTATACGGGCCAAGTCCGGGATTTACGGTAAATCGCGGGTTTTCGTTTGCCGGCGATTAAACTTCTTTTATTCAGCCTCTCATCAAAAATGAAAACATTTTTAAAAACTACAAGTCTTATGCGTTTCAGTGGTGAAAAAAAAATTTAAAAAATCGTTCGGGAAATGAGTTTACTCCCTGGGTACTTTCTTCGTATACATTCGACTACACGGGCCAAGCCCGGAATTTACGGGAAATGGCGGGTTTTCGTTTGCCGGCGATTAAACTTCTTTTAATCAGCGTCTCATCAAAAATGAACACATTTTTGAAAACTACAAGTCTCATGGGCTTTAGTGGTTAAATAATAATTAAAAAAATCGTTCGGGAAATGAGTTTACTCCCTGGGTACTTTCTTTGTATACTTTTGACTATACGGGCCGAGTCTGGGATTTACGGGAAATAGCAGGTTTTCGTTTGCCGGCGATTAAACTTCTTTTATTCAGCGTCTCATCAAAAATGAAAACATTTTTGAAAACTACAAGTCTAATGCGATTTAGTGGTGAAAAGATAATTTAAAAAATCGTTCTGGAAATGAGTTTACTCACAGGGTACTTTCTTTGTATACATTCGACTATACGGGACAAGCCGGGATTTACGGGAAATCGCAGGTTTTCGTTTGCCGGCCATTAAACCTCTTTCATTAAGGGTCTCATTAAAAATGAAAACATTTTTGAGAACTACAAGTCTCATTCGTTCTAGTGGTGCAGAAATAATTTGAAAAATCGTTCGGGAAATCAGTTTACTCCTTGGGTACTTTCTTTATATACATTCAACTATACGGGCCAAGCCCGGGATTTACGGGAAATGGCGGGTTTTCGTTTGCCGGCGATTAAACTTCTTTTAATCAGCGTCTCATCAAAAATGAAAACATTTTTGAAAACTACAAGTCTCATGGGCTTTAGTGGTTAAATAATAATTTAAAAAATCGTTCGGGAAATGAGTTTACTCCCTGGGTACTTTCTTTGTATACTTTTGACTATACGGGCCGAGTCTGGGATTTACGGGAAATCGCAGGTTTTCGTTTGCCGGCGATTAAACTTCTTTTATTCAGCGTTTCATCAAAAATGAAAACATTTTTGAAAACAACAAGTCTCATGCGATTTAGTGGTGAAAAGATAATTTAAAAAATCGTTCTGGAAATGAGTTTACTCACAGAGTACTTTCTTTGTATACATTCGACTATACGGGACAAGCCCGGGATTTACGGGAAATCGCAGGTTTTCGTTTGCCGGCGATTAAACCTCTTTCATTAGGCGTCTCATTAAAAATGAAAACATTTTTGAGAACTACAAGTCTCATTTGTTCTAGTGGTGCAGAAATAATTTGAAAAATCGTTCGGAAAATCAGTTTACTCCTTGGGTACTTTCTTTATATACATTCAACTATACGGGCCGAGCCCGGGATTTACGGGAAATCGCGGGTTTTCGTTTGCCGGCGAATTAACTTCTTTTATTCAGCGTCTCATCAAAAATGAAAACAAGTTTAAAAACTACAAGTCTCATGCGTTTTAGTGGTGAAAAAATAATTTAAAAAATCAATCGGGAAATGAGTTTACTCCCTGGGTACTTTCTTTTTATACTTTTGACTATACGGGCCAAGCCCGGGATTTACGGGAAATCGCGGGTTTTCGTTTGCCGGCGATTAAACTTCTTTTATTCAGCGTCTCATCAAAAATGAAAACATTTTTGAAAACTACAAGTCTTATGCGTTTTAGTGGTGAAAAAATAATTTAAAAAATCGTTCGGGAAATGAGTTTACTCCCTGGGTACTTTCTTTTTATACTTTTGACTATACGGGCCAAGCCCGGGATTTACGGGAAATCGCTGGTTTTCGTTTGCCGACGATTAAACCTCTTTCATTAAGCGTTTCATCAAAAATGAAAACACTTTTGAAAACTACAAGTCTCATGCGTTTTAGTGGTGAAAAAATAATTTAAAAAATCGTTCGGAAAATGAGTTTACTCCCTGGGTACTTTCTTTGTATACTTTTGACTATACGGGCCAAGCCCGGGATTTACGGGAAATGGCGGGTTTTCGTTTGCCGGCAATTAAACTTCTTTTAATCAGCGTCTCATCAAAAATGAAAACATTTTTGAAAACTACAAGTCTCATGGGCTTTAGTGGTTAAATAATAATTTAAAAAATCGTTCGGGAAATGAGTTTACTCCCTGGGTACTTTCTTTGTATACTTTTGACTATACGGGCCGAGTCTGGGATTTACGGAAAATCGCAGGTTTTCGTTTGCCGGCCATTAAACTTCTTTTATTCAGCGTCTCATCAAAAATGAAAACAAGTTTAAAAACTACAAGTCTCATGCGATTTAGTGGTGAAAAGATAATATAAAAAATCGTTCTGGAAATGAGTTTACTCACAGGGTACTTTCTTTGTATACTTTTGACTATACGGGCCGAGTCTGGGATTTACGGGAAATCGCAGGTTTTCGTTTGCCGGCGATTAAACTTCTTTTATTCAGCGTCTCATCAAAAATGAAAACATTTTTGAAAACAACAAGTCTCATGCGATTTAGTGGTGAAAAGATAATTTAAAAAATCGTTCTGGAAATGAGTTTACTCACTGGGTACTTTCTTTGTATACATTCGACTATACGGGACAAGACCGGAATTTACGGGGAATAGCAGGTTTTCGTTTGCCGGCGATTAAACCTCTTTCATTAAGCGTCTCATTAAAAATGAAAACATTTTTGAGAACTACAAGTCTCATTCGTTCTAGTGGTGCAGAAATAGTTTGAAAAATCGTTCGGGAAATCAGTTTACTCCTTGGGTACTTTCTTTATATACATTCAACTATACAGGCCAAGCCCGGGATTTACGGGAAATCGCGGGTTTTCGTTTGCCGGCGATTAAACTTCTTTTATTCAGCGTCTCATCAAAAATGAAAACAAGTTTAAAAACTACAAGTCTCATGCGTTTTAGTGGTGAAAAAATAATTTGAAAAATCGTTCGGGAAATGGGTTTACTCCCTGGGTACTTTCTTTTTATACTTTTGACTATACGGGCCAAGCCCGGGATTTACGGGAAATCGCGTGTTTTCGTTTGCCGGCGATTAAACTTTTTTTATTCAGCGTCTCATCAAAAATGAAAACATTTTTAAAAAGTACAAGTCTTATGCGTTTTAGTGGTGAAAAAATAATTTAAAAAATCGTTCTGGAAATGAGTTTACTCACAGGGTACTTTCTTTGTAAACATTCGACTATGCGGGCCAATCCCGGGATTTGCGGGAAATCGCGGGTTTTCGTTTGCCGGCGATTAAACCTCTTTCATTAAGGGTCTCATCAAAAATGAAAACATTTTTAAAAACTACAAGTCTCATGGGCTTTAGTGGTGGAATAATAATTTAAAAAATCGTTCGGGAAATGAGTTTACTCCCTGGGTACTTTCTTTATATACATTCAACTATACGGGCCAAGCCCGGGATTTACGGGAAATGGCGGGTTTTCGTTTGCCGGCGATTAAACATCTTTTAATCAGGGTCTCATCAAAAATGAAAACATTTTTGAAAACTACAAGTCTCATGGGTTTTAGTGGTTAAATAATAATTTAAAAAATCGTTCTGGAAATGAGTTTACTCCCTGGGTACTTTCTTTGTATACTTTTGACTATACGGGCCGAGTCTGGGATTTACGGGAAATCGCAGGTTTACGTTTGCCGGCGATTAAACTTCTTTTATTCAGCGTCCCATCAAAAATGAAAACATTTTTGAAAACTACAAGTCTCATGCGATTTAGTGGTGAAAAGATAATTTAAAAAATCGTTCTGGAAATGAGTTTACTCACAGGGTACTTTCTTTGTATACATTCGACTATACGGGACAAGCCCGGGATTTACGGGAAATCGCAGGTTTTCGTTTGCCGGCGAATAAACCTCTTTCATTAAGCGTCTCATTAAAAATGAAAACATTTTTGAGAACTACAAGTCTCATTCGTTCTAGTGGTGCAGAAATAATTTGAAAAATCGTTCGGAAAATGAGTTTACTCCCTGGGTACTTTCTTTGTATACTTTTGACTATACGGGCCAAGCCCGGGATTTACGGGAAATGGCGGGTTTTCGTTTGCCGGCGATTAAACTTCTTTTAATCAGCGTCTCATCAAAAATGAAAACATTTTTGAAAACTACAAGTCTCATGGGCTTTAGTGGTTAAATAATAATTTAAAAAATCGTTCGGGAAATGAGTTTACTCCCTGGGTACTTTCTTTGTATACTTTTGACTATACGGGCCGAGTCTGGGATTTACGGATAATCGCAGGTTTTCGTTTGCCGGCCATTAAACTTCTTTTATTCAGCGTCTCATCAAAAATGAAAACAAGTTTAAAAACTACAAGTCTCATGCGATTTAGTGGTGAAAAGATAATATAAAAAATCGTTCTGGAAATGAGTTTACTCACAGGGTACTTTCTTTGTATACTTTTGACTATACGGGCCAAGCCCGGGATTTACGGGAAATGGCGGGTTTTCGTTTGCCGGCGATTAAACATCTTTTAATCAGCGTCTCATCAAAAATGAAAACATTTTTGAAAACTACAAGTCTCATGCGTTTTAGTGGTGAAAAAATAATTTGAAAAATCGTTCGGGAAATGGGTTTACTCCCTGGGTACTTTCTTTTTATACTTTTGACTATACGGGCCAAGCCCGGGATTTACGGGAAATCGCGTGTTTTCGTTTGCCGGCGATTAAACTTTTTTTATTCAGCGTCTCATCAAAAATGAAAACATTTTTAAAAAGTACAAGTCTTATGCGTTTTAGTGGTGAAAAAATAATTTAAAAAATCGTTCTGGAAATGAGTTTACTCACAGGGTACTTTCTTTGTAAACATTCGACTATGCGGGCCAATCCCGGGATTTGCGGGAAATCGCGGGTTTTCGTTTGCCGGCGATTAAACCTCTTTCATTAAGGGTCTCATCAAAAATGAAAACATTTTTAAAAACTACAAGTCTCATGGGCTTTAGTGGTGGAATAATAATTTAAAAAATCGTTCGGGAAATGAGTTTACTCCCTGGGTACTTTCTTTATATACATTCAACTATACGGGCCAAGCCCGGGATTTACGGGAAATGGCGGGTTTTCGTTTGCCGGCGATTAAACATCTTTTAATCAGCGTCTCATCAAAAATGAAAACATTTTTGAAAACTACAAGTCTCATGGGTTTTAGTGGTTAAATAATAATTTAAAAAATCGTTCTGGAAATGAGTTTACTCCCTGGGTACTTTCTTTGTATACTTTTGACTATACGGGCCGAGTCTGGGATTTACGGGAAATCGCAGGTTTACGTTTGCCGGCGATTAAACTTCTTTTATTCAGCGTCCCATCAAAAATGAAAACATTTTTGAAAACTACAAGTCTCATGCGATTTAGTGGTGAAAAGATAATTTAAAAAATCGTTCTGGAAATGAGTTTACTCACAGGGTACTTTCTTTGTATACATTCGACTATACGGGACAAGCCCGGGATTTACGGGAAATCGCAGGTTTTCGTTTGCCGGCGAATAAACCTCTTTCATTAAGCGTCTCATTAAAAATGAAAACATTTTTGAGAACTACAAGTCTCATTCGTTCTAGTGGTGCAGAAATAATTTGAAAAATCGTTCGGAAAATGAGTTTACTCCCTGGGTACTTTCTTTGTATACTTTTGACTATACGGGCCAAGCCCGGGATTTACGGGAAATGGCGGGTTTTCGTTTGCCGGCGATTAAACTTCTTTTAATCAGCGTCTATTCAAAAATGAAAACATTTTTGAAAACTACAAGTCTCATGGGCTTTAGTGGTTAAATAATAATTTAAAAAATCGTTCGGGAAATGAGTTTACTCCCTGGGTACTTTCTTTGTATACTTTTGACTATACGGGCCGAGTCTGGGATTTACGGATAATCGCAGGTTTTCGTTTGCCGGCCATTAAACTTCTTTTATTCAGCGTCTCATCAAAAATGAAAACAAGTTTAAAAACTACAAGTCTCATGCGATTTAGTGGTGAAAAGATAATATAAAAAATCGTTCTGGAAATGAGTTTACTCACAGGGTACTTTCTTTGTATACTTTTGACTATACGGGCCAAGCCCGGGATTTACGGGAAATGGCGGGTTTTCGTTTGCCGGCGATTAAACTTCTTTTAATCAGCGTCTCATCAAAAATGAAAACATTTTTGAAAACTACAAGTCTCATGGGCTTTAGTGGTTAAATAATAATTTAAAAAATCGTTCGGGAAATGAGTTTACTCCCTGGGTACTTTCTTTGTATACTTTTGACTATACGGGCCGAGTCTGGGATTTACGGGAAATCGCAGGTTTTCGTTTGCCGGCGATTAAACTTCTTTTATTCAGCGTCTCATCAAAAATGAAAACATTTTTGAAAACAACAAGTCTCATGCGATTTAGTGGTGAAAAGATAATTTAAAAAATCGTTCTGGAAATGAGTTTACTCACTGGGTACTTTCTTTGTATACATTCGACTATACGGGACAAGCCCGGAATTTACGGGAAATCGCAGGTTTTCGTTTGCCGGCGATTAAACCTCTTTCATTAAGCGTCTCATTAAAAATGAAAACATTTTTGAGAACTACAAGTCTCATTCGTTCTAGTGGTGCAGAAATAATTTGAAAAATCGTTCGGGAAATCAGTTTACTCCTTGGGTACTTTCTTTATATACATTCAACTATACGGGCCAAGCCCGGGATTTACGGGAAATCGCGGGTTTTCGTTTGCCGGCGATTAAACTTCTTTTATTCAGCGTCTCATCAAAAATGAAAACAAGTTTAAAAACTACAAGTCTCATGCGTTTTAGTGGTGAAAAAATAATTTGAAAAATCGTTCGGGAAATGGGTTTACTCCCTGGGTACTTTCTTTTTATACTTTTGACTATACGGGCCAAGCCCGGGATTTACGGGAAATCGCGGGTTTTCGTTTGCCGGCGATTAAACTTTTTTTATTCAGCGTCTCATCAAAAATGAAAACATTTTTGAAAAGTACAAGTCTTATGCGTTTTAGTGGTGAAAAAATAATTTAAAAAATCGTTCTGGAAATGAGTTTACTCACAGGGTACTTTCTTTGTATACATTCGACTATGCGGGCCAATCCCGGGATTTGCGGGAAATCGCGGGTTTTCGTTTGCCGGCGATTAAACCTCTTTCATTAAGGGTCTCATCAAAAATGAAAACATTTTTAAAAACTACAAGTCTCATGGGCTTTAGTGGTGGAATAATAATTTAAAAAATCGTTCGGGAAATGAGTTTACTCCCTGGGTACTTTCTTTATATACATTCAACTATACGGGCCAAGCCCGGGATTTACGGGAAATCGCGGGTTTTCGTTTGCCGGCGATTAAACTTCTTTTATTCAGCGTCTCATCAAAAATGAAAACAAGTTTAAAAACTACAAGTCTCATGCGATTTAGTGGTGAAAAGATAATTTAAAAAATCGTTCTGGAAATGAGTTTACTCACAGGGTACTTTCTTTGTATACTTTTGACTATACGGGCCAAGCTCGGGATTTACGGGAAATCGCTGGTTTTCGTTTGCCGACGATTAAACCTCTTTCATTAAGCGTTTCATCAAAAATGAAAACACTTTTGAAAACTACAAGTCTCATGCTTTTTAGTGGTGAAAAAATAATTTAAAAAATCGTTCGGAAAATGAGTTTACTCCCTGGGTACTTTCTTTGTATACTTTTGACTATACGGGCCAAGCCCGGGATTTACGGGAAATGGCGGGTTTTCGTTTGCCGGCGATTAAACATCTTTT
Organism: Hydractinia symbiolongicarpus; assembly: GCF_029227915.1. Lineage (NCBI taxonomy): Eukaryota > Metazoa > Cnidaria > Hydrozoa > Anthoathecata > Hydractiniidae > Hydractinia > Hydractinia symbiolongicarpus. The sequence continues at coordinate 27,328,354 of NC_079881.1, forward strand.
AATCAGCGTCTCATCAAAAATGAAAACATTTTTGAAAACTACAAGTCTCATGGATTTTAGTGGTTAAATAATAATTTAAAAAATCGTTCGGGAAATGCGTTTACTCCCTGGGTACTTTCTTTGTATACTTTTGACTATACGGGCCGAGTCTGGGATTTACGGGAAATCGCAGGTTTACGTTTGCCGGCGATTAAACTTCTTTTATTCAGCGTCCCATCAAAAATGAAAACATTTTTGAAAACTACAAGTCTCATGCGATTTAGTGGTGAAAAGATAATTTAAAAAATCGTTCTGGAAATGAGTTTACTCACAGGGTACTTTCTTTGTATACATTCGACTATACGGGACAAGCCCGGGATTTACGGGAAATCGCAGGTTTTCGTTTGCCGGCGAATAAACCTCTTTCATTAAGCGTCTCATTAAAAATGAAAACATTTTTGAGAACTACAAGTCTCATTCGTTCTAGTGGTGCAGAAATAATTTGAAAAATCGTTCGGGAAATCAGTTTACTCCTTGGGTACTTTCTTTATATACATTCAACTATACGGGCCAAGCCCGGGATTTACGGGAAATCGCGGGTTTTCGTTTGCCGGCGATTAAACTTCTTTTATTCAACGTCTCATCAAAAATGAAAACAAGTTTAAAAACTACAAGTCTCATGCGTTTTAGTGGTGAAAAAATAATTTAAAAAATCGTTCGGGAAATGAGTTTACTCCCTGGGTACTTTCTTTTTATACTTTTGACTATACGGGCCAAGCCCGGGATTTACGGGAAATCGCGGGTTTTCGTTTGCCGGCGATTAAACTTCTTTTATTCAGCGTGTCATCAAAAATGAAAACATTTTTGAAAACTACAAGTCTTATGCGTTTTAGTGGTGAAAAAATAATTTAAAAAATCGTTCTTGAAATGAGTTTACTCACAGGGTACTTTCTTTGTATACATTCGACTATGCGGGCCAAGCCCGGGATTTGCGGGAAATCGCGGGTTTTCGTTTGCCGGCGATTAAACCTTTTTCATTAAGGGTCTCATCAAAAATGAAAACATTTTTAAAAACTACAAGTCTCATGGGCTTTAGTGGTGAAATAATAATTTAAAAAATCGTTCGGGAAATGAGTTTACTCCCTGGGTACTTTCTTTGTATACTTTTGACTATACGGGCCGAGTCTGGGATTTACGGGAAATCGCAGGTTTTCGTTTGCCGGCGATTAAACCTCTTTTATTCAGCGTCTCATCAAAAATGAAAACATTTTTGAAAACTACAAGTCTCATGCGATTTAGTGGTGAAAAGATAATTTAAAAAATCGTTCTGGAAATGAGTTTACTCACAGGGTACTTTCTTTGTATACATTCCACTATACGGGACAAGCCCGGGATTTACGGGAAATCGCGGGTTTTCGTTTGCCGGCGATTAAACCTCTTTCATTAAGCGTCTCATTAAAAATGAAAACATTTTTGAAAACTACGAGTCTCATACGTTCTAGTGGTGCAGAAATAATTGGAAAAATCGTTCGGGAAATCAGTTTACTCATTGGGTAGTTTCTTTATATACATTCAACTATAAGTGCCAAGCCCGGGATTTACGGGAAATCGCGGGTTTTCGTTTGCCGGCGATTAAACTTCTTTTACTGAGCGTCTCATCAAAAATGAAAACCTTTTTGAAAACTACAAGTCTCATGCGTTTTAGTGGTGAAAAAATAATTTAAAAAATCGTTCGGGAAATGAGTTTACTCCCTGTGTACTTTCTTTGTATACATTTGACTATACGGGCCAAGCCCGGGATTTACGGGAAATCGCGGGTTTTCGTTTGCCGGCGATTAAACTTCTTTTATTCAGCGTCTCATCAAAAATGAAATCGTTTTTGAAAACTACAAGTCTTATGCGTTTTAGTGGTGAAAAAATAATTTAAAAAATCGTTCAAAAAATGAGTTTACTCACAGGGTACTTTCTTTGTATACATTCGACTATACGGGACAAGCCCGGGATTTACGGGAAATCGCAGGTTTTCGTTTGCCGGCAATTAAACCTCTTTCATTAAGCGTCTCATTAAAAATGAAAACATTTTTGAGAACTACAAGTCTCATTCGTTCTAGTGGTGCAGAAATAATTTGAAAAATCGTTCGGGAAATCAGTTTACTCCTTGGCTACTTTCTTTATATACATTCAACTATACGGGCCAAGCCCGGGATTTACGGGAAATCGCGGGTTTTCGTTTGCCGGCGATTAAACTTCTTTTATTCAGCGTCTCATCAAAAATGAAAACAAGTTTAAAAACTACAAGTCTCATGCGTTTTAGTGGTGAAAAAATAATTTAAAAAATCGTTCGGGAAATGAGTTTACTCCCTGGGTACTTTCTTTTTATACTTTTGACTATACGGGCCAAGCCCGGGATTTACGGGAAATCGCGGGTTTTCGTTTGCCGGCGATTAAACTTCTTTTATTCAGCGTCTCATCAAAAATGAAAACATTTTTGAAAACTACAAGTCTTATGCGTTTTAGTGGTGAAAAAATAATTTAAAAAATCGTTCTTGAAATGAGTTTACTCACAGGGTACTTTCTTTGTATACATTCGACTATGCGGGCCAAGCCCGGGATTTGCGGGAAATCGCGGGTTTTCGTTTGCCGGCGATTAAACCTCTTTCATTAAGGGTCTCATCAAAAATGAAAACATTTTTAAAAACTACAAGTCTCATGGGCTTTAGTGGTGAAATAATAATTTAAAAAATCGTTTGGGAAATGAGTTTACTCCCTGGGTACTTTCTTTGTATACTTTTGACTATACGGGCCGAGTCTGGGATTTACGGGAAATCGCGGGTTTTCGTTTGCCGGCGATTAAACCTCTTTCATTAAGCGTCTCATTACAAATGAAAACATTTTTAAAAACTACAAGTCTCATACGTTCTAGTGGTGCAGAAATAATTGGAAAAATCGTTCGGGAAATCAGTTTTCTCATTGGGTACTTTCTTTATATACATTCAACTATACGTGCCAAGCCCGGGATTTACGGGAAATCGCGGGTTTTCGTTTGCCAGCGATTAAACTTCTTTTACTGAGCGTCTCATCAAAAATGAAAACCTTTTTGAAAACTACAAGTCTCATGCGTTTTAGTGGTGAAAAAATAATTTAAAAAATCGTTCGGGAAATGAGTTTACTCCCTGTGTACTTTCTTTGTATACATTTGACTATACGGGCCAAGCCCGGGATTTACGGGAAATCGCGGGTTTTCGTTTGCCGGCGATTAAACTTCTTTTATTCAGCGTCTCATCAAAAATGAAATCGTTTTTGAAAACTACAAGTCTTATGCGTTTTAGTGGTGAAAAAATAATTTAAAAAATCGTTCAAAAAATGGGTTTACTCCCTGGGTACTTTCTTTGTATACTTTTGACTATACGGGCCAAGCCCGGGATTTACGGGAAATCGCGGGTTTTCGTTTGCCGGCCATTAAACTTCTTTTAATCAGCGTCTCATCAAAAATGAAAACATTTTTGAAAACTACAAGTCTCATGGGCTTTAGTGGTTAAATAATAATTTAAAAAATCGTTCGGGAAATGAGTTTACTCCTTGGGTACTTTCTTTGTATACTTTTGACTATACGGGCCGAGTCTGGGATTTACGGGAAATCGCAGGTTTTCGTTTGCCGGCGATTAAACTTCTTTTATTCAGCGTCTCATCAAAAATGAAAACATTTTTGAAAACTACAAGTCTCATGCGATTTAGTGGTGAAAAGATAATTTAAAAAATTGTTCTGGAAATGAGTTTACTCACAGGGTACTTTCTTTGTATACATTCGACTATACGGGACAAGCCCGGGATTTACGGAAAATCGCAGGTTTTCGTTTGCCGGCGATTAAACCTCTTTCATTAAGCGTCTCATTAAAAATGAAAACATTTTTGAGAACTACAAGTCTCATTCGTTCTAGTGGTGCAGAAATAATTTGAAAAATCGTTCGGGAAATCAGTTTACTTCTTGGGTACTTTCTTTATATACATTTAACTATACGGCCAAGCCCGGGATTTACGGAAAATCGCTGGTTTTCGTTTGCCGGCGATTAAACTTCTTTTATTCAGCGTCTCATCAAAAATGAAAACAAGTTTAAAAACTACAAGTCTCATGCGTTTTAGTGGTGAACAAATAATTTAAAAAATTGTTCGGGAAATGGGTTTACTCCCTGGGTACTTTCTTTTTATACTTTTGACTATACGGGCCGAGTCTGGGATTTATGGGAATTCGCAGGTTTTCTTTTGCCGGCGATTAAACTTCTTTTATTCAGCGTCTCATCAAAAATGAAAACATTTTTGAAAACTACAAGTCTAATGCGATTTAGTAGTGAAAAGATAATTTAAAAAATCGTTCTGGAAATGAGTTTACTCACAGGGTACTTTCTTTGTATACATTCGACTATACGGGACAAGCCCGGGATTTACGGGAAATCGCAGGTTTTCGTTTGCCGGCGATTAAACCTCTTTCATTAGGCGTCTCATCAAAAATGAAATCGTTTTTGAAAACTACAAGTCTTATGCGTTTTAGTGGTGAAAAAATAATTTAAAAAATCGTTCAAAAAATGGGTTTACTCCCTGGGTACTTTCTTTGTATACTTTTGACTATACGGGCCAAGCCCGGGATTTACGGGAAATCGCGGGTTTTCGTTTGCCGGCCATTAAACTTCTTTTAATCAGCGTCTCATCAAAAATGAAAACATTTTTGAAAACTACAAGTCTCATGGGCTTTAGTGGTTAAATAATAATTTAAAAAATCGTTCGGGAAATGAGTTTACTCCTTGGGTACTTTCTTTGTATACTTTTGACTATACGGGCCGAGTCTGGGATTTACGGGAAATCGCAGGTTTTCGTTTGCCGGCGATTAAACTTCTTTTATTCAGCGTCTCATCAAAAATGAAAACATTTTTGAAAACTACAAGTCTCATGCGATTTAGTGGTGAAAAGATAATTTAAAAAATTGTTCTGGAAATGAGTTTACTCACAGGGTACTTTCTTTGTATACATTCGACTATACGGGACAAGCCCGGGATTTACGGAAAATCGCAGGTTTTCGTTTGCCGGCGATTAAACCTCTTTCATTAAGCGTCTCATTAAAAATGAAAACATTTTTGAGAACTACAAGTCTCATTCGTTCTAGTGGTGCAGAAATAATTTGAAAAATCGTTCGGGAAATCAGTTTACTTCTTGGGTACTTTCTTTATATACATTTAACTATACGGCCAAGCCCGGGATTTACGGAAAATCGCTGGTTTTCGTTTGCCGGCGATTAAACTTCTTTTATTCAGCGTCTCATCAAAAATGAAAACAAGTTTAAAAACTACAAGTCTCATGCGTTTTAGTGGTGAACAAATAATTTAAAAAATTGTTCGGGAAATGAGTTTACTCCCTGGGTACTTTCTTTTTATACTTTTGACTATACGGGCCGAGTCTGGGATTTATGGGAATTCGCAGGTTTTCTTTTGCCGGCGATTAAACTTCTTTTATTCAGCGTCTCATCAAAAATGAAAACATTTTTGAAAACTACAAGTCTAATGCGATTTAGTAGTGAAAAGATAATTTAAAAAATCGTTCTGGAAATGAGTTTACTCACAGGGTACTTTCTTTGTATACATTCGACTATACGGGACAAGCCCGGGATTTACGGGAAATCGCAGGTTTTCGTTTGCCGGCGATTAAACCTCTTTCATTAGGCGTCTCATTAAAAATGAAAACATTTTTGAGAACTACAAGTCTCATTCGTTCTAGTGGTGCAGAAATAATTTGAAAAATCGTTCGGGAAATCAGTTTACTCCTTGGGTACTTTCTTTATATACATTCAACTATACGGGCCAAGCCCGGGATTTACGGGAAATGGCGGGTTTTCGTTTGCCGGCGATTAAACTTCTTTTAATCAGCGTCTCATCAAAAATGAAAACATTTTTGAAAACTACAAGTCTCATGGGCTTTAGTGGTTAAATAATAATTTAAAAAATCGTTAGGGAAATGAGTTTACTCCCTGGGTACTTTCTTTGTATACTTTTGACTATACGGGCCGAGTCTGGGATTTACGGGAAATCGCAGGTTTTCGTTTGCCGGCGATTAAACTTCTTTTATTCAGCGTTTCATCAAAAATGAAAACATTTTTGAAAACAACAAGTCTCATGCGATTTAGTGGTGAAAAGATAATTTAAAAAATCGTTCTGGAAATGAGTTTACTCACAGGGTACTTTCTTTGTATACATTCGACTATACGGGACAAGCCCGGGATTTACGGGAAATCGCAGGTTTTCGTTTGCCGGCGATTAAACCTCTTTCATTAGGCGTCTCATTAAAAATGAAAACATTTTTGAGAACTACAAGTCTCATTCGTTCTAGTGGTGCAGAAATAATTTGAAAAATCGTTCGGGAAATCAGTTTACTCCTTGGGTACTTTCTTTATATACATTCAACTATACGGGCCAAGCCCGGGATTTACGGGAAATGGCGGGTTTTCGTTTGCCGGCGATTAAACTTCTTTTAATCAGCGTCTCATCAAAAATGAAAACATTTTTGAAAACTACAAGTCTTATGCGTTTTAGTGGTGAAAAAATAATTTAAAAAATCGTTCGGGAAATGAGTTTACTCCCTGGGTACTTTCTTTGTATACTTTTGACTATACGGGCCGAGTCTGGGATTTACGGGAAATCGCAGGTTTTCGTTTGCCGGCGATTAAACTTCTTTTATTCAGCGTTTCATCAAAAATGAAAACATTTTTGAAAACAACAAGTCTCATGCGATTTAGTGGTGAAAAGATAATTTAAAAAATCGTTCTGGAAATGAGTTTACTCACAGGGTACTTTCTTTGTATACATTCGACTATACGGGACAAGCCCGAGATTTACGGGAAATCGCAGGTTTTCGTTTGCCGGCGATTAAACCTCTTTCATTAGGCGTCTCATTAAAAATGAAAACATTTTTGAGAACTACAAGTCTCATTCGTTCTAGTGGTGCAGAAATAATTTGAAAAATCGTTCGGGAAATCAGTTTACTTCTTGGGTACTTTCTTTATATACATTCAACTATACGGGCCATGCCCGGGATTTACGGGAAATCGCGGGTTTTCGTTTGCCGGCGATTAAACTTCTTTTATTCAGCGTCTCATCAAAAATGAAAACATTTTTGAAAACTACAAGTCTTATGCGTTTTAGTGGTGAAAAAATAATTTAAAAAATCGTTCGGGAAATGAGTTTACTCCCTGGGTACTTTCTTTTTATACTTTTGACTATACGGGCCAAGCCCGGGATTTACGGGAAATCGCTGGTTTTCGATTGCCGACGATTAAACCTCTTTCATTAAGCGTTTCATCAAAAATGAAAACACTTTTGAAAACTACAAGTCTCATGCGTTTTAGTGGTGAAAAAATAATTTAAAAAATCGTTCGGAAAATGAGTTTCCTCCCTGGGTACTTTCTTTGTATACTTTTGACTATACGGGCCAAGCCCAGGATTTACGGGAAATGGCGGGTTTTCGTTTGCCGGCAATTAAACTTCTTTTAATCAGCGTCTCATCAAAAATGAAAACATTTTTGAAAACAACAAGTCTCATGCGATTTAGTGGTAAAAAGATAATTTAAAAAATCGTTCTGGAAATGAGTTTACTCACAGGGTACTTTCTTTGTATACATTCGACTATACGGGATAAGCCCGGGATTTACGGGAAATTGCAGGTTTTCGTTTGCAGGCGATTAAACCTCTTTCATTAAGCGTCTCATTAAAAATGAAAACATTTTTGAGAACTACAAGTCTCATTCGTTCTAGTGGTGCAGAAATAATTTGAAAAATCGTTCGGGAAATCAGTTTACTCCCTGGGTACTTTTTTTTATACTTTTGACTATACGGGCCAAGCCCGGCATTTACGGGAAATCGCGGGTTTTCGTTTGCCGGCGATTAAACTTCTTTTATTCAGCGTCTCATCAAAAATGAAAACATTTTTGAAAACTACAAGTCTTATGCGTTTTAGTGGTGAAAAAATAATTTAAAAAATCGTTCTGGAAATGAGTTTACTCACAGGGTACTTTCTTTGTATACATTCGACTATGCGGGCCAAGCCCGGGATTTGCGGGAAATTGCGGGTTTTCGTTTGCCGGCGATTAAACCTCTTTCATTAAGGGTCTCATCAAAAATGAAAACATTTTTAAAAACTACAAGTCTCATGGGCTTTAGTGGTGAAATAATAATTTAAAAAATCGTTCGGGAAATGAGTTTACTTCCTGGGTACTTTCTTTGTATACTTTTGACTATACGGGCCGAGTCTGGGATTTACGGGAAATCGCAGGTTTTCGTTTGCCGGCGATTAAACTTCTTTTATTCAGCTTCTCATCAAAAATGAAAACATTTTTGAAAACTACAAGTCTTATGCGTTTTAGTGGTGAAAAAATAATTTAAAAAATCGTTCTGGAAATGAGTTTACTCACAGGGTACTTTCTTTGTATACATTCGACTATACGGGCCGAGTCTGGGATTTACGGGAAATCGCGGGTTTTCGTTTGCCGGCGATTAAACCTCTTTCATTAAGGGTCTCATCAAAAATGAAAACATTTTTGAAAACTACAAGTCTACTGCGATTTAGTGGTGAAAAGATAATTTAAAAAATCGTTCTGGAAATGAGTTTACTCACAGGGTACTTTCTTTGTATACTTTTGACTATACGGGCCAAGCCCGGGATTTACGGGAAATCGCTGGTTTTCGTTTGCCGACGATTAAACCTCTTTCATTAAGCGTCTCATTGAAAATGAAAACATTTTTGAAAACTACGAGTCTCATACGTTCTAGTGGTGCAGAAATAATTGGAAAAATCGTTCGGGAAATCAGTTTACTCATTAGGTACTTTCTTTATATACATTCAACTATACGTGCCAAGCCCGGGATTTACGGGAACTCGCGGGTTTTCGTTTGCCGGCGATTAAACTTCTTTTACTGAGCGTCTCATCAAAAATGAAAACAAGTTTAAAAACTACAAGTTTCATGCGTTTTAGTGGTGAAAAAATAATTTAAAACATCGTTCGGGAAATGAGTTTACTCCCTGGGTACTTTCTTTTTATACTTTTGACTATACGGGCTAAGCCCGGGATGTACGGGAAATGGCGGGTTTTCGTTTGCCGGCGATTAAACTTTTTTTATTCAGCGTCTCATCAAAAATGAAATATTTTTGAAAACTAAAAGTCTTATGCGTTTTAGTGGTGAAAAAATAATTTAAAAAATCGTTCTGGAAATGAGTTTACTCACAGGGTACTTTCTTTGTATACTTTTGACTATACGGGCCGAGTCTGGCATTTACGGGAAATCGCAGGTTTTGGTTTGCCGGCGATTAAACTTCTTTTATTCAGCGTCTCATCAAAAATGAAAACATTTTTGAAAACTACAAGTCTCATGCGATTTAGTGGTGAAAAGATAATTTAAAAAATCGTTCTGGAAATGAGTTTACTCACAGGGTACTTTCTTTGTATACATTCGACTATACGGGACAAGTCCGGAATTTACGGGAAATCGCAGGTTTTCGTTTGCCGGCGATTAAACCTCTTTCATTAAGCGTCTCATTAAAAATGAAAACATTTTTGAGAACTACAAGTCTCATTCGTTCTAGTGGTGCAGAAATAATTTGAAAAATCGTTCGGGAAATCAGTTAACTCCTTGGGTACTTTCTTTATATACATTCAACTATACGGGCCAAGCCCGGGATTTACGGGAAATCGCGGGTTTTCGTTTGTCGGCGATTAAACTTCTTTTATTCAGCGTCTCATCAAAAATGAAAACAAGTTTAAAAACTACAAGTCTCATGCGTTTTAGTGGTGAAAAAATAATTTAAAAAATCGTTCGGGAAATGAGTTTACTCCCTGGGTACTTTCTTTTTATACTTTTGACTATACGGGCCAAGCCCGGGATTTACGGGAAATCGCGGGTTTTCGTTTGCCGGCGATTAAACTTTTTTTATTCTGCGTCTCATCAAAAATGAAAACATTTTTGAAAACTACAAGTCTTATGCGTTTTAAGGCTGAAATACACTATCATTTTTCAATGATCATTTTCCAATTATCATTGATAAATGACAGTGTATACAGAAGAAAATGTCATTTTTTACACTCTCATTTCCAATGATCCTTAAAAATGAAAAGTTGAACATGTTCAACTTTTAATTTTTCAATGACATTTTTTTTCTATTGTTTTAAATCGAATCCATTGTTTTCGCACACGTGTTTGTTGCACGCGATGTAGTTTAGGCGTAAATATAGATAAAAACAAAGATTTGAACAAGTAATTCACCCGAGAATGAAGACGCAAGAAGCGACCGAAATTTTTTTTGAGATTTGGAGAAGCCAGCCCAGTTTGTGGGAGGTTAAATCCCCGTTTTATAAGGACAGAAACGATAAGGCAAAAAGTTATGAGATATTCAAAGGCAGACTAGGAATGGAAGGTTTGTGTTATTTCGAATGGTTTGGATGAGAAAAGAAAAACATGTATATTTTTATGATCTGTTTTTCTTTTTAGAAAAATTAGTGAGGAGTAAAATGAATACACTACGAAGTTATTTTAGCGCAGAATTGAAGAAAGTAAACAACAGCAACAAATGTGGAGCAGGACGAGATGATGTTTACGAAAGTTAATGGCCATACTTTCAGTCCTTGCTATTCCTACGTGACTCCATCGTCCCAAGAAAAACAACTTCTTCGATGGTGGGTATAAATTTCAGACAAATTTTTCTTGCCATGGAACAGCACCGGTGGAGTTAAAGTACGCACAAAATTTATCCCCGATATCTTTCGCATCATTTCTGTAGTTGTTCAGATGAGATTACTCGCCGTAACCTCTTTCAGAACACTGCCCATTCAATCTCCGATGCCAAGGAACTCTTCAACACATGCCACACAAAATTACCCAACCTTTGTGTCTCCGCCGTTATCGCCTGTTTTACAGAATATGTACCGACACCCAGTGAACATATATCAAAACCCTTATTAGAGTCGAGAAAGTTTGTCAGATCTCAACCCAAAAAGTGAGGGCTCACAAAGTGCAGGGTATTAATGTGTGACTGCTAGTTTAGTACGTTTGATAAATTACTGAACGAAATATATATTTACCTTGAGGTATTTTTCTTTTAATCGCATGTAAATAGCTTCGCAAACTTCAGCGATGAACTGTGACAAAATACTTTTGTGAACGCGAAATAAATACTGTAATTCGGTGTAATTTATCCCACATGAGAAAAACTTCAAAGTTGCAGCTACTTTGACTTTGACAGGAATTGGGTCTCGCAAATGCGTTGTTTTTTTCTCAATGTCAACTTCTATGAGATTTAGGAGCTCCTCAAAAATATTCGGCGGCATTCTTAAAAATCGCGTATACTCTGCAATTTCCTCTACACGCAGTTCATATATGAGAGTATTGTGGAAGACAAGTTCATTTCGCCTATACGGCTTTACCCATACATTTCTTTGCATGTTTAGCTCTCTTTTTTGATAACATATACACAACAACAGCTGCCGCTATTTCTTCTTCAGAGTCCATGTTGCAAAGAAAACATGCTCAAGTTTCATGTTTTTAATGATAGTGTATTTGCGCCAAAATTTGTCATTTTTAATGTCATTGGAATGTATCATTGGAAAATGATCATTGAAAAATGATAGTGTATTTCAGCCTTTAGTGGTGAAAAAATAATTTAAAAAATCGTTCTGGAAATGAGTTTACTCACAGGGTACTTTCTTTGTATACATTCGACTATGCGGGCCAATCCCGGGATTTGCGGGAAATCGCGGGTTTTCGTTTGCCGGCGATTAAACCTCTTTCATTAAGGGTCTCATCAAAAATGAAAACATTTTTAAAAACTACAAGTCTCATGGGCTTTAGTGTTGGAATAATAATTTAAAAAATCGTTCGGGAAATGAGTTTACTCCCTGGGTACTTTCTTTATATACATTCAACTATACGGTCCAAGCCCGGGATTTACGGGAAATCGCGGGTTTTCGTTTGCCGGCGATTAAACTTCTTTTATTCAGCGTCTCATCAAAAATGAAAACAAGTTTAAAAACTACAAGTCTCATGCGTTTTAGTGGTGAAAAAATAATTTAAAAAATCGTTCAAGAAATGAGTTTACTCCCTGGGTACTTTCTTTGTATACATTCGACTATGCGGGCCAAGCTCGGGATTTGCGGGAAATCGCGGGTTTTCGTTTGCCGGCGATTAAACCTCTTTCATTAAGGGTCTCAACAAAAATGAAAACATTTTTGAAAACTACAAGTCTCATGCGATTTAGTGGTGAAAAGATAATTTAAAAAATCGTTCTGGAAATGAGTTTAACCCTAACTTTCTTTGTATACTTTTGACTATACGGGCCAAGCCCGGGATTTACGGGAAATCGCTGGTTTTCGTTTGCCGACGATTAAACCTCTTTCATTAAGCGTTTCATCAAAAATGAAAACACTTTTGAAAACTACAAGTTTCATGCTTTTTAGTGGTGAAAAAATAATTTAAAAAATCGTTCGGAAAATGAGTTTACTCCCTGGGTACTTTCTTTGTATACTTTTGACTATACGGGCCAAGCCCGGGATTTACGGGAAATGGCGGGTTTTCGTTTGCCGGCGATTAAACATCTTTTAATCAGCGTCTCATCAAAAATGAAAACATTTTTGAAAACTACAAGTCTCATGGGCTTTAGTGGTTAAATAATAATTTAAAAAATCGTTCGGGAAATGCGTTTACTCCCTGGGTACTTTCTTTGTATACTTTTGACTATACGGGCCGAGTCTGGGATTTACGGGAAATCGCAGGTTTACGTTTGCCGGCGATTAAACTTCTTTTATTCAGCGTCCCATCAAAAATGAAAACATTTTTGAAAACTACAAGTCTCATGCGATTTAGTGGTGAAAAGATAATTTAAAAAATCGTTCTGGAAATGAGTTTACTCACAGGGTACTTTCTTTGTATACATTCGACTATACGGGACAAGCCCGGGATTTACGGGAAATCGCAGGTTTTCGTTTGCCGGCGAATAAACCTCTTTCATTAAGCGTCTCATTAAAAATGAAAACATTTTTGAGAACTACAAGTCTCATTCGTTCTAGTGGTGCAGAAATAATTTGAAAAACAGTTCGGGAAATCAGTTTACTTCTTGGGTACTTTCTTTATATACATTCAACTATACGGGCCAAGCCCGGGATTTACGGGAAATCGCGGGTTTTCGTTTGCCGGCGATTAAACTTCATTTATTCAGCGTCTCATCAAAAATGAAAACAAGTTTAAAAACTACAAGTCTCATGCGTTTTAGTGGTGAAAAAATAATTTAAAAAATCGTTCGGGAAATGAGTTTACTCCCTGGGTACTTTCTTTTTATACTTTTGACTATACGGGCCAAGCCCGGGATTTACGGGAAATCGCGGGTTTTCGTTTGCCGCCGATTAAACTTCTTTTATTCCGCGTCTCATCAAAAATGAAAACAATTTTGAAAACTACAAGTCTTATGCGTTTTAGTGGTGAAAAAATAATTTAAAAAATCGTTCTTGAAATGAGTTTACTCACAGGGTACTTTCTTTGTATACATTCGACTATGCGGGCCAAGCCCGGGATTTGCGGGAAATCGCGGGTTTTCGTTTGCCGGCGATTAAACCTCTTTCATTAAGGGTCTCATCAAAAATGAAAACATTTTTAAAAACTACAAGTCTCATGGGCTTTAGTGGTGAAATAATAATTTAAAAAATCGTTCGGGAAATGAGTTTACTCCCTGGGTACTTTCTTTGTATACTTTTGACTATACGGGCCGAGTCTGGGATTTACGGGAAATCGCAGGTTTTCGTTTGCCGGCGATTAAACCTCTTTTATTCAGCGTCTCATCAAAAATGAAAATATTTTTGAAAACTACAAGTCTCATGCGATTTAGTGGTGAAAAGATAATTTAAAAAATCGTTCTGGAAATGAGTTTACTCACAGGGTACTTTCTTTGTATACATTCCACTATACGGGACAAGCCCGGGATTTACGGGAAATCGCGGGTTTTCGTTTGCCGGCGATTAAACCTCTTTCATTAAACGTCTCATTAAAAATGAAAACATTTTTGAAAACTACGAGTCTCATACGTTCTAGTGGTGCAGAAATAATTGGAAAAATCGTTCGGGAAATCAGTTTACTCATTGGGTACTTTCTTTATATACATTCAACTATACGTGCCAAGCCCGGGATTTACGGGAAATCGCGGGTTTTCGTTTGCCGGCGATTAAACTTCTTTTACTGAGCGTCTCATCAAAAATGAAAACCTTTTTGAAAACTACAAGTCTCATGCGTTTTAGTGGTGAAAAAATAATTTAAAAAATCGTTCGGGAAATGAGTTTAATCCCTGTGTACTTTCTTTGTATACATTTTACTATACGGGCCAAGCCCGGGATTTACAAGAAATCGCGGGTTTTCGTTTGCCGGCGATTAAACTTCTTTTATTCAGCGTCTCATCAAAAATGAAATCGTTTTTGAAAACTACAAGTCTTATGCGTTTTAGTGGTGAAAAAATAATTTAAAAAATCGTTCAAAAAATGAGTTTACTCAAAGGGTACTTTCTTTGTGTACATTCGACTATACGGGACAAGCCCGGGATTTACGGGAAATCGCAGGTTTTCGTTTGCCGGCGATTAAACCTCTTTCATTAAGCGTCTCATTAAAAATGAAAACATTTTTGAGAACTACAAGTCTCATTCGTTCTAGTGGTGCAGAAATAATTTGAAAAACAGTTCGGGAAATCAGTTTACTTCTTGGGTACTTTCTTTATATACATTCAACTATACGGGCCAAGCCCGGGATTTACGGGAAATCGCGGGTTTTCGTTTGCCGGCGATTAAACTTCATTTATTCAGCGTCTCATCAAAAATGAAAACAAGTTTAAAAACTACAAGTCTCATGCGTTTTAGTGGTGAAAAAATAATTTAAAAAATCGTTCGGGAAATGAGTTTACTCCCTGGGTACTTTCTTTTTATACTTTTGACTATACGGGCCAAGCCCGGGATTTACGGGAAATCGCGGGTTTTCGTTTGCCGCCGATTAAACTTCTTTTATTCCGCGTCTCATCAAAAATGAAAACAATTTTGAAAACTACAAGTCTTATGCGTTTTAGTGGTGAAAAAATAATTTAAAAAATCGTTCTTGAAATGAGTTTACTCACAGGGTACTTTCTTTGTATACATTCGACTATGCGGGCCAAGCCCGGGATTTGCGGGAAATCGCGGGTTTTCGTTTGCCGGCGATTAAACCTCTTTCATTAAGGGTCTCATCAAAAATGAAAACATTTTTAAAAACTACAAGTCTCATGGGCTTTAGTGGTGAAATAATAATTTAAAAAATCGTTCGGGAAATGAGTTTACTCCCTGGGTACTTTCTTTGTATACTTTTGACTATACGGGCCGAGTCTGGGATTTACGGGAAATCGCAGGTTTTCGTTTGCCGGCGATTAAACCTCTTTTATTCAGCGTCTCATCAAAAATGAAAATATTTTTGAAAACTACAAGTCTCATGCGATTTAGTGGTGAAAAGATAATTTAAAAAATCGTTCTGGAAATGAGTTTACTCACAGGGTACTTTCTTTGTATACATTCCACTATACGGGACAAGCCCGGGATTTACGGGAAATCGCGGGTTTTCGTTTGCCGGCGATTAAACCTCTTTCATTAAACGTCTCATTAAAAATGAAAACATTTTTGAAAACTACGAGTCTCATACGTTCTAGTGGTGCAGAAATAATTGGAAAAATCGTTCGGGAAATCAGTTTACTCATTGGGTACTTTCTTTATATACATTCAACTATACGTGCCAAGCCCGGGATTTACGGGAAATCGCGGGTTTTCGTTTGCCGGCGATTAAACTTCTTTTACTGAGCGTCTCATCAAAAATGAAAACCTTTTTGAAAACTACAAGTCTCATGCGTTTTAGTGGTGAAAAAATAATTTAAAAAATCGTTCGGGAAATGAGTTTAATCCCTGTGTACTTTCTTTGTATACATTTTACTATACGGGCCAAGCCCGGGATTTACAAGAAATCGCGGGTTTTCGTTTGCCGGCGATTAAACTTCTTTTATTCAGCGTCTCATCAAAAATGAAATCGTTTTTGAAAACTACAAGTCTTATGCGTTTTAGTGGTGAAAAAATAATTTAAAAAATCGTTCAAAAAATGAGTTTACTCAAAGGGTACTTTCTTTGTGTACATTCGACTATACGGGACAAGCCCGGGATTTACGGGAAATCGCAGGTTTTCGTTTGCCGGCGATTAAACCTCTTTCATTAAGCGTCTCATTAAAAATGAAAACATTTTTGAGAACTACAAGTCTCATTCGTTCTACTGGTGCAGAAATAATTTGAAAAATCGTTCGGGAAATCAGTTTACTCCTTGGGTACTTTCTTTATATACATTCAACTATACGGGCCAAGCCCGGGATTTACGGGAAATCGCGGGTTTTCGTTTGCCGGAGATTAAACTTCTTTTATTCAGCGTCTCATCAAAAATGAAAACAAGTTTAAAAACTATAAGTCTCATGCGTTTTAGTGGTGAAAAAATAATTTAAAAAATCGTTCGGGAAATGAGTTTACTCCCTGGGTACTTTCTTTTTATACTTTTGACTATACGGGCCAAGCCCGGGATTTACGGGAAATCGCGGGTTTTCGTTTGCCGGCGATTATACTTCTTTTATTCAGCGTCTCATCAAAAATGAAAACATTTTTGAAAACTACAAGTCTTATGCGTTTTAGTGGTGAAAAAATAATTTAAAAAATCGTTCTTGAAATGAGTTTACTCACAGGGTACTTTCTTTGTATACATTCGACTATGCGGGCCAAGCCCGGGATTTGCGGGAAATCGCGGGTTTTCGTTTGCCGGCGATTAAACCTCTTTCATAAAGGGTCTCATCAAAAATGAAAACATTTTTAAAAACTACAAGTCTCATGGGCTTTAGTGGTGAAATAATAATTTAAAAAATCGTTCGGGAAATGAGTTTACTCCCTGGGTACTTTCTTTGTATACTTTTGACTATACGGGCCGAGTCTGGGATTTACGGGAAATCGCAGGTTTTCGTTTGCCGGCGATTAAACCTCTTTTTTTCAGCGTCTCATCAAAAATGAAAACATTTTTGAAAACTACAAGTCTTATGCCTTTTAGTGGTGAAAAAATAATTTAAAAAATCGATCTGGAAATGAGTTTACTCACAGGGTACTTTCTTTGTATACATTCGACTATGCGGGCCAAGCCCGGGATTTGCGGGAAATCGCGGGTTTTCGTTTGCCGGCGATTAAACCTCTTTCATTAAGGGTCTCATCAAAAATGAAAACATTTTTAAAAACTACAAGTCTCATGGGCTTTAGTGGTGAAATAATAATTTAAAAAATCGTTCGGGAAATGAGTTTACTCCCTGGGTACTTTCTTTGTATACTTTTGACTATACGGGCCGAGTCTGGGATTTATGGGAATTCGCAGGTTTTCTTTTGCCGGCGATTAAACTTCTTTTATTCAGCGTCTCATCAAAAATGAAAACATTTTTGAAAACTACAAGTCTAATGCGATTTAGTGGTGAAAAGATAATTTAAAAAATCGTTCTGGAAATGAGTTTACTCACAGGGTACTTTCTTTGTATACATTCGACTGTACGGGACAAGCCCGGGATTTACGGGAAATCGCAGGTTTTCGTTTGCCGGCGATTAAACCTCTTTCATTAGGCGTCTCATTAAAAATGAAAACATTTTTGAGAACTACAAGTCTCATTCGTTCTAGTGGTGCAGAAATAATTTGAAAAATCGTTCGGGAAATCAGTTTACTCCTTGGGTACTTTCTTTATATACATTCAACTATACGGGCCAAGCCCGGGATTTACGGGAAATGGCGGGTTTTCGTTTGCCGGCGATTAAACTTCTTTTAATCAGCGTCTCATCAAAAATGAAAACATTTTTGAAAACTACAAGTCTCATGGGCTTTAGTGGTTAAATAATAATTTAAAAAATCGTTCGGGAAATGAGTTTACTCCCTGGGTACTTTCTTTGTATACTTTTGACTATACGGGCCGAGTCTGGGATTTACGGGAAATCGCAGGTTTTCGTTTGCCGGCGATTAAACTTCTTTTATTCAGCGTTTCATCAAAAATGAAAACATTTTTGAAAACAACAAGTCTCATGCGATTTAGTGGTGAAAAGATAATTTAAAAAATCGTTCTGGAAATGAGTTTACTCACAGGGTACTTTCTTTGTATACATTCGACTATACGGGACAAGCCCGGGATTTACGGGAAATCGCAGGTTTTCGTTTGCCGGCGATTAAACCTCTTTCATTAGGCGTCTCATTAAAAATGAAAACATTTTTGAGAACTACAAGTCTCATTCGTTCTAGTGGTGCAGAAATAATTTAAAAAATCGTTCTGGAAATGAGTTTACTCCCTGGGTACTTTCTTTATATACATTCAACTATACGGGCCAAGCCCGGGATTTACGGGAAATGGCGGGTTTTCGTTTGCCGGCGATTAAACTTCTTTTAATCAGCGTCTCATCAAAAATGAAAACATTTTTGAAAACTACAAGTCTCATGGGCTTTAGTGGTTAAATAATAATTTAAAAAATCGTTCGGGAAATGAGTTTACTCCCTGGGTACTTTCTTTGTATACTTTTGACTATACGGGCCGAGTCTGGGATTTACGGGAAATCGCAGGTTTTCGTTTGCCGGCGATTAAACTTCTTTTATTCAGCGTTTCATCAAAAATGAAAACATTTTTGAAAACAACAAGTCTCATGCGATTTAGTGGTGAAAAGATAATTTAAAAAATCGTTCTGGAAATGAGTTTACTCACAGGGTACTTTCTTTGTATACATTCGACTATACGGGACAAGCCCGGGATTTACGGGAAATCGCAGGTTTTCGTTTGCCGGCGATTAAACCTCTTTCATTAGGCGTCTCATTAAAAATGAAAACATTTTTGAGAACTACAAGTCTCATTCGTTCTAGTGGTGCAGAAATAATTTAAAAAATCGTTCTGGAAATGAGTTTACTCCCTGGGTACTTTCTTTTTATACTTTTGACTATACGGGCCAAGCCCGGGATTTACGGGAAATCGCTGGTTTTCGATTGCCGACGATTAAACCTCTTTCATTAAGCGTTTCATCAAAAATGAAAACACTTTTGAAAACTACAAGTCTCATGCGTTTTAGTGGTGAAAAAATAATTTAAAAAATCGTTCGGAAAATGAGTTTACTCCCTGGGTACTTTCTTTGTATACTTTTGACTATACGGGCCAAGCCCGGGATTTACGGGAAATGGCGGGTTTTCGTTTGCCGGCGATTAAACTTCTTTTAATCAGCGTCTCATCAAAAATGAAAACATTTTTGAAAACTACAAGTCTCATGGGCTTTCGTGGTTAAATAATAATTTAAAAAATCGTTCGGGAAATGAGTTTACTCCCTGGGTACTTTCTTTGTATACTTTTGACTATACGGGCCGAGTCTGGGATTTACGGGAAATCGCAGGTTTTCGTTTGCCGGCGATTAAACTTCTTTTATTCAGCGTCTCATCAAAAATGAAAACATTTTTGAAAACAACAAGTCTCATGCGATTTAGTGGTGAAAAGATAATTTAAAAAATCGTTCTGGAAATGAGTTTACTCACAGGGTACTTTCTTTGTATACATTCGACTATACGGGACAAGCCCGGGATTTACGGGAAATCGCAGATTTTCGTTTGCCGGCGATTAAACCTCTTTCATTAAGCGTCTCATTAAAAATGAAAACATTTTTGAGAACTACAAGTCTCATTCGTTCTAGTTGTGCAGAAATAATTTGAAAAATCGTTCGGGAAATCAGTTTACTCCTTGGGTACTTTCTTTATATACATTCAACTATACGGGCCAAACCCGGGATTTACGGGAAATCGCGGGTTTTCGTTTGCCGGCGAATAAACTTCTTTTATTCAGCGTCTCATCAAAAATGAAAACAAGTTTAAAAACTACAAGTCTCATGCGTTTTAGTGGTGAAAAAATAATTTAAAAAATCGTTCGGAAAATGGGTTTACTCCCTGGGTACTTTTTTTATACTTTTGACTATACGGGCCAAGCCCGGGATTTACGGGAAATCGCGGGTTTTCGTTTGCCGGCGATTAAACTTCTTTTATTCAGCGTCTCATCAAAAATGAAAACATTTTTGAAAACTACAAGTCTTATGCGTTTTAGTGGTGAAAAAATAATTTAAAAAATCGTTCTGGAAATGAGTTTACTCACGGGGTACTTTCTTTGTATACATTCGACTATGCGGGCCAAGCCCGGTATTTGCGGGAAATTGCGGGTTTTCTTTTGCCGGCGATTAAACCTCTTTCCTTAAGGGTCTCATCAAAAATGAAAACATTTTTAAAAACTACAAGTCTCATGGGCTTTAGTGGTGAAATAATAATTTAAAAAATCGTTCGGGAAATGAGTTTACTTCCTGGGTACTTTCTTTGTATACTTTTGACTATACGGGCCGAGTCTGGGATTTACGGGAAATCGCAGGTTTTCGTTTGCCGGCGATTAAACTTCTTTTATTCAGCGTCTCATCAAAAATGAAAACATTTTTGAAAACTACAAGTCTTATGCGTTTTAGTGGTGAAAAAATAATTTAAAAAATCGTTCTGGAAATGAGTTTACTCACAGGGTACTTTCTTTGTATACATTCGACTATACGGGCCGAGTCTGTGATTTACGGGAAATCGCGGGTTTTCGTTTGCCGGCGATTAAACCTCTTTCATTAAGGGTCTCATCAAAAATGAAAACATTTTTGAAAACTACAAGTCTCATGCGATTTAGTGGTGAAAAGATAATTTAAAAAATCGTTCTGGAAATGAGTTTACTCACAGGGTACTTTCTTTGTATACTTTTGACTATACGGGCCAAGCCCGGGATTTACGGGAAATCGCTGGTTTTCGTTTGCCGACGATTAAACCTCTTTCATTAAGCGTTTCATCAAAAATGAAAACACTTTTGAAAACTACAAGTCTCATGCTTTTTAGTGGTGAAAAAATAATTTAAAAAATCGTTGGGAAAATGAGTTTACTCCCTGGGTACTTTCTTTGTATACTTTTGACTATACGGGCCAAGCCCGGGATTTACGGGAAATGGCGGGTTTTCGTTTGCCGGCGATTAAACATCTTTTAATCAGCGTCTCATCAAAAATGAAAACATTTTTGAAAACTACAAGTCTCATGGGCTTTAGTGGTTAAATAATAATTTAAAAAATCGTTCGGGAAATGAGTTTACTCCCTGGGTACTTTCTTTGTATACTTTTGACTATACGGGCCGAGTCTGGGATTTACGGGAAATCGCAGGTTTTCGTTTGCCGGCGATTAAACTTCTTTTATTCAGCGTTTCATCAAAAATGAAAACATTTTTGAAAACAACAAGTCTCATGCGATTTAGTGGTGAAAAGATAATTTAAAAAATCGTTCTGGAAATGAGTTTACTCACAGGGTACTTTCTTTGTATACATTCGACTATACGGGACAAGCCCGGGATTTACGGGAAATCGCGGGTTTTCGTTTGCCGGCGATTAAACTTCTTTTATTCAGCGTCTCATCAAAAATGAAAACAAGTTTAAAAACTACAAGTCTCATGCGTTTTAGTGGTGAAAAAATAATTTAAAAAATCGTTCGGAAAATGGGTTTACTCCCTGGGTACTTTTTTTTATACTTTTGACTATACGGGCCAAGCCCGGGATTTACGGGAAATCGCGGGTTTTCGTTTGCCGGCGATTAAACTTTTTTTATTCAGCGTCTCATCAAAAATGAAAACATTTTTGAAAACTACAAGTCTTATGCGTTTTAGTGGTGAAAAAATAATTTAAAAAATCGTTCTGGAAATGAGTTTACTCACAGGGTACTTTCTTTGTATACATTCGACTATGCGGGCCAAGCCCGGGATTTGCGGGAAATTGCGGGTTTTCTTTTGCCGGCGATTAAACCTCTTTCCTTAAGGGTCTCATCAAAAATGAAAACATTTTTAAAAACTACAAGTCTCATGGGCTTTAGTGGTGAAATAATAATTTAAAAAATCGTTCGGGAAATGAGTTTACTTCCTGGGTACTTTCTTTGTATACTTTTGACTATACGGGCCGAGTCTGGGATTTACGGGAAATCGCAGGTTTTCGTTTGCCGGCGATTAAACTTCTTTTATTCAGCGTCTCATCAAAAATGAAAACATTTTTGAAAACTACAAGTCTTATGCGTTTTAGTGGTGAAAAAATAATTTAAAAAATCGTTCTGGAAATGAGTTTACTCACAGGGTACTTTCTTTGTATACATTCGACTATACGGGCCGAGTCTGGGATTTACGGGAAATCGCGGGTTTTCGTTTGCCGGCGATTAAACTTCTTTTATTCAGCGTCTCATCAAAAATGAAAACATTTTTGAAAACTACAAGTCTTATGCGTTTTAGTGGTGAAAAAATAATTTAAAAAATCGTTCTGGAAATGAGTTTACTCACAGGGTACTTTCTTTGTATACATTCGACTATGCGGGCCAAGCCCGGGATTTGCGGGAAATTGCGGGTTTTCTTTTGCCGGCGATTAAACCTCTTTCCTTAAGGGTCTCATCAAAAATGAAAACATTTTTAAAAACTACAAGTCTCATGGGCTTTAGTGGTGAAATAATAATTTAAAAAATCGTTCGGGAAATGAGTTTACTTCCTGGGTACTTTCTTTGTATACTTTTGACTATACGGGCCGAGTCTGGGATTTACGGGAAATCGCAGGTTTTCGTTTGCCGGCGATTAAACTTCTTTTATTCAGCGTCTCATCAAAAATGAAAACATTTTTGAAAACTACAAGTCTTATGCGTTTTAGTGGTGAAAAAATAATTTAAAAAATCGTTCTGGAAATGAGTTTACTCACAGGGTACTTTCTTTGTATACATTCGACTATACGGGCCGAGTCTGGGATTTACGGGAAATCGCGGGTTTTCGTTTGCCGGCGATTAAACCTCTTTCATTAAGGGTCTCATCAAAAATGAAAACATTTTTGAAAACTACAAGTCTCATGCGATTTAGTGGTGAAAAGATAATTTAAAAAATCGTTCTGGAAATGAGTTTACTCACAGGGTACTTTCTTTGTATACTTTTGACTATACGGGCCAAGCCCGGGATTTACGGGAAATCGCTGGTTTTCGTTTGCCGACGATTAAACCTCTTTCATTAAGCGTTTCATCAAAAATGAAAACACTTTTGAAAACTACAAGTCTCATGCTTTTTAGTGGTGAAAAAAAATTTAAAAAATCGTTGGGAAAATGAGTTTACTCCCTGGGTACTTTCTTTGTATACTTTTGACTATGCGGGCCAAGCCTGGGATTTACGGGAAATGGCGGGTTTTCGTTTGCCGGCGATTAAACATCTTTTAATCAGCGTCTCATCAAAAATGAAAACATTTTTGAAAACTACAAGTCTCATGGGCTTTAGTGGTTAAATAATAATTTAAAAAATCGTTCGGGAAATGAGTTTACTCCCTGGGTACTTTCTTTGTATACTTTTGACTATACGGGCCGAGTCTGGGATTTACGGGAAATCGCAGGTTTTCGTTTGCCGGCGATTAAACTTCTTTTATTCAGCGTTTCATCAAAAATGAAAACATTTTTGAAAACAACAAGTCTCATGCGATTTTGTGGTGAAAAGATAATTTAAAAAATCGTTCTGGAAATGAGTTTACTCACAGGGTACTTTCTTTGTATACATTCGACTATACGGGACAAGCCCGGGATTTACGGGAAATCGCAGGTTTTCGTTTGCCGGCGATTAAACCTCTTTCATTAGGCGTCTCATTAAAAATGAAAACATTTTTGAGAACTACAAGTCTCATTCGTTCTAGTGGTGCAGAAATAATTTGAAAAATCGTTCGGGAAATCAGTTTACTTCTTGGGTACTTTCTTTATATACATTCAACTATACGGGCCAAGCCCGGGATTTACGGGAAATCGCGGGTTTTCGTTTGCCGGCGATTAAACTTCTTTTATTCAGCGTCTCATCAAAAATGAAAACAAGTTTAAAAACTACAAGTCTCATGCGTTTTAGTGGTGAAAAAATAATTTAAAAAATCGTTCGGAAAATGAGTTTACTCCCTGGGTACTTTCTTTGTATACTTTTGACTATACGGGCCAAGCCCGGGATTTACGGGAAATGGCGGGTTTTCGTTTGCCGGCGATTAAACTTCTTTTAATCAGCGTCTCATCAAAAATGAAAACATTTTTGAAAACTACAAGTCTCATGGGCTTTAGTGGTTAAATAATAATTTAAAAAATCGTTCGGGAAATGAGTTTACTCCCTGGGTACTTTCTTTGTATACATTCGACTATACGGGACAAGCCCGGAATTTACGGGAAATCGCAGGTTTTCGTTTGCCGGCGATTAAACCTGTTTCATTAAGCGTCTCATTAAAAATGAAAACATTTTTGAGAACTACAAGTCTCATTCGTTCTAGTGGTGCAGAAATAATTTGAAAAATCGTTTGGGAAATCAGTTTACTCCTTGGGTACTTTCTTTATATACATTCAACTATGCGGGCCAAGCCCGGGATTTACGGGAAATCGCGGGTTTTCGTTTGCCGGCGATTAAACTTCTTTTATTCAGCGTCTCATCAAAAATGAAAACATTTTTGAAAACTACAAGTCTTATGCGTTTTAGTGGTGAAAAAATAATTTAAAAAATCGTTCTGGAAATGAGTTTACTCACAGGGTACTTTCTTTGTATACATTCGACTATGCGGGCCAAGCCCGGGATTTGCGAGAAATCGCGGGTTTTCGTTTGCCGGCGATTAAACCTCTTTCATTAAGGGTCTCATCAAAAATGAAAACATTTTTAAAAACTACAAGTCTCATGGGCTTTAGTGGTGAAATAATAATTTAAAAAATCGTTCGGGAAATGAGTTTACTCCCTGGGTACTTTCTTTGTATACTTTTGACTATACGGACCGAGTCTGGGATTTACGGGAAATCGCAGGTTTTCGTTTGCCGGCGATTAAACTTCTTTTATTCAGCGTCTCATCAAAAATGAAAACATTTTTGAAAACTACAAGTCTTATGCGTTTTAGTGGTGCAAAAATAATTTAAAAAATCGTTCTGGAAATGAGTTTACTCACAGGGTACTTTCTTTGTATACATTCGACTATACGGGCCGAGTCTGGGATTTACGGGAAATCGCGGGTTTTCGTTTGCCGGCGATTAAACCTCTTTCATTAAGGGTCTCATCAAAAATGAAAACATTTTTGAAAACTACAAGTCTCATGCGATTTAGTGGTGAAAAGATAATTTAAAAAATCGTTCTGGAAATGAGTTTACTCACAGGGTACTTTCTTCTTATACTTTTGACTATACGGGCCAAGCCCGGGATTTACGGGAAATCGCTGGTTTTCGTTTGCCGACGATTAAACCTCTTTCATTAAGCGTTTCATCAAAAATGAAAACACTTTTGAAAACTACAAGTCTCATGCTTTTTAGTGGTGAAAAAATAATTTAAAAAATCGTTGGGAAAATGAGTTTACTCCCTGGGTACTTTCTTTGTATACTTTTGACTATACGGGCCAAGCCCAGGATTTACGGGAAATGGCGCGTTTTCGTTTGCCGGCGATTAAACATCTTTTAATCAGCGTCTCATCAAAAATGAAAACATTTTTGAAAACTACAAGTCTCATGGGCTTTAGTGGTTAAATAATAATTTAAAAAATCGTTCGGGAAATGCGTTTACTCCCTGGGTACTTTCTTTGTATACTTTTGCCTATACGGGCCGAGTCTGGGATTTACGGGAAATCGCAGGTTTTCGTTTGCCCGCGATTAAACTTCTTTTATTCAGCGTCTCATCAAAAATGAAAACATTTTTGAAAACTACAAGTCTCATGCGATTTAGTGGTGAAAAGATAATTTAAAAAATCGTTCTGGAAATGAGTTTACTCACAGGGTACTTTCTTTGTATACATTCGACTATACGGGCCGAGTCTGGGATTTACGGGAAATCGCGGGTTTTCGTTTGCCGGCGATTAAACCTCTTTCATTAAGGGTCTCATCAAAAATGAAAACATTTTTGAAAACTACAAGTCTCATGCGATTTAGTGGTGAAAAGATAATTTAAAAAATCGTTCTGGAAATGAGTTTACTCACAGGGTACTTTCTTCTTATACTTTTGACTATACGGGCCAAGTCCGGGATTTACGGGAAATCGCTGGTTTTCGTTTGCCGACGATTAAACCTCTTTCATTAAGCGTTTCATCAAAAATGAAAACATTTTTGAAAACTACAAGTCTCATGCGATTTAGTGGTGAAAAGATAATTTAAAAAATCGTTCTGGAAATGAGTTTACTCACAGGGTACTTTCTTTGTATACATTCGACTATACGGGCCGAGTCTGGGATTTACGGGAAATCGCGGGTTTTCGTTTGCCGGCGATTAAACCTCTTTCATTAAGGGTCTCATCAAAAATGAAAACATTTTTGAAAACTACAAGTCTCATGCGATTTAGTGGTGAAAAGATAATTTAAAAAATCGTTCTGGAAATGAGTTTACTCACAGGGTACTTTCTTCTTATACTTTTGACTATACGGGCCAAGCCCGGGATTTACGGGAAATCGCTGGTTTTCGTTTGCCGACGATTAAACCTCTTTCATTAAGCGTTTCATCAAAAATGAAAACACTTTTGAAAACTACAAGTCTCATGCTTTTTAGTGGTGAAAAAATAATTTAAAAAATCGTTGGGAAAATGAGTTTACTCCCTGGGTACTTTCTTTGTATACTTTTGACTATACGGGCCAAGCCCAGGATTTACGGGAAATCGCAGGTTTTCGTTTGCCCGCGATTAAACTTCTTTTATTCAGCGTCTCATCAAAAATGAAAACATTTTTGAAAACTACAAGTCTCATGCGATTTAGTGGTGAAAAGATAATTTAAAAAATCGTTCTGGAAATGAGTTTACTCACAGTGTACTTTCTTTGTATACATTCGACTATACGGGCCGAGTCTGGGATTTACGGGAAATCGCGGGTTTTCGTTTGCCGGCGATTAAACCTCTTTCATTAAGGGTCTCATCAAAAATGAAAACATTTTTAAAAACTGCAAGTCTCATGCAATTTAGTGGTGAAAAGATAATTTAAAAAATCGTTCTGGAAATGAGTTTACTCACAGGGTACTTTCTTCTTATACTTTTGACTATACGGGCCAAGCCCGGGATTTACGGGAAATCGCTGGTTTTCGTTTGCCGACGATTAAACCTCTTTCATTAAGCGTTTCATCAAAAATGAAAACACTTTTGAAAACTACAAGTCTCATGCTTTTTAGTGGTGAAAAAATAATTTAAAAAATCGTTGGGAAAATGAGTTTACTCCCTGGGTACTTTCTTTGTATACTTTTGACTATACGGGCCAAGCCCAGGATTTACGGGAAATGGCGCGTTTTCGTTTGCCGGCGATTAAACATCTTTTAATCAGCGTCTCATCAAAAATGAAAACATTTTTGAAAACTACAAGTCTCATGGGCTTTAGTGGTTAAATAATAATTTAAAAAATCGTTCGGGAAATGCGTTTACTCCCTGGGTACTTTCTTTGTATACTTTTGACTATACGGGCCGAGTCTGGGATTTACGGGAAATCGCAGGTTTTCGTTTGCCCGCGATTAAACTTCTTTTATTCAGCGTCTCATCAAAAATGAAAACATTTTTGAAAACTACAAGTCTCATGCGATTTAGTGGTGAAAAGATAATTTAAAAAATCGTTCTGGAAATGAGTTTACTCACAGGGTACTTTCTTTGTATACATTCGACTATACGGGACAAGCCCGGGATTTACGGGAAATCGCAAGTTTTCGTTTGCCGGCGATTAAACCTCTTTCATTAAGCGTCTCATCAAAAATGAAAACATTTTTGAAAACTACAAGTCTCATGGGTTTTAGTGGTTAAATAATAATTTAAATAATCGTTCGGGAAATGAGTTTACTCCCTGGGTACTTTCTTTGTATACATTCGACTATACGGGACAAGCCCGGAATTTACGGGAAATCGCAGGTTTTCGTTTGCCGGCGATTAAACCTCTTTCATTAAGCGTCTCATTAAAAATGAAAACATTTTTGAGAACTACAAGTCTCATTCGTTCTAGTGGTGCAGAAATAATTTGAAAAATCGTTCGGGAAATCAGTTTACTCCTTGGGTACTTTCTTTATATACATTCAACTATACGGGCCAAGCCCGGGATTTACGGGAAATCGCGGGTTTTCGTTTGCCGGCGATTAAACTTCTTTTATTCAGCGTCTCATCAAAAATGAAAACATTTTTGAAAACTACAAGTCTCATGCGATTTAGTGGTGAAAAGATAATTTAAAAAATCGTTCTGGAAATGAGTTTACTCACAGGGTACTTTCTTTGTATACTTTTGACTATACGGGCCAAGCCCGGGATTTACGGGAAATCGCTGGTTTTCGTTTGCCGACGATTAAACCTCTTTCATTAAGCGTTTCATCAAAAATGAAAACACTTTTGAAAACTACAAGTCTCATGCTTTTTAGTGGTGAAAAAAAATTTAAAAAATCGTTGGGAAAATGAGTTTACTCCCTGGGTACTTTCTTTGTATACTTTTGACTATGCGGGCCAAGCCTGGGATTTACGGGAAATGGCGGGTTTTCGTTTGCCGGCGATTAAACATCTTTTAATCAGCGTCTCATCAAAAATGAAAACATTTTTGAAAACTACAAGTCTCATGGGCTTTAGTGGTTAAATAATAATTTAAAAAATCGTTCGGGAAATGAGTTTACTCCCTGGGTACTTTCTTTGTATACTTTTGACTATACGGGCCGAGTCTAGGATTTACGGGAAATCGCAGGTTTTCGTTTGCCGGCGATTAAACTTCTTTTATTCAGCGTTTCATCAAAAATGAAAACATTTTTGAAAACAACAAGTCTCATGCGATTTAGTGGTGAAAAGATAATTTAAAAAATCGTTCTGGAAATGAGTTTACTCACAGGGTACTTTCTTTGTATACATTCGACTATACGGGACAAGCCCGGGATTTACGGGAAATCGCAGGTTTTCGTTTGCCGGCGATTAAACCTCTTTCATTAGGCGTCTCATTAAAAATGAAAACATTTTTGAGAACTACAAGTCTCATTCGTTCTAGTGGTGCAGAAATAATTTGAAAAATCGTTCGGGAAATCAGTTTACTTCTTGGGTACTTTCTTTATATACATTCAACTATACGGGCCAAGCCCGGGATTTACGGGAAATCGCGGGTTTTCGTTTGCCGGCGATTAAACTTCTTTTATTCAGCGTCTCATCAAAAATGAAAACAAGTTTAAAAACTACAAGTCTCATGCGTTTTAGTGGTGAAAAAATAATTTAAAAAATCGTTCGGAAAATGAGTTTACTCCCTGGGTACTTTCTTTGTATACTTTTGACTATACGGGCCAAGCCCGGGATTTACGGGAAATGGCGGGTTTTCGTTTGCCGGCGATTAAACTTCTTTTAATCAGCGTCTCATCAAAAATGAAAACATTTTTGAAAACTACAAGTCTCATGGGCTTTAGTGGTTAAATAATAATTTAAAAAATCGTTCGGGAAATGAGTTTACTCCCTGGGTACTTTCTTTGTATACATTCGACTATACGGGACAAGCCCGGAATTTACGGGAAATCGCAGGTTTTCGTTTGCCGGCGATTAAACCTCTTTCATTAAGCGTCTCATTAAAAATGAAAACATTTTTGAGAACTACAAGTCTCATTCGTTCTAGTGGTGCAGAAATAATTTGAAAAATCGTTCGGGAAATCAGTTTACTCCTTGGGTACTTTCTTTATATACATTCAACTATGCGGGCCAAGCCCGGGATTTACGGGAAATCGCGGGTTTTCGTTTGCCGGCGATTAAACTTCTTTTATTCAGCGTCTCATCAAAAATGAAAACATTTTTGAAAACTACAAGTCTTATGCGTTTTAGTGGTGAAAAAATAATTTAAAAAATCGTTCTGGAAATGAGTTTACTCACAGGGTACTTTCTTTGTATACATTCGACTATGCGGGCCAAGCCCGGGATTTGCGAGAAATCGCGGGTTTTCGTTTGCCGGCGATTAAACCTCTTTCATTAAGGGTCTCATCAAAAATTAAAACATTTTTAAAAACTACAAGTCTCATGGGCTTTAGTGGTGAAATAATAATTTAAAAAATCGTTCGGGAAATGAGTTTACTCCCTGGGTACTTTCTTTGTATACTTTTGACTATACGGACCGAGTCTGGGATTTACGGGAAATCGCAGGTTTTCGTTTGCCGGCGATTAAACTTCTTTTATTCAGCGTCTCATCAAAAATGAAAACATTTTTGAAAACTACAAGTCTTATGCGTTTTAGTGGTGCAAAAATAATTTAAAAAATCGTTCTGGAAATGAGTTTACTCACAGGGTACTTTCTTTGTATACATTCGACTATACGGGCCGAGTCTGGGATTTACGGGAAATCGCGGGTTTTCGTTTGCCGGCGATTAAACCTCTTTCATTAAGGGTCTCATCAAAAATGAAAACATTTTTGAAAACTACAAGTCTCATGCGATTTAGTGGTGAAAAGATAATTTAAAAAATCGTTCTGGAAATGAGTTTACTCACAGGGTACTTTCTTCTTATACTTTTGACTATACGGGCCAAGCCCGGGATTTACGGGAAATCGCTGGTTTTCGTTTGCCGACGATTAAACCTCTTTCATTAAGCGTTTCATCAAAAATGAAAACACTTTTGAAAACTACAAGTCTCATGCTTTTTAGTGGTGAAAAAATAATTTAAAAAATCGTTGGGAAAATGAGTTTACTCCCTGGGTACTTTCTTTGTATACTTTTGACTATACGGGCCAAGCCCAGGATTTACGGGAAATGGCGCGTTTTCGTTTGCCGGCGATTAAACATCTTTTAATCAGCGTCTCATCAAAAATGAAAACATTTTTGAAAACTACAAGTCTCATGGGCTTTAGTGGTTAAATAATAATTTAAAAAATCGTTCGGGAAATGCGTTTACTCCCTGGGTACTTTCTTTGTATACTTTTGACTATACGGGCCGAGTCTGGGATTTACGGGAAATCGCAGGTTTTCGTTTGCCCGCGATTAAACTTCTTTTATTCAGCGTCTCATCAAAAATGAAAACATTTTTGAAAACTACAAGTCTCATGCGATTTAGTGGTGAAAAGATAATTTAAAAAATCGTTCTGGAAATGAGTTTACTCACAGGGTACTTTCTTTGTATACATTCGACTATACGGGCCGAGTCTGGGATTTACGGGAAATCGCGGGTTTTCGTTTGCCGGCGATTAAACCTCTTTCATTAAGGGTCTCATCAAAAATGAAAACATTTTTGAAAACTACAAGTCTCATGCGATTTAGTGGTGAAAAGATAATTTAAAAAATCGTTCTGGAAATGAGTTTACTCACAGGGTACTTTCTTCTTATACTTTTGACTATACGGGCCAAGCCCGGGATTTACGGGAAATCGCTGGTTTTCGTTTGCCGACGATTAAACCTCTTTCATTAAGCGTTTCATCAAAAATGAAAACATTTTTGAAAACTACAAGTCTCATGCGATTTAGTGGTGAAAAGATAATTTAAAAAATCGTTCTGGAAATGAGTTTACTCACAGGGTACTTTCTTTGTATACATTCGACTATACGGGCCGAGTCTGGGATTTACGGGAAATCGCGGGTTTTCGTTTGCCGGCGATTAAACCTCTTTCATTAAGGGTCTCATCAAAAATGAAAACATTTTTGAAAACTACAAGTCTCATGCGATTTAGTGGTGAAAAGATAATTTAAAAAATCGTTCTGGAAATGAGTTTACTCACAGGGTACTTTCTTCTTATACTTTTGACTATACGGGCCAAGCCCGGGATTTACGGGAAATCGCTGGTTTTCGTTTGCCGACGATTAAACCTCTTTCATTAAGCGTTTCATCAAAAATGAAAACACTTTTGAAAACTACAAGTCTCATGCTTTTTAGTGGTGAAAAGATAATTTATAAAATCGTTCTGGAAATGAGTTTACTCACAGTGTACTTTCTTTGTATACATTCGACTATACGGGCCGAGTCTGGATTTACGGGAAATCGCGGGTTTTCGTTTGCCGGCGATTAAACCTCTTTCATTAAGGGTCTCATCAAAAATGAAAACATTTTTGAAAACTACAAGTCTCATGCAATTTAGTGGTGAAAAGATAATTTAAAAAATCGTTCTGGAAATGAGTTTACTCACAGGGTACTTTCTTCTTATACTTTTGACTATACGGGCCAAGCCCGGGATTTACGGGAAATCGCTGGTTTTCGTTTGCCGACGATTAAACCTCTTTCATTAAGCGTTTCATCAAAAATGAAAACACTTTTGAAAACTACAAGTCTCATGCTTTTTAGTGGTGAAAAAATAATTTAAAAAATCGTTGGGAAAATGAGTTTACTCCCTGGGTACTTTCTTTGTATACTTTTGACTATACGGGCCAAGCCCAGGATTTACGGGAAATGGCGCGTTTTCGTTTGCCGGCGATTAAACATCTTTTAATCAGCGTCTCATCAAAAATGAAAACATTTTTGAAAACTACAAGTCTCATGGGCTTTAGTGGTTAAATAATAATTTAAAAAATCGTTCGGGAAATGCGTTTACTCCCTGGGTACTTTCTTTGTATACTTTTGACTATACGGGCCGAGTCTGGGATTTACGGGAAATCGCAGGTTTTCGTTTGCCCGCGATTAAACTTCTTTTATTCAGCGTCTCATCAAAAATGAAAACATTTTTGAAAACTACAAGTCTCATGCGATTTAGTGGTGAAAAGATAATTTAAAAAATCGTTCTGGAAATGAGTTTACTCACAGGGTACTTTCTTTGTATACATTCGACTATACGGGACAAGCCCGGGATTTACGGGAAATCGCAAGTTTTCGTTTGCCGGCGATTAAACCTCTTTCATTAAGCGTCTCATCAAAAATGAAAACATTTTTGAAAACTACAAGTCTCATGGGTTTTAGTGGTTAAATAATAATTTAAATAATCGTTCGGGAAATGAGTTTACTCCCTGGGTACTTTCTTTGTATACATTCGACTATACGGGACAAGCCCGGAATTTACGGGAAATCGCAGGTTTTCGTTTGCCGGCGATTAAACCTCTTTCATTAAGCGTCTCATTAAAAATGAAAACATTTTTGAGAACTACAAGTCTCATTCGTTCTAGTGGTGCAGAAATAATTTGAAAAATCGTTCGGGAAATCAGTTTACTCCTTGGGTACTTTCTTTATATACATTCAACTATACGGGCCAAGCCCGGGATTTACGGGAAATCGCGGGTTTTCGTTTGCCGGCGATTAAACTTCTTTTATTCAGCGTCTCATCAAAAATGAAAACATTTTTGAAAACTACAAGTCTCATGCGATTTAGTGGTGAAAAGATAATTTAAAAAATCGTTCTGGAAATGAGTTTACTCACAGGGTACTTTCTTTGTATACTTTTGACTATACGGGCCAAGCCCAGGATTTACGGGAAATGGCGCGTTTTCGTTTGCCGGCGATTAAACATCTTTTAATCAGCGTCTCATCAAAAATGAAAACATTTTTGAAAACTACAAGTCTCATGGGCTTTAGTGGTTAAATAATAATTTAAAAAATCGTTCGGGAAATGCGTTTACTCCCTGGGTACTTTCTTTGTATACTTTTGACTATACGGGCCGAGTCTGGGATTTACGGGAAATCGCAGGTTTTCGTTTGCCCGCGATTAAACTTCTTTTATTCAGCGTCTCATCAAAAATGAAAACATTTTTGAAAACTACAAGTCTCATGCGATTTAGTGGTGAAAAGATAATTTAAAAAATCGTTCTGGAAATGAGTTTACTCACAGGGTACTTTCTTTGTATACATTCGACTATACGGGACAAGCCCGGGATTTACGGGAAATCGCAAGTTTTCGTTTGCCGGCGATTAAACCTCTTTCATTAAGCGTCTCATCAAAAATGAAAACATTTTTGAAAACTACAAGTCTCATGGGCTTTAGTGGTTAAATAATAATTTAAATAATCGTTCGGGAAATGAGTTTACTCCCTGGGTACTTTCTTTGTATACATTCGACTATACGGGACAAGCCCGGAATTTACGGGAAATCGCAGGTTTTCGTTTGCCGGCGATTAAACCTCTTTCATTAAGCGTCTCATTAAAAATGAAAACATTTTTGAGAACTACAAGTCTCATTCGTTCTAGTGGTGCAGAAATAATTTGAAAAATCGTTCGGGAAATCAGTTTACTCCTTGGGTACTTTCTTTATATACATTCAACTATACGGGCCAAGCCCGGGATTTACGGGAAATCGCGGGTTTTCGTTTGCCGGCGATTAAACTTCTTTTATTCAGCGTCTCATCAAAAATGAAAACAAGTTTAAAAACTACAAGTCTCATGCGTTTTAGTGGTGAAAAAATAATTTAAAAAATCGTTCGGGAAATGAGTTTACTCCCTGGGTACTTTCTTTTTATACTTTTGACTATGCGGGCCAAGCCCGGGATTTACGGGAAATCGCGGGTTTTCGTTTGCCGGCGATTAAACTTCTTTTATTCAGCGTCTCATCAAAAATGAAAACATTTTTAAAAACTACAAGTCTTATGCGTTTTAGTGGTGAAAAAATAATTTAAAAAATCGTTCTGGAAATGAGTTTACTCACAGGGTACTTTCTTTGTATATATTCGACTATGCGGGCCAAGCCCGGGATTTGCGGGAAATCGCGGGTTTTCGTTTGCCGGCGATTAAACCTCTTTCATTAAGGGTCTCATCAAAAATGAAAACATTTTTAAAAACTACAAGTCTCATGGGCTTTAGTGGTGAAATAATAATTTAAAAAATCGTTCGGGAAATGAGTTTACTCCCTGGGTACTTTCTTTGTATACTTTTGACTATACGGACCGAGTCTGGGATTTACGGGAAATCGCAGGTTTTCGTTTGCCGGCGATTAAACTTCTTTTATTCAGCGTCTCATCAAAAATGAAAACATTTTTGAAAACTACAAGTCTTATGCGTTTTAGTGGTGCAAAAATAATTTAAAAAATCGTTCTGGAAATGAGTTTACTCACAGGGTACTTTCTTTGTATACATTCGACTATACGGGCCGAGTCTGGGATTTACGGGAAATCGCGGGTTTTCGTTTGCCGGCGATTAAACCTCTTTCATTAAGGGTCTCATCAAAAATGAAAACATTTTTGAAAACTACAAGTCTCATGCGATTTAGTGGTGAAAAGATAATTTAAAAAATCGTTCTGGAAATGAGTTTACTCACAGGGTACTTTCTTCTTATACTTTTGACTATACGGGCCAAGCCCGGGATTTACGGGAAATCGCTGGTTTTCGTTTGCCGACGATTAAACCTCTTTCATTAAGCGTTTCATCAAAAATGAAAACACTTTTGAAAACTACAAGTCTCATGCTTTTTAGTGGTGAAAAAATAATTTAAAAAATCGTTGGGAAAATGAGTTTACTCCCTCGGTACTTTCTTTGTATACTTTTGACTATACGGGCCAAGCCCAGGATTTACGGGAAATGGCGGGTTTTCGTTTGCCGGCGATTAAACATCTTTTAATCAGCGTCTCATCAAAAATGAAAACATTTTTGAAAACTACAAGTCTCATGGGCTTTAGTGGTTAAATAATAATTTAAAAAATCGTTCGGGAAATGCGTTTACTCCCTGGGTACTTTCTTTGTATACTTTTGACTATACGGGCCGAGTCTGGGATTTACGGGAAATCGCAGGTTTTCGTTTGCCGGCGATTAAACTTCTTTTATTCAGCGTCTCATCAAAAATGAAAACATTTTTGAAAACTACAAGTCTCATGCGATTTAGTGGTGAAAAGATAATTTAAAAAATCGTTCTGGAAATGAGTTTACTCACAGGGTACTTTCTTTGTATACATTCGACTATACGGGACAAGCCCGGGATTTACGGGAAATCGCAGGTTTTCGTTTGCCGGCGATTAAACCTCTTTCATTAAGCGTCTCATTAAAAATGAAAACATTTTTGAGAACTACAAGTCTCATTCGTTCTAGTGGTGCAGAAATAATTTGAAAAATCGTTCGGGAAATCAGTTTACTCCTTGGGTACTTTCTTTATATACATTCAACTATACGGGCCAAGCCCGGGATTTACGGGAAATCGCGGGTTTTCGTTTGCCGGCGATTAAACTTCTTTTATTCAGCGTCTCATCAAAAGGGAAAACATTTTTGAAAACTACAAGTCTTATGCGTTTTAGTGGTGAAAAAATAATTTAAAAAATCGTTCTGGAAATGAGTTTACTCACAGGGTACTTTCTTTGTATACATTCGACTATGCGGGCCAAGCCCGGGATTTGCGGGAAATCGCGGGTTTTCGTTTGCCGGCGATTAAACCTCTTTCATTAAGGGTCTCATCAAAAATGAAAACATTTTTAAAAACTACAAGTCTCATGGGCTTTAGTGGTGAAATAATAATTTAAAAAATCGTTCGGGAAATGAGTTTACTCCCTGGGTACTTTCTTTGTATACTTTTGACTATACGGGCCGAGTCTGGGATTTACAAGAAATCGCAGGTTTTCGTTTGCCGGCGATTAAACCTCTTTTATTCAGCGTCTCATCAAAAATGAAAACATTTTTGAAAACTACAAGTCTCATGCGATTTAGTGGTGAAAAGATAATTTAAAAAATCGTTCTGGAAATGAGTTTACTCACAGGGTACTTTCTTTGTATACATTTCACTATACGGGACAAGCCCGGGATTTACGGGAAATCGCGGGTTTTCGTTTGCCGGCGATTAAACCTCTTTCATTAAGCGTCTCATTAAAAATGAAAACATTTTTGAAAACTACAAGTCTCATGGGCTTTAGTGGTTAAATAATAATTTAAAAAATCGTTCGGGAAATGAGTTTACTCCTTGGGTACTTTCTTTGTATACTTTTGACTATACGGGCCGAGTCTGGGATTTACGGGAAATCGCAGGTTTTCGTTTGCCGGCGATTAAACTTCTTTTATTCAGCGTCTCATCAAAAATGAAAACATTTTTGAAAACTACAAGTCTCATGCGATTTAGTGGTGAAAAGATAATTTAAAAAATCGTTCTGGAAATGAGTTTACTCACAGGGTACTTTCTTTGTATACATTCGACTATACGGGACAAGCCCGGGATTTACGGAAAATCGCAGGTTTTCGTTTGCCGGCGATTAAACTTCTTTTATTCAGCGTCTCATCAAAAATGAAAACAAGTTTAAAAACTACAAGTCTCATGCGTTTTAGTGGTGAAAAAATAATTTAAAAAATCGTTCGGGAAATGAGTTTACTCCCTGGGTACTTTATTTTTATACTTTTGACTATACGGACCAAGCCCGGGATTTACGGGAAATCGCGGGTTTTCGTTTGCCGGCGATTAAACTTCTTTTATTCAGCGTCTCATTAAAAATGAAAACATTTTTGAAAACTACAAGTCTTATGCGTTTTAGTGGTTAAATAATAATTTAAAAAATCGTTCGGAAAAGGAGTTTACTCCCTGGGTACTTTCTTTGCATACTTTTGACTATACGGGTCGAGTCTGGGATTTACGGGAAATCGCAGGTTTTCGTTTGCCGGCGATTAAACTTCTGTTAATCAGCGTCTCATCAAAAATGAAAACATTTTTGAAAACTACAAGTCTCATGGGCATAAATGGTTAAATAATAATTTAAAAAATCGTTCGGGAAATGAGTTTACTCCCTGGGTACTTTCTTTGTATACATTCGACTATAAGGGACAAGCCCGGGATTTACGGGAAATCGCAGGTTTTCGTTTGCCGGCGATCAAACCTCTTTCATTAAGCGTCTCAATAAAAATGAAAACATTTTTAAAAACTACAAGTCTCATTCGTTCTAGTGGTGCAGAAATAATTTGAAAATTCGTTCGGGAAATGAGTTTACTACTTGGGTACTTTCTTTATATACATTCAACTATACCGGCCAAGCCCGGGATTTACGGGAAATCGCGGGTTTTCGTTTGCCGGCGATTAAACTTCTTTTATTCAGCGTCTCATCAAAAATGAAAACAAGTTTAAAAACTACAAGTCTCATGCGTTTTAGTGGTGAAAAAATAATTTAAAAAATCGTTCGGGAAATGAGTTTACTCCCTGGGTACTTTCTTTGCATACTTTTGACTATACGGGTCGAGTCTGGGATTTACGGGAAATCGCAGGTTTTCGTTTGCCGGCGATTAAACTTCTTTTATTCAGCGTCTCATCAAAAATGAAAACATTTTTGAAAACTACAAGTCTCATGCGATTTAGTGGTGAAAAGATAATTTAAAAAATCGTTCTGGAAATGAGTTTACTCACAGGGTACTTTCTTTGTATACATTCGACTATACGGGACAAGCCCGGGATTTACGGGAAATCGCAGGTTCTCGTTTGCCGGCGATTAAACCTCTTTTATTAACCGTCTCATTAAAAATGAAAACATTTTTAAAAACTACAAGTCTCATTCTTTCTAGTGGTGCAGAAATAATTTGAAAAATCGTTCGGGAAATCAGTTTACTCCTTGGGTACTTTCTTTATATACATTCAACTATACGGGCCAAGCCCGGGATTTACGGGAAATGGCGGGTTTTCGTTTGCCGGCGATTAAACTTCTTTTATTCAGCGTCTCATCAAAAATGAAAACAAGTTTAAAAACTACAAGTCTCATGCGTTTTAGTGGTGAAAAAATAATTTAAAAAATCGTTCGGAAAATGAGTTTACTCCTTGGGTACTTTCTTTTTATACTTTTGACTATACGGGCCAAGCCCGGGATTTACGGGAAATCGCGGGTTTTCGTTTGCCGGCGATTAAACTTCTTTTATTCAGCGTCTCATCAAAAATGAAAACATTTTTAAAAACTACAAGTCTTATGCGTTTTAGTGGTGAAAAAATAATTTAAAAAATCGTTCTGGAAATGAGTTTACTCACAGGGTACTTTCTTTGTATACATTCGACTATGCGGGCCAAGCCCGGGATTTGCGGGAAATCGCGGGTTTTCGTTTGCCGGCGATTAAACCTCTTTCATTAAGGGTCTCATCAAAAATGAAAACATTTTTAAAAACTACAAGTCTCATGGGCTTTAGTGGTGAAATAATAATTTAAAAAATCGTTCGGGAAATGAGTTTACTCCCTGGGTACTTTCTTTGTATACTTTTGACTATACGGGCCGAGTCTTGGATTTACGGGAAATCGCAGGTTTTCGTTTGCCGGCGATTAAACTTGTTTTATTCAGCGTCTCATCAAAAATGAAAACATTTTTGAAAACTACGAGTTTCATACGTTCTTGTGGTGCAGAAATAATTGGAAAAATCGTTCGGGAAATCAGTTTACTCATTGGGTACTTTCTTTATATACATTCAACTATACGTGCCAAGCCCGGGATTTACGGGAAATCGCGGTTTTTCGTTTGCCGGCGATTAAACTTCTTTTACTGAGCGTCTCATCAAAAATGAAAACATTTTTGAAAACTACAAGTCTCATGCGTTTTAGTGGTGAAAAAATAATTTAAAAAATCGTTCGGGAAATAAGTTTACTCCCTGTGTACTTTCTTTGTATACATTTGACTACACGGGCGAAGCCCGGGATTTACGGGAAATGGCGGGTTTTCGTTTGCCGGCGATTAAACTTCTTTTAATCAATGTCTCATCAAAAATGAAAACATTTTTGAAAACTACAAGTCTCATGGGCTTTAGTGGTTAAATAATAATTTAAAAAATCGTTCGGGAAATGAGTTTACTCCCTGGGTACTTTCTTTGTATACTATTGACTATACGGGCCGAGTCTGGGATTTACGGGAAATCGCAGGTTTTCGTTTGCCGGCGATTAAACTTCTTTTATTCAGCGTCTCATCAAAAATGAAAACATTTTTGAAAACTACAAGTCTCATGCGATTTAGTGGTGAAAAGATAATTTAAAAAATCGTTCTGGAAATGAGTTTACTCACAGGGTACTTTCTTTGTATACATTCGACTATACGGGACAAGCCCGGGATTTACGGGAAATCGCAGGTTTTCGATTGCCGGCGATTAAACCTCTTTCATTAAGCGTCTCATTAAAAATGAAAACATTTTTGAGAACTACAAGTCTCATTCGTTCTAGTGGTGCAGAAATAATTTGAAAAATCGTTCGGGAAATCAGTTTACTTCTTGGGTACTTTCTTTATATACATTCAACTATACCGGCCAAGCCCGGGATTTACGGGAAATCGCGGGTTTCCGTTTGCCGGCGATTAAACTTCTTTTATTCAGCGTTTCATCAAAAATGAAAACAAGTTTAAAAACTACAAGTCTCATGCGTTTTAGTGGTGAAAAAATAATTTAAAAAATCGTTCGGGAAATGAGTTTACTCCCTGGGTACTTTCTTTTTATACTTTTGACTATACGGGCTAAGCCCGGGATTTACGGGAAATCGCGGGTTTTCGTTTGCCGGCGATTAAACTTTTTTTATTCAGCGTCTCATCAAAAATGAAATATTTTTGAAAACTACAAGTCTTATGCGTTTTAGTGGTGAAAAAATAATTTAAAAAATCGTTCTGGAAATGAGTTTACTCACAGGGTACTTTCTTTGTATACTTTTGACTATACGGGCCGAGTCTGGCATTTACGGGAAATCGCAGGTTTTCGTTTGCCGGCGATTAAACTTCTTTTATTCAGCGTCTCATCAAAAATGAAAACATTTTTGAAAACTACAAGTCTCATGCGATTTAGTGGTGAAAAGATAATTTAAAAAATCGTTCTGGAAATGAGTTTACTCACAGGGTACTTTCTTTGTATACATTCGACTATACGGGACAAGCCCGGGATTTACGGGAAATCGCAGGTTCTCGTTTGCCGGCGATTAAACCTCTTTTATTAAGCGTCTCATTAAAAATGAAAACATTTTTAAAAACTACAAGTCTCATTCTTTCTAGTGGTGCAGAAATAATTTGAAAAATCGTTCGTGAAATCAGTTTACTCCTTGGGTACTTTCTTTATATACATTCAACTATACGGGCCAAGCCCGGGATTTACGGGAAATGGCGGGTTTTCGTTTGCCGGCGATTAAACTTCTTTTATTCAGCGTCTCATCAAAAATGAAAACAAGTTTAAAAACTACAAGTCTCATGCGTTTTAGTGGTGAAAAAATAATTTAAAAAATCGTTCGGAAAATGAGTGTACTCCTTGGGTACTTTCTTTTTATACTTTTGACTATACGGGCCAAGCCCGGGATTTACGGGAAATCGCGGGTTTTCGTTTGCCGGCGATTAAACTTCTTTTATTCAGCGTCTCATCAAAAATGAAAACATTTTTAAAAACTACAAGTCTTATGCGTTTTAGTGGTGAAAAAATAATTTAAAAAATCGTTCTGGAAATGAGTTTACTCACAGGGTACTTTCTTTGTATACATTCGACTATGCGGGCCAAGCCCGGGATTTGCGGGAAATCGCGGGTTTTCGTTTGCCGGCGATTAAACCTCTTTCATTAAGGGTCTCATCAAAAATGAAAACATTTTTAAAAACTACAAGTCTCATGGGCTTTAGTGGTGAAAAGATAATTTAAAAAATCGTTCTGGAAATGAGTTTACTCACAGGGTACTTTCTTTGTATACATTCGACTATACGGGACAAGCCCGGGATTTACGGGAAATCGCAGGTTTTCGATTGCCGGCGATTAAACCTCTTTCATTAAGCGTCTCATTAAAAATGAAAACATTTTTGAGAACTACAAGTCTCATTCGTTCTAGTGGTGCAGAAATAATTTGAAAAATCGTTCGGGAAATCAGTTTACTCCTTGGGTACTTTCTTTATATACATTCAACTATACCGGCCAAGCCCGGGATTTACGGGAAATCGCGGGTTTCCGTTTGCCGGCGATTAAACTTCTTTTATTCAGCGTTTCATCAAAAATGAAAACAAGTTTAAAAACTACAAGTCTCATGCGTTTTAGTGGTGAAAAAATAATTTAAAAAATCGTTCGGGAAATGAGTTTACTCCCTGGGTACTTTCTTTTTATACTTTTGACTATACGGGCTAAGCCCGGGATTTACGGGAAATCGCGGGTTTTCGTTTGCCGGCGATTAAACTTTTTTTATTCAGCGTCTCATCAAAAATGAAATATTTTTGAAAACTACAAGTCTTATGCGTTTTAGTGGTGAAAAAATAATTTAAAAAATCGTTCTGGAAATGAGTTTACTCACAGGGTACTTTCTTTGTATACTTTTGACTATACGGGCCGAGTCTGGCATTTACGGGAAATCGCAGGTTTTCGTTTGCCGGCGATTAAACTTCTTTTATTCAGCGTCTCATCAAAAATGAAAACATTTTTGAAAACTACAAGTCTCATGCGATTTAGTGGTGAAAAGATAATTTAAAAAATCGTTCTGGAAATGAGTTTACTCACAGGGTACTTTCTTTGTATACATTCGACTATACGGGACAAGCCCGGGATTTACGGGAAATCGCAGGTTCTCGTTTGCCGGCGATTAAACCTCTTTTATTAAGCGTCTCATTAAAAATGAAAACATTTTTAAAAACTACAAGTCTCATTCTTTCTAGTGGTGCAGAAATAATTTGAAAAATCGTTCGGGAAATCAGTTTACTCCTTGGGTACTTTCTTTATATACATTCAACTATACGGGCCAAGCCCGGGATTTACGGGAAATGGCGGGTTTTCGTTTGCCGGCGATTAAACTTCTTTTATTCAGCGTCTCATCAAAAATGAAAACAAGTTTAAAAACTACAAGTCTCATGCGTTTTAGTGGTGAAAAAATAATTTAAAAAATCGTTCGGAAAATGAGTTTACTCCTTGGGTACTTTCTTTTTATACTTTTGACTATACGGGCCAAACCCGGGATTTACGGGAAATCGCGGGTTTTCGTTTGCCGGCGATTAAACCTCTTTCATTAAGGGTCTCATCAAAAATGAAAACATTTTTAAAAACTACAAGTCTCATGGGCTTTAGTGGTGAAATAATAATTTAAAAAATCGTTCGGGAAATGAGTTTACTCCCTGGGTACTTTCTTTGTATACTTTTGACTATACGGGCCGAGTCTTGGATTTACGGGAAATCGCAGGTTTTCGTTTGCCGGCGATTAAACTTGTTTTATTCAGCGTCTCATCAAAAATGAAAACATTTTTGAAAACTACAAATCTCATGCGATTTAGTGGTGAAAAGATAATTTAAAAAATCGTTCTGGAAATGACTTTACTCACAGGGTACTTTCTTTGTATACATTCCACTATACGGGACAAGCCCGGGATTTACGGGAAATCGCGGGTTTTCGTTTGCCGGCGATTAAACCTCTTTCATTAAGCGTCTCATTAAAAATGAAAACATTTTTGAAAACTACGAGTTTCATACGTTCTTGTGGTGCAGAAATAATTGGAAAAATCGTTCGGGAAATCAGTTTACTCATTGGGTACTTTCTTTATATACATTCAACTATACGTGCCAAGCCCGGGATTTACGGGAAATCGCGGTTTTTCGTTTGCCGGCGATTAAACTTCTTTTACTGAGCGTCTCATCAAAAATGAAAACATTTTTGAAAACTACAAGTCTCATGCGTTTTAGTGGTGAAAAAATAATTTAAAAAATCGTTCGGGAAATGAGTTTACTCCCTGTGTACTTTCTTTGTATACATTTGACTACACGGGCGAAGCCCGGGATTTACGGGAAATGGCGGGTTTTCGTTTGCCGGCGATTAAACTTCTTTTAATCAATGTCTCATCAAAAATGAAAACATTTTTGAAAACTACAAGTCTCATGGGCTTTAGTGGTTAAATAATAATTTAAAAAATCGTTCGGGAAATGAGTTTACTCCCTGGGTACTTTCTTTGTATACTTTTGACTATACGGGCCGAGTCTGGGATTTACGGGAAATCGCAGGTTTTCGTTTGCCGGCGATTAAACTTCTTTTATTCAGCGTCTCATCAAAAATGAAAACATTTTTGAAAACTACAAGTCTCATGCGATTTAGTGGTGAAAAGATAATTTAAAAAATCGTTCTGGAAATGAGTTTACTCACAGGGTACTTTCTTTGTATACATTCGACTATACGGGACAAGCCCGGGATTTACGGGAAATCGCAGGTTTTCGATTGCCGGCGATTAAACCTCTTTCATTAAGCGTCTCATTAAAAATGAAAACATTTTTGAGAACTACAAGTCTCATTCGTTCTAGTGGTGCAGAAATAATTTGAAAAATCGTTCGGGAAATGAGTTTACTCGTTGGGTACTTTCTTTATATACATTCAACTATACCGGCCAAGCCCGGGATTTACGGGAAATCGCGGGTTTCCGTTTGCCGGCGATTAAACTTCTTTTATTCAGCGTTTCATCAAAAATGAAAACAAGTTTAAAAACTACAAGTCTCATGCGTTTTAGTGGTGAAAAAATAATTTAAAAAATCGTTCGGGAAATGAGTTTACTCCCTGGGTACTTTCTTTTTATACTTTTGACTATACGGGCTAAGCCCGGGATTTACGGGAAATCGCGGGTTTTCGTTTGCCGGCGATTAAACTTTTTTTATTCAGCGTCTCATCAAAAATGAAATATTTTTTAAAACTACAAGTCTTATGCGTTTTAGTGGTGAAAAAATAATTTAAAAAATCGTTCTGGAAATGAGTTTACTCACAGGGTACTTTCTTTGTATACATTCGACTATACGGGACAAGCCCGGGATTTACGGGAAATCGCAGGTTTTCGATTGCCGGCGATTAAACCTCTTTCATTAAGCGTCTCATTAAAAATGAAAACATTTTTAAGAACTACAAGTCTCATTCGTTCTAGTGGTGCAGAAATAATTTGAAAAATCGTTCGGGAAATCAGTTTACTCGTTGGGTACTTTCTTTATATACATTCAACTAT
This sequence comes from Hydractinia symbiolongicarpus, assembly GCF_029227915.1. Lineage (NCBI taxonomy): Eukaryota > Metazoa > Cnidaria > Hydrozoa > Anthoathecata > Hydractiniidae > Hydractinia > Hydractinia symbiolongicarpus. The sequence continues at coordinate 27,373,160 of NC_079881.1, forward strand.
ACCGGCCAAGCCCGGGATTTACGGGAAATCGCGGGTTTCCGTTTGCCGGCGATTAAACTTCTTTTATTCAGCGTTTCATCAAAAATGAAAACAAGTTTAAAAACTACAAGTCTCATGCGTTTTAGTGGTGAAAAAATAAATTAAAAAATCGTTCGGGAAATGATTTTACTCCCTGGGTACTTTCTTTTTATACTTTTGACTATACGGGCTAAGCCCGGGATTTACGGGAAATCGCGGGTTTTCGTTTGCCGGCGATTAAACTTTTTTTATTCAGCGTCTCATCAAAAATGAAATATTTTTGAAAACTACAAGTCTTATGCGTTTTAGTGGTGAAAAAATAATTTAAAAAATCGTTCTGGAAATAAGTTTACTCACAGGGTACTTTCTTTGTATACTTTTGACTATACGGGCCGAGTCTGGCATTTACGGGAAATCGCAGGTTTTCGTTTGCCGGCGATTAAACTTCTTTTATTCAGCGTCTCATCAAAAATGAAAACATTTTTGAAAACTACAAGTCTCATGCGATTTAGTGGTGAAAAGATAATTTAAAAAATCGTTCTGGAAATGAGTTTACTCACAGGGTACTTTCTTTGTATACATTCCACTATACGGGACAAGCCGGGGATTTACGGGAAATCGCGGGTTTTCGTTTGCCGGCGATTAAACCTCTTTCATTAACCGTCTCATTAAAAATGAAAACATTTTTGAAAACTACGAGTCTCATACGTTCTAGTGGTGCAGAAATAATTGGAAAAATCGTTCGGGAAATCAGTTTACTCATTGGGTACTTTCTTTATATACATTCAACTATACGTGCCAAGCCCGGGATTTACGGGAAATCGCGGGTTTTCGTTTGCCGGCGATTAAACTTCTTTTACTGAGCGTCTCATCAAAAATGAAAACAAGTTTAAAAACTACAAGTCTCATGCGTTTTAGTGGTGAAAAAATAATTTAAAAAATCGTTCGGGAAATGAGTTTACTCCCTGGGTACTTTCTTTTTATACTTTTGACTATACGGGCTAAGCCCGCGATTTACGGGAAATCGCGGGTTTTCGTTTGCTGGCGATTAAACTTCTTTTATTCAGCGTCTCATCAAAAATGAAAACATTTTTGAAAACTACAAGTCTCATGCGATTTAGTGGTGAAAAGATAATTGGAAAAATTGTTCGGGAAATCAGTTTACTCATTGGGTACTTTCTTTATATACATTCAACTATACGTGCCAAGCCCGGGATTTACGGGAAATCGCGGGTTTTCGTTTGCCGGCGATTAAACTTCTTTTACTGAGCGTCTCATCAGAAATGAAAACATTTTTGAAAACTACAAGTCTCATGCGTTTTAGTGGTGAAAAAATAATTTAAAAAATCGTTCGGGAAATGAGTTTACTCCCTGTGTACTTTCTTTGTATACTTTTGACTATACAGGCCGAGTCTGGGATTTACGGGAAATCGAAGGTTTTCGTTTGCCGGCGATGAAACTTCTTTTATTCAGCGTCTCATCAAAAATGAAAACATTTTTGAAAATTACAAGTCTCATGCGATTTAGTGGTGAAAAGATAATTTAAAAAATCGTTCTGGAAATGAGTTTACTCACAAGGTACTTTCTTTGTATACATTCGACTATACGGGACAAGCCCGGGATTTACGGGAAATCGCAGGTTTTCGTTTGCCGGCGATTAAACCTCTTTCATTAAGCGTCTCATTAAAAATGAAAAATTTTTGAGAACTACAAGTCTCATTCGTTCTAGTGGTGCAGAAATAATTTGAAAAATCGTTCGGGAAATCAGTTTACTCCTTGGGTACTTTCTTTATATACATTCAACTATACCGGCCAAGCCCGGGATTTACGGGAAATCGCGGGTTTTCGTTTGCCGGCGATTAAACTTCTTTTAATCAGCGTCTCATCAAAAATGAAAACATTTTTGAAAACTACAAGTCTCATGCGATTTAGTGGTGAAATGATAATTTAAAAAATCGTTCTGAAAATGAGTTTAATCACAGGGTACTTTCTTTGTATACATTCGACTATACGGGACAAGCCCGGGATTTACGGGAAATCGCAGGTTTTCGTTTGCAGGCGATTAAACTTCTTTTAATCAGCGTCTCATCAAAAATGAAAACATTTTTGAAAACTACAAGTCTCATGCGATTTAGTGGTGAAATGATAATTTAAAAAATCGTTCTGGAAATGAGTTTAATCACAGGGTACTTTCTTTGTATACATTCGACTATACGGGCCAAGCCCGGGATTTACGGGAAATCGCGGGTTTTCGTTTGCCGGCGATTAAACTTCTTTTACTGAGCGTCTCATCAGAAATGAAAACATTTTTGAAAACTACAAGTCTCATGCGTTTTAGTGGTGAAAAAATAATTTAAAAAATCGTTCGGGAAATGAGTTTACTCCCTGTGTACTTTCTTTGTATACTTTTGACTATACAGGCCGAGTCTGGGATTTACGGGAAATCGAAGGTTTTCGTTTGCCGGCGATTAAACTTCTTTTATTCAGCGTCTCATCAAAAATGAAAACATTTTTGAAAACTACAAGTCTCATGCGATTTAGTGGTGAAAAGATAATTTAAAAAATCGTTCTGGAAATGAGTTTACTCACAAGGTACTTTCTTTGTATACATTCGACTATACGGGACAAGCCCGGGATTTACGGGAAATCGCAGGTTTTCGTTTGCCGGCGATTAAACCTCTTTCATTAAGCGTCTCATTAAAAATGAAAAATTTTTGAGAACTACAAGTCTCATTCGTTCTAGTGGTGCAGAAATAATTTGAAAAATCGTTCGGGAAATCAGTTTACTCCTTGGGTACTTTCTTTATATACATTCAACTATACCGGCCAAGCCCGGGATTTACGGGAAATCGCGGGTTTTCGTTTGCCGGCGATTAAACTTCTTTTAATCAGCGTCTCATCAAAAATGAAAACATTTTTGAAAACTACAAGTCTCATGCGATTTAGTGGTGAAATGATAATTTAAAAAATCGTTCTGGAAATGAGTTTAATCACAGGGTACTTTCTTTGTATACATTCGACTATACGGGACAAGCCCGGGATTTACGGGAAATCGCAGGTTTTCGTTTGCAGGCGATTAAACTTCTTTTAATCAGCGTCTCATCAAAAATGAAAACATTTTTGAAAACTACAAGTCTCATGCGATTTAGTGGTGAAATGATAATTTAAAAAATCGTTCTGGAAATGAGTTTAATCACAGGGTACTTTCTTTGTATACATTCGACTATACGGGCCAAGCCCGGGATTTACGGGAAATCGCGGGTTTTCGTTTGCCGGCGATTAAACTTCTTTTACTGAGCGTCTCATCAGAAATGAAAACATTTTTGAAAACTACAAGTCTCATGCGTTTTAGTGGTGAAAAAATAATTTAAAAAATCGTTCGGGAAATGAGTTTACTCCCTGTGTACTTTCTTTGTATACTTTTGACTATACAGGCCGAGTCTGGGATTTACGGGAAATCGAAGGTTTTCGTTTGCCGGCGATTAAACTTCTTTTATTCAGCGTCTCATCAAAAATGAAAACATTTTTGAAAACTACAAGTCTCATGCGATTTAGTGGTGAAAAGATAATTTAAAAAATCGTTCTGGAAATGAGTTTACTCACAAGGTACTTTCTTTGTATACATTCGACTATACGGGACAAGCCCGGGATTTACGGGAAATCGCAGGTTTTCGTTTGCCGGCGATTAAACCTCTTTCATTAAGCGTCTCATTAAAAATGAAAAATTTTTGAGAACTACAAGTCTCATTCGTTCTAGTGGTGCAGAAATAATTTAAAAAATCGTTCGGGAAATCAGTTTACTCCTTGGGTACTTTCTTTATATACATTCAACTATACCGGCCAAGCCCGGGATTTACGGGAAATCGCGGGTTTTCGTTTGCCGGCGATTAAACTTCTTTTAATCAGCGTCTCATCAAAAATGAAAACATTTTTGAAAACTACAAGTCTCATGCGATTTAGTGGTGAAATGATAATTTAAAAAATCGTTCTGGAAATGAGTTTAATCACAGGGTACTTTCTTTGTATACATTCGACTATACGGGACAAGCCCGGGATTTACGGGAAATCGCAGGTTTTCGTTTGCAGGCGATTAAACTTCTTTTAATCAGCGTCTCATCAAAAATGAAAACATTTTTGAAAACTACAAGTCTCATGCGATTTAGTGGTGCAATGATAATTTAAAAAATCGTTCTGGAAATGAGTTTAATCACAGGGTACTTTCTTTGTATACATTCGACTATACGGGCCAAGCCCGGGATTTACGGGAAATCGCGGGTTTTCGTTTGCCGGCGATTAAACTTCTTTTACTGAGCGTCTCATCAGAAATGAAAACATTTTTGAAAACTACAAGTCTCATGCGTTTTAGTGGTGAAAAAATAATTTAAAAAATCGTTCGGGAAATGAGTTTACTCCCTGTGTACTTTCTTTGTATACTTTTGACTATACAGGCCGAGTCTGGGATTTACGGGAAATCGAAGGTTTTCGTTTGCCGGCGATTAAACTTCTTTTATTCAGCGTCTCATCAAAAATGTTTTAGTGGTGAAAAAATAATTTAAAAAATCGTTCTGGAAATGAGTTTACTCACAAGGTACTTTCTTTGTATACATTCGACTATACGGGACAAGCCCGGGATTTACGGGAAATCGCAGGTTTTCGTTTGCCGGCGATTAAACCTCTTTCATTAAGCGTCTCATTAAAAATGAAAAATTTTTGAGAACTACAAGTCTCATTCGTTCTAGTGGTGCAGAAATAATTTAAAAAATCGTTCGGGAAATCAGTTTACTCCTTGGGTACTTTCTTTATATACATTCAACTATACCGGCCAAGCCCGGGATTTACGGGAAATCGCGGGTTTTCGTTTGCCGGCGATTAAACTTCTTTTAATCAGCGTCTCATCAAAAATGAAAACATTTTTGAAAACTACAAGTCTCATGCGATTTAGTGGTGAAATGATAATTTAAAAAATCGTTCTGGAAATGAGTTTAATCACAGGGTACTTTCTTTGTATACATTCGACTATACGGGACAAGCCCGGGATTTACGGGAAATCGCAGGTTTTCGTTTGCAGGCGATTAAACTTCTTTTAATCAGCGTCTCATCAAAAATGAAAACATTTTTGAAAACTACAAGTCTCATGCGATTTAGTGGTGAAATGATAATTTAAAAAATCGTTCTGGAAATGAGTTTAATCACAGGGTACTTTCTTTGTATACATTCGACTATACGGGCCAAGCCCGGGATTTACGGGAAATCGCGGGTTTTCGTTTGCCGGCGATTAAACTTCTTTTACTGAGCGTCTCATCAAAAATGAAAACATTTTTGAAAACTACAAGTCTCATGCGTTTTAGTGGTGAAAAAATAGTTTAAAAAATCGTTCGGAAAATGAGTTTACTCCCTGGGTACTTTCTTTTTATACTTTTGACTATACGGGCCAAGCCCGGGATTTACGGGAAATCGCGGGTTTTCGTTTGCCGGCGATTAAACTTCTTTTATTCAGCGTCTCATCAAAAATGAAAACATTTTTGAAAACTACAAGTCTTATGTGTTTTAGTGGTGAAAAAATAATTTAAAAAATCGTTCTAGAAATGAGTTTACTCACAGGGTACTTTCTTTGTATACATTCGACTATGCGGGCCAAGCCCGGGATTTGCGGGAAATCGCGGGTTTTCGTTTGCCGGCGATTAAACCTCTTTCATTAAGGGTCTCATCAAAAATGAAAACATTTTTGAAAACTACAAGTCTCATGCGATTTAGTGGTGAAAAGATAATTTAAAAAATCGTTCTGGAAATGAGTTTACTCACAAGGTACTTTCTTTGTATACATTCGACTATACGGGACAAGCCCGGGATTTACGGGAAATCGCAGGTTTTCGTTTGCCGGCGATTAAACCTCTTTCATTAAGCGTCTCATTAAAAATGAAAAATTTTTGAGAACTACAAGTCTCATTCGTTCTAGTGGTGCAGAAATAATTTGAAAAATCGTTCGGGAAATCAGTTTACTCCTTGGGTACTTTCTTTATATACATTCAACTATACCGGCCAAGCCCGGGATTTACGGGAAATCGCGGGTTTTCGTTTGCCGGCGATTAAACTTCTTTTACTGAGCGTCTCAGCAAAAATGAAAACATTTTTGAAAACTACAAGTCTCATGCGTTTTAGTGGTGAAAAAATAATTTAAAAAATCGTTCTGGAAATGAGTTTACTCACAAGGTACTTTCTTTGTATACATTCGACTATACGGGACAAGCCCGGGATTTACGGGAAATCGCAGGTTTTCGTTTGCCGGCGATTAAACCTCTTTCATTAAGCGTCTCATTAAAAATGAAAAATTTTTGAGAACTACAAGTCTCATTCGTTCTAGTGGTGCAGAAATAATTTAAAAAATCGTTCGGGAAATCAGTTTACTCCTTGGGTACTTTCTTTATATACATTCAACTATACCGGCCAAGCCCGGGATTTACGGGAAATCGCGGGTTTTCGTTTGCCGGCGATTAAACTTCTTTTAATCAGCGTCTCATCAAAAATGAAAACATTTTTGAAAACTACAAGTCTCATGCGATTTAGTGGTGAAATGATAATTTAAAAAATCGTTCTGGAAATGAGTTTAATCACAGGGTACTTTCTTTGTATACATTCGACTATACGGGACAAGCCCGGGATTTACGGGAAATCGCAGGTTTTCGTTTGCAGGCGATTAAACTTCTTTTAATCAGCGTCTCATCAAAAATGAAAACATTTTTGAAAACTACAAGTCTCATGCGATTTAGTGGTGAAATGATAATTTAAAAAATCGTTCTGGAAATGAGTTTAATCACAGGGTACTTTCTTTGTATACATTCGACTATACGGGCCAAGCCCGGGATTTACGGGAAATCGCGGGTTTTCGTTTGCCGGCGATTAAACTTCTTTTACTGAGCGTCTCATCAAAAATGAAAACATTTTTGAAAACTACAAGTCTCATGCGTTTTAGTGGTGAAAAAATAGTTTAAAAAATCGTTCGGAAAATGAGTTTACTCCCTGGGTACTTTCTTTTTATACTTTTGACTATACGGGCCAAGCCCGGGATTTACGGGAAATCGCGGGTTTTCGTTTGCCGGCGATTAAACTTCTTTTATTCAGCGTCTCATCAAAAATGAAAACATTTTTGAAAACTACAAGTCTTATGTGTTTTAGTGGTGAAAAAATAATTTAAAAAATCGTTCTAGAAATGAGTTTACTCACAGGGTACTTTCTTTGTATACATTCGACTATGCGGGCCAAGCCCGGGATTTGCGGGAAATCGCGGGTTTTCGTTTGCCGGCGATTAAACCTCTTTCATTAAGGGTCTCATCAAAAATGAAAACATTTTTGAAAACTACAAGTCTCATGCGATTTAGTGGTGAAAAGATAATTTAAAAAATCGTTCTGGAAATGAGTTTACTCACAAGGTACTTTCTTTGTATACATTCGACTATACGGGACAAGCCCGGGATTTACGGGAAATCGCAGGTTTTCGTTTGCCGGCGATTAAACCTCTTTCATTAAGCGTCTCATTAAAAATGAAAAATTTTTGAGAACTACAAGTCTCATTCGTTCTAGTGGTGCAGAAATAATTTGAAAAATCGTTCGGGAAATCAGTTTACTCCTTGGGTACTTTCTTTATATACATTCAACTATACCGGCCAAGCCCGGGATTTACGGGAAATCGCGGGTTTTCGTTTGCCGGCGATTAAACTTCTTTTACTGAGCGTCTCAGCAAAAATGAAAACATTTTTGAAAACTACAAGTCTCATGCGTTTTAGTGGTGAAAAAATAGTTTAAAAAATCGTTCGGAAAATGAGTTTACTCCCTGGGTACTTTCTTTTTATACTTTTGACTATACGGGCCAAGCCCGGGATTTACGGGAAATCGCGGGTTTTCGTTTGCCGGCGATTAAACTTCTTTTATTCAGCGTCTCATCAAAAATGAAAACATTTTTGAAAACTACAAGTCTTATGCGTTTTAGTGGTGAAAAAATAATTTAAAAAATCGTTCTGGAAATGAGTTTACTCACAGGGTACTTTCTTTGTATACATTCGACTATGCGGGCCAAGCCCGGGATTTGCGGGAAATCGCGGGTTTTCGTTTGCCGGCGATTAAACCTCTTTCATTAAGGGTCTCATCAAAAATGAAAACATTTTTGAAAACTACAAGTCTCATGCGATTTAGTGGTGAAAAGATAATTTAAAAAATCGTTCTGGAAATGAGTTTACTCACAAGGTACTTTCTTTGTATACATTCGACTATACGGGACAAGCCCGGGATTTACGGGAAATCGCAGGTTTTCGTTTGCCGGCGATTAAACCTCTTTCATTAAGCGTCTCATTAAAAATGAAAAATTTTTGAGAACTACAAGTCTCATTCGTTCTAGTGGTGCAGAAATAATTTGAAAAATCGTTCGGGAAATCAGTTTACTCCTTGGGTACTTTCTTTATATACATTCAACTATACCGGCCAAGCCCGGGATTTACGGGAAATCGCGGGTTTTCGTTTGCCGGCGATTAAACTTCTTTTAATCAGCGTCTCATCAAAAATGAAAACATTTTTGAAAACTACAAGTCTCATGCGATTTAGTGGTGAAATGATAATTTAAAAAATCGTTCTGGAAATGAGTTTAATCACAGGGTACTTTCTTTGTATACATTCGACTATACGGGACAAGCCCGGGATTTACGGGAAATCGCAGGTTTTCGTTTGCAGGCGATTAAACTTCTTTTAATCAGCGTCTCATCAAAAATGAAAACATTTTTGAAAACTACAAGTCTCATGCGATTTAGTGGTGAAATGATAATTTAAAAAATCGTTCTGGAAATGAGTTTAATCACAGGGTACTTTCTTTGTATACATTCGACTATACGGGACAAGCCCGGGATTTACGGGAAATCGCAGGTTTTCGTTTGCCGGCGATTAAACCTCTTTCATTAAGCGTCTCATTAAAAATGAAAAATTTTTGAGAACTACAAGTCTCATTCGTTCTAGTGGTGCAGAAATAATTTGAAAAATCGTTCGGGAAATCAGTTTACTCCTTGGGTACTTTCTTTATATACATTCAACTATACCGGCCAAGCCCGGGATTTACGGGAAATCGCGGGTTTTCGTTTGCCGGCGATTAAACTTCTTTTAATCAGCGTCTCATCAAAAATGAAAACATTTTTGAAAACTACAAGTCTCATGCGATTTAGTGGTGAAATGACAATTTAAAAAATCCTTCTGGAAATGAGTTTAATCACAGGGTACTTTCTTTGTATACATTCGACTATACGGGACAAGCCCGGGATTTACGGGAAATCGCAGGTTTTCGTTTGCAGGCGATTAAACTTCTTTTAATCAGCGTCTCATCAAAAATGAAAACATTTTTGAAAACTACAAGTCTCATGCGATTTAGTGGTGAAATGATAATTTAAAAAATCGTTCTGGAAATGAGTTTAATCACAGGGTACTTTCTTTGTATACATTCGACTATACGGGCCAAGCCCGGGATTTACGGGAAATCGCGGGTTTTCGTTTGCCGGCGATTAAACTTCTTTTACTGAGCGTCTCATCAGAAATGAAAACATTTTTGAAAACTACAAGTCTCATGCGTTTTAGTGGTGAAAAAATAATTTAAAAAATCGTTCGGGAAATGAGTTTACTCCCTGTGTACTTTCTTTGTATACTTTTGACTATACAGGCCGAGTCTGGGATTTACGGGAAATCGAAGGTTTTCGTTTGCCGGCGATTAAACTTCTTTTATTCAGCGTCTCATCAAAAATGAAAACATTTTTGAAAACTACAAGTCTCATGCGATTTAGTGGTGAAAAGATAATTTAAAAAATCGTTCTGGAAATGAGTTTACTCACAAGGTACTTTCTTTGTATACATTCGACTATACGGGACAAGCCCGGGATTTACGGGAAATCGCAGGTTTTCGTTTGCCGGCGATTAAACCTCTTTCATTAAGCGTCTCATTAAAAATGAAAAATTTTTGAGAACTACAAATCTCATTCGTTCTAGTGGTGCAGAAATAATTTAAAAAATCGTTCGGGAAATCAGTTTACTCCTTGGGTACTTTCTTTATATACATTCAACTATACCGGCCAAGCCCGGGATTTACGGGAAATCGCGGGTTTTCGTTTGCCGGCGATTAAACTTCTTTTAATCAGCGTCTCATCAAAAATGAAAACATTTTTGAAAACTACAAGTCTCATGCGATTTAGTGGTGAAATGATAATTTAAAAAATCGTTCTGGAAATGAGTTTAATCACAGGGTACTTTCTTTGTATACATTCGACTATACGGGACAAGCCCGGGATTTACGGGAAATCGCAGGTTTTCGTTTGCAGGCGATTAAACTTCTTTTAATCAGCGTCTCATCAAAAATGAAAACATTTTTGAAAACTACAAGTCTCATGCGATTTAGTGGTGAAATGATAATTTAAAAAATCGTTCTGGAAATGAGTTTAATCACAGGGTACTTTCTTTGTATACATTCGACTATACGGGCCAAGCCCGGGATTTACGGGAAATCGCGGGTTTTCGTTTGCCGGCGATTAAACTTCTTTTACTGAGCGTCTCATCAAAAATGAAAACATTTTTGAAAACTACAAGTCTCATGCGTTTTAGTGGTGAAAAAATAGTTTAAAAAATCGTTCGGAAAATGAGTTTACTCCCTGGGTACTTTCTTTTTATACTTTTGACTATACGGGCCAAGCCCGGGATTTACGGGAAATCGCGGGTTTTCGTTTGCCGGCGATTAAACTTCTTTTATTCAGCGTCTCATCAAAAATGAAAACATTTTTGAAAACTACAAGTCTTATGCGTTTTAGTGGTGAAAAAATAATTTAAAAAATCGTTCTGGAAATGAGTTTACTCACAGGGTACTTTCTTTGTATACATTCGACTATGCGGGCCAAGCCCGGGATTTGCGGGAAATCGCGGGTTTTCGTTTGCCGGCGATTAAACCTCTTCCATTAAGGGTCTCATCAAAAATGAAAACATTTTTAAAAACTACAAGTCTCATGGGCTTTAGTGGTGAAATAATAATTTAAAAAATCGTTCGGGAAATGAGTTTACTCCCTGGGTACTTTCTTTGTATACTTTTGACTATACGGGCCGAGTCTGGGATTTACGGGAAATCGCAGGTTTTCGTTTGCCGGCGATTAAACTTCTTTTATTCAGCGTCTCATCAAAAATGAAAACATTTTTGAAAACTACAAATCTCATGCGATTTAGTGGTGAAAAGATAATTTAAAAAATCGTTCTGGAAATGACTTTACTCACAGTGTACTTTCTTTGTATACATTCCACTATACGGGACAAGCCCGGGATTTACGGGAAATCGCGGGTTTTCGTTTGCCGGCGATTAAACCTCTTTCATTAAGCGTCTCATTAAAAATGAAAACATTTTTGAAAACTACGAGTCTCATACGTTCTAGTGGTGCAGAAATAATTGGAAAAATCGTTCGGGAAATCAGTTTACTCATTGGGTACTTTCTTTATATACATTCAACTATACGTGCCAAGCCCGGGATTTACGGGAAATCGCGGGTTTTCGTTTGCCGGCGATTAAACTTCTTTTATTCAGCGTCTCATCAAAAATGAAAACATTTTTGAAAACTACAAGTCTTATGCGTTTTAGTGGTGAAAAAATAATTTAAAAAATCGTTCTGGAAATGAGTTTACTCACAGGGTACTTTCTTTGTATACATTCGACTATGCGGGCCAAGCCCGGGATTTGCGGGAAATCGCGGGTTTTCGTTTGCCGGCGATTAAACCTCTTCCATTAAGGGTCTCATCAAAAATGAAAACATTTTTAAAAACTACAAGTCTCATGGGCTTTAGTGGTGAAATAATAATTTAAAAAATCGTTCGGGAAATGAGTTTACTCCCTGGGTACTTTCTTTGTATACTTTTGACTATACGGGCCGAGTCTGGGATTTACGGGAAATCGCAGGTTTTCGTTTGCCGGCGATTAAACTTCTTTTATTCAGCGTCTCATCAAAAATGAAAACATTTTTGAAAACTACAAATCTCATGCGATTTAGTGGTGAAAAGATAATTTAAAAAATCGTTCTGGAAATGACTTTACTCACAGTGTACTTTCTTTGTATACATTCCACTATACGGGACAAGCCCGGGATTTACGGGAAATCGCGGGTTTTCGTTTGCCGGCGATTAAACCTCTTTCATTAAGCGTCTCATTAAAAATGAAAACATTTTTGAAAACTACGAGTCTCATACGTTCTAGTGGTGCAGAAATAATTGGAAAAATCGTTCGGGAAATCAGTTTACTCATTGGGTACTTTCTTTATATACATTCAACTATACGTGCCAAGCCCGGGATTTACGGGAAATCGCGGGTTTTCGTTTGCCGGCGATTAAACTTCTTTTACTGAGCGTCTCATCAAAAATGAAAACAAGTTTAAAAACTACAAGTCTCATGCGTTTTAGTGGTGAAAAAATAATTTAAAAAATCGTTCGGGAAATGAGTTTACTCCCTGGGTACTTTCTTTTTATACTTTTGACTATACGGGCTAAGCCCGCGATTTACGGGAAATCGCGGGTTTTCGTTTGCTGGCGATTAAACTTCTTTTATTCAGCGTCTCATCAAAAATGAAATATTTTTGAAAACTACAAGTCTTATGCGTTTTAGTGGTGAAAAAATAATTTTAAAAATCGTTCTGGAAATGCGTTTACTCACAGGGTACTTTCTCTGTATACTTTTGACTATACGGGCCGAGTCTGGCATTTACGGGAAATCGCAGGTTTTCGTTTGCCGGCGATTAAACTTCTTTTATTCAGCGTCTCATCAAAAATGAAAACATTTTTGAAAACTACAAGTCTCATGCGATTTAGTGGTGAAAAGATAATTGGAAAAATTGTTCGGGAAATTAGTTTACTCATTGGGTACTTTCTTTATATACATTCAACTATACGTGCCAAGCCCGGGATTTACGGGAAATCGCGGGTTTTCGTTTGCCGGCGATTAAACTTCTTTTACTGAGCGTCTCATCAGAAATGAAAACATTTTTGAAAACTACAAGTCTCATGCGTTTTAGTGGTGAAAAAATAATTTAAAAAATCGTTCGGGAAATGAGTTTACTCCCTGTGTACTTTCTTTGTATACTTTTGACTATACAGGCCGAGTCTGGGATTTACGGGAAATCGAAGGTTTTCGTTTGCCGGCGATTAAACTTCTTTTATTCAGCGTCTCATCAAAAATGAAAACATTTTTGAAAACTACAAGTCTCATGCGATTTAGTGGTGAAAAGATAATTTAAAAAATCGTTCTGGAAATGAGTTTACTCACAAGGTACTTTCTTTGTATACATTCGACTATACGGGACAAGCCCGGGATTTACGGGAAATCGCAGGTTTTCGTTTGCCGGCGATTAAACCTCTTTCATTAAGCGTCTCATTAAAAATGAAAAATTTTTGAGAACTACAAGTCTCATTCGTTCTAGTGGTGCAGAAATAATTTGAAAAATCGTTCGGGAAATCAGTTTACTCCTTGGGTACTTTCTTTATATACATTCAACTATACCGGCCAAGCCCGGGATTTACGGGAAATCGCGGGTTTTCATTTGCCGGCGATTAAACTTCTTTTAATCAGCGTCTCATCAAAAATGAAAACATTTTTGAAAACTACAAGTCTCATGCGATTTAGTGGTGAAATGATAATTTAAAAAATCGTTCTGGAAATGAGTTTAATCACAGGGTACTTTCTTTGTATACATTCGACTATACGGGACAAGCCCGCGATTTACGGGAAATCGCAGGTTTTCGTTTGCAGGCGATTAAACTTCTTTTAATCAGCGTCTCATCAAAAATGAAAACATTTTTGAAAACTACAAGTCTCATGCGATTTAGTGGTGAAATGATATTTTAAAAAATCGTTCTGGAAATGAGTTTAATCACAGGGTACTTTCTTTGTATACATTCGACTATACGGGCCAAGCCCGGGATTTACGGGAAATCGCGGGTTTTCGTTTGCCGGCGATTAAACTTCTTTTACTGAGCGTCTCATCAAAAATGAAAACATTTTTGAAAACTACAAGTCTCATGCGTTTTAGTGGTGAAAAAATAGTTTAAAAAATCGTTCGGAAAATGAGTTTACTCCCTGGGTACTTTCTTTTTATACTTTTGACTATACGGGCCAAGCCCGGGATTTACGGGAAATCGCGGGTTTTCGTTTGCCGGCGATTAAACTTCTTTTATTCAGCGTCTCATCAAAAATGAAAACATTTTTGAAAACTACAAGTCTTATGCGTTTTAGTGGTGAAAAAATAATTTAAAAAATCGTTCTGGAAATGAGTTTACTCACAGGGTACTTTCTTTGTATACATTCGACTATGCGGGCCAAGCCCGGGATTTGCGGGAAATCGCGGGTTTTCGTTTGCCGGCGATTAAACCTCTTTCATTAAGGGTCTCATCAAAAATGAAAACATTTTTAAAAACTACAAGTCTCATGGGCTTTAGTGGTGAAATAATAATTTAAAAAATCGTTCGGGAAATGAGTTTACTCCCTGGGTACTTTCTTTGTATACTTTTGACTATACGGGCCGAGTCTGGGATTTACGGGAAATCGCAGGTTTTCGTTTGCCGGCGATTAAACTTCTTTTATTCAGCGTCTCATCAAAAATGAAAACATTTTTGAAAACTACGAGTTTCATACGTTCTAGTGGTGCAGAAATAATTGGAAAAATCGTTCGGGAAATCAGTTTACTTATTGGGTACTTTCTTTATATACATTCAACTATACGTGCCAAGCCCGGGATTTACGGGAAATCGCGGTTTTTCGTTTGCCGGCGATTAAACTTCTTTTACTGAGCGTCTCATCAAAAATGAAAACATTTTTGAAAACTACAAGTCTCATGCGTTTTAGTGGTGAAAAAATAATTTAAAAAATCGTTCGGGAAATGAGTTTACTCCCTGTGTACTTTCTTTGTATACATTTGACTACACGGGCCAAGCCCGGGATTTACGGGAAATGGCGGGTTTTCGTTTGCCGGCGATTAAACTTCTTTTAATCAGCGTCTCATCAAAAATGAAAACATTTTTGAAAACTACAAGTCTCATGGGCTTTAGTGGTTAAATAATAATTTAAAAAATCGTTCGGGAAGTGAGTTTACTCCCTGGGTACTTTCTTTGTATACTTTTGACTATACGGGCCGAGTCTGGGATTTACGGGAAATCGCAGGTTTTCGTTTGCCGGCGATTAAACTTCTTTTATTCAGCGTCTCATCAAAAATGAAAACATTTTTGAAAACTACAAGTCTCATGCGATTTAGTGGTGAAAAGATAATTTAAAAAATCGTTCTGGAAATGAGTTTACTCACAGGGTACTTTCTTTGTATACATTCGACTATACGGGACAAGCCCGGGATTTACGGGAAATCGCAGGTTTTCGTTTGCCGGCGATTAAACCTCTTTCATTAAGCGTCTCATTAAAAATGAAAACATTATTGAGAACTACAAGTCTCATTCGTTCTAGTGGTGCAGAAATAATTTGAAAAATCGTTCGGGAAATCAGTTTACTCCTTGGGTACTTTCTTTATATACATTCTACTATACCGGCCAAGCCCGGGATTTACGGGAAATCGCGGGTTTCCGTTTGCCGGCGATTAAACTTCTTTTATTCAGCGTTTCATCAAAAATGAAAACAAGTTTAAAAACTACAAGTCTCATGCGTTTTAGTGGTGAAAAAATAATTTAAAAAATCGTTCGGGAAATGAGTTTACTCCCTGGGTACTTTCTTTTTATACTTTTGACTATACGGGCTAAGCCCGGGATTTACGGGAAATCGCGGGTTTTCGTTTGCCGGCGATTAAACTTTTTTTATTCAGCGTCTCATCAAAAATGAAATATTTTTGAAAACTACAAGTCTTATGCGTTTTAGTGGTGAAAAAATAATTTAAAAAATCGTTCTGGAAATGAGTTTACTCACAGGGTACTTTCTTTGTATACTTTTGACTATACGGGCCGAGTCTGGCATTTACGGGAAATCGCAGGTTTTCGTTTGCCGGCGATTAAACTTCTTTTATTCAGCGTCTCATCAAAAATGAAAACATTTTTGAAAACTACAAGTCTCATGCGATTTAGTGGTGAAAAGATAATTCAAAAAATCGTTCTGGAAATGAGTTTACTCACCGGGTACTTTCTTTGTATACATTCCACTATACGGGACAAGCCCGGGATTTACGGGAAATCGCGGGTTTTCGTTTGCCGGCGATTAAACCTCTTTCATTAAGCGTCTCATTAAAAATGAAAACATTTTTGAAAACTACGAGTCTCATACGTTCTAGTGGTGCAGAAATAATTGGAAAAATCGTTCGGGAAATCAGTTTACTCATTGGGTACTTTCTTTATATACATTCAACTATACGTGCCAAGCCCGGGATTTACGGGAAATCGCGGGTTTTCGTTTGCCGGCGATTAAACTTCTTTTACTGAGCGTCTCATCAAAAATGAAAACAAGTTTAAAAACTACAAGTCTCATGCGTTTTAGTGGTGAAAAAATAATTTAAAAAATCGTTCGGGAAATGAGTTTACTCCCTGGGTACTTTCTTTATATACTTTTGACTATACGGGCTAAGCCCGGGATTTACGGGAAATCGCGGGTTTTCGTTTGCCGGCGATTAAACTTCTTTTATTCAGCGTCTCATCAAAAATGAAATATTTTTGAAAACTACAAGTCTTATGCGTTTTAGTGGTGAAAAAATAATTTAAAAAATCGTTCTGGAAATGAGTTTACTCACAGGGTACTTTCTCTGTATACTTTTGACTATACGGGCCGAGTCTGGCATTTACGGGAAATCGCAGGTTTTCGTTTGCCGGCGATTAAACTTCTTTTATTCAGCGTCTCATCAAAAATGAAAACATTTTTGAAAACTACAAGTTTCATGCGATTTAGTGGTGAGAAGATAATTGGAAAAATTGTTCGGGAAATCAGTTTACTCATTGGGTACTTTCTTTATATACATTCAACTATACGTGCCAAGCCCGGGATTTACGGGAAATCGCGGGTTTTCGTTTCCCGGCGATTAAACTTCTTTTACTGAGCGTCTCATCAGAAATGAAAACATTTTTGAAAACTACAAGTCTCATGCGTTTTAGTGGTGAAAAAATAATTTAAAAAATCGTTCGGGAAATGAGTTTACTCCCTGTGTACTTTCTTTGTATACTTTTGACTATACAGGCCGAGTCTGGGATTTACGGGAAATAGAAGGTTTTCGTTTGCCGGCGATTAAACTACTTTTATTCAGCGTCTCATCAAAAATGAAAACATTTTTGAAAACTACAAGTCTCATGCGATTTAGTGGTGAAAAGATAATTTAAAAAATCGTTCTGGAAATGAGTTTACTCACAGGGTACTTTCTTTGTATACATTCGACTATACGGGACAAGCCCGGGATTTACGGGAAATCGCAGGTTTTCGTTTGCCGGCGATTAAACCTCTTTCATTAAGCGTCTCATTAAAAATGAAAACATTATTGAGAACTACAAGTCTCATTCGTTCTAGTGGTGCAGAAATAATTTGAAAAATCGTTCGGGAAATCAGTTTACTCCTTGGGTACTTTCTTTATATACATTTTACTATACCGGCCAAGCCCGGGATTTACGGGAAATCGCGGGTTTCCGTTTGCCGGCGATTAAACTTCTTTTATTCAGCGTTTCATCAAAAATGAAAACAAGTTTAAAAAC
This sequence comes from Hydractinia symbiolongicarpus, assembly GCF_029227915.1. Taxonomy (NCBI): domain Eukaryota; kingdom Metazoa; phylum Cnidaria; class Hydrozoa; order Anthoathecata; family Hydractiniidae; genus Hydractinia; species Hydractinia symbiolongicarpus. Next base: position 27,390,878 of record NC_079881.1, read on the forward strand.
TACAAGTCTCATGCGTTTTAGTGGTGAAAAAATAATTTAAAAAATCGTTCGGGAAATGAGTTTACTCCCTGGGTACTTTCTTTTTATACTTTTGACTATACGGGCTAAGCCCGGGATTTACGGGAACTCGCGGGTTTTCGTTTGCAGGCGATTAAACTTTTTTTATTCAGCGTCTCATCAAAAATGAAAACATTTTTGAAAACTACAAGTCTCATGCGATTTAGTGGTGAAAAGATAATTCAAAAAATCGTTCTGGAAATGAGTTTACTCACCGGGTACTTTCTTTGTATACATTCCACTATACGGGACAAGCCCGGGATTTACGGGAAATCGCGGGTTTTCGTTTGCCGGCGATTAAACCTCTTTCATTAAGCGTCTCATTAAAAATGAAAACATTTTTGAAAACTACGAGTCTCATACGTTCTAGTGGTGCAGAAATAATTGGAAAAATCGTTCGGGAAATCAGTTTACTCATTGGGTACTTTCTTTATATACATTCAACTATACGTGCCAAGCCCGGGATTTACGGGAAATCGCGGGTTTTCGTTTGCCGGCGATTAAACTTCTTTTACTGAGCGTCTCATCAAAAATGAAAACAAGTTTAAAAACTACAAGTCTCATGCGTTTTAGTGGTGAAAAAATAATTTAAAAAATCGTTCGGGAAATGAGTTTACTCCCTGGGTACTTTCTTTTTATACTTTTGACTATACGGGCTAAGCCCGGGATTTACGGGAAATCGCGGGTTTTGTTTGCCGGCGATTAAACTTCTTTTATTCAGCGTCTCATCAAAAATGAAATATTTTTGAAAACTACAAGTCTTATGCGTTTTAGTGGTGAAAAAATAATTTAAAAAATCGTTCTGGAAATGAGTTTACTCACAGGGTACTTTCTCTGTATACTTTTGACTATACGGGCCGAGTCTGGCATTTACGGGAAATCGCAGGTTTTCGTTTGCCGGCGATTAAACTTCTTTTATTCAGCGTCTCATCAAAAATGAAAACATTTTTGAAAACTACAAGTCTCATGCGATTTAGTGGTGAAAAGATAATTGGAAAAATTGTTCGGGAAATCAGTTTACTCATTGGGTACTTTCTTTATATACATTCAACTATACGTGCCAAGCCCGGGATTTACGGAAAATCGCGGGTTTTCGTTTCCCGGCGATTAAACTTCTTTTACTGAGCGTCTCATCAGAAATGAAAACATTTTTGAAAACTACAAGTCTCATGCGTTTTAGTGGTGAAAAAATAATTTAAAAAATCGTTCGGGAAATGAGTTTACTCCCTGTGTACTTTCTTTGTATACTTTTGACTATACAGGCCGAGTCTGGGATTTACGGGAAATAGAAGGTTTTCGTTTGCCGGCGATTAAACTTCTTTTATTCAGCGTCTCATCAAAAATGAAAACATTTTTGAAAACTACAAGTCTCATGCGATTTAGTGGTGAAAAGATAATTTAAAAAATCGTTCTGGAAATGAGTTTACTCACAGGGTACTTTCTTTGTATACATTCGACTATACGGGACAAGCCCGGGATTTACGGGAAATCGCAGGTTTTCGTTTGCCGGCGATTAAACCTCTTTCATTAAGCGTCTCATTAAAAATGAAAACATTTTTGAGAACTACAAGTCTCATTCGTTCTAGTGGTGCAGAAATAATTTGAAAAATCGTTCGGGAAATCAGTTTACTCCTTGGGTACTTTCTTTATATACATTCAACTATACCGGCCAAGCCCGGTATTTACGGGAAATCGCGGGTTTTCGTTTGCCGGCGATTAAACTTCTTTTACTGAGCGTCTCATCAGAAATGAAAACATTTTTGAAAACTACAAGTCTCATGCGTTTTAGTGGTGAAAAAATAATTTAAAAAATCGTTCGGGAAATGAGTTTACTCCCTGTGTACTTTCTTTGTATACTTTTGACTATACAGGCCGAGTCTGGGATTTACGGGAAATAGAAGGTTTTCGTTTGCCGGCGATTAAACTACTTTTATTCAGCGTCTCATCAAAAATGAAAACATTTTTGAAAACTACAAGTCTCATGCGATTTAGTGGTGAAAAGATAATTTAAAAAATCGTTCTGGAAATGAGTTTACTCACAGGGTACTTTCTTTGTATACATTCGACTATACGGGACAAGCCCGGGATTTACGGGAAATCGCAGGTTTTCGTTTGCCGGCGATTAAACCTCTTTCATTAAGCGTCTCATTAAAAATGAAAACATTATTGAGAACTACAAGTCTCATTCGTTCTAGTGGTGCAGAAATAATTTGAAAAATCGTTCGGGAAATCAGTTTACTCCTTGGGTACTTTCTTTATATACATTCTACTATACCGGCCAAGCCCGGGATTTACGGGAAATCGCGGGTTTCCGTTTGCCGGCGATTAAACTTCTTTTATTCAGCGTTTCATCAAAAATGAAAACAAGTTTAAAAACTACAAGTCTCATGCGTTTTAGTGGTGAAAAAATAATTTAAAAAATCGTTCGGGAAATGAGTTTACTCCCTGGGTACTTTCTGTTTATACTTTTGACTATACGGGCTAAGCCCGGGATTTACGGGAACTCGCGGGTTTTCGTTTGCAGGCGATTAAACTTTTTTTATTCAGCGTCTCATCAAAAATGAAAACATTTTTGAAAACTACAAGTCTCATGCGATTTAGTGGTGAAAAGATAATTCAAAAAATCGTTCTGGAAATGAGTTTACTCACCGGGTACTTTCTTTGTATACATTCCACTATACGGGACAAGCCCGGGATTTACGGGAAATCGCGGGTTTTCGTTTGCCGGCGATTAAACCTCTTTCATTAAGCGTCTCATTAAAAATGAAAACATTTTTGAAAACTACGAGTCTCATACGTTCTAGTGGTGCAGAAATAATTGGAAAAATCGTTCGGGAAATCAGTTTACTCATTGGGTACTTTCTTTATATACATTCAACTATACGTGCCAAGCCCGGGATTTACGGGAAATCGCGGGTTTTCGTTTGCCGGCGATTAAACTTCTTTTACTGAGCGTCTCATCAAAAATGAAAACAAGTTTAAAAACTACAAGTCTCATGCGTTTTAGTGGTGAAAAAATAATTTAAAAAATCGTTCGGGAAATGAGTTTACTCCCTGGGTACTTTCTTTTTATACTTTTGACTATACGGGCTAAGCCCGGGATTTACGGGAAATCGCGGGTTTTGTTTGCCGGCGATTAAACTTCTTTTATTCAGCGTCTCATCAAAAATGAAATATTTTTGAAAACTACAAGTCTTATGCGTTTTAGTGGTGAAAAAATAATTTAAAAAATCGTTCTGGAAATGAGTTTACTCACAGGGTACTTTCTCTGTATACTTTTGACTATACGGGCCGAGTCTGGCATTTACGGGAAATCGCAGGTTTTCGTTTGCCGGCGATTAAACTTCTTTTATTCAGCGTCTCATCAAAAATGAAAACATTTTTGAAAACTACAAGTCTCATGCGATTTAGTGGTGAAAAGATAATTGGAAAAATTGTTCGGGAAATCAGTTTACTCATTGGGTACTTTCTTTATATACATTCAACTATACGTGCCAAGCCCGGGATTTACGGAAAATCGCGGGTTTTCGTTTCCCGGCGATTAAACTTCTTTTACTGAGCGTCTCATCAGAAATGAAAACATTTTTGAAAACTACAAGTCTCATGCGTTTTAGTGGTGAAAAAATAATTTAAAAAATCGTTCGGGAAATGAGTTTACTCCCTGTGTACTTTCTTTGTATACTTTTGACTATACAGGCCGAGTCTGGGATTTACGGGAAATAGAAGGTTTTCGTTTGCCGGCGATTAAACTTCTTTTATTCAGCGTCTCATCAAAAATGAAAACATTTTTGAAAACTACAAGTCTCATGCGATTTAGTGGTGAAAAGATAATTTAAAAAATCGTTCTGGAAATGAGTTTACTCACAGGGTACTTTCTTTGTATACATTCGACTATACGGGACAAGCCCGGGATTTACGGGAAATCGCAGGTTTTCGTTTGCCGGCGATTAAACCTCTTTCATTAAGCGTCTCATTAAAAATGAAAACATTTTTGAGAACTACAAGTCTCATTCGTTCTAGTGGTGCAGAAATAATTTGAAAAATCGTTCGGGAAATCAGTTTACTCCTTGGGTACTTTCTTTATATACATTCAACTATACCGGCCAAGCCCGGTATTTACGGGAAATCGCGGGTTTTCGTTTGCCGGCGATTAAACTTCTTTTATTCAGCGTCTCATCAAAATTGAAATATTTTTGAAAACTACAAGTCTTATGCGTTTTAGTGGTGAAAAAATAATTTAAAAAATCGTTCTGGAAATGAGTTTACTCACAGGGTACTTTCTTTGTATACTTTTGACTATACGGACCGAGTCCGGCATTTACGGGAAATCGCAGGTTTTCGTTTGCCGGCGATTAAACTTCTTTTATTCAGCGTCTCATCAAAAATGAAAACATTTTTGAAAACTACAAGTCTCATGCGATTTAGTGGTGAAAAGATAATTGGAAAAATTGTTCGGGAAATCAGTTTACTCATTGGGTACTTTCTTTATATACATTCAACTATACGTGCCAAGCCTGGGATTTACGGGAAATCGCGGGTTTTCGTTTGCCGGCGATTAAACTTCTTTTACTGAGCGTCTCATCAAAAATGAAAACATTTTTGAAAACTACAAGTCTCATGCGTTTTAATGGTGAAGAAATAATTTAAAAAATCGTTCGGGAAATGAGTTTACTCCCTGTGTACTTTCTTTGTATACTTTTGACTATACAGGCCGAGTCTGGGATTTACGGGAAATCGAAGGTTTTCGTTTGCCGGCGATTAAACTTCTTTTATTCAGCGTCTCATCAAAAATGAAAACATTTTTGAAAACTACAAGTCTCATGCAATTTAGTGGTGAAAAGATAATTTAAAACATCGTTCTGGAAATGAGTTTACTCACAGGGTACTTTCTTTGTATACATTCGACTATACGGGACAAGCCCGGGATTTACGGGAAATCGCAGGTTTTCGTTTGCCGGCGATTAAACCTCTTTCATTAAGCGTCTCATTAAAAATGAAAACATTTTTGAGAACTACAAGTCTCATTCGTTCTAGTGGTGCAGAAATAATTTGAAAAATCGTTCGGGAAATCAATTTACTCCTTGGGTACTTTCTTTATATACATTCAACTATACCGGCCAAGCCCGGGATTTACGGGAAACCGCGGGTTTTCGTTTGCCGGCGATTAAACTTCTTTTATTCAGCGTCTCATCAAAAATGAAAACATTTTTGAAAACTACAAGTCTCATGCGTTTTAGTGGTGAAAAAATAATTTAAAAAATCGTTCTGGAAATGAGTTTACTCACAGGGTACTTTCTTTGTATACTTTTGACTATACGAGCCGAGTCTGGCATTTACCGGAAATCGCAGGTTTTCGTTTGCCGGCGATTAAACTTCTTTTATTCAGCGTCTCATCAAAAATGAAAACATTTTTGAAAACTACAAGTCTCATGCGATTTAGTGGTGAAAAGATAATTTAAAAAATCGTTCTGGAAATAAGTTTACTCACAGGGTACTTTCTTTGTATACATTCCACTATACGGGACAAGCCCGGGATTTACGGGAAATCGCGGGTTTTCGTTTGCCGGCGATTAAACCTCTTTCATTAAGCGTCTCATTAAAAATGAAAACATTTTTGAAAACTACGAGTCTCATACGTTCTAGTGGTGCAGAAATAATTGGAAAAATCGTTCGGGAAATCAGTTTACTCATTGGGTACTTTCTTTATATACATTCAACTATACGTGCCAAGCCCGGGATTTACGGGAAATCGCGGGTTTTCGTTTGCCGGCGATTAAACTTCTTTTACTGAGCGTCTCATCAAAAATGAAAACAAGTTTAAAAACTACAAGTCTCATGCGTTTTAGTGGTGAAAAAATAATTTAAAAACTCGTTCGGGAAATGAGTTTACTCCCTGGGTACTTTCTTTTTATACTTTTGACTATACGGGCTAAGCCCGGGATTTACGGGAAATCGCGGGTTTTCGTTTGCCGGCGATTAAACTTCTTTTATTCAGCGTCTCATCAAAAATGAAATATTTTTGAAAACTACAAGTCTTATGCGTTTTAGTGGTGAAAAAATAATTTAAAAAATCGTTCTGGAAATGAGTTTACTCACAGGGTACTTTCTTTGTATACTTTTGACTATACGGGCCGAGTCTGGCATTTACGGGAAATCGCAGGTTTTCGTTTGCCGGCTATTAAACTTCTTTTATTCAGCGTCTCATCAAAAATGAAAACATTTTTGAAAACTACAAGTCTCATGCGATTTAGTGGTGAAAAGATAATTGGAAAAATTGTTCGGGAAATCAGTTTACTCATTGGGTACTTTCTTTATATACATTCAACTATACGTGCCAAGCCCGGGATTTACGGGAAATCGCGGGTTTTCGTTTGCCGGCGATTAAACTTCTTTTACTGAGCGTCTCATCAAAAATGAAAACATTTTTAAAAACTACAAGTCTCATGCGATTTAGTGGTGAAAAGATAATTTAAAAAATCGTTCTGAAAATGAGTTTACTCACAGGGTACTTTCTTTGTATACATTCGACTATACGGGACAAGCCCGGGATTTACGGGAAATCGCAGGTTTTCGTTTGCCGGCGATTAAACCTCTTTCATTACGCGTCTCATTAAAAATGAAAACATTTTTGAGAACTACAAGTCTCATTCGTTCTAGTGGTGCAGAAATAATTTGAAAAATCGTTCGGAAAATCAGTTTACTTCTTGGGTACTTTCTTTATATACATTCAACTATACCGGCCAAGCCCGGGATTTACGGGAAATCGCGGGTTTTCGTTTGCCGGCGATTAAACTTCTTTTATTCAGCGTCTCATAAAAAATGAAAACATTTTTGAAAACTACAAGTCTCATGCGTTTTAGTGGTGAAAAAATAATTCAAAAAATCGTTCGGGAAATGAGTTTACTCCCTGTGTACTTTCTTTGTATACTTTTGACTATACAGGCCGAGTCGGGGATTTACGGGAAATCGAAGGTTTTCGTTTGCCGGCGATTAAACTTCTTTTATTCAGCATCTCATCAAGAATGAAAACATTTTTGAAAACTACAAGTCTCATGCGATTTAGTGGTGAAAAGATAATTTAAAAAATCGTTCTGGAAATGAGTTTACTCACAGGGTACTTTCTTTGTATACATTCGACTATACGGGACAAGCCCGGGATTTACGGGAAATCGCAGGTTTTCGTTTGCCGGCGATTAAACCTCTTTCATTAAGCGTCTCATTAAAAATGAAAACATTTTTGAGAACTACAAGTCTCATTCGTTCTAGTGGTGCAGAAATAATTTGAAAAATCGTTCGGGAAATCAGTTTACTCCTTGGGTACTTTCTTTATATACATTCAACTATACCGGCCAAGCCCGGGATTTACGGGAAATCGCGGGTTTTCGTTTGCCGGCGATTAAACTTCTTTTATTCAGCGTCTCATCAAAAATGAAAACAAGTTTAAAAACTACAAGTCTCATGCGTTTTAGTGGTGAAAAAATAATTTAAAAAATCGTTCGGGAAATGAGTTTATTCCCTGTGTACTTTCTTTGTATACATTTGACTACACGGGTTAAGCCCGGGATTTACGGAAAATGGCGGGTTTTCGTTTGCCGGCGATTAAACTTCTTTTAATCAGCGTCTCATCAAAAATGAAAACATTTTTGAAAACTACAAGTCTCATGGGCTTTAGTGGTTAAATAATAATTTAAAAAATCGTTCGGGAAAAGAGTTTACTCCCTGGGTACTTTCTTTGTATACTTTTGACTATACGGGCCGAGTCTGGGATTTACGGGAAATCGCAGGTTTTCGTTTGCCGGCGATTAAACTTCTTTTATTCAGCGTATCATCAAAAATGAAAACATTTTTGAAAACTACAAGTCTCATGCGATTTAGTGGTGATAAGATAATTTAAAAAATCGTTCTGGAAATGAGTTTACTCACAGGGTAATTTCTTTGTATACATTCGACTATACGGGACAAGCCCGGGATTCACGGGAAATCGCAGGTTTTCGTTTGCCGGCGATTAAACCTCTTTCACTAAGCGTCTCATTAAAAATGAAAACATTTTTGAGAACTACAAGTCTCATTCGTTCTAGTGGTGCAGAAATAATTTGAAAAATCGTTCGGGAAATCAGTTTACTCCTTGGGTACTTTCTTTATATACATTCATCTATACCGGCCAAGCCCGGGATTTACGGGAAATCGCGGGTTTCCGTTTGCCGGCGATTAAACTTCTTTTATTCAGCGTTTCATCAAAAATAAAAACAAGTTTAAAAACTACAAGTCTCATGCGTTTTAGTGGTGAAAAAATAATTTAAAAAATCGTTCGGGAAATGAGTTTACTCCCTGGGTACTTTCTTTTTATACTTTTGACTATACGGGCTAAGCCCGGGATTTACGGGAAATCGCGGGTTTTCGTTTGCCGGCGATTAAACTTTTTTTATTCAGCGTCTCATCAAAAATGAAATATTTTTGAAAACTACAAGTCTCATGCGTTTTAGTGGTGAAAAAATAATTTAAAAACTCGTTCGGGAAATGAGTTTACTCCCTGGGTACTTTCTTTTTATACTTTTGACTATCCGGGCTAAGCCCGGGATTTACGGGAAATCGCGGGTTTTCGTTTGCCGGCGATTAAACTTCTTTTATTCAGCGTCTCATCAAAAATGAAATATTTTTGAAAACTACAAGTCTTATGCGTTTTAGTGGTGAAAAAATAATTTAAAAAATCGTTCTGGAAATGAGTTTACTCACAGGGTACTTTCTTTGTATACTTTTGACTATACGGGCCGAGTCTGGCATTTACGGGAAATCGCAGGTTTTCGTTTGCCGGCGATTAAACTTCTTTTATTCAGCGTCTCATCAAAAATGAAAACATTTTTGAAAACTACAAGTCTCATGCGATTTAGTGGTGAAAAGATAATTGGAAAAATTGTTCAAGAAATCAGTTTACTCATTGGGTACTTTCTTTATATACATTCAACTATACGTGCCAAGCCCGGGATTTACGGGAAATCGCGGGTTTTCGTTTGCCGGCGATTAAACTTCTTTTACTGAGCGTCTCATCAAAAATGAAAACATTTTTAAAAACTACAAGTCTCATGCGTTTTAGTGGTGAAAAAATAATTTAAAAAATCGTTCGGGAAATGAGTTTACTCCCTGTGTACTTTCTTTGTATACTTTTGACTATACAGGCCGAGTCTGGGATTTACGGGAAATCGCAGGTTTTCGTTTGCCGGCGATTAAACCTCTTTCATTACGCGTCTCATTAAAAATGAAAACATTTTTGAGAACTACAAGTCTCATTCGTTCTAGTGGTGCAGAAATAATTTGAAAAATCGTTCGGAAAATCAGTTTACTTCTTGGGTACTTTCTTTATATACATTCAACTATACCGGCCAAGCCCGGGATTTACGGGAAATCGCGGGTTTTCGTTTGCCGGCGATTAAACTTCTTTTATTCAGTGTCTCATAAAAAATGAAAACATTTTTGAAAACTACAAGTCTCATGCGTTTTAGTGGTGAAAAAATAATTCAAAAAATCGTTCGGGAAATGAGTTTACTCCCTGTGTACTTTCTTTGTATACTTTTGACTATACAGGCCGAGTCTGGGATTTACGGGAAATCGAAGGTTTTCGTTTGCCGGCGATTAAACTTCTTTTATTCAGCATCTCATCAAGAATGAAAACATTTTTGAAAACTACAAGTCTCATGCGATTTAGTGGTGAAAAGATAATTTAAAAAATCGTTCTGGAAATGAGTTTACTCACAGGGTACTTTCTTTGTATACATTCGACTATACGGGACAAGCCCGGCATTTACGGGAAATCGCAGGTTTTCGTTTGCCGGCGATTAAACCTCTTTCATTAAGCGTCTCATTAAAAATGAAAACATTTTTGAGAACTACAAGTCTCATTCGTTCTAGTGGTGCAGAAATAATTTGAAAAATCGTTCGGGAAATCAGTTTACTCCTTGGGTACTTTCTTTATATACATTCAACTATAACGGCCAAGCCCGGGATTTACGGGAAATCGCGGGTTTTCGTTTGCCGGCGATTAAACTTCTTTTATTCAGCGTCTCATCAAAAATGAAAACAAGTTTAAAAACTACAAGTCTCATGCGTTTTAGTGGTGAAAAAATAATTTAAAAAATCGTTCGGGAAATGAGTTTATTCCCTGTGTACTTTCTTTGTATACATTTGACTACACGGGTTAAGCCCGGGATTTACGGGAAATGGCGGGTTTTCGTTTGCCGGCGATTAAACTTATTTTAATCAGCGTCTCATCAAAAATGAAAACATTTTTGAAAACTACAAGTCTCATGGGCTTTAGTGGTTAAATAATAATTTAAAAAATCGTTCGGGAAAAGAGTTTACTCCCTGGGTACTTTCTTTGTATACTTTTGACTATACGGGCCGAGTCTGGGATTTACGGGAAATCGCAGGTTTTCGTTTGCCGGCGATTAAACTTCTTTTATTCAGCGTCTCATCAAAAATGAAAACATTTTTAAAAACTACAAGTCTCATGCGATTTAGTGGTGAAAAGATAATTTAAAAAATCGTTCTGGAAATGAGTTTACTCACAGGGTACTTTCTTTGTATACATTCGACTATACGGGAAAAGCCCGGGATTTACGGGAAATCGCGGGTTTTCGTTTGCCGGCGATTAAACCTCTTTCATTAAGCGTCTCATTAAAAATGAAAACATTTTTGAAAACTACAAATCTCATTCGTTCTAGTGGTGCAGAAATAATTTAAAAAATTGTTCGGGAAATCAGTTTACTCCTTGGGTACTTTCTTTATATACATTCAACTATACCGGCCAAGCCCGGGATTTACGGGAAATCGCGGGTTTCCGTTTGCCGGCGATTAAACTTCTTTTATTCAGCGTTTCATCAAAAATAAAAACAAGTTTAAAAACTACAAGTCTCATGCGTTTTAGTGGTGAAAAAATAATTTAAAAAATCGTTCGGGAAATGAGTTTACTCCCTGGGTACTTTCTTTTTATACTTTTGACTATACGGGCTAAGCCCGGGATTTACGGGAAATCGCGGGTTTTCGTTTGCCGGCGATTAAACTTTTTTTATTCAGCGTCTCATCAAAAATGAAATATTTTTGAAAACTACAAGTCTTATGCGTTTTAGTGGTGAAAAAATAATTTAAAAAATCGTTCTGGAAATGAGTTTACTCACAGGGTACTTTCTTTGTATACTTTTGACTATACGGGCCGAGTCTGGCATTTACGGGAAATCGCAGGTTTTCTTTTGCCGGCGATTAAACTTCTTTTATTCATCGTCTCATCAAAAATGAAAACATTTTTGAAAACTACAAGTCTCATGCGATTTAGTGGTGAAAAGATAATTTAAAAAATCGTTCTGGAAATGAGTTTACTCACAGGGTACTTTCTTTGTATACATTCCACTATACGGGACAAGCCCGGGATTTACGGGAAATCGCGGGTTTTCGTTTGCCGGCGATTAAACCTCTTTCATTAAGCGTCTCATTGAAAATGAAAACATTTTTGAAAACTACGAGTCTCATACGTTCTAGTGGTGCAGAAATAATTGGAAAAATCGTTCGGGAAATCAGTTCACTCATTAGGTACTTTCTTTATATACATTCAACTATACGTGCCAAGCCCGGGATTTACGGGAAATCGCGGGTTTTCGTTTGCCGGCGATTAAACTTTTTTTACTGAGCGTCTCATCAAAAATGAAAACAAGTTTAAAAACTACAAGTCTCATGCGTTTTAGTGGTGAAAAAATAATTTAAAACATCGTTCGGGAAATGAGTTTACTCCCTGGGTACTTTCTTTTTGTACTTTTGACTATACGGGCTAAGCCCGGGATTTACGGGAAATCGCGGGTTTTCGTTTGCCGGCGATTAAACGTCTTTTATTCAGCGTCTCATCAAAAATGAAATATTTTTAAAAACTACAAGTCTTATGCGTTTTAGTGGTGAAAAAATAATTTAAAAAATCGTTCTGGAAATGAGTTTACTCACAGGGTACTTTCTCTGTATACTTTTGACTATACGGGCCGAGTCTGGCATTTACGGGAAATCGCAGGTTTTCGTTTGCCGGCGATTAAACTTCTTTTATTCAGCGTCTCATCAAAAATGAAAACATTTTTGAAAACTACAAGTCTCATGCGATTTAGTGGTGAAAAGATAATTGGAAAAATCGTTCGGGAAATCAGTTTACTCATTGGGTACTTTCTTTATATACATTCAACTATACGTGCCAAGCCCGGGATTTACGGGAAATCGCAGGTTTTCGTTTGCCGGCGATTAAACTTCTTTTACTGAGCGTCTCATCAAAAATGAAAACATTTTTGAAAACTACAAGTCTCATGCGTTTTAGTGGTGAAAAAATAATTTAAAAAATCGTTCGGGAAATGAGTTTACTCCCTGTGTACTTTTTTTGTATGCTTTTGACTATACAGGCCGAGTCTGGGATTTACGGGAAATCGCAGGTTTTCGTTTGCCGGCGATTAAACTTCTTTTCTTCAGCGTCTCATCAAAAATGAAAACATTTTTGAAAACTACAAGTCTCATGCGATTTAGTGGTGAAAAGATAATTTAAAAAATCGTTCGGGAAATGAGTTTACTCCCTAGGTACTTTCTTTTTATACTTTTGACTATACGGGCTAAGCCCGGGATTTACGGGAAATCGCGGGTTTTCGTTTGCCGGCGATTAAACTTCTTTTATTCAGCGTCTCATCAAAAATGAAAACATTTTTGAAAACTACAAGTCTTATGCGTTTTAGTGGTGAAAAAATAATTTAAAAAATCGTTCTGGAAATGAGTTTACTCACAGGGTACTTTCTTTGTATACTTTTGACTATACGGGCCGAGTCTGGCATTTACGGGAAATCGCAGGTTTTCGTTTGCCGGCGATTAAACTTCTTTTATTCAGCGTCTCATCAAAAATGAAAACAATTTTGAAAACTACAAGTCTCATGCGATTTAGTGGTGAAAAGATAATTTAAAAAATCGTTCTGGAAATGAGTTTACTCACAGGGTACTTTCATTGTATACATTCCACTATACGGGACAAGCCCGGGATTTACGGGAAATCGCGGGTTTTCGTTTGCCGGCGATTAAACCTCTTTCATTAAGCGTCTCATTAAAAATGAAAACATTTTTGAAAACTACGAGTCTCATACGTTCTAGTGGTGCAGAAATAATTGGAAAAATCGTTCGGGAAATCAGTTTACTCATTGGGTACTTTCTTTATATACATTCAACTATACGTGCCAAGCCCGGGCTTTACGGGAAATCGCGGGTTTTCGATTGCCGGCGATTAAACTTCTTTTACTGAGCGTCTCATCAAAAATGAAAACAAGTTTAAAAACTACAAGTCTCATGCGTTTTAGTGGTGAAAAAATAATTTAAAAAATCGTTCGGGAAATGACTTTACTCCCTGGGTACTTTCTTTTTATACTTTTGACTATACGGGCTAAGCCCGGGATTTACGGGAAATCGCGGGTTTTCGTTTGCCGGCGATTAAACTTTTTTTATTCAGCGTCTCATCAAAAATGAAATATTTTTGAAAACTACAAGTCTTATGCGTTTTAGTGGTGCAAAAATAATTTAAAAAATCGTTCTGGAAATGAGTTTACTCACAGGGTACTTTCTTTGTATACATTCGACTATACGGGACAAGCCCGGGATTTACGGGAAATCGCAGGTTTTCGTTTGCCGGCGATTAAACCTCTTTCATTAAGCGTCTCATTAAAAATGAAAACATTTTTGAGAACTACAAGTCTCATTCGTTCTAGTGGTGCAGAAATAATTTGAAAAATCGTTCGGGAAATCAGTTTACTCCTTGGGTACTTTCTTTATATACATTCAACTATACCGGCCAAGCCCGGGATTTACGGGAAATCGCGGGTTTTCGTTTGCCGGCGATTAAACTTCTTTTATTCAGCGTCTCATCAAAAATGAAAACAAGTTTAAAAACTACAAGTCTCATGCGTTTTAGTGGTGAAAAAATAATTTAAAAAATCGTTCGGGAAATGAGTTTATTCCCTGTGTACTTTCTTTGTATACATTTGACTACACGGGTTAAGCCCGGGATTTACGGGAAATGGCGGGTTTTCGTTTGCCGGCGATTAAACTTCTTTTATTCAGCGTCTCATCAAAAATGAAAACATTTTTGAAAACTACAAGTCTCATGGGCTTTAGTGGTTAAATAATAATTTAAAAAATCGTTCGGGAAAAGAGTTTACTCCCTGGGTACTTTCTTTGTATACTTTTGACTATACGGGCCGAGTCTGGGATTTACGGGAAATCGCAGGTTTTCGTTTGCCGGCGATTAAACTTCTTTTATTCAGCGTATCATCAAAAATGAAAACATTTTTGAAAACTACAAGTCTCATGCGATTTAGTGGTGATAAGATAATTTAAAAAATCGTTCTGGAAATGAGTTTACTCACAGGGTAATTTCTTTGTATACATTCGACTATACGGGACAAGCCCGGGATTCACGGGAAATCGCAGGTTTTCGTTTGCCGGCGATTAAACCTCTTTCATTAAGCGTCTCATTAAAAATGAAAACATTTTTGAGAACTACAAGTCTCATTCGTTCTAGTGGTGCAGAAATAATTTGAAAAATCGTTCGGGAAATCAGTTTACTCCTTGGGTACTTTCTTTATATACATTCAACTATACCGGCCAAGCCCGGGATTTACGGGAAATCGCGGGTTTCCGTTTGCCGGCGATTAAACTTCTTTTATTCAGCGTTTCATCAAAAATAAAAACAAGTTTAAAAACTACAAGTCTCATGCGTTTTAGTGGTGAAAAAATAATTTAAAAAATCGTTCGGGAAATGAGTTTACTCCCTGGGTACTTTCTTTTTATACTTTTGACTATACGGGCTAAGCCCGGGATTTACGGGAAATCGCGTGTTTTCGTTTGCCGGCGATTAAACTTTTTTTATTCAGCGTCTCATCAAAAATGAAATATTTTTGAAAACTACAAGTCTTATGCGTTTTAGTGGTGAAAAAATAATTTAAAAAATCGTTCTGGAAATGAGTTTACTCACAGGGTACTTTCTTTGTATACTTTTGACTATACGGGCCGAGTCTGGCATTTACGGGAAATCGCAGGTTTTCTTTTGCCGGCGATTAAACTTCTTTTATTCATCGTCTCATCAAAAATGAAAACATTTTTGAAAACTACAAGTCTCATGCGATTTAGTGGTGAAAAGATAATTTAAAAAATCGTTCTGGAAATGAGTTTACTCACAGGGTACTTTCTTTGTATACATTCCACTATACGGGACAAGCCCGGGATTTACGGGAAATCGCGGGTTTTCGTTTGCCGGCGATTAAACCTCTTTCATTAAGCGTCTCATTGAAAATGAAAACATTTTTGAAAACTACGAGTCTCATACGTTCTAGTGGTGCAGAAATAATTGGAAAAATCGTTCGGGAAATCAGTTCACTCATTAGGTACTTTCTTTATATACATTCAACTATACGTGCCAAGCCCGGGATTTACGGGAAATCGCGGGTTTTCGTTTGCCGGCGATTAAACTTTTTTTACTGAGCGTCTCATCAAAAATGAAATATTTTTAAAAACTACAAGTCTTATGCGTTTTAGTGGTGAAAAAATAATTTAAAAAATCGTTCTGGAAATGAGTTTACTCACAGGGTACTTTCTCTGTATACTTTTGACTATACGGGCCGAGTCTGGCATTTACGGGAAATCGCAGGTTTTCGTTTGCCGGCGATTAAACTTCTTTTATTCAGCGTCTCATCAAAAATGAAAACATTTTTGAAAACCACAAGTCTCATGCGATTTAGTGGTGAAAAGATAATTGGAAAAATCGTTCGGGAAATCAGTTTACTCATTGGGTACTTTCTTTATATACATTCAACTATACGTGCCAAGCCCGGGATTTACGGGAAATCGCAGGTTTTCGTTTGCCGGCGATTAAACTTCTTTTACTGAGCGTCTCATCAAAAATGAAAACATTTTTGAAAACTACAAGACTCATGCGTTTTAGTGGTGAAAAAATAATTTAAAAAATCGTTCGGGAAATGAGTTTACTCCCTGTGTACTTTTTTTGTATGCTTTTGACTATACAGGCCGAGTCTGGGATTTACGGGAAATCGCAGGTTTTCGTTTGCCGGCGATTAAACTTCTTTTCTTCAGCGTCTCATCAAAAATGAAAACATTTTTGAAAACTACAAGTCTCATGCGATTTAGTGGTGAAAAGATAATTTAAAAAATCGTTCGGGAAATGAGTTTACTCCCTGGGTACTTTCTTTTTATACTTTTGACTATACGGGCTAAGCCCGGGATTTACGGGAAATCGCGGGTTTTCGTTTGCCGGCGATTAAACTTCTTTTATTCAGCGTCTCATCAAAAATGAAAACATTTTTGAAAACTACAAGTCTTATGCGTTTTAGTGGTGAAAAAATAATTTAAAAAATCGTTCTGGAAATGAGTTTACTCACAGGGTACTTTCTTTGTATACTTTTGACTATATGGGCCGAGTCTGGCATTTACGGGAAATCGCAGGTTTTCGTTTGCCGGCGATTAAACTTCTTTTATTCAGCGTCTCATCAAAAATGAAAACAATTTTGAAAACTACAAGTCTCATGCGATTTAGTGGTGAAAAGATAATTTAAAAAATCGTTCTGGAAATGAGTTTACTCACAGGGTACTTTCATTGTATACATTCCACTATACGGGACAAGCCCGGGATTTACGGGAAATCGCGGGTTTTCGTTTGCCGGCGATTAAACCTCTTTCATTAAGCGTCTCATTAAAAATGAAAACATTTTTGAAAACTACGAGTCTCATACGTTCTAGTGGTGCAGAAATAATTGGAAAAATCGTTCGGGAAATCAGTTTACTCATTGGGTACTTTCTTTATATACATTCAACTATACGTGCCAAGCCCGGGCTTTACGGGAAATCGCGGGTTTTCGATTGCCGGCGATTAAACTTCTTTTACTGAGCGTCTCATCAAAAATGAAAACAAGTTTAAAAACTACAAGTCTCATGCGTTTTAGTGGTGAAAAAATAATTTAAAAAATCGTTCGGGAAATGACTTTACTCCCTGGGTACTTTCTTTTTATACTTTTGACTATACGGGCTAAGCCCGGGATTTACGGGAAATCGCGGGTTTTCGTTTGCCGGCGATTAAACTTTTTTTATTCAGCGTCTCATCAAAAATGAAATATTTTTGAAAACTACAAGTCTTATGCGTTTTAGTGGTGAAAAAATAATTTAAAAAATCGTTCTGGAAATGAGTTTACTCACAGGGTACTTTCTTTGTATACATTCGACTATACGGGACAAGCCCGGGATTTACGGGAAATCGCAGGTTTTCGTTTGCCGGCGATTAAACCTCTTTCATTAAGCGTCTCATTAAAAATGAAAACATTTTTGAGAACTACAAGTCTCATTCGTTCTAGTGGTGCAGAAATAATTTGAAAAATCGTTCGGGAAATCAGTTTACTCCTTGGGTACTTTCTTTATATACATTCAACTATACCGGCCAAGCCCGGGATTTACGGGAAATCGCGGGTTTTCGTTTGCCGGCGATTAAACTTCTTTTATTCAGCGTCTCATCAAAAATGAAAACAAGTTTAAAAACTACAAGTCTCATGCGTTTTAGTGGTGAAAAAATAATTTAAAAAATCGTTCGGGAAATGAGTTTATTCCCTGTGTACTTTCTTTGTATACATTTGACTACACGGGTTAAGCCCGGGATTTACGGGAAATGGCGGGTTTTCGTTTGCCGGCGATTAAACTTCTTTTAATCAGCGTCTCATCAAAAATGAAAACATTTTTGAAAACTACAAGTCTCATGGGCTTTAGTGGTTAAATAATAATTTAAAAAATCGTTCGGGAAAAGAGTTTACTCCCTGGGTACTTTCTTTGTATACTTTTGACTATACGGGCCGAGTCTGGGATTTACGGGAAATCGCAGGTTTTCGTTTGCCGGCGATTAAACTTCTTTTATTCAGCGTATCATCAAAAATGAAAACATTTTTGAAAACTACAAGTCTCATGCGATTTAGTGGTGATAAGATAATTTAAAAAATCGTTCTGGAAATGAGTTTACTCACAGGGTAATTTCTTTGTATACATTCGACTATACGGGACAAGCCCGGGATTCACGGGAAATCGCAGGTTTTCGTTTGCCGGCGATTAAACCTCTTTCATTAAGCGTCTCATTAAAAATGAAAACATTTTTGAGAACTACAAGTCTCATTCGTTCTAGTGGTGCAGAAATAATTTGAAAAATCGTTCGGGAAATCAGTTTACTCCTTGGGTACTTTCTTTATATACATTCAACTATACCGGCCAAGCCCGGGATTTACGGGAAATCGCGGGTTTCCGTTTGCCGGCGATTAAACTTCTTTTATTCAGCGTTTCATCAAAAATAAAAACAAGTTTAAAAACTACAAGTCTCATGCGTTTTAGTGGTGAAAAAATAATTTAAAAAATCGTTCGGGAAATGAGTTTACTCCCTGGGTACTTTCTTTTTATACTTTTGACTATACGGGCTAAGCCCGGGATTTACGGGAAATCGCGTGTTTTCGTTTGCCGGCGATTAAACTTTTTTTATTCAGCGTCTCATCAAAAATGAAATATTTTTGAAAACTACAAGTCTTATGCGTTTTAGTGGTGAAAAAATAATTTAAAAAATCGTTCTGGAAATGAGTTTACTCACAGGGTACTTTCTTTGTATACTTTTGACTATACGGGCCGAGTCTGGCATTTACGGGAAATCGCAGGTTTTCTTTTGCCGGCGATTAAACTTCTTTTATTCATCGTCTCATCAAAAATGAAAACATTTTTGAAAACTACAAGTCTCATGCGATTTAGTGGTGAAAAGATAATTTAAAAAATCGTTCTGGAAATGAGTTTACTCACAGGGTACTTTCATTGTATACATTCCACTATACGGGACAAGCCCGGGATTTACGGGAAATCGCGGGTTTTCGTTTGCCGGCGATTAAACCTCTTTCAATAAGCGTCTCATTAAAAATGAAAACATTTTTGAAAACTACGAGTCTCATACGTTCTAGTGGTGCAGAAATAATTGGAAAAATCGTTCGGGAAATCAGTTTACTCATTGGGTACTTTCTTTATATACATTCAACTATACGTGCCAAGCCCGGGCTTTACGGGAAATCGCGGGTTTTCGATTGCCGGCGATTAAACTTCTTTTACTGAGCGTCTCATCAAAAATGAAAACAAGTTTAAAAACTACAAGTCTCATGCGTTTTAGTGGTGAAAAAATAATTTAAAAAATCGTTCGGGAAATGACTTTACTCCCTGGGTACTTTCTTTTTATACTTTTGACTATACGGGCTAAGCCCGGGATTTACGGGAAATCGCGGGTTTTCGTTTGCCGGCGATTAAACTTTTTTTATTCAGCGTCTCATCAAAAATGAAATATTTTTGAAAACTACAAGTCTTATGCGTTTTAGTGGTGAAAAAATAATTTAAAAAATCGTTCTGGAAATGAGTTTACTCACAGGGTACTTTCTTTGTATACATTCGACTATACGGGACAAGCCCGGGATTTACGGGAAATCGCAGGTTTTCGTTTGCCGGCGATTAAACCTCTTTCATTAAGCGTCTCATTAAAAATGAAAACATTTTTGAGAACTACAAGTCTCATTCGTTCTAGTGGTGCAGAAATAATTTGAAAAATCGTTCGGGAAATCAGTTTACTCCTTGGGTACTTTCTTTATATACATTCAACTATACCGGCCAAGCCCGGGATTTACGGGAAATCGCGGGTTTTCGTTTGCCGGCGATTAAACTTCTTTTATTCAGCGTCTCATCAAAAATGAAAACAAGTTTAAAAACTACAAGTCTCATGCGTTTTAGTGGTGAAAAAATAATTTAAAAAATCGTTCGGGAAATGAGTTTATTCCCTGTGTACTTTCTTTGTATACATTTGACTACACGGGTTAAGCCCGGGATTTACGGGAAATGGCGGGTTTTCGTTTGCCGGCGATTAAACTTCTTTTAATCAGCGTCTCATCAAAAATGAAAACATTTTTGAAAACTACAAGTCTCATGGGCTTTAGTGGTTAAATAATAATTTAAAAAATCGTTCGGGAAAAGAGTTTACTCCCTGGGTACTTTCTTTGTATACTTTTGACTATACGGGCCGAGTCTGGGATTTACGGGAAATCGCAGGTTTTCGTTTGCCGGCGATTAAACTTCTTTTATTCAGCGTATCATCAAAAATGAAAACATTTTTGAAAACTACAAGTCTCATGCGATTTAGTGGTGATAAGATAATTTAAAAAATCGTTCTGGAAATGAGTTTACTCACAGGGTAATTTCTTTGTATACATTCGACTATACGGGACAAGCCCGGGATTCACGGGAAATCGCAGGTTTTCGTTTGCCGGCGATTAAACCTCTTTCATTAAGCGTCTCATTAAAAATGAAAACATTTTTGAGAACTACAAGTCTCATTCGTTCTAGTGGTGCAGAAATAATTTGAAAAATCGTTCGGGAAATCAGTTTACTCCTTGGGTACTTTCTTTATATACATTCAACTATACCGGCCAAGCCCGGGATTTACGGGAAATCGCGGGTTTCCGTTTGCCGGCGATTAAACTTCTTTTATTCAGCGTTTCATCAAAAATAAAAACAAGTTTAAAAACTACAAGTCTCATGCGTTTTAGTGGTGAAAAAATAATTTAAAAAATCGTTCGGGAAATGAGTTTACTCCCTGGGTACTTTCTTTTTATACTTTTGACTATACGGGCTAAGCCCGGGATTTACGGGAAATCGCGTGTTTTCGTTTGCCGGCGATTAAACTTTTTTTATTCAGCGTCTCATCAAAAATGAAATATTTTTGAAAACTACAAGTCTTATGCGTTTTAGTGGTGAAAAAATAATTTAAAAAATCGTTCTGGAAATGAGTTTACTCACAGGGTACTTTCTTTGTATACTTTTGACTATACGGGCCGAGTCTGGCATTTACGGGAAATCGCAGGTTTTCTTTTGCCGGCGATTAAACTTCTTTTATTCATCGTCTCATCAAAAATGAAAACATTTTTGAAAACTACAAGTCTCATGCGATTTAGTGGTGAAAAGATAATTTAAAAAATCGTTCTGGAAATGAGTTTACTCACAGGGTACTTTCTTTGTATACATTCCACTATACGGGACAAGCCCGGGATTTACGGGAAATCGCGGGTTTTCGTTTGCCGGCGATTAAACCTCTTTCATTAAGCGTCTCATTGAAAATGAAAACATTTTTGAAAACTACGAGTCTCATACGTTCTAGTGGTGCAGAAATAATTGGAAAAATCGTTCGGGAAATCAGTTCACTCATTAGGTACTTTCTTTATATACATTCAACTATACGTGCCAAGTCCGGGATTTACGGGAAATCGCGGGTTTTCGTTTGCCGGCGATTAAACTTTTTTTACTGAGCGTCTCATCAAAAATGAAAACAAGTTTAAAAACTACAAGTCTCATGCGTTTTAGTGGTGAAAAAATAATTTAAAACATCGTTCGGGAAATGAGTTTACTCCCTGGGTACTTTCTTTTTATACTTTTGACTATACGGGCTAAGCCCGGGATTTACGGGAAATCGCGGGTTTTCGTTTGCCGGCGATTAAACGTCTTTTATTCAGCGTCTCATCAAAAATGAAATATTTTTAAAAACTACAAGTCTTATGCGTTTTAGTGGTGAAAAAATAATTTAAAAAATCGTTCTGGAAATGAGTTTACTCACAGGGTACTTTCTCTGTATACTTTTGACTATACGGGCCGAGTCTGGCATTTACGGGAAATCGCAGGTTTTCGTTTGCCGGCGATTAAACTTCTTTTATTCAGCGTCTCATCAAAAATGAAAACATTTTTGAAAACTACAAGTCTCATGCGATTTAGTGGTGAAAAGATAATTGGAAAAATCGTTCGGGAAATCAGTTTACTCATTGGGTACTTTCTTTATATACATTCAACTATACGTGCCAAGCCCGGGATTTACGGGAAATCGCAGGTTTTCGTTTGCCGGCGATTAAACTTCTTTTACTGAGCGTCTCATCAAAAATGAAAACATTTTTGAAAACTACAAGTCTCATGCGTTTTAGTGGTGAAAAAATAATTTAAAAAATCGTTCGGGAAATGAGTTTACTCCCTGTGTACTTTTTTTGTATGCTTTTGACTATACAGGCCGAGTCTGGGATTTACGGGAAATCGCAGGTTTTCGTTTGCCGGCGATTAAACTTCTTTTCTTCAGCGTCTCATCAAAAATGAAAACATTTTTGAAAACTACAAGTCTCATGCGATTTAGTGGTGAAAAGATAATTTAAAAAATCGTTCGGGAAATGAGTTTACTCCCTGGGTACTTTCTTTTTATACTTTTGACTATACGGGCTAAGCCCGGGATTTACAGGAAATGGCGGGTTTTCGTTTGCCGGCGATTAAACTTCTTTTATTCAGCGTCTCATCAAAAATGAAAACATTTTTGAAAACTACAAGTCTTATGCGTTTTAGTGGTGAAAAAATAATTTAAAAAATCGTTCTGGAAATGAGTTTACTCACAGGGTACTTTCTTTGTGTACTTTTGACTATACGGGCCGAGTCTGGCATTTACGGGAAATCGCAGGTTTTCGTTTGCCGGCGATTAAACTTCTTTTATTCAGCGTCTCATCAAAAATGAAAACAATTTTGAAAACTACAAGTCTCATGCGATTTAGTGGTGAAAAGATAATTTAAAAAATCGTTCTGGAAATGAGTTTACTCACAGGGTACTTTCTTTGTATACATTCCACTATACGGGACAAGCCCGGGCTTTACGGGAAATCGCGGGTTTTCGTTTGCCGGCGATTAAACTTTTTTTACTGAGCGTCTCATCAAAAATGAAAACAAGTTTAAAAACTACAAGTCTCATGCGTTTTAGTGGTGAAAAAATAATTTAAAACATCGTTCGGGAAATGAGTTTACTCCCTGGGTACTTTCTTTTTATACTTTTGACTATACGGGCTAAGCCCGGGATTTACGGGAAATCGCGGGTTTTCGTTTGCCGGCGATTAAACGTCTTTTATTCAGCGTCTCATCAAAAATGAAATATTTTTAAAAACTACAAGTCTTATGCGTTTTAGTGGTGAAAAAATAATTTAAAAAATCGTTCTGGAAATGAGTTTACTCACAGGGTACTTTCTCTGTATACTTTTGACTATACGGGCCGAGTCTGGCATTTACGGGAAATCGCAGGTTTTCGTTTGCCGGCGATTAAACTTCTTTTATTCAGCGTCTCATCAAAAATGAAAACATTTTTGAAAACTACAAGTCTCATGCGATTTAGTGGTGAAAAGATAATTGGAAAAATCGTTCGGGAAATCAGTTTACTCATTGGGTACTTTCTTTATATACATTCAACTATACGTGCCAAGCCCGGGATTTACGGGAAATCGCAGGTTTTCGTTTGCCGGCGATTAAACTTCTTTTACTGAGCGTCTCATCAAAAATGAAAACATTTTTGAAAACTACAAGTCTCATGCGTTTTAGTGGTGAAAAAATAATTTAAAAAATCGTTCGGGAAATGAGTTTACTCCCTGTGTACTTTTTTTGTATGCTTTTGACTATACAGGCCGAGTCTGGGATTTACGGGAAATCGCAGGTTTTCGTTTGCCGGCGATTAAACTTCTTTTCTTCAGCGTCTCATCAAAAATGAAAACATTTTTGAAAACTACAAGTCTCATGCGATTTAGTGGTGAAAAGATAATTTAAAAAATCGTTCGGGAAATGAGTTTACTCCCTGGGTACTTTCTTTTTATACTTTTGACTATACGGGCTAAGCCCGGGATTTACAGGAAATGGCGGGTTTTCGTTTGCCGGCGATTAAACTTCTTTTATTCAGCGTCTCATCAAAAATGAAAACATTTTTGAAAACTACAAGTCTTATGCGTTTTAGTGGTGAAAAAATAATTTAAAAAATCGTTCTGGAAATGAGTTTACTCACAGGGTACTTTCTTTGTATACTTTTGACTATACGGGCCGAGTCTGGCATTTACGGGAAATCGCAGGTTTTCGTTTGCCGGCGATTAAACTTCTTTTATTCATCGTCTCATCAAAAATGAAAACATTTTTGAAAACTACAAGTCTCATGCGATTTAGTGGTGAAAAGATAATTTAAAAAATCGTTCTGGAATTGAGTTTACTCACAGGGTACTTTCTTTGTATACATTCCACTATACGGGACAAGCCCGGGATTTACGGGAAATCGCGGGTTTTCGTTTGCCGGCGATTAAACCTCTTTCATTAACCGTCTCATTGAAAATGAAAACATTTTTGAAAACTACGAGTCTCATACGTTCTAGTGGTGAAAAAATAATTTAAAACATCGTTCGGGAAATGAGTTTACTCCCTGGGTACTTTCTTTTTATACTTTTGACTATACGGGCTAAGCCCGGGATTTACGGGAAATCGCGGGTTTTCGTTTGCCGGCGATTAAACGTCTTTTATTCAGCGTCTCATCAAAAATGAAATATTTTTGAAAACTACAAGTCTTATGCGTTTTAGTGGTGAAAAAATAATTTAAAAAATCGTTCTGGAAATGAGTTTACTCACAGGGTACTTTCTCTGTATACTTTTGACTATACGGGCCGAGTCTGGCATTTACGGGAAATCGCAGGTTTTTGTTTGCCGGCGATTAAACTTCTTTTATTCAGCGTCTCATCAATAATGAAAACATTTTTGAAAACTACAAGTCTCATGCAATTTAGTGGTGAAAAGATAATTGGAAAAATCGTTCGGGAAATCAGTTTACTCATTGGGTACTTTCTTTATATACATTCAACTATACGTGCCAAGCCCGGGATTTACGGGAAATCGCGGGTTTTCGTTTGCCGGCGATTAAACTTCTTTTACTGAGCGTCTCATCAAAAATGAAAACTATTTTGAAAACTACAAGTCTCATGCGTTTTAGTGGTGAAAAAATAATTTAAAAAATCGTTCGGGAAAAGAGTTTACTCCCTGTGTAATTTTTTTGTATACTTTTGACTATACAGGCCGAGTCTGGGATTTACGGGAAATCGCAGGTTTTCGTTTGCCGGCGATTAAACTTCTTTTATTCAGCGTCTCATCAAAAATGAAAACATTTTTGAAAACTACAAGTCTCATGCGATTTAGTGGTGAAAAGATAATTTAAAAAATCGTTCGGGAAATGAGTTTACTCCCTGGATACTTTCTTTTTATACTTTTGACTATACGGGCTAAGCCCGGGATTTACGGGAAATCGCGGGTTTTCGTTTGCCGGCGATTAAACTTCTTTTATTCAGCGTCTCATCAAAAATGAAAACATTTTTGAAAACTACAAGTCTTATGCGTTTTAGTGGTGAAAAAATAATTTAAAAAATCGTTCTGGAAATGAGTTTACTCACAGGGTACTTTCTTTGTATACTTTTGACTGTACGGGCTGAGTCTGGCATTTACGGGAAATCGCAGGTTTTCGTTTGCCGGCGTTAAACTTCTTTTATTCAGCGTCTCATCAAAAATGAAAACATTTTTGAAAACTACAAGTCTCATGCAATTTAGTGGTGAAAAGATAATTTAAAAAATCGTTCTGGAAATGAGTTTACTCACAGGGTACTTTCTTTGTATACATTCCACTATACGGGACAAGCCCGGGATTTACAGGAAATCGCGGGTTTTCGTTTGCCGGCGATTAAACCTCTTTCATTAAGCGTCTCATTAAAAATGAAAACAATTTTGAAAACTACGAGTCTCATACGTTCTAGTGGTGCAGAAATAATTGGAAAAATCGTTCGGGAAATGAGTTTACTCCCTGGATACTTTCTTTTTATACTTTTGACTATACGGGCTAAGCCCGGGATTTACGGGAAATCGCGGGTTTTCGTTTGCCGGCGATTAAACTTCTTTTATTCAGCGTCTCATCAAAAATGAAAACATTTTTGAAAACTACAAGTCTTATGCGTTTTAGTGGTGAAAAAATAATTTAAAAAATCGTTCTGGAAATGAGTTTACTCACAGGGTACTTTCTTTGTATACTTTTGACTGTACGGGCTGAGTCTGGCATTTACGGGAAATCGCAGGTTTTCGTTTGCCGGCGTTAAACTTCTTTTATTCAGCGTCTCATCAAAAATGAAAACATTTTTGAAAACTACAAGTCTCATGCGATTTAGTGGTGAAAAGATAATTTAAAAAATCGTTCTGGAAATGAGTTTACTCACAGGGTACTTTCTTTGTATACATTCCACTATACGGGACAAGCCCGGGATTTACAGGAAATCGCGGGTTTTCGTTTGCCGGCGATTAAACCTCTTTCATTAAGCGTCTCATTAAAAATGAAAACAATTTTGAAAACTACGAGTCTCATACGTTCTAGTGGTGCAGAAATAATTGGAAAAATCGTTCGGGAAATCAGTTTACTCATTGGGTACTTTCTTTATATACATTCAACTATACGTGCCAAGCCCGGGCTTTACGGGAAATCGCGGGTTTTCGTTTGCCGGCGATTAAACTTCTTTTACTGAGCGTCTCGTCAAAAATGAAAACAAGTTTAAAAACTACAAGTCTCATGCGTTTTAGTGGTGAAAAAATAATTTAAAAAATCGTTCGGGAAATGAGTTTACTCCCTGGGTACTTTCTTTTTATACTTTTGACTATACGGGCTAAGCCCGGGATTTACGGGAAATAGCGGGTTTTTGTTTGCCGGCGATTAAACGTTTTAATTCAGCGTCTGATCAAAAATGAAAACATTTTTGAAAACTACAAGTCTTATGCGTTTTAGTGGTGAAAAAATAATTTAAAAAATCGTTCTGGAAATGAGTTTACTCACAGGGTACTTTCTTTGTATACTTTTGACTATACGGGCCGAGTCTGGGATTTACAGGAAATCGCAGGTTTTCGTTTGCCGGCGATTAAACTTCTTTTATTCAGCGTCTCATCAAAAATGAAAACATTTTTGAAAACTACAAGTCTCATGCGATTTAGGGGTGAAAAGATAATTTAAAAAATCGTTCGGGAAATGAGTTTACTCCCTGGGTACTTTCTTTTTATACTTTTGACTATACGGGCTAAGCCCGGGATTTACGGGAAATCGCAGGTTTTCGTTTGCCGGCGATTAAACTTCTTTTATTCAGCGTCTCATCAAAAATGAAAACATTTTTGAAAACTACAAGTCTCATGCGATTTAGTGGTGAAAAGATAATTTAAAAAATCGTTCGGGAAATGAGTTTACTCCCTGGGTACTTTCTTTTTATACTTTTGACTATACGGGCTAAGCCCGGGATTTACGGGAAATCGCGGGTTTTCGTTTGCCGGCGATTAAACTTCTTTTATTCAGCGTCTCATCAAAAATGAAAACATTTTTGAAAACTACAAGTCTTATGCGTTTTAGTGGTGAAAAAATAATTTAAAAAATCGTTCTGGAAATGAGTTTACTCACAGGGTACTTTCTTTGTATACTTTTGACTATACCGGCCGAGTCTGGCATTTACAGGAAATCGCAGGTTTTCGTTTGCCGGCGATTAAACTTCTTTTATTTAGCGTCTCATTAAAAATGAAAACATTTTTGAAAACTACAAGTCTCATGCGATTTAGTGGTGAAAAGATAATTTAAAAAATCGTTCTGGAAATGAGTTTACTCACAGGGTACTTTCTTTGTATACATTCCACTATACGGGACAAGCCCGGGATTTACGGGAAATCGCGGGTTTTCGTTTGCCGGCGATTAAACCTCTTTCATTAAGCGTCTCATTAAAAATGAAAACATTTTTGAAAACTACGAGTCTCATACGTTCTAGTGGTGCAGAAATAATTGGAAAAATCGTTCGGGAAATTAGTTTACTCATTGGGTACTTTCTTTATATACATTCAACTATACGTGCGAAGCCCGGGCTTTACGGGAAATCGCGGGTTTTCGTTTGCCGGCGATTAAACTTCTTTTACTGAGCGTCTCATCAAAAATGAAAACAAGTTTAAAAACTACAAGTCTCATGCGTTTTAGTGGTGAAAAAATAATTTAAAAAATCGTTCGGGAAATGAGTTTACTCCCTGGGTACTTTTTTTTATACTTTTGACTATACGGGCTAAGCCCGGGATTTACGGGAAATCGCGGGTTTTCGTTTGCCGGCGATTAAACGTCTTTTATTCAGCGTCTCATCAAAAATGAAATATTTTTGAAAACTACAAGTCTTATGCGTTTTAGTGGTGAAAAAATAATTTAAAAAATCGTTCGGGAAATGAGTTTACTCCCTGGGTACTTTCTTTTTATACTTTTGACTATACGGGCTAAGCCCGGGATTTACGGGAAATAGCGGGTTTTCGTTTGCCGGCGATTAAACGTTTTAATTCAGCGTCTCATCAAAAATGAAAACATTTTTGAAAACTACAAGTCTTATGCGTTTTAGTGGTGAAAAAATAATTTAAAAAATCGTTCTGGAAATGAGTTTACTCACAGGGTACTTTCTTTGTATACTTTTGACTATACGGGCCGAGTCTGGGATTTACAGGAAATCGCAGGTTTTCGTTTGCCGGCGATTAAACTTCTTTTATTCAGCGTCTCATCAAAAATGAAAACATTTTTGAAAACTACAAGTCTCATGCGATTTAGGGGTGAAAAGATAATTTAAAAAATCGTTCGGGAAATGAGTTTACTCCCTGGGTACTTTCTTTTTATACTTTTGACTATACGGGCTAAGCCCGGGATTTACGGGAAATCGCAGGTTTTCGTTTGCCGGCGATTAAACTTCTTTTATTCAGCGTCTCATCAAAAATGAAAACATTTTTGAAAACTACAAGTCTCATGCGATTTAGTGGTGAAAAGATAATTTAAAAAATCGTTCGGGAAATGAGTTTACTCCCTGGGTACTTTCTTTTTATACTTTTGACTATACGGGCTAAGCCCGGGATTTACGGGAAATCGCGGGTTTTCGTTTGCCGGCGATTAAACTTCTTTTATTCAGCGTCTCATCAAAAATGAAAACATTTTTGAAAACTACAAGTCTTATGCGTTTTAGTGGTGAAAAAATAATTTAAAAAATCGTTCTGGAAATGAGTTTACTCACAGGGTACTTTCTTTGTATACTTTTGACTATACCGGCCGAGTCTGGCATTTACAGGAAATCGCAGGTTTTCGTTTGCCGGCGATTAAACTTCTTTTATTTAGCGTCTCATTAAAAATGAAAACATTTTTGAAAACTACAAGTCTCATGCGATTTAGTGGTGAAAAGATAATTTAAAAAATCGTTCTGGAAATGAGTTTACTCACAGGGTACTTTCTTTGTATACATTCCACTATACGGGACAAGCCCGGGATTTACGGGAAATCGCGGGTTTTCGTTTGCCGGCGATTAAACCTCTTTCATTAAGCGTCTCATTAAAAATGAAAACATTTTTGAAAACTACGAGTCTCATACGTTCTAGTGGTGCAGAAATAATTGGAAAAATCGTTCGGGAAATTAGTTTACTCATTGGGTACTTTCTTTATATACATTCAACTATACGTGCGAAGCCCGGGCTTTACGGGAAATCGCGGGTTTTCGTTTGCCGGCGATTAAACTTCTTTTACTGAGCGTCTCATCAAAAATGAAAACAAGTTTAAAAACTACAAGTCTCATGCGTTTTAGTGGTGAAAAAATAATTTAAAAAATCGTTCGGGAAATGAGTTTACTCGCTGGGTACTTTCTTTGTATACTTTTGACTATATGGGCCAAGCCCGGGATTTACGGGAAATCGCGGGTTTTCATTTGCCGGCGATTAAACTTCTTTTATTCAGCGTCTCATCAAAAATGAAAACATTTTTGAAAACTACAAGTCTTATGCGTTTTAGTGGTGAAAAAATAATTTAAAAAATCGTTCTGGAAATGAGTTTACTCACAGGGTACTTTCTTTGTATACTTTTGACTATACCGGCCGAGTCTGGCATTTACAGGAAATCGCAGGTTTTCGTTTGCCGGCGATTAAACTTCTTTTATTTAGCGTCTCATTAAAAATGAAAACATTTTTGAAAACTACAAGTCTCATGCGATTTAGTGGTGAAAAGATAATTTAAAAAATCGTTCTGGAAATGAGTTTACTCACAGGGTACTTTCTTTGTATACATTCCACTATACGGGACAAGCCCGGGATTTACGGGAAATCGCGGGTTTTCGTTTGCCGGCGATTAAACCTCTTTCATTAAGCGTCTCATTAAAAATGAAAACATTTTTGAAAACTACGAGTCTCATACGTTCTAGTGGTGCAGAAATAATTGGAAAAATCGTTCGGGAAATTAGTTTACTCATTGGGTACTTTCTTTATATACATTCAACTATACGTGCGAAGCCCGGGCTTTACGGGAAATCGCGGGTTTTCGTTTGCCGGCGATTAAACTTCTTTTACTGAGCGTCTCATCAAAAATGAAAACAAGTTTAAAAACTACAAGTCTCATGCGTTTTAGTGGTGAAAAAATAATTTAAAAAATCGTTCGGGAAATGAGTTTACTCCCTGGGTACTTTTTTTTTATACTTTTGACTATACGGGCTAAGCCCGGGATTTACGGGAAATCGCGGGTTTTCGTTTGCCGGCGATTAAACGTCTTTTATTCAGCGTCTCATCAAAAATGAAATATTTTTGAAAACTACAAGTCTTATGCGTTTTAGTGGTGAAAAAATAATTTAAAAAATCGTTCTGGAAATGAGTTTACTCACAGGGTACTTTCTCTGTATACTTTTGACTATACGGGCCGAGTCTGGCATTTACGGGAAATAGCAGGTTTTCGTTTGCCGGCGATTAAACTTCTTTTATTCAGCGTCTCATCAAAAATGAAAACATTTTTGAAAACTACAAGTCTCATGCGATTTAGTGGTGAAAAGATAATTGGAAAAATCGTTCGGGAAATCAGTTTACTCATTGGGTACTTTCTTTATATACATTCAACTATACGTGCCAAGCCCGGGATTTACGGGAAATCGCAGGTTTTCGTTTGCCGGCGATTAAACTTCTTTTATTCAGCGCCTCATCAAAAATGAAAACATTTTTGAAAACTACAAGTCTCATGCGATTTAGTGGTGAAAAGATAATTTAAAAAATCGTTCGGGAAATGAGTTTACTCCCTGGGTACTTTCTTTTTATACTTTT
The DNA here is from genome assembly GCF_029227915.1 of Hydractinia symbiolongicarpus. Lineage (NCBI taxonomy): Eukaryota > Metazoa > Cnidaria > Hydrozoa > Anthoathecata > Hydractiniidae > Hydractinia > Hydractinia symbiolongicarpus. Next base: position 27,422,003 of record NC_079881.1, read on the forward strand.
GACTATACGGGCTAAGCCCGGGATTTACGGGAAATCGCGGGTTTTCGTTTGCCGGCGATTAAACTTCTTTTATTTAGCGTCTCATCAAAAATGAAAACATTTTTGAAAACTACAAGTCTTATGCGTTTTAGTGGTGAAAAAATAATTTAAAAAATCGTTTTGGAAATGAGTTTACTCACAGGGTATTATCTTTGTATACTTTTGACTATACGGGCCGAGTCTGGCATTTACGGGAAATCGCAGGTTTTCGTTTGCCGGCGATTAAACTTCTTTTACTGAGCGTCTCATCAAAAATGAAAACATTTTTGAAAACTACAAGTCTTATGCGTTTTAGCGGTGAAAAAATAATTTAAAAAATCGTTCGGGAAATGAGTTTACTCCCTGTGTACTTTTTTTGTATACTTTTGACTATACAGGCCGAGTGTGGGATTTACGGGAAATCGCAGGTTTTCGTTTGCCGGCGATTAAACTTCTTTTATTCAGCGTCTCATCAAAAATGAAAACATTTTTGAAAACTACAAGTCTCATGCGATTTAGTGGTGAAAAGATAATTTAAAAAATCGTTCGGGAAATGAGTTTACTCATTGGGTACTTTCTTTATATACATTCAACTATACGTGCCAAGCCCGGGCTTTACGGGAAATCGCGGGTTTTCGTTTGCCGGCGATTAAACTTCTTTTACTGAGCGACTCATCAAAAATGAAAACAAGTTTAAAAACTACAAGTCTCATGCGTTTTAGTGGTGAAAAAATAATTTAAAAAATCGTTCGGGAAATGAGTTTACTCCCTGGGTACTTTGTTTTTATACTTTTGACTATACGGGCTAAGCCCGGGATTTACGGGAAATCGCGGGTTTTCGTTTGCCGGCGATTAAACTTCTTTTATTCAGCGTCTCATCAAAAATGAAATATTTTTGAAAACTACAAGTCTTATGCGTTTTAGTGGTGAAAAAATAATTTAAAAAATCGTTCTGGAAATGAATTTACTCACAGGGTACTTTCTTTGTATACTTTTGACTATACGGGCCGAGTCTGGCATTTACGGGAAATCGCAGGTTTTCGTTTGCCGGCGATTAAACTTCTTTTATTCAGCGTCTCATCAAAAATGAAAACATTTTTGAAAACTACAAGTCTCATGCGATTTAGTGGTGAAAAGATAATTGGAAAAATCGTTCGGGAAATCAGTTTACTCATTGGGTACTTTCTTTATATACATTCAACTATACGTGCCAAGCCCGGGATTTACGGGAAATCGCGGGTTTTCGTTTGCCGGCGATTAACTTTCTTTTACTAAGCGTCTCATCAAAAATGAAAACATTTTTGAAAACTACAAGTCTCATGCGTTTTAGTGGTGAAAAAATAATTTAAAAAATCGTTCGGGAAATGAGTTTACTCCCTGTGTACTTTCTTTGTATACTTTTGACTATACAGGCCGAGTCTGGGATTTACGGGAAATCGCAGGTTTTCGTTTGCCGGCGATTAAACTTCTTTTATTCAGCGTCTCATCAAAAATGAAATCATTTTTGAAAACTACAAGTCCCATGCGATTTAGTGGTGAAAAGATAATTTAAAAAATCGTTCTGGAAATGAGTTTACTCACAGGGTACTTTCTTTGTATACATTCCACTATACGGGACAAGCCCGGGATTTACGGGAAATCGCAGGTTTTCGTTTGCCGGCGATTAAACCTCTTTCATTAAGCGTCTCATTAAAAATGAAAACATTTTTGAAAACTACGAGTCTCATACGTTCTAGTGGTGCAGAAATAATTAGAAAAATTGTTCGGGAAATCAGTTTACTCATTGGGTACTTTCTTTATATACATTCAACTATACGTGCCAAGCCCGGGCTTTACGGGAAATCGCGGGTTTTCGTTTGCCGGCGATTAAACTTCTTTTACTGAGCGACTCATCAAAAATGAAAACAAGTTTAAAAACTACAAGTCTCATGCGTTTTAGTGGTGAAAAAATAATTTAAAAAATCGTTCGGGAAATGAGTTTACTCCCTGGGTACTTTCTTTTTATACTTTTGACTATACGGGCTAAGCCCGGGATTTACGGGAAATCGCGGGTTTTCGTTTGCCGGCGATTAAACTTCTTTTATTCAGCGTCTCATCAAAAATGAAATATTTTTGAAAACTACAAGTCTTATGCGTTTTAGTGGTGAAAAAATAATTTAAAAAATCGTTCTGGAAATGAATTTACTCACAGGGTACTTTCTTTGTATACTTTTGACTATACGGGCCGAGTCTGGCATTTACGGGAAATCGCAGGTTTTCGTTTGCCGGCGATTAAACTTCTTTTATTCAGCGTCTCATCAAAAATGAAAACATTTTTGAAAACTACAAGTCTCATGCGATTTAGTGGTGAAAAGATAATTGGAAAAATCGTTCGGGAAATCAGTTTACTCATTGGGTACTTTCTTTATATACATTCAACTATACGTGCCAAGCCCGGGATTTACGGGAAATCGCGGATTTTCGTTTGCCGGCGATTAAACTTCTTTTACTAAGCGTCTCATCAAAAATGAAAACATTTTTGAAAACTACAAGTCTCATGCGTTTTAGTGGTGAAAAAATAATTTAAAAAATCGTTCGGGAAATGAGTTTACTCCCTGTGTACTTTCTTTGTATACTTTTGACTATACAGGCCGAGTCTGGGATTTACGGGAAATCGCAGGTTTTCGTTTGCCGGCGATTAAACTTCTTTTATTCAGCGTCTCATCAAAAATGAAATCATTTTTGAAAACTACAAGTCTCATGCGATTTAGTGGTGAAAAGATAATTTAAAAAATCGTTCTGGAAATGAGTTTACTCACAGGGTACTTTCTTTGTATACATTCGACTATACGGGACAAGCCCGGGATTTACGGGAAATCGCAGGTTTTCGTTTGCCGGCGATTAAACCTCTTTCATTAAGCGTCTCATTAAAAATGAAAACATTTTTGAGAACTACAAGTCTCATTCGTTCTAGTGGTGCAGAAATAATTTGAAAAATCGTTCTGGAAATCAGTTTACTCCTTGGGTACTTACTTTATATACATTCAACTATACCGGCCAAGCCCGGGATTTACGGGAAATCGCGGGTTTTCGTTTGCCGGCGATTAAACTTCTTTTATTCAGCGTCTCATCAAAAATGAAAACAAGTTTAAAAACTACAAGTCTCATGCGTTTTAGTGGTGAAAAAATAATTTAAAAAATCGTTCGGGAAATGCGTTTACTCCCTGGGTACTTTCTTTTTATACTTTTGACTATACGGGCTAAGCCCGGGATTTACGGGAAATCGCGGGTTTTCGTTTGCCGGCGATTAAACTTCTTTTATTCAGCGTCTCATCAAAAATGAAAACATTTTTGAAAACTACAAGTCTTATGCGTTTTAGTGGTGAAAAAATAATTTAAAAAATCGTTCTGGAATTGAGTTTACTCACAGGGTACTTTCTTTTTATACTTTTGACTATACGGGCTAAGCCCGGGATTTACGGGAAATCGCGGGTTTTCGTTTGCCGGCGATTAAACTTCTTTTATTCAGCGTCTCATCAAAAATGAAAACATTTTTGAAAACTACAAGTCTCATGCGATTTAGTGGTGAAAAGATAATTTAAAAAATCGTTCTGGAAATGAGTTTACTCACAGGGTACTTTCTTTGTATACATTCCACTATACGGGACAAGCCCGGGATTTACGGGAAATCGCGGGTTTTCGTTTGCCGGCGATTAAACTTCTTTTATTCAGCGTCTCATCAAAAATGAAAATTTTTTTGAAAACTACAAGTCTTATGCGTTTTAGTGGTGAAAAAATAATTTGAAAAATCGTTCTGGAATTGAGTTTACTCACAGGGTACTTTCTTTGTATACTTTTGACTATACGGGCCGAGTCTGGCATTTACGGGAAATCGCAGGTTTTCGTTTGCCGGCAATTAAACTTCTTTTATTCAGCGTCTCATCGAAAATGAAAACATTTTTGAAAACTACAAGTCTCATGCGATTTAGTGGTGAAAAGATAATTTAAAAAATCGTTCTGGAAATGAGTTTACTCACAGGGTACTTTCTTTGTCAACATTCCACTATACGGGACAAGCCCGGGATTTACGGGAAATCGCGGGTTTTCGTTTGCCGGCGATTAAACTTCTTTTATTCAGCGTCTCATCAAAAATGAAAAAATTTTTGAAAACTACAAGTCTTATGCGTTTTAGTGGTGAAAAAATAATTTAAAATATCGCTCTGGAAATGAGTATGCTCACAGGGTACATTCTTTGTATACATTCGACTATGCGGGCCAAGCCCGGGATTTGCGGGAAGTCGCGGGTTTTTGTTTGCCGGGGATTAAACCTCTTTCATGAAGCGTCTCATCAAAAATGAAAACATTTTTAAAAACTACAAGTCTCATGGGCTTTAGTGGTGAAATAATAATTTAAAAAATCGTTCGGGAAATGAGTTTACTCCCTGGGTACTTTCTTTGTATACTTTTGACTATATGGGCCAAGCCCGGGATTTACGGGAAATCGCGGGTTTTCGTTTGCCGGCGATTAAACTTCTTTTATTCAGCCTCTCATCAAAAATGAAAACATTTTTGAAAACTACAAGTCTTATGCGTTTTAGTGGTAAAAAAATAATTTAAAAAATCGTTCTGGAAGTGAGTTTACTCACAGGGTACTTTCTTTTTATACATTGGACTATACGGGCCAAGCCCGGGATTTGCGGAAAATCGCGGGTTTTCGTTTGCCGGCGATTAAACCTCTTTCAATAAGCGTCTCATCAAAAATAAAAACATTTTTGAAAACTACAAGTGTTATGCGTTTTAGTGGTGAAAAAAAAATTTAAAAAATCGTTCGGGAAATGAGTTTACTCCTTGGGTACTTTCTTTGTATACTTTTGACTATACGGGCCAAGCCCGGGATTTACGGGAAATCGCGGGTTTTCGTTTGCCGGCGATTAAACTTCTTTTATTCAGCGTCTCATCAAAAATGAAAACATTTTTGAAAACTACAAGTCTCATGCGATTTAGTGGTGAAAAGATAATTTAAAAAATCGTTCTGGAAATGAGTTTACTCACAGGGTACTTTCTTTGTATACATTCCACTATACGGGACAAGCCCGGGATTTACGGGAAATCGCGGGTTTTCGTTTGCCGGCGATTAAACTTCTTTTATTCAGCGTCTCATCAAAAATGAAAATTTTTTTGAAAACTACAAGTCTTATGCGTTTTAGTGGTGAAAAAATAATTTGAAAAATCGTTCTGGAATTGAGTTTACTCACAGGGTACTTTCTTTGTATACTTTTGACTATACGGGCCGAGTCTGGCATTTACGGGAAATCGCAGGTTTTCGTTTGCCGGCAATTAAACTTCTTTTATTCAGCGTCTCATCGAAAATGAAAACATTTTTGAAAACTACAAGTCTCATGCGATTTAGTGGTGAAAAGATAATTTAAAAAATCGTTCTGGAAATGAGTTTACTCACAGGGTACTTTCTTTGTCAACATTCCACTATACGGGACAAGCCCGGGATTTACGGGAAATCGCGGGTTTTCGTTTGCCGGCGATTAAACTTCTTTTATTCAGCGTCTCATCAAAAATGAAAAAATTTTTGAAAACTACAAGTCTTATGCGTTTTAGTGGTGAAAAAATAATTTAAAATATCGCTCTGGAAATGAGTATGCTCACAGGGTACATTCTTTGTATACATTCGACTATGCGGGCCAAGCCCGGGATTTGCGGGAAGTCGCGGGTTTTTGTTTGCCGGGGATTAAACCTCTTTCATGAAGCGTCTCATCAAAAATGAAAACATTTTTAAAAACTACAAGTCTCATGGGCTTTAGTGGTGAAATAATAATTTAAAAAATCGTTCGGGAAATGAGTTTACTCCCTGGGTACTTTCTTTGTATACTTTTGACTATATGGGCCAAGCCCGGGATTTACGGGAAATCGCGGGTTTTCGTTTGCCGGCGATTAAACTTCTTTTATTCAGCCTCTCATCAAAAATGAAAACATTTTTGAAAACTACAAGTCTTATGCGTTTTAGTGGTAAAAAAATAATTTAAAAAATCGTTCTGGAAGTGAGTTTACTCACAGGGTACTTTCTTTTTATACATTGGACTATACGGGCCAAGCCCGGGATTTGCGGAAAATCGCGGGTTTTCGTTTGCCGGCGATTAAACCTCTTTCAATAAGCGTCTCATCAAAAATAAAAACATTTTTGAAAACTACAAGTGTTATGCGTTTTAGTGGTGAAAAAAAAATTTAAAAAATCGTTCGGGAAATGAGTTTACTCCTTGGGTACTTTCTTTGTATACTTTTGACTATACGGGCCAAGCCCGGGATTTACGGGAAATCGCGGGTTTTCGTTTGCCGGCGATTAAGCTTCTTTTATTCAGAGTCTCATCAAAAATGAAAACATTTTTGAAAACTACAAGTCTTATGCGTTTTAGTGGTGAAAAAAAAATTTAAAAAATCGCTCTGGAAATGAGTATGCTCACAGGGTACATTCTTTGTATACATTCGACTATGCGGGCCAAGCCCGGGATTTGCGGGAAATCGCGGGTTTTCGTTTGCCGGCGATTAAACCTCTTTCATTAAGCGTCTCATTAAAAATGAAAACATTTTTAAAAACTACAAGTCTCATGGGCTTTAGTGGTGAAATAATAATTTAAAAAATCGTTCGGGAAATGAGTTTACTCCCTGGGTACTTTCTTTGTATACTTTTGAGTATACGGGCCAAGCCCGGGATTTACGGGAAATCGCGGGTTTTCGTTTGCCGGCGATTAAACTTCTTTTATTCAGCCTCTCATCAAAAATGAAAACATTTTTGAAAACTACAAGTCTTATGCGTTTTAGTGGTGAAAAAATATTTTAAAAATCGTTCTGGAAATGAGTTTACTCACAGGGTACTTTCTTTGTATACATTGGACTATACGGGCCAAGCCCGGGATTTGCGGAAAATCGCGGGTTTTCGTTTGCCGGCGATTAAACCTCTTTCATTAAGCGTCTTATCAAAAATGAAAACATTTTTGAAAACTACAAGTCTCATGCGTTTTAGTGGTGAAAAAATAATTTAAAAAATCGCTCTGGAAATGAGTATCCTCACAGGGTACATTCTTTGCATACATTCGACTATGCGGGCCAAGCCCGGGATTTGCGGGAAATCGCGGGTTTTCGTTTGCCGGCGATTAAACCTTTTTCATTAAGCGTCTCATCAAAAATGAAAACATTTTTAAAAACTACAAGTCTCATGGGCTTTAGTGGTGAAATAATAATTTAAAAAATCGTTCAGGAAATGAGTTTACTCCCTGGGTACTTTCTTTGTATACTTTTGACTATACGGGCCAAGCCCGGGATTTACGGGAAATCGCGGGTTTTCGTTTGCCGGCGATTAAACCTCTTTCATAAAGCGTCTCATTAAAAATGAAAACATTTTTGAGAACTACAAGTCTCATTCGTTCTAGTGGTGCAGAAATAATTTGAAAAATCGTTCGGGAAATCAGTTTACTCCTTGGGTACTTTCTTTATATACATTCAACTATACGGGCCAAGCCCGGGATTTACGGGAAATCGCGGGTTTTCGTTTGCCGGCGATTAAACTTCTTTTATTCAGCGTCTCATCAAAAATAAAAACAAGTTTAAAAACTACAAGTCTCATGCGTTTTAGTGGTGAAAAAATAATTTAAAAAATCGTTCGGGAAATGAGTTTACTCCCTGGGTACTTTCTTTGTATACTTTTGACTATACGGGCCAAGCCCGGGATTTACGGGAAATCGCGGCTTTTCGTTTGCCGGCGATTAAACTTCTTTTATTCAGCGTCTCATCAAAAATGAAAACATTTTTGAAAACTACAAGTCTTATGCGTTTTAGTGGTGAAAAAATAATTTAAAAATCGCTCTGGAAATGAGTATGCTCACAGGGTACATTCTTTGTATACATTCCACTATGCAGGCCAAGCCCGGGATTTGCGGGAAATCGCAGGTTTTCGTTTGCCGGCGATTAAACCTCTTTCATTAAGCGTCTCATCAGAAATGAAAACATTTTTAAAAACTACAAGTCTCATGGGCTTTAGTGGTGAAATAATAATTTAAAAAATCGTTCGGGAAATGAGTTTACTCGCTGGGTACTTTCTTTGTATACTTTTGACTATATGGGCCAAGCCCGGGATTTACGGGAAATCGCGGGTTTTCATTTGCCGGCGATTAAACTTCTTTTATTCAGCCTCTCATCAAAAATGAAAACATTTTTGAAACTACAAGTCTTATGCGTTTTAGTGGTGAAAAAATAATTTAAAAAATCGTTCTGGAAATGAGTTTACTCACAGGGTACTTTCTTTGTATACATTGGACTATACGGGCCAAGCCCGGGATTTGCGGAAAATCGCGGGTTTTCGTTTGCCGGCGATTAAACCTCTTTCAATAAGCGTCTCATCAAAAATAAAAACATTTTTGAAAACTACAAGTGTTATGCGTTTTAGTGGTGAAAAAAAAATTTAAAAAATCGTTCGGGAAATGAGTTTACTCCTTGGGTACTTTCTTTGTATACTTTTGACTATACGGGCCAAGCCCGGGATTTACGGGAAATCGCGGGTTTTCGTTTGCCGGCGATTAAGCTTCTTTTATTCAGTGTCTCATCAAAAATGAAAACATTTTTGAAAACTACAAGTCTTATGCGTTTTAGTGGTGAAAAAAAAATTTAAAAAATCGCTCTGGAAATGAGTATGCTCACAGGGTACATTCTTTGTATACATTCGACTATGCGGGCCAAGCCCGGGATTTGCGGGAAATCGCGGGTTTTCGTTTGCCGGGGATTAAACCTCTTTCATTAAGCGTCTCATTAAAAATGAAAACATTTTTAAAAACTACAAGTCTCATGGGCTTTAGTGGTGAAATAATAATTTAAAAAATCGTTCGGGAAATGAGTTTACTCCTTGGGTACTTTCTTTGTATACTTTTGACTATACGGGCCAAGCCCGGGATTTACGGGAAATCGCGGGTTTTCGTTTGCCGGCGATTAAGCTTCTTTTATTCAGTGTCTCATCAAAAATGAAAATATTTTTGAAAACTACAAGTCTTATGCGTTTTAGTGGTGAAAAAAAAATTTAAAAAATCGCTCTGGAAATGAGTATGCTCACAGGGTACATTCTTTGTATACATTCGACTATGCGGGCCAAGCCCGGGATTTGCGGGAAATCGCGGGTTTTCGTTTGCCGGCGATTAAACCTCTTTCATTAAGCGTCTCATTAAAAATGAAAACATTTTTAAAAACTACAAGTCTCATGGGCTTTAGTGGTGAAATAATAATTTAAAAAATCGTTCGCGAAATGAGTTTACTCCCTGGGTACTTTCTTTGTATACTTTTGACTATACGGGCAAAGCCCGGGATTTACGGGAAATCGCGGGTTTTCGTTTGCCGGCGATTAAACTTCTTTTATTCAGCCTCTCATCAAAAATGAAAACATTTTTGAAAACTACAAGTCTTATGCGTTTTAGTGGTGAAAAAATATTTTAAAAATCGTTCTGGAAATGAGTTTACTCACAGGGTACTTTCTTTGTATACATTGGACTATACGGGCCAAGCCCGGGATTTGCGGAAAATCGCGGGTTTTCGTTTGCCGGCGATTAAACCTCTTTCATTAAGCGTCTTATCAAAAATGAAAACATTTTTGAAAACTACAAGTCTCATGCGTTTTAGTGGTGAAAAAATAATTTAAAAAATCGCTCTGGAAATGAGTATGCTCACAGGGTACATTCTTTGCATACATTCGACTATGCGGGCCAAGCCCGGGATTTGCGGGAAATCGCGGGTTTTCGTTTGCCGGCGATTAAACCTTTTTCATTAAGCGTCTCATCAAAAATGAAAACATTTTTAAAAACTACAAGTCTCATGGGCTTTAGTGGTGAAATAATAATTTAAAAAATCGTTCAGGAAATGAGTTTACTCCCTGGGTACTTTCTTTGTATACTTTTGACTATACGGGCCAAGCCCGGGATTTACGGGAAATCGCGGGTTTTCGTTTGCCGGCGATTAAACCTCTTTCATAAAGCGTCTCATTAAAAATGAAAACATTTTTGAGAACTACAAGTCTCATTCGTTCTAGTGGTGCAGAAATAATTTGAAAAATCGTTCGGGAAATCAGTTTACTCCTTGGGTACTTTCTTTATATACATTCAACTATACGGGCCAAGCCCGGGATTTACGGGAAATCGCGGGTTTTCGTTTGCCGGCGATTAAACTTCTTTTATTCAGCGTCTCATCAAAAATAAAAACAAGTTTAAAAACTACAAGTCTCATGCGTTTTAGTGGTGAAAAAATAATTTAAAAAATCGTTCGGGAAATGAGTTTACTCCCTGGGTACTTTCTTTGTATACTTTTGACTATACGGGCCAAGCCCGGGATTTACGGGAAATCGCGGGTTTTCGTTTGCCGGCGATTAAACTTCTTTTATTCAGCGTCTCATCAAAAATGAAAACATTTTTGAAAACTACAAGTCTTATGCGTTTTAGTGGTGAAAAAATAATTTAAAAAATCGCTCTGGAAATGAGTATGCTCACAGGGTACATTCTTTGTATACATTCCACTATGCAGGCCAAGCCCGGGATTTGCGGGAAATCGCAGGTTTTCGTTTGCCGGCGATTAAACCTCTTTCATTAAGCGTCTCATAAAAAATGAAAACATTTTTAAAAACTACAAGTCTCATGGGCTTTAGTGGTGAAATAATAATTTAAAAAATCGTTCGGGAAATGAGTTTACTCGCTGGGTACTTTCTTTGTATACTTTTGACTATATGGGCCAAGCCCGGGATTTACGGGAAATCGCGGGTTTTCATTTGCCGGCGATTAAACTTCTTTTATTCAGCCTCTCATCAAAAATGAAAACATTTTTGAAACTACAAGTCTTATGCGTTTTAGTGGTGAAAAAATAATTTAAAAAATCGTTCTGAAAATGAGTTTACTCACAGGGTACTTTCTTTGTATACATTGGACTATACGGGCCAAGCCCGGGATTTGCGGAAAATCGCGGGTTTTCGTTTGCCGGCGATTAAACCTCTTTCAATAAGCGTCTCATCAAAAATGAAAACATTTTTAAAAACTACAAGTCTCATGGGCTTTAGTGGTGAAATAATAATTTAAAAAATCGTTCGGGAAATGAGTTTACTCCCTGGGTACTTTCTTTGTATACTTTTGACTATACAGGCGAAGCCCGGGATTTACGGGAAATCGCGGGTTTTCGTTTGCCGGCGATTAAACTTCTTTTATTCAGCCTCTCATCAAAAATGAAAACATTTTTGAAAACTACAAGTCTTATGCGCTTTAGTGGTGAAAAAATATTTTAAAAATCGTTCTGGAAATGAGTTTACTCACAGGGTACTTTCTTTGTATACATTGGACTATACGGGCCAAGCCCGGGATTTGCGGAAAATCGCGGGTTTTCGTTTGCCGGCGATTAAACCTCTTTCATTAAGCGTCTTATCAAAAATGAAAACATTTTTGAAAACTACAAGTCTCATGCGTTTTAGTGGTGAAAAAATAATTTAAAAAATCGCTCTGGAAATGAGTATGCTCACAGGGTACATTCTTTGCATACATTCGACTATGCGGGCCAAGCCCGGGATTTGCGGGAAATCGCGGGTTTTCGTTTGCCGGCGATTAAACCTTTTTCATTAAGCGTCTCATCAAAAATGAAAACATTTTTAAAAACTACAAGTCTCATGGGCTTTAGTGGTGAAATAATAATTTAAAAAATCGTTCAGGAAATGAGTTTACTCCCTGGGTACTTTCTTTGTATACTTTTGACTATACGGGCCAAGCCCGGGATTTACGGGAAATCGCGGGTTTTTGTTTGCCGGCGATTAAACCTCTTTCATAAAGCGTCTCATTAAAAATGAAAACATTTTTGAGAACTACAAGTCTCATTCGTTCTAGTGGTGCAGAAATAATTTGAAAAATCGTTCGGGAAATCAGTTTACTCCTTGGGTACTTTCTTTATATACATTCAACTATACGGGCCAAGCCCGGGATTTACGGGAAATCGCGGGTTTTCGTTTGCCGGCGATTAAACTTCTTTTATTCAGCGTCTCATCAAAAATAAAAACAAGTTTAAAAACTACAAGTCTCATGCGTTTTAGTGGTGAAAAAATAATTTAAAAAATCGTTCGGGAAATGAGTTTACTCCCTGGGTACTTTCTTTGTATACTTTTGACTATACGGGCCAAGCCCGGGATTTACGGGAAATCGCGGGTTTTCGTTTGCCGGCGATTAAACTTCTTTTATTCAGCGTCTCATCAAAAATGAAAACATTTTTGAAAACTACAAGTCTTATGCGTTTTAGTGGTGAAAAAATAATTTAAAAAATCGCTCTGGAAATGAGTATGCTCACAGGGTACATTCTTTGTATACATTCCACTATGCAGGCCAAGCCCGGGATTTGCGGGAAATCGCAGGTTTTCGTTTGCCGGCGATTAAACCTCTTTCATTAAGCGTCTCATCAAAAATGAAAACATTTTTAAAAACTACAAGTCTCATGGGCTTTAGTGGTGAAATAATAATTTAAAAAATCGTTCGGGAAATGAGTTTACTCGCTGGGTACTTTCTTTGTATACTTTTGACTATATGGGCCAAGCCCGGGATTTACGGGAAATCGCGGGTTTTCATTTGCCGGCGATTAAACTTCTTTTATTCAGCCTCTCATCAAAAATGAAAACATTTTTGAAACTACAAGTCTTATGCGTTTTAGTGGTGAAAAAATAATTTAAAAAATCGTTCGGGAAATGAGTTTACTCCTTGGGTACTTTCTTTGTATACTTTTGACTATACGGGCCAAGCCCGGGATTTGCGGGAAATCGCGGGTTTTCGTTTGCCGGCGATTAAAACTCTTTCATTAAGCGTCTCATTAAAAATGAAAACATTTTTAAAAACTACAAGTCTCATGGGCTTTAGTGGTGAAATAATAATTTAAAAAATCGTTCGGGAAATGAGTTTACTCCCTGGGTACTTTCTTTGTATACTTTTGATTATACGGGCCAAGCCCGGGATTTACGGGAAATCGCGGGTTTTCGTTTGCCGGTGATTAAACTTCTTTTATTCAGCCTCTCATCAAAAATGAAAACATTTTTGAAAACTACAAGTCTTATGCGTTTTAGTGGTGAAAAAATATTTTAAAAATCGTTCTGGAAATGAGTTTACTCACAGGGTACTTTCTTTGTATACATTGGACTATACGGGCCAAGCCCAGGATTTGCGGAAAATCGCGGGTTTTCGTTTACCGGCGATTAAACCTCTTTCATTAAGCGTCTTATCAAAAATGAAAACATTTTTTAAAACTACAAGTCTCATGCGTTTTAGTGGTGAAAAAATAATTTAAAAATTCGCTCTGGAAATGAGTATGCTCACAGGGTACATTCTTTGCATACATTCGACTATGCGGGCCAAGCCCGGGATTTGCGGGAAATCGCGGGTTTTCGTTTGCCGGCGATTAAACCTTTTTCATTAAGCGTCTCATCAAAAATGAAAACATTTTTAAAAACTACAAGTCTCATGGGCTTTAGTGGTGAAATAATAATTTAAAAAATCGTTCGGGAAATGAGTTTACTCCCTGGGTACTTTCTTTGTATACTTTTGACTATACGGGCCAAGCCCGGGATTTACGGGAAATCGCGGGTTTTCGTTTGCTGGCGATTAAACCTCTTTCATAAAGCGTCTCATTAAAAATGAAAACATTTTTGAGAACTACAAGTCTCATTCGTTCTAGTGGTGCAGAAATAGTTTGAAAAATCGTTCGGGAAATCAGTTTACTCCTTGGGTACTTTCTTTATATACATTCAACTATACGGGCCAAGCCCGGGATTTACGGGAAATCGCGGGTTTTCGTTTGCCGGCGATTAAACTTCTTTTATTCAGCGTCTCATCAAAAATAAAAACAAGTTTAAAAACTACAACTCTCATGCGTTTTAGTGGTGAAAAAATAATTTAAAAAATCGTTCGGGAAATGAGTTTACTCCCTGGGTACTTTCTTTGTATACTTTTGACTATACGGGCCAAGCCCGGGATTTACGGGAAATCGCGGGTTTTCGTTTGCCGGCGATTAAACTTCTTTTATTCAGCGTCTCATCAAAAATGAAAACATTTTTGAAAACTACAAGTCTTATGCGTTTTAGTGGTGAAAAAATAATTTAAAAAATCGCTCTGGAAATGAGTATGCTCACAGGGTACATTCTTTGTATACATTCCACTATGCAGGCCAAGCCCGGGATTTGCGGGAAATCGCAGGTTTTCGTTTGCCGGCGATTAAACCTCTTTCATTAAGCGTCTCATCAAAAATGAAAACATTTTTAAAAACTACAAGTCTCATGGGCTTTAGTGGTGAAATAATAATTTAAAAAATCGTTCGGGAAATGAGTTTACTCGCTGGGTACTTTCTTTGTATACTTTTGACTATATGGGCCAAGCCCGGGATTTACGGGAAATCGCGGGTTTTCATTTGCCGGCGATTAAACTTCTTTTATTCAGCCTCTCATCAAAAATGAAAACATTTTTGAAACTACAAGTCTTATGCGTTTTAGTGGTGAAAAAATAATTTAAAAAATCGTTCGGGAAATGAGTTTACTCCTTGGGTACTTTCTTTGTATACTTTTGACTATACGGGCCAAGCCCGGGATTTGCGGGAAATCGCGGGTTTTCGTTTGCCGGCGATTAAAACTCTTTCATTAAGCGTCTCATTAAAAATGAAAACATTTTTAAAAACTACAAGTCTCATGGGCTTTAGTGGTGAAATAATAATTTAAAAAATCGTTCGGGAAATGAGTTTACTCCCTGGGTACTTTCTTTGTATACTTTTGATTATACGGGCCAAGCCCGGGATTTACGGGAAATCGCGGGTTTTCGTTTGCCGGTGATTAAACTTCTTTTATTCAGCCTCTCATCAAAAATGAAAACATTTTTGAAAACTACAAGTCTTATGCGTTTTAGTGGTGAAAAAATATTTTAAAAATCGTTCTGGAAATGAGTTTACTCACAGGGTACTTTCTTTGTATACATTGGACTATACGGGCCAAGCCCAGGATTTGCGGAAAATCGCGGGTTTTCGTTTACCGGCGATTAAACCTCTTTCATTAAGCGTCTTATCAAAAATGAAAACATTTTTTAAAACTACAAGTCTCATGCGTTTTAGTGGTGAAAAAATAATTTAAAAATTCGCTCTGGAAATGAGTATGCTCACAGGGTACATTCTTTGCATACATTCGACTATGCGGGCCAAGCCCGGGATTTGCGGGAAATCGCGGGTTTTCGTTTGCCGGCGATTAAACCTTTTTCATTAAGCGTCTCATCAAAAATGAAAACATTTTTAAAAACTACAAGTCTCATGGGCTTTAGTGGTGAAATAATAATTTAAAAAATCGTTCGGGAAATGAGTTTACTCCCTGGGTACTTTCTTTGTATACTTTTGACTATACGGGCCAAGCCCGGGATTTACGGGAAATCGCGGGTTTTCGTTTGCTGGCGATTAAACCTCTTTCATAAAGCGTCTCATTAAAAATGAAAACATTTTTGAGAACTACAAGTCTCATTCGTTCTAGTGGTGCAGAAATAGTTTGAAAAATCGTTCGGGAAATCAGTTTACTCCTTGGGTACTTTCTTTATATACATTCAACTATACGGGCCAAGCCCGGGATTTACGGGAAATCGCGGGTTTTCGTTTGCCGGCGATTAAACTTCTTTTATTCAGCGTCTCATCAAAAATAAAAACAAGTTTAAAAACTACAACTCTCATGCGTTTTAGTGGTGAAAAAATAATTTAAAAAATCGTTCGGGAAATGAGTTTACTCCCTGGGTACTTTCTTTGTATACTTTTGACTATACGGGCCAAGCCCGGGATTTACGGGAAATCGCGGGTTTTCGTTTGCCGGCGATTAAACTTCTTTTATTCAGCGTCTCATCAAAAATGAAAACATTTTTGAAAACTACAAGTCTTATGCGTTTTAGTGGTGAAAAAAAAATTTAAAAAATCGCTCTGGAAATGAGTATGATCACAGGGTACATTCTTTGTATACATTCGACTATGCGGGCCAAGCCCGGGATTTGCGGGAAATCGCGGGTTTTCGTTTGCCGGCGATTAAACCTCTTTCATTAAGCGTCTCATTAAAAATGAAAACATTTTTAAAAACTACAAGTCTCATGGGCTTTAGTGGTGAAATAATAATTTAAAAAATCGTTCGGGAAATGAGTTTACTCCCTGGGTACTTTCTTTGTATACTTTTGATTATACGGGCCAAGCCCGGGATTTACGGGAAATCGCGGGTTTTCGTTTGCCGGTGATTAAACTTCTTTTATTCAGCCTCTCATCACAAATGAAAACATTTTTGAAAACTACAAGTCTTATGCGTTTTAGTGGTGAAAAAATATTTTAAAAATCGTTCTGGAAATGAGTTTACTCACAGGGTACTTTCTTTGTATACATTGGACTATACGGGCCAAGCCCGGGATTTGCGGAAAATCGCGGGTTTTCGTTTGCCGGCGATTAAACATCTTTCATTAAGCGTCTTATCAAAAATGAAAACATTTTTCAAAACTACAAGTCTCATGCGTTTTAGTGGTGAAAAAATAATTTAAAAAATCGCTCTGGAAATGAGTATGCTCACAGGGTACATTCTTTGCATACATTCGACTATGCGGGCCAAGCCCGGGATTTGCGGGAAATCGCGGGTTTTCGTTTGTCGGCGATTAAACCTTTTTTATTAAGCGTCTCATCAAAAATGAAAACATTTTTAAAAACTACAAGTCTCATGGGCTTTAGTGGTGAAATAATAATTTAAAAAATCGTTCGGGAAATGAGTTTACTCCCTGGGTACTTTCTTTGTATACTTTTGACTATACGGGCCAAGCCCGGGATTTACGGGAAATCGCGGGTTTTCGTTTGCTGGCGATTAAACCTCTTTCATAAAGCGTCTCATTAAAAATGAAAACATTTTTGAGAACTACAACTCTCATTCGTTCTAGTGGTGCAGAAATAATTTGAAAAATCGTTCGGGAAATCAGTTTACTCCTTGGGTACTTTCTTTATATACATTCAACTATACGGGCCAAGACCGGGATTTACGGGAAATCGCGGGTTTTCGTTTGCCGGCGATTAAACTTCTTTTATTCAGCGTCTCATCAAAAATAAAAACAAGTTTAAAAACTACAAGTCTCATGCGTTTTAGTGGTTAAAAAATAATTTAAAAAATCGTTCGGGAAATGAGTTTACTCCCTGGGTACTTTCTTTGTATACTTTTGACTATACGGGCCAAGCCCGGGATTTACGGGAAATCGCGGGTTTTCGTTTGCCGGCGATTAAACTTCTTTTATTCAGCGTCTCATCAAAAATGAAAACATTTTTGAAAACTACAAGTCTTATGCGTTTTAGTGGTGAAAAAATAATTTAAAAAATCGCTCTGGAAATGAGTATGCTCACAGGGTACATTCTTTGTATACATTCGACTATGCGGGCCAAGCCCGGGATTTGCGGGAAATCGCAGGTTTTCGTTTGCCGACGATTAAACCTCTTTCATTAAGCGTCTCATCAAAAATGAAAACATTTTTAAAAACCACAAGTCTCATGGGCTTTAGTGGTGAAATAATAATTTAAAAAATCGTTCGGGAAATGAGTTTACTCCCTGGGTACTTTCTTTGTATACTTTTGACTATACGGGCCAAGCCCGGGATTTACGGGAAATCGCGGGTTTTCGTTTGCCGGCGATTAAACTTCTTTTATTCAGCCTCTCATCAAAAATGAAAACATTTTTGAAAACTACAAGTTGTATGCGTTTTAGTGGTGAAAAAATAATTTAAAAAATCGCTCTGGAAATGAGTATGCTCACAGGGTACATTCTTTGCATACATTCGACTATGCGGGCCAAGCCCGGGATTTGCGGAAATCGCGGGTTTTCGTTTGCCGGCGATTAAACCTTTTTCATTAAGCGTCTCGTCAAAAATGAAAACATTTTTAAAAACTACAAGTCTCATGGGCTTTAGTGGTGAAATAATAATTTAAAAAATCGTTCGGGAAATGAGTTTACTCCCTGGGTACTTTCTTTGTATACTTTTGACTATACGGGCCAAGCCCGGGATTTACGGGAAATCGCGGGTTTTCGTTTGCCGGCGATTAAACTTCTTTTATTCAGCCTCTCATCAAAAATGAAAACATTTTTGAAAACTACAAGTCTTATGCGTTTTATTGGTGAAAAAATAATTTAAAAAATCGCTCTGGAAATGAGTATGCTCACAGGGTACATTCTTTGCATACATTCGACTATGCGGGCCAAGCCCGGGATTTGCGGAAATCGCGGGTTTTCGTTTGCCGGCGATTAAACCTTTTTCATTAAGCGTCCCGTCAAAAATGAAAACATTTTTAAAAACTACAAGTCTCATGGGCTTTAGTGGTGAAATAATAATTTAAAAAATCGTTCGGGAAATGAGTTTACTCCCTGGGTACTTTCTTTGTATACTTTTGACTATACGGGCCAAGCCCGGGATTTACGGGAAATCGCGGGTTTTCGTTTGCCGGCGATTAAACTTCTTTTATTCAGCGTCTCATCAAAAATGAAAACATTTTTGAAAACTACAAGTCTTATGCGTTTTAGTGGTGAAAAAAAAATTTAAAAAATCGCTCTGGAAATGAGTATGCTCACAGGGTACATTCTTTGTATACATTCGACTATGCGGGCCAAGCCCGGGATTTGCGGGAAATCGCGGGTTTTCGTTTGCCGGCGATTAAACCTCTTTCATTAAGCGTCTCATTAAAAATGAAAACATTTTTAAAAACTACAAGTCTCATGGGCTTTAGTGGTGAAATAATAATTTAAAAAATCGTTCGGGAAATGAGTTTACTCCCTGGGTACTTTCTTTGTATACTTTTGATTATACGGGCCAAGCCCGGGATTTACGGGAAATCGCGGGATTTCGTTTGCCGGTGATTAAACTTCTTTCATTCAGCCTCTCATCAAAAATGAAAACATTTTTGAAAACTACAAGTCTTATGCGTTTTAGTGGTGAAAAAATATTTTAAAAATCGTTCTGGAAATGAGTTTACTCACAGAGTACTTTCTTTGTATACATTGGACTATACGGGCCAAGCCCGGGATTTGCGGAAAATCGCGGGTTTTCGTTTGCCGGCGATTAAACATCTTTCATTAAGCGTCTTATCAAAAATGAAAACATTTTTAAAAACTACAAGTCTTATGCGTTTTAGTGGTGAAAAAATAATTTAAAAAATCGCTCTGGAAATGAGTATGCTCACAGGGTACATTCTTTGCATACATTCGACTATGCGGGCCAAGCCCGGGATTTGCGGGAAATCGCGGGTTTTCGTTTGCCGGCGATTAAACCTTTTTCATTAAGCGTCTCATCAAAAATGAAAACATTTTTAAAAACTACAAGTCTCATGGGCTTTAGTGGTGAAATAATAATTTAAAAAATCGTTCGGGAAATGAGTTTACTCCCTGGGTACTTTCTTTGTATACTTTTGACTATACGGGCCAAGCCCGGGATTTACGGGAAATCGCGGGTTTTCGTTTGCTGGCGATTAAACCTCTTTCATAAAGCGTCTCATTAAAAATGAAAACATTTTTGAGAACTACAAGTCTCATTCGTTCTAGTGGTGCAGAAATAATTTGAAAAATCGTTCGGGAAATCAGTTTACTCCTTGGGTACTTTCTTTATATACATTCAACTATACGGGCCAAGCCCGGGATTTACGGGAAATCGCGGGTTTTCGTTTGCCGGCGATTAAACTTCTTTTATTCAGCGTCTCATCAAAAATAAAAACAAGTTTAAAAACTACAAGTCTTATGCGTTTTAGTGGTGAAAAAATAATTTAAAAAATCGCTCTGGAAATGAGTATGCTCACAGGGTACATTCTTTGCATACATTCGACTATGCGGGCCAAGCCCAGGATTTGCGGAAATCGCGGGTTTTCGTTTGCCGGCGATTAAACCTTTTTCATTAAGCGTCTCGTCAAAAATGAAAACATTTTTAAAAACTACAAGTCTCATGGGCTTTAGTGGTGAAATAATAATTTAAAAAATCGTTCGGGAAATGAGTTTACTCCCTGGGTACTTTCTTTGTATACTTTTGACTATACGGGCCAAGCCCGGGATTTACGGGAAATCGCGGGTTTTCGTTTGCCGGCGATTAAACTTCTTTTATTCAGCCTCTCATCAAAAATGAAAACATTTTTAAAAACTACAAGTCTTATGCGTTTTATTGGTGAAAAAATAATTTAAAAAATCGCTCTGGAAATGAGTATGCTCACAGGGTACATTCTTTGCATACATTCGACTATGCGGGCCAAGCCCGGGATTTGCGGAAATCGCGGGTTTTCGTTTGCCGGCGATTAAACCTTTTTCATTAAGCGTCTCGTCAAAAATGAAAACATTTTTAAAAACTACAAGTCTCATGGGCTTTAGTGGTGAAATAATAATTTAAAAAATCGTTCGGGAAATGAGTTTACTCCCTGGGTACTTTCTTTGTATACTTTTGACTATACGGGCCAAGCCCGGGATTTACGGGAAATCGCGGGTTTTCGTTTGCCGGCGATTAAACTTCTTTTATTCAGCCTCTCATCAAAAATGAAAACATTTTTGAAAACTACAAGTCTTATGCGTTTTATTGGTGAAAAAATAATTTAAAAAATCGCTCTGGAAATGAGTATGCTCACAGGGTACATTCTTTGCATACATTCGACTATGCGGGCCAAGCCCGGGATTTGCGGAAATCGCGGGTTTTCGTTTGCCGGCGATTAAACCTTTTTCATTAAGCGTCTCGTCAAAAATAAAAACATTTTTAAAAACTACAAGTCTCATGGGCTTTAGTGGTGAAATAATAATTTAAAAAATCGTTCGGGAAATGAGTTTACTCCCTGGGTACTTTCTTTGTATACTTTTGACTATACGGGCCAAGCCCGGGATTTACGGGAAATCGCGGGTTTTCGTTTGCCGGCGATTAAACTTCTTTTATTCAGCCTCTCATCAAAAATGAAATCGTTTTTGAAAACTACAAGTCTTATGCGTTTTAGTGGTGAAATAATAATTTAAAAAATCGTTCGGGAAATGATTATGCTCACAGGGTACATTCTTTGCATACATTCGACTATGCGGGCCAAGCCCGGGATTTGCGGAAATCGCGGGTTTTCGTTTGCCGGCGATTAAACCTTTTTCATTAAGCGTCTCGTCAAAAATGAAAACATTTTTAAAAACTACAAGTCTCATGGGCTTTAGTGGTGAAATAATAATTTAAAAAATCGTTCGGGAAATGAGTTTACTCCCTGGGTACTTTCTTTGTATACTTTTGACTATACGGGCCAAGCCTGGGATTTACGGGAAATCGCGGGTTTTCGTTTGCCGGCGATTAAACTTCTTTTATTCAGCGTCTCATCAAAAATAAAAACAAGTTTAAAAACTACAAGTCTCATGCGTTTTAGTGGTGAAAAAATAATTTAAAAAATCGTTCGGGAAATGAGTTTACTCCCTGGGTACTTTCTTTGTATACTTTTGACTATACGGGCCAAGCCCGGGATTTACGGGAAATCGCGGGTTTTCGTTTGCCGGCGATTAAACTTCTTTTATTCAGCGTCTCATCAAAAATGAAAACATTTTTGAAAACTACAAGTCTTATGCGTTTTAGTGGTGAAAAAATAATTTAAAAAATCGCTCTGGAAATGAGTATGCTCACAGGGTACATTCTTTGTATACATTCGACTATGCGGGCCAAGCCCGGGATTTGCGGGAAATCGCAGGTTTTCGTTTGCCGGCGATTAAACCTCTTTCATTAAGCGTCTCATCAAAAATGAAAACATTTTTAAAAACTACAAGTCTCATGGGCTTTAGTGGTGAAATAATAATTTAAAAAATCGTTCGGGAAATGAGTTTACTCCCTGGGTACTTTCTTTGTATACTTTTGACTATACGGGCCAAGCCCGGGATTTACGGGAAATCGCGGGTTTTCGTTTGCCGGCGATTAAACTTCTTTTATTCAGCCTCTCATCAAAAATGAAAACATTTTTGAAAACTACAAGTCTTATGCGTTTTAGTGGTGAAAAAATAATTTAAAAAATCGCTCTGGAAATGAGTATGCTCACAGGGTACATTCTTTGCATACATTCGACTATGCGGGCCAAGCCCGGGATTTGCGGGAAATCTCGGGTTTTCGTTTGCCGGCGATTAAACCTTTTTCATTAAGCGTCTCATCAAAAATGAAAACATTTTTAAAAACTACAAGTCTCATTCGTTCTAGTGGTGCCGAAATAATTTGAAAAATCGTTCGGGAAATCAGTTTACTCATTGGGTACTTTCTTTATATACATTCAACTATACGTGCCAAGCCCGGGATTTACGGGAAATCGCGGGTTTTCGATTGCCGGCGATTAAACTTCTTTTATTCAGCGTCTCATCAAAAATGAAAACAAGTTTGAAAACTACAAGTCTCATGCGTTTTAGTGGTGAAAATATAATTTAAAAATCGTTCGGGAAATAAGTTTACTCCCTGAGTACTTTCTTTGTATACTTTTGACTATACAGGCCAAGCCCGGGATTTACGGGAAATCGCGGGTTTTCGTTTGCCGGCGATTAAACTTCTTTTATTCAGCCTCTCATCAAAAATGAAAACATTTTTGAAAACTACAAGTCTTATGCGTTTTATTGGTGAAAAAATAATTTAAAAAATCGCTCTGGAAATGAGTATGCTCACAGGGTACATTCTTTGCATACATTCGACTATGCGGGCCAAGCCCGGGATTTGCGGAAATCGCGGGTTTTCGTTTGCCGGCGATTAAACCTTTTTCATTAAGCGTCTCGTCAAAAATGAAAACATTTTTAAAAACTACAAGTCTCATGGGCTTTAGTGGTGAAATAATAATTTAAAAAATCGTTCGGGAAATGAGTTTACTCCCTGGGTACTTTCTTTGTATACTTTTGACTATACGGGCCAAGCCCGGGATTTACGGGAAATCGCGGGTTTTCGTTTGCCGGCGATTAAACTTCTTTTATTCAGCCTCTCATCAAAAATGAAATCGTTTTTGAAAACTACAAGTCTTATGCGTTTTAGTGGTGAAATAATAATTTAAAAAATCGTTCGGGAAATGATTATGCTCACAGGGTACATTCTTTGCATACATTCGACTATGCGGGCCAAGCCCGGGATTTGCGGAAATCGCGGGTTTTCGTTTGCCGGCGATTAAACCTTTTTCATTAAGCGTCTCGTCAAAAATGAAAACATTTTTAAAAACTACAAGTCTCATGGGCTTTAGTGGTGAAATAATAATTTAAAAAATCGTTCGGGAAATGAGTTTACTCCCTGGGTACTTTCTTTGTATACTTTTGACTATACGGGCCAAGCCTGGGATTTACGGGAAATCGCGGGTTTTCGTTTGCCGGCGATTAAACTTCTTTTATTCAGCCTCTCATCAAAAATGAAATCGTTTTTGAAAACTACAAGTCTTATGCGTTTTAATGGTGAAAAAATAATATAAAAAATCGTTCTGGAAATGAGTTTACTCACAGGGTACTTTCTTTGTACACATTCGACTATACGGGACAAGCCCGGGATTTACGGGAAATCGCGGGTTTTCGTTTGCCGGCGATTAAACCTCTTTCATAAAGCGTCTTATTAAAAATGAAAACATTTTTGAGAACTACAAGTCTCATTCGTTCTAGTGGTGCAGAAATAATTTGAAAAATCGTTCGGGAAATCAGTTTACTCCTTGGGTACTTTCTTTATAAACATTCAACTATACGGGCCAAGCCCGGGATTTACGGGAAATCGCGGGTTTTCGTTTGCCGGCGATTAAACTTCTTTTATTCAGCGTCTCATCAAAAATAAAAACAAGTTTAAAAACTACAAGTCTCATGCGATTTAGTGGTGAAAAGATAATTTAAAAAATCGTTCTGGAAATGAGTTTACTCACAGAGTACTTTCTTTGTATACATTCGACTATACGGGACAAGCCCGGGATTTACGGGAAATCGCAGGTTTTCGTTTGCCGGCGATTAAACCTCTTTCATTAGGCGTCTCATTAAAAATGAAAACATTTTTGAGAACTACAAGTCTCATTTGTTCTAGTGGTGCAGAAATAATTTAAAAAATCGTTCGGGAAATGAGTTTACTCCCTGGGTACTTTCTTTGTATACTTTTGACTATACGGGCCAAGCCCGGGATTTACGGGAAATCGCGGGTTTTCGTTTGCCGGCGATTAAACTTCTTTTATTCAGCCTCTCATCAAAAATGAAAACATTTTTGAAAACTACAAGTCTTATGCGTTTTAGTGGTGAAAAAATAATTTAAAAAATCGCTCTGGAAATGAGTATGCTCACAGGGTACATTCTTTGCATACATTCGACTATGCGGGCCAAGCCCGGGATTTGCGGGAAATCTCGGGTTTTCGTTTGCCGGCGATTAAACCTTTTTCATTAAGCGTCTCATCAAAAATGAAAACATTTTTAAAAACTACAAGTCTCATTCGTTCTAGTGGTGCCGAAATAATTTGAAAAATCGTTCGGGAAATCAGTTTACTCATTGGGTACTTTCTTTATATACATTCAACTATACGTGCCAAGCCCGGGATTTACGGGAAATCGCGGGTTTTCGATTGCCGGCGATTAAACTTCTTTTATTCAGCGTCTCATCAAAAATGAAAACAAGTTTGAAAACTACAAGTCTCATGCGTTTTAGTGGTGAAAATATAATTTAAAAAATCGTTCGGGAAATAAGTTTACTCCCTGAGTACTTTCTTTGTATACTTTTGACTATACAGGCCAAGCCCGGGATTTACGGGAAATCGCGGGTTTTCGTTTGCCGGCGATTAAACTTCTTTTATTCAGCCTCTCATCAAAAATGAAAACATTTTTGAAAACTACAAGTCTTATGCGTTTTAGTGGTGAAAAAATAATTTAAAAAATCGCTCTGGAAATGAGTATGCTCACAGGGTACATTCTTTGCATACATTCGACTATGCGGGCCTAGCCCAGGATTTGCGGGAAATCGCGGGTTTTCGTTTGCCGGCGATTAAACCTTTTTCATTAAGCGTCTCATCAAAAATGAAAACATTTTTAAAAACTACAAGTCTCATGGGCTTTAGTGGTGAAATAATAATTTAAAAAATCGTTCGGGAAATGAGTTTACTCCCTGGGTACTTTCTTTGTATACTTTTGACTATACGGGCCGAGTCTGGGATTTACGGGAAATCGCAGGTTTTCGTTTGCTGGCGATTAAACCTCTTTCATTAAGCGTCTCATTAAAAATGAAAATATTTTTGAAAACTACAAGTCTCATTCCTTCTAGTGGTGCCGAAATAATTTGAAAAATCGTTCGGGAAATCAGTTTACTCATTGGGTACTTTCTTTATATACATTCAACTATACGTGCCAGGCCCGGGATTTACGGGAAATCGCGGGTTTTCGTTTGCCGGCGATTAAACTTCTTTTATTCAGCGTCTCATCAAAAATGAAAACAAGTTTGAAAACTACAAGTCTCATGCGTTTTAGTGGTGAAAATATAATTTAAAAAATCGTTCGGGAAATAAGTTTACTCCCTGGGTACTTTCTTTGTATACTTTTGACTATACGGGCCAAGCCCGGGATTTACGGGAAATCGCGGGTTTTCGTTTGCCGGCGATTAAACTTCTTTTATTCAGCCTCTCATCAAAAATGAAAACATTTTTGAAAACTACAAGTCTCATTCCTTCTAGTGGTGCCGAAATAATTTGAAAAATCGTTCGGGAAATCAGTTTACTCATTGGGTACTTTCTTTATATACATTCAACTATACGTGCCAAGCCCGGGATTTACGGGAAATCGCGGGTTTTCGTTTGCCGGCGATTAAACTTCTTTTATTCAGCGTCTCATCAAAAATGAAAACAAGTTTGAAAACTACAAGTCTCATGCGTTTTAGTGGTGAAAATATAATTTAAAAAATCGTTCGGGAAATAAGTTTACTCCCTGGGTACTTTCTTTGTATACTTTTGACTATACGGGCCAAGCCCGGGATTTACGGGAAATCGCGGGTTTTCGTTTGCCGGCGATTAAACCTCTTTCATTAAGCGTCTTATCAAAAATGAAAACATTTTTGAAAACTACAAGTCTCATGCGTTTTAGTGGTGAAAAAATAATTTAAAAAATCGTTCGGGAAATGAGTTTACTCCCTGGGTACTTTCTTTGTATACTTTTGACTATACGGGCCGAATCCGGGATTTACAAGAAATCGCGGGTTTTCGTTTGCCGGCGATTAAACTTCTTTTATTCAGCGTCCCATCAAAAATGAAAACATTTTTGAAAACTACAAGTCTCATGCGTTTTAGTTGTGAAAAAATAATATCAAAAATCGTTCGGGAAATGAGTTTACTCCCTGGGTACTTTCTTTGTATACTTTTGACTATACGGGCCAAGCCCGGGATTTACGGGAAATCGCTGGTTTTCGTTTGCCGACGATTAAACCTCTTTCATTAAGAGTTTCATCAAAAATGAAAACACTTTTGAAAACTACAAGTCTCATGCGTTTTAGTGGTGAAAAAATAATTTAAAAAATCGTTCGGAAAATGAGTTTACTCCCTGGGTACTTTCTTTGTATACTTTTGACTATACGGGCCAAGCCCGGGATTTACGGGAAATGGCGGGTTTTCGTTTGCCGGCGATTAAACTTCTTTTAATCAGCGTCTCTTCAAAAATGAAAACATTTTTGAAAACTACAAGTCTCATGGGCTTTAGTGGTTAAATAATATTTTAAAAAATCGTTCGGGAAATGAGTTTACTCCCTGGGTACTTTTTTTTATACTTTTCACTTTAAAGGCTGAGTCCGAGATTTACGGGAAATCGCAGGTTTTCGTTTGCCGGCGATTAAACTTCTTTTAATCAGCGTCTCATCAAAAATGAAAACATTTTTGAAAACTACAAGTCTCATGGGCTTTAGTGGTTAAATAATAATTTAAAAAATCGTTCGGGAAATGAGTTTACTCCCTGGGTACTTTCTTTGTATACATTCGACTATGCTGGCCAAGCCCGGGATTTGCGGGAAATCGCGGGTTTTCGTTTGCCGGCGATTAAACCTCTTTCATTAAGGGTCTCATCAAAAATGAAAACATTTTTGAAAACTACAAGTCTCATGCGATTTAGTGGTGAAAAGATAATTTAAAAAATCGTTCTGGAAATGAGTTTACTCACAGGGTACTTTCTTTGTATACTTTTGACTATACGGGCCAAGCCCGGGATTTACGGGAAATCGCTGGTTTTCGTTTGCCGACGATTAAACCTCTTTCATTAAGCGTTTCATCAAAAATGAAAACACTTTTGAAAACTACAAGTCTCATGCGTTTTAGTGGTGAAAAAATAATTTAAAAAATCGTTCGGGAAATCAGTTTACTCATTGGGTACTTTCTTTATATACATTCAACTATACGTGCCAGGCCCGGGATTTACGGGAAATCGCGGGTTTTCGTTTGCCGGCGATTAAACTTCTTTTATTCAGCGTCTCATCAAAAATGAAAACAAGTTTGAAAACTACAAGTCTCATGCGTTTTAGTGGTGAAAATATAATTTAAAAAATCGTTCGGGAAATAAGTTTACTCCCTGGGTACTTTCTTTGTATACTTTTGACTATACGGGCCAAGCCCGGGATTTACGGGAAATCGCGGGTTTTCGTTTGCCGGCGATTAAACTTCTTTTATTCAGCCTCTCATCAAAAATGAAAACATTTTTGAAAACTACAAGTCTCATTCCTTCTAGTGGTGCCGAAATAATTTGAAAAATCGTTCGGGAAATCAGTTTACTCATTGGGTACTTTCTTTATATACATTCAACTATACGTGCCAAGCCCGGGATTTACGGGAAATCGCGGGTTTTCGTTTGCCGGCGATTAAACTTCTTTTATTCAGCGTCTCATCAAAAATGAAAACAAGTTTGAAAACTACAAGTCTCATGCGTTTTAGTGGTGAAAATATAATTTAAAAAATCGTTCGGGAAATAAGTTTACTCCCTGGGTACTTTCTTTGTATACTTTTGACTATACGGGCCAAGCCCGGGATTTACGGGAAATCGCGGGTTTTCGTTTGCCGGCGATTAAACTTCTTTTATTCAGCCTCTCATCAAAAATGAAAACATTTTTGAAAACTACAAGTCTTATGCGTTTTAGTGGTGAAAAAATAATTTAAAAAATCGTTTTGGAAATGAGTTTACTCACAGGGTACTTTCTTTGTATACATTGGACTATACGGGCCAAGCCCGGGATTTGCGGAAAATCGCGGGTTTTCGTTTGCCGGCGATTAAACCTCTTTCATTAAGCGTCTTATCAAAAATGAAAACATTTTTGAAAACTACAAGTCTCATGCGTTTTAGTGGTGAAAAAATAATTTAAAAAATCGTTCGGGAAATGAGTTTACTCCCTGGGTACTTTCTTTGTATACTTTTGACTATACGGGCCGAATCCGGGATTTACAAGAAATCGCGGGTTTTCGTTTGCCGGCGATTAAACTTCTTTTATTCAGCGTCCCATCAAAAATGAAAACATTTTTGAAAACTACAAGTCTCATGCGTTTTAGTTGTGAAAAAATAATATCAAAAATCGTTCGGGAAATGAGTTTACTCCCTGGGTACTTTCTTTGTATACTTTTGACTATACGGGCCAAGCCCGGGATTTACGGGAAATCGCTGGTTTTCGTTTGCCGACGATTAAACCTCTTTCATTAAGAGTTTCATCAAAAATGAAAACCCTTTTGAAAACTACAAGTCTCATGCGTTTTAGTGGTGAAAAAATAATTTAAAAAATCGTTCGGAAAATGAGTTTACTCCCTGGGTACTTTCTTTGTATACTTTTGACTATACGGGCCAAGCCCGGGATTTACGGGAAATGGCGGGTTTTCGTTTGCCGGCGATTAAACTTCTTTTAATCAGCGTCTCTTCAAAAATGAAAACATTTTTGAAAACTACAAGTCTCATGGGCTTTAGTGGTTAAATAATATTTTAAAAAATCGTTCGGGAAATGAGTTTACTCCCTGGGTACTTTTTTTTATACTTTTCACTTTAAAGGCTGAGTCCGAGATTTACGGGAAATCGCAGGTTTTCGTTTGCCGGCGATTAAACTTCTTTTAATCAGCGTCTCATCAAAAATGAAAACATTTTTGAAAACTACAAGTCTCATGGGCTTTAGTGGTTAAATAATAATTTAAAAAATCGTTCGGGAAATGAGTTTACTCCCTGGGTACTTTCTTTGTATACATTCGACTATGCTGGCCAAGCCCGGGATTTGCGGGAAATCGCGGGTTTTCGTTTGCCGGCGATTAAACCTCTTTCATTAAGGGTCTCATCAAAAATGAAAACATTTTTGAAAACTACAAGTCTCATGCGATTTAGTGGTGAAAAGATAATTTAAAAAATCGTTCTGGAAATGAGTTTACTCACAGGGTACTTTCTTTGTATACTTTTGACTATACGGGCCAAGCCCGGGATTTACGGGAAATCGCTGGTTTTCGTTTGCCGACGATTAAACCTCTTTCATTAAGCGTTTCATCAAAAATGAAAACACTTTTGAAAACTACAAGTCTCATGCGTTTTAGTGGTGAAAAAATAATTTAAAAAATCGTTCGGAAAATGAGTTTACTCCCTGGGTACTTTCTTTGTATACTTTTGACTATACGGGCCGAGCCCGGGATTTACGAGAAATGGCGGGTTTTCGTTTGCCGGCGATTAAACTTCTTTTAATCAGCGTCTCATCAAAAATGAAAACATTTTTGAAAACTACAAGTCTCATGGGCTTTAGTGGTTAAATAATAATTTAAAAAATCGTTTTGGAAATGAGTTTACTCACAGGGTACTTTCTTTGTATACATTGGACTATACGGGCCAAGCCCGGGATTTGCGGAAAATCGCGGGTTTTCGTTTGCCGGCGATTAAACCTCTTTCATTAAGCGTCTTATCAAAAATGAAAACATTTTTGAAAACTACAAGTCTCATGCGTTTTAGTGGTGAAAAAATAATTTAAAAAATCGTTCGGGAAATGAGTTTACTCCCTGGGTACTTTCTTTGTATACTTTTGACTATACGGGCCGAATCCGGGATTTACAAGAAATCGCGGGTTTTCGTTTGCCGGCGATTAAACTTCTTTTATTCAGCGTCCCATCAAAAATGAAAACATTTTTGAAAACTACAAGTCTCATGCGTTTTAGTTGTGAAAAAATAATATCAAAAATCGTTCGGGAAATGAGTTTACTCCCTGGGTACTTTCTTTGTATACTTTTGACTATACGGGCCAAGCCCGGGATTTACGGGAAATCGCTGGTTTTCGTTTGCCGACGATTAAACCTCTTTCATTAAGAGTTTCATCAAAAATGAAAACACTTTTGAAAACTACAAGTCTCATGCGTTTTAGTGGTGAAAAAATAATTTAAAAAATCGTTCGGAAAATGAGTTTACTCCCTGGGTACTTTCTTTGTATACTTTTGACTATACGGGCCAAGCCCGGGATTTACGGGAAATGGCGGGTTTTCGTTTGCCGGCGATTAAACTTCTTTTAATCAGCGTCTCTTCAAAAATGAAAACATTTTTGAAAACTACAAGTCTCATGGGCTTTAGTGGTTAAATAATATTTTAAAAAATCGTTCGGGAAATGAGTTTACTCCCTGGGTACTTTTTTTTATACTTTTCACTTTAAAGGCTGAGTCCGAGATTTACGGGAAATCGCAGGTTTTCGTTTGCCGGCGATTAAACTTCTTTTAATCAGCGTCTCATCAAAAATGAAAACATTTTTGAAAACTACAAGTCTCATGGGCTTTAGTGGTTAAATAATAATTTAAAAAATCGTTCGGGAAATGAGTTTACTCCCTGGGTACTTTCTTTGTATACATTCGACTATGCTGGCCAAGCCCGGGATTTGCGGGAAATCGCGGGTTTTCGTTTGCCGGCGATTAAACCTCTTTCATTAAGGGTCTCATCAAAAATGAAAACATTTTTGAAAACTACAAGTCTCATGCGATTTAGTGGTGAAAAGATAATTTAAAAAATCGTTCTGGAAATGAGTTTACTCACAGGGTACTTTCTTTGTATACTTTTGACTATACGGGCCAAGCCCGGGATTTACGGGAAATCGCTGGTTTTCGTTTGCCGACGATTAAACCTCTTTCATTAAGCGTTTCATCAAAAATGAAAACACTTTTGAAAACTACAAGTCTCATGCGTTTTAGTGGTGAAAAAATAATTTAAAAAATCGTTCGGAAAATGAGTTTACTCCCTGGGTACTTTCTTTGTATACTTTTGACTATACGGGCCGAGCCCGGGATTTACGAGAAATGGCGGGTTTTCGTTTGCCGGCGATTAAACTTCTTTTAATCAGCGTCTCATCAAAAATGAAAACATTTTTGAAAACTACAAGTCTCATGGGCTTTAGTGGTTAAATAATAATTTAAAAAATCGTTCGGGAAATGAGTTTACTCCCTGGGTACTTTCTTTGTATACTTTTGACTATACGGGCCGAGTCTGGGATTTACGGGAAATCGCAGGTTTTCGTTTGCCGGCGATTAAACTTCTTTTATTCAGCGTCTCATCAAAAATGAAAACATTTTTGAAAACTACAAGTCTCATGCGATTTAGCGGTGAAAAGATAATTTAAAAAATCGTTCTGGAAATGAGTTTACTCACAGGGTACTTTCTTTGTATACATTCGACTATACGGGACAAGCCCGGGATTTACGGGAAATCGCAGGTTATCGTTTGCCGGCGATTAAACCTCTTTCATTAAGCGTCTCATTAAAAATGAAAACATTTTTGTGAACTACAAGTCTCATTCGTTCTAGTGGTGCAGAAATAATTTGAAAAATCGTTCGGGAAATCAGTTTACTCCTTGGGTACTTTCTTTATATACATTCAACTATACGGGCCAAGCCCCGGATTTACGGGAAATCGCTTGTTTTCGTTTGCCGGCGATTAAACTTCTTTTATTCAGCGTCTCATCAAAATTGAAAACAAGTTTAAAAACTACAAGTCTCATGCGTTTTAGTGGTGAAAAAATAATTTAAAAAATCGTTCGGGAAATGAGTTTACTCCCTGGGTACTTTCTTTTTATACTTTTGACTATACGGGCCAAGCCCGGGATTTACGGGAAATCGCGGGTTTTCGTTTGCCGGCGATTAAACTTCTTTTATTCAGCGTCTCATCAAAAATGAAAACATTTTTGAAAACTACAAGTCTTATGCGTTTTAGTGGTGAAAAAATAATTTAAAAAATCGTTCTGGAAATGAGTTTACTCACAGGGTACTTTCTTCGTATACATTCGACAATGCGGGCCAAGCCCGGGATTTGCGGGAAATCGCAGGTTTTCGTTTGCCGGCGATTAAACCTCTTTCATTAAAGGTCTCATCAAAAATGAAAACATTTTTAAAAACTACAAGTCTCATGGGCTTTAGTGGTGAAATAATAATTTAAAAAATCGTTTGGGAAATGAGTTTACTCCCTGGGTACTTTCTTTGTATACTTTTGACTATACGGGCCGAGTCTGGGATTTACGGGAAATCGCAGGTTTTCGTTTGCCGTTGATTAAACTTCTTTTATTCAGCGTCTCATCAAAAATGAGAACATTTTTGAAAACTACAAGTCTCATGCGTTTTAGTGGTGAAAAAATAATTTAAAAAATCGTTCGGAAAATGAGTTTACTCCCTGGGTACTTTCTTTGTATACTTTTGACTATACGGGCCGAGCCCGGGATTTACGGGAAATGGCGGGTTTTCGTTTGCCGGCGATTAAACTTCTTTTATTCAGCGTCTCATCAAAAATGAAAACATTTTTGAAAACTACAAGTCTCATGCGTTTTAGTGGTGAAAAAATAATTTAAAAAATCGTTCGGGAAATGAGTTTACTCCCTGGGTACTTTCTTTTTATACTTTTGACTATACGGGCCAAGCCCGGGATTTACGGGAAATCGCGGGTTTTCGTTTGCCGGCGATTAAACTTCTTTTATTCAGCGTCTCATCAAAAATGAAAACATTTTTGAAAACTACAAGTCTTATGCGTTTTAGTGGTGAAAAAATAATTTAAAAAATCGTTCTGGAAATGAGTTTACTCACAGGGTACTTTCTTTGTATACATTCGACAATGCGGGCCAAGCCCGGGATTTGCGGGAAATCGCGGGTTTTCGTTTGCCGGCGATTAAACCTCTTTCATTAAAGGTCTCATCAAAAATGAAAACATTTTTAAAAACTACAAGTCTCATGGGCTTTAGTGGTGAAATAATAATTTAAAAAATCGTTTGGGAAATGAGTTTACTCCCTGGGTACTTTCTTTGTATACTTTTGACTATACGGGCCGAGTCTGGGATTTACGGGAAATCGCAGGTTTTCGTTTGCCGGCGATTAAACTTCTTTTATTCAGCGTCTCATCAAAAATGAGAACATTTTTGAAAACTACAAGTCTCATGCGATTTAGTGGTGAAAAGATATTTTAAAAAATCGTTCTGGAAATGAGTTTACTCACAGGGTACTTTCTTTGTATACATTCCACTATACGGGACAAGCCCGGGATTTACGGAAAATCGCGGGTTTTCGTTTGCCGGCGATTAAACCTCTTTCATTAGGCGTCTCATTAAAAATGAAAACATTTTTGAAAACTACGAGTCTCATACGTTCTAGTGGTGCAGAAATAATTGGAAAAATCGTTTGGGAAATCAGTTTACTCATTGGGTATTTTCTTTATATACATTCAACTATACGTGCCAAGCCCGGGATTTACGGGAAATCGCGGGTTTTCGTTTGCCGGCGATTAAACTTCTTTTACTGAGCGTCTCATCAAAAATGAAAACATTTTTGAAAACTACAAGTCTCATGCGTTTTAGTGGTGAAAAAATAATTTAAAAAATCGTTCGGGAAATGAGTTTACTCCCTGTGTACTTTCTTTGTATACATTTGACTATACGGGCCGAGTCTGGGATTTACAAGAAATCGCGGGTTTTCGTTTGCCGGCGATTAAACTTCTTTTATTCAGCGTCCCATCAAAAATGAAAACATTTTTGAAAACTACAAGTCTCATGCGTTTTAGTGGTGAAAAAATAATATCAAAAATCGTTCGGGAAATGAGTTTACTCCCTGGGTACTTTCTTTGTATACTTTTGACTATACGGGCCAAGCCCGGGATTTACGGGAAATCGCTGGTTTTCGTTTGCCGACGATTAAACCTCTTTCATTAAGAGTTTCATCAAAAATGAAAACACTTTTGAAAACTACAAGTCTCATGCGTTTTAGTGGTGAAAAAATAATTTAAAAAATTGTTCGGAAAATGAGTTTACTCCCTGGGTACTTTCTTTGTATACTTTTGACTATACGGGCCAACCCCGGGATTTACGGGAAATGGCGGGTTTTCGTTTGCCGGCGATTAAACTTCTTTTAATCAGCGTCTCTTCAAAAATGAAAACATTTTTGAAAACTACAAGTCTCATGGGCTTTAGTGGTTAAATAATATTTTAAAAAATCGTTCGGGAAATGAGTTTACTCCCTGGGTACTTTTTTGTATACTTTTCACTTTAAAGGCTGAGTCCGAGATTTACGGGAAATCGCAGGTTTTCGTTTGCCGGCGATTAAACTTCTTTTAATCAGCGTCTCATCAAAAATGAAAACATTTTTGAAAACTACAAGTCTCATGGGCTTTAGTGGTGAAAAGATAATTTAAAAAATCGTTCTGGAAATGAGTTTACTCACAGGGTACTTTCTTTGTATACTTTTGACTATACGGGCCAAGCCCGGGATTTACGGGAAATCGCTGGTTTTCGTTTGCCGACGATTAAACCTCTTTCATTAAGCGTTTCATCAAAAATGAAAACACTTTTGAAAACTACAAGTCTCATGCGTTTTAGTGGTGAAAAAATAATTTAAAAAATCGTTCGGAAAATGAGTTTACTCCCTGGGTACTTTCTTTGTATACTTTTGACTATACGGGCCGAGCCCGGGATTTACGGGAAATGGCGGGTTTTCGTTTGCCGGCGATTAAACTTCTTTTAATCAGCGTCTCATCAAAAATGAAAACATTTTTGAAAACTACAAGTCTCATGGGCTTTAGTGGTTAAATAATAATTCAAAAAATCGTTCTGGAAATGAGTTTACTCACAGGGTACTTTCTTTGTATACATTCCACTATACGGGACAAGCCCGGGATTTACGGGAAATCGCGGGTTTTCGTTTGCCGGCGATTAAACCTCTTTCATTAGGCGTCTCATTAAAAATGAAAACATTTTTGAAAACTACGAGTCTCATACGTTCTAGTGGTGCAGAAATAATTGGAAAAATCGTTTGGGAAATTAGTTTACTCATTGGGTACTTTCTTTATATACATTCAACTATACGTGCCAAGCCCGGGATTTACGGGAAATCGCGGGTTTTCGTTTGCCGGCGATTAAACCTCTTTCATTAAGCTTCTCATTAAAAATGAAAACATTTTTGAAAACTACAAGTCTCATTCGTTCTAGTGGTGCAGAAATAATTTGAAAAATCGTTCGGGAAATCAGTTTACTCATTGGGTACTTTCTTTATATACATTCAACTATACGTACCAAGCCCGGGATTTACGGGAAATCGCGGGTTTTCGTTTGCCGGCGATTAAACTTCTTTTAATCAGCGTCTCATCAAAAATGAAAACATTTTTGAAAACTACAAGTCTCATGGGCTTTAGTGGTTAAATAATAATTTAAAAAATCGTTCGGGAAATGAGTTTACTCCCTGGGTACTTTCTTTGTATACATTCGACTATGCGGGCCAAGCCCGGGATTTGCGGGAAATCGCGGGTTTTCGTTTGCCGGCGATTAAACCTCTTTCATTAAGCGTCTCATCAAAAATGAAAACATTTTTGAAAACTACAAGTCTCATGCGATTTAGTGGTGAAAAGATAATTTAAAAAATCGTTCTGGAAATGAGTTTACTTACAGGGTACTTTCTTTGTATACTTTTGACTATACGGGCCAAGTCCGGGATTTACGGGAAATCGCTGGTTTTCGTTTGCCGACGATTAAACCTCTTTCATTAAGCGTTTCATCAAAAATGAAAACACTTTTGAAAACTACAAGTCTCATGCGTTTTAGTGGTGAAAAAATAATTTAAAAAATCGTTCGGAAAATGAGTTTACTCCCTGGGTACTTTCTTTGTATACTTTTGACTATACGGGCCGAGCCCGGGATTTACGGGAAATGGCGGGTTTTCGTTTGCCGGCGATTAAACTTCTTTTAATCAGCGTCTCATCAAAAATGAAAACATTTTTGAAAACTACAAGTCTCATGGGCTTTAGTGGTTAAATAATAATTTAAAAAATCGTTCTGGAAATGAGTTTACTCACAGGGTACTTTCTTTGTATACATTCCACTATACGGGACAAGCCTGGGATTTACGGGAAATCGCGGGTTTTCGTTTGCCGGCGATTAAACCTCTTTCATTAGGCGTCTCATTAAAAATGAAAACATTTTTGAAAACTACGAGTCTCATACGTTCTAGTGGTGCAGAAATAATTGGAAAAATCGTTTGGGAAATCAGTTTACTCATTGGGTACTTTCTTTATATACATTCAACTATACGTGCCAAGCCCGGGATTTACGGGAAATCGCGGGTTTTCGTTTGCTGGCGATTAAACTTCTTTTACTGAGCGTCTCATCAAAAATGAAAACATTTTTGAAAACTACAAGTCTCATGCGTTTTAGTGGTGAAAAAATAATTTAAAAAATCGTTCGGGAAATGAGTTTACTCCCTGTGTACTTTCTTTGTATACATTTGACTATACGGGCCAAGCCCGGGATTTACGGGAAATCGCGGGTTTTCGTTTGCCGGCGATTAAACTTCTTTTATTCAGCGTCTCATCAAAAATGAAATCGTTTTTGAAAACTACAAGTCTCATGCGATTTAGTGGTGAAAAAATAATTTAAAAAATCGTTCAAAAAATGAGTTTACTCCCTGGGTACTTTCTTTGTATACTTTTGACTATACGGGCCAAGCCCGGGATTTACGGGAAATCGCGGGTTTTCGTTTGCCGGCGATTAAACGTCTTTTAATCAGCGTCTCATCAAAAATGAAAACATTTTTGAAAACTACAAGTCTCATTGGCTTTAGTGGTTAAATAATAATTTAAAAAATCGTTCGGGAAATGAGTTTACTCCCTGGGTACTTTCTTTGTATACATTCGACTATGCGGGCCAAGCCCGGGATTTGCGGGAAATCGCGGGTTTTCGTTTGCCGGCGATTAAACCTCTTTCATTAAGCGTCTCATCAAAAATGAAAACATTTTTAAAAACTACAAGTCTCATGCGATTTAGTGGTGAAAAGATAATTTAAAAAATCGTTCTGGAAATGAGTTTACTTACAGGGTACTTTCTTTGTATACTTTTGACTATACGGGCCAAGTCCGGGATTTACGGGAAATCGCTGGTTTTCGTTTGCCGACGATTAAACCTCTTTCATTAAGCGTTTCATCAAAAATGAAAACACTTTTGAAAACTACAAGTCTCATGCGTTTTAGTGGTGAAAAAATAATTTAAAAAATCGTTCGGAAAATGAGTTTACTCCCTGGGTACTTTCTTTGTATACTTTTGACTATACGGGCCGAGCCCGGGATTTACGGGAAATGGCGGGTTTTCGTTTGCCGGCGATTGAACTTCTTTTAATCAGCGTCTCATCAAAAATGAAAACATTTTTGAAAACTACAAGTCTCATGGGCTTTAGTGGTTAAATAATAATTTAAAAAATCGTTCTGGAAATGAGTTTACTCACAGGGTACTTTCTTTGTATACATTCCACTATACGGGACAAGCCTGGGATTTACGGGAAATCGCGGGTTTTCGTTTGCCGGCGATTAAACCTCTTTCATTAGGCGTCTCATTAAAAATGAAAACATTTTTGAAAACTACGAGTCTCATACGTTCTAGTGGTGCAGAAATAATTGGAAAAATCGTTTGGGAAATCAGTTTACTCATTGGGTACTTTCTTTATATACATTCAACTATACGTGCCAAGCCCGGGATTTACGGGAAATCGCGGGTTTTCGTTTGCCGGCGATTAAACTTCTTTTACTGAGCGTCTCATCAAAAATGAAAACATTTTTGAAAACTACAAGTCTCATGCGTTTTAGTGGTGAAAAAATAATTTAAAAAATCGTTCGGGAAATGAGTTTACTCCCTGTGTACTTTCTTTGTATACATTTGACAATACGGGCCAAGCCCGGGATTTACGGGAAATCGCGGGTTTTCGTTTGCCGGCGATTAAACTTCTTTTATTCAGCGTCTCATCAAAAATGAAATCGTTTTTGAAAACTACAAGTCTCATGCGATTTAGTGGTGAAAAAATAATTTAAAAAATCGTTCAAAAAATGAGTTTACTCCCTGGGTACTTTCTTTGTATACTTTTGACTATACGGGCCAAGCCCGGGATTTACGGGAAATCGCGGGTTTTCGTTTGCCGGCGATTAAACTTCTTTTAATCAGCGTCTCATCAAAAATGAAAACATTTTTGAAAACTACAAGTCTCATGGGCTTTAGTGGTTAAATAATAATTTAAAAAATCGTTCGGGAAATGAGTTTACTCCCTGGGTACTTTCTTTGTATACTTTTGACTATACGGGCCGAGTCTGGGATTTACGGGAAAGCGCAGGTTTTCGTTTGCCGGCGATTAAACTTCTTTTATTCAGCGTCTTATCAAAAACGAAAACATTTTTGAAAACTACAAGTCTCATGCGATTTAGTGGTGAAAAGAAAATTTAAAAAATCGTTCTGGAATTGAGTTTACTCACAGGGCACTTTCTTTGTATACATTCGACTATACGGGACAAGCCCGGGATTTACGGGAAATAGCAGGTTTTCGTTTGCCGGCGATTAAACCTCTTTCATTAAGCGTCTCATTAAAAATGAAAACATTTTTGAGAACTACAAGTCTCATTCGTTCTAGTGGTGCAGAAATAATTTGAAAAATCGTTCGGGAAATCAGTTTACTCCTTGGGTACTTTCTTTATATACATTCAACTATACGGGCCAAGCCCGGGATTTACGGGAAATCGCGGGTTTTCGTTTGCCTGCGATTAAACTTCTTTTATTCAGCGTCTCATTAAAAATGAAAACAAGTTTAAAAACTACAAGTCTCATGGGCTTTAGTGGTGAAATAATAATTTAAAAAATCGTTTGGGAAATGAGTTTACTCCCTGGGTACTTTCTTTGTATACTTTTGACTATACGGGCCGAGTCTGGGATTTACGGGAAATCGCAGGTTTTCGTTTGCCGGCGATTAAACTTCTTTTATTCAGCGTCTCATCAAAAATGAGAACATTTTTGAAAACTACAAGTCTCATGCGATTTAGTGGTGAAAAGATATTTTAAAAAATCGTTCTGGAAATGAGTTTACTCACAGGGTACTTTCTTTGTATACATTCCACTATACGGGACAAGCCCGGGATTTACGGGAAATCGCGGGTTTTCGTTTGCCGGCGATTAAACCTCTTTCTTTAGGCGTCTCATTAAAAATGAAAACATTTTTGAAAACTACGAGTCTCATACGTTCTAGTGGTGCAGAAATAATTGGAAAAATCGTTTGGGAAATCAGTTTACTCATTGGGTACTTTCTTTATATACATTCAACTATACGTGCCAAGCCCGGGATTTACGGGAAATCGCGGGTTTTCGTTTGCCGGCGATTAAACTTCTTTTATTCAGCGTCCCATCAAAAATGAAAACATTTTTAAAAACTACAAGTCTCATGCGTTTTAGTGGTGAAAAAATAATTTAAAAAATCGTTCGGGAAATGAGTTTACTCCCTGTCTACTTTCTTTGTATACATTTGACTATACGGGCCGAGTCCGGGATTTACAAGAAATCGCGGGTTTTCGTTTGCCGGCGATTAAACTTCTTTTATTCAGCGTCCCATCAAAAATGAAAACATTTTTGAAAACTACAAGTCTCATGCGTTTTAGTGGTGAAAAAATAATATCAAAAATCGTTCGGGAAATGAGTTTACTCCCTGGGTACTTTCTTTGTATACTTTTGACTATACGGGCCAAGCCCGGGATTTACGGGAAATCGCTGGTTTTCGTTTGCCGACGATTAAACCTCTTTCATTAAGAGTTTCATCAAAAATGAAAACACTTTTGAAAACTACAAGTCTCATGCGTTTTAGTGGTGAAAAAATAATTTAAAAAATCGTTCGGAAAATGAGTTTACTCCCTGGGTACTTTCTTTGTATACTTTTGACTATACGGGCCAAGCCCGGGATTTACGGGAAATGGCGGGTTTTCGTTTGCCGGCGATTAAACTTCTTTTAATCAGCGTCTCTTCAAAAATGAAAACATTTTTGAAAACTACAAGTCTCATGGGCTTTAGTGGTTAAATAATATTTTAAAAAATCGTTCGGGAAATGAGTTTACTCCCTGGGTACTTTTTTGTATACTTTTCACTTTAAAGGCTGAGTCCGAGATTTACGGGAAATCGCAGGTTTTCGTTTGCCGGCGATTAAACTTCTTTTAATCAGCGTCTCATCAAAAATGAAAACATTTTTGAAAACTACAAGTCTCATGGGCTTTAGTGGTTAAATAATAATTTAAAAAATCGTTCGGGAAATGAGTTTACTCCCTGGGTACTTTCTTTGTATACATTCGACTATGCGGGCCAAGCCCGGGATTTGCGGGAAATCACGGGTTTTCGTTTGCCGGCGATTAAACCTCTTTCATTAAGGGTCTCATCAAAAATGAAAACATTTTTGAAAACTTTAAGTCTCATGCGATTTAGTGGTGAAAAGATAATTTAAAAAATCGTTCTGGAAATGAAATTTCTCACAGGGTACTTTCTTTGTATACTTTTGACTATACGGGCCAAGCCCGGGATTTACGGGAAATCGCTGGTTTTCGTTTGCCGACGATTAAACCTCTTTCATTAAGCGTTTCATCAAAAATGAAAACACTTTTGAAAACTACAAGTCTCATGCGTTTTAGTGGTGAAAAAATAATTTAAAAAATCGTTCGGAAAATGAGTTTACTCCCTGGGTACTTTCTTTGTATACTTTTGACTATACGGGCCGAGGCCGGGATTTACGGGAAATGGCGGGTTTTCGTTTGCCGGCGATTAAACTTCTTTTAATCAGCGTCTCATCAAAAATGAAAACATTTTTGAAAACTACAAGTCTCATGGGCTTTAGTGGTTAAATAATAATTTAAAAAATCGTTCGGGAAATGAGTTTACTCCCTGGGTACTTTCTTTGTATACTTTTGACTATACGGGCCGAGTCTGGGATTTACGGGAAATCGCAGGTTTTCGTTTGCCGGCGATTAAACTTCTTTTATTCAGCGTCTCATCAAAAATGAAAACATTTTTGAAAACTACAAGTCTCAAGCGATTTAGTGGTGAAAAGATAATTTAAAAAATCGTTCTGGAAATGAATTTACTCACAGGGTACTTTCTTTGTATACATTCGACTATACGGGACAAGCCCGGGATTTACGGGAAATTGCAGGTTTTCGTTTGCCGGCGATTAAACCTTTTTCATTAAGCGTCTCATTAAAAATGAAAACATTTTTGTGAACTACAAGTCACATTCGTTCTAGTGGTGCAGAAATAATTTGAAAAATCGTTCGGGAAATCAGTTTACTCCTTGGGTACTTTCTTTATATACATTCAACTATACGGGCCAAGCCCGGGATTTACGGGAAATCGCGGGTTTTCGTTTGCCGGCGATTAAACTTCTTTTATTCAGCGTCTCATCAAAATTGAAAACAAGTTTAAAAACTACAAGTCTCATGCGTTTTAGTGGTGAAAAAATAATTTAAAAAATCGTTCGGGAAATGAGTTTACTCCCTGGGTACTTTCTTTTTATACTTTTGACTATACGGGCCAAGCCCGGGATTTACGGGAAATCGCGGGTTTTCGTTTGCCGGCGATTAAACTTCTTTTATTCAGCGTCTCATCAAAAATGAAAACATTTTTGAAAACTACAAGTCTTATGCGTTTTAGTGGTGAAAAAATAATTTAAAAAATCGTTCTGGAAATGAGTTTACTCACAGGGTACTTTCTTTGTATACATTCCACTATACGGGACAAGCCCGGGATTTACGGGAAATCGCGGGTTTTCGTTTGCCGGCGATTAAACCTCTTCCATTAGGCGTCTCATTAAAAATGAAAACATTTTTTAAAACTACGAGTCTCATACGTTCTAGTGGTGCAGAAATAATTGGAAAAATCGTTTGGGAAATCAGCTTACTCATTGGGTACTTTCTTTATATACATTCAACTATACGTGCCAAGCCCGGGATTTACGGGAAATCGCGGGTTTTCGTTTGCCGGCGATTAAACTTCTTTTACTGAGCGTCTCATCAAAAATGAAAACATTTTTGAAAACTATAAGTCTCATGCGTTTTTAGTGGTGAAAAAATAATTTAAAAAATCGTTCGGGAAATGAGTTTACTCCCTGTGTACTTTCTTTATATACATTTGACTATACGGGCCAAGCCCGGGATTTACGGGAAATCGCGGGTTTTCGTTTGCCGGCGATTAAACTTCTTTTATTCAGCGTCTCATCAAAAATGAAATCTTTTTTGAAAACTACAAGTCTCATGCGATTTAGTGGTGAAAAAATAATTTAAAAAATCGTTCGGGAAATGAGTTTACTCCCTGGGTACTTTCTTTGTATACTTTTGACTATACGGGCCGAGTCTGGGATTTACGGGAAATCGCAGGTTTTCGTTTGCCGGCGATTAAACTTCTTTTATTCAGCGTCTCATCAAAAACGAAAACAGTTTTGAAAACTACAAGTCTCATGCGATTTAGTGGTGAAAAGATAATTTAAAAAATCGTTCTGGAAATGAGTTTACTCACAGGGTACTTTCTTTGTATACATTCGACTATACGGGACAAGCCCGGGATTTACGGGAAATCGCAGGTTTTGGTTTGCCGGCGATTAAACCTCTTTCATTAGGCGTCTCATTAAAAATGAAAACATTTTTGAGAACTACAAGTCTCATTCGTTCTAGTGGTGCAGAAATAATTTGAAAAATCGTTCGGGAAATCAGTTTACTCCTTGGGTACTTTCTTTATATACATTCAACTATACGGGCCAAGCCCGGGATTTACGGGAAATCGCGGGTTTTCGTTTGCCTGCGATTAAACTTCTTTTATTCAGCGTCTCATTAAAAATGAAAACAAGTTTAAAAACTACAAGTCTCATGCGTTTTAGTGGTGAAAAAATAATTTAAAAAATCGTTCGGGAATGCGTTTA
Organism: Hydractinia symbiolongicarpus; assembly: GCF_029227915.1. Lineage (NCBI taxonomy): Eukaryota > Metazoa > Cnidaria > Hydrozoa > Anthoathecata > Hydractiniidae > Hydractinia > Hydractinia symbiolongicarpus. The sequence goes on from NC_079881.1 coordinate 27,465,185, forward strand.
CTCCCTGGGTACTTTCTTTTTATACTTTTGACTATACGGGCCAAGCCCGGGATTTACGGGAAATTGTGGGTTTTTGTTTGCCGGCGATTAAACTTCTTTTATTCAGCGTCTCATCAAAAATGAAAACATTTTTTAAAAGTACAAGTCTTATCCGTTTTAGTGGTGAAAAAATAATTTAAAAAATCGTTCTGGAAATGAGTTTACTCACAGGGTACTTTCTTTGTATACATTCGACTATGCGGGCCAAGCCCGGGATTTGCGGGAAATCGCGGGTTTTCGTTTGCCGGCGATTAAACCTCTTTTATCAAGGGTCTCATCAAAAATGAAAACATTTTTAAAAACTACAAGTCTCATGGGCTTTAGTGGTGAAATAATAATTTAAAAAATCGTTCGGGAAATGACTTTACTCCCTGGGTACTTTCTTTGTATACTTTTGGCTATACGGGCCGAGTCTGGGATTTACGGGAAATCGCAGGTTTTCGTTTGCCGGCGATTGAACTTCTTTTATTCAGCGTCTCATCAAAAATGAAAACATTTTTGAAAACTACAAGTCTCATGCGATTGAGTGGTGAAAAGATATTTTAAAAAATCGTTCTGGAAATGAGTTTACTCACAGGGTACTTTCTTTGTATACATTCGACTATACGGGACAAGCCCGGGATTTACGGGAAATCGCAGGTTTTCGTTTGCCGGCGATTAAACCTCTTTCATTAAGCGTCTCATTAAAAATGAAAACATTTTTGAGAACTACAAGTCTCATTCGTTCTAGTGGTGCAGAAATAATTTGAAAAATCGTTCGGGAAATCAGTTTACTCCTTGGGTACTTTCTTTATATACATTCAACTATACGGGCCAAGCCCGGGATTTACGGGAAATCGCGGGTTTTCGTTTGCCTGCGATTAAACTTCTTTTATTCAGCGTCTCATTAAAAATGAAAACAAGTTTAAAAACTACAAGTCTCATGCGTTTTAGTGGTGAAAAAATAATTTAAAAAATCGTTCGGGAAATGCATTTACTCCCTGGGTACTTTCTTTTTATACTTTTGACTATACGGGCCAAGCCCGGGATTTACGGGAAATTGCGGGTTTTTGTTTGCCGGCGATTAAACTTCTTTTATTCAGCGTCTCATCAAAAATGAAAACATTTTTTAAAAGTACAAGTCTTATGCGTTTTAGTGGTGAAAAAATAATTTAAAAAATCGTTCTGGAAATGAGTTTACTCACAGGGTACTTTCTTTGTATACATTCGACTATGCGGGCCAAGCCCGGGATTTGCGGGAAATCGCGGGTTTTCGTTTGCCGGCGATTAAACCTCTTTTATCAAGGGTCTCATCAAAAATGAAAACATTTTTAAAAACTACAAGTCTCATGGGCTTTAGTGGTGAAATAATAATTTAAAAAATCGTTCGGGAAATGACTTTACTCCCTGGGTACTTTCTTTGTATACTTTTGGCTATACGGGCCGAGTCTGGGCTTTACGGGAAATCGCAGGTTTTCGTTTGCCGGCGATTAAACTTCTTTTATTCAGCGTCTCATCAAAAATGAAAACATTTTTGAAAACTACAAGTCTCATGCGATTTAGTGGTGAAAAGATATTTTAAAAAATCGTTCTGGAAATGATTTTACTCACAGGGTACTTTCTTTGTATACATTCCACTATACGGGACAAGCCCGGGATTTACGGGAAATCGCGGGTTTTCGTTTGCCGGCGATTAAACCTCTTTCATTAGGCGTCTCATTAAAAATGAAAACATTTTTTAAAACTACGAGTCTCATACGTTCTAGTGGTGCAGAAATAATTGGAAAAATCGTTTAGGAAATCAGTTTACTCATTGGGTACTTTCTTTATATACATTCAACTATACGTGCCAAGCCCGGGATTTACGGGAAATCGCGGGTTTTCGTTTGCCGGCGATTAAACTTCTTTTACTGAGCGTCTCATCAAAAATGAAATCGTTTTTGAAAACTACAAGTCTCATGCGATTTAGTGGTGAAAAAATAATTTAAAAAATCGTTCAAAAATTGAGTTTACTCCCTGGGTACTTTCTTTGTATACTTTTGACTATACGGGCCAAGCCCGGGATTTACGGCAAATCGCGGGTTTTCGTTTGCCGGCGATTAAACTTCTTTTATTCAGCGTCTCATCAAAAACGAAAACATTTTTAAAAACTACAAGTCTCATGCGATTTAGTGGTGAAAAGATAATTTAAAAAATCGTTCTGGAAATGAGTTTACTCACAGGGTACTTTCTTTGTATACATTCGACTATGCGGGACAAGCCCGGGATTTACGGGAAATCGCAGGTTTTCGTTTGCCGGCGATTAAACCTCTTTCATTAAGCGTCTCATTAAAAATGAAAACATTTTTGAGAACTACAAGTCTCATTCGTTCTAGTGGTGCAGATATAATTTGAAAAATCGTTCGGGAAATCAGTTTACTCCTTGGGTACTTTCTTTATATACATTCAACTATACGGGCCAAGCCCGGGATTTACGGGAAATCGCGGGTTTTCGTTTGCCTGCGATTAAACTTCTTTTATTCAGCGTCTCATTAAAAATGGAAACAAGTTTAAAAACTACAAGTCTCATGCGTTTTAGTGGTGAAAAAATAATTTAAAAAATCGTTCGGGAAATGCGTTTACTCCCTGGGTACTTTCTTTTTATACTTTTGACTATACGGGCCAAGCCCGGGATTTACGGGAAATTGCGGGTTTTTGTTTGCCGGCGATTAAACTTCTTTTATTCAGCGTCTCATCAAAAATGAAAACATTTTTTAAAACTACAAGTCTTATGCGTTTTAGTGGTGAAAAAATAATTTAAAAAATCGTTCTGGAAATGAGTTTACTCACAGGGTACTTTCTTTGTATACAGTCGACTATGCGGGCCAAGCCCGGGATTTGCGGGAAATCGCGGGTTTTCGTTTGCCGGCGATTAAACCTCTTTCATCAAGGGTCTCATCAAAAATGAAAACATTTTTAAAAACTACAAGTCTCATGGGCTTTAGTGGTGAAATAATAATTTAAAAAATCGTTCGGGAAATGAGTTTACTCACAGGGTACTTTCTTTATATACATTCCACTATACGGGACAAGCCCGGGATTTACGGGAAATCGCGGGTTTTGGTTTGCCGGCGATTAAACTTCTTTTACTGAGCGTCTCATCAAGAATGAAAACATTTTTGAAAACTACAAGTCTCATTCGTTCTAGTGGTGCAGAAATAATTTGAAAAATCGTTCGGGAAATCAGTTTACTCCTTGGGTACTTTCTTTATATACATTCAACTATACCGGCCAAGCCCGGGATTTACGGGAAATCGCGGGTTTTCGTTTGCCGGCGATTAAACTTCTTTTATTCAGCGTCTCATCAAAAATGAAAACATGTTTGAAAACTACAAGTCTCATGCGTTTTAGTGGTGAAAATATAATTTAAAAAATCGTTCGGGAAATGAGTTTACTCCCTGGGTACTTTCTTTTTATACTTTTGACTATACGGGCTAAGCCCGGGATTTACGGGTAATCGCGGGTTTTTGTTTGCCGGCAATTAAACTTCTTTTATTCAGCGTCTCATCAAAAATGAAATATTTTTGAAAACTACAAGTCTTATGCGTTTTAGTGGTGAAAAAATAATTTAAAAAATCGTTCTGGAAATGAGTTTACTCACAGGGTACTTTCTTTGTATACTTTTGACTATACGGGCCGAGTCTGGAATTTACGGGAAATCGCAGGTTTTCGTTTGCCGGCGATTAAACTTCTTTTATTCAGCGTCTCATCAAAAATGAAAACATTTTTGAAAACTACAAGTCTCATGCGATTTAGTGGTGAAAGATAATTTAAAAAATCGTTCTGGAAATGAGTTTACTCACAGGGTACTTTCTTTGTATACATTCCACTATACGGGACAAGCCCGGGATTTACGGGAAATCGCGGGTTTTCGTTTGCCGGCAATTAAACCTCTTTCCTTAAGCGTCTCATTAAAAATGAAAATATTTTTGAAAACTACGAGTCTCATACGTTCTAGTGGTGCAGAAATAATTTGAAAAATCGTTCGGGAAATCAGTTTACTCCTTGGGTACTTTCTTTATATACATTCAACTATACGTGCCAAGACCGGGATTTACGGGAAATCGCGTGTTTTCGTTTGCCGGCGATTAAACTTCTTTTACTGAGCGTCTCATCAAAAATGAAAACATTTTTGAAAACTACAAGTCTCATGCGTTTTAGTGGTGAAAAAATAATTTAAAAAATTGTTCGGGAAATGAGTTTACTCCCTGTGTACTTTCTTTGTATACTTTTGACTATACGGGCCGAGTCTGAGATTTACGGGAAATCCCAGGTTTTCGTTTGCCGGCGATTAAACTTCTTTTATTCAGCGTCTCATCAAAAATGAAAACATTTTTGAAAACTACAAGTCTCCTGCGATTTAGTGGTGAAAAGATAATTTAAAAAATCGTTCTGGAAATGAGTTTACTCACATGGTACTTTCTTTGTATACATTCGACTATACGGGACAAGCCCGGGATTTACGGGAAATCGCAGGTTTTCGTTTGCCGGCGATTAAACCTCTTTCATTAAGCGTCTCATTAAAAATGAAAACATTTTTGAGAACTACAAGTCTCATTCGTTCTAGTGGTGCAGAAATAATTTGAAAAATCGTTCGGGAAATCAGTTTACTCCTTGGATACTTTCTTTATATACATTCAACTATACCGGCCAAGCCCGGGATTTACGGGAAATCGCGGGTTTTCGTTTGCCGGCGATTAAACTTCTTTTATTCAGCGTCTCATCAAAAATGAAAACAAGTTTAAAAACTACAAGTCTCATGCGTTTTAGTGGTGAAAAAATAATTTAAAAAATCGTTCGGGAAATGAGTTTACTCCCTGGGTACTTTCTTTTTATACTTTTGACTATACGGGCTAAGCCCGGGATTTACGGGAAATCGCGGGTTTTCGTTTGCCGGCGATTAAACTTCTTTTATTCAGCGTCTCATCAAAAATGAAATCGTTTTTCAAAACTACAAGTCTTATGCGTTTTAGTGGTGAAAAAATAATTTAAAAAATCGTTCGGAAAATGAGTTTACTCCCTGGGTACTTTCTTTGTATACTTTTGACTATACGGACCAAGCCCGGGATTTACGGGAAATCGCGGGTTTTCGTTTGCCGGCGATTAAACTTCTTTTAATCAGCGTCTCATCAAAAATGAAAACATTTTTGAAAACAACAAGTCTCATGGGCTTTAGTGGTTAAATAATAATTTAAAAAATCGTTCGGGAAATGAGTTTACTCCCTGGGTACTTTCTTTGTATACTTTTGACTATACGGGCCGAGTCTGGGATTTACGGGAAAGCGCAGGTTTTCGTTTGCCGGCGATTAAACTTCTTTTATTCAGCGTCTCATCAAAAACGAAAACATTTTTGAAAACTACAAGTCTCATGCGATTTAGTGGTGAAAAGATAATTTAAAAAATCGTTCTGGAAATGAGTTTACTCACAGGTTACTTTCTTTGTATACATTCGACTATACGGGACAAGCCCGGGATTTACGGGAAATCGCAGGTTTTCGTTTGCCGGCGATTAAACCTCTTTCATTAAGCGTCTCATTAAAAATGAAAACATTTTTGAGAACTACAAGTCTCATTCGTTCTAGTGGTGCAGAAATAATTTGAAAAATCGTTCGGGAAATCAGTTTACTCCTTGGGTACTTTCTTTATATACATTCAACTATACGGGCCAAGCCCGGGATTTACGGGAAATTGCGGGTTTTTGTTTGCCGGCGATTAAACTTCTTTTATTCAGCGTCTCATCAAAAATGAAAACATTTTTTACAACTACAAGTCTTATGCGTTTTAGTGGTGAAAAAATAATTTAAAAAATCGTTCTGGAAATGAGTTTACTCACAGGGTACTTTCTTTGTATACATTCGACTATGCGGGCCAAGCCCGGGATTTGCGGGAAATCGCGGGTTTTCGTTTGCCGGCGATTAAACCTCTTTCATCAAGGGTCTCATCAAAAATGAAAACATTTTTAAAAACTACAAGTCTCATGGGATTTAGTGGTGAAATAATAATTTAAAAAATCGTTCGGGAAATGACTTTACTCCCTGGGTACTTTCTTTGTATACTTTTGGCTATACGGGCCGAGTCTGGGATTTACGGGAAATCGCAGGTTTTCGTTTGCCGGCGATTAAACTTCTTTTATTCAGCGTCTCATCAAAAATGAAAACATTTTTGAAAACTACAAGTCTTATGCGATTTAGTGGTAAAAAGATAATTTAAAAAATCGTTCTGGAAATGAGTTTACTCACAGGGTACTTTCTTTATATACATTCCACTATACGGGACAAGCCCGGGATTTACGGGAAATCGCGGGTTTTGGTTTGCCGGCGATTAAACTTCTTTTACTGAGCGTCTCATCAAGAATGAAAACATTTTTGAAAACTACAAGTCTCATTCGTTCTAGTGGTGCAGAAATAATTTGAAAAATTGTTCGGGAAATCAGTTTACTCCTTGGGTACTTTCTTTATATACATTCAACTATACCGGCCAAGCCCGGGATTTACGGGAAATCGCGGGTTTTCGTTTGCCGGCGATTAAACTTCTTTTATTCAGCGTCTCATCAAAAATGAAAACATTTTTGAAAACTACAAGTCTCATGCGTTTTAGTGGTGAAAATATAATTTAAAAAATCGTTCGGGAAATGAGTTTACTCCCTGGGTACTTTCTTTTTATACTTTTGACTATACGGGCTAAGCCCGGGATTTACGGGTAATCGCGGGTTTTCGTTTGCCGGCGATTAAACTTCTTTTATTCAGCGTCTCATCAAAAATGAAATATTTTTGAAAACTACAAGTCTTATGCGTTTTAGTGGTGAAAAAATAATTTAAAAAATCGTTCTGGAAATGAGTTTACTCACAGGGTACTTTCTTTGTATACTTTTGACTATACGGGCCGAGTCTGGAATTTACGGGAAATCGCAGGTTTTCGTTTGCCGGCGATTAAACTTCTTTTATTCAGCGTCTCATCAAAAATGAAAACATTTTTGAAAACTACAAGTCTCATGCGATTTAGTGGTGAAAAGATAATTTAAAAAATCGTTCTGGAAATGAGTTTACTCACAGGGTACTTTCTTTGTATACATTCCACTATACGGGACAAGCCCGGGATTTACGGGAAATCGCGGGTTTTCGTTTGCCGGCAATTAAACCTCTTTCATTAAGCGTCTCATTAAAAATGAAAACATTTTTGAAAACTACGAGTCTCATACGTTCTAGTGGTGCAGAAATAATTGGAAAAATCGTTCGGCAAATCAGTTTACTCATTGGGTACTTTCTTTATATACATTCAACTATACGTGCCAAGCCCGGGATTTACGGGAAATCGCGGGTTTTCGTTTGCCGGCGATTAAACTTCTTTTACTGAGCGTCTCATCAAAAATGAAAACATTTTTGAAAACTACAAGTCTCATGCGTTTTAGTGGTGAAAAAATAATTTAAAAAATCGTTCGGGAAATGAGTTTACTCCCTGTGTACTTTCTTTGTATACTTTTGACTATACGGGCCGAGTCTGAGATTTACGGGAAATCGCAGGTTTTCGTTTGCCGGCGATTAAACTTCTTTTATTCAGCGTCTCATCAAAAATGAAAACATTTTTGAAAACTACAAGTCTCATGCGATTTAGTGGTGAAAAGATAATTTAAAAAATCGTTCTGGAAATGAGTTTACTCACAGGGTACTTTCTTTGTATACATTCGACTATACGGGAGAAGCCCGGGATTTACGGGAAATCGCAGGTTTTCGTTTGCCGGCGATTAAACCTCTTTCATTAAGCGTCTCATTAAAAATGAAAACATTTTTGAGAACTACAAGTCTCATTCGTTCTAGTGGTGCAGAAATAATTGGAAAAATCGTTCGGGAAATCAGTTTACTCCTTGGGTACTTTCTTTATATACATTCAACTATACCGGCCAAGCCCGGGATTTACGGGAAATCGCGGGTTTTCGTTTGCCGGCGATTAAACTTCTTTTATTCAGCGTCTCATCAAAAATGAAAACAAGTTTAAAAACTACAAGTCTCATGCGTTTTAGTGGTGAAAAAATAATTTAAAAAATCGTTCGGGAAATGAGTTTACTCCCTGGGTACTTTCTTTTTATACTTTTGACTATACGGGCTAAGCCCGGGATTTACGGGAAATCGCGGGTTTTTGTTTGCCGGCGATTAAACTTCTTTTATTCAGCGTCTCATCAAAAATGAAATCGTTTTTGAAAAGTACAAGTCTTATGCGTTTTAGTGGTGAAAAAATAATTTAAAAAATCGTTCGGAAAATGAGTTTACTCCCTGGGTACTTTCTTTGTATACTTTTGACTATACGGGCCAAGCCCGGGATTTACGGGAAATCGCGGGTTTTCGTTTGCCGGCGATTAAACTTCTTTTAATCAGCGTCTCATCAAAAATGAAAACATTTTTGAAAACTACAAGTCTCATGGGCTTTAGTGGTTAAATAATAATTTAAAAAATCGTTCGGGAAATGAGTTTACTCCCTGGGTACTTTCTTTGTATACTTTTGACTATACAGGCCGAGTCTGGGATTTACGGGAAATCGCAGGTTTTCGTTTGCCGGCGATTAAACTTCTTTTATTCAGCGTCTCATCAAAAATGAAAACATTTTTGAAAACTACAAGTCTCATGCGATTTAGTGGTGAAAAGATAATTTAAAAAATCGTTCTGAGAATGAGTTTACTCACAGGGTACTTTCTTTGTATACATTCGACTATACGGGACAAGCCCGGGATTTACGGGAAATCGCAGGTTTTCGTTTGCCGGCGATTAAACCTCTTTCATTAAGCGTCTCATTAAAAATGAAAACATTTTTGAGAACTACAAGTCTCATTCGTTCTAGTGGTGCAGAAATAATTTGAAAAATCGTTCGGGAAATCAGTTTACTCCTTGGGTACTTTCTTTATATACATTCAACTATACGGGCCAAGCCCGGGATTTACGGGAAATCGCGGGTTTTCGTTTGCCGGCGATTAAACTTCTTTTATTCAGCGTCTCATCAAAAATGAAAACAAGTTCAAAAACTACAAGTCTCATGCGTTTTAGTGGTGAAAAAATAATTTAAAAAATCGTTCGGGAAATGAGTTTACTCCCTGGGTACTTTCTTTTTATACTTTTGACTATACGGGCCAAGCCCGGGATTTACGGGAAATCGCGGGTTTTCGTTTGTCGGCGATTAAACTTCTTTTATTCAGCGTCTCATCAAAAATGAAAACATTTTTGAAAACTACAAGTCTCATGCGATTTAGTGGTGAAAAGATAATTTAAAAAATCGTTCTGAGAATGAGTTTACTCACAGGGTACTTTCTTTGTATACATTCGACTATACGGGACAAGCCCGGGATTTACGGGAAATCGCAGGTTTTCGTTTGCCGGCGATTAAACCTCTTTCATTAAGCGTCTCATTAAAAATGAAAACATTTTTGAGAACTACAAGTCTCATTCGTTCTAGTGGTGCAGAAATAATTTGAAAAATCGTTCGGGAAATCAGTTTACTCCTTGGGTACTTTCTTTATATACATTCAACTATACGGGCCAAGCCCGGGATTTACGGGAAATCGCGGGTTTTCGTTTGCCGGCGATTAAACTTCTTTTATTCAGCGTCTCATCAAAAATGAAAACAAGTTCAAAAACTACAAGTCTCATGCGTTTTAGTGGTGAAAAAATAATTTAAAAAATCGTTCGGGAAATGAGTTTACTCCCTGGGTACTTTCTTTTTATACTTTTGACTATACGGGCCAAGCCCGGGATTTACGGGAAATCGCGGGTTTTCGTTTGTCGGCGATTAAACTTCTTTTATTCAGCGTCTCATCAAAAATGAAAACATTTTTAAAAACTACGAGTCTCATACGTTTTAGTGGTGCAGAAATAATTGGAAAAATCGTTCGGGAAATCAGTTTACTCATTGGGTACTTTCTTTATATACATTCAACTATACGTGCCAAGCCCGGGATTTACGGGAAATCGCGGGTTTTCGTTTGCCGGCGATTAAACTTCTTTTACTGAGCGTCTCATCAAAAATGAAAACATTTTTGAAAACTACAAGTCTCATGCGTTTTAGTGTTGAAAAAATAATTTAAAAACTCGTTCGGGAAATGAGTTTACTCCCTGGGTACTTTCTTTTTATACTTTTGACTATACGGGCCAAGCCCGGGATTTACGGGAAATCGCGGGTTTTCGTTTGTCGGCGATTAAACTTCTTTTATTCAGCGTCTCATCAAAAATGAAAACATTTTTGAAAACTACGAGTCTCATACGTTTTAGTGGTGCAGAAATAATTGGAAAAATCGTTCGGGAAATCAGTTTACTCATTGGGTACTTTCTTTATATACATTCAACTATACGTGCCAAGCCCGGGATTTACGGGAAATCGCGGGTTTTCGTTTGCCGGCGATTAAACTTCTTTTACTGAGCGTCTCATCAAAAATGAAAACATTTTTGAAAACTACAAGTCTCATGCGTTTTAGTGTTGAAAAAATAATTTAAAAAATCGTTCGGGAAATGAGTTTACTCCCTGTGTACTTTCTTTGTATACATTTGACTACACGGGCCAAGCCCGGGATTTACGGGAAATGGCGGGTTTTCGTTTGCCGACGATTAAACTTCTTTTAATCAGCGTCTCATCAAAAATGAAAACATTTTTAAAAACTACAAGTCTCATGGGCTTTAGTGGTTAAATAATAATTTAAAAAATCGTTCGGGAAATGAGTTTACTCCCTGGGTACTTTTTTGTATACATTTGACTACACGGGCCAAGCCCGGGATTTACGGGAAATGGCGGGTTTTCGTTTGCCGGCGATTAAAGTTCTTTTATTCAGCGTCTTATCAAAAATGAAAACATTTTTGAAAACTACAAGTCTCATGCGATTTAGTGGTGAAAAGTTTATATTAAAAAATCGTTCTGGAAATGAGTTTACTCACAGGGTACTTTCTTTGTATACATTCGACTATACGGGACAAGCCCGGGATTTACGGGAAATTGCAGGTTTTCGTTTGCCGGCGATTAAACCTCTTTCATTAAGCGTCTCATTAAAATTGAAAACATTTTTGAGAACTACAAGTCTCATTCGTTCTAGTGGTGCAGAAATAATTTGAAAAATCGTTCGGGAAATCAGTTTACTCCTTGGGTACTTTCTTAATATACATTCAACTATACCGGTCAAGCCCGGGATTTACGGGAAATCGCGGGTTTCCGTTTGCCGGCGATTAAACTTCTTTTAATCAGCGTCTCATCAAAAATGAAAACAAGTTTAAAAACTACAAGTCTCATGCGTTTTAGTGGTGAAAAAATAATTTAAAAAATCGTTCGGGAAATGAGTTTACTCCCTGGGTACTTTCTTTTTATACTTTTGACTATACGGGCTAAGCTCGGGATTTACGGGAAATCGCGGGTTTTCGTTTGCCGGCGATTAAACTTCTTTTATTTAGCGTCTCTTCAAAAATGAAATATTTTTGAAAACTACAAGTCTTATGCGTTTTAGTGGTGAAAAAATAATTTAAAAAATCGTTCTGGAAATGAGTTTACTCACAGGGTACTTTCTTTTTATACTTTTGACTATACGGGCCGAGTCTGGAATTTACGGGAAATCGCAGGTTTTCGTTTGCCGGCGATTAAACTTCTTTTATTCAGCGTCTCATCAAAAATGAAAACATTTTTGAAAACTACAAGTCTCATGCGATTTAGTGGTGAAAAGATAATTTAAAAAATCGTTCTGGAAATGAGTTTACTCACAGGGTACTTTCTTTGTATACATTCCACTATACGGGACAAGCCCGGGATTTACGGAAAATCGCGGGTTTTCGTTTGCCGGCGATTAAACCTCTTTCATTAAGCGTCTCATTAAAAATGAAAACATTTTTGAAAACTACGAGTCTCATACGTTCTAGTGGTGCAGAAGTAATTGGAAAAATCGTTCGGGAAATCAGTTTACTCATTGGGTACTTTCTTTATATACATTCAACTATACGTGCCAAGCCCGGGATTTACGGGAAATCGCGGGTTTTCGTTTGCCGGCGATTAAACTTCTTTTACGGAGCGTCTCATCAAAAATGAAAACATTTTTGAAAACTACAAGTCTCATGCGTTTTAGTGGTGAAAAAATAATTTAAAAAATCGTTCGGGAAATGAGTTTACTCCCTGTGTACTTTCTTTGTATACTTTTGACTATACGGGCCGAGTCTGGGATTTACGGGAAATCGCAGGTTTTCGTTTGCCGGCGATTAAACTTCTTTTATTCAGCGTCTCATCAAAAATGAAAACATTTTTGAAAACTACAAGTCTCATGCGATTTAGTGGTGAAAAGATAATTTAAAAAATCGTTCTGGAAATGAGTTTACTCACAGGGTACTTTCTTTGTATACATTCCACTATACGGGACAAGCCCGGGATTTACGGGAAATCGCGGGTTTTTGTTTGCCGGCGATTAAACCTCTTTCATTAAGCGTCTCGTTAAAAATGAAAACATTTTTGAAAACTACGAGTCTCATACGTTCTAGTGGTGCAGAAATAATTGGAAAAATCGTTCGGGAAATCAGTTTACTCATTGGGTACTTTCTTTATATACATTCAACTATACGTGCCAAGCCCGGGATTTACGGGAAATCGCAGGTTTTCGTTTGCCGGCGATTAAACTTCCTTTACTGAGCGTCTCATCAAAAATGAAAACATTTTTGAAAACTACAAGTCTCATGCGTTCTAGTGGTGAAAAAATAATTTAAAAAATCGTTCGGGAAATGAGTTTACTCCCTGTGTACTTTCTTTGTATACTTTTGACTATACGGGCCGAGTCTGGGATTTACTGGAAATCTCAGGTTTTCGTTTGCCGGCGATTAAACTTCTTTTATTCAGCGTCTCATCAAAAATGAAAACATTTTTGAAAACTACAAGTCTCATGCGATTTAGTGGTGAAAAAATAATTTAAAAAATCGTTCTGGAAATGAGTTTACTCACAGGGTACTTTCTTTATATACATTCCACTATACGGGACAAGCCCGGGATTTACGGGAAATCGCGGGTTTTCGTTTGCCGGCGATTAAACCTCTTTCATTAAGCGTCTCATTAAAAATGAAAACATTTTTGAGAATTACAAGTCTCATTCGTTCTAGTGGTGCAGAAATAATTGGAAAAATCGTTCGGGAAATCAGTTTACTCATTGGGTACTTTCTTTATATACATTCAACTATGCGTGCCAAGCCCGGGATTTACGGAAAATCGCGGGTTTTCGTTTGTCGGCGATTAAACTTCTTTTACTGAGCGTCTCATCAAGAATGAAAACATTTTTGAAAACTACAAGTCTCATGCGTTTTAGTGGTGAAAAAATAATTTAAAAAATCGTTCGGGAAATGAGTTTACTCCCTGTGTACTTTCTTTGTATACATTTGACTACACGGGCCAAGCCCGGGATTTACGGGAAATGGCGGGTTTTTGTTTGCCGGCGATTAAACTTCTTTTAATCAGCGTCTCATCAAAAATGAAAACATTTTTAAAAACTACAAGTCTCATGGGCTTTAGTGGTTAAATAATAATTTAAAAAATCGTTCGGGAAATGAGTTTACTCCCTGGGTACTTTCTTTGTATAATTTTGACTATACGGGCCGAGTTTGGGATTTACGGGAAATCGCAGGTTTTCGTTTGCCGGCGATTAAACTTCTTTTATTCAGCGTCTCGTCAAAAATGAAAACATTTTTGAAAACTACGAGTCTCATACGTTCTAGTGGTGCAGAAATAATTGGAAAAATCGTTCGGGAAATCAGTTTACTCATTGGGTACTTTCTTTATATACATTCAACTATACGTGCCAAGCACGGGATTTACGGGAAATCGCGGGTTTTCGTTTGCTGGCGATTAAACTTCTTTTACTGAGCGTCTCATCAAAAATGAAAACTTTTTTGAAAACTACAAGTCTCATGCGTTTTAGTGGTGAAAAAATAATTTAAAAAATCGTTCGGGAAATGAGTTTACTCCCTGTGTACTTTCTTTGTATACTTTTGACTATACGGGCCGAGTCTGGGATTTACGGGAAATCGCAGGTTTTCGTTTGCCGGCGATTAAACTTCTTTTATTCAGCGTCTCAACAAAAATGAAAACATTTTTGAAAACTACAAGTCTCATGCGATTTAGTGGTGAAAAGATAATTTAAAAAATCGTTCTGGAAATGAGTTTACTCACAGGGTACTTTCTTTATATACATTCCACTATACGGGACAAGCCCGGGATTTACGGGAAATCGCGGGTTTTCGTTTGCCGGCAATTAAACCTCTTTCATTAAGCGTCTCATTAAAAATGAAAACATTTTTGAGAACTACAAGTCTCATTCGTTCTAGTGGTGCAGAAATAATTGGAAAAATCGTTCGGGAAATCAGTTTACTCCCTGTGTACTTTCTTTGTATACATTTGACTACACGGGCCAAGCCCGGGATTTACGGGAAATGGCGGGTTTTTGTTTGCCGGCGATTAAACTTCTTTTAATCAGCGTCTCATCAAAAATGAAAACATTTTTAAAAACTACAAGTCTCATGGGCTTTAGTGGTTAAATAATGATTTAAAAAATCGTTCGGGAAATGAGTTTACTCCCTGGGTACTTTCTTTATATACATTCAACTATACGGGCCAAGCCCGGGATTTACGGGAAATCGCGGGTTTTCGTTTGCCGGCGATTAAACCTCTTTCATTAAGCGTCTCATTAAAAATGAAAACATTTTTGAGAACTACAAGTCTCATTCGTTCTAGTGGTGCAGAAATAATTGGAAAAATCGTTCGGGAAATGAGTTTACTCATTGGGTACTTTCTTTATATACATCAACTATACGTGCCAAGCCCGGGATTTACGGAAAATCGCGGGTTTTCGTTTGCCGGCGATTAAACTTCTTTTACTGAGCGTCTCATCAAGAATGAAAACATTTTTGAAAACTACAAGTCTCATGCGTTTTAGTGGTGAAAAAATAATTTAAAAAATCGTTCGGGAAATGAGTTTACTCCCTGTGTACTTTCTTTGTATACATTTGACTACACGGGCCAAGCCCGGGATTTACGGGAAATGGCGGGTTTTTGTTTGCCGGCGATTAAACTTCTTTTAATCAGCGTCTCATCAAAAATGAAAACATTTTTAAAAACTACAAGTCTCATGGGCTTTAGTGGTTAAATAATGATTTAAAAAATCGTTCGGGAAATGAGTTTACTCCCTGGGTACTTTCTTTGTATAATTTTGACTATACGGCCGAGTCTGGGTATTACGGGAAATCGCAGGTTTTGGTTTGCCGGCGATTAAACTTCTTTTATTCAGCTTCTCATCAAAAATGAAAACATTTTTGAAAACTACAAGTCTCATGCGATTTAGTGGTGAAAAGATAATTTAAAAAATCGTTCTGGAAATGAGTTTACTCACAGGGTACTTTCTTTGTATACATTCGACTATACGGGACAAGCCCGGGATTTACGGGAAATCGCAGGTTTTCGTTTGCCGGCGATTAAACCTCTTTCATTAAGCGTCTCATTAAAAATGAAAACATTTTTGAGAACTACAATTCTCATTCGTTCTAGTGGTGCAGAAATAATTTGAAAAATCGTTCGGGAAATCAGTTTACTCCTTGGGTACTTTCTTTATATACATTCAACTATACGGGCCAAGTCCGGGATTTACGGGAAATCGCGGGTTTTCGTTTGCCGGCGATTAAACTTCTTTTATTCAGCGTCTCATCAAAAATGAAAACAAGTTTGAAAACTACAAGTCTCATTCGTTCTAGTGGTGCAGAAATAATTGGAAAAATCGTTCGGGAAATCAGTTTTTTTTATTGGGTACTTTCTTTATATACATTCAACTATACGGGCCAAGCCCGGGATTTACGGGAAATCGCGGGTTTTCGTTTGCCGGCGATTAAACCTCTTTCATTAAGCGTCTCATTAAAAATGAAAACATTTTTGAGAACTACAAGTCTCATTCGTTCTAGTGGTGCAGAAATAATTGGAAAAATCGTTCGAGAAATCAGTTTACTCATTGGGTACTTTCTTTATATACACTCAACTATACGTGCCAAGCCCGGGATTTACGGAAAATCGCGGGTTTTCGTTTGCCGGCGATTAAACTTCTTTTACTGAGCGTCTCATCAAGAATGAAAACATTTTTGAAAACTACAAGTCTCATGCGTTTTAGTGGTGAAAAAATAATTTAAAAAATCGTTCGGGAAATGAGTTTACTCCCTGTGTACTTTCTTTGTATACATTTGACTACACGGGCCAAGCCCGGGATTTACGGGAAATGGCGGGTTTTTGTTTGCCGGCGATTAAACTTCTTTTAATCAGCGTCTCATCAAAAATGAAAACATTTTTAAAAACTACAAGTCTCATGGGCTTTAGTGGTTAAATAATGATTTAAAAAATCGTTCTGGAAATGAGTTTACTCACAGGGTACTTTCTTTGTATACATTCCACTATACGGGACAAGCCCGGGATTTACGGGAAATCGCAGGTTTTCGTTTGCCGGCGATTAAACCTCTTTCATTAGGCGTCTCATTAAAAATGAAAACATTTTTGAGAACTACAAGTCTCATTCGTTCTAGTGGTGCAGAAATAATTTGAAAAATCGTTCGGGAAATCAGTTTACTCCTTGGGTACTTTCTTTATATACATTCAACTATACGGGCCAAGCCCGGGATTTACGGGAAATCGCGGGTTTTCGTTTGCCGGCGATTAAACTTCTTTTATTCAGCGTCTCATCAAAAATGAAAACAAGTTTAAAAACTACAAGTCTCATGCGTTTTAGTGGTGAAAAAATAATTTTAAAAATCGTTCGGGAAATGAGTTTACTCCCTGGGTACTTTCTTTGTATACTTTTGACTATACGGGCCAAGCCCGGGATTTACGGGAAATCGCGGGTTTTCGTTTGCTGGCGATTAAACTTCTTTTATTCAGCGTCTCATCAAAAATGAAAACATTTTTGAAAACTACGAGTCTCATACGTTTAAGTGGTGCAGAAATAATTGGAAAAATCGTTCGGGAAATCAGTTTACTCATTGGGTACTTCCTTTATATACATTCAACTATACGTGCCAAGCCCGGGATTTACGGGAAATCGCGGGTTTTCGTTTGCCGGCGATTAAACTTCTTTTACTGAGCGTCTCATCAAAAATGAAAACATTTTTGAAAACTACAAGTCTCATGCGTTTTAGTGTTGAAGAAATAATTTAAAAAATCGCTCGGGAAATGAGTTTACTCCCTGTGTACTTTCTTTGTATACATTTGACTACACGGGCCAAGCCTGGTATTTACGGGAAATGGCGGGTTTTCGTTTGCCGGCGATTAAACTTCTTTTAATCAGCGTCTCATCAAAAATGAAAACATTTTTGAAAACTACAAGTCTCATGGGCTTTAGTGGTTAAATAATAATTTAAAAAATCGTTCGGGAAATGAGTTTACTCCCTGGGTACTTTCTTTGTATACATTTGACTACACGGGCCAAGCCCGGGATTTACGGGAAATGGCGGGTTTTCGTTTGCCGGCGATTAAAGTTCTTTTATTCAGCCTCTCATCAAAAATGAAAACATTTTTGAAAACTACAAGTCTCATGCGATTTAGTGGTGAAAAGATAATTTAAAAAATCGTTCTGGAAATGAGTTTACTCACAGGGTACTTTCTTTGTATACATTCGACTATACGGGACAAGCCCGGGGATTACGGGAAATTGCAGGTTTTCGTTTGCCGGCGATTAAACCTCTTTCATTAAGCGTCTCATTAAAATTGAAAACATTTTTGAGAACTACAAGTCTCATTCGTTCTAGTGGTGCAGAAATAATTTTAAAAATCGTTCGGGAAATCAGTTTACTCCTTGGGTACTTTCTTTATATACATTCAACTATACCGGCCAAGCCCGGGATTTACGGGAAATCGCGGGTTTCCGTTTGCCGGCGATTAAACTTCTTTTAATCAGCGTCTCATCAAAAATGAAAACAAGTTTAAAAACTACAAGTCTCATGCGTTTTAGTGGTGAAAAAATAATTTAAAAAATCGTTCGGGAAATGAGTTTACTCCCTGGGTACTTTCTTTTTATACTTTTGACTATACGGGCTAAGCCCGGGATTTACGGGAAATCGCGGGTTTTCGTTTGCCGGCGATTAAACTTCTTTTATTCAGCGTCTCATCAAAAAGGAAAACATTTTTGAAAACTACAAGTCTCATGCGATTTAGTGGTGAAAAGATATTTTAAAAAATCGTTCTGGAAATGAGTTTACTCACAGGGTACTTTCTTTGTATACATTCCACTATACGGGACAAGCCCGGGATTTACGGGAAATCGCGGGTTTTCGTTTGCCGGCGATTAAACCTTTTTCATTAAGCGTCTCATTAAAAATGAAAACATTTTTGAAAACTACGAGTCTCATACGTTCTAGTGGTGCAGAAATAATTGGAAAAATCGTTCGGGAAATCAGTTTACTCATTGGGTACTTTCTTTATATACATTCAACTATACGTGCCAAGCCCGGGATTTGCGGGAAATCGCGGGTTTTCGTTTGCCGGCGATTAAACTTCTTTTACTGAGCGTCTCATCAAAAATGAAAACATTTTTGAAAACTACAAGTCTCATGCATTTTAGTGGTGAAAAAATGATTTAAAAAATCGTTCGGGAAATGAGTTTACTCCCTGTGTACTTTCTTTGTATACTTTTGACTATACGGGCCGAGTCTGGGATTTACGGGAAATCGCAGGTTTTCGTTTGCCAGCGATTAAACTTCTTTTATTCAGCGTCTCATCAAAAATGAAAACATTTTTGAAAACTACAAGTCTCATGCGATTTAGTGGTGAAAAGATAATTTAAAAAATCGTTCTGGAAATGAGTTTACTCACAGGGTACTTTCTTTGTATACATTCCACTATACGGGACAAGCCCGGGATTTACGGGAAATCGCGGGTTTTCGTTTACCGGCGATTAAACCTCTTTCATTAAGCGTCTCATTAAAAATGAAAACATTTTTGAAAACTACGAGTCTCATACGTTCTAGTGGTGCAGAAATAATTGGAAAAATCGTTCGGGAAATCAGTTTACTCATTGGGTACTTTCTTTATATACATTCAACTATACGTGCCAAGCCCGGGATTTACGGGAAATCGCGGGTTTTCGTTTGCCGGCGATTAAACTTCTTTTACTGAGCGTCTCATCAAAAATGAAAACATTTTTGAAAACTACAAGTCTCATGCGTTTTAGTGGTGAAAAAATAATTTAAAAAATCGTTCGGGAAATGAGTTTACTCCCTGGGTACTTTCTTTTTATACTTTTGACTATACGGGCTAAGCCCGGGATTTACGGGAAATCGCGGGTTTTCGTTTGCCGGCGATTAAACTTCTTTTATTCAGCGTCTCATCAAAAATGAAATATTTTTGAAAACTACATGTCTTATGCGTTTTAGTGGTGAAAAAATAATTTAAAAAATCGTTCTGGAAATGAGTTTACCCACAGGGTACTTTTTCTGTATACTTTTGACTATACCGGCCGAGTCTGGAATTTACGGGACATCGCAGGTTTTCGTTTGCCGGCGATTAAACTTCTTTTATTCAGCGTCTCATCAAAAATGAAATATTTTTGAAAACTACATGTCTTTTGCGTTTTAGTGGTGAAAAAATAATTTAAAAAATCGTTCTGGAAATGAGTTTACCCACAGGGTACTTTTTCTGTATACTTTTGACTATACCGGCCGAGTCTGGAATTTACGGGACATCGCAGGTTTTCGTTTGCCGGCGATTAAACTTCTTTTATTCAGTGTCTCATCAAAAAGGAAAACATTTTTGAAAACTACAAGTCTCATGCGATTTAGTGGTGAAAAGATAATTTAAAAAATCGTTCTGGGAATGAGTTTACTCACAGGGTACTTTCTTTGTATACATTCCACTATACGGGACAAGCCCGGGATTTACGGGAAATCGCGGGTTTTCGTTTGCCGGCGATTAAACCTTTTTCATTAAGCGTCTCATTAAAAATGAAAACATTTTTGAAAACTACTAGTCTCATACGTTCTAGTGGTGCAGAAATAATTGGAAAAATCGTTCGGGAAATCAGTTTACTCATTGGGTACTTTCTTTATATACATTCAACTATACGTGCCAAGCCCGGGATTTACGGGAAATCGCGGGTTTTCGTTTGCCGGCGATTAAACTTCTTTTACTGAGCGTCTCATCAAAAATGAAAACATTTTTGAAAACTACAAGTCTCATGCGTTTTAGTGGTGAAAAAATAATTTAAAAAATCGTTCGGGAAATGAGTTTACTCCCTAGGTACTTTCTTTTTATACTTTTGACTATACGGGCTAAGCCCGGGATTTACGGGAAATCGCGGGTTTTCGTTTGCCGGCGATTAAACTTCTTTTATTCAGCGTCTCATCAAAAATGAAATATTTTTGAAAACTACATGTCTTATGCGTTTTAGTGGTGAAAAAATAATTTAAAAAATCGTTCTGGAAATGAGTTTACCCACAGGGTACTTTTTTTGTATACTTTTGACTATACGGGCCGAGTCTGGAATTTACGGGACATCGCAGGTTTTCGTTTGCCGGCGATTAAACTTCTTTTATTCAGCGTCTCATCAAAAAGGAAAACATTTTTGAAAACTACAAGTCTCATGCGATTTAGTGGTGAAAAGATAATTTAAAAAATCGTTCTGGAAATGAGTTTACTCACAGGGTACTTTCTTTGTATACATTCCACTATACGGGACAAGCCCGGGATTTACGGGAAATCGCGGGTTTTCGTTTGCCGGCGATTAAACCTTTTTCATTAAGCGTCTCATTAAAAATGAAAACATTTTTGAAAACTACGAGTCTCATACGTTCTAGTGGTGCAGAAATAATTGGAAAAATCGTTCAGGAAATCAGTTTACTCATTGGGTACTTTCTTTATATACATTCAACTATACGTGCCAAGCCCGGGATTTGCGGGAAATCGCGGGTTTTCGTTTGCCGGCGATTAAACTTCTTTTACTGAGCGTCTCATCAAAAATGAAAACATTTTTGAAAACTACAAGTCTCATGCATTTTAGTGGTGAAAAAATGATTTAAAAAATCGTTCGGGAAATGAGTTTACTCCCTGTGTACTTTCTTTGTATACTTTTGACTATACGGGCCGAGTCTGGGATTTACGGGAAATCGCAGGTTTTCGTTTGCCGGCGATTAAACTTCTTTTATTCAGCGTCTCATCAAAAATGAAAACATTTTTGAAAACTACAAGTCTCATGCGATTTAGTGGTGAAAAGATAATTTAAAAAATCGTTCTGGAAATGAGTTTACTCACAGGGTACTTTCTTTGTATACATTCCACTATACGGGACAAGCCCGGGATTTACGGGAAATCGCGGGTTTTCGTTTACCGGCGATTAAACCTCTTTCATTAAGCGTCTCATTAAAAATAAAAACATTTTTGAAAACTACTAGTCTCATACGTTCTAGTGGTGCAGAAATAATTGGAAAAATCGTTCGGGAAATCAGTTTACTCATTGGGTACTTTCTTTATATACATTCAACTATACGTGCCAAGCCCGGGATTTACGGGAAATCGCGGGTTTTCGTTTGCCGGCGATTAAACTTCTTTTACTGAGCGTCTCATCAAAAATGAAAACATTTTTGAAAACTACAAGTCTCATGCGTTTTAGTGGTGAAAAAATAATTTAAAAAATCGTTCGGGAAATGAGTTTACTCCCTGGGTACTTTCTTTTTATACTTTTGACTATACGGGCTAAGCCCGGGATTTACGGGAAATCGCGGGTTTTCGTTTGCCGGCGATTAAACTTCTTTTATTCAGCGTCTCATCAAAAATGAAATATTTTTGAAAACTACATGTCTTATGCGTTTTAGTGGTGAAAAAATAATTTAAAAAATCGTTCTGGAAATGAGTTTACCCACAGGGTACTTTTTTTGTATACTTTTGACTATACGGGCCGAGTCTGGAATTTACGGGACATCGCAGGTTTTCGTTTGCCGGCGATTAAACTTCTTTTATTCAGCGTCTCATCAAAAAGGAAAACATTTTTGAAAACTACAAGTCTCATGCGATTTAGTGGTGAAAAGATAATTTAAAAAATCGTTCTGGAAATGAGTTTACTCACAGGGTACTTTCTTTGTATACATTCCACTATACGGGACAAGCCCGGGATTTACGGGAAATCGCGGGTTTTCGTTTGCCGGCGATTAAACCTTTTTCATTAAGCGTCTCATTAAAAATGAAAACATTTTTGAAAACTACGAGTCTCATACGTTCTAGTGGTGCAGAAATAATTGGAAAAATCGTTCGGGAAATCAGTTTACTCATTGGGTACTTTCTTTATATACATTCAACTATACGTGCCAAGCCCGGGATTTGCGGGAAATCGCGGGTTTTCGTTTGCCGGCGATTAAACTTCTTTTACTGAGCGTCTCATCAAAAATGAAAACATTTTTGAAAACTACAAGTCTCATGCATTTTAGTGGTGAAAAAATGATTTAAAAAATCGTTCGGGAAATGAGTTTACTCCCTGTGTACTTTCTTTGTATACTTTTGACTATACGGGCCGAGTCTGGGATTTACGGGAAATCGCAGGTTTTCGTTTGCCGGCGATTAAACTTCTTTTATTCAGCGTCTCATCAAAAATGAAAACATTTTTGAAAACTACAAGTCTCATGCGATTTAGTGGTGAAAAGATAATTTAAAAAATCGTTCTGGAAATGAGTTTACTCACAGGGTACTTTCTTTGTATACATTCCACTATACGGGACAAGCCCGGGATTTACGGGAAATCGCGGGTTTTCGTTTACCGGCGATTAAACCTCTTTCATTAAGCGTCTCATTAAAAATGAAAACATTTTTGAAAACTACGAGTCTCATACGTTCTAGTGGTGCAGAAATAATTGGAAAAATCGTTCGGGAAATCAGTTTACTCATTGGGTACTTTCTTTATATACATTCAACTATACGTGCCAAGCCCGGGATTTACGGGAAATCGCGGGTTTTCGTTTGCCGGCGATTAAACTTCTTTTATTTAGCGTCTCATCAAAAATGAAAACAAGTTTAAAAACTACAAGTCTCATGCGTTTTAGTGGTGAAAAAATAATTTAAAAAATCGTTCGGGAAATGAGTTTACTCCCTGGGTACTTTCTTTTTGTACTTTTGACTATACGGGCTAAGCCCGGGATTTACGGGAAATCGCGGGTTTTCGTTTGCCGGCGATTAAACTTCTTTTATTCAGCGTCTCATCAAAAATGAAAACACTTTTGAAAACTACAAGTCTCATGCGATTTAGTGGTGAAAAGATAATTTAAAAAATCGTTCTGGAAATGAATTTACTCACAGAGTACTTTCTTTGTATACATTCCACTATACGGGCCAAGCCCGGGATTTACGGGAAATCGCGGGTTTTCGTTTGCTGGCGATTATATTTCTTTTATTCAGCGTCTCATTAAAAATGAAATCGTTTTTGAAAACTACAAGTCTTATGCGTTTTAGTGGTGAAAAAATAATTTAAAAAATCGTTCTGGAAATGAAATTACTCACAGGGTACTTTCTTTGTACACATTCGACTATACGGGACAAGCCTGGGATTTACGGGAAATCGCGGGTTTTCGTTTGCCGGCGATTAAACCTCTTTCATAAAGCGCTCATTAAAAATGAAAACATTTTTGAGAACTACAAGTCTCATTCGTTCTAGTGGTGCAGAAATAATTTGAAAAATCGTTCGGGAAATCAGTTTACTCCTTGGGTACTTTCTTTATATACATTCAACTATACGGCCAAGCCCGGGATTTACGTGAAATCGCGGCTTTTCATTTGCCAGCGATTAAACTTCTTTTATTCAGCGTCTCATCAAAAATAAAAACAAGTTTAAAAACTACAAGTCTCATGCGTTTTAGTGGTGAAAAAATAATTTAAAAAATCGTTCGGGAAATGAGTTTACTCCCTGGGTACTTTCTTTGTATACTTTTGACTATACGGGCCAAGCCCGGGATCTACGGGAAATCGCGGGTTTTCGTTTGCCGGCGATTAAACTTCTTTTATTTAGCGTCTCATCAAAAATGAAAACATTTTTGAAAACTACAAGTCTTATGCGTTTTAGTGGTGAAAAAATAATTTAAAAAATCGCTCTGGAAATGAGTATGCTCACAGGGTACATTCTTTGTATACATTCGACTATGCGGGCCAAGCCCGGGATTTGCGGGAAATCGCGGGTTTTCGTTTGCCGGCGATTAAACCTCTTTCATTAAGCGTCTCATCAAAAATGAAAACATTTTTAAAAACTACAAGTCTCATGGGCTTTAGTGGTGAAATAATGATTTAAAAAATCGTTCGGGAAATGAGTTTACTCCCTGGGTACTTTCTTTGTATACTTTTGACTATACGGGCCAAGCCCGGGATTTACGGGAAATCGCGGGTTTTCGTTTGCCGGGGATTAAACTTCTTTTATTCAGCCTCTCATCAAAAATGAAAACATTTTTGCAAACTACAAGTCTTATGCGTTTTAGTGGTGAAAAAATAATTTAAAAAATCGTTCTGGAAATGAGTTTACTCACAGGGTACTTTCTTTGTATACTTTTGACTATACGGGCCGAGTCTGGCATTTACGGGAAATCGCAGGTTTTCGTTTGCCGGCGATTAAACTTCTTTTATTCAGCGTCTCATCAAAAATGAAAACATTTTTGAAAACTACAAGTCTCATGCGATTTAGTGGTGAAAACATAATTTAAAAAATCGTTCTGGAAATGAATTTACTCACAGAGTACTTTCTTTGTATACATTCCACTATACGGGCCAAGCCCGGGATTTACGGGAAATCGCGGGTTTTCGTTTGCTGGCGATTATATTTCTTTTTTTCAGCGTCTCATTAAAACTGAAACCGTTTTTAAAAACTACAAGTCTTATGCGTTTTAGTGGTGAAAAAATAATTTAAAAAATCGTTCTGGAAATGAGTTTACTCACAGGGTACTTTCTTTGTACACATTCGACTATACGGGACAAGCCCGGGATTTACGGGAAATCGCGGGTTTTCGTTTGCCGGCGATTAAACCTCTTTCATAAAGCGTCTCATTAAAAATGAAAACATTTTTGAGAACTACAAGTCTCATTCGTTCTAGTAGTGCAGAAATAATTTGAAAAATCGTTCGGGAAATCAGTTTACTCCTTGGGTACTTTCTTTATATACATTCAACTATACGGGCCAAGCCCGGGATTTACGGGAAATTGCGGGTTTTCATTTGCCGGCGATTAAACTTCTTTTATTCAGCGTCTCATCAAAAATAAAAACAAGTTTAAAAACTACAAGTCTCATGCGTTTTAGTGGTGAAAAAATAATTTAAAAAATCGTTCGGGAAATGAGTTTACTCCCTGGGTACTTTCTTTGTATACTTTTGACTATACGGGCCAAGCCCGGGATCTACGGGAAATCGCGGGTTTTCGTTTGCCGGCGATTAAACTTCTTTTATTCAGCGTCTCATCAAAAATGAAAACATTTTTGAAAACTACAAGTCTTATGCGTTTTAGTGGTGAAAAAATAATTTAAAAATCGCTCTGGAAATGAGTATGCTCACAGGGTACATTCTTTGTATACATTCGACTATGCGGGCCAAGCCCGGGATTTGCGGGAAATCGCGGGTTTTCGTTTGCCGGCGATTAAACCTCTTTCATTAAGCGTCTCATCAAAAATGAAAACATTTTTAAAAACTACAAGTCTCATGGGCTTTAGTGGTGAAATAATAATTTAAAAAATCGTTCTGGAAATGAGTTTACTCACAGGGTACTTTCTTTTTATACTTTTGACTATACGGGCTAAGCCCGGGATTTACGGGAAATCGCGGGTTTTCGTTTGCCGGCGATTAAACTTCTTTTATTCAGCGTCTCATCAAAAATGAAATATTTTTGAAAACTACAAGTCTTATGCGTTTTAGTGGTGAAAAAATAATTTAAAAAATCGTTCTGGAAATGAGTTTACTCACAGGGTACTTTCTTTTTATACTTTTGACTATACGGGCCGAGTCTGGAATTTACGGGAAATCGCAGGTTTTCGTTTGCCGGCGATTAAACCTCTTTCATTAAGCGTCTCATTAAAAATGAAAACATTTTTGAGAACTACAAGTCCCATTCGTTCTAGTGGTGCAGAAATAATTGGAAAAATCGTTCGGGAAATCAGTTTACTCATTGGGTACTTTCTTTATATACATTCAACTATACGTGCCAAGCCCGGGATTTACGGAAAATCGCGGGTTTTCGTTTGCCGGCGATTAAACTTCTTTTACTGAGCGTCTCATCAAGAATGAAAACATTTTTGAAAACTACAAGTCTCATTCGTTCTAGTAGTGCAGAAATAATTTGAAAAATCGTTCGGGAAATCAGTTTACTCCTTGGGTACTTTCTTTATATACATTCAACTATACGGGCCAAGCCCGGGATTTACGGGAAATTGCGGGTTTTCATTTGCCGGCGATTAAACTTCTTTTATTCAGCGTCTCATCAAAAATAAAAACAAGTTTAAAAACTACAAGTCTCATGCGTTTTAGTGGTGAAAAAATAATTTAAAAAATCGTTCGGGAAATGAGTTTACTCCCTGGGTACTTTCTTTGTATACTTTTGACTATACGGGCCAAGCCCGGAATCTACGGGAAATCGCGGGTTTTCGTTTGCCGGCGATTAAACTTCTTTTATTCAGCGTCTCATCAAAAATGAAAACATTTTTGAAAACTACAAGTCTTATGCGTTTTAGTGGTGAAAAAATAATTTAAAAATCGCTCTGGAAATGAGTATGCTCACAGGGTACATTCTTTGTATACATTCGACTATGCGGGCCAAGCCCGGGATTTGCGGGAAATCGCGGGTTTTCGTTTGCCGGCGATTAAACCTCTTTCATTAAGCGTCTCATCAAAAATGAAAACATTTTTAAAAACTACAAGTCTCATGGGCTTTAGTGGTGAAATAATAATTTAAAAAATCGTTCTGGAAATGAGTTTACTCACAGGGTACTTTCTTTTTATACTTTTGACTATACGGGCTAAGCCCGGGATTTACGGGAAATCGCGGGTTTTCGTTTGCCGGCGATTAAACTTCTTTTATTCAGCGTCTCATCAAAAATGAAATATTTTTGAAAACTACAAGTCTTATGCGTTTTAGTGGTGAAAAAATAATTTAAAAAATCGTTCTGGAAATGAGTTTACTCACAGGGTACTTTCTTTTTATACTTTTGACTATACGGGCCGAGTCTGGAATTTACGGGAAATCGCAGGTTTTCGTTTGCCGGCGATTAAACCTCTTTCATTAAGCGTCTCATTAAAAATGAAAACATTTTTGAGAACTACAAGTCCCATTCGTTCTAGTGGTGCAGAAATAATTGGAAAAATCGTTCGGGAAATCAGTTTACTCATTGGGTACTTTCTTTATATACATTCAACTATACGTGCCAAGCCCGGGATTTACGGAAAATCGCGGGTTTTCGTTTGCCGGCGATTAAACTTCTTTTACTGAGCGTCTCATCAAGAATGAAAACATTTTTGAAAACTACAAGTCTCATGCGTTTTAGTGGTGAAAAAATAATTTAAAAAATCGTTCGGGAAATGAGTTTACTCCCTGTGTACTTTCTTTGTATACATTTGACTACACGGGCCAAGCCCGGGATATACGGGAAATGGCGGGTTTTTGTTTGCCGGCGATTAAACTTCTTTTAATCAGCGTCTCATCAAAAATGGAAACATTTTTAAAAACTACAAGTCTCATGGGCTTTAGTGGTTAAATAATAATTTAAAAAATCGTTCGGGAAATGAGTTTACTCCCTGGGTACTTTCTTTGTATAATTTTGACTATACGGGCCGAGTCTGGGATTTACGGGAAATGGCGGGTTTTTGTTTGCCGGCGATTAAACTTCTTTTAATCAGCGTCTCATCAAAATTGAAAACATTTTTAAAAACTACAAGTCTCATGGGCTTTAGTGGTGAAATAATAATTTAAAAAATCGTTCGGGAAATGAGTTTACTCCCTGGGTACTTTCTTTGTATAATTTTGACTATACGGGCCGAGTCTGGGATTTACGGGAAATCGCAGGTTTTCGTTTGCCGGCGATTAAACTTCTTTTATTCAGCGTCTCATCAAAAATGAAAACATTTTTGAAAACTACGAGTCTCATACGTTCTAGTGGTGCAGAAATAATTGGAAAAATCGTTCGGGAAATCAGTTTACTCATTGGGTACTTTCTTTATATACATTCAACTATACGTGCCAAGCACGGGATTTACGGGAAATCGCGGGTTTTCGTTTGCCGGCGATTAAACTTCTTTTACTGAGCGTCTCATCAAAAATGAAAACTTTTTTGAAAACTACAAGTCTCATGCGTTTTAGTGGTGAAAAAATAATTTAAAAAATCGTTCGGGAAATGAGTTTACTCCCTGTGTACTTTCTTTGTATACTTTTGACTATACGGGCCGAGTCTGGGATTTACGGGAAATCGCAGGTTTTCGTTTGCCGGCGATTAAACTTCTTTTATTCAGCGTCTCAACAAAAATGAAAACATTTTTGAAAACTACAAGTCTCATGCGATTTAGTGGTGAAAAGATAATTTAAAAAATCGTTCTGGAAATGAGTTTACTCACAGGGTACTTTCTTTATATACATTCCACTATACGGGACAAGCCCGGGATTTACGGGAAATCGCGGGTTTTCGTTTGCCGGCGACTAAACCTCTTTCATTAAGCGTCTCATTAAAAATGAAAACATTTTTGAGAACTACAAGTCTCATTCGTTCTAGTGGTGCAGAAATAATTGGAAAAATCGTTCGGGAAATCAGTTTACTCATTGGGTTCTTTTTTTATATACATTCAACTATACGTGCCAAGCCCGGGATTTACGGAAAATCGCGGGTTTTCGTTTGCCGGCGATTAAACTTCTTTTACTGAGCGTCTCATCAAGAATGAAAACATTTTTGAAAACTACAAGTCTCATGCGTTTTAGTGGTGAAAAAATAATTTAAAAAATCGTTCGGGAAATGAGTTTACTCCCTGTGTACTTTCTTTGTATACATTTGACTACACGGGCCAAGCCCGGGATTTACGGGAAATGGCGGGTTTTTGTTTGCCGGCGATTAAACTTCTTTTAATCAGCGTCTCATCAAAAATGAAAACATTTTTAAAAACTACAAGTCTCATGGGCTTTAGTGGTTAAATAATAATTTAAAAAATCGTTCGGGAAATGAGTTTACTCCCTGGGTACTTTCTTTGTATAATTTTGACTATACGGGCCGAGTCTGGGATTTACGGGAAATGGCGGGTTTTTGTTTGCCGGCGATTAAACTTCTTTTAATCAGCGTCTCATCAAAAATGAAAACATTTTTAAAAACTACAAGTCTCATGGGCTTTAGTGGTGAAATAATAATTTAAAAAATCGTTCGGGAAATCAGTTTACTCATTGGGTACTTTCTTTATATACATTCAACTATACGTGCCAAGCACGGGATTTACGGGAAATCGCGGGTTTTCGTTTGCCGGCGATTAAACTTCTTTTACTGAGCGTCTCATCAAAAATGAAAACTTTTTTGAAAACTACAAGTCTCATGCGTTTTAGTGGTGAAAAAATAATTTAAAAAATCGTTCGGGAAATGAGTTTACTCCCTGTGTACTTTCTTTGTATACTTTTGACTATACGGGCCGAGTCTGGGATTTATGGGAAATCGCAGGTTTTCGTTTGCCGGCGATTAAACTTCTTTTATTCAGCGTCTCAACAAAAATGAAAACATTTTTGAAAACTACAAGTCTCATGCGATTTAGTGGTGAAAAGATAATTTAAAAAATCGTTCTGGAAATGAGTTTACTCACAGGGTACTTTCTTTATATACATTCCACTATACGGGACAAGCCCGGGATTTACGGGAAATCGCGGGTTTTCGTTTGCCGGCGACTAAACCTCTTTCATTAAGCGTCTCATTAAAAATGAAAACATTTTTGAGAACTACAAGTCTCATTCGTTCTAGTGGTGCAGAAATAATTGGAAAAATCGTTCGGGAAATCAGTTTACTCATTGGGTACTTTTTTTATATACATTCAACTATACGTGCCAAGCCCGGGATTTACGGAAAATCGCGGGTTTTCGTTTGCCGGCGATTAAACTTCTTTTACTGAGCGTCTCATCAAGAATGAAAACATTTTTGAAAACTACAAGTCTCATGCGTTTTAGTGGTGAAAAAATAATTTAAAAAATCGTTCGGGAAATGAGTTTACTCCCTGTGTACTTTCTTTGTATACATTTGACTACACGGGCCAAGCCCGGGATTTACGGGAAATGGCGGGTTTTTGTTTGCCGGCGATTAAACTTCTTTTAATCAGCGTCTCATCAAAAATGAAAACATTTTTAAAAACTACAAGTCTCATGGGCTTTAGTGGTTAAATAATGATTTAAAAAATCGTTCGGGAAATGAGTTTACTCCCTGGGTACTTACTTTGTATAATTTTGACTATACGGCCGAGTCTGGATATTACGGGAAATCGCAGGTTTTGGTTTGCCGGCGATTAAACTTCTTTTATTCAGCGTCTCATCAAAAATGAAAACATTTTGGAAAACTACAAGTCTCATGCGATTTAGTGGTGAAAAGATAATTTAAAAAATCGTTCTGGAAATGAGTTTACTCACAGGGTACTTTCTTTGTATACATTCGACTATACGGGACAAGCCCGGGATTTACGGGAAATCGCAGGTTTTCGTTTGCCGGCGATTAAACCTCTTTCATTAAGCGTCTCATTAAAAATGAAAACATTTTTAAAAACTACAATTCTCATTCGTTCTAGTGGTGCAGAAATAATTTGAAAAATCGTTCGGGAAATCAGTTCACTCCTTAGGTACTTTCTTTATATACATTCAACTATACGGGCCAAGCCCGGGATTTACGGGAAATCGCGGGTTTTCGTTTGCCGGCGATTAAACTTCTTTTATTCAGCGTCTCATCAAAAATGAAAACAAGTTTGAAAACTACAAGTCTCATTCGTTCTAGTGGTGCAGAAATAATTGGAAAAATCGTTCGGGAAATCAGTTTACTCATTGGGTACTTTCTTTATATACATTCAACTATACGGGCCAAGCCCGGGATTTACGGGAAATCGCGGGTTTTCGTTTGCCGGCGATTAAACCTCTTTTACTGAGCGTCTCATCAAGAATGAAAACATTTTTGAAAACTACAAGTCTCATGCGTTTTAGTGGTGAAAAAATAATTTAAAAAATCGTTCGGGAAATGAGTTTACTCCCTGTGTACTTTCTTTGTATACATTTGACTACACGGGCCAAGCCCGGGATTAACGGGAAATGGCGGGTTTTTGTTTGCCGGCGATTAAACTTCTTTTAATCAGCGTCTCATCAAAAATGAAAACATTTTTAAAAACTACAAGTCTCATGGGCTTTAGTGGTTAAATAATGATTTAAAAAATCGTTCGGGAAATGAGTTTACTCCCTGGATACTTTCTTTGTATAATTTTGACTATACGGCCGAGTCTGGGTATTACGGGAAATCGCAGGTTTTGGTTTGCCGGCGATTAAACTTCTTTTATTCAGCGTCTCATCAAAAATGAAAACATTTTTGAAAACTACAAGTCTTATGCGTTTTAGTGGTGAAAAAATAATTTAAAAAATCGCTCTGAAAATGAGTATGCTCACAGGGTACATTCTTTGTATACATTCGACTATGCGGGCCAAGCCCGGGATTTGCGGGAAATCGCGGGTTTTCGTTTGCCGGCGATTAAACCTCTTTCATTAAGCGTCTCATCAAAAATGAAAACATTTTTAAAAACTACAAGTCTCATGGGCTTTAGTGGTGAAATAATGATTTAAAAAATCGTTCGGGAAATGAGTTTACTCCCTGGGTACTTTCTTTGTATACTTTTGACTATACGGGCCAAGCCCGGGATTTACGGGAAATCGCGGGTTTTCGTTTGCCGGCGATTAAACTTCTTTTATTCAGCCTCTCATCAAAAATGAAAACATTTTTGCAAACTACAAGTCTTATGCGTTTTAGTGGTGAAAAAATAATTTAAAAAATCGTTCTGGAAATGAGTTTACTCACAGGGTACTTTCTTTGTATACTTTTGACTATACGGGCCGAGTCTGGCATTTACGGGAAATCGCAGGTTTTCGTTTGCCGGCGATTAAACTTCTTTTATTCAGCGTCTCATCAAAAATGAAAACATTTTTGAAAACTACAAGTCTCATGCGATTTAGTGGTGAAAACATAATTTAAAAAATCGTTCTGGAAATGAATTTACTCACAGAGTACTTTCTTTGTATACATTCCACTATACGGGCCAAGCCCGGGATTTACGGGAAATCGCGGGTTTTCGTTTGCTGGCGATTATATTTCTTTTTTTCAGCGTCTCATTAAAACTGAAACCGTTTTTGAAAACTACAAGTCTTATGCGTTTTAGTGGTGAAAAAATAATTTAAAAAATCGTTCTGGAAATGAGTTTACTCACAGGGTACTTTCTTTGTACACATTCGACTATACGGGACAAGCCCGGGATTTACGGGAAATCGCGGGTTTTCGTTTGCCGGCGATTAAACCTCTTTCATAAAGCGTCTCATTAAAAATGAAAACATTTTTGAGAACTACAAGTCTCATTCGTTCTAGTAGTGCAGAAATAATTTGAAAAATCGTTCGGGAAATCAGTTTACTCCTTGGGTACTTTCTTTATATACATTCAACTATACGGGCCAAGCCCGGGATTTACGGGAAATTGCGGGTTTTCATTTGCCGGCGATTAAACTTCTTTTATTCAGCGTCTCATCAAAAATAAAAACAAGTTTAAAAACTACAAGTCTCATGCGTTTTAGTGGTGAAAAAATAATTTAAAAAATCGTTCGGGAAATGAGTTTACTCCCTGGGTACTTTCTTTGTATACTTTTGACTATACGGGCCAAGCCCGGGATCTACGGGAAATCGCGGGTTTTCGTTTGCCGGCGATTAAACTTCTTTTATTCAGCGTCTCATCAAAAATGAAAACATTTTTGAAAACTACAAGTCTTATGCGTTTTAGTGGTGAAAAAATAATTTAAAAATCGCTCTGGAAATGAGTATGCTCACAGGGTACATTCTTTGTATACATTCGACTATGCGGGCCAAGCCCGGGATTTGCGGGAAATCGCGGGTTTTCGTTTGCCGGCGATTAAACCTCTTTCATTAAGCGTCTCATCAAAAATGAAAACATTTTTAAAAACTACAAGTCTCATGGGCTTTAGTGGTGAAATAATAATTTAAAAAATCGTTCTGGAAATGAGTTTACTCACAGGGTACTTTCTTTTTATACTTTTGACTATACGGGCTAAGCCCGGGATTTACGGGAAATCGCGGGTTTTCGTTTGCCGGCGATTAAACTTCTTTTATTCAGCGTCTCATCAAAAATGAAATATTTTTGAAAACTACAAGTCTTATGCGTTTTAGTGGTGAAAAAATAATTTAAAAAATCGTTCTGGAAATGAGTTTACTCACAGGGTACTTTCTTTTTATACTTTTGACTATACGGGCCGAGTCTGGAATTTACGGGAAATCGCAGGTTTTCGTTTGCCGGCGATTAAACCTCTTTCATTAAGCGTCTCATTAAAAATGAAAACATTTTTGAGAACTACAAGTCCCATTCGTTCTAGTGGTGCAGAAATAATTGGAAAAATCGTTCGGGAAATCAGTTTACTCATTGGGTACTTTCTTTATATACATTCAACTATACGTGCCAAGCCCGGGATTTACGGAAAATCGCGGGTTTTCGTTTGCCGGCGATTAAACTTCTTTTACTGAGCGTCTCATCAAAAATGAAAACATTTTTGAAAACTACAAGTCTCATGCGATTTAGTGGTGAAAAAATAATTTAAAAAATCGTTCTGGAAATGAGTTTACTCACAGGGTACTTTCTTTGTATACTTTTGACTATACGGGCCGAGTCTGGCATTTACGGGAAATCGCAGGTTTTCGTTTGCCGGCGATTAAACTTCTTTTATTCAGCGTCTCATCAAAAATGAAAACATTTTTGAAAACTACAAGTCTCATGCGATTTAGTGGTGAAAACATAATTTAAAAAATCGTTCTGGAAATGAATTTACTCACAGAGTACTTTCTTTGTATACATTCCACTATACGGGCCAAGCCCGGGATTTACGGGAAATCGCGGGTTTTCGTTTGCTGGCGATTATATTTCTTTTTTTCAGCGTCTCATTAAAACTGAAACCGTTTTTGAAAACTACAAGTCTTATGCGTTTTAGTGGTGAAAAAATAATTTAAAAAATCGTTCTGGAAATGAGTTTACTCACAGGGTACTTTCTTTGTACACATTCGACTATACGGGACAAGCCCGGGATTTACGGGAAATCGCGGGTTTTCGTTTGCCGGCGATTAAACCTCTTTCATAAAGCGTCTCATTAAAAATGAAAACATTTTTGAGAACTACAAGTCTCATTCGTTCTAGTAGTGCAGAAATAATTTGAAAAATCGTTCGGGAAATCAGTTTACTCCTTGGGTACTTTCTTTATATACATTCAACTATACGGGCCAAGCCCGGGATTTACGGGAAATTGCGGGTTTTCATTTGCCGGCGATTAAACTTCTTTTATTCAGCGTCTCATCAAAAATAAAAACAAGTTTAAAAACTACAAGTCTCATGCGTTTTAGTGGTGAAAAAATAATTTAAAAAATCGTTCGGGAAATGAGTTTACTCCCTGGTTACTTTCTTTGTATACTTTTGACTATACGGGCCAAGCCCGGGATCTACGGGAAATCGCGGGTTTTCGTTTGCCGGCGATTAAACTTCTTTTATTCAGCGTCTCATCAAAAATGAAAACATTTTTGAAAACTACAAGTCTTATGCGTTTTAGTGGTGAAAAAATAATTTAAAAATCGCTCTGGAAATGAGTATGCTCACAGGGTACATTCTTTGTATACATTCGACTATGCGGGCCAAGCCCGGGATTTGCGGGAAATCGCGGGTTTCCGTTTGCCGGCGATTAAACCTCTTTCATTAAGCGTCTCATCAAAAATGAAAACATTTTTAAAAACTACAAGTCTCATGGGCTTTAGTGGTGAAATAATAATTTAAAAAATCGTTCTGGAAATGAGTTTACTCACAGGGTACTTTCTTTTTATACTTTTGACTATACGGGCTAAGCCCGGGATTTACGGGAAATCGCGGGTTTTCGTTTGCCGGCGATTAAACTTCTTTTATTCAGCGTCTCATCAAAAATGAAATATTTTTGAAAACTACAAGTCTTATGCGTTTTAGTGGTGAAAAAATAATTTAAAAAATCGTTCTGGAAATGAGTTTACTCACAGGGTACTTTCTTTTTATACTTTTGACTATACGGGCCGAGTCTGAAATTTACGGGAAATCGCAGGTTTTCGTTTGCCGGCGATTAAACCTCTTTCATTAAGCGTCTCATTAAAAATGAAAACATTTTTGAGAACTACAAGTCCCATTCGTTCTAGTGGTGCAGAAATAATTGGAAAAATCGTTCGGGAAATCAGTTTACTCATTGGGTACTTTCTTTATATACATTCAACTATACGTGCCAAGCCCGGGATTTACGGAAAATCGCGGGTTTTCGTTTGCCGGCGATTAAACTTCTTTTACTGAGCGTCTCATCAAGAATGAAAACATTTTTGAAAACTACAAGTCTCATTCGTTCTAGTAGTGCAGAAATAATTTGAAAAATCGTTCGGGAAATCAGTTTACTCCTTGGGTACTTTCTTTATATACATTCAACTATACGGGCCAAGCCCGGGATTTACGGGAAATTGCGGGTTTTCATTTGCCGGCGATTAAACTTCTTTTATTCAGCGTCTCATCAAAAATAAAAACAAGTTTAAAAACTACAAGTCTCATGCGTTTTAGTGGTGAAAAAATAATTTAAAAAATCGTTCGGGAAATGAGTTTACTCCCTGGGTACTTTCTTTGTATACTTTTGACTATACGGGCCAAGCCCGGGATCTACGGGAAATCGCGGGTTTTCGTTTGCCGGCGATTAAACTTCTTTTATTCAGCGTCTCATCAAAAATGAAAACATTTTTGAAAACTACAAGTCTTATGCGTTTTAGTGGTGAAAAAATAATTTAAAAATCGCTCTGGAAATGAGTATGCTCACAGGGTACATTCTTTGTATACATTCGACTATGCGGGCCAAGCCCGGGATTTGCGGGAAATCGCGGGTTTTCGTTTGCCGGCGATTAAACCTCTTTCATTAAGCGTCTCATCAAAAATGAAAACATTTTTAAAAACTACAAGTCTCATGGGCTTTAGTGGTGAAATAATAATTTAAAAAATCGTTCTGGAAATGAGTTTACTCACAGGGTACTTTCTTTTTATACTTTTGACTATACGGGCTAAGCCCGGGATTTACGGGAAATCGCGGGTTTTCGTTTGCCGGCGATTAAACTTCTTTTATTCAGCGTCTCATCAAAAATGAAATATTTTTGAAAACTACAAGTCTTATGCGTTTTAGTGGTGAAAAAATAATTTAAAAAATCGTTCTGGAAATGAGTTTACTCACAGGGTACTTTCTTTTTATACTTTTGACTATACGGGCCGAGTCTGGAATTTACGGGAAATCGCAGGTTTTCGTTTGCCGGCGATTAAACCTCTTTCATTAAGCGTCTCATTAAAAATGAAAACATTTTTGAGAACTACAAGTCCCATTCGTTCTAGTGGTGCAGAAATAATTGGAAAAATCGTTCGGGAAATCAGTTTACTCATTGGGTACTTTCTTTATATACATTCAACTATACGTGCCAAGCCCGGGATTTACGGAAAATCGCGGGTTTTCGTTTGCCGGCGATTAAACTTCTTTTACTGAGCGTCTCATCAAGAATGAAAACATTTTTGAAAACTACAAGTCTCATGCGTTTTAGTGGTGAAAAAATAATTTAAAAAATCGTTCGGGAAATGAGTTTACTCCCTGTGTACTTTCTTTGTATACATTTGACTACACGGGCCAAGCCCGGGATATACGGGAAATGGCGGGTTTTTGTTTGCCGGCGATTAAACTTCTTTTAATCAGCGTCTCATCAAAAATGAAAACATTTTTAAAAACTACAAGTCTCATGGGCTTTAGTGGTTAAATAATAATTTAAAAAATCGTTCGGGAAATGAGTTTACTCCCTGGGTACTTTCTTTGTATAATTTTGACTATACGGGCCGAGTCTGGGATTTACGGGAAATGGCGGGTTTTTGTTTGCCGGCGATTAAACTTCTTTTAATCAGCGTCTCATCAAAATTGAAAACATTTTTAAAAACTACAAGTCTCATGGGCTTTAGTGGTGAAATAATAATTTAAAAAATCGTTCGGGAAATGAGTTTACTCCCTGGGTACTTTCTTTGTATAATTTTGACTATACGGGCCGAGTCTGGGATTTACGGGAAATCGCAGGTTTTCGTTTGCCGGCGATTAAACTTCTTTTATTCAGCGTCTCATCAAAAATGAAAACATTTTTGAAAACTACGAGTCTCATACGTTCTAGTGGTGCAGAAATAATTGGAAAAATCGTTCGGGAAATCAGTTTACTCATTGGGTACTTTCTTTATATACATTCAACTATACGTGCCAAGCACGGGATTTACGGGAAATCGCGGGTTTTCGTTTGCCGGCGATTAAACTTCTTTTACTGAGCGTCTCATCAAAAATGAAAACTTTTTTGAAAACTACAAGTCTCATGCGTTTTAGTGGTGAAAAAATAATTTAAAAAATCGTTCGGGAAATGAGTTTACTCCCTGTGTACTTTCTTTGTATACTTTTGACTATACGGGCCGAGTCTGGGATTTACGGGAAATCGCAGGTTTTCGTTTGCCGGCGATTAAACTTCTTTTATTCAGCGTCTCAACAAAAATGAAAACATTTTTGAAAACTACAAGTCTCATGCGATTTAGTGGTGAAAAGATAATTTAAAAAATCGTTCTGGAAATGAGTTTACTCACAGGGTACTTTCTTTATATACATTCCACTATACGGGACAAGCCCGGGATTTACGGGAAATCGCGGGTTTTCGTTTGCCGGCGACTAAACCTCTTTCATTAAGCGTCTCATTAAAAATGAAAACATTTTTGAGAACTACAAGTCTCATTCGTTCTAGTGGTGCAGAAATAATTGGAAAAATCGTTCGGGAAATCAGTTTACTCATTGGGTACTTTTTTTATATACATTCAACTATACGTGCCAAGCCCGGGATTTACGGAAAATCGCGGGTTTTCGTTTGCCGGCGATTAAACTTCTTTTACTGAGCGTCTCATCAAGAATGAAAACATTTTTGAAAACTACAAGTCTCATGCGTTTTAGTGGTGAAAAAATAATTTAAAAAATCGTTCGGGAAATGAGTTTACTCCCTGTGTACTTTCTTTGTATACATTTGACTACACGGGCCAAGCCCGGGATTTACGGGAAATGGCGGGTTTTTGTTTGCCGGCGATTAAACTTCTTTTAATCAGCGTCTCATCAAAAATGAAAACATTTTTAAAAACTACAAGTCTCATGGGCTTTAGTGGTTAAATAATAATTTAAAAAATCGTTCGGGAAATGAGTTTACTCCCTGGGTACTTTCTTTGTATAATTTTGACTATACGGGCCGAGTCTGGGATTTACGGGAAATGGCGGGTTTTTGTTTGCCGGCGATTAAACTTCTTTTAATCAGCGTCTCATCAAAAATGAAAACATTTTTAAAAACTACAAGTCTCATGGGCTTTAGTGGTGAAATAATAATTTAAAAAATCGTTCGGGAAATGAGTTTACTCCCTGGGTACTTTCTTTGTATAATTTTGACTATACGGGCCGAGTCTGGGATTTACGGGAAATCGCAGGTTTTCGTTTGCCGGCGATTAAACTTCTTTTATTCAGCGTCTCATCAAAAATGAAAACATTTTTGAAAACTACGAGTCTCATACGTTCTAGTGGTGCAGAAATAATTGGAAAAATCGTTCGGGAAATCAGTTTACTCATTGGGTACTTTCTTTATATACATTCAACTATACGTGCCAAGCACGGGATTTACGGGAAATCGCGGGTTTTCGTTTGCCGGCGATTAAACTTCTTTTACTGAGCGTCTCATCAAAAATGAAAACTTTTTTGAAAACTACAAGTCTCATGCGTTTTAGTGGTGAAAAAATAATTTAAAAAATCGTTCGGGAAATGAGTTTACTCCCTGTGTACTTTCTTTGTATACTTTTGACTATACGGGCCGAGTCTGGGATTTATGGGAAATCGCAGGTTTTCGTTTGCCGGCGATTAAACTTCTTTTATTCAGCGTCTCAACAAAAATGAAAACATTTTTGAAAACTACAAGTCTCATGCGATTTAGTGGTGAAAAGATAATTTAAAAAATCGTTCTGGAAATGAGTTTACTCACAGGGTACTTTCTTTATATACATTCCACTATACGGGACAAGCCCGGGATTTACGGGAAATCGCGGGTTTTCGTTTGCCGGCGACTAAACCTCTTTCATTAAGCGTCTCATTAAAAATGAAAACATTTTTGAGAACTACAAGTCTCATTCGTTCTAGTGGTGCAGAAATAATTGGAAAAATCGTTCGGGAAATCAGTTTACTCATTGGGTACTTTTTTTATATACATTCAACTATACGTGCCAAGCCCGGGATTTACGGAAAATCGCGGGTTTTCGTTTGCCGGCGATTAAACTTCTTTTACTGAGCGTCTCATCAAGAATGAAAACATTTTTGAAAACTACAAGTCTCATGCGTTTTAGTGGTGAAAAAATAATTTAAAAAATCGTTCGGGAAATGAGTTTACTCCCTGTGTACTTTCTTTGTATACATTTGACTACACGGGCCAAGCCCGGGATTTACGGGAAATGGCGGGTTTTTGTTTGCCGGCGATTAAACTTCTTTTAATCAGCGTCTCATCAAAAATGAAAACATTTTTAAAAACTACAAGTCTCATGGGCTTTAGTGGTTAAATAATGATTTAAAAAATCGTTCGGGAAATGAGTTTACTCCCTGGGTACTTACTTTGTATAATTTTGACTATACGGCCGAGTCTGGATATTACGGGAAATCGCAGGTTTTGGTTTGCCGGCGATTAAACTTCTTTTATTCAGCGTCTCATCAAAAATGAAAACATTTTGGAAAACTACAAGTCTCATGCGATTTAGTGGTGAAAAGATAATTTAAAAAATCGTTCTGGAAATGAGTTTACTCACAGGGTACTTTCTTTGTATACATTCGACTATACGGGACAAGCCCGGGATTTACGGGAAATCGCAGGTTTTCGTTTGCCGGCGATTAAACCTCTTTCATTAAGCGTCTCATTAAAAATGAAAACATTTTTAAAAACTACAATTCTCATTCGTTCTAGTGGTGCAGAAATAATTTGAAAAATCGTTCGGGAAATCAGTTCACTCCTTAGGTACTTTCTTTATATACATTCAACTATACGGGCCAAGCCCGGGATTTACGGGAAATCGCGGGTTTTCGTTTGCCGGCGATTAAACTTCTTTTATTCAGCGTCTCATCAAAAATGAAAACAAGTTTGAAAACTACAAGTCTCATTCGTTCTAGTGGTGCAGAAATAATTGGAAAAATCGTTCGGGAAATCAGTTTACTCATTGGGTACTTTCTTTATATACATTCAACTATACGGGCCAAGCCCGGGATTTACGGGAAATCGCGGGTTTTCGTTTGCCGGCGATTAAACCTCTTTTACTGAGCGTCTCATCAAGAATGAAAACATTTTTGAAAACTACAAGTCTCATGCGTTTTAGTGGTGAAAAAATAATTTAAAAAATCGTTCGGGAAATGAGTTTACTCCCTGTGTACTTTCTTTGTATACATTTGACTACACGGGCCAAGCCCGGGATTAACGGGAAATGGCGGGTTTTTGTTTGCCGGCGATTAAACTTCTTTTAATCAGCGTCTCATCAAAAATGAAAACATTTTTAAAAACTACAAGTCTCATGGGCTTTAGTGGTTAAATAATGATTTAAAAAATCGTTCGGGAAATGAGTTTACTCCCTGGATACTTTCTTTGTATAATTTTGACTATACGGCCGAGTCTGGGTATTACGGGAAATCGCAGGTTTTGGTTTGCCGGCGATTAAACTTCTTTTATTCAGAGTCTCATCAAAAATGAAAACATTTTTGAAAACTACAAGTCTCATGCGATTTAGTGGTGAAAAGATAATTTAAAAAATCGTTCTGGAAATGAGTTTACTCACAGGGTACTTCCTTTGTATACATTCGACTATACGGGACAAGCCCGGGATTTACGGGAAATCGCAGGTTTTCGTTTGCCGGCGATTAAACCTCTTTCATTAAGCGTCTCATTAAAAATGAAAACATTTTTGAGAACTACAATTCTCATTCGTTCTAGTGGTGCAGAAATAATTTGAAAAATCGTTCGGGAAATCAGTTTACTCCTTGGGTACTTTCTTTATATACATTCAACTATACGGGCCAAGCCCGGGATTTACGGGAAATCGCGGGTTTTCGTTTGCCGGCGATTAAACTTCTTTTATTCAGCGTCTCATCAAAAATGAAAACAAGTTTGAAAACTACAAGTCTCATTCGTTCTAGTGGTGCAGAAATAATTGGAAAAATCGTTCGGGAAATCAGTTTACTCATTGGGTACTTTCTTTATATACATTCAACTATACGTGCCAAGCCCGGGATTTACGGAAAATCGCGGGTTTTCGTTTGCCGGCGATTAAACTTCTTTTACTGAGCGTCTCATCAAGAATGAAAACATTTTTGAAAACTACAAGTCTCATGCGTTTTAGTGGTGAAAAAATAATTTAAAAAATCGTTCGGGAAATGAGTTTACTTCCTGTGTACTTTCTTTGTATACATTTGACTACACGGGCCAAGCCCGGGATTTACGGGAAATGGCGGGTTTTTGTTTGCCGGCGATTAAACTTCTTTTAATCAGCGTCTCATCAAAAATGAAAACATTTTTAAAAACTACAAGTCTCATGGGCTTTAGTGGTTAAATAATGATTTAAAAAATCGTTCGGGAAATGAGTTTACTCCCTGGGTACTTTCTTTGTATACATTCCACTATACGGGCCAAGCCCGGGATTTACGGGAAATCGCGGGTTTTCGTTTGCCGGCGATTAAACTTCTTTTATTCAGCGTCTCATCAAAAATGAAAACAAGTTTAAAAACTACAAGTCTCATGCGTTTTAGTGGTGAAAAAATAATTTTAAAAATCGTTCGGGAAATGAGTTTACTCCCTGGGTACTTTCTTTTTATACTTTTGACTATACGGGCCAAGCCCGGGATTTACGGGAAATCGCGGGTTTTCGTTTGCTGGCGATTAAACTTCTTTTATTCAGCGTCTCATCAAAAATGAAAACATTTTTGAAAACTACGAGTCTCATACGTTTTAGTGGTGCAGAAATAATTGGAAAAATCGTTCGGGAAATCAGTTTACTCATTGGGTACTTCCTTTATATACATTCAACTATACGTGCCAAGCCCGGAATTTACGGGAAATCGCGGGTTTTCGTTTGCCGGCGATTAAACTTCTTTTATTGAGCGTCTCATCAAAAATGAAAACATTTTTGAAAACTACAAATCTCATGCGTTTTAGTGTTGAAAAAATAATTTAAAAAATCGCTCGGGAAATGAGTTTACTCCCTGTGTACTTTCTTTGTA
This sequence comes from Hydractinia symbiolongicarpus, assembly GCF_029227915.1. Lineage (NCBI taxonomy): Eukaryota > Metazoa > Cnidaria > Hydrozoa > Anthoathecata > Hydractiniidae > Hydractinia > Hydractinia symbiolongicarpus. The sequence goes on from NC_079881.1 coordinate 27,507,812, forward strand.
TACATTTGACTACACGGGCCAAGCCCGGGATTTACGGGAAATGGCGGGTTTTCGTTTGCCGGCGATTAAACTTCTTTTAATCAGCGTCTCATCAAAAATGAAAACATTTTTGAAAACTACAAGTCTCATGGGCTTTAGTGGTTAAATAATAATTTAAAAAATCGTTCGGGAAATGAGTTTACTCCCTGGGTACTTTCTTTGTATACATTCGACTATACGGGACAAGCCCGGGATTTACGGGAAATCGCAGGTTTTCGTTTGCCGGCGATTAAACCTCTTTCATTAAGCGTCTCATTAAAATTGAAAACATTTTTGAGAACTACAAGTCTCATTCGTTCTAGTGGTGCAGAAATAATTTGAAAAATCGTTCGGGAAATCAGTTTACTCCTTGGGTACTTTCTTTATATACATTCAACTATACCGGCCAAGCCCGGGATTTACGGGAAATCGCGGGTTTCCGTTTGCCGGCGATTAAACTTCTTTTAATCAGCGTCTCATCAAAAATGAAAACAAGTTTAAAAACTACAAGTCTCATGCGTTTTAGTGGTGAAAAAATAATTTAAAAAATCGTTCGGGAAATGAGTTTACTCCCTGGGTACTTTCTTTTTATACTTTTGACTATACGGGCTAAGCCCGGGATTTACGGGAAATCGCGGGTTTTCGTTTGCCGGCGATTAAACTTCTTTTATTCAGCGTCTCATCAAAAATGAAATATTTTTGAAAACTACATGTCTTATGCGTTTTAGTGGTGAAAAAATAATTTAAAAAATCGTTCTGGAAATGAGTTTACCCACAGGGTACTTTCTTTGTATACTTTTGACTATACGGGCCGAGTCTGGAATTTACGGGACATCGCAGGTTTTCGTTTGCCGGCGATTAAACTTCTTTTATTCAGCGTCTCATCAAAAAGGAAAACATTTTTGAAAACTACAAGTCTCATGCGATTTAGTGGTGAAAAGATAATTTAAAAAATCGTTCTGGAAATGAGTTTACTCACAGGGTACTTTCTTTGTATACATTCCACTATACGGGACAAGCCCGGTATTTACGGGAAATCGCGGGTTTTCGTTTGCCGGCGATTAAACCTTTTTCATTAAGCGTCTCATTAAAAATGAAAACATTTTTGAAAACTACGAGTCTCATACGTTCTAGTGGTGCAGAAATAATTGGAAAAATCGTTCGGGAAATCAGTTTACTCATTGGGTACTTTCTTTATATACATTCAACTATACGTGCCAAGCCCGGGATTTGCGGGAAATCGCGGGTTTTCGTTTGCCGGCGATTAAACTTCTTTTACTGAGCGTCTCATCAAAAATGAAAACATTTTTGAAAACTACAAGTCTCATGCGTTTTAGTGGTGAAAAAATAATTTAAAAAATCGTTCGGGAAATGAGTTTACTCCCTGTGTACTTTCTTTGTATACTTTTGACTATACGGGCCGAGTCTGGGATTTACGGGAAATCGCAGGTTTTCGTTTGCCGGCGATTAAACTTCTTTTATTCAGCGTCTCATCAAAAATGAAAACATTTTTGAAAACTACAAGTCTCATGCGATTTAGTGGTGAAAAGATAATTTAAAAAATCGTTCTGGAAATGAGTTTACTCACAGGGTACTTTCTTTGTATACATTCCACTATACGGGACAGGCCCGGGATTTACGGGAAATCGCGGGTTTTCGTTTGCCGGCGATTAAACCTCTTTCATTAAGCGTCTCATTAAAAATGAAAACATTTTTAAAAACTACGAGTCTCATACGTTCTAGTGGTGCAGAAATAATTGGAAAAATCGTTCGGGAAATCAGTTTACTCATTGGGTACTTTCTTTATATACATTCAACTATACGTGCCAAGCCCGGGATTTACGGGAAATCGCGGGTTTTCGTTTGCCGGCGATTAAACTTCTTTTACTGAGCGTCTCATCAAAAATGAAAACATTTTTGAAAACTACAAGTCTCATGCGTTTTAGTGGTGAAAAAATAATTTAAAAAATCGTTCGGGAAATGAGTTTACTCCCTGTGTACTTTCTTTGTATACTTTTGACTATACGGGCCGAGTCTGGGATTTACGGGAAATCGCAGGTTTTCGTTTGCCGGCGATTAAACCTCTTTCATTAAGCGTCTCATTAAAAATGAAAACATTTTTGAGAACTACAAGTCTCATTCGTTCTAGTGGTGCAGAAATAATTTGAAAAATCGTTCGGGAAATCAGTTTACTCCTTGGGTACTTTCTTTATATACATTCAACTATACCGGCCAAGCCCGGGATTTACGGGAAATCGCGGGTTTTCGTTTGCCGGCGATTAAACTTCTTTTATTCAGCGTCTCATCAAAAATGAAAACAAGTTTAAAAACTACAAGTCTCATGCGTTTTAGTGGTGAAAAAATAATTTAAAAAATCGTTTGGGAAATGAGTTTACTCCCTGGGTACTTTCTTTTTATACTTTTGACTATACGGGCTAAGCCCGGGATTTACGGGAAATCGCGGGTTTTCGTTTGCCGGCGATTAAACTTCTTTTATTCAGCGTCTCATCAAAAATGAAAACACTTTTGAAAACTACAAGTCTCATGCGATTTAGTGGTGAAAAGATAATTTAAAAAATCGTTCTGGAAATGAATTTACTCACAGAGTACTTTCTTTGTATACATTCCACTATACGGGCCAAGCCCGGGATTTACGGGAAACCGCGGGTTTTTGTTTGCTGGCGATTATATTTCTTTTATTCAGCGTCTCATTAAAAATGAAATCGTTTTTAAAAACTACAAGTCTTATGCGTTTTAGTGGTGAAAAAATAATTTAAAAAATCGTTCTGGAAATGAAATTACTCACAGGGTACTTTCTTTGTACACATTCGACTATACGGGACAAGCCCGGGATTTACGGGAAATCGCGGGTTTTCGTTTGCCGGCGATTAAACCTCTTTCATAAAGCGCTCATTAAAAATGAAAACATTTTTGAGAACTACAAGTCTCATTCGTTCTAGTGGTGCAGAAATAATTTGAAAAATCGTTCGGGAAATCAGTTTACTCCTTGGGTACTTTCTTTATATACATTCAACTATACGGCCAAGCCCGGGATTTACGTGAAATCGCGGGTTTTCATTTGCCGGCGATTAAACTTCTTTTATTCAGCGTCTCATCAAAAATAAAAACAAGTTTAAAAACTACAAGTCTCATGCGTTTTAGTGGTGAAAAAATAATTTAAAAAATCGTTCGGGAAATGAGTTTACTCCCTGGGTACTTTCTTTGTATACTTTTGACTATACGGGCCAAGCCCGGGATCTACGGGAAATCGCGGGTTTTCGTTTGCCGGCGATTAAACTTCTTTTATTCAGCGTCTCATCAAAAATGAAAACATTTTTGAAAACTACAAGTCTTATGAGTTTTAGTGGTGAAAAAATAATTTAAAAAATCGCTCTGGAAATGATTATGCTCACAGGGTACATTCTTTGTATACATTCGACTATGCGGGCCAAGCCCGGGATTTGCGGGAAATCGCGGGTTTTCGTTTGCCGGCGATTAAACCTCTTTCATTAAGCGTCTCATCAAAAATGAAAACATTTTTAAAAACTACAAGTGTCATGGGCTTTAGTGGTGAAATAATAATTTAAAAAATCGTTCGGGAAATGAGTTTACTCCCTGGGTACTTTCTTTGTATACTTTTGACTATACGGGCCAAGCCCGGGATTTACGTGAAATCGCGGGTTTTCGTTTGCCGGCGATTAAACTTCTTTTATTCAGCCTCTCTTCAAAAATGAAATCATTTTTGCAAACTACAAGTCTTATGCGTTTTAGTGGTGAAAATAAATTTAAAAAATCGTTCTGGAAATGAGTTTACTCACAGGGTACTTTCTTTGTATACTTTTGACTATACGGGCCGAGTCTGGCATTTACGGGAAATCGCAGGTTTTCGTTTGCCGGCGATTAAACTTCTTTTATTCAGCGTCTCATCAAAAATGAAAACATTTTTGAAAACTACAAGTCTTATGCGATTTAGTGGTGAAAACATAATTTAAAAAATCGTTCTGGAAATGAATTTACTCACAGAGTACTTTCTTTGTATACATTCCACTATACGGGCCAAGCCCGGGATTTACGGGAAATCGCGGGTTTTCGTTTGCTGGCGATTATATTTCTTTTATTCAGCGTCTCATTAAAAATGAAATCGTTTTTGAAAACTACAAGTCTTATGCGTTTTAGTGGTGAAAAAATAATTTAAAAAATCGTTCTGGAAATGAGTTTACTCACAGGGTACTTTCTTTGTACACATTCGACTATACGGGACAAGCCCGGGATTTACGGGAAATCGCGGGTTTTCGTTTGCCGGCGATTAAACCTCTTTCATAAAGCGTCTCATTAAAAATGAAAACATTTTTGAGAACTACAAGTCTCATTCGTTCTAGTGGTGCAGAAATAATTTGAAAAATCGTTCGGGAAATCAGTTTACTCCTTGGGTACTTTCTTTATATACATTCAACTATACGGGCCAAGCCCGGGATTTACGGGAAATCGCGGGTTTTCATTTGCCGGCGATTAAACTTCTTTTATTCAGCGTCTCATCAAAAATAAAAACAAGTTTAAAAACTACAAGTCTCATGCGTTTTAGTGGTGAAAAAATAATTTAAGAAATCGTTCGGAAAATGAGTTTACTCCCTGGGTACTTTCTTTGTATACTTTTGACTATACGGGCCAAGCCCGGGATCTACGGGAATTCGCGGGTTTTCGTTTGCCGGCGATTAAACTTCTTTTATTCAGCGTCTCATCAAAAATGAAAACATTTTTGAAAACTACAAGTCTTATGCGTTTTAGTGGTGAAAAAATAATTTAAAAAATCGCTCTGGAAATGAGTATGCTCACAGGGTACATTCTTTGTATACATTCGACTATGCGGGACAAGCCCGGGATTTGCGGGAAATCGCGGGTTTTCGTTTGCCGGCGATTAAACCTCTTTCATAAAGCGTCTCATTAAAAATGAAAACATTTTTGAGAACTACAAGTCTCATTCGTTCTAGTGGTGCAGAAATAATTTGAAAAATCGTTCGGGAAATCAGTTTACTCCTTGGGTACTTTCTTTATATACATTCAACTATACGGGCCAAGCCCGGGATTTACGGGAAATCGCGGGTTTTCATTTGCCGGCGATTAAACTTCTTTTATTCAGCGTCTCATCAAAAATAAAAACAAGTTTAAAAACTACAAGTCTCATGCGTTTTAGTGGTGAAAAAATAATTTAAAAAATCGTTCGGGAAATGAGTTTACTCCCTGGGTACTTTCTTTGTATACTTTTGACTATACGGGCCAAGCCCGGGATCTACGGGAAATCGCGGGTTTTCGTTTGCCGGCGATTAAACTTCTTTTATTCAGCGTCTCATCAAAAATGAAAACATTTTTGAAAACTACAAGTCTTATGCGTTTTAGTGGTGAAAAAATAATTTAAAAAATCGCTCTGGAAATGAGTATGCTCAAAGGGTACATTCTTTGTATACATTCGACTATGCGGGCCAAGCCCGGGATTTGCGGGAAATCGCGGGTTTTCGTTTGCCGGCGATTAAACCTCTTTCATTAAGCGTGTCATCAAAAATGAAAACATTTTTAAAAACTACAAGTCTCATGGGCTTTAGTGGTGAAATAATAATTTAAAAAATCGTTCAGGAAATGAGTTTACTCCCTGGGTACTTTCTTTGTATACTTTTGACTATACGGGCCAAGCCCGGGATTTACGGGAAATCGCGTGTTTTCGTTTGCCGGCGATTAATCTTCTTTTATTCAGCCTCTCTTCAAAAATGAAAACATTTTTGCAAACTACAAGTCTTATGCGTTTTAGTGGTGAAAAAATAATTTAAAAAATCGTTCTGGAATTGAGTTTACTCACAGGGTACTTTCTTTGTATACATTCGACTATGCGGGCCAAGCCCGGGATTTGCGGGAAATCGCGGGTTTTCGTTTGCCGGCGATTAAACCTCTTTCATTAAGCGTCTCATCAAAAATGAAAACATTTTTAAAAACTACAAGTCTCATGGGCTTTAGTGGTGAAATAATAATTTAAAAAATCGTTCAGGAAATGAGTTTACTCCCTGGGTACTTTCTTTGTATACTTTTGACTATACGGGCCAAGCCCGGGATTTACGGGAAATCGCGGGTTTTCGTTTGCCGGCGATTAATCTTCTTTTATTCAGCCTCTCTTCAAAAATGAAAACATTTTTGCAAACTACAAGTCTTATGCGTTTTAGTGGTGAAAAAATAATTTAAAAAATCGTCCTGGAAATGAGTTTACTCACAGGGTACTTTTTTGTATACATTGGACTATACGGGCCAAGCCCGGGATTTGTGGAAAATCGCGGGTTTTCGTTTGCCGGCGATTAAACCTCTTTCACTAAGCGTCTCATCAAAAATAAAAACATTTTTGAAAACTACAAGTCTTATGCGTTTTAGTGGTGAAAAAATAATTTAAAAAATCGCTCTGGAAATGAGTATGCTCACAGGGTACATTCTTTGTATACATTCGACTATGCGGGACAAGCCCGGGATTTGCGGGAAATCGCGGGTTTTCGTTTGCCGGCGATTAAACCTCTTTCATAAAGCGTCTCATTAAAAATGAAAACATTTTTGAGAACTACAAGTCTCATTCGTTCTAGTGGTGCAGAAATAATTTGAAAAATCGTTCGGGAAATCAGTTTACTCCTTGGGTACTTTCTTTATATACATTCAACTATACGGGCCAAGCCCGGGATTTACGGGAAATCGCGGGTTTTCATTTGCCGGCGATTAAACTTCTTTTATTCAGCGTCTCATCAAAAATAAAAACAAGTTTAAAAACTACAAGTCTCATGCGTTTTAGTGGTGAAAAAATAATTTAAAAAATCGTTCGGGAAATGAGTTTACTCCCTGGGTACTTTCTTTGTATACTTTTGACTATACGGGCCAAGCCCGGGATCTACGGGAAATCGCGGGTTTTCGTTTGCCGGCGATTAAACTTCTTTTATTCAGCGTCTCATCAAAAATGAAAACATTTTTGAAAACTACAAGTCTTATGCGTTTTAGTGGTGAAAAAATAATTTAAAAAATCGCTCTGGAAATGAGTATGCTCAAAGGGTACATTCTTTGTATACATTCGACTATGCGGGCCAAGCCCGGGATTTGCGGGAAATCGCGGGTTTTCGTTTGCCGGCGATTAAACCTCTTTCATTAAGCGTGTCATCAAAAATGAAAACATTTTTAAAAACTACAAGTCTCATGGGCTTTAGTGGTGAAATAATAATTTAAAAAATCGTTCAGGAAATGAGTTTACTCCCTGGGTACTTTCTTTGTATACTTTTGACTATACGGGCCAAGCCCGGGATTTACGGGAAATCGCGTGTTTTCGTTTGCCGGCGATTAATCTTCTTTTATTCAGCCTCTCTTCAAAAATGAAAACATTTTTGCAAACTACAAGTCTTATGCGTTTTAGTGGTGAAAAAATAATTTAAAAAATCGTTCTGGAATTGAGTTTACTCACAGGGTACTTTCTTTGTATACATTCGACTATGCGGGCCAAGCCCGGGATTTGCGGGAAATCGCGGGTTTTCGTTTGCCGGCGATTAAACCTCTTTCATTAAGCGTCTCATCAAAAATGAAAACATTTTTAAAAACTACAAGTCTCATGGGCTTTAGTGGTGAAATAATAATTTAAAAAATCGTTCAGGAAATGAGTTTACTCCCTGGGTACTTTCTTTGTATACTTTTGACTATACGGGCCAAGCCCGGGATTTACGGGAAATCGCGGGTTTTCGTTTGCCGGCGATTAATCTTCTTTTATTCAGCCTCTCTTCAAAAATGAAAACATTTTTGCAAACTACAAGTCTTATGCGTTTTAGTGGTGAAAAAATAATTTAAAAAATCGTCCTGGAAATGAGTTTACTCACAGGGTACTTTTTTGTATACATTGGACTATACGGGCCAAGCCCGGGATTTGTGGAAAATCGCGGGTTTTCGTTTGCCGGCGATTAAACCTCTTTCACTAAGCGTCTCATCAAAAATAAAAACATTTTTGAAAACTACAAGTCTTATGCGTTTTAGTGGTGAAAAAATAATTTAAAAAATCGTTCTGGAAATGAGTTTACTCACAGGGTACTTTCTTTGTACACATTCGACTATACGGGACAAGCCCGGGATTTACGGGAAATTGCGGGTTTTCGTTTGCCGGCAATAAAACCTCTTTCATAAAGCGTCTCATTAAAAATGAAAACATTTTTGAGAACTACAAGTCTCATTCGTTCTAGTGGTGCAGAAATAACTTGAAAAATCGTTCGGGAAATGAGTTTACTCCCTGTGTACTTTCTTTGTATACATTTGACTACACGGGCCAAGCCCGGGATTTACGGGAAATGGCGGGTTTTTGTTTGCCGGCGATTAAACTTCTTTTAATCAGCGTCTCATCAGAAATGAAAACATTTTTAAAAACTACAAGTCTCATGGGCTTTAGTGGTTAAATAATGATTTAAAAAATCGTTCAGGAAATGAGTTTACTCCCTGGGTACTTTCTTTGTATACTTTTGACTATACGGGCCAAGCCCGGGATTTACGGGAAATCGCGTGTTTTCGTTTGCCGGCGATTAATCTTCTTTTATTCAGCCTCTCTTCAAAAATGAAAACATTTTTGCAAACTACAAGTCTTATGCGTTTTAGTGGTGAAAAAATAATTTAAAAAATCGTTCTGGAATTGAGTTTACTCACAGGCTACTTTCTTTGTATACATTCGACTATGCGGGCCAAGCCCGGGATTTGCGGGAAATCGCGGGTTTTCGTTTGCCGGCGATTAAACCTCTTTCATTAAGCGTCTCATCAAAAATGAAAACATTTTTAAAAACTACAAGTCTCATGGGCTTTAGTGGTGAAATAATAATTTAAAAAATCGTTCAGGAAATGAGTTTACTCCCTGGGTACTTTCTTTGTATACTTTTGACTATACGGGCCAAGCCCGTGATTTACGGGAAATCGCGGGTTTTCGTTTGCCGGCGATTAATCTTCTTTTATTCAGCCTCTCTTCAAAAATGAAAACATTTTTGCAAACTACAAGTCTTATGCGTTTTAGTGGTGAAAAAATAATTTAAAAAATCGTCCTGGAAATGAGTTTACTCACAGGGTACTTTTTTGTATACATTGGACTATACGGGCCAAGCCCGGGATTTGCGGAAAATCGCGGGTTTTCGTTTGCCGGCGATTAAACCTCTTTCACTAAGCGTCTCATCAAAAATAAAAACATTTTTGAAAACTACAAGTCTTATGCGTTTTAGTGGTGAAAAAATAATTTAAAAAATCGTTCTGGAAATGAGTTTACTCACAGGGTACTTTCTTTGTACACATTCGACTATACGGGACAAGCCCGGGATTTACGGGAAATTGCGGGTTTTCGTTTGCCGGCAATAAAACCTCTTTCATAAAGCGTCTCATTAAAAATGAAAACATTTTTGAGAACTACAAGTCTCATTCGTTCTAGTGGTGCAGAAATAACTTGAAAAATCGTTCGGGAAATGAGTTTACTCCCTGTGTACTTTCTTTGTATACATTTGACTACACGGGCCAAGCCCGGGATTTACGGGAAATGGCGGGTTTTTGTTTGCCGGCGATTAAACTTCTTTTAATCAGCGTCTCATCAGAAATGAAAACATTTTAAAAACTACAAGTCTCATGGGCTTTAGTGGTTAAATAATGATTTAAAAAATCGTTCGGGAAATGAGTTTACTCCCTGGGTACTTTCTTTGTATAATTTTGACTATACGGGCCGAGTCTGGGATTTACGGGAAATCGCAGGTTTTGGTTTGCCGGCGATTAAACTTCTTTTATTCAGCGTCTCATCAAAAATGAAAACATTTTTGAAAACTACAAGTCTCATGCGATTTAGTGGTGAAAAGATAATTTAAAAAATCGTTCTGGAAATGAGTTTACTCACAGGGTACTTTCTTTGTATACATTCGACTATACGGGACAAGCCCGGGATTTACGGGAAATCGCAGGTTTTCGTTTGCCGGCGATTAAACCTCTTTCATTAAGCGTCTCATTAAAAATGAAAACATTTTTGAGAGCTACAAGTCTCATTCGTTCTAGTGGTGCAGAAATAATTTGAAAAATCGTTCGGGAAATCAGTTTACTCCTTGGGTACTTTCTTTATATACATTCAACTATACGGGCCAAGCCCGGGATTTACGGGAAATCGCGGGTTTTCGTTTGCCGGCGATTAAACTTCTTTTATTCAGCGTCTCATCAAAAATGAAAACAAGTTTAAAAACTACAAGTCTCATGCGTTTTAGTGTTGAAAAAATAATTTAAAAAATCGTTCGGGAAATGAGTTTACTCCCTGTGTACTTTCTTTGTATACATTTGACTACACGGGCCAAGCCCGGGATTTACGGGAAATGGCGGGTTTTCGTTTGCCGGCGATTAAACTTCTTTTGATCAGCGTCTCATCAAAAATGAAAACATTTTTGAAAACTACAAGTCTCATGGGCTTTAGTGGTTAAATAATAATTTAAAAAATCGTTCGGGAAATGAGTTTACTCCCTGGGTACTTTCTTTGTATACATTTGACTACACGGGCCAAGCCCGGGATTTACGGGAAATGGCGGGTTTTCGTTTGCCGGCGGATAAAGTTCTTTTATTCAGCCTCTCATCAAAAATGAAAACATTTTTGAAAACTACAAGTCTCATGCGATTTAGTGGTGAAAAGATAATTTAAAAAATCGTTCTGGAAATGAGTTTACTCACAGGGTACTTTCTTTGTATACATTCCACTATACGGGACAAGCCCGGGATTTACGGGAAATCGCGGGTTTTCGTTTGACGGCGATTAAACCTCTTTCATTAAGCGTCTCATTAAAAATGAAAACATTTTTGAAAACTACGAGTCTCATACGTTCTAGTGGTGCAGAAATAATTGGAAAAATCGTTCGGGAAATCAGTTTACTCATTGGGTACTTTCTTTATATACATTCAACTATACGTGCCAAGCCCGGGATTTACGGGAAATCGCGGGTTTTCGTTTGCCGGCGATTAAACTTCTTTTACTGAGCGTCTCATCAAAAATGAAAACATTTTTGAAAACTACAAGTCTCATGCGTTTTAGTGGTGAAAAAATAATTTAAAAAATCGTTCGGGAAATGAGTTTACTCCCTGTGTACTTTCTTTGTATACTTTTGACTACACGGGCCGAGTCTGGGATTTACGGGAAATCGCAGGTTTTCGTTTGCCGGCGATTAAACCTCTTTCTATAAGCGTCTCATTAAAAATGAAAACATTTTTGAGAACTACAAGTCTCATTCGTTCTAGTGGTGCAGAAATAATTTGAAAAATCGTTCGGGAAATCAGCTTACTCCTTGGGTACTTTCTTTATATACATTCAACTATACCGGCCAAGCCCGGGATTTACGGGAAATCGCGGGTTTTCGTTTGCCGGCGATTAAACTTCTTTTATTCAGCGTCTCATCAAAAATGAAAACAAGTTTAAAAACTACAAGTCTCATGCGTTTTAGTGGTGAAAAAATAATTTAAAAAATCGTTCGGGAAATGAGTTTACTCCCTGGGTACTTTCTTTTTATACTTTTGACTATACGGGCTAAGCCCGGGATTTACGGGAAATCGCGGGTTTTCGTTTGCCGGCGATTAAACTTCTTTTATTCAGCGTCTCATCAAAAATGAAAACACTTTTGAAAACTACAAGTCTCATGCGATTTAGTGGTGAAAAGATAATTTAAAAAATCGTTCTGGAAATGAGTTTACTCACAGGGTACTTTCTTTGTATACATTCCACTATACGGGACAAGCCCGGGATTTACGGGAAATCGCGGGTTTTCCTTTGCCGGCGATTAAACCTTTTTCATTAAGCGTCTCATTAAAAATGAAAACATTTTTGAAAACTACGAGTCTCATACGTTCTAGTGGTGCAGAAATAATTGGAAAAATCGTTCTGGAAATGAGTTTACTCACAGGGTACTTTCTTTGTATACATTCCACTATACGGGACAAGCCCGGGATTTACGGGAAATCGCGGGTTTTCGTTTGCCGGCGATTAAACCTCTTTCATTAAGCGTCTCATTAAAAATGAAAACATTTTTGAAAACTACGAGTCTCATACGTTCTAGTGGTGCAGAAATAATTGGAAAAATCGTTCCGGAAATCAGTTTACTCATTGGGTACTTTCTTTATATACATTCAACTATACGTGCCAAGCCCGGGATTTACGGGAAATCGCGGGTTTTCGTTTGCCGGCGATTAAACTTCTTTTACTGAGCGTCTCATCAAAAATGAAAACATTTTTGAAAACTACAAGTCTCATGCGTTTTAGTGGTGAAAAAATAATTTAAAAAATCGTTCGGGAAATGAGTTTACTCCCTGTGTACTTTCTTTGTATACTTTTGACTATACGGGCCGAGTGTGGGATTTACGGGAAATCGCAGGTTTTCGTTTGCCGGCGATTAAACCTCTTTCATTAAGCGTCTCATTAAAAATGAAAACATTTTTGAGAACTACAAGTCTCATTTGTTCTAGTGGTGCAGAAATAATTTGAAAAATCGTTCGGGAAATCAGTTTACTCCTTGGGTACTTTCTTTATATACATTCAACTATACCGGCCAAGCCCGGGATTTACGGGAAATCGCGGGTTTTCGTTTGCCGGCGATTAAACTTCTTTTATTCAGCGTCTCATCAAAAATGAAAACAAGTTTAAAAACTACAAGTCTCATGCGTTTTAGTGGTGAAAAAATAATTTAAAAAATCGTTCGGGAAATGAGTTTACTCCCTGGGTACTTTCTTTTTATACTTTTGACTATACGGGCTAAGCCCAGGATTTACGGGAAATCGCGGGTTTTCGTTTGCCGGCGATTAAACTTCTTTTATTCAGCGTCTCATCAAAAATGAAAACACTTTTGAAAACTACAAGTCTCATGCGATTTAGTGGTGAAAAGATAATTTAAAAAATCGTTCTGGAAATGAATTTACTCACAGAGTACTTTCTTTGTACACATTCCACTATACGGGACAAGCCCGGGATTTACGGGAAATCGCGGGTTTTCGTTTGCCGGCGATTAAACTTCTTTTACTGAGCGTCTCATCAAAAATGAAAACAAGTTTAAAAACTACAAGTCTCATGCGTTTTAGTGGTGAAAAAATAATTTAAAAAATCGTTCTGGAAATGAGTTTACTCACAGGGTACTTTCTTTGTATACTTTTGACTATACGGGCCGAGTCTGGCATTTACGGGAAATCGCAGGTTTTCGTTTGCCGGCGATTAAACTTCTTTTATTCATCGTCTCATCAAAAATGAAAACATTTTTGAAAACTACAAGTCTCATGCGATTTAGTGGTGAAAAGATAATTTAAAAAATCGTTCGGGAAATGAGTTTACTCCCTGGGTACTTTCTTTTTATACTTTTGACTATACGGGCTAAGCCCGGGATTTACGGGAAATCGCGGGTTTTCGTTTGCCGGCGATTAAACTTCTTTTATTCAGCGTCTCATCAAAAATGAAAACATTTTTGAAAACTACAAGTCTTATGCGTTTTAGTGGTGAAAAAATAATTTAAAAAATCGTTCTGGAAATGAGTTTACTTACAGGGTACTTTCTTAGTATACTTTTGACTATACGGGCCGAGTCTGGCATTTACGGGAAATCGCAGGTTTTTGTTTGCCGACGATTAAACTTCTTTTACTGAGCGTCTCATCAAAAATGAAAACATTTTTGAAAACTACAAGTCTCATGCGTTTTAGTGGTGAAAAAATAATTTAAAAAATCGTTCGGGAAATGAGTTTACTCCCTGGGTACTTTCTTTTTATACTTTTGACTATACGGGCTAAGCCCGGGATTTACGGGAAATCGCGGGTTTTCGTTTGCCGGCGATTAAACTTTTTTTATTCAGCGTCTCATCAAAAATGAAATATTTTTGAAAACTACAAGTCTTATGCGTTTTAGTGGTGAAAAAATAATTTAAAAAATCGTTCTGGAAATGAGTTTACTCACAGGGTACTTTCTTTGTATACTTTTGACTATACGGGCCGAGTCTGGCATTTACGGGAAATCGCAGGTTTTCGTTTGCCGGCGATTAAACTTCTTTTATTCATCGTCTCATCAAAAATGAAAACATTTTTGAAAACTACAAGTCTCATGCGATTTAGTGGTGAAAAGATAATTTAAAAAATCGTTCTGGAAATGAGTTTACTCACAGGGTACTTTCTTTGTATACATTCCACTATACGGGACAAGCCCGGGATTTACGGGAAATCGCGGGTTTTCGTTTGCCGGCGATTAAACCTCTTTCATTAAGCGTCTCATTGAAAATGAAAACATTTTTGAAAACTACGAGTCTCATACGTTCTAGTGGTGCAGAAATAATTGGAAAAATCGTTCGGGAAATCAGTTTACTCATTAGGTACTTTCTTTATATACATTGAACTATACGTGCCTAGCCCGGGATTTACGGGAAATCGCGGGTTTTCGTTTGCCGGCGATTAAACTTCTTTTACTGAGCGTCTCATCAAAAATGAAAACAAGTTTAAAAACTACAAGTCTCATGCGTTTTAGTGGTGAAAAAATAATTTGAAACATCGTTCGGGAAATGAGTTTACTCCCTGGGTACTTTCTTTTTATACTTTTGACTATACGGGCTAAGCCCGGGATTTACGGGAAATCGCGGGTTTTCGTTTGCCGGCGATTACACGTCTTTTATTCAGCGTCTCATCAAAAATGAAATATTTTTGAAAACTACAAGTCTTATGCGTTTTAGTGGTGAAAAAATAATTTAAAAAATCGTTCTGGAAATGAGTTTACTCACAGGGTACTTTCTCTGTATACTTTTGACTATACGGGCCGAGTCTGGCATTTACGGGAAATCGCAGGTTTTCGTTTGCCGGCGATTAAACTTCTTTTATTCAGCGTCTCATCAATAATGAAAACATTTTTGAAAACTACAAGTCTCATGCGATTTAGTGGTGAAAAGATAATTGGAAAAATCGTTCGGGAAATCAGTTTACTCATTGGGTACTTTTTTTATATACATTCAACTATACGTGCCAAGCGCGGTATTTACGGGAAATCGCGGGTTTTCGTTTGCCGGCGATTAAACTTCTTTTACTGAGCGTCTCATCAAAAATGAAAACATTTTTGAAAACTACAAGTCTCATGCGTTTTAGTGGTGAAAAAATAATTTAAAAAATCGTTCGGGAAATGAGTTTACTCCCTGTGTACTTTTTTTGTATACTTTTGACTATACAGGCCGAGTCTGGGATTTACGGGAAATCGCAGGTTTTCGTTTGCCGGCGATTAAACTTCTTTTATTCAGCGTCTCATCAAAAATGAAAACATTTTTGAAAACTACAAGTCTCATGCGATTTAGTGGTGAAAAGATAATTTAAAAAATCGTTCGGGAAATGAGTTTACTCCCTGGGTACTTTCTTTTTATACTTTTGACTATACGGGCTAAGCCCGGGATTTACGGGAAATCGCGGGTTTTCGTTTGCCGGCGATTAAACTTCTTTTATTCAGCGTCTCATCAAAAATGAAAACATTTTTGAAAACTACAAGTCTTATGCGTTTTAGTGGTGAAAAAATAATTTAAAAAATCGTTCTGGAAATGAGTTTACTTACAGGGTACTTTCTTAGTATACTTTTGACTATACGGGCCGAGTCTGGCATTTACGGGAAATCGCAGGTTTTTGTTTGCCGGCGATTAAACTTCTTTTATTCAGCGTCTCATCAAAAATGAAAACATTTTTGAAAACTACAAGTCTCATGCGATTTAGTGGTGAAAAGATCATTTAAAAAATCGTTCTGGAAATGAGTTTACTCACAGGGTACTTTCTTTGTATACATTCCACTATACGGGACAAGCCCGGGATTTACGGGAAATCGCGGGTTTTCGTTTGCCAGCGATTAAACCTCTTTCATTAAGCGTCTCATTGAAAATGAAAACATTTTTGAAAACTACGAGTCTCATACGTTCTAGTGGTGCAGAAATAATTGGAAAAATCGTTCGGGAAATCAGTTTACTCATTGGGTACTTTCTTTATATACATTCAACTATACGTGCCAAGCCCGGGCTTTACGGGAAATCGCGGGTTTTCGTTTGCCGGCGATTAAACTTCTTTTACTGAGCGTCTCATCAAAAATGAAAACAAGGTTAAAAACTACAAGTCTCATGCGTTTTAGTGGTGAAAAAATAATTTAAAAAATCGTTCGGGAAATGAGTTTACTCCCTGGGTACTTTCTTTTTATACTTTTGACTATACGGGCTAAGCCCGGGATTTACGGGAAATCGCGGGTTTTCGTTTGCCGGCGATTAAACGTCTTTAATTCAGCGTCTCATCAAAAATGAAATAATTTTGAAAACTACAAGTCTTATGCGTTTTAGTGGTGAAAAAATAATTTAAAAAATCGTTCTGGAAATGAGTTTACTCACAGGGTACTTTCTCTGTATACTTTTGACTATACGGGCCGAGTCTGGCATTTACGGGAAATCGCAGGTTTTCGTTTGCCGGCGATTAAACTTCTTTTATTCAGCGTCTCATAAATAATGAAAACATTTTTGAAAACTACAAGTCTCATGCGATTTAGTGGTGAAAAGATAATTGGAAAAATCGTTCGGGAAATCAGTTTACTCATTGGGTACTTTCTTTATATACATTCAACTATACGTGCCAAGCCCGGGATTTACGGGAAATCGCGGGTTTTCGTTTGCCGGCGATTAAACTTCTTTTAATCAGCGTCTCATCAAAAATGAAAACATTTTTGAAAACTACAAGTCTCATGCGATTTAGTGGTGAAAAGATAATTTAAAAAATCGTTCGGGAAATGAGTTTACTCCCTGGGTACTTTCTTTTTATACTTTTGACTATACGGGCTAAGCCCGGGATTTACGGGAAATCGCGGGTTTTCGTTTGCCGACGATTAAACTTCTTTTATTCAGCGTCTCATCAAAAATGAAAACATTTTTGAAAACTACAAGTCTCATGCGATTTAGTGGTGAAAAGATAATTTAAAAAATCGTTCGGGAAATGAGTTTACTCCCTGGGTACTTTCTTTTTATACTTTTGACTATACGGGCTAAGCCCGGGATTTACGGAAAATCGCGGGTTTTCGTTTGCCGGCGATTAAACTTCTTTTATTCAGCGTCTCATCAAAAATGAAAACATTTTTGAAAACTACAAGTCTTATGCGTTTTAGTGGTGAAAAAATAATTTAAAAAATCGTTCTGGAAATGAGTTTACTCACAGGGTACTTTCTTTGTATACTTTTGACTATACGGGCCGAGTCTGGCATTTACGGGAAATCGCAGGTTTTCGTTTGCCGGCGATTAAACTTCTTTTATTCAGCGTCTCATCAAAAATGAAAACATTTTTGAAAACTACAAGTCTCATGCGATTTAGTGGTGAAAAGATAATTTAAAAAATCGTTCTGGAAATGAGTTTACTCACAGGGTACTTTCTTTGTATACATTCCACTATACGGTACAAGCCCGGGATTTACGGGAAATCGCGGGTTTTCGTTTGCCGGCGATTAAACCTCTTTCATTAAGCGTCTCATTAAAAATGAAAACATTTTTGAAAACTACGAGTCTCATACGTTCTAGTGGTGCAGAAATAATTGGAAAAATCGTTCGGGAAATCAGTTTACTCATTGGGTACTTTCTTTATATACATTCAACTATACCTGCCAAGCCCGGGATTTACGGGAAATCGCAGGTTTTCGTTTGCCGGCGATTAAACTTCTTTTACTGAGCGTCTCATCAAAAATGAAAACAAGTTTAAAAATTACAAGTCTCATGCGTTTTAGTGGTGAAAAAATAATTTAAAAAATCGTTCGGGAAATGAGTTTACTCCCTGGGTACTTTCTTTTTATACTTTTGACTATACGGGCTAAGCCCGGGATTTACGGGAAATCGCGGGTTTTCGTTTGCCGGCGATTAAACGTCTTTTATTCAGCGTCTCATCAAAAATGAAATATTTTTGAAAACTACAAGTCTTATGCGTTTTAGTGGTGAAAAAATAATTTAAAAAATCGTTCTGGAAATGAGTTTACTCACAGGGTACTTTCTCTGTATACTTTTGACTATACGGGCCGAGTCTGGCATTTACGGGAAATCGCAGGTTTTCGTTTGCCGGCGATTAAACTTCTTTTATTCAGCGTCTCATCAAAAATGAAAACATTTTTGAAAACTACAAGTCTCATGCGATTTAGTGGTGAAAAGATAATTGGAAAAATCGTTCGGGAAATCAGTTTACTCATTGGGTACTTTCTTTATATACATTCAACTATACGTGCCAAGCCCGGGATTTACGGGAAATCGCAGGTTTTCGTTTGCCGGCGATTAAACTTCTTTTATTCAGCGTCTCATCAAAAATGAAAACATTTTTGAAAACTACAAGTCTCATGCGATTTAGTGGTGAAAAGATAATTTAAAAAATCGTTCGGGAAATGAATTTACTCCCTGGGTACTTTCTTTTTATACTTTTGACTATACGGGCTAAGCCCGGGATTTACGGGAAATCGCGGGTTTTCGTTTGCCGGCGATTAAACTTCTTTTATTCAGCGTCTCATCAAAAATGAAAACATTTTTGAAAACTACAAGTCTTATGCGTTTTAGTGGTGAAAAAATAATTTAAAAAATCGTTCTGGAAATGAGTTTACTCACAGAGTACTTTCTTTGTATACTTTTGACTATACGGGCCGAGTCTAGCATTTACGGGAAATCGCAGGTTTTCGTTTGCCGGCGATTAAACTTCTTTTACTGAGCGTCTCATCAAAAATGAAAACATTTTTGAAAACTACAAGTCTCATGCGTTTTAGTGGTGAAAAAATAATTTAAAAAATCGTTCGGGAAATGAGTTTACTCCCTTGTACTTTTTTTGTATACTTTTGACTATACAGGCCGAGTGTGGGATTTACGGGAAATCGCAGGTTTTCGTTTGCCGGCGATTAAACTTCTTTTATTCAGCGTCTCATCAAAAATGAAAACATTTTTGAAAACTACAAGTCTCATGCGATTTAGTGGTGAAAAGATAATTTAAAAAATCGTTCGGGAAATGAGTTTACTCATTGGGTACTTTCTTTATATACATTCAATTATACGTGCCAAGCCCGGGATTTACGGGAAATCGCAGGTTTTCGTTTGCCGGCGATTAAACTTCTTTTATTCAGCGTCTCATCAAAAATGAAAACATTTTTGAAAACTACAAGTCTCATGCGATTTAGTGGTGAAAAGATAATTTAAAAAATCGTTCGGGAAATGAATTTACTCCCTGGGTACTTTCTTTTTATACTTTTGACTATACGGGCTAAGCCCGGGATTTACGGGAAATCGCGGGTTTTCGTTTGCCGGCGATTAAACTTCTTTTATTCAGCGTCTCATCAAAAATGAAAACATTTTTGAAAACTACAAGTCTTATGCGTTTTAGTGGTGAAAAAATAATTTAAAAAATCGTTCTGGAAATGAGTTTACTCACAGAGTACTTTCTTTGTATACTTTTGACTATACGGGCCGAGTCTAGCATTTACGGGAAATCGCAGGTTTTCGTTTGCCGGCGATTAAACTTCTTTTACTGAGCGTCTCATCAAAAAGGAAAACATTTTTGAAAACTACAAGTCTCATGCGTTTTAGTGGTGAAAAAATAATTTAAAAAATCGTTCGGGAAATGAGTTTACTCCCTTGTACTTTTTTTGTATACTTTTGACTATACAGGCCGAGTGTGGGATTTACGGGAAATCGCAGGTTTTCGTTTGCCGGCGATTAAACTTCTTTTATTCAGCGTCTCATCAAAAATGAAAACATTTTTGAAAACTACAAGTCTTATGCGTTTTAGTGGTGAAAAAATAATTTAAAAAATCGTTCTGGAAATGAGTTTACTCACAGGGTACTTTCTTTGTATACTTTTGACTATACGGGCCGAGTCTGGCATTTACGGGAAATCGCAGGTTTTCGTTTGCCGGCGATTAAACTTCTTTTATTCAGCGTCTCATCAAAAATGAAAACATTTTTGAAAACTACAAGTCTCATGCGATTTAGTGGTGAAAAGATAATTTAAAAAATCGTTCTGGAAATGAGTTTACTCACAGGGTACTTTCTTTGTATACATTCCACTATCGGGACAAGCCCGGGATTTACGGGAAATCGCGGGTTTTCGTTTGCCGGCGATTAAACTTCTTTTATTCAGCGTCTCATCAAAAATGAAAAAATTTTGAAAAACTACAAGTCTCATGGGCTTTAGTGGTGAAATAATAATTTAAAAAATCGTTCGGGAAATGAGTTTACTCCCTGGGTACTTTCTTTGTATACTTTTGACTATATGGGCCAAGCGCGGGATTTTCGGGAAATCGCGGGTTTTCGTTTGCCGGCGATTAAACTTCTTTTATTCAGCCTCTCATCAAAAATGAAAACATTTTTGAAAACTACAAGTCTTATGCGTTTTAGTGGTGAAAAAATAATTTAAAAAATCGTTCCGGAAATGAGTTTACTCACAGGGTACATTCTTTGTATACATTGGACTATACGGGCCAAGCCCGGGATTTGCGGAAAATCGCGGGTTTTCGTTTGCCGGCGATTAAACCTCTTTCAATAAGCGTCTCATCAAAAATAAAAACATTTTTGAAAACTACAAGTGTTATGCGTTTTAGTGGGGAAAAAAAAATTTAAAAAATCGTTCGGGAAATGAGTTTACTCCTTGGGTACTTTCTTTGTATACTTTTGACTATACGGGCCAAGCCCGGGATTTACGGGAAATCGCGGGTTTTCGTTTGCCGGCGATTAAGCTTCTTTTATTCAGTGTCTCATCAAAAATGAAAACATTTTTGAAAACTACAAGTCTTATGCGTTTTAGTGGTGAAAAAAAATTTAAAAGATCGCTCTGGAAATGAGTATGCTCACAGGGTACATTCTTTGTATACATTCGACTATGCGGGCCAAGCCCGGGATTTGCGGGAAATCGCGGGTTTTCGTTTGCCGGCGATTAAACCTCTTTCATTAAGCGTCTCATTAAAAATGAAAACATTTTTAAAAACTACAAGTCTCATGGGCTTTAGTGGTGAAATAATAATTTAAAAAATCGTTCGGGAAATGAGTTTACTCCCTAGGTACTTTCTTTGTATACTTTTGACTATACGGGCCAAGCCCGGGATTTACGGGAAATCGCAGGTTTTCGTTTGCCGGCGATTAAACTTCTTTTATTCAGCCTCTCATCAAAAATGAAAACATTTTTGAAAACTACAAGTCTCATGCGTTTTAGTGGTGAAAAAATAATTTAAAAAATCGCTCTGGAAATGAGTATGCTCACAGGGTACATTCTTTGCATACATTCGACTATGCGGGCCAAGCCCGGGATTTGCGGGAAATCGCGGGTTTTCGTTTGCCGGCGATTAAACCTTTTTCATTAAGCGTCTCATCAAAAATGAAAACATTTTTAAAAACTACAAGTCTCATGGGCTTTAGTGGTGAAATAATAATTTAAAAAATCGTTCGGGAAATGAGTTTACTCCCTGGGTACTTTCTTTGTATACTTTTGACTATACGGGCCAAGCCTGGGATTTACGGGAAATCGCGGGTTTTCGTTTGCCGGCGATTAAACCTCTTTCATAAAGCGTCTCTTTAAAAATGAAAACATTTTTGAGAACTACAAGTCTCATTCGTTCTAGTGGTGCAGAAATAATTTGAAAAATCGTTCGGGAAATCAGTTTACTCCTTGGGTACTTTCTTTATATACATTCAACTATACGGGCCAAGCCCGGGATTTTCGGGAAATCGCGGGTTTTCGTTTGCCGGCGATTAAACTTCTTTTATTCAGCGTCTCATCAAAAATAAAAACAAGTTTAAAAACTACAAGTCTCATGCGTTTTAGTGGTGAAAAAATAATTTAAAAAATCGCTCTGGAAATGAGTATGCTCACAGGGTACATTCTTTGTATACATTCCACTATGCAGGCCAAGCCCGGGATTTGCGGGAAATCGCAGGTTTTAGTTTGCCGGCGATTAAACCTCTTTCATTAAGCGTCTCATCAAAAATAAAAACATTTTTGAAAACTACAAGTGTTATGCGTTTTAGTGGTGAAAAAAAAATTTAAAAAATCGTTCGGGAAATGAGTTTACTCCTTGGGTACTTTCTTTGTATACTTTTGACTATACGGGCCAAGCCCGGGATTTGCGGAAAATCGCGGGTTTTCGTTTGCCGGCGATTAAACCTCTTTCATTAAGCGTCTTATCAAAAATGAAAACATTTTTGAAAACTACAAGTCTCATGCGTTTTAGTGGTGAAAAAATAATTTAAAAAATCGCTCTGGATATGAGTATGCTCACAGGGTACATTCTTTGCATACATTCGACTATGCGGGCCAAGCCCGGGATTTGCGGGAAATTGCGGGTTTTCGTTTGCCGGCGATTAAACCTTTTTCATTAAGCGTCTCATCAAAAATGAAAACATTTTTAAAAACTACAAGTCTCATGGGCTTTAGTGGTGAAATAATAATTTAAAAAATCGTTCGGGAAATGAGTTTACTCCCTGGGTACTTTCTTTGTATACTTTTGACTATACGGGCCAAGCCCGGGATTTACGGGAAATCGCGGGTTTTCGTTTGCCGGCGATTAAACTTCTTTTATTCAGCGTCTCATCAAAAATGAAAACATTTTTGAAAACTACAAGTCTTATGCGTTTTAGTGGTGAAAAAATAATTTAAAAAATCGTTCTGGAAATGAGTTTACTCACAGGGTACTTTCTTTGTATACTTTTGACTATACGGGCCGAGTCTGGCATTTACGGGAAATCGCAGGTTTTCGTTTGCCGGCGATTAAACTTCTTTTATTCAGCGTCTCATCAAAAATGAAAACATTTTTGAAAACTACAAGTCTCATGCGATTTAGTGGTGAAAAGATAATTTAAAAAATCGTTCTGGAAATGAGTTTACTCACAGGGTACTTTCTTTGTATACATTCCACTATACGGGACAAGCCCGGGATTTACGGGAAATCGCGGGTTTTCGTTTGCCGGCGATTAAACTTCTTTTATTCAGCGTCTCATCAAAAATGAAAAAATTTTGAAAAACTACAAGTCGCATGGGCTTTAGTGGTGAAATAATAATTTAAAAAATCGTTCGGGAAATGAGTTTACTCCCTGGGTACTTTCTTTGTATACTTTTGACTATATGGGCCAAGCGCGGGATTTTCGGGAAATCGCGGGTTTTCGTTTGCCGGCGATTAAACTTCTTTTATTCAGCCTCTCATCAAAAATGAAAACATTTTTGAAAACTACAAGTCTTATGCGTTTTAGTGGTGAAAAAATAATTTAAAAAATCGTTCCGGAAATGAGTTTACTCACAGGGTACATTCTTTGTATACATTGGACTATACGGGCCAAGCCCGGGATTTGCGGAAAATCGCGGGTTTTCGTTTGCCGGCGATTAAACCTCTTTCAATAAGCGTCTCATCAAAAATAAAAACATTTTTGAAAACTACAAGTGTTATGCGTTTTAGTGGTGAAAAAAAAATTTAAAAAATCGTTCGGGAAATGAGTTTACTCCTTGGGTACTTTCTTTGTATACTTTTGACTATACGGGCCAAGCCCGGGATTTACGGGAAATCGCGGGTTTTCGTTTGCCGGCGATTAAGCTTCTTTTATTCAGTGTCTCATCAAAAATGAAAACATTTTTGAAAACTACAAGTCTTATGCGTTTTAGTGGTGAAAAAAAATTTAAAAGATCGCTCTGGAAATGAGTATGCTCACAGGGTACATTCTTTGTATACATTCGACTATGCGGGCCAAGCCCGGGATTTGCGGGAAATCGCGGGTTTTCGTTTGCCGGCGATTAAACCTCTTTCATTAAGCGTCTCATTAAAAATGAAAACATTTTTAAAAACTACAAGTCTCATGGGCTTTAGTGGTGAAATAATAATTTAAAAAATCGTTCGGGAAATGAGTTTACTCCCTAGGTACTTTCTTTGTATACTTTTGACTATACGGGCCAAGCCCGGGATTTACGGGAAATCGCAGGTTTTCGTTTGCCGGCGATTAAACTTCTTTTATTCAGCCTCTCATCAAAAATGAAAACATTTTTGAAAACTACAAGTCTCATGCGTTTTAGTGGTGAAAAAATAATTTAAAAAATCGCTCTGGAAATGAGTATGCTCACAGGGTACATTCTTTGCATACATTCGACTATGCGGGCCAAGCCCGGGATTTGCGGGAAATCGCGGGTTTTCGTTTGCCGGCGATTAAACCTTTTTCATTAAGCGTCTCATCAAAAATGAAAACATTTTTAAAAACTACAAGTCTCATGGGCTTTAGTGGTGAAATAATAATTTAAAAAATCGTTCGGGAAATGAGTTTACTCCCTGGGTACTTTCTTTGTATACTTTTGACTATACGGGCCAAGCCTGGGATTTACGGGAAATCGCGGGTTTTCGTTTGCCGGCGATTAAACCTCTTTCATAAAGCGTCTCTTTAAAAATGAAAACATTTTTGAGAACTACAAGTCTCATTCGTTCTAGTGGTGCAGAAATAATTTGAAAAATCGTTCGGGAAATCAGTTTACTCCTTGGGTACTTTCTTTATATACATTCAACTATACGGGCCAAGCCCGGGATTTTCGGGAAATCGCGGGTTTTCGTTTGCCGGCGATTAAACTTCTTTTATTCAGCGTCTCATCAAAAATAAAAACAAGTTTAAAAACTACAAGTCTCATGCGTTTTAGTGGTGAAAAAATAATTTAAAAAATCGCTCTGGAAATGAGTATGCTCACAGGGTACATTCTTTGTATACATTCCACTATGCAGGCCAAGCCCGGGATTTGCGGGAAATCGCAGGTTTTAGTTTGCCGGCGATTAAACCTCTTTCATTAAGCGTCTCATCAAAAATAAAAACATTTTTGAAAACTACAAGTGTTATGCGTTTTAGTGGTGAAAAAAAAATTTAAAAAATCGTTCGGGAAATGAGTTTACTCCTTGGGTACTTTCTTTGTATACTTTTGACTATACGGGCCAAGCCCGGGATTTGCGGAAAATCGCGGGTTTTCGTTTGCCGGCGATTAAACCTCTTTCATTAAGCGTCTTATCAAAAATGAAAACATTTTTGAAAACTACAAGTCTCATGCGTTTTAGTGGTGAAAAAATAATTTAAAAAATCGCTCTGGATATGAGTATGCTCACAGGGTACATTCTTTGCATACATTCGACTATGCGGGCCAAGCCCGGGATTTGCGGGAAATCGCGGGTTTTCGTTTGCCGGCGATTAAACCTTTTTCATTAAGCGTCTCATCAAAAATGAAAACATTTTTAAAAACTACAAGTCTCATGGGCTTTAGTGGTGAAATAATAATTTAAAAAATCGTTCGGGAAATGAGTTTACTCCCTGGGTACTTTCTTTGTATACTTTTGACTATACGGGCCAAGCCCGGGATTTACGGGAAATCGCGGGTTTTCGTTCGCCGGCGATTAAACCTCTTTCATAAAGCGTCTCATTAAAAATGAAAACATTTTTGAGAACTACAAGTCTCATTCGTTCTAGTGGTGCAGAAGTAATTTGAAAAATCGTTCGGGAAATCAGTTTACTCCTTGGGTACTTTCTTTATATACATTCAACTATACGGGCCAAGCCCGGGATTTACGGGAAATCGCGGGTTTTTGTTTGCCGGCAATTAAACTTCTTTTATTCAGCGTCTCATCAAAAATAAAAACAAGTTTAAAAACTACAAGTCTCATGCGTTTTAGTGGTGAAAAAATAATTTAAAAAATCGTTCGGGAAATGAGTTTACTCCCTGGGTACTTTCTTTGTATACTTTTGACTATACGGGCCAAGCCCGGGATTTACGAGAAATCGCGGGTTTTCGTTTGCCGGCGATTAAACTTCTTTTATTCAGCGTCTCATCAAAAATGAAAACATTTTTGAAAACTACAAGTCTTATGCGTTTTAGTGGTGAAAAAATAATTTAAAAAATCGCTCTGGAAATGAGTATGCTCACAGGGTACATTCTTTGTATACATTCGACTATGCGGGCCAAGCCCGGGATTTGCGGGAAATCGCAGGTTTTCGTTTGCCGGCGATTAAACCTCTTTCATTAAGCGTCTCATGAAAAATGAAAACATTTTTAAAAACTACAAGTCTCATGGGCTTTAGTGGTGAAATAATAATTTAAAAAATCGTTCGGGAAATGAGTTTACTCCCTGGGTACTTTCTTTGTATACTTTTGACTATACGGGCCAAGCCCGGGATTTACGGGAAATCGCGGGTTTTCGTTTGCCGGCGATTAAACTTCTTTTATTCAGCCTCTCATCAAAAATGAAAACATTTTTGAAAACTACAAGTCTTATGCGTTTTAGTGGTGAAAAAATAATTTAAAAAATCGCTCTGGAAATGAGTATGCTCACAGGGTACATTCTTTGCATACATTCGACTATGCGGGCCAAGCCCGGGATTTGCGGGAAATCGCGGGTTTTCGTTTGCCGGCGATTAAACCTTTTTCATTAAGCGTCTCATCAAAAATGAAAACATTTTTAAAAACTACAAGTCTCATGGGCTTTAGTGGTGAAATAATAATTTAAAAAATCGTTCGGGAAATGAGTTTACTCCCTGGGTACTTTCTTTGTATACTTTTGACTATACGGGCCAAGCCCGGGATTTACGGGAAATCGCGGGTTTTCGTTTGCCGGCGATTAAACTTCTTTTATTCAGCCTCTCATCAAAAATGAAAACATAATTTAAAAAATCGTTCGGGAAATGAGTTTACTCCCTGGCTACTTTCTTTGTATACTTTTGACTATACGGGCCGAGTCCAGGATTTACAAGAAATCGCGGGTTTTCGTTTGCCGGCGATTAAACTTCTTTTATTCAGCGCCTCATCAAAAATGAAATCGTTTTTGAAAACTACAAGTCTCATTCGTTTTAGTGGTGCAGAAATAATTTGAAAAATCGTTCGGGAAATCAGTTTACTCACAGGGTACTTTCTTTGTACACATTCGACTATACGGGACAAGCCCGGGATTTACGGGAAATCGCGGGTTTTCGTTTGCCGGCGATTAAACTTCTTTTATTCAGCGTCTCATCAAAAATAAAAACAAGTTTAAAAACTACAAGTCTCATGCGTTTTAGTGGTGAAAAAATAATTTAAAAAATCGTTCGGGAAATGAGTTTACTCCCTGGGTACTTTCTTTGTATACTTTTGACTATACGGGCCAAGCCCGGGATTTACGGGAAATCGCGGGTTTTCGTTTGCCGGCGATTAAACCTTTTTCATTAAGCGTCTCATCAAAAATGAAAACATTTTTAAAAACTACAAGTCTCATGGGCTTTAGTGGTGAAATAATAATTTAAAAAATCGTTCGGGAAATGAGTTTACTCCCTGGGTACTTTCTTTGTATACTTTTGACTATACGGGCCGAGTCTGGGATTTACGGGAAATCGCAGGTTTTCTTTTGCCGGCAATTAAACCTCTTTCATTAAGCGTCTCATTAAAAATGAAAACATAATTTAAAAAATCGTTCGGGAAATGAGTTTACTCCCTGGGTACTTTCTTTGTATACTTTTGACTATACGGGCCGAGTCCAGGATTTACAAGAAATCGCGGGTTTTCGTTTGCCGGCGATTAAACTTCTTTTATTCAGCGCCTCATCAAAAATGAAATCGTTTTTGAAAACTACAAGTCTCATTCGTTTTAGTGGTGCAGAAATAATTTGAAAAATCGTTCGGGAAATCAGTTTACTCACAGGGTACTTTCTTTGTACACATTCGACTATACGGGACAAGCCCGGGATTTACGGGAAATCGCGGGTTTTCGTTTGCCGGCGATTAAACTTCTTTTATTCAGCGTCTCATCAAAAATAAAAACAAGTTTAAAAACTACAAGTCTCATGCGTTTTAGTGGTGAAAAAATAATTTAAAAAATCGTTCGGGAAATGAGTTTACTCCCTGGGTACTTTCTTTGTATACTTTTGACTATACGGGCCAAGCCCGGGATTTACGGGAAATCGCGGGTTTTCGTTTGCCGGCGATTAAACTTCTTTTATTCAGCGTCTCATCAAAAATGAAAACATTTTTCAAAACTACAAGTCTTATGCGTTTTAGTGGTGAAAAAATAATTTAAAAAATCGCTCTGGAAATGAGTATGCTCACAGGGTACATTCTTTGTATACATTCGACTATGCGGGCCAAGCCCGGGATTTGCGGGAAATCGCAGGTTTTCGTTTGCCGGCGATTAAACCTCTTTCATTAAGCGTCTCATCAAAAACGAAAACATTTTTAAAAACTACAAGTCTCATGGGCTTTAGTGGTGAAATAATAATTAAAAAAATCGTTCGGGAAATGAGTTTACTCCCTGGGTACTTTCTTTGTATACTTTTGACTATACGGGCCAAGCCCGGGATTTACGGGAAATTGCGGGTTTTCGTTTCCCGGCGATTAAACTTCTTTTATTCAGCCTCTCATCAAAAATGAAAACATTTTTGAAAACTACAAGTCTCATGCGTTTTAGTGGTGAAAAAATAATTTAAAAAATCGCTCTGGATATGAGTATGCTTACAGGGTACATTCTTTGCATACATTCGACTATGCGGGCCAAGCCCGGGATTTGCGGGAAATCGCGGGTTTTCGTTTGCCGGCGATTAAACCTTTTTCATTAAGCGTCTCATCAAAAATGAAAACATTTTTAAAAACTACAAGTCTCATGGGCTTTAGTGGTGAAATAATAATTTAAAAAATCGTTCGGGAAATGAGTTTACTCCCTGGGTACTTTCTTTGTATACTTTTGACTATACGGGCCAAGCCCGGAATTTACGGGAAATCGCGGGTTTTCGTTCGCCGGCGATTAAACCTCTTTCATAAAGCGTCTCATTAAAAATGAAAACATTTTTGAGAACTACAAGTCTCATTCGTTCTAGTGGTGCAGAAGTAATTTGAAAAATCGTTCGGGAAATCAGTTTACTCCTTGGGTACTTTCTTTATATACATTCAACTATTCGGGCCAAGCCCGGGATTTACGGGAAATCGCGGGTTTTTGTTTGCCGGCGATTAAACTTCTTTTATTCAGCGTCTCATCAAAAATAAAAACAAGTTTAAAAACTACAAGTCTCATGCGTTTTAGTGGTGAAAAAATAATTTAAAAAATCGTTCGGGAAATGAGTTTACTCCCTGGGTACTTTCTTTGTATACTTTTGACTATACGGGCCAAGCCCGGGATTTACGAGAAATCGCGGGTTTTCGTTTGCCGGCGATTAAACTTCTTTTATTCAGCGTCTCATCAAAAATGAAAACATTTTTGAAAACTACAAGTCTTATGCGTTTTAGTGGTGAAAAAATAATTTAAAAAATCGCTCTGGAAATGAGTATGCTCACAGGGTACATTCTTTGTATACATTCGACTATGCGGGCCAAGCCCGGGATTTGCGGGAAATCGCAGGTTTTCGTTTGCCGGCGATTAAACCTCTTTCATTAAGCGTCTCATCAAAAATGAAAACATTTT
Organism: Hydractinia symbiolongicarpus; assembly: GCF_029227915.1. Classification (NCBI taxonomy): domain Eukaryota; kingdom Metazoa; phylum Cnidaria; class Hydrozoa; order Anthoathecata; family Hydractiniidae; genus Hydractinia; species Hydractinia symbiolongicarpus. Next base: position 27,537,254 of record NC_079881.1, read on the forward strand.
TAAAAACTACAAGTCTCATGCGTTTTAGTGGTGAAAAAATAATTTAAAAAATCGTTCGGGAAATGAGTTTACTCCCTGGGCACTTTCTTTGTATACTTTTGACTATACGGGCCAAGCCCGGGATTTACGAGAAATCGCGGGTTTTCGTTTGCCGGCGATTAAACTTCTTTTATTCAGCGTCTCATCAAAAATGAAAACATTTTTGAAAACTACAAGTCTTATGCGTTTTAGTGGTGAAAAAATAATTTAAAAAATCGCTCTGGAAATGAGTATGCTCACAGGGTACATTCTTTGTATACATTCGACTATGCGGGCCAAGCCCGGGATTTGCGGGAAATCGCAGGTTTTCGTTTGCCGGCGATTAAACCTCTTTCATTAAGCGTCTCATCAAAAATGAAAACATTTTTAAAAACTACAAGTCTCATGGGCTTTAGTGGTGAAATAATAATTTAAAAAATCGTTCGGGAAATGAGTTTACTCCCTGGGTACTTTCTTTGTATACTTTTGACTATACGGGCCAAGCCCGGGATTTACGGGAAATCGCGGGTTTTCGTTTGCCGGCGATTAAACTTCTTTTATTCAGCCTCTCATCAAAAATGAAAACATTTTTGAAAACTACAAGTCTTATGCGTTTTAGTGGTGAAAAAATAATTTAAAAAATCGCTCTGGAAATGAGTATGCTCACAGGGTACATTCTTTGCATACATTCGACTATGCGGGCCAAGCCCGGGATTTGCGGGAAATCGCGGGTTTTCGTTTGCCGGCGATTAAACCTTTTTCATTAAGCGTCTCATCAAAAATGAAAACATTTTTAAAAACTACAAGTCTCATGGGCTTTAGTGATGAAATAATAATTTAAAAAATCGTTCGGGAAATGAGTTTACTCCCTGGGTACTTTCTTTGTATACTTTTGACTATACGGGCCAAGCCCGGGATTTACGGGAAATCGCGTGTTTTCGTTTGCCGGCGATTAAACTTCTTTTATTCAGCCTCTCATCAAAAATGAAAACATAATTTAAAAAATCGTTCGGGAAATGAGTTTACTCCCTGGCTACTTTCTTTGTATACTTTTGACTATACGGGCCGAGTCCAGGATTTACAAGAAATCGCGGGTTTTCGTTTGCCGGCGATTAAACTTCTTTTATTCAGCGCCTCATCAAAAATGAAATCGTTTTTGAAAACTACAAGTCTCATTCGTTTTAGTGGTGCAGAAATAATTTGAAAAATCGTTCGGGAAATCAGTTTACTCACAGGGTACTTTCTTTGTACACATTCGACTATACGGGACAAGCCCGGGATTTACGGGAAATCGCGGGTTTTCGTTTGCCGGCGATTAAACTTCTTTTATTCAGCGTCTCATCAAAAATAAAAACAAGTTTAAAAACTACAAGTCTCATGCGTTTTAGTGGTGAAAAAATAATTTAAAAAATCGTTCGGGAAATGAGTTTACTCCCTGGGTACTTTCTTTGTATACTTTTGACTATACGGGCCAAGCCCGGGATTTACGGGAAATCGCGGGTTTTCGTTTGCCGGCGATTAAACCTTTTTCATTAAGCGTCTCATCAAAAATGAAAACATTTTTAAAAACTACAAGTCTCATGGGCTTTAGTGGTGAAATAATAATTTAAAAAATCGTTCGGGAAATGAGTTTACTCCCTGGGTACTTTCTTTGTATACTTTTGACTATACGGGCCGAGTCTGGGATTTACGGGAAATCGCAGGTTTTCTTTTGCCGGCAATTAAACCTCTTTCATTAAGCGTCTCATTAAAAATGAAAACATAATTTAAAAAATCGTTCGGGAAATGAGTTTACTCCCTGGGTACTTTCTTTGTATACTTTTGACTATACGGGCCGAGTCCAGGATTTACAAGAAATCGCGGGTTTTCGTTTGCCGGCGATTAAACTTCTTTTATTCAGCGCCTCATCAAAAATGAAATCGTTTTTGAAAACTACAAGTCTCATTCGTTTTAGTGGTGCAGAAATAATTTGAAAAATCGTTCGGGAAATCAGTTTACTCACAGGGTACTTTCTTTGTACACATTCGACTATACGGGACAAGCCCGGGATTTACGGGAAATCGCGGGTTTTCGTTTGCCGGCGATTAAACTTCTTTTATTCAGCGTCTCATCAAAAATAAAAACAAGTTTAAAAACTACAAGTCTCATGCGTTTTAGTGGTGAAAAAATAATTTAAAAAATCGTTCGGGAAATGAGTTTACTCCCTGGGTACTTTCTTTGTATACTTTTGACTATACGGGCCAAGCCCGGGATTTACGGGAAATCGCGGGTTTTCGTTTGCCGGCGATTAAACTTCTTTTATTCAGCGTCTCATCAAAAATGAAAACATTTTTCAAAACTACAAGTCTTATGCGTTTTAGTGGTGAAAAAATAATTTAAAAAATCGCTCTGGAAATGAGTATGCTCACAGGGTACATTCTTTGTATACATTCGACTATGCGGGCCAAGCCCGGGATTTGCGGGAAATCGCAGGTTTTCGTTTGCCGGCGATTAAACCTCTTTCATTAAGCGTCTCATCAAAAACGAAAACATTTTTAAAAACTACAAGTCTCATGGGCTTTAGTGGTGAAATAATAATTAAAAAAATCGTTCGGGAAATGAGTTTACTCCCTGGGTACTTTCTTTGTATACTTTTGACTATACGGGCCAAGCCCGGGATTTACGGGAAATTGCGGGTTTTCGTTTCCCGGCGATTAAACTTCTTTTATTCAGCCTCTCATCAAAAATGAAAACATTTTTGAAAACTACAAGTCTTATGCGTTTTAGTGGTGAAAAAATAATTTAAAAAATCGCTCTGGAAATGAGTATGCTCACAGGGTACATTCTTTGCATACATTCGACTATGCGGGCCAAGCCCGGGATTTGCGGGAAATCGCGGGTTTTCGTTTGCCGGCGATTAAACCTTTTTCATTAAGCGTCTCATCAAAAATGAAAACATTTTTAAAAACTACAAGTCTCATGGGCTTTAGTGGTGAAATAATAATTTAAAAAATCGTTCGGGAAATGAGTTTACTCCCTGGGTACTTTCTTTGTATACTTTTGACTATACGGGCCGAGTCTGGGATTTACGGGAAATCGCAGGTTTTCTTTTGCCGGCAATTAAACCTCTTTCATTAAGCGTCTCATTAAAAATGAAAATATTTTTGAAAACTACAAGTCTCATTCGTTCTAGTGGTGCCGAAATAATTTGAAAAATCGTTCGGGAAATCAGTTTACTCATTGGGTACTTTCTTTATATACATTCAACTATACGTGCCAAGCCCGGGATTTACGGGAAATCGCGGGTTTTCGTTTGCCGGCGATTAAACTTCTTTTATTCAGCGTCTCATCAAAAATGAAAACAAGTTTGAAAACTACAAGTCTCATGCGTTTTAGTGGTGAAAATATAATTTAAAAAATCGTTCGGGAAATAAGTTTACTCCCTGGGTACTTTCTTTGTATACTTTTGACTATACGGGCCAAGCCCGGGATTTACGGGAAATCGCGGATTTTCGTTTGCCGGCGATTAAACTTCTTTTATTCAGCCTCTCATCAAAAATGAAAACATTTTTGAAAACTACAAGTCTTATGCGTTTTAGTGGTGAAAAAATAATTTAAAAAATCGCTCTGGAAATGAGTATGCTCACAGGGTACATTCTTTGCATACATTCGACTATGCGGGCCAAGCCCGGGATTTGCGGGAAATCGCGGGTTTTCGTTTGCCGGCGATTAAACCTTTTTCATTAAGCGTCTCATCAAAAATGAAAACATTTTTAAAAACTACAAGTCTCATGGGCTTTAGTGGTGAAATAATAATTTAAAAAATCGTTCGGGAAATGAGTTTACTCCCTGGGTACTTTCTTTGTATACTTTTGACTATACGGGCCGAGTCTGGGATTTACGGGAAATCGCAGGTTTTCTTTTGCCGGCAATTAAACCTCTTTCATTAAGCGTCTCATTAAAAATGAAAATATTTTTGAAAACTACAAGTCTCATTCGTTCTAGTGGTGCCGAAATAATTTGAAAAATCGTTCGGGAAATCAGTTTACTCATTGGGTACTTTCTTTATATACATTCAACTATACGTGCCAAGCCCGGGATTTACGGGAAATCGCGGGTTTTCGTTTGCCGGCGATTAAACTTCTTTTATTCAGCGTCTCATCAAAAATGAAAACAAGTTTGAAAACTACAAGTCTCATGCGTTTTAGTGGTGAAAATATAATTTAAAAAATCGTTCGGGAAATAAGTTTACTCCCTGGGTACTTTCTTTGTATACTTTTGACTATACGGGCCAAGCCCGGGATTTACGGGAAATCGCGGGTTTTCGTTTGCCGGCGATTAAACTTCTTTTATTCAGCCTCTCATCAAAAATGAAAACATTTTTGAAAACTACAAGTCTTATGCGTTTTAGTGGTGAAAAAATAATTTAAAAAATCGCTCTGGAAATGAGTATGCTCACAGGGTACATTCTTTGCATACATTCGACTATGCGGGCCTAGCCCGGGATTTGCGGGAAATCGCGGGTTTTCGTTTGCCGGCGATTAAACCTTTTTCATTAAGCGTCTCATCAAAAATGAAAACATTTTTAAAAACTACAAGTCTCATGGGCTTTAGTGGTGAAATAATAATTTAAAAAATCGTTCGGGAAATGAGTTTACTCCCTGGGTACTTTCTTTGTATACTTTTGACTATACGGGCCGAGTCTGGGATTTACGGGAAATCGCAGGTTTTCGTTTGCCGGCGATTAAACCTCTTTCATTAAGCTTCTCATTAAAAATGAAAATATTTTTGAAAACTACAAGTCTCATTCGTTTTAGTGGTGCAGAAATAATTTGAAAAATCGTTCGGGAAATCAGTTTACTCACAGGGTACTTTCTTTGTACACATTCGACTATACGGGACAAGCCCGGGATTTACGGGAAATCGCGGGTTTTCGTTTGCCGGCGATTAAACTTCTTTTATTCAGCGTCTCATCAAAAATAAAAACAAGTTTAAAAACTACAAGTCTCATGCGTTTTAGTGGTGAAAAAATAATTTAAAAAATCGTTCGGGAAATGAGTTTACTCCCTGGGTACTTTCTTTGTATACTTTTGACTATACGGGCCAAGCCCGGGATTTACGGGAAATCGCGGGTTTTCGTTTGCCGGCGATTAAACTTCTTTTATTCAGCGTCTCATCAAAAATGAAAACATTTTTCAAAACTACAAGTCTTATGCGTTTTAGTGGTGAAAAAATAATTTAAAAAATCGCTCTGGAAATGAGTATGCTCACAGGGTACATTCTTTGTATACATTCGACTATGCGGGCCAAGCCCGGGATTTGCGGGAAATCGCAGGTTTTCGTTTGCCGGCGATTAAACCTCTTTCATTAAGCGTCTCATCAAAAACGAAAACATTTTTAAAAACTACAAGTCTCATGGGCTTTAGTGGTGAAATAATAATTAAAAAAATCGTTCGGGAAATGAGTTTACTCCCTGGGTACTTTCTTTGTATACTTTTGACTATACGGGCCAAGCCCGGGATTTACGGGAAATTGCGGGTTTTCGTTTCCCGGCGATTAAACTTCTTTTATTCAGCCTCTCATCAAAAATGAAAACATTTTTGAAAACTACAAGTCTTATGCGTTTTAGTGGTGAAAAAATAATTTAAAAAATCGCTCTGGAAATGAGTATGCTCACAGGGTACATTCTTTGCATACATTCGACTATGCGGGCCAAGCCCGGGATTTGCGGGAAATCGCGGGTTTTCGTTTGCCGGCGATTAAACCTTTTTCATTAAGCGTCTCATCAAAAATGAAAACATTTTTAAAAACTACAAGTCTCATGGGCTTTAGTGGTGAAATAATAATTTAAAAAATCGTTCGGGAAATGAGTTTACTCCCTGGGTACTTTCTTTGTATACTTTTGACTATACGGGCCGAGTCTGGGATTTACGGGAAATCGCAGGTTTTCTTTTGCCGGCAATTAAACCTCTTTCATTAAGCGTCTCATTAAAAATGAAAATATTTTTGAAAACTACAAGTCTCATTCGTTCTAGTGGTGCCGAAATAATTTGAAAAATCGTTCGGGAAATCAGTTTACTCATTGGGTACTTTCTTTATATACATTCAACTATACGTGCCAAGCCCGGGATTTACGGGAAATCGCGGGTTTTCGTTTGCCGGCGATTAAACTTCTTTTATTCAGCGTCTCATCAAAAATGAAAACAAGTTTGAAAACTACAAGTCTCATGCGTTTTAGTGGTGAAAATATAATTTAAAAAATCGTTCGGGAAATAAGTTTACTCCCTGGGTACTTTCTTTGTATACTTTTGACTATACGGGCCAAGCCCGGGATTTACGGGAAATCGCGGGTTTTCGTTTGCCGGCGATTAAACTTCTTTTATTCAGCCTCTCATCAAAAATGAAAACATTTTTGAAAACTACAAGTCTTATGCGTTTTAGTGGTGAAAAAATAATTTAAAAAATCGCTCTGGAAATGAGTATGCTCACAGGGTACATTCTTTGCATACATTCGACTATGCGGGCCTAGCCCGGGATTTGCGGGAAATCGCGGGTTTTCGTTTGCCGGCGATTAAACCTTTTTCATTAAGCGTCTCATCAAAAATGAAAACATTTTTAAAAACTACAAGTCTCATGGGCTTTAGTGGTGAAATAATAATTTAAAAAATCGTTCGGGAAATGAGTTTACTCCCTGGGTACTTTCTTTGTATACTTTTGACTATACGGGCCGAGTCTGGGATTTACGGGAAATCGCAGGTTTTCGTTTGCCGGCGATTAAACCTCTTTCATTAAGCTTCTCATTAAAAATGAAAATATTTTTGAAAACTACAAGTCTCATTCGTTCTAGTGGAGCCGAAATAATTTGAAAAATCGTTCGGGAAATCAGTTTACTCATTGGGTACTTTCTTTATATACATTCAACTATACGTGCCAAGCCCGGGATTTACGGGAAATCGCAGGTTTTCGTTTGCCGGCGATTAAACTTCTTTTATTCAGCGTCTCATCAAAAATGAAAACAAGTTTGAAAACTACAAGTCTCATGGGCTTTAGTGGTGAAATAATAATTTAAAAAATCGTTCGGGAAATGAGTTTACTCCCTGGGTACTTTCTTTGTATACTTTTGACTATACGGGCCGAGTCTGGGATTTACGAGAAATCGCAGGTTTTCTTTTGCCGGCAATTAAACCTCTTTCATTAAGCGTCTCATTAAAAATGAAAATATTTTTGAAAACTACAAGTCTCATTCGTTCTAGTGGTGCCGAAATAATTTGAAAAATCGTTCGGGAAATCAGCTTACTCATTGGGTACTTTCTTTATATACATTCAACTATACGTGCCAAGCCCGGGATTTACGGGAAATCGCGGGTTTTCGTTTGCCGGCGATTAAACTTCTTTTATTCAGCGTCTCATCAAAAATGAAAACAAGTTTGAAAACTACAAGTCTCATGCGTTTTAGTGGTGAAAATATAATTTAAAAAATCGTTCGGGAAATAAGTTTACTCCATGGGTACTTTCTTTGTATACTTTTGACTATACGGGCCAAGCCCGGGATTTACGGGAAATCGCGGGTTTTCGTTTGCCGGCGATTAAACTTCTTTTATTCAGCGTCTCATCAAAAATGAAAACATTTTTGAAAACTACAAGTCTTATGCGTTTTAGTGGTGAAAAAATAATTTAAAAAATCGTTCTGGAAATGAGTTTACTCACAGGGTACTTTCTTTGTATACATTGGACTATACGGGCCAAGCCCGGGATTTGCGGAAAATCGTGGGTTTTCGTTTGCCGGCGATTAAACCTCTTTCATTAAGCGTCTTATCAAAAATGAAAACATTTTTGAAAACTACAAGTCTCATGCGTTTTAGTGGTGAAAAAATAATTTAAAAAATCGTTCGGGAAATGAGTTTACTCCCTGGGTACTTTCTTTGTATACTTTTGACTATACGGGCCGAGTCCGGGATTTACAAGAAATCGCGGGTTTTCGTTTGCCGGCGATTAAACTTCTTTTATTCAGCGTCCCATCAAAAATGAAAACATTTTTGAAAACTACAAGTCTCATGGGCTTTAGTGGTTAAATAATAATTTAAAAAATCGTTCGGAAAATGAGTTTACTCCCTGGGTACTTTCTTTGTATACATTCGACTATGCGGGCCAAGCCCGGGATTTGCGGGAAATCGCGGGTTTTCGTTTGCCGGCGATTAAACCTCTTTCATTAAGGGTCTCATCAAAAATGAAGACATTTTTGAAAACTACAAGTCTCATGCGATTTAGTGGTGAAAAGATAATTTAAAAAATCGTTCTGGAAATGAGTTTACTCACAGGGTACTTTCTTTGTATACTTTTGACTATACGGGCCAAGCCCGGGATTTACGGGAAATCGCTGGTTTTCGTTTGCCGACGATTAAACCTCTTTCATTAAGCGTTTCATCAAAAATGAAAACACTTTTGAAAACTACAAGTCTCATGCGTTTTAGTGGTGAAAAAATAATTTAAAAAATCGTTCGGAAAATGAGTTTACTCCCTGGGTACTTTCTTTGTATACTTTTGACTATACGGGCCGAGCCCGGGATTTACGGGAAATGGCGGGTTTTCGTTTGCCGGCGATTAAACTTCTTTTAATCAGCGTCTCATCAAAAATGAAAACATTTTTGAAAACTACAAGTCTCATGGGCTTTAGTGGTTAAATAATAATTTAAAAAATCGTTCGGGAAATGAGTTTATTCCCTGGGTACTTTCTTTGTATACTTTTGACTATACGGGCCGAGTCTGGGATTTACGGGAAATCGCAGGTTTTCGTTTGCCGGCGATTAAACTTCTTTTATTCAGCGTCTCATCAAAAATGAAAACATTTTTGAAAACTACAAGTCTCATGCGATTTAGTGGTGAAAAGATAATTTAAAAAATCGTTCTGGAAATGAGTTTACTCACAGGGTACTTTCTTTGTATACATTGGACTATACGGGACAAGCCCGGGATTTACGGGAAATCGCAGGTTTTCGTTTGCCGGCGATTAAACCTCTTTCATTAAGCGTATCATTAAAAATGAAAACATTTTTGTGAACTACAAGTCTCATTCGTTCTAGTGGTGCAGAAATAATTTGAAAAATCGTTCGGGAAATCAGTTTACTCCTTGGGTACTTTCTTTATATACATTCAACTAAACGGGCCAAGCCCGGGATTTACGGGAAATCGCGGGTTTTTGTTTGCCGGCGATTAAACTTCTTTTATTCAGCGTCTCATCAAAATTGAAAACAAGTTTAAAAACTACAAGTCTTATGCGATTTAGTGGTGAAAAAATAATTTAAAAAATCGTTCGGGAAATGAGTTTACTCCCTGGGTACTTTCTTTTTATACTTTTGACTATACGGGCCAAGCCCGGGATTTACGGGAAATCGCGGGTTTTCGTTTGCCGGCGATTAAACTTCTTTTATTCAGCGTCTCATCAAAAATGAAAACATTTTTGAAAACTACAAGTCTTATGCGTTTTAGTGGTGAAAAAATAATTTAAAAAATCGTTCTCGAAATGAGTTTACTCACAGGGTACTTTCTTTGTATACATCCGACAATGCGGGCCAAGCCCGGGATTTGCGGGAAATCGCGGGTTTTCGTTTGCCGGCGATTAAACCTCTTTCATTAAAGGTCTCATCAAAAATGAAAACATTTTTAAAAACTACAAGTCTCATGGGCTTTAGTGGTGAAATAATAATTTAAAAAATCGTTCGGGAAATGAGTTTACTCCCTGGGTACTTTCTTTGTATACTTTTGACTATACGGGCCGAGTCTGGGATTTACGGGAAATCGCAGGTTTTCGTTTGCCGGCGATTAAACTTCTTTTATTCAGCGTCTCATCAAAAATGAGAACATTTTTGAAAACTACAAGTCTCATGCGATTTAGTGGTGAAAAGATATTTTAAAAAATCGTTCTGGAAATGAGTTTACTCACAGGGTACTTTCTTTGTATACATTCCACTATACGGGACAAGCCCGGGATTTACGGGAAATCGCGGGTTTTCGTTTGCCGGCGATTAAACCTCTTTCATTAGGCGTCTCATTAAAAATGAAAACATTTTTGAAAACTACGAGTCTCATACGTTCTAGTGGTGCAGAAATAATTGGAAAAATCGTTTGGGAAATCAGTTTACTCATTGGGTACTTTCTTTATATACATTCAACTATACGTGCCAAGCCCGGGATTTACGGGAAATCGCGGGTTTTCGTTTGCCGGCGATTAAACTTCTTTTACTGAGCGTCTCATCAAAAATGAAATCGCGGGTTTTCGTTTGCCGGCGATTAAACTTCTTTTATTCAGCCTCTCATCAAAAATGAAAACATTTTTGAAAACTACAAGTCTTATGCGTTTTAGTGGTGAAAAAATAATTTAAAAAATCGCTCTGGAAATGAGTATGCTCACAGGGTACATCCTTTGCATACATTCGACTATGCGGGCCAAACCCGGGATTTGCGGGAAATCGCGGGTTTTCGTTTGCCGGCGATTAAACCTTTTTCATTAAGCGTCTCATCAAAAATGAAAACATTTTTAAAAACTACAAGTCTCATGGGCTTTAGTGGTGAAATAATAATTTAAAAAATCGATCGGGAAATGAGTTTACTCCCTGGGTACTTTCTTTGTATACTTTTGACTATACGGGCCGAGTCTGGGATTTACGGGAAATCGCAGGTTTTCTTTTGCCGGCGATTAAACCTCTTTCATTAAGCGTCTCATTAAAAATGAAAATATTTTTGAAAACTACAAGTCTCATTCGTTGTAGTGGTGTCGAAATAATTTGAAAAATCGTTCGGGAAATCAGTTTACTCATTGGGTACTTTCTTTATATACATTCAACTATACGTGCCAAGCCCGGGATTTACGGGAAATCGCGGGTTTTTGTTTGCCGGCGATGAAACTTCTTTTATTCAGCGTCTCATCAAAAATGAAAACAAGTTTGAAAACTACAAGTCTCATGCGTTTTAGTGGTGAAAATATAATTTAAAAAATCGTTCGGGAAATAAGTTTACTCCCTGGGTACTTTCTTTGTATACTTTTGATTATACGGGCCAAGCCCGGGTTTTACGGGAAATCGCGGGTTTTCGTTTGCCGGCGATTAAACTTCTTTTATTCAGCCTCTCATCAAAAATGAAAACATTTTTGAAAACTACAAGTCTTATGCGTTTTAGTGGTGAAAAAATAATTTAAAAAATCGCTCTGGAAATGAGTATGCTCACAGGGTACATTCTTTGCATACATTCGACTATGCGGGCCTAGCCCGGGATTTGCGGGAAATCGCGGGTTTTCGTTTGCCGGCGATTAAACCTTTTTCATTAAGCGTCTCATCAAAAATGAAAACAAGTTTGAAAACTACAAGTCTCATGCGTTTTAGTGGTGAAAATATAATTTAAAAAATCGTTCGGGAAATAAGTTTACTCCCTGGGTACTTTCTTTGTATACTTTTGATTATACGGGCCAAGCCCGGGTTTTACGGGAAATCGCGGGTTTTCGTTTGCCGGCGATTAAACTTCTTTTATTCAGCCTCTCATCAAAAATGAAAACATTTTTGAAAACTACAAGTCTTATGCGTTTTAGTGGTGAAAAAATAATTTAAAAAATCGCTCTGGAAATGAGTATGCTCACAGGGTACATTCTTTGCATACATTCGACTATGCGGGCCTAGCCCGGGATTTGCGGGAAATCGCGGGTTTTCGTTTGCCGGCGATTAAACCTTTTTCATTAAGCGTCTCATCAAAAATGAAAACATTTTTAAAAACTACAAGTCTCATGGGCTTTAGTGGTGAAATAATAATTTAAAAAATCGTTCGGGAAATGAGTTTACTCCCTGGGTACTTTCTTTGTATACTTTTGACTATACGGGCCGAGTCTGGGATTTACGGGAAATCGCAGGTTTTCGTTTGCCGGCGATTAAACCTCTTTCATTAAGCGTCTCATTAAAAATGAAAATATTTTTGAAAACTACAAGTCTCATTCGTTCTAGTGGTGCCGAAATAATTTGAAAAATCGTTCGGGAAATCAGTTTACTCATTGGGTACTTTCTTTATATACATTCAACTATACGTGCCAAGCCCGGGATTTACGGGAAATCGCGGGTTTTCGTTTGCCGGCGATTAAACTTCTTTTATTCAGCGTCTCATCAAAAATGAAAACAAGTTTGAAAACTACAAGTCTCATGCGTTTTAGTGGTGAAAATATAATTTAAAAAATCGTTCGGGAAATAAGTTTACTCCCTGGGTACTTTCTTTGTATACTTTTGCCTATACGGGCCAAGCCCGGGATTTACGGGAAATCGCGGGTTTTCGTTTGCCGGCGATTAAACTTCTTTTATTCAGCCTCTCATCAAAAATGAAAACATTTTTGAAAACTAAAAGTCTTATGCGTTTTAGTGGTGAAAAAATAATTTAAAAAATCGTTCTGGAAATGAGTTTACTCACAGGGTACTTTCTTTGTATACATTGGACTATACGGGCCAAGCCCGGGATTTGCGGAAAATCGCGGGTTTTCGTTTGCCGGCGATGAAACTTCTTTTATTCAGCGTCTCATCAAAAATGAAAACAAGTTTGAAAACTACAAGTCTCATGCGTTTTAGTGGTGAAAATATAATTTAAAAAATCGTTCGGGAAATAAGTTTACTCCCTGGGTACTTTCTTTGTATACTTTTGATTATACGGGCCAAGCCCGGGTTTTACGGGAAATCGCGGGTTTTCGTTTGCCGGCGATTAAACTTCTTTTATTCAGCCTCTCATCAAAAATGAAAACATTTTTGAAAACTACAAGTCTTATGCGTTTTAGTGGTGAAAAAATAATTTAAAAAATCGCTCTGGAAATGAGTATGCTCACAGGGTACATTCTTTGCATACATTCGACTATGCGGGCCTAGCCCGGGATTTGCGGGAAATCGCGGGTTTTCGTTTGCCGGCGATTAAACCTTTTTCATTAAGCGTCTCATCAAAAATGAAAACAAGTTTGAAAACTACAAGTCTCATGCGTTTTAGTGGTGAAAATATAATTTAAAAAATCGTTCGGGAAATAAGTTTACTCCCTGGGTACTTTCTTTGTATACTTTTGATTATACGGGCCAAGCCCGGGTTTTACGGGAAATCGCGGGTTTTCGTTTGCCGGCGATTAAACTTCTTTTATTCAGCCTCTCATCAAAAATGAAAACATTTTTGAAAACTACAAGTCTTATGCGTTTTAGTGGTGAAAAAATAATTTACAAAATCGCTCTGGAAATGAGTATGCTCACAGGGTACATTCTTTGCATACATTCGACTATGCGGGCCTAGCCCGGGATTTGCGGGAAATCGCGGGTTTTCGTTTGCCGGCGATTAAACCTTTTTCATTAAGCGTCTCATCAAAAATGAAAACATTTTTAAAAACTACAAGTCTCATGGGCTTTAGTGGTGAAATAATAATTTAAAAAATCGTTCGGGAAATGAGTTTACTCCCTGGGTACTTTCTTTGTATACTTTTGACTATACGGGCCGAGTCTGGGATTTACGGGAAATCGCAGGTTTTCGTTTGCCGGCGATTAAACCTCTTTCATTAAGCGTCTCATTAAAAATGAAAATATTTTTGAAAACTACAAGTCTCATTCGTTCTAGTGGTGCCGAAATAATTTGAAAAATCGTTCGGGAAATCAGTTTACTCATTGGGTACTTTCTTTATATACATTCAACTATACGTGCCAAGCCCGGGATTTACGGGAAATCGCGGGTTTTCGTTTGCCGGCGATTAAACTTCTTTTATTCAGCGTCTCATCAAAAATGAAAACAAGTTTGAAAACTACAAGTCTCATGCGTTTTAGTGGTGAAAATATAATTTAAAAAATCGTTCGGGAAATAAGTTTACTCCCTGGGTACTTTCTTTGTATACTTTTGCCTATACGGGCCAAGCCCGGGATTTACGGGAAATCGCGGGTTTTCGTTTGCCGGCGATTAAACTTCTTTTATTCAGCCTCTCATCAAAAATGAAAACATTTTTGAAAACTAAAAGTCTTATGCGTTTTAGTGGTGAAAAAATAATTTAAAAAATCGTTCTGGAAATGAGTTTACTCACAGGGTACTTTCTTTGTATACATTGGACTATACGGGCCAAGCCCGGGATTTGCGGAAAATCGCGGGTTTTCGTTTGCCGGCGATTAAACCTCTTTCATTAAGCGTCTTATCAAAAATGAAAACATTTTTGAAAACTACAAGTCTCATGCGTTTTAGTGGTGAAAAAAAATTTAAAAAATCGTTCGGGAAATGAGTTTACTCCCTGGGTACTTTCTTTGTATACTTTTGACTATACGGGCCGAGTCCGGGATTTACAAGAAATCGCGGGTTTTCGTTTGCCTGCGATTAAACTTCTTTTATTCAGCGTCCCATCAAAAATGAAAACATTTTTGAAAACTACAAGTCTTATGCGTTTTAGTGGTGAAAAAATAATTTAAAAAATCGCTCTGGAAATGAGTATGCTCACAGGGTACATTCTTTGCATACATTCGACTATGCGGGCCTAGCCCGGGATTTGCGGGAAATCGCGGGTTTTCGTTTGCCGGCGATTAAACCTTTTTCATTAAGCGTCTCATCAAAAATGAAAACAAGTTTGAAAACTACAAGTCTCATGCGTTTTAGTGGTGAAAATATAATTTAAAAAATCGTTCGGGAAATAAGTTTACTCCCTGGGTACTTTCTTTGTATACTTTTGATTATACGGGCCAAGCCCGGGTTTTACGGGAAATCGCGGGTTTTCGTTTGCCGGCGATTAAACTTCTTTTATTCAGCCTCTCATCAAAAATGAAAACATTTTTGAAAACTACAAGTCTTATGCGTTTTAGTGGTGAAAAAATAATTTAAAAAATCGCTCTGGAAATGAGTATGCTCACAGGGTACATTCTTTGCATACATTCGACTATGCGGGCCTAGCCCGGGATTTGCGGGAAATCGCGGGTTTTCGTTTGCCGGCGATTAAACCTTTTTCATTAAGCGTCTCATCAAAAATGAAAACATTTTTAAAAACTACAAGTCTCATGGGCTTTAGTGGTGAAATAATAATTTAAAAAATCGTTCGGGAAATGAGTTTACTCCCTGGGTACTTTCTTTGTATACTTTTGACTATACGGGCCGAGTCTGGGATTTACGGGAAATCGCAGGTTTTCGTTTGCCGGCGATTAAACCTCTTTCATTAAGCGTCTCATTAAAAATGAAAATATTTTTGAAAACTACAAGTCTCATTCGTTCTAGTGGTGCCGAAATAATTTGAAAAATCGTTCGGGAAATCAGTTTACTCATTGGGTACTTTCTTTATATACATTCAACTATACGTGCCAAGCCCGGGATTTACGGGAAATCGCGGGTTTTCGTTTGCCGGCGATTAAACTTCTTTTATTCAGCGTCTCATCAAAAATGAAAACAAGTTTGAAAACTACAAGTCTCATGCGTTTTAGTGGTGAAAATATAATTTAAAAAATCGTTCGGGAAATAAGTTTACTCCCTGGGTACTTTCTTTGTATACTTTTGCCTATACGGGCCAAGCCCGGGATTTACGGGAAATCGCGGGTTTTCGTTTGCCGGCGATTAAACTTCTTTTATTCAGCCTCTCATCAAAAATGAAAACATTTTTGAAAACTAAAAGTCTTATGCGTTTTAGTGGTGAAAAAATAATTTAAAAAATCGTTCTGGAAATGAGTTTACTCACAGGGTACTTTCTTTGTATACATTGGACTATACGGGCCAAGCCCGGGATTTGCGGAAAATCGCGGGTTTTCGTTTGCCGGCGATTAAACCTCTTTCATTAAGCGTCTTATCAAAAATGAAAACATTTTTGAAAACTACAAGTCTCATGCGTTTTAGTGGTGAAAAAAAATTTAAAAAATCGTTCGGGAAATGAGTTTACTCCCTGGGTACTTTCTTTGTATACTTTTGACTATACGGGCCGAGTCCGGGATTTACAAGAAATCGCGGGTTTTCGTTTGCCTGCGATTAAACTTCTTTTATTCAGCGTCCCATCAAAAATGAAAACATTTTTGAAAACTACAAGTCTCATGCGTTTTAGTGGTGAAAAAATAATATCAAAAATCGTTCGGAAAATGAGTTTACTCCCTGGGTACTTTCTTTGTATACTTTTGACTATACGGGCCAAGCCCGGGATTTACGGGAAATCGCTGGTTTTCGTTTGCCGACAATTAAACCTCTTTCATTAAGAGTTTCATCAAAAATGAAAACACTTTTGAAAACTAAAAGTCTCATGCGTTTTAGTGGTGAAAAAATAATTTAAAAAATCGTTCGGAAAATGAGTTTACTCCCTGGGTACTTTCTTTGTATACTTTTGACTATACGGGCCAAGCCCGGATTTACCGGAAATGGCGGGTTTTCGTTTGCCGGCGTTTAAACTTGTTTTAATCAGCGTCTCTTCAAAAATGAAAACATTTTTGAAAACTACAAGTCTCATGGGCTTTAGTGGTTAAATAATATTTTAAAAAATCGTTCGGGAAATGAGTTTACTCCCTGGGTACTTTCTTTGTATACTTTTGACTATACGGGCCAAGCCCGGGATTTACGGGAAATCGCGGGTTTTCGTTTGCCGGCGATTAAACTTCTTTTATTCAGCCTCTCATCAAAAATGAAAACATTTTTGAAAACTACAAGTCTTATGCGTTTTAGTGGTGAAAAAATAATTTAAAAAATCGTTCTGGAAATGAGTTTACTCACAGGGTACTTTCTTTGTATACATTGGACTATACGGGCCAAGCCCGGGATTTGCGGAAAATCGCGGGTTTTCGTTTGCCGGCGATTAAACCTCTTTCATTAAGCGTCTTATCAAAAATGAAAACATTTTTGAAAACTACAAGTCTCATGCGTTTTAGTGGTGAAAAAATAATTTAAAAAATCGTTCGGGAAATGAGTTTACTCCCTGGGTACTTTCTTTGTATACTTTTGACTATACGGGCAGAGTCCGGGATTTACAAGAAATCGCGGGTTTTCGTTTGCCGGCGATTAAACTTCTTTTATTCAGCGTCCCATCAAAAATGAAAACATTTTTGAAAACTACAAGTCTCATGCGTTTTAGTGGTGAAAAAATAATATCAAAAATCGTTCGGAAAATGAGTTTACTCCCTGGGTACTTTCTTTGTATACTTTTGACTATACGGGCCAAGCCCGGGATTTACGGGAAATCGCTGGTTTTCGTTTGCCGACAATTAAACCTCTTTCATTAAGAGTTTCATCAAAAATGAAAACACTTTTGAAAACTAAAAGTCTCATGCGTTTTAGTGGTGAAAAAATAATTTAAAAAATCGTTCGGAAAATGAGTTTACTCCCTGGGTACTTTCTTTGTATACTTTTGACTATACGGGCCAAGCCCAGATTTACCGGAAATGGCGGGTTTTCGTTTGCCGGCGATTAAACTTCTTTTAATCAGCGTCTCTTCAAAAATGAAAACATTTTTGAAAACTACAAGTCTCATGGGCTTTAGTGGTTAAATAATATTTTAAAAAATCGTTCGGGAAATGAGTTTACTCCCTGGGTACTTTCTTTGTATACTTTTGACTATACGGGCCAAGCCCGGGATTTACGGGAAATCGCGGGTTTTCGTTTGCCGGCGATTAAACTTCTTTTATTCAGCCTCTCATCAAAAATGAAAACATTTTTGAAAACTACAAGTCTTATGCGTTTTAGTGGTGAAAAAATAATTTAAAAAATCGTTCTGGAAATGAGTTTACTCACAGGGTACTTTCTTTGTATACATTGGACTATACGGGCCAAGCCCGGGATTTGCGGAAAATCGCGGGTTTTCGTTTGCCGGCGATTAAACCTCTTTCATTAAGCGTCTTATCAAAAATGAAAACATTTTTGAAAACTACAAGTCTCATGCGTTTTAGTGGTGAAAAAATAATTTAAAAAATCGTTCGGGAAATGAGTTTACTCCCTGGGTACTTTCTTTGTATACTTTTGACTATACGGGCCGAGTCCGGGATTTACAAGAAATCGCGGGTTTTCGTTTGCCGGCGATTAAACTTCTTTTATTCAGCGTCCCATCAAAAATGAAAACATTTTTGAAAACTACAAGTCTCATGCGTTTTAGTGGTGAAAAAATAATATCAAAAATCGTTCGGGAAATGAGTTTACTCCCTGGGTACTTTCTTTGTATACTTTTGACTATACGGGCCAAGCCCGGGATTTGCGGGAAATCGCTGGTTTTCGTTTGCCGACAATTAAACCTCTTTCATTAAGAGTTTCATCAAAAATGAAAACACTTTTGAAAACTACAAGTCTCATTCGTTCTAGTGGTGTCGAAATAATTTGAAAAATCGTTTGGGAAATCAGTTTACTCATTGGGTACTTTCTTTATATACATTCAACTATACGTGCCAAGCCCGGGATTTACGGGAAATCGCGGGTTTTCGTTTGCCGGCGATTAAACTTCTTTTATTCAGCGTCTCATCAAAAATGAAAACAAATTTGAAAACTACAAGTCTCATGCGTTTTAGTGGTGAAAATATAATTTAAAAAATCGTTCGGGAAATAAGTTTACTCCCTGGGTACTTTCTTTGTATACTTTTGATTATACGGGCCAAGCCCGGGTTTTACGGGAAATCGCGGGTTTTCGTTTGCCGGCGATTAAACTTCTTTTATTCAGCCTCTCATCAAAAATGAAAACATTTTTGAAAACTACAAGTCTTATGCGTTTTAGTGGTGAAAAAATAATTTAAAAAATCGCTCTGGAAATGAGTATGCTCACAGGGTACATTCTTTGCATACATTCGACTATGCGGGCCTAGCCCGGGATTTGCAGGAAATCGCGGGTTTTCGTTTGCCGGCGATTAAACCTTTTTCATTAAGCGTCTCATCAAAAATGAAAACATTTTTAAAAACTACAAGTCTCATGGGCTTTAGTGGTGAAATAATAATTTAAAAAATCGTTCGGGAAATGAGTTTACTCCCTGGGTACTTTCTTTGTATACTTTTGACTATACGGGCCGAGTCTGGGATTTACGGGAAATCGCAGGTTTTCGTTTGCCGGCGATTAAACCTCTCTCATTAAGCGTCTCATTAAAAATGAAAATATTTTTGAAAACTACAAGTCTCATTCGTTCTAGTGGTGCCGAAATAATTTGAAAAATCGTTCGGGAAATCAGTTTACTCATTGGGTACTTTCTTTATATACATTCAACTATACGTGCCAAGCCCGGGATTTACGGGAAATCGCGGGTTTTCGTTTGCCGGCGATTAAACTTCTTTTATTCAGCGTCTAATCAAAAATGAAAACAAGTTTGAAAACTACAAGTCTCATGCGTTTTAGTGGTGAAAATATAATTTAAAAAATCGTTCGGGAAATAAGTTTACTCCCTGGGTACTTTCTTTGTATACTTTTGACTATACGGGCCAAGCCCGGGATTTACGGGAAATCGCGGGTTTTCGTTTGCAGGCGATTAAACTTCTTTTATTCAGCCTCTCATCAAAAATGAAAACATTTTTGAAAACTACAAGTCTTATGCGTTTTAGTGGTGAAAAAATAATTTAAAAAATCGTTCTGGAAATGAGTTTACTCACAGGGTACTTTCTTTGTATACATTGGACTATACGGGCCAAGCCCGGGATTTGCGGAAAATCGCGGGTTTTCGTTTGCCGGCGATTAAACCTCTTTCATTAAGCGTCTTATCAAAAATGAAAACATTTTTGAAAACTACAAGTCTCATGCGTTTTAGTGGTGAAAAAATAATTTAAAAAATCGTTCGGGAAATGAGTTTACTCCCTGGGTACTTTCTTTGTATACTTTTGACTATACGGGCCGAGTCCGGGATTTACAAGAAATCGCGGGTTTTCGTTTGCCGGCGATTAAACTTCTTTTATTCAGCGTCCCATCAAAAATGAAAACATTTTTGAAAACTACAAGTCTCATGCGTTTTAGTGGTGAAAAAATAATATCAAAAATCGTTCGGAAAATGAGTTTACTCCCTGGGTACTTTCTTTGTATACTTTTGACTATACGGGCCAAGCCCGGGATTTACGGGAAATCGCTGGTTTTCGTTTGCCGACAATTAAACCTCTTTCATTAAGAGTTTCATCAAAAATGAAAACACTTTTGAAAACTACAAGTCTCATGCGTTTTAGTGGTGAAAAAATAATTTAAAAAATCGTTCTGGAAATGAGTTTACTCACAGGGTACTTTCTTTGTATACATTGGACTATACGGGCCAAGCGCGGGATTTGCGGAAAATCGCGGGTTTTCGTTTGCCGGCGATTAAACCTCTTTCATTAAGCGTCTTATCAAAAATGAAAACATTTTTGAAAACTACAAGTCTCATGCGTTTTAGTGGTGAAAAAATAATTTAAAAAATCGTTCGGGAAATGAGTTTACTCCCTGGGTACTTTCTTTGTATACTTTTGACTATACGGGCCGAGTCCGGGATTTACAAGAAATCGCGGGTTTTCGTTTGCCGGCGATTAAACTTCTTTTATTCAGCGTCCCATCAAAAATGAAAACATTTTTGAAAACTACAAGTCTCATGCGTTTTAGTGGTGAAAAAATAATATCAAAAATCGTTCGGGAAATGGGTTTACTCCCTGGGTACTTTCTTTGTATACTTTTGACTATACGGGCCAAGCCCGGGATTTACGGGAAATCGCTGGTTTTCGTTTGCCGACAATTAAACCTCTTTCATTAAGAGTTTTATCAAAAATGAAAACACTTTTGAAAACTACAAGTCTCAAGCGTTCTAGTGGTGAAAAAATAATTTAAAAAATCGTTCGGAAAATGAGTTTACTCCCTGGGTACTTTCTTTGTATACTTTTGACTATACGGGCCAAGCCCGGGATTTACGGGAAATGGCGGGTTTTCGTTTGCCGGCGATTAAACTTCTTTTAATCAGCGTCTCTTCAAAAATGAAAACATTTTTGAAAACTACAAGTCTCATGGGCTTTAGTGGTTAAATAATATTTTAAAAAATCGTTCGGGAAAGGAGTTTACTCCCTGGGTACTTTTTTGTATACTTTTCACTTTAAAGGCTGAGTCCGAGATTTACGGGAAATCGCAGGTTTTCGTTTGCCGGCGATTAAACTTCTTTTAATCAGCGTCTCATCAAAAATGAAAACATTTTTGAAAACTACAAGTCTCATGGGCTTTAGTGGTTAAATAATAATTTAAAAAATCGTTCGGGAAATGAGTTTACTCCCTGGGTACTTTCTTTGTATACATTCGACTATGCGGGCCAAGCACGGGATTTGCGGGAAATCGCGGGTTTTTGTTTGCAGGCGATTAAACCTCTTTCATTAAGGGTCTCATCAAAAATGAAAACATTTTTGAAAACTACAAGTCTTATGCGATTTAGTGGTGAAAAGATAATTTAAAAAATCGTTCTGGAAATGAGTTTACTCACAGGGTACTTTCTTTGTATACTTTTGACTATACGGGCCAAGCCCGGGATTTACGGGAAATCGCTGGTTTTCGTTTGCCGACGATTAAACCTCTTTCATTAAGCGTTTCATCAAAAATGAAAACACTTTTGAAAACTACAAGTCTCATGCGTTTTAGTGGTGAAAAAATAATTTAAAAAATCGTTCGGAAAATGAGTTTACTCCCTGGGTACTTTCTTTGTATACTTTTGACTATACGGGCCGAGCCCGGGATTT
Source organism: Hydractinia symbiolongicarpus (assembly GCF_029227915.1). Classification (NCBI taxonomy): domain Eukaryota; kingdom Metazoa; phylum Cnidaria; class Hydrozoa; order Anthoathecata; family Hydractiniidae; genus Hydractinia; species Hydractinia symbiolongicarpus. The sequence goes on from NC_079881.1 coordinate 27,558,869, forward strand.
ACGGGAAATGGCGGGTTTTCGTTTGCCGGCGATTAAACTTCTTTTAATCAGCGTCTCATCAAAAATGAAAACATTTTTGAAAACTACAAGTCTCATGGGCTTTAGTGGTTAAATAATAATTTAAAAAATCGTTCGGGAAATGAGTTTACTCCCTGGGTACTTTCTTTGTATACTTTTGACTATACGGGCCGAGTCTGGGATTTACGGGAAATCGCAGGTCTTCGTTTGCCGGCGATTAAACTTCTTTTATTCAGCGTCTCATCAAAAATGAAAACATTTTTGAAAACTACAAGTCTCATGCGATTTAGTGGTGAAAAGATAATTTAAAAAATCGTTCTGGAAATGAGTTTATTCACAGGGTACTTTCTTTGTATACATTCGACTATACGGGACAAGCCCGGGATTTACGGGAAATCGCAGGTTTTCGTTTGCCGGCGATTAAACCAATTTCATTAAGCGTCTCATTAAAAATGAAAACATTTTTGTGAACTACAAGTCTCATTCGTTCTAGTTGTGCAGAAATAATTTGAAAAATCGTTCGGGAAATCAGTTTTCTCCTTGGGTACTTTCTTTATATACATTCAACTATACGGGACAAGCCCGGGATTTACGGGAAATCGCGGGTTTTCGTTTGCCGGCGATTAAACTTCTTTTATTCAGCGTCTCATCAAAATTGAAAACAAGTTTAAAAACTACAAGTCTCATGCGTTTTAGTGGTGAAAAAATAATTTAAAAAATCGTTCGGGAAATGAGTTTACTCCCTGGGTACTTTCTTTTTATACTTTTGACTATACGGGCCAAACCCGGGATTTACGGGAAATCGCGGGTTTTCGTTTGCCGGCGATTAAACTTCTTTTATTCAGCGTCTCATCAAAAATGAAAACATTTTTTAAAACTACAAGTCTTATGTGTTTTAGTGGTGAAGAAATAATTTAAAAAATCGTTCTGGAAATGAGTTTACTCACAGGGTACTTTCTTTGTATACATTCGACAATGCGGGCCAAGCCCGGGATTTGCGGGAAATCGCGGGTTTTCGTTTGCCGGCGATTAAACCTCTTTCATTAAAGGTCTCATCAAAAATGAAAACATTTTTAAAAACTACAAGTCTCATGGGCTTTAGTGGTGAAATAATAATTTAAAAAATCGTTCGGGAAATGAGTTTACTCCCTGGGTACTTTCTTTGTATACTTTTGACTATACGGGCTGAGTCTGGGATTTACGGGAAATCGCAGGTTTTCGTTTGCCGGCGATTAAACTTCTTTTATTCAGCGTATCATCAAAAATGAGAACATTTTTGAAAACTACAAGTCTCATGCGATTTAGTGGTGAAAAGATATTTTAAAAAATCGTTCTGGAAATGAGTTTACTCACAGGGTACTTTCTTTGTATACATTCCACTATACGGGACAAGCCCGGGATTTACGGGAAATCGCGGGTTTTCGTTTGCCGGCGATTAAACCTCTTTCATTAGGCGTCTCATTAAAAATGAAAACATTTTTGAAAACTACGAGTCTCATACGTTCTAGTGGTGCAGAAATAATTGGAAAAATCGTTTGGGAAATCAGCTTACTCATTGGGTACTTTCTTTATATACATTCAACTATACGTGCCAAGCCCGGGATTTACGGGAAATCGCAGGTTTTCGTTTGCCGGCGATTAAACTTCTTTTACTGAGCGTCTCATCAAAAATGAAAACATTTTTGAAAACTACAAGTCTCATGCGTTTTAGTGGTGAAAAAATAATTTCAAAAATCGTTCGGGAAATGAGTTTACTCCCTGTGTACTTTCTTTGTATACATTTGACTATACGGGCCAAGCCCGGGATTTACGGGAAATCGCGGGTTTTCGTTTGCCGGCGATTAAACTTCTTTTATTCAGCGTCTCATCAAAAATGAAATCGTTTTTGAAAACTACAAGTCTCATGCAATTTAGTGGTGAAAAAATAATTTAAAAATCGTTCAAAAAATGAGTTTACTCCCTGGGTACTTTCTTTGTATACTTTTGACTATACGGGCCAAGCCCGGGATTTACGAGAAATCGCGGGTTTTCGTTTGCCGGCGATTAAACTTCTTTTAATCAGCGTCTCATCAAAAATGAAAACATTTTTGAAAACTACAAGTCTCATGGGCTTTAGTGGTTAAATAATAATTTAAAAAATCGTTCGGAAAATGAGTTTACTCCCTGGGTACTTTCTTTGTATACTTTTGACTATACGGGCCGAGTCCAGGATTTACGGGAAATCGCGGGTTTTCGTTTGCCGGCGATTAAACTTCTTTTATTCAACGTCCCATCAAAAATGAAAACATTTTTGAAAACTACAAGTCTCATGCGTTTTAGTGGTGAAAATATAATTTAAAAAATCGTTCGGGAAATGAGTTTACTCCCTGGGTACGTTCTTTGTATACTTTTGACTATACGGGACAAGCCCGGGATTTACGGGAAATCGCAGGTTTTCGTTTGCCGGCGATTAAACCTCTTTCATTAAGCGTCTCATTAAAAATGAAAACATTTTTGAGAACTACAAGTCTCATTCGTTCTAGTGGTGCAGAAATAATTTGAAAAATCGTTCGGGAAATCAGTTTACTCCTTGGGTACTTTCTTTATATACATTCAACTATACGGGCCAAGCCCGGGATTTACGGGAAATCGCGGGTTTTCGTTTGCCGGCGATTAAACTTCTTTTATTCAGCGTCTCATTAAAAATGAAAACAAGTTTAAAAACTACAAGTCTCATGCGTTTTAGTGGTGAAAAAATAATTTAAAAAATCGTTCGGGAAATGCGTTTACTCCCTGGGTACTTTCTTTTTATACTTTTGACTATACGGGCCAAGCCCGGGATTTACGGGAAATTGCGGGTTTTTGTTTGCCGGTGATTAAACTTCTTTAATTCAGCGTCTCATCAAAAATGAAAACATTTTTTAAAACTACAAGTCTTATGCGTTTTAGTGGTGAAAAAATAATTTAAAAAATCGTTCTGGAAATGAGTTTACTCACAGGGTACTTTCTTTGTATACATTCGACTATGCGGGCCAAGCCCGGGATTTGCGGGAAATCGCGGGTTTTCGTTTGCCGGCGATTAAACCTCTTTCATCAAGGGTCTCATCAAAAATGAAAACATTTTTAAAAACTACAAGTCTCATGGGCTTTAGTGGTGAAATAATAATTTAAAAAATCGTTCGGGAAATGACTTTACTCCCTGGGTACTTTCTTTGTATACTTTTGGCTATACGGGCCGAGTCTGGGATTTACGGGAAATCGCAGGTTTTCGTTTGCCGGCGATTAAACTTCTTTTATTCAGCGTCTCATCAAAAATGAAAACATTTTTGAAAACTACAAGTCTCATGCGATTTAGTGGTGAAAAGATAATTTAAAAAATCGTTCTGGAAATGAGTTTACTCACAGGGTACTTTCTTTATATACATTCCACTATACGGGACAAGCCCGGGATTTGCGGGAAATCGCGGGTTTTCGTTTGCCGGCGATTAAACCTCTTTCATTAAGCGTTTCATTAAAAATGAAAACATTTTTGAGAACTACAAGTCTCATTCGTTCTAGTGGTGCAGAAATAATTGGAAAAATCGTTCGGGAAATTAGTTTACTCATTGGGTACTTTCTTTATATACATTCAACTATACCGGCCAAGCCCGGGATTTACGGGAAATCGCGGGTTTTCGTTTGCCGGCGATTAAACTTCTTTAATTCAGCGTCTCATCAAAAATGAAAACATTTTTTAAAACTACAAGTCTTATGCGTTTTAGTGGTGAAAAAATAATTTAAAAAATCGTTCTGGAAATGAGTTTACTCACAGGGTACTTTCTTTGTATACATTCGACTATGCGGGCCAAGCCCGGGATTTGCGGGAAATCGCGGGTTTTCGTTTGCCGGCGATTAAACCTCTTTCATCAAGGGTCTCATCAAAAATGAAAACATTTTTAAAAACTACAAGTCTCATGGGCTTTAGTGGTGAAATAATAATTTAAAAAATCGTTCGGGAAATGAGTTTACTCCCTGGGTACTTTCTTTGTATACATTCAACTATACGTGCCAAGCCCGGGATTTACGGGAAATCGCGGGTTTTCGTTTGCCGGCGATTAAACTTCTTTTACTGAGCGTCTCATCAAGAATGAAAACATTTTTGAAAACTACAAGTCTCATTCGTTCTAGTGGTGCAGAAATAATTTGAAAAATCGTTCGGAAAATCAGTTTACTCCTTGGGTACTTTCTTTATATACATTCAACTATACCGGCCAAGCCCGGGATTTACGGGAAATCGCGGGTTTTCGTTTGCCGGCGATTAAACTTCTTTTATTCAGCGTCTCATCTAAAATGAAAACATTTTTGAAAACTACAAGTCTCATGCGTTTTAGTGGTGAAAATATAATTTAAAAAATCGTTCGGGAAATGAGTTTACTCCCTGGGTACTTTCTTTTTATACTTTTGACTATACGGGCTAAGCCCGGGATTTACGGGTAATCGCGGGTTTTCGTTTGCCGGCGATTAAACTTCTTTTATTCAGCGTCTCATCAAAAATGAAATATTTTTGAAAACTACAAGTCTTATGCGTTTTAGTGGTGAAAAAATAATTTAAAAAATCGTTCTGGAAGTGAGTTTACTCACAGGGTACTTTCTTTGTATACATTCGACTATACGGGACAAGCCCGGGATTTACGGGAAATCGCAGGTTTTCGTTTGCCGGCGATTAAACCTCTTTCATTAAGCGTCTCATTAAAAATGAAAACATTTTTGAGAACTACAAGTCTCATTCGTTCTAGTGGTGCAGAAATAATTTGAAAAATCGTTCGGGAAATCAGTTTACTCCTTGGGTACTTTCTTTATATACATTCAACTATACGGGCCAAGCCCGGGATTTACGGGAAATCGCGGGTTTTCGTTTGCCTGCGATTAAACTTCTTTTATTCAGCGTCTCATTAAAAATGAAAACAAGTTTAAAAACTACAAGTCTCATGCGTTTTAGTGGTGAAAAAATAATTTAAAAAATCGTTCGGGAAATGCGTTTACTCCCTGGGTACTTTCTTTTTATACTTTTGACTATACGGGCCAAGCCCGGGATTTACGGGAAATTGAGGGTTTTTGTTTGCCGGCGATTAAACTTCTTTAATTCAGCGTCTCATCAAGAATGAAAACATTTTTTAAAACTACAAGTCTTATGCGTTTTAGTGGTGAAAAAATAATTTAAAAAATCGTTCTGGAAATGAGTTTACTCACAGGGTACTTTCTTTGTATACATTCGACTATGCAGGCCAAGCCCGGGATTTGCGGGAAATCGCGGGTTTTCGTTTGCCGGCGATTAAACCTCTTTCATTAAGCGTCTCATTAAAAATGAAAACATTTTTTCAAAACTACGAGTCTCATACGTTCCAGTGGTGCAGAAATAATTGGAAAAATCGTTCGGGAAATCAGTTTACTCATTGGGTACTTTCTTTATATACATTCAACTATACGTGCCAAGCCCGGGATTTACGGGAAATCGCGGGTTTTCGTTTGCCGGCGATTAAACTTCTTTTACTGAGCGTCTCATCAAAAATGAAAACATTTTTGAAAACTACAAGTCTCATGCGTTTTAGTGGTAAAAAAATAATTTAAAAAATCGTTCGGGAAATGAGTTTACTCCCTGTGTACTTTCTTTGTATACTTTTGACTATACGGGCCGAGTCTGAGATTTACGGGAAATCGCAGGTTTTCGTTTGCCGGCGATTAAACTTCTTTTATTCAGCGTCTCATCAAAAATGAAAACATTTTTGAAAACTACAAGTCTCATGCGATTTAGTGGTGAAAAGATAATTTAAAAAATCGTTCTGGAAATGAGTTTACTCACAGGGTACTTTCTTTGTATACATTCGACTGTACGGGACAAGCCCGGGATTTACGGGAAATCGCAGGTTTTCGTTTGCCGGCGATTAAACCTCTTTCATTAAGCGTCTCATTAAAAATGAAAACATTTTTGAGAACTACAAGTCTCATTCGTTCTAGTGGTGCAGAAATAATTTGAAAAATCGTTCGGGAAATCAGTTTACTCCTTGGGTACTTTCTTTATATACATTCAACTATACCGGCCAAGCCCGGGATTTACGGGAAATCGCGGGTTTTCGTTTGCCGGCGATTAAACTTCTTTTATTCAGCGTCTCATCAAAAATGAAAACAAGTTTAGAAACTACAAGTCTCATGCGTTTTAGGGGTGAAAAAATAATTTAAAAAATCGTTCGGGAAATGAGTTTACTCCCTGGGTACTTTCTTTTTATACTTTTGACTCTACGGGCTAAGCCCGGGATTTACGGGAAATCGCGGGTTTTCGTTTGCCGGCGATTAAACTTCTTTTATTCAGCGTCTCATCAAAAATGAAATCGTTTTTGAAAACTACAAGTCTTATGCGTTTTAGTGGTGAAAAAATAATTTAAAAAATCGTTCGGTAAATGAGTTTACTCCCTGGGTACTTTCTTTGTATACTTTTGACTATACGGGCCAAGCCCGGGATTTACGGGAAATCGCGGGTTTTCGTTTGCCGGCAATTAAACTCCTTTTAATCAGCGTCTTATCAAAAATGAAAACATTTTTGAAAACTACAAGTCTCATGGGCTTTAGTGGTTAAATAATAATTTAAAAAATCGTTCGGGAAATGAGTTTACTCCCTGGGTACTTTCTTTGTATACTTTTGACTATACGGGCCGAGTCTGGGATTTACGGGAAATCGCAGGTTTTCGTTTGCCGGCGATTAAACTTCTTTCATTCAGCGTCTCATCAAAAATGAAAACATTTTTGAAAACTACAAGTCTCATGCGATTTAGTGGTGAAAAGATATTTTAAAAAATCCTTCTGGAAATGAGTTTACTCACAGGGTACTTTCTTTGTATACATTCGACTATACGGGACAAGCCCGGGATTTACGGGAAATCGCAGGTTTTCGTTTGCCGGCGATTAAACCTCTTTCATTAAGCGTCTCATTAAAAATGAAAACATTTTTGAGAACTACAAGTCTCATACGTTCCAGTGGTGCAGAAATAATTGGAAAAATCGTTCGGGAAATCAGTTTACTCATTGGGTACTTTCTTTATATACATTCAACTATACGTGCCAAGCCCGGGATTTACGGGAAATCGCGGGTTTTCGTTTGCCGGCGATTAAACTTCTTTTACTGAGCGTCTCATCAAAAATGAAAACATTTTTGAAAACTACAAGTCTCATGCGTTTTAGTGGTAAAAAAATAATTTAAAAAATCGTTCGGGAAATGAGTTTACTCCCTGTGTACTTTCTTTGTATACTTTTGACTATACGGGCCGAGTCTGAGATTTACGGGAAATCGCAGGTTTTCGTTTGCCGGCGATTAAACTTCTTTTATTCAGCGTCTCATCAAAAATGAAAACATTTTTGAAAACTACAAGTCTCATGCGATTTAGTGGTGAAAAGATAATTTAAAAAATCGTTCTGGAAATGAGTTTACTCACAGGGTACTTTCTTTGTATACATTCGACTGTACGGGACAAGCCCGGGATTTACGGGAAATCGCAGGTTTTCGTTTGCCGGCGATTAAACCTCTTTCATTAAGCGTCTCATTAAAAATGAAAACATTTTTGAGAACTACAAGTCTCATTCGTTCTAGTGGTGCAGAAATAATTTGAAAAATCGTTCGGGAAATCAGTTTACTCCTTGGGTACTTTCTTTATATACATTCAACTATACCGGCCAAGCCCGGGATTTACGGGAAATCGCGGGTTTTCGTTTGCCGGCGATTAAACTTCTTTTATTCAGCGTCTCATCAAAAATGAAAACAAGTTTAGAAACTACAAGTCTCATGCGTTTTAGGGGTGAAAAAATAATTTAAAAAATCGTTCGGGAAATGAGTTTACTCCCTGGGTACTTTCTTTTTATACTTTTGACTCTACGGGCTAAGCCCGGGATTTACGGGAAATCGCGGGTTTTCGTTTGCCGGCGATTAAACTTCTTTTATTCAGCGTCTCATCAAAAATGAAATCGTTTTTGAAAACTACAAGTCTTATGCGTTTTAGTGGTGAAAAAATAATTTAAAAAATCGTTCGGTAAATGAGTTTACTCCCTGGGTACTTTCTTTGTATACTTTTGACTATACGGGCCAAGCCCGGGATTTACGGGAAATCGCGGGTTTTCGTTTGCCGGCAATTAAACTCCTTTTAATCAGCGTCTTATCAAAAATGAAAACATTTTTGAAAACTACAAGTCTCATGGGCTTTAGTGGTTAAATAATAATTTAAAAAATCGTTCGGGAAATGAGTTTACTCCCTGGGTACTTTCTTTGTATACTTTTGACTATACGGGCCGAGTCTGGGATTTACGGGAAATCGCAGGTTTTCGTTTGCCGGCGATTAAACTTCTTTCATTCAGCGTCTCATCAAAAATGAAAACATTTTTGAAAACTACAAGTCTCATGCGATTTAGTGGTGAAAAGATATTTTAAAAAATCCTTCTGGAAATGAGTTTACTCACAGGGTACTTTCTTTGTATACATTCGACTATACGGGACAAGCCCGGGATTTACGGGAAATCGCAGGTTTTCGTTTGCCGGCGATTAAACCTCTTTCATTAAGCGTCTCATTAAAAATGAAAACATTTTTGAGAACTACAAGTCTCATTCGTTCTAGTGGTGCAGAAATAATTTGAAAAATCGTTCGGGAAATCAGTTTACTCCTTGGGTACTTTCTTTATATACATTCAACTATACCGGCCAAGCCCGGGATTTACGGGAAATCGCGGGTTTTCGTTTGCCAGCGATTAAACTTCTTTTATTCAGCGTCTCATCAAAAATGAAAACAAGTTTAAAAACTACAAGTCTCATGCGTTTTAGTGGTGAAAAAATAATTTAAAAAATCGTTCGGGAAATGAGTTTACTCCCTGTGTACTTTCTTTGTATACTTTTGACTATACGGGCCGAGTCTGAGATTTACGGGAAATCGCAGGTTTTCGTTTGCCGGTGATTAAACTTCTTTTATTCAGCGTCTCATCAAAAATGAAAACATTTTTGAAAACTACAAGTCTCATGCGATTTAGTGGTGAAAAGATAATTTAAAAAATCGTCCTGGAAATGAGTTTACTCACAGGGTACTTTCTTTGTATACATTCGACTATACGGGACAAGCCCGGGATTTACGGGAAATCGCAGGTTTTCGTTTGCCGGCGATTAAACCTCTTTCATTAAGCGTCTCATTTAAAATGAAAACATTTTTGAGAACTACAAGTCTCATTCGTTCTAGTGGTGCAGAAATAATTTGAAAAATCGTTCGGGAAATCAGTTTACTCCTTGGGTACTTTCTTTATATACATTCAACTATACGGGCCAAGCCCGGGATTTACGGGAAATCGCGGGTTTTCGTTTGCCGGCGATTAAACTTCTTTTATTCAGCGTCTCATCAAAAATGAAAACAAGTTCAAAAACTACAAGTCTCATGCGTTTTAGTGGTGAAATAATAATTTAAAAAATTGTTCGGGAAATGAGTTTACTCCCTGGGTACTTTCTTTTGATACTTTTGACTATACGGGCCAAGCCCGGGATTTACGGGAAATCGCGGTTTTTCGTTTGCCGGCGATTAAACTTCTTTTATGCAGCGTCTCATCAAAAATGAAAACATTTTTGAAAACTACGAGTCTCATACGTTTTAGTGGTGCAGAAATAATTGGAAAAATCGTTCGGGAAATCAGTTTACTCATTGGGTACTTTCTTTATATACATTCAACTATACGTGCCAAGCCCGGGATTTACGGGAAATCGCGGGTTTTCGTTTGCCGGCGATTAAACTTCTTTTACTGAGCGTCTCATCAAAAATGAAAACATTTTTGAAAACTACAAGTCTCATGCGATTTAGTGGTGAAAAGATAATTTAAAAAATCGTCCTGGAAATGAGTTTACTCACAGGGTACTTTCTTTGTATACATTCGACTATACGGGACAATCGGGTTTTCGTTTGCCGGCAATTAAACTTCTTTTAATCAGCGTGTTATCAAAAATGAAAACATTTTTGAAAACTACAAGTCTCATGGGCTTTAGTGGTTAAATAATAATTTAAAAAATCGTTTGGGAAATGAGTTTACTCCCTGGGTACTTTCTTTGTATACTTTTGACTATACGGCCGAGTCTGGGATTTACGGGAAATCGCAGGTTTTCGTTTGCCGGCGATTAAACTTCTTTTATTCAGCGTCTCATCAAAAATGAAAACATTTTTGAAAACTACAAGTCTCATGCGATTTAGTGGTGAAAAGATATTTTAAAAAATCGTTCTGGAAATGAGTTTACTCACAGGGTACTTTCTTTGTATACATTCGACTATACGGGACAAGCCCGGGATTTACGGGAAATCGCAGGTTTTCGTTTGCCGGCGATTAAACCTCTTTCATTAAGCGTCTCATTAAAAATGAAAACATTTTTGAGAACTACAAGTCTCATTCGTTCTAGTGGTGCAGAAATAATTTGAAAAATCGTTCGGGAAATCAGTTTACTCCTTGGGTACTTTCTTTATATACATTCAACTATACCGGCCAAGCCCGGGATTTACGGGAAATCGCGGGTTTTCGTTTGCCGGCGATTAAACTTCTTTTATTCAGCGTCTCATCAAAAATGAAAACAAGTTTAAAAACTACAAGTCTCATGCGTTTTAGTGGTGAAAAGATAATTTAAAAAATCGTCCTGGAAATGAGTTTACTCACAGGGTACTTTCTTTGTATACATTCGACTATACGGGACAATCCCGGGATTTACGGGAAATCGCAGGTTTTCGTTTGCCGGCGATTAAACCTCTTTCATTAAGCGTCTCATTAAAAATGAAAACATTTTTGAGAACTACAAGTCTCATTCGTTCTAGTGGTGCAGAAATAATTGGAAAAATCGTTCGGGAAATCAGTTTACTCATTGGGTACTTTCTTTATATACATTCAACTATACGTGCCAAGCCCGGGATTTACGGGAATGCTCGGGTTTTCGTTTGCCGGCGATTAAGCTTCTTTTACTGAGCGTCTCATCAAAAATGAAAACATTTTTGAAAACTACAAGTCTCATGCGTTTTAGTGGTGAAAAGATAATTTAAAAAATCGTTCTGGAAATGAGTTTACTCACAGGGTACTTTCTTTGTATACATTCGACTATACGGGACAAGCCCGGGATTTACGGGAAATCGCAGGTTTTCGTTTGCCGGCGATTAAACCTCTTTCATTAAGCGTCTCATTAAAAATGAAAACATTTTTGAGAACTACAAGTCTCATTCGTTCTAGTGGTGCAGAAATAATTTGAAAAATCGTTCGGGAAATCAGTTTACTCCTTGGGTACTTTCTTTATATACATTCAACTATACCGGCCAAGCCCGGGATTTACGGGAAATCGCGGGTTTTCGTTTGCCGGCGATTAAACTTCTTTTATTCAGCGTCTCATCAAAAATGAAAACAAGTTTAAAAACTACAAGTCTCATGCGTTTTAGTGGTGAAAAAATAATTTAAAAAATCGTTCGGGAAATGAGTTTACTCCCTGTGTACTTTCTTTGTATACTTTTGACTATACGGGCCGAGTCTGAGATTTACGGGAAATCGCAGGTTTTCGTTTGCCGGTGGTTAAACTTCTTTTATTCAGCGTCTCATCAAAAATGAAAACATTTTTGAAAACTACAAGTCTCATGCGATTTAGTGGTGAAAAGATAATTTAAAAAATCGTTCTGGAAATGAGTTTACTCCTTGGGTACTTTCTTTATATACATTCAACTATACCGGCCAAGCCCGGGATTTACGGGAAATCGCGGGTTTTCGTTTGCCGGCGATTAAACTTCTTTTATTCAGCGTCTCATCAAAAATGAAAACAAGTTTAAAAACTACAAGTCTCATGCGTTTTAGTGGTGAAAAAATAATTTAAAAAATCGTTCGGGAAATGAGTTTACTCCCTGGGTACTTTCTTTTTATACTTTTGACTCTACGGGCTAAGCCCGGGATTTACGGGAAATCGCGGGTTTTCGTTTGCCGGCGATTAAACTTCTTTTATTCAGCGTCTCATCAAAAATGAAATCGTTTTTATAAACTACAAGTCTCATGGGCTTTAGTGGTGAAAAAATAATTTAAAAAATCGTTCGGTAAATGAGTTTACTCCCTGGGTACTTTCTTTGTATACTTTTGACTATACGGGCCAAGCCCGGGATTTACGGGAAATCGCGGGTTTTCGTTTGCCGGCAATTAAACTTCTTTTAATCAGCGTCTTATCAAAAATGAAAACATTTTTGAAAACTACAAGTCTCATGGGCTTTAGTGGTTAAATAATAATTTAAAAAATCGTTTGGGAAATGAGTTTACTCCCTGGGTACTTTCTTTGTATACTTTTGACTATACGGCCGAGTCTGGGATTTACGGGAAATCGCAGGTTTTCGTTTGCCGGCGATTAAACTTCTTTTATTCAGCGTCTCATCAAAAATGAAAACATTTTTGAAAACTACAAGTCTCATGCGATTTAGTGGTGAAAAGATATTTTAAAAAATCGTTCTGGAAATGAGTTTACTCACAGGGTACTTTCTTTGTATACAATCGACTATACGGGACAAGCCCGGGATTTACGGGAAATCGCAGGTTTTCGTTTGCCGGCAATTAAACCTCTTTCATTAAGCGTCTCATTAAAAATGAAAACATTTTTGAGAACTACAAGTCTCATTCGTTCTAGTGGTGCAGAAATAATTTGAAAAATCGTTCGGGAAATCAGTTTACTCCTTGGGTACTTTCTTTATATACATTCAACTATACCGGCCAAGCCCGGGATTTACGGGAAATCGCGGGTTTTCGTTTGCCGGCGATTAAACTTCTTTTATTCAGCGTCTCATCAAAAATGAAAACAAGTTTAAAAACTACAAGTCTCATGCGTTTTAGTGGTGAAAAAATAATTTAAAAAATCATTCGGGAAATGAGTTTACTCCCTGGGTACTTTCTTTTTATACTTTTGACTCTACGGGCTAAGCCCGGGATTTACGGGAAATCGCGGGTTTTCGTTTGCCGGCGATTAAACTTCTTTTATTCAGCGTCTCATCAAAAATGAAATCGTTTTTGAAAACTACAAGTCTTACGCGTTTTAGTGGTGAAAAAATAATTTAAAAAATCGTTCGGTAAATGAGTTTACTCCCTGGGTACTTTCTTTGTATACTTTTGACTATACGGGCCAAGCCCGGGATTTACGGGAAATCGCAGGTTTTCGTTTGCCGGCGATTAAACCTCTTTCATTAAGCGTCTCATTAAAAATGAAAACATTTTTGAGAACTACAAGTCTCATTCGTTCTAGTGGTGCAGAAATAATTTGAAAAATCGTTCGGGAAATCAGTTTACTCCTTTGGTACTTTCTTTATATACATTCAACTATACGGGCCAAGCCCGGGATTTACGGGAAATCGCGGGTTTTCGTTTGCCGGCAATTAAACTTCTTTTATTCAGCGTCTCATCAAAAATGAAAACAAGTTTAAAAACTACAAGTCTCATGCGTTTTAGTGGTGAAAAAATAATTTAAAAAATCGTTCGGGAAATGAGTTTACTCCCTGGGTACTTTCTTTTTATACTTTTGACTCTACGGGCTAAGCCCGGGATTTACGGGAAATCGCGGGTTTTCGTTTGCCGGCGATTAAACTTCTTTTATTCAGCGTCTCATCAAAAATGAAATCGTTTTTGAAAACTACAAGTCTTATGCGTTTTAGTGGTGAAAAAATAATTTAAAAAATCGTTCGGTAAATGAGTTTACTCCCTGGGTACTTTCTTTGTATACTTTTGACTATACGGGCCAAGCCCGGGATTTACGGGAAATCGCGGGTTTTCGTTTGCCGGCGATTAAACTTCTTTTATTCAGCGTCTCATCAAAAATGAAAACAAGTTTAAAAACTACAAGTCTCATGCGTTTTAGTGGTGAAAAAATAATTTAAAAAATCGTTCGGGAAATGAGTTTACTCCCTGGGTACTTTCTTTTTATACTTTCGACTCTACGGGCTAAGCCCGGGATTTACGGGAAATCGCGGGTTTTCGTTTGCCGGCGATTAAACTTCTTTTATTCAGCGTCTCATCAAAAATGAAATCGTTTTTGAAAACTACAAGTCTTACGCGTTTTAGTGGTGAAAAAATAATTTAAAAAATCGTTCGGTAAATGAGTTTACTCCCTGGGTACTTTCTTTGTATACTTTTGACTATACGGGCCAAGCCCGGGATTTACGGGAAATCGCAGGTTTTCGTTTGCCGTCGATTAAACCTCTTTCATTAAGCGTCTCATTAAAAATCAAAACATTTTTGAGAACTACAAGTCTCATTCGTTCTAGTGGTGCAGAAATAATTTGAAAAATCGTTCGGGAAATCAGTTTACTCCTTGGGTACTTTCTTTATATACATTCAACTATACGGGCCAAGCCCGGGATTTACGGGAAATCGCGGGTTTTCTTTTGCCGGCGATTAAACTTCTTTTATTCAGCGTCTCATCAAAAATGAAAACATTTTTGAAAACTACAAGTCTCATGCGATTTAGTGGTGAAAAGATAATTTAAAAAATCGTTCTGGAAATGAGTTTACTCACAGGGTACTTTCTTTGTATACATTCGACTATACGGGACAAGCCCGGGATTTACGGGAAATCGCAGGTTTTCGTTTGCCGGCGATTAAACCTCTTTCATTAAGCGTCTCATTAAAAATGAAAACATTTTTGAGAACTACAAATCTCATTCGTTCTAGTGGTGCAGAAATAATTTGAAAAATCGTTCGGGAAATCAGTTTACTCCTTTGGTACTTTCTTTATATACATTCAACTATACCGGCCAAGCCCGGGATTTACGGGAAATCGCGGGTTTTCGTTTGCCGGCAATTAAACTTCTTTTATTCAGCGTCTCATCAAAAATGAAAACAAGTTTAAAAACTACAAGTCTCATGCGTTTTAGTGGTGAAAAAATAATTTAAAAAATCGTTCGGGAAATGAGTTTACTCCCTGGGTACTTTCTTTTTATACTTTTGACTCTACGGGCTAAGCCCGGGATTTACGGGAAATCGCGGGTTTTCGTTTGCCGGCGATTAAACTTCTTTTATTCAGCGTCTCAGCAAAAATGAAATCGTTTTTGAAAACTACAAGTCTTATGCGTTTTAGTGGTGAAAAAATAATTTAAAAAATCGTTCGGTAAATGAGTTTACTCCCTGGGTACTTTCTTTGTATACTTTTGACTATACGGGCCAAGCCCGGGATTTACGGGAAATCGCGGGTTTTCGTTTGCCGGCGATTAAACTTCTTTTAATCAGCGTCTTATCAAAAATGAAAACATTTTTGAAAACTACAAGTCTCATGGGCTTTAGTGGTTAAATAATAATTTAAAAAATCGTCCTGGAAATGAGTTTACTCACAGGGTACTTTCTTTGTATACATTCCACTATACGGGACAAGCCCGGGATTTACGGGAAATCGCAGGTTTTCGTTTGCCGGCGATTAAACCTCTTTCATTAAGCGTCTCATTTAAAATGGAAACATTTTTGAGAACTACAAGTCTCATTCGTTCTAGTGGTGCAGAAATAATTTGAAAAATCGTTCGGGAAATCAGTTTACTCCTTGGGTACTTTCTTTATATACATTCAACTATACGGGCCAAGCCCGGGATTTACGGGAAATCGCGGGTTTTCGTTTGCCGGCGATTAAACTTCTTTTATTCAGCGTCTCATCAAAAATGAAAACAAGTTCAAAAACTACAAGTCTCATGCGTTTTAGTGGTGAAAAAATAATTTAAAAAATCGTTCGGGAAATGAGTTTACTCCCTGGGTACTTTCTTTTTATACTTTTGACTATACGGGCCAAGCCCGGGATTTACGGGAAATCGCGGGTTTTCGTTTGCCGGCGATTAAACTTCTTTTATTCAGCGTCTCATCAAAAATGAAAACATTTTTGAAAACTACGAGTCTCATACGTTTTAGTGGTGCAGAAATAATTGGAAAAATCGTTCGGGAAATCAATTTACTTATTGGGTACTTTCTTTATATACATTCAACTATACGTGCCAAGCCCGGGATTTACGGGAAATCGCGGGTTTTCGTTTGCCGGCGATTAAACTTCTTTTACTGAGCGTCTCATCAAAAATGAAAACATTTTTGAAAACTACAAGTCTCATGCGATTTAGTGGTGAAAAGATAATTTAAAAAATCGTCCTGGAAATGAGTTTACTCACAGGGTACTTTCTTTGTATACATTCGACTATACGGGACAATCCCGGGATTTACGGGAAATCGCAGGTTTTCGTTTGCCGGCGATTAAACCTCTTTCATTAAGCGTCTCATTAAAAATGAAAACATTTTTGAGAACTACAAGTCTCATTCGTTCTAGTGGTGCAGAAATAATTTGAAAAATCGTTCGGGAAATCAGTTTACTCCTTGGGTACTTTCTTTATATACATTCAACTATACGGGCCAAGCCCGGGATTTACGGGAAATCGCGGGTTTTCGTTTGCCGGCGATTAAACTTCTTTTATTCAGCGTCTCATCAAAAATGAAAACAAGTTCAAAAACTACAAGTCTCATGCGTTTTAGTGGTGAAAAAATAATTTAAAAAATCGTTCGGGAAATGAGTTTACTCCCTGGGTACTTTCTTTTTATACTTTTGACTATACGGGCCAAGCCCGGGATTTACGGGAAATCGCGGGTTTTCGTTTGCCGGCGATTAAACTTCTTTTATTCAGCGTCTCATCAAAAATGAAAACATTTTTGAAAACTATGAGTCTCATACGTTTTAGTGGTGCAGAAATAATTGGAAAAATCGTTCGGGAAATCAGTTTACTCATTGGGTACTTTCTTTATATACATTCAACTATACGTGCCAAGCCCGGGATTTACGGGAAATCGCGGGTTTTCGTTTGCCGGCGATTAAACTTCTTTTACTGAGCGTCTCATCAAAAATGAAAACATTTTTGAAAACTACAAGTCTCATGCGTTTTAGTGTTGAAAAAATAATTTAAAAAATCGTTCGGGAAATGAGTTTACTCCCTGTGTACTTTCTTTGTATACATTTGACTACACGGGCCAAGCCCGGGATTTACGGGAAATGGCGGGTTTTCGTTTGCCGACGATTAAACTTCTTTTAATCAGCGTCTCATCAAAAATGAAAACATTTTTGAAAACTACAAGTCTCATGGGCTTTAGTGGTTAAATAATAATTTAAAAAATCGTTCGGGAAATGAGTTTACTCCCTGGGTACTTTTTTGTATACATTTGACTAAACGGGCCAAGCCCGGGATTTACGGGAAATGGCGGGTTTTCGTTTGCCGGTGATTAAAGTTCTTTTATTCAGCGTCTCATCAAAAATGAAAACATTTTTGAAAACTACAAGTCTTATGCGATTTAGTGGTGAAAAGATAATTTAAAAAATCGTTCTGGAAATGAGTTTACTCACAGGCTACTTTCTTTGTATACATTTGACTATACGGACAAGCCCGGGATTTACGGGAAATCGCAGGTTTTCGTTTGCCGGCGATTAAACCTCTTTCATTAAGCGTCTCATTAAAATTGAAACATTTTTGAGAACTACAAGTCTCATTCGTTCTAGTGGTGCAGAAATAATTTGAAGAATCGTTCGGGAAATCAGTTTACTCCTTGGGTACTTTCTTTATATACATTCAACTATACCGGCCAAGCCCGGGATTTACGGGAAATCGCTGGTTTCCGTTTGCCGGCGATTAAACTTCTTTTAATCAGCGTCTCATCAAAAATGAAAACAAGTTTAAAAACTACAAGTCTCATGCGTTTTAGTGGTGAAAAAATAATTTAAAAAATCGTTCGGGAAATGAGTTTACTCCCTGGGTACTTTCTTTTTATACTTTTGACTATACGGGCTAAGCCCGGGATTTACGGGAAATCGCGGGTTTTCGTTTGCCGGCGATTAAACTTCTTTTATTCAGCGTCTCATCAAAAATGAAATATTTTTGAAAACTACAAGTCTTATGCGTTTTAGTGGTGAAAAAATAATTTAAAAAATCGTTCTGGAAATGAGTTTACTCACATGGTACTTTCTTTGTATACTTTTGGCTATACGGGCCGAGTCTGGAATTTACGGGAAATCGCAGGTTTTCGTTTGCCGGCGATTAAACTTCTTTTATTCAGCGTCTCATCAAAAATGAAAACAGTTTTGAAAACTACAAGTCTCATGCGATTTAGTGGTGAAAAGATAATTTAAAAAATCGTTCTGGAAATGAGTTTACTCACAGGGTACTTTCTTTGTATACATTCCACTATACGGGACAAGCCCGGGATTTACGGGAAATCGCGGGTTTTCGTTTGCCGGCAATTAAACCTCTTTCATTAAGCGTCTCATTAAAAATGAAAACATTTTTGAAAACTACGAGTCTCATACGTTCTAGTGGTGCAGAAATAATTGGAAAAATCGTTCGGGAAATCAGTTTACTCATTGGGTACTTTCTTTATATACATTCAACTATACGTGCCAAGCCCGGGATTTACGGGAAATCGCGGGTTTTCGTTTGCCGGCGATTAAACTTCTTTTACTGAGCGTCTCATCAAAAATGAAAACATTTTTGAAAACTACAAGTCTCATGCGTTTTAGTGGTGAAAAAATAATTTAAAAAATCGTTCGGGAAATGAGTTTACTCCCTGTGTACTTTCTTTGTATACTTTTGACTATACGGGCCGAGTCTGGGATTTACGGGAAATCGCAGGTTTTCGTTTGCCGGCGATTAAACTTCTTTTATTCAGCGTCTCATCAAAAATGAAAACATTTTTGAAAACTACAAGTCTCATGCGATTTAGTGGTGAAAAGATAATTTAAAAAATCGTTCTGGAAATGAGTTTACTCACAGGGTACTTTCTTTGTATACATTCCACTATACGGGACAAGCCCGGTATTTACGGGAAATCGCAGGTTTTCGTTTGCCGGCGATTAAACCTCTTTCATTAAGCGTCTCATTAAAAATGAAAACATTTTTGAGAACTACAAGTCTCATTCGTTCTAGTGGTGCAGAAATAATTTGAAAAATCGTTCGGGAAATCAGTTTACTCCTTGGGTACTTTCTTTATATACATTCAACTATACCGGCCAAGCCCGGGATTTACGGGAAATCGCGGGTTTTCGTTTGCCAGCGATTAAACTTCTTTTATTCAGCGTCTCATCAAAAATGAAAACAAGTTTAAAAACTACAAGTCTCATGCGTTTTAGTGGTGAAAAAATAATTTAAAAAATCGTTCGGGAAATGAGTTTACTCCCTGTGTACTTTCTTTGTATACTTTTGACTATACGGGCCGAGTCTGAGATTTACGGGAAATCGCAGGTTTTCGTTTGCCGGTGATTAAACTTCTTTTATTCAGCGTCTCATCAAAAATGAAAACATTTTTGAAAACTACAAGTCTCATGCGATTTAGTGGTGAAAAGATAATTTAAAAAATCGTCCTGGAAATGAGTTTACTCACAGGGTACTTTCTTTGTATACATTCGACTATACGGGACAAGCCCGGGATTTACGGGAAATCGCAGGTTTTCGTTTGCCGGCGATTAAACCTCTTTCATTAAGCGTCTCATTTAAAATGAAAACATTTTTGAGAACTACAAGTCTCATTCGTTCTAGTGGTGCAGAAATAATTTGAAAAATCGTTCGGGAAATCAGTTTACTCCTTGGGTACTTTCTTTATATACATTCAACTATACGGGCCAAGCCCGGGATTTACGGGAAATCGCGGGTTTTCGTTTGCCGGCGATTAAACTTCTTTTATTCAGCGTCTCATCAAAAATGAAAACAAGTTCAAAAACTACAAGTCTCATGCGTTTTAGTGGTGAAATAATAATTTAAAAAATTGTTCGGGAAATGAGTTTACTCCCTGGGTACTTTCTTTTGATACTTTTGACTATACGGGCCAAGCCCGGGATTTACGGGAAATCGCGGTTTTTCGTTTGCCGGCGATTAAACTTCTTTTATGCAGCGTCTCATCAAAAATGAAAACATTTTTGAAAACTACGAGTCTCATACGTTTTAGTGGTGCAGAAATAATTGGAAAAATCGTTCGGGAAATCAGTTTACTCATTGGGTACTTTCTTTATATACATTCAACTATACGTGCCAAGCCCGGGATTTACGGGAAATCGCGGGTTTTCGTTTGCCGGCGATTAAACTTCTTTTACTGAGCGTCTCATCAAAAATGAAAACATTTTTGAAAACTACAAGTCTCATGCGATTTAGTGGTGAAAAGATAATTTAAAAAATCGTCCTGGAAATGAGTTTACTCACAGGGTACTTTCTTTGTATACATTCGACTATACGGGACAATCGGGTTTTCGTTTGCCGGCAATTAAACTTCTTTTAATCAGCGTGTTATCAAAAATGAAAACATTTTTGAAAACTACAAGTCTCATGGGCTTTAGTGGTTAAATAATAATTTAAAAAATCGTTTGGGAAATGAGTTTACTCCCTGGGTACTTTCTTTGTATACTTTTGACTATACGGCCGAGTCTGGGATTTACGGGAAATCGCAGGTTTTCGTTTGCCGGCGATTAAACTTCTTTTATTCAGCGTCTCATCAAAAATGAAAACATTTTTGAAAACTACAAGTCTCATGCGATTTAGTGGTGAAAAGATATTTTAAAAAATCGTTCTGGAAATGAGTTTACTCACAGGGTACTTTCTTTGTATACATTCGACTATACGGGACAAGCCCGGGATTTACGGGAAATCGCAGGTTTTCGTTTGCCGGCGATTAAACCTCTTTCATTAAGCGTCTCATTAAAAATGAAAACATTTTTGAGAACTACAAGTCTCATTCGTTCTAGTGGTGCAGAAATAATTTGAAAAATCGTTCGGGAAATCAGTTTACTCCTTGGGTACTTTCTTTATATACATTCAACTATACCGGCCAAGCCCGGGATTTACGGGAAATCGCGGGTTTTCGTTTGCCGGCGATTAAACTTCTTTTATTCAGCGTCTCATCAAAAATGAAAACAAGTTTAAAAACTACAAGTCTCATGCGTTTTAGTGGTGAAAAGATAATTTAAAAAATCGTCCTGGAAATGAGTTTACTCACAGGGTACTTTCTTTGTATACATTCGACTATACGGGACAATCCCTGGATTTACGGGAAATCGCAGGTTTTCGTTTGCCGGCGATTAAACCTCTTTCATTAAGCGTCTCATTAAAAATGAAAACATTTTTGAGAACTACAAGTCTCATTCGTTCTAGTGGTGCAGAAATAATTGGAAAAATCGTTCGGGAAATCAGTTTACTCATTGGGTACTTTCTTTATATACATTCAACTATACGTGCCAAGCCCGGGATTTACGGGAATGCTCGGGTTTTCGTTTGCCGGCGATTAAGCTTCTTTTACTGAGCGTCTCATCAAAAATGAAAACATTTTTGAAAACTACAAGTCTCATGCGTTTTAGTGGTGAAAAGATAATTTAAAAAATCGTTCTGGAAATGAGTTTACTCACAGGGTACTTTCTTTGTATACATTCGACTATACGGGACAAGCCCGGGATTTACGGGAAATCGCAGGTTTTCGTTTGCCGGCGATTAAACCTCTTTCATTAAGCGTCTCATTAAAAATGAAAACATTTTTGAGAACTACAAGTCTCATTCGTTCTAGTGGTGCAGAAATAATTTGAAAAATCGTTCGGGAAATCAGTTTACTCCTTGGGTACTTTCTTTATATACATTCAACTATACCGGCCAAGCCCGGGATTTACGGGAAATCGCGGGTTTTCGTTTGCCGGCGATTAAACTTCTTTTATTCAGCGTCTCATCAAAAATGAAAACAAGTTTAAAAACTACAAGTCTCATGCGTTTTAGTGGTGAAAAAATAATTTAAAAAATCGTTCGGGAAATGAGTTTACTCCCTGTGTACTTTCTTTGTATACTTTTGACTATACGGGCCGAGTCTGAGATTTACGGGAAATCGCAGGTTTTCGTTTGCCGGTGGTTAAACTTCTTTTATTCAGCGTCTCATCAAAAATGAAAACATTTTTGAAAACTACAAGTCTCATGCGATTTAGTGGTGAAAAGATAATTTAAAAAATCGTTCTGGAAATGAGTTTACTCCTTGGGTACTTTCTTTATATACATTCAACTATACCGGCCAAGCCCGGGATTTACGGGAAATCGCGGGTTTTCGTTTGCCGGCGATTAAACTTCTTTTATTCAGCGTCTCATCAAAAATGAAAACAAGTTTAAAAACTACAAGTCTCATGCGTTTTAGTGGTGAAAAAATAATTTAAAAAATCGTTCGGGAAATGAGTTTACTCCCTGGGTACTTTCTTTTTATACTTTTGACTCTACGGGCTAAGCCCGGGATTTACGGGAAATCGCGGGTTTTCGTTTGCCGGCGATTAAACTTCTTTTATTCAGCGTCTCATCAAAAATGAAATCGTTTTTATAAACTACAAGTCTCATGGGCTTTAGTGGTGAAAAAATAATTTAAAAAATCGTTCGGTAAATGAGTTTACTCCCTGGGTACTTTCTTTGTATACTTTTGACTATACGGGCCAAGCCCGGGATTTACGGGAAATCGCGGGTTTTCGTTTGCCGGCAATTAAACTTCTTTTAATCAGCGTCTTATCAAAAATGAAAACATTTTTGAAAACTACAAGTCTCATGGGCTTTAGTGGTTAAATAATAATTTAAAAAATCGTTTGGGAAATGAGTTTACTCCCTGGGTACTTTCTTTGTATACTTTTGACTATACGGCCGAGTCTGGGATTTACGGGAAATCGCAGGTTTTCGTTTGCCGGCGATTAAACTTCTTTTATTCAGCGTCTCATCAAAAATGAAAACATTTTTGAAAACTACAAGTCTCATGCGATTTAGTGGTGAAAAGATATTTTAAAAAATCGTTCTGGAAATGAGTTTACTCACAGGGTACTTTCTTTGTATACAATCGACTATACGGGACAAGCCCGGGATTTACGGGAAATCGCAGGTTTTCGTTTGCCGGCAATTAAACCTCTTTCATTAAGCGTCTCATTAAAAATGAAAACATTTTTGAGAACTACAAGTCTCATTCGTTCTAGTGGTGCAGAAATAATTTGAAAAATCGTTCGGGAAATCAGTTTACTCCTTGGGTACTTTCTTTATATACATTCAACTATACCGGCCAAGCCCGGGATTTACGGGAAATCGCGGGTTTTCGTTTGCCGGCGATTAAACTTCTTTTATTCAGCGTCTCATCAAAAATGAAAACAAGTTTAAAAACTACAAGTCTCATGCGTTTTAGTGGTGAAAAAATAATTTAAAAAATCATTCGGGAAATGAGTTTACTCCCTGGGTACTTTCTTTTTATACTTTTGACTCTACGGGCTAAGCCCGGGATTTACGGGAAATCGCGGGTTTTCGTTTGCCGGCGATTAAACTTCTTTTATTCAGCGTCTCATCAAAAATGAAATCGTTTTTGAAAACTACAAGTCTTACGCGTTTTAGTGGTGAAAAAATAATTTAAAAAATCGTTCGGTAAATGAGTTTACTCCCTGGGTACTTTCTTTGTATACTTTTGACTATACGGGCCAAGCCCGGGATTTACGGGAAATCGCAGGTTTTCGTTTGCCGGCGATTAAACCTCTTTCATTAAGCGTCTCATTAAAAATGAAAACATTTTTGAGAACTACAAGTCTCATTCGTTCTAGTGGTGCAGAAATAATTTGAAAAATCGTTCGGGAAATCAGTTTACTCCTTGGGTACTTTCTTTATATACATTCAACTATACGGGCCAAGCCCGGGATTTACGGGAAATCGCGGGTTTTCTTTTGCCGGCGATTAAACTTCTTTTATTCAGCGTCTCATCAAAAATGAAAACATTTTTGAAAACTACAAGTCTCATGCGATTTAGTGGTGAAAAGATAATTTAAAAAATCGTTCTGGAAATGAGTTTACTCACAGGGTACTTTCTTTGTATACATTCGACTATACGGGACAAGCCCGGGATTTACGGGAAATCGCAGGTTTTCGTTTGCCGGCGATTAAACCTCTTTCATTAAGCGTCTCATTAAAAATGAAAACATTTTTGAGAACTACAAATCTCATTCGTTCTAGTGGTGCAGAAATAATTTGAAAAATCGTTCGGGAAATCAGTTTACTCCTTTGGTACTTTCTTTATATACATTCAACTATACCGGCCAAGCCCGGGATTTACGGGAAATCGCGGGTTTTCGTTTGCCGGCAATTAAACTTCTTTTATTCAGCGTCTCATCAAAAATGAAAACAAGTTTAAAAACTACAAGTCTCATGCGTTTTAGTGGTGAAAAAATAATTTAAAAAATCGTTCGGGAAATGAGTTTACTCCCTGGGTACTTTCTTTTTATACTTTTGACTCTACGGGCTAAGCCCGGGATTTACGGGAAATCGCGGGTTTTCGTTTGCCGGCGATTAAACTTCTTTTATTCAGCGTCTCATCAAAAATGAAATCGTTTTTGAAAACTACAAGTCTTATGCGTTTTAGTGGTGAAAAAATAATTTAAAAAATCGTTCGGTAAATGAGTTTACTCCCTGGGTACTTTCTTTGTATACTTTTGACTATACGGGCCAAGCCCGGGATTTACGGGAAATCGCGGGTTTTCGTTTGCCGGCGATTAAACTTCTTTTATTCAGCGTCTCATCAAAAATGAAAACAAGTTTAAAAACTACAAGTCTCATGCGTTTTAGTGGTGAAAAAATAATTTAAAAAATCGTTCGGGAAATGAGTTTACTCCCTGGGTACTTTCTTTTTATACTTTTGACTCTACGGGCTAAGCCCGGGATTTACGGGAAATCGCGGGTTTTCGTTTGCCGGCGATTAAACTTCTTTTATTCAGCGTCTCATCAAAAATGAAATCGTTTTTGAAAACTACAAGTCTTACGCGTTTTAGTGGTGAAAAAATAATTTAAAAAATCGTTCGGTAAATGAGTTTACTCCCTGGGTACTTTCTTTGTATACTTTTGACTATACGGGCCAAGCCCGGGATTTACGGGAAATCGCAGGTTTTCGTTTGCCGTCGATTAAACCTCTTTCATTAAGCGTCTCATTAAAAATGAAAACATTTTTGAGAACTACAAGTCTCATTCGTTCTAGTGGTGCAGAAATAATTTGAAAAATCGTTCGGGAAATCAGTTTACTCCTTGGGTACTTTCTTTATATACATTCAACTATACGGGCCAAGCCCGGGATTTACGGGAAATCGCGGGTTTTCTTTTGCCGGCGATTAAACTTCTTTTATTCAGCGTCTCATCAAAAATGAAAACATTTTTGAAAACTACAAGTCTCATGCGATTTAGTGGTGAAAAGATAATTTAAAAAATCGTTCTGGAAATGAGTTTACTCACAGGGTACTTTCTTTGTATACATTCGACTATACGGGACAAGCCCGGGATTTACGGGAAATCGCAGGTTTTCGTTTGCCGGCGATTAAACCTCTTTCATTAAGCGTCTCATTAAAAATGAAAACATTTTTGAGAACTACAAATCTCATTCGTTCTAGTGGTGCAGAAATAATTTGAAAAATCGTTCGGGAAATCAGTTTACTCCTTTGGTACTTTCTTTATATACATTCAACTATACCGGCCAAGCCCGGGATTTACGGGAAATCGCGGGTTTTCGTTTGCCGGCAATTAAACTTCTTTTATTCAGCGTCTCATCAAAAATGAAAACAAGTTTAAAAACTACAAGTCTCATGCGTTTTAGTGGTGAAAAAATAATTTAAAAAATCGTTCGGGAAATGAGTTTACTCCCTGGGTACTTTCTTTTTATACTTTTGACTCTACGGGCTAAGCCCGGGATTTACGGGAAATCGCGGGTTTTCGTTTGCCGGCGATTAAACTTCTTTTATTCAGCGTCTCAGCAAAAATGAAATCGTTTTTGAAAACTACAAGTCTTATGCGTTTTAGTGGTGAAAAAATAATTTAAAAAATCGTTCGGTAAATGAGTTTACTCCCTGGGTACTTTCTTTGTATACTTTTGACTATACGGGCCAAGCCCGGGATTTACGGGAAATCGCGGGTTTTCGTTTGCCGGCGATTAAACTTCTTTTAATCAGCGTCTTATCAAAAATGAAAACATTTTTGAAAACTACAAGTCTCATGGGCTTTAGTGGTTAAATAATAATTTAAAAAATCGTCCTGGAAATGAGTTTACTCACAGGGTACTTTCTTTGTATACATTCCACTATACGGGACAAGCCCGGGATTTACGGGAAATCGCAGGTTTTCGTTTGCCGGCGATTAAACCTCTTTCATTAAGCGTCTCATTTAAAATGGAAACATTTTTGAGAACTACAAGTCTCATTCGTTCTAGTGGTGCAGAAATAATTTGAAAAATCGTTCGGGAAATCAGTTTACTCCTTGGGTACTTTCTTTATATACATTCAACTATACGGGCCAAGCCCGGGATTTACGGGAAATCGCGGGTTTTCGTTTGCCGGCGATTAAACTTCTTTTATTCAGCGTCTCATCAAAAATGAAAACAAGTTCAAAAACTACAAGTCTCATGCGTTTTAGTGGTGAAAAAATAATTTAAAAAATCGTTCGGGAAATGAGTTTACTCCCTGGGTACTTTCTTTTTATACTTTTGACTATACGGGCCAAGCCCGGGATTTACGGGAAATCGCGGGTTTTCGTTTGCCGGCGATTAAACTTCTTTTATTCAGCGTCTCATCAAAAATGAAAACATTTTTGAAAACTACGAGTCTCATACGTTTTAGTGGTGCAGAAATAATTGGAAAAATCGTTCGGGAAATCAATTTACTTATTGGGTACTTTCTTTATATACATTCAACTATACGTGCCAAGCCCGGGATTTACGGGAAATCGCGGGTTTTCGTTTGCCGGCGATTAAACTTCTTTTACTGAGCGTCTCATCAAAAATGAAAACATTTTTGAAAACTACAAGTCTCATGCGATTTAGTGGTGAAAAGATAATTTAAAAAATCGTCCTGGAAATGAGTTTACTCACAGGGTACTTTCTTTGTATACATTCGACTATACGGGACAATCCCGGGATTTACGGGAAATCGCAGGTTTTCGTTTGCCGGCGATTAAACCTCTTTCATTAAGCGTCTCATTAAAAATGAAAACATTTTTGAGAACTACAAGTCTCATTCGTTCTAGTGGTGCAGAAATAATTTGAAAAATCGTTCGGGAAATCAGTTTACTCCTTGGGTACTTTCTTTATATACATTCAACTATACGGGCCAAGCCCGGGATTTACGGGAAATCGCGGGTTTTCGTTTGCCGGCGATTAAACTTCTTTTATTCAGCGTCTCATCAAAAATGAAAACAAGTTCAAAAACTACAAGTCTCATGCGTTTTAGTGGTGAAAAAATAATTTAAAAAATCGTTCGGGAAATGAGTTTACTCCCTGGGTACTTTCTTTTTATACTTTTGACTATACGGGCCAAGCCCGGGATTTACGGGAAATCGCGGGTTTTCGTTTGCCGGCGATTAAACTTCTTTTATTCAGCGTCTCATCAAAAATGAAAACATTTTTGAAAACTATGAGTCTCATACGTTTTAGTGGTGCAGAAATAATTGGAAAAATCGTTCGGGAAATCAGTTTACTCATTGGGTACTTTCTTTATATACATTCAACTATACGTGCCAAGCCCGGGATTTACGGGAAATCGCGGGTTTTCGTTTGCCGGCGATTAAACTTCTTTTACTGAGCGTCTCATCAAAAATGAAAACATTTTTGAAAACTACAAGTCTCATGCGTTTTAGTGTTGAAAAAATAATTTAAAAAATCGTTCGGGAAATGAGTTTACTCCCTGTGTACTTTCTTTGTATACATTTGACTACACGGGCCAAGCCCGGGATTTACGGGAAATGGCGGGTTTTCGTTTGCCGACGATTAAACTTCTTTTAATCAGCGTCTCATCAAAAATGAAAACATTTTTGAAAACTACAAGTCTCATGGGCTTTAGTGGTTAAATAATAATTTAAAAAATCGTTCGGGAAATGAGTTTACTCCCTGGGTACTTTTTTGTATACATTTGACTAAACGGGCCAAGCCCGGGATTTACGGGAAATGGCGGGTTTTCGTTTGCCGGTGATTAAAGTTCTTTTATTCAGCGTCTCATCAAAAATGAAAACATTTTTGAAAACTACAAGTCTTATGCGATTTAGTGGTGAAAAGATAATTTAAAAAATCGTTCTGGAAATGAGTTTACTCACAGGCTACTTTCTTTGTATACATTTGACTATACGGACAAGCCCGGGATTTACGGGAAATCGCAGGTTTTCGTTTGCCGGCGATTAAACCTCTTTCATTAAGCGTCTCATTAAAATTGAAACATTTTTGAGAACTACAAGTCTCATTCGTTCTAGTGGTGCAGAAATAATTTGAAGAATCGTTCGGGAAATCAGTTTACTCCTTGGGTACTTTCTTTATATACATTCAACTATACCGGCCAAGCCCGGGATTTACGGGAAATCGCTGGTTTCCGTTTGCCGGCGATTAAACTTCTTTTAATCAGCGTCTCATCAAAAATGAAAACAAGTTTAAAAACTACAAGTCTCATGCGTTTTAGTGGTGAAAAAATAATTTAAAAAATCGTTCGGGAAATGAGTTTACTCCCTGGGTACTTTCTTTTTATACTTTTGACTATACGGGCTAAGCCCGGGATTTACGGGAAATCGCGGGTTTTCGTTTGCCGGCGATTAAACTTCTTTTATTCAGCGTCTCATCAAAAATGAAATATTTTTGAAAACTACAAGTCTTATGCGTTTTAGTGGTGAAAAAATAATTTAAAAAATCGTTCTGGAAATGAGTTTACTCACATGGTACTTTCTTTGTATACTTTTGGCTATACGGGCCGAGTCTGGAATTTACGGGAAATCGCAGGTTTTCGTTTGCCGGCGATTAAACTTCTTTTATTCAGCGTCTCATCAAAAATGAAAACAGTTTTGAAAACTACAAGTCTCATGCGATTTAGTGGTGAAAAGATAATTTAAAAAATCGTTGTGGAAATGAGTTTACTCACAGGGTACTTTCTTTGTATACATTCCACTATACGGGACAAGCCCGGGATTTACGGGAAATCGCGGGTTTTCGTTTGCCGGCAATTAAACCTCTTTCATTAAGCGTCTCATTAAAAATGAAAACATTTTTGAAAACTACGAGTCTCATACGTTCTAGTGGTGCAGAAATAATTGGAAAAATCGTTCGGGAAATCAGTTTACTCATTGGGTACTTTCTTTATATACATTCAACTATACGTGCCAAGCCCGGGATTTACGGGAAATCGCGGGTTTTCGTTTGCCGGCGATTAAACTTCTTTTACTGAGCGTCTCATCAAAAATGAAAACATTTTTGAAAACTACAAGTCTCATGCGTTTTAGTGGTGAAAAAATAATTTAAAAAATCGTTCGGGAAATGAGTTTACTCCCTGTGTACTTTCTTTGTATACTTTTGACTATACGGGCCGAGTCTGGGATTTACGGGAAATCGCAGGTTTTCGTTTGCCGGCGATTAAACTTCTTTTATTCAGCGTCTCATCAAAAATGAAAACATTTTTGAAAACTACAAGTCTCATGCGATTTAGTGGTGAAAAGATAATTTAAAAAATCGTTCTGGAAATGAGTTTACTCACAGGGTACTTTCTTTGTATACATTCCACTATACGGGACAAGCCCGGTATTTACGGGAAATCGCGGGTTTTCGTTTGCCGGCGATTAAACCTCTTTCATTAAGCGTCTCATTAAAAATGAAAACATTTTTGAAAACTACGAGTCTCATACGTTCTAGTGGTGCAGAAATAATTTGAAAAATCGTTCGGGAAATCAGTTAACTCCTTGGGTACTTTCTTTATATACATTCAACTATACGGGCCAAGCCCGGGATTTACGGGAAATCGCGGGTTTTCGTTTGCCGGCGATTAAACTTCTTTTATTCAGCGTCTCATCAAAAATGAAAACAAGTTCAAAAACTACAAGTCTCATGCGTTTTAGTGGTGAAAAAATAATTTAAAAAATCGTTCGGGAAATGAGTTTACTCCCTGGGTACTTTCTTTTTATACTTTTGACTATACGGGCAAAGCCCGGGATTTACGGGAAATCGCGGGTTTTCGTTTGCCGGCGATTAAACTTCTTTTATTCAGCGTCTCATCAAAAATAAAAACATTTTTGAAAACTACGAGTCTCATACGTTTTAGTGGTGCAGAAATAATTGGAAAAATCGTTCGGGAAATCAATTTACTTATTGGGTACTTTCTTTATATACATTCAACTATACGTGCCAAGCCCGGGATTTACGGGAAATCGCGGGTTTTCGTTTGCCGGCGATTAAACTTCTTTTACTGAGCGTCTCATCAAAAATGAAAACATTTTTGAAAACTACAAGTCTAATGCGTTTTAGTGGTGAAAAAATAATTTAAAAAATCGTTCGGGAAATGAGTTTACTCCCTGGGTACTTTCTTTTTATACTTTTGACTATACGGGCTAAGCCCGGGATTTACGGGAAATCGCGGGTTTTCGTTTGCCGGCGATTAAACCTCTTTCATTAAGCGTCTCATTAAAAATGAAAACATTTTTGAGAACTACAAGTCTCATTCGTTCTAGTGGTGCAGAAATAATTGGAAAAATCGTTCGGGAAATCAGTTTACTCATTGGGTACTTTCTTTATAAACATTCAACTATACGTGCCAAGCCCGGGATTTACGGAAAATCGCGGGTTTTCGTTTGCCGGCGATTAAACTTCTTTTACTGAGCGTCTCATCAAGAATGAAAACATTTTTGAAAACTACAAGTCTCATGCGTTTTAGTGGTGAAAAAATAATTTAAAAAATCGTTCGGGAAATGAGTTTACTCCCTGTGTACTTTCTTTGTATACATTTGACTACACGGGCCAAGCCCGGGATTTACGGGAAATGGCGGGTTTTTGTTTGCCGGCGATTAAACTTCTTTTAATCAGCGTCTCATCAAAAATGAAAACATTTTTAAAAACTACAAGTCTCATGGGCTTTAGTGGTTAAATAATAATTTAAAAAATCGTTCGGGAAAAGAGTTTACTCCCTGGGTACTTTCTTTGTATAATTTTGACTATACGGGCCGAGTCTGGGATTTACGGGAAATCG
This sequence comes from Hydractinia symbiolongicarpus, assembly GCF_029227915.1. NCBI lineage: Eukaryota > Metazoa > Cnidaria > Hydrozoa > Anthoathecata > Hydractiniidae > Hydractinia > Hydractinia symbiolongicarpus. Next base: position 27,589,884 of record NC_079881.1, read on the forward strand.
CAGGTTTTCGTTTGCCGGCGATTAAACTTCTTTTATTCAGCGTCTCATCAAAAATGAAAACATTTTTGAAAACTACGAGTCTCATACGTTCTAGTGGTGCAGAAATAATTGGAAAAATCGTTCGGGAAATCAGTTTACTCATTGGGTACTTTCTTTATATACATTCAACTATACGTGCCAAGCACGGGATTTACGGGAAATCGCGGGTTTTCGTTTGCCGGCGATTAAACTTCTTTTATTCAGCGTCTCATCAAAAATGAAAACAAGTTCAAAAACTACAAGTCTCATGCGTTTTAGTGGTGAAAAGATAATTTAAAAAATCGTTCTGGAAATGAGTTTACTCACAGGGTACTTTCTTTGTATACATTCCACTATACGGGACAAGCCCGGTATTTACGGGAAATCGCGGGTTTTCGTTTGCCGGCGATTAAACCTCTTTCATTAAGCGTCTCATTAAAAATGAAAACATTTTTGAAAACTACGAGTCTCATACGTTCTAGTGGTGCAGAAATAATTTGAAAAATCGTTCGGGAAATCAGTTAACTCCTTGGGTACTTTCTTTATATACATTCAACTATACGGGCCAAGCCCGGGATTTACGGGAAATCGCGGGTTTTCGTTTGCCGGCGATTAAACTTCTTTTATTCAGCGTCTCATCAAAAATGAAAACAAGTTCAAAAACTACAAGTCTCATGCGTTTTAGTGGTGAAAAAATAATTTAAAAAATCGTTCGGGAAATGAGTTTACTCCCTGGGTACTTTCTTTTTATACTTTTGACTATACGGGCCAAGCCCGGGATTTACGGGAAATCGCGGTTTTTCGTTTGCCGGCGATTAAACTTCTTTTATTCAGCGTCTCATCAAAAATGAAAACATTTTTGAAAACTACGAGTCTCATACGTTTTAGTGGTGCAGAAATAATTGGAAAAATCGTTCGGGAAATCAATTTACTTATTGGGTACTTTCTTTATATACATTCAACTATACGTGCCAAGCCCGGGATTTACGGGAAATCGCGGGTTTTCGTTTGCCGGCGATTAAACTTCTTTTACTGAGCGTCTCATCAAAAATGAAAACATTTTTGAAAACTACAAGTCTCATGCGTTTTAGTGGTGAAAAAATAATTTAAAAAATCGTTCGGGAAATGAGTTTACTCCCTGGGTACTTTCTTTTTATACTTTTGACTATACGGGCTAAGCCCGGGATTTACGGGAAATCGCGGGTTTTCGTTTGCCGGCGATTAAACCTCTTTCATTAAGCGTCTCATTAAAAATGAAAACATTTTTGAGAACTACAAGTCTCATTCGTTCTAGTGGTGCAGAAATAATTGGAAAAATCGTTCGGGAAATCAGTTTACTCATTGGGTACTTTCTTTATAAACATTCAACTATACGTGCCAAGCCCGGGATTTACGGAAAATCGCGGGTTTTCGTTTGCCGGCGATTAAACTTCTTTTACTGAGCGTCTCATCAAGAATGAAAACATTTTTGAAAACTACAAGTCTCATGCGTTTTAGTGGTGAAAAAATAATTTAAAAAATCGTTCGGGAAATGAGTTTACTCCCTGTGTACTTTCTTTGTATACATTTGACTACACGGGCCAAGCCCGGGATTTACGGGAAATGGCGGGTTTTTGTTTGCCGGCGATTAAACTTCTTTTAATCAGCGTCTCATCAAAAATGAAAACATTTTTAAAAACTACAAGTCTCATGGGCTTTAGTGGTTAAATAATAATTTAAAAAATCGTTCGGGAAAAGAGTTTACTCCCTGGGTACTTTCTTTGTATAATTTTGACTATACGGGCCGAGTCTGGGATTTACGGGAAATCGCAGGTTTTCGTTTGCCGGCGATTAAACTTCTTTTATTCAGCGTCTCATCAAAAATGAAAACATTTTTGAAAACTACGAGTCTCATACGTTCTAGTGGTGCAGAAATAATTGGAAAAATCGTTCGGGAAATCAGTTTACTCATTGGGTACTTTCTTTATATACATTCAACTATACGTGCCAAGCACGGGATTTACGGGAAATCGCGGGTTTTCGTTTGCCGGCGATTAAACTTCTTTTATTCAGCGTCTCAACAAAAATGAAAACATTTTTTAAAACTACAAGTCTCATGCGATTTAGTGGTGAAAAGATAATTTAAAAAATCGTTCTGGAAATGAGTTTACTCACAGGGTACTTTCTTTATATACATTCCACTATACGGGACAAGACAGGGATTTACGGGAAATCGCGGGTTTTCGTTTGCCGGCGATTAAACCTCTTTCATTAAGCGTCTCATTAAAAATGAAAACATTTTTGAGAACTACAAGTCTCATTCGTTCTAGTGGTGCAGAAATAATTGGAAAAATCGTTCGGGAAATCAGTTTACTCATTGGGTACTTTCTTTATATACATTCAACTATACGTGCCAAGCCCGGGATTTACGGAAAATCGCGGGTTTTCGTTTGCCGGCGATTAAACTTCTTTTACTGAGCGTCTCATCAAGAATGAAAACATTTTTGAAAACTACAAGTCTCATGCGTTTTAGTTGTGAAAAAATAATTTAAAAAATCGTTCGGGAAATGAGTTTACTCCCTGGGTACTTTCTTTGTATACTTTTGACTATACGGGCCGAGTCTGGGATTTACGGGAAATCGCAGGTTTTCGTTTGCCGGCGTTTAAACCTCCTTCATTAAGCGTCTCATTAAAAATGAAAACATTTTTGAGAACTACAAGTCTCATTCGTTCTAGTGGTGCAGAAATAATTTGAAAAATCGTTCGGGAAATCAGTTTACTCCTTGGGTACTTTCTTTATATACATTCAACTATACGGGCCAAGCCCGGGATTTACGGGAAATCGCGGGTTTTCGTTTGCCGGCGATTAAACTTCTTTTATTCAGCGTCTCATCAAAAATGAAAACAAGTTTAGAAACTACAAGTCTCATGCGTTTTAGTGGTGAAAAAATAATTTTAAAAATCGTTCGGGAAATGAGTTTACTCCCTGGGTACTTTCTTTTTATACTTTTGGCTATACGGGCCAAGCCCGGGATTTACGGGAAATCGCGGGTTTTCGTTTGCTGGCGATTAAACTTCTTTTATTCAGCGTCTCATCAAAAATGAAAACATTTTTGAAAACTACGAGTCTCATACGTTTTAGTGGTGCAGAAATAATTGGAAAAATCGTTCGGGAAATCAGTTTACTCATTGGGTACTTCCTTTATATACATTCAACCATACGTGCCAAGCCCGGGATTTACGGGAAATCGCGGGTTTTCGTTTGCCGGCGATTAAACTTCTTTTACTGAGCGTCTCATCAAAAATGAAAACATTTTTGAAAACTACAAGTCTCATGCGTTTAAGTGTTGAAAAAATAATTTAAAAAATCGTTCGGGAAATGAGTTTACTCCCTGTGTACTTTCTTTGTATACATTTGACTACACGGGCCAAGCCCGGGATTTACGGGAAATGGCGGGTTTTCGTTTGCCGGCGATTAAACTTCTTTTAATCAGCGTCTCATCAAAAATGAAAACATTTTTGAAAACTACAAGTCTCATGGGCTTTAGTGGTTAAATAATAATTTAAAAAATCGTTCGGGAAATGAGTTTACTTCCTGGGTACTTTCTTTATATACATTCAACTATACGGGCCAAGCCCGGGATTTACGGGAAATCGCGGGTTTTCGTTTGCCGGCGATTAAACTTCTTTTATTCAGCGTCTCATCAAAAATGAAAACAAGTTTAGAAACTACAAGTCTCATGCGTTTTAGTGGTGAAAAAATAATTTTAAAAATCGTTCGGGAAATGAGTTTACTCCCTGGGTACTTTCTTTTTATACTTTTGGCTATACGGGCCAAGCCCGGGATTTACGGGAAATCGCGGGTTTTCGTTTGCTGGCGATTAAACTTCTTTTATTCAGCGTCTCATCAAAAATGAAAACATTTTTGAAAACTACGAGTCTCATACGTTTTAGTGGTGCAGAAATAATTGGAAAAATCGTTCGGGAAATCAGTTTACTCATTGGGTACTTCCTTTATATACATTCAACCATACGTGCCAAGCCCGGGATTTACGGGAAATCGCGGGTTTTCGTTTGCCGGCGATTAAACTTCTTTTACTGAGCGTCTCATCAAAAATGAAAACATTTTTGAAAACTACAAGTCTCATGCGTTTAAGTGTTGAAAAAATAATTTAAAAAATCGTTCGGGAAATGAGTTTACTCCCTGTGTACTTTCTTTGTATACATTTGACTACACGGGCCAAGCCCGGGATTTACGGGAAATGGCGGGTTTTCGTTTGCCGGCGATTAAACTTCTTTTAATCAGCGTCTCATCAAAAATGAAAACATTTTTGAAAACTACAAGTCTCATGGGCTTTAGTGGTTAAATAATAATTTAAAAAATCGTTCGGGAAATGAGTTTACTTCCTGGGTACTTTCTTTGTATACATTTGACTACACGGGCCAAGCCCGGGATTTACGGGAAATGGCGGGTTTTCGTTTGCCGGCGATTAAAGTTCTTTTATTCAGCCTCTCATCAAAAATGAAAACATTTTTGAAAACTACAAGTCTCATGCGATTTAGTGGTGAAAAGATAATTTAAAAAATCGTTCTGGAAATGAGTTTACTCACAGGGTACTTTCTTTGTATACATTCGACTATACGGGACAAGCCCGGGATTTACGGGAAATCGCAGGTTTTCGTTTGCCGGCGATTAAACCTCTTTCATTAAGCGTCTCATTAAAATTGAAAACATTTTTGAGAACTACAAGTCTCATTCGTTCTAGTGGTGCAGAAATAATTTGAAAAATCGTTCGGGAAATCAGTTTACTCCTTGGGTACTTTCTTTATATACATTCAACTATACCGGCCAAGCCCGGGATTTACGGGAAATCGCGGGTTTCCGTTTGCCGGCGATTAAACTTCTTTTAATCAGCGTCTTATCAAAAATGAAAACAAGTTTAAAAACTACAAGTCTCATGCGTTTTAGTGGTGAAAAAATAATTTAAAAAATCGTTCGGGAAATGAGTTTACTCCCTGTGTACTTTCTTTGTATACTTTTGACTACACGGGCCAAGCCCGGGATTTACGGGAAATGGCGGGTTTTCGTTTGCCGGCGATTAAACTTCTTTTAATCAGCGTCTCATCAAAAATGAAAACATTTTTGAAAACTACAAGTCTCATGGGCTTTAGTGGTTAAATAATAATTTAAAAAATCGTTCGGGAAATGAGTTTACTTCCTGGGTACTTTCTTTGTATACATTTGACTACACGGGCCAAGCCCGGGATTTACGGGAAATGGCGGGTTTTCGTTTGCCGGCGATTAAAGTTCTTTTATTCAGCCTCTCATCAAAAATGAAAACATTTTTGAAAACTACAAGTCTCATGCGATTTAGTGGTGAAAAGATAATTTAAAAAATCGTTCTGGAAATGAGTTTACTCACAGGGTACTTTCTTTGTATACATTCGACTATACGGGACAAGCCCGGGATTTACGGGAAATCGCAGGTTTTCGTTTGCCGGCGATTAAACCTCTTTCATTAAGCGTCTCATTAAAATTGAAAACATTTTTGAGAACTACAAGTCTCATTCGTTCTAGTGGTGCAGAAATAATTTGAAAAATCGTTCGGGAAATCAGTTTACTCCTTGGGTACTTTCTTTATATACATTCAACTATACCGGCCAAGCCCGGGATTTACGGGAAATCGCGGGTTTCCGTTTGCCGGCGATTAAACTTCTTTTAATCAGCGTCTTATCAAAAATGAAAACAAGTTTAAAAACTACAAGTCTCATGCGTTTTAGTGGTGAAAAAATAATTTAAAAAATCGTTCGGGAAATGAGTTTACTCCCTGTGTACTTTCTTTGTATACTTTTGACTATACGGGCCGAGTCTGGGATTTACGGGAAATCGCAGGTTTTCGTTTGCTGGCGATTAAACTTCTTTTATTCAGCGTCTCATCAAAAATGAAAACATTTTTGAAAACTACAAGTCTCTTGCGATTTAGTGGTGAAAAGATAATTTAAAAAATCGTTCTGGAAATGAGTTTACTCACAGGGTACTTTCTTTGTATACATTCCACTATACGGGACAAGCCCGGGATTTACGGGAAATCGCGGGTTTTCGTTTGCCGGCGATTAAACCTCTTTCATTAAGACTCTCATTAAAAATGAAAACATTTTTGAAAACTACGAGTCTCATACGTTCTAGTGGTGCAGAAATAATTGGAAAAATCGTTCGGGAAATCAGTTTACTCATTGGGTACTTTCTTTATATACATTCAACTATACGTGCCAAGCCCGGGATTTACGGGAAATCGCGGGTTTTCGTTTGCCGGCGATTAAACTTCTTTTACTGAGCGTCTCATCAAAAATGAAAACATTTTTGAAAACTACAAGTCTCATGCGTTTTAGTGGTGAAAAAATAATTTAAAAAATCGTTCGGGAAATGAGTTTACTCCCTGTGTACTTTCTTTGTATACTTTTGACTACACGGGCCAAGCCCGGGATTTACGGGAAATGGCGGGTTTTCGTTTGCCGGCGATTAAACTTCTTTTAATCAGCGTCTCATCAAAAATGAAAACATTTTTGAAAACTACAAGTCTCATGGGCTTTAGTGGTTAAATAATAATTTAAAAAATCGTTCGGGAAATGAGTTTACTTCCTGGGTACTTTCTTTGTATACATTTGACTACACGGGCCAAGCCCGGGATTTACGGGAAATGGCGGGTTTTCGTTTGCCGGCGATTAAAGTTCTTTTATTCAGCCTCTCATCAAAAATGAAAACATTTTTGAAAACTACAAGTCTCATGCGATTTAGTGGTGAAAAGATAATTTAAAAAATCGTTCTGGAAATGAGTTTACTCACAGGGTACTTTCTTTGTATACATTCGACTATACGGGACAAGCCCGGGATTTACGGGAAATCGCAGGTTTTCGTTTGCCGGCGATTAAACCTCTTTCATTAAGCGTCTCATTAAAATTGAAAACATTTTTGAGAACTACAAGTCTCATTCGTTCTAGTGGTGCAGAAATAATTTGAAAAATCGTTCGGGAAATCAGTTTACTCCTTGGGTACTTTCTTTATATACATTCAACTATACCGGCCAAGCCCGGGATTTACGGGAAATCGCGGGTTTCCGTTTGCCGGCGATTAAACTTCTTTTAATCAGCGTCTTATCAAAAATGAAAACAAGTTTAAAAACTACAAGTCTCATGCGTTTTAGTGGTGAAAAAATAATTTAAAAAATCGTTCGGGAAATGAGTTTACTCCCTGTGTACTTTCTTTGTATACTTTTGACTATACGGGCCGAGTCTGGGATTTACGGGAAATCGCAGGTTTTCGTTTGCTGGCGATTAAACTTCTTTTATTCAGCGTCTCATCAAAAATGAAAACATTTTTGAAAACTACAAGTCTCTTGCGATTTAGTGGTGAAAAGATAATTTAAAAAATCGTTCTGGAAATGAGTTTACTCACAGGGTACTTTCTTTGTATACATTCCACTATACGGGACAAGCCCGGGATTTACGGGAAATCGCGGGTTTTCGTTTGCCGGCGATTAAACCTCTTTCATTAAGACTCTCATTAAAAATGAAAACATTTTTGAAAACTACGAGTCTCATACGTTCTAGTGGTGCAGAAATAATTGGAAAAATCGTTCGGGAAATCAGTTTACTCATTGGGTACTTTCTTTATATACATTCAACTATACGTGCCAAGCCCGGGATTTACGGGAAATCGCGGGTTTTCGTTTGCCGGCGATTAAACTTCTTTTACTGAGCGTCTCATCAAAAATGAAAACATTTTTGAAAACTACAAGTCTCATGCGTTTTAGTGGTGAAAAAATAATTTAAAAAATCGTTCGGGAAATGAGTTTACTCCCTGTGTACTTTCTTTGTATACTTTTGACTATACGGGCCGAGTCTGGGATTTACTGGAAATCGCAGGTTTTCGTTTGCCGGCGATTAAACTTCTTTTATTCAGCGTCTCATCAAAAATGAAAACATTTTTGAAAACTACAAGTCTCATGCGATTTAGTGGTGAAAAGATAATTTAAAAAATCGTTCTGGAAATGAGTTTACTCACAGGGTACTTTCTTTATGTACATTCCACTATACGGGACAAGCCCGGGATTTACGGGAAATCGCGGGTTTTCGTTTGCCGGCGATTAAACCTCTTTCATTAAGCGTCTCATTAAAAATGAAAACATTTTTGAGAACTACAAGTCTCATTCGTTCTAGTGCTGCAGAAATAATTGGAAAAATCGTTCGGGAAATCAGTTTACTCATTGGGTACTTTCTTTACATACATTCAACTATACGTGCCAAGCCCGGGATTTACGGAAAATCGCGGGTTTTCGTTTGCCGGCGATTAAACTTCTTTTACTGAGCGTCTCATCAAGAATGAAAACATTTTTGAAAACTACAAGTCTCATGCGTTTTAGTGGTGAAAAAATAATTTAAAAAATCGTTCGGGAAATGAGTTTACTCCCTGTGTACTTTCTTTGTATACATTTGACTACACGGGCCAAGCCCGGGATTTACGGGAAATGGCGGGTTTTTGTTTGCCGGCGATTAAACTTCTTTTAATCAGCGTCTCATCAAAAATGAAAATATTTTTAAAAACTACAAGTCTCATGGGCTTTAGTGGTTAAATAATAATTTAAAAAATCGTTCGGGAAATGAGTTTACTCCCTGGGTACTTTCTTTGTATAATTTTGACTATACGGGCCGAGTCTGGGATTTACGGGAAATCGCAGGTTTTCGTTTGCCGGCGATTAAACTTCTTTTATTCAGCGTCTCATCAAAAATGAAAACATTTTTGAAAACTACGAGTCTCATACGTTCTAGTGGTGCAGAAATAATTGGAAAAATCGTTCGGGAAATCAGTTTACTCATTGGGTACTTTCTTTATATACATTCAACTATACGTGCCAAGCACGGGATTTACGGGAAATCGCGGGTTTTCGTTTGCCGGCGATTAAACTTCTTTTACTGAGCGTCTCATCAAAAATGAAAACATTTTTGAAAACTACAAGTCTCATGCGTTTTAGTGGTGAAAAAATAATTTAAAAAATCGTTCGGGAAATGAGTTTACTCCCTGTGTACTTTCTTTGTATACTTTTGACTATACGGGCCGAGTCTGGGATTTACTGGAAATCGCAGGTTTTCGTTTGCCGGCGATTAAACTTCTTTTATTCAGCGTCTCAACAAAAATGAAAACATTTTTGAAAACTACAAGTCTCATGCGATTTAGTGGTGAAAAGATAATTTAAAAAATCGTTCTGGAAATGAGTTTACTCAAGGGTACTTTCTTTATATACATTCCACTATACGGGACAAGCCCGGGATTTACGGGAAATCGCGGGTTTTCGTTTGCCGGCGATTAAACCTCTTTCATTAAGCGTCTCATTAAAAATGAAAACATTTTTGAGAACTACAAGTCTCATTCGTTCTAGTGGTGCAGAAATAATTGGAAAAATCGTTCGGGAAATCAGTTTACTCATTGGGTACTTTCTTTATATGCATTCAACTATACGTGCCAAGCCCGGGATTTACGGAAAATCGCGGGTTTTCGTTTGCCGGCGATTAAACTTCTTTTACTGAGCGTCTCATCAAGAATGAAAACATTTTTGAAAACTACAAGTCTCATGCGTTTTAGTGGTGAAAAAATAATTTAAAAAATCGTTCGGGAAATGAGTTTTCTCCCTGTGTACTTTCTTTGTATACATTTGACTACACGGGCCAAGCCCGGGATTTACGGGAAATGGCGGGTTTTTGTTTGCCGGCGATTAAACTTCTTTTAATCAGCGTCTCATAAAAAATGAAAACATTTTTAAAAACTACAAGTCTCATGGGCTTTAGTGGTTAAATAATGATTTAAAAAATCGTTCGGGAAATGAGTTTACTCCCTGGGTACTTTCTTTGTATAATTTTGACTATACGGGTTGAGTCTGGGATTTACGGGAAATCGCAGGTTTTGGTTTGCCGGCGATTAAACTTCTTTTATTTAGCGTCTCATCAAAAATGAAAACATTTTTGAAAACTACGAGTCTCATACGTTTTAGTGGTGCAGAAATAATTGGAAAAATCGTTCGGGAAATCAGTTTACTCATTGGGTACTTCCTTTATATACATTCAACTATACGTGCCAAGCCCGGGATTTACGGGAAATCGCGGGTTTTCGTTTGCCGGCGATTAAACCTCTTTTACTGAGCGTCTCATCAAAAATGAAAACATTTTTGAAAACTACAAGTCTCATGCGTTTTAGTGTTGAAAAAATAATTTAAAAAATCGTTCGGGAAATGAGTTTACTCCCTGTGTACTTTCTTTGTATACATTTGACTACACGGGCCAAGCCCGGGATTTACGGGAAATGGCGGGTTTTCGTTTGCCGGCGATTAAACTTCTTTTAATCAGCGTCTCATCAAAAATGAAAACATTTTTGAAAACTACAAGTCTCATTGGCTTTAGTGGTTAAATAATAATTTAAAAAATCGTTCGGGAAATGAGTTTACTTCCTGGGTACTTTCTTTGTATACATTTGACTACACGGGCCAAGCCCGGGATTTACGGGAAATGGCGGGTTTTCGTTTGCCGGCGATTAAAGTTCTTTTATTCAGACTCTCATCAAAAATGAAAACATTTTTGAAAACTACAAGTCTCATGCGATTTAGTGGTGAAAAGATAATTTAAAAAATCGTTCTGGAAATGAGTTTACTCACAGGGTACTTTCTTTGTATACATTCGACTATACGGGACAAGCCCGGGATTTACGGGAAATCGCAGGTTTTCGTTTGCCGGCGATTAAACCTCTTTCATTAAGCCTCTCATTAAAATTGAAAACATTTTTGAGAACTACAAGTCTCATTCGTTCTAGTGGTGCAGAAATAATTTGAAAAATCGTTCGGGAAATCAGTTTACTCCTTGGGTACTTTCTTTATATACATTCAACTATACCGGCCAAGCCCGGGATTTACGGGAAATCGCGGGTTTCCGTTTGCCGGCGATTAAACTTCTTTTAATCAGCGTCTCATCAAAAATGAAAACAAGTTTAAAAACTACAAGTCTCATGCGTTTTAGTGGTGAAAAAATAATTTAAAAAATCGTTCGGGAAATGAGTTTACTCCCTGGGTACTTTCTTTTTATACTTTTGACTATACGGGCTAAGCCCGGGATTTACGGGAAATCGCGGGTTTTCGTTTGCCGGCGATTAAACTTCTTTTATTCAGCGTCTCATCAAAAATGAAATATTTTTGAAAACTACATGTCTTATGCGTTTTAGTGGTGAAAAAATAATTTAAAAAATCGTTCTGGAAATGAGTTTACTCACAGGGTACTTTCTTTGTATACTTTTGACTATACGGGCCGAGTCTGGAATTTACGGGACATCGCAGGTTTTCGTTTGCCGGCGATTAAACTTCTTTTATTCAGCGTCTCATTAAAAATGAAAACATTTTTGAAAACTACGAGTCTCATACGTTCTAGTGGTGCAGAAATAATTGGAAAAATCGTTCGGGAAATCAGTTTACTCATTGGGTACTTTCTTTATATACATTCAACTATACGTGCCAAGCCCGGGATTTACGGGAAATCGCGGGTTTTCGTTTGCCGGCGATTAAACTTCTTTTACTGAGCGTCTCATCAAAAATGAAAACATTTTTGAAAACTACAAGTCTCATGCGTTTTAGTGGTGAAAAAATAATTTAAAAAATCGTTCGGGAAATGAGTTTACTCCCTGTGTACTTTCTTTGTATACTTTTGACTATACGGGCCGAGTCTGGGATTTACGGGAAATCGCAGGTTTTCGTTTGCCGGCGATTAAACTTCTTTTATTCAGCGTCTCATCAAAAATGAAAACATTTTTGAAAACTACAAGTCTCATGCGATTTAGTGGTGAAAAGATAATTTAAAAAATCGTTCTGGAAATGAGTTTACTCACAGGGTACTTTCTTTGTATACATTCCACTATACGGGACAAGCCCGGGATTTACGGGAAATCGCGGGTTTTCGTTTGCCGGCGATTAAACCTCTTTCATTAAGCGTCTCATTAAAAATGAAAACATTTTTGAAAACTACGAGTCTCATACGTTCTAGTGGTGCAGAAATAATTGGAAAAATCGTTCGGGAAATCAGTTTACTCATTGGGTACTTTCTTTATATACATTCAACTATACGTGCCAAGCCCGGGATTTACGGGAAATCGCGGGTTTTCGTTTGCCGGCGATTAAACTTCTTTTACTGAGCGTCTCATCAAAAATGAAAACATTTTTGAAAACTACAAGTCTCATGCGTTTTAGTGGTGAAAAAATAATTTAAAAAATCGTTCGGGAAATGAGTTTACTCCCTGTGTACTTTCTTTGTATACTTTTGACTATACGGGCCGAGTCTGGGATTTACGGGAATTCGCAGGTTTTCGTTTGCCGGCGATTAAACCTCTTTCATTAAGCGTCTCATTAAAAATGAAAACATTTTTGAGAACTACAAGTCTCATTCGTTCTAGTGGTGCAGAAATAATTTGAAAAATTGTTCGGGAAATCAGTTTACTCCTTGGGTACTTTCTTTATATACATTCAACTATACCGGCCAAGCCCGGGATTTACGGGAAATCGCGGGTTTTCGTTTGCCGGCGATTCAACTTCTTTTATTCAGCGTCTCATCAAAAATGAAAACAAGTTTAAAAACTACAAGTCTCATGCGTTTTAGTGGTGAAAAAATAATTTAAAAAATCGTTCGGGAAATGAGTTTACTCCCTGGGTACTTTCTTTTTATACTTTTGACTATACGGGCTAAGCCCGGGATTTACGGGAAATCGCGGGTTTTCGTTTGCCGGCGATTAAACTTCTTTTATTCAGCGTCTCATCAAAAATGACAACACTTTTGAAAACTACAAGTCTCATGCGATTTAGTGGTGAAAAGATAATTTAAAAAATCGTTCTGGAAATGAATTTACTCACAGGGTACTTTCTTTGTACACATTCGACTATACGGGACAAGCCCGGGATTTACGGGAAATCGCGGGTTTTCGTTTGCCGGCGATTAAACCTCTTTCATAAAGCGCTCATTAAAAATGAAAACATTTTTGAGAACTACAAGTCTCATTCGTTCTAGTGGTGCAGAAATAATTTGAAAAATCGTTCGGGAAATCAGTTTACTCCTTGGGTACTTTCTTTATATACATTCAACTATACGGGCCAAGCCCGGGATTTACGGGAAATCGCGGGTTTTCATTTGCCGGCGATTAAACTTCTTTTATTCAGCGTCTCATCAAAAATAAAAACAAGTTTAAAAACTACAAGTCTCATGCGTTTTAGTGGTGAAAAAATAATTTAAAAAATCGTTCGGGAAATGAGTTTACTCCCTGGGTACTTTCTTTGTATACTTTTGACTATACGGGACAAGCCCGGGATCTACGGGAAATCGCGGGTTTTCGTTTGCCGGCGATTAAACTTCTTTTAATCAGCGTCTTATCAAAAATGAAAACATTTTTGAAAACTACAAGTCTTATGCGTTTTAGTGGTGAAAAAATAATTTAAAAAATCGCTCTGGAAATGAGTATGCTCACAGGGTACATTCTTTGTATACATTCGACTATGCGGGCCAAGCCCGTGATTTGCGGGAAATCGCGGGTTTTCGTTTGCCGGCGATTAAACCTCTTTCATTAAGCGTCTAATTAAAATTGAAAACATTTTTGAGAACTACAAGTCTCATTCGTTCTAGTGGTGCAGAAATAATTTGAAAAATCGTTCGGGAAATCAGTTTACTCCTTGGGTACTTTCTTTATATACATTCAACTATACCGGCGAAGCCCGGGATTTACGGGAAATCGCGGGTTTCCGTTTGCCGGCGATTAAACTTCTTTTAATCAGCGTCTCATCAAAAATGAAAAAAAGTTTAAAAACTACAAGTCTCATGCGTTTTAGTGGTGAAAAAATAATTTAAAAAATCGTTCGGGAAATGAGTTTACTCCCTGGGTACTTTCTTTTTATACTTTTGACTATACGGGCTAAGCCCGGGATTTACGGGAAATCGCGGGTTTTCGTTTGCCGGCGATTAAACTTCTTTTATTCAGCGTCTCATCAAAAATGAAATATTTTTGAAAACTACATGTCTTATGCGTTTTAGTGGTGAAAAAATAATTTAAAAAATCGTTCTGGAATTGAGTTTACTCACAGGGTACTTTCTTTGTATACTTTTGACTATACGGGCCGAGTGTGGAATTTACGGGACATCGCAGGTTTTCGTTTGCCGGCGATTAAACTTCTTTTATTCAGCGTCTCATTAAAAATGAAAACATTTTTGAAAACTACGAGTCTCATACGTTCTAGTGGTGCAGAAATAATTGGAAAAATCGTTCGGGAAATCAGTTTACTCATTGGGTACTTTCTTTATATACATTCAACTATACGTGCCAAGCCCGGGATTTACGGGAAATCGCGGGTTTTCGTTTGCCGGCGATTAAACTTCTTTTACTGAGCGTCTCATCAAAAATGAAAACATTTTTGAAAACTACAAGTCTCATGCGTTTTAGTGGTGAAAAAATAATTTAAAAAATCGTTCGGGAAATGAGTTTACTCCCTGTGTACTTTCTTTGTATACTTTTGACTATACGGGCCGAGTCTGGGATTTACGGGAAATCGCAGGTTTTCGTTTGCCGGCGATTAAACTTCTTTTATTCAGCGTCTCATCAAAAATGACAACACTTTTGAAAACTACAAGTCTCATGCGATTTAGTGGTGAAAAGATAATTTAAAAAATCGTTCTGGAAATGAATTTACTCACAGAGTACTTTCTTTGTATACATTCCACTATACGGGCCAAGCCCGGGATTTACGGGAAATCGCGGGTTTTCGTTTGCTGGCGATTATATTTCTTTTATTCAGCGTCTCATTAAAAATGAAATCGTTTTTGAAAACTACAAGTCTTATGCGTTTTAGTGGTGAAAAAATAATTTAAAAAATCGTTCTGGAAATGAAATTACTCACAGGGTACTTTCTTTGTACACATTCGACTATACGGGACAAGCCCGGGATTTACGGGAAATCGCGGGTTTTCGTTTGCCGGCGATTAAACCTCTTTCATAAAGCGCTCATTAAAAATGAAAACATTTTTGAGAACTACAAGTCTCATTCGTTCTAGTGGTGCAGAAATAATTTGAAAAATCGTTCGGGAAATCAGTTTACTCCTTGGGTACTTTCTTTATATACATTCAACTATACGGGCCAAGCCCGGGATTTACGGGAAATCGCGGGTTTTCATTTGCCGGCGATTAAACTTCTTTTATTCAGCGTCTCATCAAAAATAAAAACAAGTTTAAAAACTACAAGTCTCATGCGTTTTAGTGGTGAAAAAATAATTTAAAAAATCGTTCGGGAAATGAGTTTACTCCCTGGGTACTTTCTTTGTATACTTTTGACTATACGGGACAAGCCCGGGATCTACGGGAAATCGCGGGTTTTCGTTTGCCGGCGATTAAACTTCTTTTATTCAGCGTCTTATCAAAAATGAAAACATTTTTGAAAACTACAAGTCTTATGCGTTTTAGTGGTGAAAAAATAATTTAAAAAATCGCTCTGGAAATGAGTATGCTCACAGGGTACATTCTTTGTATACATTCGACTATGCGGGCCAAGCCCGTGATTTGCGGGAAATCGCGGGTTTTCGTTTGCCGGCGATTAAACCTCTTTCATTAAGCGTCTCATTAAAATTGAAAATATTTTTGAGAACTACAAGTCTCATTCGTTCTAGTGGTGCAGAAATAATTTGAAAAATCGTTCGGGAAATCAGTTTACTCCTTGGGTACTTTCTTTATATACATTCAACTATACCGGCGAAGCCCGGGATTTACGGGAAATCGCGGGTTTCCGTTTGCCGGCGATTAAACTTCTTTTAATCAGCGTCTCATCAAAAATGAAAACAAGTTTAAAAACTACAAGTCTCATGCGTTTTAGTGGTGAAAAAATAATTTAAAAAATCGTTCGGGAAATGAGTTTACTCCCTGGGTACTTTCTTTTTATACTTTTGACTATACGGGCTAAGCCCGAGATTTACGGGAAATCGCGGGTTTTCGTTTGCCGGCGATTAAACTTCTTTTATTCAGCGTCTCATCAAAAATGAAATATTTTTGAAAACTACATGTCTTATGCGTTTTAGTGGTGAAAAAATAATTTAAAAAATCGTTCTGGAATTGAGTTTACTCACAGGGTACTTTCTTTGTATACTTTTGACTATACGGGCCGAGTCTGGAATTTACGGGACATCGCAGGTTTTCGTTTGCCGGCGATTAAACTTCTTTTATTCAGCGTCTCATTAAAAATGAAAACATTTTTGAAAACTACGAGTCTCATACGTTCTAGTGGTGCAGAAATAATTGGAAAAATCGTTTGGGAAATCAGTTTACTCATTGGGTACTTTCTTTATATACATTCAACTATACGTGCCAAGCCCGGGATTTACGGGAAATCGCGGGTTTTCGTTTGCCGGCGATTAAACTTCTTTTACTGAGCGTCTCATCAAAAATGAAAACATTTTTGAAAACTACAAGTCTCATGCGTTTTAGTGGTGAAAAAATAATTTAAAAAATCGTTCGGGAAATGAGTTTACTCCCTGTGTACTTTCTTTGTATACTTTTGACTATACGGGCCGAGTCTGGGATTTACGGGAAATCGCAGGTTTTCGTTTGCCGGCGATTAAACTTCTTTTATTCAGCGTCTCATCAAAAATGAAAACATTTTTGAAAACTACAAGTCTCATGCGTTTTAGTGGTGAAAAAATAATTTAAAAAATCGTTCGGGAAATGAGTTTACTCCCTGTGTACTTTCTTTGTATACTTTTGACTATACGGGCCGAGTCTGGGATTTACGGGAAATCGCAGGTTTTCGTTTGCCGGCGATTAAACTTCTTTTATTCAGCGTCTCATCAAAAATGAAAACATTTTTGAAAACTACAAGTCTCATGCGATTTAGTGGTGAAAAGATAATTTAAAAAATCGTTCTGGAAATGAGTTTACTCACAGGGTACTTTCTTTGTATACATTCCACTATACGGGACAAGCCCGGGATTTACGGGAAATCGCGGGTTTTCGTTTGCCGGCGATTAAACCTCTTTCATTAAGCGTCTCATTAAAAATGAAAACATTTTTGAAAACTACGAGTCTCATACGTTCTAGTGGTGCAGAAATAATTGGAAAAATCGTTCGGGAAATCAGTTTACTCATTGGGTACTTTCTTTATATACATTCAACTATACGTGCCAAGCCCGGGATTTACGGGAAATCGCGGGTTTTCGTTTGCCGGCGATTAAACTTCTTTTACTGAGCGTCTCATCAAAAATGAAAACATTTTTGAAAACTACAAGTCTCATGCGTTTTAGTGGTGAAAAAATAATTTAAAAAATCGTTCGGGAAATGAGTTTACTCCCTGTGTACTTTCTTTGTATACTTTTGACTATACGGGCCGAGTCTGGGATTTACGGGAATTCGCAGGTTTTCGTTTGCCGGCGATTAAACCTCTTTCAATAAGCGTCTCATTAAAAATGAAAACATTTTTGAGAACTACAAGTCTCATTCGTTCTAGTGGTGCAGAAATAATTTGAAAAATCGTTCGGGAAATGAGTTTACTCCCTGGGTACTTTCTTTATATACATTCAACTATACCGGCCAAGCCCGGGATTTACGGGAAATCGCGGGTTTTCGTTTGCCGGCGATTAAACTTCTTTTATTCAGCGTCTCATCAAAAATGAAAACAAGTTTAAAAACTACAAGTCTCATGCGTTTTAGTGGTGAAAAAATAATTTAAAAAATCGTTCGGGAAATGAGTTTACTCCCTGGGTACTTTCTTTTTATACTTTTGACTATACGGGCTAAGCCCGGGATTTACGGGAAATCGCGGGTTTTCGTTTGCCGGCGATTAAACTTCTTTTATTCAGCGTCTCATCAAAAATGAAAAAACTTTTGAAAACTACAAGTCTCATGCGATTTAGTGGTGAAAAGATAATTTAAAAAATCGTTCTGGAAATGAATTTACTCACAGAGTACTTTCTTTGTATACATTCCACTAAACGGGCCAAGCCCGGGATTTACGGGAAATCGCGGGTTTTCGTTTGCTGGCGATTATATTTCTTTTATTCAGCGTCTCATTAAAAATGAAATCGTTTTTGAAAACTACAAGTCTTATGCGTTTTAGTGGTGAAAAAATAATTTAAAAAATCGTTCTGGAAATGAAATTACTCACAGGGTACTTTCTTTGTACACATTCGACTATACGGGACAAGCCCGGGATTTACGGGAAATCGCAGGTTTTCGTTTGCCGGCGATTAAACCTCTTTCATAAAGCGCTCATTAAAAATGAAAACATTTTTGAGAACTACAAGTCTCATTCGTTCTAGTGGTGCAGAAATAATTTGAAAAATCGTTCGGGAAATCAGTTTACTCCTTGGGTACTTTCTTTATATACATTCAACTATACGGGCCAAGCCCGGGATTTACGGGAAATCGCGGGTTTTCATTTGCCGGCGATTAAACTTCTTTTATTCAGCGTCTCATCAAAAATAAAAACAAGTTTAAAAACTACAAGTCTCATGCGTTTTAGTGGTGAAAAAATAATTTAAAAAATCGTTCGGGAAATGAGTTTACTCCCTGGGTACTTTCTTTGTATACTTTTGACTATACGGGACAAGCCCGGGATCTACGGGAAATCGCGGGTTTTCGTTTGCCGGCGATTAAACTTCTTTTATTCAGCGTCTCATCAAAAATGAAAACATTTTTGAAAACTACAAGTCTTATGCGTTTTAGTGGTGAAAAAATAATTTAAAAAATCGCTCTGGAAATGAGTATGCTCACAGGGTACATTCTTTGTATACATTCGACTATGCGGGCCAAGCCCTGGATTTGCGGGAAATCGCGGGTTTTCGTTTTCCGGCGATTAAACCTCTTTCATTAAGCGTCTCATCAAAAATGAAAACATTTTTAAAAACTACAAGTCTCATGGGCTTTAGTGGTGAAATAATAATTTAAAAAATCGTTCGGGAAATGAGTTTACTCCCTGGGTACTTTCTTTGTATACTTTTGACTATACGGCCAAGCCCGGGATTTACGGGAAATCGCGGGTTTTCGTTTGCCGGCGATTAAACTTCTTTTATTCAGCCTCTCTTCAAAAATGAAAACATTTTTGCAAACTACAAGTCTTATGCGTTTTAGTGGTGAAAAAATAATTTAAAAAATCGTTCTGGAAATGAGTTTACTCACAGGGTACTTTCTTTGTATACTTTTGACTATACGGGCCGAGTCTGGCATTTACGGGAAATCGCAGGTTTTCGTTTGCCGGCGATTAAACCTCTTTCATAAAGCGTCTCATTAAAAATGAAAACATTTTTGAGAACTACAAGTCTCATTCGTTCTAGTGGTGCAGAAATAATTTGAAAAATCGTTCGGGAAATCAGTTTACTCCTTGGGTACTTTCTTTATATACATTCAACTATACGGGCCAAGCCCGGGATTTACGGGAAATCGCGGGTTTTCATTTGCCGGCAATTAAACTTCTTTTATTCAGCGTCTCATCAAAAATAAAAACAAGTTTAAAAACTACAAGTCTCATGCGTTTTAGTGGTGAAAAAATAATTTACAAAAATCGTTCGGGAAATGAGTTTACTCCCTGGGTACTTTCTTTGTATACTTTTGACTATACGGGCCAAGCCCGGGATCTACGGGAAATCGCGGGTTTTCGTTTGCCGGCGATTAAACTTCTTTTATTCAGCGTCTCATCAAAAATGAAAACATTTTTGAAAACTACAAGTCTTATGCGTTTTAGTGGTGAAAAAATAATTTAAAAAATTGCTCTGGAAATGAGTATGCTCACAGGGTACATTCTTTGTATACATTCGACTATGCGGGCCAAGCCCGGGATTTGCGGGAAATCGCGGGTTTTCGTTTGCCGGCGATTAAACCTCTTTCATTAAGCGTCTCATCAAAAATGAAAACACTTTTAAAAACTACAAGTCTCATGGGCTTTAGTGGTGAAATAATAATTTAAAAAATCGTTCGGGAAATGAGTTTACTCCCTGGGTACTTTCTTTGTATACTTTTGACTATACGGGCCAAGCCCGGGATTTACGGGAAATCGCGGGTTTTTGTTTGCCGGCGATTAATCTTCTTTTATTCAGCCTCTCTTCAAAAATGAAAACATTTTTGCAAACTACAAGTCTTATGCGTTTTAGTGGTAAAAGAATAATTTAAAAAATCGTTCTGGAAATGAGTTTACTCACAGGGTACTTTCTTTGTATACATTGGACTATACGGGCCAAGCCCGGGATTTGCGGAAAATCGCGGGTTTTCGTTTGCCGGCGATTAAACCTCTTTCACTAAGCGTCTCATAAAAAATAAAAACATTTTTGAAAACTACAAGTCTTATGCGTTTTAGTGGTGAAAAAATAATTTAAAAAATCGTTCTGGAAATGAGTTTACTCACAGGGTACTTTCTTTGTACACATTCGACTATACGGGACAAGCCCGGGATTTACGGGAAATCGCGGGTTTTCGTTTGCCGGCGATAAAACCTCTTTCATAAAGCGTCCCATTAAAAATGAAAACATTTTTGAGAACTACAAGTCTCATTCGTTCTAGTGGTGCAGAAATAATTTGAAAAATCGTTCGGGAAATGAGTTTACTCCCTGTGTACTTTCTTTGTATACATTTGACTACACGGTCCAAGCCCGGGATTTACGGGTAATGGCGGGTTTTTGTTTGCCGGCGATTAAACTTCTTTTAATCAGCGTCTCATCAAAAATGAAAACATTTTTAAAAACTACAAGTCTCATGGGCTTTAGTGGTTAAATAATGATTTAAAAAATCCTTCGGGAAATGAGTTTACTCCCTGGGTACTTTCTTTGTATAATTTTGACTATACGGGCCGAGTCTGGGATTTACGGGAAATCGCAGGTTTTCGTTTGCCGGCGATTAAACTTCTTTTATTCAGCGTCTCATCAAAAATGAAAACATTTTTGAAAACTACAAGTCTCATGGGATTTAGTGGTGAAAAGATAATTTAAAAAACCGTTCTGGAAATGAGTTTACTCACAGGGTACTTTCTTTGTATACATTCGACTATACGGGACAAGCCCGGGATTTACGGGAAATCGCAGGTTTTCGTTTGCCGGCGATTAAACCTCTTTCATTAAGCGTCTCATTAAAAATGAAAACATTTTTGAGAACTACAAGTCTCATTCGTTCTAGTGGTGCAGAAATAATTTGAAAAATTGTTCGGGAAATCAGTTTACTCCTTGGGTACTTTCTTTATATACATTCAACTATACGGGCCAAGCCCGGGATTTACGGGAAATCGCGGGTTTTCGTTTGCCGGCGATTAAACTTCTTTTATTCAGCGTCTCATCAAAAATGAAAACAAGTTTAAAAACTACAAGTCTCATGCGTTTTAGTGTTGAAAAAATAATTTAAAAAATCGTTCGGGAAATGAGTTTACTCCCTGTGTACTTTCTTTGTATACATTTGACTACACGGGCCAAGCCCGGGATTTACGGGAAATGGCGGGTTTTCGTTTTCCGGCGATTAAACTTCTTTTATTCAGCCTCTCATCAAAAATGAAAACATTTTTGAAAACTACAAGTCTCATGCGATTTAGTGGTGAAAAGATAATTTAAAAAATCGTTCTGGAAATGAGTTTACTCACAGGGTACTTTCTTTGTATACATTCGACTATACGGGACAAGCCCGGGATTTACGGGAAATCGCGGGTTTTCGTTTGCCGGAGATTAAACCTCTTTCATTAAGCGTCTCATTAAAATTGAAAACATTTTTGAGAACTACAAGTCTCATTCGTTCTAGTGGTGCAGAAATAATTTGAAAAATCGTTCGGGAAATCAGTTTACTCCTTGGGTACTTTCTTTATATACATTCAACTATACCGGCCAAGCCTGGGATTTACGGGAAATCGGGGGTTTCCGTTTGCCGGCGATTAAACTTCTTTTAATCAGCGTCTCATCAAAAATGAAAACAAGTTTAAAAACTACAAGTCTCATGCGTTTTAGTGGTGAAAAAATAATTTAAAAAATCGTTCGGGAAATGAGTTTACTCCCTGGGTACTTTTTTTTTATACTTTTGACTATACGGGCTAAGCCCGGGATTTACGGGAAATCGCGGGTTTTCGTTTGCCGGCGATTAAACTTCTTTTATTCAGCGTCTCATCAAAAATGAAATATTTTTGAAAACTACAAGTCTTATGCGTTTTAGTGGTGAAAAAATAATTTAAAAAATCGTTCTGGAAATGAGTTTACTCACAGGGTACTTTCTTTGTATACTTTTGACTATACGGGCCGAGTCTGGAATTTACGGGAAATCGAAGGTTTTCGTTTGCCGGCGATTAAACTTCTTTTATTCAGCGTCTCATCAAAAATGAAAACATTTTTGAAAACTACAAGTCTCATGCGATTTAGTGGTGAAAAGATATTTTAAAAAATCGTTCTGGAAATGAGTTTACTCACAGGGTACTTTCTTTGTATACATTCCACTATACGGGACAAGCCCGGGATTTACGGGAAATCGCGGGCTTTCCTTTGCCGGCGATTAAACCTTTTTCATTAAGCGTCTCATTAAAAATGAAAACATTTTTGAAAACTACGAGTCTCATACGTTCTAGTGGTGCAGAAATAATTGGAAAAATCGTTCGGGAAATCAGTTTACTCATTGGGTACTTTCTTTATATACATTCAACTATACGTGCCAAGACCGGGATTTACGGGAAATCGCGGGTTTTCGTTTGCCGGCGATTAAACTTCTTTTACTGAGCGTCTCATCAAAAATGAAAACATTTTTGAAAACTACAAGTCTCATGCGTTTTAGTGGTGAAAAAATAATTTAAAAAATCGTTCGGGAAATGAGTTTACTCCCTGTGTACTTTCTTTGTATACTTTTGACTATACGGGACGAGTCTGGAATTTACGGGAAATCGCAGGTTTTTGTTTGCCGGCGATTAAACTTCTTTTATTCAGCGTCTCATCAAAAATGAAAACATTTTTGAAAACTACAAGTCTCATGCGATTTAGTGGTGAAAAGATAATTTAAAAAATCGTTCTGGAAATGAGTTTACTCACAGGGTACTTTCTTTGTATACATTCCACTATACGAGACAAGCCCGGGATTTACGGCAAATCGCGGGTTTTCGTTTGCCGGCGATTAAACCTCTTTCATTAAGCGTCTCATTAAAAATGAAAACATTTTTGAAAACTACGAGTCTCATACGTTCTAGTGGTGCAGAAATAATTGGAAAAATCGTTCGGGAAATCAGTTTACTCATTGGGTACTTTCTTTATATACATTCAACTATACGTGCCAAGCCCGGGATTTACGGGAAATCGCGGGTTTTCGTTTGCCGGCGATTAAACTTCTTTTACTGAGCGTCTCATCAAAAATGAAAACATTTTTGAAAACTACAAGTCTCATGCGTTTTAGTGGTGAAAAAATAATTTAAAAAATCGTTCGGGAAATGAGTTTACTCCCTGTGTACTTTCTTTGTATACTTTTGACTATACGGGCCGAGTCTGGGATTTACGGGAAATCGCAGGTTTTCGTTTGCCGGCGATTGAACCTCTTTCATTAAGCGTCTCATTAAAAATGAAAACATTTTTGAGAACTACAAGTCTCATTCGTTCTAGTGGTGCAGAAATAATTTGAAAAATCGTTCGGGAAATCAGTTTACTCCTTGGGTACTTTCTTTATATACATTCAACTATACCGGCCAAGCCCGGGATTTACGGGAAATCTCGGGTTTTTGTTTGCCGGCGATTAAACTTCTTTTATTCAGCGTCTCATCAAAAATGAAAACAAGTTTAAAAACTACAAGTCTCATGCGTTTTAGTGGTGAAAAAATAATTTAAAAAATCGTTTGGGAAATAAGTTTACTCCCTGGGTACTTTCTTTTTATACTTTTGACTATACGGGCTAAGCCCGGGATTTACGGGAAATCGCGGGTTTTCGTTTGCCGGCGATTAAACTTCTTTTATTCAGCGTCTCATCAAAAATGAAAACACTTTTGAAAACTACAAGTCTCATGCGATTTAGTGGTGAAAAGATAATTTAAAAAATCGTTCTGGAAATGAATTTACTCACAGAGTACTTTGTTTGTACACATTCCACTATACGGGACAAGCCCGGGATTTACGGGAAATCGCAGGTTTTCGATTGCCGGCGATTAAACTTCTTTCATAAAGCGTCTCATTAAAAATGAAAACATTTTTGAGAACTACAAGTCTCATTCGTTCTAGTGGTGCAAAAATAAGTTGAAAAATCGTTCAGGAAATCAGTTTACTCCTTGGGTACTTTCTTTATATACATTCAACTATACGGGCCAAGCCCGGGATTTACGGGAAATCGCGGGTTTTCATTTGCCGGCGATTAAACTTCTTTTATTCAGCGTCTCATCAAAAATGAAAACATTTTTAAAAACTACAAGTCTCATGCGTTTTAGTGGTGAAAAAATAATTTAAAAAATCGTTCGGGAAATGAGTTTACTCCCTGTGTACTTTCTTTGTATACTTTTGACTATACGGGACGAGTCTGGAATTTACGGGAAATCGCAGGTTTTTGTTTGCCGGCGATTAAACTTCTTTTATTCAGCGTCTCATCAAAAATGAAAACATTTTTGAAAACTACAAGTCTCATGCGATTTAGTGGTGAAAAGATAATTTAAAAAATCGTTCTGGAAATGAGTTTACTCACAGGGTACTTTCTTTGTATACATTCCACTATACGAGACAAGCCCGGGATTTACGGCAAATCGCGGGTTTTCGTTTGCCGGCGATTAAACCTCTTTCATTAAGCGTCTCATTAAAAATGAAAACATTTTTGAAAACTACGAGTCTCATACGTTCTAGTGGTGCAGAAATAATTGGAAAAATCGTTCGGGAAATCAGTTTACTCATTGGGTACTTTCTTTATATACATTCAACTATACGTGCCAAGCCCGGGATTTACGGGAAATCGCGGGTTTTCGTTTGCCGGCGATTAAACTTCTTTTACTGAGCGTCTCATCAAAAATGAAAACATTTTTGAAAACTACAAGTCTCATGCGTTTTAGTGGTGAAAAAATAATTTAAAAAATCGTTCGGGAAATGAGTTTACTCCCTGTGTACTTTCTTTGTATACTTTTGACTATACGGGCCGAGTCTGGGATTTACGGGAAATCGCAGGTTTTCGTTTGCCGGCGATTGAACCTCTTTCATTAAGCGTCTCATTAAAAATGAAAACATTTTTGAGAACTACAAGTCTCATTCGTTCTAGTGGTGCAGAAATAATTTGAAAAATCGTTCGGGAAATCAGTTTACTCCTTGGGTACTTTCTTTATATACATTCAACTATACCGGCCAAGCCCGGGATTTACGGGAAATCTCGGGTTTTTGTTTGCCGGCGATTAAACTTCTTTTATTCAGCGTCTCATCAAAAATGAAAACAAGTTTAAAAACTACAAGTCTCATGCGTTTTAGTGGTGAAAAAATAATTTAAAAAATCGTTTGGGAAATAAGTTTACTCCCTGGGTACTTTCTTTTTATACTTTTGACTATACGGGCTAAGCCCGGGATTTACGGGAAATCGCGGGTTTTCGTTTGCCGGCGATTAAACTTCTTTTATTCAGCGTCTCATCAAAAATGAAAACACTTTTGAAAACTACAAGTCTCATGCGATTTAGTGGTGAAAAGATAATTTAAAAAATCGTTCTGGAAATGAATTTACTCACAGAGTACTTTGTTTGTACACATTCCACTATACGGGACAAGCCCGGGATTTACGGGAAATCGCAGGTTTTCGATTGCCGGCGATTAAACTTCTTTCATAAAGCGTCTCATTAAAAATGAAAACATTTTTGAGAACTACAAGTCTCATTCGTTCTAGTGGTGCAAAAATAAGTTGAAAAATCGTTCAGGAAATCAGTTTACTCCTTGGGTACTTTCTTTATATACATTCAACTATACGGGCCAAGCCCGGGATTTACGGGAAATCGCGGGTTTTCATTTGCCGGCGATTAAACTTCTTTTATTCAGCGTCTCATCAAAAATAAAAACAAGTTTAAAAACTACAAGTCTCATGCGTTTTAGTGGTGAAAAAATAATTTAAAAAATCGTTCGGGAAATGAGTTTACTCCCTGGGTACTTTCTTTGTATACTTTTGACTATACGGGCCAAGCCCGGGATCTACGGGAAATCGCGGGTTTTCGTTTGCCGGCGATTAAACCTCTTTCATTAAGCGTCTCATCAAAAATGAAAACATTTTTAAAAACTACAAGTCTCATGGGCTTTAGTGGTGAAATAATAATTTAAAAAATCGTTCGGGAAATGAGTTTACTCCCTGGGTACTTTCTTTGTATACTTTTGACTATACGGGCCAAGCCCGGGATTTACGGGAAATCGCGGGTTTTCGTTTGCCGGCGATTAAACTTCTTTTATTCAGCCTCTCTTCAAAAATGAAAACATTTTTGCAAACTACAAGTCTTATGCGTTTTAGTGGTGAAAAAATAATTTAAAAAATCGTTCTGGAAATGAGTTTACTCACAGGGTACTTTCTTTGTATACTTTTGACTATACGGGCCGAGTCTGGCATTTACGGGAAATCGCAGGTTTTCGTTTGCCGGCGATTAAACTTCTTTTATTCAGCGTCTCATCAAAAATGAAAACATTTTTGAAAACTACAAGTCTCATGCGATTTAGTGGTGAAAAGATAATTTAAAAAATCGTTCTGGAAATGAATTTACTCACAGAGTACTTTCTTTGTATACATTCCACTATACGGGCCAAGCCCGGGATTTACGGGAAATCGCGGGTTTTCGTTTGCTGGCGATTATATTTCTTTTATTCAGCGTCTCATTAAAAATGAAATCGTTTTTGAAAACTATAAGTCTTATGCGTTTTAGTGGTGAAAAAATAATTTAAAAAATCGTTCTGGAAATGAGTTTACTCACAGGGTACTTTCTTTGTACACATTCGACTATACGGGACAAGCCCGGGAATTACGGGAAATCGCAGGTTTTCGTTTGCTGGCGATTAAACCTCTTTCATAAAGCGTCTCATTAAAAATGAAAACATTTTTAAGAACTACAAGTCTCATTCGTTCTAGTGGTGCAGAAATAATTTGAAAAATCGTTCGGGAAATCAGTTTACTCCTTGGGTACTTTCTTTATATACATTTAACTATACGGGCCAAGCCCGGGATTTACGGGAAATCGCGGGTTTTCATTTGCCGGCGATTAAACTTCTTTTATTCAGCGTCTCATCAAAAATAAAAACAAGTTTAAAAACTACAAGTCTCATGCGTTTTAGTGGTGAAAAAATAATTTAAAAAATCGTTCGGGAAATGAGTTTACTTTCTGGGTTCTTTCTTTGTATACTTTTGACTATACGGGCCAAGCCCGGGATCTACGGGAAATCGCGGGTTTTCGTTTGCCGGCGATTAAACTTCTTTTATTCAGCGTCTCATCAAAAATGAAAACATTTTTGAAAACTACAAGTCTTATGCGTTTTAGTGGTGAAAAAATAATTTAAAAAATCGCTCTGGAAATGAGTATGCTCACAGGGTACATTCTTTGTATACATTCGACTATGCGGGCCAAGCCCGGGATTTGCGGGAAATCGCGGGTTTTCGTTTGCCGGCGATTAAACCTCTTTCATTAAGCGTCTCATCAAAAATGAAAACATTTTTAAAAACTACAAGTCTCATGGGCTTTAGTGGTGAAATAATAATTTAAAAAATCGTTCGGGAAATGAGTTTACTCCCTGGGTACTTTCTTTGTATACTTTTGACTATACGGGCCAAGCCCGGGATTTACGGGAAATCGCGGGTTTTCGTTTGCCGGCGATTAATCTTCTTTTATTCAGCCTCTCTTCAAAAATGAAAACATTTTTGCAAACTACAAGTCTTATGCGTTTTAGTGGTGAAAAAATAATTTAAAAAATCGTTCTGGAAATGAGTTTACTCACAGGGTACTTTCTTTGTATACATTGGACTATACGGGCCAAGCCCGGGATTTGCGGAAAATCGCGGGTTTTCGTTTGCCGGCGATTAAACCTCTTTCACTAAGCGTCTCATCAAAAATAAAAACATTTTTAAAAACTACAAGTCTCATGGGCTTTAGTGGTGAAATAATAATTTAAAAAATCGTTCGGGAAATGAGTTTACTCCCTGGGTACTTTCTTTGTATACTTTTGACTATACGGGCCAAGCCCGGGATTTACGGGAAATCGCGGGTTTTCGTTTGCCGGCGATTAATCTTCTTTTATTCAGCCTCTCTTCAAAAATGAAAACATTTTTGCAAACTACAAGTCTTATGCGTTGTAGTGGTGAAAAAATAATTTAAAAAATCGTTCTGGAAATGAGTTTACTCACAGGGTACTTTCTTTGTATACATTAGACTATACGGGCCAAGCCCGGGATTTGCGGAAAATCGCGGGTTTTCGTTTGCCGGCGATTAAACCTCTTTCACTAAGCGTCTCATCAAAAATAAAAACATTTTTGAAAACTACAAGTCTTATGCGTTTTAGTGGTGAAAAAAAAATTTAAAAAATCGTTCTGGAAATGAGTTTACTCACAGGGTACTTTCTTTGTATACTTTTGACTATACGGGCCGAGTCTGGCATTTACGGGAAATCGAAGGTTTTCGTTTGCCGGCGATTAAACTTCTTTTATTCAGCGTCTCATCAAAAATGAAAACATTTTTGAAAACTACAAGTCTCATGCGATTTAGTAGTGAAAAGATAATTTAAAAAATCGATCTGGAAATGAATTTACTCACAGAGTACTTTCTTTGTATACATTCCACTATACGGGCCAAGCCCGGGATTTACGGAAAATCGCGGGTTTTCGTTTGCTGGCGATTATATTTCTTTTATTCAGCGTCTCATTAAAAATGAAATCGTTTTTGAAAACTACAAGTCTTATGCGTTTTAGTGGTGAAAAAATAATTTAAAAAATCGTTCTGGAAATGAGTTTACTCACAGGGTACTTTCTTTGTACACATTCGACTATACGGGACAAGCCCGGGATTCACGGGAAATCGCGGGTTTTCGTTTGCCGGCGATAAAACCTCTTTCATAAAGCGTCTCATTAAAAATGAAAACATTTTTGAGAACTACAAGTCTCATTCGTTCTAGTGGTGCAGAAATAATTTGAAAAATCGTTCGGGAAATCAGTTTACTCCTTGGGTACTTTCTTTATATACATTCAACTATACGGGCCAAGCCCGGGATTTACGGGAAATCGCGGGTTTTCATTTGCCGGCGATTAAACTTCTTTTATTCAGCGTCTCATCAAAAATAAAAACAAGTTTAAAAAATACAAGTCTCATGCGTTTTAGTGGTGAAAAAATAATTTAAAAAATCGTTCGGGAAATGAGTTTACTCCCTGGGTACTTCCTTTGTATACTTTTGACTATACGGGACAAGCCCGGGATCTACGGGAAATCGCGGGTTTTCGTTTGCCGGCGATTAAACTTCTTTTATTCAGCGTCTCATCAAAAATGAAAACATTTTTGAAAACTACAAGTCTCATGCGATTTAGTGGTGAAAAGATAATTTAAAAAATCGTTCTGGAAATGAGTTTACTCACAGGGTACTTTCTTTGTATACATTCGACTATGCGGGCTAAGCCCGGGATTTGCGGGAAATCGCGGGTTTTCGTTTGCCGGCGATTAAACCTCTTTCATTAAGCGTCTCATCAAAAATGAAAACATTTTTAAAAACTACAAGTCTCATGGGCTTTAGTGGTGAAATAATAATTTAAAAAATCGTTCGGGAAATGAGTTTACTCCCTGGGTACTTTCTTTGTATACTTTTGACTATACGGGCCAAGCCCGGGATTTACGGGAAATCGCGGGTTTTCGTTTGCCGGCGATTAATCTTCTTTTATTCAGCCTCTCTTCAAAAATGAAAACATTTTTGCAAACTACAAGTCTTATGCGTTTTAGTGGTGAAAAAATAATTTAAAAAATCGTTCTGGAAATGAGTTTACTCACAGGGTACTTTCTTTGTATACATTGGACTATACGGGCCAAGCCCGGGATTTGCGGAAAATCGCGGGTTTTCGTTTGCCGGCGATTAAACCTCTTTCACTAAGCGTCTCATCAAAAATAAAAACATTTTTAAAAACTACAAGTCTCATGGGCTTTAGTGGTGAAATAATAATTTAAAAAATCGTTCGGGAAATGAGTTTACTCCCTGGGTACTTTCTTTGTATACTTTTGACTATACGGGCCAAGCCCGGGATTTACGGGAAATCGCGGGTTTTCGTTTGCCGGCGATTAATCTTCTTTTATTCAGCCTATCTTCAAAAATGAAAACATTTTTGCAAACTACAAGTCTTATGCGTTTTAGTGGTGAAAAAATAATTTAAAAAATCGTTCTGGAAATGAGTTTACTCACAGGGTACTTTCTTTGTATACATTGGACTATACGGGCCAAGCCCGGGATTTGCGGAAAATCGCGGGTTTTCGTTTGCCGGCGATTAAACCTCTTTCACTAAGCGTCTCATCAAAAATAAAAACATTTTTGAAAACTACAAGTCTTATGCGTTTTAGTGGTGAAAAAAAAATTTAAAAAATCGTTCTGAAAATGAGTTTACTCACAGGGTACTTTCTTTGTATACTTTTGACTATACGGGCCGAGTCTGGCATTTACGGGAAATCGCAGGTTTTCGTTTGCCGGCGATTAAACTTCTTTTATTCAGCGTCTCATCAAAAATGAAAACATTTTTGAAAACTACAAGTCTCATGCGATTTAGTGGTGAAAAGATAATTTAAAAAATCGTTCTGGAAATGAGTTTACTTTCTGGGTTCTTTCTTTGTATACTTTTGACTATACGGGCCAAGCCCGGGATCTACGGGAAATCGCGGGTTTTCGTTTGCCGGCGATTAAACTTCTTTTATTCAGCGTCTCATCAAAAATGAAAACATTTTTGAAAACTACAAGTCTTATGCGTTTTAGTGGTGAAAAAATAATTTAAAAAATCGCTCTGGAAATGAGTATGCTCACAGGGTACATTCTTTGTATACATTCGACTATGCGGGCCAAGCCCGGGATTTGCGGGAAATCGCGGGTTTTCGTTTGCCGGCGATTAAACCTCTTTCATTAAGCGTCTCATCAAAAATGAAAACATTTTTAAAAACTACAAGTCTCATGGGCTTTAGTGGTGAAATAATAATTTAAAAAATCGTTCGGGAAATGAGTTTACTCCCTGGGTACTTTCTTTGTATACTTTTGACTATACGGGCCAAGGCCGGGATTTACGGGAAATCGCGGGTTTTCGTTTGCCGGCGATTAATCTTCTTTTATTCAGCCTCTCTTCAAAAATGAAAACATTTTTGCAAACTACAAGTCTTATGCGTTTTAGTGGTGAAAAAATAATTTAAAAAATCGTTCTGGAAATGAGTTTACTCACAGGGTACTTTCTTTGTATACATTGGACTATACGGGCCAAGCCCGGGATTTGCGGAAAATCGCGGGTTTTCGTTTGCCGGCGATTAAACCTCTTTCACTAAGCGTCTCATCAAAAATAAAAACATTTTTAAAAACTACAAGTCTCATGGGCTTTAGTGGTGAAATAATAATTTAAAAAATCGTTCGGGAAATGAGTTTACTCCCTGGGTACTTTCTTTGTATACTTTTGACTATACGGGCCAAGCCCGGGATTTACGGGAAATCGCGGGTTTTCTTTTGCCGGCGATTAATCTTCTTTTATTCAGCCTCTCTTCAAAAATGAAAACATTTTTGCAAACTACAAGTCTTATGCGTTGTAGTGGTGAAAAAATAATTTAAAAAATCGTTCTGGAAATGAGTTTACTCACAGGGTACTTTCTTTGTATACATTAGACTATACGGGCCAAGCCCGGGATTTGCGGAAAATTGCGGGTTTTCGTTTGCCGGCGATTAAACCTCTTTCACTAAGCGTCTCATCAAAAATAAAAACATTTTTGAAAACTACAAGTCTTATGCGTTTTAGTGGTGAAAAAAAAATTTAAAAAATCGTTCTGGAAATGAGTTTACTCACAGGGTACTTTCTTTGTATACTTTTGACTATACGGGCCGAGTCTGGCATTTACGGGAAATCGCAGGTTTTCGTTTGCCGGCGATTAAACTTCTTTTATTCAGCGTCTCATCAAAAATGAAAACATTTTTGAAAACTACAAGTCTCATGCGATTTAGTGGTGAAAAGATAATTTAAAAAATCGTTCTGGAAATGAATTTACTCACAGAGTACTTTCTTTGTATACATTCCACTATACGGGCCAAGCCCGGGATTTACGGGAAATCGCGGGTTTTCGTTTGCTGGCGATTATATTTCTTTTATTCAGCGTCTCATTAAAAATGAAATCGTTTTTGAAAACTACAAGTCTTATGCGTTTTAGTGGTGAAAAAATAATTTAAAAAATCGTTCTGGAAATGAGTTTACTCACAGGGTACTTTCTTTGTACACATTCGACTATACGGGACAAGCCCGGGATTTACGGGAAATCGCGGGTTTTCGTTTGCCGGCGATAAAACCTCTTTCATAAAGCGTCTCATTAAAAATGAAAACATTTTTGAGAACTACAAGTCTCATTCGTTCTAGTGGTGCAGAAATAATTTGAAAAATCGTTCGGGAAGTCAGTTTACTCCTTGGGTACTTTCTTTATATACATTCAACTATACGGGCCAAGCCCGGGATTTACGGGAAATCGCGGGTTTTCATTTGCCGGCGATTAAACTTCTTTTATTCAGCGTCTCATCAAAAATAAAAACAAGTTTAAAAAATACAAGTCTCATGCGTTTTAGTGGTGAAAAAATAATTTAAAAAATCGTTCGGGAAATGAGTTTACTCCCTGGGTACTTCCTTTGTATACTTTTGACTATACGGGACAAGCCCGGGATCTACGGGAAATCGCGGGTTTTCGTTTGCCGGCGATTAAACTTCTTTTATTCAGCGTCTCATCAAAAATGAAAACATTTTTGAAAACTACAAGTCTCATGCGATTTAGTGGTGAAAAGATAATTTAAAAAATCGTTCTGGAAATGAGTTTACTCACAGGGTACTTTCTTTGTATACATTCGACTATGCGGGCCAAGCCCGGGATTTGCGGGAAATCGCGGGTTTTCGTTTGCCGGCGATTAAACCTCTTTCATTAAGCGTCTCATCAAAAATGAAAACATTTTTAAAAACTACAAGTCTCATGGGCTTTAGTGGTGAAATAATAATTTAAAAAATCGTTCGGGAAATGAGTTTACTCCCTGGGTACTTTCTTTGTATACTTTTGACTATACGGGCTAAGCCCGGGATTTACGGGAAATCGCGGGTTTTCGTTTGCCGGCGATTAATCTTCTTTTATTCAGCCTCTCTTCAAAAATGAAAACATTTTTGCAAACTACAAGTCTTATGCGTTTTAGTGGTGAAAAAATAATTTAAAAAATCGTTCTGGAAATGAGTTTACTCACAGGGTACTTTCTTTGTATACATTGGACTATACGGGCCAAGCCCGGGATTTGCGGAAAATCGCGGGTTTTCGTTTGCCGGCGATTAAACCTCTTTCACTAAGCGTCTCATCAAAAATAAAAACATTTTTAAAAACTACAAGTCTTATGCGTTTTAGTGGTGAAATAATAATTTAAAAAATCGTTCGGGAAATGAGTTTACTCCCTGGGTACTTTCTTTGTATACTTTTGACTATACGGGCCAAGCCCGGGATTTACGGGAAATCGCGGGTTTTCGTTTGCCGGCGATTAATCTTCTTTTATTCAGCCTCTCTTCAAAAATGAAAACATTTTTGCAAACTACAAGTCTTATGCGTTTTAGTGGTGAAAAAATAATTTAAAAAATCGTTCTGGAAATGAGTTTACTCACAGGGTACTTTCTTTGTATACATTGGACTATACGGGCCAAGCCCGGGATTTGCGGAAAATCGCGGGTTTTCGTTTGCCGGCGATTAAACCTCTTTCACTAAGCGTCTCATCAAAAATAAAAACATTTTTGAAAACTACAAGTCTTATGCGTTTTAGTGGTGAAAAAAAAATTTAAAAAATCGTTCTGGAAAGGAGTTTACTCACAGGGTACTTCCTTTGTATACTTTTGACTATACGGGACAAGCCCGGGATCTACGGGAAATCGCGGGTTTTCGTTTGCTGGCGATTATATTTCTTTTATTCAGCGTCTCATTAAAAATGAAATCGTTTTTGAAAACTACAAGTCTTATGCGTTTTAGTGGTGAAAAAATAATTTAAAAAATCGTTCTGGAAATGAGTTTACTCACAGGGTACTTTCTTTGTACACATTCGACTATACGGGACAAGCCCGGGATTTACGGGAAATCGCGGGTTTTCGTTTGCCGGCGATAAAACCTCTTTCATAAAGCGTCTCATTAAAAATGAAAACATTTTTGAGAACTACAAGTCTCATTCGTTCTAGTGGTGCAGAAATAATTTGAAAAATCGTTCGGGAAATCAGTTTACTCCTTGGGTACTTTCTTTATATACATTCAACTATACGGGCCAAGCCCGGGATTTACGGGAAATCGCGGGTTTTCATTTGCCGGCGATTAAACTTCTTTTATTCAGCGTCTCATCAAAAATAAAAACAAGTTTAAAAAATACAAGTCTCATGCGTTTTAGTGGTGAAAAAATAATTTAAAAAATCGTTCGGGAAATGAGTTTACTCCCTGGGTACTTCCTTTGTATACTTTTGACTATACGGGACAAGCCCGGGATCTACGGGAAATCGCGGGTTTTCGTTTGCCGGCGATTAAACTTCTTTTATTCAGCGTCTCATCAAAAATGAAAACATTTTTGAAAACTACAAGTCTTATGCGTTTTAGTGGTGAAAAAATAATTTAAAAAATCGTTCTGGAAATGAATTTACTCACAGAGTACTTTCTTTGTATACATTCCACTATACGGGCCAAGCCCGGGATTTACGGGAAATCGCGGGTTTTCGTTTGCTGGCGATTATATTTCTTTTATTCAGCGTCTCATTAAAAATGAAATCGTTTTTGAAAACTACAAGTCTTATGCGTTTTAGTGGTGAAAAAATAATTTAAAAAATCGTTCTGGAAATGAGTTTACTCACAGGGTACTTTCTTTGTACACATTCGACTATACGGGACAAGCCCGGGATTTACGGGAAATCGCGGGTTTTCGTTTGCCGGCGATAAAACCTCTTTCATAAAGCGTCTCATTAAAAATGAAAACATTTTTGAGAACTACAAGTCTCATTCGTTCTAGTGGTGCAGAAATAATTTGAAAAATCGTTCGGGAAATCAGTTTACTCCTTGGGTACTTTCTTTATATACATTCAACTATACGGGCCAAGCCCGGGATTTACGGGAAATCGCGGGTTTTCATTTGCCGGCGATTAAACTTCTTTTATTCAGCGTCTCATCAAAAATAAAAACAAGTTTAAAAAATACAAGTCTCATGCGTTTTAGTGGTGAAAAAATAATTTAAAAAATCGTTCGGGAAATGAGTTTACTCCCTGGGTACTTCCTTTGTATACTTTTGACTATACGGGACAAGCCCGGGATCTACGGGAAATCGCGGGTTTTCGTTTGCCGGCGATTAAACTTCTTTTATTCAGCGTCTCATCAAAAATGAAAACATTTTTGAAAACTACAAGTCTTATGCGTTTTAGTGCTGAAAAAATAATTTAAAAAATCGCTCTGGAAATGAGTATGCTCACAGGGTACATTCTTTGTATACATTCGACTATGCGGGCCAAGCCCGGGATTTGCGGGAAATCGCGGGTTTTCGTTTGCCGGCGATTAAACCTCTTTCATTAAGCGTCTCACAAAAATGAAAACATTTTTATAAACTACAAGTCTCATAGGCTTTAGTGGTGAAATAATAATTTAAAAAATCGTTCGGGAAATGCGTTTACTCCCTCGGTACTTTCTTTGTATACTTTTGACTATACGGGCCAAGCCCGGGATTTACGGGAAATCGTGGGTTTTCGTTTGCCGGCGATTAATCTTCTTTTATTCAGCCTCTCTTCAAAAATGAAAACATTTTTGCAAACTACAATCTTATGCGTTTTAGTGGTGAAAAAATAATTTAAAAAATCGTTCTGGAAATGAGTTTACTCACAGGGTACTTTCTTTGTATACATTGGACTATACGGGCCAAGCCCGGGATTTGCGGAAAATCGCGGGTTTTCGTTTGCCGGCGATTAAACCTCTTTCACTAAGCGTCTCATCAAAAATAAAAACATTTTTGAAAACTACAAGTCTTATGCGTTTTAGTGGTGAAAAAAAAAATTTAAAAAATCGTTCGGGAAATACTCCTTGGGTACTTTCTTTGTATACTTTTGACTATACGGGCCAAGCCCGGGATTTACGGGAAATCGCGGGTTTTCGTTTGCCGGCGATTAATCTTCTTTTATTCAGCCTCTCTTCAAAAATGAAAACATTTTTGCAAACTACAAGTCTTATGCGTTTTAGTGGTGAAAAAATAATTTAAAAAATCGTTCTGGAAATGAGTTTACTCACAGGGTACTTTCTTTGTTTACATTGGACTATACGGGCCAAGCCCGGGATTTGCGGAAAATCGCGGGTTTTCGTTTGCCGGCGATTAAACCTCTTTCACTAAGCGTCTCATCAAAAATAAAAACATTTTTGAAAACTACAAGTCTTATGCGTTTTAGTGGTGAAAAAAAAATTTAAAAAATCGTTCGGGAAATGAGTTTACTCCTTGGGTACTTTCTTTGTATACTTTTGACTATACGGGCCAAGCCCGGGATTTACGGGAAATCGCGGGTTTTCGTTTGCCGGCGATTAAGCTTCTTTTTTTCAGCGTCTCATCAAAAATGAAAACATTTTTGAAAACTACAAGTCTTATGCGTTTTAGTGGTGAAAAAATAATTTAAAAAATCGTTCTGGAAATGAGTTTACTCACAGGGTACTTTCTTTGTATACATTGGACTATACGGGCCAAGCCCGGGATTTGCGGAAAATCGCGGGTTTTCGTTTGCCGGCGATTAAAACTCTTTCACTAAGCGTCTCATCAAAAATAAAAACATTTTTGAAAACTACAAGTCTTATGCGTTTTAGTGGTGAGAAAAAAATTTAAAAAATCGTTCGGGAAATGAGTTTACTCCATGGGTACTTTCTTTGTATACTTTTGACTATACGGGCCAAGCCCGGGATTTACGGGAAATCGCGGGTTTTCGTTTGCCGGCGATTAATCTTCTTTTATTCAGCCTCTCTTCAAAAATGAAAACATTTTTGCAAACTACAAGTCTTATGCGTTTTAGTGGTGAAAAAATAATTTAAAAAATCGTTCTGGAAATGAGTTTACTCACAGGGTACTTTCTTTGTATACATTGGACTATACGGGCCAAGCCCAGGATTTGCGGGAAATCGCAGGTTTTCGTTTGCGGGCGATTAAACCTCTTTCATTAAGCGTCTCATCAAAAATGAAAACATTTTTAAAAACTACAAGTCTCATGGGCTTTAGTGGTGAAATAATAATTTAAAAAATCGTTCGGGAAATGAGTTTACTCCCTGGGTACTTTCTTTGTATACTTTTGACTATACGGGTCGAGTCTGGGATTTACGGGAAATCGCAGGTTTTCGTTTACCGGCGATTAAACCTCTTTCATTAAGCGTCTCATTAAAAATGAAAATATTTTTGAAAACTACAAGTCTCATTCGTTCTAGTGGTGCCGAAATAATTTGAAAAATCGTTTGGGAAATCAGTTTACTCATTGGGTACTTTCTTTATATACATTCAACTATACGTGCCAAGCCCGGGATTTACGGGAAATCGCGGGTTTTCGTTTGCCGGCGATTAAACTTCTTTTATTGAGCGTCTCATCAAAAATGAAAACAAGTTTGAAAACTACAAGTCTCATGCGTGTTAGTGCTGAAAATATAATTTAAAAAATCGTTCGGGAAATAAGTTTACTCCCTGGGTACTTTCTTTGTATACTTTTGACTATACGGGCCAAGCCCGGGATTTACGGGAAATCGCGGGTTTTCGTTTGCCGGCGATTAAACTTCTTTTATTCAGCCTCTCATCAAAAATAAAAACATTTTTGAAAACTACAAGTCTTATGCGTTTTAGTGGTGAAAAAATAATTTAAAAAATCGTTCTGGAAATGAGTTTACTCACAGGGTACTTTCTTTGTATACATTGGACTATACGGGCCAAGCCCGGGATTTGCGGAAAATCGCGGGTTTTCGTTTGCCGGCGATTAAACCTCTTTCAATAAGCGTCTTATCAAAAATGAAAACATTTTTGAAAACTACAAGTCTCATGCGTTTTAGTGGTGAAAAAATAATTTAAAAAATCGTTCGGGAAATGAGTTTACTCCCTGGTTACTTTCTTTGTATACTTTTGACTATACGGGCCAAGCCCGGGATTTACAAGAAATCGCGGGTTTTCGTTTGCCGGCGATTAAACTTCTTTTATTCAGCGTCTTATCAAAACTGAAAACATTTTTGAAAACTACAAGTCTCATGCGTTTTAGTGGTGAAAAAATAATATCAAAAATCGTTCGGGAAATGAGTTTACTCCCTGGGTACTTTCTTTGTATACTTTTGACTATATGGGCCAAGCCCGGGATTTACGGGAAATCGCTGGTTTTCGTTTGCCGACGATTAAACCTCTTTCATTAAGCGTTTCATCAAAAATGAAAACACTTTTGAAAACTACAAGTCTTATGCGTTTTAGTGGTGAGAAAAAAATTTAAAAAATCGTTCGGGAAATGAGTTTACTCCATGGGTACTTTCTTTGTATACTTTTGACTATACGGGCCAAGCCCGGGATTTACGGGAAATCGCGGGTTTTCGTTTGCCGGCGATTAATCTTCTTTTATTCAGCCTCTCTTCAAAAATGAAAACATTTTTGCAAACTACAAGTCTTATGCGTTTTAGTGGTGAAAAAATAATTTAAAAAATCGTTCTGGAAATGAGTTTACTCACAGGGTACTTTCTTTGTATACATTGGACTATACGGGCCAAGCCCGGGATTTGCGGGAAATCGCAGGTTTTCGTTTGCGGGCGATTAAACCTCTTTCATTAAGCGTCTCATCAAAAATGAAAACATTTTTAAAAACTACAAGTCTCATGGGCTTTAGTGGTGAAATAATAATTTAAAAAATCGTTCGGGAAATGAGTTTACTCCCTGGGTACTTTCTTTGTATACTTTTGACTATACGGGTCGAGTCTGGGATTTACGGGAAATCGCAGGTTTTCGTTTACCGGCGATTAAACCTCTTTCATTAAGCGTCTCATTAAAAATGAAAATATTTTTGAAAACTACAAGTCTCATTCGTTCTAGTGGTGCCGAAATAATTTGAAAAATCGTTTGGGATATCAGTTTACTCATTGGGTACTTTCTTTATATACATTCAACTATACGTGCCAAGCCCGGGATTTACGGGAAATCGCGGGTTTTCGTTTGCCGGCGATTAAACTTCTTTTATTGAGCGTCTCATCAAAAATGAAAACAAGTTTGAAAACTACAAGTCTCATGCGTGTTAGTGCTGAAAATATAATTTAAAAAATCGTTCGGGAAATAAGTTTACTCCCTGGGTACTTTCTTTGTATACTTTTGACTATACGGGCCAAGCCCGGGATTTACGGGAAATCGCGGGTTTTCGTTTGCCGGCGATTAAACTTCTTTTATTCAGCCTCTCATCAAAAATAAAAACATTTTTGAAAACTACAAGTCTTATGCGTTTTAGTGGTGAAAAAATAATTGAAAAAATCGTTCTGGAAATGAGTTTACTCACAGGGTACTTTCTTTGTATACATTGGACTATACGGGCCAAGACCGGGATTTGCGGAAAATCGCGGGTTTTCGTTTGCCGGCGATTAAACCTCTTTCAATAAGCGTCTTATCAAAAATGAAAACATTTTTGAAAACTACAAGTCTCATGCGTTTTAGTGGTGAAAAAATAATTTAAAAAATCGTTCGGGAAATGAGTTTACTCCCTGGGTACTTTCTTTGTATACTTTTGACTATACGGGCCAAGCCCGGGATTTACAAGAAATCGCGGGTTTTCGTTTGCCGGCGATTAAACTTCTTTTATTCAGCGTCTTATCAAAACTGAAAACATTTTTGAAAACTACAAGTCTCATGCGTTTTAGTGGTGAAAAAATAATATCAAAAATCGTTCGGGAAATGAGTTTACTCCCTGGGTACTTTCTTTGTATACTTTTGACTATATGGGCCAAGCCCGGGATTTACGGGAAATCGCTGGTTTTCGTTTGCCGACGATTAAACCTCTTTCATTAAGCGTTTCATCAAAAATGAAAACACTTTTGAAAACTACAAGTCTCATGCGTTTTAGTGGTGAAAAAATAATATCAAAAATCGTTCGGGAAATGAGTTTACTCCCTGGGTACTTTCTTTGTATACTTTTGACTATACGGGCCAAGCCCGGGATTTACAAGAAATCGCGGGTTTTCGTTTGCCGGCGATTAAACTTCTTTTATTCAGCGTCTTATCAAAACTGAAAACATTTTTGAAAACTACAAGTCTCATGCGTTTTAGTGGTGAAAAATAATATCAAAAATCGTTCGGGAAATGAGTTTACTCCCTGGGTACTTTTTTGTATACTTTTGACTATACGGGCCAAGCCCGGGATTTACGGGAGATCGCTGGTTTTCGTTTGCCGACGATTAAACCTCTTTCATTAAGCGTTTCATCAAAAATGAAAACACTTTTGAAAACTACAAGTCTCATGCGTTTTAGTGGTGAAAAAATAATATCAAAAATCGTTCGGGAAATGAGTTTACTCCCTGGGTACTTTCTTTGTATGCTTTTGACTATACGGGCCAAGCCCGGGATTTACGGGAAATCGCTGGTTTTCGTTTGCCGACGATTAAACCTCTTTCATTAAGCGTTTCATCAAAAATGAAAACACTTTTAAAAACTACAAGTCTCATGCGTTTTAGTGGTGAAAAAATAATTTAAAAAATCGTTCGGAAAATGAGTTTACTCCCTGGGTACTTTCTTTGTATACTTTTGACTATACGGGCCAAGCCCGGGATTTACGGGAAATGGCGGGTTTTCGTTTGCCGGCGATTAAACATCTTTTAATCAGCGTCTCATCAAAAATGAAAACATTTTTGAAAACTACAAGTCTCATGGGCTTTAGTGGTTAAATAATAATTTAAAAAATCGTTGGGGAAATGAGTTTACTCCCTGGGTACTTTTTTGTATACTTTTGACTTTAAAGGCTGAGTCCGGGATTTACGGGAAATCGCAGGTTTTCGTTTGCCGGCGATTAAACTTCTTTTATTCAGCGTCTCATCAAAAATGAAAACATTTTTAAAAACTACAAGTCTCATGGGCTTTAGTGGTGAAATAATAATTTAAAAAATCGTTCGGGAAATGAGTTTACTCCCTGGGTACTTTCTTTGTATACTTTTGACTATACGGGCCGAGTCTGGGTTTTACGGGAAATCGCAGGTTTTCGTTTGCCGGCGATTAAACTTCTTTTATTCAGCGTCTCATCAAAAATGAAAACATTTTTGAAAACTACAAGTCTCATGCGATTTAGTGGTGAAAAGATAATTTAAAAAATCGTTCGGGAAATGAGTTTACTCACAGGGTACTTTCTTTATATACATTCCACTATACGGAAAAGGCCGGGATTTACGGGAGATCGCGGGTTTTCGTTTGCCGGCGATTAAACCTCTTTCATTAAGCGTCTCATTAAAAATGAAAACATTTTTGAAAACTACGAGTCTCATACGTTCTAGTGGTGCAGAAATAATTGGAAAAATCGTTCGGGAAATCAGTTTACTCATTGGGTACTTTCTTTATATACATTCAACTATACGTGCTAAGCCCAGGATTTACGGGAATGCTTGGGTTTTCGTTTGCCGGCGATTAAACTTCTTTTACTGAGCGTCTCATCAAAAATGAAAACATGTTTGAAAACTACAAGTCTCATGCGTTTTAGTGGTGAAGAAATAATTTAAAAAATCGTTCGCGAAATGACTTTACTCCCTGTGTACTTTCTTTTTATACATTTGACTACACGGGCCAAGCCCGGGATTTACGGGAAATGGCGGGTTTTCGTTTGCCGGCGATTAAACTTCTTTTAATCAGCGTCTATCAAAAATGAAAACATTTTTGAAAACTTCAAGTCTCATGGGCTTTAGTGGTTAAATAATAATTTAAAAAATCGTTCGGGAAATGAGTTTACTCCCTGGGTACTTTCTTTGTATACATTCGACTATACGGGACAAGCCCGGGATTTACGGGAAATCGCAGGTTTTCGTTTGCCGGCGATTAAACCTCTTTCATTAAGCGTCTCATTAAAAATGAAAACATTTTTGAGAACTACAAGTCTCATTCGTTCTAGTGGTGCAGAAATAATTTGAAAAATCGTTCGGGAAATCAGTTTACTCCTTGGGTACTTTCTTTATATACATTCAACTATACGTGCCAAGCCCGGGATTTACGGGAAATCGCGGGTTTTCGTTTGCCGGCGATTAAACTTCTTTTATTCAGCGTCTCATCAAAAATGAAAACAAGTTTGAAAACTACAAGTCTTATGCGTTTTAGTGCTGAAAATATAATTTAAAAAATCGTTCGGGAAATAAGTTTACTCCCTGGGTACTTTCTTTGTATACTTTTGACTATACGGGCCAAGCCCGGGATTTACGGGAAATCGCGGGTTTTCGTTTGCCGGCGATTAAACTTCTTTTATTCAGCCTCTCATCAAAAATAAAAACATTTTTGAAAACTACAAGTCTTATGCGTTTTAGTGGTGAAAAAATAATTTAAAAAATCGTTCTGGAAATGAGTTTACTCACAGGGTACTTTCTTTGTATACATTGGACTATACGGGCCAAGCCCGGGATTTGCGGGAAATCGCAGGTTTTCGTTTGCGGGCGATTAAACCTCTTTCATTAAGCGTCTCATCAAAAATGAAAACATTTTTAAAAACTACAAGTCTCATGGGCTTTAGTGGTGAAATAATAATTTAAAAAATCGTTCGGGAAATGAGTTTACTCCCTGGGTACTTTCTTTGTATACTTTTGACTATACGGGTCGAGTCTGGGATTTACGGGAAATCGCAGGTTTTCGTTTACCGGCGGTTAAACCTCTTTCATTAAGCGTCTCATTAAAAATGAAAATATTTTTGAAAACTACAAGTCTCATTCGTTCTAGTGGTGCCGAAATAATTTGAAAAATTGTTGGAAATCAGTTTACTCATTGGGTACTTTCTTTATATACATTCAACTATACGTGCCAAGCCCGGGATTTACGGGAAATCGCGGGTTTTCGTTTGCCGGCGATTAAACTTCTTTTATTGAGCGTCTCATCAAAAATGAAAACAAGTTTGAAAACTACAAGTCTCATGCGTGTTAGTGCTGAAAATATAATTTAAAAAATCGTTCGGGAAATAAGTTTACTCCCTGGGTACTTTCTTTGTATACTTTTGATTATACGGGCCAAGCCCGGGATTTACGGGAAATCGCGGGTTTTCGTTTGCCGGCGATTAAACTTCTTTTATTCAGCCTCTCATCAAAAATAAAAACATTTTTGAAAACTACAAGTCTTATGCGTTTTAGTGGTGAAAAAATAATTTAAAAAATCGTTCTGGAAATGAGTTTACTCACAGGGTACTTTCTTTGTATACATTGGACTATACGGGCCAAGCCCGGGATTTGCGGAAAATCGCGGGTTTTCGTTTGCCGGCGAATAAACCTCTTTCATTAAGCGTCTTAT
This sequence comes from Hydractinia symbiolongicarpus, assembly GCF_029227915.1. Classification (NCBI taxonomy): domain Eukaryota; kingdom Metazoa; phylum Cnidaria; class Hydrozoa; order Anthoathecata; family Hydractiniidae; genus Hydractinia; species Hydractinia symbiolongicarpus. The sequence goes on from NC_079881.1 coordinate 27,633,555, forward strand.
CAAAAATGAAAACATTTTTGAAAACTACAAGTCTCATGCGTTTTAGTGGTGAAAAAATAATTTAAAAAATCGTTCGGGAAATGAGTTTACTCCCTGGGTACTTTCTTTGTATACTTTTGACTATACGGGCCAAGCCCGGGATTTACAAGAAATCGCGGGTTTTCGTTTGCCGGCGATTAAACTTCTTTTATCCAGCGTCTTATCAAAACTGAAAACATTTTTGAAAACTACAAGTCTCATGCGTTTTAGTGGTGAAAAAATATTATCAAAAATCGTTCGGGAAATGAGTTTACTCCCTGGGTACTTTCTTTGTATACTTTTGACTATATGGGCCAAGCCCGGGATTTACGGGAAATCGCTGGTTTTCGTTTGCCGACGATTAAACCTCTTTCATTAAGCGTTTCATCAAAAATGAAAACACTTTTGAAAACTACAAGTCTCATGCGTTTTAGTGGTGAAAAAATAATTTAAAAAATCGTTCTGGAAATGAGTTTACTCACAGGGTACTTTCTTTGTACACATTCGACTATACGGGACAAGCCCGGGATTTACGGGAAATCGCGGGTTTTCGTTTGCCGGCGATAAAACCTCTTTCATAAAGCGTCTCATTAAAAATGAAAACATTTTTGAGAACTACAAGTCTCATTCGTTCTAGTGGTGCAGAAATAATTTGAAAAATCGTTCGGGAAATCAGTTTACTCCTTGGGTACTTTCTTTATATACATTCAACTATACGGGCCAAGCCCGGGATTTACGGGAAATCGCGGGTTTTCATTTGCCGGCGATTAAACTTCTTTTATTCAGCGTCTCATCAAAAATAAAAACAAGTTTAAAAAATACAAGTCTCATGCGTTTTAGTGGTGAAAAAATAATTTAAAAAATCGTTCGGGAAATGAGTTTACTCCCTGGGTACTTCCTTTGTATACTTTTGACTATACGGGACAAGCCCGGGATTTACGGGAAATCGCGGGTTTTCGTTTGCCGGCGATTAATCTTCTTTTATTCAGCCTCTCTTCAAAAATGAAAACATTTTTGCAAACTACAAGTCTTATGCGTTTTAGTGGTGAAAAAATAATTTAAAAAATCGTTCTGGAAATGAGTTTACTTACAGGGTACTTTCTTTGTATACATTGGACTATACGGGCCAAGCCCGGGATTTGCGGGAAATCGCAGGTTTTCGTTTGCGGGCGATTAAACCTCTTTCATTAAGCGTCTCATCAAAAATGAAAACATTTTTAAAAACTACAAGTCTCATGGGCTTTAGTGGTGAAATAATAATTTAAAAAATCGTTCGGGAAATGAGTTTACTCCCTGGGTACTTTCTTTGTATACTTTTGACTATACGGGTCGAGTCTGGGATTTACGGGAAATCGCAGGTTTTCGTTTACCGGCGATTAAACCTCTTTCATTAAGCGTCTCATTAAAAATGAAAATATTTTTGAAAACTACAAGTCTCATTCGTTCTAGTGGTGCCGAAATAATTTGAAAAATCGTTTGGGAAATCAGTTTACTCATTGGGTACTTTCTTTATATACATTCAACTATACGTGCCAAGCCCGGGATTTACGGGAAATTGCGGGTTTTCGTTTGCCGGCGATTAAACTTCTTTTATTGAGCGTCTCATCAAAAATGAAAACAAGTTTGAAAACTACAAGTCTCATGCGTGTTAGTGCTGAAAATATAATTTAAAAAATCGTTCGGGAAATAAGTTTACTCCCTGGGTACTTTCTTTGTATACTTTTGACTATACGGGCCAAGCCCGGGATTTACGGGAAATCGCGGGTTTTCGTTTGCCGGCGATTAAACTTCTTTTATTCAGCCTCTCATCAAAAATAAAAACATTTTTGAAAACTACAAGTCTTATGCGTTTTAGTGGTGAAAAAATAATTTAAAAAATCGTTCTGGAAATGAGTTTACTCACAGGGTACTTTCTTTGTATACATTGGACTATACGGGCCAAGCCCGGTATTTGCGGAAAATCGCGGGTTTTCGTTTGCCGGCGATTAAACCTCTTTCATTAAGCGTCTTATCAAAAATGAAAACATTTTTGAAAACTACAAGTCTCATGCGTTTTAGTGGTGAAAAAATAATTTAAAAAATCGTTCGGGAAATGAGTTTACTCCCTGGGTACTTTCTTTGTATACTTTTGACTATACCGGCCAAGCCCGGGATTTACAAGAAATCGCGGGTTTTCGTTTGCCGGCGATTAAACTTCTTTTATTCAGCGTCTTATCAAAACTGAAAACATTTTTGAAAACTACAAGTCTCATGCGTTTTAGTGGTGAAAAAATAATATCAAAAATCGTTCGGGAAATGAGTTTACTCCCTGGGTACTTTCTTTGTATACTTTTGACTATATGGGCCAAGCCCGGGATTTACGGGAAATCGCTGGTTTTCGTTTGCCGACGATTAAACCTCTTTCATTAAGCGTTTCATCAAAAATGAAAACACTTTTGAAAACTACAAGTCTCATGCGTTTTAGTGGTGAAAAAATAATATCAAAAATCGTTCGGGAAATGAGTTTACTCCCTGGGTACTTTCTTTGTATACTTTTGACTATACGGGCCAAGCCCGGGATTTACAAGAAATCGCGGGTTTTCGTTTGCCGGCGATTAAACTTCTTTTATTCAGCGTCTTATCAAAACTGAAAACATTTTTGAAAACTACAAGTCTCATGCGTTTTAGTGGTGAAAAAATAATATCAAAAATCGTTCGGGAAATGAGTTTACTCCCTGGGTACTTTTTTTGTATACTTTTGACTATACGGGCCAAGCCCGGGATTTACGGGAAATCGCTGGTTTTCGTTTGCCGACGATTAAACCTCTTTCATTAAGCGTTTCATCAAAAATGAAAACACTTTTGAAAACTACAAGTCTCATGCGTTTTAGTGGTGAAAAAATAATATCAAAAATCGTTCGGGAAATGAGTTTACTCCCTGGGTACTTTCTTTGTATACTTTTGACTATACGGGCCAAGCCCGGGATTTACGGGAAATCGCTGGTTTTCGTTTGCCGACGATTAAACCTCTTTCATTAAGCGTTTCATCAAAAATGAAAACACTTTTAAAAACTACAAGTCTCATGCGTTTTAGTGGTGAAAAAATAATTTAAAAAATCGTTCGGAAAATGAGTTTACTCCCTGGGTACTTTCTTTGTATACTTTTGACTATACGGGCCAAGCCCGGGATTTACGGGAAATGGCGGGTTTTCGTTTGCCGGCGATTAAACATCTTTTAATCAGCGTCTCATCAAAAATGAAAACATTTTTGAAAACTACAAGTCTCATGGGCTTTAGTGGTTAAATAATAATTTAAAAAATCGTTGGGGAAATGAGTTTACTCCCTGGGTACTTTTTTGTATACTTTTGACTTTAAAGGCTGAGTCCGGGATTTACGGGAAATCGCAGGTTTTCGTTTGCCGGCGATTAAACTTCTTTTATTCAGCGTCTCATCAAAAATGAAAACATTTTTAAAAACTACAAGTCTCATGGGCTTTAGTGGTGAAATAATAATTTAAAAAATCGTTCGGGAAATGAGTTTACTCCCTGGGTACTTTCTTTGTATACTTTTGACTATACGGGCCGAGTCTGGGATTTACGGGAAATCGCAGGTTTTCGTTTGCCGGCGATTAAACTTCTTTTATTCAGCGTCTCATCAAAAATGAAAACATTTTTGAAAACTACAAGTCTCATGCGATTTAGTGGTGAAAAGATAATTTAAAAAATCGTTCGGGAAATGAGTTTACTCACAGGGTACTTTCTTTATATACATTCCACTATACGGAAAAGGCCGGGATTTACGGGAGATCGCGGGTTTTCGTTTGCCGGCGATTAAACCTCTTTCATTAAGCGTCTCATTAAAAATGAAAACATTTTTGAAAACTACGAGTCTCATACGTTCTAGTGGTGCAGAAATAATTGGAAAAATCGTTCGGGAAATCAGTTTACTCATTGGGTACTTTCTTTATATACATTCAACTATACGTGCCAAGCCCAGGATTTACGGGAATGCTTGGGTTTTCGTTTGCCGGCGATTAAACTTCTTTTACTGAGCGTCTCATCAAAAATGAAAACATGTTTGAAAACTACAAGTCTCATGCGTTTTAGTGGTGAAGAAATAATTTAAAAAATCGTTCGCGAAATGACTTTACTCCCTGTGTACTTTCTTTTTATACATTTGACTACACGGGCCAAGCCCGGGATTTACGGGAAATGGCGGGTTTTCGTTTGCCGGCGATTAAACTTCTTTTAATCAGCGTCTATCAAAAATGAAAACATTTTTGAAAACTTCAAGTCTCATGGGCTTTAGTGGTTAAATAATAATTTAAAAAATCGTTCGGGAAATGAGTTTACTCCCTGGGTACTTTCTTTGTATACATTCGACTATACGGGACAAGCCCGGGATTTACGGGAAATCGCAGGTTTTCGTTTGCCGGCGATTAAACCTCTTTCATTAAGCGTCTCATTAAAAATGAAAACATTTTTGAGAACTACAAGTCTCATTCGTTCTAGTGGTGCAGAAATAATTTGAAAAATCGTTCGGGAAATCAGTTTACTCCTTGGGTACTTTCTTTATATACATTCAACTATACGTGCCAAGCCCGGGATTTACGGGAAATCGCGGGTTTTCGTTTGCCGGCAATTAAACTTCTTTTATTCAGCGTCTCATCAAAAATGAAAACAAGTTTGAAAACTACAAGTCTCATGCGTTTTAGTGGTGAAAATATAATTTAAAAAATCGTTCGGGAAATAAGTTTACTCCCTGGGTACTTTCTTTGTATACTTTTGACTATACGGGCCAAGCTCGGGATTTACGGGAAATCGCGGGTTTTCGTTTGCCGGCGATTAAACTTCTTTTATTCAGCCTCTCATCAAAAATGAAATCATTTTTGAAAACTACAAGTCTTATGCGTTTTAGTGCTGAAAATATAATTTAAAAAATCGTTCGGGAAATAAGTTTACTCCCTGGGTACTTTCTTTGTATACTTTTGACTATACGGGCCAAGCCCGGGATTTACGGGAAATCGCGGGTTTTCGTTTGCCGGCGATTAAACTTCTTTTATTCAGCCTCTCATCAAAAATAAAAACATTTTTGAAAACTACAAGTCTTATGCGTTTTAGTGGTGAAAAAATAATTTAAAAAATCGTTCTGGAAATGAGTTTACTCACAGGGTACTTTCTTTGTATACATTGGACTATACGGGCCAAGCCCGGGATTTGCGGGAAATCGCAGGTTTTCGTTTGCGGGTGATTAAACCTCTTTCATTAAGCGTCTCATCAAAAATGAAAACATTTTTAAAAACTACAAGTCTCATGGGCTTTAGTGGTGAAATAATAATTTAAAAAATCGTTCGGGAAATGAGTTTACTCCCTGGGTACTTTCTTTGTATACTTTTGACTATACGGGTCGAGTCTGGGATTTACGGGAAATCGCAGGTTTTCGTTTACCGGCGATTAAACTTCTTTTATTGAGCGTCTCATCAAAAATGAAAACAAGTTTGAAAACTACAAGTCTCATGCGTGTTAGTGCTGAAAATATAATTTAAAAAATCGTTCGGGAAATAAGTTTACTCCCTGGGTACTTTCTTTGTATACTTTTGACTATACGGGCCAAGCCCGGGATTTACGGGAAATCGCGGGTTTTCGTTTGCCGGCGATTAAACTTCTTTTATTCAGCCTCTCATCAAAAATAAAAACATTTTTGAAAACTACAAGTCTTATGCGTTTTAGTGGTGAAAAAATAATTTAAAAAATCGTTCTGGAAATGAGTTTACTCACAGGGTACTTTCTTTGTATACATTGGACTATACGGGCCAAGCCCGGGATTTGCGGAAAATCGCGGGTTTTCGTTTGCCGGCGATTAAACCTCTTTCATTAAGCGTCTTATCAAAAATGAAAACATTTTTGAAAACTACAAGTCTCATGCGTTTTAGTGGTGAAAAAATAATTTAAAAAATCGTTCGGGAAATGAGTTTACTCCCTGGGTACTTTCTTTGTATACTTTTGACTATACGGGCCAAGCCCGGGATTTACAAGAAATCGCGGGTTTTCGTTTGCCGGCGATTAAACTTCTTTTATCCAGCGTCTTATCAAAACTGAAAACATTTTTGAAAACTACAAGTCTCATGCGTTTTAGTGGTGAAAAAATATTATCAAAAATCGTTCGGGAAATGAGTTTACTCCCTGGGTACTTTCTTTGTATACTTTTGACTATATGGGCCAAGCCCGGGATTTACGGGAAAACGCTGGTTTTCGTTTGCCGACGATTAAACCTCTTTCATTAAGCGTTTCATCAAAAATGAAAACACTTTTGAAAACTACAAGTCTCATGCGTTTTAGTGGTGAAAAAATAATTTAAAAAATCGTTCTGGAAATGAGTTTACTCACAGGGTACTTTCTTTGTACACATTCGACTATACGGGACAAGCCCGGGATTTACGGGAAATCGCGGGTTTTCGTTTGCCGGCGATAAAACCTCTTTCATAAAGCGTCTCATTAAAAATGAAAACATTTTTGAGAACTACAAGTCTCATTCGTTCTAGTGGTGCAGAAATAATTTGAAAAATCGTTCGGGAAATCAGTTTACTCCTTGGGTACTTTCTTTATATACATTCAACTATACGGGCCAAGCCCGGGATTTACGGGAAATCATGGGTTTTCATTTGCCGGCGATTAAACTTCTTTTATTCAGCGTCTCATCAAAAATAAAAACAAGTTTAAAAAATACAAGTCTCATGCGTTTTAGTGGTGAAAAAATAATTTAAAAAATCGTTCGGGAAATGAGTTTACTCCCTGGGTACTTCCTTTGTATACTTTTGACTATACGGGACAAGCCCGGGATCTACGGGAAATCGCGGGTTTTCGTTTGCCGGCGATTAAACTTCTTTTATTCAGCGTCTCATCAAAAATGAAAACATTTTTGAAAACTACAAGTCTTATGCGTTTTAGTGCTGAAAAAATAATTTAAAAAATCGCTCTGGAAATGAGTATGCTCACAGGGTACATTCTTTGTATACATTCGACTATGCGGGCCAAGCCCGGGATTTGCGGGAAATGCGGGTTTTCGTTTGCCGGCGATTAAACCTCTTTCATTAAGCGTCTCACAAAAATGAAAACATTTTTATAAACTACAAGTCTCATAGGCTTTAGTGGTGAAATAATAATTTAAAAAATCGTTCGGGAAATGAGTTTACTCCCTGGGTACTTTCTTTGTATACTTTTGACTATACGGGCCAAGCCCGGGATTTACGGGAAATCGTGGGTTTTCGTTTGCCGGCGATTAATCTTCTTTTATTCAGCCTCTCTTCAAAAATGAAAACATTTTTGCAAACTACAAGTCTTATGCGTTTTAGTGGTGAAAAAATAATTTAAAAAATCGTTCTGGAAATGAGTTTACTCACAGGGTACTTTCTTTGTATACATTGGACTATACGTGCCAAGCCCGGGATTTGCGGAAAATCGCGGGTTTTCGTTTGCCGGCGATTAAACCTTTTTCACTAAGCGTCTCATCAAAAATAAAAACATTTTTGAAAACTACAAGTCTTATGCCTTTTAGTGGTGAAAAAAAAATTTAAAAAATCGTTCGGGAAATGAGTTTACTCCTTGGGTACTTTCTTTGTATACTTTTGACTATACGGGCCAAGCCCGGGATTTACGGGAAATCGCTTGTTTTCGTTTGCCGGCGATTAATCTTCTTTTATTCAGCGTCTCTTCAAAATTGAAAACATTTTTGCAAACTACAAGTCTTATGCGTTTTAGTGGTGAAAAAATAATTTAAAAAATCGTTCTGGAAATGAGTTTACTCACAGGGTACTTTCTTTGTATACATTGGACTATACGGGCCAAGCCCGGGATTTGCGGAAAATCGCGGGTTTTCGTTTGCCGGCGATTAAACCTCTTTCACTAAGCGTCTCATCAAAAATAAAAACATTTTTGAAAACTACAAGTCTTATGCGTTTTAGTGGTGAAAAAAAAATTTAAAAAATCGTTCGGGAAATGAGTTTACTCCTTGGGTACTTTCTTTGTATACTTTTGACTATACGGGCCAAGCCCGGGATTTACGGGAAATCGCGGGTTTTCGTTTGCCGGCGATTAAGCTTCTTTTATTCAGCGTCTCATCAAAAATGAAAACATTTTTGAAAACTACAAGTCTTATGCGTTTTAGTGGTGAAAAAATAATTTAAAAAATCGTTCTGGAAATGAGTTTACTCACAGGGTACTTTCTTTGTATACATTGGACTATAAGGGCCAAGCCCGGGATTTGCGGAAAATCGCGGGTTTTCGTTTGCCGGCGATTAAAACTCTTTCACTAAGCGTCTCATCAAAAATAAAAACATTTTTGAAAACTACAAGTCTTATGCGTTTTAGTGGTGAGAAAAAAATTTAAAAAATCGTTCGGGAAATGAGTTTACTCCTTGGGTACTTTCTTTGTATACTTTTGACTATACGGGCCAAGCCCGGGATTTACGGGAAATCGCGGGTTTTCGTTTGCCGGCGATTAATCTTCTTTTATTCAGCCTCTCTTCAAAAATGAAAACATTTTTGCAAACTACAAGTCTTATGCGTTTTAGTGGTGAAAAAATAATTTAAAAAATCGTTCTGGAAATGAGTTTACTCACAGGGTACTTTCTTTGTATACATTGGACTATACGGGCCAAGCCCGGGATTTGCGGGAAATCGCAGGTTTTCGTTTGCGGGCGATTAAACCTCTTTCATTAAGCGTCTCATCAAAAATGAAAACATTTTTAAAAACTACAAGTCTCATAGGCTTTAGTGGTGAAATAATAATTTAAAAAATCGTTCGGGAAGTGAGTTTACTCCCTGGGTACTTTCTTTGTATACTTTTGACTATACGGGCCAAGCCCGGGATTTACGGGAAATCGTGGGTTTTCGTTTGCCGGCGATTGATCTTCTTTTATTCAGCCTCTCTTCAAAAATGAAAACATTTTTGCAAACTACAAGTCTTATGCGTTTTAGTGGTGAAAAAATAATTTAAAAAATCGTTCTGGAAATGAGTTTACTCACAGGGTACTTTCTTTGTATACATTGGACTATACGGGCCAAGCCCGGGATTTGCGGAAAATCGCGGGTTTTCGTTTGCCGGCGATTAAACCTCTTTCACTAAGCGTCTCATCAAAAATAAAAACATTTTTGAAAACTACAAGTCTTATGCGTTTTAGTGGTGAAAAAAAAATTTAAAAAATCGTTCGGGAAATGAGTTTACTCCTTGGGTACTTTCTTTGTATACTTTTGACTATACGGGCCAAGCCCGGGATTTACGGGAAATCGCTTGTTTTCGTTTGCCGGCGATTAATCTTCTTTTATTCAGCCTCTCTTCAAAATTGAAAACATTTTTGCAAACTACAAGTCTTATGCGTTTTAGTGGTGAAAAAATAATTTAAAAAATCGTTCTGGAAATGAGTTTACTCACAGGGTACTTTCTTTGTATACATTGGACTATACGGGCCAAGCCCGGGATTTGCGGAAAATCGCGGATTTTCGTTTGCCGGCGATTAAACCTCTTTCACTAAGCGTCTCATCAAAAATAAAAACATTTTTGAAAACTACAAGTCTTATGCGTTTTAGTGGTGAAAAAAAAATTTAAAAAATCGTTCGGGAAATGAGTTTACTCCTTGGGTACTTTCTTTGTATACTTTTGACTATACGGGCCAAGCCCGGGATTTACGGGAAATCGCTTGTTTTCGTTTGCCGGCGATTAATCTTCTTTTATTCAGCGTCTCTTCAAAATTGAAAACATTTTTGCAAACTACAAGTCTTATGCGTTTTAGTGGTGAAAAAATAATTTAAAAAATCGTTCTGGAAATGAGTTTACTCACAGGGTACTTTCTTTGTATACATTGGACTATACGGGCCAAGCCCGGGATTTGCGGAAAATCGCGGGTTTTCGTTTGCCGGCGATTAAACCTCTTTCACTAAGCGTCTCATCAAAAATAAAAACATTTTTGAAAACTACAAGTCTTATGCGTTTTAGTGGTGAAAAAAAAATTTAAAAAATCGTTCGGGAAATGAGTTTACTCCTTGGGTACTTTCTTTGTATACTTTTGACTATACGGGCCAAGCCCGGGATTTACGGGAAATCGCTTGTTTTCGTTTGCCGGCGATTAATCTTCTTTTATTCAGCGTCTCTTCAAAATTGAAAACATTTTTGCAAACTACAAGTCTTATGCGTTTTAGTGGTGAAAAAATAATTTAAAAAATCGTTCTGGAAATGAGTTTACTCACAGGGTACTTTCTTTGTATACATTGGACTATACGGGCCAAGCCCGGGATTTGCGGAAAATCGCGGGTTTTCGTTTGCCGGCGATTAAACCTCTTTCACTAAGCGTCTCATCAAAAATAAAAACATTTTTGAAAACTACAAGTCTTATGCGTTTTAGTGGTGAAAAAAAAATTTAAAAAATCGTTCGGGAAATGAGTTTACTCCTTGGGTACTTTCTTTGTATACTTTTGACTATACGGGCCAAGCCCGGGATTTACGGGAAATCGCGGGTTTTCGTTTACCGGCGATTAAGCTTCTTTTATTCAGCGTCTCATCAAAAATGAAAACATTTTTGAAAACTACAAGTCTTATGCGTTTTAGTGGTGAAAAAATAATTTAAAAAATCGTTCTGGAAATGAGTTTACTCACAGGGTACTTTCTTTGTATACATTGGACTATAAGGGCCAAGCCCGGGATTTGCGGAAAATCGCGGGTTTTCGTTTGCCGGCGATTAAAACTCTTTCACTAAGCGTCTCATCAAAAATAAAAACATTTTTGAAAACTACAAGTCTTATGCGTTTTAGTGGTGAGAAAAAAATTTAAAAAATCGTTCGGGAAATGAGTTTACTCCTTGGGTACTTTCTTTGTATACTTTTGACTATACGGGCCAAGCCCGGGATTTACGGGAAATCGCGGGTTTTCGTTTGCCGGCGATTAATCTTCTTTTATTCAGCCTCTCTTCAAAAATGAAAACATTTTTGCAAACTACAAGTCTTATGCGTTTTAGTGGTGAAAAAATAATTTAAAAAATCGTTCTGGAAATGAGTTTACTCACAGGGTACTTTCTTTGTATACATTGGACTATACGGGCCAAGCCCGGGATTTGCGGGAAATCGCAGGTTTTCGTTTGCGGGCGATTAAACCTCTTTCATTAAGCGTCTCATCAAAAATGAAAACATTTTTAAAAACTACAAGTCTCATAGGCTTTAGTGGTGAAATAATAATTTAAAAAATCGTTCGGGAAGTGAGTTTACTCCCTGGGTACTTTCTTTGTATACTTTTGACTATACGGGCCAAGCCCGGGATTTACGGGAAATCGTGGGTTTTCGTTTGCCGGCGATTGATCTTCTTTTATTCAGCCTCTCTTCAAAAATGAAAACATTTTTGCAAACTACAAGTCTTATGCGTTTTAGTGGTGAAAAAATAATTTAAAAAATCGTTCTGGAAATGAGTTTACTCACAGGGTACTTTCTTTGTATACATTGGACTATACGGGCCAAGCCCGGGATTTGCGGAAAATCGCGGGTTTTCGTTTGCCGGCGATTAAACCTCTTTCACTAAGCGTCTCATCAAAAATAAAAACATTTTTGAAAACTACAAGTCTTATGCGTTTTAGTGGTGAAAAAAAAATTTAAAAAATCGTTCGGGAAATGAGTTTACTCCTTGGGTACTTTCTTTGTATACTTTTGACTATACGGGCCAAGCCCGGGATTTACGGGAAATCGCTTGTTTTCGTTTGCCGGCGATTAATCTTCTTTTATTCAGCCTCTCTTCAAAATTGAAAAATTTTTTGCAAACTACAAGTCTTATGCGTTTTAGTGGTGAAAAAATAATTTAAAAAATCGTTCTGGAAATGAGTTTACTCACAGGGTACTTTCTTTGTATACATTGGACTATACGGGCCAAGCCCGGGATTTGCGGAAAATCGCGGATTTTCGTTTGCCGGCGATTAAACCTCTTTCACTAAGCGTCTCATCAAAAATAAAAACATTTTTGAAAACTACAAGTCTTATGCGTTTTAGTGGTGAAAAAAAAATTTAAAAAATCGTTCGGGAAATGAGTTTACTCCTTGGGTACTTTCTTTGTATACTTTTGACTATACGGGCCAAGCCCGGGATTTACGGGAAATCGCGGGTTTTCGTTTGCCGGCGATTAAGCTTCTTTTATTCAGCGTCTCATCAAGAATGAAAACATTTTTGAAAACTACAAGTCTTATGCGTTTTAGTGGTGAAAAAATAATTTAAAAAATCGTTCTGGAAATGAGTTTACTCACAGGGTACTTTCTTTGTATACATTGGACTATACGGGCCAAGCCCGGGATTTGCGGAAAATCGCGGGTTTTCGTTTGCCGGCGATTAAAACTCTTTCACTAAGCGTCTCATCAAAAATAAAAACATTTTTGAAAACTACAAGTCTTATGCGTTTTAGTGGTGAGAAAAAAATTTAAAAAATCGTTCGGGAAATGAGTTTACTCCTTGGGTACTTTCTTTGTATACTTTTGACTATACGGGCCAAGCCCGGGATTTACGGGAAATCGCGGGTTTTCGTTTGCCGGCGATTAATCTTCTTTTATTCAGCCTCTCTTCAAAAATGAAAACATTTTTGCAAACTACAAGTCTTATGCGTTTTAGTGGTGAAAAAATAATTTGAAAAATCGTTCTGGAAATGAGTTTACTCACAGGGTACTTTCTTTGTATACATTGGACTATACGGGCCAAGCCCGGGATTTGCGGGAAATCGCAGGTTTTCGTTTGCGGGCGATTAAACCTCTTTCATTAAGCGTCTCATCAAAAATGAAAACATTTTTAAAAACTACAAGTCTCATGGGCTTTAGTGGTGAAATAATAATTTAAAAAATCGTTCGGGAAATGAGTTTACTCCCTGGGTACTTTCTTTGTATACTTTTGACTATACGGGTCGAGTCTGGGATTTACGGGAAATCGCAGGTTTTCGTTTACCGGCGATTAAACCTCTTTCATTAAGCGTCTCATTAAAAATAAAAATATTTTTGAAAACTACAAGTCTCATTCGTTCTAGTGGTGCCGAAATAATTTGAAAAATCGTTTGGGAAATCAATTTACTCATTGGGTACTTTCTTTATATACATTCAACTATACGTGCCAAGCCCGGGATTTACGAGAAATCGCGGGTTTTCGTTTGCCGGCGATTAAACTTCTTTTATTCAGCCTCTCATCAAAAATAAAAACATTTTTGAAAACTACAAGTCTTATGCGTTTTAGTGGTGAAAAAATAATTTAAAAAATCGTTCTGGAAATGAGTTTACTCACAGGGTACTTTCTTTGTATACATTGGACTATACGGGCCAAGCCCGGGATTTGCCGAAAATCGCGGGTTTTCGTTTGCCGGCGATTAAACCTCTTTCATTAAGCGTCTTATCAAAAATGAAAACATTTTTGAAAACTACAAGTCTCATGCGTTTTAGTGGTGAAAAAATAATTTAAAAAATCGTTCGGGAAATGAGTTTACTCCCTGGGTACTTTCTTTGTATACTTTTGACTATACGGGCCAAGCCCGGGATTTACAAGAAATCGCGGGTTTTCGTTTGCCGGCGATTAAACTTCTTTTATTCAGCGTCTTATCAAAACTGAAAACATTTTTGAAAACTACATGTCTCATGCGTTTTAGTGGTGAAAAAATAATATCAAAAATCGTTCGGGAAATGAGTTTACTCCCTGGGTACTTTCTTTGTATACTTTTGACTATATGGGCCAAGCCCGGGATTTACAGAAAATCGCTGGTTTTCGTTTGCCGACGAATAAACCTCTTTCATTAAGCGTTTCATCAAAAATGAAAACACTTTTGAAAACTACAAGTCTCATGCGTTTTAGTGGTGAAAAAATAATATCAAAAATCGTTCGGGAAATGAGTTTACTCCCTGGGTACTTTCTTTGTATACTTTTGACTATACGGGCCAAGCCCGGGATTTACAAGAAATCGCGGGTTTTCGTTTGCCGGCGATTAAACTTCTTTTATTCAGCGTCTTATCAAAACTGAAAACATTTTTGAAAACTACAAGTCTCATGCGTTTTAGTGGTGAAAAAATAATATCAAAAATCGTTCGGGAAATGAGTTTACTCCCTGGGTACTTTTTTTGTATACTTTTGACTATACGGGCCAAGCCCGGGATTTACGGGAAATCGCTGGTTTTCGTTTGCCGACGATTAAACCTCTTTCATTAAGCGTTTCATCAAAAATGAAAACACTTTTGAAAACTACAAGTCTCATGCGTTTTAGTGGTGAAAAAATAATATCAAAAATCGTTCGGGAAATGAGTTTACTCCCTGGGTACTTTCTTTGTATACTTTTGACTATACGGGCCAAGCCCGGGATTTACGGGAAATCGCTGGTTTTCGTTTGCCGACGATTAAACCTCTTTCATTAAGCGTTTCATCAAAAATGAAAACACTTTTAAAAACTACAAGTCTCATGCGTTTTAGTGGTGAAAAAATAATTTAAAAAATCGTTCGGAAAATGAGTTTACTCCCTGGGTACTTTCTTTGTAAACTTTTGACTATACGGGCCAAGCCCGGGATTTACGGGAAATGGCGGGTTTTCGTTTGCCGGCGATTAAACATCTTTTAATCAGCGTCTCATCAAAAATGAAAACATTTTTGAAAACTACAAGTCTCATGGGCTTTAGTGGTTAAATAATAATTTAAAAAATCGTTGGGGAAATGAGTTTACTCCCTGGGTACTTTTTTGTATACTTTTGACTTTAAAGGCTGAGTCCGGGATTTACGGGAAATCGCAGGTTTTCGTTTGCCGGCGATTAAACTTCTTTTATTCAGCGTCTCATCAAAAATGAAAACATTTTTAAAAACTACAAGTCTCATGGGCTTTAGTGGTGAAATAATAATTTAAAAAATCGTTCGGGAAATGAGTTTACTCCCTGGGTACTTTCTTTGTATACTTTTGACTATACGGGCCGAGTCTGGGATTTACGGGAAATCGCAGGTTTTCGTTTGCCGGCGATTAAACTTCTTTTATTCAGCGTCTCATCAAAAATGAAAACATTTTTGAAAACTACAAGTCTCATGCGATTTAGTGGTGAAAAGATAATTTAAAAAATCGTTCGGGAAATGAGTTTACTCACAGGGTACTTTCTTTATATACATTCCACTATACGGAAAAGGCCGGGATTTACGGGAGATCGCGGGTTTTCGTTTGCCGGCGATTAAACCTCTTTCATTAAGCGTCTCATTAAAAATGAAAACATTTTTGAAAACTACGAGTCTCATACGTTTTAGTGGTGCAGAAATAATTGGAAAAATCGTTCGGGAAATCAGTTTACTCATTGGGTACTTTCTTTATATACATTCAACTATACGTGCCAAGCCCAGGATTTACGGGAATGCTTGGGTTTTCGTTTGCCGGCGATTAAACTTCTTTTACTGAGCGTCTCATCAAAAATGAAAACATGTTTGAAAACTACAAGTCTCATGCGTTTTAGTGGTGAAAAAATAATATCAAAAATCGTTCGGGAAATGAGTTTACTCCCTGGGTACTTTCTTTGTATACTTTTGACTATACGGGCCAAGCCCGGGATTTACGGGAAATCGCTGGTTTTCGTTTGCCGACGATTAAACCTCTTTCATTAAGCGTTTCATCAAAAATGAAAACACTTTTACAAACTACAAGTCTCATGCGTTTTAGTGGTGAAAAAATAATTTAAAAAATCGTTCGGAAAATGAGTTTACTCCCTGGGTACTTTCTTTGTATACTTTTGACTATACGGGCCAAGCCCGGGATTTACGGGAAATGGCGGGTTTTCGTTTGCCGGCGATTAAACTTCTTTTAATCAGCGTCTCATCAAAAATGAAAACATTTTTGAAAACTACAAATCTCATGCGATTTAGTGGTGAAAAGATAATTTAAAAAATCGTTCGGGAAATGAGTTTACTCACAGGGTACTTTCTTTATATACATTCCACTATACGGAAAAGGCCGGGATTTACGGGAGATCGCGGGTTTTCGTTTGCCGGCGATTAAACCTCTTTCATTAAGCGTCTCATTAAAAATGAAAACATTTTTGAAAACTACGAGTCTCATACGTTCTAGTGGTGCAGAAATAATTGGAAAAATCGTTCGGGAAATCAGTTTACTCATTGGGTAATTTCTTTATATACATTCAACTATACGTGCCAAGCCCAGGATTTACGGGAATGCTTGGGTTTTCGTTTGCCGGCGATTAAACTTCTTTTACTGAGCGTCTCATCAAAAATGAAAACATGTTTGAAAACTACAAGTCTCATGCGTTTTAGTGGTGAAAAAATAATTTAAAAAATCGTTCGCGAAATGACTTTACTCCCTGTGTACTTTCTTTTTATACATTTGACTACACGGGCCAAGCCCGGGATTTACGGGAAATGGCGGGTTTTCGTTTGCCGGCGATTAAACTTCTTTTAATCAGCGTCTATCAAAAATGAAAACATTTTTGAAAACTACAAGTCTCATGGGCTTTAGTGGTTAAATAATAATTTAAAAAATCGTTCGGGAAATGAGTTTACTCCCTGGGTACTTTCTTTGTATCATTCGACTATACGGGACAAGCCCGGGATTTACGGGAAATCGCAGGTTTTCGTTTGCCGGCGATTAAACCTCTTTCATTAAGCGTCTCATTAAAAATGAAAACATTTTTGAGAACTACAAGTCTCATTCGTTCTAGTGGTGCAGAAATAATTTGAAAAATCGTTCAAGAAATCAGTTTACTCCTTGGGTACTTTCTTTATATACATTCAACTATACGTGCCACCCCGGGATTTACGGGAAATCGCGGGTTTTCGTTTGCCGGCGATTAAACTTCTTTTATTCAGCGTCTCATCAAAAATGAAAACAAGTTTGAAAACTACAAGTCTCATGCGTTTTAGTGGTGAAAATATAATTTAAAAAATCGTTCGGGAAATAAGTTTACTCCCTGGGTACTTTCTTTGTATACTTTTGACTATACGGGCCAAGCTCGGGATTTACGGGAAATCGCGGGTTTTCGTTTGCCGGCGATTAAACTTCTTTTATTCAGCCTCTCATCAAAAATGAAAACATTTTTGAAAACTACAAGTCTCATGCGTTTTAGTGGTGAAAAAATAATATCAAAAATCGTTCGGGAAATGAGTTTACTCCCTGGGTACTTTCTTTGTATACTTTTGACTATACGGGCCAAGCCCGGGATTTACGGGAAATCCCTGGTTTTCGTTTGCCGACGATTAAACCTCTTTCATTAAGCGTTTCATCAAAAATGAAAACACTTTTGAAAACTACAAGTCTCATGCGTTTTAGTGGTGAAAAAATAATATCAAAAATCGTTCGGGAAATGAGTTTACTCCCTGGGTACTTTCTTTGTATACTTTTGACTATACGGGCCAAGCCCGGGATTTACGGGAAATCGCTGGTTTTCGTTTGCCGACGATTAAACCTCTTTCATTAAGCGTTTCATCAAAAATGAAAACACTTTTAAAAACTACAAGTCTCATGCGTTTTAGTGGTGAAAAAATAATTTAAAAAATCGTTCGGAAAATGAGTTTACTCCCTGGGTACTTTCTTTGTATACTTTTGACTATACGGGCCAAGCCCGGGATTTACGGGAAATGGCGGGTTTTCGTTTGCCGGCGATTAAACTTCTTTTAATCAGCGTCTCATCAAAAATGAAAACATTTTTAAAAACTACAAGTCTCATGGGCTTTAGTGGTTAAATAATAATTTAAAAAATCGTTGGGGAAATGAGTTTACTCCCTGGGTACTTTTTTGTATACTTTTGACTTTAAAGGCTGAGTCCGGGATTTACGGGAAATCGCAGGTTTTAGTTTGCCGGCGATTAAACTTCTTTTATTCAGCGTCTCATCAAAAATGAAAACATTTTTAAAAACTACAAGTCTCATGGGCTTTAGTGGTGAAATAATAATTTAAAAAATCGTTCGGGAAATGAGTTTACTTCCTGGGTACTTTCTTTGTATACTTTTGACTATACGGGCCAAGCCCGGGATTTACAAGAAATCGCGGGTTTTCGTTTGCCGGCGATTAAACTTCTTTTATTCAGCGTCTTATCAAAACTGAAAACATTTTTGAAAACTACAAGTCTCATGCGTTTTAGTGGTGAAAAAATAATATCAAAAATCGTTCGGGAAATGAGTTTACTCCCTGGGTACTTTCTTTGTATACTTTTGACTATACGGGCCAAGCCCGGGATTTACGGGAAATCGCTGGTTTTCGTTTGCCGACGATTAAACCTCTTTCATTAAGCGTTTCATCAAAAATGAAAACACTTTTACAAACTACAAGTCTCATGCGTTTTAGTGGTGAAAAAATAATATCAAAAATCGTTCGGGAAATGAGTTTACTCCCTGGGTACTTTCTTTGTATACTTTTGACTATACGGGCCAAGCCCGGGATTTACGGGAAATCGCTGGTTTTCGTTTGCCGACGATTAAACCTCTTTCATTAAGCGTTTCATCAAAAATGAAAACACTTTTGAAAACTACAAGTCTCATGCGTTTTAGTGGTGAAAAAATAATATCAAAAATCGTTCGGGAAATGAGTTTACTCCCTGGGTACTTTCTTTGTATACTTTTGACTATACGGGCCAAGCCCGGGATTTACGGGAAATCGCTGGTTTTCGTTTGCCGACGATTAAACCTCTTTCATTAAGCGTTTCATCAAAAATGAAAACACTTTTACAAACTACAAGTCTCATGCGTTTTAGTGGTGAAAAAATAATATCAAAAATCGTTCGGGAAATGAGTTTACTCCCTGGGTACTTTCTTTGTATACTTTTGACTATACGGGCCAAGCCCGGGATTTACTGGAAATCGCTGGTTTTCGTTTGCCGACGATTAAACCTCTTTCATTAAGCGTTTCATCAAAAATGAAAACACTTTTAAAAACTACAAGTCTTATGCGTTTTAGTGGTGAAAAAATAATTTAAAAAATCGTTCGGAAAATGAGTTTACTCCCTGGGTACTTTATTTGTATACTTTTGACTATACGGGCCAAGCCCGAGATTTACGGGAAATGGCGGGTTTTCGTTTGCCGGCGATTAAACCTCTTTCATTAAGCGTCTCATTAAAAATGAAAAAATTTTTGAAAACTACGAGTCTCATACGTTCTAGTGGTGCAGAATTAATTGGAAAAATCGTTCGGGAAATCAGTTTACTCATTGGGTACTTTCTTTATATACATTCAACTATACGTGCCAAGCCCGGGATTTACGGGAATGCTTGGGTTTTCGTTTGCCGGCGATTAAACTTCTTTTACTGAGCGTCTCATCAAAAATGAAAACATGTTTGAAAACTACAAGTCTCATGCGTTTTAGTGGTGAAAAAATAATTTAAAAAATCGTTCGCGAAATGACTTTACTCCCTGTGTACTTTCTTTTTATACATTTGACTACACGGGCCAAGCCCGGGATTTACGGGAAATGGCGGGTTTTCGTTTGCCGGCGATTAAACTTCTTTTAATCAGCGTCTCATCAAAAATGAAAACATTTTTGAAAACTACAAGTCTCATTCGTTCTAGTGGTGCAGAAATAATTTGAAAAATCGTTCGGGAAATCAGTTTACTCCTTGGGTACTTTCTTTATATACATTCAACTATACGTGCCAAGCCCGGGATTTACGGGAAATCGCGGGTTTTCGTTTGCCGGCGATTAAACTTCTTTTATTCAGCGTCTCATCAAAAATGAAAACAAGTTTGTAAACTACAAGTCTCATGCGTTTTAGTGGTGAAAATATAATTTAAAAAATCGTTCGGGAAATAAGTTTACTCCCTGGGTACTTTCTTTGTATACTTTTGACTATACGGGCCAAGCTCGGGATTTACGGGAAATCGCGGGTTTTCGTTTGCCGGCGATTAAACTTCTTTTATTCAGCCTCTCATCAAAAATGAAAACATTTTTGAAAACTACAAGTCTTATGCGTTTTAGTGGTGAAAAAATAATTTAAAAAATCGTTCTGGAAATGAGTTTACTCACAGGCTACTTTCTTTGTAGACATTGGACTATACGGGCCAAGCCCGGGATTTACGGGAAATCGCTGGTTTTCGTTTGCCGACGATTAAACCTCTTTCATTAAGCGTTTCATCAAAAATGAAAACACTTTTACAAACTACAAGTCTCATGCGTTTTAGTGGTGAAAAAATAATTTAAAAAATCGTTCGGAAAATGAGTTTACTCCCTGGGTACTTTCTTTGTATACTTTTGACTATACGGGCCAAGCCCGGGATTTACGGGAAATGGCGGGTTTTCGTTTGCCGGCGATTAAACTTCTTTTAATCAGCGTCTCATCAAAAATGAAAACATTTTTGAAAACTACAAGTCTCATGGGCTTTAGTGGTTAAATAACAATTTAAAAAATCGTTGGGGAAATGAGTTTACTCCCTGGGTACTTTTTTGTATACTTTTTACTTTAAAGGCTGAGTCCGGGATTTACGGGAAATCGCAGGTTTTCGTTTGCCGGCGATTAAACTTCTTTTATTCAGCGTCTCATCAAAAATGAAAACATTTTTAAAAACTACAAGTCTCATGGGCTTTAGTGGTGAAATAATAATTTAAAAAATCGTTCGGGAAATGAGTTTACTCCCTGGGTACTTTCTTTGTATACTTTTGACTATACGGGCCGAGTCTGGGATTTACGGGAAATCGCAGGTTTTCGTTTGCCGGCGATTAAACTTCTTTTATTCAGCGTCTCATCAAAAATGAAAACATTTTTGAAAACTACAAGTCTCATGCGATTTAGTGGTGAAAAGATAATTTAAAAAATCGTTCGGGAAATGAGTTTACTCACAGGGTACTTTCTTTATATACATTCCACTATACGGAAAAGGCCGGGATTTACGGGAGATCGCGGGTTTTCGTTTGCCGGCGATTAAACCTCTTTCATTAAGCGTCTCATTAAAAATGAAAACATTTTTGAAAACTACGAGTCTCATACGTTCTAGTGGTGCAGAATTAATTGGAAAAATCGTTCGGGAAATCAGTTTACTCATTGGGTACTTTCTTTATATACATTCAACTATACGTGCCAAGCCCGGGATTTACGGGAATGCTTGGGTTTTCGTTTGCCGGCGATTAAACTTCTTTTACTGAGCGTCTCATCAAAAATGAAAACATGTTTGAAAACTACAAGTCTCATGCGTTTTAGTGGTGAAAAAATAATTTAAAAAATCGTTCGCGAAATGACTTTACTCCCTGTGTACTTTCTTTTTATACATTTGACTACACGGGCCAAGCCCGGGATTTACGGGAAATGGCGGGTTTTCGTTTGCCGGCGATTAAACTTCTTTTAATCAGCGTCTCATCAAAAATGAAAACATTTTTGAAAACTACAAGTCTCATTCGTTCTAGTGGTGCAGAAATAATTTGAAAAATCGTTCGGGAAATCAGTTTACTCCTTGGGTACTTTCTTTATATACATTCAACTATACGTGCCAAGCCCGGGATTTACGGGAAATCGCGGGTTTTCGTTTGCCGGCGATTAAACTTCTTTTATTCAGCGTCTCATCAAAAATGAAAACAAGTTTGTAAACTACAAGTCTCATGCGTTTTAGTGGTGAAAATATAATTTAAAAAATCGTTCGGGAAATAAGTTTACTCCCTGGGTACTTTCTTTGTATACTTTTGACTATACGGGCCAAGCTCGGGATTTACGGGAAATCGCGGGTTTTCGTTTGCCGGCGATTAAACTTCTTTTATTCAGCCTCTCATCAAAAATGAAAACATTTTTGAAAACTACAAGTCTTATGCGTTTTAGTGGTGAAAAAATAATTTAAAAAATCGTTCTGGAAATGAGTTTACTCACAGGCTACTTTCTTTGTAGACATTGGACTATACGGGCCAAACCCGGGATTTGCGGAAAATCGCGGGTTTTCGTTTGCCGGCGATTAAACCTCTTTCATTAAGCGTCTCATCAAAAATGAAAACATTTTTGAAAACTACAAGTCTCATGCATTTTAGTGGTGAAAAAATAATTTAAAAAATCGTTCGGGAAATGAGTTTACTCCCTGGGTACTTTCTTTGTATACATTCGACTATACGGGCCAAGCCCGGGATTTACAAGAAATCGCGGGTTTTCGTTTGCCGGCGATTAAACTTCTTTTAATCAGCGTCTCATCAAAAATGAAAACATTTTTAAAAACTACAAGTCTCATGGGCTTTAGTGGTTAAATAATAATTTAAAAAAACGTTGGGGAAATGAGTTTACTCCCTGGGTACTTTTTTGTATACTTTTGACTTTAAAGGCTGAGTCCGGGATTTACGGGAAATCGCAGGTTTTCGTTTGCCGGCGATTAAACTTCTTTTATTCAGCGTCTTATCAAAACTGAAAACATTTTTGAAAACTACAAGTCTCATGCGTTTTAGCGGTGAAAAAATAATATCAAAAATCGTTCGGGAAATGAGTTTACTCCCTGGGTACTTTCTTTGTATACTTTTGACTATACGGGCCAAGCCCGGGATTTACGGGAAATCGCTGGTTTTCGTTTGCCGACGATTAAACCTCTTTCATTAAGCGTTTCATCAAAAATGAAAACACTTTTGAAAACTACAAGTCTCATGCGTTTTAGTGGTGAAAAAATAATATCAAAAATCGTTCGGGAAATGAGTTTACTCCCTGGGTACTTTCTTTGTATACTTTTGACTATACGGGCCAAGCCCGGGATTTACGGGAAATCGCTGGTTTTCGTTTGCCGACGATTAAACCTCTTTCATTAAGCGTTTCATCAAAAATGAAAACACTTTTACAAACTACAAGTCTCATGCGTTTTAGTGGTGAAAAAATAATTTAAAAAATCGTTCGGAAAATGAGTTTACTCCCTGGGTACTTTCTTTGTATACTTTTGACTATACGGGCCAAGCCCGGGATTTACGGGAAATGGCGGGTTTTCGTTTGCCGGCGATTAAACTTCTTTTAATCAGCGTCTCATCAAAAATGAAAACATTTTTGAAAACTACAAGTCTCATGGGCTTTAGTGGTTAAATAACAATTTAAAAAATCGTTGGGGAAATGAGTTTACTCCCTGGGTACTTTTTTGTATACTTTTTACTTTAAAGGCTGAGTCCGGGATTTACGGGAAATCGCAGGTTTTCGTTTGCCGGCGATTAAACTTCTTTTATTCAGCGTCTCATCAAAAATGAAAACATTTTTAAAAACTACAAGTCTCATGGGCTTTAGTGGTGAAATAATAATTTAAAAAATCGTTCGGGAAATGAGTTTACTCCCTGGGTACTTTCTTTGTATACTTTTGACTATACGGGCCGAGTCTGGGATTTACGGGAAATCGCAGGTTTTCGTTTGCCGGCGATTAAACTTCTTTTATTCAGCGTCTCATCAAAAATGAAAACATTTTTGAAAACTACAAGTCTCATGCGATTTAGTGGTGAAAAGATAATTTAAAAAATCGTTCGGGAAATGAGTTTACTCACAGGGTACTTTCTTTATATACATTCCACTATACGGAAAAGGCCGGGATTTACGGGAGATCGCGGGTTTTCGTTTGCCGGCGATTAAACCTCTTTCATTAAGCGTCTCATTAAAAATGAAAACATTTTTGAAAACTACGAGTCTCATACGTTCTAGTGGTGCAGAATTAATTGGAAAAATCGTTCGGGAAATCAGTTTACTCATTGGGTACTTTCTTTATATACATTCAACTATACGTGCCAAGCCCGGGATTTACGGGAATGCTTGGGTTTTCGTTTGCCGGCGATTAAACTTCTTTTACTGAGCGTCTCATCAAAAATGAAAACATGTTTGAAAACTACAAGTCTCATGCGTTTTAGTGGTGAAAAAATAATTTAAAAAATCGTTCGCGAAATGACTTTACTCCCTGTGTACTTTCTTTTTATACATTTGACTACACGGGCCAAGCCCGGGATTTACGGGAAATGGCGGGTTTTCGTTTGCCGGCGATTAAACTTCTTTTAATCAGCGTCTCATCAAAAATGAAAACATTTTTGAAAACTACAAGTCTCATTCGTTCTAGTGGTGCAGAAATAATTTGAAAAATCGTTCGGGAAATCAGTTTACTCCTTGGGTACTTTCTTTATATACATTCAACTATACGTGCCAAGCCCGGGATTTACGGGAAATCGCGGGTTTTCGTTTGCCGGCGATTAAACTTCTTTTATTCAGCGTCTCATCAAAAATGAAAACAAGTTTGTAAACTACAAGTCTCATGCGTTTTAGTGGTGAAAATATAATTTAAAAAATCGTTCGGGAAATAAGTTTACTCCCTGGGTACTTTCTTTGTATACTTTTGACTATACGGGCCAAGCTCGGGATTTACGGGAAATCGCGGGTTTTCGTTTGCCGGCGATTAAACTTCTTTTATTCAGCCTCTCATCAAAAATGAAAACATTTTTGAAAACTACAAGTCTTATGCGTTTTAGTGGTGAAAAAATAATTTAAAAAATCGTTCTGGAAATGAGTTTACTCACAGGGTACTTTCTTTGTCGACATTGGACTATACGGGCCAAACCCGGGATTTGCGGAAAATCGCGGGTTTTCGTTTGCCGGCGATTGAACCTCTTTCATTAAGCGTCTCATCAAAAATGAAAACATTTTTGAAAACTACAAGTCTCATGCATTTTAGTGGTGAAAAAATAATTTAAAAAATCGTTCGGGAAATGAGTTTACTCCCTGGGTACTTTCTTTGTATACATTCGACTATACGGGCCAAGCCCGGGATTTACAAGAAATCGCGGGTTTTCGTTTGCCGGCGATTAAACTTCTTTTATTCAGCGTCTTATCAAAACTGAAAACATTTTTGAAAACTACAAGTCTCATGCGTTTTAGTGGTGAAAAAATAATATCAAAAATCGTTCGGGAAATGAGTTTACTCCCTGGGTACTTTCTTTGTATACTTTTGACTATACGGGCCAAGCCCGGGATTTACGGGAAATCGCTGGTTTTCGTTTGCCGACGATTAAACCTCTTTCATTAAGCGTTTCATCAAAAATGAAAACACTTTTGAAAACTACAAGTCTCATGCGTTTTAGTGGTGAAAAAATAATATCAAAAATCGTTCGGGAAATGAGTTTACTCCCTGGGTACTTTCTTTGTATACTTTTGACTATACGGGCCAAGCCCGGGATTTACGGGAAATCGCTGGTTTTCGTTTGCCGACGATTAAACCTCTTTCATTAAGCGTTTCATCAAAAATGAAAACACTTTTACAAACTACAAGTCTCATGCGTTTTAGTGGTGAAAAAATAATTTAAAAAATCGTTCGGAAAATGAGTTTACTCCCTGGGTACTTTCTTTGTATACTTTTGACTATACGGGCCAAGCCCGGGATTTACGGGAAATGGCGGGTTTTCGTTTGCCGGCGATTAAACTTCTTTTAATCAGCGTCTCATCAAAAATGAAAACATTTTTGAAAACTACAAGTCTCATGGGCTTTAGTGGTTAAATAACAATTTAAAAAATCGTTGGGGAAATGAGTTTACTCCCTGGGTACTTTTTTGTATACTTTTGACTTTAAAGGCTGAGTCCGGGATTTACGGGAAATCGCAGGTTTTCGTTTGCCGGCGATTAAACTTCTTTTATTCAGCGTCTCATCAAAAATGAAAACATTTTTAAAAACTACAAGTCTCATGGGCTTTAGTGGTGAAATAATAATTTAAAAAATCGTTCGGGAAATGAGTTTACTCCCTGGGTACTTTCTTTGTATACTTTTGACTATACGGGCCGAGTCTGGGATTTACGGGAAATCGCAGGTTTTCGTTTGCCGGCGATTAAACTTCTTTTATTCAGCGTCTCATCAAAAATGAAAACATTTTTGAAAACTACAAGTCTCATGCGATTTAGTGGTGAAAAGATAATTTAAAAAATCGTTCGGGAAATGAGTTTACTCACAGGGTACTTTCTTTATATACATTCCACTATACGGAAAAGGCCGGGATTTACGGGAGATCGCGGGTTTTCGTTTGCCGGCGATTAAACCTCTTTCATTAAGCGTCTCATTAAAAATGAAAACATTTTTGAAAACTACGAGTCTCATACGTTCTAGTGGTGCAGAATTAATTGGAAAAATCGTTCGGGAAATCAGTTTACTCATTGGGTACTTTCTTTATATACATTCAACTATACGTGCCAAGCCCGGGATTTACGGGAATGCTTGGGTTTTCGTTTGCCGGCGATTAAACTTCTTTTACTGAGCGTCTCATCAAAAATGAAAACATGTTTGAAAACTACAAGTCTCATGCGTTTTAGTGGTGAAAAAATAATTTAAAAAATCGTTCGCGAAATGACTTTACTCCCTGTGTACTTTCTTTTTATACATTTGACTACACGGGCCAAGCCCGGGATTTACGGGAAATGGCGGGTTTTCGTTTGCCGGCGATTAAACTTCTTTTAATCAGCGTCTCATCAAAAATGAAAACATTTTTGAAAACTACAAGTCTCATTCGTTCTAGTGGTGCAGAAATAATTTGAAAAATCGTTCGGGAAATCAGTTTACTCCTTGGGTACTTTCTTTATATACATTCAACTATACGTGCCAAGCCCGGGATTTACGGGAAATCGCGGGTTTTCGTTTGCCGGCGATTAAACTTCTTTTATTCAGCGTCTCATCAAAAATGAAAACAAGTTTGAAAACTACAAGTCTCATGCGTTTTAGTGGTGAAAATATAATATAAAAAATCGTTCGGGAAATAAGTTTACTCCCTGGGTACTTTCTTTGTATACTTTTGACTATACGGGCCAAGCTCGGGATTTACGGGAAATCGCGGGTTTTCGTTTGCCGGCGATTAAACTTCTTTTATTCAGCCTCTCATCAAAAATGAAAACATTTTTGAAAACTACAAGTCTTATGCGTTTTAGTGGTGAAAAAATAATTTAAAAAATCGTTCTGGAAATGAGTTTACTCACAGGGTACTTTCTTTGTAGACATTGGACTATACGGGCCAAACCCGGGATTTGCGGAAAATCGCGGGTTTTCGTTTGCCGGCGATTAAACCTCTTTCATTAAGCGTCTCATCAAAAATGAAAACATTTTTGAAAACTACAAGTCTCATGCATTTTAGTGGTGAAAAAATAATTTAAAAAATCGTTCGGGAAATGAGTTTACTCCCTGGGTACTTTCTTTGTATACATTCGACTATACGGGACAAGCCCGGGATTTACGGGAAATCGCAGGTTTTCGTTTGCCGGCGATTAAACCTCTTTCATTAAGCGTCTCATTAAAAATGAAAAAATTTTTGAGAACTACAAGTCTCATTCGTTCTAGTGGTGCAGAAATAATTTGAAAAATCGTTCGGTAAATCAGTTTACTCCTTGGGTACTTTCTTTATATACATTCAACTATACGTGCCAAGCCCGGGATTTACGGGAATGCTTGGGTTTTCGTTTGCTGGCGATTAAACTTCTTTTACTGAGCGTCTCATCAAAAATGAAAACATGTTTGAAAACTACAAGTCTCATGCGTTTTAGTGGTGAAAAAATAATTTAAAAAATCGTTCGCGAAATGACTTTACTCCCTGTGTACTTTCTTTTTATACATTTGACTACACGGGCCAAGCCCGGGATTTTTGGGAAATGGCGGGTTTTCGTTTGCCGGCGATTAAACTTCTTTTAATCAGCGTCTCATCAAAAATGAAAACATTTTTGAAAACTACAAGTCTCATTCGTTCTAGTGGTGCAGAAATAATTTGAAAAATCGTTCGGGAAATCAGTTTACTCCTTGGGTACTTTCTTTATATACATTCAACTATACGTGCCAAGCCCGGGATTTACGGGAAATCGCGGGTTTTCGTTTGCCGGCGATTAAACTTCTTTTATTCAGCGTCTCATCAAAAATGAAAACAAGTTTGAAAACTACAAGTCTCATGCGTTTTAGTGGTGAAAATATAATTTAAAAAATCGTTCGGGAAATAAGTTTACTCCCTGGGTACTTTCTTTGTATACTTTTGACTATACGGGCCAAGCTCGGGATTTACGGGAAATCGCGGGTTTTCGTTTGCCGGCGATTAAACTTCTTTTATTCAGCCTCTCATCAAAAATGAAAACATTTTTGAAAACTACAAGTCTCATGCATTTAAGTGGTGAAAAAATAATTTAAAAAATCGTTCGGGAAATGAGTTTACTCCCTGGGTACTTTCTTTGTATACATTCGACTATACGGGACAAGCCCGGGATTTACGGGAAATCGCAGGTTTTCGTTTGCCGGCGATTAAACCTCTTTCATTAAGCGTCTCATTAAAAATGAAAAAATTTTTGAGAACTACAAGTCTCATTCGTTCTAGTGGTGCAGAAATAATTTGAAAAATCGTTCGGTAAATCAGTTTACTCCTTGGGTACTTTCTTTATATACATTCAACTATACGTGCCAAGCCCGGGATTTACGGGAATGCTTGGGTTTTCGTTTGCTGGCGATTAAACTTCTTTTACTGAGCGTCTCATCAAAAATGAAAACATGTTTGAAAACTACAAGTCTCATGCGTTTTAGTGGTGAAAAAATAATTTAAAAAATCGTTCGCGAAATGACTTTACTCCCTGTGTACTTTCTTTTTATACATTTGACTACACGGGCCAAGCCCGGGATTTTTGGGAAATGGCGGGTTTTCGTTTGCCGGCGATTAAACTTCTTTTAATCAGCGTCTCATCAAAAATGAAAACATTTTTGAAAACTACAAGTCTCATTCGTTCTAGTGGTGCAGAAATAATTTGAAAAATCGTTCGGGAAATCAGTTTACTCCTTGGGTACTTTCTTTATATACATTCAACTATACGTGCCAAGCCCGGGATTTACGGGAAATCGCGGGTTTTCGTTTGCCGGCGATTAAACTTCTTTTATTCAGCGTCTCATCAAAAATGAAAACAAGTTTGAAAACTACAAGTCTCATGCGTTTTAGTGGTGAGAATATAATTTAAAAAATCGTTCGGGAAATAAGTTTACTCCCTGGGTACTTTCTTTGTATACTTTTGACTATACGGGCCAAGCTCGGGATTTACGGGAAATCGCGGGTTTTCGTTTGCCGGCGATTAAACTTCTTTTATTCAGCCTCTCATCAAAAATGAAAACATTTTTGAAAACTACAAGTCTCATGCATTTAAGTGGTGAAAAAATAATTTAAAAAATCGTTCGGGAAATGAGTTTACTCCCTGGGTACTTTCTTTGTATACATTCGACTATACGGGACAAGCCCGGGATTTACGGGAAATCGCAGGTTTTCGTTTGCCGGCGATTAAACCTCTTTCATTAAGCGTCTCATTAAAAATGAAAACATTTTTGAGAACTACAAGTCTCATTCGTTCTAGTGGTGCAGAAATAATTTTAAAAATCGTTCGGTAAATCAGTTTACTCCTTGGGTACTTTCTTTATATACATTCAACTATACGTGCCAAGCCCGGGATTTACGGGAAATCGCGGGTTTTCGTTTGCCGGCGATTAAACTTCTTTTATTCAGTGTCTCTTCAAAAATGAAAACTACAAGTCTCATGCGTTTTAGTGGTGAAAATATAATTTAAAAAATCGTTCGGGAAATAATTTTACTCCCTGGGTACTTTCTTTGTATACTTTTGACTATACGGGCCAAGCCCGGGATTTACGGGAAATCGCGGGTTTTCGTTTACCGGCGATTAAACTTCTTTTATTCAGCCTCTCATCAAAAATGAAAACATTTTTGAAAACTACAAGTCTTATGCGTTTTAGTGGTGAAAAAATAATTTAAAAAATCGTTCTGGAAATGAGTTTACTCACAGGGTACTTTCCTTGTATACATTGGACTATACGGGCCAAACCCGGGATTTGCGGAAAATCGCGGGTTTTCTTTTGCCGGCGATTAAACCTCTTTCATTGAGCGTCTCATCAAAAATGAAAACATTTTTGAAAACTACAAGTCTCATGCATTTTAGTGGTGAAAAAATAATTTAAAAAATCGTTCGGGAAATGAGTTTACTCCCTGGGTACTTTCTTTGTATGCTTTTGACTATACGGGCCGAGTCCAGGATTTACAAGAAATTGCGGGTTTTCGTTTGCCGACGATTAAACCTCTTTCATTAAGCGTTTCATCAAAAATGAAAACACTTTTGAAAACTACAAGTTTCATGCGTTTTAGTGGTGAAAAAATAATTTAAAAAATCGTTCGGAAAATGAGTTTACTCCCTGGGTACTTTCTTTGTATACTTTTGACTATACGGGCCAAGCCCGGGATTTACGGGAAATGGCGGATTTTCGTTTGGCGATTACACTTCTTTTAATCAGCGTCTCATCAAAAATGAAAACATTTTTGAAAACTACAAGTCTCTTGGGCTTTAGTGGTTAAATAATAATTTAAAAAATCGTTCGGGAAATGAGTTTACTCCCTAGGTAATTTTTTGTATACTTTTGACTTTAAAGGCTGAGTCCGGGATTTACGGGAAATCGCAGGTTTTCGTTTGCCGGCGATTAAACCTCTTTCATTGAGCGTCTCATCAAAAATGAAAACATTTTTGAAAACTACAAGTCTCATGCATTTTAGTGGTGAAAAAATAATTTAAAAAATCGTTCGGGAAATGAGTTTACTCCCTGGGTACTTTCTTTGTATACTTTTGACTATACGGGCCGAGTCCGGGATTTACAAGAAATCGCGGGTTTTCGTTTGCCGGCGATTAAACTTCTTTTATTCAGCGTCCCATCAAAAATAAAAACATTTTTGAAAACTACAAATCTCATGCGTTTTAGTGGTGAAAAAATAATATCAAAAATCGTGCGGGAAATGAGTTTACTCCCTGGGCACTTTCTTTGTATACTTTTGACTGTACGGGCCAAGCCCGGGATTTACCGGAAATCGCTGGTTTTCGTTTGCCGACGATTAAACCTCTTTTATTAAGCGTTTCATCAAAAATGAAAACACTTTTGAAAACTACAAGTCTCATGCGTTTTAGTAGTGAAAAAGTAATTTAAAAAATCGTTCGTAAAATGAGTTTACTCCCTGGGTACTTTCTTTATATACATTCAACTATACGTGCCAAGCCCGGGATTTACGGGAAATCGCGGGTTTTCGTTTGCCGGCGATTAAACTTCTTTTATTCAGCGTCTCATCAAAAATGAAAACAAGTTTGAAAACTACAAGTCTCATGCGTTTTAGTGGTGAAAATATAATTTAAAAAATCGTTCGGGAAATAAGTTTACACCCTGGGTACTTTATTTGTATACTTTTGACTATACGGACCAAGCCCGGTATTTACGGAAAATCGCGGGTTTTCGTTTGCCGGCGATTAAACTTCTTTTATTCAGCCTCTCATCAAAAATGAAAACATTTTTGAAAACTACAAGTCTTATGCGTTTTAGTGGTGAAAAAATAATTTAAAAAATCGTTCTGGAAATGAGTTTACTCACAGGGTACTTTCTTTGTATACATTGGACTATACGGGCCAAGCCCTGGATTTGCGGAAAATCGCGAGTTTTCGTTTGCCGGCGATTAAACCTCTTTCATTAAGCGTCTTATCAAAAATGAAAACATTTTTGAAAACTACAAGTCTCATGCGTTTTAGTGGTGAAAACATAATTTAAAAAATCATTCGGGAAATGAGTTTACTCCCTGGGTACTTTCTTTGTATACTTTTGACTATACGGGCCGAGTCCGGGATTTACAAGAAATCGCGGGTTTTCGTTTGCCGGCGATTAAACTTCTTTTATTCAGCGTCCCATCAAAAATGAAAAATTTTTTGAAAACTACAAGTCTCATGCGTTTTAGTGGTGAAATAATAATATCAAAAATTGTTCGGGAAATGAGTTTACTCCCTGGGTACTTTCTTTGTATACTTTTGACTATACGGGCCAAGCCCGGGATTTACGGGAAATCGCTGGTTTTCGTTTGCCGACGATTAAACCTCTTTCATTAAGTGTTTCATCAAAAAGGAAAACACTTTTGAAAACTACAAGTCTCATGCGTTTTAGTGGTGAAAAAATAATTTAAAAAATCGTTCGGAAAATGAGTTTACTTCCTGGGTACTTTCTTTGTATACTTTTGACTATACGGGCCAAGCCCGGGATTTACGGGAAATCGCGGGTTTTCGTTTGCCGGCGATTAAACTTCTTTTATTCAGCGTCTCATCAAAAATGAAAACAAGTTTGAAAACTACAAGTCTCATGCGTTTTAGTGGTGAAAATATAATTTAAAAAATCGTTCGGGAAATAAGTTTACACCCTGGGTACTTTATTTGTATACTTTTGACTATACGGACCAAGCCCGGTATTTACGGAAAATCGCGGGTTTTCGTTTGCCGGCGATTAAACTTCTTTTATTCAGCCTCTCATCAAAAATGAAAACATTTTTGAAAACTACAAGTCTTATGCGTTTTAGTGGTGAAAAAATAATTTAAAAAATCGTTCTGGAAATGAGTTTACTCACAGGGTACTTTCTTTGTATACATTGGACTATACGGGCCAAGCCCTGGATTTGCGGAAAATCGCGAGTTTTCGTTTGCCGGCGATTAAACCTCTTTCATTAAGCGTCTTATCAAAAATGAAAACATTTTTGAAAACTACAAGTCTCATGCGTTTTAGTGGTGAAAACATAATTTAAAAAATCATTCGGGAAATGAGTTTACTCCCTGGGTACTTTCTTTGTATACTTTTGACTATACGGGCCGAGTCCGGGATTTACAAGAAATCGCGGGTTTTCGTTTGCCGGCGATTAAACTTCTTTTATTCAGCGTCCCATCAAAAATGAAAAATTTTTTGAAAACTACAAGTCTCATGCGTTTTAGTGGTGAAATAATAATATCAAAAATTGTTCGGGAAATGAGTTTACTCCCTGGGTACTTTCTTTGTATACTTTTGACTATACGGGCCAAGCCCGGGATTTACGGGAAATCGCTGGTTTTCGTTTGCCGACGATTAAACCTCTTTCATTAAGTGTTTCATCAAAAAGGAAAACACTTTTGAAAACTACAAGTCTCATGCGTTTTAGTGGTGAAAAAATAATTTAAAAAATCGTTCGGAAAATGAGTTTACTTCCTGGGTACTTTCTTTGTATACTTTTGACTATACGGGCCAAGCCCGGGATTTACGGGAAATGGCGGGTTTTCGTTTGCCGGCGATTAAACTTCTTTTATTCAGCGTCCCATCAAAAATAAAAACATTTTTGAAAACTACAAATCTCATGCGTTTTAGTGGTGAAAAAATAATATCAAAAATCGTTCGGGAAATGAGTTTACTCCCTGGGCACTTTCTTTGTATACTTTTGACTGTACGGGCCAAGCCCGGGATTTACCGGAAATCGCTGGTTTTCGTTTGCCGACGATTAAACCTCTTTTATTAAGCGTTTCATCAAAAATGAAAACACTTTTGAAAACTACAAGTCTCATGCGTTTTAGTAGTGAAAAAGTAATTTAAAAAATCGTTCGTAAAATGAGTTTACTCCCTGGGTACTTTCTTTATATACATTCAACTATACGTGCCAAGCCCGGGATTTACGGGAAATCGCGGGTTTTCGTTTGCCGGCGATTAAACTTCTTTTATTCAGCGTCTCATCAAAAATGAAAACAAGTTTGAAAACTACAAGTCTCATGCGTTTTAGTGGTGAAAATATAATTTAAAAAATCGTTCGGGAAATAAGTTTACACCCTGGGTACTTTATTTGTATACTTTTGACTATACGGACCAAGCCCGGTATTTACGGAAAATCGCGGGTTTTCGTTTGCCGGCGATTAAACTTCTTTTATTCAGCCTCTCATCAAAAATGAAAACATTTTTGAAAACTACAAGTCTTATGCGTTTTAGTGGTGAAAAAATAATTTAAAAAATCGTTCTGGAAATGAGTTTACTCACAGGGTACTTTCTTTGTATACATTGGACTATACGGGCCAAGCCCTGGATTTGCGGAAAATCGCGAGTTTTCGTTTGCCGGCGATTAAACCTCTTTCATTAAGCGTCTTATCAAAAATGAAAACATTTTTGAAAACTACAAGTCTCATGCGTTTTAGTGGTGAAAACATAATTTAAAAAATCATTCGGGAAATGAGTTTACTCCCTGGGTACTTTCTTTGTATACTTTTGACTATACGGGCCGAGTCCGGGATTTACAAGAAATCGCGGGTTTTCGTTTGCCGGCGATTAAACTTCTTTTATTCAGCGTCCCATCAAAAATGAAAAAATTTTTGAAAACTACAAGTCTCATGCGTTTTAGTGGTGAAATAATAATATCAAAAATTGTTCGGGAAATGAGTTTACTCCCTGGGTACTTTCTTTGTATACTTTTGACTATACGGGCCAAGCCCGGGATTTACGGGAAATCGCTGGTTTTCGTTTGCCGACGATTAAACCTCTTTCATTAAGTGTTTCATCAAAAAGGAAAACACTTTTGAAAACTACAAGTCTCATGCGTTTTAGTGGTGAAAAAATAATTTAAAAAATCGTTCGGAAAATGAGTTTACTTCCTGGGTACTTTCTTTGTATACTTTTGACTATACGGGCCAAGCCCGGGATTTACGGGAAATGGCGGGTTTTCGTTTGCCGGCGATTAAACTTCTTTTAAACAGCGTCTCATCAAAAATGAAAACATTTTTGAAAACTACAAGTCTCATGGGCTTTAGTGGTTAAATAATAATTTAAAAAATCGTTCGGGAAATGAGTTTACTCCCTGGGTACTTTTTTGTATACTTTTGACTTTAAAGGCTGAGTCCGGGATTTACGGGAAATCGCAGGTTTTCGTTTGCCGGCGATTAAACTTCTTTTATTCAGCGTCTCATCAAAAATGAAAACATTTTTGAAAACTACAAGTCTCATGCGTTTTAGTGGTGAAAAAATAATATCAAAAATCGTTCGGGAAATGAGTTTACTCCCTGGGTACTTTCTTTGTATACTTTTGACTATACGGGCAAAGCCCGGGATTTACGGGAAATGGCGGGTTTTCGTTTGCCGGCGATTAAACTTCTTTTAATCAGCGTCTCATCAAAAATGAAAACATTTTTAAAAACTACAAGTCTCATGAGATTTAGTGGTGAAATAATAATTTAAAAAATCGTTCTGGAAATGAGTTTACTCACAGGGTACTTTCTTTATATACATTCCACTATACGGGACAAGCCCGGGACTTACGGGAAATCGCGGGTTTTCGTTTGCCGGCGATTAAACCTCTTTCATTAAGCGTCTCATTAAAAATGAAAACATTTTTGAAAACTACGAGTCTCATACGTTCCAGTGGTGCAGAAATAATTGGAAAAATCGTTCGGGAAATCAGTTTACTCATTGGGTACTTTCTTTATATACATTCAACTATACGTGCCAAGCCCGGGATTTACGGGAATGCTCGGGTTTTCGTTTGCCGGCGATTAAACTTCTTTTACTGAGCGTCTCATCAAAAATGAAAACATTTTTGAAAACTACAAGTCTCATGCGTTTTAGTGGTGAAAAAATAATTTAAAAAATCGTTCGGGAAATGACTTTACTCCCTGTGTACTTTCTTTGTATACATTTGCCTACACGGGCCAAGCCCGGGATTTACGGGAAATGGCGGGTTTTCGTTTGCCGGCGATTAAACTTCTTTTAATCAGCGTCTCATCAAAAATGAAAACATTTTTGAAAACTACAAGTCTCATGGGCTTTAGTGGTTAAATAATAATTTAAAAAATCGTTCGGGAAATGAGTTTACTCCCTGGGTACTTTCTTTGTATACATTCGACTATACGGGACAAGCCCGGGATTTACGGGAAATCGCAGGTTTTCGTTTGCCGGCGATTAAACCTCTTTCATTAAGCGTCTCATTAAAAATGAAAACATTTTTGAGAACTACAAGTGTCATTCGTTCTAGTGGTGCAGAAATAATTTGAAAAATCGTTCGGGAAATCAGTTTACTCCTTGGGTACTTTCTTTATATACATTCAACTATACGTGCCAAGCCCGGGATTTACGGGAAATCGCGGGTTTTCGTTTGCCGGCGATTAAACTTCTTTTATTCAGCGTCTCATCAAAAATGAAAACAAGTTTGAAAACTACAAGTCTCATGCGTTTTAGTGGTGAAAATATAATTTAAAAAATCGTTCGGGAAATAAGTTTACTCCCTGGGTACTTTCTTTGTATACTTTTGACTATATGGGCCAAGCCCGGGATTTACGGGAAATCGCGGGTTTTCGTTTGCCGGCGATTAAACTTCTTTTATTCAGCCTCTCATCAAAAATGAAAACATTTTTGAAAACTACAAGTCTTATGCGTTTTAGTGGTGAAAAAATAATTTAAAAAATCGTTCTCGAAATGAGTTTACTCACAGGGTACTTTCTTTGTATACATTGGACTATACGGACCAAGCCCGGGATTTGCGGAAAATCGCGGGTTTTCGTTTGCCGGCGATTAAACCTCTTTCATTAAGCGTCTCATCACAAATGAAAACATTTTTGAAAACTACAAGTCTCATGCATTTTAGTGGTGAAAAAATCATTTAAAAAATCGTTCGGGAAATGAGTTTACTCCCTGGGTACTTTCTTTGTATACTTTTGACTATACGGGCCGAGTCCGGGATTTACAAGAAATCGCGGGTTTTCGTTTGCCGGCGATTAAACTTCTTTTATTCAGCGTCCCATCAAAAATGAAAAAATTTTTGAAAACTACAAGTCTCATGCGTTTTAGTGGTGAAATAATAATATCAAAAATTGTTCGGGAAATGAGTTTACTCCCTGGGTACTTTCTTTGTATACTTTTGACTATACGGGCCAAGCCCGGGATTTACGGGAAATCGCTGGTTTTCGTTTGCCGACGATTAAACCTCTTTCATTAAGTGTTTCATCAAAAAGGAAAACACTTTTGAAAACTACAAGTCTCATGCGTTTTAGTGGTGAAAAAATAATTTAAAAAATCGTTCGGAAAATGAGTTTACTTCCTGGGTACTTTCTTTGTATACTTTTGACTATACGGGCCAAGCCCGGGATTTACGGGAAATGGCGGGTTTTCGTTTGCCGGCGATTAAACTTCTTTTAAACAGCGTCTCATCAAAAATGAAAACATTTTTGAAAACTACAAGTCTCATGGGCTTTAGTGGTTAAATAATAATTTAAAAAATCGTTCGGGAAATGAGTTTACTCCCTGGGTACTTTTTTGTATACTTTTGACTTTAAAGGCTGAGTCCGGGATTTACGGGAAATCGCAGGTTTTCGTTTGCCGGCGATTAAACTTCTTTTATTCAGCGTCTCATCAAAAATGAAAACATTTTTGAAAACTACAAGTCTCATGCGTTTTAGTGGTGAAAAAATAATATCAAAAATCGTTCGGGAAATGAGTTTACTCCCTGGGTACTTTCTTTGTATACTTTTGACTATACGGGCAAAGCCCGGGATTTACGGGAAATGGCGGGTTTTCGTTTGCCGGCGATTAAACTTCTTTTAATCAGCGTCTCATCAAAAATGAAAACATTTTTAAAAACTACAAGTCTCATGAGATTTAGTGGTGAAATAATAATTTAAAAAATCGTTCTGGAAATGAGTTTACTCACAGGGTACTTTCTTTATATACATTCCACTATACGGGACAAGCCCGGGACTTACGGGAAATCGCGGGTTTTCGTTTGCCGGCGATTAAACCTCTTTCATTAAGCGTCTCATTAAAAATGAAAACATTTTTGAAAACTACGAGTCTCATACGTTCCAGTGGTGCAGAAATAATTGGAAAAATCGTTCGGGAAATCAGTTTACTCATTGGGTACTTTCTTTATATACATTCAACTATACGTGCCAAGCCCGGGATTTACGGGAATGCTCGGGTTTTCGTTTGCCGGCGATTAAACTTCTTTTACTGAGCGTCTCATCAAAAATGAAAACATTTTTGAAAACTACAAGTCTCATGCGTTTTAGTGGTGAAAAAATAATTTAAAAAATCGTTCGGGAAATGACTTTACTCCCTGTGTACTTTCTTTGTATACATTTGCCTACACGGGCCAAGCCCGGGATTTACGGGAAATGGCGGGTTTTCGTTTGCCGGCGATTAAACTTCTTTTAATCAGCGTCTCATCAAAAATGAAAACATTTTTGAAAACTACAAGTCTCATGGGCTTTAGTGGTTAAATAATAATTTAAAAAATCGTTCGGGAAATGAGTTTACTCCCTGGGTACTTTCTTTGTATACATTCGACTATACGGGACAAGCCCGGGATTTACGGGAAATCGCAGGTTTTCGTTTGCCGGCGATTAAACCTCTTTCATTAAGCGTCTCATTAAAAATGAAAACATTTTTGAGAACTACAAGTCTCATTCGTTCTAGTGGTGCAGAAATAATTTGAAAAATCGTTCGGGAAATCAGTTTACTCCTTGGGTACTTTCTTTATATACATTCAACTATACGTGCCAAGCCCGGGATTTACGGGAAATCGCGGGTTTTCGTTTGCCGGCGATTAAACTTCTTTTATTCAGCGTCTCATCAAAAATGAAAACAAGTTTGAAAACTACAAGTCTCATGCGTTTTAGTGGTGAAAATATAATTTAAAAAATCGTTCGGGAAATAAGTTTACTCCCTGGGTACTTTCTTTGTATACTTTTGACTATATGGGCCAAGCCCGGGATTTACGGGAAATCGCGGGTTTTCGTTTGCCGGCGATTAAACTTCTTTTATTCAGCCTCTCATCAAAAATGAAAACATTTTTGAAAACTACAAGTCTTATGCGTTTTAGTGGTGAAAAAATAATTTAAAAAATCGTTCTGGAAATGAGTTTACTCACAGGGTACTTTCTTTGTATACATTGGACTATACGGACCAAGCCCGGGATTTGCGGAAAATCGCGGGTTTTCGTTTGCCGGCGATTAAACCTCTTTCATTAAGCGTCTCATCACAAATGAAAACACTTTTACAAACTACAAGTCTCATGCGTTTTAGTGGTGAAAAAATAATATCAAAAATCGTTCGGGAAATGAGTTTACTCCCTGGGTACTTTCTTTGTATACTTTTGACTATACGGGCCAAGCCCGGGATTTACTGGAAATCGCTGGTTTTCGTTTGCCGACGATTAAACCTCTTTCATTAAGCGTTTCATCAAAAATGAAAACACTTTTAAAAACTACAAGTCTTATGCGTTTTAGTGGTGAAAAAATAATTTAAAAAATCGTTCGGAAAATGAGTTTACTCCCTGGGTACTTTATTTGTATACTTTTGACTATACGGGCCAAGCCCGAGATTTACGGGAAATGGCGGGTTTTCGTTTGCCGGCGATTAAACCTCTTTCATTAAGCGTCTCATTAAAAATGAAAAAATTTTTGAAAACTACGAGTCTCATACGTTCTAGTGGTGCAGAATTAATTGGAAAAATCGTTCGGGAAATCAGTTTACTCATTGGGTACTTTCTTTATATACATTCAACTATACGTGCCAAGCCCGGGATTTACGGGAATGCTTGGGTTTTCGTTTGCCGGCGATTAAACTTCTTTTACTGAGCGTCTCATCAAAAATGAAAACATGTTTGAAAACTACAAGTCTCATGCGTTTTAGTGGTGAAAAAATAATTTAAAAAATCGTTCGCGAAATGACTTTACTCCCTGTGTACTTTCTTTTTATACATTTGACTACACGGGCCAAGCCCGGGATTTACGGGAAATGGCGGGTTTTCGTTTGCCGGCGATTAAACTTCTTTTAATCAGCGTCTCATCAAAAATGAAAACATTTT
The DNA here is from genome assembly GCF_029227915.1 of Hydractinia symbiolongicarpus. Classification (NCBI taxonomy): domain Eukaryota; kingdom Metazoa; phylum Cnidaria; class Hydrozoa; order Anthoathecata; family Hydractiniidae; genus Hydractinia; species Hydractinia symbiolongicarpus. The sequence goes on from NC_079881.1 coordinate 27,673,121, forward strand.
TGAAAACTACAAGTCTCATTCGTTCTAGTGGTGCAGAAATAATTTGAAAAATCGTTCGGGAAATCAGTTTACTCCTTGGGTACTTTCTTTATATACATTCAACTATACGTGCCAAGCCCGGGATTTACGGGAAATCGCGGGTTTTCGTTTGCCGGCGATTAAACTTCTTTTATTCAGCGTCTCATCAAAAATGAAAACAAGTTTGTAAACTACAAGTCTCATGCGTTTTAGTGGTGAAAATATAATTTAAAAAATCGTTCGGGAAATAAGTTTACTCCCTGGGTACTTTCTTTGTATACTTTTGACTATACGGGCCAAGCTCGGGATTTACGGGAAATCGCGGGTTTTCGTTTGCCGGCGATTAAACTTCTTTTATTCAGCCTCTCATCAAAAATGAAAACATTTTTGAAAACTACAAGTCTTATGCGTTTTAGTGGTGAAAAAATAATTTAAAAAATCGTTCTGGAAATGAGTTTACTCACAGGCTACTTTCTTTGTAGACATTGGACTATACGGGCCAAGCCCGGGATTTACGGGAAATCGCTGGTTTTCGTTTGCCGACGATTAAACCTCTTTCATTAAGCGTTTCATCAAAAATGAAAACACTTTTACAAACTACAAGTCTCATGCGTTTTAGTGGTGAAAAAATAATTTAAAAAATCGTTCGGAAAATGAGTTTACTCCCTGGGTACTTTCTTTGTATACTTTTGACTATACGGGCCAAGCCCGGGATTTACGGGAAATGGCGGGTTTTCGTTTGCCGGCGATTAAACTTCTTTTAATCAGCGTCTCATCAAAAATGAAAACATTTTTGAAAACTACAAGTCTCATGGGCTTTAGTGGTTAAATAACAATTTAAAAAATCGTTGGGGAAATGAGTTTACTCCCTGGGTACTTTTTTGTATACTTTTTACTTTAAAGGCTGAGTCCGGGATTTACGGGAAATCGCAGGTTTTCGTTTGCCGGCGATTAAACTTCTTTTATTCAGCGTCTCATCAAAAATGAAAACATTTTTAAAAACTACAAGTCTCATGGGCTTTAGTGGTGAAATAATAATTTAAAAAATCGTTCGGGAAATGAGTTTACTCCCTGGGTACTTTCTTTGTATACTTTTGACTATACGGGCCGAGTCTGGGATTTACGGGAAATCGCAGGTTTTCGTTTGCCGGCGATTAAACTTCTTTTATTCAGCGTCTCATCAAAAATGAAAACATTTTTGAAAACTACAAGTCTCATGCGATTTAGTGGTGAAAAGATAATTTAAAAAATCGTTCGGGAAATGAGTTTACTCACAGGGTACTTTCTTTATATACATTCCACTATACGGAAAAGGCCGGGATTTACGGGAGATCGCGGGTTTTCGTTTGCCGGCGATTAAACCTCTTTCATTAAGCGTCTCATTAAAAATGAAAACATTTTTGAAAACTACGAGTCTCATACGTTCTAGTGGTGCAGAATTAATTGGAAAAATCGTTCGGGAAATCAGTTTACTCATTGGGTACTTTCTTTATATACATTCAACTATACGTGCCAAGCCCGGGATTTACGGGAATGCTTGGGTTTTCGTTTGCCGGCGATTAAACTTCTTTTACTGAGCGTCTCATCAAAAATGAAAACATGTTTGAAAACTACAAGTCTCATGCGTTTTAGTGGTGAAAAAATAATTTAAAAAATCGTTCGCGAAATGACTTTACTCCCTGTGTACTTTCTTTTTATACATTTGACTACACGGGCCAAGCCCGGGATTTACGGGAAATGGCGGGTTTTCGTTTGCCGGCGATTAAACTTCTTTTAATCAGCGTCTCATCAAAAATGAAAACATTTTTGAAAACTACAAGTCTCATTCGTTCTAGTGGTGCAGAAATAATTTGAAAAATCGTTCGGGAAATCAGTTTACTCCTTGGGTACTTTCTTTATATACATTCAACTATACGTGCCAAGCCCGGGATTTACGGGAAATCGCGGGTTTTCGTTTGCCGGCGATTAAACTTCTTTTATTCAGCGTCTCATCAAAAATGAAAACAAGTTTGTAAACTACAAGTCTCATGCGTTTTAGTGGTGAAAATATAATTTAAAAAATCGTTCGGGAAATAAGTTTACTCCCTGGGTACTTTCTTTGTATACTTTTGACTATACGGGCCAAGCTCGGGATTTACGGGAAATCGCGGGTTTTCGTTTGCCGGCGATTAAACTTCTTTTATTCAGCCTCTCATCAAAAATGAAAACATTTTTGAAAACTACAAGTCTTATGCGTTTTAGTGGTGAAAAAATAATTTAAAAAATCGTTCTGGAAATGAGTTTACTCACAGGCTACTTTCTTTGTAGACATTGGACTATACGGGCCAAACCCGGGATTTGCGGAAAATCGCGGGTTTTCGTTTGCCGGCGATTAAACCTCTTTCATTAAGCGTCTCATCAAAAATGAAAACATTTTTGAAAACTACAAGTCTCATGCATTTTAGTGGTGAAAAAATAATTTAAAAAATCGTTCGGGAAATGAGTTTACTCCCTGGGTACTTTCTTTGTATACATTCGACTATACGGGCCAAGCCCGGGATTTACAAGAAATCGCGGGTTTTCGTTTGCCGGCGATTAAACTTCTTTTAATCAGCGTCTCATCAAAAATGAAAACATTTTTAAAAACTACAAGTCTCATGGGCTTTAGTGGTTAAATAATAATTTAAAAAAACGTTGGGGAAATGAGTTTACTCCCTGGGTACTTTTTTGTATACTTTTGACTTTAAAGGCTGAGTCCGGGATTTACGGGAAATCGCAGGTTTTCGTTTGCCGGCGATTAAACTTCTTTTATTCAGCGTCTTATCAAAACTGAAAACATTTTTGAAAACTACAAGTCTCATGCGTTTTAGCGGTGAAAAAATAATATCAAAAATCGTTCGGGAAATGAGTTTACTCCCTGGGTACTTTCTTTGTATACTTTTGACTATACGGGCCAAGCCCGGGATTTACGGGAAATCGCTGGTTTTCGTTTGCCGACGATTAAACCTCTTTCATTAAGCGTTTCATCAAAAATGAAAACACTTTTGAAAACTACAAGTCTCATGCGTTTTAGTGGTGAAAAAATAATATCAAAAATCGTTCGGGAAATGAGTTTACTCCCTGGGTACTTTCTTTGTATACTTTTGACTATACGGGCCAAGCCCGGGATTTACGGGAAATCGCTGGTTTTCGTTTGCCGACGATTAAACCTCTTTCATTAAGCGTTTCATCAAAAATGAAAACACTTTTACAAACTACAAGTCTCATGCGTTTTAGTGGTGAAAAAATAATTTAAAAAATCGTTCGGAAAATGAGTTTACTCCCTGGGTACTTTCTTTGTATACTTTTGACTATACGGGCCAAGCCCGGGATTTACGGGAAATGGCGGGTTTTCGTTTGCCGGCGATTAAACTTCTTTTAATCAGCGTCTCATCAAAAATGAAAACATTTTTGAAAACTACAAGTCTCATGGGCTTTAGTGGTTAAATAACAATTTAAAAAATCGTTGGGGAAATGAGTTTACTCCCTGGGTACTTTTTTGTATACTTTTTACTTTAAAGGCTGAGTCCGGGATTTACGGGAAATCGCAGGTTTTCGTTTGCCGGCGATTAAACTTCTTTTATTCAGCGTCTCATCAAAAATGAAAACATTTTTAAAAACTACAAGTCTCATGGGCTTTAGTGGTGAAATAATAATTTAAAAAATCGTTCGGGAAATGAGTTTACTCCCTGGGTACTTTCTTTGTATACTTTTGACTATACGGGCCGAGTCTGGGATTTACGGGAAATCGCAGGTTTTCGTTTGCCGGCGATTAAACTTCTTTTATTCAGCGTCTCATCAAAAATGAAAACATTTTTGAAAACTACAAGTCTCATGCGATTTAGTGGTGAAAAGATAATTTAAAAAATCGTTCGGGAAATGAGTTTACTCACAGGGTACTTTCTTTATATACATTCCACTATACGGAAAAGGCCGGGATTTACGGGAGATCGCGGGTTTTCGTTTGCCGGCGATTAAACCTCTTTCATTAAGCGTCTCATTAAAAATGAAAACATTTTTGAAAACTACGAGTCTCATACGTTCTAGTGGTGCAGAATTAATTGGAAAAATCGTTCGGGAAATCAGTTTACTCATTGGGTACTTTCTTTATATACATTCAACTATACGTGCCAAGCCCGGGATTTACGGGAATGCTTGGGTTTTCGTTTGCCGGCGATTAAACTTCTTTTACTGAGCGTCTCATCAAAAATGAAAACATGTTTGAAAACTACAAGTCTCATGCGTTTTAGTGGTGAAAAAATAATTTAAAAAATCGTTCGCGAAATGACTTTACTCCCTGTGTACTTTCTTTTTATACATTTGACTACACGGGCCAAGCCCGGGATTTACGGGAAATGGCGGGTTTTCGTTTGCCGGCGATTAAACTTCTTTTAATCAGCGTCTCATCAAAAATGAAAACATTTTTGAAAACTACAAGTCTCATTCGTTCTAGTGGTGCAGAAATAATTTGAAAAATCGTTCGGGAAATCAGTTTACTCCTTGGGTACTTTCTTTATATACATTCAACTATACGTGCCAAGCCCGGGATTTACGGGAAATCGCGGGTTTTCGTTTGCCGGCGATTAAACTTCTTTTATTCAGCGTCTCATCAAAAATGAAAACAAGTTTGTAAACTACAAGTCTCATGCGTTTTAGTGGTGAAAATATAATTTAAAAAATCGTTCGGGAAATAAGTTTACTCCCTGGGTACTTTCTTTGTATACTTTTGACTATACGGGCCAAGCTCGGGATTTACGGGAAATCGCGGGTTTTCGTTTGCCGGCGATTAAACTTCTTTTATTCAGCCTCTCATCAAAAATGAAAACATTTTTGAAAACTACAAGTCTTATGCGTTTTAGTGGTGAAAAAATAATTTAAAAAATCGTTCTGGAAATGAGTTTACTCACAGGGTACTTTCTTTGTCGACATTGGACTATACGGGCCAAACCCGGGATTTGCGGAAAATCGCGGGTTTTCGTTTGCCGGCGATTGAACCTCTTTCATTAAGCGTCTCATCAAAAATGAAAACATTTTTGAAAACTACAAGTCTCATGCATTTTAGTGGTGAAAAAATAATTTAAAAAATCGTTCGGGAAATGAGTTTACTCCCTGGGTACTTTCTTTGTATACATTCGACTATACGGGCCAAGCCCGGGATTTACAAGAAATCGCGGGTTTTCGTTTGCCGGCGATTAAACTTCTTTTATTCAGCGTCTTATCAAAACTGAAAACATTTTTGAAAACTACAAGTCTCATGCGTTTTAGTGGTGAAAAAATAATATCAAAAATCGTTCGGGAAATGAGTTTACTCCCTGGGTACTTTCTTTGTATACTTTTGACTATACGGGCCAAGCCCGGGATTTACGGGAAATCGCTGGTTTTCGTTTGCCGACGATTAAACCTCTTTCATTAAGCGTTTCATCAAAAATGAAAACACTTTTGAAAACTACAAGTCTCATGCGTTTTAGTGGTGAAAAAATAATATCAAAAATCGTTCGGGAAATGAGTTTACTCCCTGGGTACTTTCTTTGTATACTTTTGACTATACGGGCCAAGCCCGGGATTTACGGGAAATCGCTGGTTTTCGTTTGCCGACGATTAAACCTCTTTCATTAAGCGTTTCATCAAAAATGAAAACACTTTTACAAACTACAAGTCTCATGCGTTTTAGTGGTGAAAAAATAATTTAAAAAATCGTTCGGAAAATGAGTTTACTCCCTGGGTACTTTCTTTGTATACTTTTGACTATACGGGCCAAGCCCGGGATTTACGGGAAATGGCGGGTTTTCGTTTGCCGGCGATTAAACTTCTTTTAATCAGCGTCTCATCAAAAATGAAAACATTTTTGAAAACTACAAGTCTCATGGGCTTTAGTGGTTAAATAACAATTTAAAAAATCGTTGGGGAAATGAGTTTACTCCCTGGGTACTTTTTTGTATACTTTTGACTTTAAAGGCTGAGTCCGGGATTTACGGGAAATCGCAGGTTTTCGTTTGCCGGCGATTAAACTTCTTTTATTCAGCGTCTCATCAAAAATGAAAACATTTTTAAAAACTACAAGTCTCATGGGCTTTAGTGGTGAAATAATAATTTAAAAAATCGTTCGGGAAATGAGTTTACTCCCTGGGTACTTTCTTTGTATACTTTTGACTATACGGGCCGAGTCTGGGATTTACGGGAAATCGCAGGTTTTCGTTTGCCGGCGATTAAACTTCTTTTATTCAGCGTCTCATCAAAAATGAAAACATTTTTGAAAACTACAAGTCTCATGCGATTTAGTGGTGAAAAGATAATTTAAAAAATCGTTCGGGAAATGAGTTTACTCACAGGGTACTTTCTTTATATACATTCCACTATACGGAAAAGGCCGGGATTTACGGGAGATCGCGGGTTTTCGTTTGCCGGCGATTAAACCTCTTTCATTAAGCGTCTCATTAAAAATGAAAACATTTTTGAAAACTACGAGTCTCATACGTTCTAGTGGTGCAGAATTAATTGGAAAAATCGTTCGGGAAATCAGTTTACTCATTGGGTACTTTCTTTATATACATTCAACTATACGTGCCAAGCCCGGGATTTACGGGAATGCTTGGGTTTTCGTTTGCCGGCGATTAAACTTCTTTTACTGAGCGTCTCATCAAAAATGAAAACATGTTTGAAAACTACAAGTCTCATGCGTTTTAGTGGTGAAAAAATAATTTAAAAAATCGTTCGCGAAATGACTTTACTCCCTGTGTACTTTCTTTTTATACATTTGACTACACGGGCCAAGCCCGGGATTTACGGGAAATGGCGGGTTTTCGTTTGCCGGCGATTAAACTTCTTTTAATCAGCGTCTCATCAAAAATGAAAACATTTTTGAAAACTACAAGTCTCATTCGTTCTAGTGGTGCAGAAATAATTTGAAAAATCGTTCGGGAAATCAGTTTACTCCTTGGGTACTTTCTTTATATACATTCAACTATACGTGCCAAGCCCGGGATTTACGGGAAATCGCGGGTTTTCGTTTGCCGGCGATTAAACTTCTTTTATTCAGCGTCTCATCAAAAATGAAAACAAGTTTGAAAACTACAAGTCTCATGCGTTTTAGTGGTGAAAATATAATATAAAAAATCGTTCGGGAAATAAGTTTACTCCCTGGGTACTTTCTTTGTATACTTTTGACTATACGGGCCAAGCTCGGGATTTACGGGAAATCGCGGGTTTTCGTTTGCCGGCGATTAAACTTCTTTTATTCAGCCTCTCATCAAAAATGAAAACATTTTTGAAAACTACAAGTCTTATGCGTTTTAGTGGTGAAAAAATAATTTAAAAAATCGTTCTGGAAATGAGTTTACTCACAGGGTACTTTCTTTGTAGACATTGGACTATACGGGCCAAACCCGGGATTTGCGGAAAATCGCGGGTTTTCGTTTGCCGGCGATTAAACCTCTTTCATTAAGCGTCTCATCAAAAATGAAAACATTTTTGAAAACTACAAGTCTCATGCATTTTAGTGGTGAAAAAATAATTTAAAAAATCGTTCGGGAAATGAGTTTACTCCCTGGGTACTTTCTTTGTATACATTCGACTATACGGGACAAGCCCGGGATTTACGGGAAATCGCAGGTTTTCGTTTGCCGGCGATTAAACCTCTTTCATTAAGCGTCTCATTAAAAATGAAAAAATTTTTGAGAACTACAAGTCTCATTCGTTCTAGTGGTGCAGAAATAATTTGAAAAATCGTTCGGTAAATCAGTTTACTCCTTGGGTACTTTCTTTATATACATTCAACTATACGTGCCAAGCCCGGGATTTACGGGAATGCTTGGGTTTTCGTTTGCTGGCGATTAAACTTCTTTTACTGAGCGTCTCATCAAAAATGAAAACATGTTTGAAAACTACAAGTCTCATGCGTTTTAGTGGTGAAAAAATAATTTAAAAAATCGTTCGCGAAATGACTTTACTCCCTGTGTACTTTCTTTTTATACATTTGACTACACGGGCCAAGCCCGGGATTTTTGGGAAATGGCGGGTTTTCGTTTGCCGGCGATTAAACTTCTTTTAATCAGCGTCTCATCAAAAATGAAAACATTTTTGAAAACTACAAGTCTCATTCGTTCTAGTGGTGCAGAAATAATTTGAAAAATCGTTCGGGAAATCAGTTTACTCCTTGGGTACTTTCTTTATATACATTCAACTATACGTGCCAAGCCCGGGATTTACGGGAAATCGCGGGTTTTCGTTTGCCGGCGATTAAACTTCTTTTATTCAGCGTCTCATCAAAAATGAAAACAAGTTTGAAAACTACAAGTCTCATGCGTTTTAGTGGTGAAAATATAATTTAAAAAATCGTTCGGGAAATAAGTTTACTCCCTGGGTACTTTCTTTGTATACTTTTGACTATACGGGCCAAGCTCGGGATTTACGGGAAATCGCGGGTTTTCGTTTGCCGGCGATTAAACTTCTTTTATTCAGCCTCTCATCAAAAATGAAAACATTTTTGAAAACTACAAGTCTCATGCATTTAAGTGGTGAAAAAATAATTTAAAAAATCGTTCGGGAAATGAGTTTACTCCCTGGGTACTTTCTTTGTATACATTCGACTATACGGGACAAGCCCGGGATTTACGGGAAATCGCAGGTTTTCGTTTGCCGGCGATTAAACCTCTTTCATTAAGCGTCTCATTAAAAATGAAAAAATTTTTGAGAACTACAAGTCTCATTCGTTCTAGTGGTGCAGAAATAATTTGAAAAATCGTTCGGTAAATCAGTTTACTCCTTGGGTACTTTCTTTATATACATTCAACTATACGTGCCAAGCCCGGGATTTACGGGAATGCTTGGGTTTTCGTTTGCTGGCGATTAAACTTCTTTTACTGAGCGTCTCATCAAAAATGAAAACATGTTTGAAAACTACAAGTCTCATGCGTTTTAGTGGTGAAAAAATAATTTAAAAAATCGTTCGCGAAATGACTTTACTCCCTGTGTACTTTCTTTTTATACATTTGACTACACGGGCCAAGCCCGGGATTTTTGGGAAATGGCGGGTTTTCGTTTGCCGGCGATTAAACTTCTTTTAATCAGCGTCTCATCAAAAATGAAAACATTTTTGAAAACTACAAGTCTCATTCGTTCTAGTGGTGCAGAAATAATTTGAAAAATCGTTCGGGAAATCAGTTTACTCCTTGGGTACTTTCTTTATATACATTCAACTATACGTGCCAAGCCCGGGATTTACGGGAAATCGCGGGTTTTCGTTTGCCGGCGATTAAACTTCTTTTATTCAGCGTCTCATCAAAAATGAAAACAAGTTTGAAAACTACAAGTCTCATGCGTTTTAGTGGTGAGAATATAATTTAAAAAATCGTTCGGGAAATAAGTTTACTCCCTGGGTACTTTCTTTGTATACTTTTGACTATACGGGCCAAGCTCGGGATTTACGGGAAATCGCGGGTTTTCGTTTGCCGGCGATTAAACTTCTTTTATTCAGCCTCTCATCAAAAATGAAAACATTTTTGAAAACTACAAGTCTCATGCATTTAAGTGGTGAAAAAATAATTTAAAAAATCGTTCGGGAAATGAGTTTACTCCCTGGGTACTTTCTTTGTATACATTCGACTATACGGGACAAGCCCGGGATTTACGGGAAATCGCAGGTTTTCGTTTGCCGGCGATTAAACCTCTTTCATTAAGCGTCTCATTAAAAATGAAAACATTTTTGAGAACTACAAGTCTCATTCGTTCTAGTGGTGCAGAAATAATTTTAAAAATCGTTCGGTAAATCAGTTTACTCCTTGGGTACTTTCTTTATATACATTCAACTATACGTGCCAAGCCCGGGATTTACGGGAAATCGCGGGTTTTCGTTTGCCGGCGATTAAACTTCTTTTATTCAGTGTCTCTTCAAAAATGAAAACTACAAGTCTCATGCGTTTTAGTGGTGAAAATATAATTTAAAAAATCGTTCGGGAAATAATTTTACTCCCTGGGTACTTTCTTTGTATACTTTTGACTATACGGGCCAAGCCCGGGATTTACGGGAAATCGCGGGTTTTCGTTTACCGGCGATTAAACTTCTTTTATTCAGCCTCTCATCAAAAATGAAAACATTTTTGAAAACTACAAGTCTTATGCGTTTTAGTGGTGAAAAAATAATTTAAAAAATCGTTCTGGAAATGAGTTTACTCACAGGGTACTTTCCTTGTATACATTGGACTATACGGGCCAAACCCGGGATTTGCGGAAAATCGCGGGTTTTCTTTTGCCGGCGATTAAACCTCTTTCATTGAGCGTCTCATCAAAAATGAAAACATTTTTGAAAACTACAAGTCTCATGCATTTTAGTGGTGAAAAAATAATTTAAAAAATCGTTCGGGAAATGAGTTTACTCCCTGGGTACTTTCTTTGTATGCTTTTGACTATACGGGCCGAGTCCAGGATTTACAAGAAATTGCGGGTTTTCGTTTGCCGACGATTAAACCTCTTTCATTAAGCGTTTCATCAAAAATGAAAACACTTTTGAAAACTACAAGTTTCATGCGTTTTAGTGGTGAAAAAATAATTTAAAAAATCGTTCGGAAAATGAGTTTACTCCCTGGGTACTTTCTTTGTATACTTTTGACTATACGGGCCAAGCCCGGGATTTACGGGAAATGGCGGATTTTCGTTTGGCGATTACACTTCTTTTAATCAGCGTCTCATCAAAAATGAAAACATTTTTGAAAACTACAAGTCTCTTGGGCTTTAGTGGTTAAATAATAATTTAAAAAATCGTTCGGGAAATGAGTTTACTCCCTAGGTAATTTTTTGTATACTTTTGACTTTAAAGGCTGAGTCCGGGATTTACGGGAAATCGCAGGTTTTCGTTTGCCGGCGATTAAACCTCTTTCATTGAGCGTCTCATCAAAAATGAAAACATTTTTGAAAACTACAAGTCTCATGCATTTTAGTGGTGAAAAAATAATTTAAAAAATCGTTCGGGAAATGAGTTTACTCCCTGGGTACTTTCTTTGTATACTTTTGACTATACGGGCCGAGTCCGGGATTTACAAGAAATCGCGGGTTTTCGTTTGCCGGCGATTAAACTTCTTTTATTCAGCGTCCCATCAAAAATAAAAACATTTTTGAAAACTACAAATCTCATGCGTTTTAGTGGTGAAAAAATAATATCAAAAATCGTGCGGGAAATGAGTTTACTCCCTGGGCACTTTCTTTGTATACTTTTGACTGTACGGGCCAAGCCCGGGATTTACCGGAAATCGCTGGTTTTCGTTTGCCGACGATTAAACCTCTTTTATTAAGCGTTTCATCAAAAATGAAAACACTTTTGAAAACTACAAGTCTCATGCGTTTTAGTAGTGAAAAAGTAATTTAAAAAATCGTTCGTAAAATGAGTTTACTCCCTGGGTACTTTCTTTATATACATTCAACTATACGTGCCAAGCCCGGGATTTACGGGAAATCGCGGGTTTTCGTTTGCCGGCGATTAAACTTCTTTTATTCAGCGTCTCATCAAAAATGAAAACAAGTTTGAAAACTACAAGTCTCATGCGTTTTAGTGGTGAAAATATAATTTAAAAAATCGTTCGGGAAATAAGTTTACACCCTGGGTACTTTATTTGTATACTTTTGACTATACGGACCAAGCCCGGTATTTACGGAAAATCGCGGGTTTTCGTTTGCCGGCGATTAAACTTCTTTTATTCAGCCTCTCATCAAAAATGAAAACATTTTTGAAAACTACAAGTCTTATGCGTTTTAGTGGTGAAAAAATAATTTAAAAAATCGTTCTGGAAATGAGTTTACTCACAGGGTACTTTCTTTGTATACATTGGACTATACGGGCCAAGCCCTGGATTTGCGGAAAATCGCGAGTTTTCGTTTGCCGGCGATTAAACCTCTTTCATTAAGCGTCTTATCAAAAATGAAAACATTTTTGAAAACTACAAGTCTCATGCGTTTTAGTGGTGAAAACATAATTTAAAAAATCATTCGGGAAATGAGTTTACTCCCTGGGTACTTTCTTTGTATACTTTTGACTATACGGGCCGAGTCCGGGATTTACAAGAAATCGCGGGTTTTCGTTTGCCGGCGATTAAACTTCTTTTATTCAGCGTCCCATCAAAAATGAAAAATTTTTTGAAAACTACAAGTCTCATGCGTTTTAGTGGTGAAATAATAATATCAAAAATTGTTCGGGAAATGAGTTTACTCCCTGGGTACTTTCTTTGTATACTTTTGACTATACGGGCCAAGCCCGGGATTTACGGGAAATCGCTGGTTTTCGTTTGCCGACGATTAAACCTCTTTCATTAAGTGTTTCATCAAAAAGGAAAACACTTTTGAAAACTACAAGTCTCATGCGTTTTAGTGGTGAAAAAATAATTTAAAAAATCGTTCGGAAAATGAGTTTACTTCCTGGGTACTTTCTTTGTATACTTTTGACTATACGGGCCAAGCCCGGGATTTACGGGAAATCGCGGGTTTTCGTTTGCCGGCGATTAAACTTCTTTTATTCAGCGTCTCATCAAAAATGAAAACAAGTTTGAAAACTACAAGTCTCATGCGTTTTAGTGGTGAAAATATAATTTAAAAAATCGTTCGGGAAATAAGTTTACACCCTGGGTACTTTATTTGTATACTTTTGACTATACGGACCAAGCCCGGTATTTACGGAAAATCGCGGGTTTTCGTTTGCCGGCGATTAAACTTCTTTTATTCAGCCTCTCATCAAAAATGAAAACATTTTTGAAAACTACAAGTCTTATGCGTTTTAGTGGTGAAAAAATAATTTAAAAAATCGTTCTGGAAATGAGTTTACTCACAGGGTACTTTCTTTGTATACATTGGACTATACGGGCCAAGCCCTGGATTTGCGGAAAATCGCGAGTTTTCGTTTGCCGGCGATTAAACCTCTTTCATTAAGCGTCTTATCAAAAATGAAAACATTTTTGAAAACTACAAGTCTCATGCGTTTTAGTGGTGAAAACATAATTTAAAAAATCATTCGGGAAATGAGTTTACTCCCTGGGTACTTTCTTTGTATACTTTTGACTATACGGGCCGAGTCCGGGATTTACAAGAAATCGCGGGTTTTCGTTTGCCGGCGATTAAACTTCTTTTATTCAGCGTCCCATCAAAAATGAAAAATTTTTTGAAAACTACAAGTCTCATGCGTTTTAGTGGTGAAATAATAATATCAAAAATTGTTCGGGAAATGAGTTTACTCCCTGGGTACTTTCTTTGTATACTTTTGACTATACGGGCCAAGCCCGGGATTTACGGGAAATCGCTGGTTTTCGTTTGCCGACGATTAAACCTCTTTCATTAAGTGTTTCATCAAAAAGGAAAACACTTTTGAAAACTACAAGTCTCATGCGTTTTAGTGGTGAAAAAATAATTTAAAAAATCGTTCGGAAAATGAGTTTACTTCCTGGGTACTTTCTTTGTATACTTTTGACTATACGGGCCAAGCCCGGGATTTACGGGAAATGGCGGGTTTTCGTTTGCCGGCGATTAAACTTCTTTTATTCAGCGTCCCATCAAAAATAAAAACATTTTTGAAAACTACAAATCTCATGCGTTTTAGTGGTGAAAAAATAATATCAAAAATCGTTCGGGAAATGAGTTTACTCCCTGGGCACTTTCTTTGTATACTTTTGACTGTACGGGCCAAGCCCGGGATTTACCGGAAATCGCTGGTTTTCGTTTGCCGACGATTAAACCTCTTTTATTAAGCGTTTCATCAAAAATGAAAACACTTTTGAAAACTACAAGTCTCATGCGTTTTAGTAGTGAAAAAGTAATTTAAAAAATCGTTCGTAAAATGAGTTTACTCCCTGGGTACTTTCTTTATATACATTCAACTATACGTGCCAAGCCCGGGATTTACGGGAAATCGCGGGTTTTCGTTTGCCGGCGATTAAACTTCTTTTATTCAGCGTCTCATCAAAAATGAAAACAAGTTTGAAAACTACAAGTCTCATGCGTTTTAGTGGTGAAAATATAATTTAAAAAATCGTTCGGGAAATAAGTTTACACCCTGGGTACTTTATTTGTATACTTTTGACTATACGGACCAAGCCCGGTATTTACGGAAAATCGCGGGTTTTCGTTTGCCGGCGATTAAACTTCTTTTATTCAGCCTCTCATCAAAAATGAAAACATTTTTGAAAACTACAAGTCTTATGCGTTTTAGTGGTGAAAAAATAATTTAAAAAATCGTTCTGGAAATGAGTTTACTCACAGGGTACTTTCTTTGTATACATTGGACTATACGGGCCAAGCCCTGGATTTGCGGAAAATCGCGAGTTTTCGTTTGCCGGCGATTAAACCTCTTTCATTAAGCGTCTTATCAAAAATGAAAACATTTTTGAAAACTACAAGTCTCATGCGTTTTAGTGGTGAAAACATAATTTAAAAAATCATTCGGGAAATGAGTTTACTCCCTGGGTACTTTCTTTGTATACTTTTGACTATACGGGCCGAGTCCGGGATTTACAAGAAATCGCGGGTTTTCGTTTGCCGGCGATTAAACTTCTTTTATTCAGCGTCCCATCAAAAATGAAAAAATTTTTGAAAACTACAAGTCTCATGCGTTTTAGTGGTGAAATAATAATATCAAAAATTGTTCGGGAAATGAGTTTACTCCCTGGGTACTTTCTTTGTATACTTTTGACTATACGGGCCAAGCCCGGGATTTACGGGAAATCGCTGGTTTTCGTTTGCCGACGATTAAACCTCTTTCATTAAGTGTTTCATCAAAAAGGAAAACACTTTTGAAAACTACAAGTCTCATGCGTTTTAGTGGTGAAAAAATAATTTAAAAAATCGTTCGGAAAATGAGTTTACTTCCTGGGTACTTTCTTTGTATACTTTTGACTATACGGGCCAAGCCCGGGATTTACGGGAAATGGCGGGTTTTCGTTTGCCGGCGATTAAACTTCTTTTAAACAGCGTCTCATCAAAAATGAAAACATTTTTGAAAACTACAAGTCTCATGGGCTTTAGTGGTTAAATAATAATTTAAAAAATCGTTCGGGAAATGAGTTTACTCCCTGGGTACTTTTTTGTATACTTTTGACTTTAAAGGCTGAGTCCGGGATTTACGGGAAATCGCAGGTTTTCGTTTGCCGGCGATTAAACTTCTTTTATTCAGCGTCTCATCAAAAATGAAAACATTTTTGAAAACTACAAGTCTCATGCGTTTTAGTGGTGAAAAAATAATATCAAAAATCGTTCGGGAAATGAGTTTACTCCCTGGGTACTTTCTTTGTATACTTTTGACTATACGGGCAAAGCCCGGGATTTACGGGAAATGGCGGGTTTTCGTTTGCCGGCGATTAAACTTCTTTTAATCAGCGTCTCATCAAAAATGAAAACATTTTTAAAAACTACAAGTCTCATGAGATTTAGTGGTGAAATAATAATTTAAAAAATCGTTCTGGAAATGAGTTTACTCACAGGGTACTTTCTTTATATACATTCCACTATACGGGACAAGCCCGGGACTTACGGGAAATCGCGGGTTTTCGTTTGCCGGCGATTAAACCTCTTTCATTAAGCGTCTCATTAAAAATGAAAACATTTTTGAAAACTACGAGTCTCATACGTTCCAGTGGTGCAGAAATAATTGGAAAAATCGTTCGGGAAATCAGTTTACTCATTGGGTACTTTCTTTATATACATTCAACTATACGTGCCAAGCCCGGGATTTACGGGAATGCTCGGGTTTTCGTTTGCCGGCGATTAAACTTCTTTTACTGAGCGTCTCATCAAAAATGAAAACATTTTTGAAAACTACAAGTCTCATGCGTTTTAGTGGTGAAAAAATAATTTAAAAAATCGTTCGGGAAATGACTTTACTCCCTGTGTACTTTCTTTGTATACATTTGCCTACACGGGCCAAGCCCGGGATTTACGGGAAATGGCGGGTTTTCGTTTGCCGGCGATTAAACTTCTTTTAATCAGCGTCTCATCAAAAATGAAAACATTTTTGAAAACTACAAGTCTCATGGGCTTTAGTGGTTAAATAATAATTTAAAAAATCGTTCGGGAAATGAGTTTACTCCCTGGGTACTTTCTTTGTATACATTCGACTATACGGGACAAGCCCGGGATTTACGGGAAATCGCAGGTTTTCGTTTGCCGGCGATTAAACCTCTTTCATTAAGCGTCTCATTAAAAATGAAAACATTTTTGAGAACTACAAGTGTCATTCGTTCTAGTGGTGCAGAAATAATTTGAAAAATCGTTCGGGAAATCAGTTTACTCCTTGGGTACTTTCTTTATATACATTCAACTATACGTGCCAAGCCCGGGATTTACGGGAAATCGCGGGTTTTCGTTTGCCGGCGATTAAACTTCTTTTATTCAGCGTCTCATCAAAAATGAAAACAAGTTTGAAAACTACAAGTCTCATGCGTTTTAGTGGTGAAAATATAATTTAAAAAATCGTTCGGGAAATAAGTTTACTCCCTGGGTACTTTCTTTGTATACTTTTGACTATATGGGCCAAGCCCGGGATTTACGGGAAATCGCGGGTTTTCGTTTGCCGGCGATTAAACTTCTTTTATTCAGCCTCTCATCAAAAATGAAAACATTTTTGAAAACTACAAGTCTTATGCGTTTTAGTGGTGAAAAAATAATTTAAAAAATCGTTCTCGAAATGAGTTTACTCACAGGGTACTTTCTTTGTATACATTGGACTATACGGACCAAGCCCGGGATTTGCGGAAAATCGCGGGTTTTCGTTTGCCGGCGATTAAACCTCTTTCATTAAGCGTCTCATCACAAATGAAAACATTTTTGAAAACTACAAGTCTCATGCATTTTAGTGGTGAAAAAATCATTTAAAAAATCGTTCGGGAAATGAGTTTACTCCCTGGGTACTTTCTTTGTATACTTTTGACTATACGGGCCGAGTCCGGGATTTACAAGAAATCGCGGGTTTTCGTTTGCCGGCGATTAAACTTCTTTTATTCAGCGTCCCATCAAAAATGAAAAAATTTTTGAAAACTACAAGTCTCATGCGTTTTAGTGGTGAAATAATAATATCAAAAATTGTTCGGGAAATGAGTTTACTCCCTGGGTACTTTCTTTGTATACTTTTGACTATACGGGCCAAGCCCGGGATTTACGGGAAATCGCTGGTTTTCGTTTGCCGACGATTAAACCTCTTTCATTAAGTGTTTCATCAAAAAGGAAAACACTTTTGAAAACTACAAGTCTCATGCGTTTTAGTGGTGAAAAAATAATTTAAAAAATCGTTCGGAAAATGAGTTTACTTCCTGGGTACTTTCTTTGTATACTTTTGACTATACGGGCCAAGCCCGGGATTTACGGGAAATGGCGGGTTTTCGTTTGCCGGCGATTAAACTTCTTTTAAACAGCGTCTCATCAAAAATGAAAACATTTTTGAAAACTACAAGTCTCATGGGCTTTAGTGGTTAAATAATAATTTAAAAAATCGTTCGGGAAATGAGTTTACTCCCTGGGTACTTTTTTGTATACTTTTGACTTTAAAGGCTGAGTCCGGGATTTACGGGAAATCGCAGGTTTTCGTTTGCCGGCGATTAAACTTCTTTTATTCAGCGTCTCATCAAAAATGAAAACATTTTTGAAAACTACAAGTCTCATGCGTTTTAGTGGTGAAAAAATAATATCAAAAATCGTTCGGGAAATGAGTTTACTCCCTGGGTACTTTCTTTGTATACTTTTGACTATACGGGCAAAGCCCGGGATTTACGGGAAATGGCGGGTTTTCGTTTGCCGGCGATTAAACTTCTTTTAATCAGCGTCTCATCAAAAATGAAAACATTTTTAAAAACTACAAGTCTCATGAGATTTAGTGGTGAAATAATAATTTAAAAAATCGTTCTGGAAATGAGTTTACTCACAGGGTACTTTCTTTATATACATTCCACTATACGGGACAAGCCCGGGACTTACGGGAAATCGCGGGTTTTCGTTTGCCGGCGATTAAACCTCTTTCATTAAGCGTCTCATTAAAAATGAAAACATTTTTGAAAACTACGAGTCTCATACGTTCCAGTGGTGCAGAAATAATTGGAAAAATCGTTCGGGAAATCAGTTTACTCATTGGGTACTTTCTTTATATACATTCAACTATACGTGCCAAGCCCGGGATTTACGGGAATGCTCGGGTTTTCGTTTGCCGGCGATTAAACTTCTTTTACTGAGCGTCTCATCAAAAATGAAAACATTTTTGAAAACTACAAGTCTCATGCGTTTTAGTGGTGAAAAAATAATTTAAAAAATCGTTCGGGAAATGACTTTACTCCCTGTGTACTTTCTTTGTATACATTTGCCTACACGGGCCAAGCCCGGGATTTACGGGAAATGGCGGGTTTTCGTTTGCCGGCGATTAAACTTCTTTTAATCAGCGTCTCATCAAAAATGAAAACATTTTTGAAAACTACAAGTCTCATGGGCTTTAGTGGTTAAATAATAATTTAAAAAATCGTTCGGGAAATGAGTTTACTCCCTGGGTACTTTCTTTGTATACATTCGACTATACGGGACAAGCCCGGGATTTACGGGAAATCGCAGGTTTTCGTTTGCCGGCGATTAAACCTCTTTCATTAAGCGTCTCATTAAAAATGAAAACATTTTTGAGAACTACAAGTCTCATTCGTTCTAGTGGTGCAGAAATAATTTGAAAAATCGTTCGGGAAATCAGTTTACTCCTTGGGTACTTTCTTTATATACATTCAACTATACGTGCCAAGCCCGGGATTTACGGGAAATCGCGGGTTTTCGTTTGCCGGCGATTAAACTTCTTTTATTCAGCGTCTCATCAAAAATGAAAACAAGTTTGAAAACTACAAGTCTCATGCGTTTTAGTGGTGAAAATATAATTTAAAAAATCGTTCGGGAAATAAGTTTACTCCCTGGGTACTTTCTTTGTATACTTTTGACTATATGGGCCAAGCCCGGGATTTACGGGAAATCGCGGGTTTTCGTTTGCCGGCGATTAAACTTCTTTTATTCAGCCTCTCATCAAAAATGAAAACATTTTTGAAAACTACAAGTCTTATGCGTTTTAGTGGTGAAAAAATAATTTAAAAAATCGTTCTGGAAATGAGTTTACTCACAGGGTACTTTCTTTGTATACATTGGACTATACGGACCAAGCCCGGGATTTGCGGAAAATCGCGGGTTTTCGTTTGCCGGCGATTAAACCTCTTTCATTAAGCGTCTCATCACAAATGAAAACATTTTTGAAAACTACAAGTCTCATGCATTTTAGTGGTGAAAAAATCATTTAAAAAATCGTTCGGGAAATGAGTTTACTCCCTGGGTACTTTCTTTGTATACTTTTGACTATACGGGCCGAGTCCGGGATTTACAAGAAATCGCGGGTTTTCGTTTGCCGGCGATTAAACTTCTTTTATTCAGCGTCCCATCAAAAATGAAAACATTTTTGAAAACTACAAATCTCATGCGTTTTAATGGTGAAAAAATAATATCAAAAATCGTTCTGGAAATGAGTTTACTCACAGGGTACTTTCTTTGTATACTTTTGACTATACGGGCCGAGTCTGGGATTTACGGGAAATCGCAGGTTTTCGTTTGCCGGCGATTAAACTTCTTTTATTCAGCGTCTCATCAAAAATGAAAACATTTTTGAAAACTACAAGTCTCATGCGATTTAGTGGTGAAAAGATAATTTAAAAAATCGCTCTGGAAATGAGTTTACTCACAGGGTACTTTCTTTGTATACATTCGACTATGCGGGACAAGCCCGGGATTTACGGGAAATCGCAGGTTTTCGTTTGCCAGCGATTAAACCTCTTTCATTATGCGTCTCATTAAAAATGAAAACATTTTTGAGAACTACAAGTCTCATTCGTTCTAGTGGTGCAGAAATAATTTGAAAAATCGTTCAGGAAATCAGTTTACTCATTGGGTACTTTCTTTATATACATTCAACTATACCGGCCAAGCCCGGGATTTACGGGAAATCGCAGGTTTTCGTTTGCCGGCGATTAAACTTCTTTTATTCAGCGTCTCATCAAAAATGAAAACATTTTTGAAAACTACAAGTCTTATGCGTTTTAGTGGTGAAAAAATAATTTAAAAAATCGTTCTGGAAATGAGTTTACTCACAGGGTACTTTCTTTGTATACTTTTGACTATACGGGCCGAGTCTGGCATTTACGGGAAATCGCAGGTTTTCGTTTGCCGGCGATTAAACTTCTTTTATTCAGCGTCTCATTAAAAATGAAATCGTTTTTGAAAACTACAAGTCTTATGCGTTTTAGTGGTGAAAAAATAATTTAAAAAATCGTTCTGGAAATGAGTTTACTCACAGGGTACTTTCTTTGTACACATTCGACTATACGGGACAAGCCCGGGATTTACGGGAAATCGCAGGTTTTCGTTTGCCGGCGATTAAACCTCTTTCATTAAGCGTCTCATTAAAAATGAAAACATTTTTGAGAACTACAAGTCTCATTCGTTCTAGTGGTGCAGAAATAATTTGAAAAATCGTTCGGGAAATCAGTTTACTCCTTTGGTACTTTCTTTATATACATTCAACTATACGTGCCAAGCCCGGGATTTACGGGAAATCGCGGGTTTTCGTTTGCCGGCGATTAAACTTCTTTTATTCAGCGTCTCATCAAAAATGAAAACAAGTTTGAAAACTACAAGTCTCATGCGTTTTAGTGGTGAAAATATAATTTAAAAAATCGTTCGGGAAATGAGTTTACTCACAGGGTACTTTCTTTGTACACATTCGAATATACGGGACAAGCCCGGGATTTACGGGAAATCGCAGGTTTTCGTTTGCCGGCGATTAAACCTCTTTCATTAAGCGTCTCATTAAAAATGAAAACATTTTTGAGAACTACAAGTCTCATTCGTTCTAGTGGTGCAGAAATAATTTGAAAAATCGTTCGGGAAATCAGTTTACTCCTTTGGTACTTTCTTTATATACATTCAACTATACGTGCCAAGCCCGGGATTTACGGGAAATCGCGGGTTTTCGTTTGCCGGCGATTAAACTTCTTTTATTCAGCGTCTCATCAAAAATGAAAACATTTTTGAAAACTACAAGTCTTATGCGTTTTAGTGGTGAAAAAATAATTTAAAAAATCGTTCTGGAAATGAGTTTACTCACAGGGTACTTTCTTTGTATACTTTTGACTATACGGGCCGAGTCTGGCATTTACGGGAAATCGCAGGTTTTCGTTTGCCGGCGATTAAACTTCTTTTATTCAGCGTCTCATTAAAAATGAAATCGTTTTTGAAAACTACAAGTCTTATGCGTTTTAGTGGTGAAAAAATAATTTAAAAAATCGTTCTGGAAATGAGTTTACTCACAGCGTACTTTCTTTGTACACATTCGACTATACGGGACAAGCCCGGGATTTACGGGAAATCGCAGGTTTTCGTTTGCCGGCGATTAAACCTCTTTCATTAAGCGTCTCATTAAAAATGAAAACATTTTTGAGAACTACAAGTCTCATTCGTTCTAGTGGTGCAGAAATAATTTGAAAAATCGTTCGGGAAATCAGTTTACTCCTTTGGTACTTTCTTTATATACATTCAACTATACGTGCCAAGCCCGGGATTTACGGGAAATCGCGGGTTTTCGTTTGCCGGCGATTAAACTTCTTTTATTCAGCGTCTCATCAAAAATGAAAACATTTTTGAAAACTACAAGTCTCATGCGTTTTAGTGGTGAAAAAATAATATCAAAAATCGTTCGGGAAATGAGTTTACTCCCTGGGTACTTTCTTTGTATACTTTTGACTATACGGGCAAAGCCCGGGATTTACGGGAAATGGCGGGTTTTCGTTTGCCGGCGATTAAACTTCTTTTAATCAGCGTCTCATCAAAAATGAAAACATTTTTAAAAACTACAAGTCTCATGAGATTTAGTGGTGAAATAATAATTTAAAAAATCGTTCTGGAAATGAGTTTACTCACAGGGTACTTTCTTTATATACATTCCACTATACGGGACAAGCCCGGGACTTACGGGAAATCGCGGGTTTTCGTTTGCCGGCGATTAAACCTCTTTCATTAAGCGTCTCATTAAAAATGAAAACATTTTTGAAAACTACGAGTCTCATACGTTCCAGTGGTGCAGAAATAATTGGAAAAATCGTTCGGGAAATCAGTTTACTCATTGGGTACTTTCTTTATATACATTCAACTATACGTGCCAAGCCCGGGATTTACGGGAATGCTCGGGTTTTCGTTTGCCGGCGATTAAACTTCTTTTACTGAGCGTCTCATCAAAAATGAAAACATTTTTGAAAACTACAAGTCTCATGCGTTTTAGTGGTGAAAAAATAATTTAAAAAATCGTTCGGGAAATGACTTTACTCCCTGTGTACTTTCTTTGTATACATTTGCCTACACGGGCCAAGCCCGGGATTTACGGGAAATGGCGGGTTTTCGTTTGCCGGCGATTAAACTTCTTTTAATCAGCGTCTCATCAAAAATGAAAACATTTTTGAAAACTACAAGTCTCATGGGCTTTAGTGGTTAAATAATAATTTAAAAAATCGTTCGGGAAATGAGTTTACTCCCTGGGTACTTTCTTTGTATACATTCGACTATACGGGACAAGCCCGGGATTTACGGGAAATCGCAGGTTTTCGTTTGCCGGCGATTAAACCTCTTTCATTAAGCGTCTCATTAAAAATGAAAACATTTTTGAGAACTACAAGTCTCATTCGTTCTAGTGGTGCAGAAATAATTTGAAAAATCGTTCGGGAAATCAGTTTACTCCTTGGGTACTTTCTTTATATACATTCAACTATACGTGCCAAGCCCGGGATTTACGGGAAATCGCGGGTTTTCGTTTGCCGGCGATTAAACTTCTTTTATTCAGCGTCTCATCAAAAATGAAAACAAGTTTGAAAACTACAAGTCTCATGCGTTTTAGTGGTGAAAATATAATTTAAAAAATCGTTCGGGAAATAAGTTTACTCCCTGGGTACTTTCTTTGTATACTTTTGACTATATGGGCCAAGCCCGGGATTTACGGGAAATCGCGGGTTTTCGTTTGCCGGCGATTAAACTTCTTTTATTCAGCCTCTCATCAAAAATGAAAACATTTTTGAAAACTACAAGTCTTATGCGTTTTAGTGGTGAAAAAATAATTTAAAAAATCGTTCTGGAAATGAGTTTACTCACAGGGTACTTTCTTTGTATACATTGGACTATACGGACCAAGCCCGGGATTTGCGGAAAATCGCGGGTTTTCGTTTGCCGGCGATTAAACCTCTTTCATTAAGCGTCTCATCACAAATGAAAACATTTTTGAAAACTACAAGTCTCATGCATTTTAGTGGTGAAAAAATCATTTAAAAAATCGTTCGGGAAATGAGTTTACTCCCTGGGTACTTTCTTTGTATACTTTTGACTATACGGGCCGAGTCCGGGATTTACAAGAAATCGCGGGTTTTCGTTTGCCGGCGATTAAACTTCTTTTATTCAGCGTCCCATCAAAAATGAAAACATTTTTGAAAACTACAAATCTCATGCGTTTTAATGGTGAAAAAATAATATCAAAAATCGTTCTGGAAATGAGTTTACTCACAGGGTACTTTCTTTGTATACTTTTGACTATACGGGCCGAGTCTGGGATTTACGGGAAATCGCAGGTTTTCGTTTGCCGGCGATTAAACTTCTTTTATTCAGCGTCTCATCAAAAATGAAAACATTTTTGAAAACTACAAGTCTCATGCGATTTAGTGGTGAAAAGATAATTTAAAAAATCGCTCTGGAAATGAGTTTACTCACAGGGTACTTTCTTTGTATACATTCGACTATGCGGGACAAGCCCGGGATTTACGGGAAATCGCAGGTTTTCGTTTGCCAGCGATTAAACCTCTTTCATTATGCGTCTCATTAAAAATGAAAACATTTTTGAGAACTACAAGTCTCATTCGTTCTAGTGGTGCAGAAATAATTTGAAAAATCGTTCAGGAAATCAGTTTACTCATTGGGTACTTTCTTTATATACATTCAACTATACCGGCCAAGCCCGGGATTTACGGGAAATCGCAGGTTTTCGTTTGCCGGCGATTAAACTTCTTTTATTCAGCGTCTCATCAAAAATGAAAACATTTTTGAAAACTACAAGTCTTATGCGTTTTAGTGGTGAAAAAATAATTTAAAAAATCGTTCTGGAAATGAGTTTACTCACAGGGTACTTTCTTTGTATACTTTTGACTATACGGGCCGAGTCTGGCATTTACGGGAAATCGCAGGTTTTCGTTTGCCGGCGATTAAACTTCTTTTATTCAGCGTCTCATTAAAAATGAAATCGTTTTTGAAAACTACAAGTCTTATGCGTTTTAGTGGTGAAAAAATAATTTAAAAAATCGTTCTGGAAATGAGTTTACTCACAGGGTACTTTCTTTGTACACATTCGACTATACGGGACAAGCCCGGGATTTACGGGAAATCGCAGGTTTTCGTTTGCCGGCGATTAAACCTCTTTCATTAAGCGTCTCATTAAAAATGAAAACATTTTTGAGAACTACAAGTCTCATTCGTTCTAGTGGTGCAGAAATAATTTGAAAAATCGTTCGGGAAATCAGTTTACTCCTTTGGTACTTTCTTTATATACATTCAACTATACGTGCCAAGCCCGGGATTTACGGGAAATCGCGGGTTTTCGTTTGCCGGCGATTAAACTTCTTTTATTCAGCGTCTCATCAAAAATGAAAACAAGTTTGAAAACTACAAGTCTCATGCGTTTTAGTGGTGAAAATATAATTTAAAAAATCGTTCGGGAAATGAGTTTACTCACAGGGTACTTTCTTTGTACACATTCGAATATACGGGACAAGCCCGGGATTTACGGGAAATCGCAGGTTTTCGTTTGCCGGCGATTAAACCTCTTTCATTAAGCGTCTCATTAAAAATGAAAACATTTTTGAGAACTACAAGTCTCATTCGTTCTAGTGGTGCAGAAATAATTTGAAAAATCGTTCGGGAAATCAGTTTACTCCTTTGGTACTTTCTTTATATACATTCAACTATACGTGCCAAGCCCGGGATTTACGGGAAATCGCGGGTTTTCGTTTGCCGGCGATTAAACTTCTTTTATTCAGCGTCTCATCAAAAATGAAAACATTTTTGAAAACTACAAGTCTTATGCGTTTTAGTGGTGAAAAAATAATTTAAAAAATCGTTCTGGAAATGAGTTTACTCACAGGGTACTTTCTTTGTATACTTTTGACTATACGGGCCGAGTCTGGCATTTACGGGAAATCGCAGGTTTTCGTTTGCCGGCGATTAAACTTCTTTTATTCAGCGTCTCATTAAAAATGAAATCGTTTTTGAAAACTACAAGTCTTATGCGTTTTAGTGGTGAAAAAATAATTTAAAAAATCGTTCTGGAAATGAGTTTACTCACAGCGTACTTTCTTTGTACACATTCGACTATACGGGACAAGCCCGGGATTTACGGGAAATCGCAGGTTTTCGTTTGCCGGCGATTAAACCTCTTTCATTAAGCGTCTCATTAAAAATGAAAACATTTTTGAGAACTACAAGTCTCATTCGTTCTAGTGGTGCAGAAATAATTTGAAAAATCGTTCGGGAAATCAGTTTACTCCTTTGGTACTTTCTTTATATACATTCAACTATACGTGCCAAGCCCGGGATTTACGGGAAATCGCGGGTTTTCGTTTGCCGGCGATTAAACTTCTTTTATTCAGCGTCTCATCAAAAATGAAAACAAGTTTGAAAACTACCAGTCTCATGCGTTTTAGTGGTGAAAATATAATTTAAAAAATCGTTCGGGAAATGAGTTTACTCACAGGGTACTTTCTTTGTACACATTCGACTATACGGGACAAGCCCGGGATTTACGGGAAATCGCAGGTTTTCGTTTGCCGGCGATTAAACCTCTTTCATTAAGCGTCTCATTAAAAATGAAAACATTTTTGAGAACTACAAGTCTCATTCGTTCTAGTGGTGCAGAAATAATTTGAAAAATCGTTCGGGAAATCAGTTTACTCCTTTGGTACTTTCTTTATATACATTCAACTATACGTGCCAAGCCCGGGATTTACGGGAAATCGCGGGTTTTCGTTTGCCGGCGATTAAACTTCTTTTATTCAGCGTCTCATCAAAAATGAAAACAAGTTTGAAAACTACAAGTCTCATGCGTTTTAGTGGTGAAAATATAATTTAAAAAATCGTTCGGGAAATAAGTTTACTCCCTGGGTACTTTCTTTGTATACTTTTGACTATACGGGCCAAGCCCGGGATTTACGGGAAATCGCGGGTTTTCGTTTGCCGGCGATTAAACTTCTTTTATTCAGCCTCTCATCAAAAATGAAAACATTTTTGAAAACTACAAGTCTTATGCGTTTTAGTGGTGAAAAAATAATTTAAAAAATCGTTCTGGAAATGAGTTTACTCACAGGGTACTTTCTTTGTATACATTGGACTATACGGACCAAGCCCGGGATTTGCGGAAAATTGCGGGTTTTCGTTTGCCGGCGATTAAACTTCTTTTATTCAGCGTCTCATCAAAAATGAAAACAAGTTTAAAAACTACAAGTCTCATGCGTTTTAGTGGTGAAAAAATAATTTAAAAAATCGTTCGGGAAATAAGTTTACTCCCTGGGTACTTTCTTTTTATACTTTTGACTATACGGGCTAAGCCCGGGATTTACGGGAAATCGCGGGTTTTCGTTTGCCGGCGATTAAACTTCTTTTATTCAGCGTCTCATCAAAAATGAAAACATTTTTGAAAACTACAAGTCTTATGCGTTTTAGTGGTGAAAAAATAATTTAAAAAATCGTTCTGGAAATGAGTTTACTCACAGGGTACTTTCTTTGTATACTTTTGACTATACGGGCCGAGTCTGGCATTTACGGGAAATCGCAGGTTTTCGTTTGCCGGCGATTAAACTTCTTTTATTCAGCGTCTCATTAAAAATGAAATCGTTTTTGAAAACTACAAGTCTTATGCGTTTTAGTGGTGAAAAAATAATTTAAAAAATCGTTCTGGAAATGAGTTTACTCACAGGGTACTTTCTTTGTACACATTCGACTATACGGGACAAGCCCGGGATTTACGGGAAATCGCGGGTTTTCGTTTGCCGGCGATTAAGCTTCTTTTATTCAGCGTCTCATCAAAAATGAAAACATTTTTGAAAACTACAAGTCTTATGCGTTTTAGAGGTGAAAAAATAATTTAAAAAATCGCTCTGGAAATGAGTATGCTCACAGGGTACATTCTTTGTATACATTCGACTATGCGGGCCAAGCCCGGGATTTGCGGAAAATCGCAGGTTTTCGTTTGCCGGCGATTAAACCTCTTTCATTAAGCGTCTCATCAAAAATGAAAACATTTTTAAAAACTACAAGTCTCATGGGCTTTAGTGGTGAAATAATAATTTGAAAAATCGTTCGGGAAATGAGTTTACTCCCTGGGTACTTTCTTTGTATACTTTTGACTATACCGGCCGAGTCTGGGATTTACGGGAAATCGCAGGTTTTCGTTTGCCGGCGATTAAACTTCTTTTATTCAGCGTCTCCTCAAAAATGAAAACAAGTTTGAAAACTACAAGTCTCATGCGTTTTAGTGGTGAAAATATAATTTAAAAAATCGTTCGGGAAATAAGTTTACTCCCTGGGTACTTTCTTTGTATACTTTTGACTATACGGGCCAAGCCCGGGATTTACGGGAAAACGCGGGTTTTCGTTTGCCGGCGATTAAACTTCTTTTATTCAGCCTCTCATCAAAAATGAAAACATTTTTGAAAACTACAAGTCTCATGCGTTTTAGTGGTGAAAAAATAATTTAAAAAATCGTTCGGGAAATGAGTTTACTCCCTGGGTACTTTCTTTGTATACTTTTGACTATACGGGCCAAGCCCGGGATTTACAAGAAATCGCGGGTTTTCGTTTGCCGGCGATTAAACTTCTTTTATTCAGCGTCCCATCAAAAATGAAAACATTTTTGAAAACTACAAGTCTCATGCGTTTTAGTGGTGAAAAAATAATATCAAAAATCGTTCGGGAAATGAGTTTACTCCCTGGGTACTTTCTTTGTATACTTTTGACTATACGGGCCAAGCCCGGGATTTACGGGAAATCGCTGGTTTTCGTTTGCCGACGATTAAACTTCTTTCATTAAGCGTTTCATCAAAAATGAAAACACTTTTGAAAACTACAAGTCTCATGCGCTTTAGTGGTGAAAAAATAATATCAAAAATCGTTCGGGAAATGAGTTTACTCCCTGGGTACTTTCTTTGTATACTTTTGACTATACGGGCCAAGCCCGGGATTTACGGGAAATCGCTGGTTTCCGTTTGCCGACGATTAAACCTCTTTCACTAAGCGTTTCATCAAAAATGAAAACACTTTTGAAAACTACAAGTCTCATGCGTTTTAGTGGTGAAAAAATAATTTAAAAAATCGTTCGGAAAATGAGTTTACTCCCTGGGTACTTTCTTTGTATACTTTTGACTATACGGGCCAAGCCCGGGATTTACGGGAAATGGCGGGTTTTCGTTTGCCGGCGATTAAACTTCTTTTAATCAGCGTCTCATCAAAAATGAAAACATTTTTGAAAACTACAAGTCTCATGGGCTTTAGTGGTTAAATAATAATTTAAAAAATCTTTGGGGAAATGAGTTTACTCCCTGGGTACTTTTTTGTATACTTTTGACTTTAAAGGCTGAGTCCGGGATTTACGGGAAATCGCAGGTTTTCGTTTGCCGGCGATTAAACTTCTTTTATTCAGCGTCTCATCAAAAATGAAAACATTTTTAAAAACTACAAGTCTCATGGGCTTTAGTGGTGAAATAATAATTTAAAAAATCGTTCGGGAAATGAGTTTACTCCCTGGGTACTTTCTTTGTATACTTTTGACTATACGGGCCGAGTCTGGGATTTACGGGAAATCGCAGGTTTTCGTTTGCCGGCGATTAAACTTCTTTTATTCAGCGTCTCATCAAAAATGAAAACATTTTTGAAAACTACAAGTCTCATGCGATTTAGTGGTGAAAAGATAATTTAAAAAATCGTTCGGGAAATGAGTTTACTCACAGGGCACTTTCTTTATATACATTCCACTATACGGAAAAGGCCGGGATTTACGGGAAATCGCGGGTTTTCGTTTGCCGGCGATTAAACCTCTTTCATTAAGCGTCTCATTAAAAATGAAAACATTTTTGAAAACTACGAGTCTCATACGTTCTAGTGGTGCAGAAATAATTGGAAAAATCGTTCGGGAAATCAGTTTACTCATTGGGTACTTTCTTTATATACATTCAACTATACGTGCCAAGCCCGGGATTTACGGGAATGCTCGGGTTTTCGTTTGCCGGCGATTAAACTTCTTTTACTGAGCGTCTCATCAAAAATGAAAACATGTTTGAAAACTACAAGTCTCATGCGTTTTAGTGGTGAAAAAATAATTTAAAAAATCGTTCGGGAAATGACTTTACTCCCTGTGTACTTTCTTTGTATACATTTGACTACACGGGCCAAGCCCGGGATTTACGGGAAATGGCGGGTTTTCGTTTGCCGGCGATTAAACTTCTTTTAATCAGCGTCTCATCAAAAATGAAAACATTTTTGAAAACTACAAGTCTCATGGGTTTTAGTGGTTAAATAATAATTTAAAAAATCGTTCGGGAAATGAGTTTACTCCCTGGGTACTTCCTTTATATACATTCAACTATACGTGCCAAGCCCGGGATTTACGGGAAATCGCGGGTTTTCGTTTGCCGGCGATTAAACTTCTTTTGTTCAGCGTCTCATCAAAAATGAAAACAAGTTTGAAAACTACAAGTCTCATGCGTTTTAGTGGTGAAAATATAATTTAAAAAATCGTTCGGGAAATAAGTTTACTCCCTGGGTACTTTCTTTGTATACTTTTGACTATACGGGCCAAGCCCGGGATTTACGGGAAATCGCGGGTTTTCGTTTGCCGGCGATTAAACTTCTTTTATTCAGCCTCTCATCAAAAATGAAAACATTTTTGAAAACTACAAGTCTTATGCGTTTTAGTGGTGAAAAAATAATTTAAAAAATCGTTCTGGAAATGAGTTTACTCACAGGGTACTTTCTTTTTATACATTGGACTATACGGGCCAAACCCGGGATTTGCGGAAAATCGCGGGTTTTTGTTTGCCGGCGATTAAACCTCTTTCATTAAGCGTCTCATCAAAAATGAAAACATTTTTGAAAACTACAAGTCTCATGCATTTTAGTGGTGAAAAAATAATTTAAAAAATCGTTCAGGAAATGAGTTTACTCCCTGGGTACTTTCTTTGTATACATTCGACTATACGGGACAAGCCCGGGATTTACGGGAAATCGCAGGTTTTCGTTTGCCGGCGATTAAACCTCTTTCATTAAGCGTCTCATTAAAAATGAAAACATTTTTGAGAACTATAAGTCTCATTCGTTCTAGTGGTGCAGAAATAATTTGAAAAATCGTTCGGGAAATCAGTTTACTCCTTGGGTACTTTCTTTATATACATTCAACTATACGTGCCAAGCCCGGGATTTACGGGAAATCGCGGGTTTTCGTTTGCCGGCGATTAAACTTCTTTTATTCAGCGTCTCATCAAAAATGAAAACAAGTTTGAAAACTACAAGTCTCATGCGTTTTAGTGGTGAAAATATAATTTAAAAAATCGTTCGGGAAATAAGTTTACTCCCTGGGTACTTTCTTTGTATACTTTTGACTATACGGGCCAAGCCCGGGATTAACGGGAAATCGCGGGTTTTCGTTTGCCGGCGATTAAACTTCTTTTATTCAGCCTCTCATCAAAAATGAAAACATTTTTGAAAACTACAAGTCTTATGCGTTTTAGTGGTGAAAAAATAATTTAAAAAATCGTTCTGGAAATGAGTTTACTCACAGGGTACTTTCTTTGTATACATTGGACTATACGGGCCAAACCCGGGATTTGCGGAAAATCGCGGGTTTTCGTTTGCCGGCGATTAAACCTCTTTCATTAAGCGTCTCATCAAAAATGAAAACATTTTTGAAAACTACAAGTCTCATGCATTTTAGTGGTGAAAAAATAATTTAAAAAATCGTTCGGGAAATGAGTTTACTCCCTGGGTACTTTCTATACGGGCCGAGTCCGGGATTTACAAGAAATCGCGGGTTTTCGTTTGCCGACGATTAAACCTCTTTCATTAAGCGTTTCATCAAAAATGAAAACACTTTTGAAAACTACAAGTCTCATGCGTTTTAGTGGTGAAAAAATAATTTAAAAAATCGTTCGGAAAATGAGTTTACTCCCTGGGTACTTTCTTTGTATACTTTTGACTATACGGGCCAAGCCCGGGATTTACGGGAAATGGCGGGTTTTCGTTTGCCGGCGATTAAACTTCTTTTAATCAGCGTCTCATCAAAAATGAAAACACTTTTGAAAACTACAAGTCTCATGGGCTTTAGTGGTTAAATAGTAATTTAAAAAATCGTTCGGGAAATGAGTTTACTCCCTGGGAACTTTTTTGTATACTTTTGACTTTAAAGGCTGAGTCCGGGATTTACGGGAAATCGCAGGTTTTCGTTTGCCGGCGATTAAACCTCTTTCATTGAGCGTCTCATCAAAAATGAAAACATTTTTGAAAACTACAAGTCTCATGCATTTTAGTGGTGAAAAAATAATTTAAGAAATCGTTCGGGAAATGAGTTTACTCCCTGGGTACTTTCTTTGTATACTTTTGACTATACGGGCCGAGTCAGGGATTTACAAGAAATCGCGGGTTTTCGTTTGCCGGTGATTAAACTTCTTTTATTCAGCGTCCCATCAAAAATGAAAACATTTTTGAAAACTACAAATCTCATGCGTTTTAGTGGTGAAAAAATAATATCAAAAATCGTTCGGGAAATGAGTTTACTCCCTGGGTACTTTCTTTGAATACTTTTGACTATACGGGCCAAGCCCGGGATTTACCGGAAATCGCTGGTTTTCGTTTGCCGACGATTAAACCTCTTTCATTAAGCGTTTCATCAAAAATGAAAACACTTTTGAAAACTACAAGTCTCATGCGTTTTAGTAGTGAAAAAATAATTTAAAAAATCGTTCGTAAAATGAGTTTACTCCCTGGGTACTTTCTTTATATACATTCAACTATACGTGCCAAGCCCGGGATTTACGGGAAATCGCGGGTTTTCGTTTGCCGGCGATAAAACTTCTTTTATTCAGCGTCTCATCAAAAATGAAAACAAGTTTGAAAACTACAAGTCTCATGCGTTTTAGTGGTGAAAATATAATTTAAAAAATCGTTCGGGAAATAAGTTTACTCCCTGGGTACTTTATTTGTATACTTTTGACTATACGGGCCAAGCCCGGGATTTACGGGAAATCGCGGGTTTTCGTTTGCCGGCGATTAAACTTCTTTTATTCAGCCTCTCATCAAAAATGAAAACATTTTTGAAAACTACAAGTCTTATGCGTTTTAGTGGTGAAAAAATAATTTAAAAAATCGTTCTGGAAATGAGTTTACTCACAGGGTACTTTCTTTGTATACATTTGACTATACGGGCCAAGCCCGGGATTTGCGGAAAATCGCGGGTTTTCGTTTGCCGGCGATTAAACCTCTTTCATTAAGCGTCTTATCAAAAATGAAAATATTTTTGAAAACTACAAGTCTCATGCGTTTTAGTGGTGAAAACATAATTTAAAAAATCGTTCGGGAAATGAGTTTACTCCCTGGGTACTTTCTTTGTATACTTTTGACTATACGGGCCGAGTCCGGGATTTACAAGAAATCGCGGGTTTTCGTTTGCCGGCGATTAAACTTCTTTTATTCAGCGTCCCATCAAAAATGAAAACATTTTTGAAAACTACAAGTCTCATGCGTTTTAGTGGTAAAAAAATAATATCAGAAATCGTTCGGGAAATGAGTTTACTCCCTGGGTACTTTCTTTGTATACTTTTGACTATACGGGCCAAGCCCGGGATTTACGGGAAATCGCTGGTTTTCGTTTGCCGACGATTAAACCTCTTTCATTAAGCGTTTCATCAAAAATGAAAACACTTTTAAAAACTACAAGTCTCATGCGTTTTAGTGGGGAAAAAATAATTTAAAAAATCGTTCGGAAAATGAGTTTACTCCCTGGGTACTTTCTTTGTATACTTTTGACTATACGGGCCAAGCCCGGGATTTACGGGAAATGGCGGGTTTTCGTTTGCCGGCGATTAAACTTCTTTTAATCAGCGTCTCATCAAAAATGAAAACATTTTTGAAAACTACAAGTCTCATGGGCTTTAGTGGTTAAATAGTAATTTAAAAAATCGTTCGGGAAATGAGTTTACTCCCTGGGTACTTTTTTGTATACTTTTGACTTTAAAGGCTGAGTCCGGGATTTACGGGAAATCGCAGGTTTTCGTTTGCCGGCGATTAAACCTCTTTCATTGAGCGTCTCATCAAAAATGAAAACATTTTTGAAAACTACAAGTCTCATGCATTTTAGTGGTGGTGAAAAAATAATTTAAAAAATCGTTCGGGAAATGAGTTTACTCCCTGGGTACTTTCTTTGTATACTTTTGACTATACGGGCCGAGTCCGGGATTTACAAGAAATCGCGGGTTTTCGTTTGCCGGCGATTAAACTTCTTTTATTCAGCGTCCCATCAAAAATGAAAACATTTTTGAAAACTACAAATCTCATGCGTTTTAGTGGTGAAAAAATAATATCAAAAATCGTTCGGGAAATGAGTTTACTCCCTGGGTACTTTCTTTGTATACTTTTGACTATACGGGCCAAGCCCAGAATATACCGGAAATCGCTGGTTTTCGTTTGCCGACGATTAAACCTCTTTCATTAAGCGTTTCATCAAAAATGAAAACACTTTTGAAAACTACAAGTCTCATGCGTTTTAGTAGTGAAAAAATAATTTAAAAAATCGTTCGTAAAATGAGTTTACTCCCTGGGTACTTTCTTTATATACATTCAACTATACGTGCCAAGCCCGGGATTTACGGGAAATCGCGGGTTTTCGTTTGCCGGCGATTAAACTTCTTTTATTCAGCGTCTCATCAAAAATGAAAACAAGTTTGAAAACTACAAGTCTCATGCGTTTTAGTGGTGAAAATATAATTTAAAAAATCGTTCGGGAAATAAGTTTACTCCCTGGGTACTTTTTTGTATACTTTTGACTTTAAAGGCTGAGTCCGGGATTTACGGGAAATCGCAGGTTTTCGTTTGCCGGCGATTAAACCTCTTTCATTGAGCGTCTCATCAAAAATGAAAACATTTTTGAAAACTACAAGTCTCATGCATTTTAGTGGTGGTGAAAAAATAATTTAAAAAATCGTTCGGGAAATGAGTTTACTCCCTGGGTACTTTCTTTGTATACTTTTGACTATACGGGCCGAGTCCGGGATTTACAAGAAATCGCGGGTTTTCGTTTGCCGGCGATTAAACTTCTTTTATTCAGCGTCCCATCAAAAATGAAAACATTTTTGAAAACTACAAATCTCATGCGTTTTAGTGGTGAAAAAATAATATCAAAAATCGTTCGGGAAATGAGTTTACTCCCTGGGTACTTTCTTTGTATACTTTTGACTATACGGGCCAAGCCCGGGATATACCGGAAATCGCTGGTTTTCGTTTGCCGACGATTAAACCTCTTTCATTAAGCGTTTCATCAAAAATGAAAACACTTTTGAAAACTACAAGTCTCATGCGTTTTAGTAGTGAAAAAATAATTTAAAAAATCGTTCGTAAAATGAGTTTACTCCCTGGGTACTTTCTTTATATACATTCAACTATACGTGCCAAGCCCGGGATTTACGGGAAATCGCGGGTTTTCGTTTGCCGGCGATTAAACTTCTTTTATTCAGCGTCTCATCAAAAATGAAAACAAGTTTGAAAACTACAAGTCTCATGCGTTTTAGTGGTGAAAATATAATTTAAAAAATCGTTCGGGAAATAAGTTTACTCCCTGGGTACTTTATTTGTATACTTTTGACTATACGGGCCAAGCCCGGGATTTACGAGAAATCGCGGGTTTTCGTTTGCCGGCGATTAAACTTCTTTTATTCAGCCTCTCATCAAAAATGAAAACATTTTTGAAAACTACAAGTCTTATGCGTTTTAGTGGTGAAAAAATTATTTAAAAAATCGTTCTGGAAATGAGTTTACTCACAGGGTACTTTCTTTGTATACATTGGACTATACGGGCCAAGCCCGGGATTTGCGGAAAATCGCGGGTTTTCGTTTGCCGGCGATTAAACCTCTTTCATTAAGCGTCTTATCAAAAATGAAAACATTTTTGAAAACTACAAGTCTCATGCGTTTTAGTGGTGAAAACATAATTTAAAAAATCGTTCGGGAAATGAGTTTACTCCCTGGGTACTTTCTTTGTATACTTTTGACTATACGGGCCGAGTCCAGGATTTACAAGAAATAGCGGGTTTTCGTTTGCCGGCGATTAAACTTCTTTTATTCAGCGTCCCATCAAAAATGAAAACATTTTTGAAAACTACAAGTCTCATGCGTTTTAGTGGTGAAAAAATAATATCAAAAATCGTTCGGGAAATGAGTTTACTCCCTGGGTACTTTCTTTGTATACTTTTGACTATACGGGCCAAGCCCGGGATTTACGGGAAATCGCTGGTTTTCGTTTGCCGACGATGAAACCTCTTTCATTAAGCGTTTCATCAAAAATGAAAACACTTTTGAAAACTACAAGTCTCATGCGTTTTAGTGGTGAAAAAATAATTTAAAAAATCGTTCGGAAAATGAGTTTAATCCCTGGGTACTTTCTTTATATACTTTCAACTATACGTGCCAAGCCCGGGATTTACGGGAATGCTCGGGTTTTCGTTTGCCGGCGATTAAACTTCTTTTACTGAGCGTCTCATCAAAAATGAAAACATGTTTGAAAACTACAAGTCTCATGCGTTTTAGTGGTGAAAAAATAATTTAAAAAATCGTTCGGGAAATGACTTTACTCCCTGTGTACTTTCTTTGTATACATTTGACTACACGGGCCAAGCCCGGGATTTACGGGAAGTGGCGGGTTTTCGTTTGCCGGCGATTAAACTTCTTTTAATCAGCGTCTCATCAAAAATGAAAACATTTTTGAAAACTACAAGTCTCATGGGTTTTAGTGGTTAAATAATAATTTAAAAAATCGTTCGGGAAATGAGTTTACTCCCTGGGTACTTTCTTTATATACATTCAACTATAAGTGCCAAGCCCGGGATTTACGGGAAATCGCGGGTTTTCGTTTGCCGGCGATTAAACTTCTTTTGTTCAGCGTCTCATCAAAAATGAAAACAAGTTTGAAAACTACAAGTCTCATGCGTTTTAGTGGTGAAAATATAATTTAAAAAATCGTTCGGGAAATAAGTTTACTCCCTGGGTACTTTCTTTGTATACTTTTGACTATACGGGCCAAGCCCGGAATTTACGGGAAATCGCGGGTTTTCGTTTGCCGGCGATTAAACTTCTTTTATTCAGCCTCTCATCAAAAATGAAAACATTTTTGAAAACTACAAGTCTTATGCGTTTTAGTGGTGAAAAAATAATTTAAAAAATCGTTCTGGAAATGAGTTTACTCACAGGGTACTTTCTTTGTATACATTGGACTATACGGGCCAAACCCGGGATTTGCGGAAAATCGCGTGTTTTTGTTTGCCGGCGATTAAACCTCTTTCATTAAGCGTCTCATAAAAAATGAAAACATTTTTGAAAACTACAAGTCTGATGCATTTTAGTGGTGAAAAAATAATTTAAAAAATCGTTCAGGAAATGAGTTTACTCCCTGTGTACTTTCTTTGTATACATTCGACTATACGGGACAAGCCCGGGATTTACGGGAAATCGCAGGTTTTCGTTTGCCGGCGATTAAACCTCTTTCATTAGGCGTCTCATTAAAAATGAAAACATTTTTGAGAACTACAATTCTCATTCGTTCTAGTGGTGCAGAAATAATTTGAAAAATCGTTCGGGAAATCAGTTTACTCCTTGGGTACTTTCTTTACATACATTCAACTATACGTGCCAAGCCCGGGATTTACGGGAAATCGCGGGTTTTCGTTTGCCGGCGATTAAACTTCTTTTATTCAGCGTCTCATCAAAAATGAAAACAAGTTTGAAAACTACAAGTCTTATGCGTTTTAGTGGTGAAAAAATAATTTAAAAAATCGTTCTGGAAATGAGTTTACTCACAGGGTACTTTCTTTGTATACATTGGACTATACGGGCCAAACCCGGGATTTGCGGAAAATCGCGGGTTTTCGTTTGCCGGCGATTAAACCTCTTTCATTAAGCGTCTCATCAAAAATGAAAACATTTTTGAAAACTACAAGTCTCATGCGTTTTAGTGGTGAAAAAATAATTTAAAAAATCGTTCGGGAAATGAGTTTACTCCCTGGGTACTTTCTATACGGGCCGAGTCCGGGATTTACAAGAAATCGCGGGTTTTCGTTTGCCGACGATTAAACCTCTTTCATTAAGCGTTTCATCAAAAATGAAAACACTTTTGAAAACTACAAGTCTCATGCGTTTTAGTGGTGAAAAAATAATTTAAAAAATTCTTCGGAAAATGAGTTTACTCCCTGGGTACTTTCTTTGTATACTTTTGACTATACGGGCCAAGCCCGGGATTTACGGGAAATGGCGGGTTTTCGTTTGCCGGCGATTAAACTTCTTTTAATCAGCGTCTCATCAAAAATGAAAACATTTTTGAAAACTACAAGTCTCATGGGCTTTAGTGGTTAAATAGTAATTTAAAAAATCGTTCGGGAAATGAGTTTACTCCCTGGGTACTTTTTTGTATACTTTTGACTTTAAAGGCTGAGTCCGGGATTTACGGGAAATCGCAGGTTTTCGTTTGCCGGCGATTAAACCTCTTTCATTGAGCGTCTCATCAAAAATGAAAACATTTTTGAAAACTACAAGTCTCATGCATTTTAGTGGTGAAAAAATAATTTAAAAAATCGTTCGGGAAATGAGTTTACTCCCTGGGTACTTTCTTTGTATACTTTTGACTATACGGGCCGAGTCAGGGATTTACAAGAAATCGCGGGTTTTCGTTTGCCGGCGATTAAACTTCTTTTATTCAGCGTCCCATCAAAAATGAAAACATTTTTGAAAACTACAAATCTCATGCGTTTTAGTGGTGAAAAAATAATATCAAAAATCGTTCGGGAAATGAGTTTACTCCCTGGGTACTTTCTTTGTATACTTTTGACTATACGGGCCAAGCCCGGGATTTAGCGGAAATCGCTGGTTTTCGTTTGCCGACGATTAAACCTCTTTCATTAAGCGTTTCATCAAAAATGAAAACACTTTTGAAAACTACAAGTCTCATGCGTTTTAGTAGTGAAAAAATAATTTAAAAAATCGTTCGTAAAATGAGTTTACTCCCTGGGTACTTTCTTTATATACATTCAACTATACGTGCCAAGCCTGGGATTTACGGGAAATCGCGGGTTTTCGTTTGCCGGCGATTAAACTTCTTTTATTCAGCGTCTCATCAAAAATGAAAACAAGTTTGAAAACTACAAGTCTCATGCGTTTTAGTGGTGAAAATATAATTTAAAAAATCGTTCGGGAAATAAGTTTACTCCCTGGGTACTTTATTTGTATACTTTTGACTATACGGGCCAAGCCCGGGATTTACGGGAAATCGCGGGTTTTCGTTTGCCGGCGATTAAACTTCTTTTATTCAGCCTCTCATCAAAAATGAAAACATTTTTGAAAACTACAAGTCTTATGCGTTTTAGTGGTGAAAAAATAATTTAAAAAATTGTTCTGGAAATGAGTTTACTCACAGGGTACTTTCTTTGTATACATTTGACTATACGGGCCAAGCCCGGGATTTGCGGAAAATCGCGGGTTTTCGTTTGCCGGCGATTAAACCTCTTTCATTAAGCGTCTTATCAAAAATGAAAACATTTTTGAAAACTACAAGTCTCATGCGTTTTAGTGGTGAAAACATAATTTAAAAAATCGTTCGGGAAATGAGTTTACTCTCTGGGTACTTTCTTTGTATACTTTTGACTATACGGGCCAAGCCCGGGATTTACGGGAAATCGCTGGTTTTCGTTTGCCGACGATTAAACCTCTTTCATTAAGCGTTTCATCAAAAATGAAAACACTTTTGAAAAATACAAGTCTCATGCGTTTTAGTGGGGAAAAAATAATTTAAAAAATCGTTCGGAAAATGAGTTTACTCCCTGGGTACTTTCTTTGTATACTTTTGACTATACGGGCCAAGCCCGGGATTTACGGGAAATGGCGGGTTTTCGTTTGCCGGCGATTAAACTTCTTTTAATCAGCGTCTCATCAAAAATGAAAACATTTTTGAAAACTACAAGTCTCATGGGCTTTAGTGGTTAAATAGTAATTTAAAAAATCGTTCGGGAAATGAGTTTACTCCCTGGGTACTTTTTTGTATACTTTTGACTTTAAAGGCTGAGTCCGGGATTTACGGGAAATCGCAGGTTTTCGTTTGCCGGCGATTAAACCTCTTTCATTGAGCGTCTCATCAAAAATGAAAACATTTTTGAAAACTACAAGTCTCATGCATTTTAGAGGTGAAAAAATAATTTAAAAAATCGTTCGGGAAATGAGTTTACTCCCTGGGTACTTTCTTTGTATACTTTTGACTATACGGGCCGAGTCCGGGATTTACAAGAAATCGCGGGTTTTCGTTTGCCGGCGATTAAACTTCTTTTATTCAGCGTCCCATCAAAAATGAAAACATTTTTGAAAACTACAAATCTCATGCGTTTTAGTGGTGAAAAAATAATATCAAAAATCGTTCGGGAAATGAGTTTACTCCCTGGGTACTTTCTTTGTATACTTTTGACTATACGGGCCAAGCCCGGGATTTACCGGAAATCGCTGGTTTTCGTTTGCCGACGATTAAACCTCTTTCATTAAGCGTTTCATCAAAAATGAAAACACTTTTGAAAACTACAAGTCTCATGCGTTTTAGTAGTGAAAAAATAATTTAAAAAATCGTTCGTAAAATGAGTTTACTCCCTGGGTACTTTCTTTATATACATTCAACTATACGTGCCAAGCCCGGGATTTACGGGAAATCGCGGGTTTTCGTTTGCCGGCGATTAAACTTCTTTTATTCAGCGTCTCATCAAAAATGAAAACAAGTTTGAAAACTACAAGTCTCATGCGTTTTAGTGGTGAAAATATAATTTAAAAAATCGTTCGGGAAATAAGTTTACTCCCTGGGTACTTTATTTGTATACTTTTGACTATACGGGCCAAGCCCGGGATTTACGGGAAATCGCGGGTTTTCGTTTGCCGGCGATTAAACCTCTTTCATTGAGCGTCTCATCAAAAATGAAAACATTTTTGAAAACTACAAGTCTCATGCATTTTAGAGGTGAAAAAATAATTTAAAAAATCGTTCGGGAAATGAGTTTACTCCCTGGGTACTTTCTTTGTATACTTTTGACTATACGGGCCGAGTCCGGGATTTACAAGAAATCGCGGGTTTTCGTTTGCCGGCGATTAAACTTCTTTTATTCAGCGTCCCATCAAAAATGAAAACATTTTTGAAAACTACAAATCTCATGCGTTTTAGTGGTGAAAAAATAATATCAAAAATCGTTCGGGAAATGAGTTTACTCCCTGGGTACTTTCTTTGTATACTTTTGACTATACGGGCCAAGCCCGGGATTTACCGGAAATCGCTGGTTTTCGTTTGCCGACGATTAAACCTCTTTCATTAAGCGTTTCATCAAAAATGAAAACACTTTTGAAAACTACAAGTCTCATGCGTTTTAGTAGTGAAAAAATAATTTAAAAAATCGTTCGTAAAATGAGTTTACTCCCTGGGTACTTTCTTTATATACATTCAACTATACGTGCCAAGCCCGGGATTTACGGGAAATCGCGGGTTTTCGTTTGCCGGCGATTAAACTTCTTTTATTCAGCGTCTCATCAAAAATGAAAACAAGTTTGAAAACTACAAGTCTCATGCGTTTTAGTGGTGAAAATATAATTTAAAAAATCGTTCGGGAAATAAGTTTACTCCCTGGGTACTTTATTTGTATACTTTTGACTATACGGGCCAAGCCCGGGATTTACGGGAAATCGCGGGTTTTCGTTTGCCGGCGATTAAACTTCTTTTATTCAGCCTCTCATCAAAAATGAAAACATTTTTGAAAACTACAAGTCTTATGCGTTTTAGTGGTGAAAAAATAATTTAAAAAATCGTTCTGGAAATGAGTTTACTCACAGGGTACTTTCTTTGTATACTTTTGACTTTAAAGGCTGAGTCCGGGATTTACGGAAAATCGCGGGTTTTCGTTTGCCGGCGATTAAACCTCTTTCATTGAGCGTCTCATCAAAAATGAAAACATTTTTGAAAACTACAAGTCTCATGCATTTTAGTGGTGAAAAAATAATTTAAAAAATCGTTCGGGAAATGAGTTTACTCCCTGGGTACTTTCTTTGTATACTTTTGACTATACGGGCCAAGCCCGGGATTTACGGGAAATCGCTGGTTTTCGTTTGCCGACGATTAAACCTCTTTCATTAAGCGTTTCATCAAAAATGAAAACACTTTTGAAAAATACAAGTCTCATGCGTTTTAGTGGGGAAAAAATAATTTAAAAAATCGTTCGGAAAATGAGTTTACTCCCTGGGTACTTTCTTTGTATACTTTTGACTATACGGGCCAAGCCCGGGATTTACGGGAAATGGCGGGTTTTCGTTTGCCGGCGATTAAACTTCTTTTAATCAGCGTCTCATCAAAAATGAAAACATTTTTGAAAACTACAAGTCTCATGGGCTTTAGTGGTTAAATAGTAATTTAAAAAATCGTTCGGGAAATGAGTTTACTCCCTGGGTACTTTTTTGTATACTTTTGACTTTAAAGGCTGAGTCCGGGATTTACGGGAAATCGCAGGTTTTCGTTTGCCGGCGATTAAACCTCTTTCATTGAGCGTCTCATCAAAAATGAAAACATTTTTGAAAACTACAAGTCTCATGCATTTTAGTGGTGAAAAAATAATTTAAAAAATCGTTCGGGAAATGAGTTTACTCCCTGGGTACTTTCTTTGTATACTTTTGACTATACGGGCCGAGTCCGGGATTTACAAGAAATCGCGGGTTTTCGTTTGCCGGCGATTAAACTTCTTTTATTCAGCGTCCCATCAAAAATGAAAACATTTTGGAAAACTACAAATCTCATGCGTTTTAGTGGTGAAAAAATAATATCAAAAATCGTTCGGGAAATGAGTTTACTCCCTGGGTACTTTCTTTGTATACTTTTGACTATACGGGCCAAGCCCGGGATTTACCGGAAATCGCTGGTTTTCGTTTGCCGACGATTAAACCTCTTTCATTAAGCGTTTCATCAAAAATGAAAACACTTTTGAAAACTACAAGTCTCATGCGTTTTAGTAGTGAAAAAATAATTTAAAAAATCGTTCGTAAAATGAGTTTACTCCCTGGGTACTTTCTT
The DNA here is from genome assembly GCF_029227915.1 of Hydractinia symbiolongicarpus. Lineage (NCBI taxonomy): Eukaryota > Metazoa > Cnidaria > Hydrozoa > Anthoathecata > Hydractiniidae > Hydractinia > Hydractinia symbiolongicarpus. Next base: position 27,715,578 of record NC_079881.1, read on the forward strand.
TATATACATTCAACTATACGTGCCAAGCCCGGGATTTACGGGAAATCGCGGGTTTTCGTTTGCCGGCGATTAAACTTCTTTTATTCAGCGTCTCATCAAAAATGAAAACAAGTTTGAAAACTACAAGTCTCATGCGTTTTAGTGGTGAAAATATAATTTAAAAAATCGTTCGGGAAATAAGTTTACTCCCTGGGTACTTTATTTGTATACTTTTGACTATACGGGCCAAGCCCGGGATTTACGGGAAATCGCGGGTTTTCGTTTGCCGGCGATTAAACTTCTTTTATTCAGCCTCTCATCAAAAATGAAAACATTTTTGAAAACTACAAGTCTTATGCGTTTTAGTGGTGAAAAAATAATTTAAAAAATCGTTCTGGAAATGAGTTTACTCACAGGGTACTTTCTTTGTATACTTTTGACTTTAAAGGCTGAGTCCGGGATTTACGGAAAATCGCGGGTTTTCGTTTGCCGGCGATTAAACCTCTTTCATTGAGCGTCTCATCAAAAATGAAAACATTTTTGAAAACTACAAGTCTCATGCATTTTAGTGGTGAAAAAATAATTTAAAAAATCGTTCGGGAAATGAGTTTACTCCCTGGGTACTTTCTTTGTATACTTTTGACTATACGGGCCAAGCCCGGGATTTACGGGAAATCGCTGGTTTTCGTTTGCCGACGATTAAACCTCTTTCATTAAGCGTTTCATCAAAAATGAAAACACTTTTGAAAAATACAAGTCTCATGCGTTTTAGTGGGGAAAAAATAATTTAAAAAATCGTTCGGAAAATGAGTTTACTCCCTGGGTACTTTCTTTGTATACTTTTGACTATACGGGCCAAGCCCGGGATTTACGGGAAATGGCGGGTTTTCGTTTGCCGGCGATTAAACTTCTTTTAATCAGCGTCTCATCAAAAATGAAAACATTTTTGAAAACTACAAGTCTCATGGGCTTTAGTGGTTAAATAGTAATTTAAAAAATCGTTCGGGAAATGAGTTTACTCCCTGGGTACTTTTTTGTATACTTTTGACTTTAAAGGCTGAGTCCGGGATTTACGGGAAATCGCAGGTTTTCGTTTGCCGGCGATTAAACCTCTTTCATTGAGCGTCTCATCAAAAATGAAAACATTTTTGAAAACTACAAGTCTCATGCATTTTAGTGGTGAAAAAATAATTTAAAAAATCGTTCGGGAAATGAGTTTACTCCCTGGGTACTTTCTTTGTATACTTTTGACTATACGGGCCGAGTCCGGGATTTACAAGAAATCGCGGGTTTTCGTTTGCCGGCGATTAAACTTCTTTTATTCAGCGTCCCATCAAAAATGAAAACATTTTTGAAAACTACAAATCTCATGCGTTTTAGTGGTGAAAAAATAATATCAAAAATCGTTCGGGAAATGAGTTTACTCCCTGGGTACTTTCTTTGTATACTTTTGACTATACGGGCCAAGCCCGGGATTTACCGGAAATCGCTGGTTTTCGTTTGCCGACGATTAAACCTCTTTTATTAAGCGTTTCATCAAAAATGAAAACACTTTTGAAAACTACAAGTCTCATGCGTTTTAGTAGTGAAAAAATAATTTAAAAAATCGTTCGTAAAATGAGTTTACTCCCTGGGTACTTTCTTTATATACATTCAACTATACGTGCCAAGCCCGGGATTTACGGGAAATCGCGGGTTTTCGTTTGCCGGCGATTAAACTTCTTTTATTCAGCGTCTCATCAAAAATGAAAACAAGTTTGAAAACTACAAGTCTCATGCGTTTTAGTGGTGAAAATATAATTTAAAAAATCGTTCGGGAAATACGTTTACTCCCTGGGTACTTTATTTGTATACTTTTGACTATACGGGCCAAGCCCGGGATTTACGGGAAATCGCGGGTTTTCGTTTGCCGGCGATTAAACTTCTTTTATTCAGCCTCTCATCAAAAATGAAAACATTTTTGAAAACTACAAGTCTTATGCGTTTTAGTGGTGAAAAAATAATTTAAAAAATCGTTCTGGAAATGAGTTTACTCACAGGGTACTTTCTTTGTATACTTTTGACTTTAAAGGCTGAGTCCGGGATTTACGGAAAATCGCGGGTTTTCGTTTGCCGGCGATTAAACCTCTTTCATTGAGCGTCTCATCAAAAATGAAAACATTTTTGAAAACTACAAGTCTCATGCATTTTAGTGGTGAAAAAATAATTTAAAAAATCGTTCGGGAAATGAGTTTACTCCCTGGGTACTTTCTTTGTATACTTTTGACTATACGGGCCAAGCCCGGGATTTACGGGAAATCGCTGGTTTTCGTTTGCCGACGATTAAACCTCTTTCATTAAGCGTTTCATCAAAAATGAAAACACTTTTGAAAAATACAAGTCTCATGCGTTTTAGTGGGGAAAAAATAATTTAAAAAATCGTTCGGAAAATGAGTTTACTCCCTGGGTACTTTCTTTGTATACTTTTGACTATACGTGCCAAGCCCGGGATTTACGGGAAATGGCGGGTTTTCGTTTGCCGGCGATTAAACTTCTTTTAATCAGCGTCTCATCAAAAATGAAAACATTTTTGAAAACTACAAGTCTCATGGGCTTTAGTGGTTAAATAGTAATTTAAAAAATCGTTCGGGAAATGAGTTTACTCCCTGGGTACTTTTTTGTATACTTTTGACTTTAAAGGCTGAGGCCGGGATTTACGGGAAATCGCAGGTTTTCGTTTGCCGGCGATTAAACCTCTTTCATTGAGCGTCTCATCAAAAATGAAAACATTTTTGAAAACTACAAGTCTCATGCATTTTAGTGGTGAAAAAATAATTTAAAAAATCGTTCGGGAAATGAGTTTACTCCCTGGGTACTTTCTTTGTATACTTTTGACTATACGGGCCAAGCCCGGGATTTACCGGAAATCGCTGGTTTTCGTTTGCCGACGATTAAACCTCTTTCATTAAGCGTTTCATCAAAAATGAAAACACTTTTGAAAACTACAAGTCTCATGCGTTTTAGTAGTGAAAAAATAATTTAAAAAATCGTTCGTAAAATGAGTTTACTCCCTGGGTACTTTCTTTATATACATTCAACTATACGTGCCAAGCCCGGGATTTACGGGAAATCGCGGGTTTTCGTTTGCCGGCGATTAAACTTCTTTTATTCAGCGTCTCATCAAAAATGAAAACAAGTTTGAAAACTACAAGTCTCATGCGTTTTAGTGGTGAAAATATAATTTAAAAAATCGTTCGGGAAATAAGTTTACTCCCTGGGTACTTTCTTTGTATACTTTTGACTATACGGGCCGAGTCAGGGATTTACAAGAAATCGCGGGTTTTCGTTTGCCGGCGATTAAACTTCTTTTATTCAGCGTCCCATCAAAAATGAAAACATTTTTGAAAACTACAAATCTCATACGTTTTAGTGGTGAAAAAATAATATCAAAAATCGTTCGGGAAATGAGTTTACTCCCTGGGTACTTTCTTTGTATACTTTTGACTAAACGGGCCAAGCCCGGGATTTAGCGGAAATCGCTGGTTTTCGTTTGCCGACGATTAAACCTCTTTCATTAAGCGTTTCATCAAAAATGAAAACACTTTTGAAAACTACAAGTCTCATGCGTTTTAGTAGTGAAAAAATAATTTAAAAAATCGTTCGTAAAATGAGTTTACTCCCTGGGTACTTTCTTTATATACATTCAACTATACGTGCCAAGCCCGGGATTTACGGGAAATCGCGGGTTTTCGTTTGCCGGCGATTAAACTTCTTTTATTCAGCGTCTCATCAAAAATGAAAACAAGTTTGAAAACTACAAGTCTCATACGTTTTAGTGGTGAAAATATAATTTAAAAAATCGTTCGGGAAATAAGTTTACTCCCTGGGTACTTTATTTGTATACTTTTGACTATACGGGCCAAGCCCGGGATTTACGGGAAATCGCGGGTTTTCGTTTGCCGGCGATTAAACTTCTTTTATTCAGCCTCTCATCAAAAATGAAAACATTTTTGAAAACTACAAGTCTTATGCGTTTTAGTGGTGAAAAAATAATTTAAAAAATCGTTCTGGAAATGAGTTTACTCACAGGGTACTTTCTTTGTATACATTTGACTATACGGGCCAAGCCCGGGATTTGCGGAAAATCGCGGGTTTTCGTTTGCCGGCGATTAAACCTCTTTCATTAAGCGTCTTATCAAAAATGAAAACATTTTTGAAAACTACAAGTCTCATGCGTTTTAGTGGTGAAAACATAATTTAAAAAATCGTTCGGGAAATGAGTTTACTCCCTGGGTACTTTCTTTGTATACTTTTGACTATACGGGCCAAGCCCGGGATTTACGGGAAATCGCTGGTTTTCGTTTGCCGACGATTAAACCTCTTTCATTAAGCGTTTCATCAAAAATGAAAACACTTTTGAAAAATACAAGTCTCATGCGTTTTAGTGGGGAAAAAATAATTTAAAAAATCGTTCGGAAAATGAGTTTACTCCCTGGGTACTTTCTTTGTATACTTTTGACTATACGTGCCAAGCCCGGGATTTACGGGAAATGGCGGGTTTTCGTTTGCCGGCGATTAAACTTCTTTTAATCAGCGTCTCATCAAAAATGAAAACATTTTTGAAAACTACAAGTCTCATGGGCTTTAGTGGTTAAATAGTAATTTAAAAAATCGTTCGGGAAATGAGTTTACTCCCTGGGTACTTTTTTGTATACTTTTGACTTTAAAGGCTGAGGCCGGGATTTACGGGAAATCGCAGGTTTTCGTTTGCCGGCGATTAAACCTCTTTCATTGAGCGTCTCATCAAAAATGAAAACATTTTTGAAAACTACAAGTCTCATGCATTTTAGTGGTGAAAAAATAATTTAAAAAATCGTTCGGGAAATGAGTTTACTCCCTGGGTACTTTCTTTGTATACTTTTGACTATACGGGCCAAGCCCGGGATTTACCGGAAATCGCTGGTTTTCGTTTGCCGACGATTAAACCTCTTTCATTAAGCGTTTCATCAAAAATGAAAACACTTTTGAAAACTACAAGTCTCATGCGTTTTAGTAGTGAAAAAATAATTTAAAAAATCGTTCGTAAAATGAGTTTACTCCCTGGGTACTTTCTTTATATACATTCAACTATACGTGCCAAGCCCGGGATTTACGGGAAATCGCGGGTTTTCGTTTGCCGGCGATTAAACTTCTTTTATTCAGCGTCTCATCAAAAATGAAAACAAGTTTGAAAACTACAAGTCTCATGCGTTTTAGTGGTGAAAATATAATTTAAAAAATCGTTCGGGAAATAAGTTTACTCCCTGGGTACTTTATTTGTATACTTTTGACTATACGGGCCAAGCCCGGGATTTACGGGAAATCGCGGGTTTTCGTTTGCCGGCGATTAAACTTCTTTTATTCAGCCTCTCATCAAAAATGAAAACATTTTTGAAAACTACAAGTCTCATGCGTTTTAGTGGTGAAAACATAATTTAAAAAATCGTTCGGGAAATGAGTTTACTCCCTGGGTACTTTCTTTGTATACTTTTGACTATACGGGCCAAGCCCGGGATTTACGGGAAATCGCTGGTTTTCGTTTGCCGACGATTAAACCTCTTTCATTAAGCGTTTCATCAAAAATGAAAACACTTTTGAAAAATACAAGTCTCATGCGTTTTAGTGGGGAAAAAATAATTTAAAAAATCGTTCGGAAAATGAGTTTACTCCCTGGGTACTTTCTTTGTATACTTTTGACTATACGTGCCAAGCCCGGGATTTACGGGAAATGGCGGGTTTTCGTTTGCCGGCGATTAAACTTCTTTTAATCAGCGTCTCATCAAAAATGAAAACATTTTTGAAAACTACAAGTCTCATGGGCTTTAGTGGTTAAATAGTAATTTAAAAAATCGTTCGGGAAATGAGTTTACTCCCTGGGTACTTTTTTGTATACTTTTGACTTTAAAGGCTGAGGCCGGGATTTACGGGAAATCGCAGGTTTTCGTTTGCCGGCGATTAAACCTCTTTCATTGAGCGTCTCATCAAAAATGAAAACATTTTTGAAAACTACAAGTCTCATGCATTTTAGTGGTGAAAAAATAATTTAAAAAATCGTTCGGGAAATGAGTTTACTCCCTGGGTACTTTCTTTGTATACTTTTGACTATACGGGCCGAGTCCGGGATTTACAAGAAATCGCGGGTTTTCGTTTGCCGGCGATTAAACTTCTTTTATTCAGCGTCCCATCAAAAATGAAAACATTTTTGAAAACTACAAATCTCATGCGTTTTAGTGGTGAAAAAATAATATCAAAAATCGTTCGGGAAATGAGTTTACTCCCTGGGTACTTTCTTTGTATACTTTTGACTATACGTGCCAAGCCCGGGATTTACGGGAAATCGCGGGTTTTCGTTTGCCGGCGATTAAACTTCTTTTATTCAGCGTCTCATCAAAAATGAAAACATTTTTGAAAACTACAAGTCTCATGCATTTTAGTGGTGAAAAAATAATTTAAAAAATCGTTCGGGAAATGAGTTTACTCCCTGGGTACTTTCTTTGTATACTTTTGACTATACGGGCCGAGTCCGGGATTTACAAGAAATCGCGGGTTTTCGTTTGCCGGCGATTAAACTTCTTTTATTCAGCGTCCCATCAAAAATGAAAACATTTTTGAAAACTACAAATCTCATGCGTTTTAGTGGTGAAAAAATAATATCAAAAATCGTTCGGGAAATGAGTTTACTCCCTGGGTACTTTCTTTGTATACTTTTGACTATACGGGCCAAGCCCGGGATTTACCGGAAATCGCTGGTTTTCGTTTGCCGACGATTAAACCTCTTTCATTAAGCGTTTCATCAAAAATGAAAACACTTTTGAAAACTACAAGTCTCATGCGTTTTAGTAGTGAAAAAATAATTTAAAAAATCGTTCGTAAAATGAGTTTACTCCCTGGGTACTTTCTTTATATACATTCAACTATACGTGCCAAGCCCGGGATTTACGGGAAATCGCGGGTTTTCGTTTGCCGGCGATTAAACTTCTTTTATTCAGCGTCTCATCAAAAATGAAAACAAGTTTGAAAACTACAAGTCTCATGCGTTTTAGTGGTGAAAATATAATTTAAAAAATCGTTCGGGAAATAAGTTTACTCCCTGGGTACTTTATTTGTATACTTTTGACTATACGGGCCAAGCCCGGGATTTACGGGAAATCGCGGGTTTTCGTTTGCCGGCGATTAAACTTCTTTTATTCAGCCTCTCATCAAAAATGAAAACATTTTTGAAAACTACAAGTCTTATGCGTTTTAGTGGTGAAAAAATAATTTAAAAAATCGTTCTGGAAATGAGTTTACTCACAGGGTACTTTCTTTGTATACTTTTGACTTTAAAGGCTGAGTCCGGGATTTACGGAAAATCGCGGGTTTTCGTTTGCCGGCGATTAAACCTCTTTCATTGAGCGTCTCATCAAAAATGAAAACATTTTTGAAAACTACAAGTCTCCTGCATTTTAGTGGTGAAAAAATAATTTAAAAAATCGTTCGGGAAATGAGTTTACTCCCTGGGTACTTTCTTTGTATACTTTTGACTATACGGGCCAAGCCCGGGATTTACGGGAAATCGCTGGTTTTCGCTTGCCGACGATTAAACCTCTTTCATTAAGCGTTTCATCAAAAATAAAAACACTTTTGAAAAATACAAGTCTCATGCGTTTTAGTGGGGAAAAAATAATTTAAAAAATCGTTCGGAAAATGAGTTTACTCCCTGGGTACTTTCTTTGTATACTTTTGACTATACGGGCCAAGCCCGGGATTTACCGGAAATCGCTGGTTTTCGTTTGCCGACGATTAAACATCTTTCATTAAGCGTCTCATCAAAAATGAAAACAAGTTTGAAAACTACAAGTCTCATGCGTTTTAGTGGTGAAAATATAATTTAAAAAATCGTTCGGGAAATAAGTTTACTCCCTGGGTACTTTATTTGTATACTTTTGACTATACGGGCCAAGCCCGGGATTTACGGGAAATCGCGGGTTTTCGTTTGCCGGCGATTAAACTTCTTTTATTCAGCCTCTCATCAAAAATGAAAACATTTTTAAAACTACAAGTCTTATGCGTTTTAGTGGTGAAAAAATAATTTAAAAAATCGTTCTGGAAATGAGTTTACTCACAGGGTACTTTCTTTGTATACATTGGACTATACGGGCCAAGCCCGGGATTTGCGGAAAATCGCGGGTTTTCGTTTGCCGGCGATTAAACCTCTTTCATTAAGCGTCTTATCAAAAATGAAAACATTTTTGAAAACTACAAGTCTCATGCGTTTTAGTGGTGAAAACATAATTTAAAAAATCGTTCGGGAAATGAGTTTACTCCCTGGGTACTTTCTTTGTATACTTTTGACTATACGGGCCGAGTCCGGGATTTACAAGAAATCGCGGGTTTTCGTTTGCCGGCGATTAAACTTCTTTTATTCAGCGTCCAATCAAAAATGAAAACATTTTTGAAAACTACAAGTCTCATGCGTTTTAGTGGTGAAAAAATAATATCAAAAATCGTTCGGGAAATGAGTTTACTCCCTGGGTACTTTCTTTGTATACTTTTGACTATACGGGCCAAGCCCGGGATTTACGGGAAATCGCTGGTTTTCGTTTGCCGACGATTAAACCTCTTTCATTAAGCGTTTCATCAAAAATGAAAACACTTTTGAAAACTACAAGTCTCATGCGTTTTAGTGGTGAAAAAATAATTTAAAAAATCGTACGGAAAATGAGTTTACTCCCTGGGTACTTTCTTTGTATACTTTTGACTATACGGGCCAAGCCCGGGATTTACGGGAAATGGTGGGTTTTCGTTTGCCGGCGATTAAACTTCTTTTAATCAGCGTCTCATCAAAAATGAAAACATTTTTGAAAACTACAAGTCTCATGGGCTTTAGTGGTTAAATAATAATTTAAAAAATCGTTCGGGAAATGAGTTTACTCCCTGGGTACTTTTTTGTATACTTTTGACTTTAAAGGCTGAGTCCGGGATTTACGGGAAATCGCAGGTTTTCGTTTGCCGGCGATTAAACTTCTTTTATTCAGCGTCTCATAAAAAATGAAAACATTTTTAAAAAATACAAGTCTCATGGGCTTTAGTGGTGAAATAAAAATTTAAAAAATCGTTCGGGAAATGAGTTTACTCCCTGGGTACTTTCTTTGTATACTTTTGACTATACGGGCCGAGTCTGGGATTTACGGGAAATCGCAGGTTTTCGTTTGCCGGTGATTAAACTTCTTTTATTCAGCGTCCCATCAAAAATGAAAACATTTTTGAAAACTACAAGTCTCATGCGTTTTAGTGGTGAAATAATAATATCAAAAATCGTTCGGGAAATGAGTTTACTCCCTGGGTACTTTCTTTGTATACTTTTGACTATACGGGCCAAGCCCGGGATTTACGGGAAATGGCGGGTTTTCGTTTGCCGGCGATTAAACTTCTTTTAATCAGCGTCTCATCAAAAATGAAAACATTTTTGAAAACTACAAGTCTCATGGGCTTTAGTGGTTAAATAATAATTTAAAAAATCGTTCGGGAAATGAGTTTACTCCCTGGGTACTTTTTTGTATACTTTTGACTTTAAAGGCTGAGTCCGGGATTTACGGGAAATCGCAGGTTTTCGTTTGCCGGCGATTAAACTTCTTTTATTCAGCGTCTCATCAAAAATGAAAACATTTTTAAAAACTACAAGTCTCATGGGCTTTAGTGGTGAAAGAATAATTTAAAAAATCGTTCGGGAAATGAGTTTACTCCCTGGGTACTTTCTTTGTATACTTTTGACTATACGGGCCGAGTCTGGGATTTACGGGAAATCGCAGGTTTTCGTTTGCCGGCGATTAAACTTCTTTTATTCAGCGTCCCATCAAAAATGAAAACATTTTTGAAAACTACAAGTCTCATGCGTTTTAGTGGTGAAAAAATAATATCAAAAATCGTTCGGGAAATGAGTTTACTCCCTGGGTACTTTCTTTGTATACTTTTGACTATACGCGCCAAGCCCCGGGATTTACGGGAAATGGCGGGTTTTCGTTTGCCGGCGATTAAACTTCTTTTAATCAGCGTCTCATCAAAAATGAAAACATTTTTGAAAACTACAAGTCTCATGGGCTTTAGTGGTTAAATAATAATTTAAAAAATCGTTCGGGAAATGAGTTTACTCCCTGGGTACTTTTTTGTATACTTTTGACTTTAAAGGCTGAGTCCGGGATTTACGGGAAATCGCAGGTTTTCGTTTGCCGGCGATTAAACTTCTTTTATTCAGCGTCTCATCAAAAATGAAAACATTTTTAAAAACTACAAGTCACATGAGCTTTAGTGGTGAAATAATAATTTAAAAAATCGTTCGGGAAATGAGTTTACTCCCTGGGTACTTTCTTTGTATACTTTTGACTATACGGGCCGAGTCTGAGATTTACGGGAAATCGCAGGTTTTCGTTTGCCGGCGATTAAACTTCTTTTATTCAGCGTCTCATCAAAAATGAAAACATTTTTGAAAACTACAAGTCTCATGCGATTTAGTGGTGAAAAGATAATTTAAAAAATCGTTCTGGAAATGAGTTTACTCACAGGGTACTTTCTTTATATACATTCCACTATACAAGACAAGCCCGGGATATACGGGAAATGGCGGGTTTTCGTTTGCCGGCGATTAAACCTCTTTCATTAAGCGTCTCATTAAAAATGAAAACATTTTTGAAAACTACGAGTCTCATACGATCTAGTGGTGCAGAAATAATTGGAAAAATCGTTCGGGAAATCAGTTTACTCATTGGGTACTTTCTTTATATACATTCAACTATACGTGCCAAGCCCGGGATTTACGGGAATGCTCGGGTTTTCGTTTGCCGGCGATTAAACTTCTTTTACTGAGCGTCTCATCAAAAATGAAAACATTTTTGAAAACTACAAGTCTCATGCGTTTTAGTGGTGAAAAAATAATTTAAAAAATCGTTCGGGAAATGACTTTACTCCCTGTGTACTTTCTTTGTATACATTTGACTACACGGGCCAAGCCCGGGATTTACGGGAAATGGCGGGTTTTCGTTTGCTGGCGATTAAACTTCTTTTATTCAGCGTTTCATCAAAAATGAAAACATTTTTGAAAACTACAAGTCTCATGCGATTTAGTGGCGAAAAGATAATTTAAAAAATCGTTCTGGAAATGAGTTTACTCACAGGGTACTTTCTTTATATACATTCCACTATACGGGACAAGCCCGGGATATACGGGAAATGGCGGGTTTTCGTTTGCCGGCTATTAAACCTCTTTCATTAAGCGTCTCATTAAAAATGAAAACATTTTTGAAAACTACGAGTCTCATACGATCTAGTGGTGCAGAAATAATTGGAAAAATCGTTCGGGAAATCAGTTTACTCATTGGGTACTTTCTTTATATACATTCAACTATACGTGCCAAGCCCGGGATTTACGGGAATGCTCGGGTTTTCGTTTGCCGGCGATTAAACTTCTTTTACTGAGCGTCTCATCAAAAATGAAAACATTTTTGAAAACTACAAGTCTCATGCGTTTTAGTGGTGAAAAAATAATTTAAAAAATCGTTCGGGAAATGACTTTACTCCCTGTGTACTTTCTTTGTATACATTTGACTACACGGGCCAAGTCCGGGATTTACGGGAAATGGCGGGTTTTCGTTTGCTGGCGATTAAACTTCTTTTAATCAGCGTCTCATCAAAAATGAAAACATTTTTGAAAACTACAAGTCTCATGGGCTTTAGTGGTTAAATAATAATTTAAAAAATCGTTCGGGAAATGAGTTTACTCCCTGGGTACTTTCTTTGTATACATTCGACTATACGGGCCAAGCCCGGGATTTACGGGAAATGTCGGGTTTTCGTTTGCCGGCGATTAAACTTCTTTTAATCAGCGTCTCATCAAAAATAAAAACATTTTTGAAAACTACAAGTTTCATGGGCTTTAGTGGTTAAATAATAATTTAAAAAATCGTTCGGGAAATGAGTTTACTCCCTGGGTACTTTCTTTGTATACATTCGACTATACGGGACAAGCCCGGGATTTACGGGAAATCGCAGGTTTTCGTTTCCGGCGATTAAACCTCTTTCATTAAGCGTCTCATTAAAAATGAAAACATTTTTGAGAACTACAAGTCTCATTCGTTCTAGTGGTGCAGAAATAATTTGAAAAATCGTTCGGGAAATCAGTTTACTCCTTGGGTACTTTCTTTATATACATTCAACTATACGTGCCAAGCCCGGGATTTACGGGAAATCGCGGGTTTTCGTTTGCCGGCGATTAAACTTCTTTTATTCAGCAACTCATCAAAAATGAAAACAAGTTTGAAAACTACAAGTCTCATGCGTTTTAGTGGTGAAAATATAATTTAAAAAATCGTTCGGGAAATGAGTTTACTCCCTGGGTACTTTCTTTGTATACTTTTGACTATACGGGCCGAGTCCGGGATTTACAAGAAATCGCGGGTTTTCGTTTGCCGGCGATTAAATTTCTTTTATTCAGCGTCCAATCAAAAATAAAAACATTTTTGAAAACTACAAATCTCATGCGTTTTAGTGGTGAAAAAATAATATCAAAAATCGTTCGGGAAATGAGTTTACTCCCTGGGTACTTTCTTTGTATACATTCGACTATACGGGACAAGCCCGGGATTTACGGGAAATCGCAGGTTTTCGTTTGCCGGCGATTAAACCTCTTTCATTAAGCGTCTCATTAAAAATGAAAACATTTTTGAGAACTACAAGTCTCATTCGTTCTAGTGGTGCAGAAATAATTTGAAAAATCGTTCGGGAAATCAGTTTACTCCTTGGGTACTTTCTTTATATACATTCAACTATACGTGCCAAGCCCGGGATTTACGGGAAATCGCGGGTTTTCGTTTGCCGGCGATTAAACTTCTTTTATTCAGCAACTCATCAAAAATGAAAACAAGTTTGAAAACTACAAGTCTCATGCGTTTTAGTGGTGAAAATATAATTTAAAAAATCGTTCGGGAAATGAGTTTACTCCCTGGGTACTTTCTTTGTATACTTTTGACTATACGGGCCGAGTCCGGGATTTACAAGAAATCGCGGGTTTTCGTTTGCCGGCGATTAAATTTCTTTTATTCAGCGTCCAATCAAAAATGAAAACATTTTTGAAAACTACAAATCTCATGCGTTTTAGTGGTGAAAAAATAATATCAAAAATCGTTCGGGAAATAAGTTTACTCCCTGGGTACTTTCTTTGTATACTTTTGACTATACGGGCCAAGCCCGGGATTTACGGGAAATCGCTGGTTTTTGTTTGCCGACGATTAAACCTCTTTCATTAAGCGTTTCATCAAAAATGAAAACACTTTTGAAAACTACAAGTCTCATGCGTTTTAGTAGTGAAAAAATAATTTAAAAAATCGTTCGTAAAATGAAATTACTCCCTGGGTACTTTCTTTGTATACTTTTGACTATACGGGCCAAGCCCGGGATTTACGGGAAATGGCGGGTTTTCGTTTGCCGGCGATTAAACTTCTTTTAATCAGCGTCTCATCAAAAATGAAAACATTTTTGAAAATTACAAGTCTCATGGGCTTTAGTGGTTAAATAATAATTTAAAAAATCGTTCGGGAAATGAGTTTACTCCCTGGGTACTTTTTTGTATACTTTTGACTTTAAAGGCTGAGTCCGGGATTTACGGGAAATCGCAGGTTTTCGTTTGCCGGCGATTAAACTTCTTTTATTCAGCGTCTCATCAAAAATGAAAACATTTTTGAAAACTACAAGTCTCATGGGCTTTAGTGGTGAAATAATAATTTAAAAAATTGTTCGGGAAATGAGTTTACTCCCTGGGTACTTTCTTTGTATACTTTTGACTATACGGGCCGAGTCTGGGATTTACGGGAAATCGCAGGTCTTCGTTTGCCGGCGATTAAACTTCTTTTATTCAGCGTCTCACCAAAAATGAAAACATTTTTGAAAACTACAAGTCTTATGCGTTTTAGTGGTGAAAAAATATTTTAAAAAATGGTTCTGGAAATGAGTTTACTCACAGGGTACTTTCTTTGTATACATTGGACTATACGGGCCAAGCCTGGGATTTGCGGAAAATCGCGGGTTTTCGTTTGCCGGCGATTAAACCTCTTTCATTAAGCGTCTCATCAAAAATGAAAACATTTTTGAAAACTACAAGTCTCATGCATTTTAGTGGTGAAAAAATAATTTAAAAAATCATTCGGGAAATGAGTTTACTCCCTGGGTACTTTCTTTGTATACTTTTGACTATACAGGCCGAGTCCGGGATTTACAAGAAATCGCGGGTTTTTGTTTGCCGGCGATTAAACTTCTTTTATTCGGCGTCCCATCAAAAATGAAAACATTTTTGAAAATTACAAATCTCATGCGTTTTAGTGGTGAAAAAATAATATCAAAAATCGTTCGGGAAATGAGTTTACTCCCTGGGTATTTTCTTTGCATACTTTTGACTATACGGGCCAAGCCCGGGATTTACGGGAAATCGCTGGTTTTCGTTTGCCGACGATTAAACCTCTTTCATTAAGCGTTTCATAAAAAATGAAAACACTTTTGAAAACTACAAGTCTCATGCGTTTTAGTAGTGAAAAAATAATTTAAAAAATCGTTCGCAAAATGAGTTTACTCCCTGGGTACTTTCTTTGTATACTTTTGACTATACGGGCCAAGCCCGGGATTTACGGAAAATGGCGGGTTTTCGTTTGCCGGCGATTAAACTTCTTTTAATCAGCGTCTCATTAAAAATGAAAACATTTTTGAAAACTACAAGTCTCATGGGCTTTAGTGGTTAAATAATAATTTAAAAAATCGTTCGGGAAATGAGTTTACTCCCTGGGTACTTTTTTGTATACTTTTGACTTTAAAGGCTGAGTCCGGGATTTACGGGAAATCGCAGGTTTTCGTTTGCCGGCGATTAAACTTCTTTTATTCAGCCTCTCATCAAAAATGAAAACATTTTTGAAAACTACAAGTCTCATGGGCTTTAGTGGTGAAATAATAATTTAAAAAATCGTTCGGGAAATGAGTTTACTCCCTGGGTACTTTCTTTGTATACTTTTGACTATACGGGCCGAGTCTGGGATTTACGGGAAATCGCAGGTCTTCGTTTGCCGGCGATTAAACTTCTTTTATTAAGCGTCTCATTAAAAATGAAAACATTTTTGAAAACTACGAGTCTCATACGTTCTAGTGGTGCAGAAATAATTGAAAAAATCGTTCGGGAAATCAGTTTACTCATTGGGTACTTTCTTTATATACATTCAACTATACGTGCCAAGCCCGGGATTTACGTGAAATCGCGGGTTTTCGTTTGCCGGCGATTAAACTTCTTTTACTGAGCGTCTCATCAAAAACGAAAACATTTTTGAAAACTACAAGTCTCATGCGTTTTAGTGGTGAAAACATAATTTAAAAAATCGTTCGGGAAAGGAGTTTACTCCCTGGGTACTTACTTTGTATACTTTTGACTATACGGGCCGAGTCCGGGATTTACAAGAAATCGCGGGTTTTCGTTTGCCGGCGATTAAACTTCTTTTATTCAGCGTCCCATCAAAAATGAAAACATTTTTGAAAACTACAAATCTCATGCGTTTTAGTGGTGAAAAAATAATATCAAAAATCGTTCGGGAAATGAGTTTACTCCCTGGGTACTTTCTTTGTATACTTTTGACTATACGGGCCAAGCCCGGGATTTACGGGAAATCGCTGGTTTTTGTTTGCCGACGATTAAACCTCTTTCATTAAGCGTTTCATCAAAAATGAAAACACTTTTGAAAACTACAAGTCTCATGCGTTTTAGTAGTGAAAAAATAATTTAAAAAATCGTTCGTAAAATGAGTTTACTCCCTGGGTACTTTCTTTGTATACTTTTGACTATACGGGCCAAGCCCGGGATTTACGGGAAATGGCGGGTTTTCGTTTGCCGGCGATTAAACTTCTTTTAATCAGCGTCTCATCAAAAATGAAAACATTTTTGAAAATTACAAGTCTCATGGGCTTTAGTGGTTAAATAATAATTTAAAAAATCGTTCGGGAAATGAGTTTACTCCCTGGGTACTTTTTTGTATACTTTTGACTTTAAAGGCTGAGTCCGGGATTTACGGGAAATCGCAGGTTTTCGTTTGCCGGCGATTAAACTTCTTTTATTCAGCGTCTCATCAAAAATGAAAACATTTTTGAAAACTACAAGTCTCATGGGCTTTAGTGGTGAAATAATAATTTAAAAAATTGTTCGGGAAATGAGTTTACTCCCTGGGTACTTTCTTTGTATACTTTTGACTATACGGGCCGAGTCTGGGATTTACGGGAAATCGCAGGTCTTCGTTTGCCGGCGATTAAACTTCTTTTATTCAGCGTCTCACCAAAAATGAAAACATTTTTGAAAACTACAAGTCTTATGCGTTTTAGTGGTGAAAAAATATTTTAAAAAATGGTTCTGGAAATGAGTTTACTCACAGGGTACTTTCTTTGTATACATTGGACTATACGGGCCAAGCCTGGGATTTGCGGAAAATCGCGGGTTTTCGTTTGCCGGCGATTAAACCTCTTTCATTAAGCGTCTCATCAAAAATGAAAACATTTTTGAAAACTACAAGTCTCATGCATTTTAGTGGTGAAAAAATAATTTAAAAAATCATTCGGGAAATGAGTTTACTCCCTGGGTACTTTCTTTGTATACTTTTGACTATACAGGCCGAGTCCGGGATTTACAAGAAATCGCGGGTTTTTGTTTGCCGGCGATTAAACTTCTTTTATTCGGCGTCCCATCAAAAATGAAAACATTTTTGAAAATTACAAATCTCATGCGTTTTAGTGGTGAAAAAATAATATCAAAAATCGTTCGGGAAATGAGTTTACTCCCTGGGTATTTTCTTTGCATACTTTTGACTATACGGGCCAAGCCCGGGATTTACGGGAAATCGCTGGTTTTCGTTTGCCGACGATTAAACCTCTTTCATTAAGCGTTTCATAAAAAATGAAAACACTTTTGAAAACTACAAGTCTCATGCGTTTTAGTAGTGAAAAAATAATTTAAAAAATCGTTCGCAAAATGAGTTTACTCCCTGGGTACTTTCTTTGTATACTTTTGACTATACGGGCCAAGCCCGGGATTTACGGAAAATGGCGGGTTTTCGTTTGCCGGCGATTAAACTTCTTTTAATCAGCGTCTCATTAAAAATGAAAACATTTTTGAAAACTACAAGTCTCATGGGCTTTAGTGGTTAAATAATAATTTAAAAAATCGTTCGGGAAATGAGTTTACTCCCTGGGTACTTTTTTGTATACTTTTGACTTTAAAGGCTGAGTCCGGGATTTACGGGAAATCGCAGGTTTTCGTTTGCCGGCGATTAAACTTCTTTTATTCAGCCTCTCATCAAAAATGAAAACATTTTTGAAAACTACAAGTCTCATGGGCTTTAGTGGTGAAATAATAATTTAAAAAATCGTTCGGGAAATGAGTTTACTCCCTGGGTACTTTCTTTGTATACTTTTGACTATACGGGCCGAGTCTGGGATTTACGGGAAATCGCAGGTCTTCGTTTGCCGGCGATTAAACTTCTTTTATTAAGCGTCTCATTAAAAATGAAAACATTTTTGAAAACTACGAGTCTCATACGTTCTAGTGGTGCAGAAATAATTGAAAAAATCGTTCGGGAAATCAGTTTACTCATTGGGTACTTTCTTTATATACATTCAACTATACGTGCCAAGCCCGGGATTTACGTGAAATCGCGGGTTTTCGTTTGCCGGCGATTAAACTTCTTTTACTGAGCGTCTCATCAAAAACGAAAACATTTTTGAAAACTACAAGTCTCATGCGTTTTAGTGGTGAAAACATAATTTAAAAAATCGTTCGGGAAAGGAGTTTACTCCCTGGGTACTTACTTTGTATACTTTTGACTATACGGGCCGAGTCCGGGATTTACAAGAAATCGCGGGTTTTCGTTTGCCGGCGATTAAACTTCTTTTATTCAGCGTCCCATCAAAAATGAAAACATTTTTGAAAACTACAAATCTCATGCGTTTTAGTGGTGAAAAAATAATATCAAAAATCGTTCGGGAAATGAGTTTACTCCCTGGGTACTTTCTTTGTATACTTTTGACTATACGGGCCAAGCCCGGGATTTACGGGAAATCGCTGGTTTTTGTTTGCCGACGATTAAACCTCTTTCATTAAGCGTTTCATCAAAAATGAAAACACTTTTGAAAACTACAAGTCTCATGCGTTTTAGTAGTGAAAAAATAATTTAAAAAATCGTTCGTAAAATGAGTTTACTCCCTGGGTACTTTCTTTGTATACTTTTGACTATACGGGCCAAGCCCGGGATTTACGGGAAATGGCGGGTTTTCGTTTGCCGGCGATTAAACTTCCTTTAATCAGCGTCTCATCAAAAATGAAAACATTTTTGAAAATTACAAGTCTCATGGGCTTTAGTGGTTAAATAATAATTTAAAAAATCGTTCGGGAAATGAGTTTACTCCCTGGGTACTTTTTTGTATACTTTTGACTTTAAAGGCTGAGTCCGGGATTTACGGGAAATTGCAGGTTTTCGTTTGCCGGCGATTAAACTTCTTTTATTCAGCGTCTCATCAAAAATGAAAACATTTTTGAAAACTACAAGTCTCATGGGCTTTAGTGTTGAAATAATAATTTAAAAAATCGTGCGGGAAATGAGTTTACTCCCTGGGTACTTTCTTTGTATACTTTTGACTATACGGGCCCAGTCTGGGATTTACGGGAAATCGCAGGTCTTCGTTTGCCGGTGATTAAACTTCTTTTATTCAGCGTCTCACCAAAAATGAAAACATTTTTGAAAACTACAAGTCTCATGCATTTTAGTGGTGAAAAAATAATTTAAAAAATCGTTCGGGAAATGAGTTTACTCCCTGGGTACTTTCTTTGTAAACTTTTGACTATACGGGCCGAGTCCGGGATTTACAAGAAATCGCGGGTTTTCGTTTGCCGGCGATTAAACTTCTTTTATTCAGCGTCCCATCAAAAATGAAAACATTTTTGAAAACTACAAGTCTCATGCGTTTTAGTGGTGAAAACATAATTTAAAAAATCGTTCGGGAAATGAGTTTACTCCCTGGGTACTTACTTTTTATACTTTTGACTATACGGGCCGAGTCCGGGATTTACAAGAAATCGCGGGTTTTCGTTTGCCGGCGATTAAACTTCTTTTATTCAGCGTCCCATCAAAAATGAAAACATTTTTGAAAACTACAAATCTCATGCGTTTTAGTGGTGAAAAAATAATATCAAAAATCGTTCGGGAAATGAGTTTACTCCCTGGGTACTTTCTTTGTATACTTTTGACTATACGGGCCAAGCCCGGGATTTACGGGAAATCGCTGATTTTTGTTTGCCGACGATTAAACCTCTTTCATTAAGCGTTTCATCAAAAATGAAAACACTTTTGAAAACTACAAGTCTCATGCGTTTTAGTAGTGAAAAAATAATTTAAAAAATCGTTCGTAAAATGAGTTTACTCCCTGGGTACTTTCTTTGTATACTTTTGACTATACGGGCCAAGCCCGGGATTTACGGGAAATGGCGGGTTTTCGTTTGCCGGCGATTAAACTTCTTTTAATCAGCGTCTCATCAAAAATGAAAACATTTTTGAAAATTACAAGTCTCATGGGCTTTAGTGGTTAAATAATAATTTAAAAAATCGTTCGGGAAATGAGTTTATTCCCTGGGTACTTTTTTGTATACTTTTGACTTTAAAGGCTGAGTCCGGGATTTACGGGAAATCGCAGGTTTTCGTTTGCCAGCGATTAAACTTCTTTTATTCAGCGTCTCATCAAAAATGAAAACATTTTTGAAAACTACAAGTCTCATGGGCTTTAGTGGTGAAATAATAATTTAAAAAATCGTTCGGGAAATGAGTTTACTCCCTGGGTACTTTCTTTGTATACTTTTGACTATACGGGCCCAGTCTGGGATTTACGGGAAATCGCAGGTCTTCGTTTGCCGGCGATTAAACTTCTTTTATTCAGCGTCTCACCAAAAATGAAAACATTTTTAAAACCTACAAGTCTTATGCGTTTTAGTGGTGAAAAAATAATTTAAAAAATCGTTCTGGAAATGAGTTTACTCACAGGGTACTTTCTTTGTATACATTGGACTATACGGGCCAAGCCTGGGATTTGCGGAAAATCGCGGGTTTTCGTTTGCCGGCGATTAAACCTCTTTCATTAAGCGTCTCATCAAAAATGAAAACATTTTTGAAAACTACAAGTCTCATGCATTTTAGTGGTGAAAAAATAATTTAAAAAATCGTTCGGGAAATGAGTTTACTCCCTGGGTACTTTCTTTGTAAACTTTTGACTATACGGGCCGAGTCCGGGATTTACAAGAAATCGCGGGTTTTCGTTTGCCGGCGATTAAACTTCTTTTATTCAGCGTCCCATCAAAAATGAAAACATTTTTGAAAATTACAAATCTCATGCGTTTTAGTGGTGAAAAAATAATATCAAAAATCGTTCGGGAAATGAGTTTACTCCCTGGGTATTTTCTTTGTATACTTTTGACTATACGGGCCAAGCCCGGGATTTACGGGAAATCGCTGGTTTTCGTTTGCCGACGATTAAACCTCTTTCATTAAGCGTTTCATCAAAAATGAAAACACTTTTAAAAACTACAAGTCTTATGCGTTTTAGTAGTGAAAAAATAATTTAAAAAATCGTTCGTAAAATGAGTTTACACCCTGGGTACTTTCTTTGTATACTTTTGACTATACGGACCAAGCCCGGGATTTACGGAAAATGGCGGGTTTTCGTTTGCCGGCGATTAAACTTCTTTTAATCAGCGTCTCATTAAAAATGAAAACATTTTTAAAAAACTACAAGTCTCATGGGCTTTAGTGGTTAAATAATAATTTAAAAAATCGTTCGGGAAATGAGTTTACTCCCTGGGTACTTTTTTGTATACTTTTGACTTTAAAGGCTGAGTCCGGGATTTACGGGAAATCGCAGGTTTTCGTTTGCCGGCGATTAAACTTCTTTTATTCAGCGTCTCATCAAAAATGAAAACATTTTTGAAAACTACAAGTCTCATGGGCTTTAGTGGTGAAATAATAATTTAAAAAATCGTTCGGGAAATGAGTTTACTCCCTGGGTACTTTCTTTGTAAACTTTTGACTATACGGGCCGAGTCCGGGATTTACAAGAAATCGCGGGTTTTCGTTTGCCGACGATTAAACCTCTTTCATTAAGCGTTTCATCAAAAATGAAAACACTTTTAAAAACTACAAGTCTTATGCGTTTTAGTAGTGAAAAAATAATTTAAAAAATCGTTCGTAAAATGAGTTTACACCCTGGGTACTTTCTTTGTATACTTTTGACTATACGGACCAAGCCCGGGATTTACGGAAAATGGCGGGTTTTCGTTTGCCGGCGATTAAACTTCTTTTAATCAGCGTCTCATTAAAAATGAAAACATTTTTAAAAAACTACAAGTCTCATGGGCTTTAGTGGTTAAATAATAATTTAAAAAATCGTTCGGGAAATGAGTTTACTCCCTGGGTACTTTTTTGTATACTTTTGACTTTAAAGGCTGAGTCCGGGATTTACGGGAAATCGCAGGTTTTCGTTTGCCGGCGATTAAACTTCTTTTATTCAGCGTCTCATCAAAAATGAAAACATTTTTGAAAACTACAAGTCTCATGGGCTTTAGTGGTGAAATAATAATTTAAAAAATCGTTCGGGAAATGAGTTTACTCCCTGGGTACTTTCTTTGTATACTTTTGACTATACGGGCCGAGTCTGGGATTTACGGGAAATCGCAGGTCTTCGTTTGCCGGCGATTAAACTTCTTTTATTCAGCGTCTCATCAAAAATGAAAACATTTTTGAAAACTACAAGTCTCATGCGATTTAGTGGTGAAAAGATAATTTAAAAAATCGTTCTCGAAATGAGTTTACTCACAGGGCACTTTCTTTATATACATTCCACTATACGGGACAAGCCCGGGATTTACGGAAAATCGCGGGTTTTCGTTTGCCGGCGATTAAACCTCTTTCATTAAGCGTCTCATTAAAAATGAAAACATTTTTGAAACCTACGAGTCTCATACGTTCTAGTGGTGCAGAAATAATTGGAAAAATCGTTCGGGAAATCAGTTTACTCATTGGGTACTTTCTTTATATACATTCCACTATACGTGCCAAGCCTGGGATTTACGTGAAATCGCGGGTTTTCGTTTGCCGGCGATTAAACTTCTTTTACTGAGCGTCTCATCAAAAATGAAAACATATTTGAAAACTACAAGTCTCATGCGTTTTAGTGGTGAAAAAATAATTTAAAAAATCGTTCGGGAAATGAGTTTACTCCCTGTGTACTTTCTTTGTATACATTTGACTACACGGGCCAAGCCCGGGATTTACGGGAAATGGCGGGTTTTTGTTTGCCGGCGATTAAACTTCTTTTAATCAGCGTCTCATCAAAAATGAAAACATTTTTGAAAACTACAAGTCTCATGGGCTTTAGTGGTTAAATAATAATTTAAAAAATCGTTCGGGAAATGAGTTTACTCACAGGGTACTTTCTTTGTATACATTCGACTATGCGGGCCAAGCCCGGGATTTGCGGGAAATCGCGGGTTTTCGTTTGCCGACGATTAAACCTCTTTCATTAAGGGTCTCATCAAAAATGAAAACATTTTTAAAAACTACAAGTCTCATGGGCTTTAGTGGTGAAACAATAATTTAAAACATCGTTCGGGAAATGAGTTTACTCCCTGGGTACTTTCTTTGTATACTTTTGACTATACGGGCCGAGTCTGGCATTTACGGGAAATCGCAGGTTTTCGTTTGCCGGCGATTAAACTTCTTCTATTCAGCGTCTCATCAAAAATGAAAACATTTTTAAAAACTACAAGTCTCATGCGATTTAGTGGTGAAAAGATAATTTAAAAAATCGTTCTGGAAATGAGTTTACTCACAGGGTACTTTCTTTGTATACATTCCACTATACGGGCAAGCCCGGGATTTACGGGAAATCGCGGGTTTTCGTTTGCCAGCGATTAAACCTCTTTCATTAAGCGTCTCATTAAAAATGAAAACATTTTTGAAAACTACGAGTCTCATACGTTCTAGTGGTGCAGAAATAATTGGAAAAATCGTTCAGGAAATCAGTTTACTCATTGGGTACTTTCTTTATATACATTCAACTATACGTGCCAAGCCCGGGATTTACGGGAAATCGCGGGTTTTCGTTTGCCGGCGATTAAACTTCTTTTACTGAGCGTCTCATCAAAAATGAAAACATTTTCGAAAACTACAACTCTCATGCGTTTTAGTGGTGAAAAAATAATTTAAATAATCGTTCGGGAAATAAATTTACTCCCTGTGTACTTTCTTTGTATACATTTGACTATACGGGCCAAGCCCGGGATTTACGGGAAATCGCAGGTTTTCGTTTGCTGGCGATTAAACTTCTTTTATTCAGCGTCTCATCAAAAATGAAATCGTTTTTGAAAACTACAAGTCTTATGCATTTTAGTGGTGAAAAAATAATTTAAAAAATCGTTCTGGAAATGAGTTTACTCACAGGGTACTTTCTTTGTACACATTCGACTATACGGGACAAGCCCGGGATTTACGGGAAATCGCGGGTTTTCGTTTGCCGGCGATTAAACCTCTTTCATAAAGCGTCTCATTAAAAATGAAAACATTTTTGAGAACTACAAGTCTCATTCGTTCTAGTGGTGCAGAAATAATTTGAAAAATCGTTCGGGAAATCAGTTTACTCCTTGGGTACTTTCTTTATATACATTCAACTATACGGGCCAAGCCCGGGATTTACGGGAAATCGCGGGTTTTCGTTTGCCGGCGATTAAACTTCTTTTATTCAGCGTCTCATTAAAAATAAAAACAAGTTTAAAAACTACAAGTCTCATGCGTTTTAGTGGTGAAAAATTAATTTAAAAAATCGTTCGGGAAATGAGTTTACTCCCTGGGAACTTTCTTTGTATACTTTTGCCTATACGGGCCAAGCCCGGGATTTTCGGGAAATCGCGGGTTTCTGTTTGCCGGCGATTAAACTTCTTTTATTCAGCGTCTCATCAAAAATGAAAACATTTTTGAAAACTACAAGTCTTATGCGTTTTAGTGGTGAAAAAATAATTTTAAAAATCGTTCGGGAAATAAGTTTACTCCCTGGGTACTTTCTTTGTATACTTTTGACTATACGGGCCAAGCCCGGGATTTACGGGAAATCGCGGGTTTTCGTTTGCCGGCGATTAAACTTCTTTTATTCAGCGTCTCATCAAAAATGAAAACATTTTTGAAAACTACAAGTCTCATGGACTTTAGTGGTGAAATAATAATTTAAAAAATCGTTCGGGAAATGAGTTTACTCCCTGGGTACTTTCTTTGTATACTTTTGACTATACGGGCCGAGTCTGGGATTTACGGGAAATCGCAGGTTTTCGTTTGCCGGCGATTAAACTTCTTTTATTCAGCGTCTCATCAAAAATGAAAACTAGTTTGAAAACTACAAATCTCATGCGTTTTAGTGGTGAAAAAATTATTTAAAAAATCGTTCGGAAAATGAGTTTACTCCCTGTGTACTTTCTTCGTATACATTTGACTACACGGGCCAAGCCCGGGATTTACGGGAAATGGCGGGTTTTCGTTTGCCGGCGATTAAACTTCTTTTAATCAGCGTCTCATCAAAAATGAAAACATTTTTGAAAACTACAAGTCTCATGGGCTTTAGTGGTTAAATAATAATTTAAAAAATCGTTCGGGAAATGAGTTTACTCCCTGGTTACTTTCTTTGTATACTTTTGACTATACGGGCCGAGTCTGGGATTTACGGGAAATCGCAGGTTTTCGTTTGCCGGCGATTAAACCTCTTTCATTAAGCGTCTCATTAAAAGTGAAAACATTTTTGAAAACTACGAGTCTCATACGTTCTAGTGGTGCAGAAATAATTGGAAAAATCGTTCGGGAAATCAGTTTACTCATTGGGTACTTTCTTTATATACATTCAACTATACGTGCCGAGCCCGGGATTTACGGGAAATCGCGGTTTTCGTTTGCCGGCGATTAAACTTCTTTTACTTAGCGTCTCATCAAAAATGAAAACATTTTCTAAAACTACAACTCTCATGCGTTTTAGTGGTGAAAAAATAATTTAAATAATCGTTCGGGAAATGAGTTTACTCCCTGTGTACTTTCTTTGTATACATTTGACTATACGGGCCAAGCCCGGGATTTACGGGAAATCGCGGGTTTTCGTTTGCTGGCGAGTAAACTTCTTTTATTCAGCGTCTCATCCAAAATGAAATCGTTTTTGAAAACTACAAGTCTTATGCGTTTTAGTGGTGAAAAAATAATTTAAAAAATCGTTCTGGAAATGAATTTACTCACAGGGTACTTTCTTTGTACACATTCGACTATACGGGACAAGCCCGGGATTTACGGGAAATCGCGGGTTTTCGTTTGCCGGCGATTAAACCTCTTTCATAAAGCGTCTCATTAAAAATGAAAACATTTTTGAGAACTAAAAGTCTCATTCGTTCTAGTGGTGCAGAAATAATTTGAAAAATCGTTCGGGAAATCAGTTTACTCCTTGGGTACTTTCTTTATATACATTCAACTATACGGGCCAAGCCCGGGATTTACGGGAAATCGCGGGTTTTCGTTTGCCGGCGATTAAACTTCTTTTATTCAGCGTCTCATCAAAAATGAAAACATTTTTGAAAACTACAAGTCTTATGCGTTTTAGTGGTGAAAAAATAATTTAAAAAATCGCTCTGGAAATGAGTATGCTCACAGGGTACATTCTTTGTATACATTCGACTATGCTGGCCAAGCCCGCGATTTGCGGGAAATCGCGGGTTTTCGTTTGCCGGCGATTAAACCTCTTTCATTAAGCGTCTCATCAAAAATGAAAACATTTTTAAAAACTACAAGTCTCATGGGCTTTAGTGGTGAAATAATAATTTAAAAAATCGTTCGGGAAATGAGTTTACTCCCTGGGTACTTTCTTTGTATACTTTTGACTATACGGGCCGAGTCTGGGATTTACGGGAAATCGCAGGTTTTCGTTTGCCGGAGATTAAACTTCTTTTATTCAGCGTCTCATCAAAAATGAAAACTAGTTTAAAAACTACAAGTCTCATGCGTTTTAGTGGAGAAAAAATAATTTAAAAAATCGTTCGGGAAATAAGTTTACTCCCTGGGTACTTTCTTTATATACTTTTGACTATACGGGCCAAGCCCGGGATTTGCGGAAAATCGCGGGTTTTCGTTTGCCGGCGATTAAACCTCTTTCAATAAGCGTCTCATCAAAAATAAAAACATTTTTGAAAGTCTTATGCGTTTTAGTGGTGCAAAAAAAAATTTAAAAAATCGTTCGGGAAATGAGTTTACTCCTTGGGTACTTTCTTTGTATACTTTTAACTATACGGGCCAAGCCCGGGATTTACGGGAAATCGCGGGTTTTCGTTTGCCGGCGATTAAGCTTCTTTTATTCAGCGTCTCATCAAAAATGAGAACATTTTTGAAAACTACAAGTATTATGCGTTTTAGTGGTGAAAAAATAATTTAAAAAATCGCTCTGGAAATGAGTATGCTCACAGGGTACATTCTTTGTATACATTCGACTATGCGGGCCAAGCCCGGGATTTGCGGGAAATCGCGGGTTTTCGTTTGCCGGCGATTAAACCTCTTTCATTAAGCGTCTCATCAAAAATGAAAACATTTTTAAAAACTACAAGTCTCATGGGCTTTAGTGGTGAAACAATAATTTAAAACATCGTTCGGGAAATGAGTTTACTCCCTGGGTACTTTCTTTGTATACTTTTGACTATACGGGCCGAGTCTGGCATTTACGGGAAATCGCAGGTTTTCGTTTGCTGGCGATTAAACTTCTTCTATTCAGCGTCTCATCAAAAATGAAAACATTTTTGAAAACTACAAGTCTCATGCGATTTAGTGGTGAAAAGATAATTTAAAAAATCGTTCTGGAAATGAGTTTACTC
The DNA here is from genome assembly GCF_029227915.1 of Hydractinia symbiolongicarpus. NCBI lineage: Eukaryota > Metazoa > Cnidaria > Hydrozoa > Anthoathecata > Hydractiniidae > Hydractinia > Hydractinia symbiolongicarpus. The sequence continues at coordinate 27,742,540 of NC_079881.1, forward strand.
ACAGGGTACTTTCTTTGTATACATTCCACTATACGGGACAAGCCCGGGATTTACGGGAAATCGCGGGTTTTCGTTTGCCGGCGATTAAACCTCTTTCATTAAGCGTTTCATTAAAAGTGAAAACATTTTTGAAAACTACGAGTCTCATACGTTCTAGTGGTGCAGAAATAATTGGAAAAATCGTTCGGGAAATCAGTTTACTCATTGGGTACTTTCTTTATATACATTCAACTATACGTGCCGAGCCCGGGATTTACGGGAAATCGCGGGTTTTCGTTTGCCGGCGATTAAACTTCTTTTACTTAGCGTCTCATCAAAAATGAAAACATTTTCGAAAACTACAACTCTCATGCGTTTTAGTGGTGAAAAAATAATTTAAATAATCGTTCGGGAAATGAGTTTACTCCCTGTGTACTTTCTTTGTATACATTTGACTATTTACGGGAAATCGCGGGTTTTCGTTTGCTGGCGATTAAACTTCTTTTATTCAGCGTCTCATCAAAAATGAAAACATTTTTGAAAACTACAAGTCTTATGCGTTATAGTGGTGAAAAAATAATTTTAAAAATCGCTCTAGAAATGAGTATACTCACAGGGTACATTCTTTGTATACATTCGACTATGCGGGCCAAGCCCGCGATTTGCGGGAAATCGCGGGTTTTCGTTTGCCGGCGATTAAACCTCTTTCATTAAGCGTCTCATCAAAAATGAAAACATTTTTAAAAACTACAAGTCTCATGGGCTTTAGTGGTGAAATAATAATTTAAAAAATCGTTCGGGAAATGAGTTTACTCCCTGGGTACTTTCTTTGTATACTTTTGACTATACGGGCCGAGTCTGGGATTTACGGGAAATCGCAGGTTTTCGTTTGCCGGCGATTAAACTTCTTTTATTCAGCCTCTCATCAAAAATGAAAACATTTTTGAAAACTACAAGTCTTATGCGTTTTAGTGGTGAAAAAATAATTTAAAAAATCGTTCTGGAAATGAGTTTACTCACAGGGTACTTTCTTTGTATACATTGGACTATACGGGCCAAGCCCGGGATTTGCGGAAAATCGCGGGTTTTCGTTTGCCGGCGATTAAACCTCTTTCAATAAGCGTCTCATCAAAAATAAAAACATTTTTGAAAACTACAAGTCTTATGCGTTTTAGTGGTGAAAAATAATTTTAAAAATCGCTCTGGAAATGAGTTTACTCACAGGGTACTTTCTTTGTATACATTCGACTATGCGGGCCAAGCCCGGGATTTGCGGGAAATCGCGGGTTTTCGTTTGCCGGCGATTAAACCTCTTTCATTAAGGGTCTCATCAAAAATGAAAACATTTTTAAAAACTACAAGTCTCATGGGCTTTAGTGGTGAAACAATAATTTAAAACATCGTTCGGGAAATGAGTTTACTCCTTGGGTACTTTTTTTTTTGTATACTTTTGACTATACGGGCCGAGTCTGGCATTTACGGGAAATCGCAGGTATTCGTTTGCTGGCGATTAAACTTCTTCTATTCAGCGTCTCATCAAAAATGAAAACATTTTTGAAAACTACAAGTCTCATGCGATTTAGTGGTGAAAAGATAATTTAAAAAATCGCTCTGGAAATGAGTATGCTCACAGGGTACATTCTTTGTATACATTCGACTATGCGGGCCAAGCCCGGGATTTGCGGGAAATCGCGGGTTTTCGTTTGCCGGCGATTAAACCTCTTTCATTAAGCGTCTCATCAAAAGTGAAAACATTTTTAAAAACTACAAGTCTCATGGGCTTTAGTGGTGAAATAATAATTTAAAAAATCGTTCGGGAAATGAGTTTACTCCCTGGGTACTTTCTTTGTATACTTTTGACTATACGGGCCGAGTCTGGGATTTACGGGAAATCGCAGGTTTTCGTTTGCCGGCGATTAAACCTCTTTCATTAAGCGTCTCATTAAAAATGAAAATATTTTTCAAAACTACAAGTCTCATTCGTTCTAGTGGTGTCGAAATAATTTGAAAAATCGTTCGGGAAATCAGTTTACTCATTGGGTACTTTCTTTATATACATTCAACTATACGTGCCAAGCCCGGGATTTACGGGAAATCGCGGGTTTTCGTTTGCCGGCAATTAAACTTCTTTTATTCAGCGTCTCATCAAAAATGAAAACATTTTTGAAAACTACAAGTCTTATGCGTTTTAGTGGTGAAAAATAATTTTAAAAATCGCTCTGGAAATGAGTTTACTCACAGGGTACTTTCTTTGTATACATTCGACTATGCGGGCCAAGCCCGGGATTTGCGGGAAATCGCGGGTTTTCGTTTGCCGGCGATTAAACCTCTTTCATTAAGGGTCTCATCAAAAATGAAAACATTTTTAAAAACTACAAGTCTCATGGGCTTTAGTGGTGAAACAATAATTTAAAACATCGTTCGGGAAATGAGTTTACTCCCTGGGTACTTTCTTTGTATACTTTTGACTATACGGGCCGAGTCTGGCATTTACGGGAAATCGCAGGTTTTCGTTTGCTGGCGATTAAACTTCTTCTATTCAGCGTCTCATCAAAAATGAAAACATTTTTGAAAACTACAAGTCTCATGCGATTTAGTGGTGAAAAGATAATTTAAAAAATCGTTCTGGAAATGAGTTTACTCACAGGGTACTTTCTTTGTATACATTCCACTATACGGGACAAGCCCGGGATTTACGGGAAATCGCGGGTTTTCGTTTGCCGGCGATTAAACCTCTTTCATTAAGCGTTTCATTAAAAGTGAAAACATTTTTGAAAACTACGAGTCTCATACGTTCTAGTGGTGCAGAAATAATTGGAAAAATCGTTCGGGAAATCAGTTTACTCATTGGGTACTTTCTTTATATACATTCAACTATACGTGCCGAGCCCGGGATTTACGGGAAATCGCGGGTTTTCGTTTGCCGGCGATTAAACTTCTTTTACTTAGCGTCTCATCAAAAATGAAAACATTTTCGAAAACTACAACTCTCATGCGTTTTAGTGGTGAAAAAATAATTTAAATAATCGTTCGGGAAATGAGTTTACTCCCTGTGTACTTTCTTTGTATACATTTGACTATACGGGCCAAGGCCGGGATTTACGGGAAATCGCGGGTTTTCGTTTGCTGGCGATTAAACTTCTTTTATTCAGCGTCTCATCAAAAATGAAAACATTTTTGAAAACTACAAGTCTTATGCGTTATAGTGGTGAAAAAATAATTTTAAAAATCGCTCTAGAAATGAGTATGCTCACAGGGTACATTCTTTGTATACATTCGACTATGCGGGCCAAGCCCGCGATTTGCGGGAAATCGCGGGTTTTCGTTTGCCGGCGATTAAACCTCTTTCATTAAGCGTCTCATCAAAAATGAAAACATTTTTAAAAACTACAAGTCTCATGGGCTTTAGTGGTGAAATAATAATTTAAAAAATCGTTCGGGAAATGAGTTTACTCCCTGGGTACTTTCTTTGTATACTTTTGACTATACGGGCCGAGTCTGGGATTTACGGGAAATCGCAGGTTTTCGTTTGCCGGCGATTAAACTTCTTTTATTCAGCCTCTCATCAAAAATGAAAACATTTTTGAAAACTACAAGTCTTATGCGTTTTATTGGTGAAAAAATAATTTAAAAAATCGTTCTGGAAATGAGTTTACTCACAGGGTACTTTCTTTGTATACATTGGACTATACGGGCCAAGCCCGGGATTTGCAGAAAATCGCGGGTTTTCGTTTGCCGGCGATTAAACCTCTTTCAATAAGCGTCTCATCAAAAATAAAAACATTTTTGAAAACTACAAGTCTCATGGGCTTTAGTGGTGAAACAATAATTTAAAACATCGTTCGGGAAATGACATTACTCCCTGGGTACTTTCTTTGTATACTTTTGACTATACGGGCCGAGTCTGGCATTTACGGGAAATCGCAGGTTTTCGTTTGCTGGCGATTAAACTTCTTCTATTCAGCGTCTCATCAAAAATGAAAACATTTTTGAAAACTACAAGTCTCATGCGATTTAGTGGTGAAAAGATAATTTAAAAAATCGTTCTGGAAATGAGTTTACTCACAGGGTACTTTCTTTGTATACATTCCACTATACGGGACAAGCCCGGGATTTACGGGAAATCGCGGGTTTTCGTTTGCCGGCGATTAAACCTCTTTCATTAAGCGTTTCATTAAAAGTGAAAACATTTTTGAAAACTACGAGTCTCATACGTTCTAGTGGTGCAGAAATAATTGGAAAAATCGTTCGGGAAATCAGTTTACTCATTGGGTACTTTCTTTATATACATTCAACTATACGTGCCGAGCCCGGGATTTACGGGAAATCGCGGGTTTTCGTTTGCCGGCGATTAAACTTCTTTTACTTAGCGTCTCATCAAAAATGAAAACATTTTCGAAAACTACAACTCTCATGCGTTTTAGTGGTGAAAAAATAATTTAAATAATCGTTCGGGAAATGAGTTTACTCCCTGTGTACTTTCTTTGTATACATTTGACTATACGGGCCAAGCCCGGGATTTACGGGAAATCGCGGGTTTTCGTTTGCTGGCGATTAAACTTCTTTTATTCAGCGTCTCATCAAAAATGAAAACATTTTTGAAAACTACAAGTCTTATGCGTTATAGTGGTGAAAAAATAATTTTAAAAATCGCTCTAGAAATGAGTATGCTCACAGGGTACATTCTTTGTATACATTCGACTATGCGGGCCAAGCCCGCGATTTGCGGGAAATCGCGGGTTTTCGTTTGCCGGCGATTAAACCTCTTTCATTAAGCGTCTCATCAAAAATGAAAACATTTTTAAAAACTACAAGTCTCATGGGCTTTAGTGGTGAAATAATAATTTAAAAAATCGTTCGGGAAATGAGTTTACTCCCTGGGTACTTTCTTTGTATACTTTTGACTATACGGGCCGAGTCTGGGATTTACGGGAAATCGCAGGTTTTCGTTTGCTGGCGATTAAACTTCTTCTATTCAGCGTCTCATCAAAAATGAAAACATTTTTGAAAACTACAAGTCTCATGCGATTTAGTGGTGAAAAGATAATTTAAAAAATCGTTCTGGAAATGAGTTTACTCACAGGGTACTTTCTTTGTATACATTCCACTATACGGGACAAGCCCGGGATTTACGGGAAATCGCGGGTTTTCGTTTGCCGGCGATTAAACCTCTTTCATTAAGCGTTTCATTAAAAGTGAAAACATTTTTGAAAACTACGAGTCTCATACGTTCTAGTGGTGCAGAAATAATTGGAAAAATCGTTCGGGAAATCAGTTTACTTATTGGGTACTTTCTTTATATACATTCAACTATACGTGCCGAGCCCGGGATTTACGGGAAATCGCGGGTTTTCGTTTGCCGGCGATTAAACTTCTTTTACTTAGCGTCTCATCAAAAATGAAAACATTTTCGAAAACTACAACTCTCATGCGTTTTAGTGGTGAAAAAATAATTTAAATAATCGTTCGGGAAATGAGTTTACTCCCTGTGTACTTTCTTTGTATACATTTGACTATACGGGAAAAGCCCGGGATTTACGGGAAATCGCGGGTTTTCGTTTGCTGGCGATTAAACTTCTTTTATTCAGCGTCTCATCAAAAATGAAAACATTTTTGAAAACTACAAGTCTTATGCGTTATAGTGGTGAAAAAATAATTTTAAAAATCGCTCTAGAAATGAGTATGCTCACAGGGTACATTCTTTGTATACATTCGACTATGCGGGCCAAGCCCGCGATTTGCGGGAAATCGCGGGTTTTCGTTTGCCGGCGATTAAACCTCTTTCATTAAGCGTCTCATCAAAAATGAAAACATTTTTAAAAACTACAAGTCTCATGGGCTTTAGTGGTGAAATAATAATTTAAAAAATCGTTCGGGAAATGAGTTTACTCCCTGGGTACTTTCTTTGTATACTTTTGACTATACGGGCCGAGTCTGGGATTTACGGGAAATCGCAGGTTTTCGTTTGCCGGCGAATAAACTTCTTTTATTCAGCCTCTCATCAAAAATGAAAACATTTTTGAAAACTACAAGTCTTATGCGTTTTATTGGTGAAAAAATAATTTAAAAAATCGTTCTGGAAATGAGTTTACTCACAGGGTACTTTCTTTGTATACATTGGACTATACGGGCCAAGCCCGGGATTTGCAGAAAATCGCGGGTTTTCGTTTGCCGGCGATTAAACCTCTTTCAATAAGCGTCTCATCAAAAATAAAAACATTTTTGAAAACTACAAGTCTTATGCGTTTTAGTGGTGAAAAATAATTTTAAAAATCGCTCTGGAAATGAGTTTACTCACAGGGTACTTTCTTTGTATACATTCGACTATGCGGGCCAAGCCCGGGATTTGCGGGAAATCGCGGGTTTTCGTTTGCTGGCGATTAAACTTCTTCTATTCAGCGTCTCATCAAAAATGAAAACATTTTTGAAAACTACAAGTCTCATGCGATTTAGTGGTGAAAAGATAATTTAAAAAATCGTTCTGGAAATGAGTTTACTCACAGGGTACTTTCTTTGTATACATTCCACTATACGGGACAAGCCCGGGATTTACGGGAAATCGCGGGTTTTCGTTTGCCGGCGATTAAACCTCTTTCATTAAGCGTCTCATTAAAAGTGAAAACATTTTTGAAAACTACGAGTCTCATACGTTCTAGTGGTGCAGAAATAATTGGAAAAATCGTTCGGGAAATCAGTTTACTCATTGGGTACTTTCTTTATATACATTCAACTATACGTGCCGAGCCCGGGATTTACGGGAAATCGCGGGTTTTCGTTTGCCGGCGATTAAACTTCTTTTACTTAGCGTCTCATCAAAAATGAAAACATTTTCGAAAACTACAACTCTCATGCGTTTTAGTGGTGAAAAAATAATTTAAATAATCGTTCGGGAAATGAGTTTACTCCCTGTGTACTTTCTTTGTATACATTTGACTATACGGGCCAAGCCCGGGATTTACGGGAAATCGCGGGTTTTCGTTTGCTGGCGATTAAACTTCTTTTATTCAGCGTCTCATCAAAAATGAAATCGTTTTTGAAAACTACAAGTCTTATGCGTTTTAGTGGTGAAAAAATAATTTAAAAAATCGTTCTGGAAATGAGTTTACTCACAGGGTACTTTCTTTGTACACATTCGACTATACGGGACAAGCCCGGGATTTACGGGAAATCGCGGGTTTTCGTTTGCCGGCGATTAAACCTCTTTCATAAAGCGTCTCATTAAAAATGAAAGCATTTTTGAGAACTACAAATCTCATGCGTTTTAGTGGTGAAAAAATAATTTAAATAATCGTTCGGGAAATGAGTTTACTCCCTGTGTACTTTCTTTGTATACATTTGACTATACGGGCCAAGCCCGGGATTTACGGGAAATCGCGGGTTTTCGTTTGCTGGCGATTAAACTTCTTTTATTCAGCGTCTCATCAAAAATGAAATCGTTTTTGAAAACTACAAGTCTTATGCGTTTTAGTGGTGAAAAAATAATTTAAAAAATCGTTCTGGAAATGAGTTTACTCACAGGGTACTTTCTTTGTACACATTCGACTATACGGGACAAGCCCGGGATTTACGGGAAATCGCGGGTTTTCGTTTGCCGGCGATTAAACCTCTTTCATAAAGCGTCTCATTAAAAATGAAAACATTTTTGAGAACTACAAATCTCATTCGTTCTAGTGGTGCAGAAATAATTTGAAGAATCGTTCGGGGAATCAGTTTACTCCTTGGGTACTTTCTTTATATACATTCAACTATACGGGCCAAGCCCGGGATTTACGGGAAATCGCGGGTTTTTGTTTGCCGGCGATTAAACTTCTTTTATTCAGCGTCTCATCAAAAATGAAAACATTTTTGAAAACTACAAGTCTTATGCGTTATAGTGGTGAAAAAATAATTTTAAAAATCGCTCTGGAAATGAGTATGCTCACAGGGTACATGCTTTGTATACATTCGACTATGCGGGCCAAGCCCGCGATTTGCGGGAAATCGCGGGTTTTCGTTTGCCGGCGATTAAACCTCTTTCATTAAGCGTCTCATCAAAAATGAAAACATTTTTAAAAACTACAAGTCTCATGGGCTTTAGTGGTGAAATAATAATTTAAAAAATCGTTCGGGAAATGAGTTTACTCCCTGGGTACTTTCTTTGTATACTTTTGACTATACGGGCCGAGTCTGGGATTTACGGGAAATCGCAGGTTTTCGTTTGCCGGCGATTAAACTTCTTTTATTCAGCGTCTCATCAAAAATGAAAACATTTTTAAAAACTACAAGTCTCATGCGTTTTAGTGGTGAAAAAATAATTTAAAAAATCGTTCGGGAGATAAGTTTACTCCCTGGGTACTTTCTTTCTATACTTTTGACTATACGGGCCAAGCCCGTGATTAACGGGAAATCGCGGGTTTTCGTTTGCCGCCGATTAAACTTCTTTTATTCAGCCTCTCATCAAAAATGAAAACATTTTTGAAAACTACAAGTCTTATGCGTTTTAGTGGTGAAAAAATAATTTAAAAAATCGTTCGGGAAATGAGTTTACTCCTTGGGTACTTTTTTTTTTGTATACTTTTGACTATACGGGCCGAGTCTGGCATTTACGGGAAATCGCAGGTATTCGTTTGCTGGCGATTAAACTTCTTCTATTCAGCGTCTCATCAAAAATGAAAACATTTTTGAAAACTACAAGTCTCATGCGATTTAGTGGTGAAAAGATAATTTAAAAAATCGCTCTGGAAATGAGTATGCTCACAGGGTACATTCTTTGTATACATTCGACTATGCGGGCCAAGCCCGGGATTTGCGGGAAATCGCGGGTTTTCGTTTGCCGGCGATTAAACCTCTTTCATTAAGCGTCTCATCAAAAGTGAAAACATTTTTAAAAACTACAAGTCTCATGGGCTTTAGTGGTGAAATAATAATTTAAAAAATCGTTCGGGAAATGAGTTTACTCCCTGGGTACTTTCTTTGTATACTTTTGACTATACGGGCCGAGTCTGGGATTTACGGGAAATCGCAGGTTTTCGTTTGCCGGCGATTAAACCTCTTTCATTAAGCGTCTCATTAAAAATGAAAATATTTTTCAAAACTACAAGTCTCATTCGTTCTAGTGGTGCCGAAATAATTTGAAAAATCGTTCGGGAAATCAGTTTACTCATTGGGTACTTTCTTTATATACATTCAACTATACGTGCCAAGCCCGGGATTTACGGGAAATCGCGGGTTTTCGTTTGCCGGCAATTAAACTTCTTTTATTCAGCGTCTCATCAAAAATGAAAACATTTTTGAAAACTACAAGTCTTATGCGTTTTAGTGGTGAAAAAATAATTTTAAAAATCGCTCTAGAAATGAGTATGCTCACAGGGTACATTCTTTGTATACATTCGACTATGCGGGCCAAGCCCGCGATTTGCGGGAAATCGCGGGTTTTCGTTTGCCGGCGATTAAACCTCTTTCATTAAGCGTCTCATCAAAAATGAAAACATTTTTAAAAACTACAAGTCTCATGGGCTTTAGTGGTGAAATAATAATTTAAAAAATCGTTCGGGAAATGAGTTTACTCCCTGGGTACTTTCTTTGTATACTTTTGACTATACGGGCCGAGTCTGGGATTTACGGGAAATCGCAGGTTTTCGTTTGCCGGCGATTAAACTTCTTTTATTCAGCCTCTCATCAAAAATGAAAACATTTTTGAAAACTACAAGTCTTATGCGTTTTATTGGTGAAAAAATAATTTAAAAAATCGTTCTGGAAATGAGTTTACTCACAGGGTACTTTCTTTGTATACATTGGACTATACGGGCCAAGCCCGGGATTTGCAGAAAATCGCGGGTTTTCGTTTGCCGGCGATTAAACCTCTTTCAATAAGCGTCTCATCAAAAATAAAAACATTTTTGAAAACTACAAGTCTTATGCGTTTTAGTGGTGAAAAATAATTTTAAAAATCGCTCTGGAAATGAGTTTACTCACAGGGTACTTTCTTTGTATACATTCGACTATGCGGGCCAAGCCCGGGATTTGCGGGAAATCGCGGGTTTTCGTTTGCCGGCGATTAAACCTCTTTCATTAAGGGTCTCATCAAAAATGAAAACATTTTTAAAAACTACAAGTCTCATGGGCTTTAGTGGTGAAACAATAATTTAAAACATCGTTCGGGAAATGAGTTTACTCCCTGGGTACTTCCTTTGTATACTTTTGACTATACGGGCCGAGTCTGGCATTTACGGGAAATCGCAGGTTTTCGTTTGCTGGCGATTAAACTTCTTCTATTCAGCGTCTCATCAAAAATGAAAACATTTTTGAAAACTACAAGTCTCATGCGATTTAGTGGTGAAAAGATAATTTAAAAAATCGTTCTGGAAATGAGTTTACTCACAGGGTACTTTCTTTGTATACATTCCACTATACGGGACAAGCCCGGGATTTACGGGAAATCGCGGGTTTTCGTTTGCCGGCGATTAAACCTCTTTCATTAAGCGTCTCATTAAAAGTGAAAACATTTTTGAAAACTACGAGTCTCATACGTTCTAGTGGTGCAGAAATAATTGGAAAAATCGTTCGGGAAATCAGTTTACTCATTGGGTACTTTCTTTATATACATTCAACTATACGTGCCGAGCCCGGGATTTACGGGAAATCGCGGGTTTTCGTTTGCCGGCGATTAAACTTCTTTTACTTAGCGTCTCATCAAAAATGAAAACATTTTCGAAAACTACAACTCTCATGCGTTTTAGTGGTGAAAAAATAATTTAAATAATCGTTCGGGAAATGAGTTTACTCCCTGTGTACTTTCTTTGTATACATTTGACTATACGGGCCAAGCCCGGGATTTACGGGAAATCGCGGGTTTTCGTTTGCTGGCGATTAAACTTCTTTTATTCAGCGTCTCATCAAAAATGAAATCGTTTTTGAAAACTACAAGTCTTATGCGTTTTAGTGGTGAAAAAATAATTTAAAAAATCGTTCTGGAAATGAGTTTACTCACAGGGTACTTTCTTTGTACACATTCGACTATACGGGACAAGCCCGGGATTTACGGGAAATCGCGGGTTTTCGTTTGCCGGCGATTAAACCTCTTTCATAAAGCGTCTCATTAAAAATGAAAACATTTTTGAGAACTACAAATCTCATTCGTTCTAGTGGTGCAGAAATAATTTGAAAAATCGTTCGGGGAATCAGTTTACTCCTTGGGTACTTTCTTTATATACATTCAACTATACGGGCCAAGCCCGGGATTTACGGGAAATCGCGGGTTTTTGTTTGCCGGCGATTAAACTTCTTTTTTTCAGCGTCTCATCAAAAATGAAAACATTTTTGAAAACTACAAGTCTTATGCGTTATAGTGGTGAAAAAATAATTTTAAAAATCGCTCTGGAAATGAGTATGCTCACAGGGTACATGCTTTGTATACATTCGACTATGCGGGCCAAGCCCGCGATTTGCGGGAAATCGCGGGTTTTCGTTTGCCGGCGATTAAACCTCTTTCATTAAGCGTCTCATCAAAAATGAAAACATTTTTAAAAACTACAAGTCTCATGGGCTTTAGTGGTGAAATAATAATTTAAAAAATCGTTCGTGAAATGAGTTTACTCCCTGGGTACTTTCTTTGTATACTTTTGACTATACGGGCCGAGTCTGGGATTTACGGGAAATCGCAGGTTTTCGTTTGCCGGCGATTAAACTTCTTTTATTCAGCGTCTCATCAAAAATGAAAACATTTTTAAAAACTACAAGTCTCATGCGTTTTAGTGGTGAAAAAATAATTTAAAAAATCGTTCGGGAGATAAGTTTACTCCCTGGGTACTTTCTTTGTATACTTTTGACTATACGGGCCAAGCCCGTGATTAACGGGAAATCGCGGGTTTTCGTTTGCCGCCGATTAAACTTCTTTTATTCAGCCTCTCATCAAAAATGAAAACATTTTTGAAAACTACAAGTCTTATGCGTTTTAGTGGTGAAAAAATAATTTAAAAAATCGTTCTGGAAATGAGTTTACTCACAGGGTACTTTCTTTGTATACATTGGACTATACGGGCCAAGCCCGGGATTTGCGGAAAATCGCGGGATTTCGTTTGCCGGCGATTAAACCTCTTTCAATAAGCGTCTCATCAAAAATAAAAACATTTTTAAAAACTACAAGTCTTATGCGTTTTAGTGGTGCAAAAAAAAATTTAAAAAATCGTTCGGGAAAAGAGTTTACTCCTTGGGTACTTTTTTTGTATACTTTTGACTATACGGGCCAAGCCCGGGATTTACGGGAAATTGCGGGTTTTCGTTTGCCGGCGATTAAACTTCTTTTATTCAGCGTCTCATCAAAAATGAGAACATTTTTGAAAACTACAAGTCTTATGCGTTTTAGTGGCGAAAAATTAATTTAAAAAATCGCTCTGGAAATGAGTATGCTCACAGGGTACATTCTTTGTATACATTCGACTATGCGGGCCAAGCCCGGTATTTGCGGGAAATCGCGGGTTTTCGTTTGCCGGCGATTAAACCTCTTTCATTAAGCGTCTCATCAAAAATGAAAACATTTTTAAAAACTACAAGTCTCATGGGCTTTAGTGGTGAAATAATAATTTAAAAAATCGTTCGGGAAATGAGTTTACTCCCTGGGTACTTTCTTTGTATACTTTTGAATATACGGGCCGAGTCTGGGATTTACGGGAAATCGCAGGTTTTCGTTGCCGGCGATTAAACCTCTTTCATTAAGCGTCTCATTAAAAATGAAAATATTTTTGAAAACTACAAGTCTCATTCGTTCTAGTGGTGCCGAAATAATTTGAAAAATCGTTCGGGAAATCAGTTTACTCATTGGGTACTTTCTTTATATACATTCAACTATACGTGCCAAGCCCGGGATTTACGGGAAATCGCGGGTTTTCGTTTGCTGGCAATTAAACTTCTTTTATTCAGCGTCTCATCAAAAATGAAAACAAGTTTGAAAACTACAAGTCTCATGCGTTTTAGTGGTGAAAATATAATTAAAAAAATCGTTCGGGAAATAAGTTTACTCCCTGGGTACTTTCTTTGTATACTTTTGACTATACGGGCCAAGCCCGGGATTTACGGGAAATCGCGGGTTTTCGTTTGCTGGCGATTAAACTTCTTTTATTCAGCGTCTCATCAAAAATGAAATCGTTTTTGAAAACTACAAGTCTTATGCGTTTTAGTGGTGAAAAAATAATTTAAAAAATCGTTCTGGAAATGAGTTTACTCACAGGGTACATTCTTTGTACACATTCGACTATACGGGACAAGCCCGGGATTTACGGGAAATCGCGGGTTTTCGTTTGCCGGCGATTAAACCTCTTTCATAAAGCGTCTCATTAAAAATGAAAACATTTTTGAGAACTACAAATCTCATTCGTTCTAGTGGTGCAGAAATAATTTGAAAAATCGTTCGGGGAATCAGTTTACTCCTTGGGTACTTTCTTTATATACATTCAACTATACGGGCCAAGCCCGGGATTTACGGGAAATCGCGGGTTTTTGTTTGCCGGCGATTAAACTTCTTTTTTTCAGCGTCTCATCAAAAATGAAAACATTTTTGAAAACTACAAGTCTTATGCGTTATAGTGGTGAAAAAATAATTTTAAAAATCGCTCTGGAAATGAGTATGCTCACAGGGTACATGCTTTGTATACATTCGACTATGCGGGCCAAGCCCGCGATTTGCGGGAAATCGCGGGTTTTCGTTTGCCGGCGATTAAACCTCTTTCATTAAGCGTCTCATCAAAAATGAAAACATTTTTAAAAACTACAAGTCTCATGGGCTTTAGTGGTGAAATAATAATTTAAAAAATCGTTCGTGAAATGAGTTTACTCCCTGGGTACTTTCTTTGTATACTTTTGACTATACGGGCCGAGTCTGGGATTTACGGGAAATCGCAGGTTTTCGTTTGCCGGCGATTAAACTTCTTTTATTCAGCGTCTCATCAAAAATGAAAACATTTTTAAAAACTACAAGTCTCATGCGTTTTAGTGGTGAAAAAATAATTTAAAAAATCGTTCGGGAGATAAGTTTACTCCCTGGGTACTTTCTTTGTATACTTTTGACTATACGGGCCAAGCCCGTGATTAACGGGAAATCGCGGGTTTTCGTTTGCCGCCGATTAAACTTCTTTTATTCAGCCTCTCATCAAAAATGAAAACATTTTTGAAAACTACAAGTCTTATGCGTTTTAGTGGTGAAAAAATAATTTAAAAAATCGTTCTGGAAATGAGTTTACTCACAGGGTACTTTCTTTGTATACATTGGACTATACGGGCCAAGCCCGGGATTTGCGGAAAATCGCGGGATTTCGTTTGCCGGCGATTAAACCTCTTTCAATAAGCGTCTCATCAAAAATAAAAACATTTTTAAAAACTACAAGTCTTATGCGTTTTAGTGGTGCAAAAAAAAATTTAAAAAATCGTTCGGGAAATGAGTTTACTCCTTGGGTACTTTTTTTGTATACTTTTGACTATACGGGCCAAGCCCGGGATTTACGGGAAATTGCGGGTTTTCGTTTGCCGGCGATTAAACTTCTTTTATTCAGCGTCTCATCAAAAATGAGAACATTTTTGAAAACTACAAGTCTTATGCGTTTTAGTGGCGAAAAATTAATTTAAAAAATCGCTCTGGAAATGAGTATGCTCACAGGGTACATTCTTTGTATACATTCGACTATGCGGGCCAAGCCCGGTATTTGCGGGAAATCGCGGGTTTTCGTTTGCCGGCGATTAAACCTCTTTCATTAAGCGTCTCATCAAAAATGAAAACATTTTTAAAAACTACAAGTCTCATGGGCTTTAGTGGTGAAATAATAATTTAAAAAATCGTTCGGGAAATGAGTTTACTCCCTGGGTACTTTCTTTGTATACTTTTGAATATACGGGCCGAGTCTGGGATTTACGGGAAATCGCAGGTTTTCGTTGCCGGCGATTAAACCTCTTTCATTAAGCGTCTCATTAAAAATGAAAATATTTTTGAAAACTACAAGTCTCATTCGTTCTAGTGGTGCCGAAATAATTTGAAAAATCGTTCGGGAAATCAGTTTACTCATTGGGTACTTTCTTTATATACATTCAACTATACGTGCCAAGCCCGGGATTTACGGGAAATCGCGGGTTTTCGTTTGCTGGCAATTAAACTTCTTTTATTCAGCGTCTCATCAAAAATGAAAACAAGTTTGAAAACTACAAGTCTCATGCGTTTTAGTGGTGAAAATATAATTAAAAAAATCGTTCGGGAAATAAGTTTACTCCCTGGGTACTTTCTTTGTATACTTTTGACTATACGGGCCAAGCCCGGGATTTACGGGAAATCGCGGGTTTTCGTTTGCCGGCGATTAAACTTCTTTTATTCAGCCTCTCATCAAAAATGAAAACATTTTTGAAAACTACAAGTCTTATGCGTTTTAGTGGTGAAAAAATAATTTAAAAAATCGTTCTGGAAATGAGTTTACTCACAGGGTACTTTCTTTGTAAACATTGGACTATACGGGCCAAGCCCGGGATTTGCGGAAAATCGCGGGTTTTCGTTTGCCGGCGATTAAACCTCTTTCACTAAGCGTCTCATTAAAAATAAAAACATTTTTTAAAACTACAAGTCTCATTCGTTCTAGTGGTGCCGAAATAATTTGAAAAATCGAAAAAAAAATAATTTAAAAAATCGTTCTGGAAATGAGTTTACTCACAGGGTACTTTCTTTGTAAACATTGGACTATACGGGCCAAGCCCGGGATTTGCGGAAAATCACGGGTTTTCGTTTGCCGGCGATTAAACCTCTTTCACTAAGCGTCTCATCAAAAATAAAAACATTTTTAAAAACTACAAGTCTTATGCGTTTTAGTGGTGCAAAAAAAAATTTAAAAAATCGTTCGGGAAAAGAGTTTACTCCTTGGGTACTTTTTTTGTATACTTTTGACTATACGGGCCAAGCCCGGGATTTACGGGAAATTGCGGGTTTTCGTTTGCCGGCGATTAAACTTCTTTTATTCAGCGTCTCATCAAAAATGAGAACATTTTTGAAAACTACAAGTCTTATGCGTTTTAGTGGCGAAAAATTAATTTAAAAAATCGCTCTGGAAATGAGTATGCTCACAGGGTACATTCTTTGTATACATTCGACTATGCGGGCCAAGCCCGGTATTTGCGGGAAATCGCGGGTTTTCGTTTGCCGGCGATTAAACCTCTTTCATTAAGCGTCTCATCAAAAATGAAAACATTTTTAAAAACTACAAGTCTCATGGGCTTTAGTGGTGAAATAATAATTTAAAAAATCGTTCGGGAAATGAGTTTACTCCCTGGGTACTTTCTTTGTATACTTTTGAATATACGGGCCGAGTCTGGGATTTACGGGAAATCGCAGGTTTTCGTTGCCGGCGATTAAACCTCTTTCATTAAGCGTCTCATTAAAAATGAAAATATTTTTGAAAACTACAAGTCTCATTCGTTCTAGTGGTGCCGAAATAATTTGAAAAATCGTTCGGGAAATCAGTTTACTCATTGGGTACTTTCTTTATATACATTCAACTATACGTGCCAAGCCCGGGATTTACGGGAAATCGCGGGTTTTCGTTTGCTGGCAATTAAACTTCTTTTATTCAGCGTCTCATCAAAAATGAAAACAAGTTTGAAAACTACAAGTCTCATGCGTTTTAGTGGTGAAAATATAATTAAAAAAATCGTTCGGGAAATAAGTTTACTCCCTGGGTACTTTCTTTGTATACTTTTGACTATACGGGCCAAGCCCGGGATTTACGGGAAATCGCGGGTTTTCGTTTGCTGGCGATTAAACTTCTTTTATTCAGCGTCTCATCAAAAATGAAATCGTTTTTGAAAACTACAAGTCTTATGCGTTTTAGTGGTGAAAAAATAATTTAAAAAATCGTTCTGGAAATGAGTTTACTCACAGGGTACATTCTTTGTACACATTCGACTATACGGGACAAGCCCGGGATTTACGGGAAATCGCGGGTTTTCGTTTGCCGGCGATTAAACCTCTTTCATAAAGCGTCTCATTAAAAATGAAAACATTTTTGAGAACTACAAATCTCATTCGTTCTAGTGGTGCAGAAATAATTTGAAAAATCGTTCGGGGAATCAGTTTACTCCTTGGGTACTTTCTTTATATACATTCAACTATACGGGCCAAGCCCGGGATTTACGGGAAATCGCGGGTTTTTGTTTGCCGGCGATTAAACTTCTTTTTTTCAGCGTCTCATCAAAAATGAAAACATTTTTGAAAACTACAAGTCTTATGCGTTATAGTGGTGAAAAAATAATTTTAAAAATCGCTCTGGAAATGAGTATGCTCACAGGGTACATGCTTTGTATACATTCGACTATGCGGGCCAAGCCCGCGATTTGCGGGAAATCGCGGGTTTTCGTTTGCCGGCGATTAAACCTCTTTCATTAAGCGTCTCATCAAAAATGAAAACATTTTTAAAAACTACAAGTCTCATGGGCTTTAGTGGTGAAATAATAATTTAAAAAATCGTTCGTGAAATGAGTTTACTCCCTGGGTACTTTCTTTGTATACTTTTGACTATACGGGCCGAGTCTGGGATTTACGGGAAATCGCAGGTTTTCGTTTGCCGGCGATTAAACTTCTTTTATTCAGCGTCTCATCAAAAATGAAAACATTTTTAAAAACTACAAGTCTCATGCGTTTTAGTGGTGAAAAAATAATTTAAAAAATCGTTCGGGAGATAAGTTTACTCCCTGGGTACTTTCTTTGTATACTTTTGACTATACGGGCCAAGCCCGTGATTAACGGGAAATCGCGGGTTTTCGTTTGCCGCCGATTAAACTTCTTTTATTCAGCCTCTCATCAAAAATGAAAACATTTTTGAAAACTACAAGTCTTATGCGTTTTAGTGGTGAAAAAATAATTTAAAAAATCGTTCTGGAAATGAGTTTACTCACAGGGTACTTTCTTTGTATACATTGGACTATACGGGCCAAGCCCGGGATTTGCGGAAAATCGCGGGATTTCGTTTGCCGGCGATTAAACCTCTTTCAATAAGCGTCTCATCAAAAATAAAAACATTTTTAAAAACTACAAGTCTTATGCGTTTTAGTGGTGCAAAAAAAAATTTAAAAAATCGTTCGGGAAATGAGTTTACTCCTTGGGTACTTTTTTTGTATACTTTTGACTATACGGGCCAAGCCCGGGATTTACGGGAAATTGCGGGTTTTCGTTTGCCGGCGATTAAACTTCTTTTATTCAGCGTCTCATCAAAAATGAGAACATTTTTGAAAACTACAAGTCTTATGCGTTTTAGTGGCGAAAAATTAATTTAAAAAATCGCTCTGGAAATGAGTATGCTCACAGGGTACATTCTTTGTATACATTCGACTATGCGGGCCAAGCCCGGTATTTGCGGGAAATCGCGGGTTTTCGTTTGCCGGCGATTAAACCTCTTTCATTAAGCGTCTCATCAAAAATGAAAACATTTTTAAAAACTACAAGTCTCATGGGCTTTAGTGGTGAAATAATAATTTAAAAAATCGTTCGGGAAATGAGTTTACTCCCTGGGTACTTTCTTTGTATACTTTTGAATATACGGGCCGAGTCTGGGATTTACGGGAAATCGCAGGTTTTCGTTGCCGGCGATTAAACCTCTTTCATTAAGCGTCTCATTAAAAATGAAAATATTTTTGAAAACTACAAGTCTCATTCGTTCTAGTGGTGCCGAAATAATTTGAAAAATCGTTCGGGAAATCAGTTTACTCATTGGGTACTTTCTTTATATACATTCAACTATACGTGCCAAGCCCGGGATTTACGGGAAATCGCGGGTTTTCGTTTGCTGGCAATTAAACTTCTTTTATTCAGCGTCTCATCAAAAATGAAAACAAGTTTGAAAACTACAAGTCTCATGCGTTTTAGTGGTGAAAATATAATTAAAAAAATCGTTCGGGAAATAAGTTTACTCCCTGGGTACTTTCTTTGTATACTTTTGACTATACGGGCCAAGCCCGGGATTTACGGGAAATCGCGGGTTTTCGTTTGCCGGCGATTAAACTTCTTTTATTCAGCCTCTCATCAAAAATGAAAACATTTTTGAAAACTACAAGTCTTATGCGTTTTAGTGGTGAAAAAATAATTTAAAAAATCGTTCTGGAAATGAGTTTACTCACAGGGTACTTTCTTTGTAAACATTGGACTATACGGGCCAAGCCCGGGATTTGCGGAAAATCGCGGGTTTTCGTTTGCCGGCGATTAAACCTCTTTCACTAAGCGTCTCATTAAAAATAAAAACATTTTTTAAAACTACAAGTCTCATTCGTTCTAGTGGTGCCGAAATAATTTGAAAAATCGAAAAAAAAATAATTTAAAAAATCGTTCTGGAAATGAGTTTACTCACAGGGTACTTTCTTTGTAAACATTGGACTATACGGGCC
The DNA here is from genome assembly GCF_029227915.1 of Hydractinia symbiolongicarpus. Taxonomy (NCBI): domain Eukaryota; kingdom Metazoa; phylum Cnidaria; class Hydrozoa; order Anthoathecata; family Hydractiniidae; genus Hydractinia; species Hydractinia symbiolongicarpus. The sequence goes on from NC_079881.1 coordinate 27,761,896, forward strand.
AAGCCCGGGATTTGCGGAAAATCACGGGTTTTCGTTTGCCGGCGATTAAACCTCTTTCACTAAGCGTCTCATTAAAAATAAAAACATTTTTTAAAACTACAAGTCTCATTCGTTCTAGTGGTGCCGAAATAATTTGAAAAATCGTTCGGGAAATCAGTTTACTCATTGGGTACTTTCTTTATATACATTCAACTATACGTGCCAAGCCCGGGATTTACGGGAAATCGCGGGTTTTCGTTTGCTGGCAATTAAACTTCTTTTATTCAGCGTCTCATCAAAAATGAAAACAAGTTTGAAAACTACAAGTCTCATGCGTTTTAGTGGTGAAAATATAATTAAAAAAATCGTTCGGGAAATAAGTTTACTCCCTGGGTACTTTCTTTGTATACTTTTGACTATACGGGCCAAGCCCGGGATTTACGGGAAATCGCGGGTTTTCGTTTGCCGGCGATTAAACTTCTTTTATTCAGCCTCTCATCAAAAATGAAAACATTTTTGAAAACTACAAGTCTTATGCGTTTTAGTGGTGAAAAAATAATTTAAAAAATCGTTCTGGAAATGAGTTTACTCACAGGGTACTTTCTTTGTAAACATTGGACTATACGGGCCAAGCCCGGGATTTGCGGAAAATCGCGGGTTTTCGTTTGCCGGCGATTAAACCTCTTTCACTAAGCGTCTCATTAAAAATAAAAACATTTTTTAAAACTACAAGTCTTATGCGTTTTAGTGGTGAAAAAAAAATTTAAAAAATCGTTCGGGAAATGAGTTTACTCCTTGGGTACTTTTTTTGTATACTTTTGACTATACGGGCCAAGCCCGGGATTTACGGGAAATCGCGGGTTTTCGTTTGCCGGCGATTAAGCTTCTTTTATTCAGCGTCTCATCAAAAATGAAAACATTTTTGAAAACTACAAGTCTTATGCGTTTTAGTGGTGAAAAAATAATTTAAAAAATCGCTCTGGAAATGAGTATGCTCACAGGGTACATTCTTTGTATACATTCGACTATGCGGGCCAAGCCCGGGATTTGCGGGAAATCGCGGGTTTTCGTTTGCCGGCGATTAAACCTCTTTCATTAAGCGTCTCATCAAAAATGAAAACATTTTTAAAAACTACAAGTCTCATGGGCTTTAGTGGTGAAATAATAATTTAAAAAAACGTTCGGGAAATGAGTTTACTCCCTGGGTACTTTCTTTGTATACTTTTGACTATACGGGCCGAGTCTGGGATTTACGGGAAATCGCGGGTTTTCGTTTGCCGGCGATTAAACCTCTTTCATTAAGCGTCTCATCAAAAATGAAAACATTTTTAAAAACTACAAGTCTCATGGGCTTTAGTGGTGAAAAAATAATTTAAAAAATCGTTCGGGAAATAAGTTTACTCCCTGGGTACTTTCTTTGTATACTTTTGACTATACAGGCCAAGCCCGGGATTTACGGGAAATCGCGGGTTTTCGTTTGCCGGCGATTAAACTTCTTTTATTCAGCCTCTCATCAAAAATGAAAACATTTTTGAAAACTACAAGTCTTATGCGTTTTAGTGGTGAAAAGATAATTTAAAAAATCGTTCTGGAATTGAGTTTACTCACAGGGTACTTTCTTTGTATACATTGGACTATACGGGCCAAGCCCGGGATTTGCGGAAAATCGCGGGTTTTCGTTTGCCGGCGATTAAACCTCTTTCAATAAGCGTCTCATCAAAAATAAAAACATTTTTGAAAACTACAAGGCTTATGCGTTTTAGTGGTGCAAAAAAAAATTTAAAAAATCGTTCGGGAAATGAGTTTACTCCTTGGGTACTTTCTTTGTATACTTTTGACTATACGGGCCAAGCCCGGGATTTACGGGAAATCGCGGGTTTTCGTTTGCTGGCGATTAAGCTCCTTTTATTCAGCGTCTCATCAAAAATGAAAACATTTTTGAAAACTACAAGTCTTATGCGTTTTAGTGGTGAAAAACTAATTTAAAAAATCGCTCTGGAAATGAGTATGCTCACAGGGTACATTCTTTGTATACATTCGACTATGCGGGCCAAGCCTGGGATTTGCGGGAAATCGCGGGTTTTCGTTTGCCGGCGATTAAACCTCTTTCATTAAGCGTCTCATCAAAAATGAAAACATTTTTAAAACTACAAGTCTCATGGGCTTTAGTGGTGAAATAATAATTTAAAAAATCGTTCGGGAAATGAGTTTACTCCCTGGGTACTTTCTTTGTATACTTTTGAATATACGGGCCGAGTCTGGGATTTACGGGAAATCGCAGGTTTTCGTTTGCCGGCGATTAAACCTCTTTCATTAAGCGTCTCATTAAAAATGAAAATATTTTTGAAAACTACAAGTCTCATTCGTTCTAGTGGTGCCGAAATAATTTGAAAAATCGTTCGGGAAATCAGTTTACTCATTGGGTACTTTCTTTATATACATTCAACTATACGCGCCAAGCCCGGGATTTACGGGAAATCGAGGGTTTTCGTTTGCCGGCAATTAAACTTCTTTTATTCAGCGTCTCATCAAAAATGAAAACAAGTTTGAAAACTACAAGTCTCATGGGTTTTAGTGGTGAAAATATAATTTAAAAAATCGTTCGGGAAATAAGTTTACTCCCTGGGTACTTTCTTTGTATACTTTTGACTATACGGGCCAAGCCCGGGATTTACGGGAAATCGCGGGTTTTCGTTTGCCGGCGATTAAACTTCTTTTATTCAGCCTCTCATCAAAAATGAAAACATTTTTGAAAACTACAAGTCTCATGCGTTTTAGTGGTGAAAATATAATTTAAAAAATCGTTCGGGAAATAAGTTTACTTCCTGGGTACTTTCTTTGTATACTTTTGACTATACGGGCCAAGCCCGGGATTTACGGGAAATCGCGGGTTTTCGTTTGCCGGCGATTAAACTTCTTTTATTCAGCCTCTCATCAAAAATGAAAACATTTTTAAAACTACAAGTCTCATGGGCTTTAGTGGTGAAATAATAATTTAAAAAATCGTTCGGGAAATGAGTTTACTCCCTGGGTACTTTCTTTGTATACTTTTGAATATACGGGCCGAGTCTGGGATTTACGGGAAATCGCAGGTTTTCGTTTGCCGGCGATTAAACCTCTTTCATTAAGCGTCTCATTAAAAATGAAAATATTTTTGAAAACTACAAGTCTCATTCGTTCTAGTGGTGCCGAAATAATTTGAAAAATCGTTCGGGAAATCAGTTTACTCATTGGGTACTTTCTTTATATACATTCAACTATACGCGCCAAGCCCGGGATTTACGGGAAATCGAGGGTTTTCGTTTGCCGGCAATTAAACTTCTTTTATTCAGCGTCTCATCAAAAATGAAAACAAGTTTGAAAACTACAAGTCTCATGGGTTTTAGTGGTGAAAATATAATTTAAAAAATCGTTCGGGAAATAAGTTTACTCCCTGGGTACTTTCTTTGTATACTTTTGACTATACGGGCCAAGCCCGGGATTTACGGGAAATCGCGGGTTTTCCTTTGCCGGCGATTAAACTTCTTTTATTCAGCCTCTCATCAAAAATGAAAACATTTTTGAAAACTAAAAGTCTCATGCGTTTTAGTGGTGAAAATATAATTTAAAAAATCGTTCGGGAAATAAGTTTACTTCCTGGGTACTTTCTTTGTATACTTTTGACTATACGGGCCAAGCCCGGGATTTACGGGAAATCGCGGGTTTTCGTTTGCCGGCGATTAAACTTCTTTTATTCAGCCTCTCATCAAAAATGAAAACATTTTTGAAAACTACAAGTCTTATGCGTTTTAGTGGTGAAAAATAATTTAAAAAATCGTTCGGAAAAATGAGTTTACTCCCTGGGTACTTTCTTTGTATACTTTTGAAAATACGGGCCGAGTCTGGGATTTACGGGAAATCGCAGGTTTTCGTTTGCCGGCGATTAAACCTCTTTAATTAAGCGTCTCATTAAAAATGAAAATATTTTTGAAAACTACAAGTCTCATTCGTTCTAGTGGTGCCGAAATAATTTGAAAAATCGTTCGGGAAATCAGTTTACTCATTGGGTACTTTCTTTATATACATTCAACTATACGTGCCAAGCCCGGGATTTACGGGAAATCGAGGGTTTTCGTTTGCCGGCAATTAAACTTCTTTTATTCAGCGTCTCATCAAAAATGAAAACAAGTTTGAAAACTACAAGTCTCATGCGTTTTAGTGGTGAAAATATAATTTAAAAAATCGTTCGGGAAATAAGTTTACTCCCTGGGTACTTTCTTTGTATACTTTTGACTATACGGGCCAAGCCCGGGATTTACGGGAAATCGCGGGTTTTCGTTTGCCGGCGATTAAACTTCTTTTATTCAGCCTCTCATCAAAAATGAAAACATTTTTGAAAACTACAAGTCTTATGCGTTTTAGTGGTGAAAAAATAATTTAAAAAATCGTTCTGGAAATGAGTTTACTCACAGGGTACTTTCTTTGTATACATTGGACTATACGGGCCAAGCCCGGGATTTGCGGAAAATCGCGGGTTTTCGTTTGCCAGCGATTAAACCTCTTTCACTAAGCGTCTCATTAAAAATAAAAACATTTTTTAAAACTACAAGTCTCATGCGTTTTAGTGGTGAAAATATAATTTAAAAAATCGTTCGGGAAATAAGTTTACTCCCTGGGTACTTTCTTTGTAAACTTTTGACTATACGGGCCAAGCCCGGGATTTACGGGAAATCGCGGGTTTTCGTTTGCCGGCGATTAAACTTCTTTTATTCAGCCTCTCATCAAAAATGAAAACATTTTTGAAAACTACAAGTCTTATGCGTTTTAGTGGTGAAAAAATAATTTAAAAAATCGTTTTGGAAATGAGTTTACTCACAGGGTACTTTCTTTGTATACATTGGACTATACGGGCCAAGCACGGGATTTGCGGAAAATCGCGGGTTTTCGTTTGCCGGCGATTAAACCTCTTTCACTAAGCGTCTCATTAAAAATAAAAACATTTTTTAAAACTACAAGTCTTATGCGTTTTAGTGGTGAAAAAAAAATTTAAAAAATCGTTCGGGAAATGAGTTTACTCCTTGGGTACTTTTTTTGTATACTTTTGACTATACGGGCCAAGCCCGGGATTTACGGGAAATCGCGGGTTTTCGTTTGCCGGCGATTAAGCTTCTTTTATTCAGCGTCTCATCAAAAATGAAAACATTTTTGAAAACTACAAGTCTTATGCGTTTTAGTGGTGAAAAAATAATTTAAAAAATCGCTCTGGAAATGAGTATGCTCACAGGGTACATTCTTTGTATACATTCGACTATGCGGGCCAAGCCCAGGATTTGCGGGAAATCGCGGGTTTTCGTTTGCCGGCGATTAAACCTCTTTCATTAAGCGTCTCATCAAAAATGGAAACATTTTTAAAAACTACAAGTCTCATGGGCTTTAGTGGTGAAATAATAATTTAAAAAAACGTTCGGGAAATGAGTTTACTCCCTGGGTACTTTCTTTGTATACTTTTGACTATACGGGCGAAGTCTGGGATTTACGGGAAATCGCAGGTTTTCGTTTGCCGGCGATTAAACTTCTTTTATTCAGCGTCTCATCAAAAATGAAAACGTTTTTAAAAACTACAAGTCTTATGCATTTTAGTGGTGAAAAAATAATTTTTAAAATCGCTCTGGAAATGAGTATTCTCACAGGGTACATTCTTTGTATACATTCGACTATGCGGGCCAAGCCCGCGATTTGCGGGAAATCGCGGGTTTTCGTTTGCCGGCGATTAAACCTCTTTCATTAAGCGTCTCATCAAAAATGAAATAATTTTTAAAAACTACAAGTCTCATGGGCTTTAGTGGTGAAATAATAATTTAAAAAATCGTTCGGGAAATGAGTTTACTCCCTGGGTACTTTCTTTGTATACTTTTGACTATACGGGCCAAGCCCGGGACTTACGGGAAATCGCGGGTTTTCGTTTGCCGGCGATTAAACCTCTTTCACTAAGCGTCTCATTAAAAATAAAAACATTTTTTAAAACTACAAGTCTTATGCGTTTTAGTGGTGAAAAAAAATTTAAAAAATCGTTTGGGAAATGAGTTTACTCCTTGGGTACTTTTTTTGTATACTTTTGACTATACGGGCCAAGCCCGGGATTTACGGGAAATCGCGGGTTTTCGTTTGCCGGCGATTAAGCTTCTTTTATTCAGCGTCTCATCAAAAATGAAAACATTTTTGAAAACTACAAGTGTTATGCGTTTTAGTGGTGAAAAAATAATTTAAAAAATCGCTCTGGAAATGAGTATGCTCACAGGGTACATTCTTTGTATACATTCGACTATGCGGGCCAAGCCCAGGATTTGCGGGAAATCGCGGGTTTTCGTTTGCCGGCGATTAAACCTCTTTCATTAAGCGTCTCATCAAAAATGGAAACATTTTTAAAAACTACAAGTCTCATGGGCTTTAGTGGTGAAATAATAATTTAAAAAAACTTTCGGGAAATGAGTTTACTCCCTGGGTACTTTCTTTGTATACTTTTGACTATACGGGCCGAGTCTGGGATTTACGGGAAATCGCAGGTTTTCGTTTGCTGGGGATTAAACTTCTTTTATTCAGCGTCTCATCAAAAATGAAAACATTTTTAAAAACTACAAGTCTTATGCATTTTAGTGGTGAAAAAATAATTTTTAAAATCGCTCTGGAAATGAGTATTCTCACAGGGTACATTCTTTGTATACATTCGACTATGCGAGCCAAGCCCGCGATTTGCGGGAAATCGCGGGTTTTCGTTTGCCGGCGATTAAACCTCTTTCATTAAGCGTCTCATTAAAAATGAAAATATTTTTGAAAACTACAAGTCTCATTCGTTCTAGTGGTGCCGAAATAATTTGAAAAATCGTTCGGGAAATCAGTTTACTCATTGGGTACTTTCTTTATATACATTCAACTATACGTGCCAAGCCCGGGATTTACGGGAAATCGAGGGTTTTCGTTTGCCGGCAATTAAACTTCTTTTATTCAGCGTCTCATCAAAAATGAAAACAAGTTTGAAAACTACAAGTCTCATGCGTTTTAGTGGTGAAAATATAATTTAAAAAATCGTTCGGGAAATAAGTTTACTCCCTGGGTACTTTCTTTGTATACTTTTGACTATACGGGCCAAGCCCGGGATTTACGGGAAATCGCGGGTTTTCGTTTGCCGGCGATTAAACTTCTTTTATTCAGCCTCTCATCAAAAATGAAAACATTTTTGAAAACTACAAGTCTTATGCGTTTTAGTGGTGAAAAAATAATTTAAAAAATCGTTCTGGAAATGAGTTTACTCACAGGGTACTTTCTTTGTATACATTGGACTATACGGGCCAAGCCCGGGATTTGCGGAAAATCGCGGGTTTTCGTTTGCCAGCGATTAAACCTCTTTCACTAAGCGTCTCATTAAAAATAAAAACATTTTTTAAAACTACAAGTCTCATGCGTTTTAGTGGTGAAAATATAATTTAAAAAATCGTTCGGGAAATAAGTTTACTCCCTGGGTACTTTCTTTGTAAACTTTTGACTATACGGGCCAAGCCCGGGATTTACGGGAAATCGCGGGTTTTCGTTTGCCGGCGATTAAACTTCTTTTATTCAGCCTCTCATCAAAAATGAAAACATTTTTGAAAACTACAAGTCTTATGCGTTTTAGTGGTGAAAAAATAATTTAAAAAATCGTTCTGGAAATGAGTTTACTCACAGGGTACTTTCTTTGTATACATTGGACTATACGGGCCAAGCCCGGGATTTGCGGAAAATCGCGGGTTTTCGTTTGCCGGCGATTAAACCTCTTTTACTAAGCGTCTCATTAAAAATAAAAACATTTTTTAAAACTACAAGTCTTATGCGTTTTAGTGGTGAAAAAAAAATTTAAAAAATCGTTCGGGAAATGAGTTTACTCCTTGGGTACTTTTTTTGTATACTTTTGACTATACGGGCCAAGCCCGGGATTTACGGGAAATCGCGGGTTTTCGTTTGCCGGCGATTAAGCTTCTTTTATTCAGCGTCTCATCAAAAATGAAAACATTTTTGAAAACTACAAGTCTTATGCGTTTTAGTGGTGAAAAAATAATTTAAAAAATCGCTCTGGAAATGAGTATGCTCACAGGGTACATTCTTTGTATACATTCGACTATGCGGGCCAAGCCCAGGATTTGCGGGAAATCGCGGGTTTTCGTTTGCCGGCGATTAAACCTCTTTCATTAAGCGTCTCATCAAAAATGGAAACATTTTTAAAAACTACAAGTCTCATGGGCTTTAGTGGTGAAATAATAATTTAAAAAAACGTTCGGGAAATGAGTTTACTCCCTGGGTACTTTCTTTGTATACTTTTGACTATACGGGCCGAGTCTGGGATTTACGGGAAATCTCAGGTTTTCGTTTGCCGGCGATTAAACTTCTTTTATTCAGCGTCTCATCAAAAATGAAAACATTTTTAAAAACTACAAGTTTTATGCATTTTAGTGGTGAAAAAATAATTTTTAAAATCGCTCTGGAAATGAGTATGCTCACAGGGTACATTCTTTGTATACATTCGACTATGCGGGCCAAGCCCGCGATTTGCGGGAAATCGCGGGTTTTCGTTTGCCGGCGATTAAACCTCTTTCATTAAGCGTCTCATCAAAAATGAAATAATTTTTAAAAACTACAAGTCTCATGGGCTTTAGTGGTGAAATAATAATTTAAAAAATCGTTCGGGAAATGAGTTTACTCCCTGGGTACTTTCTTTGTATACTTTTGACTATACGGCCAAGCCCGGGATTTACGGGAAATCGCGGGTTTTCGTTTGCCGGCGATTAAACTTCTTTTATTCAGCGTCTCATCAAAAATGAAAACATTTTTGAAAACTACAAGTCTTATGCGTTTTAGTGGTGAAAAGATAATTTAAAAAACCGTTCTGGAAATGAGTTTACTCACAGGGTACTTTCTTTGTATACATTGGACTATACGGGCCAAGCCCGGGATTTGCGGAAAATCGCGGGTTTTCGTTTGCCGGCGATTAAACCTCTTTCAATAAGCGTCTCATCAAAAATAAAAACATTTTTGAAAACTACAAGTCTTATGCGTTTTAGTGGTGCAAAAAAAAATTTAAAAAATCGCTCGGGAAATGAGTTTACTCCTTGGGTACTTTCTTTGTATACTTTTGACTATACGGGCCAAGCCCGGGATTTACGGGAAATCGCGGGTTTTCGTTTGCTGGCGATTAAGCTCCTTTTATTCAGCGTCTCATCAAAAATGAAAACATTTTTAAAAACTACAAGTCTCATGGGCTTTAGTGGTGAAATAATAATTTAAAAAATCGTTCGGGAAATGAGTTTACTCCCTGGGTACTTTCTTTGTATACTTTTGACTATACGGGCCGAGTCTGGGATTTACGGGAAATCGCAGGTTTTCGTTTGCCGGCGATTAAACTTCTTTTATTCAGCGTCTCATCAAAAATGAAAACATTTTTAAAAACTACAAGTCTTATGCATTTTAGTGGTGAAAAAATATATTTAAAAATCGCTCTGGAAATGAGTATACTCACAGGGTACATTCTTTGTATACATTCGACTATGCGGGCCAAGCCCGCGATTTGCGGGAAATCGCGGGTTTTCTTTTGACGGCGATTAAACCTCTTTCATTAAGCGTCTCATCAAAAATGAAAACATTTTTAAAAACTACAAGTCTCATGGGCTTTAGTGGTGAAATAATAATTTAAAAAATCGTTCGGGAAATGAGTTTACTCCCTGGGTACTTTCTTTGTATACTTTTGACTATACGGGCCGAGTCTGGGATTTACGGGAAATCGCAGGTTTTCGTTTGCCGGCGATTAAACTTCTTTTATTCAGCGTCTCATCAAAAATGAAAACTAGTTTAAAAACTACAAGTCTCATGCGTTTTAGTGGTGAAAAAATAATTTAAAAAATCGTTCAGGAAATAAGTTTACTCCCTGGGTACTTTCTTTGTATACTTTTGACTATACGGGCCAAGCCCGAGATTTACGGGAAATCGCGGGTTTTCGTTTGCCGGCGATTAAACTTCTTTTATTCAGCCTCTCATCAAAAATGAAAACATTTTTGAAAACTACAAGTCTTATGCGTTTTAGTGGTGAAAAGATAATTTAAAAAATCGTTCTGGAAATGAGTTTACTCACAGGGTACTTTCTTTGTATACATTGGACTATACGGGCCAAGCCCGGGATTTGCGGAAAATCGCGGGTTTTCGTTTGCCGGCGATTAAACCTCTTTCAATAAGCGTCTCATCAAAAATAAAAACATTTTTGAAAACTACAAGTCTTATGCGTTTTAGTGGTGCAAAAAAAAATTTAAAAAATCGCTCGGGAAATGAGTTTACTCCTTGGGTACTTTCTTTGTATACTTTTGACTATACGGGCCAAGCCCGGGATTTACGGGAAATCGCGGGTTTTCGTTTGCTGGCGATTAAGCTCCTTTTATTCAGCGTCTCATCAAAAATGAAAACATTTTTAAAAACTACAAGTCTCATGGGCTTTAGTGGTGAAATAATAATTTAAAAAATCGTTCGGGAAATGAGTTTACTCCCTGGGTACTTTCTTTGCATACTTTTGACTATACGGGCCGAGTCTGGGATTTACGGGAAATCGCAAGTTTTCGTTTGCCGGCGATTAAACCTCTTTCATTAAGCGTCTCATTAAAAATGAAAATATTTTTAAAAACTACAAGTCTCATTCGTTCTTGTGGTGCCGAAATAATTTGAAAAATCGTTCGGGAAATCAGTTTACTCATTGGGTACTTTCTTTATATACATTCAACTATACGTGCCAAGCCCGGGATTTACGGGAAATCGCGGGTTTTCGTTTGCCGGCAATTAAACTTCTTTTATTCAGCGTCTCATCAAAAATGATAACAAGTTTGAAAACTACAAGTCTCATGCGTTTTAGTGGTGAAAATATAATTTAAAAAATCGTTCGGGAAAGAAGTTTACTCCCTGGGTACTTTCTTTGTATACTTTTGACTATACAGGCCAAGCCCGGGATTTACGGGAAATCGCGGGTTTTCGTTTGCCGGCGATTAAACTTCTTTTATTCAGCCTCTCATCAAAAATGAAAACATTTTTGAAAACTACAAGTCTTATGCGTTTTAGTGGTGAAAAAATAATTTAAAAAATCGTTCTGGAAATGAGTTTACTCCCTGGGTACTTTCTTTGTATACTTTTGACTATACGGGCCGAGTCTGGCATTTACGGGAAATCGCAGGTTTTCGTTTGCCGGCGATTAAACCTCTTTCATTAAGCGTCTCATTAAAAATGAAAATATTTTTGAAAACTACAAGTCTCAATCGTTCTAGTGGTGATGAAATAATTTGAAAAATCGTTCGGGAAATCAGTTTACTCATTGGGTACTTTCTTTATATACATTCAACTATACGTGCCAAGCCCGGGATTTACGGGAAATCGCGGGTTTTCGTTTGCCGGCAATTAAACTTCTTTTATTCAGCGTCTCATCAAAAATGAAAACAAGTTTGAAAACTACAAGTCTCATGCAATTTAGTGGTGAAAATATAATTTAAAAAATCGTTCAGGAAATAAATTTACTCCCTGGGTGCTTTCTTTGTATACTTTTGACTATACGAGCCAAGCCCGGGATTTACGGGAAATCGCGGGTTTTCGTTTGCCGGCGATTAAACTTCTTCTATTCAGCCTCTCATCAAAAATGAAAACATTTTTGAAAACTACAAGTCTTATGCGATTTAGTGGTGAAAAAATAATTTAAAAAATCGTTCTGGAAATGAGTTTACTCACAGGGTACTTTCTTTGTATACATTGGACTATACGGGCCGAGTCTGGGATTTACGGGAAATCGCAGGTTTTCGTTTGCCGGCGATTAAACCTCTTTCATTAAGCGTCTCATTAAAAATGAAAATATTTTTGAAAACTACAAGTCTCATTCGTTCTAGTGGTGCCAAAATAATTTAAAAAATCGTTCGGGAAATCAGTTTACTCATTGGGTACTATCTTTATATACATTCAACTATACGTGCCAAGCCCGGGATTTACGGGAAATCGCGGGTTTTCGTTTGCCGGCAATTAAACTTCTTTTATTCAGCGTCTCATCGAAAATGAAAACAAGTTTAAAAACTACAAGTCTCATGCAATTTAGTGGTGAAAATATAATTTAAAAAATCGTTCGGGAAATAAGTTTACTCCCTGGGTACTATCTTTGTATACTTTTGACTATACGGGCCAAGCCCGGGATTTACGGGAAATCGCGGGTTTTCGTTTGCCGGCGATTAAACTTCTTTTATTCAGCCTCTCATCAAAAATGAAAACATTTTTGAAAACTACAAGTCTTATGCGTTTTAGTGGTGAAAAAATAATTTAAAAAATCGTTCGGGAAATGAGTTCACTCCCTGGGTACTTTCTTTGTATAATTTTGACTATACGGGAAGAGTCCGGGATTTACAAGAAATCGCGGGTTTTCGTTTGCCGGCGATTAAACTTCTTTTATTCAGCGTCCCATCAAAAATGAAAACATTTTTGAAAACTACAAGTCTCATGCGTTTTAGTGGTGAAAAAATAATATCAAAAATCGTTCGGGAAATGAGTTTACTCCCTGGGTACTTTCTTTGTATACTTTTGACTATACGGGCTAAGCCCGGGATTTACGGGAAATCGCTGGTTTTCGTTTGCCGACGATTAAACCTCTTTCATTAAGCGTTTCATCAAAAATGAAAACACTTTTGAAAACTACAAGTCTTATGCGTTTTAGTGGTGAAAAAATAATTTAAAAAATCGTTCAGAAAATGAGTTTACTCCCTGGGTACTTTCTTTGTATACTTTTGACTATACGGGCCAAGCCCGGGATTTACGGGAAATGGCGGGTTTTCGTTTGCCGGCGATTAAACTTCTTTTAATCAGCGTCTCATCAAAAATGAAAACATTTTTGAAAACTACAAGTCTCATGGGCTTTAGTGGTTAAATAATATTTTAAAAAATCGTTCGGGAAATGAGTTTACTCCCTGGGTACTTTTTTGTATACTTTTGACTTTAAAGGCTGAGTCCGGGATTTACGGGAAATCGCAGGTTTTCGTTTGCCGGCGATTAAACTTCTTTTATTCAGCGTCTCATCAAAAATGAAAACATTTTTAAAAACTACAAGTCTCATGGGCTTTAGTGGTGAAATATAATATAAAAAATCGTTCGGGAAATGAGTTTACTCCCTGGGTTCTTCCTTTCTATACTTTTGACTATACGGGCCGAGTATGGGATTTACGGGAAATCGCAGGTTTTCGTTTGCCGGCGATTAAACCTCTTTCATTAAGCGTCTCATCAAAAATGAAAACATTTTTAAAAACTACAAGTCTCATGGGCTTTAGTGGTGAAATAATAATTTAAAAAATCGTTCGGGAAATGAGTTTACTCCCTGGGTACTTTCTTTGTATACTTTTGACTATACGGGCCGAGTCTGGCATTTACGGGAAATCGCAGGTTTTCGTTTGCCGGCGATTAAACCTCTTTCATTAAGCGTCTCATTAAAAATGAAAATATTTTTGAAAACTACAAGTCTCAATCGTTCTAGTGGTGACGAAATAATTTGAAAAATCGTTCGGGAAATCAGTTTACTCATTGGGTACTTTCTTTATATACATTCAACTATACGTGCCAAGCCCGGGATTTACGGGAAATCGCGGGTTTTCGTTTGCCGGCAATTAAACTTCTTTTATTCAGCGTCTCATCAAAAATGAAAACAAGTTTTAAAACTACAAGTCTCATGCAATTTAGTGGTGAAAATATAATTTAAAAAATCGTTCAGGAAATAAATTTACTCCCTGGGTGCTTTCTTTGTATACTTTTAACTATACGAGCCAAGCCCGGGATTTACGGGAAATCGCGGGTTTTCGTTTGCCGGCGATTAAACTTCTTCTATTCAGCCTCTCATCAAAAATGAAAACATTTTTGAAAACTACAAGTCTTATGCGATTTAGTGGTGAAAAAATAATTTAAAAAATCGTTCTGGAAATGAGTTTACTCACAGGGTACTTTCTTTATATACATTGGACTATACGGGCCGAGTCTGGGATTTACGGGAAATCGCAGGTTTTCGTTTGCCGGCGATTAAACCTCTTTCATTAAGCGTCTCATTAAAAATGAAAATATTTTTGAAAACTACAAGTCTCATTCGTTCTAGTGGTGCCAAAATAATTTAAAAAATCGTTCGGGAAATCAGTTTACTCATTGGGTACTATCTTTATATACATTCAACTATACGTGCCAAGCCCGGGATTTACGGGAAATCGCGGGTTTTCGTTTGCCGGCAATTAAACTTCTTTTATTCAGCGTCTCATCGAAAATGAAAACAAGTTTAAAAACTACAAGTCTCATGCAATTTAGTGGTGAAAATATAATTTAAAAAATCGTTCGGGAAATAAGTTTACTCCCTGGGTACTTTCTTTGTATACTTTTGAATATACGGGCCAAGCCCGGGATTTACGGGAAATCGCGGGTTTTCGTTTGCCGGCGATTAAACTTCTTTTATTCAGCCTCTCATCAAAAATGAAAACATTTTTGAAAACTACAAGTCTTATGCGTTTTAGTGGTGAAAAAATAATTTAAAAAATCGTTCGGGAAATGAGTTCACTCCCTGGGTACTTTCTTTGTATAATTTTGACTATACGGGAAGAGTCCGGGATTTACAAGAAATCGCGGGTTTTCGTTTGCCGGCGATTAAACTTCTTTTATTCAGCGTCCCATCAAAAATGAAAACATTTTTGAAAACTACAAGTCTCATGCGTTTTAGTGGTGAAAAAATAATATCAAAAATCGTTCGGGAAATGAGTTTACTCCCTGGGTACTTTCTTTGTATACTTTTGACTATACGGGCTAAGCCCGGGATTTACGGGAAATCGCTGGTTTTCGTTTGCCGACGATTAAACCTCTTTCATTAAGCGTTTCATCAAAAATGAAAACACTTTTGAAAACTACAAGTCTCATGCGTTTTAGTGGTGAAAAAATAATTTAAAAAATCGTTCAGAAAATGAGTTTACTCCCTGGGTACTTTCTTTGTATACTTTTGACTATACGGGCCAAGCCCGGGATTTACGGGAAATGGCGGGTTTTCGTTTGCCGGCGATTAAACTTCTTTTAATCAGCGTCTCATCAAAAATGAAAACATTTTTGAAAACTACAAGTCTCATGGGCTTTAGTGGTTAAATAATATTTTAAAAAATCGTTCGGGAAATGAGTTTACTCCCTGGGTACTTTTTTGTATACTTTTGACTTTAAAGGCTGAGTCCGGGATTTACGGGAAATCGCAGGTTTTCGTTTGCCGGCGATTAAACTTCTTTTATTCAGCGTCTCATCAAAAATGAAAACATTTTTAAAAACTACAAGTCTCATGGGCTTTAGTGGTGAAATATAATATAAAAAATCGTTCGGGAAATGAGTTTACTCCCTGGGTTCTTCCTTTCTATACTTTTGACTATACGGGCCGAGTATGGGATTTACGGGAAATCGCAGGTTTTCGTTTGCCGGCGATTAAACCTCTTTCATTAAGCGTCTCATCAAAAATGAAAACATTTTTAAAAACTACAAGTCTCATGGGCTTTAGTGGTGAAATAATAATTTAAAAAATCGTTCGGGAAATGAGTTTACTCCCTGGGTACTTTCTTTGTATACTTTTGACTATACGGGCCGAGTCTGGGATTTACGGGAAATCGCAGGTTTTCGTTTGCCGGCGATTAAACCTCTTTCATTAAGCGTCTCATTAAAAATGAAAATATTTTTGAAAACTACAAGTCTCATTCGTTCTAGTGGTGCCAAAATAATTTGAAAAATCGTTCGGGAAATCAGTTTACTCATTGGGTACTTTCTTTATATACATTCAACTATACGTGCCAAGCCCTGGATTTACGGGAAATCGCGGGTTTTCGTTTGCCGGCAATTAAACTTCCTTTATTCAGCGTCTCATCAAAAATGAAAACAAGTTTGAAAACTACAAGTCTCGTGCAATTTAGTGGTGAAAATATAATTTAAAAAATGGTTCGGGAAATAAGTTTACTCCCTGGGTACTTTCTTTGTATACTTTTGACTATAAGGGCCAAGCCCGGGATTTACGGGAAATCGCGGGTTTTCGTTTGCCGGCGATTAAACATCTTTTATTCAGCCTCTCATCAAAAATAAAAACAATTTTGAAAACTACAAGTCTAATGCGTTTTAGTGGTGAAAAAATAATTTAAAAAATCGTTCTGGAAATGAGATTACTCACAGGGTACTTTCTTTGTATACATTGGACTATCCGGGCCAAGCCCGGGATATGCGGAAAATCGCGGGTTTTCGTTTGCCGGCGATTAAACCTCTTTCATTAAGCGTCTCATCAAAAATAAAAACATTTTTGAAAACTACAAGTCTCATGCGCTTTAGTGGTGAAAAAATAATTTAAAAAATCGTTCGGGAAATGAGTTTACTCCCTGGGTACTTTCTTTGTATATTTTTGACTATACGGGCCGAGTCCGAGATTCACAAGAAATCGCGGGTTTTCGTTTGCCGGCGATTAAACTTCTTTTATTCAGCGTCCCATCAAAAATAAAAACATTTTTGAAAACTACAAGTCTCATGCGTTTTAGTGGTGAAAAAATAATATCAAAAATCGTTCGGGAAATGAGTTTACTCCCTGGGTACTTTCTTTGTATACTTTTGACTATACGGGCTAAGCCCGGGATTTACGGGAAATCGCTGGTTTTCGTTTGCCGACGATTAAACCTCTTTCATTAAGCGTTTCATCAAAAATGAAAACACTTTTGAAAACTACAAGTCTCATGCGTTTTAGTGGTGAAAAAATAATTTAAAAAATCGTTCAGAAAATGAGTTTACTCCCTGGGTACTTTCTTTGTATACTTTTGACTATACGGGCCAAGCCCGGGATTTACGGGAAATGGCGGGTTTTCGTTTGCCGGCGATTAAACTTCTTTTAATCAGCGTCTCATCAAAAATGAAAACATTTTTGAAAACTACAAGTCTCATGGGCTTTAGTGGTTAAATAATAATTTAAAAAATCGTTCGGGAAATGAGTTTACTCCCTGGGTACTTTTTTGTATACTTTTGACTTTAAAGGCTGAGTCCGGGATTTACGGGAAATCGCAGGTTTTCGTTTGCCGGCGAATAAACTTCTTTTATTCAGCGTCTCATCAAAAATGAAAACATTTTTAAAAACTAAAAGTCTCATGGGCTTTAGTGGTGAATAATAATATAAAAAATCGTTCGAGAAATGAGTTTACTCCCTGGGTTCTTTCTTTGTATACTTTTGACTATACGGGCCGAGTATGGGATTTACGGGAAATCGCAGGTTTTCGTTTGCCGGCGATTAAACCTCTTTCATTAAGCGTCTCATCAAAAATGAAAACATTTTTAAAAACTACAAGTCTCATGGGCTTTAGTGGTGAAATAATAATTTAAAAAATCGTTCGGGAAATGAGTTTACTCCCTGGGTACTTTCTTTGTATACTTTTGACTATACGGGCCGAGTCCGGGATTTACAAGAAATCGCGGGTTTTCGTTTGCCGGCGATTAAACTTCTTTTATTCAGCGTCCCATCAAAAATGAAAACATTTTTGAAAACTACAAGTCTCATGCGTTATAGTGGTGAAAAAATAATATCAAAAATCGTTCGGGAAATGAGTTTACTCCCTGGGTACTTTCTTTGTATACTTTTGACTATATGGGCTAAGCCCGGGATTTACGGAAAATCGCTGGTTTTCGTTTGCCGACGATTAAACCTCTTTCATTAAGCGTTTCATCAAAAATGAAAACACTTTTGAAAACTACAAGTCTCATGCGTTTTAGTGGTGCAAAAATAATTTAAAAAATCGTTCGGAAAATGAGTTTACTCCCTGGGTACTTTCTTTGTATACTTTTGACTATACGGGCTAAGCCCGGGATTTACGGGAAATCGCTGGTTTTCGTTTGCCGACGATTAAACCTCTTTCATTAAGCGTTTCATCAAAAATGAAAACACTTTTGAAAACTACAAGTCTCATGCGTTTTAGTGGTGAAAAAATAATTTAAAAAATCGTTCACAAAATGAGTTTACTCCCTGGGTACTTTCTTTGTATACTTTTGACTATACGGGCCAAGCCCGGGATTTACGGGAAATGGCGGGTTTTCGTTTGCCGGCGATTAAACTTCTTTTAATCAGCGTCTCATCAAAAATGAAAACATTTTTGAAAACTACAAGTCTCATGGGCTTTAGTGGTTAAATAATAATTTAAAAAATCGTTCGGGAAATGAGTTTACTCCCTGGGTACTTTTTTGTATACTTTTGACTTTAAAGGCTGAGTCCGGGATTTACGGGAAATCGCAGGTTTTCGTTTGCCGGCGAATAAACTTCTTTTATTCAGCGTCTCATCAAAAATGAAAACATTTTTAAAAACTAAAAGTCTCATGGGCTTTAGTGGTGAATAATAATATAAAAAATCGTTCGAGAAATGAGTTTACTCCCTGGGTTCTTTCTTTGTATACTTTTGACTATACGGGCCGAGTATGGGATTTACGGGAAATCGCAGGTTTTCGTTTGCCGGCGATTAAACCTCTTTCATTAAGCGTCTCATCAAAAATGAAAACATTTTTAAAAACTACAAGTCTCATGGGCTTTAGTGGTGAAATAATAATTTAAAAAATCGTTCGGGAAATGAGTTTACTCCCTGGGTACTTTCTTTGTATACTTTTGACTATACGGGCCGAGTCCGGGATTTACAAGAAATCGCGGGTTTTCGTTTGCCGGCGATTAAACTTCTTTTATTCAGCGTCCCATCAAAAATGAAAACATTTTTGAAAACTACAAGTCTCATGCGTTATAGTGGTGAAAAAATAATATCAAAAATCGTTCGGGAAATGAGTTTACTCCCTGGGTACTTTCTTTGTATACTTTTGACTATATGGGCTAAGCCCGGGATTTACGGAAAATCGCTGGTTTTCGTTTGCCGACGATTAAACCTCTTTCATTAAGCGTTTCATCAAAAATGAAAACACTTTTGAAAACTACAAGTCTCATGCGTTTTAGTGGTGCAAAAATAATTTAAAAAATCGTTCGGAAAATGAGTTTACTCCCTGGGTACTTTCTTTGTATACTTTTGACTATACGGGCCAAGCCCGGGATTTACGGGAAATGACGGGTTTTCGTTTGCCGGCGATTAAACTTCTTTTAATCAGCGTCTCATCAAAAATGAAAACATTTTTGAAAACTACAAGTCTCATGGGCTTTAGTGGTTAAATAATAATTTAAAAAATCGTTCGGGAAATGAGTTTACTCCCTGGGTACTTTTTTGTATACTTTTGACTTTAAAGACTGAGTCCGCAATTTACGGGAAATCGCAGGTTTTTGTTTGCCGGCGATTAAACTTCTTTTATTCAGCGTCTCATCAAAAATGAAAACATTTTTAAGAACTACAAGTCTCATGGGCTTTAGTGGTAATATATAATCTAAAAAATCGTTCGGGAAATGAGTTTACTCCCTGGGTTCTTTCTTTGTATACTTTTGACTATACGGGCCGAGTATGGGATTTACGGGAAATCGCAGGTTTTCGTTTGCCGGCGATTAAACCTCTTTCATTAAGCGTCTCATTAAAAATGAAAACATTTTTGAAAACTTCAAGTCTCATTCGTTCTAGTGGTGCAGAAATAATTTGAAAAAGCGTTCGGGAAATCAGTTTAATCATTGGGTACTTTCTTTATATACATTCAACTATACGTGCCAAGCCCGGGATTTACGGGAAATTGCGGGTTTTCGTTTGCCGGCGATTAAACTTCTTTTAATCAGCGTCTCATCAAAAATGAAAACATTTTTGAAAACTACAAGTCTCATGGGCTTTAGTTGTTAAATAATAATTTAAAAAATCGTTCGGAAAATGAGTTTACTCCCTGGGTACTTTCTTTGTATACTTTTGACTATACAGGACGAGTCTAAGTTTTACGGGAAATCACAGGTTTTCGTTTGCCGGCGATTAAACCTCTTTCATTAAGCGTCTCATTAAAAATGAAAACATTTTTGAGAACTACAAGTCTCATTCGTTTTAGTGGTGCAGAAGTAATTTGAAAAATCGTTCGGGAAATCAGTTTACTCCTTGGGTACTTTCTTTATATACATTCAACTATACGGGCCAAACCCGGGATTTACGGGAAATCGCGGGTTTTTGTTTGCTGGCGATTAAACTTTTTTTATTCAGCGTCTCATCAAAAATGAAAACAAGTTTAAAAACTACAAGTCTCATGGTCTTTAGTGGTAAAATATAATTTAAAAAATCGTTTTGGAAATGAGTTTACTCCCTGGGTACTTTTTTGTATACTTTTGACTTTAAAGGCTGAGTCCGGGATTTACGGGAATTCGCAGGTTTTCGTTTGCCGGCGATTAAACTTCTTTTATTCAGCGTCTCATCAAGAATGAAAACATTTTTAAAAACTACAAGTCTCATGGGCTTTAGTGGTAAAATATAATATAAAAAATCGTTCGGGAAATGAGTTTACTCCATGGGTTTTTTCTTTGTATACTTTTGACTATACGGGCCGAGTATGGGATTTACGGGAAATCGCAGGTTTTCGTTTGCCGGCGATTAAACCTCTTTCATTAAGCTTCTCATTAAAAATGAAAACATTTTTAAATACTTCAAGTCTCATTCGTTCTAGTGGTGCAGAAATAATTTGAAAAATCGTTCGGGAAATCAGTTTAATCATTGGGTACTTTCTTTATATACATTCAACTATACGTGCCAAGCCCGGGATTTACGGGAAATCGCGGGTTTTCGTTTGCCGGCGATTAAACTTCTTTTAATCAGCGTCTCATCAAAAATGAAAACATTTTTGAAAACTACAAGTCTCATGGGCTTTAGTGGTTAAATAATAATTTAAAAAATCGTTCGGGAAATAAGTTTACTCCCTGGGTACTTTCTTTGTATACTTTTGACTATACGGGACGAGTCTGGGTTTTACGGGAAATCACAGGTTTTCGTTTGCCGGCGATTAAACCTCTTTCATTAAGCGTCTCATTAAAAATGAAAACATTTTTGAGAACTACAAGTCTCATTCGTTTTAGTGGTGCAGAAGTAATTTGAAAAATCGTTCGGGAAATCAGTTTACTCCTTGGGTACTTTCTTTATATACATTCAACTATACGGGCCAAGCCCGGGATTTACGGGAAATCGCGGGTTTTTGTTTGCTGGCGATTAAACTTCTTTTATTCAGCGTCTCATCAAAAATGAAAACATTTTTGAAAACTACAAGTCTTATGCGTTTTAGTGGTGAAAAAATAATTTAAAAAATCGCTCTGGAAATGAGTATGCTCACAGGGTACATTCTTTGTATACATTCGACTATGCGGGTCAAGCCCGGGATTTGCGGGAAATCGGGGGTTTTCGTTTGCCGGCGATTAAACTTCTTTTACTCAGCGTCTCATCAAAAATGAAAACAAGTTTGCAAACTACAAGTCTCATGCGTTTTAGTGGTGAAAAAATAATTGAAAAAATCGTTCGGGAAATGAGTTTACTCCCTGTGTACTTTCTTTGTATACATTTGACTATACGGGCCAAGCCCGGGATTTACGGGAAATCGCGGGTTTTCGTTTGCCGGCGATTAAACTTCTTTTATTCAGCGTCTCATCAAAAATGAAAACATTTTTGAAAACTACTAGTCTCATGCGTTTTAGTGGTGAAAAAATAATTTAAAAAATCGTTCGGGAAATGAGTTTACTCCCTGGGTACTTTCTTTGTATACTTTTGACTATACGGGCCAAGCCCGGGATTTACGGGAAATCGCGGGTTTTCGTTTGCCGGCGATTAAACTTCTTTTATTCAGCGTCTCATCAAAAATGAAAACATTTTTGAAAACTACAAGTCTTATGCGTTTTAGTGGTGAAAAAATAATTTAAAAAATCGCTCTGGAAATGAGTATGCTCACAGGGTACATTCTTTGTATACATTCGACTATGCGGGTCAAGCCCGGGATTTGCGGGAAATCGGGGGTTTTCGTTTGCCGGCGATTAAACTTCTTTTATTCAGCGTCTCATCCAAATTGAAATCGTTTTTAAAAACTACAAGTCTTATGCGTTTTAATGGTGAAAAAATAATTTAAAAAATCGTTCTGGAAATGAGTTTACTCACAGGGTACTTTCTTTGTACACAATCGACTATACGGGACAAGCCCGGGATTTACGGGAAATCGCGGGTTTTCGTTTGCCGGCGATTAAACCTCTTTCATAAAGCGCCTCATTAAAAATGAAAACAATTTTGAGAACTACAACTCTCATTCGTTCTAGTGGTGCAGAAATAATTTGAAAAATCGTTCGGGAAATCAGTTTACTCCTTGGGTACTTTCTTTATATACATTCAACTATACGGGCCAAACCCGGGATTTACGGGAAATCGCGGGTTTTTGTTTGCTGGCGATTAAACTTTTTTTATTCAGCGTCTCATCAAAAATGAAAACAAGTTTAAAAACTACAAGTCTCATGGGCTTTAGTGGTAAAATATAATTTAAAAAATCGTTTTGGAAATGAGTTTACTCCCTGGGTACTTTTTTGTATACTTTTGACTTTAAAGGCTGAGTCCGGGATTTACGGGAATTCGCAGGTTTTCGTTTGCCGGCGATTAAACTTCTTTTATTCAGCGTCTCATCAAGAATGAAAACATTTTTAAAAACTACAAGTCTCATGGGCTTTAGTGGTAAAATATAATATAAAAAATCGTTCGGGAAATGAGTTTACTCCATGGGTTCTTTCTTTGTATACTTTTGACTATACGGGCCGAGTATGGGATTTACGGGAAATCGCAGGTTTTCGTTTGCCGGCGATTAAACCTCTTTCATTAAGCTTCTCATTAAAAATGAAAACATTTTTGAATACTTCAAGTCTCATTCGTTCTAGTGGTGCAGAAATAATTTGAAAAATCGTTCGGGAAATCAGTTTAATCATTGGGTACTTTCTTTATATACATTCAACTATACGTGCCAAGCCCGGGATTTACGGGAAATCGCGGGTTTTCGTTTGCCGGCGATTAAACTTCTTTTAATCAGCGTCTCATCAAAAATGAAAACATTTTTGAAAACTACAAGTCTCATGGGCTTTAGTGGTTAAATAATAATTTAAAAAATCGTTCGGGAAATAAGTTTACTCCCTGGGTACTTTCTTTGTATACTTTTGACTATACGGGACGAGTCTGGGTTTTACGGGAAATCACAGGTTTTCGTTTGCCGGCGATTAAACCTCTTTCATTAAGCGTCTCATTAAAAATGAAAACATTTTTGAGAACTACAAGTCTCATTCGTTTTAGTGGTGCAGAAGTAATTTGAAAAATCGTTCGGGAAATCAGTTTACTCCTTGGGTACTTTCTTTATATACATTCAACTATACGTGCCAAGCCCGGGATTTACGGGAAATCGCGGGTTTTCGTTTGCCGGCGATTAAACTTCTTTTAATCAGCGTCTCATCAAAAATGAAAACATTTTTGAAAACTACAAGTCTCATGGGCTTTAGTGGTTAAATAATAATTTAAAAAATCGTTCGGGAAATAAGTTTACTCCCTGGGTACTTTCTTTGTATACTTTTGACTATACGGGACGAGTCTGGGTTTTACGGGAAATCACAGGTTTTCGTTTGCCGGCGATTAAACCTCTTTCATTAAGCGTCTCATTAAAAATGAAAACATTTTTGAGAACTACAAGTCTCATTCGTTTTAGTGGTGCAGAAGTAATTTGAAAAATCGTTCGGGAAATCAGTTTACTCCTTGGGTACTTTCTTTATATACATTCAACTATACGGGCCAAGCCCGGGATTTACGGGAAATCGCGGGTTTTTGTTTGCTGGCGATTAAACTTCTTTTATTCAGCGTCTCATCAAAAATGAAAACATTTTTGAAAACTACAAGTCTTATGCGTTTTAGTGGTGAAAAAATAATTTAAAAAATCGCTCTGGAAATGAGTATGCTCACAGGGTACATTCTTTGTATACATTCGACTATGCGGGTCAAGCCCGGGATTTGCGGGAAATCGGGGGTTTTCGTTTGCCGGCGATTAAACTTCTTTTACTCAGCGTCTCATCAAAAATGAAAACAAGTTTGAAAACTACAAGTCTCATGCGTTTTAGTGGTGAAAAAATAATTGAAAAAATCGTTCGGGAAATGAGTTTACTCCCTGTATACTTTCTTTGTATACATTTGACTATACGGGCCAAGCCCGGGATTTACGGGAAATCGCGGGTTTTCGTTTGCCGGCGATTAAACTTCTTTTATTCAGCGTCTCATCAAAAATGAAAACATTTTTGAAAACTACTAGTCTCATGCGTTTTAGTGGTGAAAAAATAATTTAAAAAATCGTTCGGGAAATGAGTTTACTCCCTGGGTACTTTCTTTGTATACTTTTGACTATACGGGCCAAGCCCGGGATTTACGGGAAATCGCGGGTTTTCGTTTGCCGGCGATTAAACTTCTTTTATTCAGCGTCTCATCAAAAATGAAAACATTTTTGAAAACTACAAGTCTTATGCGTTTTAGTGGTGAAAAAATAATTTAAAAAATCGCTCTGGAAATGAGTATGCTCACAGGGTACATTCTTTGTATACATTCGACTATGCGGGTCAAGCCCGGGATTTGCGGGAAATCGGGGGTTTTCGTTTGCCGGCGATTAAACTTCTTTTACTCAGCGTCTCATCAAAAATGAAAACAAGTTTGAAAACTACAAGTCTCATGCGTTTTAGTGGTGAAAAAATAATTGAAAAAATCGTTCGGGAAATGAGTTTACTCCCTGTGTACTTTCTTTGTATACATTTGACTATACGGGCCAAGCCCGGGATTTACGGGAAATCGCGGGTTTTCGTTTTGCCGGCGATTAAACGTCTTTTATTCAGCGTCTCATCCAAATTGAAATCGTTTTTAAAAACTACAAGTCTTATGCGTTTTAATGGTGAAAAAATAATTTAAAAAATCGTTCTGGAAATGAGTTTACTCACAGGGTACTTTCTTTGTACACAATCGACTATACGGGACAAGCCCGGGATTTACGGGAAATCGCGGGTTTTCGTTTGCCGGCGATTAAACCTCTTTCATAAAGCGCCTCATTAAAAATGAAAACAATTTTGAGAACTACAACTCTCATTCGTTCTAGTGGTGCAGAAATAATTTGAAAAATCGTTCGGGAAATCAGTTTACTCCTTGGGTACTTTCTTTATATACATTCAACTATACGGGCCAAGCCGGGGATTTACGGGAAATCGCGGGTTTTCGTTTGCTGGCGATTAAACTTCTTTTATTCAGCGTCTCATCAAAAATGAAAACAAGTTTAAAAACTACAAGTCTCATGCGTTTTAGTGGTGAAAAGATAATTTAAAAAATCGTTCTGGAAATGAGTTTACTCACAGGGTACTTTCTTTGTATACATTCCACTATACGGGACAAGCCCGGGATTTACGGAAAATCGCGAGTTTTCGTTTGCCGGCGATTAAACTTCTTTTACTCAGCGTCTCATCAAAAATGAAAACAAGTTTGAAAACTACAAGTCTCATGCCTTTTAGTGGTGAAAAAATAATTGAAAAAATCGTTCGGGAAATGAGTTTACTCCCTGTGTACTTTCTTTGTATACATTTGACTATACGGGCCAAGCCCGGGATTTACGGGAAATCGCGGGTTTTCGTTTGCCGGCGATTAAACTTCTTTTATTCAGCGTCTCTTCAAAAATGAAATCGTTTTTGAAAACTACAAGTCTTATGCGTTTTAGTGGTGAAAAAATAATTTAAAAAATCGTTCTGGAAATGAGTTTACTCACAGGGTACTTTCTTTGTACACATTCGACTATACGGGACAAGCCCGGGATTTACGGGAAATCGCGGGTTTTCGTTTGCCGGCGATTAAACCTCTTTCATAAATCGTCTCATTAAAAATGAAAACATTTTTAAAAACTACAAGTCTCATGGGCTTTAGTGGTGAAATATAATATAAAAAATCGTTCGGGAAATGAGTTTGCTCACAGGGTACTTTCTTTGTACACATTCGACTATACGGGACAAGCCCGGGATTTACGGGAAATCGCGGGTTTTTGTTTGCCGGCGATTAAACCTCTTTCATAAAGCGTCTCATTAAAAATGAAAACATTTTTAAAAACTACAAGTGTCATGGGCTTTAGTGGTGAAATATATTATAAAAAATCGTTCGGGAAATGAGTTTACTCCCTGGGTTCTTTCCTTGTATACTTTTGACTATACGGGCCGAGTCTGGGATTTACGGGAAATCGCAGGTTTTCGTTTGCCGGCGATTAAACCTCTTTCATTAAGCGTCTCATTAAAAATGAAAACATTTTTAAAAACTACAAGTCTCATTCGTTCTAGTGGTGCAGAAATATTTTGAAAAATCGTTCGGGAAATCAGTTTACTCATTGGGTACTTTCTTTATATACATTCAACTATACGTGCCAAGCCCAGGATTTACGGGAAATCGCGGGTTTTCGTTTGCCGGCGATTAAACTTCTTTTAATCAGCGTCTCATCAAAAATGAAAACATTTTTGAAAACTACAAGTCTCATGGGCTTTAGTGGTTAAATAATAATTTAAAAAATCGTTCGGGAAATGAGTTTACTCCCTGGGTACTTTCTTTGTATACTTTTGACTATACGGGCCGAGTCTGGGATTTACGTGAAATCGCAGGTTTTCGTTTGCCGGCGATTAAACTTCTTTTATTCAGAGTCTGATCAAAAATGAAAACATTTTTGAAAACTACAAGTCTCATGCGATTTAGTGGTGAACAGATAATTTAAAAAATCGTTCTGGAAATGAGTTTACTCACAGGGTACTTTCTTTGTATACATTCGGCTATACGGGACAAGCCCGGGATTTACGGAAAATTGCAGGTTTTCGTTTGCCGGCGATTAAACCTCTTTCATAAAGCGTTTATTAAAAATGAAAACATTTTTGAGAACTACAAGTCTCATTCGTTCTAGTGGTGCAGAAATAATTTGAAAAATCGTTCGGGAAATCAGTTTACTCCTTGGGTACTTTCTTTATATACATTCAACTATACGGTCCAAGCCCGGGATTTACGGGAAATCGCGGGTTTTCGTTTGCTGGCGATTAAACTTCTTTTATTCAGCGTCTCATCAAAAATGAAAACAAGTTTAAAAACTACAAGTCTCATGCGTTTTAGTGGTGAAAAGATAATTTAAAAAATCGTTCGGGAAATGAGTTTACTCCCTGGGTACTTTCTTTGTATACTTTTGACTATACGGGCCGAGTCTGGGATTTACGGGAAATCGCAGGTTTTCGTTTGCCGGCGATTAAACTTCTTTTATTCAGAGTCTGATCAAAAATGAAAACATTTTTGAAAACTACAAGTCTCATGCGATTTAGTGGTGAAAAGATAATTTAAAAAATCGTTCTGGAAATAAGTTTACTCACAGGGTACTTTCTTTGTATATATTTGGCTATACGGGACAAGCCCGGGATTTACGGAAAATTGCAGGTTTTCGTTTGCCGGCGATTAAACCTCTTTCATTAAGCGTTTATTAAAAATGAAAACATTTTTGAGAACTACAAGTCTCATTCGTTCTAGTGGTGCAGAAATAATTTGAAAAATCGTTCGGGAAATCAGTTTACTCCTTGGGTACTTTCTTTATATACATTCAACTATACGGTCCAAGCCCGGGATTTACGGGAAATCGCGGGTTTTCGTTTGCTGGCGATTAAACTTCTTTTATTCAGCGTCTCATCAAAAATGAAAACAAGTTTAAAAACTACAAGTCTCATGCGTTTTAGTGGTGAAAAAATAATTTAAAAAATCGTTCGGGAAATGAGTTTACTCCCTGGGTACTTTCTTTGTATACTTTTGACTATACGGGCCGAGTCTGGGATTTACGGGAAATCGCAGGTTTTCGTTTGCCGGCGATTAAACTTCTTTTATTCAGCGTCTCATCAAAAATGAAAACATTTTTGAAAACTACAAGTCTCATGCTATTTAGTGGTGAAAAGATAATTTAAAAAATCGTTCTGGAAATGAGTTTACTCACAGGGTACTTTCTTTGTATACATTCAACTATACGTGCCAAGCCCAGGATTTACGGGAAATCGCGGGTTTTCGTTTGCCGGCGATTAAACTTCTTTTAATCAGCGTCTCATCAAAAATGAAAACATTTTTGAAAACTACAAGTCTCATGGGCTTTAGTGGTTAAATAATAATTTAAAAAATCGTTCGGGAAATGAGTTTACTCCCTGGGTACTTTCTTTGTATACTTTTGACTATACGGGCCGAGTCTGGGATTTACGTGAAATTGCAGGTTTTCGTTTGCCGGCGATTAAACTTCTTTTATTCAGCGTCTCATCAAAAATGAAAACATTTTTGAAAACTACAAGTCTCATGCGATTTAGTGGTGAAAAGATAATTTAAAAAAGCGTTCTGGAAATGAGTTTACTCACAGGGTACTTTCTTTGTATACATTCGACTATACGGGACAAGCCCGGGATTTACGGAAAATCGCAGGTTTTCGTTTGCCGGCGATTAAACCTTTTTCATTAAGCGTCTCATTAAAAATGAAAACATTTTTGAGAACTACTAGTCTCATTCATTCTAGTGGTGCAGAAATAATTTGAAAAATCGTTCGGGAAATCAGTTTACTCCTTGGGTACTTTCTTTATATACATTCAACTATACGGGCCAAGCCCGGGATTTACGGGAAATCGCGGGTTTTCGTTTGCTGGCGATTAAACTTCTTTTATTCAGCGTCTCATCAAAAATGAAAACAAGTTTAAAAACTACAAGTCTCATGCGTTTTAGTGGTGAAAAAATAATTTAAAAAATCGTTCGGGAAATGAGTTTAATCCCTGGGTACTTTCTTTGTATACTTTTGACTATACGGGGCGAGTCTGGGATTTTCGGGAAATCACAGGTTTTCGTTTGCCGGCGATTAAACTTCTTTTATTCAGCGTCTCATCAAAAATTAAAACATTTTTGAAAACTACAAGTCTCATGCTATTTAGTGGTGAAAAGATAATTTAAAAAATCGTTCTGGAAATGAGTTTACTCACAGGGTACTTTCTTTGTATACATTCCACTATACGGGACAAGCCCGGGATTTACGAAAAATCGCGGGTTTCGTTTGCCGACGATTAAACCTCTTTCATTAAGCGTCTCATTAAAAATGTAAACATTTTTAAAACTACGAGTCCCATACGTTCTAGTGGTGCAGAAATAATTGGAAGAATCGTTCGGGAAATCAGTTTACTCATTGGGTACTTTCTTTATATACATTCAACTATACGTGCCAAGCCCGGGATTTACGGGAAATCGCGGGTTTTCGTTTGCCGGCGATTAAACTTCTTTTACTCAGCGTCTCATCAAAAATGAAAACAAGTTTGAAAACTACAAGTCTCATGTGTTTTAGTGGTGAAAAAATAATTGAAAAAATCGTTCGGGAAATGAGTTTACTCCCTGTGTACTTTCTTTGTATACATTTGACTATACGGGCCAAGCCCGGGATTTACGGGAAATCGCGGGTTTTCGTTTGCCGGCGATTAAACTTCTTTTATTCAGCGTCTCATCAAAAATAAAATCGTTTTTGAAAACTACAAGTCTTATGCGTTTTAGTGGTGAAAAAATAATTTAAAAAATCGTTCTGGAAATGAGTTTACTCACAGGGTACTTTCTTTGTACACATTCGACTATACGGGACAAGCCCGGGATTTACGGGAAATCGCGGGTGTTCGTTTGCCGGCGATTAAACCTCTTTCATAAAGCGTCTCATTAAAAATGAAAACATTTTTGAGAACTACAAGTCTCATTCGTTCTAGTGGTGCAGAAATAATTTGAAAAATCGTTCAGGAAATCAGTTTACTCCTTGGGTACTTTCTTTATATACATTCAACTATACGTGCCAAGCCCGGGATTTACGGGAAATCGGGGGTTTTCGTTTGCCGGCGATTAAACTGCTTTTACTCAGCGTCTCATCAAAAATGAAAACAAGTTTGAAAACTACAAGTCTCATGCGTTTTAGTGGTGAAAAAATAATTGAAAAAATCGTTCGGGAAATGAGTGTACTCCCTGTGTACTTTCTTTGTATACATTTGACTATACGGGCCAAGCCCGGGATTTACGGGAAATCGCGGGTTTTCGTTTGCCGGCGATTAAACTTCTTTTATTCAGCGTCTCATCAAAAATAAAATCGTTTTTGAAAACTACAAGTCTTATGCGTTTTAGTGGTGAAAAAATAATTTAAAAAATCGTTCTGGAAATGAGTTTACTCACAGGGTACTTTCTTTGTACACAATCGACTATACGGGACAAGCCCGGGATTTACGGGAAATCGCGGGTTTTCGTTTGCCGGCGATTAAACCTCTTTCATAAAGCGCCTCATTAAAAATGAAAACATTTTTGAGAACTACAACTCTCATTCGTTCTAGTGGTGCAGAAATAATTTGAAAAATCGTTCGGGAAATCAGTTTGCTCCTTGGGTACTTTCTTTATATACATTCAACTATACGGGCCAAGCCCGGGATTTACGGGAAATCGCGGGTTTTCGTTTGCCGGCGATAAAACTTCTTTTATTCAGCGTCTCATCAAAAATGAAAACAAGTTTAAAAACTACAAGTCTCATGCGTTATAGTGGTGAAAAAATAATTTAAAAAATCGTTCGGGAAATGAGTTTACTCCCTGGGTACTTTCTTTGTATACTTTTGACTATACGGGCCAAGCCCGGGATTTACGGGAAATCGCGGGTTTTCGTTTGCCGGCGATTAAACTTCTTTTATTCAGCGTCTCATCAAAAATGAAAACATTTTTGAAAACTACAAGTCTTATGCGTTTTAGTGGTGAAAAAATAATTTAAAAAATCGCTCTGGAAATAAGTATGCTCACAGGGTACATTCTTTGTATACATTCGACTATGCGGGCCAAGCCCGGGATTTGCGGGAAATCGCGGGTTTTTGTTTGCCGGCGATTAAACCTCTTTCATTAGGCGTCTCATCAAAAATGGAAACATTTTTGAGAACTACAAGTCTCATTCGTTCTAGTGGTGCAGAAATAATTTGAAAAATCGTTCGGGAAATCAATTTACTCCTTGGGTACTTTCTTTATATACATTCAACTAATCGTGCCAAGCCCGGGATTTACGGGAAATCGGGGGTTTTCGTTTGCCGTCGATTAAACTTCTTTTACTCAGCGTCTCATCAAAAATGAAAACATTTTTGAAAACTACAAGTCTCATGGGCTTTAGTGGTGAAATATATTATAAAAAATCGTTCGGGAAATGAGTTTACTCCCTGGGTTCTTTCTTTGTATACTTTTGACTATACGGGCTGAGTTTGGGATTTACGGGAAATCGCAGGTTTTCGTTTGCCGGCGATTAAACCTCTTTCATTAAGCGTCTCATTAAAAATGAAAACATTTTTAGAAACTACAAGTCTCATGGGCTTTAATGGTTAAATAATAATTTAAAAAATCGTTCGGGAAATGAGTTTACTCCCTGGGTACTTTCTTTGTATACTTTTGACTATACGGGCCGAGTCTGGGATTTACGTGAAATCGCAGGTTTTCGTTTGCCGGCGATTAAACTTCTTTTATTCAGCGTCTGATCAAAAATGAAAACATTTTTGAAAACTACAAGTCTCATGCGATTTAGTGGTGAAAAAATAATTTAAAAAATCGTTCGGGAAATGAGTTTACTCCCTGGGTACTTTCTTTGTATACATTCGGCTATACGGGACAAGCCCGGGATTTACGGAAAATCGCAGGTTTTCGTTTGCCGGCGATTAAACCTCTTTCATTAAGCGTCTCATTAAAAATGAAAACATTTTTGAGAACTACAAGTCTCATTCGTTCTAGTGGTGCAGAAATAATTTGAAAAATCGTTCGGGAAATCAGTTTACTCCTTGGGTACTTTCTTTATATACATTCAACTATACGGGCCAAGCCCGGGATTTACGGGAAATCGCGGGTTTTCGTTTGCTGGCGATTAAACTTCTTTTATTCAGCGTCTCATCAAAAATGAAAACAAGTTTAAAAACTACAAGTCTCATGCGTTTTAGTGGTGAAAAAATAATTTAAAAAATCGTTCG
Source organism: Hydractinia symbiolongicarpus (assembly GCF_029227915.1). Lineage (NCBI taxonomy): Eukaryota > Metazoa > Cnidaria > Hydrozoa > Anthoathecata > Hydractiniidae > Hydractinia > Hydractinia symbiolongicarpus. Next base: position 27,793,892 of record NC_079881.1, read on the forward strand.
GGAAATGAGTTTACTCCCTGGGTACTTTCTTTGTATACTTTTGACTATACGGACCAAGTCTGGGATTTACGGGAAATCGCAGGTTTTCGTTTGCCGGCGATTAAACTTCTTTTATTCAGCGTCTCATCAAAAATGAAAACATTTTTGAAAACTACAAGTCTCATGCTATTTAGTGGTGAAAAGACAATTTAAAAAATCGTTCTGGAAATGAGTTTACTCACAGGGTACTTTCTTTGTATACATTCAACTATACGTGCCAAGCCCAGGATTTACGGGAAATCGCGGGTTTTCGTTTGCCGGCGATTAAACTTCTTTTAATCAGCGTCTCATCAAAAATGAAAACATTTTTGAAAACTACAAGTCTCATGGGCTTTAGTGGTTCAATAATAATTTAAAAAATCGTTCGGGAAATGAGTTTACTCCCTGGGTACTTTCTTTGTATACTTTTGATTATACGGGCCGAGTCTGGGATTTACGTGAAATCGCAGGTTTTCGTTTGCCGACGATTAAACATCTTTTATTCAGCGTCTCATCAAAAATGAAAACATTTTTGAAAACTACAAGTCTCATGCGATTTAGTGGTGAAGAGATAATTTAAAAAATCGTTCTGGAAATGAGTTTACTCACAGGGTACTTTCTTTGTATACATTCGACTATACGGGACAAGCCCAGGATTTACGGAAAATCGCAGGTTTTCGTTTGCCGGCGATTAAACCTCTTTCATTAAGCGTCTCATTAAAAATGAAAACATTTTTGAGAACTACAAGTCTCATTCGTTCTAGTGGTGCAGAAATAATTTGAAAAATCGATCGGGAAATCAGTTTACTCCTTGGGTACTTTCTTTATATACATTCAACTATACGGGCCAAGCCCGGGATTTACGGGAAATCGCGGGTTTTCGTTTGCTGGCGATTAAACTTCTTTTATTCAGCGTCTCATCAAAAATGAAAACAAGTTTAAAAACTACAAGTCTCATGCGTTTTAGTGGTGAAAAAATAATTTAAAAAATCGTTCGGGAAATGAGTTTACTCCCTGGGTACTTTCTTTGTATACTTTTGACTATACGGGCCGAGTCTGGGATTTACGGGAAATCGCAGGTTTTCGTTTGCCGGCGATTAAACTTCTTTTATTCAGCGTCTCATCAAAAATGAAAACATTTTTGAAAACTACAAGTCTCATGCTATTTAGTGGTGAAAAGATAATTTAAAAAATCGTTCTGGAAATGAGTTTACTCACAGGGTACTTTCTTTGTATACATTCCACTATACGGGACAAGCCCGGGATTTACGGAAAATCGCGGGTTTCGTTTGCCGACGATTAAACCTCTTTCATTAAGCGTCTCATTAAAAATGAAAACATTTTTGAGAACTACAAGTCTCATTCGTTCTAGTGGTGCAGAAATAATTTGAAAAATCGATCGGGAAATCAGTTTACTCCTTGGGTACTTTCTTTATATACATTCAACTATACGGGCCAAGCCCGGGATTTACGGGAAATCGCGGGTTTTCGTTTGCCGGCGATTAAACCTCTTTCATAAAGCGTCTCATTAAAAATGAAAACATTTTTGAGAACTACAAGTCTCATTCGTTCTAGCGGTGCAGAAATAATTTGAAAAATCGTTCGGGAAATGAGTTTACTCCCTGGGTACTTTCTTTGTATACTTTTGACTATACGGGCCGAGTCTGGGATTTACGGGAAATCGCAGGTTTTCGTTTGCCGGCGATTAAACTTCTTTTATTCAGCGTCTCATCAAAAATGAAAACATTTTTGAAAACTACAAGTCTCATGCTATTTAGTGGTGAAAAGATAATTTAAAAAATCGTTCTGGAAATGAGTTTACTCACAGGGTACTTTCTTTGTATACATTCCACTATACGGGACAAGCCCGGGATTTACGGAAAATCGCGGGTTTCGTTTGCCGACGATTAAACCTCTTTCATTAAGCGTCTCATTAAAAATGAAAACATTTTTAAAACTACGAGTCCCATACGTTCTAGTGGTGCAGAAATAATTGGAAAAATCGTTCGGGAAATCAGTTTACTCATTGGGTACTTTCTTTATATACATTCAACTATACGTGCCAAGCCCGGGATTTACGGGAAATCGCGGGTTTTCGTTTGCCGGCGATTAAACTTCTTTTACTCAGCGTCTCATCAAAAATGAAAACAAGTTTGAAAACTACAAGTCTCATGCGTTTTAGTGGTGAAAAAATAATTGAAAAAATCGTTCGGGAAATGAGTGTACTCCCTGTGTACTTTCTTTGTATACATTTGACTATACGGGCCAAGCCCGGGATTTACGGGAAATCGCGGGTTTTCGTTTGCCGGCGATTAAACTTCTTTTATTCAGCGTCTCATCAAAAATGAAATCGTTTTTGAAAACTACAAGGCTTATGCGTTTTAGTGGTGAAAAAATAATTTAAAAAATCGTTCTGGAAATGAGTTTACTCACAGGGTACTTTCTTTGTACACAATCGACTATACGGGACAAGCCCGGGATTTACGGGAAATCGCGGGTGTTCGTTTGCCGGCGATTAAACCTCTTTCATAAAGCGTCTCATTAAAAATGAAAACATTTTTGAGAACTACAAGTCTCATTCGTTCTAGCGGTGCAGAAATAATTTGAAAAATCGTTCAGGAAATCAGTGTACTCCTTGGGTACTTTCTTTATATACATTCAACTATACGTGCCAAGCCCAGGATTTACGGGAAATCGGGGGTTTTCGTTTGCCGGCGATTAAACTTCTTTTACTCAGCGTCTCATCAAAAATGAAAACAAGTTTGAAAACTACAAGCCTCATGGGCTTTAGTGGTGAAATATATTATAAAAAATCGTTCGGGAAATGAGTTTACTCCCTGGGTTCTTTCTTTGTATACTTTTGACTATACGGGCCGAGTCTGGGATTTACGGGAAATCGCAGGTTTTCGTTTGCCGGCGATTAAACCTCTTTCATTAAGCGTCTCATTAAAAATGAAAACATTTTTAAAAACTACAAGTCTCATTCGTTCTAGTGGTGCAGAAATAATTTGAAAAATCGTTCGGGAAATCAGTTTACTCCTTGGGTACTTTCTTTATATACATTCAACTATACGGGCCAAGCCCGGGATTTACGGGAAATCGCGGGTTTTTGTTTGCTGGCGATTAAACTCCTTTTAATCAGCGTCTCATCAAAAATGAAAACATTTTTGAAAACTACAAGTCTCATGGGCTTTAGTGGTTAAATAATAATTTAAAAAATCGTTCGGGAAATGAGTTTACTCCCTGGGTACTTTCTTTGTATACTTTTGACTATACGGGCCGAGTCTGGGATTTACGTGAAATCGCAGGTTTTCGTTTGCCGGCGATTAAACTTCTTTTATTCAGCGTCTCATCAAAAATGAAAACATTTTTGAAAACTACAAGTCTCATGCGATTTAGTGGTGAAAAGATAATTTAAAAAATCGTTCTGGAAATGAGTTTACTCACAGGGTACTTTCTTTGTATACATTCGACTATACGGGACAAGCCCGGGATTTACGGAAAATCGCAGGTTTTCGTTTGCCGGCGATTAAACCTCTTTCATTAAGCGTCTCATTAAAAATGAAAACATTTTTGAGAACTACAAGTCTCATGGGCTTTAGTGGTTAAATAATAATTTAAAAAATCGTTCGGGAAATGAGTTTACTCCCTGGGTACTTTCTTTGTATACTTTTGACTATACGGGCCGAGTCTGGGATTTACGTGAAATCGCAGGTTTTCGTTTGCCGGCGATTAAACTTCTTTTATTCAGCGTCTCATCAAAAATGAAAACATTTTTGAAAACTACAAGTCTCATGCGATTTAGTGGTGAAAAGATAATTTAAAAAATCGTTCTGGAAATGAGTTTACTCACAGGGTACTTTCTTTGTATACATTCGACTATACGGGACAAGCCCGGGATTTACGGAAAATCGCAGGTTTTCGTTTGCCGGCGATTAAACCTCTTTCATTAAGCGTCTCATTAAAAATGAAAACATTTTTGAGAACTACAAGTCTCATTCGTTCTAGTGGTGCGGAAATAATTTGAAAAATCGTTCGGGAAATCAGTTTACTCCTTGGGTACTTTCTTTATATACATTCAACTATACGGGCCAAGCCCGGGATTTACGGGAAATCGCGGGTTTTCGTTTGCTGGCGATTAAACTTCTTTTATTCAGCGTCTCATCAAAAATGAAAACATTTTTGAAAACTACAAGTCTCATGCTATTTAGTGGTGAAAAGATAATTTAAAAAATCGTTCTGGAAATGAGTTTACCCACAGGGTACTTTCTTTGTATACATTCCACTATACGGGACAAGCCCGGGATTTACGGAAAATCGCGGGTTTCGTTTGCCGACGATTAAACCTCTTTCATTAAGCGTCTCATTAAAAATGAAAACATTTTTAAAACTACGAGTCCCATACGTTTTAGTGGTGCAGAAATAATTGGAAAAATCGTTCGGGAAATCAGTTTACTCATTGGGTACTTTCTTTATATACATTCAACTATACGTGCCAAGCCCGGGATTTACGGGAAATCGCGGGTTTTCGTTTGCCGGCGATTAAACTTCTTTTACTCAGCGTCTCATCAAAAATGAAAACAAGTTTAAAAACTACAAGTCTCATTCGTTCTAGCGGTGCAGAAATAATTTGAAAAATCGTTCAGGAAATCAGTGTACTCCTTGGGTACTTTCTTTATATACATTCAACTATACGTGCCAAGCCCAGGATTTACGGGAAATCGAGGGTTTTCGTTTGCCGGCGATTAAACTGCTTTTACTCAGCGTCTCATCAAAAATGAAAACAAGTTTGAAAACTACAAGTCTCATGCGTTTTAGTGGTGAAAAAATAATTGAAAAAATCGTTCGGGAAATGAGTGTACTCCCTGTGTACTTTCTTTGTATACATTTGACTATACGGGCCAAGCCCGGGATTTACGGGAAATCGCGGGTTTTCGTTTGCCGGCGATTAAACTTCTTTTATTCAGCGTCTCATCAAAAATGAAATCGTTTTTGAAAACTACAAGGCTTATGCGTTTTAGTGGTGAAAAAATAATTTAAAAAATCGTTCTGGAAATGAGTTTACTCACAGGGTACTTTCTTTGTACACAATCGACTATACGGGACAAGCCCGGGATTTACGGGAAATCGCGGGTTTTCGTTTGCCGGCGATTAAACCTCTTTCATAAAGCGCCTCATTAAAAATGAAAACATTTTTGAGAACTACAACTCTCATTCGTTCTAGTGGTGCAGAAATAATTTGAAAAATCGTTCGGGAAATCAGTTTACTCCTTGGGTACTTTCTTTATATACATTCAACTATACGGACCAAGCCCGGGATTTACGGGAAATCGCGGGTTTTCGTTTGCCGGCGATAAAACTTCTTTTATTCAGCGTCTCATCAAAAATGAAAACAAGTTTAAAAACTACAAGTCTCATGCGTTTTAGTGGTGAAAAAATAATTTAAAAAATCGTTTGGGAAATGAGTTTACTCCCTGGGTACTTTCTTTGTATACTTTTGACTATACGGGCCAAGCCCGGGATTTACGGGAAATCGCGGGTTTTCGTTTGCCGGCGATTAAACTTCTTTTATTCAGCGTCTCATCAAAAATGAAAACATTTTTGAAAACTACAAGTCTTATGCGTTTTAGTGGTGAAAAAATAATTTAAAAAATCGCTCTGGAAATGAGTATGCTCACAGGGTACATTCTTTGTATACATTCGACTATGCGGGCCAAGCCCGGGATTTGCGGGAAATCGCGGGTTTTCGTTTGCCGGCGATTAAACCTCTTTCATTAGGCGTCTCATCAAAAATGGAAACATTTTTGAGAACTACAAGTCTCATTCGTTCTAGTGGTGCAGAAATAATTTGAAAAATCGTTCGGGAAATCAATTTACTCCTTGGGTACTTTCTTTATATACATTCAACTATACGTGCCAAGCCCGGGATTTACGGGAAATCGGGGGTTTTCGTTTGCCGGCGATTAAACTTCTTTTACTCAGCGTCTCATCAAAAATGAAAACAAGTTTGAAAACTACAAGTCTCATGGGCTTTAGTGGTGAAATATATTATAAAAAATCGTTCGGGAAATGAGTTTACTCCCTGGGTTCTTTCTTTGTATACTTTTGACTATACGGGCCGAGTCTGGGATTTACGGGAAATCGCAGGTTTTCGTTTGCCGGCGATTAAACCTCTTTCATTAAGCGTCTCATTAAAAATGAAAACATTTTTAAAAACTACAAGTCTCATTCGTTCTAGTGGTGCAGAAATAATTTGAAAAATCGTTCGGGAAATCAGTTTACTCCTTGGGTACTTTCTTTATATACATTCAACTATACGGGCCAAGCCCGGGATTTACGGGAAATCGCGGGTTTTTGTTTGCTGGCGATTAAACTTTTTTTAATCAGCGTCTCATCAAAAATGAAAACATTTTTGAAAACTACAAGTCTCATGGGCTTTAGTGGTTAAATAATAATATAAAAAATCGTTCGGGAAATGAGTTTACTCCCTGGGTACTTTCTTTGTATACTTTTGACTATACGGGCCGAGTCTGGGATTTACGTGAAATCGCAGGTTTTCGTTTGCCGGCGATTAAACTTCTTTTATTCAGCGTCTCATCAAAAATGAAAACATTTTTGAAAACTACAAGTCTCATGCGATTTAGTGGTGAAAAGATAATTTAAAAAATCGTTCTGGAAATGAGTTTACTCACAGGGTACTTTCTTTGTATACATTCGACTATACGGGACAAGCCCGGGATTTACGGAAAATCGCAGGTTTTCGTTTGCCGGCGATTAAACCTCTTTCATTAAGCGTCTCATTAAAAATGAAAACATTTTTGAGAACTACAAGTCTCATTCGTTCTAGTGGTGCGGAAATAATTTGAAAAATCGTTCGGGAAATCAGTTTACTCCTTGGGTACTTTCTTTATATACATTCAACTATACGGGCCAAGCCCGGGATTTACGGGAAATCGCGGGTTTTCGTTTGCTGGCGATTAAACTTCTTTTATTCAGCGTCTCATCAAAAATGAAAACAAGTTTAAAAACTACAAGTCTCATGCGTTTTAGTGGTGAAAAAATAATTTAAAAAATCGTTCGGGAAATGAGTTTACTCCCTGGGTACTTTCTTTGTATACTTTTGACTATACTGGCCGAGTCTGGGATTTACGGGAAATCGCAGGTTTTCGTTTGCCGGCGATTAAACTTCTTTTATTCAGCGTCTCATCAAAAATGAAAACATTTTTGAAAACTACAAGTCTCATGCTATTTAGTGGTGAAAAGATAATTTAAAAAATCGTTCTGGAAATGCGTTTACCCACAGGGTACTTTCTTTGTATACATTCCACTATACGGGACAAGCCCGGGATTTACGGAAAATCGCGGGTTTCGTTTGCCGACGATTAAACCTCTTTCATTAAGCGTCTCATTAAAAATGAAAACATTTTTAAAACTACGAGTCCCATACGTTTTAGTGGTGCAGAAATAATTGGAAAAATCGTTCGGGAAATCAGTTTACTCATTGGGTACTTTCTTTATATACATTCAACTATACGTGCTAAGCCCGGGATTTACGGGAAATCGCGGGTTTTCGTTTGCCGGCGATTAAACTTCTTTTACTCAGCGTCTCATCAAAAATGAAAACAAGTTTGAAAACTACAAGTCTCATTCGTTCTAGCGGTGCAGAAATAATTTGAAAAATCGTTCAGGAAATCAGTGTACTCCTTGGGTACTTTCTTTATATACATTCAACTATACGTGCCAAGCCCAGGATTTACGGGAAATCGAGGGTTTTCGTTTGCCGGCGATTAAACTGCTTTTACTCAGCGTCTCATCAAAAATGAAAACAAGTTTGAAAACTACAAGTCTCATGCGTTTTAGTGGTGAAAAAATAATTGAAAAAATCGTTCGGGAAATGAGTGTACTCCCTGTGTACTTTCTTTGTATACATTTGACTATACGGGCCAAGCCCGGGATTTACGGGAAATCGCGGGTTTTCGTTTGCCGGCGATTAAACTTCTTTTATTCAGCGTCTCATCAAAAATGAAATCGTTTTTGAAAACTACAAGGCTTATGCGTTTTAGTGGTGAAAAAATAATTTAAAAAATCGTTCTGGAAATGAGTTTACTCACAGGGTACTTTCTTTGTATACTTTTGACTATACGGGCCAAGCCCGGGATTTACGGGAAATCGCGGGTTTTCGTTTGCCGGCGATTAAACTTCTTTTATTCAGCGTCTCATCAAAAATGAAAACATTTTTGAAAACTACAAGTCTTATGCGTTTTAGTGGTGAAAAAATAATTTAAAAAATCGCTCTGGAAATGAGTATGCTCACAGGGTACATTCTTTGTATACATTCGACTATGCGGGCCAAGCCCGGGATTTGCGGGAAATCGCGGGATTTCGTTTGCCGGCGATTAAACCTCTTTCATTAGGCGTCTCATCAAAAATGGAAACATTTTTGAGAACTACAAGTCTCATTCGTTCTAGTGGTGCAGAAATAATTTGAAAAATCGTTCGGGAAATCAATTTACTCCTTGGGTACTTTCTTTATATACATTCAACTATACGTGCCAAGCCCGGGATTTACGGGAAATCGGGGGTTTTCGTTTGCCGGCGATTAAACTTCTTTTACTCAGCGTCTCATCAAAAATGAAAACAAGTTTGAAAACTACAAGTCTCATGGGCTTTAGTGGTGAAATATATTATAAAAAATCGTTCGGGAAATGAGTTTACTCCCTGGGTTCTTTCTTTGTATACTTTTGACTATACGGGCCGAGTCTGGGATTTACGGGAAATCGCAGGTTTTCGTTTGCCGGCGATTAAACCTCTTTCATTAAGCGTCTCATTAAAAATGAAAACATTTTTAAAAACTACAAGTCTCATTCGTTCTAGTGGTGCAGAAATAATTTGAAAAATCGTTCGGGAAATCAGTTTACTCCTTGGGTACTTTCTTTATATACATTCAACTATACGGGCCAAGCCCGGGATTTACGGGAAATCGCGGGTTTTTGTTTGCTGGCGATTAAACTTCTTTTAATCAGCGTCTCATCAAAAATGAAAACATTTTTGAAAACTACAAGTCTCATGGGCTTTAGTGGTTAAATAATAATTTAAAAAATCGTTCGGGAAATGAGTTTACTCCCTGGGTACTTTCTTTGTATACTTTTGACTATACGGGCCGAGTCTGGGATTTACGTGAAATCGCAGGTTTTCGTTTGCCGGCGATTAAACTTCTTTTATTCAGCGTCTCATCAAAAATGAAAACATTTTTGAAAACTACAAGTCTCATGCGATTTAGTGGTGAAAAGATAATTTAAAAAATCGTTCTGGAAATGAGTTTACTCACAGGGTACTTTCTTTGTATACATTCGACTATACGGGACAAGCCCGGGATTTACGGAAAATCGCAGGTTTTCGTTTGCCGGCGATTAAACCTCTTTCATTAAGCGTCTCATTAAAAATGAAAACATTTTTGAGAACTACAAGTCTCATTCGTTCTAGTGGTGCGGAAATAATTTGAAAAATCGTTCGGGAAATCAGTTTACTCCTTGGGTACTTTCTTTATATACATTCAACTATACGGGCCAAGCCCGGGATTTACGGGAAATCGCGGGTTTTCGTTTGCTGGCGATTAAACTTCTTTTATTCAGCGTCTCATCAAAAATGAAAACAAGTTTAAAAACTACAAGTCTCATGCGTTTTAGTGGTGAAAAAATAATTTAAAAAATCGTTCGGGAAATGAGTTTACTCCCTGGGTACTTTCTTTGTATACTTTTGACTATACGGGCCGAGTCTGGGATTTACGGGAAATCGCAGGTTTTCGTTTGCCGGCGATTAAACTTCTTTTATTCAGCGTCTCATCAAAAATGAAAACATTTTTGAAAACTACAAGTCTCATGCTATTTAGTGGTGAAAAGATAATTTAAAAAATCGTTCTGGAAATGAGTTTACCCACAGGGTACTTTCTTTGTATACATTCCACTATACGGGACAAGCCCGGGATTTACGGAAAATCGCGGGTTTCGTTTGCCGACGATTAAACCTCTTTCATTAAGCGTCTCATTAAAAATGAAAACATTTTTAAAACTACGAGTCCCATACGTTTTAGTGGTGCAGAAATAATTGGAAAAATCGTTCGGGAAATCAGTTTACTCATTGGGTACTTTCTTTATATACATTCAACTATACGTGCCAAGCCCGGGATTTACGGGAAATCGCGGGTTTTCGTTTGCCGGCGATTAAACTTCTTTTACTCAGCGTCTCATCAAAAATGAAAACAAGTTTGAAAACTACAAGTCTCATGCGTTTTAGTGGTGAAAAAATAATTGAAAAAATCGTTCGGGAAATGAGTGTACTCCCTGTGTACTTTCTTTGTATACATTTGACTATACGGGCCAAGCCCGGGATTTACGGGAAATCGCGGGTTTTCGTTTGCTGGCGATTAAACTTCTTTTATTCAGCGTCTCATCAAAAATGAAAACAAGTTTAAAAACTACAAGTCTCATGCGTTTTAGTGGTGAAAAAATAATTTAAAAAATCGTTCGGGAAATGAGTTTACTCCCTGGGTACTTTCTTTGTATACTTTTGACTATACGGGCCGAGTCTGGGATTTACGGGAAATCGCAGGTTTTCGTTTGCCGGCGATTAAACTTCTTTTATTCAGCGTCTCATCAAAAATGAAAACATTTTTGAAAACTACAAGTCTCATGCTATTTAGTGGTGAAAAGATAATTTAAAAAATCGTTCTGGAAATGAGTTTACCCACAGGGTACTTTCTTTGTATACATTCCACTATACGGGACAAGCCCGGGATTTACGGAAAATCGCGGGTTTCGTTTGCCGACGATTAAACCTCTTTCATTAAGCGTCTCATTAAAAATGAAAACATTTTTAAAACTACGAGTCCCATACGTTTTAGTGGTGCAGAAATAATTGGAAAAATCGTTCGGGAAATCAGTTTACTCATTGGGTACTTTCTTTATATACATTCAACTATACGTGCCAAGCCCGGGATTTACGGGAAATCGCGGGTTTTCGTTTGCCGGAGATTAAACTTCTTTTACTCAGCGTCTCATCAAAAATGAAAACAAGTTTGAAAACTACAAGTCTCATGCGTTTTAGTGGTGAAAAAATAATTGAAAAAATCGTTCGGGAAATGAGTTTACTCCCTGTGTACTTTCTTTGTATACATTTGACTATACGGGACAAGCCCGGGATTTACGGGAAATCGCGGGTTTTCGTTTGCCGGCGATTAAACTTCTTTTATTCAGCGTCTCATCAAAAATGAAATCGTTTTTGAAAACTACAAGTCTTATGCGTTTTAGTGGTGAAAAAATAATTTAAAAAATCGTTCTGGAAATGAGTTTACTCACAGGGTACTTTCTTTGTACACATTCGACTATACGGGACAAGCCCGGGATTTACGGGAAATCGCGGGTTTTCGTTTGCCGGCGATTAAACCTCTTTCATAAAGCGTCTCATTAAAAATGAAAACATTTTTGAGAACTACAAGTCTCATTTGTTCTAGTGGTGCAGAAATAATTTGAAAAATCGTTCAGGAAATCAGTTTACTCCTTGGGTACTTTCTTTATATACATTCAACTATACGTGCCAAGCCCGGGATTTACGGGAAATCGGGGGTTTTCGTTTGCCGGCGATTAAACTGCTTTTACTCAGCGTCTCATCAAAAATGAAAACAAGTTTGAAAACTACAAGTCTCATGCGTTTTAGTGGTGAAAAAATAATTGAAAAAATCGTTCGGGAAATGAGTTTACTCCCTGTGTACTTTCTTTGTATACATTTGACTATACGGGCCAAGCCCGGGATTTACGGGAAATCGCGGGTTTTCGTTTGCCGGCGATTAAACTTCTTTTATTCAGCGTCTCATCAAAAATGAAATCGTTTTTGAAAACTACAAGTCTTATGCGTTTTAGTGGTGAAAAAATAATTTAAAAAATCGTTCTGGAAATGAGTTTACTCACAGGGTACTTTCTTTGTACACAATCGACTATACGGGACAAGCCCGGGATTTACGGGAAATCGCGGGTTTTCGTTTGCCGGCGATTAAACCTCTTTTATAAAGCGCCTCATTAAAAATGAAATCATTTTTGAGAACTACAAATCTCATTCGTTCTAGTGGTGCAGAAATAATTTGAAAAATCGTTCGGGAAATCAGTTTACTCCTTGGGTACTTTCTTTATATACATTCAACTAAACGGGCCAAGCCCGGGATTTACGGGAAATCGCGGGTTTTCGTTTGCCGGCGATAAAACTTCTTTTATTCAGCGTCTCATCAAAAATGAAAACAAGTTTAAAAACTACAAGTCTCATGCGTTTTAGTGGTGAAAAAATAATTTAAAAAATCGTTCGGGAAGTGAGTTTACTCCCTGGGTACTTTCTTTGTATACTTTTGACTATACGGGCCAAGCCCGGGATTTACGGGAAATCGCGGGTTTTCGTTTGCCGGCGATTAAACTTCTTTTATTCAGCGTCTCATCAAAAATGAAAATATTTTTGAAAACTACAAGTCTCATGCGTTTTAGTGGTGAAAAAATAATTTAAAAAATCGTTCGGGAAATGAGTTTACTCCCTGGGTACTTTCTTTGTATACTTTTGACTATACGGGCCAAGCCCGGCATTTACGGGAAATCTAGGGTTTTCGTTTGCCGGCGATTAAACTTCTTTTATTCAGCGTCTCATCAAAAATGAAAACATTTTTGAAAACTACAAGTCTCATGCTATTTAGTGGTGAAAAGATAATTTAAAAAATCGTTCTGGAAATGAGTTTACCCACAGGGTACTTTCTTTGTATACATTCCACTATACGGGACAAGCCCGGGATTTACGGAAAATCGCGGGTTTCGTTTGCCGACGATTAAACCTCTTTCATTAAGCGTCTCATTAAAAATGAAAACATTTTTAAAACTACGAGTCCCATACGTTCTAGTGGTGCAGAAATAATTGGAAAAATCGTTCGGGAAATCAGTTTACTCATTGGGTACTTTCTTTATATACATTCAACTATACGTGCCAAGCCCGGGATTTACGGGAAATCGCGGGTTTTCGTTTGCCGGCGATTAAACTTCTTTTACTCAGCGTCTCATCAAAAATGAAAACAAGTTTGAAAACTACAAGTCTCATGCGTTTTAGTGGTGAAAAAATAATTGAAAAAATCGTTCGGGAAATGAGTTTACTCATTGGGTACTTTCTTTATATACATTCAACTATACGTGCCAAGCCCGGGATTTACGAGAAATCGCGGGTTTTCGTTTGCCGGCGATTAAACTTCTTTTACTCAGCGTCTCATCAAAAATGAAAACAAGTTTGAAAACTACAAGTCTCATGCGTTTTAGTGGTGAACAAATAATTGAAAAAATCGTTCGGGAAATGAGTTTACTCCCTGTGTACTTTCTTTGTATACATTTGACTATACGGGCCAAGCCCGGGATTTACGGGAAATCGCGGGTTTTCGTTTGCCGGCGATTAAACTTCTTTTATTCAGCGTCTCATCAAAAATGAAATCGTTTTTGAAAACTACAAGTCTTATGCGTTTTAGTGGTGAAAAAATAATTTAAAAAATCGTTCTGGAAATGAGTTTACTCACAGGGTACTTTCTTTGTACACATTCGACTATACGGGACAAGCCTGGGATTTACGGGAAATCGCGGGTTTTCGTTTGCCGGCGATTAAACCTCTTTCATAAAGCGTCTCATTAAAAATGAAAACATTTTTGAGAACTACAAGTCTCATTTGTTCTAGTGGTGCAGAAATAATTTGAAAAATCGTTCAGGAAATCAGTTTACTCCTTGGGTACTTTCTTTATATACATTCAACTATACGTGCCAAGCCCGGGATTTACGGGAAATCGGGGGTTTTCGTTTGCCGGCGATTAAACTGCTTTTACTCAGCGTCTCATCAAAAATGAAAATATTTTTGAAAACTACAAGTCTCATGCGTTTTAGTGGTGAAAAAATAATTTAAAAAATCGTTCGGGAAATGAGTTTACTCCCTGGGTACTTTCTTTGTATACTTTTGACTATACGGGCCAAGCCCGGCATTTACGGGAAATCTAGGGTTTTCGTTTGCCGGCGATTAAACTTCTTTTATTCAGCGTCTCATCAAAAATGAAAACATTTTTGAAAACTACAAGTCTCATGCTATTTAGTGGTGAAAAGATAATTTAAAAAATCGTTCTGGAAATGAGTTTACCCACAGGGTACTTTCTTTGTATACATTCCACTATACGGGACAAGCCCGGGATTTACGGAAAATCGCGGGTTTCGTTTGCCGACGATTAAACCTCTTTCATTAAGCGTCTCATTAAAAATGAAAACATTTTTAAAACTACGAGTCCCATACGTTCTAGTGGTGCAGAAATAATTGGAAAAATCGTTCGGGAAATCAGTTTACTCATTGGGTACTTTCTTTATATACATTCAACTATACGTGCCAAGCCCGGGATTTACGGGAAATCGCGGGTTTTCGTTTGCCGGCGATTAAACTTCTTTTACTCAGCGTCTCATCAAAAATGAAAACAAGTTTGAAAACTACAAGTCTCATGCGTTTTAGTGGTGAAAAAATAATTGAAAAAATCGTTCGGGAAATGAGTTTACTCCCTGTGTACTTTCTTTGTATACATTTGACTATACGGGCCAAGCCCGGGATTTACGGGAAATCGCGGGTTTTCGTTTGCCGGCGATTAAACTTCTTTTATTCAGCGCCTCATCAAAAATGAAATCGTTTTTGAAAACTACAAGTCTTATGCGTTTTAGTGGTGAAAAAATAATTTAAAAAATCGTTCTGGAAATGAGTTTACTCACAGGGTACTTTCTTTGTACACATTCGACTATACGGGACAAGCCTGGGATTTACGGGAAATCGCGGGTTTTCGTTTGCCGGCGATTAAACCTCTTTCATAAAGCGTCTCATTAAAAATGAAAACATTTTTGAGAACTACAAGTCTCATTTGTTCTAGTGGTGCAGAAATAATTTGAAAAATCGTTCAGGAAATCAGTTTACTCCTTGGGTACTTTCTTTATATACATTCAACTATACGTGCCAAGCCCGGGATTTACGGGAAATCGGGGGTTTTCGTTTGCCGGCGATTAAACTGCTTTTACTCAGCGTCTCATCAAAAATGAAAACAAGTTTGAAAACTACAAGTCTCATGCGTTTTAGTGGTGAAAAAATAATTGAAAAAATCGTTCGGAAAATGAGTTTACTCCCTGTGTACTTTCTTTGTATACATTTGACTATACGGGCCAAGCCCGGGATTTACGGGAAATCGCGGGTTTTCGTTTGCCGGCGATTAAACTTCTTTTATTCAGCGTCTCATCAAAAATGAAATCGTTTTTGAAAACTACAAGTCTTATGCGTTTTAGTGGTGAAAAAATAATTTAAAAAATCGTTCTGGAAATGAGTTTACTCACAGGGTACTTTCTTTGTACACAATCGACTATACAGGACAAGCCCGGGATTTACGGGAAATCGCGGGTTTTCGTTTGCCGGCGATTAAACTTCTTTTATTCAGCGTCTCATCAAAAATGAAATCGTTTTTGAAAACTACAAGTCTTATGCGTTTTAGTGGTGAAAAAATAATTTAAAAAATCGTTCTGGAAATGAGTTTACTCACAGGGTACTTTCTTTGTACACATTCGACTATACGGGACAAGCCTGGGATTTACGGGAAATCGCGGGTTTTCGTTTGCCGGCGATTAAACCTCTTTCATAAAGCGTCTCATTAAAAATGAAAACATTTTTGAGAACTACAAGTCTCATTTGTTCTAGTGGTGCAGAAATAATTTGAAAAATCGTTCAGGAAATCAGTTTACTCCTTGGGTACTTTCTTTATATACATTCAACTATACGTGCCAAGCCCGGGATTTACGGGAAATCGGGGGTTTTCGTTTGCCGGCGATTAAACTGCTTTTACTCAGCGTCTCATCAAAAATGAAAACAAGTTTGAAAACTACAAGTCTCATGCGTTTTAGTGGTGAAAAAATAATTGAAAAAATCGTTCGGAAAATGAGTTTACTCCCTGTGTACTTTCTTTGTATACATTTGACTATACGGGCCAAGCCCGGGATTTACGGGAAATCGCGGGTTTTCGTTTGCCGGCGATTAAACTTCTTTTATTCAGCGTCTCATCAAAAATGAAATCGTTTTTGAAAACTACAAGTCTTATGCGTTTTAGTGGTGAAAAAATAATTTAAAAAATCGTTCTGGAAATGAGTTTACTCACAGGGTACTTTCTTTGTACACAATCGACTATACAGGACAAGCCCGGGATTTACGGGAAATCGCGGGTTTTCGTTTGCCGGCGATTAAACCTCTTTCATAAAGCGCCTCATTAAAAATGAAAACATTTTTGAGAACTACAACTCTTATTCGTTCTAGTGGTGCAGAAATAATTTGAAAAATCGTTCGGGAAATCAGTTTACTCCTTGGGTACTTTCTTTATATACATTCAACTATACGGGCCAAGCCCGGGATTTACGGGAAATCGCGGGTTTTCGTTTGCCGGCGATAAAACTTCTTTTATTCAGCGTCTCATCAAAAATGAAAACAAGTTTAAAAACTACAAGTCTCATGCGTTTTAGTGGTGAAAAAATAATTTAAAAAATCGTTCGGGAAGTGAGTTTACTCCCTGGGTACTTTCTTTGTATACTTTTGACTATACGGGCCAAGCCCGGGATTTACGGGAAATCGCGGGTTTTCGTTTGCCGGCGATTAAACTTCTTTTATTCAGCGTCTCATCAAAAATGAAAATATTTTTGAAAACAACAAGTCTCATGCGTTTTAGTGGTGAAAAAATAATTTAAAAATTCGTTCGGTAAATGAGTTTACTCCCTGGGTACTTTCTTTTTATACTTTTGACTATACGGGCCAAGCCCGGGATTTACGGGAAATCGCGGGTTTTCGTTTGCCGGCGATTAAACTTCTTTTATTCAGCGTCTCATCAAAAATGAAAACATTTTTGAAAACTACAAGTCTTATGCGTTTTAGTGGTGAAAAAATAATTTAAAAAATTGCTCTGGAAATGAGTATGCTCACAGGGTACATTCTTTGTATACATTCAACTATGCGGGCCAAGCCCGGGATTTGCGGGAAATCGCGGGTTTTCGTTTGCCGGCGATTAAACCTCTTTCATTAGGCGTCTCATCAAAAATGAAAACATTTTTGAGAACTACAAGTCTCATTCGTTCTAGTGGTGCAGAAATAATTTGAAAAATCGTTCGGGAAATCAATTTACTCCTTGGGTACTTTCTTTATATATATTCAACTATACGTGCCAAGCCCGGGATTTACGGGAAATCGGGGGTTTTCGTTTGCAGGCGATTAAACTTCTTTTAC
The DNA here is from genome assembly GCF_029227915.1 of Hydractinia symbiolongicarpus. Classification (NCBI taxonomy): domain Eukaryota; kingdom Metazoa; phylum Cnidaria; class Hydrozoa; order Anthoathecata; family Hydractiniidae; genus Hydractinia; species Hydractinia symbiolongicarpus. The sequence continues at coordinate 27,811,244 of NC_079881.1, forward strand.
TCAGCGTCTCATCAAAAAAAACAAGTTTGAAAACTACAAGTCTCATGCGTTTTAGTGGTGAAAAAATAATTGAAAAAATCGTTCGGGAAATGAGTTTACTCCCTGTGTACTTTCTTTGTATACATTTGACTATACGGGCCAAGCCCGGGATTTACGGGAAATCGCGGGTTTTCGTTTGCCGGCGATTAAACTTCTTTTATTCAGCGTCTCATCAAAAATGAAATCGTTTTTGAAAACTACAAGTCTTATGCGTTTTAGTGGTGAAAAAATAATTTAAAAAATCGTTCTGGAAATGAGTTTACTCACAGGGTACTTTCTTTGTACACAATCGACTATACGTGACAAGCCCGGGATTTACGGGAAATTGCGGGTTTTCGTTTGCCGGCGATTAAACCTCTTTCATAAAGCGCCTCATTAAAAATGAAAACATTTTTGAGAACTACAACTCTCATTCGTTCTAGTGGTGCAGAAATAATTTGAAAAATCGTTCGGGAAATCAATTTACTCCTTGGGTACTTTCTTTATATATATTCAACTATACGTGCCAAGCCCGGGATTTACGGGAAATCGGGGGTTTTCGTTTGCAGGCGATTAAACTTCTTTTACTCAGCGTCTCATCAAAAATGAAAACAAGTTTGAAAACTACAAGTCTCATGCGTTTTAGTGGTGAAGAAATAATTGAAAAAATCATTCGGGAAATGAGTTTACTCCCTGTGTACTTTCTTTGTATACATTTGACTATACGGGCCAAGCCCGGGATTTACGGGAAATCGCGGGTTTTCGTTTGCCGGCGATTAAACTTCTTTTATTCAGCGTCTCATCAAAAATGAAATCGTTTTTGAAAACTACAAGTCTTATGCGTTTTAGTGGTGAAAAAATAATTTAAAAAATCGTTCTGGAAATGAGTTTACTCACAGGGTACTTTCTTTGTACACAATCGACTATACGGGACAAGCCCGGGATTTACGGGAAATCGCGGGTTTTCGTTTGCCGGCGATTAAACCTCTTTCATAAAGCGCCTCATTAAAAATGAAAACATTTTTGAGAACTACAACTCTCATTCGTTCTAGTGGTGCAGAAATAATTTGAAAAATCGTTCGGGAAATCAATTTACTCCTTGGGTACTTTCTTTATATATATTCAACAATACGTGCCAAGCCCGGGATTTACGGGAAATCGGGGGTTTTCGTTTGCAGGCGATTAAACTTCTTTTACTCAGCGTCTCATCAAAAATGAAAACAAGTTTGAAAACTACAAGTCTCATGCGTTTTAGTGGTGAAAAAATAATTGAAAAAATCGTTCGGGAAATGAGTTTACTCCCTGGGTACTTTCTTTGTATACTTTTGACTATACGGGCCAAGCCCGGGATTTACGGGAAATCGCGGGTTTTCGTTTGCCGGCGATTAAACTTCTTTTATTCAGCGTCTCATCAAAAATGAAAATATTTTTGAAAACTACAAGTCTCATGCGTTTTAGTGGTGAAAAAATAATTAAAAAAATCGTTCGGGAAATGAGTTTACTCCCTGGGTACTTTCTTTGTATACTTTTGACTATACGGCCAAGCCCGGGATTTACGGGAAATCGCGGGTTTTCGTTTGCCGGCGATTAAACTTCTTTTATTCAGCGTCTCATCAAAAATGAAAACATTTTTGAAAACTACAAGTCTTATGCGTTTTAGTGGTGAAAAAATAATTTAAAAAATTGCTCTGAAAATGAGTATCTCACAGGGTACATTCTTTGTATACATTCGACTATGCGGGCCAAGCCCGGGATTTGCGGGAAATCGCGGGTTTTCGTTTGCCGGCGATTAAACCTCTTTCATTAGACGTTTCATCAAAAATGAAAACATTTTTGAGAACTACAAGTCTCATTCGTTCTAGTGGTGCAGAAATAATTTGAAAAATCGTTCGGGAAATCAATTTACTCCTTGGGTACTTTCTTTATATATATTCAACTATACGTGCCAAGCCCGGGATTTACGGGAAATCGGGGGTTTTCGTTTGCAGGCGATTAAACTTCTTTTACTCAGCGTCTCATCAAAAATGAAAACAAGTTTGAAAACTACAAGTCTCATGCGTTTTAGTGGTGAAAAAATAATTGAAAAAATCGTTCGGGAAATGAGTTTACTCCCTGGGTACTTTCTTTGTATACTTTTGACTATACGGGCCAAGCCCGGGATTTACGGGAAATCGCGGGTTTTCGTTTGCCGGCGATTAAACCTCTTTCATTAAGCGTCTCATTAAAAATGAAAACATTTTTAAAAACTACAAGTCTCATTCGTTCTAGTGGTGCAGAAATAATTTGAAAAATCGTTCGGGAAATCAGTTTACTCATTGGGTACTTCCTTTATATACATTCAACTATACGGGCCAAGCCCGGGATTTACGGGAAATCGCGGGTTTTTGTTTGCTGGCGATTAAACTTCTTTTATTCAGCGTCTCATCAAAAATGAAAACATTTTTGAAAACTACAAGTCTCATGGGCTTTAGTGGTTAAATAATAATTTAAAAAATCGTTCGGGAAATGAGTTTACTCCCTGGGTACTTTCTTTGTATACTTTTGACTATACGGGCCGAGTCTGGGATTTACGTGAAATCGCAGGTTTTCGTTTGCCGGCGATTAAACTTCTTTTATTCAGCGTCTCATCAAAAATGAAAACATTTTTGAAAACTACAAGTCTCATGCGATTTAGTGGTGAAAAGATAATTTAAAAAATCGTTCTGGAAATGAGTTTACTCAAAGGGTACTTTCTTTGTATACATTCGACTATACGGGACAAGCCCGGGATTTACGGAAAATCGCAGGTTTTCGTTTGCCGGCGATTAAACCTCTTTCATTAAGCGTCTCATTAAAAATGAAAACATTTTTGAGAACTACAAGTCTCATTCGTTCTAGTGGTGCAGAAATAATTTGAAAAATCGTTCGGGAAATTAGTTTACTCCTTGGGTACTTTCTTTATATACATTCAACTATACGGGCCAAGCCCGGGATTTACGGGAAATCGCGGGTTTTCGTTTGCTGGCGATTAAACTTCTTTTATTCAGCGTCTCATCAAAAATGAAAACAAGTTTAAAAACTACAAGTCTCGTGCGTTTTAGTGGTAAAAAAATAATTTAAAAAATCGTTCGGGAAATGAGTTTACTCCCTGGGTACTTTCTTTGTATACTTTTGACTATACGGGCCGAGTCTGGGATTTACGGGAAATCGCAGGTTTTCGTTTGCCGGCGATTAAACTTCTTTTATTCAGCGTCTCCTCAAAAATGAAAACATTTTTGAAAACTACAAGTCTCATGCTATTTAGTGGTGAAAAGATAATTTAAAAAATCGTTCTGGAAATGAGTTTACCCATAGGGTACTTTCTTTGTATACATTTGACTATACGGGCCAAGCCCGGGATTTACGGGAAATCGCGGGTTTTCGTTTGCCGGCGATTAAACTTCTTTTAATCAGCGTCTCATCAAAAATGAAATCGTTTTTGAAAACTACAAGTCTTATGCGTTTTAGTGGTGAAAAAATAATTTAAAAAATCGCTCTGGAAATGAGTTTACTCACAGGGTACTTTCTTTGTACACAATCGACTATACGGGACAAGCCCGGGATTTACGGGAAATCGCGGGTTTTCGTTTGCCGGCGATTAAACCTCTTTCATAAAGCGCCTCATTAAAAATGAAAACATTTTTGAGAACTACAACTCTCATTCGTTCTAGTGGTGCAGAAATAATTTGAAAAATCGTTCGGGAAATCAGTTTACTCCTTGGGTACTTTCTTTATATACATTCAACTATACGGGCCAAGCCCGGGATTTACGGGAAATCGCGGGTTTTCGTTTGCCGGCGATAAAACTTCTTTTATTCAGCGTCTCATCAAAAATGAAAACAAGTTTAAAAACTACAAGTCTCATGCGTTTTAGTGGTGAAAAAATAATTTAAAAAATCGTTCGGGAAGTGAGTTTACTCCCTGGGTACTTTCTTTGTATACTTTTGACTATACGGGCCAAGCCCGGGATTTACGGGAAATCGCGGGTTTTCGTTTGCCGGCGATTAAACTTCTTTTATTCAGCGTCTCATCAAAAATGAAAATATTTTTGAAAACTACAAGTCTCATGCGTTTTAGTGGTGAAAAAATAATTAAAAAAATCGTTCGGGAAATGAGTTTACTCCCTGGGTACTTTCTTTGTATACTTTTGACTATACGGCCAAGCCCGGGATTTACGGGAAATCGCGGGTTTTCGTTTGCCGGCGATTAAACTTCTTTTATTCAGCGTCTCATCAAAAATGAAAACATTTTTGAAAACTACAAGTCTTATGCGTTTTAGTGGTGAAAAAATAATTTAAAAAATTGCTCTGAAAATGAGTATCTCACAGGGTACATTCTTTGTATACATTCGACTATGCGGGCCAAGCCCGGGATTTGCGGGAAATCGCGGGTTTTCGTTTGCCGGCGATTAAACCTCTTTCATTAGGCGTTTCATCAAAAATGAAAACATTTTTGAGAACTACAAGTCTCATTCGTTCTAGTGGTGCAGAAATAATTTGAAAAATCGTTCGGGAAATCAATTTACTCCTTGGGTACTTTCTTTATATATATTCAACTATACGTGCCAAGCCCGGGATTTACGGGAAATCGGGGGTTTTCGTTTGCAGGCGATTAAACTTCTTTTACTCAGCGTCTCATCAAAAATGAAAACAAGTTTGAAAACTACAAGTCTCATGCGTTTTAGTGGTGAAAAAATAATTGAAAAAATCGTTCGGGAAATGAGTTTACTCCCTGGGTACTTTCTTTGTATACTTTTGACTATACGGGCCAAGCCCGGGATTTACGGGAAATCGCGGGTTTTCGTTTGCCGGCGATTAAACCTCTTTCATTAAGCGTCTCATTAAAAATGAAAACATTTTTAAAAACTACAAGTCTCATTCGTTCTAGTGGTGCAGAAATAATTTGAAAAATCGTTCGGGAAATCAGTTTACTCATTGGGTACTTCCTTTATATACATTCAACTATACGGGCCAAGCCCGGGATTTACGGGAAATCGCGGGTTTTTGTTTGCTGGCGATTAAACTTCTTTTATTCAGCGTCTCATCAAAAATGAAAACATTTTTGAAAACTACAAGTCTCATGGGCTTTAGTGGTTAAATAATAATTTAAAAAATCGTTCGGGAAATGAGTTTACTCCCTGGGTACTTTCTTTGTATACTTTTGACTATACGGGCCGAGTCTGGGATTTACGTGAAATCGCAGGTTTTCGTTTGCCGGCGATTAAACTTCTTTTATTCAGCGTCTCATCAAAAATGAAAACATTTTTGAAAACTACAAGTCTCATGCGATTTAGTGGTGAAAAGATAATTTAAAAAATCGTTCTGGAAATGAGTTTACTCAAAGGGTACTTTCTTTGTATACATTCGACTATACGGGACAAGCCCGGGATTTACGGAAAATCGCAGGTTTTCGTTTGCCGGCGATTAAACCTCTTTCATTAAGCGTCTCATTAAAAATGAAAACATTTTTGAGAACTACAAGTCTCATTCGTTCTAGTGGTGCAGAAATAATTTGAAAAATCGTTCGGGAAATTAGTTTACTCCTTGGGTACTTTCTTTATATACATTCAACTATACGGGCCAAGCCCGGGATTTACGGGAAATCGCGGGTTTTCGTTTGCTGGCGATTAAACTTCTTTTATTCAGCGTCTCATCAAAAATGAAAACAAGTTTAAAAACTACAAGTCTCGTGCGTTTTAGTGGTAAAAAAATAATTTAAAAAATCGTTCGGGAAATGAGTTTACTCCCTGGGTACTTTCTTTGTATACTTTTGACTATACGGGCCGAGTCTGGGATTTACGGGAAATCGCAGGTTTTCGTTTGCCGGCGATTAAACTTCTTTTATTCAGCGTCTCCTCAAAAATGAAAACATTTTTGAAAACTACAAGTCTCATGCTATTTAGTGGTGAAAAGATAATTTAAAAAATCGTTCTGGAAATGAGTTTACCCATAGGGTACTTTCTTTGTATACATTTGACTATACGGGCCAAGCCCGGGATTTACGGGAAATCGCGGGTTTTCGTTTGCCGGCGATTAAACTTCTTTTAATCAGCGTCTCATCAAAAATGAAATCGTTTTTGAAAACTACAAGTCTTATGCGTTTTAGTGGTGAAAAAATAATTTAAAAAATCGTTCTGGAAATGAGTTTACTCACAGGGTACTTTCTTTGTACACAATCGACTATACGGGACAAGCCCGGGATTTACGGGAAATCGCGGGTTTTCGTTTGCCGGCGATTAAACCTCTTTCATAAAGCGCCTCATTAAAACTGAAAACATTTTTGAGAACTACAACTCTCATTCGTTCTAGTGGTGCAGAAATAATTTGAAAAATCGTTCGGGAAATCAGTTTACTCCTTGGGTACTTTCTTTATATACATTCAACTATACGGGCCAAGCCCGGGATTTACGGGAAATCGCGGGTTTTCGTTTGCCGGCGATAAAACTTCTTTTATTCAGCGTCTCATCAAAAATGAAAACAAGTTTAAAAACTACAAGTCTCATGCGTTTTAGTGGTGAAAAAATAATTTAAAAAATCGTTCGGGAAGTGAGTTTACTCCCTGGGTACTTTCTTTGTATACTTTTGACTATACGGGCCAAGCCCGGGATTTACGGGAAATCGCGGGTTTTCGTTTGCCGGCGATTAAACTTCTTTTATTCAGCGTCTCATCAAAAATGAAAATATTTTTGAAAACTACAAGTCTCATGCGTTTTAGTGGTGAAAAAATAATTTAAAAAATCGTTCGGGAAATGAGTTTACTCCCTGGGTACTTTCTTTGTATACTTTTGACTATACGGCCAAGCCCGGGATTTACGGGAAATCGCGGGTTTTCGTTTGCCGGCGATTAAACTTCTTTTATTCAGCGTCTCATCAAAAATGAAAACATTTTTGAAAACTACAAGTCTTATGCGTTTTAGTGGTGAAAAAATAATTTAAAAAATTGCTCTGAAAATGAGTATGCTCACAGGGTACATTCTTTGTATACATTCGACTATGCGGGCCAAGCCCGGGATTTGCGGGAAATCGCGGGTTTTCGTTTGCCGGCGATTAAACCTCTTTCATTAGGCGTCTCATCAAAAATGAAAACATTTTTGAGAACTACAAGTCTCATTCGTTCTAGTGGTGCAGAAATAATTTGAAAAATCGTTTGGGAAATCAATTTACTCCTTGGGTACTTTCTTTATATATATTCAACTATACGTGCCAAGCCCGGGATTTACGGGAAATCGGGGGTTTTCGTTTGCAGGCGATTAAACTTCTTTTACTCAGCGTCTCATCAAAAATGAAAACAAGTTTGAAAACTACAAGTCTCATGCGTTTTAGTGGTGAAAAAATAATTGAAAAAATCGTTCGGGAAATGAGTTTACTCCCTGGGTACTTTCTTTGTATACTTTTGACTATACGGGCCAAGCCCGAGATTTACGGGAAATCGCGGGTTTTCGTTTGCCGGCGATTAAACCTCTTTCATTAAGCGTCTCATTAAAAATGAAAACATTTTTAAAAACTACAAGTCTCATTCGTTCTAGTGGTGCAGAAATAATTTGAAAAATCGTTCGGGAAATCAGTTTACTCATTGGGTACTTCCTTTATATACATTCAACTATACGTGCCAAGCCCAGGATTTACGGGAAATCGCGGTTTTTCGTTTGCCGGCGATTAAACTTCTTTTAATCAGCGTCTCATCGAAAATGAAAACATTTTTGAAAACTACAAGTCTCATGGGCTTTAGTGGTTAAATAATAATTTAAAAAATCGTTCGGGAAATGAGTTTACTCACAGGGTACTTTCTTTGTATACTTTTGACTATACGGGCCGAGTCTGGGATTTACGGGAAATCGCAGGTTTTCGTTTGCCGGCGATTAAACTTCTTTTATTCAGCGTCTCATCAAAAATGAAAACATTTTTGAAAACTACAAGTCTCATGCTATTTAGTGGTGAAAAGATAATTTAAAAAATCGTTCTGGAAATGAGTTTACCCATAGGGTACTTTCTTTGTATACATTTGACTATACGGGCCAAGCCCGGGATTTACGGGAAATCGCGGGTTTTCGTTTGCCGGCGATTAAACTTCTTTTATTCAGCGTCTCATCAAAAATGAAATCGTTTTTGAAAACTACAAGTCTTATGCGTTTTAGTGGTGAAAAAATAATTTAAAAAATCGTTCTGGAAATGAGTTTACTCACAGGGTACTTTCTTTGTACACAATCGACTATACGGGACAAGCCCGGGATTTACGGGAAATCGCGGGTTTTCGTTTGCCGGCGATTAAACCTCTTTCATAAAGCGCCTCATTAAAAATGAAAACATTTTTGAGAACTACAACTCTCATTCGTTCTAGTGGTGCAGAAATAATTTGAAAAATCGTTCGGGAAATCAGTTTACTCCTTGGGTACTTTCTTTATATACATTCAACTATACGGGCCAAGCCCGGGATTTACGGGAAATCGCGGGTTTTCGTTTGCCGGCGATAAAACTTCTTTTATTCAGCGTCTCATCAAAAATGAAAACAAGTTTAAAAACTACAAGTCTCATGCGTTTTAGTGGTGAAAAAATAATTTAAAAAATCGTTCGGGAAGTGAGTTTACACCCTGGGTACTTTCTTTGTATACTTTTGACTATACGGGCCAAGCCCGGGATTTACGGGAAATCTCGGGTTTTCGTTTGCCGGCGATTAAACTTCTTTTATTCAGCGTCTCATCAAAAATGAAAATATTTTTGAAAACTACAAGTCTCATGCGTTTTAGTGGTGAAAAAATAATTTAAAAAATCGTTCGGGAAATGAGTTTACTCCCTGGGTACTTTCTTTGTATACTTTTGACTATACGGCCAAGCCCGGGATTTACGGGAAATCGCGGGTTTTCGTTTGCCGGCGATTAAACTTCTTTTATTCAGCGTCTCATCAAAAATGAAAACATTTTTGAAAACTACAAGTCTTATGCGTTTTAGTGGTGAAAAAATAATTTAAAAAATTGCTCTGAAAATGAGTATGCTCACAGGGTACATTCTTTGTATACATTCGACTATGCGGGCCAAGCCCGGGATTTGCGGGAAATCGCGGGTTGTCGTTTGCCGGCGATTAAACCTCTTTCATTAGGCGTCTCATCAAAAATGAAAACATTTTTGAGAACTACAAGTCTCATTCGTTCTAGTGGTGCAGAAATAATTTGAAAAATCGTTTGGGAAATCAATTTACTCCTTGGGTACTTTCTTTATATATATTCAACTATACGTGCCAAGCCCGGGATTTACGGGAAATCGGGGGTTTTCGTTTGCAGGCGATTAAACTTCTTTTACTCAGCGTCTCATCAAAAATGAAAACAAGTTTGAAAACTACAAGTCTCATGCGTTTTAGTGGTGAAAAAATAATTGAAAAAATCGTTCGGGAAATGAGTTTACTCCCTGGGTACTTTCTTTGTATACTTTTGACTATACGGGCCAAGCCCGGGATTTACGGGAAATCGCGGGTTTTCGTTTGCCGGCGATTAAACCTCTTTCATTAAGCGTCTCATTAAAAATGAAAACATTTTTAAAAACTACAAGTCTCATTCGTTCTAGTGGTGCAGAAATAATTTGAAAAATCGTTCGGGAAATCAGTTTACTCCTTGGGTACTTTCTTTATATACATTCAACTATACGGGCCAAGCCCGGGATTTACGGGAAATCGCGGGTTTTTGTTTGCTGGCGATTAAACTTCTTTTATTCAGCGTCTCATCAAAAATGAAAACATTTTTGAAAACTACAAGTCTCATGGGCTTTAGTGGTGAAAAGATAATTTAAAAAATCGTTCTGGAAATGAGTTTACTCAAAGGGTACTTTCTTTGTATACATTCGACTATACGGGACAAGCCCGGGATTTACGGAAAATCGCAGGTTTTCGTTTGCCGGCGATTAAACCTCTTTCATTAAGCGTCTCATTAAAAATGAAAACATTTTTGAGAACTACAAGTCTCATTCGTTCTAGTGGTGCAGAAATAATTTGAAAAATCGTTCGGGAAATCAGTTTACTCCTTGGGTACTTTCTTTATATACATTCAACTATACGGGCCAAGCCCGGGATTTACGGGAAATCGCGGGTTTTCGTTTGCTGGCGATTAAACTTCTTTTATTCAGCGTCTCATCAAAAATGAAAACAAGTTTAAAAACTACAAGTCTCGTGCGTTTTAGTGGTGAAAAAATAATTTAAAAAATCGTTCAGGAAATGAGTTTACTCCCTGGGTACTTTCTTTGTATACTTTTGACTATACGGGCCGAGTCTGGGATTTACGGGAAATCGCAGGTTTTCGTTTGCCGGCGATTAAACTTCTTTTATTCAGCGTCTCATCAAAAATGAAAACATTTTTGAAAACTACAAGTCTCATGCTATTTAGTGGTGAAAAGATAATTTAAAAAATCGTTCTGGAAATGAGTTTACCCACAGGGTACTTTCTTTGTATACATTCCACTATACGGGACAAGCCCGGGATTTACGGAAAATCGCGGGTTTCGTTTGCCGACGATTAAACCTCTTTCATTAAGCGTCTCATTAAAAATGAAAACATTTTTAAAAGTACGAGTCCCATACGTTCTAGTGGTGCAGAAATAATTGGAAAAATCGTTCGGGAAATCAGATTACTCATTGGGTACTTTCTTTATATACATTCAACTATACGTGCCAAGCCCGGGATTTACGGGAAATCGCGGGTTTTCGTTTGCCGGCGATTAAACTTCTTTTATTCAGCGTCTCATCAAAAATGAAATCGTTTTTGAAAACTACAAGTCTTATGCGTTTTAGTGGTGAAAAAATAATTTAAAAAATCGTTCTGGAAATGAGTTTACTCACAGGGTACTTTCTTTGTACGCATTCGACTATACGGGACAAGCCCGGGATTTACGGGAAATCGCGGGTTTTCGTTTGCCGGCGATTAAACCTCTTTCATAAAGCGTCTCATTAAAAATGAAAACATTTTTGAGAACTACAAGTCTCATTTGTTCTAGTGGTGCAGAAATAATTTGAAAAATCGTTCAGGAAATCAGTTTACTCCTTGGGTACTTTCTTTATATACATTCAACTATACGTGCCAAGCCCGGGATTTACGGGAAATCGCGGGTTTTCGTTTGCCGGCGATTAAACTTCTTTTATTCAGCGTCTCATCAAAAATGAAATCGTTTTTGAAAACTACAAGTCTTATGCGTTTTAGTGGTGAAAAAATAATTTAAAAAATCGTTCTGGAAATGAGTTTACTCACAGGGTACTTTCTTTGTACACAATCGACTATACGGGACAAGCCCGGGATTTACGGGAAATCGCGGGTTTTCGTTTGCCGGCGATTAAACCTCTTTCATAAAGCGCCTCATTAAAAATGAAAACATTTTAGAGAACTACAACTCTCATTCGTTCTAGTGGTGCAGAAATAATTTGAAAAATCGTTCGGGAAATCAGTTTACTCCTTGGGTACTTTCTTTATATACATTCAACTATACGGGCCAAGCCCGGGATTTACGGGAAATCGCGGGTTTTCGTTTGCCGGCGATAAAACTTCTTTTATTCAGCGTCTCATCAAAAATGAAAACAAGTTTAAAAACTACAAGTCTCATGTGTTTTAGTGGTGAAAAAATAATTTAAAAAATCGTTCGGGAAGTGAGTTTACTCCCTGGGTACTTTCTTTGTATACTTTTGACTATACGGGCCAAGCCCGGGATTTACGGGAAATCGCGGGTTTTCGTTTGCCGGCGATTAAACTTCTTTTATTCAGCGTCTCATCAAAAATGAAAATATTTTTAAAAACTACAAGTCTCATGCGTTTTAGTGGTGAAAAAATAATTTAAAAAATCGTTCGGGAAATGAGTTTACTCCCTGGGTACTTTCTTTGTATACATTTGACTATACGGGCCAAGCCCGGGATTTACGGGAAATCGCGGGTTTTCGTTTGCCGGGGATTAAACTTCTTTTATTCAGCGTCTCATCAAAAATGAAAACATTTTTGAAAACTACAAGTCTTATGCGTTTTAGTGGTGAAAAAATAATTTAAAAAATTGCTCTGGAAATGAGTATGCTCACAGGGTACATTCTTTGTATACATTCGACTATGCGGGCCAAGCCCGGGATTTGCGGGAAATCGCGGGTTTTCGTTTGCCGGCGATTAAACCTTTTTCATTAGGCGTCTCATCAAAAATGAAAACATTTTTGAGAACTACAAGTCTCATTCGTTCTAGTGGTGCAGAAATAATTTGAAAAATCGTTCGGGAAATCAATTTACTCCTTGGGTACTTTCTTTATATATATTCAACTATACGTGCCAAGCCCGGGATTTACGGGAAATCGGGGGTTTTCGTTTGCAGGCGATTAAACTTCTTTTACTCAGCGTCTCATCAAAAATGAAAACAAGTTTGAAAACTACAAGTCTCATGCGTTTTGGTGGTGAAAAAATAATTGAAAAAATCGTTCGGGAAATGAGTTTACTCCCTGTGTACTTTCTTTGTATACATTTGACTATACGGGCCAAGCCCGGGATTTACGGGAAATCGCGAGTTTTCGTTTGCCGGCGATTAAACTTCTTTTATTCAGCGTCTCATCAAAAATGAAATCGTTTTTGAAAACTACAAGTCTTATGCGTTTTAGTGGTGAAAAAATAATTTAAAAAATCGTTCTGGAAATGAGTTTACTCACAGGGTACTTTCTTTGTACACAATCGACTATACGGGACAAGCCCGGGATTTACGGGAAATCGCGGGTTTTCGTTTGCCAGCGATTAAACCTCTTTCATAAAGCGCCTCATTAAAAATGAAAACATTTTTGAGAACTACAACTCTCATTCGTTCTAGTGGTGCAGAAATAATTTGAAAAATCGTTCGGGAAATCAGTTTACTCCTTGGGTACTTTCTTTATATACATTCAACTATACGGGCCAAGCCCGGGATTTACGGGAAATCGCGGGTTTTCGTTTGCCGGCGATAAAACTTCTTTTATTCAGCGTCTCATCAAAAATGAAAACAAGTTTAAAAACTACAAGTCTCATGCGTTTTAGTGGTGAAAAAATAATTTAAAAAATCGTTCGGAAAGTGAGTTTACTCCCTGGGTACTTTCTTTGTATACTTTTGACTATACGGGCCAAGCCCGGGATTTACGGGAAATCGCGGGTTTTCGTTTGCCGGCGATTAAACTTCTTTTATTCAGCGTCTCATCAAAAATGAAAATATTTTTGAAAACTACAAGTCTCATGCGTTTTAGTGGTGAAAAAATAATTTAAAAAATCGTTCGGGAAATGAGTTTACTCCCTGGGTACTTTCTTTTGTATACTTTTGACTATACGGGCTAAGCCCAGGATTTACGGGAAATCGCGGGTTTTCGTTTGCCGGCGATTAAACTTCTTTTATTCAGCGTCTCATCAAAAATGAAAACATTTTTGAAAACTACAAGTCTTATGCGTTTTAGTGGTGAAAAAATAATTTAAAAAATTGCTCTGAAAATGAGTATGCTCACAGGGTACATTCTTTGTATACATTCGACTATGCGGGCCAAGCCCGGGATTTGCGGTAAATCGCGGGTTTTCGTTTGCCGGCGATTAAACCTCTTTCATTAGGCGTCTCATCAAAAATGAAAACATTTTTGAGAACTACAAGTCTCATTCGTTCTAGTGGTGCAGAAATAATTTGAAAAATCGTTCGGGAAATCAATTTACTCCTTGGGTACTTTCTTTATATATATTCAACTATACGTGCCAAGCCCGGGATTTACGGGAAATCGGGGGTTTTCGTTTGCAGGCGATTAAACTTCTTTTACTCAGCGTCTCATCAAAAATGAAAACAAGTTTGAAAACTACAAGTCTCATGCGTTTTAGTGGTGAAAAAATAATTGAAAAAATCGTTCGGGAAATGAGTTTACTCACAGGGTACTTTCTTTGTACACAATCGACTATACGGGACAAGCCCGGGATTTACGGGAAATCGCGGGTTTTCGTTTGCCGGCGATTAAACCTCTTTCATAAAGCGCCTCATTAAAAATGAAAACATTTTTGAGAACTACAACTCTCATTCGTTCTAGTGGTGCAGAAATAATTTGAAAAATCGTTCGGGAAATGAGTTTACTCCCTGGGTACTTTCTTTGTATACTTTTGACTATACGGGCCGAGTCTGGGATTTACGGGAAATCGCAGGTTTTCGTTTGCCGGCGATTAAACTTCTTTTATTCAGCGTCTCATCAAAAATGAAAACATTTTTGAAAACTACAAGTCTCATGCTATTTAGTGGTGAAAAGATAATTTAAAAAATCGTTCTGGAAATGAGTTTACCCACAGGGTACTTTCTTTGTATACATTCCACTATACAGGACAAGCCCGGGATTTACGGAAAATCGCGGGTTTCGTTTGCCGACGATTAAACCTCTTTCATTAAGCGTCTCATTAAAAATGAAAACATTTTTAAAAGTACGAGTCCCATACGTTCTAGTGGTGCAGAAATAATTGGAAAAATCGTTCGGGAAATCAGATTACTCATTGGGTACTTTCTTTATATACATTCAACTATACGTGCCAAGCCCGGGATTTACGGGAAATCGCGGGTTTTCGTTTGCCGGCGATTAAACTTCTTTTATTCAGCGTCTCATCAAAAATGAAATCGTTTTTGAAAACTACAAGTCTTATGCGTTTTAGTGGTGAAAAAATAATTTAAAAAATCGTTCTGGAAATGAGTTTACTCACAGGGTACTTTCTTTGTACACATTCGACTATACGGGACAAGCCCGGGATTTACGGGAAATCGCGGGTTTTCGTTTGCCGGCGATTAAACCTCTTTCATAAAGCGTCTCATTAAAAATGAAAACATTTTTGAGAACTACAAGTCTCATTTGTTCTAGTGGTGCAGAAATAATTTGAAAAATCGTTCAGGAAATCAGTTTACTCCTTGGGTACTTTCTTTATATACATTCAACTATACGTGCCAATCCCGGGATTTACGGGAAATCGCGGGTTTTCGTTTGCCGGCGATTAAACTTCTTTTATTCAGCGTCTCATCAAAAATGAAATCGTTTTTGAAAACTACAAGTCTTATGCGTTTTAGTGGTGAAAAAATAATTTAAAAAATCGTTCTGCAAATGAGTTTACTCACAGGGTACTTTCTTTGTACACAATCGACTATACGGGAAAAGCCCGGGATTTACGGGAAATCGCGGGTTTTCGTTTGCCGGCGATTAAACCTCTTTCATAAAGCGCCTCATTAAAAATGAAAACATTTTAGAGAACTACAACTCTCATTCGTTCTAGTGGTGCAGAAATAATTTGAAAAATCGTTCGGGAAATCAGTTTACTCCTTGGGTACTTTCTTTATATACATTCAACTATACGTGCCAAGCCCGGGATTTACGGGAAATCGCGGGTTTTCGTTTGCCGGCGATTAAACTTCTTTTATTCAGCGTCTCATCAAAAATGAAATCGTTTTTGAAAACTACAAGTCTTATGCGTTTTAGTGGTGAAAAAATAATTTAAAAAATCGTTCTGGAAATGAGTTTACTCACAGGGTACTTTCTTTGTACACAATCGACTATACGGGACAAGCCCGGGATTTACGTACATTCGACTATACGGGACAAGCCCGGGATTTACGGGAAATCGCGGGTTTTCGTTTGCCGGCGATTAAACCTCTTTCATAAAGCGTCTCATTAAAAATGAAAACATTTTTGAGAACTACAAGTCTCATTTGTTCTAGTGGTGCAGAAATAATTTGAAAAATCGTTCAGGAAATCAGTTTACTCCTTGGGTACTTTCTTTATATACATTCAACTATACGTGCCAATCCCGGGATTTACGGAAAATCGCGGGTTTTCGTTTGCCGGCGATTAAACTTCTTTTATTCAGCGTCTCATCAAAAATGAAATCGTTTTTGAAAACTACAAGTCTTATGCGTTTTAGTGGTGAAAAAATAATTTAAAAAATCGTTCTGGAAATGAGTTTACTCACAGGGTACTTTCTTTGTACACAATCGACTATACGGGAAAAGCCCGGGATTTACGGGAAATCGCGGGTTTTCGTTTGCGGGCGATTAAACCTCTTTCATAAAGCGCCTCATTAAAAATGAAAACATTTTAGAGAACTACAACTCTCATTCGTTCTAGTGGTGCAGAAATAATTTGAAAAATCGTTCGGGAAATCAGTTTACTCCTTGGGTACTTTCTTTATATACATTCAACTATACGTGCCAAGCCCGGGATTTACGGGAAATCGCGGGTTTTCGTTTGCCGGCGATTAAACTTCTTTTATTCAGCGTCTCATCAAAAATGAAATCGTTTTTGAAAACTACAAGTCTTATGCGTTTTAGTGGTGAAAAAATAATTTAAAAAATCGTTCTGGAAATGAGTTTACTCACAGGGTACTTTCTTTGTACACAATCGACTATACGGGACAAGCCCGGGATTTACGGGAAATCGCGGGTTTTCGTTTGCCGGCGATTAAACCTCTTTCATAAAGCGCCTCATTAAAAATGAAAACATTTTAGAGAACTACAACTCTCATTCGTTCTAGTGGTGCAGAAATAATTTGAAAAATCGTTCGGGAAATCAGTTTACTCCTTGGGTACTTTCTTTATATACATTCAACTATACGGGCCAAGCCCGGGATTTACGGGAAATCGCGGGTTTTCGTTTGCCGGCGATAAAACTTCTTTTATTCAGCGTCTCATCAAAAATGAAAACAAGTTTAAAAACTACAAGTCTCATGCGTTTTAGTGGTGAAAAAATAATTTAAAAAATCGTTCGGGAAGTGAGTTTACTCCCTGGGTACTTTCTTTGTATACTTTTGACTATACGGGCCAAGCCCGGGATTTACGGGAAATCGCGGGTTTTCGTTTGCCGGCGATTAAACTTCTTTTATTCAGCGTCTCATCAAAAATGAAAATATTTTTAAAAACTACAAGTCTCATGCGTTTTAGTTGTGAAAAAATAATTTAAAAAATCGTTCGGGAAATGAGTTTACTCCCTGGGTACTTTCTTTGTATACATTTGACTATACGGGCCAAGCCCGGGATTTACGGGAAATCGCGGGTTTTCGTTTGCCGGGGATTAAACTTCTTTTATTCAGCGTCTCATCAAAAATGAAAACATTTTTGAAAACTACAAGTCTTATGCGTTTTAGTGGTGAAAAAATAATTTAAAAAATTGCTCTGGAAATGAGTATGCTCACAGGGTACATTCTTTGTATACATTCGACTATGCGGGCCAAGCCCGGGATTTGCGGGAAATCGCGGGTTTTCGTTTGCCGGCGATTAAACCTCTTTCATTAGGCGTCTCATCAAAAATGAAAACATTTTTGAGAACTACAAGTCTCATTCGTTCTAGTGGTGCAGAAATAATTTGAAAAATCGTTCGGGAAATCAATTTACTCCTTGGGTACTTTCTTTATATATATTCAACTATACGTGCCAAGCCCGGGATTTACGGGAAATCGGGGGTTTTCGTTTGCAGGCGATTAAACTTCTTTTACTCAGCGTCTCATCAAAAATGAAAACAAGTTTGAAAACTACAAGTCTCATGCGTTTTGGTGGTGAAAAAATAATTGAAAAAATCGTTCGGGAAATGAGTTTACTCCCTGTGTACTTTCTTTGTATACATTTGACTATACGGGCCAAGCCCGGGATTTACGGGAAATCGCGGGTTTTCGTTTGCCGGCGATTAAACTTCTTTTATTCAGCGTCTCATCAAAAATGAAATCGTTTTTGAAAACTACAAGTCTTATGCGTTTTAGTGGTGAAAAAATAATTTAAAAAATCGTTCTGGAAATGAGTTTACTCACAGGGTACTTTCTTTGTACACAATCGACTATACGGGACAAGCCCGGGATTTACGGGAAATCGCGGGTTTTCGTTTGCCAGCGATTAAACCTCTTTCATAAAGCGCCTCATTAAAAATGAAAACATTTTTGAGAACTACAACTCTCATTCGTTCTAGTGGTGCAGAAATAATTTGAAAAATCGTTCGGGAAATCAGTTTACTCCTTGGGTACTTTCTTTATATACATTCAACTATACGGGCCAAGCCCGGGATTTACGGGAAATCGCGGGTTTTCGTTTGCCGGCGATAAAACTTCTTTTATTCAGCGTCTCATCAAAAATGAAAACAAGTTTAAAAACTACAAGTCTCATGCGTTTTAGTGGTGAAAAAATAATTTAAAAAATCGTTCGGGAAGTGAGTTTACTCCCTGGGTACTTTCTTTGTATACTTTTGACTATACGGGCCAAGCCCGGGATTTACGGGAAATCGCGGGTTTTCGTTTGCCGGCGATTAAACTTCTTTTATTCAGCGTCTCATCAAAAATGAAAATATTTTTGAAAACTACAAGTCTCATGCGTTTTAGTGGTGAAAAAATAATTTAAAAAATCGTTCGGGAAATGAGTTTACTCCCTGGGTACTTTCTTTGTATACTTTTGACTATACGGGCTAAGCCCAGGATTTACGGGAAATCGCGGGTTTTCGTTTGCCGGCGATTAAACTTCTTTTATTCAGCGTCTCATCAAAAATGAAAACATTTTTGAAAACTACAAGTCTTATGCGTTTTAGTGGTGAAAAAATAATTTAAAAAATTGCTCTGAAAATGAGTATGCTCACAGGGTACATTCTTTGTATACATTCGACTATGCGGGCCAAGCCCGGGATTTGCGGTAAATCGCGGGTTTTCGTTTGCCGGCGATTAAACCTCTTTCATTAGGCGTCTCATCAAAAATGAAAACATTTTTGAGAACTACAAGTCTCATTCGTTCTAGTGGTGCAGAAATAATTTGAAAAATCGTTCGGGAAATCAATTTACTCCTTGGGTACTTTCTTTATATATATTCAACTATACGTGCCAAGCCCGGGATTTACGGGAAATCGGGGGTTTTCGTTTGCAGGCGATTAAACTTCTTTTACTCAGCGTCTCATCAAAAATGAAAACAAGTTTGAAAACTACAAGTCTCATGCGTTTTAGTGGTGAAAAAATAATTGAAAAAATCGTTCGGGAAATGAGTTTACTCACAGGGTACTTTCTTTGTACACAATCGACTATACGGGACAAGCCCGGGATTTACGGGAAATCGCAGGTTTTCGTTTGCCGGCGATTAAACTTCTTTTATTCAGCGTCTCATCAAAAATGAAAACATTTTTGAAAACTACAAGTCTCATGCTATTTAGTGGTGAAAAGATAATTTAAAAAATCGTTCTGGAAATGAGTTTACCCACAGGGTACTTTCTTTGTATACATTCCACTATACGGGACAAGCCCGGGATTTACGGAAAATCGCGGGTTTTCGTTTGCCGGCGATTAAACTTCTTTTATTCAGCGTCTCATCAAAAATGAAATCGTTTTTGAAAACTACAAGTCTTATGCGTTTTAGTGGTGAAAAAATAATTTAAAAAATCGTTCTGGAAATGAGTTTACTCACAGGGTACTTTCTTTGTACACATTCGACTATACGGGACAAGCCCGGGATTTACGGGAAATCGCGGGTTTTCGTTTGCCGGCGATTAAACCTCTTTCATAAAGCGTCTCATTAAAAATGAAAACATTTTTGAGAACTACAAGTCTCATTTGTTCTAGTGGTGCAGAAATAATTTGAAAAATCGTTCAGGAAATCAGTTTACTCCTTGGGTACTTTCTTTATATACATTCAACTATACGTGCCAAGCCCGGGATTTACGGGAAATCGCGGGTTTTCGTTTGCCGGCGATTAAACTTCTTTTATTCAGCGTCTCATCAAAAATGAAATCGTTTTTGAAAACTACAAGTCTTATGCGTTTTAGTGGTGAAAAAATAATTTAAAAAATCGTTCTGGAAATGAGTTTACTCACAGGGTACTTTCTTTGTACACAATCGACTATACGGGAAAAGCCCGGGATTTACGGGAAATCGCGGGTTTTCGTTTGCCGGCGATTAAACCTCTTTCATAAAGCGCCTCATTAAAAATGAAAACATTTTAGAGAACTACAACTCTCATTCGTTCTAGTGGTGCAGAAATAATTTGAAAAATCGTTCGGGAAATCAGTTTACTCCTTGGGTACTTTCTTTATATACATTCAACTATACGGGCCAAGCCCGGGATTTACGGGAAATCGCGGGTTTTCGTTTGCCGGCGATAAAACTTCTTTTATTCAGCGTCTCATCAAAAATGAAAACAAGTTTAAAAACTACAAGTCTCATGCGTTTTAGTGGTGAAAAAATAATTTAAAAAATCGTTCGGGAAGTGAGTTTACTCCCTGGGTACTTTCTTTGTATACTTTTGACTATACGGGCCAAGCCCGGGATTTACGGGAAATCGCGGGTTTTCGTTTGCCGGCGATTAAACTTCTTTTATTCAGCGTCTCATCAAAAATGAAAATATTTTTGAAAACTACAAGTCTCATGCGTTTTAGTGGTGAAAAAATAATTTAAAAAATCGTTCGGGAAATGAGTTTACTCCCTGGGTACTTTCTTTGTATACATTTGACTATACGGGCCAAGCCCGGGATTTACGGGAAATCGCGGGTTTTCGTTTGCCGGGGATTAAACTTCTTTTATTCAGCGTCTCATCAAAAATGAAAACATTTTTGAAAACTACAAGTCTTATGCGTTTTAGTGGTGAAAAAATAATTTAAAAAATTGCTCTGGAAATGAGTATGCTCACAGGGTACATTCTTTGTATACATTCGACTATGCGGGCCAAGCCCGGGATTTGCGGGAAATCGCGGGTTTTCGTTTGCCGGTGATTAAACCTCTTTCATTAGGCGTCTCATCAAAAATGAAAACATTTTTGAGAACTACAAGTCTCATTCGTTCTAGTGGTGAAAAAATAATTGAAAAAATCGTTCGGGAAATGAGTTTACTCCCTGTGTACTTTCTTTGTATACATTTGACTATACGGGCCAAGCCCGGGATTTACGGGAAATCGCGGGTTTTCGTTTGCCGGCGATTAAACTTCTTTTATTCAGCGTCTCATCAAAAATGAAATCGTTTTTGAAAACTACAAGTCTTATGCGTTTTAGTGGTGAAAAAATAATTTAAAAAATCGTTCTGGAAATGAGTTTACTCACAGGGTACTTTCTTTGTACACAATCGACTATACGGGACAAGCCCGGGATTTACGGGAAATCGCGGGTTTTCGTTTGCCGGCGATTAAACCTCTTTCATAAAGCGCCTCATTAAAAATGAAAACATTTTTGAGAACTACAACTCTCATTCGTTCTAGTGGTGCAGAAATAATTTGAAAAATCGTTCGGGAAATCAGTTTACTCCTTGGGTACTTTCTTTATATACATTCAACTATACGGGCCAAGCCCGGGATTTACGGGAAATCGCGGGTTTTCGTTTGCCGGCGATAAAACTTCTTTTATTCAGCGTCTCATCAAAAATGAAAACAAGTTTAAAAACTACAAGTCTCATGCGTTTTAGTGGTGAAAAAATAATTTAAAAAATCGTTCGGGAAGTGAGTTTACTCCCTGGGTACTTTCTTTGTATACTTTTGACTATACGGGCCAAGCCCGGGATTTACGGGAAATCGCGGGTTTTCGTTTGCCGGCGATTAAACTTCTTTTATTCAGCGTCTCATCAAAAATGAAAATATTTTTGAAAACTACAAGTCTCATGCGTTTTAGTGGTGAAAAAATAATTTAAAAAATCGTTCGGGAAATGAGTTTACTCCCTGGGTACTTTCTTTGTATACTTTTGACTATACGGGCTAAGCCCAGGATTTACGGGAAATCGCGGGTTTTCGTTTGCCGGCGATTAAACTTCTTTTATTCAGCGTCTCATCAAAAATGAAAACATTTTTGAAAACTACAAGTCTTATGCGTTTTAGTGGTGAAAAAATAATTTAAAAAATTGCTCTGAAAATGAGTATGCTCACAGGGTACATTCTTTGTATACATTCGACTATGCGGGCCAAGCCCGGGATTTGCGGTAAATCGCGGGTTTTCGTTTGCCGGCGATTAAACCTCTTTCATTAGGCGTCTCATCAAAAATGAAAACATTTTTGAGAACTACAAGTCTCATTCGTTCTAGTGGTGCAGAAATAATTTGAAAAATCGTTCGGGAAATCAATTTACTCCTTGGGTACTTTCTTTATATATATTCAACTATACGTGCCAAGCCCGGGATTTACGGGAAATCGGGGGTTTTCGTTTGCAGGCGATTAAACTTCTTTTACTCAGCGTCTCATCAAAAATGAAAACAAGTTTGAAAACTACAAGTCTCATGCGTTTTAGTGGTGAAAAAATAATTGAAAAAATCGTTCGGGAAATGAGTTTACTCACAGGGTACTTTCTTTGTACACAATCGACTATACGGGACAAGCCCGGGATTTACGGGAAATCGCGGGTTTTCGTTTGCCGGCGATTAAACCTCTTTCATAAAGCGCCTCATTAAAAATGAAAACATTTTTGAGAACTACAACTCTCATTCGTTCTAGTGGTGCAGAAATAATTTCAAAAATCGTTCGGGAAATCAGTTTACTCCTTGGGTACTTTCTTTATATACATTCAACTATACGGGCCAAGCCCGGGATTTACGGGAAATCGCGGGTTTTGGTTTGCCGGCGATAAAACTTCTTTTATTCAGCGTCTCATAAAAATGAAAACAAGTTTAAAAACTACAAGTCTCATGCGTTTTAGTGGTGAAAAAATAATTTAAAATATCGTTCGGGAAATCAGTTTACTCCCTGGGTACTTTCTTTGTATACTTTTGACCATACGGGCCAAGCCCGGGATTTACGGGATAACGCGGGTTTTCGTTTGCCGGCGATTAAACTTCTTTTACTCAGCGTCTCATCAAAAATGAAAACAAGTTTGAAAACTACAAGCCTCATGGGCTTTAGTGGTGAAATATATTATAAAAAATCGTTCGGGAAATGAGTTTACTCCCTGGGTTCTTTCTTTGTATACTTTTGACTATACGGGCCGAGTCTGGGATTTACGGGAAATCGCAGGTTTTCGTTTGCCCGCGATTAAACCTCTTTCATTAAGCGTCTCATTAAAAATGAAAACATTTTTAAAAACTACAAGTCTCATTCGTTCTAGTGGTGCAGAAATAATTTGAAAAATCGTTCGGGAAATGAGTTTACTCCCTGGGTACTTTCTTTGTATACTTTTGACCATACGGGCCAAGCCCGGGATTAACGGGAAATCGCGGGTTTTCGTTTGCCGGCGATTAAACTTCTTTTACTCAGCGTCTCATCAAAAATGAAAACAAGTTTGAAAACTACAAGTCTCATGGGCTTTAGTGGTGAAATATATTATAAAAATCGTTCGGGAAATGAGTTTACTCCCTGGGTTCTTTCTTTGTATACTTTTGACTATACGGGCCGAGTCTAGGATTTACGGGAAATCGCAGGTTTTCGTTTGCCGGCGATTAAACCTCTTTCATTAAGCGTCTCATTAAAAATGAAAACATTTTTAAAAACTACAAGTCTCATTCGTTCTAGTGGTGCAGAAATAATTTGAAAAATCGTTCGGGAAATCAGTTTACTCATTGGGTACTTTCTTTATATACATTCAACTATACGTGCCAAGCCCAGGATTTACGGGAAATCGCGGGTTTTCGTTTGCCGGCGATTAAACTTCTTTTAATCAGCGTCTCATCAAAAATGAAAACATTTTTGAAAACTACAAGTCTCATGGGCTTTAGTGGTTAAATAATAATTTAAAAAATCGTTCGGGAAAAGAGTTTACTCCCTGGGTACTTTCTTTGTATACTTTTGACTATACGGGCCGAGTCTGGGATTTACGTGAAATCGCAGGTTTTCGTTTGCCGGCGATTAAACTTCTTTTATTCAGCGTCTCATCAAAAATGAAAACATTTTTGAAAACTACAAGTCTCATGCGATTTAGTGGTGAAAAGATAATTTAAAAAATCGTTCTGGAAATGAGTTTACTCACAGGGTACTTTCTTTGTATACATTCGACTATACGGGACAAGCCCAGGATTTACGGAAAATCGCAGGTTTTCGTTTGCCGGCGATTAAACCTCTTTCATTAAGCGTCTCATTAAAAATGAAAACATTTTTGAGAACTACAAGTCTCATTCGTTCTAGTGGTGCAGAAATAATTTGAAAAATCGTTCGGGAAATCAGTTTACTCCTTGGGTACTTTCTTTATATACATTCAACTATACGGGCCAGGCCCGGGATTTACGGGAAATCGCGGGTTTTCGTTTGCTGGCGATTAAACTTCTTTTATTCAGCGTCTCATCAAAAATGAAAACAAGTTTAAAAACTACAAGTCTCATGCGTTTTAGTGGTGAAAAAATAATTTAAAAAATCGTTCGGGAAATGAGTTTACTCCCTGGGTACTTTCTTTGTATACTTTTGACTATACGGGCCGAGTCTGGGATTTACGGGAAATCGCAGGTTTTCGTTTGCCGGCGATTAAACTTCTTTTATTCAGCGTCTCATCAAAAATGAAAACATTTTTGAAAACTACAAGTCTCATGCTATTTAGTGGTGAACAGATAATTTAAAAAATCGTTCTGGAAATGAGTTTACTCACAGGGTACTTTCTTTATATACATTCCACTATACGGGACAAGCCCGGGATTTACGGAAAATCGCGCGTTTCGTTTGCCGACGATTAAACTTCTTTCATTAAGCGTCTCATTAAAAATGAAAACATTTTAAAACTACGAGTCCCATACGTTCTAGTAGTGCAGAAATAATTGGAAAAATCGTTCGGGAAATCAGTTTACTTATTGGGTACTTTCTTTATATACATTCAACTATACGTGCCAAGCCCGGGATTTACGGGAAATCGCGGGTTTTCGTTTGCCGGCGATTAAACTTCTTTTACTAAGCGTCTCATCAAAAATGAAAACAAGTTTGAAAACTACAAGTCTCATGCGTTTTAGTGGTGAAAAAATAATTGAAAAAATCGTTCGGGAAATGAGTTTACTCCCTGTGTACTTTCTTTGTATACATTTGACTATACGGGCCAAGCCCGGGATTTACGGGAAATCGCGGGTTTTCGTTTGCCGGCGATTAAACTTCTTTTATTCAGCGTCTCATCAAAAATGAAATCGTTTTTGAAAACTACAAGTCTTATGCGTTTTAGTGGTGAAAAAATAATTTAAAAAATCGTTCTGGAAATGAGTTTACTCACAGGGTACTTTCTTTGTACACATTCGACTATACGGGACAAGCCCGGGATTTACGGGAAATCGCGGGTTTTCGTTTGCCGGCGATTAAACCTCTTTCATAAAGCGTCTCATTAAAAATGAAAACATTTTTGAGAACTACAAGTCTCATTCGTTCTAGTGGTGCAGAAATAATTTGAAAAATCGTTCAGGAAATCAGTTTACTCCCTGTGTACTTTCTTTGTATACATTTGACTATACGGGCCAAGCCCGGGATTTACGGGAAATCGCGGGTTTTTGTTTGCCGGCGATTAAACTTCTTTTATTCAGCGTCTCATCAAAAATGAAATCGTTTTTGAAAACTACAAGTCTTATGCGTTTTAGTGGTGAAAAAATAATTTAAAAAATCGTTCTGGAAATGAGTTTACTCACAGGGTACTTTCTTTGTACACATTCGACTATACGGGACAAGCCCGGGATTTACGGGAAATCGCGGGTTTTCGTTTGCCGGCGATTAAACTTCTTTTATTCAGCGTCTCATCAAAAATGAAATCGTTTTTGAAAACTACAAGTCTTATGCGTTTTAGTGGTGAAAAAATAATTTAAAAAATCGTTCTGGAAATGAGTTTACTCACAGGGTACTTTCTTTGTACACAATCGACTATACGGGACAAGCCCGACATTTACGGGAAATCGCGGGTTTTCGTTTGCCGGCGATTAAACCTCTTTCATAAAGCGCCTCATTAAAAATGAAAACATTTTTGAGAACTACAACTCTCATTCGTTCTAGTGGTGCAGAAATAATTTGAAAAATCGTTCGGGAAATCAGTTTACTCCTTGGGTACTTTCTTTATATACATTCAACTATACGGGCCAAGCCCGGGATTTACGGGAAATCGCGGGTTTTCGTTTGCCGGCGATAAAACTTCTTTTATTCAGCGTCTCATCAAAAATGAAAACAAGTTTAAAAACTACAAGTCTCATGCGTTTTAGTGGTGAAAAAATAATTTAAAAAATCGTTCGGGAAATGAGTTTACTCCCTGGGTACTTTCTTTGTATACTTTTGACTATACGGGCCAAGCCCGGGATTTACGGGAAATCGCGGGTTTTCGTTTGCCGGCGATTAAACTTCTTTTATTCAGCGTCTCATCAAAAATGAAAACATTTTTTAAAACTACAAGTCTCAAGCGTTTTAGTGGTGAAAAAATAATTTAAAAAATCGTTCGGGAAATGAAATTACTCCCTGGGTACTTTCTTTGTATACTTTTGACTATACGGGCCAAGCCCGGGATTTACGGGAAATCGCGGGTTTTCGTTTGCCGGCGATTAAACTTCTTTTATTCAGCGTCTCATCAAAAATGAAAACATTTTTGAAAACTACAAGTCTTATGCGTTTTAGTGGTGAAAAAATAATTTAAAAAATCGCTCTGGAAATGAGTATGCTCACAGGGTACATTCTTTATATACATTCGACTATGCGGGCCAAGCCCGGGATTTACGGGAAATCGCGGGTTTTCGTTTGCCGGCGATTAAACCTCTTTCATAAAGCGCCTCATTAAAAATGAAAACATTTTTGAGAACTACAACTCTCATTCGTTCTAGTGGTGCAGAAATAATTTGAAAAATCGTTCGGGAAATCAGTTTACTCCTTGGGTACTTTCTTTATATACATTCAACTATACGGGCCAAGCCCGGGATTTACAGGAAATCGCGGGTTTTCGTTTGCCGGCGATAAAACTTCTTTTATTCAGCGTCTCATCAAAAATGAAAACATTTTTGAAAACTACAAGTCTTATGCGTTTTAGTGGTGAAAAAATAATTTAAAAAATCGTTCTGGAAATGAGTTTACTCACTGGGCACTTTCTTTGTATACTTTTGACTATACGGGCCGAGTCTGGGATTTACGGGAAGTGGCAGGTTTTCGTTTGCCGGCGGTTAAACCTCTTTCATTAAGCGTCTCATTAAAAATGAAAACATTTTTAAAAACTACAAGTCTCATGGGCTTTAGTGGTGAAATAATAATTTAAAAAATTGTTCGGGAAATGAGTTTACTCACTGGGTACTTTCTTTGTATACTTTTGACTATACGGGCCGAGTCTGGGATTTACGGGAAGTCGCAGGTTTTCGTTTGCCGGCGGTTAAACATCTTTCATTAAGCGTCTCATTAAAAATGAAAACATTTTTAAAAACTACAAGTCTTATTCGTTCTAGTGGTGCCAAAATAATTTGAAAAATCGTTCTGGAAATGAGTTTACTCACAGGGTACTTTCTTTGTATACATTCGACTATACGGGACAAGCCCAGGATTTACGGAAAATCGCAGGTTTTCGTTTGCCGGCGATTAAACCTCTTTCATTAAGCGTCTCATTAAAAATGAAAACATTTTTGAGAACTACAAGTCTCATTCGTTCTAGTGGTGCAGAAATAATTTGAAAAATCGTTCGGGAAATCAGTTTACTCCTTGGGTACTTTCTTTATATACATTCAACTATACGGGCCAGGCCCGGGATTTACGGGAAATCGCGGGTTTTCGTTTGCTGGCGATTAAACTTCTTTTATTCAGCGTCTCATCAAAAATGAAAACAAGTTTAAAAACTACAAGTCTCATGCGTTTTAGTGGTGAAAAAATAATTTAAAAAATCGTTCGGGAAATGAGTTTACTCCCTGGGTACTTTCTTTGTATACTTTTGACTATACGGGCCGAGTCTGGGATTTACGGGAAATCGCAGGTTTTCGTTTGCCGGCGATTAAACTTCTTTTATTCAGCGTCTCATCAAAAATGAAAACATTTTTGAAAACTACAAGTCTCATGCTATTTAGTGGTGAACAGATAATTTAAAAAATCGTTCTGGAAATGAGTTTACTCACAGGGTACTTTCTTTATATACATTCCACTATACGGGACAAGCCCGGGATTTACGGAAAATCGCGCGTTTCGTTTGCCGACGATTAAACTTCTTTCATTAAGCGTCTCATTAAAAATGAAAACATTTTAAAACTACGAGTCCCATACGTTCTAGTAGTGCAGAAATAATTGGAAAAATCGTTCGGGAAATCAGTTTACTTATTGGGTACTTTCTTTATATACATTCAACTATACGTGCCAAGCCCGGGATTTACGGGAAATCGCGGGTTTTCGTTTGCCGGCGATTAAACTTCTTTTACTAAGCGTCTCATCAAAAATGAAAACAAGTTTGAAAACTACAAGTCTCATGCGTTTTAGTGGTGAAAAAATAATTGAAAAAATCGTTCGGGAAATGAGTTTACTCCCTGTGTACTTTCTTTGTATACATTTGACTATACGGGCCAAGCCCGGGATTTACGGGAAATCGCGGGTTTTCGTTTGCCGGCGATTAAACTTCTTTTATTCAGCGTCTCATCAAAAATGAAATCGTTTTTGAAAACTACAAGTCTTATGCGTTTTAGTGGTGAAAAAATAATTTAAAAAATCGTTCTGGAAATGAGTTTACTCACAGGGTACTTTCTTTGTACACATTCGACTATACGGGACAAGCCCGGGATTTACGGGAAATCGCGGGTTTTCGTTTGCCGGCGATTAAACCTCTTTCATAAAGCGTCTCATTAAAAATGAAAACATTTTTGAGAACTACAAGTCTCATTCGTTCTAGTGGTGCAGAAATAATTTGAAAAATCGTTCAGGAAATCAGTTTACTCCCTGTGTACTTTCTTTGTATACATTTGACTATACGGGCCAAGCCCGGGATTTACGGGAAATCGCGGGTTTTTGTTTGCCGGCGATTAAACTTCTTTTATTCAGCGTCTCATCAAAAATGAAATCGTTTTTGAAAACTACAAGTCTTATGCGTTTTAGTGGTGAAAAAATAATTTAAAAAATCGTTCTGGAAATGAGTTTACTCACAGGGTACTTTCTTTGTACACATTCGACTATACGGGACAAGCCCGGGATTTACGGGAAATCGCGGGTTTTCGTTTGCCGGCGATTAAACTTCTTTTATTCAGCGTCTCATCAAAAATGAAATCGTTTTTGAAAACTACAAGTCTTATGCGTTTTAGTGGTGAAAAAATAATTTAAAAAATCGTTCTGGAAATGAGTTTACTCACAGGGTACTTTCTTTGTACACAATCGACTATACGGGACAAGCCCGACATTTACGGGAAATCGCGGGTTTTCGTTTGCCGGCGATTAAACCTCTTTCATAAAGCGCCTCATTAAAAATGAAAACATTTTTGAGAACTACAACTCTCATTCGTTCTAGTGGTGCAGAAATAATTTGAAAAATCGTTCGGGAAATCAGTTTACTCCTTGGGTACTTTCTTTATATACATTCAACTATACGGGCCAAGCCCGGGATTTACGGGAAATCGCGGGTTTTCGTTTGCCGGCGATAAAACTTCTTTTATTCAGCGTCTCATCAAAAATGAAAACAAGTTTAAAAACTACAAGTCTCATGCGTTTTAGTGGTGAAAAAATAATTTAAAAAATCGTTCGGGAAATGAGTTTACTCCCTGGGTACTTTCTTTGTATACTTTTGACTATACGGGCCAAGCCCGGGATTTACGGGAAATCGCGGGTTTTCGTTTGCCGGCGATTAAACTTCTTTTATTCAGCGTCTCATCAAAAATGAAAACATTTTTTAAAACTACAAGTCTCAAGCGTTTTAGTGGTGAAAAAATAATTTAAAAAATCGTTCGGGAAATGAAATTACTCCCTGGGTACTTTCTTTGTATACTTTTGACTATACGGGCCAAGCCCGGGATTTACGGGAAATCGCGGGTTTTCGTTTGCCGGCGATTAAACTTCTTTTATTCAGCGTCTCATCAAAAATGAAAACATTTTTGAAAACTACAAGTCTTATGCGTTTTAGTGGTGAAAAAATAATTTAAAAAATCGCTCTGGAAATGAGTATGCTCACAGGGTACATTCTTTATATACATTCGACTATGCGGGCCAAGCCCGGGATTTACGGGAAATCGCGGGTTTTCGTTTGCCGGCGATTAAACCTCTTTCATAAAGCGCCTCATTAAAAATGAAAACATTTTTGAGAACTACAACTCTCATTCGTTCTAGTGGTGCAGAAATAATTTGAAAAATCGTTCGGGAAATCAGTTTACTCCTTGGGTACTTTCTTTATATACATTCAACTATACGGGCCAAGCCCGGGATTTACAGGAAATCGCGGGTTTTCGTTTGCCGGCGATAAAACTTCTTTTATTCAGCGTCTCATCAAAAATGAAAACATTTTTGAAAACTACAAGTCTTATGCGTTTTAGTGGTGAAAAAATAATTTAAAAAATCGTTCTGGAAATGAGTTTACTCACTGGGCACTTTCTTTGTATACTTTTGACTATACGGGCCGAGTCTGGGATTTACGGGAAGTGGCAGGTTTTCGTTTGCCGGCGGTTAAACCTCTTTCATTAAGCGTCTCATTAAAAATGAAAACATTTTTAAAAACTACAAGTCTCATGGGCTTTAGTGGTGAAATAATAATTTAAAAAATTGTTCGGGAAATGAGTTTACTCACTGGGTACTTTCTTTGTATACTTTTGACTATACGGGCCGAGTCTGGGATTTACGGGAAGTCGCAGGTTTTCGTTTGCCGGCGGTTAAACATCTTTCATTAAGCGTCTCATTAAAAATGAAAACATTTTTAAAAACTACAAGTCTTATTCGTTCTAGTGGTGCCAAAATAATTTGAAAAATCGTTCGGGAAATCAGTTTACTCATTGGGTACTTTCTTTATATACATTCAAATATACGTGCCAAGCCCGGGATTTACGGGAAATCGCGGGTTTTCGTTTGCCGGCGATTAAACTTCTTTTATTCAGCGTCTCATCAAAAATGAAATCGTTTTTGAAAACTACAAGTCTTATGCGTTTTAGTGGTGAAAAAATAAGTTAAAAAATCGTTCTGGAAATGAGTTTACTCACAGGGTACTTTCTTTGTACACAATCGACTATACGGGACAAGCCCGGGATTTACGGGAAATCGCGGGTTTTGGTTTGCCGGCGATTAAACCTCTTTCATAAAGCGCCTCATTAAAAATGAAAACATTTTTGAGAACTACAACTCTCATTCGTTCTAGTGGTGCAGAAATAATTTGAAAAATCGTTCGGGAAATCAGTTTACTCCTTGGGTACTTTCTTTATATACATTCAACTATACGGGCCAAGCCCGGGATTTACGGGAAATCGCGGGTTTTCGTTTGCCGGCGATAAAACTTCTTTTATTCAGCGTCTCATCAAAAATGAAAACAAGTTTAAAAACTACAAGTCTCATGCGTTTTAGTGGTGAAAAAATAATTTAAAAAATCGTTCGGGAAATGAGTTTACTCCCTGGGTACTTTCTTTGTATACTTTTGACCATACGGGCCAAGCTCGGGATTTACGGGAAATCGCGGGTTTTCGTTTGCCGGCGATTAAACTTCTTTTATTCAGCGTCTCATCAAAAATGAAAACATTTTTGAAAACTACAAGTCTTATGCGTTTTAGTGGTGAAATAATAATTTAAAAAATCGTTCTGGAAATGAGTTTACTCACTGGGTACTTTCTTTGTATACTTTTGACTATACGGGCCGAGTCTGGGATTTACGGGAAGTCGCAGGTTTTCGTTTGCCGGCGGTTAAACCTCTTTCATTAAGCGTCTCATTAAAAATGAACACATTTTTAAAAACTACAAGTCTCATGGGCTTTAGTGGTGAAATAATAATTTAAAAAATTGTTCGGGAAATGAGTTTACTTACTGGGTACTTTCTTTGTATACTTTTGACTATACGGGCCGAGTCTGGGCTTTACGGGAGGTCGCAGGTTTTCGTTTGCCGGCGGTTAAACATCTTTCATTAAGCGTCTCATTAAAAATGAAAACATTTTTGAAAACTACAAGTCTCATTCGTTCTAGTGGTGCCGAAATAATTTGAAAAATCGTTCGGGAAATCAGTTTACTCATTGGGTACTTTCTATATATACATTCAACTATACGTGCCAAGCCCGGAATTTACGGGAAATCGCGGGTTTTCGTTTGCCGGCGATTAAACTTCTTTTATTCAGCGTCTCATCAAAAATGAAAACAAGTTTGAAAACTACAAGTCTCATGCGTTTTAGTGGTGAAAAAATAATTTAAAAAATCGTTCGGGAAATAACTTTACTCCCTGGGTACTTTCTTTGTATACTTTTGACTATACGGGCCTAGCCCGGGATTTACGGGAAATCGCGGGTTTTCGTTTGCCGGCGATTAAACTTCTTTTATTCAGCCTCTCATCCAGAATGAAAACATTTTTGAAAACTACAAGTCTTATGCGTTTTAGTGGTGAAAAAATAATTTAAAAAATCGTTCTGGAAATGAGTTTACTCTCAGGGTACTTTCTTTGTATACATTGGACTATACGGGACAAGCCCGGGATTTGCGGAAAATCGCGGGTTTTCGTTTGCTGGCGATTAAACCTCTTTCATAAAGCGTCTCATTAAAAATGAAAACATTTTTGAGAACTGCAAGTCTCATTCGTTCTAGTGGTGCAGAAATAATTTAAAAAATTTTTCAGGAAATCAGTTTACTCCTTGAGTACTTTCTTTATATACATTCAACCATACGTGCCAAGCCCGGGATTTACTGGAAATCGGGGGTTTTCGTTTGCCGGCGATTAAACTGCTTTTACTCAGCGTCTCATCAAAAATGAAAACAAGTTTGAAAACTACAAGTCTCATGCGTTTTAGTGGTGAAAAAATAATTGAAAAAATCGTTCGGGAAATGAGTTTACTCCCTGTGTACTTTCTTTGTATACATTTGACTATACGGGCCAAGCCCGGGATTTACGGGAAATCGCGGGTTTTCGTTTGCCGGCGAATAAACTTCTTTTATTCAGCGTCTCATCAAAAATGAAATCGTTTTTGAAAAGGGTTAGGGTTAGGGTTAGGGTTAGGGTTAGGGTTAGGGTTAGGGTTAGGGTTAGGGTTAGGGTTAGGGTTAGGGTTAGGGTTTAGGGTTAGGGTTAGGGTTAGGGTTAGGGTTAGGGTTAGGGTTAGGGTTAGGGTTAGGGTTAGGGTTAGGGTTAGGGTTAGGGTTAGGGTTAGGGTTAGGGTTAGGGTTAGGGTTAGGGTTAGGGTTAGGGTTAGGGTTAGGGTTAGGGTTAGGGTTAGGGTTAGGGTTAGGGTTAGGGTTAGGGTTAGGGTTAGGGTTAGGGTTAGGGTTAGGGTTAGGGTTAGGGTTAGGGTTAGGGTTAGGGTTAGGGTTAGGGTTAGGGTTAGGGTTAGGGTTAGGGTTAGGGTTAGGGTTAGGGTTAGGGTTAGGGTTAGGGTTAGGGTTAGGGTTAGGGTTAGGGTTAGGGTTAGGGTTAGGGTTAGGGTTAGGGTTAGGGTTAGGGTTAGGGTTAGGGTTAGGGTTAGGGTTAGGGTTAGGGTTAGGGTTAGGGTTAGGGTTAGGGTTAGGGTTAGGGTTAGGGTTAGGGTTAGGGTTAGGGTTAGGGTTAGGGTTAGGGTTAGGGTTAGGGTTAGGGTTAGGGTTAGGGTTAGGGTTAGGGTTAGGGTTAGGGTTAGGGTTAGGGTTAGGGTTAGGGTTAGGGTTAGGGTTAGGGTTAGGGTTAGGGTTAGGGTTAGGGTTAGGGTTAGGGTTAGGGTTAGGGTTAGGGTTAGGGTTAGGGTTAGGGTTAGGGTTAGGGTTAGGGTTAGGGTTAGGGTTAGGGTTAGGGTTAGGGTTAGGGTTAGGGTTAGGGTTAGGGTTAGGGTTAGGGTTAGGGTTAGGGTTAGGGTTAGGGTTAGGGTTAGGGTTAGGGTTAGGGTTAGGGTTAGGGTTAGGGTTAGGGTTAGGGTTAGGGTTAGGGTTAGGGTTAGGGTTAGGGTTAGGGTTAGGGTTAGGGTTAGGGTTAGGGTTAGGGTTAGGGTTAGGGTTAGGGTTAGGGTTAGGGTTAGGGTTAGGGTTAGGGTTAGGGTTAGGGTTAGGGTTAGGGTTAGGGTTAGGGTTAGGGTTAGGGTTAGGGTTAGGGTTAGGGTTAGGGTTAGGGTTAGGGTTAGGGTTAGGGTTAGGGTTAGGGTTAGGGTTAGGGTTAGGGTTAGGGTTAGGGTTAGGGTTAGGGTTAGGGTTAGGGTTAGGGTTAGGGTTAGGGTTAGGGTTAGGGTTAGGGTTAGGGTTAGGGTTAGGGTTAGGGTTAGGGTTAGGGTTAGGGTTAGGGTTAGGGTTAGGGTTAGGGTTAGGGTTAGGGTTAGGGTTAGGGTTAGGGTTAGGGTTAGGGTTAGGGTTAGGGTTAGGGTTAGGGTTAGGGTTAGGGTTAGGGTTAGGGTTAGGGTTAGGGTTAGGGTTAGGGTTAGGGTTAGGGTTAGGGTTAGGGTTAGGGTTAGGGTTAGGGTTAGGGTTAGGGTTAGGGTTAGGGTTAGGGTTAGGGTTAGGGTTAGGGTTAGGGTTAGGGTTAGGGTTAGGGTTAGGGTTAGGGTTAGGGTTAGGGTTAGGGTTAGGGTTAGGGTTAGGGTTAGGGTTAGGGTTAGGGTTAGGGTTAGGGTTAGGGTTAGGGTTAGGGTTAGGGTTAGGGTTAGGGTTAGGGTTAGGGTTAGGGTTAGGGTTAGGGTTAGGGTTAGGGTTAGGGTTAGGGTTAGGGTTAGGGTTAGGGTTAGGGTTAGGGTTAGGGTTAGGGTTAGGGTTAGGGTTAGGGTTAGGGTTAGGGTTAGGGTTAGGGTTAGGGTTAGGGTTAGGGTTAGGGTTAGGGTTAGGGTTAGGGTTAGGGTTAGGGTTAGGGTTAGGGTTAGGGTTAGGGTTAGGGTTAGGGTTAGGGTTAGGGTTAGGGTTAGGGTTAGGGTTAGGGTTAGGGTTAGGGTTAGGGTTAGGGTTAGGGTTAGGGTTAGGGTTAGGGTTAGGGTTAGGGTTAGGGTTAGGGTTAGGGTTAGGGTTAGGGTTAGGGTTAGGGTTAGGGTTAGGGTTAGGGTTAGGGTTAGGGTTAGGGTTAGGGTTAGGGTTAGGGTTAGGGTTAGGGTTAGGGTTAGGGTTAGGGTTAGGGTTAGGGTTAGGGTTAGGGTTAGGGTTAGGGTTAGGGTTAGGGTTAGGGTTAGGGTTAGGGTTAGGGTTAGGGTTAGGGTTAGGGTTAGGGTTAGGGTTAGGGTTAGGGTTAGGGTTAGGGTTAGGGTTAGGGTTAGGGTTAGGGTTAGGGTTAGGGTTAGGGTTAGGGTTAGGGTTAGGGTTAGGGTTAGGGTTAGGGTTAGGGTTAGGGTTAGGGTTAGGGTTAGGGTTAGGGTTAGGGTTAGGGTTAGGGTTAGGGTTAGGGTTAGGGTTAGGGTTAGGGTTAGGGTTAGGGTTAGGGTTAGGGTTAGGGTTAGGGTTAGGGTTAGGGTTAGGGTTAGGGTTAGGGTTAGGGTTAGGGTTAGGGTTAGGGTTAGGGTTAGGGTTAGGGTTAGGGTTAGGGTTAGGGTTAGGGTTAGGGTTAGGGTTAGGGTTAGGGTTAGGGTTAGGGTTAGGGTTAGGGTTAGGGTTAGGGTTAGGGTTAGGGTTAGGGTTAGGGTTAGGGTTAGGGTTAGGGTTAGGGTTAGGGTTAGGGTTAGGGTTAGGGTTAGGGTTAGGGTTAGGGTTAGGGTTAGGGTTAGGGTTAGGGTTAGGGTTAGGGTTAGGGTTAGGGTTAGGGTTAGGGTTAGGGTTAGGGTTAGGGTTAGGGTTAGGGTTAGGGTTAGGGTTAGGGTTAGGGTTAGGGTTAGGGTTAGGGTTAGGGTTAGGGTTAGGGTTAGGGTTAGGGTTAGGGTTAGGGTTAGGGTTAGGGTTAGGGTTAGGGTTAGGGTTAGGGTTAGGGTTAGGGTTAGGGTTAGGGTTAGGGTTAGGGTTAGGGTTAGGGTTAGGGTTAGGGTTAGGGTTAGGGTTAGGGTTAGGGTTAGGGTTAGGGTTAGGGTTAGGGTTAGGGTTAGGGTTAGGGTTAGGGTTAGGGTTAGGGTTAGGGTTAGGGTTAGGGTTAGGGTTAGGGTTAGGGTTAGGGTTAGGGTTAGGGTTAGGGTTAGGGTTAGGGTTAGGGTTAGGGTTAGGGTTAGGGTTAGGGTTAGGGTTAGGGTTAGGGTTAGGGTTAGGGTTAGGGTTAGGGTTAGGGTTAGGGTTAGGGTTAGGGTTAGGGTTAGGGTTAGGGTTAGGGTTAGGGTTAGGGTTAGGGTTAGGGTTAGGGTTAGGGTTAGGGTTAGGGTTAGGGTTAGGGTTAGGGTTAGGGTTAGGGTTAGGGTTAGGGTTAGGGTTAGGGTTAGGGTTAGGGTTAGGGTTAGGGTTAGGGTTAGGGTTAGGGTTAGGGTTAGGGTTAGGGTTAGGGTTAGGGTTAGGGTTAGGGTTAGGGTTAGGGTTAGGGTTAGGGTTAGGGTTAGGGTTAGGGTTAGGGTTAGGGTTAGGGTTAGGGTTAGGGTTAGGGTTAGGGTTAGGGTTAGGGTTAGGGTTAGGGTTAGGGTTAGGGTTAGGGTTAGGGTTAGGGTTAGGGTTAGGGTTAGGGTTAGGGTTAGGGTTAGGGTTAGGGTTAGGGTTAGGGTTAGGGTTAGGGTTAGGGTTAGGGTTAGGGTTAGGGTTAGGGTTAGGGTTAGGGTTAGGGTTAGGGTTAGGGTTAGGGTTAGGGTTAGGGTTAGGGTTAGGGTTAGGGTTAGGGTTAGGGTTAGGGTTAGGGTTAGGGTTAGGGTTAGGGTTAGGGTTAGGGTTAGGGTTAGGGTTAGGGTTAGGGTTAGGGTTAGGGTTAGGGTTAGGGTTAGGGTTAGGGTTAGGGTTAGGGTTAGGGTTAGGGTTAGGGTTAGGGTTAGGGTTAGGGTTAGGGTTAGGGTTAGGGTTAGGGTTAGGGTTAGGGTTAGGGTTAGGGTTAGGGTTAGGGTTAGGGTTAGGGTTAGGGTTAGGGTTAGGGTTAGGGTTAGGGTTAGGGTTAGGGTTAGGGTTAGGGTTAGGGTTAGGGTTAGGGTTAGGGTTAGGGTTAGGGTTAGGGTTAGGGTTAGGGTTAGGGTTAGGGTTAGGGTTAGGGTTAGGGTTAGGGTTAGGGTTAGGGTTAGGGTTAGGGTTAGGGTTAGGGTTAGGGTTAGGGTTAGGGTTAGGGTTAGGGTTAGGGTTAGGGTTAGGGTTAGGGTTAGGGTTAGGGTTAGGGTTAGGGTTAGGGTTAGGGTTAGGGTTAGGGTTAGGGTTAGGGTTAGGGTTAGGGTTAGGGTTAGGGTTAGGGTTAGGGTTAGGGTTAGGGTTAGGGTTAGGGTTAGGGTTAGGGTTAGGGTTAGGGTTAGGGTTAGGGTTAGGGTTAGGGTTAGGGTTAGGGTTAGGGTTAGGGTTAGGGTTAGGGTTAGGGTTAGGGTTAGGGTTAGGGTTAGGGTTAGGGTTAGGGTTAGGGTTAGGGTTAGGGTTAGGGTTAGGGTTAGGGTTAGGGTTAGGGTTAGGGTTAGGGTTAGGGTTAGGGTTAGGGTTAGGGTTAGGGTTAGGGTTAGGGTTAGGGTTAGGGTTAGGGTTAGGGTTAGGGTTAGGGTTAGGGTTAGGGTTAGGGTTAGGGTTAGGGTTAGGGTTAGGGTTAGGGTTAGGGTTAGGGTTAGGGTTAGGGTTAGGGTTAGGGTTAGGGTTAGGGTTAGGGTTAGGGTTAGGGTTAGGGTTAGGGTTAGGGTTAGGGTTAGGGTTAGGGTTAGGGTTAGGGTTAGGGTTAGGGTTAGGGTTAGGGTTAGGGTTAGGGTTAGGGTTAGGGTTAGGGTTAGGGTTAGGGTTAGGGTTAGGGTTAGGGTTAGGGTTAGGGTTAGGGTTAGGGTTAGGGTTAGGGTTAGGGTTAGGGTTAGGGTTAGGGTTAGGGTTAGGGTTAGGGTTAGGGTTAGGGTTAGGGTTAGGGTTAGGGTTAGGGTTAGGGTTAGGGTTAGGGTTAGGGTTAGGGTTAGGGTTAGGGTTAGGGTTAGGGTTAGGGTTAGGGTTAGGGTTAGGGTTAGGGTTAGGGTTAGGGTTAGGGTTAGGGTTAGGGTTAGGGTTAGGGTTAGGGTTAGGGTTAGGGTTAGGGTTAGGGTTAGGGTTAGGGTTAGGGTTAGGGTTAGGGTTAGGGTTAGGGTTAGGGTTAGGGTTAGGGTTAGGGTTAGGGTTAGGGTTAGGGTTAGGGTTAGGGTTAGGGTTAGGGTTAGGGTTAGGGTTAGGGTTAGGGTTAGGGTTAGGGTTAGGGTTAGGGTTAGGGTTAGGGTTAGGGTTAGGGTTAGGGTTAGGGTTAGGGTTAGGGTTAGGGTTAGGGTTAGGGTTAGGGTTAGGGTTAGGGTTAGGGTTAGGGTTAGGGTTAGGGTTAGGGTTAGGGTTAGGGTTAGGGTTAGGGTTAGGGTTAGGGTTAGGGTTAGGGTTAGGGTTAGGGTTAGGGTTAGGGTTAGGGTTAGGGTTAGGGTTAGGGTTAGGGTTAGGGTTAGGGTTAGGGTTAGGGTTAGGGTTAGGGTTAGGGTTAGGGTTAGGGTTAGGGTTAGGGTTAGGGTTAGGGTTAGGGTTAGGGTTAGGGTTAGGGTTAGGGTTAGGGTTAGGGTTAGGGTTAGGGTTAGGGTTAGGGTTAGGGTTAGGGTTAGGGTTAGGGTTAGGGTTAGGGTTAGGGTTAGGGTTAGGGTTAGGGTTAGGGTTAGGGTTAGGGTTAGGGTTAGGGTTAGGGTTAGGGTTAGG